>NC_134314.1:109883830-112471330 GCF_964195595.1 Calonectris borealis
CATGATTATTTCTCCTCTCTGAAGGCCATGGGTGAGCCTCAGTCACTGGAAACTCCCCTATAATCTCACTATGTGTCTCTCACTGCTTCAGATCTGGAATAAGTCAAAATTTTCACTTTTCTTCCATAAAAGTGATATTTTTGGTAATAGAAGGCAATTGTGTCATATTTGTGTTTCCCAATTTTCCTGGCTACAGAAGAGGGAACTCCCATAAAGTGCTGCTACCAAAGGAACAGAGGAGGTAATTAAAATTAGAGACTGCTCTGAGAAAGGAAAAGGGATATTACCTGGTTTTGCTTCCCAGGCATCTTGTAGCCCAAGACGCGAAGTACTGAAGAAAAGGTTTGGGATTTCCCCAGTCACACCTGTGAGCAGGGAACTATGGGTCACAAAGTATCTCTCTCCCAAAGTCATTTAGCGTGGGCAGGCTTGGCATAAATGACTTCTTCAGGTTTTGGAGATAACCAGAGGTCATGTCAGGTGCAATAGCTATGTGGGAGTGAGGTGACTGCCAAAGGAGGACAGAAAACCTCAAAAGAGGTCTTAGGAATAGGAGAGAACTGGGAAGTCCTTTTCTAGCCAGCCCTTTAGAGCAGCTCCCACTACAGCAACAGGTAACAGGCAGTGAATCACCAAAAGCTGCGCACACAGCTCTTGTGTAGTAACAACTCTTGAAGAAAACTTTTGCAAGACCATCAATGTGACTTGAAAAAAATACGGTTTGTGTCTCTAAAAATGCTAGGGTTTAATGAAAATCCTGTCCTTTGTTCCCTGTGCTGCAAACTGTAGGTAAAATACCACAAGCTTTGAGCCTTCAAGTGCTCTCAGCATCCCTTCTTGAATAAATTGCTGGCTTTCAGGATTTTACTGCCCCAGTTTCTCCTCCCTCAGTGCTGGGAGAAAGCCGTATGTGTAAATCTCCCTGGCTTTAGAGGCAGAACCAATATAACTCTTTATTTACAAAAGGTTGCAGGGTATAAATGCTTTCCGTGTGCTGCAGCGATTACTAACCTAATCAAGCTCCCTTGGTGCAAACCTCAAGGGCTTCTGTTATGAAAGGGCTGGAGCAAGCTGTCATTTCGTGGTGGGAGATGGCATTGTTTCCATGTCACCAGTTTGCACAGGAAACAAAGGGAAGCACTTAAAATGGAATGGACCCACTTCACAAAGAAGGGTGGTGACCTGGGGCTCCTTCTATTTAATTGAACCAGAAAATATCACACCTACTTTTCACACTGGTGATGACAGGCAAGTGGTAATAATTCCCTGTCTAGCACTCACATGGGGAAGCAGCTCCCAAGAGTTTGCAGCTTAACGTGTTCACACCTGTACAGCGCCTGCAGCCCGGGACTGCCCAGCTGCTGGCACTTCAATTCTGAAAATTCAAACAGCTGAACAACTTGGCATCAGTTTTGAAGTCCAGCACCCCATGAGTACACCAGGACCTCAGACCTATCTAGCTATATTATTTTCCACCTAAGCCAAAAATACCCACTGTGCTGACAGCCAAAGCTCTCTAAACAGGTAATGCTTTTCTTTGCCTTAGCAGAAACAGCTACCTCACTCTACATGTGTGTGCTTGAGCACATGGACCCATGGACCTGCAGGGATGTATCCTAGGAAGTTGTTTGACCAACTTTTCAGCTCTCTTGCGCTTTGTGAAACCTAAAAGCTATACCAAACCCCTCCTATTCCAAAACACCCACTAAGGCGATCACTGTGAACTTGTTTGGGGGCGGTGGAAGGCAGGCAGTGGGGAAGGTGGCATCAGGCATGGTGTCCCCTACAAGTGAGTAGCATCATTCAGCTAAGTCCCTTGCGGGCCCAAAAGCCACAAAATACCTAACAGACCTGGGGAGCAGCAGCCACTCAGCAAACTGGCGATTGTGTCTCATACATCCATCGGCCTTAGATTGCAGCTTGTTTCATGGTCTAAGAAATGAGATTAGCCCTATGGATCAGGAGTGTTTTCGGGGAAGCCTGTCGGTATCAGCCTGTCTCCTGGAAAGCTTTATATAAGCAGGCAATGGACTGGCAGTCTCCTGAGTTAGCCCCAATATGGCATTTAGCAATCTTCTCTTAGCGTCCCTGCAAAGAGACCTTGCAGTGTGTCAGAGGAAAGGTTAACTGCTGCTGAAATCCAACTCACACCTCTAGGTTTATTTCACTTATTAAAATAGACCAGAAACAGATGAACCTTTTTTGCTTTGTATTCGTACTTGTCTAGACATTCATTATCATGCTGTGAACAGATATACGTGACATTGATAGGTGTATCTAGATGGGCTTCTATGCCTATACCTCTTAAGCCCCAATGTCATTTGGTAGTAATGCTTTTTGATAACACTGACTTGAAAGAACAGAAGATAAAGTAGGAAATATGGTTCTAATCCTGGATGTTGAGCTTTGCGACAGCCTTTATGATCTCCAGGTAAGTCACTTCTTGAGCCTTGGGAAAATTAGATTCAGAGCAGGAAACTCAGGGCTAGAACTACTACTGCCTTTTAAAGATCCAACCAAGGCGATGCAAAAAAACCCAAAAAAGCACCTTAACCTTCCCCTTGCCTCCTGGAGGAGATCCATGTTCCAATGAGAACAAATCTACCTGGTTTTAGTTGGGCTGGGGAAGTCTTACAGTCCTTTACCTCCTAGCTGCTTATGTGATTTCAGGTATTTTGTGTTCATCCTCTCTCTGTACCAGTGCAGTGCCATGAGATAACAAAACATCAACAAAGCATCAATGCTTGGAACCTCAGCTTACAACGTACCGATGTAGTAATTTAGTAGTAAAGAGATGGAAACTGAATTCAAAGATCTTTGATTATCCACTGAGGCAACAGGAAAATGGGGCTGGTGGATGAAGACTGGAGGACTGTGGTTCAAGACAAGCACCAGCTCTGAATGCTAATTCCTTCTGCTGCTTCTAGGAGAGACTTGGGATAGCTTACTGCTATCAGTTTCCCTGCCTCAGTTTCCCAAACTTTTAGTGAAGACTGAATGTTTTGAACAGAGATAAAGCCAAGTATTAGTTTTTGTTCATGGAATACCAGCAGTACTGGACTGGCAATGACTGGCAGTATCTGGAGTTAGCCCCACGATCCCTTATTATCTGCCTATACAGGGTCTGCTTCGGATGGAGTTAATTTTCCTCATAGCAGCCTGTATGGTGCTGTGTTTTAGACTGGTGACTAAAACAGTGTTGATGATAACACACAACAATGTTTTAGTTATTGTTGCGCTTGCACAGTGTCAAGGCCTTGTGCATCTCACTCTGCTGCCCCAGCAAGTAGGCTAGGTTTGGGCAAGAGGTTGGGAGGGGACACAGCCAGGACAGCTGACCCAAACTGACCAAAGAGATATCCCATACCATATAATGTCACGCTCAGCAATAAAACTGGGGGGGAAGTTTTTCCACAGTAGGTGTTGCTTGGAGACTGGCTGGGCATCAGTCTGCAGATGGTGAGTGACTGCCTTTACATTACTTGTTTTTGGTTTTTTTTTTCCTTTTCCTTCACTTGTTAAACTATCTTTATCTTGACTCACAAGTCTTTTTCACTTTTGCCCCATTTGATTCTTTCCCCCATCCCGTTTGGGGGGGAGTGAGTGAGTGACTGGGTAGGGGCTTAGCTGCCAGCCAGAGTCAACCCACCACACTGCCCTAAGCAAAGCAGGGTCTGCAGTGTAGCTGGCTGGTATTCTTCACAGCTTGGACTCTGATCACAACTGTGCAATAGGATCTGCGCTGCTCAAATTTCAGATCTTAAAAGCTTTAGTGAAAGCTAGTTTTGGGCTCAAATTGTTTGTAGAACCAGTAAAGGAAGCAAAATCAAGCAGATTATAAACTGCTGATGATCAACATACAAGCAGCAGAAGAAATTGTAGCTCATTAATGTTCTGGCTAAATTAATTTTGAATGATCAGTCCAGCTCCAGTTTTAATATTATGCGACTGCTTTAGATGGCTGAAGAGTTTAAGGAAGTCTGGTATGGGTGTCCAGCTTCCATTGAGACTTAAGGGCTGAAATCCAGTGGAATTATTCCAAGTTTATGGATGTTTTCCACATGTGCACTGTTCTGTTACTCACTGGAAGTGCCTTCAGAACCCTGTAAGAATAAAAACCTGTTACAAGCTACTACCTCTCCAATTGAGTCTAATTAAGTTTTGAGTTGAGCTGCATTTTAGCTTAGAGCTGATGAAAAGCAACATAGAAATTTGCAGGTAAGAATGCTGCTTTTGTGGTGTAGGGGGCTGTTTTGTTTTCTCTGGTATTACTTGGGCACTAAGAAAATCCAAGCTGGTTGTGTGTGACGTACAAAAGAAAACATGACTTGAGTTTCAAGGTTGGGTTTTGCATAAGCGCTCGTCTAGCAGTTATCTATCAACTGCCCATCGCAATGACTGTTGTCTCTTATTTTCCTGTGATCTATGTGAAAGAAGTGTCCAGACAAGACATTGCTACTATGCAGGGTTAAATTCAGTTGTAAAACTAACCAATCAACCAAACAACCAAGGAGGAAAAAAAAGGGAAAGGAAAAGGAGCTTTGAAAGCTTATATGTAACCTGATACATGTAATAAAAGAAGGATATTGCAAAATCAGGACTGTTCCCAGGCTGAAAGGTTTTGGAGTCTGCAAGCCAGTAGAAATGTGTTTAGGGTTATTTTTAAGAGAAGGGTGGAAAAAAGAGATCTTCAGTGTGAACAAATTTTAAGATTGTAAACCTACTTTTTCCTGCAGTTTCTGTGACCCAAGCTTCCCTTTTGGGCTGTGAGCTGATTACAGACAGAAGTGTCCTGGCTAGCCTGTTCCCACCACTCAAACTGAGAGAAGTGGGAAGAAGCAAACTCCCATCTAAAGGTCAAGTTGATACAAGTCTTCCTAGCTTTAAAATTTCTTAGTTTTACCCTGTATGAGAGAGAGGGTTGCTTTCTTTGTAGAGTAGCAGCTGTCTCTGCTGCAGCCAGGAGTCCTCTGCCAGGATGCGCAGAGCACACGAGGCACCTTAATGGTGCGCAGGGCCCTCTGCAAACTGGCAGCGTGACCTCCTGGCCGTGGGCTGGAGTGGCTGTGCTTTGTCTGAGCAAGCTGCAATTCAGCCCCAGTGACTCAGAGCTACACCATGGGGTCAGGTTTGTAACATGGCACCAGAGCAAAGTCCCCCTGATCCTTGGTTTTCTTACTGAAAAGAGCATGCGACTCTGCAGTGCTCCTGTGGTCCTTCCGAGCAGCCGCGCTTGTATCAGGTATTAAACACACACTACATACTCCCAACTAACTCTGACCATGGAGACACATAAACATCCACGTATCTGTCTGTGTGTCTCCGCAGCAGACAGATACAATGCCATGCCTCCTTCTCAGCTTTGGAGAAGGTGCCTGAGCCTATTTTAATGGAGGTCAGCATCCTGGTACTGCAATGCTCTTCTTGCATTTGAAGTGGTTTTAGATTAATCTGTTAGATGCACTTTGAGCAGTTTTCATGAATTCTGATCCTGCTGACAATTCCTGGATCACCCCCATGTACATCCAGCCTATTTCCTCTAGCACAGATGATTGTTTTCTCTAAACACAGAGTCAGACCCAAAGACTATGTGCAGTCACAACCTGATCCAAGGGTATTACTAACATTAACTCTGACTCTCTTGGGCTAAGCCAACACAATTTAGATAGCTCTTAGAAGTTTTACTGGTCTTTAGCTGCCCGGGGCCACTGATGACACGGACACAGCCATGATCAGACAAAGGGGGATTCACAGCAATGATTATTTCACGCAAAGCAGAAGAGCATGCAGTGTTGGGAGAGAGTGCTCCTAATCCTCATCCTGAGGCTGCTTTCACCTTCTTACTAATCCTTGGAGAGTTGAGCTGGTGCACAAGCTGAGGTGAATGGCAATTTTCCTGGAGGTTTGGCAGTGGTGGGAAGCACTTGCAGGTAGTCTGACTGACACGTGAGCTGATGGAGGGCAAGGGGGGTGAGTTCACAAGATGCACAGTAAGTTGTGGAGCTGTGAGGCTGCTGCTGCAGCAGGTCAGGTGAGACTGGGGAGTAACCAGGGACGTTACAAATCATCTGAGGATGAAAATGCCTACTCCCAGGGTGCAGAGAGCCTGGGTGGATCTCAGGTCAGCACCCTGCACTTTCAGGGTTTTTTATTTTGACTGATAACTGATCCAGTGGCTTGAAATGGCTGCCCCGAAGGCTGTAGGGGTTAAAACAAATTTGCTTATCTGGTCACTACATACTTTTGCTTCTGTTAATGAAACTGTTGTTAGAGTGGCAGTGGATTATTTAGTGCCTTGGAAGTGGAACCTTGATTTGGACATGGCACATATGTTGATAATGTGCATTACTTGTCCTGTTTCTGCAGCTTTGCATTGCCAAACACTTAGTCTGTTTGCAATGGGTCCTTAGCTTGAAAGATCACAGCCATTGCCTCTTGAAATTGATTTTCTTCTGCAGAGAGATGTTTGAAGCAAAAACCAATTTGGTTTGTATAAACTACATTAGATATAAGAAGATCTCCCTCAGAGTGCACAGGACCACCTTTGAAGCCATTTTCACCCTACCGTGAATAACAAGTTGCATAATAAAAGGAATTTCTTACAGCTGATCTGATCTCTACCCATCCATGAGTTGGCTCTGAAATGACATAAACGTATCTACTCTAATTCAGGACAGGTGTATCGTATTTCCCAACCACATTACAGAGACTCATGAGGCCTGGTGGTGTAACCCAGAGCATATTACTAGGGCAAGTGAGGCATCTCTATCTGCTTTTAGGGACTTGCCTTGCAGATAAGATGCCAGGCTGTTTCCCCTGCCTTCAGAGGGCAGCAAGCTGGTCTGTGAGGCTCTACCTGGGCTGCCAGGTGAGTGGTGGTGGCTCTGAAGGGTCATGCATGCAGCTTGCTTTTCTCTCTGGATAGATTCAGTGTCTTGTATCTCTCTTCTCCGCTCCTCTGGCCGATTCTGTCCTTCCAGTCTGGTTCTCAGCTGGTGCCTGTCTGCTTAGGTACTCTGGCAGCCAACCTACAGAAAACAGCAGATCAGAGAGTATGTTTTAAAGGGAAAAGCAGCGAGAGGGGAAAAAAAAAAAAACCCTCAACAAAACCACAGCTTTTCCGTCCCGCCTCCCCATCTCTCTTGGCCTTTTGTAATAGGTTTTCCTGATGTGTGTTAACATCTAATTTTTAGGATATCTAAGAGGTATCAGGCCGTGGGACACTACTTTGGTACTGGAGATATAGGTGCATTTGCAGTGCAGCTCCTGTCTGGAGTCATTCCCTCTCTTCCCTCAGCACAAGGCTGCCAGCTCCAGTTGTGCTAAGGCTGGGTATGTTTTGTGGGTCCTGCATTGCCTTTTTCCCTTGGCAGGAGTGTCAGGGCTCGGCTGAAAGTTTGACTCATGAACACGGAGAAGTTATCCCCGAACAGAAGCAGATTAACTCCTAGCAATAGATGCCAACTCGGATTCTCCCTGAGATAACAGGGAAAAAGACGCTGGCTGGCCGGGTCTGGGGCAGGCACTGGTCGTTCTGCAGGGGACAGGGTGACGTCCACAGCTGAGCTTGTTGCCTTTGGTGGCAGAAAGCAAATCTTCTGTTGGTTTGCCTGTATGCAGCTGTGGAAATGAAAGGTCCCGTATTCATTTATCATGATAATTAATGGTAGTTGTCAAAAGGTGCCTGAGAGTGTAAGCATCCAGAAGGGAAAGGAAAAATTCGTGATGCCTCAACTTGATTTTGTAAGAAGTAACTGGTTTGGGGGAAGAAAAAGAACGTGTCCTTAACCTGACTTCAACTTTTTGTGGGAAATAATAATAGTAGCAGCTATGGGTGGGTGGATGGGTGCGAAGGGACTACATGCTAGCCACACTGATTTAAAAGGTCAGCCTTGAGCTGTTTTAATTTGAGGCAATGGGGAGTTAAAAGCTCTGTTTTCTAAATCGTGTGTCCTGTGTGCTCAAGCGTGCAGGGCTGTGCTGGGGCCTGGGGAGCCCTATCCCCCCAGGCTGACAGTGATAGCTTGTAGAGGATCACTGGTGGTGAGCTGTGCATGCCCTGAGTATGCTATACCTGCCCGGTGTGACATGCCTGCTCCTGGGGGGACCGATGCCAACTTCAGCAGAGCCAGTGGGAGCCCAATTATCTTTGGTGAGACCCTGATGGAGCGAGAAGCCAGGTCTGTTCAGGCAGTTGCGAGTTGTTCCTTGGAGGCTGCTCTTTCTAGGGCACTTGGCTGTCTGGTGCATCCTGCAGCCTACTTGTCGGCGTATTACCAGCTAATTTAAAATGACTCAAACAAGCCCTTATCAGCGCATGAGACCAAAGAATATTAGTGGGCACGATGACAAGGATGGCTTTTATGAGCCACTTCATAAAGCCAAATCCTCAGGAGTTATTGAGGCCATAATTAGATTTGAGGATAATATGATTCTTCCCCCGCCGCCCCCCCCCCCTTTCTTTTTTCCCCTTTTTCTTTCTTTCTTTCTGGTAGCAAATCAAGGAAAAAATTGGAGCACTCAGTTTGTTCTTGTGGAGTCAAGAGTGTGGCTGCAGGCTCTTTGCTCAGTAACACAAAGGAATTAGAAGTGTGAGCATGAAAGTATAGTGGTCTTTTGCTATAGACCGTGTGGATCCCTTATGTACGTGCCTTGAAAAGGCCTCCCAAGCCTTAGGAGTGATTAATAATGAAATCAACTAATAACAAGGTCTGCAATGTGAAGAGAAAACTAGCCGGTATTTTGTTATGGGAAGAAAATGAGCAAACCAGCAGGGGACATGCTGATCGTGTCTGATTCATGTTGTCTCTATAATCCCAACTAAAGTTTTAACAGCCCAGAAAGATGAATTACCTACTCTAACCAACACACAGATCAGCATGGGGTTTATTAGAAGCAGGCTATCATTTAACAATGTCAGGAGTGTATTTATTATTAAGCAGTAGACGCCACAGTCTAAATAGAAAACCATTACTCCTCCTTAGACACCAAACAAGGTACGTTCATAAAGCCAAATGGCCAATATATTGTATGCTTGCATGAACACAAATACTAGGTCCCCTTTACTGGACCTCAGGGCTTTCTATGTTTAGCTAGAGACAAATAAACCAAAATGTTTTAAGCTACTGGAGGACAAAGCTGTACACCATATGCTAATTTTGACTTTCAAAACTCCCTAGTGACTTCATCCCAGTGACTTGGTAAGAAACCAGAGAGAGGATTCTGGGTTCAGCACAGAGGGATCGGTTAAAAGTGATTGCATGTGGGCCATGGCATGAAAAACATGCAAGAAAACTCTGCGCTAGCAACTCAGACTGCATTCTAATATGCAGTTTATTTTCAGCCTAGAGATTGCTTGGAGTCCTTCCCTTTTCCTCGAGACCTCTGTCCTTGTCCATAGGAAGATGAATCAGTTAAACATATGGTAATACACAGCAAACATTTTAGTTTTATTTATTGTTGCATTAAGGTACCCAATATGGAAGCATAAATAATATAGTTCCAGTAAACTACCACTTAATGTAGTAATATTTCAAGCTGATTTGTGGGAAAGGCTTGGGGCTGGCCACGCTTTCAGTCCAGTTTTGCAACTCCAAAGCATTTCTGTGGGCCCAACAAACATGCAACACTCTCAACCTGTAGCACAGCTGAACAACTCTAAGCATTTTGCAATTCTGCTATTGCTGCACAATCAAATGGCAATCACAGCAATAGTCTTTTGGTCTAAATGTGGGAAAGAGTTACTGGGCACAGCCAGCTGACTGATGTGAGTGCCCACATTTGTGGGCTGCCACAACTGGCTTTGAACATCACAAAAAAAAAATCTTTTCTTTGCAATTTATGAGGCCTTCTCAGCTGTATTTTTAACATGTCCTCCTAAAGGCCCTGATGGGAGATACTCTGAAATATGACAAGGTGGATTTTCAAAATTTAGAAGCCAAACTGCAGAATGAGCTGAGAGCTGGGGCAGGCATGGAGCAAACACGACAGACTACTTCTAACTTTCATACTTTTTTAGCAGCTATCTGGGAATACATGATTTCTGAAGTTTAAGCAATATCATACACATTTCTTAAAATTTCATAATGTCACTTTCAATTAATTTCCTTCATCTCTCAAATTAGGGATTTGTGAATATACGAGACTGAAAATGTGGGATGTGGGTTATGCAGTGTTAATGCTGGTCTTTAAACCTGCTCTTCACCAAATGTTGCTTTGTAAAAAGTAAAATGACTTTTCTGGTCCTGTCTCTTGCCATGCATTTGGAAGGGGACGTGCCAAATGTCCATTTGAATGTGTTGGAAACTGAAGCCAGTCTGTCTTTGCATCTGGCTATGTGGGGCATAATATCTGCTGTTGGTCTGGGGCATGGATCTGAAGGGTCTTGCTATAGCAAGGCTTTTTCAGTTCTCCTCACCTTCAGTGCTCAATTTGTCCAACAAATTTGAAGTCCTTTTGTGTTTCCTTGCCATTCCCATCAGCTACTTCTACTGCTGAACATAGTCTGCCACTGTTCCCTGAATTCCCCGTAACCATTATCCATGATCAAGTCATAAAAGCAGATTTGATATAATCTCAACAGGAATGGTTTTCATCTAAGCATGATGAATACCTCTTGCACTCCAATAGCTTGGATTTGAGCCATGCATAATTTTTGCATTAATTATATCATTACTGTTTAATTGCTGCAATTAGCAGCATCACTTTCTCTGAGCCATCATTGTCATTATATGGCCTCCGCATTATAGCAGGCTCCCACCTGTTGGGTGATTCATGCTGATTCTCATGTATGGGATGTCCACATAGAAAATAAATACACAATCCCCAAATGACAAGTCCGATTGTCTACTGCAATGTAACTGTAACCAGGAAGACTTTCTTCTGAGGATATCAAATAGCTCTGCTCAATTGACCAAAAGAAAGAGAGTACCTGAGCTGCTACTTCTTCTTTGTGAAGGCACCTAAAAGGTGAGCGCAAATTGGTGCCTCTCTGAAATGGTCATTTTTTCATGTCCTCTTTGTGTAGCTTCAGATGGCTATACAAAGAACGTGGAAGCTGGAATCGGATCTCAACCTGAATTTTAAGGAGCTTCATAAACTCTCTTTGTGTATAAACTCATCATAAGAGTAAGTGCCACTGGGAAGTGATATGCATGTCGTTTAGGCTAGGAAATGAAGACCAGGCTGGGAGTGTGTATCAGGAGGCAGACTCACGCTTACTTAAGAATGTGACCACACTCTTCAAAAGCACTATAGCTAGTCACATAATGCAGAAAGGGGTTCAGTTCACAGCTATTAGGATGATGCTTCTGGAAGACCTGAGTGCTTCCTACTGTCTGGTGAAAATGTTAAATGGTGGACTAATGACAGGAGTGTTATCTGATAAGTAGCTAGCAACACTTCTGGTGTCATCTGTGAGTGCTTTAGGAATCTACCCTCATCTAACCCACTGCTGCATCTGCAGTGGGGAGGCTCTATGCAGAGCCAGTTACAGGTTTGTAAAACCTGGGGGAACCCTGTCATGATGAACTGAATGGAAGCATCTCATAGGCAGGCACGAGACCCTCTGCTTTCATCTTACAGCAGGGCTGGGCAAAGCCCAAACTGTTACAACTGCAGGCTACATCTTCACTGTTTCTGACTTTTTGAGCTAAAATTTTCAACATTACCTCTTGTCAGTCTTCTGCACTAAATTAAAATCCATTTTAGATAATGTCAGAAGGATGTCAGTACAACAGATTATTAATCCTACAGCTATTACATCTGGAGAAAGCTACTGGGACTGGAGTACACTCATGATATTAGCCAAGTACTAAAGTCCATGCTTCCGTTCTGTAGAGGAAAGGGCTTGTTTCTCTGAAGTAATTGCTCTTCCAATAATCTGACCAGCCCTCAAGAGATTATACAAACTAAAACTATACTCTGTTATTCAGAAACAAGATTAGCTCTTTAACGAAAGCCATGCTCTGTACTATGGTTGTTGGGCTCAGAGGGCTTCTGACTGAATCTCCGGTCTCCCACTCAGCGTTAAGCTATCTGCTGACAGCACCGTCAGCCATCATTATTTTACTGCACAATATCCATCAAGCAACACACCCTGTATTTATTTGGCAGCAGGAGATCATTATCCAGGAGAAGTGTTCTTCATGCCTTTGGACGTTCTGCCTTAGATAAGGGTCAGCCATCCTGCCAACTGCATAAAACTCACTTTACCCTGAGTATGAACACCTATTTTGAGTAAAATAGAAAGAAATGCAACTTCCTGAACTGCTATAAATTCTCAGTGATTTTTTTTTTTTTAATTTCTTTTTTTTTTGGGGGTGTGTGATGAGAAGGCTGTGTGTGTGCTGCTGGAGACTTTTTTTTGCAATGGCTCTGCTGGGAGTTCTTATTATTGTTGCATTCATTTGAGTTTGCTTACACAGACAAAAATCACTCAAGCAAAATCACTGCTGATCACTCTGCAAGTGGGAATGATGTTGAGGTGACAGTTATATGGTCTCAGTTGCATGGATATGCAAACCATCTTCATTGGTTGGAAAAGCTGCCTTGGGAGGGGCTCAATCTTTTCGTGTTTGCTTTCAAGCGCTTAGGAAGAAAGGCAGCAATTACAGAACGTGGCTTTAGGTCACTTTAATTCAGTCAGTGATGAACATTTATGCCACATATTACCAGCTTTTTAAAAGGCACTGTTCTGTGCCAGTGGTTACCCGCTTTATAGATAATTGTAAAACAAACTCCATATTCCAGTTGACACCCTTTCTAATTACATCTCACCTTCATTAGGCTATTAAAGTGATAAATGCTAGCAATTACATTGAACTCCAGTGAAAACCCTCTGCCTGTGGCATGCACGGCCTGCGGTGTGAGTGATTTGCCCAGGAGCCCAGCAGAACTCGCCACAGCGAAGCCCTGAACAAAACAACCACAAAAAGGAGAAGGAAAAAAAAAAAAAAAGCCTGCAAAACAGCTCAGCAGATTAGAGAGTATCTGACAGTAAAGTCTATACCTGGCATCAAACTGCATGGCTGGCTGGGGCTGATCCGAGGGCCGTGAGTGGCAGCTTCTTTTCATTTTAATTAGATCTGTGCAGGAGGGGAAAAAGTAAGCTTCGGCACGGAATAAGGCGTTCAGATCCGGCACTGGTGGCTCTGCCGTGGTCCTCGGGTGCTCACAAGTTTTGGCTCTGCCATGTTCTCGCGCGCGCAATCTCCCTTGCGCAAAGAGGCAGCTTTCCTGGGACCGGCGTAGGCGGACATCTGTGCACCCATAGGATTTCAATGTGCACAGTCACCTGTGCGCATGTTCTCTCGCACATGAGATGGACACAGGTGGGTTAAAAAAAGCCACTTTCTGTCACTAGAAAGGGATACGGTGCATGGCAGTTTGCAGGGGCTGTCGGGAGCACTGCCCTGGGTGGAGAGGGAAGCCATGAGGAGGATTCTTAGGTGCTGAGCTGCCCTGTGGCGGGGATGCCCTGGCCTCCCTTCCTCCCAGGCAGTCCCTTCTGGAAAACCAGGGGAAGAGCTGGTGAGATTTGGATTTTGGCTGATAAAAGACTTTCTCACTGTTGAATGATTTGGGAGAGCAGCAGGAGGGGCAGCAGGGAAGCCGAGGAAGGGAAGGGGCATCTTTGCCCCAGCGCCTGCAGCACCTCCTCCCCTCCTCCTTCTCCCATGGTTTTCTGCAGGGCCATTCCTTTCACTTTTTTCCTCACACCTCTCTGTCTTTGTTTCACCCTTTCTTAAGCATGTTTTCCTGGGGGTGCCATCACCCTGGCTGAGGGGCTGGGCTGGGCCCTGCGGCGGGGCTGCTGCGGGACCTGCCTCTCCTCATGGCTGGTGGCCGCCCGCCACCAGCACCTTACCCCGGGCATGCGCCACACAGACTACGCAGGGGAAGAGGGCGGTCTCCCCCACGTTAGAGGGAGCTGAGAGCTGCAACTCCTCTCTCAGCCACCCGCAGGCCTCCCAGGGAGGGAGGGAGACGAGCTGAGGTGTTTGGAGCATGTTTCGGCATGCGTGTGGCTGGTGTCCATTAGAGCTGTGCTGTCATCCCAAAGGTGAAATCCTCTAGCTGACCCCCTGAGCCTGGGTGCCTTGGGATGGCTACTGCCCTGAACCCGGCCCCCAGCCTGGTCTAGGGGAGGAGTAGGGGGGACACCCGAACGGGAGCTCTTCTGCGGCCAGGGAATGGGCCTGAGGGTTTGGAGTCACCTTGCGGCGCCTGTGCTGTGACTGCCTGATGGCTGGCTGTTCAATGGGCGTATATGGCTTTACAGCAACTGCTGCAGATCTGCCCGATTTCAATCTCATAGCAAATTTAATTTTAAAACCTCACAATGCTTTGTTATTGCCACGTGTGCGGTTCAGCAGAGAGATCAGCCAGCCTCTGCAGGAGCAGATGTTTCTTTTCCTGATGGATTGCGCCAATACAGGAGATGGAGTGATAGAGATTTTTTTTTTTAAATAAATATGATAGCTTCTGCAAACCTTTTCCTGAGGGCTTCTGTAGGGCAACTGCTATTACTGCCAAGAGCACGCCCTGAGCTGGACCCAGGCTTGCCCAGCTCCTCAGGGCCGGTGTCTGGGGAGCCAAACAACCGGGATTTCCTATGAGTAAATCATTTCCCAGAGAAGGACAGCCAAAGTCACCTCTTCTTATCACTTCTGATTTTCCTGTGGACAGATTGAGGGCTTCTCTAAATGCATTCGCTGTCTGAAATTATTTGCTGAATACGGCCATTAGTCATTTCTGATTTATGAATTTTTCAGACCGTGAGCAGCTCAAAGTAAGGTATTTGAGATTCAAAATCCTGGCTGTGCTGATGTGTTGATTAGCTGGTCTGAATGCATTAAGGTACTCGATGTGTTTCTATTTTCTGACTAAAACGAGTGTGACCTTTAAATGTTTTGTACTACTAAAAATAATAAGTCATTAAAATCCTTAGTAGTTGGCCTATGCCTTAAGGATATGACCCAGAGTTAGGAAGAAACAGCTGTGAACTGCTTATTGACAAATTATAGCAATGGACTTTCCTCCAGCTTCTTTCGACACTGATACTTTTTTGATCTGTGCACTGCCTTGCCGTATCTGAGTACCTTGCAGAAGTGCCCTGAGCAAAGTCATCAGCATCTGTCAGATATTATTTCTTCCCTTTTCCCAGAAAAAGAAGCAGGTGGAAGGGGATGGCTTGTTTTGGTATGGATGCCTTCTCTAATAAGGACTGTTCCTAGCAAAGCTTTCTGCATCTGGTTAGCTACAGACTGGGCATTGTGCTAGTCTCTTGATATGGAAATTCTGTTTTTTCACCAAAAATGGTAGAAACTCAGTCTATTTTCAATGACTCAGTCTACACAACGCTCAGTTTATTTTCTGTGACTATTTTCTGCGACTGAAAGCTTTGCTCAGAATACTATTTTTGAATGTATTCTTGCCAGTAAAATTATTTAGAAGGACATTTGTAGAAAAATAACATGTAGCAGGAACCTGGAAAAAACCAAAGCCTTTGAAAAAGAGGAAAGATAATTCCTCAGAAAAACAACAAGGGGGTTATAAGCCACTTTCACTGGATGCCAGCCCATTGACCTATCTTTCAAACAGGGTCCACAGCCTTGCTGAACTACCCTGCTGTCACCATTATGAAAGGCACTCTCAGACTGCCCCCACCCAGTCACCTCCTGGCAATATGTCCTCTTTGTCACTGGGGGAAGAGATAGAGAAATCAATGGGAGATGCCTGGGTATGTGTAAGGGTGGAGTTTAGACCTGGTGTAACTTTCTGTGAAATCAAAGGTGCTGGTGTGACTTTCGGGCAGAATTCCCTGTGGCCCTGCCCTGCTCTGCTGTCTAGGCCATAGGGCTGGTTGGGGGTGTTTGTAAGTGGTTTACTCAATCAAGAGTAAACAGATCCATGTATGAGTCAAATCCGAGCTCAGGCTGAAGCCCGGTGTTTTGTTTGGTGCTAAAGAGGCTTTCTCGGTGTTGCATAAACTAGAATTCTTCTCTGGGCACCACAGTTGAGGCTCTAATACCTACTGTAGATGATGACAGCAACACAAGTCAACGTTCCTCTGCTTCGGTGACACCTGACTTGCTGTCCATGAGGAACACAACCCCAGGTAATAGTCAGCAGCTAGTCAGTGGACCTGGTCTTTGCAAATATTTACTTTTCAAGCACTTTTGACAAAGCTTTAACAAATGGCTTTGCACAGATGCAGGTGTGAGGGCAGGCACTAGGGAAGTGCCAGAGAGGGATGGTGGAAATGAAGAGCAAGGTTAGGCTGGCAGGGAGATCAAAAAAGCACTATTATTTACCAGATAGCAGTTTGCAGATGCCGATCCCCTGCCAGCCTGGATCAGACTGCCTTCTTTTGGGGAGAAAGTAAATTTGTGGTATGGGCACACGCCACTTGGCCTTAGGGCCAGACTTGGGTCATTGGCGTCTCCCATTGTATTTAACAGTAGGGATGAAGCCTTGGTGTCTGTGGCTCGTTCATGATGTGGCCATTGACCCCAGGCAGGGCTAGGGTGCTGCTGCCTTGTCCCAAAAGATGTGCTCGAAGGTACACTGAAGTTGTTGAATCGTTCTGTCAAAGTCAATGATGTTTGGGTCAGATCCTGAAGCCAGCAGGCATGGTTTTATGTATGCATGGTTTTATTTGGAAATCCAGGCCTTGAGCTAATCCCTGGTTAGAGAAACAAGAGTTTCGGGTGTGTTTCTGAACAGACTCTTGAATTATAAATGGAAATTCATTTTCCAACTAAATGCTTTCTGATTTCCCTTTAGATTGTCTCTCTGTGAATGTTTCACCAGTAAAATTTTCTCTCTGGAGTTCTGACAAACACAAAGGGGTATAAAGCGCACAGCTCAAACTCCTTGCAGTGCCGAGGTGACAAATGGTGGGGCACAGCCCTGGCAGTCCCAGCCACCGACTTCAACGTTGTCCGCTATGAGTAGCGATGAGGAGTTGTTGAGCTCTGCTGTTCACTTATTGCTCAGTGTTGAATGAGATAACAGAGTCTAACCTGCCTCTAAACTGCCACTGGTGATAGTGGCAAAAAGGGCCAAGGGTGCGTACTTGAAAGGAGGGGGAGTTAAGAAAGCATATCCTCACTGTAGCTCTGTGGCCTGTGTTGCACAGCAAGGAAAACAAAGGCATAGAAATCTTCATAAAACATAATTTTTATGATAATCACTTGGCTTTTCTACAGCACGTAACTGCTCATTAACGAAATGCCCAGAGATTTATTAAGCTGGTTTGGTTAATAAAAAAACATTTAAAGATTAACTGTTCTGAAACTTCCCTGTGTTCTTTATACACCCAATTGTTAAAACATAATAAAATGTTTTTAATCGTTCATCATTCTGACATGGAGTAATTGTTTGTTGTTACTGTTTGGATTACAGACTTCTTAGAGCTCCAGTCAGGGATCAAAGTCTTATGGTATAAGACACTGTACACACATAATAAATAGCAGCCTGCGGCCCCAAAGAAGCTACAGGATGGGGTATCTATACTATATCATTTTCAGTTTTTGTCTCCCAGCAATGCAGTGTCATCTTCTCTCTCTCTTCTGTCTCTGACAGTCCAGTTACTTAGTGTGAAACCCATCTTTGTGACTTCCTTACAAGATGCTGCAATGCTCTCTGTAGCCCATAGTTAATAGGACCATCCCCGGTGCTTTGGCAGGAGGATATAAAGGGAGTGGAGAAGAGGAAGGTAATTCTTTGTGCCAGGAATCCGATCCATCACAGCCCGCAGTATTTCCTCCTCAATACCAATCTCTGTCACTCGCTAGGACATATATTGGGTCAAACACATTATAGTTTGATTCTCCAGCTAATGGCTACCGAGACCTGGTCTCAGTACGCTGCAACAAGCACAGTAATTGAAATTCAGACTGCAGGACAGAAATAGCTTAGTCTTCATTTTAGCACATCACACACATGCTTATACAGAGTTTTCTCCTGGATGCAATAAACAAGGGGTTGATTCAGTATTGCCTCGTAGTCTTATCCCACATTAGTGCACAAAATGTGACAGTACAGAGAGGTCCCAGCATTGATTGCTTTTAAGTTCAAACTGTCTCATCTTCTTGCTCCAGAGAACAAACTTTTGATGGTTCACTGTGGCAGAGTCAAGGTCCCTGGTTTGTTCTTGGGAGCTGCTAGGATGGTGTTGCCTTTTCTTTTCCACCAGTGAGTCAGGAGAGCTGCTGCTTCGCTGAGCTCTGCTCCATAGGCACTCCCTTTCTGCACCTCTGCATGGCTCACCAGCATCAGAGTAGCTGGAGGAAATTAGATGACTGGAAGAAGGATGAGACCTTTCTCATCAGGTGGGCTGTGGGGGATGTGACAGCTTCTCATCCAGCTCTTGCTCCATCTTAAACCCTCTTTTATATTAGTGATGGTATAGTACAATTAATGATTTGGTCTGGGAGTTTCTAATAAGCTCACCAAATTTAAAATTAACGTGTTCTGTTCCAGAAAAAGTTAAAACTAAGTATGCACCGGGAATTGAGGCACTATCATGTTGTTTTCCAGTCTATTTTCAGACTCTTCTGGGTGCTTCCCAGCATGGTACTGTACCAGTTTTTCTCACCTCAGTGGGGAGCAACGGTTTCCAAATCTGTCTCACCCTCGGGCCAGTCTTGCTGAGCCTTGTCTACTCCTACAGCGTCCCTCTTCCCTTTCACATATTGCCTTGCATTCTACACTTTTTTACTGGATGGAATAATTTTCACAGAAGTGATCCTCTGTAAAATATCTGAGACTTTGCCCTTCTATTTACATTCTTGTTCTGTATTTTGGCCCTGTTTCTATCCTGGTTTGTGACTGTTACCCATAGCCTCCTGTGCCTGACCACAGAACTTTTCTAGGATTTAGTCCTCCCCTTCTTCCTCCCCCAAGAAGAAAGAGGGGTTTAGAAATAGAGTGCTGTTTGGCTGGAAAAGTTAAATGCAATCTGTGATGAGTTTCCTTAATCCATTGTAGAATATAGGTAACCGGGGAAGAACATTAGATGAAATGTCAATGAAAAGTGTCAGAAATGTTCACTATGGATCAGATGCTGTTCTCTGTACTGGTATCTTGCTCTCCCTACATGCACTGAGCCCTAGCTATTTAAAGTATTTAATTAATACCTCAGATATAGTACCAATCCTCATTGTTCTGCATACTGATAGAGCAGAGCTGAGAGAGCAGACCCGCTTTATCAAAGCATGTTGTGCAGCCCTGAGAGGGGACTTTCGTCCTGACAAAAGAGCTCAGGGCTGGAGCTGCTCTGAAGCTGCTCATGCACGTAATGGGAGCCTGCTGCCAGCACAGCGTGGGGAAAGAGGTTACAGTAAAGGGCCAGCGTGGAAAATGGTGTGCCTGACGCACCACAGGTGTGTGGCAACAGGATGGAAAATGAGAGCAAACACATAAACTCTTTCTTTTCAAGGGTGCTGCAGTGGCATGTGCTGATATATTTGTTCACGCAGGTCACAGCTGGCCCCTCGCAGTTCTTGGAAAGCAGAATTTGGGGAGGACGGTTTTCTACATCAGGCATTTAGCCATTTGTATGTTTGAACCCAGGCTGAGCCCTGATGCTGTGCTGCTCAGATGACTGCCCCAGGGAGGGCACCGCTGGGCTCTGTGCCTTAAATTTTCCACTTGCTCTCTAGACCTTCACCACATGGTCTTCGCTTCTCTTTCTGCTTGGGTGGGCTTGAGTCTTTCATGTGTCCTAGGCACTAGAGCACCCACCAGAGCCATACTGCAAAAGAACAAATACTCTTTCCTTCCAAGTCTGTACTGGTATTAAAAGTTCGTCCAGGTAAATCCCTAAACTCTTTCTACACAAAATCTTATTGCTTTTTCCCTCCTTCCTCGACTGCAGCCCTCAGCAGCAAAACTGCCTCGATTACTGGAGGAGCTCACTTCTGTCTGGAGCTTTTCTTCCTGGCTTTGCCACCCTTCCTATGCCCTTCAAATAAGGGGTCATATTCTCCCTTGGTTTGAGCTGAAGCAACACCGCTGAACAGTGTTGCACAGGTATAGCCTCAAGAATTAGCTGAGCTGCCTTCTTTACGGGCGGTGTTTTGTTTTTTACTTACTATCAGTCAGATGAGCAAGCTCAGAGGCATCTGGCTACAAAGTCATCAGGATGAGAAAACATGACTTGGGCTGGTAATGTTTTTTCGTTGGTTGGTTTGGTTTTTTTTATAACTGCCCAACCCTGTGATGTTGGCAAGTGCTGATGCTGTTACGAAAGCTGTGAGATGACTCTTCTCATGGCCAAGATCATTCTTAGAGACCAAATGGGTCTCTAGTGAGAGGGGTTACAGAGCATGGGCTGCTTTTTTTACAGAAAGCTCTAGCAACAGATGAATGCAGGGCAATGACAGAAGCTGCACTCCACCTTGTGCTGTGGTTCATTTTCTACTGAGAAGGAGATGCTGTGGGATGGGAGTGAGTTTAGGCTCAGTGTATGTGAGAGGAAATGTGGAGCGTCAGTTATCGAAAGCAATGGATGGTAACTCCTGGTTGCAGTGGGGCACATGCAGAATTTATCCAAATGCTACAAACACCTGTTTTAGGTACTCTGTGTGTTCCAGGGAAACACAGCATGATCCTGGGAGCCTTGTGCCTGTGCTCACTGGGGCTGCAAGGAGAACTCCCTGCTGCCCTGTCCCGGTAGCAGAAAGACCTGTGCCTGTCTTACCTAATATGGTACCCGAGATGAACATGCTTTTTTCAGACTTTACCAGCAGGTTTCTGTCTCTTGGCATGCTTTCTACCCTCCTTCAAGACAGTCTTGCTTTTTAAACTGCTAGGTACCTTGCAGGTATGTATTTTGCGTATTACTGCTTCACACGAGATCACTTCTGTTGGATCCAGAGAAGATGAAGACAGAAGCATCAAAAACGGCTCCTTGATGTTGTTTTTATCTTTTAAATTTCCAGGAATTTGCTGATGGGAGTGTTAGTCTGAGAAATTAATTCAGTTTCTCCTTCTCTTTCATTATTTGTGTTTCACAGAACCAATATATTTGAACAATGGCCAACACTGTCAGCATACCACACGCTTACTGTGTGATGGAAAAGCTCCACAAGGGCTTCTCACAGGACAAGGCTAGGATGTTATGTCTGTGACTTCCAGCCACCTCATGGTCTTAATTTCACTGTGACAGTATTAGGGTTTGCCATAATTAGCTTCAGATCCCTCTTCTTCCCCTGCCCTGATTTGGATAGCAACCCCATTTTCGGTATATGCTGAAGAACATGGAATACTGGAGCAACTATCTGGCTTGTCTCAAATTGCAGCCTTTACTATCTCTAGGCATTGGATGTCTTGTGGGAGCAAGGAGGGAAAGTGGACAGCAAGTTGCCTATCTGACTAGAATACCGGCAGCGCATCCTTGTTGACACCTTACAAATGACGAGATGTCAAGGAAGAAGAAGCTGCACTGTGCAATATATGGCATTAGTCAGCAAAGACTGAGGCGAGGACTGTGAACTGTGAATGTGTCTGGTAAACTGTCTGTGAATGATCTGCAGGCCAAGGATTCTTCATTAGAGGATGGCAGGAATGTTCTGAAAAACAAACAAATGTGAGACTGTTGCAATCTGTTCACACCAAGACAAAACCAAAACAAAAAAGTGCAAAATAAATTATCTCGTGCCTACAGGGCTTTAACAAGGGCTGGACGCAGAAATGCCAAACAAGGGCTGATACGCTGATGAAAACAAGAAATTCGTTTTGATGCGCCCTCCACAAAGGTCTGGCTCTAACGGAGTCCCTGCTCTTTCATGGAACCCAATACCCATTTACGAAGAGGTAGATGAGGGATGCCGTTGAGAGAGATGCCATGGGTGAGAAGGGCAAAAGTGCTCCTTCACTTACTTCGTGTGCTTACTTACCTTACTGAGCAGTTACTAGCAAAGTTTGGTAAAGCAAAACAGCAGTGCTATGACCAGATGAAAGGGTATCCATGTCACTTGCAAGGATAATGTCATGACAGCTCTGTTTAAAAAATGCTTTGCTGTTACTCACGATGATGGGATGGGCTCATTCTCATGGAGTTTCAGTGCTAGCTGCTGTGGGGCCAAGCTGGGCTTTCAGTTTTGAACCTTTTTCAGAGGTTCAGTACATTCAAAGTGCTTTCATATTCTGTTCCTCATTCAAGTGAAAAACAAAGACTGAAATTTCTGGGGAAACCATGTTCTGAAAAATAATGTCAGACTGAATGTGGTGAGCTATTGCAATAACACTTGGAATCTTTTTTTACATTGCAATGTTAAACCTTTTGGATAATACAGAGAGGATCCTGAAGTGATGGGTTTTTCATAAGAAAAAAAATGAGACTATTCCAAAATCAAAATGGAGCCTAGTGGCATTATTGAAATGTATTGTGTCTTTCTCATGGTGAAAATTCATTGCTAGTGGCTTTCATGTTTGACAGATTGGCATTCTTCTGAAGGAAAAATATTCCACTGGGAAATTCTAGTTCTGATATGGGTGTTGGTAGCAGACTGCCTGTTTTTTTTATTCTTTTTATTTTTATTCTTGAAGAATTCCCACTGTAGTCTGAAGTTGGTGGATATTTCTTCTGAAAATAGGGCTCCAGAGAGATATATTTTTCACACCAAATCCCCCCCTCCCTCAAGTGGCAGTAGGATCTAGCTGTGCAGATTCATTATGCACTGTTAAGCAGCTGCCACATTTCACACCAGCAGCAGTTGTACTTCATTTACGAGCAAAATGATTCATATGTGAATATGGCAAAGTGCTGCAGCTCATTCACTGCACAGTGAATTTGCACTAAGGGGCAGCTCCTGGGTGAGGACTGGGTAAAAACAGATGTTGAAATAGGACTTTGCTATTTGCCTGATAGTTTATACAGTCATAAAAGTTTGTGCTTCAGCAGGGCAGGTCCTGCCAGAAATATGAGTGCATAAACACAAAGCAAAGGAGATTGTCTATGAATAATATTATTCATAGCCTCCCTGCATCTTTTCTAAGGGAAGCAAATAAATGGTAACACTTGACCTATATACAAAATTATGAATGAGGAAATGAAATGGATTGATAGCGTTCTTCCATTAGTCCCGTAATGCAAAAGCAGTGGGACACCCAACCACTGTGAAGGTGATGGAAGGAAGATTCCTCTTTACACAAAATGTAGTCGTGTTCACTACACTGGAAAAATCCCCAGCCTGTTTCTTTTATTTACCATGGTGTAAATTAGGAGTATTTCTGCTAAAAAGAGTGTGATCTTCACAAGGGTAAAGCAGCAGAAGTAAGAAATGAAGACATATGTCTGAAATGTCGCAAAAGATAGCAGTCTTGATACTTCAGCACATATGGTCTGTGGGTGGAGTGAGGAGAGTTGCCTTTCTTAATGCCAAAGCTTCCACCGTACTTGGGCAAAGTTAGGCTGTTCTCCCCCTCACCCCTCCCCAGAAGATGATACAAAACTCGCTGCTTCAGAGAGGCTGCTGGCTACGCAGAACAGCAGTCTGCCCTCAGCAAAGCTGGACAAAGGTGGGAGAAGATAAATATATTTAGTTTAAAATCTTTTTTAAAAGAAGCCCCAGTTTTGTGCATTTTTTGTGTATTTTTATTCCAGGGCAGAGAGGAATAAAGGTTCATTAAATCCCAAAATACATGAAATTCTGTGGTGCCGGCTGAGACCTCGCAAGCCATGCTAACTTCATAGAAAACAGGGGTTCAACAGCACTTCTGGGTGTTTGCCCTTTGGTGCCTATGCCCACTGGACCAGAGGAAGGAACACACAGCAGCTGTTGGTCCTAAGCGTAGGGGCCCTCCTTTATTTGTGCTTTTAACAGCTCTGAGGTGGTAGGTGACAATGTAGAAGCAGTTTTGAGTTTCCAGTGATCTCTCAGCATCTTTTGCTCATGAGTGGATTAAGCTGCACAGCTACCCTGAGGTGGATTAATGTCCCTGCTCTGCAAAAGCGAACCTCAAGTCAGGGCAATGTTGCCTCTGCCACAATCTCACAGGGTGCCACTAGCAGAAAACACCCCTGCTCTCCCAATGCACAGCCCTGTGCTTTTCACTCAAATGCCTCTTTCTTTTTATTGCACGTTTCCACAAACACTTAGGAGAGCAAATAATCCAAAGGCTCATAACTGTGCATAAATCCCTCTGCCTTCTGGGTTTCCTTCTTTGGAGCCACTGTGAAAATGGACACATCAATACAGCCTTCTGCAGAAAAACTGACAATCTCAAAATGGTGTCATGCTGCAATAACTGAAATCTCCTGCCAGGTTGGTGATGGTGCTTTCTAATCAACTTTGCAATGAATATTTCTTAAATCATGTTAATCCACCATTTAAGCAGAGATATCAGTTCCAGACAATGAATCACCGTACCTGGAGGGGAATATACCTGCCGTTTCCCCAGAGAGGAGGCGATTAACAGCACGCGTGCTGTTAGACGAGCTAGCAGCACTGGCATTTATCACCCCAGAGCTCCTTCCCTGCAATGAGGGAAATCTTTGCTCCTTGCTTCTGGTGCGATCAGCTTTTATTTATGTAGCAGTTGTGGAAAATGGCTCTTAAAGGAAAACTGCACCTGTTTTGCTCTCTGGGGCAGGTTTTGCTCTAATTTACATGGATGCATTTCCTATTAGAGTTTGCTAAATGTTGAGTTCTCATGCAGAAATGAGAGCCTTAAATGTGAGGATGCAGTGCACAGCTTTTAAAGATCCAGTTCTGGAGACCCACAGAACTAAATTAAACATTGATGAAGAAGCTGAACTGTCTTTTTCATGAGCACTTTTATGTTCTCATCTCCCCAAGCTCCTAGGGACCAGCTGCTATGGGAACTGCTAACATCCACCTCAAAGAGACTGCAGTCCAAGTGGAAAGTCTTGCTCTGAAGAAATTTCTGAGTCCAGGTGATTCTGTTACTTTGGGTAAGGAAAGAACTGCGCATTGGTAAGTTTTTCTGTTAATCCCCAAGCTAAACTTCATGAACATTCACTGCAGAGTAACTTTTCTTTTGATGAATAAGCTGTGGTAGCTTGAAAAAGAGAGGATCATTTATTGGGCTGTGTACATGCAGCCATAACCTGAGCTGGTTTTCTATTTGCTAGCTCGGGTATTGACAGCAGTGGTGCCTTAGCACCGTGCTTAAAGTGTGCTAACCACGCGGGTCTTCAGGTGACCTTTGCAACCACTGTGGACTTCTGTGCTGCCACTGCTGTGTCCCACTTGCATGCAGCCCAGCTGGCCTGAAGCCAGCCTGGATGCTGCCGCATTAGCTGCAGCTCCAGAAAGAGTGAAGCATAGAGGTCATTCTCTGAGAAGGGGCCTCAGGAGATCTTTGAGTCCTAATCCAGCTCAAAGCAGGGTTGACTTACAAGTTAGGTGATGTTGCTCATGGCCTCATCCAGCTGAATGTCTCCAAGGGTGGAGATGCTCCAGTCTCTCCAGGCATCTGTTCCCTGGCAGAACCACCCTGAAGAATTTTTTTCTCTCCAACCATGTGTAATTTCCCTTGCTGCTGCTTGTCTCTATTGCCTCTGCCTGTCTGCTGTGCACCTTCAAGAAGAGTCTGGCTCCACCTTCTCTGTAACTGCCTTTTAGTTAGTGGGAGACTGCAATTAGGTCTCTTTAGGTTTCTGCAATTAGGCTCTCAGTCTCTTCTCTCACATGTGTACTCCAGCCCCCTGACCATCCTGGTGGGTTTCTGCTGGACTTGCTACACTGTCCAGTGTCCTCTTACACTGGACAGCTTGAAACTGGACATAGTATTGCAGATATGGTCTCAAAAGTGCTGTGCAAAAGGGAAGCATCCCCTGCCTTGACCCGCTGGTTGTGCTGCAGCTTATGCAGCCCAGGATGCTGGCGGTTTGCTTTATTGCAAGGGCAGATTGTTGGCTCTTGTTCAGCTTGCTGTCCACCAAGACACTAAGAGCCTTTTTTTCAAAAACACGTTTACAGTCTGTAGGAATACACTTAGGGTTGCTGCCAGGGAACGTGTCCCTGAGGATGTGCTGCACTCATTCCCTTGGATTTTGGGCCTCTTTATACTATCTCAGTTTGGCCTCCCAAAAATGAAATAACCTCCTCCTTCACATACTTTTGCTTGATACTCTTTAATTCTTTGGCTTTGGGCTTTAGGATAGCCAGTCCCCTAGGATTCCTAAATATATGGATGACTCTTACTTCCTCAGGCAATCCTGGAGGAAATGAACTACCCAAGTGAGTGAACTGATGTGGAATTTAAGTAAGAGCCCAGTGTAAATGCTAACAGGTATTGGCCTAAAAGTATCCGCTGCTTTTACTGCTGCAGAAGGAATGACACACAGCTCTGATAACTTGTCTCGTGGTGAGTCCTGCCAGGCTGTGCCTGGATCCAGGATGATTGCTGCATTTCCTTGTGGTGTCAGGAGGAAAACAAATAATGTGAAAGTGTGGGAGGTGCAAACAAATCCTGTTTCCTTATAAGAATAACTGCGACTGAAGCCGAAGTTAGCCTCAGGAAACTATCAACTGACATAGGTCGATAGACCATTCATTGTGGATGGCTAATAGAACTATATATATCTCTCTCCACAGTATGATATCTGTATGAAACTATTATGTCTGAGTCAGATTGCTTGCTTTTGGCCTTGCACTTGACTTCAACTTGGTTACGTTTACTTAAGGCGTGGCGAAAGCTGCCCTATAAAGGAGAATGGGGAGAGTGCCAGCCTGTATGTCACTCTGTTGGTGTTGGCTGGAGAGTTACACCGGAGGCATTGCAGGTAAAACATCACTTTGCTGTTTTACTTAGTACAAGATGAAGCAGATGAAATACAAGTAATAGTGCTGGAAAAGCACCACAGACACATTGAGAGGGATTTGTCTTGGGGAGACAGAATAAATTAGAGTCCCTGTCCTTAATGTTACCTGGAGGGAAAGAGAAGATGAATTTGCCGTCCTTAAAAAGAGCCTTACAGTAAAACGGGTAAGTTGTCAGAAGTAATTGGATCAAGTGGGAGTGGAGATCCTAAGAGGAGGAGGACTCTATAGTTACTGCATGCTGCTATTAAATGAGGTAGAAAAAAGGTATCTGGAACTGTCCTATGCTATGTATGCAAAATGAGGAGAAAATTGACTTAATAAATAGCCAGAAGGGACTACTTCACAGACTGTTTGGAGCAGAAGGTCATGCAAGATGCCACTGGGAAAGTAATCTCCTGGAGGGTTGCCAAAGTGCCTGCCTTTGGTTTTGGTTTTCTGAGGTACTCAAGGCTTTCACACATTGTATGTACGAGGAGCTGTTGTCCATCTGGGGTTTGGGGCGCCCAAGCAGGGCCCTGCTCTGCCTCCGCAGTTTGCTGTCACTGTGGGCAAGCTGCTGAAAAGCAGCACTCTCTCATTTGTTTTTTCTCTGAACGCAAGGAGAGCTAATAAACTCATGCTTGCCTTCATTATAAGACAATTCTAGAACTGACTCCCCGAAGTTTTTACAATGCTCCAAATGCATGAATGACAGGGTCTTAGAGGGAATGAGTGCTTGCATTACTGTAGCATATGTTGAATATTATGGGTGAGAAGAAAAGTACATTGATAGTTTGGAGTGTTTGAGAGGGAACAGGGGAAGAAGGGCTGCTGGCTTTTTGGCTTTTCTCGTATTCTTTGTAGTGTTTGAGAAAATTCAGCTGCTCTTCCTAAAGTACTGAAACCCAGCTGAGCCAACATGTAATGGAAATGTTTTGAGAAAATCGGTGGAGAGGAGAAGGTGGATAGTTCAGCTATGAAGTAGACACATGTTTCTAATTGCCTGTTTCCACTTTCTACTCAGTGAAAATATCAGAAGCCGTTGAAGGAAATTGTGTCTGTACTCTGACATAAATCTTTATGCAAAGTGTAATTAGCTGTCAGTAGCATTTGCCACCATTGAGTACCTGATTATCATAGTTGCTTGACATCTTTTGTGAATGAGTGCTGGAGGGAGACGAGACACACCCTTTGCTGCTAGCTTTTAAGCTGTTTTAATGCAGAAAATGGTGGGTGCTTGGCGTTCCCAGGTTAGTTTCTGTGGAGGTCACCAAACTTTTAGCTCTGATATCCTCAGAGACTCCCCTTTCCTTCCCATCCCATCTAACTGTCACACCTGATCTCTTTTTCTCCTTCTCTCTGTAGCTTTTCTACTCTTCCCTTTCCCTCCCTCACCCTTTGTCACTTGACCCTCCCTCTGAGACAGCAGCAAGAAGAAGGATCTCTCTCTGCTGAGAAGGAAGAAGGACCAAAAAAGAGCAGTAGATGCAAAGTTGGGTGTGATTCCTTTCTCCATTTCAGATAAGTAAATGTGTTGGAGGAGATCCCAGGACTAAGTAAATGTATGTTTAACGCCTTCTGAATAATAATTTCCTTCCTTAGTTGAGAGTCAGTCTCTTGTTTTTCTCCAGTGTTTCACAATGTGTCTGAACCAGCTTTTCTGAGTGTTTAAAATCCCTCCCTCTCTCCCCCACGTCTTGTGGCAGGGAGCCAGTCCAAGGGCAACGCCTCTGAAACCCATTGCATTATAACTTTGTCCCTTTAAAGACTTTCTGCCTCGGAGTTCAGTAACGGTAAGAAGCTCCCCAATCAGGCAGGCAATATTCTGCTTTAAAAGCTGTTGTGATCTTTGCTGTTGCTGATGAGAGCTGACCTGTGGCCAGGGCTCAGGACGCTGCTCTGAAAGAGGTGGCTGGCAGAGCATGCTGGTGCGGACAGGAGAATGCTAGCCAGGGGTGTGGGACCCCATGGGCTGCCTGCGCAGTGGCATGGACGGATGTAGAGCTCATGTATCTGTGCATGTGTACCCCCAGACACAATGCTGATGAAGTTATTCCTGCAAGGGAAAAGTAGTTAAGTGTATTATTTTCTTCAGTCTGGTTGCTAATTTATTCCGGATATGTTAAACAACGTAATTAAACACACACACACACACGCTAAAAACTCTTGTTCTCTGTCAGAAGAGAGGGAATGCGTGTCAGACCCAGCCTTCAAGCTCTGTTAGTTTTAATTTGAGTTTTGGAATTAGTAATCAGTTTTGCTGGAACAGTGTTGCAAGAAATAGATCTTAGCATGCATGGGGCCTGGGCACAGTTTCAAATGAGTATTTGTTAAGAAGAAGCCATTCCCTTGTCGTGTTATGGTACATTACATGAGATTTATTTCCATTGTATTAAAAAATGCAAGCCCAAGGGGAATGTTCTCTCTTTTTGTTGGCCGAGGGTGATTCCTGAATTCCATCTGATTTTTTTGTGGGGCTTTTAATTAAAACAAGGAGATGCAAAACTCTTTATTTTTCTAGGCTGTTGTTACAATGCCAGGAGGCCAAGTGACTTGAAGCACTGAGAAAGGTGATGACACTAAGTAAAAAGTGTGTATGTGGGGGGGCTGTATCACACCTTCAGTGTGTCTGGTCTGTGTTTTTCACATGTGTGAATGATTCACAACAAAAATCAGAGGCTTTGCTCTTTCTGGAGCCATCTGCTCTCTTTGTACTGTACCAGGAACATATCAGATCTACAGATACATTTGGTAGGAAAAGAGCCCTTTCATCTACTAAAAAAAAAAAAAAAGCGATGGCTTCTGGTAGCTTGAAACTGAAACTAAGTGACTTCAGGCTAGAAATTAGCATGGCAAAGTTAATTAACTATAGGAGTGGCTTGCCCAGGGCATGTGGTGCCCAGGGATTTTCCAGTGCTCATTTATGAGAAGGTACATCTTAAATGGAAGCCAGGAGCTAAGGGCAGGAATCGCTGGATCAAGTGCAGTGGCATTTGTCATGCAAGAAGCCAGAGGAGGTGATCACAGTGATCCTTCTTGACTTTAAAAGTCTGCTAAAGCAGGGCTTCACCAGGGGCTTCTCTTTTCATAAGGAGAAGGACAAAAGAGGAATTATAGCTCAGGACAGTTAAAGTTTTGTTTTTGTGAGGGCAAGTGCAAATGAAGGGTGAAAGCTGGTGTGGATCTCAAGTTATATTTTGACCCAGCAACATGTAATTTTGCATGACGAAAGCTGCTGGAGGAACCAGGAGGCAAGGCAGGCTGAACAGCCTTCCTGCTACGTCTCTGAACTCCACAACAGAGCTTTTTAGCTGAAGGAAGATCCCCAGGAGATGGTGCACACGTGTGTGTCTCTCTGTACATCCACGCGGCTCTGGGGATTGCACCTGAAAGCTCCTACTCTGGTTAGACAGAACAAATTGCTCTTTTAAAGCTCTGGTGCCACTGCCTGTCCAAACATGCAAGTTTTCCACCTTCCTGTGCCCTTTTCCTACTCATGTCCCAAAAGCCCTCCCACCCCACAGTCTAGCATCTGCATGGACAATGCACTGCTTCCCTTTGGAACAAAAGTAGATCTGTGACGGCAAGAGTCCTGCTGTGCTCTTTGATGACTGTAAAGGGGACAGAGTCAACAACGGGAGATTTTCTCTCTTGCATCCTTCCCTGGCTGTGCCAGCAGATTGTTAGCAGGTCTGTCCATTCTAGGGTTCCACTGCGTGTGTGAAATGTTCGCTTTTCCTGAGTGAATTGCCCCTTTCCTTTAGACACGTTAACAAAGAGGGGCTCGAACATGCTCCAGACTGGAATAGCTACAGATGCCATGCAATGACTGCCGAGTTTAAATATGAATCTACAATTCAGATCTGTTTAAACACTGGCCTCCAAATGAACTACTGACTCCAAAATCTCCAGACCTTGGTGCACGCTCATGTGAGCAAGTAGTGCAGGTGGGATCCAGGTCTGGATGTTGCAGCTTGGTCCCATCTCAGCACTGCAGCTTTAGGGAGTCTGGTGGAGTGTGTGTGTAAGCTGGTAGGAAGCCACCACCGTAATCTGTCTGGGGTCTTTGGAGCAGATCCCAAGGAAAGGCAAGTCTCTGCCTTCTTTAGGTCTCACAGGGAGTGACCGTCAAGCGCTCACTTGTGGAAATGAAACTAATAACTCGAAAAATGCCCTGGGCACAGGTGTGATCCATGGCCAGAGGAGTCCTGGGTACCTCTGAGCAGCCTCCCTGCTCACACCACCTCCCTCCTCCCCCGTGTCTGCAGCTCCTGCTCCATCCCCTACTCGCTTGTGTTGCAGATGTACCTCAATGCTAACACACCGGCTGGCTAACAGCTTTGCTCTCTGTCCTCAGGGAAGACTCAAAATTGAATTTGTAGCAGTGACAGCACTGGTTTAAGATAAACCAGTTGGGATTTGACGACTACTTTTTCTCCAGGCATTTCCAGCTAATAAGGATTTTGTCACTGACTGCCCTCAGCTCTGCAAGCTGCTGCTCCACAATCCTCTTGCGGGGGGAGGAGGTGTTGCTTTCCCACACACTCCTAAGGCACCACTTCAGATTGGGAAACTAATGGCAGTCCATGTCTCCCCTTCACAGGAAAGGGGCACAATGCTTGCCCCCGGCTCTGCTCTAAAGTTGGAGCAGGGCTGGCAAACAACAGGGGCAACGGGAAGCCTCCAGAACCTGAAGAAATTTAAAAACCAGGACTTCAACCACCTGCGAGCCTTGTGTCTGAGCCAAGGATTGCTTTTTGAGGATGCCACCTTCCCTGCTCATGTCAGCTCCATCGGTCCCAACCTGCTCCCAGAGGATAAGCTGCGGCGAATACAATGGAAGAGGCCAACTGTGAGTTACACCAGCCGGGGTGTTTCGGAGCCCTGCTCCTGAATGGGAGCGCTGATGGCCAGGGGGTAAAGGTCTTCACCCTGGGGAAGGAGATCTGTGCTAAGCAGGGAAGTAGAACCCAAGGGGAACACTGGGAGCGCAACACTGCAAGGAGGGATCCTTGCTGTGGGTTGTGTAGAGGGAAGGTAATCTCTGTAACATTAATGATTTCATTGGGTACATTTTTGTAGGAAGTTTGTTTCCACCTGTGAACCTCACTAGAACTAGTGTTCCCACTTTGATCTGTTTCTAGGCGACTCTGTGCAAACCTGAAAAGCTGTCAGATTCTATTAAAGATCTCTGGTTTCTGTAATCCAAGCCACTGACTCAGCAATACCTATTTTAAAGTAATTGGGACAAGGCATGAGATGAAGTATGTTTGCTGATTCCCAGTTTAACAGGCAGTTGTCATCATCTGGCATATGGATGTTTAAATTCGGAGGTGGAATCACATAATCAGCTCTTTTATCCTAGGACCTAATTCAGGAAATCTTTCCATGGTCAGACTGGCTGTATAGCACTGCTGTGTACCGTTTGCTGCTGGTGCAGCTACTGGATTTGCCACGTGCTGCCCTGTTGCTGAGTGCACCGCTAGTGCCTGGGGCCTTTGGTTTTCCTGGGCTGGAGCAAACCAGTTCATCTCCCTGAAGGCAACCCCTCAGGGTGTAGAGACAGTAACTGTGAGACTGTAGAGACAGGACAAGACAACTAGAAAAGACTTATTTGGATGGCAGATGCAAGTAGGGGAATGAGGGTGTGCTGGAGCTTGGCAGTGCGGTGGCCTTGGCATAGCAGCAGCAGAGGCTGCTGCTAGCATGGACCTTGAAAGCCACGGGTCAGCGCAGGGAAGCAGGCTAGCTTAGGGAGCCTGCATAGCTGCTAAATGTGGATGCCCGAAGGGAAAGGCAGGAAGCCCCAGCCCTGGTGTAAAAGGAATGTGATGTGGTGAAGTATCAGATGGAGCAGAAGCTGCTGCCTGGACACTAACAGGGCTGTGGCTGCAGTGTTGTGATAGGGATGGGGCCTAAGGCTTGCACTTCTCACTACCCACTGCTGCAGCAGGGCCTGAAAGTGTCAGAGAAATTGCGTGTGCAGAGGTACAGGCACTTCCAATCTGTGTCTTTATAACATGGCTTGGTAGGTGTGGAGGTGCTGGGTGCAGATGTCTGGGTGTCCTCTGTGGAGCTGCTACGAAGGGACCATTCTCCTCTGCACCAGCAGCTGCTACTGCTGGATGAACATCTGGGCTTCTCCTCAGGCAGCCTTTCTTCAAATCCGGGTCCAGTGAGAATGCAGCTGGTGCTGTGTTTTTTACACCAGCAGTCTGCTTACAGGTTTGTAGCATGTGGGTATAATCTCTCTTGAAATAGTGGTTATAGTAGAAAAGTAACTAAAAAATGCAAAGGAGAGGAGTTAGTTGCAACCATTTCCAGACTGAGAAAGACAAAGGTATGATAACTAAGCATTAGACTCACAAAAGACAAACATGGATGTTAGAAAGGACTCTCAGGGGCATTTTAAAGATGAATAAAGTGGCGTAAAATGTTATGATACAGTTCTGTTAAGTAGTAACCACCCTGGTGTTTTTGCTGTTTGGGAGCAGCAGAGAAGTGTAGGATTTCAAAAGCATACAAACTGATTTAGAAACCCAAATACAACTAATTTTGAGGCATTGCAGTGTGGGATGAACATCTATCCTACTTGAATATCCTGAGAGTTATTTCATGTGCAAAGGGACTGACGTACCTTGCCAAAAGCAGAACCTGCTGCTGCTAGTGCTTGAAGTTTGTCAGGTGAGGCAGGTGTTGGAGAATTCCCTTCTATTTTGCTGAATCCATGAAGATTAAGCTGATGAATGAAAGTTTTTGTGGAATTGGTTTCAAAAATTTGCAGAGGTCCTCTCTTTCACAGTACTTCCCTTTTGAAGATTTTTTTCAGCAATCACTACACAGTTTCCAGCATCACCCCACCAAATTGACTGAAACCAATGGCATGCAACAATTTTCCAGAGGTTTTTCAGGAAGGAGGGGGATGAAAAGTCATTGGCTTTGCCAGAGCTCTGCTCTGAAAAATTAAACTGTACACTCATGGCCCAGGGTTCATGATGCGAACATTGAAAAGCTTTTTTTTCTACTGTAGAGGTTAAGACAGCATCACCAGCTGTTCTTTTACGATGTACTCAGGGGACAGAAGTTGAGACTGCTGACTCAACTGGCTCGTCTGGAACAGAAACCCAGGATGTCACTGCTGAAGAAGACTCCATATTTTTTTTTCTCAGTTTGACCAAAATTTTCACTTGTAGTCGTTTCCCGACCAGCCAGGCTTCGTCCTGCTAGACAAGATGCGAGATGAAGGGCAATGGCACCCAATGCCTGGGGACCCCAACCAGAAGCTCTGAAATGTCACCACAACACCCGTGCTGTGTCATGGTGACATCAAAGCGTGGCCTCCGTCTCCTAGCAGAGTGAAGCAGGGGCAGAAGTTGCTGAATAGCAGTGGTTGCTTTTCATTTATAGAGCTGTAGTTTTGAGCCAAGGGTCGGAAAGTAAATAAAACTGTATTTGCATTTCAACTGTCCTGAAAGGCAAGCGCTGCATCCAGTTGCCTTTGGGAATTGGTCCCCGGGGAGCAAGAGGAAAGGCTGCAGTGTTAGGAGTTGAAGTACCCCATTCCTGAAGCTTTTCAGTTGGGCACTTTTCACCTGTGCAGAAATGTTCATAAACTCTTTGTTCTTAGATCATTGCAATGCTAACTGTAAGGATACATGATCCCAGGTGTTTAAGCTACCTAAACTACTTGGCAAAGAGATACCTATAATTTCCCCAAGGGAGTTTGTTTCTTACCTGAGTACATCTCCCAGAGAGTGAGCATAGTTGCATCCTGCCAACAGCGTATGGCCAATTTAATCTATGTCTATATTTTTCTCTGCCTCCAGAATTAGCTTCCTCTGACATTAAAAAAATTTGGCTGGAAAGGTACCTGTGACAAAACTGGCATCTTGGTCCTAATAATCTCTTAGAGTCCATTTTCAGAGTCATATGGTATCTGATTATTTAAGTGGTAGATAGCAATTATAACTGCTGTCATTGTTCCAGATCCAATTGAGCAACATGCTGCTTCTATTTTGCCTTGTACGTTGTCAAGAGAATTGCCAATTACGTTCAGAGTTTGGAGTCTTCATATCTGGGGGTAATGTATAAAGTAGAGAGAAAACAGCGTGATTTTCAGACAGCAATAGTCAGTGGTGACAGTCAGAAACAACGTATTTTGACATGTAAAGTGAGCTGATTTAATATGGGAGTCCCTGAAGGGGGAGGTGGATCAGGAGCACCAAGACAACATTTGAAATGTCACTTTTCCTAACTCTGCAGTAGTTGCAGTTTCCCATTAGATGGGAACTGCTCCAGGCTGTGTTTTTCATCCCCAGGCCCCCAGTCTACGTCCATTGAAACATGAAGATTTTGCATGTGGTACTTCAAGCATTACTAGAGGTGGGGCTGGAAGTATCAGATACAGCAGGAGCTCTGCAATTAACGGCTCTTTTCGTTCACCCACAGTTTGAAGAAATGGAAAAGAGTTCTATTGTAGACTGAACAAAATATTTTCTATAGCTGGGCTTTTCTAAAGATCGTTCAAGGGGAAATTCTCCTTGAAGAGTTATGTCAGATTTTAAAAACTGAGATGGTCCTTTAATGTTCAGAATACATTCTTTCATTGTTTGGTGCTTTTCCTTCACACAAGCAATTGAATGGAACAGAGGAAGTCACAAAATGATTTGCTGTTGCTGAATACATGTTTTTAATCAATTAATGTTTTAGCTAAAGGTTTCACTCTGTTCTGATCATAATGCATAATACTATACAGATGCAAAAAGAAACTGAATTAGGATGATCCAGATGATGTGAATTGTAGTGAATTCTGAGTGCTTTATTTTTGCTAAGATTGGTTATATTTTCAAACATGGTATGTGTGAGGGGAGAGAGATTACTACGTATGCAGCAGTGCCTTCGCCCTGAATCAGGGATAGCCTGACATGGTGCTTGATATGGTGCTTGATTGGTTAAGGATAGTCCCTGATCTTCAGCGCTTATGCTTTATAAGGTTAAAATGAGCAGAGTGTGAAGCTGCTGAAGGTATTTCTAAAGAGTCTTCAAGGTCACAGACTACTGCTCCTGCAGCTGCTCACCCCTCATCTCTTGGGGACCCTGTAGCTACCTTATGGGGTAAGAACTGCTGAGCAAGCGCTGGTGTAGGAGGGTCCGTCCCCTGTTTAACATGGGCTGTGACTTGTGTGTAGGGCAACCAGAAGAGAGGGAAAAGCTGCAAGGTGGCCAATGGAGGTTTGAGGGTCAGCATGACAGAAACCCCTGAGTGCCTCTGATGTGACTTGTAGGAGGGTGCATGGTGAAAGGGCTGTCTAAAATAGCTGACGTGGGTTTCCTCTGCATCGGGGCATGGACTCCTTGGGTATTTGTCTCATATGTCTGGTGTCAGGGGAAGGGAAGGGTAGGGTCTAAAAGAAGTTCTTGGATAGAAGCCACAGAAAGAGGCTGCTTTAGTGTGAACTGGAGCAAGGGATATACCTTGTTCCCTTAGCAGAGACTCAGGGAACCGTGCTATTGCATTTAAAACACATTGGGGAGAACAATACACTTTGAGTCAATGCTTGTTTGTTGGAAGAAGTGATTCGTCATTTGATTCAATAATTTTGCAAAAGGGCTTGCTCACATTTTTTCCTCTATTCCTCTGTCCCTTTCCAAAGCAAATGTAACTTTCTTTCAGCAACAGAGTGCCTGTCATGATTCTACACTGCTTTTGGTGATTGGTATTTGTTTATTGGCATTTTATTTAATTCCTAGAGATTTCCAGGAAGTAACATCAACATTAAGGAATTCTGAACCCAGGAACTAAACTGACTAAACATTTGACTAAACCAAAATGGGCCCTTTAAAAAAAAATCATTTTGAATTTAGGATCTTTCCAGGCAGGTAAGCTGAGCTGGAGTTCTTACTGCATCAGCCTTGGCCTCTCTGTAGCTGGAGGGGAGAAAAAGATAGATTTTATTCAGGCAAGAAATCAGACAACAGTTTGAAGTTAAGCTAAAAACTTAGCTCTACAGCACAGGGGACAGATGAAGAAAAACCTAACAAAAAAGAAAAAAAGAAGGAAAAGAAATGTGGATTGTCACATGAGCTGCTTTAATAGGCAAGTTATGAAAAATGTGCCATGATAAGGGATAGTGCTGTCCTGCAATACCTGCAGGTCTGTCCTGTGGGGCCGTCCTCCGGCATGAGCCAAAGTTGCTCGCCAGCTGTTCGTGGTAGAGTTTACAGCTTCATTATATCCCAGAGGCCACAAGGTCCTTGGATCCCGTTCAGTATTTCTCCTTGATGAAAATCACAATCAATTCACCTTATTTTCGAGTGTGCATGTGCAATCAGTGTAATTGAATGGGAGCAGCATTTCCAGGCTGCCATTGTCTCAGCCCTTGCCTACTCAGCTGATTGCATCTGACCTCGACTTCAGAGTTCATATCTTTGGGCCGAGGAAGCTGCAGTGTGTCACCATTCATTAAATCTGTCTTTCTGCACAGGTTTTAGATGAGGAGGGTTTATTTGCATAGTATCTCCAGGCTCTGTTGCTTTTGGAAAGGGCTGGTTGTGGGAGTGAATGCACGCATCCCGGGTTGAGGGGAAAGCAGCACTCCTATGATGGTCTGTTGGCTCACCTGCTTCCCTGTTTTTCAGGCTGGGGAGTCAGCTAGCAGGATTATGTGGCTGTGGTGGCCAGAGGGGAATAGTTGATAACACTGTGCCACTTTGAATATGATTTAAAAAAAAAAATAAATAGGCAGATTCAAGGAAACACATTCCTGATTCCCACGAGGTCTAATACACACAAAACTGTGGATAGAGCCTCCAGCCTGGGAAGTCCTTTAGCCCTCAAGTGATGGAGAATGGGAGGATGTATGCGGGAGGAGCATTAGTTTCAGCTTGCTCGGTTATCCTGCTCCCTCTCCAAGCTGTCAGAGATAAGTCATTGCAACAGGCAGACCTTCAGCGTGACCCAGCACAGCTCATCCTTTGTCCTGCCCTACCTTCTGCCAGTTACTCCAGCTGGCTTATTTCTGTGTTAGCTATTCTGTGGAGGTTTCCTGTGGTTACGGGATGTATGACAGTGGTGTGCCTGACCCCCCCTTAGCACACTGCAGGCGATGCCCTTAGCCCAGGGAACTGCAATACCACGTTTGCTTCTTAATCCAGAGCAACTTTATTACAGGCACAGCAGTGATGCCGAATTAAGATTTGTCCAGCTGAGAACAGAGTTTAGCTTTCAACCTTTTTATTTTTCTTAATTGGTGTGTGTTGAACAGGGAGCACCGTGGCTCACGATGGCAGGATGTGTCAGGAAGGTGAAGCTGGAGCAGGAGGGAGCAACACGAGTACAGCCAAAGGGAAGGATGTGGTGCTAAGGCAGGAACAGAAGCGGGGCTGGGATTTTACTGTAGGGTTAAGGTGAACTGATTGAGAGGCAGCTCTGCAAAGAGTCATCTCCTACCTCTAAACGCTCAGTGGCCTTGTGCCTGCACTCGGGATCATGCTGGCTCAGCAGGGAAATCTGCAAAAGTGGCCACAGCCAGACCACCGTACTGAGCAGCAGCCTGACTGGCTTACACTGCACATGAAATCCCACCTCGAGCTTCCAATTTTCCACAAAAATGTCTGACTGAGTTCTTTACATATGTCTGCATATGGCCTACATCTATACTACTCACCCCCAGCTTCTTCTGGGGACTTGCTCTTCCATAAAAATGCTGAGCAATTATAAAAAGAAATTTAGAGACAAATGCATGTACAGGGTGCTCTCCTTCCACCTCTCAAATTAATTTTCCATGTTGCCCTTTGGATAAGCAGTATTTCTGTGGTAAGACCATTCTCTAGAGGATGAACTGGTTTGAACTTGAACTTCTATTTTATTTTGAATACGTAATGAAATCTTCAGTCGGCCAGGGAAAGCGAGTGATGATAGCTTTGTCCTGGGGGGATAAGTTCAGGAAAAGTGCTTGACTTGCAGCCCATATGGTTGCCTTCACTGCTGGAACTCGTAGATACTCTGAGAAGAGACCACATGACTCCTTAAGCTCGCTCTTCTTTCCCTTTCCAGCTAAAACTGAAAAGTCTTGAGGAAAATGCCACAAAGCCTCATCATAATTTCTCAGTGAAACAGGACACTGCTTCTGGACAGACTTATAGTTAAATCTGTGGTTTCTCTATTTGTCATGCAATTTAAGCACTAGCAAATAGTGAGGCTTGCATGTTTTGTGTAGCGGTAACTATGTGCATAGCTGTGTTTTGCAATAATAAATGATAGTTTCTGGTGTTTTATGACTGCTGTGTTCTTGCTTTTGAAGGAAGAGGAGCTAATTGGAGTCTTCCTTTCCTCCCTTTCCTTCTGGTTGAGAAGGCCCAGATTTCCAAAGCACTGCACCCACCACGCTTATGTCCTTTCTAAACTCTTTCAGAAACCCTCTGCGCTTAGTTCAAGCTCCACACAGCGTCCTTCAATGGAACAGCCATTCCACCACTGACGTCAGGGCTCACACTCTTCCAGAGCTCTTCTGAGTATCTGGTCTTGCAATTCCCCACCACTGCCCCCTTCTGCCTTTGCTTCAGCTTTTGTTTGTCCTCTGCCCTTCCTTGGCTCACACCCAATGCTGTGCAAAGAGCCCATGCTCTGTGCGCTACATCCTTTTGAAGCGTGCCCGTGCTGCCTCTTTTCCTCAAGCCCACAGAGAGGTGGCTACATTCAGAAGCACAAACCTCTTCTTAAAACCTGCCCCGCCATTTCTGACCGCAGTGCACGCAGCAAGAAGGACTGCTGCCATTTCAGCCAGCGGCACTGCTGTCAGCTCATCGGGAATTCACCTTGCCTTTGCCACGTGGTTTCTGCAGAGGGACAGCTGCTGAGCAGCCCCTTTTCCATGGCTAGTCACACGCTCTGTGTTGCTTTCCAGTTACTGCCTCCTAAGTCTGTGAGGAGTACACCCCACTGGAAGCCGAGCTTAGTGTGTTGTGGGTGAGGATTACAGTGAGAGCGTTTGACTTCAGCTTTTGTTCTCTCTGGTAGCCACAAAACCATCTGTGTGCGCAGTCAAGGCATGTTGGCTGGGGCTGACTTCAGATCATTTCTTTTCTCTTTTAGACAAAATTACTGGTTTCTCTCAGCAAGGAACCTGCTTAATGACTCAAGTCATCCCCATTTGCTTACTGGGGAGTCGAACGTCTTGGTGGGCAATGGGGTATCTGCTGAGGCATCTAATGGGCTGACTTTTTCAGCCGGTTTCCGTAACAGGCTAGCAGGATCCACAGTGCACTTAAGAGCTTTATCATCCCAGCACGGAGCAGAGTATCAGCCCTTTCCTCAGGAATCCCATAAGAGATGCAGCTGCCTTCCCATCAGTTTCAGGCTTGTGTTTCTATGTGGTGGTTACTCCCATGGCAGCTATGCACTGTAGCACATCCATCAGAGCCCAGCCACCCTGCCTGGGGCAACTAAGACTTCAACAGCCTCAGAAATGACAGGGGAACAAACATACCCATTCCTTTACGCTGTTGGTTTTCTGGGATGACTATTGGCAAGTCAGACGCACACAAGGACTCAGACAAAGTTCAGAGCCTTGTCATGCAATTTACTCTTCCCTGCTTGTAGAAGGTTTTGAATTCACCCAGGTGAGGGAGGCAAACTGCTGACAGGGAAATAGAGGCAGGGAGAAGATAAAGCTGGGACAGATGTAGAGGGGAAGGGAGAAGGGCTGAGAACTGCTGCTTCCCTGAATGGTGACCAACCGCTGCTGCTGGTGACCACCACTTCTGAGGCCCACTCCCATGCTATGGGTAAATCTCTTACCGCAAATCCTTGAAGTCCTGGGATAGGTGTGGATGGCTGTGTGAAAGCATCTGTCAAGGAAGATGTGTGCCCAGGCTGCTTTCCCTGGTGTCAGCAGTGCTGTGGGAGCATGATCTGTCCGCCAGCCTGGAGCAGCAATGTTGTGTTGCATCTTGTCCTGACAGGGAAACTTCTTAGACGGGTCTGATCACCGTGAAGCCATTTCAGAAAACTGACAGCATTTGCTGATGCTGAGCTCACGCAACCGTGCGAGTCATGAGACACATTGTGCGCTCATCTCGTTTTTGTGCAGCATGTCAAATCAATCGGGGAGAAGAAATGCCAGGGCCTGCTGAAGGAAGAGCTGCTGTATTATTTTTCTTACTTAGATGGTTTTTTTTCCCTTTTATCTCTTTATTTTCTTAGGTGCACGGTGACTTTCCTATTTAAGGCTGATTGTGCTTTCAAAACAGAGCCTGACTCAGTTGGGGTGTGCCAAGGGTTACTCACAGGGGATGCTCAGGCCAGTCTCACCTGAGCACTCAGATATCCCAGATCAATAGCAGACGCAGGTGGGAGGATGGTTCACATTTCTGTGTGCAAGGCCAAGCTCTGAAATGTTTCCCCTTCACTGCCCAAGCAAGACTCTCAAGGAATGCAAGGAAAATTCTCCCTGAATTAAAAGTAAGTCAGCCAGGCCTGTGGGATTTTGCAGCCAGAGATTAAGCCTTCTTTCTATAGCTCCCTCACCAGAAGTCATCAGCCTAGGCTGATATGTATTAGTCCTGCATGGAAACACGAAAGGCTTAGAGAGTAAAACATTCTCAGAACCAGTGCTGAGCTGAAGTACAGACCCCGCTCGACTTTGCTTGGAAACCTCTGTGCCTCTGCCCTACTGTCCCCCAGAAAACTGCATGATTTCGCAGACAGGCTCAGACCCCTCTCTGAAAGGTGTTGGTAACATTAGAGAAACCCAAACGAAAACTCAGTGAGCACCCAGCCACAAGTCCCCATCCCTAGGAATAGCAGACTTAAGAAGAGATGCTTGAGTATCTCTTCTCATTTTCTTGGTGGCAGGCAACAAAGCATCAGGGCTCAAGAGAAATGGTTTTCAGCTGTGGAAAAGGTAAACAAGCAAAGGTCTTCAAGGGGCAGGAATACACTGCTGGCAAAGGCTGGGTACCCACACTGCTCTCTGCATTTTCTTTCTTCCAGGAACTTCAGAGAAATCCTTATTTGATCATGGATGGAGTTAGCAGATTTGATATCATGCAAGGAGAAATAGGTAAGGTCATATTCCTGTTTTGGAAAAGATTGGCACAAAACAATAACCTGTGATTGCTTTGCTATGTTTTGAGTGCTTGGTGGGAAGACGTGGACCATGGTAGCTGCAGTAAACAATTAGTGCAGGTCAATTCAGATGCACGCAAGTTCACACACAACTTATCGCAGATATTTAACAGGATTCCCAAATGCAGGAGGGCTAATCCCTGTTACTTATATACAGCACCTGCCCTCTCTGTATATAAGGACAAGCATAGAAAGGGAGGTCCAACTGGTATCAGACAGATGCTTCAAGTACAAGGGTCAAACACACTTCTGGGGTAAGCAGGCACAGCTTCAACATGTGTAAGACTGGCTTTTATTTTGATCCTGTCTCCATCTGGTGACTCTCAGTGTTTTCTTTTTGTCCTGGTTTCAGCTGGGATAGAGTTAAATTTCTTCCTAGTGCTGTGTTTGGATTTAGTGTGAGAAGAATGTTGGTAACACACCGATGTTTTCAGTTGTTGCTAAGTACCCTTCTAGTCAAGGACATTCAGCTTAAAAACAAAAAAAACCAAAACAAAACAAGTGTTGGGAGGGAGCACAGCCAGGACAGCCAGCCCAGCTGGCCAATGGGGTATTCCATACCATGTGACGTCATGCTCAGTATATGAATGCTAGACGTGTTCCAGGAAGTAGTGATCGCTACTTGGTTATCGGTCAGTGTGGGTGGTGAGCAATTGCATTGTGCATCACTCATTTTGTATATTGTATCATTATCATTATTATTATTATTATTTTCCCTTTTCTGTTCTATTAAACTGTCTTTATCTCAACCCACAAGTTTTTCTCACTCTTACCCTTCTGATTCTCTCCCTGTCCCACCGGGGCAGGGGGGGAGTGAGCGAGAGGTATTTGGCTGCCTGCCAGGTTAAACCACGATGCTTTTCTATGGATATTTCTGTCCATCTTCTCTGATACTTACCCAGACATGTGTCTGCACCCTGTATTGGTTCCATCTTTTTCTCCTGGCCCAAACCGTGTTTGTCTTTGGGAGCAGCTCTGCTCCCATAAAGAAAGAAATGTCTTCCCATTTCTCACCCCACTGAGAGGTTTGAAGATTTCCTAAACAATGTTCTAGATGGCAAGTTTCAACAAGACCACAAAAGATAGGAACATAAAAGCAGAAAAGGATGGCTGGGTGGCATCAGGGTTCCCGGGGGCATTGCTGGTGAATATTGGGTAGTGTTTCAGCATTTGGGGGGAGAGAAGGGAGACAGAAAAACGTTGGTTTCTGTTAACAAGCTGCTTCTTAGATGTCTTAGATGTTGAAGTCCACTCTCCTAAAGAGTTAGTTGTGGTCCACAACAGTGAGTAACTGACTGAATGCACCGGATTCTTCCCTCCCTTGAGGTAGCTGCTGGCTGCTGGCTGCTCTTGGCTCCCTGACACTGCAGAAGCAATTTTTGGAAAATGTTTTACCAAAGGACCAAGGATTCCAGGACGATTATGCTGGGATTTTTCATTTTCGGGTATGTATTCTCTGCTGTATTGGTACGGCTTGGGCTTGGCTGGTTGGATTATATAGGGGTCCAAACTGCAGTCCCAGATCTCGACATCCTTGAATGCATTGGTTCTTCAGTGCTGACTCCCAGTTTAGAATTTTTCAGAAAATCCCAGATTTTCTAATGGTTCCTTGTGCTCCAGGTGGTGCAATCACACTTCAGGGAATTTGAAGCCCTTTTCTGAAAGGTATGACTCCAGAGGTACAGATACCAGCTGTTCAGATGGATTTGTGTACATATATGTTTTAGATGGCATTCTGGTGTCTGCTTTGATTTGGACAGTTTGTTATGGCTATCAGCACACCTCTGTTCTTTATCTATTTGGTCTCATTTTCTGTTTCCCCATATACTTCACCTTGCCCTTTTAGCTTGTGGAAACCACTTGAAATTACAAACCCTTGGAGACAGATCAGAGGAACAGGCTTTTGGTATTTTGAAAAGAGAATTGTTTCAGAGAGAGGTACAAGGCTTTTTAGTAAATCTTACTTTCTATCAACTCTTGAAATTCTCTGAATCTCCCAGGAGGGTGACTGGGATAGTAACTGGCAGGCCCTGCTTGCTTGTATCTGAGTCGACCAAATATTTTGTAGGATTAGAAACACTTGCAGTACCATTAAACTCCAGAAGCTAAACTGGATGTAGAGAGAATCAGTATATACTCAGCCATTCATCATCCCCTTTTTTCCTAAATCTATTTTGTTATACGCAGTTCAGTACCAAGCGAAGAGCTCTGGCAGTGAGACTTCTTTGACCTGCTGGAGCTCTCATGGAGAGCACCAGGAGGATTATCTTGCGGGCAGTCTAAATTTTGCTCTGTTCCTTTGCTCCTCAGAATACCAGATGTTTCTGTCTTGGCCCATTTCCAGCACGCAGAGGTGCGCTGTATGAGATAAACCAGCTAAAGGGACACCAGTCTGCTTAAAACACATTAAAAGAATGCAAGCTAGATTGTCTTTCATGAAAGCTTTGAAAAGATTAGTTAGAAGCAATCCTTAAATCTTAAGCGGTATAAATACCTCACAGTATTTGAAAATGTTTTCTCTGTCATCTCATCTGCAAATCAATGCAACTGTTTCTGGCTTTCCTTGAGCAATAAACCCCTGAGAAAGCTACTCTGAATGGAAATATTTCTTGGCAATGCCTTTCAATTATTCTATCAAAGATATTTTACTGCCATCCACAGGCTAAGCCACCAGTCCTCAGTTCAGTGAAGAATCGCAAACAAGGCATATAACATGCTAATATAAAAATTTTAGCTTATATCTTTTTTTCACCTTTTTGGATCTGGAGCATGTTGCCTCTTGGGAATACAAAGGGCTGCTCCAGTCTTCCTACACTACACTGGCTATTCAGCTGCAAGAGTTAAGGGTGTTAACTACAGCTGATGAAGTGCTTAAGATGGGTGACATTTTTATCTAGGGAATAATTACAATGACGTTATTCCACCAGGAATTCTGTTAGTTCCGTGTTTGTATAGGAATCACTTTCTCTGCCACAGAAACTCTGATGCCTGTGAGGCAGGGTGTGCCGCGCGTTGTGAGCAGCAGCAGCTCAGCCGGGGAAAAAACCAGAAATATTCTGCAGGGACTACAGGGGGTTATGGCACAGTGCATCAACTCAAAACAGGGGAGATCTGCCGTGAGTGTTAATGTCCCTGCTCTCAGGAAGAAACTGATGAGATCTTTAAAGGCCATGAGTGGCCAAAACCTCAGTTTCAGGACACATCCAAAAGGTGCCTTTTAACACCATGCAAAAGAGAGTGGTTGAAAGGCATGGGATTTTCACCTTGCTCACTTCCAGAACTGGATTTCTCTAAGATCCCTGTCAAGGGAGGGAAAAAAGGAGGCAAAATAACCACACAGTATTACCTCTACAACCAGCAGCACCCTAGGCATGTTGTTGTCATCTTGCAACTGTCCGTTTCTTTTTCTTCCTCTTCTAAGCCCAGGAAAATGAAGTCCTGATTTAAAAGGCTCACCACAAATGTGGAAGCGAAGAAATTCCCTCTTTGCAGCCTGCCTAAACAGGGATTCTTTGTTTCATTTACTGTCATGTTGCCAGCTGCAGTACCTTAAATCCTGAGGGTATAAAGAAATTTCATGAAGCCAAATTCTCAAGCCAAAAAGTGAACGCATTGGCCCTCTCTGAAGGCATATGGGGGAGAATGGCTTCTCTTGTACCACTTTTGCATTCCCAGAGTATCCTAGGACTTTCCATGAGGTTTTTCATTCCCATTGTGGCTTTTCCTGTCCTTGTGAGCTCAGATGAGACCACGATCTGAAAGTCTGTGGCAGTCAGGACAAAGCAGCTCTCCTTATCCAGCTGAAGAAAAATACAGTGCTGCATTCAGAAGGCCTCCAAGTTCGAGCTCCCTGCCAAAGATGGCCAAGGAACTTGGCTTTTGGAAAAATGTCCCTCAGTGGGTTTGGACTGCATTAATCCCCACAGGCAGTTCCATATTTTTCTCCTTGTTTACCTGTTGTGTTTGCACACGAAGCACCATGGGGAGATGTGGCTGGATGTCACGCTTTTTCTCCGTACAGACCTGCTGCAAAGTGTTGACTGGTGACAGGAGGGCACATCAAGTGACCGAAAGGACAGCTCCTTTCAGACTGTCCTTTTGCCTGTCTCTCTTCTGGGCAGAGGACAGCCAGTGGCAGGCTTTTCCCCCAACCCCATCCTGCCAAAATCAAGCAGAAGGCTCAAACCACTCCTGGAGCTCAGTTCGGAGAGTCCAACCCTGCCGCCTCCTGCTGCCACTAATGTAGGAACTGAGAGGCTGGGGTGAGGCAGAACGTAAGTAGGATCAAACCTGCTTTCGGCTTAGCAGACTGTAAGCTGCTTTGCTGCTGGGCAGATCTGGTCTTGTGGTTTTCTAACAGAACAGCTCATTTTGGCGTTTTTCATTGACCAAAGCTGTTGAAATAAAATCATGCTAGACTAAATCTATTGCTGGCATACTTCCACTGGAGTCCTTAGCATTACTGCAAATAAGAGCTTGGCCTCTTATGATTGCGAATCATGCTAAGCTACATTAATCTGCTAATGACTCTGGAAATGGCTTCTTTAGTTCATCCCCACAGATCTCTTTCCCTATCTTCTCCCTTGAAAGATTTCGTCAGCTGGATCAGCTGGAGAAACACCTGCTCTGTCCACATGCTGGAGAGACCGCCTGCGTCCTCCTCATCTATCAAGGAGGTGGATAACATCTCAAAACAGTCTTTAGTCACTACACTATCCCTGTCCGTGACAGCACGTCAGAGTCTTAATTGAAACACAGAGGAAAGAAAATCTAAAGACTGGATCTTGACAGAGGCTCTCTGGCCAAGAGCTGTGCTGCAGGGGAAAATCCAAGTGCAGCTGAGGAGTGAGGCTCACTGAACCTTCTGCATGATTGTTCTTTATCGTCTTGAGTTCTTGCTATTGCCCAATAATATTAGCATATTTCCTATGTTGACTTTTTCCTCCCACTGATTGCAGGACTATTTATATTCCCAAATGACTTGCCTGCCACTGGGAAATCCAGCCACTTGGTAGCTTGTTTAACAATATGGACCATTAGCCTGAAGCAGTTCAGGAGAGAACTTGCACATATCCATGCTTTAGAATAATTCCTGTGCTATTTCAGGGGGCTGTTGCTTGGCATGAATATTAGCTCTTAAAAGAGGCTCATTCTTTTCTCTCTCCTTTTTTTTTTTTTTATTTCCAGTTCTGGCAATATGGAGACTGGGTGGATGTAGTGATAGATGACCAGCTGCCATTCCTAAATGGAAGATACCTGTCTGTACACCCTCGAACGTCAAATGAATTCTGGCCATCCTTGCTGGAAAAAGCATATGCCAAGTAAATATACCTGGTTTATTCTTCCACCCAGTGCTGAATGCTTTCTACCAGTGGTTTCACCCTCTGCTTTACGCAGCACAGACAGGAAGGAGTTCAGGCTTACAGCTGTGTATGTTGTGCTGCGCTTATGTAAGGAACTGTGGCGGCATGCAAACACAGGGCCAATATAACCTGGAGATGTTGGTCTGAGGCTGATGACCTAAATGCACCCAGTCCAACTCTGGGATGTTAATGCCTGAGAAGTAAAATGCACAGGGCAATGGCTGGTGACACAAGAGGGGCTGGGCATCTCCTTACTTTAAGCAAACATCTTTGCTTCTGTTTTCCTTTCCATATTTTCCTCTGTTTAAAACTGCAGACTCTAAGCAGGGATTACCTCTGTTTACAGTCACTAATCAGAGATCATGCAGATATTTGGAGCAGGCAATGAGAGGAAGCGTGACTGAAAAACATGCCCAGGCACAACACATACACTCTTCTGAGTGTCTGGTCAGCTCTCATTTCACACAAAGAGCTCTGATTTGTGGCTGATGTCCCCAGAGTACTGCAGGGTTAATAACGATTAATAAAGAGATAATAATTTTAAAAAATCCTCTGAGGAGAGAAGGGATCAGAATGTAGTCCCTTAGCGTCTGTAACACTGCCCGTCTTTAAATGTGCTGAAGAGAAATTCCTGTGCTAGGGGTAGTATGAAGGGCTGGAACTTGGTGCACATGCCCTCCATCAAGTTGGTGTAACATTCACAATGCAGTAAAGAGGAGCTGAAGAAGAGAGCTAATTATTTTGGCAGATTTGGTTAGGAATATGCAAATGTTAAAGCAGCATCTGAGTCACTCAGGAATAGGATGCATTTTGCCCTGAGATATCTCAGAAAAGTTGACTCAGGATTCAGTATCAATTTGCTGCATAATATTTTAATTACAAAGCAAACCAAACCTCTATTAAATTAAAGTTGCAAGCGATGCTGTTTATGAGATTCCCATTTGAGAAGTTTTTCCCCAGTGCCCATGACAAATTCTTTTCATCAGTGTAGGACAAGGACAACCCTTCAAAATACAATTAGCCGCAGACTTCATTTGATTACATTCATTAAATACAGTGTGTATGGTGGGGTTTAACAGCATGCTCTACCTGCTCTAAGTACGGCATGTTCCAGCTTATTTGCTGTCTCAATAAAAAGCACACGATAAAAACAACAAGGACTGTGTTGGCAATATTAAATTATTACCCTATTATTGCATTCTAGCAGAGTGAATTGGGAACAGTGCTGAAAACTTGTTTCTGTTTTGCCTTGGAAGCATGGGCAAATACCTTCACCTCTCTCTTCTTATTATTTCTCATTTGCAAAAGGGATACTGGCCGTTTTTGTGAAGAGTCATGACAAAGTATGATGTAGAAGCTAACAGTTCAGCTCCATTTGAGCTGGAACATCCACTTGAACTAGTTACCCTTGGCTCCCTTCCTGTGCAGAAGAAGGAAACTGGATACTTCAAGATGAGATGCAGCTTATCTCCCTAAAATGTCTGCATTGGCATGAGATGCACCTTATTATTTTCCACTGTCTGTAAATGACTCTAGACAGCTGCCTCAGATGTGAGTGAATACATAGGGAAAAGTCCCTCTTTCCCTCATTCATTCCACAGGGCATGTGTTTTGTCTGGCCATGTATTTCAATCACGTTTCCTTTCATTACCTGGCCCCAATGTCTACACACCCCAGGCTCACCGCCTCAGTCCATTTTGGAAACCTTCACTGTACATTGTTTATTAAAACACGGTGTAAGGACTAATTAAGTTCCTTCGCCCCCCAGGTTACGGGGCTCCTACCAGAACTTGCATGGAGGCTACCTTTCTGATGCTTTAGTAGACCTCACAGGTGGAGTCCAAGTGCAGTTTTCATTGAAGGATCCCCCTCCTGATCTAGAGGAGATACTGAAAGCAGCTGACAAATCACAGTGTCTGATGGGGTGTAGCACCTCAGGCCAGGTAAGTCACAGGGCCAGGAGCATGCTTTTCTTGGTTTACCATATTTGCATAAAGGTTGCTCTTTTGAGTGAAAAAGGAAGTCCATAATCACTCCATGTAATAGTTACAGCTTATGGATGCCTGGAGAGATCTTGGCAGCAGAAAGTAGATAAGGTTATGCAGTAAGTAATGTAAAGGCTTTTGGGTAGATGTAGATGGATTGGTCTGTCAGAGAGGGGTCTGTGGCTTCTCTCCTGGCTAATTCCACTGTGATGGTGGTAAACTCTTGCAGCAGGGCTGATTTTGGCCTCATAGCTTTGTGATCGATTCTAGCAAGGCCAAAATACACCTCTTTTCTGCAAGAGGATGCTATTATCGCATTGTGATTTGCAGGCTACTGATATTAATGCTGGGAAGTTGCAAAAGGCTTTGTGATCTTCAGCAAGTATCTTGCTAAAAAGCTGCCAAGGTTTCTCTTACAGCATGTAAGGGAAGACTGCAAAGTCCGTGGCATTGCTTCTGTAGTGCCTGGTTCATCAGGACACAAAACTCAGCTGTTGCAAACAAGCCAAGGACTAGCCCCTCAGCTCAGGTGGCTGACACAGAGCTGTGGGTGGCAGGGAAATTCTGGGACTCTAACCCTCCCAGTGACCCAGTCCAGGTCATTCTGCAGTTGCAAGCAGCTCTGGACCATTGAAGAACTTGCAAATATATGAAGACCTGTAGGTTTGTTAAATTTACTGGGCTACTTATGGCTGCGGTAGGAACAACAGTCACATTCCTCTGGAGCCACTATATCTGAGATACTGCTGTAGTCAAAACCAAGTCTTTTTTTCTGGCATGACAAATGATAGTTCTGGGAGTTGATGGCCATACCTTTGCAGTGTGGCAGAGAGCTAAAAGCTGTGCTTTCTCCCTTCTGTAGCTGAGGAGGAACGTAGAGCTGAGGAATGGGATTGTACAGGGTCATGCCTACACTGTCACAGGAGCTGTGAAGGTAAGATCAAGGACTTGTTCCTGCCTCGTGATCTGGTACTGGTGATCCATTACAGGGCAGTCACACTGCTGTTCCATTCAGAGTAATTTTAATTAGCTTCACACTTAGGAGGGATTGTTGAAAACACATAGTTCAAATTCCAGGAGATGGAAGCATTCTGGCACAATGGGAAGAGGGAGGATATCTGAATCCTATCGTTTTTTCTAATGGAAAAATGCAACTTAAATTCACTTTTGTTTTGGGACACTTCAACAGCAAATACAGCATTTCTGGGGATTTTCATTCCATGCTGACTCTTTAAAAATTCACTTTTTCATTTCAAATGGGAATAGAAGCACTGGCTGAAATTCTGGGATTTGTCATACGATGTAAATCTACATTTATTCAGCTCAATCATAAGCTGCCAAAAATCACTGTGTGAAAAGTAAATAACTTGCTGGTTCAAGAATAGCATTTCTCCATCTTTTAAAGCTGCTCTACTCATGCAGAACTTCTCCTGGCTAGATGTTAATATTACTGATCTGAAAACAAGACCAATTTATCACACAGCTCAAAAGAACTGAAGGATTTTTTACCAGCAGAAGTCAGAACATGGCTTGCCCCAGTAAGCTGTAGTGCGCACAGGGAGTGTTAACAGTGAGCAAGGCCAAGAAGGAAACCAAACAATGGCTATGCTATCAAGCAAGACAGCTACAACGTATTTTAATCTAGGAACTTAAAGTACTTTGGAAAGGAGATGTTGTTTTCCCTAAGCTATTTTCTCCCTTCTCCCCCTCCCTTTAATGATTTCCTGTATGCGCCTGGCTTTGGTTTATAGCCCCTCATGCCATGGCATGTTTTGTGCCATAGTCAGTGTGCTGCTTCTCAGGGGACACTTGCTTGTAGGCAAGAGGCTCCGAAATAGAAGGATGGGGGTTGCCAGGCTCTAGAGAAGGTCCCAGCTGGCTCTCCTCAAGACAGGGGTGGAAGGATCCCGAATCCTGTTGGAGAGGAAGCGGGTTGTTTCAGCTTCCTGCTGCTCATGATGTGTGCAGAGAGGAGAAACGGTCTTTGTCCCACCTTACAGGAGGGCCAAGGCATCCAGGGGGGTGTCCTGTGGGGAGATGATTTAAGGCTGGCCAGAGGCTGAGCCTTTGCCTGGGAAGAGACTGACGTGGCATTTGCTTGCCACACTGCCTGTGTGCGTAAGGAGAGCCAGAAACAAAAAACTTTGGTTCTCCCTTCCACTTCCGCCATTTCAGCTTCACCGGTGAAAACGAGTTGCTTCTGGCTTAAAGCAGTGACAGCAAGAGGAGAAAAGCACAAAACTCCAGCTGTTGGAAACCACAATACTGTAGATCTAGAGACGCAGATTCTGTTTGTCCTCATCTCTCCGTGCTGACTGTCGACATTCACTCCAGGCAGTCTAGCGGCCTGGTTCCTCAAAGTCTCTGCCTTTGCTGACTCACAGCGTCAGATGTGCAGGATTAGGCACTGGACTTTCCCAAGGCCGTTGAAGTCATACAGTGTGGCAGTAATGCTGCTCCTTCCCTCTGCGTCAGCTATTCACTGTCCTCGGGAGAGCAAAATGGGCGCAGTTTTCTCCCACACTTCATTCCTTTACAATGTAGCAAAAGGCACTCATTTTTAGCTGCAGTCAAATGAGATCAGAATTTAAACCAGGCCTCCAAGGTATAGAAGAAGATCCATTTTATTACCCATCTCTTCACTGAATATCACAATTGTGAAAAGCTGTGACTGAGTTTATTTTTCTTTCCTCTTTATAGATACGCTACAAGAATGGCTGGAAACATATCATCAGGATCTGGAATCCGTGGGGCCATGGGGAGTGGAAGGGGCCCTGGAGTGATGAGTATGGTCTTAAAGCTTTAATCTCATAAGGAGAATCACTCTTTTGTAGGCTAATTGTGAAGGACCTCTGCCTTGCACCCATTATAATGAAGCAGATATTTCTAAATCAATTCATTAGAAGCATTATTTCCATCTGCAAAGCAACTGCTCACAGAAATCCAATCCAGGGAAAACTAATGCAGCATTGATTTTATATGTGCTCCTCACTAGGCCTAGCTCAGGTATCCCTTTTTGTCTATGTGTACATTTTTCCAAGAGGGTAATTCCAGATAACTTGTGGATGAAAGAGTTATTACCTGGAGTAAGCTCTGGCCATGCCCCTAGACACTGGCTGGCTGCTTCTATTGAATTCTCCTGCAGCAATCGTGCATCCACCTTCCTGCTCCTTCTTCCCCTCCCATGAGTCTGAATCTGGGAAAAGGATGGTTAGCAGAGTCCATGAGAGAAGGGCAGTATTTTTATGCAGTATTGAACACAAAGAGACAAAAAGGGTCCTTGGTTATCGCAAAGGCTAAGTGCTGCTGGATGGCTTGAACTGATCTTTTGGATCCTTCCAAGCTTTGGAGACGCAGGGACCACTTTTCTGCTGTGTGTATAAGCTAACTTCTCTTTCCTGGGGAAAGGAATGATACAGAGGAAGACTGCAACAGTGTTTTGTAAATAAATAGATGTTAGTTTTCCTGGTGGAATTGCATCAGTATTTTCCTGACTAGAGAGATATTCAGGTGTCACTCATGTGATTTAATAGCATCCCACCTCTCCCTGTTGCTAGGAACACTCCTAACTTCTCTACTGAGAAAAGTCAGGCTAGCATGTTGTGTCTGGATGGGTTGGCGGGTGGTGCAGACATGTTTAAGGCCGGGATAATAGCTATCTGCTCAGACAGCATCCTCCCATTTTTTGGAAGGGTGAACTATAATCCTAACTGTAATTGAAATGTCAGTAGAGCGCGTTCACAGGTAAGCTGCATAAATCAATAAATTATTGATTCATGCTCTGTTTATTTATCTTACACTCTGCAGAAAGTACAATTATCACTTAATTATAAACATGCTGCTTGGGAACAACACATTTGACTGGCTAATGTGCCCTCTACACGTCAATGTAATATCAGCACTTCAGAGTGCTATGCCTTGGTACTTCACTAGCCTCTCCAGCATGGGGACAAGTGACCGAGGCTTGGAGGGCAGAGGCAGGATTCGCCATCCCAGAGTGGGCAACTCAGGCAGGCACAGCAAAGGTGCAGAGCTCTGTTTGCTGGCCTTGAAGGTATGAAGGTATACCTTAGCTATGAAAGTATCGAGCACGGTCCTGCTCCCAATGTGCAGTTTGCTCACCCCTCCTGATCCCTCATGACTTGACGGGCTGGTTAAAGGAATGGGCTGGCCAGAGAGATGGAAAATTGTGCCTCACATCTGCTTGTTGATTTATTTCTGTTTGCAGCTCTCCTCAGTGGGACCATGTTGAGCCTAAATTCAGAGAAGCCCTCCTCAGAAATAAGGATGATGGAGAATTCTGGTATTTCCCTATCAATCCTTCATCTACCAGGTTTTCTGTTCGTGTTCATTATGAAAAAAAGAGTCATTTAGGCAGTTCTCTGCTCTTAGTGATGGCTCAAGGCACCCTATGTTAGCTGTGTGCAAACAACAGATTGGAGGTTGTCCTGCCCCCATGGTTTCAGAGGAAACAAGACCTGGAGAAATGGAGCTGGCCAAGATTCAGTAACAAGCTGGTGAAAAAAATGAAAAGTGAGAGAAGGAAAAATCCAGCTCTCTGAGACCTAGTCACTATGTCACACTGCCCTTCCCCATAAAGCGCCTAGCTTGAACCTTGGACTGGCTGGTGCTCGGAGGGGGCAGGTGGCTGAGCCGGTCAAAGAGCTTGTGCACTTGACCGCTCTGCAGGTGCTTGTGTTTTTTCACTGCCTCTGATTACTCTCAGATCCAGTTCAGCCATGTGTGAGCCATCCTTGAGGAAAGCTATTATTATTCAGAAAGTGCACACTTGCCCCGTGAGGCTCTGAGGACAGCAGGGGAACAGCAGGCTGGTCTGAGATAGGCACTGCAGGCTTGAGCAAAGCATGAGTGCGGGGCAGGACACTGTGGAGGGGCAAAGCAAGGTGCAGTGGCAGAGATGTGCTGGAGATAGCAGGGCTGTAATTTCCCTGGGGCTTTAGATGCAGTTAAGGCAGCCCAAATGCATTGAGAGCTGACCTCTTCTGCAAGGTATCAGCCAGCTCAGCTACAGCCTGTAGTGCTCTCTGTAATCCCCTTTTAAAGACACGGGGGGAGAATGTGAGTACCTGACTGGTGTCTCAAACTGAAAGGTGAGATTTTCTCATTCTCTGCAGGATGTCCTGTGAAAACTTCCAGGAGCAGTTTTCCTGGCTGTATATATGTAATAGCACCCCAACATTTCTCGACTTTGGAGATCAGCACTGCACAACGTGGTCCGTGGACAGGCACATCGACTTTTGGAGTCCAGTCCTTGCCACAGGCAGGAACAACTATTCCCGAGGTAATAAACACTCACTACAGTCACCCAGTCCTCTCCTCCTCTCCACTGGTGCTTACAGTGAAACATTCACTCTGAGCACCAAATTGCAGAAATATTGATTGCCAGTTGTTAATGCCTGCCCTTTCCCATTACAGCACCTATCAGCTAAAGAGGCAGAAACAAAGCAGCAGCACTGGCTGCTGTGTTGAAACAGGGGACTTGTGATTTAGAAACCCTAAACTCTTTAAATCAAAATGTGCTTGTCTATCTTCTTTCAGCCAGTTGCAGTAGGTGTTACTGGGGACCTCATCAGAAAGTCTGGTCTGGCAAATATGTGGCTGGTTTTCCAGAACGAGAAATACTCTGAAATTAAATGGATATGAAATGAAAGAATTGTGCTACAAAGCTCTATTTTCGAAGGTAGAAAGTCCTTTGAGCAGATAAGACCATTGGTTCTACTGCCTGTGCAAGGACTCTCCTGGCATTGCGAGCTCTGATTATTAGTAGCATTTTTAAAGTTTTTTATCTTATCTTATCTTATCTTACTTTTCTACAGCTGCATCACTATTTGGGCTCTGTGTTTTTAATCTAAGATGGTAGCATGTGGTCAATGAAGGAGCTTCTTTTTTCTGCAATGCTGGTCCCTGACTTAGCAGCAAACAGGTTTCAGCCGTTTCCTCATAACCTTGATCACCGTGTCTCAAGGGGTGATAATAAAGCAATGCCTGTGCCACTGCACACCATGGGCACTGAGACTGAGTGAGGAAGTGCAGGGGGTGAAGTGAGAGCGTATGGGCAGAGCCATTTTCCTTGGAGCTGTGTTTTGCCACTAGCCCTCTATTAGAGTTTCTGTCCAGGTATAATCTTGGGCTAAATTGCAGCTTTCGAGGCCACCCAACACAGCTACACAGCTTAAAGTCTAGACTGATTTAAGCAGATGCTGCCATCTCAGTCCTTTTTCCCCAGTTTGGGCATTTTACTGCTTTCTTATCAGGGGTGCTTCCTGTTAACTGAAACCTTGGCCAAGAAGAAGCCTTCTCCCTCTGGTGCTCAACACTCTGTCTTGTCCATCACAAACACAAACTGGGAGGAAGGGGAGGATAGCTTTGGACCACTTTGTCTTTTATGTGTTCATGATCTCCAAGCCACAGTCCTTTTCAACTCAGCCACTGGGTCAGGCGGCTGATTGAGAATCACTGCTTTTCTGCCTTGGGGAAAGTGTGCCATGTAGGTGATGCAGATGTAGGGGGGGTGAGAAATCTGCATGACTTTTATGACTTTGCCAGAGTTTTCTAGAATGATTAATGGGCAATTAGTTTAACTCCAGATGCCTCAACTCCTACTGGTAATGTACAGACTACAATGCTCTGTTGTACTGTAAGCATAGAATCATAGCATCATAGAATAGTTTGGATTGGAAGGGACCTTTAAAGGTCATCTAGTCCAACCCCCCCTGCCATGGGCAGGGACATCTTCAACTAGATCATGTTGCTCAGAGCCCTGTCCAACCTGACCTTGAATGTTTCTAGGGATGGGGCATCTACCACCTCTCTAGGCAACATGTTCCAGGGTTTCACCACCTTCTTCGTAAAAAACATCTTCCTTATATCTAGTCTAAATCCACCCTCTTTTAGTGTAAAACCATTCCCTGTTGTCCTGACGCAACAGGCCCTGCTAAAAAGTTTGTCCCCACCTTTCTTATAGACCCACTTTAAGTACTGAAAGGCTGCAATAAGCAGCCCAAAGCCTTCTCTTCTCCAGGCTGAATAACCCTTCTCAGCCTTTCTTCATAGAAGAGGCCTTCCATCCCCCGATCATTTTTATGGCCCTCCTCTGGACCCGCTCCAACAGCTCCATGTCTGTCTTGTGCTGAGGGTTCCAGAGCTGGATGCAGCACTGCAGGTGGGGTCTCACCAGAGCAGAGTAGAGGGGCAGAATTACCTCCCTCGACCTGCTGGCCACGCTTCTTTTGATGCAGCCCAGGATATGGTTGGCCTTCTGGGCTGCGAGCGCACATTGCTGGCTCATGTCCAGCTTTTCATCCACCAGTACCCCCAAGTCCTTCTCGGCCGGGCTGCTCTCAATCCCTTCATCCCCCAGCCTGTATTGATACCAGGGGTTGCCCCAACCCAGGTGCAGGACCTTGTACTTGGCCTTGTTGAACCTCGTAGGGTTCACACGGGCCCACTTCTCGAGCTTGTCCAGATCCCTCCGGATGGCATCCTGTCCCTCAGGCGTGTCAGCCCCACCACTCAGCTTGGTGTCATCTGCAAACTTGCTGAGAGTGCTCTTGATCCCACTGTCTATGTCATTGATGAAGATATTGAACAGTACTGGTCCCAATTTGGACGCCTGCGGGACGCCACTCGTCACCGATCTCCATCTGGACATTGAGCCATTGACCACTACCCTCTGGATGCATCCATCCAACCAGTTCCTCATCCACCGGACAGTCCACCCACCAAATCCATATCTCTCCAGTTTAGAGAGAAGGATGTTGTGGGGGACCGTGTCAAAGGCCTTACAAAGGTCCAGATAGATGACATCTGTAGCTCTTCCCATGTCCACTGATGTAATCACTCCACCATAGAAGGCCACTAGGTCAGTCAGGCAGGACTTGCCCTTGGTGAAGCCATGCTGGCTGTCTCGAATCACCTCCCTGTCTTCCACGTGCCTTAGCATGGCTTCCAGAAGGATCTTCCCAGGCACAGAGGTGAGACTGACTGGCCTGTCTTCCTTTTTTCCCTTTTTAAAAATGGGAGTTATGTTTCCCCTTTTCCAGTCAGTGGGAACTTCACCAGCCTGCCACGACTTCTCAAATACGATGGATAGTGGCTTAGCAACTTCATCTGCCAGTTCCCTCAGGACCCATGGATGAATCTCATCAGGTCCCATGGACTTGTGCACCTTCAGGTTCCTTAGATGGTCTTGAACCTGATCTTCTCCTACAATGGGCGGCTCGTCATTCTCTCAGTCCCTGCTTTTGCCTTCTGCGACTTGGGCGGTGAGGCTTGAGCACTTGCTGGTGAAGACTGAGGCAAAAACATCATTGAGTACCTCAGCCTTCCCCGTATCCCAGGTAACCAGGTCTCCCGTTTCCTTCCAGAGAGGGCCCACGTTTTCCCTAGTCTTCCTTTTATCCCTGATGTACCTATAGAAGGTTTTCTTGTTGCCCTTGATGTCCCTGGCCAGATTTAATTCTATCAGGGCTTTAGCTTTCCTAACCTGCTTCCTGGCTGCTTGGACAATTTCTCTGTATTCCTCCCAGGCTACCTGTCCTTGCTTCCACCCACTGTAGGCTTCCTTTTTGTGTTTGAGTTTGTCCAGGAGCTCCTTGTTCATCCATGCGGGCCTCCTGGCATTTTTGCCTGACTTCCTCTTTGTTGGGATGCATCGCTCCTGAGCTTGGAGAAGGTGATCCTTGAATATTAACCAGCTTTCTTGGGCCCCTCTTCCCTCCAGGGCTTTATCCCATGGTACTCTACCATGCAGATCCCTGAAGAAGCCAAAGTCTGCTCTCCTCAAGTCCAGGGTAGTGAGCTTGCTGTGCACCCTCCTCGGTGCCCTAAGGATCTTGAACTTCACCATTTCATGGTCACTGAAACCAAGTCTGTCCTTGTCCTTGAGCTTCACATTCTCCACCAACCTCTCCTTGTTGGTGAGAACAAGGTCCAGCATAGCACCTCTCCTCATTGGCTCCTCTATCACTTGGGGAAGGAAGTTGTCATTGATGCATTCCAGGAACCTCTTGGATTGCTTATGCCCTGCCACGTTGTCCCTCCAACAGATATCGGGGTGGTCCCCCATGAGGGCCAGGGTTGTGAACGTGAGGCTGCTGCTATTTGTCTATAGATGGCCTCATCCACTCGGTCTTCCTGGTCGGGTGGCCTGTAGCAGACCCCCACCGTAATGTCACCTGTCCCTGCCCTCCCTTTAATCCTGACCCATAAGCTCTCGGTCGGTTCCTCATCCATCCCCAGGCAGAGCTCCATGCTCTCCAGCTGGTCGTTGACATAGAGGGCGACACCCCCTCCTCATCTCCCCTGCCTGTCTTTCCTAAAGAGCCTGTATCCTTCCATTCCAACACTCCAGCCATAGGAGCCATCCCACCACGTCTCCGTGATGCCAATAAGATCATAGCCCTGCAGGCGTGTGCATGTGTCTAACTCCTGTTGTTTATTGCCCGTGCTACGTGCGTTTGCATAGAGGCATTTAAGTTGGGACCCCAATGAAACATCTTGGAGCAGTAACTACCTATTCTTCTGGGTCCATACAAGCAAGATCTTACACAACAGGCTACTACTGGGACATCTTTATGGCTACTATTAATCTATTAACGCTTTCTCAGCAGGTGCAGTTTCAACGAACCCTCAGTATTTCTTCAAAGTGCCAGATTATGACCCAAAAACCTATAATGTAGTCATTTCACTCATGCAAAAACATGCTGAGGATATGCAGGATGCAAAAAACCTGAAGATTGGCTTTTTTATCACCATGGTAAGCACAATCAGGTATTATGTAGGCACTGTTGTTTTCTGTGTGGCTTATTATACCTGTAATGGAAACGAAAGACTGACTTGCTTTTGGGGCTGTAAAAGGAGAGCAGTGTTTGGAGTGAACTTCTCGAAGCCTTCTATCTTAGAACATCACAGGAAAAGTAGAGTTAGGCAGGCTTAGTTTCCTTTATTCGTGTCTTAAGAGAGGAAAGGTTGAACTTTCAGTTCTGTAGCATCCCAAAATAGCCCTGGAAAACCCAAGGGGTCCCTAGGTTACAAGAGATGCCAGGGCAATATCCTCTGTGCCCAGCAGTACTGGTGGCATGCCTTGCTGGCCCAGCACAAGGCATGACAGCCAGCACTAACCACAGCGCTTGAGCAGGTCTAGTAGGGAACAGAATGGCCTTTTGTTCCCCAAAATTGGCCTGTCTTACTCATCTCCCCTTTTCTATCACAGAAATGCCATGTAAAACCCATTTGCAAAATATATGGAATGCTTTGCTCAAGACCAGTGCAGAGGCAATTCACTAAGATACCTGGGACTTCCACCACAATTTCTCTGTTGTTTTTTTTTTTTTTCTTGGTGACTGTCCAGGGAGGAGCCATTTCAAGGGCAGTTATTATCAGAGCATTACCAGGCTTACTGAAAGCGCAATTGCTAGTGCGGATGGATGCTAGCCTTTTCTAAAGTGTTTTAGTTGTAGGCTGAGGAGGGTGGGAGGGAGTTGTTCTTAACCAGAAGAACAAAAGGAAGGAGAGATTGGTATGACCCTAACTTCACATTCTCCTGATCACTGGAGAGGTTTGCTCTAGTCCCAGACTTTGAATAATTGATGCCATAAGTCTAACAGATCCTCATAAAGGAAGAGCATGGCTTTGTAGCTCATAAAAACCAGTGTCTGAGAAATAACAGATGTAATAAAAAGAGCATCACTCCGGCATGTGGAACTTGCTATCCCTATGCAAAGAGATGCTCTGCCTGGTGCAGGTATCAGCCCTGCAGGGCTCCATGGGGCCAGCCATGCCACTCGGAAGAAGCTGCTGCTCCTGGTAAATGAGGAACTCGCTGCTTACAGCATCCTCATCAGCTGTCCTTCAACAGTCACCAGACATGGAGGTCCCTGCATGCTCTTGTGTGATGCATGCCCACCTTGATTAGTTACCCACTTTGACAGAAAGGACTCTCACTGGGAGGTGATGGCATAGGTTTTGGGTCCCTTGAAAAGAGGTTGTTTAATCAGGAAGTAGACTAGAGGACAGATTTGCTCTGTTCTTGCTTTATATTTAAAATTTCTTTCTTCCCCTCCAGTTGATGCTCAGGTGTCTTCATTTAGTTTTTCTCTTTTTGTGTATTCCCAAGGATGGATGAAATTTAATGAGACATGGCCTCTGTGGGCTGTCAATCCGTGGCTCACCTCAGGCTCAGTTTGGGCTTCTGATCCCAGATGATCTCCTATGCAGGAGCTGAAGGGCAAGGCCAGGACAAGCCATTACTAGGGGCACTGGATTACTGTGGAGCACCTGGTCAATGAGGGAAAGGGGACTGTCACGCTGCTCTGTCACACGATAGCTTTCAGTAATGTAATGTTATTGGTATAAATCGGCACAGCAGATTATATAGAAAATATTCCCCCATGGACACCCCCTAAGTATTTTGACATGAGAGCTGGTCTACCCGCTGCTCAAAGCCAGTCTAGCGTCCTGCCCTGCTAGCAGCAAAAGCCAAGTCCAGGAGTTAAAACCAGGGTGGTTATATAGTGCTATTCCCTTGGTTTATTTCCCAGCATCTAGCCTCAGTGCTTGAGGGCAATCAGAGGTGGCATCTTTGCGTAAAAGTTTACAAGGGGTTTTCCTTTGTGCAAGGAGAGTGCAATTGCTAAGATTCGTGTGGCTTCACTCTTCCTCCCTCAGCTGCGTTCACTGCCATTATTCATCAGCAGCATCATTCATTGTTCAGTACCTTTTGAGATGCATCAAATTGTTGCTGTGAAGTAAAAAGGGTATTATCCCTTGGCAGGATGAGAGGGGAATGCAGTGCAGGCAAGGATGCAAACCAGAATGGACATATCTGATAGCTCTAGGAAGCCTTTGATTAAATATAGACGTGGAGCACTAATACATGGCTGTGAGGGAAGTTTAATGTTGTGTGATAGAGCTGAGCGATGTATAGAGGCTGATTCTTATCTCACACCGGTTTTGACTCCATTGAGAGATTAATCTGCTTCTGCTTTTTACCAAAAGGAATGTGGAATGAGACCCAAAAGTAAAAAAAGGATTACATCATTTATTTCTTTGCAGCACTGCCCATTTCTATCTGCTCAAGATCTGACCCATAATACTTGGCAGTCTACATATCTCCCAGCCGTCTGTAACAGTAGTCATCTTTTTTTTTTTTTCTCCCAAAATAGCAGTTTTATGTTATTTTCTCCCAAAGGCATGGCTCATAAATAACTCTGCCACGCTGTATAACCATTCTAAATGGAATTTATACATGCTGATGTATTTTGGGGAATATGTTTAGTAAGGGTTTTTTATTATGCTATCTTTACATGTCATCATAGTAATAGCTGTTGCATTGTATTTGTTTCATCTCAGCAAAAATACTGGAATAACAGAAGAAAGATCAGAATGTTGTATTTTCTTGTGACACTTGCTGGAAGGTTAGGGTTGTGATTCTCGAAGCATTGTCATCTGGGTGAGATGCTTAGTGAGCTCTCTGACCACTCTGAGTTATGCTAGATCTCAGGGAAGTTTTAGTAAGATTATTCATCCTTGATTCCTTCATGAACTCCAGTCTGCTTAATGTCAATTGAAGTTCTCTTCAAACCCACTTACATACAGTTTGCCTTCTGTTTCTTTCAGTTATTCTGCCCTTGTGCATTTTTGGTGTGTCCTTGAACAAAGTCTGTCACCTGGATGGGCTTTTGATGCCACTGGGGAGGTTAAGGCATGTTAGATGCAGTGTATATTTAGAGGGCTGTGGGAATGTAAGGCTGCTGTGGGTGCACTTGCTGATTTACTTTGGTTTCTGACATGGAGGGGAGATATAGCCAGCTATATTTTTCTTTCAGGAGAACTCCAAAGTTCTGAAACAAGATTTTTCCCTGACTCGAGATGTGACCAACTACTTTATCTTGAGCCCAGGAACCTATGCTGTTGTTCCTGCTACAACAGAGGACCAAGAATTTGAATTTCTCTTACGAATTTTCATGAAGAATCAAAACTACAATGAGTAAGATGATAAGTACTCCTTATAGGCCCCAGACTTACAGTGTGCCAGGATTTAACAATTTAATGTCAAGATAACTAATGTGGCAATTTGATTTTAATGTACTTGGAAGACACAGCCGAGTGTTAAGCACCACGTTGAGGAGGATCAGACATATAGTCAGATGCATAGGGGTGGCCACTGCAGAACAGGGCAATAGCTCATCTGCAACCACCAAGGGTCTCAGCTTTGGTACAGAGAGCCACACAAGTGAGCAATAATTGTGAGGTATGCCCTGCCAGACTGTGGGGAAATCTCTCTTCAGTGAAAGGAGGACTGAGAGCTTGTTTTTCTTAACAGCTGTTATGTAGTTTCTTATGTCGTGCCGGCTGGACGCCAGACAGATCAGGTCCCATTCTGCTCAGAGCGGGACTTAGAGAAGCAAAGAGCAGTGAACGGCCTTGGTCCTTTCACCCAGCCATCTCATAGACAGGCTGGTAGGGTTCCCTGTGGGTATGAAAGGGGCCTTGAAGATAATTTTGGTGGAAAAATGGTATCTTAGTTCATGCAAAGGCAGCTATTATCACATTTCCATATAGATATCTGGGTGTGCTTTATGTGAAGAGCAAGGCGCAGCATTCAGCCTTACCAAATGACCTTCAAGCATCATATGTGCAGTGGCTTTCCTTCAGTAAGCTTTATAGTGGAGGTGATATTGCAGCTCTTACCTCATAGACCCATATCTTAATAATGAGATTGCTTTCTAGGCTTTGGCCCCTCGCAAAAATAGCCCAGAACTGACTAAGGCCACTCCTTAGTTATGGAAAACAAATATGAGAAGTCTGTGCTCTGGGCTGGACTGCTTTCAGCATGATGAGTCATGCACAAGACGGCTCAGCCTTGGGAGGTAGGTCTTTCCAGGAGAACTGTGACCCTCACACACCTTCCTGAGCCAGGCCAAGCGTGGAGATCCCCTTCCTGTGGGTCTCTGCAGCACTCACCTATATAGTAGCCCAGATGCTATAAAAATAACATCTGGCTTGCCTAATTTCTTTACCAAAAGCAAAACTCAAATATTGAATGTTGCTACTAGTCTCAGAAGGAATGGTGACCCCGCCTCAATTTCAGGCAGTCTGCAGACATTTAAAAGATGTTGCCTTTTAATAGCCCAGATGCTATTTTTATTCCTGATTATTAAACCAGGCAAAGAGAAAGCAGGCGAAAATTTAATGTGGCTCAAGACAGGGCAGTCCTGTCTTCTGTGTGGTGAGGTTAGTCCTGGCATGCTCAGAGTGAGACAAGTTACCCTTTCTCTGCTGCTGGTGCCAGCAGGGCTGGCTCAGGTAAGGCAGTGGCCCCAGAGCAGCCAGAGACTCAGACCTGCTCATATCTGCTTGCACAGAGAGATCCAGGACTGGTGCAACAGGCTTGACTGAACTGGGACAGGCTGGGAGATGTGGGTGCTGAGCATCTTGTGGGGACGTGGGCTGGGTGAGTGCTCGTGTTGGTGCCTGCCTTCTGCCACGTCTGCAAATCAATGCTCTGAAAAGGCCCATTGTCTCCCAGTTTGACTCTTGTAACTCTTTTCTAGGAACTCAAACTTCCTGCCCAGCCCAGTGCTGCCGATGGTAAGAGTCTGTGAAAACTGATGTAGATACTGCTGGTGGTGAATCATTCCCAGGGAGCTGACCATTTGGCAGCCACCTCTGCTGACTCCTCTTCTTCCTTCCCTACATACCAGACACCACTCTGCTCTTCTCTCCTTTCACCACCCAGTACCCGTCCCAGAGTTCAATGCTGGCACCCTGCGACCTTGCTGGGAGAGCAGGTGACCAGCCTGGGGTACCTCTCTGGAGAGACGGGAGTGACAATGAAGCCCTTCCTCTTCACATATGTCTCTTTCAGAGCCTGATTTTTGAAGGAAAAAATCTTATACAGGCCCTCTGTCAGCCTGTCCATCTGTCCTTTTCACCTTGCCACCTTTAACACTTTGACCAACCAAATATAGCAGGAGAGAGAGCATTTCAAAGATATTAAGTTCTTGCAATGTCTGTAAAATGGGTATGTACCTAAGGAGGAGAGAGGGGGAAACTTTGATGAAAAAGTCACAGTTTGAGTTTGACCTTTTTTAAAAAGACCTCACACCTGAGAGTGGGGTCGTACATGCCTTCCCTATGGGAATGGCTTCATTTAAGTGCTAGCACGCTATAAAGCACAGAAGTCCATACAGGTGAGGCCCAAAGCAGATTTCTTCTGATTTTCATCAGGATATCTTCACAGACGTAAGGGAAATTACGCTTCAAAACTGATTGCGCCTCTAGTTCAACCCACATTTCAGCCGGTCTAGCCCAGCTACCATCTCTTGCTGGGCTTCCTCGCTGTGAACTGTGCAATTGCCAGAGCTGGTCCAGTCCATGCTGCTGTCTCGCTGGTTGCTTGCAAAACCCTGCCACTGAGAAGCTGTTATTTATAGCAGTGCAAACGCAGTACAGGTCTTTGAAGCCAAAGATGTAAAGCTGCTTCAGGAGAACGGAAAACAGAGTCCTTTCCTTGTGATTCATTTTCCAGCCTGCAATTAAGCCCCATTAGAGGAGTAGTGTAAATGGTGGCTTATTATCTCTTTCCACTGACAAGCTGTCAGTTTACTTGGCTGTTGTCATTAGCCAGTGTTTTGACTTTGACGAATTATGGTACCCACACTTTCTGCTCTTGTTCAGGTATTTGGGCTTCACTGGTGTGAATTATCTCACACAGACCTGAAGTCATTAGGGCTTAGGCTTAGATTTTTTAGGGAAACTTTATAATGTTAAGGGTAGTTCCCCTTAGTGCCTGGCGGATCTCCTCACTGGAGGGTTGAAAAAAATCACTTAATCATTGAATTGCAACTGCTCAGGTACAGTCAAGCCTGCCTTGGGATTGAGAGGGTACGAGAGAAAGGAAAAGTCAACTCCTGCTCTGTTTTCTTGGTTCACGTGAATCTTCACATGCCCAGTGGTTTCAACCGAGGGCCATCAATAAGGAACAGGCTTTGTATCTCTATACTCCTGTATTGACTTGCTGAACTCCACCCTGGATGTGTTCTGTTGTCTTCCTCAGGCCCTGAGCTGCTCCTTCCTGGTTGTACTAAGTGATAACATCCAAACTATGCTTCTTCCTTCATTGCAGTAGCTTTTTCTCACTCCCAATCCACTTTACTTTCGGGGTGTTAAAACTGCAGCCTGTACTGTACGTTCCCTGCCCTCTCTAAAGTACTGTTTGGATCTGCAGACTTCTGCCTCCAGTTGTTTTGTAACTGAATTATTTATGTGCGTACTTTGTCTTTGATCCAGGATGCACCAGGACAGAACCAGGACAGCTCCTATAAGGCTGTCTTCCTAAGATACGCTAAGCAGGTATCCTATCTGAAACATCTTGCTGAAAAATAAATAAAAAAGGCATGTGGACTTGCAAAAAGGAAAACTGATCTCCGATGTTAATACAAATCCATTTAGAAAAATATTTTTTGGAAATGTAGCTCCATCCTCAAGTGAATACCCTGAAAACAGTATTGATTGGCCTGCCAAAACCCCCAGAAAAATGGGACATTCAGCTCGGATAGATTGGATATCCATATATCAGAGAAGGATTGGAGATTTGTCGTTGTGCTGGTGATGGGCTTGCACTTTTTTTTTTTCGGCTTTAATTTGTTTATTTACTGAAAGCAATTAGAAAGCCTTGGGTATTCCCCCCCTCTCATCAGCATCATTTTCCATTTGCCTTCACAGCATTTGGAAACCAGACATCAGTCAGCGTTTGAGTAATTGATTCCTGCTCTTTCAGAGCCAAACTCTCTGTGTTCACAGGAGATGCTTTTAATGGTTTAATAAACTGTTATAAAGAACTCCTCGACTAAAGAGGAAAAAAAATCACTGCCAAAAGTCTTTGCACAATGGACTTCTTGCAGTTAATAGTTACATCAATGCATGAAGGTGAAAATGAACACGGGCTGCCACGCTGAATGCCCTGGGGGTGTCTCAGGAGGGAGGCAGTCAGGTTCACTGATGGGTTGGGCGGCTCAGAGGGAAGCGGGCAGCAGCGCCTGTGCTCCCAGCCCACTCACCCAGCTGCCTGCTGTGCCTGCCCATTGGCAACTCCCCAGCTAAGGGCTGGTGAAGTCAGCAAGTGTTCCAATCGCTGCTGGAAATACCCCACCCACAGTGATGGGAAGTGCCTGTAACTCCCCTGCAGACTCTTGTAGGGAAGGACAAAGAGTGGCCCAGCAGCGTGGAGGGCTTTGTTATGCTCCCATGGGGGTGCTGCTCCTCCTGTGATATAAGGAGAGGTCCTTCTTAATTGCCGCAGTGTATGAGTAAAGAATTTTGGGGCAAAAGTGACACAGGAGAAAACTTCATGCTCACAGACCTCTCTTTGCATTTTATTCTGTATTAGGGCTCAGCTATTGATGCCTCGCAGCTGCAACAACTCCTTAATGAAGTTATCCTGCAAGGTAAAGCTTTTACAGCCCAGCTAATGTGGTTGATGCTTCCCTATCCTTAGTCTAGTGTAAATTAGACAGAAGATTTAATGGTGTCCTGATGGTCCTCAAAAAATCCTCAGTGTGGCTTACTGCACTATTGGATCTTGAAGAATGAGAAGTGCCTCCACCAGGGTTCCTTTGGAACAGTTTGGTTTTGTTTTCTTTTTTAAATCAAAGTAATGTTCACATGAAGAAGGTGATGCAACCCAAACGAGTTGCCAACAGACTCTTTAATGCATGGCTGTCAGCAAGGCTGTGCATGTTTGACAGCTAAATTTCACCTTCCCCTCCCAGTTCTGCTGTGGGATAGCCTCTGCTCTGTAGACCTTCCCTGCCCCATGCTGTCCTTCTCCTGCATGTCCCTGCAGCCCCCATGAAAACACCTTCTTGCACCAATTGCAGCAGGAATTTGGTGGGCTGCACCAGTGGGTGTCCCAGGGAGCTGTGCCTCCCACTCTCCCCACTGTCACCCAATTTCTCCCAGTTCAGCCCTGGCCTGCATCGCTCCTCTGCAGGGACCTCAAACTGGCTTTCAGCATTTCCCAGCCTTCTTAACCCACCCACCTTGAAAATAGCATGAGACAGGGGCACAGCCAGAGGGCTTGAACCAACTTCGTCATGCTCAAGGCTCAAAGTGCTCCTAGGACTTGCTAATTCAGCATTAAATGGCCTTTCTTGCCACTGTCATTTCCCTTATCATTATTTCAAGAGGGAAGAGTTTCCATCAGGGCAGGTAGGTGGGCAGAGACCGTGCAGAGCAGCTACCTGTGAGCCCAAGCAGGGCACCTGTCCTTGGGGAAGGGAGCAGTAGAGTTGTCTGAGACACATCAGACTCCCTCAGTGGACCTCAGCCTGGCACGTAGCCCTTGCTGCTGTTTGAGATCCTGAGCCAGATCTGGGGCTTTTTAGCTACATGAGCCTTCAGACTGGTGTCCTCCTTCCCTCCAAATGGTGACCTGGTGCCTCTGTCACCCCCCTTGCTGTCACTGATTCTTTCTGTTTTGTCAATCCTTGCAGATGAAATGACCAGCCTGGGAGGAAGATTCAGCTTTGATTCATGCAGAGGCATTTTAGCTCTGATGGATGTATCCTTTAAGCAGAAGCAATAAACTTCCCTGGTGCTGCCCATCCTTGCCTTGAGTTATGGCTGAGCTGAGCATCCCGGTGTGAGAACCTGCAAGTAAATATTAGCCACAGTCCTCAGTAAATAACTGCCCCAGAGTCTATGCAGGACTTTGACATGCATGCCCTGGCTCTGGTGTGTCTGCTGAAAGGTGAGGGTCAACATTCTGCTACCAGCTAACTCTTTGCTCTCATTTTCACCTCTGCAGGGCCCAGGGCTTGGCTAAGCTTCACCCTTGGGCGCAGAGTCCCAGGCAGAGCCCGAGGCGAGGAGGCAGCACAGAGCTCAGGCATAGCTCAGCTCTTCCATCATGGCTGCAACCACGCTGGCCTGTGACAGCAGCTCGAGCAGCCTGCTAGCTGCTAGCACCACCAGCAAAGCTGGTGTTAGGGGGAGAAGCACTGTCATCACCAAATCACAGGCACTTGCCTGGCAGACTATTCATCCTTTCCAGAGTACCTCCCCTATTTGGATGGATCACGCAGTCTTTTTACTGTTAACAAGACAACACTGGAAAAACATTGCTGGCTGTTGTAGAACAAGAAGGCTCCTTGATGAAAACATAAATTCTCCCCCATGTGTTTTCTCCCCTTGCTTGCTCACCGTCTCTTTTCTTCCATGCTTTGAAATAACTTTCAGATGTTTTCAGACCTTTACAAACTGCCAGGGAATTAATAAAAACGACCAGAAGTCCCTCTCTCTTTCCAGCTTTCTGCATCTAGCCAGTGAAAGAGACTTTTCCCCCTTTCCAAAGCCCCTCCTGGGCTAAGTGAGCACTCTGAATGCATGGCATGTGCAAAGAGCTGACAAAGCCACTGCTCTGCTTTAATTCAGGATGGATTTTTCATTCTCTGGGCTGCATACAACCCATGTACAGTGTGACCTATCCTGGCCTGCAAAGACAGGATCATCTTTTTTCAGTCAGGTTTTGTGGCAGTGGCACTTCTCTGCTTTATTTATTTATAATTAACTGGTGATGAGTTTTGCTTTCAAGGAGTTTTCACCACCCCAGCAGCATTAGGTGAGGTGCTGCATGTCTGCCCAGAACTCCTAGATGGTGTACGGAGGAGAGCAGGTCCACTGACATAGTCCTTTGAGCATCCATGGGAGATGTCTGCTGACATCCATGGGTGATGTCTGCTGACACCCATGGGCTCCTGCAGCTCATGGTAGGGAAGTGTTTTCTTGCCTGCAGCATATGCATGGCTCAAAGGCTGCTGCTGCCTTCTGATGGCAGGCATCAGGATTGGCTCCTTGTGCTCTTGGCTCCTTCAGTGTCTGTTCCTCCGGGAGGATCCAGGCAGAGCTAATACCGTGCTGCCTTATGCTCAGAGCCAAGGCAATGTGCACAGGTGGCCTGGAGCATGGGGTCATGTTCATCCGCAGGGGCCTCTCTGCTCGGTGGCTAAATGTCAACTGAAGCGATCACTGCAGGCTCCCTTGTGGTCGAAGGCACCATATAAATAGAAACCTTTTGTTGTTTGTGAGCACAGGTACGAGCAGCTGTAAAATGTGCCAAAGAAGGTGAATTTAACTGTAAGCATAATTGAGAGCAGAAAAGCTCTTGGCTTTCTCAACACAAAGTAACAAATGGAAGAGACTGCATCTTACATCTTTCTTTATGTGAAGGCAGCATCCTCGGCAACGAAGACACCCAGGTTTAGCTCTCATTAACTGTTCAGTTCTTAACTAAATGCACAGCTCAACTCGAACGGACGACTCACACTGCAGGAGTTCGGGAGCTTCTGGCGAAGTCTCACTAAGTACATGGTACACGGGGGCTGCTCTCTCTTCTCTGCCGATACTGTACTCTTGGGCTTTTCATCAGCAGGGTGCAGATGCTCTGTGATATCAAAGCACTGGGGGGAAAAACATTGCAGAGGTTGCTTGCTTAGTGGGTCAAGTTTCCAACCTCTCATGCAAAGTTTGAGAGCTCAGGAAGCAGTCGTGTGTGTAAAGTGCTCCAAACAAGCAACCGAGGCTTTTCTAGAGCAGGGAATACTGAGGAAAAAGTGGGAAAAGGTAGGAAGGCCAATTAGGCTCAGAATTTGATGGAAAACTGTTTGTGTGCCACCACTGGCAATTTTTCTAAAAGCTTTCTAAGCTGAAATGAGTTCTTGAACAGTGTCCTCTGAAAAATGTTACTTCCTCATTGCTGCAGTTTGTAGTGGAAGTGTGTAGGATCCGATGAACGTTTATCTGGGAGAAATGTCTCTGCTCCAGGATAAGCATTAGGTCTGGAAGCAGTGAGGACAATAACTTGGTATTTAGGGTCCTACCTAGATTCAGGCAGCTTCTCTGTGTCAGGTCCCTCTCCCTCCAGTCTTGCTGCAGAATGGGAAGATTTCCTGAAGCCTCGAAGTTGGATGGGCTCCACTTTGTTTCATCCCTCTTGAGATGGTCTGAGGCCACCTAGGACACAGGGTGCCAGTTCCCCATCTAGCAACGGTGCTTTTCCCACTGACAGCACCTCAGGTGTGGCTTGTGGGGTTTCAACAGTGTGTTGGGAAAGATGACCTCGCACCATTCTGGGACTCAGGGACTCCTGGCTTATTTCACGTGTTATAGACAATGTCTTTTTGTCAGTGGATGTGTGAGTATTCCCATTGCTGCCTGCACCCGTAAACCAGGGAGAGTGAGCAAAAAGGCTTCCACCTATCCAAAACTGTGGGATTTCTTACACCATAACATACTGTCTGAGCCTTCTGGAAATGGGTCTCCCTTGTTATAGTCACCCCATCTCATCTGCTGAACTTCCTTGCAGCCTATTTATTAAGGACAGAAAACATCCTACATAATAGATGTAGTAGTAAATTTGGGGAATGCTGATATGGGCTTGAAATCTGCCTTTACACTGTTTTTTAGGATATCTTCAGCAAGGAAAACAGAAATCATTCTGGATTTCTTGATGTGTCTGAACTGAAGAGCGCGATACAGACAGCAGGTAAGTCCATAGGTGCTGAGCAGCTTCCTTTCTTGTCCCTGTGGCAGTGAAGCAAAGGATGAAAAAGAGAGAGGAAAGAAAAAAGAGCTTCAGGGAGAAAGCGGTTTGGATTGCACAGAGGCGCCAGTTAGATCGTAGCTCTGCTCAGAGGGCTGCATTGGTTTAGGGCATTGAGACAGAAAGCTCATTTCAGGGAGAAACCCTTTGCACTGCAGCTGGGGAGCCAGCAGAGAGAAGCACAGCACTGGCCAGAGCCTGCAGACTGGCTTATCCATAGTATCTCTACGTCATGGACAAAACATTCAGCAGAGGAAAGGAGCAAGGAACAGTCGATGCTTGCACTTGCCCCAGTTCCTGCAGTTTCTCTTCAGGGCAGTGACAAAGTCTATAAGGGAAAGCCGCAGTGACAGACATTTATTTAGTTTGCACTGACCTCTGTTGGCTACACGAATGCTGAAACTTGCAGTGAGCGCATGGGACCCCTTCACATGGGCGAAGCATTTTAGCTGGGTCATCTCTCCAGAGACCTTGCGCATGAGATATAGCTCTGAGACAGCAATCATACCGTAGAGGAGCTCCCATCTGGCTACCTGGAGCTTGGAATGGTGTCGTCCCCAGGAGGAACCTGGTGCAGAAGTGCTGTCTGTGGAAGCCATCAGCTCAGGGGATGTACGTGTAATCTTTTGTTGCTGAGAGGTGGGCAGAGCATTAGCATCTGCCTGAGGAGTGCAGCACTAATGCGCCAAATGTCAAAGGAGAAGCTGCCAGGTCCATTCTGTAAGAAAGGCACTAAAGTGTAAAACTGGGAGGAAAATTGTACATTGAGAAGTCCTGGCAGCCAAAACAATGCAGCTATTTGAGGGGATAAAAAGGCACTATTAAATGGCAAATTCAATACATGTTAGGCTACAAGCAGTTCTGAGTGGGAGGAAAAAAGAAAATTATAAGCTCATTCTTGCCGCTTTCTGAGCCAGACAGCTGCATTTGAATCTGGCTTTGCATTAGGATGATCCCTGTCCTGGCTTTTAAGCAGGAAGGAATAGACAGCCTCAGAAAGAGTTTGGGAGGTTGGTGCTACCCCTGGGAATGGCACTAATGTATCTAAATACAGCTCCTAGCCAGCTGTTGCCTGAAGTATTCAGTGCTTTCCTCAGCAAAACACTGAAACGTGTGCTTAATTTTCCCTATTGTCCTAATGCTTCAAAGCATAATAATGATGGGTTAAATTTTCTGCCAGAATAAAGCAGCCTAGCTGCATTAACAGCAGTGCTGCCCTGAAATGCAGGAGTACTGGCCTGGGATATTTACAAACTCCTCACTGGCAATATTAAATGCATCAGAATAATTAAAAAAAATAGGGAAACATAAAGTCTGTACTTTAAAGCTTGACTAAAACCAGAGTGAGGAATCCAGCAGACAAAAGGTGTGGGGAGTAACCTTATAGCACGTAAATGAAACGTCTTGGGAACAGAGAGGACTGACACTTCAGTCTTTGTTGATGAGGTTAATTGAGAGACATTGCCAGCTGAGAAGATTTCAGAGCAAGTATATCCCAGACTGACCATGCCAAATTGTCAGTGTTTTATAGTGTAAGACGTGATTATAGCATCTCGTAAGCAGCACTGCAAGGCTTGCTGGAATCTACTCTCCAGAGAGAGCTTGATTGAATTCCCACTGCCTTCAAAAGGTTAAAAATGAGCTAGGATTCATTGCTCACTACTACAGTGGTTCTTGGCAGTGATTTAAAACCAGAATCAAAGACGAAATTTCATTAATTAGATTTTTGTAATTATTAACTTTTTCTCCTAGAAAAAAATCTAAAATTGGGTTTATCTTAATTTGAAATGTATCTTAAGCCCAAATATATTTCCATTATTTAAGTATTCAGCATTGTGTGTCTGCTTCCTGCTGGAGACCTTCTCCAACTAGGCTCATGCAGCCAGAGTTTGTCGATGTACCAACCCACTTCTATCGGCTGTTCTGCCCCTACACAGGTGTAGAGAAATCGTTTCTTTCTTTTCTGCTTATTCAACTAATTTGGCTCCATAATGAGTTCATTTAAACCTGAAAAGTTTAGAGCTGGTTGAAAAAGCAGGAAAGCTACTTCTCCTCCAGCTGAGCCACTAAAAACTAGGAGTGAGCAAATGAGACTTTTCTGAAGTCTCAGAAAACGCATTAGACCGAAGCTATCAGTCCAGCTCTCTGCAGAAAATTTCTCTTTTATTTAGCAAATCAGCTTTTAGTGCAAAATATATTTAAATATTTTCTCTTATGTAGCCAGCACATTTAGGGTAGTTTTATTTAACTAATAAAAGAATCATTCCAAAAGGCAATTTTTGTTCATTCAATTGAATACCAATTTCCCTCAAACAGACTGTGACACAAATACTGAATAATCAGCTAATAAAAAAGAAATGCACCCTTCACCATTTTCTAATAGAAGAGAAAATGTAAAAATTAAGAATCCCAGGCATGCTATACTGCATAATAGCATGAGCGTGCGCTATCTCCCTGTTTAGCAGAAAGCGCCAGTGGTATTGTAAATGCTATGCTCAGACTTCAACAGTTATGAGCCAAAGAAAATCACCCTTTTGTATAGAAAATAAAAGCTAAAAAGACAAAGCAAGATAACACTAGATTAGTTAGCTCTCTGTTTCCTGCTTGCTGACCTAAGCCACAATTCAAGTAATTGACTAAATGGACTTTGATTTTCCATCACCCTACCCCAACTCTTACGCACAAACCTGGGGGAAAGGTAAGCTGCCATCCAGGGATGCAGAGGAGACCCAGCATGACAGGGTGGGGGGCTGGGGGAGAGCCCCAGCTTCTTTGCAGGGTGCACAAGGCCAGCAGAGCCGGTCCATCATCCCACAGTGAGTCCCCAGTGCTGTTGTTCCTCTTCCTTCCGCAGGCCTGGCCACTAATGAGCAGCTCCTGCACCTGATGGCCCTGCGATACGGCGATGCTGCCAGGAGAATCGGCTTCTCTGACTTCGTGTGCTGCATGCTGCGCCTTGAAACCATGACCCGTGAGTCTCGGCGCCGGGGCCTGGGGTCGGGCAGGAGATGTGGCAGCAGGGTCCAGAGTTTCTTCAGCTGCCAATCCTTTTTTGCTGCATGAATTTAGCCTGGCCTCTGCAGGCTTGTCCTTAGAGCCCCTATGCACTAAGACTCATTTTCTAAAAACAATATGTGTCCTTGTGCTAGTGCCCTTCCACACAAGCTTGAGCATCCTGGTCCACAGCAGAGCTTCCTCCTGGGTGGTGTGGAGCATTGCCGGTACCACCAAGGGGAGGCTGCATGCATTCACGGCCAGTGAAGAGGAAAGAGGCAACTCATCTCAAGTGGAAGGCTTTCTCTTTTGGTTAAAATTCAGAGAAGTCTGAACCACAGCAAGGGAGGTGCTTTTTTTTTTTTTTGTTACTGGAGAGATGTTCCCACCAACTTCCGTGAAGTTCTCTCAGTTTTTTGGTAAGGAGAAGGTCTGAGATCCTTCTCAGTGGATAAATAAACCCATGCCCTATGTTGTGTCCAGCTACTGTCTGGCAGTTGCAAGGAGGGAGTGTCTGTAAATAAGCCTTTGTCTGAAAGTAAATGGAATTCTGTTTTACAAAAGCATAATTTTTACTATTATAGTTATAAGTATTTTGATTGGAAATACTGGTAGTTAAACAAACCCAGCAATTGTGACCCATGTGCTAGTACATTGCTACAGCAATTTAGTTCATCTTTGGAATGAGCTGCGTTTCAACAGCACGTGGAAATGAGTGTTCATTTTTTGCCCATGTGTTTTTACCACTGATGTTTTATGGGCCCATAGTGGTCAGCAGATCCGCCTGGATGACACTGCCTAAAATCCCATTTCAAGGGAGTAGAGCAGAAGCAGCTCAGAAAGTCAGAGCGTGTCCTGATTTTAATGCTTTCATTAAAAAACAGACAACTTGTAAACACCCATTTTTTGTGATTATATATGTCACTTGCTGTAGATGAAAATTCTTGTGCCTAAATTAGTACCATGGCATTTTTTTTCATCTTAGAAAAGATCCTCTTACATTTTAAATGCCAATGTAAAGACAGCTCCTTTACATCCATGTGGAATCTCTAAAAGTTTCATTGCTGTCTGTAATGAGTATCTTAAAATGCTTTCAAGTCTTTCAGTTATCACTTTACAAAGGGTTTAATGTGGAATACATTTCTCAAACTTTTCAAATCATTGTGAATAAGATTTTTACAGGAGAGGATAAGGGTGCCAAGTGGGAATAAAAGGTAGTCCACCTTTATGATGATGTGAATGCAGCAGGGAAGATAAAATCTGTCCCATTAAATCATTACTCATCCTTTCAAGATAGCCTGAGATGAGACCTAAACCAAAAGCAGCAGCTTCTTTGCAAACTCCGTTTAACTGAAGTTAATGAAGCAGTAAAGGGGCACTTACCTCTGCCCAGAGGAGGTAATTTCAAGCGCTGCTGTTTGTTCCTAGGAAGACTGCTGGGCTCAAGCCCAGCCCTGCAAATACAACCTTGTCAAGGGGATGGGCACAACGTGGGGATTTCCTTGTTGTACGCCTTTCTTCAGAGCACTATAGGCTGGATGTGCTTCATCGTGTTAGCTTTCCTCCCTGCCTTCTCTCTGCTCTGGATCATATAGGTAGCTCTGGTTGCCTCCTAAGGGGCTGACGAGCAACGTGCCCCTATGGCCTGTTCCTACACTCTCCAGCAGCCCTGCACTTTTGTCTAAAGCTGAGCAGGTTTCAAAACATTCATGATCTTACGATGCCTTTTCCATTCAGGGTGGGAAACAGGCTCCTGGAGAAATGTGTCATTTAAGGATAGACAGACTTAAATTTGTTTCAACTTTTTATTACTGTTTATAACAGCACATTTCTAGGAGAAAAGTAATTTCAAAATAAATAAAAAGAACTCAAAATACTGTGTTTTGACTTTATCCAAACACTTGGGTTTGAACATTTCTCCTAGACAAACTGTAATATAAATGTGCACATAGAATATCAATATTTGAATGGATTTAAATTTTCTGATGGCAAAATGTTCTATTAGAAAACTTTCAGCAATGTTAATTTCAAACTCTAGCTGAATAACAGCAGCATCTGCATTTATATTCCCTGGAAAAAGCTTGCAAGGCATACTAATGACTTCAAGAGAATCACTTTCTTTAGGGCACACTGTGATCACTCACTGCCAGGGAGGATGGAAAAGGACCAACAGAAAGTTTCCCTGTGGGAAGATGTGTTTCATTAGTTCACTGTTCTCCTGTCAGTCTTCAGGCAGGAGCTACTACTGAAACAAATTGTGAGAATAGATGAAAGCAGTCACATTGAGCACTCCCTGTCCCTACCCTTTTGCCAAATTCTGGCCCTGCAGTTGGGTTGCCTTCGCAGGCTGTGATCCAAGGGACAAGGCTGAAGGGGTACCCAGCACAGAAATGAGATATGGCTAGGCAGGACGGTGTGTGTGGACACCTGAGCCAGGCAGAGCATCCCAGCCCAGGGATCGCAGCTCTGCTCCTCAACTGCCACAGCCTTATGTCTGCGTTGTGTTCTTGCTTCCTCCTCATGAAATACAATTTTATTTGTTCTATTCCTAGATGCATTTCAAAACTTAGCAGAAGGCGGATCACAAATTTTGATGACGGCAGTGGAGGTGAGGATGCTCCTTCCTTCTCTTCTGTCCAGGTCCAAAGTGGGACCACTGAGTATGTTAGCGGGAGGGTGAAGTTAAAGATGATGTGTGATGGATATTGCTAGGGATTTCGCCTCTGACACCAACAGTGGTGAGGGTTTCACCTGGCTGGATATGCATCATGGGCAGCCGGGAGGTATTTCCCTGGGGTTCCCTGGCCCCAGTCACGCAGCTTCACTGGGGTGAGCACAGCTCAGTGGTGGCAATCCACATCTGAAGCACAGAGTCTGCCGTTACTGACGCCAGCCTGTCATTGCTGGAAACATTGTTCAAAGTGACTTTGAGGAAGTGACAAAAAAAAATCCATGCCCTCATTTCTTACTGCCCCATCTGTTAATTCTGAATTGTAAAACATCTTGGGTTTAAGAAAGAAATAGCAGACAAATGCTTGCTGCTGCTGTTTGTCTTAAAAGCACAGCCTGAAGGATAGCTAGCCGAATGGGGATACATTAAGCTTTTTATCAGCTAGTGTGAAGCAAAAATCCTGCTGTGCTCCATAGTGATATGCCTGAGTGCTGCATTTTATCAGTCTGGGGCCCGTTATTTGACAATACAGTGTTTAAAAAGATTTTTTTTTAAAAACTGTTTACAATCTTGCTGGGTCCTGTTTACACTCTGTGGTTAGTTCACTGGCTTATAGTTCATTAAATCTTTGTTGCACCAAGAGCTGAGCAGAGTTTCCAAGCAGAGGCCCTGAATGTGTTTTACAGGGTAGTCTGTAGGATAACCACATTCCCAGAGCCTGCCATCCTTTCCACTCACAATCATGCAGGTGCCATCCTTTCCCAGAATTGCTCCTGCTGGAGCTGCTGCAATAATTTATCATGGAAAGCAACGTATGGATTTGTAGGTCTGAATTGTAATAAGGGAAAAAGGCAGTTCCAAAACCCCTTAACTATCCTGTGCAGGACAAAAGGACCATAGTCACTGGATCACAGCCTGAAGGTACCGAGGCACATGTCTGAAGACTTAGTGTAACACCATTTTCTAAATGCACCTTTTCTTCTCCTTTTTCCAGTGGCTGACTCTTGTCATGTACACCTAAAGAGATGTCAGAGCAAAATGCGGCTGGTAAGAAATCTCATTAGTAGTATACATACTGAGAAGAAAGGGGTAGGTGCCCTTATAGTGGCTACAGTGAACATGAGTGAGGGCCTTACAGAAAGCTCATCCTGGGGTTATGGTGGGTTTTGAGAGAAAGAGAAAAGGTGAGAGCTGCAGTGTGAGCGGGGCTGGAAAGGGGCTGCAAAGGGAATTGGACTTTGGGCAATTTTTTCTGGGGAATTGCTCATGACCTTATCAGACCACCGACGGCTCAGTTAGCCACTTGCCCCCTGTTCCCACCTGAGGTAATACATTTTCAATAGATCAACTAGCAGAACTTGTCTTTTTTGTCTTCTTCTAAGGGATGCAATTACTCCTGCATGTATTACATAGCTGCAGCAGATGTAAAGCCAAGTAGAGGGTGGGGATACGAAGTCACTTAGCTTTCTTGGTCAGTCTGATTTCACATTTTTAACTGAATTATGTAATTTAGTTTACCTTTAAACAACAGTCCCTACCATGTGTTTCATTTGATGTTTGCTCCCTCCATGCCAGACCTGGAAAGGGGCTTTTTTGCCCTGAAGTTTACCTGGACTTCCCAATTTTTCTACTTGGTTCTAGTGAAGAACTCTGCCTTTTCCTAAAAAAACTTGTCCTGTTTATACATCCATAAACCACCTCAGCCATCGTGCTTCTACTAACCACTGGGACACAGCTGTTCCCAGTTGCAATGGGTAAAGCGTTAGTGCTGGTCCTAGACAGTTGCCACTGAGGAGAAAACGGGGAGAAAACCCTGTCCTTAGAGAAAAGGTACAGTGGAGAGCCAGCAGCCTCTTGCCATTGTGTTGTGGTTGACCCCAGGAACTCACAGAGCACCCTTGGGCAAAGTCACATGCTTTCCTTATCAACCCAGTTCAAAAACTGAGTGAAAAAACAAAAAAAACCCAGGACCTTCATTGAAATCCAGGGACTGCATCCAGATGAGCCTTCCTATAGACAAGAATTACAATAATAAATAATACATGAAACAGCATCTCTGGTATCTCACATCCTGTTTCTGAAGGCAGTTGACATCGGATGCTAGCTTTGGTGAGAAGTTGAAAGAGGAAATGTGTAATCAAGCTGTAAATTACACTCCCCCGGGAGAAAGCATGGTAGATTCAGACCCAAGGCAGGGACAGCTCTGTGTCTTTCACCCTTGGCTCCAGGCAGCATTTGTGCCCAGCTGCTCCTCTATCTTGGCTCCTAATTGCATCCAGCGTGTCCATCTGCAGCAGGAGCTGGGCTTGACCTCTCAACACTGTGATGCCTTCGCCTCTCTGAGCTCAGTTTGCACACAGTTATTTGTTTGAAAGTTTGCCCTTTGCATTCGGAGAGCTTTGGACAGCGCACCTTCCCTTTGTCACAGCAAAGCTGTATTTTGATGTGTTGATGTGTAGAAACAGATTATTCCGAAAACAGCACCCGTCCCTTGCACCACAGGCTATCATTAGGTAAATATGAGACTAGAAGGACCTGTTTTGGGGATGAAGTTGCTTAAATTATTGCTTGCAAATGATATTCATAGTCTATTTAGTCTTCTTTTTTCCTTTCATGAATCATTCATAAACTGATCATAACTTCTGCAAATATATCATTAATCATAATTTTCACTTACTGATTTTGAATGAAATTCTGCCTGTAGGGTGTTCATAAGCAGTTCACTTGAACAATTCAGCAGCCACTTGCAGCCGGAGACTGGGCAGTCACAGCACGGGCCCCGCAGAGGACTGAAGTTCTTTAAACTAGAGCCTAACAAACCATGAGCAATGTGAGAAAACACACTTGGTGTTTGTTGGAAAAAATTCTGTGGAAAAAAATATTCTCATTAATGATTTCTAAAGACTGACCTCCAGCCGTCCGTGTTCTGAGTGACTCTCTTTACCTCTGTTTTAGGTGGCTTTTCTGCTCCCGAGTATGACACAGCCCAAGGCCATCCCATGTAAGAGCCATCCATGAGGCCCTTGAAAAACCAAACACTGTGAAGCCAGGTTTCTTATGGACATTTGCTTATGCTTGATGGTACTCAGATGTCTGGATGGAGAGTCCTTTTCAGGCAAACTGGAGTAGCTTGAAGAGAGGCGACAATGAGAGAGATCCATGGCTAAGCTGGTAATACTTAATGGTCGGGACAAGATGGAAGTGCCAAGTATAATCTCCTCTCATCTTCATGTACATAGGACAGCTGGTTCTCCTGGTTAATGCACAGAAGTCAGGAACAGCTCTGTTAACTTCATTGCAAGTAAGAGCAGACTCAGGCCTTTTGTGTGGAAGGAGTGACTATTGCTTAGGTAACAGAAACAATTAAGTCACGGTTTTATTTGAATTATTTCTTAATTTGCTTGCATGCCATTTCTAAATACCAGAAAAAGGTTGAAGAAATTAATCATAATTCATAAACAACACCAGGAGCTTTGTGATTTTTTTTTAACTTTATATTAATTAAAAAAAAAAGGAAAGTTTTATGCATTTTTGAGTTCATCAACTGTAGGGATTCCATTTTATTTGCTACAGCAATGAAGAGGCATATTAGAGTCAAAGAACAGATTGTTCAGTGGTTTTTTTTCTGATTTCCAGCATCTATATCAGGACTGTCTGGGAAAAGACAAATTTATCTGAACTGCATTCTCTTTCTTTGTCCTGCTGTCTTTAAAAATATAGGGCTTCTTCAGATATAATTCCTGCTCAAAAGTTTAACTCAAATCTGCTAAATAACTGTAACCTTTCTGTAGCCTACACACAAACTCTGCTTTCATACTTTTTTATCATGGTGATAAAAGCAAATCTAGCGATCTATTCTACTCAACTCTTGGAAAAAAATCTCTGAAGACTCTATTTGTGAAAACGCCCAAAAGAAGGATGCAAATGTTGATGGATGAAAGCGATTCAGGGTTGCCATGGCAATATAATTCACACCATGCCTCACCCAGACCTTCCACACAAGTTTCTATCGAGGCATCCACACGCTAGCAACAGAGTTACTCATTTGGCAGCGAGACATTGCACGCTGGAGTAACAGCTACGTCACAGGGTAAAGAAGAGACACGTGTCTTTGTTATCATGAGGTTGGTCTGCAGCAGCGTCTCGTTCTGCAGCTTGAAGAGCATTACTCATGTAGGTAGTTCTTATGCAAGCAGGGCCACTGAACCCACCCTTTCACTGAAAGTGAGGGGAAAGGGACATCAGTAAAATTAGTCTATTCCAGTATTTTTCAGTCATTTTTAAACAAAACGATTCCTTCTCCGAAGTGTGACTTACACATCCCAAATCATTAATCATTAATTAAGCTCTCTGAAAATGTTGACAAATAGAGAAGATAAATAAAAAAGGTGGCCATGGAAAAATAAATATGCTTTGCTAAAAAGGCGTGTTAATAGGTCCATTTTAGAGAAGTATGCTTGTTTAGTTTGGCCTGGGAATTCAAAAAGTGTAAGTAGAAATCTGGAATTACTTCTGTATGCTGTGCACCACACAGTTCAAGGATGCTCAAGCTGGCTCAGACCTGCTGGGAACAAGCTATTTGTAGCTACACAGAAGTCACCCATGGTAAAATTGTGACATTCAGTTCAAGTCAACAGGTTTGAATACATTCTTGTTGTGTGAAAGTCTGATCTGTAAAAATACCAAGCTGTTAAGATCAGCGCATTAAAATCAGTCTTAAGAATCTTAATTTGCACACAATGTATCACTTTTCCTTTTGTTATGATGCATAATTGCATTTCTGTGGAAGGCAATTCTGCTTGTCGTGAGACAGAGATCCTTGTCTCTAATAACTTAGCCTGGCCACAGACTAAAATATTTCCTCTTCATTAAAAAGCTAGCAGCAGACACCAGACATCCCAGGTGAGAAACATCACCAATGTATAAGGTTGTCTCCCCGTGGACAGACGCTGGGGATACTGGCTCTTCTCACGCAAGGGGTGCGTGTATGCCCGTGCCCAGAGCTCCTGCAGCCGATCGCCGCTGGAGATGCTGCCAGCCGAAGCCCACCTCCGCCTCCGTCACGCCAACCCTTCGCTCTGGTGTGTGTGGTCTCTGCACGCCAGCGGTCTCAGGGAAGAACCTACGGCCCCTTCGGGTTTGCGGGCTGGCGCCTGCATGCTGATCCTGCACTGGGGCAGAAAGTAATAACTCACTGCTGTCAAGCTGAGCGTGGCTGCCTGTCTGTAGTGTTGGAAGAATTGGTATTCCACTTGATTTATACTTCCAACCAAGCTAATTAAGCAACAATTCAGGAGGAATCCATCATTGTGACAGACTTGTTGATTAACCATCCCACAAGCAAAGTCAAGGGTGTTTGGTAGCCTGAAAAAAAAAATCGGGTCAATAGGGAGAAAAACAATGATTTGGCCATAATACAGCAGCGACTATTATTTCCAAAAGCGACAAGAAGCTTAATACATTTCAGAAACACAGGGGCCAACATTAAAAACAAAGGCAGCTCAGATCAGTGGGGTGTTAGATAAAGAGGGAAAACTTCTACATCTCATCTTTGTGTGATTAAGCTGTGAAGGCCATCTTTATGGGGATGGTGCCCCTATTAAAATCTTCTGTGCACCTTCATCTGTGTTTGCCAGCTCTGAAATGTTAGTGCAATCCCCATGAGGTTTCTGGCATTTGTGAAAGCTCTGAGATTCATGCAATTATGATAATATTATCTCTAATTTTTTTTGATGAAAATCAGTTTCTAGTCCTCAGGGGCACAAGCCTGAAAAGCCCTAAGAGGACCTGCTATTAGAAATTGAAGAGAAGGACCTCAAACAAATGCTTTATTTTTAAATCTTCATGATGCTAAAACCCTCAAGAGGGTAAGAAGCAGGCAATGTGAAGAAGCAGAAGCTAAAGCAGATGAGATTAGTGATGCTGAACTCCCTAGCACTGAAGATGGGCTAAAGAGCTGATGAAATGAGGTAGGATCTGAGACAACCATTGGCATTAGAAGGACTTTAGTGCAGAAGTGGTGCCAGCTGACCCTGCAAGCATAATCTCTGGATGTAGATCTTGAAGCCCTGCTGTTAACTGCCCTTCTCCTGGGACCCAGAGACCCCATGTCTGGCGTCTGCCTGGCAGAGTCCGTGCCCAAGTCATCTCAGGATGGAACGGAGGAGGAAGCTCTCACGCGTATTGCCTACAGGGCCTGATCCTGCAGATGTTCCCAGAGCATGCAGCCCTGATTAAGCCTTTACCAGAAGGCAGAGGCCACAGAGGCTGTGATTTTGGTGCCCATGCCTCAGTGTATCCATACTGTTGTTGTGGCATAGGAGAAAGGGAGGGTTCATGGCTGGTTTTGAAGGAACTGAACCTCCCTCTCCGCCTTTGGCTATGCCTTGGTTCTCTCATAGAGAAACTGCTGCAATTTATACAGAACTAAAACAATTTTCAGACCAAAAAAAGGGCACATTATTCCATAACCTTGTGCTTGGCTGAAGCGGGGAAGGCTGGGTTTGATCCTGGCTGTGAGCAGCCCACTGGCCCATGCACTTCATGGCAGGCACTAATAATGTTAATTTTTTTCTCTTAATGCAATGCAGTTCTTGAAGCGGGGAGCAACCGTGCCATGCTGCAGCAAATGCTCTGACCATGGGCTACAGAGTCACAGGCATCTTTCAGGCAAGGGTGCAACAATAAGGGACTGGTATGCCCCTGTGCAGCCTGGAGGGATGCCTGCAAGCCCAGGAATGCTCGGCTCTTGCTGCTGCCTTCAGTGAGACGGTGACCCTTTCTCAAAAGAGGTACCTGTCCTTCTCCCAGTACCCCAAACTCAGAGAGGCAGATGGAAGGCCTGTCAAGAGTGCCCTCACTGTGTTCAGGTAGCTCAGCAGGAGCACAGGCAAATGTTGGGACCATTTTTCTGATGGGGGGGTACCAGCTGTATTTGACATTATTGTGCTTAGTGTTAACACTTGTCTTTAGGATCTCTTTGCTGCAAGGCTAGAGCTGAAACACGTTGCTTTTGCCTGGCAATTCCTTACCTGAAATACCTTATCCTGCAATTCCTGGTTACTCTCCTTGCACCCAGTCCAGCCCTGCGATATCTGCACCTTTTCAGCCCTGGGGTGTGGGGTGCCCAGGCAGACCGAGAGCACACCAGCCTTTTCAGAGCAGATTTCCTGAGTCCCTCCACCAAGCTGGCTGGTGCTACCCTGGGTGCCTGACAGCTGTGCTGCCAGCTGTGCCACCAGCTGTTCCTGGGCCGGGTGTCCCCAGCCCACTGTGGCACCGGGGTCCATTTCTGCTGCATGGCAGTGACATCTAGAGGCTCCCTGGCCTGAGCTCCTGTCTCTCACTGCTCACATGCCGCTGGCAGCACTTGGCAGGCAGAAACCTGCTCCTCACGAAGCCCCTGGGAAGCCCATTCACACCCTAAGGGTGAAATACTGCAAGACTTAAATCCAAGCTCCTTCCCTCGCCCTCCTTCCCTAAACCACCATGGGAAGGATCTTTGTGGTAGCACCTCGACAAAATTTTATGTTGCTTCTGGGGTCCCAGAGGTTTTGGGGAGCCAACCCATACCCCTTCCCCGAGAGGCAAACTGGTCCACGTAAGGCTGGTGCTTATTAAATAATAGATACAACTTTCCACTCGAGGATATATTATTTCCTTGCTTTATATGCCGCACATTAGATTCGATGCCATCCAGCGTCAAATGCAGAGCTGCCACAGAAACATCTCTGTATCGAGGCTGGCTGTGCAAGATGAAAGATTATTGTGCAAACAGTATTACAGATTTAAAAGCAATGCATTCAAGAAAGAGGGGTAAATATACCATCTCCGTAGGCTGAATTGTTCAACCAATTGATGAATGCATCTCCTGAAGCACTCCCCGAGTTTGAGCTGAAATGCCTACCACAGAGAGAGATAGGGAATATTATTGCCCATATGAGGGGTACTTGGTATTCAATAAAATATATATTCACTAGGGTGATATAACATAGGCATTGTGAGTCAGCAGAGCAGATTGCAAATAATCTTCTAGCCTGAAATCAGGGAATGAGCAGTCTCATGGAGTAGAGCTCTCCCATGATACAAAATTTGTGGGAAGATTGCAGCGAAAAGTGGGAGGAATGGCTCTTGACCATCCCGTGAGCTACCTTACACTTCGAAACATTCAAGACAAAGGTTAGGTCGGGCCTTCCCTGAGATCAAAGATCTCTGGATGATAAAACGGGAAATCTCGAGAGGATGAGAGTAGCCAGAGAGACAGCAAGGTGAGGCAGGAGCAGCATCGAGGCACTGCAATGCAGACTCCTGCCACCTCCATCCTCTTGCAATGCATGATCCCTCACGGTGCCTGGGAGAGGCTGAACATATCCCAGTGGATGTAGAGCTGAGATTAGGGGCTCTCAAGCCAAGTCCACCTAATGAAGTCCACCACTAGTGTGCACCAAAATGTACATCCCCCCCCCCCAAAAGTGTTAAAGTATCCCAACCTGCTTCCCTTATTTAGCAGCATTCTTATGGGGTGAGGATGAAGACAAGCCCCCATAGAAGTGGCTTTGGAGGAGTTGAAGGCAAGGGGGTACAGAAAGCTTGTCCCTATACCACACCACCACCCCCTCCTTCAGCGCCCTCTGTGCTTTCTATAGGCATGGAGGCATAAGTATTTGTCACCATCTCCAGGCTGTGAGATGGTTCCTCCCACAGGTGCTAAATCCACATCCTGACTGAAGCAGATGCTGCAGGTGGGGCAAGAGGAGCAAGCCCCCTGCCTGCCCCACAGCCTTTGCAGGATGGCAGGCAGCTGCCTGCTGACTTGTGACCATGCCAGAAGCATTGGCAGGCTGCCCCTGGGCGTCTGGTGGTGGACAGCAGCTTCTCCAGCCACTGAAGTCCAAGCAGAGCCGAGGGCCTCCGGGGAAGAGGCAGGAGGAGGAGAGCCATCCCTACCAGCAAGCCCAGGACAGTGGGGCTAGCACAGCTTCCTTCCTGCTGCTGTTGTGTGTTACATCCACCCCCCTCACCTCTGCTTGCTTGTTTTGTCTGCCCGATGCAGAGGAGTTGGGCTGTCATGATAGCTCCCAGCTCAGCGCAGGGAGAACTGCAGAGACGAGGCGGGAGGCACAGCCGTGGGGTGAGCCTTCTCCATCAGCCTCGGATTTCATGGCCAAAAAAACCTTCCCTTTATCTCTGATGGACACAGGTTACACCTCCATCCAAGGAGCACAAAGGTGCTTTGTTTACTAGTGGTGTGTAAGATCTGCAAGACCTAAATGCAGTCATTAATCTATAGAGCTGCTAAACTGTCTTGGTTTTTCCCCCCCAAATTAGCATCCCACATCCTCCAGAGCTCAGAGGTGACAGGAGATGTGGAAAGAAATTGAGGTTGTCAAGTTGTCTCGATTTTACTGGATGGCAAGAAGAATGGTTAAAAGAAAATAGTGGCTCGGAGCGCCAGATTTTTCTTTTTCAGATACCTTCTTTTTCTCTTAGGCACTGGCATAAAATCTTCCCTTTTCATTATTATATCTGATGAAAACCAAGGGATTCTTTTTCCTCATTGGAAAAAATAAACAGTTTCAAGCTTCTAGGGCAAAAAACAATCAGTAATGGTCAGCACAATGTTGCACTGCTGTGGTCCTCAAAAATCAAAGTTAGAAGATGAATTGGACACCTGACCCGAAGGCCACAGATGCCACTGGGTTCCACTGAGGTCCCTTGGCCAAAGCCTTCCACACCAGGCTGAAGGTGTTAGGAAGCCAGAGGGAGAGTAATGTGCCGTGGTGGACTCGGATGTACTTTTCTGGGCTCTGCTCGCCAGGCACAGGGTGCGTGACCTCAGGAAAACCATGCTGAGGTCCTGGTCCATCAGAAACACTGAGTCTTAGTGATACCAGCTTAAGTCAACAGCAGTGGTCAGGCTTTGCATCAGACCTTTCATTGCACCTTCCTCTCTGCAACGGGTGCAGCACAAATACTTGGGTTCCTGCAAGTGGTGAAGGAAGGGGATTGAAAGTTAAATTAGGTCTGCTCATACAACACTGTGAGCCTCCAGGGAAGGGCCAGAGAAAATTTCATACTAAGCATTATAGCTTCTGTATCATCTACTATTTGATTTCTCATTAAAGGCAGCACAGGGGAATTTTGGACTGTTAAATAGTCTTTGTAACGCTCAGCATTTCAAACTGCTCATTTGCGTGTTGGCTGTGGGCAGGGCAGGGGTTGATATCATTTCTCCTTCCCAAAAGGAGGCATCAGAAACTCTCCCTGAACTCTGATGGGACAGGAGGACACCTCGTGATGTGGCTGGAATAAAGAAAGAGGACCCAAGGAGTATGAAGTCAGGCATGAATGGGCTAGGATTGGGCCTGTGTACAAAGAGGCAAAGACAGAACTTTCTGTGCCACTGCCGGAGGTTGCCTGGTTGCAAGCACCGACCCCTCCAGCAAAAGTCCGCACCAAAGGGCCCCGTGCGCCTGAGCCTGACCCAGTGGCCGCAGAGATGCCCCGGGAGGTTTCTGTGTCTCGCTGCCCTGAAACCAAATCATGGGAATTTGGGAAGGTCTGTGTTGCACTTCACACCAGACAAGCACGAGGGAACTAAGAGATCTTGGCGTACTCCCGCATGCCTGGGTCACCTTATCCATGGGAAAGTGTGTTTCCTGCAGGCTCTGACTGCTCCCGGGGCTGGCAGGGGTAACCTTATGGTGGACTTACAACCTCCGTCTCCCTCCAGGCATTAACAGACAACTTACCTGACAACTTCATGCTAACAAACGCTGGGAAATGGCGGTTTTGGCTCAATTCTTTCAGCAGGCGATGGATCCAGCCCTCCTATTTAATGTTCATTCAGTGTGAACAAGTCCTAGAAAAGGCAGATGTCTGCAATCACTCATCTCTGCTGCTGAGACCTGAAGGCATGACATTGCAGGCACTTCTTCATAGACAGCAGACTGTTTTTAAAGTCAAATTCAGAGCATGGGATAGAGGAATCCTGTTTCCATGAAACCACATTTGTAAAAATAATTTCTGGTTTTTTACTGTCATTTCACTTTGAGGTCTTTTTACTCACATCCTGCCCGAGTCACGTCCCAGAGGCAACAGGCCGAGCAAACAGCTTTCCTTTGCCAAGCTGGAAGCGCCAAACTGGGGAAGGTAACAGCCAGAAGCTGTTTGCAAAGCTGCTGAAAGGTTCAGAAAACTGTATCTGTGGCATCCATGCCGAGCCATCGCGGCTGCACCCCCGGGACGTGCCCTCCGTGCTGCCGGGCCAGCGGTGAATTGGCACACATTCCCACTGACCTACATTAGAGGGATTCATACGTCACACATTAAAAAAAATCATTTCTCTAATGAAGAGACTGCTGTTACTGAGATGGCGATGTCGTGTGAGATGCTAAGCAAGAGCCTTTGGATATTTCAATATAATAATGTACTTCTAACGTAGCATTAACAAAAAATAACTGGCATTAGGATTTTATACAAATATTCATGGCTTTCAAGGCACTTTACGGATGAATTGATTCTGCTGCGCAGGTGGGAAAACTGAGGCATAGAAGAATTATTTCCATCTCTAGTCCCACAGTAAGTCAATAGCAGAGCAAGCAAGATAAAAAAGGAGTCAGGATTTCCAAAACTCCCTTTTACTTTTGACTGAACAACAGGAAAGCCTTTAGAAAGGTCTGAGGGTCAAGTGTACCCACTGGTAGAAAGTCAGTGGTAGCAATTTTTGGGTCAGGAACAGATGGTTTCTCTTTTTTGGCAAGATATGCTCTGATTAGATGAAGACTACATTAATCCAGGGACATGCCACGTCACATCTAACACAGGATTCAGATGGATGGAGCACAGTGTTCTCTTCCTGCAATGTGGATCACCCTGAAGTGGTGAGGTCAGGGTGGGGATGATGATAGCTACGGGAGTTACGGTGGGATCCATCCTGGAGTGGTTCAGAGGGACACAATGGCAGAAGAATCAGTTTGGTGGCACGTAGGGTCGAAGTCATCACGATGTCCGCTTATCAAGCTGGTCAAGGGCTGCTTGGTGGCTGGGTTTTATGAATACAAACAAATGTTTACCAAGTACTTTTGGCAATCCAGCTGCGAAACAGGCAAGCTCCAAATTGTCTTCCTGCAAAAAGAAGTGAAGGCATGCAAAGCTTTGGCAAGTTGGAGTTTCTTGGGGCAAAGTATTTGAACAAATGTTTTTTTCCCCTGTTAAATGGACAGATTGGATAAGAACTTCTGAGAAACAATGCGGCTATAAGCCCCCTGTACTGCTGATATGGAGACACTCCCCTGAGGCTAAGCTCATCTTAATTTGTCATTTAAGGTGTGTATTTTAACTACTTAATCATTAGGGAAAAGACTTTATCTCATTTACAGTGTATTAATTCCTCTTACTTTATCTCATTTACAGTATATTAATTCCTCTTAAAGCCTTGTTTCTCCTGTTCTCACCTCTGGAAATTTTAAACACAGAAACGTCACTTGAGAAGATTATTTAAATAAGGGGTTGTTTGCCCATCTCCACATCGGAGGTTGCTGTGGGGCAGAAGAGCCTCCCGCAGTTTCAGACGTGAGCTGCAGATGGCAGAATTGAACTGCAGACTCGTTTCGAGACCAGCACTCATTTGCTCTCCAAACCAGCAAACCAAGTACTTTCAAACAACAGACCAAGGTACATGCAGTATCTTGTAGGTGAGACTCGTGATACAACACCAGCACACAGCTTGCTTTGGAGATGTTAAACTCCTCTTGCAAAATAGATTTTTTCCTTCCACAAACACAGAGGCTCGTGCCTGATGGTGATGGTGCCGGGGTGGCTCTGAGGGTGCTGCACCCACCTTCTTCCACCCACAAAAGAATAGAAAAATGTATAGAAAAAAGCACCGAAGATAATCAGAGTTTCTGGGCAGCTTCTGGTTGAGGAACCATTAAACAAATTAGGATGTCTTAGCCTGGAAAAGAGATGCCTACCTTGATCGTCGAGAGCAGATGCATAAGAAAGAGCATCCATTGCCTCTGTAATGCAAGAACCAGGAGCAGCAAATAAATCATTTGCTGGTGTGTTCAAACAGGCAGAAGGAGGTACTGCTTTACACAGCCTGGAAATGGTAGGGCTCATCTCTGCGGGACGCTGGGGCCGCTGAACCCTCGTGGGGGTTTGAGAAGCAATCGGACAACTTCATGGGAGAGGAATCAATCGAGAAATCATCCCCTCTGGTTCATGAGGAACCTGGTCGCTGTCATTATACCCTTCCCAAGGTGTCTGCTGTTGGAGGCAGGAGTCTGTGCTAATGGCCCTTTCAGCTGGCCTGATCCAGCACTTTCTGTGGCCTTGGTCCGGGGACCTAGGTCAGGGGATGCTGTTAGGTGCTCAGCTTTCACTTCCAAAAGACCTTTTCCAGGAGAAAACTTGAGCCTGTTACCCAGTTACATTGTACAAGCTCTGGGGCTAGAAGATCCAAAAACATTAAAAAAAAAAAAAAATCTCTTGACCTTTAAGTGGGTTTTCAAGGGAGAAGGTGGGACTGATTCCTGGCTCTGGGTTTCCAAAGGCGAGGGATGGCAGCGTTACCCCGTCTCCTTGAGCCTCTCCGTTTGCACTCAGCTAGAGCCAGTGGGGAAAGGCAGGCGAGCCCCTGCTGTCAGGACTGCCGTGCTTTAGAACATCACCATTCGGTAGGCAGAGTTTGGGCCTGTTTCTCACCTACAGCTCGCGCATAGGCCAGGCCCTTGCTTTTTGGTTGCTGCCTCTCTTCCGCAGTCTGTGGGGGAGGAGGCTGTTCTCCTCTCTGCTGTGAGCAGTGCAGTTTCGGGAGGGATGCTGTGTGTGCCTGTGGCCCGGAGCGCAGCCCCAGCAGCCGGGGAGTGCAGAGCAAGGCTGGAGCAGCAAACCCTGGGTTCAGCGTGGCTTTCCTACTGAGAGGTCTAGTTACTGGATCTGGATCTGTGTGACGATGAGGGGGAGCAGGAGCGGGAGGAAAGAGGGATCAGACCAACCTGCTGACCTGCACCAGCCCATAGGTGCCTCTGCAGTTACGACATCTGAGTTAGCGCCGTTCTCAAAACCTATTTTCCCTTTGAGGAAAAACAACTCTTTTCCCATTTTAATTAGGCTTAATTGGCAATATGGGAACAACCCTAATTCATAGCCATTTCCTGGCAACAGTAGATTTAGCACTGCTTAAATAGCAGTCAGGCTCTGCCGTCAGTGTGATGGGGTGATGACAGCAGCAGATATTAAAGCCAACAGAGAAGGAATAGCAGGATCTTGGTAGTAGCTCTGGCTGGGAATGCTGATGCCCTGGTGTTAACAACTGGATAATATGAAATGCTGATCAGCAATTACTCAGGTCCATTGGCTTCTTGGCATCAGCCAAACAAGCTTTTAAACTATTTCTATGGACTTGATATTTGGGCTTTTTAGCTGCCTGGCTGATCTGGTTTGACAAGAGGGCTTGGTGTTCCTGGCTGCAGACAAATTCCCAGTGTTATCAGGTTACCAGGTCTGATATCTCTTAATACTGGCCAGGCACAAATACTAGTAAAGAATTGTTTAAAGCTTCAGATAAAACACGTGCAGAGATGACACCTGCCCACCATATGTCTACACAACCCTTCTGCTTGCAGCAGGGCATGGCTCAGCACCTGAAACACCTGGAGGAGGTTCTTGCTATTTGTGATTTGGTGATGGGGACCCCTCTGGCCAGAGGCAAAGTGGTATCCACTAATTGGAAATTAACTGAAATGCATCAACTTGAGCAAAGGATGAGTCTGAAAACCTGAGAGATGGAAAGGTGGGCCCAGCCTCCGAATCCTTTAGCAGTGTATCCACACCACCCCGGGAGGTAATTGAGATGCAGTAAAAATGCTGTGATGTCCAGTGCCATTACAAGTGAAATGGAGCAAGTGCTAATGTGGGATCATTAGGATTGCAAGATCATTTGGAGCCTTTTTCTTCATTTTCGTCTGGCCAATGAAAGTGACTATTAAGGTGGAAACAACTACTGTTTGCTAGTTAATTACTATGGGAAAATGAATAGCCGTACATGTTTCTGATCACTTGCTCTTGGTAAAGTTATGCTGGCAGAATAAGCATAACATTTTGTAGCTGAATGAAGAAAGGTCACCTGGTTTCTGACCAGCCAGAAAGCAGAACAGGTCTGATCTTCGTTTATGCCGTGCCCTGGCTCACTGCTGTGGCAGGTGACAGGGGCGAAGGGACCCACCTGAACGCTGGCCTTGGATTTCCACACTGGAAAAGGGTCAGCCCCGCTCAGTGAAGGGTCCATGCAAACACTCTGAGCCATGCAGACAAGGATGCCGGGATTTTTCCTTTAGCAGCATGCGCTGGCCTGTCTCTAGATCCTTGGTAATTTCCATGTCCAGTCCCTGATTTCCGTTTATCCTAAATTTGCTCAAATCCTGGGTGTAATCCTTCATTGGGGGGGGGGGGGCATAATTCTGTTTATTGAACTAGTTTTCCGTAACTGCATTTGCCTCCGGCTAGCTCTCTAATCTGCCTTTCCCCAAATCTCGCACAATCATGCTGGAATGCATTTACGGCCGCGTATGCAGGGAGGGGACCCGAGGAGGCAGCCGGGCACACGTGGGTATGTGGGTGCACACATGCCCATGGGTGGAAGCCGAGTGCTTAGCGTGGTTAGTCCTGGGCGGCAGCTGCCTCCAGCGCTTGCCCGGCTAAGCCCTGCCTCCGCCTGCCAGTGGCTCCGATCCCAAGCAATTACGTGGAGCTGCCGTGTGCCAGAGTTGTCCGTTCTGCTTCAAAAGAGGTTGAGGAACTGGCTTTCTCTGCTATTTGTTCATACCTACCTCCCAGCGTGAGGTTAACCAACAGGATAAGAGGTAAAGCAGGGCCAGGGGATGGCTGTGACCTGGGCTGTCCTGTCCTGCTCCATCACAGCAGAGCAACCGTCGCACCAGCAGGACCCACCTGCAGGAGCTTGCTGCACCTCCAGGCAAGGCTACAGCCATTTTGCTTCATCACTTTCAGCAGGGAGGTTTCGTAGCCGCGAGGTCCAACTGTGGCTTGGGAATCTCTGTCCCTCGCCCTACCCGCATGCCCGACAGCCTTCTGCCTCTGCCCCGCACGAGGGGCCCAGGGGTGCTCTGCTGTAGGAGCCGGGTGGGCGCTCCGGGCTGGTGGGTGTCCTGCTCCCAGCTTAGCAGCACTGCAGGGGGAGAAGCCAGCTTCCCAGGGTTTCCTTTTCCTGGGAGGTCTCTTGTCCGTTCCTGGAGCTACCCGAAAGATATTTTGCACAAGAGCACACGGCCCTTGACCGTGAAGTTTCCCTTGGATTACGATGATGTTGAACAAAGTTCACTGCAGAGCTCTGCTGGTCCCCCACGCTGTGCCTCCCGCAGTGACTGTTTCCTCCACCCTGAAGGGATCTGCCCCTGCTCTTCCTCTCTATCTGCAGCCCCATCAGTCCAAGAGCAAACACACCAGAAAGCTTGATACGAGTTTGCTTGCAAGAACAATATCCTGCAGGGATGGGGCTTTGGCTAGGTGCTAGTATAGAATGTTTGGCTTCACAGTTATTTTTTGTTTGTTTGTTTGTTTGTTTGTTTGTTTTAAAAAAAGAGAACAAGAGGGACTAGATGACAGGGGAGGAGGGATCTCAGCAGAAATTTTGATACGACCATTGCAATAAGCAGCCTGCCAACGTCAAAGAATTGGATCACAAAGTTTGTTTGGGGGGGGGGAAAACCCCACAGAAAAAAAGATCCAGCATTTTCAGAAATAAACTTGTTTCCTCTTGTGAATTTGAAGCACTTCCCTAAATTGCATTTTTAACTGCATTAGAAAACAAAGTCAGAATCAAAGCGAAGTAAGCCGGATGATGCCATAAAGTTTTCAAACAGAGTTTCTCTAGATGGGGAATTGGGACATTTTCATATTCTAATTCAGGAACAGACAAATTTTGGATGCCTGCAATTCTCTGGGGGCTCATCTTCCCATACTTTGCTCAACTCTTCTTGAAGGATGAGAGACACGGAGTGCAGAGTGAGCGGCTGCTGTAAGGAACTGCTGGTTAAGTGCCTTCTTTTAAAGGGATTTGGGGGTGTCAGAGATTTTTCTAGCTCGCAGGCATCCAAAATGTGAAATTATCATCATAGTAGAGCAAAGCAAGGCTGTGAGAGGCTGAAGGCTTTGAGGGCCAGGTGGGTGCTGGGGAAAGATCCCGTAGTCCTGCTTTGTGGAGACACTTTTTCTGGCTGTCAAAGGGAGCAGCTCACCTGCACAGCCTGGCTCTCCCGCATCACCTGAGCCTTTCAGCTTAAACTCCCTCCTGGCCTGCAATTACGGAGGCAAAAAGGATGGATAAGGTTCTCAGTAGGCATGCTCTCAATCCGACATGGCTGCCATGAGATGTATCGCGTGGCTTCATACCTACAACGTTCTACAGCTACGTTACCCCTTTTTCAGCAAAGGGAGCTGAACTACGCACGCATCCATTGCAACAACTCCTTCTCCTTTTCCTCTCATGATTTGGTTGCTAATGCAATCTAAATAGTAAATAATATTTTAAGCAGCTTTCACTCAATGAGGAGGCTGTAACAACCTTTGCCCCAAAACATGCTGGAGTGTTTTTGAACAGCGTAATGAAAAACTCTCTGAAGAACAAGGCAGTGGAAGAGCCAATATTACAAATGCCCTGAGAGTCCGTTAGCTTAACTTCTTTATTGATCTTCCCTGAAAACGAAGCGCTATAGCAGAGAGGTTAAGGGAAATAGATAATAAACGCGAGAGACTTTTAACACATGAAAACTGAGATTACATTTTTAGGGAGGACATCTCAATAGAAGCGCACTGCCAAACTGCCCAGGGTTTCCCAGGAGGTTAGCCAACAGGCATTAGTTCCCGTACACTAAACCCACCCTTTTTGGCATCAAATGAGGAGGAGGTCAAAGTCCGGCTCCTGCTTGTCTCTGCAGGAAGGGGCACATCAGGCAGCAATTAAAGGTTGATTGAGGAGGTGCGTGTGGGTGCCAGACCGGGCAGTCAGGGCTGGACTTCAGCTCTGGGCAGCTCTTGGGACGTTTTGGTTCTTTGGCAAGGTAGACCAGTTAGCATCACACCTTCACATTAACTTTCGTCTACGCTGGACTGGGACTAGTTTTCTATTTGGCATCTCTTTCCAAATCAAAACCTTAACATTCTTAAAAAAATTGCCCATCGTGCTCTGCCGAGATACCAAACCGTGTCAGTCCTAGGTCGGAGGTGTGTGCCACTGCCCGGGGGAAGCAAGCAAGGACAGACCCCAGCCGTGTGCTTGCCTGCTGCTGCTTGTCCTCTGCCTCTGGATCCCCAAGGCTTTGCCGAGGGAAGCAGTACCATCTCTTTGCTCGAGAGAAGCTAGAAGGACTAATGGGAAACACTTGGTTTGAATCAAATCTGTACTGACTCAGACCTGCCTCTACCATCAAGACGAGCCTTTCATTATGTGCATTGTGCTCTTCTGGCCTCCAGCCAGGATTGGAACAGCATTTCCGAAACATCATGAACACCTGCAATGAGATTCCTAATGCATGGCTGCGTGAAGCTATGTGGATGATTTGGATAAGCATGCAGGATTTTGGCTGCTTGTTTGACTCCGCTCAACAAACCTGGGTTTGCTGATGGGTCATCTCTGCAAGCAAGCTGGCCTCCCCTCTCCGGCACAGATCACCGGGAGCCTGCTTCGTGCTGCCCCTTTCTAAACACAGGAAGCAAACAGCAGCATTTGCAGGCTGTCCTCTCTACTTGCTTCGTTTTAAGCACAGCTTAAAGGCTTTTTTTTCCTCATGGAGGCTTTACATTTTCTCCTATGATGATCTTCATTCCCAGCAGCCACGACCTGAGCTAACAGTGGCAGGAAAAGACGCTGCATCTCTTTTTGAATTGCAAGCTGTAGCTCTGCATTTTTGAAGGTTTAGTACCTAGGGAATGAGAAATGTCAATATTACCATATAGTTTTCCTTGGGTAATATTGAAATCCTCCAGCTGTCAGGTTAACTTAAAGCCAAAAAAGAAATCAAGTTTAATCACAATTTTGTGATCATTTTTGTCTGTCACAGGAAAAGATCCCATGGCTACACTAAAAAGGTGTTAGATGTTTCAAGGACATTGATTTGTTAGAGGAAAAACTTGCATTCCTTGATCTGAACATCTCCCTGAGCAAGGGAGGAGGGGGTGTCCCAGGCTCAGGAGCTAGGATGATGTATTGATGAAATACATCAATTGTAAGTTTCTACTTTAGACCAGTTTCCATTTCGGTGCCATCCTTTCACTCCAATGTGAGGCAAAAAAGAAACTGTTCTGGCTTTCTGGTGGCCTTCAGACGAGCCCCCTTGGGAAATGTATCTTCTGAAATCACCTCCGAGCCGCCCCAGCTCCTATGGGCCATGACCCAGCATAGAGCAGCACTGGCCTGGGGGTGCAGGAGCCCCGCCAGAGGCACCATCGCCCATCGTTCCCACCATGGCTTCTCCCTTGCAACTGGTCTGGAGCCCTTGGGAACCAGCCCCAGGAAAGGGCTTTCCATTCCCCGTTCCTGCTCAGGTATTTTGAAAGGGAGGAAGGCTGGAGGAACGACGGGGTTTGAAACAGGGAAGGGGGAGAAGTTACTTGCTGGGAGAGCAGCCAGAGAGAATTGTAAGGAGGTGTGAGGTTTAGAGGTCCAAACACCCCGACCATCATTACCGAGAGGAATCCAGCGCGTCACCGCTTGGCAGAGGCAGGGCTCTGAGTCTGCAGCGTGGAGGGTGAGGGAACAGAAAGGACATTGATTTTCTTAGAGGAAAAAGTGAGCAAGAATGACCTCAACGGAAAAATATTTTCTCTCTCTCTGTCTCACGACAAATATAGCCCTACACGTTATGCAAAGGCAGTGTTCAAGCATGCTTGGAATGAGCAACTTGGGAGGCAAATTGCTACCACTTGTCCTCACCCTTGTTTTTTGGCTTTTATTTCCTCTTTTCCCTTTGTCTTCTCCCCTCCAGCATGGCCCGTCCCCGACAGCTGCCACAAAGCCACCTCAGAGAGAGCCCCTGCCTCGAAAAGAGAGGGGGTGCCCGGGGCGCAGCTGCCAGCAACCGCGATGAGAACATCCACTGGTCTTCACAAAATGACCTGAGAGGAAAGATGGATTGAACTGGGGTTGTGCAGGTTAAAGAAGAAGAGAAAAATGTTTGGGTTAAATATGAGAAAGGTCTTTCCAGCAGTAAGGAAACACTGGAGTGGGCTGCCTGGAGATCTTGCTGACACCTATCCCGGGGCATCTTTAGGAACCAGTTCAGCAATATCTGTCCAGAAAGGCACAGGCACAGGCACAGGGAATCATCCCTCCTGACAGACTCATTGCTCAGCGACAGACCAGATGATTTTCTTGCTGCCCTATTTCTGCAAAATTTCTTTCTCTTTCACTATGAACGTTACAGAACTTTTTTGCTTAGAGTCAAAAGGCTGCCAAGTGCCTTTAGCTGCTTCGATCGTCTCCTGTTTCCCCAGCCCCAGCTGCGTTTTCCTGGAGGCTGCAGCTCCCATGGACCTGCCTTGCTTCAGCAGCTTCACGGCTGCTTGTCCTAGGTTTGTTCCCACGCAGGAGCCAGCTCGGAGGGGCTGGGGGGGGCCTGCGACCCACGCTGCCCCACAGCCGGTGCCAACTCCAGCTCACGCTAACGCGCTATAGGGAGAGCAGCAGCAGAAACGCCTGGGGGGGATTTCTGAGGAAGGCTCCGATCCTGTGCTTACCCCTGCTTGTGTTTCACTTACAGCGCTGAAAATTTCAGCCTTCTGGTGAAACACAGAATTGCTCAGAAAAAATCTAAATGCAGAGGAGAGCAGCTGCACAGCCAGGACAGCCACGGCTGCTCCAGGGGAAGGAGGGGGAAGACCTGGGCTTGGGTGCAAAGAAGAAATCCTGCAGGTTATTGTTGCCAGCATTAACCAAAACCCGCCCTATCCTCCTCCTCCAGGACCGATAGAAGCAGCTCTCGAGCCTTGGAGCCATCTCTGCAACCAGACCTGGGACTGTGTGAAACTGGGCAGCACTCGCTCACCCTCCCACCATGGGCCCAGGGCAGAGATGGGTTTTGCAGCCCAAGGTCTCCCAGGACAGGGTGGCAGGGCTGGGGAAACCCAGAAATAAATTACAGACGGAACAAACCATGGGGCCAGTCTTTTTTACCCAAGGCGGCTGCACTCGTGTTTTACATTTCTGTAAGGCTGTGCGTTTCACTTGCCGTGGCCCAGGAGGTGCCAGCTCCTGCCCGTGCTCATTTCTGGCAGCTCCCCTCTGGCACCCGCCGCACCTCCCAGGGCCCGTCCTTGGGCTGCACAGACACCCAACACCTATCACACCAGTGGCATGATCTGGCTCATCCTCTTACTCAATAAGTAGCAAGTAATAGCAGCAATAGCAATAGCAATAGCAATAGCAACAGCAATAGCAATAGCAATAGCAACGCTTCCCTTCCAAATGCCAGAATAATCCTCATGTTGTATTTACGAGAAAAAAATTAAAAAATAAGAAATCAAATGTCTTCCTCAAACCCAAACCGTGAGATACCTGGAAACTGGCACGGATATCCTCATTCCTAACCCTCAGCTCAGCCACTGTGTAGAGGAGTCAGACAACATCTGCAGTCTCTAGGATGTGTTGCCCCTCGCCAAGAGGAAAGTGGGAAGAAGCAGAGCCAAAGGAGTCGTAGTCACTCCCGTGGGCAATGCCGTGTCCAACGTGGAGGGTGAGGGCTAATGGTCTGGGGCAGTGCAGAAGAACAGCCTCCTCTCCCATGGTCGAGGTTGCTGCCTGCCGTTACCCCAGGGTTGCGTTTCCCTCTTTTCTTGGACAAGCGTGACGCCAAGAGCGTGGAAGAGGTCTCTCCTCCACAAAGCTGGTTGTGTCTGATTTCCAGGAAATCAATCAAATGGGTCAAAACTAAAGCAAACAGATTGATCTGTAAACAGAGAGACTTCTTTCAGTCTTTCATAAGCAAAAAAAAAAAAAGCAACAATTACCTTCTCTAAAAAATAACAGCAAATGTCATCTGCCAGCACTGTTATTTCCACTCCCAATGGGGAGGCAGCCTGGTGCGGCTCCCAGATTTTCTGTGAATGGGCTGGGAAGCAAAGCAATTAGGCAGAAAAGAATAAACCATTCATCCAAACGCAGCAGAAGAGTGGTTGTAAACAAGTCAAGCTTTCTTCCCTCCTTGCCATTTCGAGTGCTCAGCGGTTTTGTGAGAGGTGGCAAATCCGTGAGTGGTGGGATGTGTGGTACGCACCCAGCTCCCCCGCTCACTGGGGCAGACCCCCCAGGGCAGGTTTTGTGCCCCTTAAGAAGCGTGAGGATGAGGTGGTATTTGCCACTTAAGGAGTCATTTGTGCTTGCAAAATATTAAAAATTAAAATAAATTAAAATAAAAATACTAAAATTCCCCAAGCTTCATACAGTTTTTGTACTTGTAGCCTGCAAGAAGAGTCAGTCCAATATTGGTGGTTGGGGTCAAACCAGTTTGTAAATCGCCTTAGGTTTCCAGTCCTTGCTGGTGCAACTTTTGCACTACCTTAGCACCATTAAGACAGAGGTTAAGCTCTTCCTCGTAATGACTCTGGGATTGGTAAAATCCACCTTCACCCCGGCTCTTATCACAAATGTTCCCCAAACACTGTGGTTGCAGTAGGACCACGGTGGGAGGCAGAGGAGAAGCCAAGGGGGACCCTAGCCAGGACCCAAACCCGTCCTGGTGGCCTTTTGTCGGGGACCTGCCCAAGCGCCGGTGGCCAGGGCTGGGATCCCTCCTTGCTCCCACTGCTCGGCAGGAGGAGGGAGAGATCCGCCACTGCCGGGTGCACGCGGGTGCCGCCGGGGTTTGGCCGGAGTGGTGCCATTCAGGCACCACGGCTGCACCTCCAAAGGATTCATACGCATCCCTACAACTTCCCAAGGGATAACAAATCTGTTGTCTACCACGTTGTTTCCAGTCATTTGAGTTTTTTGATGGAAAAGCTGTATTTTTCACAGAAATGCCACCTCTTTGGCAAAAAAAGATGTTTGTTGAGATGTCAGTCTTCAGTCACAAATATTGCATTGGGGAGACAATGCGGAGCAGTCCAACTACCCCTGCTTGAGCCATGCAGCCATGGGCCTGGGGCAGAGCCGTGAGTGGAGTGGAGGTACCGCTGCAGATGTAGTCCCTCAAAGAAATGACTTGACCAAACAGCACAGGATGGGATGGAAAGGAAATAATAAATGCAATTTGTTAATGTCCAAAAGGAGAGAGAACAAATTTAAAGCAAAAAAAGAGAAAAGGAGAGACTCTGCGCTCATCAGCTATTGGGAGGAGAGGCGACGGGCACAGGACGAGAGGGGGAAGAGCTGTGCTATCCGGGTGTCACCTGTATGACACTGAAGAGGCTTTTTAAAAGGCTGTGGCTCTCCTAGGCTTCTGCTAGGCACGTGTCTTAGGAGACAGCAATAACTTCATTTAGTTTGGCACATTCACAGCACCTGATGAGCAGGCCTCTAGAAAGGCTCTTCTGACTTTCGCTCCATAAACTGTGAAAAAATGCTTCACAGGAGGAAATTTCTGTGTGATGATAATCCCTGAAAAATATCAAAAAAAGGCTCTGCCAGAAGGCTCTGCTTCAGGGCAAGCGTTAGCCGTTTCATCACCGGCGCTGACCGCCCCTCTGGCATCAGATCTCGGGAACTCGCATCCGAGTGGTTTGAGAAGAAGCACCACCGGTTTGGTGTGCTCGTTTTGCAGGTTCTGTACCATTTCTTGGCAAATAAATAAAGACTTTGTTGAAGTATTTTTTTTCTTTGAGCAAACGCAGTATAAAACATGGTTTTGTGTGAAAAGCCTGAAGCCAAACAGTGACGGATACCTTTTTGCTACCATCAGTCATGTGGAGGAGCTGTTTGGAGACTGCTGCCTCTAAATAACACCCAGCTTGTTTGAGAAGTGATGTATACAGCCATTCAGTCTGTCTTTGGGATGATAAAAGCCTTCAGATCAATCTCCTTACATCTGCATCTCCTGGACCTGATGATGGGAAACCTGGGATACAAATCTCTTCTGACTCTTTTAAAACACTTTGTTGCAGAGTTGGCAGTGCCTTATTGATGGAACCTGACAGCAATATTATTTTATTTATTATTTATTATTTTATTTATTTATTTATTACAATCAGCACTTCTTAGATTTTGGAGTTATTGGGACATGCATGGATTTCCTGGCTGAGTCAGGGGACTTTTTCCCCTTTATACTGCACAAATGTATAGTCCCTCCATCTCTCCCAAACTACTTAGGGCAATGTCTGCTCATGAATGATGGCACGGATGGATGCATAATTCTCCAAGTGCCCAGACTTCCCATGCCATATAGCACAAAAAGATACAGGCACAAGTCTCTATGCAGGAGGCCCTTATCTCCAGCTCCATCCTTCTCTGAGCAAGGGCAATGGACTGAGGTGGTCCTGGTCTCCCCCAGGGATGCCCTGTCCCTCTGTGCTACCTTGGTAATGCAGTTTCTGGTCCATTAAGGGCTTGCTGTCTGTTCTCTCTTCCAGGCTGTCTCATAGCCTGTTGCTTCTCTCCTCGGGCCATACATACCGTCACCAGAAGTGTTTCACCACCTTCCGTTGATCTACATGGGACAAGCAAAGGGCCAAGCAGGGGGAAATAGATGGTCCAGTAGATTTGGAAGGACTTGCTGAATGTTTTTAATTCCCCAGCTGTAATTCAGCATCCCTGCTTTGAATTGTTGTTTTTTATTCCCAAATGATATTCCAGCTGATGTACACCACAGGGGTCCAGATGATTGAAGGCCCATCATGACCTTAGAAGAGAGGCCAGAGACAAAGCTCCCCACGTCAGTCTGGGATTGTCTTTCTCACCCTTACTGGGACAAGCTAATGAAGGAGTCTGAAGAGCTTTGCTTTTCCTACGCGGGACCTGTTCTGCCTAATTTGCACATGTGCTCTCTGGAGTAGGGCCCTAGGCCACCCTCCTCCAAGCATGTGTGCTGACGTGGCTGCTTCATGCTCTGTGGCTTACAGGAGCTGTCTCCACGCATCCTGCAGCAGAGCGGGCTGAACACAGCTGTCCGAAAGGCCGAGCATTTTGTGCTAATGGAATTAATGTCTTCCACTAAGGTCACTAGCTATTAAAGTGCTAAGTTTCTTCCTGAGCCTGAGGGCCAGATTTTCCAAAGCAAGATACCAAGGAGAAGACTGAGGCAACGTGAGCTTCTTATGAAATACCTCTAGCATCTTACCTCGGTCCTCGCTGCCAGTGAACTGAGACACGTTTAGCAGACACGTGCTCTGACATCTGTAGATCCTGACCATTTGGCCATCAGTAGAGACCGAAGTCACAGCCATCACTGTAAAAACCTTCTTCTGCTTCAATATAAAGAAACGCACCCTTAAGCAAGAAGGACGTTGCAGACTTTTACCGTTTCATGTTGGGTACAAAGATTCAACGTGATTGTGAACAAGGATTTAGTCCTGCTGTACTGCAGACGACCCATGAAACAGCTAATGGGTCAGCCAGCTCTGCAGGTACCCGCTCTGCACAAAGATCAGGCCTGCACCTTTCCCGACAGCACTGAGCTGTGATGCTGCGAAAAAATCAGACCTGTTTACAGCTGCCCCATGCACAAGAATATTGTACCTTTGACAAGACTAAGGCAAAAATCAAGAGGGATAGCTTGAGACAAAATCACTTAAAGGCATCTTCTTGTCTCCTCGAGTCTACATTACACAAATTACTTACAATAAATACAAGATTAAGTACTATCAAGCCTCTAAAAATGAGCTGTGTATATTAGTGCCCCTAAGCAAGACAGCGCCTGGGATGAGTGCTCTCAGAGAAGATAATCTCTGTCCCTTCCCCTCTGTGCACACACAAAACAACATTCTCATCATTCTGATGTCACAGCACGTCCAACAGATGGAAAAAAACCCAACTAAAACAACCCCAAATCTCACAGACACAGCAAAGGAGCGCAGCCGGTGGAGGAAACAAGCACACATTTTACATCAGCCTGCATCGGGTTGCTATGCAACCAGGAAATCCACACGTGTTGCCATGACGATGTCACTTCATCATCATTCAATGCACAGCTCAAACGAGTGCAGCAAGTCATCGGTGCGCACATGCCAGGACAGAAAAATGTGGGATCAAACAAGAGCATCACAGCGCCGTGGACAGGGGGTGCTGCTATCACAGCCTCTCGCTTGGGCAAAGCACGCAGGGCTGCCGGGAGGCCTTCAGCCTTTTCCTTTTAACACTTTGTGGTTCAGCATTTTCCCCTGGTGTTTCTCAAATGATCCCACGTCCGATGTCTATGGCCACAGCCATGGACAGCATACAGATGGGCAATCCATTCTGTGTAAGGTGGCAGCATCCTCCTCCCCTCGCTGCTCCCGGGGAATGGCAGCAGCCGGGGGAAGCTTGCAAGGGAGAGTAAATCCACGGGCTGGGAAGAGAGGGAGCTGCTTGTGTGCTGGCAACACACGCCGCTTCACAAGCTCTCACAGCAGGAGTATGATTGCTACCATGTTATGATGCTCATGATGAGCAGCACCAAAAATAATAAGATGAGAGTATTAAAGGCCAGTAACTGAGCCAACTGGAAGGCCACATAATGCCACATTAACCCAGGAAGGATGAGCAAGCTGGAGCTTGTGTAGGTAACCTTAGCTTGGCCTAGATCTTGCAGTGCTGAGCTCTTCAGAGATGGGAAGACAAGAAAAGGCTTTGACTGGAAAGGGGGCATGTTGCTAACCAGGCCTCGATGTTGAGCCCAGTGGTCAGCAAAACCCCAAACCAACAACCATATTGCAGCACTCGCACAGGGATGCTAGTGAACACAATCCCTGACCCCTACGGAAAATAACCACTACGGCCAGCTACCACCTTTACTATCCTCCTCCACACCCACCTTTTGCCACGTGAACTACTGCTCATTTGCAAAACCCAGCATCAGCTGTCAATGCCTCAAGAAGGACAAGCACTGCAAATTATGGTAAGAGAAAATCTTGCCAGGCAGGTGCGATAGCTAGTTCTGGCCCTAAACACGTGGGAGGGATCACAACTGGTTTGTGACCACGATGCAGATGAAACGGCAAACGATCTCAAGTCGTCAGATGAGTTATTCACAGCTGACGTTGGACCAGCCCTGCCAGATAAAAAATAATGGGGGAGAGGGAGAAGCCCTAGATGAAGACACAGCTGGAGGGGAGGACCTGAAACAAGTCACTCTGAGGAGCTGATCAAAAATAAGGTTGCAGCCCAATGTGGCAGAAGAAGGGGCAGCTGGTGTTGCACACATACTTGCAGGCTGGGATGCGAGCGAGGAGGTCAGCCCTGCGGCTGCGGCGGTTGGGTTGGGACAGTCTGATGGTTCTTCTCTTTGCAGTGTCCATCACCCCACTAGGGTTGGTGGATTGATCTCAAGGCTGACTTTTCTGGTTTGAGCAACAAAAACCCCTTTTCTTCCTTCTTCTCAGATGAAAACCACAGCTCCTCAGTGAGACAGGACAAGGTCTAGGACAAGGTCGAGGCATTGCTGAATCCCACCTAAACTCTGCAAGAACAACAACCAGAAACCAGACATGCAGGAGCTTCCTATAAAGTCAGGTGTGAAGTCTGCCTGGGTTTCTCCAGAAACCCTGCCAGCCTCCCGCCTGCCCACTCCGGCTGCCTCCAGGCCTGCTGCCTGCCCCTGGGACTGACTCTGCAAGGTCAACAGGAATCATTACAGAGGCTTTTGGGCCAAGTTTGGACAACAGCAGGCACATTTCCTCCTCTGAATACTCAGTATCTGCTCCAGGGTTGTATTCAGGGTTGAAGAGCTGAAGCGCTGAGAGCTGAACCAGTGCATGGGATACTCCGAATCCTGGTCTTGCTCATGGTTGTTCTTATCCCAGAGCCAGGTGTGCCGGCAATGAAATATCAATTCCAGCTGTTGCTCTGTTGGTACGTATTTTGCCTACGTACCCAGCAAAATGCTTGCTCTTCTTTTGCCTTTCACTTTGTTTTAATTTAAGGTTGCAACGCCTGCCTATGTGGTAAACACATCCATAGGAACAATATTAAGAAAATGGAAAAATTCAGATCATTTGCCAGTCTGCTCATGCTTGGAGCAGTACCCAGGGCTTGGGTTTAAAAATAACCTTTAAATTTCATTTAATAACTGCTATCAAAATCCTATCTGAATCCTAATGCAATTTTTTTTCCTCTTCCTGGTTTCCACATCCATCTAGTCTGAGGGAGGAATGACAAAATATTGTCATTACGTGTCCTTCATGTCTCTGTATGGCTCTTTGTAATTTAGCTGGTATTTGACTCAGCCATTTGAAAGAGCAAATCCTAACACCTCACATTCATGCAGCTCCTTTCTCAGTGAAGGAAAGAAAAATTGCTGGCACACAAAAGCTTCTGTATCTTGCTTCTATATTTTGCTTTCCATGTATATTTTCCCCTTTGTGCTCCACAGCTTTTCAAAACTACCAGACTCTCTCAACCAACACAAATCTATTTTCTTTCCATTTTCTTCTTCTTCCTTTTTTTCTGGAGGGACGCTGTGTTTGTATTTCCATCGGACTCTCCCTGGGACCGATCGCAAAGGCAGGCAGGTGTTTTTGCCTCATCTGTGCCCCGAACGTCAAGGCCTACGTGTGATCCAGGGGCACTTCTCCACGGAGCTGCAGTTGTGGTGCCCCTGCCCTTTTCCGTAAGGAAAGGTAACGCTGCTCCCGCTCCGCAGTTACTGTGAGGAAAGATGTGGGGAAAAGCCCCTCTTGGTTCAGGCTTAGCAGTCAGGTCATGGTGACGTTAGGGCCATGCAAAGGCCTGTAGGATGATCCTGACGGCTGTTTTATGTCGTTTCTTGTTTCACAGTCACGACAGAGATGGAAAAACAGTCGCTGGACCTAAGGAAGGATCATTAGGTTTCCACATCAGGCCAGGTAGAAGCTGGTCAGACCAAAGGTCTGTACAGCCTGTTCCCTGAAAGGGAATATTAGGAGGAGAATAAAATTAGGGCAAAAACATGAGGGTTCTTGCTTGCAAACCCTACCCATCTCCAGCAACATATCACTGAGGAGCTCGGCACCACAGATGTTTTCTGTGCATTAACCACCTCTCCAAAGCACTTTCTTCTGCCAATATGCCTGCTCTTCCCTTGGACCTCTATGAGGCATTTGGTGTCCTCAGCATCCTGGGGCAAGGCGCTCCCCTGCTTTTTTGCTCACCGCGCAAAAAGCCAGCTCCTCCCTGCTGCGGCCCCATCACCGCAAGCGACGCATGGAGCAGACCTCACGTCAGAGGGACACTGGGCGAGCCTTGCCACACACGGCTGCTCCTGCTGCTCCCCCTTCCCCATCGCCTGGCCAGCCCCCACCTGTATGGGACTCCTTCCCGGCCCCAAAGCAATGTCAGAGCAGAGCGGTAGCTTTCTATTTCTTTGCCATTCAGCTCCCAAGTCCTCAAGCAGGCAATGAAAGCTGTGCTTTCAGGCCTCGCGTGGCAGCTGCAGGATAGCGGGCAAAGGCTCGGAGAGGGAGCCACAGAAATGGCTTTCAACAGCTGGCGGGGGGAAAAAATAGCTTTGCTGGCGCACGGCTATAAAAAGGTTTATACGCCGCACTTTGAAGGAGAAAATTGACTCCATTACAGTCAAGTGGCTCAGTGCCTTCAGCTGTGTCTGGACACTTCTGATTCGCAAGGAAATTGTTTTGATGGCTTTTGTTGTGCTCCTTTAGCAGAGCTATGCAACCGATGTGCTCAGCCACCACTGGACCCGGGGGATGCGGGAATAAGCGTTGAAACTCTCCACGTGGTTATAAATCTTCCCTTGGTCCCACCAATGTTTTCCCAGCTGCTTTTGAGCCCACCATCCCTCCTGCCCGGTGGTGCTCCTTGTTTCCATCGCCATCCGCAGGCTGCTGCTCTTGGTGGGGAGATCACAGGGCTGGAGATCTCCTGTGGGAGCAGAGCAGATGCCTCAGGCTCAGACGGACACAGGCAAGGATTTGGTGGAAGTCTTTATCTGTCTCGGATGATGAGAGCACCTCTTGCATTTGCTGTGCTGGATTTCTGACTGCAGCTCTCCCGGCAGGCAGCAAAGAGCACCCATACTACATATTACTGGGGTTTGGCTTTATGTCCCCAGCAGAGATCCTCCTCCTCTCCTCCTTCTTGCACTGTGCCCCAGGGGATGCTATCCCCAACTCTCCTGAGGTTTGGGGGGATGTGAGATTCATGCCTCTTTGGGACCGTGCCCATGTTCCCAGTTGGGAGCAGTTGTGTCGTGCACTGTTTTGCTGTGGGCACACCCACCTGGGTGAGGACCCTCACCTCGACTGTGCTGTGAGGTTGTGAGTTCAGCGGTGCTTTTCCCCAGTCTTGAAGCATCCACTTCTCTGATGAGCTATGGGCGCATCGCTGGCTGCCTCCCCTCTCCAGCAACCGACACGAACCCATGGCAGCTCTGTGCAGGCGTTGCTGTCGCTGGATCTAGACATCTGGGACCCAGAAAAAAAAAATTCTTTACCAGAATTTGTCAGATCAGACTTGGGATAAGGGCTTCAACTTCTGAGGACATTGAGCTGAAGTCAGCAGAGCTACGTGCGTTAATAGCAGCAGAGAATTTGGACCAGTGTTCAAGCCTCACATGAAAACCCAGTGTTTAAGGTGATTTCTGGCTTTGAAATAGCCTGTGTGTTGGCTGCTTCTGCCTTTGTAAATTACTTATTTCGTTACCGTCACATATGTTTTGTATACACGGGCCTTTCTGGTGTACGCATATTCCCTATAGGAAACCCATATGCTAATTTTTCCCTGTATGGGCAAAGCCTATCAAGCTGCTAATGGAGTACAATGGGTGATGGAGAATGAAGTTTTCATTTTCATTTCAGAACAGCAACCCCAGCAAGCAGATGTAGCCAAGTGAGGCTGACATTTAAAGCAACTACCGAAATTACATTACTGAGATTATATTTAATATGGATGGCCAAATCTTTCAAACACAATCAATGTTCTTTTACTTAATAATACCCTTGCCACATTTTAATGAAGGCTCCTCCAGCTCAAGGCCCTATTTTTCTGCAGTCATTTTATTGTGTGACATCGCTGACTGCATCAGATGGTACATAATGCTATTTTCATCTGTTTCTATTGGATTTTATGCATTCCCATCCTTGATTTGTCAATTGCCGGATCAATTAATCAAGGGACTCTTAGGGGAGAAACATTTTTATTACTGAGAAGGAAGGGGGATTCATTTAAATTCTGCGTCTTTCTGCAGCATCCAACATCTATTATTAACTCTCCCCACCAAGCACGGACAGGACGATGAGGGACCTACAGACCAGTCCGTGGCCACCTGAGTTATTTGCAGAAATAACAACCAGTCTGGGCTGATCCCTGGTCTGTCCCTCGGTTCTCACACCGGGAGAGGCAGCCAGGCAGTGCCCCAGAGCCCGGGCAGCCTCAGGGGGTTCCGGGGGTCCCGTGGCAGGTCCCTACACAAGGCTGAGCCTGTCACGGGCAGAGCCCAAGGACTGAACACTGGAGCCCAAGCAGCAGTCGCAACAGCTGTGGGCGAGACGAGAAAGACAGTTGTCATCCCAGTAAATTCAATTTAATTAGTGATGCCTGAAGAAATTTGGTCGAGACAGGAGCTGTACTAAACCTTAGTGCAATTACAGAGCCCAGCGTAAGCCCTTTTCTGAAAGCTGGAGGAAAATAGGTTCATTTATGTATCAGCTGATGCCTGCCTCAGGGTGAAGTGTACCCCAGCAGGGACTCCTGAGCATCCCTGCCAAGCTGTAATTTTGCTGCAGGCCCAGCTTTAGTACATTCCAGAAAGCAGGCTCCTGGCCCCAAAATGAGTGCCAGCGACCACATTTTCTCCCATTGCCTCAGCACACGTGTGATTCCTGCCTACGAGCACACTCCCATCACTTGGATCACCGTAACGTCTCCCATCGTGAGTCCCTCTTTGCGTGTGCTCGGTTTTGCGCTCTCTTCCAAAACACAACGTGGCCTTTCCATTGGGAGACTCTGTGGTCGGTCTGGTGGCTGGAGAAACCAGCTGGGAGCTAGTCCTGACCAAAACACGAGCTCAACACACCAAGCCCAAACGCTTCCGAACGCCCAGGCAAATTGGAGTGGTTTTTGCTCCGGACAGGGAGCTGCACCAATATCCGTGCATGAGAGCCCCTCTCCCCAAATCCTCCTTAGAAGCAGCCCTGGTTTGGGGGTCAGGCTGCCACACAAACTGATTTCCCACAGGCATCTCCTCGCACCCAGCTGACCAAAGGCTGGTGGTCCTCCTGCTCTGAAGACATCCTCCCTCAGGGTGTGGGCTACAGAGATTAAAAATAAATAAATAAAAGGATTATTTAAATAATGTCTCCAAAGAGGAAAATAAAATTGCATGGCCCATAATCCAGTTTGCCATTTTTCCATCCCATTAACCCCCTTTAAAGAATTATTATTATTGTTTGTCAGTAGAAAATCTGGCGGGGCTGGGGTGAACTCAGTCCTTGCAGCCGCCGGCCCCCACCTTGCAGCGGGAAGGCACAAGCTCACCATTCCTCTGGGCTCCCGACAGCCCCTCTCCCCAGCCCGTAGGGAGAAGCCCCCCCACGTTTTGCAGCCGCAGGGAGCCGGGACCAGCTGTGGGCATGTGGGTGGCCACATCTCCTCCTGCATTTTGCGCCTGTCTGGTTCATTTGATGATCAGTGGTCACTTAGTAAGGATGTGCAGAGCTGCTGGGACTGCAGGCGGATGATAACGGTAGGGCTTTTGTGTCCTGGGGTTTAAAAATAAAAAGAACTTTCAGCAGCCATTGCAGGAGAGATATGTGCCTCGCGAGCCCGTCCAGGGGATGTGGGGTTGGGGAAGGAAAAGCCGCTGTGACAGCTGAGTTATCTGCAGGGAGGACCGAGGGGGGCAGAAAAATGTGTGCAAAGATCTCTGCCAGGACTGACTCCTCCAAATAAATTACCTTGCTCAGGAAATGTGCCGTGGGCAGCCCAGCCCTGCAGCTATATTTGAATCAGTCCTTTTCCTCGGTTGCTGGGGGACAGAGCCTCACCCCAAAGAGGCCAGGGCTGACCAGTGTATCCATGCTGGTGGTGCTGGGTTGGGTCTCCGAGCCTCAGTCGGCGACATCGCCGGGAGCAGAGGGAAGCTGGCACCCAGGTGCTTGGCCAGTGAGAGCCCAGAAGGACTGATCCAGTGCCACCAGTGGCATGGGTGGGCTTTGCAGTGACCACAGAGACCCCACAGACAAGCAGAAGTAAGAGCATGATGGGAGGAACATCCTCCTGTGGTTTATGTTAAAACCTCCAAGGTTTAGAACTGAAGGTAGGACTGAGACTACACGTGACTGCAACACAGGCAAACGCCTTACCCAGTGCCCCGGGCCCACAGCATGGACGTGACCGCTGATGTTGTCCTCCTGGTCCTCTCCAGGGGTCCGTCTTCCCCATCAGGGCTGCCAGCATCTCCAGGCTGGCACCAGAAGTGGTTCAGGTGGGGAGCAGGATCCCAGCTTGTGCCCAACACCTGCAGAGCTCCACGTGGAGCACCGACATGGTGCCTGCGCCTGTCTGCATCCCTCTGTCCTGGGGCAGCCTCTGAACTGCTGGACCCCCCTCTTCTTTCAGCCTTCTGCCTGCACCACCCTCAAGACACTGCTGCTCCTCAGCCCACAGCACAGCAGGATCCTCCTTTCAAGGCTTAATTAATACCAGCTGTAGCAGTCAGGAAGCTCTACTGCTCCTGTAGGTAACCTCCACCCTGACATTCATGGGAGAGCGCTGTTCTTCAGAAACACACAAAAATAGCAATGAGAAAACACTTTCTGACCAAGATTTTCCAAACCATAACAAAGTGTGGATGCTCCGGGTAGGTCAGAGTGAGCCCCAGGGATTATGTTACTTGAAATGGTACCAGCACTCTGCGAACCCCACTGAGAGGGACATTGACCTTGGCCGTGATGGGTCACTAACTCAACGCCTCCATGCAATTTACCCCCTAAAGTTTTATCATATTTCAAGTGGAGGGCAGGTCTTAGAGCTGCACGTGCCCATCCGGGCCACCTTTAGCATGGTGTCCTGGCCCTTGCTTGGGGCAGGCTGCTGAACAGCGTGAAGCCAAGGACCAAAAACATTACTGGGGATGTGACAAGGATGCATAGCCATGGGGGCAATCACCAGCCTCGCGGGACAGGCTGCGTAGCCAGGCTCTGCTCTCTGCCTCTGGCGGGCAGGTCCTCCATCAGGTCTACAGGAAGGCAGAATTTGGTCCGGGGCACTGTATTTAAGATTTTAAAAAGGTGATGGGCATGTATGGACACTGCACAAACACAGCATAGGGCCTATGGGGTAAGGATCACTCTTTGCCTATACTGCTCCGGGTAAACCAGGGTACTGAGCTATGCCCTTGGGCACTGCAGGCGAACAAATTCACTTACTTATAATAGTAGAAACCAAGAAAACAGAGACTATCTGTTATTTCCTTCCACCTGTTCCAGTTTCCTAAACAAAACTCTCGTTAACCGTCTTTATTCATGCAAAAAGGCAGAAACACCCCTCCAGCCGGCTGCTCACCTCCATGTCTCCATCCTGATGCGGGGTGAGCTTCCCCAATCCAGCGGCAGTTGGGGGAGCGTGGGGCGGCACTGCTGCTCCTGTGGCCTGCTCATCCAGTGGGATGGAGACCAGCCTTCCTCCGGGGGCTCCTTTCACCTGCGGGTGGGCAACGCCTGGCAGGAGCCCTCCTCAGGTCCCAGTCTTGCAGTTTGCAGGACAGTGACAGAGTCTCCTCCTGTTCCCTTGGCAGGAGGACGCGGCGGGATCTCTGAGCAAAAGGGAGAGCTGGATACGTGTTGGCTTTCAGCTCCAAGGTGAACCAGAGGTAGTCATCCTTATAACCTCCTCAGCAACACCCCCATAACAAATCTGTCCTCAGGTGGCTCCTGCAAGCTGTCTTCTGCCTGGTGTGAGCAAGCCCCAGCTGGCTGCAGACGTTTGGGCAGCTGAGCATGCCGATAGACAGACATCCACAAAGCATCAGGCAACCCCAGGCTGAGGAGGAGGCACGAAGCACATGTCCCACCAGCACCCATAGCAGAGCTCAGCACAGGTGGTGCAGACCAGCCTCCACATTTGGTACCAGGCAAGGACTGTCCTGACCCCTGAACGAAATCAATAATTTTTTAGTGGTACCACACCCTACAAAGGAGGATACATCCCACTCGTGTTCAGGTTTCCCCCCCTTCACGTAGCAGAAACACCAGCCGAGGGCTCTCCCAGTGCAGACCAGCACGACACTGGGATGCAGCAGGCACAGCCAGGCTGAAAGAAGTCATGAAAGACCTGCTGCCTGACAAGCCACTGGCTGCTGAGGTGGCTTCGCCTGAGCACTGCCTGGATGCCACCCCACACACCAGAGGTGAATTCCCCCATCCTGTGTGGAGCAATGGGGTGGTTCTTTCCAGCCCTACCCTCTCCAGCCCTACCCATCCAGAAAGGAGATGGAAAGTGCCTGGTGCACTGATAAGACCTATGCAGGCTTAGATGGTCATCACTTACCTTCAAATGGGAAGTGAGAAACCTGCAGCCCAGGCTATCCCCAGCCTCTACGCTCCTTCCATGCAGGATGCCCTAAGTCACGAAGCTGAAACCCAGAGCAGGCAGGTGAGCCCAGCACCCTGCCTGCGGGAGCTGGACCCGCGTAAGTCCAGAATTGCTGGGCTCAGAGGGAGAATGGCCCAAAAAGGAGGTTGACTTTACAACATGGTGGTTAAGGCATGGATCAGGGGTCTTTCTCCTTCTTTAGCCACTGGTTCAACATCCAGCACCACAGCAGAAGGTTGAAAGGAGGCTTAGCGCAGTGTGGATCCTGCCTTTTCCGAGGCGATGAGCATCTGATCATAGCATCACAACCCCAGCCAGAGCTGGAAAGGCACATCGGGGCCTCCTGACCTTGGCTCCCTGAGCAACTCGATGATGTCCTTCTGCAGCCGAGTCATATTTTTAGGTCCTTCTCTCTGCTGATTCATTAGGGGAGCTAATGTTCTCCAAACTGCCGGGCATCTGACCCTCGAGGTGTGTACGCCATGCACTCCTGATAAATATAGACCACTTCAATTACAATAACCTGTCTAATAAGCAGCACCTGTCCTCCCCCGCGGGTACGCGGGGCACCGGGAACCGAAATGCCTCTGCTAAGGGTGTGAATGGATGCCTCGCTATTTATTTTATTTCCTCTGCCTTCTATTTTTGATGACTTCCTGCTGTATCGACTTAATGAGTGACTCAGTGAGGTTCGGTGGCCCTGGAAGTACTCCAGGTTCAGCGCGACCTCTCCGCTCTGCCCACTGCCGCCGGGGTGCGGGGTGAGGTCCTCCTTTCTAATCCTCCCCTCTGCTGGGGGAGACGTGGCAGAGCAGGACAGGATGGGAGGATTAGGATTTGGAAAGACCTAGCTAAAAGCTGGGTTCATTTCCTAACTGAATGCGTCAGAGCATTTGGCCGACCAGGGGTAGCTGCAGGACTTTATACCTAGGGGTGCAATGGTCTATCACTGGAAGAGGCACCTGGTTTGGGTAATAGACCCACAAAAGCACCTAACTGCATGTTGTGTCAATACAGAAGGTTGAACAAGTCCATGTACTTGGTAATAAAGACATCTTGGTATCAAATAGTAAGGCATCAGTAGCATCGGGCTGTGACCTTACAAAATGAACGTCTGATAACTTTAGGACCTAGATGTGACTGCAATGGCTGAGTGGCAAAATGCAGAGTAACCATTAAATAAAGCATTCAAAATACCGTACGAAGCACATTATTAATAGATTTGACAAATGCATGCATAAGTGGGGCTTTTGCACAGTGATTTTTAACCCCTGATCTCTGGTTCCTTGTGGCACTTGCAGGAAGAGCCCCACGGAGAGGACCCAGAGAAACCAAGTCTGCCCCACGTCAGGAGGTTTCTCTCCTCGAGAAATGTTCAGGGATCTGCTAATCATAAACCAATGCAAGCCTCGTATTATTTAGAAAGAGAAGTAGCTGTTTCCATCAAATGTACTCACTACTCGCCATCGGTTTTGCATTGCTCAGCCAGGCTGCGAGCAGCGTCATGATGGGAAAGAGGGCTGTTGAGATGGCTTGAGTGATATTTATGACAAGGACCGTTCTACCTATATTTGTTGTTCCTGCTGTGCAAGCATCCAGCATGTCCTGTAATAACTTTAATAGCTTTTATGCAACGGCTAGGAATGATGAAGCTAATTCAAGATTAGGTATTTAACCTCCCTGGTTTTATTCCCGTCTTTATCTAACAGTCAACAATCTGATCTCTTCCAGCGTCCCTCGCTATCAGATTCAGGCTGGAGCAGGGCAGAGGACTGGTCCCAAAGCAGAGGGCTCTGCTTTGGCCTCCAGAGAAGCAAATAGCTGTGCTTTTGCTCCCGGACCACCCCTCTCCTGGTGTGCCGAGGCCTGCCACCAGGCACCACGCTGGGGAAAAGGGACAGTTGTGACCAAGCAGACTCTCATGGGGCTGGAGCCCCTTTTCACCCACAATGAGGGTCTGTGGCACAGTGTGGTATGGCCGCAGCAGCAGCACATCCCCAGGAGATGTCCTTGGTCCTGCTGAACCACCCGGGAAGCAGGAGGTGTGTGACATGCTGCTGGTTGGTGGAGACCCAACAGTAGAGCCCAAGGTCTTTGCCCCAAGGTCTGCAGTCCACCCATGGGGCCACAGGTCTGGGGTCTGTCCCAACCTGCAGCAGAGGACACCAAGCCCCACAGCTCCTTATCCATAGCATCCTCCTCTACCTCCTGGCCTTGAATGATGCAGAAAGTCTGCTAAGGACTTTCCTCCTGGAAGGACTCAGCAGGAAGCAGCTAATGCAACCTCTCTTTCTCGTCCACGGTACTCATGTCCAAGGGATAATAAAACCACAGGCTCCTTTCTTATTAATCCCTAATTAGGCTCTCTCTCACTTACATAGCACTTTCTGTCATTAGCAGTGGAAAGCTGAGAGCCTGCCTTTAACCTTCACATGTTGTGAGGAGGCAGACCCAAACACCTTGCTGTGATCTTGCATAAAACATCTCCTCGTGCTCGCTCTCAGGGGCTCCTGGAAAAGACCCTCCCCCTTTCCCCAGTGAGGGTAGAAAAGCAAAACATTTAGAGGAGCTCAGCGTCTGCAGCGAGGAGGCTGGAGATGTCACACACCCAGTGGACACTTGACCACGGAGTGACCGCAAGATCAGGTTTGCCCTTGCACAGCTGCAAGAGGCAAAGTGCTGGACCACAGAGGCCTGAGCTAGCTACCCTGCTCCTGGCAGCGGGTCCCGGCGTGGGAATGGAGAAGGCAGCAGAGGTCATATGGTTCCAGTTGGACTCCTGCCTCCATCACTGCTCTTTACCAGTGGCTGGGAAGGAGGGGGAAGCTCCACCCGCCCTCCTGCTGCAGAAGAGGCTTGCCAAGATCTCCCAGTGGCCTTTTAAGTTGCTGTATGGCAGAACGATCTGGCCATGGCAGCGGAGACTCAGAACAAACTCTACCTGTCGAGAGCAGGGCAGAGTAGTCCACACTGGGCTCTGTGCAGCCAGACTACTCCTAGAGCTTCAGCTTCTTAATTTAAAGCCAGGCTGGGCATGTGGACTGTAGGCCGAGACATCTCGCGCCCTGCGACCACACAGGTGTCCCTGCACATCGTGCAGGAGCAGGAACAGAGAGAGGAGAGCAGAGATCACAGCTGAATATCATCCCTGCTCCCACCCGTGTCAGACAAAACCCCACCAAATTACTAGGATGAACGCTCTGGGGGGGGTGTGTGCTGGGCACGTGCCGAGGACGGGAATGGGCAGGCAGCTGAGTTATTGAATCTGGAATAAAATACCCAGTCCTCACTGCCGCTGGCAATGTGACATTTGCTGCCTGTTATCCTGGCAGCTGCGGGTCAGCTGCGTCCTGCGCTGTCCTACCCGTGATGGTGGGACTCGCTGCTAGCCAAGGCCTTGGGGACCAGGAATAATACCTGTCCCAGATGGACGTGCAGCCTCAAACCTGTACATGAGTGTTAGTGCCCAGTGCCGGACACATCCCCAGCTTGCAGTAAGTGGTGTCTGTGCACTGACCCTACCCCTGGCCCACATTACCCGCAGCATCTTTGAGAAGACCACCAAGGACACCTGAGGGCTGTTGGTCAGCAGGTCCATGCACAGCCGCACCTTTCCCAAGCACTCCTCTCCGGCTTCCCAGTTGGTGGCTGAAGCATTGGGGTCCTGCAGGACAATGCTCCATGTCCCGTTGTCCTTGTGCTGGCCATGAGGATCTCACACTGTTCATGCAGCACCCCAACAAGATGAACCAGCTGGCATGTGCCCACGCAGGAGACCAGAGACAGGTGAGGAATTGGATCTGGTCCCTCTCCTTGCAGGTCTCTCCAGGGGCAGACAAATCCAAGGAGCCTGTGGTGTCGAGCAGTCCTTGATGCCTGCTTGTGAGCTGGGCCAGCACAACTTGATGCACATGGGACAATGGCTCCAGGATCATTTCTTCAATATTCTCCTGGTTTAAGCTACCAAAACATTGAGGGTGTCCCAAAACCTTCTCTTCTCTTGCTCCTGGGAGGGAGAGAGGAGAAGGAAGGCCTGGAGTCAGAAAAGTTTTGTTTGCTGCAGAAACAGGTTGTTTTGCCTATTTCCTTTAAATGGCTGGTTCTGCTCTGCTGGGGATTGGCGTTAAGGCCTGTTAGAAGTGGCGTGAGCTCAGCTCCTGACCTCCCTGTGGCCAGGACTGCAGGTTGCAGTCTGATCTAACTGGACGCCGAGTGCTGGGAGGGGACCCCCTCCCACCCTCACAGCAGAGGAAAGGTTTCCCTGCCACGACGCTGAGGCCGATCCACTGGCTCTCATGTTTTGTGCCCATCACAAAGCACTGAGGAAAGCCCCTGGGAAGTGAGGACCTTTGCTTAAGTAGCTATAAAAAGGGCACCTCTCAAGTGAAACGAGTTCAGAGCTGAGCTTCAGAGAGCTCTTTGCACAGCACTGGGGTAGGGAGTGCAAAGCTGTAGGAAGCAAACTTGTAGACGTACCAGCATGAACAACATCTCCACTCGAATCACTTCAGTGGATAATCTGGAAGGAAATCTAACTGTGGCAGTGGGGAGGGGGACGATGAGGCAGCTCCTCGCCAGGGAGATGAGATGAGGAGAAGGAGCGCCTGCCCGCCGGGCGATGCACTGATTGCACGAGGCAGAGCTGCGTTACAAGCAATTTTGCGAGCTTTCCCAGCAAGCCGGGCAGCTTCCCAGCCTGTCGGTGGCAATCTTACCGACAGCAAGGGATTACTCACTCTGTCCTTAAAGAACTCAGAGTCTCGCACAGCTGCCAGGAGAAGAAACAGGAGGAGCCCTTTGCATGTCTTGAAACCCAGCACATCAAGTGAGCAACCTGAGCATGGAAAGAGAGGAGGTATCACCCCGACTAGGTACAGGCACGCATGGGCGATGCCAGCACTGGTGGGCAACCTGTCGGGTAAGAATATAAAGAGGCTCCCCACGGGGCAGTTCGTGCGCCCCACTGTGAACCACGCCATGGAGGATGTTCTCTCTCTCCACTTTCTCTAAATATGTCTAAGTAAACAAGTCTCTTAATGTAGACCTTTTCCTTCAACCTCCGAAGCAAGATGACACGCTCCCAACCAGCTGTACCCAGCACCGGCAGGAGCCAACACCTTCCCCAGCACCTCTATCCCATTACCCCTGACGTTTCCCTTCGGGTAAGAATATAAAGAGGCTCCCCACGGGGCAGTTCGTGCGCCCCACTGTGAACCACGCCATGGAGGATGTTCTCTCTCTCCACTTTCTCTAAATATGTCTAAGTAAACAAGTCTCTTAATGTAGACCTTTTCCTTCAACCTCAGAAGCAAGATGACACGCTCCCAACCAGCTGTACCCAGCACCGGCAGGAGCCAACACCTTCCCCAGCACCTCTATCCCATTACCCCTGACGTTTCCCTTCCCCTTGGGTTCAGCGTTAATGAAGATCCATTCCTCTCGTTCCTCACTAGACACCCAGCAGCTCAAGCAGGAGGCCAAGCCTCCAAGGCAGGCCAAGAAATAATGCCAGGGGTAAGGGGCAAAAGTAGGCGGTGATGGCACTGCCAGGTCACGGCTCTGCAAAAAGCGGTGCCCAGCGGTGCCTCCCGCTCCTCCTGGGGCAGCCGCTCGTGCTCTCGCGCCCTGCGGCAGCTTATCCTCCTCTGCAAGGCTACGGCCTCAGCCCCGTTAGCTTTTCCCTTTGGTGAGGCTGAAGGTGCTTCTCTGCTCCCTGCAGACAGAGGTGAAGGGGCTCTCGCCTCCTCTTCTCTCTCTGACAAAGAAGATGGGGAGAGAAATTTAGGGAAGAGGGTGCTGACCACCAAAACCGTCATGCTCACAGCAGCCCCCGCGCACCTGCCTCTCTCACGCAGCCCATCTCGGAAGAAGCAACCCCCCTTCCTTCTTCTCCTGAGAGCAGCAAGGCCTACCTGAGGAAACGCAGGCAGCCTTTTGCTCAAACTCCTCCCGCCAGTCTCCTGCATACCCCACCACCAGAGAAAAGAGTCACCCCCCATGAAGAACTCCCGAAAAAGGGATGACAAAACATACAGAGGCCAGACTGGAATAAAACAGAGACATCTGCTTAAAAATTGAGGGCCTTATCACCGCTCCTGCTAAATACGCTGGGCCTTTGGAGGCCTCTCGTGTCTCTCAGCACAAACCCCCTCCAGGATGAGGGAGAGTCACTCAGGCGTGTTACAAGCACAGACCGTGCCCCCCGCTCCCGGGAATAATTTCTGGTTGAGACAGCCTGCGGTCTGATTCAAAGTCCTCAGGAAATAAGACTCAGCCTTTTATCCGTTGTATTGAACTGCAAAGGAGGTGTCTGGGGCAGCTGGAGGGTGAAAGCTTTGGCCTCCATTACTATTGTTTTCTGTAATGGCAGGTAAGACAGACAAATCAATTTTTTCATTGCATATTTGAGCCCCGAGGAAACAAAGAAGTGACAGCCATCTTTTCAGAGAGACAAAGCCACTCGATACAGAACATGGCTCATTTCGATTTCTGGGGATTGCTTTGAATGCTCTGAGCATATGTAGCCATTGCAAATATCTCCAGCTGCAGAAACTGCTACCAGGGTCTCCGTTTCTTGTGGTCTTTTGGACACACGGTGCTTGCTGGAGACGTGGGTGTTTTGCTATGGCTGCTGTGGGGTGTGGCAGTCATGGCAAGGCTATTCCCCGTTAGGTAATGGGGAGCACAACAGCTCCCGAGAAACACAGCCCTTGTCCCTCCACACCAGACTGGCTTTCGGACAACGCAGAGGGAAATCAAGGAGCCTGTGATCTGAAGTTGCATTAAACACAGGTCCTCTAAGAACATGAACCGTGCCATAGATCATTTCTTGTGTCAGTAATTACCTGGGTGGTAAGAGGATATAGCTAAAATGGAGGACTTACCTAACACACTCTTTCGAACCACAGCTTATTCTTAAGCAGCACTGTTAAGCAGCAGAGCAAGGCTAAAATTGAGCCGTAGCTCTTGCACACTCAAAGGTTTCCGCATCCCTTTACGCGAAGAGGCTAGAAGGGAGGGTACAGCCACCCGCCCCTTTCCAACCTCCCGTGGAGAGAGGGGACATACCACCCCAACAGCCACAAACCATGGGCTGAGCACCCAAACGGACACCAGTCTGCCCAAGACAGCCAGCCACACGGCTGAAGACAAGGTTTGTTCCTTAGGGGTGCATACAGAATATGTCATGCAGTAAAAAGAAAATGGCAAAATTAAACACATGCAATGCTTCAGGTCTTTATTGTTGCTGTAGAGTAACTGGTACATGGTTAAAACATTATAATATAATCAGTGAAGTCTGAAAACTAAGGCTTTCTGTAGGTTTGTGGTATCCTGGTGTTTCCTTTCACACAGTATACACATAAAATCAAGTTATAAAAACACGCATCTTTTTTGAACAACAGAGATTGATGCAATGCACAAAACTAGAACTACCTTTCATATGATCAAGACAACACCTTACAGACCAGCTTTGGGCCTTGCAGCTTTGAACCCAAGAGAGAAATGTCTTGGTCTGACGTCCTGCTACCCAGATGAGCTCGATGATAAGATGGCAGGATTTCAACCTTCTGTTCTGAGCAAAGAGAAAGAAACCCCTGATGCTGATGAGGAAAAATTTGATTGAGCAAATGACAGCAGTATCCCTAAAGCATGTCATTGATCTCAGATAACGTAAGCAAGACCTAGCAAGACCCGCAGGTCCCGTAGACAGAGCAGTTGCTGCTGAACAGCGTGGCGGCTGGGACCATGAGAGAAGGTGAGCCGTGACAAACATGCTAATGAGTGAGACGAGTCTCGGTGCTACGAAAGAAGAGGTGTGTGTGATTCCTGGAGTACTAGCACCTTTAACCTAACAGCATTGAAAACGTTTCAAAGTGATTTACCCGGCATGTCTTAGTGTACTTTGAATAGGGAAAAAGGGTGAGTAAGAACAAAAGAGTCTCAAAAAAAATATGTATATTAGAACCTTTTGAGTAAAAAGCTACATTTTGACCAAAGAGAAAAAAAAAAGCATTCACAGAAAGATCTCCCCCCACTTCCTTAACCACTTTTTAAACAAAGAAGCTTCCATATCCACAAAGCTTTTTTTTTTTCCCTGTCTTGCATTTCTAATTGAGCTGGAAAATGATGCACATAATCTGAAAATTTAGATCAATCACAAAGCCAACACCTGTCCTTGTGAGAGGAGGATTCTTCATCTACCATGTGCCGCCCTGCACAATGGAGTCGGGCACTGCAAATGTGGCATTTGCAGCTGACAAGAAGATTATTCTTTCTCTTCGATCCGAATACATGAGAGAGGAGAACGAATTACAGATTTGAAGGTTGTTTACCACATTACAGTAGGTTACATGTTTGGCTCCAGCTGGGAGAAAACCCCTTGAAAGGGTCAATGATGGACTGCATTTGATTTCATTTTCAGAGCCCAAGTCTAATCACACACAGATGTAAATCTTTCACTGCTCCACAACCAAGACTCACACTGATATTTCTGATACATTTGATGACACCACAAAGTTCTCTGAACGACCGAGAAAAGCGCAGCTGGTATTTATGCCACCAATGTATATAACCTGTCCTCCGAAGTCATTCCTGAAGACGATGTTAAGGCTATTGGAGTAGGCTGGCCATGGTTACTCCTAGTGTGAAAGCACAGCCGTGGCTCAGGACAGACTAGAAGAAGCCTTTTAGGCTGCATTAACTATATAAACGAGGTTTTTAGGTTTTCCCTTGCGGCGAATTACCTGGATGTGCAGGGAACTGCATCAAAGCAGAGTATTATGCAAAGAAAAACCAGGCTATGTGGATTTAAGCTGCTACCACATCTTCTATATCACAGAATTAGGTTAAAAAAAGTCCTCATAGTGCAGAAAGGGCCTCCTTCCATTCGTGACAATGAAACACCAGTTGTTAGTCGTCAGGTACTCAAATATAAGTATGAAAAAATCATTAAGAAACATAACCCTAAATACAAACCTAGTTTTATTTATTTTTACGAAAAAAGGGATTAAAAATACTAGAGTAAAACAGATGGCTTCAAGTACTTTCTGCATAATAAACAATTAGTTATTATAAGCATAGATTAAAAAATACTTGTCACCTTGCAAGGGACAGTTGAATAGAGGCTGGTGATTCGTTTAAAAAATGGCCTTTGATACAAACACATTAGACAACATGTTTAGTGTTGTAATTTAGAAGAAAACAGATGTGTCTACCATGCTGACCCAATGCTCGAGATACTCAGCACAGCACAAGACACATTTTGCACTCTGTACTTTCACATTTCATGGCAATGACACTCAACATACGGAGCCAGGCCATCTCGGTTTAGCTCAAACAAGCCTTCATGCATTAAACAACAAATATTTAGTAAGTCAGGAAGGTTTTGCAGCAATACGGTTGATCAAGTGGTCTAAAATTTTTGAGGTTGAAAAACAAATCTAACCTCAAGTGTCTCCTAAGTGCTGGCAATGTTTATGTCTTTTACATGTTCATGTAAGCATGTTCATGTGAGCATGAACATTACTTGTACTATATACGACAAGGAAGTGCCTTATCTGAGCTTAAGGCTTCAGATTTTCTGAATGTCATGAAAATAAGGGAAAGTGTTATAGTAGGAGTCCCAAAAGAACCCCCCAAAAACTGCGAAGGAGGTTAGAAAAGCACTGATGTCATCAGGCAATCAGAGCGAATACTGCAAAGGGAAGATGTAGCTCAATTTCCCTGTGCTGCGATAAGTCTGAAACCCATCTCTTGCACCTATAAGGAGACAACCATTGCATCAGATGCATTTCAACAGGTCTGGCTGACCCGCACGGAACAAGCAGTCTTCCTGCTTATCTATATGGACACTTGAAATGCTTAAGGAAGCAATGTGAAAACCAAAATAAATGCTTCAAAAAAAAAAAAGATATCTTGCCTACTCTGAAAAATAAATAAAATGTTGTCAATCAAATAAAGTCTACAAGGAGACCTTTTCGAAAAACATTTGCCAGCTACTCAGAAACAGACGCTTATTTTTGCCTCTACCAGAAAAAAACACCAATAAAACAACAAAAAAACAGCTCCCCTATCCTGCAGCTCTGTATACTACAGTAGGAACACATCTCCCACAACTAACAGGGAGACCGGAACAGTATGAAACAGTGAGAAATCAAAACTTAGCTGCATAGGTCTATTAAATAACCAGTTAAGACTTAAATGGAGGCAGAGCCAGCACTGTTTTCTGTACTACAACACAAGACTGCAAGGCTTAAAAATCCTTGGCTGAATAGTGGTAGGTTCAGTAGTGTTTGGAAAAGCTTATGCAAAAATATTATTTTAAAATAAGTTTGAATATTTGAAAGAAAAAAAAGAAACAGAACAACTCCTCCTCCAACTTCCACCTACCATCAAAACATTGTTAAACTTACCAGCTTTCCAAATCCGGTGCTCACTTTATAACAATGTGATTATACAGAAATCATACATCTGTCTCTCTTAGCTGGACACTTTGGGTTTCTACATGAAAGTTCAGTGCACGTCACATTTATTAATGTCCTCACGATTGTTCAATAATCCAGCAATTTGTTTTTTAATTACAGCAGAATGCAGTTGCTAGCTGCTTGCAAGAGCAATGTTGAAATTACATTCAGAGATAAAAACTACCATTTTCACGTGTAGCAATAACTAACACTTTTCTTTCTTTTCACAGAATCGAGTGCAAATGTCTAACAATGGCGATAGTAAAAGACAATTCTCATGCAAAAATTCTTCCCTGTGCATAAAATTTGCAGGACATCTCAAACCCACCCATTTTTACGTTTTTCTCTATCCCAGAACTAATTGTTTTTTATTTTCGTGTTGTGAAATTTCCGTTGCTTTTTATAATATCGATGACAAGCGAGTTCAATTAGTTCTAGCCCACCAAATATCTTTTGCTGCACAACAAAAAAGATTATCATGGCTGCAAAATACCATCGTGCAAAGCTGTACAGGTACAGCAGTGCAAGCATACCCAGTGGGAACAGCGTCCAATACAGGAGTGAGATGCACTTAACCGCGAGGACCCTGAGCTCAGATTTACACGGTGGAATAAGGCTTTGCCCTGTTGCACTGAAGCATTTTCCACCTTCATAGAAGTGTCGGAGTCTCTCCTCTTTCTCTTCCCAACGCTTCCGGCACCAAAGCTGCAGCTCCTCCTTAGAAGTGGGCACTGTCTTTATGGGATATCTCTGGACGTGGAAGTGAATCTCCTTTGGGAAGTTTCCATTCAAAAGGTGCTTCTCCGTCTGAGGAATGTTTTGGGGGTATGCCACAGTTATGTCATGGATGGCATCGAGATTGTCACCTAGAAGAAAGGTTTGGGGGAAAAAAGATCAATACAGATCATGCAATGGATGGAACACTAATTCACTTCAAGGCGTGATTGAAAACTGTCCAAATTGTGGCAGAAATCCCAAAGATACGTTAGCTATGCAGAGTATGTTTTACCTGCTAGAATCTCTAAAGGCTGAGAGGTCAAACTTTTCTCAATCATTATCTCTTCTGAATCTGAGCAAAAAATTTTGGGAACAAAATTATACACAGTACAAACTAATGAAGATAAAGTCAAATTTAAAGGAGAGAAGATGCACATCTAGATAAAGAGCAGAATATGTGAGACTAATCTTCAGTTATTCATACCTGTGCTGCAAGCCGAAATTGCTTTTAACTAATGAAATAGTACTTAGTGTTTGTTCCTGTGAACGCTGAAAAAGATTCAATTTGATCTGGAACAAGCAGCATACACAATCCTAATTTACTGAAGATTGAGAAAACATACATGAAACATATACCAGCTAAATATCAGGAGCTCATTAAATCTCGGGTATCTCACAAAGGATGAGGAGTATCTCTGTGGCTCAGCCAGCTTTGCAGAGCACTCCAGTTAACAAAATTTCGTGAAATCTCATCAGCCAGTACTGTAAGGAGGTGAGCTGCTGCTTACTGCGCTCCAGATCTAGTAAAGACAAAGTACAGCATAAGTGGTGGAGAAGCCCAGCTTTAAGTAAACCACATATAGTTAGTTATTTGGGTAAAGTGAGTATAGTTAAACATTTAAAAAGCAATTGCAGATTAGAATTTCAAGGGAATACTGATGGGAAAAAACTCTACTCTTCATTACCACGCCTGACTGAGCCAACACTCTTGAAAGGATATCAGCATTGCCAAAATGGGGCTTGCTAGCGCATCTTTGTACTAAGTGTTTTTACATTTTGCACTTTCTAAATACCCTCTTTATCCTCCGGCCTCTGACCAGACATTCTTTTTAGATTTCATAAAGTAAATTCTCCTAGTGTAAAATTGATCTAAAAATAGGTGCATGGTGCACTGGATGTTGCATAACTGTTAAGTTCTGCCAGCAGTGATTTATCTCACTGTTTTTATTTGGCTGGCTGGCTCAGGGCAAAATAGAATTGGAGACTAAAAGCTGTCTCCAGTTGCAGCAACTGAAGACTTTTGTTCTCATAGATGATGTCACTTCTTGCAAAGATGATCAAAACCTACTCTTTAGCCCTGCTCCCCCCATTTGCTCCCCTTCCTTGGCATTTTGGCTTTCCTTTACAGCTCCAAAAATGACAGGGACAGAATAGAAAGTTACTTTAAAAGGCCATGTTCAAAATGATGTATCTAAAGTTCTGCTCCAAATATCACAAGAGGGGGAAAAACCCTACTCAGCCTTTCAGAGTATTTTATAACTGTGTTGTCTTACAACGATCTCTCTTGGACAGTTTTGTGGCAGGTTACTTGGGTTTTGAAAGAGTTATATATGGCTCCTAGGAGGTCTATCAGAGCAAAACTCAATACTCCAGCTTTTGTCTAGCTACGGGATCACATCCTATCTAAGCAGAGAATCACTGTCTTCTGCATGGACAAAACCTTTCGGGTCTCCTTCCAAGAGATGCCAAAATTGCACGTGTCTTAGAAACCCTGCCCTTACAAAGGGAAACGATGGCCAGCCTGCTGCACCTTAGCACAAAGCATTTTCATCTTGAAAACAGCTCGCATTTTTCCTCCCCCTACTCCAAGTATTTCTGTCATCAGAAGGAATTACAGGCGCCCTACAGAGGACAGACATCCTCTAGTTCCTGGCCCAGCCAGGAACAGGGCTGCTACATATGCCTCTAAGAGATACCCACTTCTTAAAACCTGTCTTCCTCCTGATCCTCCCTAGCTCCCCAGGTCCTGGTGGCACATAAAACCTACCCACGTTACCTCAAGAGGGAGGCCAGAAAAGTTCAGCTTTCCTGAGATCCTTACATGAAAAAGCCTTCTATGAAAAGAGTTTTTGGCTACACAAGTTCCTTACCTACCTTGCAGTCATTTGTGTCTTTGCAGCTGAACAGTCAGTCTGCCATTATGTGCAAATGTTCTTGAAAAATCAAGGCTTTACACATAAGGATCACGGGCATACAGATCACAGGGAATAAATCATCAGATTTGCTTAAGACACAGATTTTCTGACTCTGTGCAAGTGGGACTGGCAGGACTGGGCAGGACTCCCTGCACCCACACAGCTGGTCTGATCTCTTCAGCAGGCAGATATATTTCTGCCTGTGAATTCCTAATCAGAAATAGGAAAGCCTCTACCCCTTACATATGGATTTGTAGCATCCCCAGACAGATACCTTCCAGCAGGGCTTCACGCCAGACTGTGGAAGGTCTACACTACATTATAGCTTCTAAACTAGTTACCCAGAGCAAGGCTCAAAGAGCTGCGTACAGGAGGGTGGACATTACTCTTTCTGCATTACAAACGGGGAAACCGAGGCAAAGGATGATTACGTGAACTGCTCATTGTGTCCAGCTTGAACCAGTATCTCCTAATTCCCAGCTGCAAGGTTCACCTATTAAAGTATATTTTACACAAGAAGAAATGAAACTTCAAAGGTAGATTTAGCATATCTGAAAGCAGAGAAACATCAGAAAGAGAGAAGGGCAGAATACCAGGTTTCATATGCAAGAGGATTAGAGCCTTTCTCAACAGGCCCCTTGTTTGGGTCATACATATTTAAAAACTCCACGCAAATGGCAGCCTGAAGCTTTAATGCCCTGACAAGGCAAGCACATGGAAAGGACCAGCTTCAATCAGTTTTCTACAGCTGTTGAAAGAAACATGCCTTGCTAGTGTTACGTGCAGTAAGGCTGCGGGATCCACACTGCACACTTGAACAAAAAGGTTCTGCATATTCTCTCCTGATTTATCAATGGCATCTTTTAATACGGACAGGGTCAATGCATCACTGCCAAACATGCTACAAGCCAATCTGCTAAAAAGAAGAAAAGTTACCACAGCAGATGACGGTGGACCATTTGTCAGCAGGGACAAAATTCCCTTAGGCTAGGTTTAATCAGGCAGTTTTGAACCTGTATCCTTGGCTAAAGCATCTTTACTGTCTCCGTTTGCCTCTGAAGTTAAGCTCGTTCTCTCTGCCGTCTGGAGATATCTAACAGCACATGTTTCAGATCAAAAGCAAGGTGCCAGTCAACCAGCCAAAGAAAGTGATCCTAAGTGAAGACGCAGGGCAGTTGCTGATTTTAAAGATCTTTTTTCCACGTGAATTTAAAGATCTGCTTAAAAAAACTTGCTTCTGCACATTTTAAGAAGAAATTGCCCTAAAGGAAGCCACATCACTCTACTTCTCTAATGGGTCAAAAATGAAGTAAACAAGCATATTTGTTCATAGTTCAGAGAAGCTGTCGGTGGACAAACCACTTTTTGCCATGTTTTTAGTGACATCTGAGGGATCTTCTTTATCCTGCGTGTATCCACATCCCATTGGGGAAGGAATGAAGGACAGAGGAAATCAAATAACGTTCACAGTTTTGCATCTGAAATCTAGTTAAGCTAAGAAACTGCCATTAAGGCTAAAATATCAGGCAGGTAGCCCTGCTCTTCAGGACAAAGAGACACCAGTTTCAGTAGCTTTACAGTCCCACGACTTTCTTCCTGCAGTAGTAGAACTATATATCCTTTATACCCATGAACAATATTCTGTCCTATGCTTTACAAAAGCACTTCAGAAAAGGAAAGCTTACTATGGTGCTTAGGAGTGAATATAAAATTAATTTGTAATATAAAATTAATGTGTAAATATGATGATTAATCCATGTGGCCGTCTCCATTTTGGCATGACAAAATGCCTCAAAAGCACTATTCTTTTTCTTTTTAAACTTTCTGTGCTCCAATCAAAGTTATTTATATTTCAGGCTCTGTTGATACACAACATTACTTCAAGCGATCACAATGCACAGCTGGTTGCTTTGGGCATTGCACTCAGAGGTGGCAGAGGAAGAACTTACCGGGCTCATGACCAAAATAACAGCATCATAGAAAGATGCCTTCTTTTAAAAAATATTTCCAAGGAAAAATTAGGACATTTTCTTTCACTGCACCAGCTGTTCCATCAGAATTTTCATTCTACGTTAGAAGTTGCAGCATCTGGTAGCCCAGTAGAGGCGAGGTTGCCGCATCTCCTTGCCCCAGCTAAGAGCATGTATTCCCAATACGCACACGCGTGTGTGCATACAATGCATTGGCACAGACAGATGGACAGCCACGGATCAACATGGACAGAAAACACAGCACTCAAGCAAACAAAATGGCCTCATCGTGTTCCCCTTTCTGGTTGATTAGGATAAAGGTCTGTCAGTGGGAATTATATACATATATACAGGCTATGGATCCCTCCAGCAACTGGCCATAGACAGTCTATGCTGTAGCTGGCCCTGGGTCCCTGGTCTTCCCAGGTGCTGGCACCTGGACACAGGAGCCCCTGGGGCCACAGCCCCTCTCCAGTGGCTGGTACAGACCCCTTGCACGGACGCACACGCACTGTCGATCCCTCCAGTAACTGGCCTTAGACACTCAGGGCCACCCAGTAGCTGGTCTTCAGATCCTCTCTTCTCCAGCTGCTTCATGCAGAGACAAACAGACATACAAACTGGTCTCAGTTGACGCCAGACCCCACAGTCTCCTCAGCCTCCGGCTTGGACCTTGCAGTCCCTCCAGTAGCCAAATTGTGACCACCTGACCAAGACTTATGGCCACTTTGATACCTGGCTCCCAAGCCTCTTACCCTATTCGCCTGCTAGTCCTGCTCGATAGTCACTAGTGATCACACACTGACATATGCAGCCGCACGATAGACATGGACCCTCGTGTCTCCAGTTGCTGGCACCTGGACCTCCATATGCACATCCACAGAGTCCCTTCACCCAGGAAAATAGTTAGAAATGGGGTTTAATGAGAAGACGGGGCAGACTGGGCTGATCAGGGGCAAGGCACGGCCAGGTAAGTGTTCTCACCAGCCCCATTTACAGTGGGACCAGCCCCTTCCACCCCTTATTCCTCTATTTTCCCTCGTTCCTCCCAAGCTACCTTGAACCATCCCTTTCCTCACTTTTGGTTCCTCCCCTAAATATACCATAATAAATCTTGTACAATCCCCAAATGCTCCTCTTGGGCATCCCGGAATGAGTCCCTAAGCCCTGCAAGCAGTAACCCCCCTTAGTCTGTAAGGTGATGGACAGGAGCCTCTCCCATTGACTCACTGTGATGGGTGTCACCCCTAGCCCACGAGCTGATGGCTCCCCCATGACAGCCCTCAGAAGAGCCAAGGTAGGGGACCTGTTCCTCTGTCTGGATTTTAGAGTTTTCTCTACCTGCCATTGTGCTCCTGCGCTCCTTTGCGTGTGTGCAGACAAGCCTTTCATCTCACAACCTATTATAAAACCCTACAACCAAGAGCCTCTTACTAGGTTCAAAATAAAGATATCACAGGTAAACTGAAAATTACTTTTAATTGTGTGTTAAATAATGCAATGCCAGCACAGTATTTTAACTCTAGGGGGGAAAACCAGCCTGAATGTAAAAGGAAACGCTAAACTACTTTAAGGTGCTTTCAAATACATTTGTAAAGCGAATATTGCAAGGTAGCTGCGATAGGTGAAAACTGCCAGAAGTGATGCTCAGCCCCACTGCACACTCCCAAATAAGTGGGCTGGTTGGGCGAACCCATCCCCTCTGCTGTAAGGATGCTCGGGAGCTCGAGCACTGCTCGTTCCTCAGTTATGATTCATGTCAGTGACAAGGACACGTTCTTGCTTATACTCGGGACGGAGCAATGCTGAGCAAGCTCATTGCAAGACAGAAGGATCTATCTTAGCAGTGACTTGAGGGCCAAAATGATGATTCAGAACAAAAGTTCTTAAAGCCAAAATGACCGTCAGTGAGCCAAAAATGAGGATGGGCCCCAGGCAAATCCATGCAACTGCTCAGACTCTCAGCAGTCTGGAAGGTGAATGGGCAGCTGAGTCTCCTTGGCATTAACAGTGGTGGCTATTAGCCATTGCCATCCCTAGCAAGGATCTCAGCAGCCGTAATTTGTCCTACTTTAGTAGGACATCATTGACATTACTTTAAATCATACAAGGATTATACAGTCTCTTCCCCTGTATTGATCCAGTAGAGAAGATGCTATTCTTAACCACAGTACATCACAGAACAGCACGCCAATGAGTTGTTGAGCCAGAACAGGGAGAAGTATACTGAGATGCTCTCACAACAAAATATTCATTATAAGAACATATAAGCTGTTCTGTGAAAAGTGGGACCAATATGTGAGGCCCTTGTCCATTCCACCTCCCACCACAACAAAACTGTAACTCCTTCCTCCTGCAAAGCAGCGTATCTGTCACTTCATCACACAGCTCCAGATGCTTCACACAGCTCCAGGCTTCCATAAAACACTGCCTGTAGCTCCCCCACCCATCCCTTAGTATCCTCAACTTTATATACATTTCCTTAGGAAACCGTGCAGAAGGAGGCTTGGCATTTCTGTAAATAAACTGATCAGCAACATCAAAATAGACGTGGAAACAAGTAGAACAAAACTAACTGTGTTTCACAGTATCTGAGTATTGTACATTAGCTTTGAGACAAAGATGCATTTTTGGACATTAAAACAAAAGCCATCTAAAACTGCTCACTGGGAGATATTACTGTCTTGGCTCCTGAGATCTGAGTAATTTTTTTTTGAGAACACAGTATCACGAGGGAGCAGCTTCAAGGATTTACAGCCCCTCCTGGGAAGCATCAGCCTTGTGAAGATTTAAAACTTCAGGCAGCCCTCTTTAAAGCAGCGGTGTCAGCCAGGGTTAATCTAAATCACTTTCAACTCAGTAGTTATTGGAAATCTTTTTTGGGTAAGTGTAGCAATCAAATAAGCAAACAAAAAAAAAGACAGAATGATAATGCTGGCCTTGATTAACAGAGAAGAGCGTTCCTGCATGCCAATTCTTTCTCTAGCTATCCGATTTTCCACCGGCGTTGTGATACAAGCAGAGAGGAAGACATTCCACCTGTGGACATGAAGGAGTTAAGGGAACTGCACCTCTTGCCCTTGAGGGTGGGAGCCTGGGGAAGGGACAGCCCTGGCTTTCTGCTCCCCACCAGGAAGGAGCTGTACTCCGGGTGCCGCATACAGGAGTAGAGGAGAACTGGGATCCCCTATGAGGAACCTCTAGCCTGGCTGGTACAAAGATCAAGAGATATAAGGACATCCTCATAGCTATCAGCAATCATTAGGCATGCTTAATTCTTTTCTTAAATACATTTAAATCACATAGTTTTGCAGCCTGATGCCACATCTCGTTAATGTGTAAAACAATATCACTAACTGAAGTTGTTGGGGGAGGGGGGCGGAGATCTGCTTTGACTTTGAAATCTCTGTAAATACTTCATTTAATTATTTTAAGACCAGACTGGAATGTTACCATCATCTAATCTGATCTCCTGAATAACACAGGCCACAGGAGCTTACGCAGAATGCTTTTGGTTTTGCCACGGGATGTTGTAAGACAGATATCCTGCATTGTCTTAAAGCTTTTAACATGAGGTAGACAATTCCTCTAATTAATTTATTTTTTTTTTTAATCAGCATCACTACACTGAACTTGTAATGCCAATAAAATCTAATCGACCTAAATGCCTCTTACAGATTGAGTGATTCTTTGCAGGACTATAAACCAATGTTACTACAGCAGCAGCAGCAGCAGTCTCTTTTCTGTTTCAATGCAAGGGATGCTCTTTTCTTCAGCAGACAGACCTGCCAGCTCCTTTCCTCCTCTTCAAACCAAATCAGAGCTAATATAAGATGGAAGACGCGGTGTAGTTCAGTTATGGTATGAGAAGTCAGTACTGTGCGAAAGCTGGGAAAGCTAAGAGCAGATCAAGAAGTATATTATCCTGGTCTGCAAGTTAAGATATATCAAGCGCTAAGCTGATTCTTAGTTCGTGGATTAAACTGTACAAAAATACTTAGGCACGTGCCAAGCCAAAGCGAAATACAGAAGATTTAGCTCATAATTACTGCAGGCATTGTTTGCACAGCTACGCTTTATGGGCAAAATACAAGTATGGGTCGTGGTGCTGGATTTCACGCGTTTCACGACACTTCACAACCTCCATTAAGGCTTTACAGATACAACTCTACCTTGCCACCTCCCCAGACGTGGGTCCTCCGACCAAAGCCACAGCCAGCTCTTCTGAAAGACCGCACGTGGCTCCTGGGTACCGCTGTCAATACAAACCGACTAATGACTTTGGAACCGAGTTTGCTCGTTTAAAAGAGGAACCTCTGAGCAGATAAGGGAAGGGTGTGCAGGGGAGAGGGGGAACGTGCCGACCCAGTGGTTCCATCCGCAAGACTGCCCGGGGGCCGTTGCCCTTTGGTCTTCCCTCCCCGGCCCTGAAGGGTTATTTTACGAATTGCAAAGCAAAACCTGGTCGAGCTATAAATAAAATACAAAAATATGTGGAGAGGAGGGAGCGAAGGGATAAAAGGGTTGGAATAACAAGTTATTTTCAGTCACTAGGGATGACCAGGCATAACTGACTCACCACTCTTTACTCTATCATTCCCAAACTATATTTATCAAATCCAGATAACAAAAATGCCATGTTTATTCCTTCGCCTATACATCTGCTCTCTCCCAGCCTCCCATACTACAAGTCTGCTCTATATATACATATGGGATTTGGTTTTCATAGGTATGTTACACGTCAGGAAGGAGAAAACACGTTGCTTCTAGGCTTATAGTACACCACTATTTTTTCATGCAGAAAAATTATATTTCACATAACAGACACTGATGCACTGGTATGCAAGTCTCCAACGCCACTAAGCTCTAACACGAATTCCCTGGCAAAGAGCCAACAAACTCAGACAAGAATCACAATTATGCTTGAAATAAAGATCATTTACTATACTGCAGTGAAATCCTTTTAAAAAGCATCACATGTACTCTACCTCGATAAGATGTCTTGCTAGGCAGGCAAATGTACATAAATTAGGAAATGGCTGCTATGTTTTTATTTTTAAAAAGAAAGCTAAACTAGCTTTCCAGAAATACTTGGATGACTAAGTATCATGACAATTAAGCAAAAATAAGACATCAGATACCCTTAAAATAAATCATACACACATATACACACACAGCTTATTCTTATCTTTTAATATAACAGACTATCCACCTAATTTTGTTGTTACTTGTTGGGCATTTGAAATCACTGGGAATCTGAGAAAGAAGTAATCCACCCATGTACATTTCTTTGCTCTCTGCCTGGATGAGCAATCTCTCTCCAACACAGATGGAATTAAGCATCAATCTCTACAAGAGAAAACACATCCCTATTCGAGGTAATCCAGTTCTGCCAGAATTCAGCTGTTGCATCTGCAATTTCCACTGTCATTTCTGACTGGCTTCACCGAGTTAACCGTAAAGCGAAACACTTTGGAACAGTTTACATACACAACAGCCATACCAATGATGCTCAACATCGCAGGATGTTACTGCTAGGTAAACAGCGCAGCTGGCTTAAAACCTGGAATTTTTGGGAAAGAAAAGTGCTACATTTTTAAAGATGTAAGGAGTAGCAGTATGTATGAACTGCCATGTTGTAGCACAAAAGCATATGTTAGCTTTCAGCATCCCAATTAGAATACAAGCAATAAAAGGGCTACCCTTCCCAACCTCCTTGTTCATTCTATTAGATGTTATTTACTTCCCCCCAATTCTTCCAAAACCATTGCTTATACTCTTTTCAAAGACATCTATTTTTTTCTAACAGTTCTAGGATTTGCCAGGATGTAGAGTAGGAATCTCCTCATCATTTTCTCATCATTTTTAGTAAGTTTCAAATTGTCTTGGATAGAAGAACATTAGACCCCAGCGGATCTGTAGACTGACCGTGCAACTTATTTTGAGTCTTGTCTTTTGTGAAATCTCTACAAAGCTAGTGTGACATGCTGTGAGGAGCAGAGAAAAATAATTCACCACAGATATTCAGAAGGAAGCAGTTGTGGCAATTTTTGCTCAATAATCAACTAATCAAAGTGCATCCTATCTCCTCAGAAACACCATGGACTTTTCACTTTCCATCAGCCCTTAGTTCATGCCAATGGGAGGAAGGTGCTATGAATAGCATAACACCATCCAACGCTGCACTGCAACAGCAGCAATAAGTAAATAAACAATGGCTAGCAAAGAGATTTGATTCTTGGCTTCTGGTGCATTACATCCACTCTTTTCTATAACTCAGATATAAAGTCCAGCTTCCTTTCCTCCCCTTACTCTATTTTCCACCCTTTTTTTAATGGCTACAGACAAATAACCTCCTGTTAATTCAGTGCACTTTGCCATCTGTTCTTATCACTACCCGAAGTCAACCGCTAGAGAGTACTCTTTAGCTGCCTAGTGACCTGACGCTGTTTTATAATCCTGCCCTCTTCAAACTGTCCCAGGCATCACTCATGGTTAGCGCAGCCCCAGGAAGAGCAATCTGGAATTAGGGGTCAGTTTGGATTCCTCGCAATACAAAAGATGGGCTCGATGATATACCCAGTACCATTATATTTGGGATACATGAGAAGAAACTGAAAACACATTCAAACTTTTGAGAGATTCGGTATTACAAATACGGTCCATACCAAACAAAAACACTAGATGAAAATGTACCCTGCACCAAAAATAGAGTATGAACTAGATGTTGAAAAAACACCTGCTAGCAGCCACCTCAAATATTTGGATGAAGTGCTTCCGCAGACGTCCTGAGCCAATCTCTTGCATTTCATGCCTCGCCGATTTGTGCTATTGCCATTCTTGGTCACAGTGGTTTGTTTTCATTTCTGTGTACAAAGCAAAAGGAATGCAGCACAGCACCAGCAGCCTAACAAGAAGGCATAATTTCAGCACACAGAAAATTGTGAGGCTTATAACTTCTCTCTGATGGATATATATACTAAAGCCACATCATGCTTTTGCTCCACCTTGTTTCCAATGCAGGACAAGGATTTTGCTCTGAAAACATTCCATACTCTGCCATTAGAAGAACTTCTGTCAGGAACGTCTGTTTTATTATCTGCATTCGCAGCTGAGGCATATTTACATAGAAACGAGCTCATCTATACATCTCACTGAGTGAAATCAGTTTGGGGCAGAGAAGCACTTGGGCTTCAATTAAGCAGCAAAGCCCTAGTCATGAATTAGTCAACAAAACAGAGCCTCTAACATACTTCAATCTTCCCTTCTTTACTGTAACCCTCTAGTTGTAACTTAACCCTCTGATACTCAACTCTAACACCACTAATTCAATTTCCACAGTTTTTTCCCCTCCGCCGACTGACCACGCAAACCGTGGAGCCCCCTGACACGAGAGCGTACAGCACTGCACACAACAGGCATTTAGACCCATGCCTGCCTGCACCGAGATACGAACTTATTGTTCACCAATCCCCTGGTGCTAAAACAGTTTCCACCAGACCATGATACACACAAGTGGACAAATCTTATTAAATTTAATCAGCCCAGTACTTGGGGGAGCCATTTTAATCAGAAAGGGATTTAACGAAAAGCCGCAACTCCAGTGAATACTCTTTAATTACGACTGACTAATATTTATCCACAAAGAGGAATTTGTTTCAGGATTAGTCTGAGACCTGGAAGAAGCCAAAGACATCAATTTAATAATGGAATGCCTAATTAAAGTATAATGGAAACCTAATTGTGATATACTGCTTTGTAGCGCACATGATTTATTTAGAACAATTGCTTTTCACTGGGCTCATTAAGGAAAGTTAAACAAAACACAATAGTAAAAAAGAAGAGGGAAAAACAGACACACTGGAACTTCCAAGATGATTATAATCAGCTGATGAAAGACAGTGACATATTTGTCAGATAAAGCACTGCCATCCCTCCACAGGCTGTGGTTAAAATTTCTAAAAAGGATAATGATTATATAGTTCCTTTCCTCCCTGACGACATGGGATCAGACCCAAACCCTACTGCAGCTACTTGGTGGAGCTCCTCTGGTGGAAAGAAGCCATAAAGTTGAAGGGTCTGACGGACTTTGGATCCTCCTCACGCAGAGAAACCTCATGTAACACACGTGCCCTCCCAGCCACTGCAGAAGCAGAGCAGCCAGGGCAGAACAACCAGCACAAACCCCTTCCAGCCCTTCCCACCTGCAGCCCGTGACCGCTCTCAACCAGGGCACATTTCTTCAAGAAGGCATGGCCCTCCAGGTAACCCTGGCACATAACTGAATGTGTCCTATTTTTCTTTCCCTATATAAAACACAGAAAGCTGGTCAAGTAATTCTTATTGTAAAACCAAACATCCTCCTGTTTGCATCTGGATGGCGCTGTACCAACAGAAGCTGTCATGACAGTGCCATGGAAAAGAAAAAGGGATGCTACAGACCATCGGATGTGTGAAAACACTGCATCATGGCCTTGCAGATGAACGAAGGATTGCAGACATTTTAAATGCACAGCAGCAAAAATGATCTGTCTCTAGAAATAATATGATTTGCTAATGGTTTTGTTCCAACTACTGCTGTTCATAGGGATGCTTAGAAAAATTATATTAAAGTCAACCCTTTGAATGAAAATGAGCAAAGACTGCTGAGAGCGCCTGAACAGTCATTCCTGTGCCCAGATAGGAGCTGAATTCTGGGCATCCACCTTCTTGTACTTCCACATGTGTGAAGCTGTCAGTCTGCCAGCCTGAGAAGTAAAAACTGAATTTCTACCTCAAGGCAAAAGAGTGGGCCGGTGGTTCATCTTCAGATCTGGTCTCAGTATTGCAAAAGCAAGGCTGAGAGAGACCGCTCACACCAGTACACAATGGACCGATCCTGAGCCAAATGCATGGCTCTGCTCAAGGCAAACGAAAACAGGTTTAGGCTCATAATCTATGCATTGTACCTTCATGTTAAAGACGTGGGTTGCAGTGATCTGCTGTTTTTTTATACAGATCAGAAGGCAATCCCATGCTGGCAGCTGAAGTCACAGATGAGAAAATGTTGTAAATCCTTGTTGTACAGGTCTCTTTGAACAGAAGTCTAAAATTGGTTTCCCGAAAATATCTGCTATATACTTCCATCTCTGAACTCCGGCGGAACATTTAACTCTGTTGGCACTGCGTGCTAGAAAGCTCTGAGAGCAGTCATTACTAATGTTTGTAACATTGCTTTTTGACACAAATATGAATATGTACATAACTAAACCACAATGAATAAAAGCAACTAAGGCAGTTCAATTTATTTCACAGGAATTATAGAAACAAACGGCCTGCAAGTTAAAAAGTCTATTGTTGTCAGCACACAATTGTTTTCCTTAAATATTTTAACTCAGGAAAAATGAAGCCCCCTAAATTTCACACAGTGCATTGAGAGGACAACGCTTAATTACGGGGAGAAACTATTTGTCATAGCAGAAAATCCTTTTGAGCTATGTTCTCCATAAATACACTTTGCTATATCTAACACATTTGAGTTCAGAAACACTTTCCCTCAACACCACCTGAACAATATCTCTGCACGCTGCTCCCCCAGGCTTACCACTGAAAGCACAAAAGGCACTGTGTAGTCCTCACCCCAACAGCTTCCTCTGCTGTGAGACCCCGAGGTGCACAGGGACAGCAAACAGAGATTGGAAACATGCGCATCAGTAGCACATCCCAGAAAACTCCATGTTCCTCGGTAGTACCTTGATATTTTCCCTCAAGCACTTGTGGTCATAACACGGTTCAGTAGAGTCAACATCCAGCCTCGCTAGTCTCAACATTTTGTCTCAATTGCCATGAAGAAGCTAGACACCATCTGCACAGATTTTAGAATCATAGAATCATTAAGGTTGGAAAAAACCTCTAAGATCGAGTCCAACCATCAGCTCAACACCACCATGCCCACTAAGCCATGTCCCTAAGCGCCTCATCTATACGTCTTTTAAATACTTCCAGGGATGGTGACTTTAGGTGAAGACTGCTATTCTCACTCATGGTTGGTCTATGGACACAAACGACAATGGAGAGCTTCAGCCAGGAGGGAAAGGACAAGAGCCCTCCTGACCACCAGTAAATGCACCAACACCTCTGCTCTGGAGGAATGAGAGTCTGGGAACAGACCTGGCCCAGGGCTGGTAGAATCAGAGGTTAATACTCGGATCTGCCCACAGGAAGGCTTTGCCATGGTACAGCACAATGTCTTCACTAGCCAGGAGCAACTGGATGTCTCCCATTTTCCATCCCAGTGGGAAGGAAAAAGGCTGTCCTTACAAATGGGAACAAAGAAGTTGCCACTGGTTCACGTGGCAGATCAAAGGCAGTGAGAAAGGTCAAGTTTATCTGAAGAGCATAATCTCTCATCTGAGGAAGAGCTTAAGTTAGACTTTTCAAGAGCTGCAGAATGATGAACTGCCGGTTGGTCTTTCACAAATAAACGATGAGGCGATGAAAAATCCAGCGTAGCTTGGCTGAGTTCAAAGACAGTTTAGCTACTACAGAGGTAGTTCTGGTAAAAACCTTTCTCTCTGTGGGCAAACACAAGCAAAGGAGAACTTCAGCAGCTTTGCTATACTTTTTGAAACATGGAAAACATGACAAATGGTGAAACTCAAAGTCCACCACTCATCTCAGTATGTTTTCTGCCTAAGCAATGGTGACACAAACTAACTCCCAACGACTCTGCCCTGCTTCTGAGAGCATTAAAAACAAGGAAACAAACCCAACAATAAGCAATTATAGCATGAATATCTCTGGAACTACACATAATTAGTGGCTGAGGCAAAAGAAATGCAAAACAAAAGTAAGATCTCTTATTTTTGTTCTCCCAAAGCCGTATCAATCTACAGTCATAAGTTCATTAAGTGACGACAGAGGATTGACGGTTGGACTCGATGATCTTAGAGGTCTTTTCCAACCTTACTGATTCTATGATTCTATGACAGCAACTTCAACTATGTTGCTCTATTGTAGAAATGGCCTTTCAAATGTCAAGGCTGACAACAAAATTCATTTGGCAAACTAACAACTTCTGTTCAAACACCTGTAGTAACTCATGTCTAAGTGGACTGCACACCAAAGTGACAAATTCTTTGATTAGTTTGTAAGATATATTGTATGTCAAATCAAAACATGGTGTTAGAAGAGTGAATATGCTGCTGCAATAATAGCTAATGTCTCAGGTTACAAAATGGAATATTTTTCTAGATCAACTTGTGATCTGAGAAGTCATAATATTATCACTCCACTCTCACCAACTGCAGACGTGAATGAATAATTCTATCCATAGAGTAAAACCCTGGCACAGTTTGGCACTTTAAATTGACTAGTACATTGAGTTATGGCACTGCCTGTAATGCAATAATGTTGTAGGCAAGAGCCTCAAGATAGAAATGAATTGGCTAGTGTCCATCCGTCTTCACTGACTTTCAAAAAACTTCTCCCTTGACACTAAGAGTGACAAAATAGGTACCAGCGTGTTTTTAGACTCATTGGTAAATTATCTTACCTAATCTGAAATAGGAAGATGATGGAGGTCTGGAAGGCTGTCTAACTTTACTGTATTCACACTTTAAAGCTGTTTTGGCTACTTCTCAGTTACAATTACAGGGCACATTTCTATTTTGCTCCCTGAGCTACACACCCTCAAGAGAACTAGCAGAGATGTACACGGTAGTGGATTGATACAGCTGCTCCTACACTGCTCTCCCGGCAGTCCCAAGGCAGGCATGAGGCCAAATTAACTACCAGTTTCTAGTTACTCTAGAGCATCCTCCTGGGGCTAGCTGCAGGAAAATCCCGCTGGATTTCCCAGAGGGAAACCTTCAGATGTGTCCAGTGTTTAGGAAAAAAAAACTCCTTCATTTGCTGGATTGGGACCTGGTGGTCTTTGTCACCTCCAGCCAGGTGAACATCAGGCAGGGTACATACGTCATCCAGGGTCCTTCACCGAAAGGACTTGGTAGCACCTGCTAGTGGGGGCTCGGTGGGATTTGTACAGAGCCGAAAGTGAAAGTATATGCCAGGGTAGAGTGGGAAGACCTATTGCTGAGTCTTCTCGCCGGCCCAGACCCAAGTGTATCATCAGAGCCACCCGGCTGAGCACCATATTCCTGATCCAGGCAGCTCAATCAGCAATGGGTCCTGAGGAAGTCCAGACCCTGCACTTTGCTTTTACCACCTGCAATAGAAGTATAAATTACATCTATCTATAGATAGCTTAGGCACACTAAAACGTAATTAGAGTTTATATAGCACTTTGAAAAATATACAGTAGTACTCAGACTCTTAAAAAAATAATTGTATTCAGTAAAAGGGGAAAAGGCTAGATGAACAATTACCTTCTCTTCTTTTCCTGTACTGAAGACACACTTCTGCTACCAATGGCTGAACTTGATCTATGACGTACAATTTTGAAGTATGCTATAAAACCAGAAATGTATCCCCTAAAGAAGATGACTGAATGCTGGGGAAGTACACATTATCAAGGGAAGATCCTAAAATTGATGAAAAGTCCATCATTTTGTCCTGACATCAGCAGGACCTCAACTAAAGATGTTGATGCTACAGCTGATCTATGTAGCTGCTTCTGATTTACTACACATGATGCTTTCCCTTCATGATTACTGCCTGAAATTGTTAGCCAGTAACAATACCTGTCTCATTTTTGAATACTGAAAAAGGGAACAGCGGAGCAAAATACCACTAAATGCATGGTGCCCTGAATTCCTGATTCTTAAGTATACATTCTCAAAAGGCTGTTTTAAGAAAATATTTACTTTTTGGTTGTTATGGTGACCATCTTTTCACAGCAGTTTATAAGAAGACGAATGGCTAAAAATAAAAATCCAAAGGAACCTAAGGCACTAAAAAAGGAATATGGCATGCAGATTTGTCTGCTTCAGAATAAATCTGCATATAGTGTCCTGCAGCAGCACGTTTTACAAAGGGAATTAAAGCCATGAAATTAACATGTTAATGAAGTAGAGAGGCCATTGACGTCAGGACTACTCACTGATTGCTGCTTCCAGGTGGCCTAATGAGATGAAAATGAAGTTTATATCTTCAGCTAGTCTAAGCCAGGCTTGTTTTGTGACTGTGATTGAATTTAAATGAGAAGATACTGCTGTGTGCAAACATGTCTAGGCTGGTAAGTAGCCTTATCAAATGCAGGCATAATAAATGCTTGATTTTAAATATTTTATGTTAAGAAAAGGGATTTCAGTCTTCCTTTCACAATTCAACATAAATGCAAAGCCAAAGTTTTATCATTAATTGTATAGCATGCCACAGCTTTTGTACTGGTTGCTCCAGGAATTCCCATATAAAATTTTTACTGCAAGATGTGCTCGTTTATCTATCAAGACACAGAAAACATTCTGGATTACAAAGGTGAAGTAGGAAATCATAAATCCAATGTAGCCTGTGGATAACCCACAGTGTGATGTTTTGGCACCAGAGGCACGTCCAGCATTAAGGTACAGTGATGGAAATGCAAGACCACCATATACTGTGAAGCACAATACACAATAAACAAGGAACTGCAGCACATCATAAATTCCATGTTCCTAAATGCCACCGAGAGAGCTGCATTTCATTTTGTCTTCACTATACGTAGTGAATAGACATGTATAAATATTCTTCATTATTTCTTATTAGAGGAATGAATCAATATTGGTTTTGCTTTAAATACCATATTTCTACCCAGAGAATGAGACAACCAGAGCACTGGGGACATACCCTCAGAATTCCTGTGAATAAGTTTAGTACTGTTTAACTTTCTACCCCTTGTTACGATATTAAAAAAGAAATAAAAACAAATCCAAAGGCAGACTCAGTTTGTAACACTATACATATTATTTGAGTCTAATTCTCACTTCATTCCTGGGTTCACACATCTGTGAAGTAGTCTTCAACAGTCCTAATTTCTCACTTCATAAGATGTCCTGACATGCAATCTGCTGCTGCTGTTATAATTGATCAGCACTAGAGACTGGAGCAGGGCTGGAGAAATACAGAAAATAAATTGACTGACCCTCCAACTCAGCTCTTCTCCTGAGTCTGTAATTGTAATCTAGAGCTAAAGAACAGCAATGATGGGATTTGTTTTAGTCTACTTACAGGATATTCTATATTTGTCCATTATAACATATGTAGTTGTAAGTTCATAACAAGAAAAAAGGTAGCCCATCGATAGCTCTTTGCTCTTTTTAAAATCTGAAAACTTCACAGGAAACCACTGCTATGGAAACCCCTTGTTCCTCTGCAAGATGGGGCTACTAATGTTTACTACTTTTAGCAGACTGCTTGTAAGCCTTTTACAGACATCAGCTTTCCAGGCAAGATGCACCTCTGAATACAATATCTATATTTGCGTTCCTTTTTTCTTTCTTTTTTGTGTGTATGCGTGTGTGTTTGTGTGTGTCCCCTTGGAACACGAGCTGTTGCACATGGATTACATTTGAGGATTCAATAATTACGTTTAAAAAATGTCGCCACTGGTAATTTAACAGCAATACCATGCTTGCAGCCGCCCCTGACCCCGCCAGAGCATGGCCAAGCGATCTTCCTGGCTGTCGAGGCGGAGATTTCCAGCAATCTCTCTCTGTTTGAGATCTTACTAGGTATGAGCCACAGAGAGATTGCTTGGAAGGACTTTGTGAAACGTCCATCATGCCCTGCCATGGGAACTCAGACACAGGGAAAGTGACTGCTCAAAGCAGGAGGAGCAGCTGGCAGACACGTATTTGAGATGCTCTTGTATCATCAGCAGAGCAACCCATGTTCTCATGGGCAAATAAACACATCTGAGCTCAGGACTGCTCTCTGGCCCCTGGGACTACCTTGAATATGGAGCCTTCTGATCCAGTGCTTGCACTACTTGAATTGTTGAGACAACTGTCCTGGACAGAGGGTGAGATATAAATGTGATTGTTCACTATGCTACCAAAACAGAAATGTATTCTGTTCAGCATGAAAGCAAACACCTTTCTCTTCAGAAGGAGGTTAAGCCACTTTTATTCTTAGCATGCAGATGATACAGCTAAACCAATCCAGTACTAACCCACCTCTGAAAGGAGTGATCTTGCTGTCCCCTGCCCTGCACTGGATGCTCCCGTTGCTCCCCCTGATCCCACAGGGAGCCCTTTCAGCACACAGAGCCGGCAGAAGCTAACCCTGCCAAAGGGCCGTGCTGGTACTGGGAGTGCTGGGGAATCTGAACCCCTGACTACTGATGGAAGCGGGACACAGGTATTCCCACCGCTAGCTCGTGGAGTCAGGAAAGCTCGTCAGGCTGGTCTGGATGCTATACGCACAGTGTGTTTTCGTATTAGAAACCTCTTCCTTCATCTATCAAAGAGGATAAGCACTCTCTGTTTCCCCCACCCATCCAAGATGTGGGTGCAGGCTTGTCTTCTTACGGCAGAAGACCCAACCTGCAGCTCACATCTGTTGTGTTGGTAAGATGCAAAAACAAGATTACACAGAACACAGCGTCCTCCTGTAATTCATATGAATTCTGGGCCAAGGGTTGGAACATTTTTTCTTCATTATTCTACTGCTGCCTAGAGTAGCATTTTCCTCTATTAGTTGCTATTGCCTAGAACAGCATCTGGAACAAGTTAGGTAGCCAGAAGAGAGTAACAGACATGAGCTCAGTGTGTTCCCAAGACCTGATTTTCAGAGATACAACACACCTGCAGCTTTCAGCAAATTCATTACAGAGTTAAAGGGCTCAAAGCTATCTGAAAAAATCAAGCCCATGCTGATTGAACCCACTCAGGAAGTATGCCACTGCTTTCTACACACCAGCTAAATGCTCTGGAGGCTTATGAACATTTGCTCCAAGTATGGATTGCAGTATTTCAGCCTGGGAGGTGACAAAGACATGAATAACCTCAGCAAGATCCACATCCGAGAAGGATGTTCACAAATTCCTGGCTAGCAACAGATGGAAAAAACAAAGGCATGGAACCACAGCTGTTCCTTTTCTGAAATGGTGAAGGACCCAAGAGGACCTCCAAGCTATAAACTCCCACAGAAGTGAGCGGCACACCCTCCCACTTCCCTCCAGACGTGTAGGCACTTACTCCATTCCTGCAGATAAATGCCCTCTGCCATTCAGACCCAAATTTCTTCATCACTAACACAACACAACAGTGTTTAGATTATGGAATTGGTACATGCCTCTCAGGCTTTATCACAAACAACTCCAAGCTAGATGAGAAGAAAATTGTGATGTCGTACCCAGGTTGTGCTAAAACTGTGGGTTTCAGCACTTTTAAATCCCTCCCCCAGTATCCTCATGCATTCATTTATCTAGAGCAGCAACAACTACAGCAGATTCCTGAGATTAAAAACTTCCAGGGAGGAAGAAAACCACACTACATGTCACCCTCTGCCATCAGTCAGCGCCCAGCTCTGACACCTTCACACACAAAATGCTTCCTGTTGTCAACAGGAGATACTCAAGACACAGCGCGGTGCCTCAAGGGAAGAGCAGAACGAAGACAGGGCTACGCCGCCGCCTCCAGATGTGTATAGCCCTGAACTCCCGGATATTTGAATTTTGCAGAGCTCATCTTTAAAAAAAAGAAAAACAAGTGGAATAGTTCCTTAGGTTTTTCATTCCTCTCAACTAGCAGAAAAAAGCCAGCACTGACTTCAATTTATAATTTTGGGTTTGCGGGGGGGGGGGGGGGGGGAGGGGGGGGGGGATCTTGGTTTCTTTTTTTTTTCCAAGCTGAGGTTCTGTGTTTCAGTACAGCAATTTCTACAAGGTGTCTCCTGCCTCCCACCAGTCACCCAACTCTTTCACGATGATCTTAACTGGTGGGGAATGAAAAAAACATGTATCTTCCTTGTGTACAGTGCTTAAAGCTACTTCTATGACATATTAAGCCGATATTGTCTTTAGTAAACAGCACATTTCAGGCTTTCAGTGCTTTTCAGTTTCAAAATAAGAATTTCTACTGAATGCTTAAATACATACATTTGTAAACTGACAGATCAAACAGTGCTAACACTTGATGGAACATAATTACTTCTGCTACAGAAAACACTGTTGAAAACGAGTAAACACATTTTTGAAAAGAATTAAAAATAACCCACAGTACATCAAATACTGCACCTAAGACAAAAACCCTGCTTTGCCTAGTCCTTCAGTCCTGCCCCCCTGACGTTATACTGCTTTACAATGGCAAAGTGCTTGACCAAAGAATTAATTGCAGAGACAGAAACAGTAACTCTGAATCCCACCTAGGGTTGTTTATAAGAAATCATGAGAGGCACCTACCTATTCAGTAATAAAACTGAGTAAATGCCCCTGCAAAGAACCTAGTTCAGCCAAAAAAAAAGAAGGAAAAAAAAAACCAAAGAGACTCACAATCAAAAGGGCATGGAAATGACAACCCTGAACTAGATGCCGGCACACTCTTCTATGACTTTTGCTACAGCTATGAAACAGTATTTATAAATGGTGGGTAATGCATTTTCTCAAAACGGGGTTGTAGTTTGTGCACTTAATATTTGGAATTTACAGTTTTTTTAGGTGACAGGAGGATTATTTTCTCCGTACACAACGTGTACAGAAAACATGCATGCTTAAACCTGTCTAATTATCTTTTCTGCCTTTATGAAACACATCGAGAATTTCCATCTTAAATTACACACAGCGTTCTTTATTATGAATGATGTGACTCACCCATGTAAATGTAATCTGCCAAGAACTGCTTACTGTAGTCAACTGCATGGCAGGCACATTACTGGCAACATTGCACGTGAATTACCTCAACCCCTCCTCTCCCACTCACCACTCTCATCTCTAAAGCGTTAAAGCTCAAAGAGGTTTCATGCTGCATTTTGGGAATACTCCCACCATGTGCAAAATGAACAAAATTCCGTATGAAAACATTTTTCTTTTAGGAAGGATTCATATCTTTTTTGCATGTTTATCATGTACTCACTATATTTGGCAGATATGAATCAAACATTTTGGTCCTGGTTGGGACCTGCAGAAGGTTATTATAATGCAATTCATTGCAACAACCTTCAGTTTTATGGATGAATCTCAAAACAATCCAGTGGGTTCCAGGGAGGCTTTTACTAGGACAGAGGACATGATTTACCTTTAAGAATACCCAGGCTGGTTGCTGAAAAGCTTGGTTCAGATTTTTAAATCGTTTCTGTGGTGTTTCACTGCCTACTTCTGAAAATTAGCTTCTAAGTGTAGTAGATGGACTTTTTTCTGTTGCTTAACTAAAGTAAACAACAGTTTAAGGATGCCTTATTCAAACAGAACTTGAGTTTGTACTTTTCCATTTCTTAAGTGGAAACACAATCACACAACTAAATGGTATGTTCACTTCTTGTTTCATGCATAGAATGGCAATTAAATGTTAACCTCATACATTTAGAGAGAAAATCAACCAAGGTTTCACAAAAGTTATTTTTATATTCCACTCCAAAATAGAAAGGAAAGGGGCTATTTGGGAAAAAAAAAATGCAGCCATTCCGAAATGAAAATGATTGAGTTGTATTTGGTTAGGTCAAAGTCTGCATTCCTTAACCACATTTTAGCACTGAATGTCCTGTGTGTGAATAAGACCCCAATCCAGCCACTACAGAAAAAGATGTCTGATTTTGTTTTAGAGAGAAAAGCACTGACAAATATAACCTACTCTGGCATTCAGGAAATATTTTTTCCATATACCAAAACCTACTAAATTAGAGCCTAAAAAAGAATGCAACTTGAGTTTTTAAAATTTACTATTAAAAGTATCAACTCCTGATCTGAAAAACTACATACATATATACGTAGCTATAGCTGTATACCTACATGTCTTAAAAAAGCAAGTTGAAGCTTTTTGTTCCTGTAGTTTTGGAGTAAAAAATGATTCAAATTGGTCAGAAAGTGACTCTGGCAGCATTCTATTAAATGTGCAAAATACATTTGGAGGAAAAATACAATAAAACAAAAATCAAGCATGTTTTTTTAGTTGACAGGGTAACTAATAAAAATATATTGTGTTTCAACATGTTTGAAAGAAAGAAGATGCCCGCAGAAGATGAATTACATAAAGAATGCTGTTTGGGTTTCATATAAATTGCTTTATTTTTATTTTCAGAAACCCAATGTACTAACAATCCTGAAATCAGATGTGCATAGCTTGCCCTGCGTATTTGTGCAGTCCCTTGACCACAAATGAAATTGCTAGATTATGATCTAAACTTTAACCTCTCGTACCTGTGTATTCATATGCAGAGTCACCAGTGCCTTGAACAGTCTACAACCCCTCTGTGTATGCTTATTAATTTTCCCTGTGCCAGCTATATCTTTCATTTCTCCTTATTTCCTGCAATCCACAAACCATGTTCTGTGCAAGCAGAAGAAGCCATGAAGTGGCCAAATGGGATTGCTGAGACAGTAAGCGAATAAGAGAAGCACTGCATTATACAGCAGAGCATTATATATCATGTTCTTCTCCTCACATATATTATTTGATTTTCTCGGACACACAATTATTGAATGAGGAATACAGATCTGATGCCACTTTTTGTTTGCATACGGACAGAGGTCAGGTGAGTGCATAGATATAAAGCCATTTTGGAAACTACATCTGCGTTCACCTACCTACAGAGTTTGCTGTTACCCCACCTATCTTTAGTACTATAATTTTTAAAACCAGCACTAAAGGTTATTTTGATAGATTTGGCTTAGCTTATGCTTAAAAGTATTACCTCTAACATTTACCAAAAAAGACTCCTAAACCTTTGTTTTTAAAAATCTGCCAGTGATGCTAGGAAAACCTTAGCTTTTTACAGTTCTGAAATGAAAAGATTTAAAAAAAAAAAATAGTACTTTTAAAGTTGCATCTCACAGACCCTTAGTCCTCACTAAAAAGTGTTTATATAACATTTCCAAGTTATTCTATGTTGATATACAGACCCTGAATTTTATTAACAGAATTTAGCGTGATCAAAATCCCAGTAGGGTATGCTGACATTGCTCTCCCTCCGGCTGGTCTTCTCCATCTGAAACGTTCTCCAGGCCATAAACAGGAAAAACTACTAAAACGCCGACAGCAAACGTGCAGTTTACAATATCAACAGCTGTATAGGAAAAAAAACCAAAACAAAAAGGAACATTTCATAACAAGATTTCAAAAAAACCCCTAACAATTAAACAGTTTTTGGTCGAGGAGCTGAAGCTTGTTACAAATACCCATATATAAAAGAATCGGATTGTCCAGATGCAAAAACAAAGATAATATAGAAAGACAGATGTCACTCTGAAGATGGTGCTGCATGCAAAAATGTCCATTTTTACATCTACTAAAACACAAGAGAGGGTGTGCAGGAGGTGGAATCCTTCTGCCAAATGGACAGAGGAGAAAAAGAATTTCAATATGGGATGTGTCCAGAGATAGAGGTCAGAGAGAAGAGAAAGGAGAAAAGGTCACATTCAAGCTTTTAATAGGCAATAACATTTTCTGGAGGATATAATTCCAAAAGTATTTGGCAAAACTTCAGGACATCCATCAGCACAAGCAAAATGAGGGTCAGTTGGCTATTCTGTGAAATATTGAGCATTTTATGAGTCATAAATTTAATAAAATGTGGATGTGCTAAATTTACTCCACTCCCAAGTCACACCCTTTTTTGGTAACCTCTGTCCATGATATTTTTCAATGCATCAATAATGGGAACCCTCCAAAAAAACTAAACTCAAAGGAATTAAGACTGAATAAAAACAGACAATACATGAATACTGAAGTCCCATTTAAGGTAACAAAAGAATAGAGTAAAAACTCCAGACACACACACAAAAAAAAGCAGATATGTGATTTTTGCTAGAGGGTTGTAATTAGTGATGGGAGAACCAACATTTCACAAGGCTCCCATAGTTAAAGGAATCTGATCTCGTGAATAGTTTTGCTAGCCTCTGGTAAACATTTAGCAGCTATTTTACTGAAAACTCGATTGTTAAGCTGAGCAATTTCCCCACATACCTTGTACATAACATTACAGGGCTGCAGAATGTGTCCCTCCAGTCTGTCTGCCCACGATCTCACTGCCACAGCGCACAAAAGCAAATTTTGCTAGACACGGATTTGTAACATGTACAAATCTATGTGTCTCTCTATAGCAAACCAAAATCTATGTGTCTCTCTGTAGCAAACCAGTAATGATCTAGGCAGCATATAGCAGCAGACTCCAAGCATTTACTTCTTTAGGTGATTCCTAGCTGGACTGGTTATTCCACAATTTCTTTATTCCTTGCATCTCTCCCTGAAGCAGCTGCTGAAGGAGTTTGGATACTAGGTGCACTGACCATCGGATTTTGTCTAAGGAGTTACTTTCCTTTCAAAGACCCTCACCACTACTCCACAATGCCTTCTCAAATCCCATCCTTTGCTTGGACTTCTGTATAAACTCTCAACCACAATTTCAGCAGACAGTGCTCTGTTTCCCCAAGTCTTCAGAGGGAGCACGGGAGGCTTGCTGTCACCCCATCCCTTTGCAATATTCTGCCTGATGCCCCTTGTCTTTTTATTTTGACTATAAGCTATTTGGTTCTGCATTTAACATTACAGTGGAATGAAGGAAGAACTACTGCCACATTAAAAAACCTGCCATATAAAAAACCCCAGAGTAATGCCCCCAAAACGAGCCAGACTTTTCATGAGTTACTAAGAGGTGGAGTGGGAAGACCCAGCCACAATGTGCAGAGGGCCTCACAGATACCCTCCATTATGGTTTTAAATCACTCCTGGAAGAAAGTCAGTAGTGGCGAAGGGAGAATCTGTAGATCCCAATACTTTTACTATCTACAAATTAGTGTGAGTCATGAAGAAAAAGCTGGGTGGAGTGGCAGAGCGGGGGAAGCAAGACCTAATTCAAGAAACCATCAAATACAAGCTTTAACTCAACCAAACGCTTATATGTTCCCTTTTCAGAAAAACGAGGGGGAAAAAAAGAGGACAGGAGGCTAAACAGAATTGAAACTGGCAAGAAGTCAGTTTTCCAAACAAATCTTTATGTAAGAAACTGTATCAAAATCTCTGCTGGATTAATGGACCTGTAAAGACATTGTTTTAAGGAAACCCTTCCCTGGCTGAGGCTTTGAATTTCAAACTCCACCCAAGGGGAAAAAAAAATAACCCCCCCTCAAAAAGTGGCACCTTTTTTTGGAAATTCAGAGGAGAAGAAAGGTTATCACTGTTTTACAAGGATGAGTTAGCCTGTCTTTTGTTGTCTTTCAACAACACATTTGTTTTTATGTTCACTTATTACAACTGACTGCATATTTCCTCAGGAGTCTCAATTCATCAGACGCTTTCAGAGAAGCTATAGCAGTCAGCACAAAATGAACCGATTTCTTAAATTTCCAGAACAACAGTCACCACAGGTGAAAGAACACAGATACAAATAATTACTCTTTAAATCTTAAAAACAACCTTCTAAAAATACTTCTGCTTGGTTAAACTCTTGGGCTGCTAGCGAGGAGGGACACTTGCTCCCAAGCCCATGCCTGCAGACAGGTGGGCTTCCACTGTTTCTACGGAGTCGGCTGCACCCAGAGGTTCAGCTTTTATGGCTCCTTTTAAAGTGTGCATGTGTTAAATTGCCATTATGCAATCTCTTGCATAAACATCACTAAAATTGCAACTGCTCCTAACGCTACCAAACAATCTCATCAAAGTACAAAAAGTTATTTTGTTTCTGTCTAAGGGGTTTTGTTTGTTTTTCTGGGGGGGTGAGGAGGATATTTGACAATTTTAGAATGATCTTGTCTCGCATGAAGTACAACACGCCATAAACCATGTCATGATTTTATCGAAAGCATTTCTTTATTATGGTCATTACAACACACGGGCCACTGCTGGCTTATTAATTTCAAGTTAAGTAGTTTTAAATACAGGATAACAGCCACATTTAGTGGAACATGTAGTTTCTTTTGTTCTTACTCCTGTTGTTTAAAAAACAAACCAGAAATTAAATCATACAATATCTGTAATATTTATATATGAAAGAGCATACATAAAACACAAACAAGTGATGAATCTCTATAAATACTGGTAAATATCTTTTATGTTTTAGTATTACTAACAGTCATTTTCAAAGAGAGACTAATCTGGAAATGGAAACTACTAGTATTTTACTGAATTTATTTTATACAAAGCATACTGCTTTTGTTAAGCTTTAAAAAAAAACCAACCCCCCAAAAAACCTAAAAGATACTTTAACAAAAGAAAAATGTTTAACTATTCCTTATTAAATATTTATAATTAATTGCATCAACAAGGCACAAGCAATTTAAAAATAGCACTGTCTGACACCTAATATTCAAGCTGACTTCTAATGAATTAATGTTTTTTCCTCGATCAATACAAATAAACCATTAAATTCTCAGCAACCTCTGTCCATATACAGGAGGAGAGAGCAAATACCAAATTTCAGGAGATATTGGTCAACTAGAGAAAGAAAGAACAGCATCCCAGAAAATGGCCAATGTGCCAGATTTACCAATTTATTTTGTAGCCCAGTGAATGCATGAGTGCAAGGAGGAGGTTTTGCAGAGACCCGGACTCATCAGGTGCCCACCTCCCACAAAAGTCAAGAAGTTAAATACCCCATGGTCTTTTCAGATGTACCAAACTGAGTCAGGTGCCTATTTATATCTGTAAGAATCAATTATTTTCTTTTGTCAGCTGGTCTGATTGCCCTGCTGCTTTAGGTTGAGCTGCAGCCCTTGAGCTGGCATTGCCATCAAAATAAAACAGCTACATCCACCTCCCTCCCCCTCTGACTTTGGCATCGCAGGGCTGCTCCCTCCCCCCACGACCACTGCTATGACACGAGGATTTGCAGGCCAGATGGTGAATCATATCAAAAAAATTCTCCGTTGAAAAACAATCCTTTTCCTGTATTTTTCCCCAGTGGCAGTTGCTGGTTTGCACATAGAACTACATGGTTGGTTACAAAGCTTTTGGGTGGACTAATAATGCCCCCATCCCCTCCGCCCCAGTTGTGCAACTTGTTGAGAAGCAAACCGACTGAAGGACCGCTTCTGGTTTATTTTTACTGAAGTTCAGCCGGGAAATAAAAACCTGAACTCCCAAGTGCAAACCCGAACATTCTAATTAAAAGAAGTGCAAATACTTGACTGGATGTACAGCGGCAAAAGTTGTACGTATTTCAACAGAGCTAAACTAATTCGCCCCAGCTAAGGATCCAGCCTTGCAAGAGCAGGCAGGCAGAAAAGGAACAGATCCTCACTGAAGTCGGTGAGAGCTGCATTCATCTTGGAAGGAAGCAAAACAACTTTACCCATAAAGGGTAAGACATTATTAGTAACAAAATTCTTCGCATTCTTTTCACGAAAAGACGTTTCATATTGCAAGATGATACCCTAACAAACTAGCCTTAGATGGTTGGCTTGAGTCTGCACAGTGCAATGCCAACATATCACACGTTCTCCTGATCAAGCAAAAATCAAAGTAGGACAAGTTGTCCAGTCCAGATTGGGTTATTTGGTCTAAAAATAAAGTTCCTGAACACCAATTTTATGCTAGTATGAAACAACTCGGATGACAACAGCCAATTTCTTTTACTATAAAGCAGGCTTAGTACCTCCACATTACAATTTCCCAGCTCTTTCATTACAAGACCCTACTGTAATTGCTATGTACAATGTCAAGTTTAAACCACTTGGACTGAAGTGGTTTATATTTCCAGGCTCTTTCAGCCTCAGATTCATTTTTTTGAAGGGAAGAAGGAGCACCACAATCTCAGCTAAAGCAATTCAGCTATATCAAAGACTGAGGCTATGGAAAAAATGTTTTTGTTACTTAAAAAGTCACAAAAAAAAATTTCAGATGGTTTCTTCTTTGGAAAGGACTAGCATCCCCAAGCCTTGGAACTGGGACTTGAAGTTTGGCAGGAGTTGGTATTTGTGTCAGTAATACGCCTTTTGCCAACTTCCAAGAAAACATCCCAAATTTGGCCAACGACTATGAGCCTTTGAAGAATCTTAATTTTGCACATGCTCAGCAAACGTTTTAGAGAGTTTACAGCTGAAATTTAAGACGACTGTCCTTATTGAGTATTCCCAACTTCTAGCCTTCAGTTCACGCACCATTCCCTGTGTGTAAGAGGCCATGCTACGTCCCCTCACTGCTCCTGCGTGTGACCACCCATGCAGCACGGGGAAGGAAGCGGTCTGATTCAAATGCAAAGGGGACAACTGTTTAACAGCTCTGGAAGGGAATTTGGCAACCGAAGCAGAAACCCAGCCTGGGGAGCAGTATCTGTTGCGTGATCGGCTGTTGATTTAGTGTTTAAAAACATTGTAGAATAACATAAAATACATCAGTAGTAAAGAACATTAGGTTGTAAAAGTTCAATACTCAGATGTAGGAAAATGCCAGACCTAAGGTTGCTTTTGCCTATATAATGGATATTATCTTTAGTTCCATGATGATATACTACTTTGCCCCAGGACCTGAACTTGCACTGAATCAGGGCTGTGTAACAACAGAGTGCAGAGCTTTGCTTCATTTGCTGCAGGAGCAGAGAGGTCTGCAACGAACAAAACAGAGTGAGGGGGAAGGAAACTGGACAAGTTCAACTTTAGGCAGTTAAATCTCAAACCAATCTTCATGCTAAATAAAACGCAAGAGAACTGTATGCTATTTCTGCCTATTTCACAAACAGACTTTAGTTTCTCATCTTCTGGTTTGGCTGACTGGAAGTTTCTAGGGTCAGTTTTACAGTGCTGCTGAGCATCCCCAGCTGCAAGCTGCACGGAAAGTGCCACGACTGAAAAATAAGCCCAGTGTCTAAAACCAGGCAGTAGACCTGACCTTAGTCTTGCTGCGCTTCAATTTCCCACATGCATGAGAAAAATACAGACATAGTGAAAATAAATTCCTTTGAGATCAGGAAGCACTCTAGTACTAGAGCAGCAAGCAGCAGAGATGCTTATATGGAAATTCTGTTTTCAGAGAAGAGTTTGAATAGTGCAGCATATAAGCGCTGGGGCCACACACTGAAGACGAGGAGAAAACAAAATATTTAAAAGTTGCTCCTTCAGTGAGTGCTCAATGAGGCAGAGGATGTGTGTGGGGAGAATGGCATGCAATCATTTAGCTAAAAACTAGATCATCTCGTATATACATATAAGAAAGCCAAATTAAGATTCCACCAACAGCTTTGTGATGTTCACTGACTCGAATGTCAATTTTTCCAAGCATTAATGTTTTTTCTCTCTTTTTAATTTTGCTTTCATTGTTGGTTTCATCCAAATAAAATTACCAGTCCCCCAACAAATGGAATAAAACAGTTCTTTAAGATTTAATGATATTGCATGCTGACAGATGATCAAGAAATGTGGCCTCACCATTAAAGAACACATCAGACCTTCAAATATTCAGTTTTGCGTCAGCTTTTAAAGTCAAAGCCCAAGCCTGATCCGTGAAGGAAGGAAGACTCAAATTTTGAAATGTCAATGACCAAGTCTTAGAGCTTTACATTTATAAAAGCAGTGCTCATTAGCAACTATAAAGCTAATTCACTATGATTTTTCTGATTCTGTTTCTCAGACATTTATAAAATAGAATTATTCATTCATTTTACACTTGAACTCCATGTGGAAGTTGTAGATTTGGAAACGAGCTAAGGAAAAAAATTAGGATTTTGTCATTTTGACTTGCAGCTCAAGTGTTAAAGCCTCCGCTTTGTACGTGTAAATTGTTTGCAATAAAAGTATATTCTTATTTTGGGCATTATAATATGAACTCAGTTGATGCTTCCAATTTTTTTAAATTATCCCTAACATAAACACTTGTCCTCAGCCTTCCACAGAGACTCAAACCTTTGTAATACACAGCACTGTGTAAAATCGAGGTAAAAGATTGTGCCCTGCATGCCTCTGGCGGCACGTTTACTGCAGATTAAGCACTCCTGTCTTAAAGGAAGCTGAGTGGTGGCTCAACTAATCAAATTCAACAGTAGATTAGAAAGAAGGAACAGGACTGAATTTGCAGCTCCAAGCTGAACCTTCTGTCATGACAAACAATTTGACAGGCACTGATCTAAATGCTTTGGGATTTGTATTTCAAAATTGAATAGCCACATGCTTACCATTGAAACGTGCCAAAGGCATCTGTTCTTTAACAGTTTCTGAAGTTTGTTTACCAGTGCAGATTAATATACATTTAATCATTCCTTTAATACCCTCCTCCCTCACCCTCAAAGACTAACAGCTCCAAGGGAGTTTTAAAAGCTCTATACATAATCTAGGTCTGAACTTTTTATTTATCCATGGACAATTCTGAAATGAAGTAATACGAGCAGCATAAATAAACCATGCATCAAGAGTCAGGATAAGCATTGCCATCTATCAAGCAATCTGCAGCAGAAGGCTAAAGATTCTTTTTCACCTTCTTTTTCAACTTTTTCCTTCTCCTCACTTCTCCTCAGAGTTTTTCTTCTACACTCGGTCACCACAAGTGAGTTTCCTATCTTCCAGATAACAGGCTGCCTCTCGGCCGAATTCATGCTGGAGCTGTTCCCCCGAGGAAGCAGCGCGGTGCAGCTAAGCCTGCACTTGGAGCATCCTCACCTCTGCCAGGCCAGTCCACACCCGACATTCTTACCCTCCTGGTAGGGGGCACCGCTTTTCCTTACTTCCGCAAAGTTTTGGAAATAAGCTAGTCCTTACACAATCTTGGCATTAACTATGCCTGCTTATCACACTGATTCAACACTAGTTCCTTTAATCATTAAAAGCAATAACGTAGACGTGACACCCACCAAAGAATTAAATCAGCTCTTAAAAGGCTAACTTGTCTGATTGTTTCTAAACAAGATGATCCCTATGAAGACCATGTTTTTACTGTGAATAAAGCATACATTAAAATATCTACCCAGGAAAAGACAATTTAAGAAGAAAGGCTCTATTTCAAGTGTGAATCTGCTGCTTTGTTCTATTCAAATGCAAAACAGTGTTGTTGCTTATTATATTGCCACTTTCAATGTTGCTTAATTTACATAAAAATTAACTAGACTCTTCTTTTGCATGCATCAAGTATTCATGGTTAGCTATCTATGTATATTTAATATATTTCCATGTCATCATCCATTGCTAGATAATTAATTCCTGGAACTCTTACTGTGTTTCAAACGGTGAAACACAAGATGGTCTTATTTAACATCAAGTTTCCATTCAACAGATGAGTAGCAATTTCCCACTCATCTTCACCTCTAATGTGTTTTGATACTTTTTTCTGAAGAGACACCTCATAGGCATCCAGTCTAACCAAGTTAAGTGAGCATTCAACACAGACAGCTAAATGCTGTCTTTCTCTCACCTCCTTTATATTATCTTTTCTCCAATTCATACTACCTGTCCCAACACACTGATGTACAAGACAGTTATGCAGAGGAAGCCTCACTGAGATTTAGAATAAACACATTAGTATCTATTTGAAACACCAGGATTTTAAACATTCTTGTATATAAGCATTATAAAATTTTTTGTCTTGTACAACAATATATCCAACCACCTTATCCAGTAGTCAGTATGAAATTTTCTACCAACTTCAACAAGTGAGGGATTCTGACAGAGATCTGAAGGCCAAATCGGACACTTAAAATTATCTTAACCTAACCTTGCACCAAAGGCCACAGAAATTCCAGCAAAGGAACTTCTACCTTGTGATAAGACAGAACTGTTATATTAAAAAAAAAAAAAAGACCACAAAACTGTAAGACGTTTTTATTCTAACAGTACATTAAGACTGGGCAATACTGAGGTATCACAATAGCCAGGGCACAGGTTTGATAGCCATTTCCCTCCCTGTTAAGATACTTAAAGCAGTTTGCAGTTCTGGGATTAAGTTCTACGCACATCTGCTACTCTTGGGCTAGACACTTTGGACCAAATTTCATCTCTGGTTAGCAAGATGACTACCTCCTGTTTGTTTGTTAGTGGAGGCTTATTCGTTCTTCCTTTCCAGACTTGGTGTTACAGTCATTTATTTCCAAGCCCAGACAAAAATTCACGGAAAAGGTACAGCCGGACACCTTACCCTGGGTCTCTGCACTCTGCCCAGCATGCCCTTCAAGGTTCTGGTACAGACCTTCCTGTCCCTCACCAAGTTGTACTCACACATCCTCTGGCAGCTTTACTCAACACGGATCTGCCTTCAAATCTGATAGATATGATCATTCAAGCACATAACCCACTCGAAGCAATTCCTTTGAGAGCCACCAGCTGGCCGGCTGTCATCCACAACGCAAGTTTGGCAGGGGGTACCTTATTAATCACGACTGTTTATAAAATGGAGAGAGCAACCCAAAGCTGCCTCCACTGTGTAACCTCCCCCAGCCTCTGTTGGTAAACAAAGGGAAACTACTGAACTCAACCACCTTACTCGTATTCCTGCTAACTGAATTTCCCTCAAAATGTCATGTATGGGTGCATTATTTATACTGAACAAAAAAAGGAACCAAATCTATCTCAGTAATGTTGAATTGGAAATGTTACTATCAAGTGTCTGCCGTGCGGCCAGAAATCTGATCCATCGTACGCTGGATTCCAACATGATTGTGCTGGGCAACTGCCAGGCATCAGCACTAGGGCTGCCTGGGGTGGAGGCAGACAGAGCAGAAGTCCCACAGAGGCTGCCGAAGGGTCCTTCTGACAAGTACCTGATGTGGAGTGACTTTGTTGAGGGAAGTTAGCAGAGCGTCATGTTTTTCATACTTGAGAGAGGGACCTATCCGAATTATGGCTTCTTTCAAGAGGAGAACAAGATGAGCATCATACACAGAAATTACTAGTAATTAATTACATAGTCAGTGCCGGAGCAAGACTGTAGTGGAAAATGCACAGAAAGAAGAAATGTCCAAAAGACAAAGTCAGGAAGGCATGAGTTTTCTTCATTCTCTTGAACTTCAGTTGACAGAGCTGCTTCTCTCTCTAAGACAAGGACGGAGAGACATAAGGGAGAAGGAACCTTAAAGAATTAACTTTGTCTTCTGCCAAATTGTTGAGGCCACTTATGAACTCTTTCAGGCCTATCTGAGGCACAGGCATCAGGACATGCAGAGGACAGAACGCAATAATTTAGTGAAGAAGGATTACATTAAAGTGTATTTGGAGTGTTTACTGCAGGGAGGTGTAGGAGGAGATCCTTCAAAAAAATCCTGATAGTGTTCTAACCAAGTATGTGGAAAAGACTAAGAATTTGGCTGATCTTGAGCTACTGTGTAAGAGTATGCACAGTAATGCACCTAAAAGATATTACTGGCTGATAAAGATGTAGCAGGGCATCAGGCTAAAATCTAACCACATCATTCAGGATGGGGTACACCAGCAAAGACAGCCAATTCCAAAGCTGCTGTAGGCTGCCAGATGGTCATCTCCATTTTAGCAGAATTGCATATTCTGTTTCGAAGGCTGGACTAATTTGACCATTCTGACAAACCCAAGTGCTCTGTGGTCTGTGGCGACAACAATTATAAACTGCTTCCTTGTCTATCTATTCATTGTCATCAACCTGCATCTGATGGCTTTCAATTAATCTCTCTCAGCTCCAAGGTTCTGCTGGTAAGCATCAGCTCCTCCAGACCGGATTGCTTCAGTCTCATTTTACCTTGGTTGATAAATCAGAACATTTGTGATCTTCATCTAAATTTGCCCACAAATATATAAATATAGTAGTTACTGCTCTTTGGTTTTGACCAAAGTAGACTATTATGGAAAAACAACAGAAAGAATAATTTATCTCATCTATGTCAGCATTTTGTTTCTCTTGTAACTTTAAGTAACTCCTTTGGTTTATTCCTATTTAACCAGGCTCCCTAGTGTATTTATCTGGTTCTGAACATTCTTTTGTATAATAAACACTGCTGAAAATAACATCTTATGAATTACAATAACAGCCTGAGAAAGATACTTTATCCCTACACTATACTAAAAACAGTTTCTGATAAGTCATATTTAGATACTCTCCAAAATTCACCAAACATTTTCAAACACGAAATTTGCTTCCTGAAACCTTTTTTTCCAATGAGTAAGAATACCTAATTCTCAGAGTTCATTGTAATGCTAATGAAAACCTTTTTTCATGCTGACTTAGTTGAAGGATATCCTGTCCTTCTGCTGCATTATTAATACCGCCAAACCACTGGAAAACTAAGTGCAAATGCCAATTCAGTTAGTGCTATCATTCGGCTCTACAGAATTTTCCATTTTAGCTACAGCTTGTGCTAAGTAGCAGACAAAATATATTTTACATGCAGTTCTCAATAGCCTTTGTTTATCTTGTGACAAAAGCCTGACCAGCATATTGCTCATGTTCTTATTTGTTTATAATTGGTTTCTTAGTATGTTTATTTTTTTTCAGAGAAAGATTTTTGTGAAGTGTCATACTTCTGGGATTAAAACTATGCTGGTATTCCTTTTCAAGATAACGGCTCTTGATTTTTGTCCAGATATACATACCAAATTCCATGCAAGAAAAGGCAACATGACATTTCTGCTCCATAAAGTAGAAGTACAATTTAGTAACAAAAGTCAGCAAAGAAACATATCACTTGAAAATTAGAAAAAAACTTTTGTTTTTGGTTTTTTTTTTGGGTTTTTTGTTTTGTTTTGGTTTTGTTTTGTTTTTTTTTTTAAGATATTGAAATCTGAGAGCTAGAAGATGCTTATTATGTAACCATGTTCAAATATCCCGTTTGATATAGCACCATTTCCTAAAGTGTCCTCTGGATTACTTACAGATATAAACCACATTATTGTATTTATGAGACACAGATTTGAGAATCTGCTGCCAGTATACATCTTCAAACCCCTCTTACTTTCTTCAGCTACCTCCACTACTTCCATCCTTTCATATTTGCCACAACTCTTCTATTAAATAAAGAAAATATTTCAGGAATGTGTTTCTGGATAGCAAAATATTTTGGCAAAACAACATTAAGATAACAACTGTAAAATAATTTTTGAAAAATTTGGAAACTCTTGAAAATGAAAGCAACATTTCTGGAATTATAACCAGATACTCCCAAATTCCAGCTTTCTCATAGGAAGAAACTCAGTTCATTTCCTCAGGTTCACCCCTCTCAGGCTCTTCCAGAGAACTCTGCAGATTATGGAACTTGCTTTATTCCTTCACAGCTTCTTGCATAACAGAACAACCTCAGAGCCCTGCCGGTAAAAGCTCTCCATTCTGACAGGTTTTTTCTTTCTTTCATTTGGAAGGAAAAAGCATGAAATACATTGTTAAAAGTTTGTCATTCTAACCAGAGGAAACAGCAGACTGGCAAACCACAACATTTGTTCTCTTGCTCAAAAGCATACACCACAAGAGGGCTGCATTCAATCTCACTTTTTGAAATTCCTATTTCTCAGCATTTAGTTATGCAATCTGAATGTTCAACACTTTTCTTCTGCTGTACTTTCAAAAGATGCAGCGCCTGATGAGGCTATTTGAGTTGTAGGTCAAGACAGAGCATCCCAATAGTGGATCCTGGAATGTTTTCCAAGTGTCGTGTACCTGCTCAGTTGGGTTCCTCCTCTCGACCAGCTAAGAGGAGGTAATGGACCTCTAGGAAGAAGCCAGCGAAACCATTCTGAACACCACCACTGCTACACTGGCTTGGGGATGCCCCAGAATATTTTGCAGACTGAGTGAGCTTACTTCGCTCATATTCTGGACTAGCTGAAACCCATTTTGGCTTCATTACCACAATCTCTTCAGTCTGGGTGTAAAGCAGCCCTAGTCTGGCCATGGTGCTTTCAGTCAGCTCAGAGGGAGGGGCACAGCAAAATCATTCTGCTTGTAAAAAATCATGGGGGATATATCCTTGCTGCATAAATTCACAAAGGCTAAGTCAGAGTTGTTTTCTCTAACTGCATTAACAAGGTTTTAGAATATGATGCTCATCTCAGTTTGCCAAGTAAGACAGAAATCAGCCACCAAAACTCCTCTACATATACGCAGCTTAGTATATACACAATATACCATATCTTACAGGAAAAAACCCCACCATGTGAGTCATAGCCTCATTATATTCCATCAGCATTTGGCTGTTTGATTTTAATGAATTCTGTGCTGTCTGCTGCTATCCAAACAAGATGATGTAAAAAAGAATATGCTGCTGGTTGATTACAACATGTGCCAGAATACAGAAAGGCAGAAGACTAAAGTCAAGAGAATTTATCCCTTCAAGGAGGAGAATAATCCTTTGAAAATGTTCTCTCCTAATGTAGAACACTGCTGTTATAAATCAGAAATTATGTATATATTTTAAAATTGAGTGCATGCTTATGTGCGTGTCTCAGTGTGTGATGTCAACTGAATTCGTTAGCACCACAGGTAGCATAAACCCTGATGAATCTTCACAGCTTCTCAGTATGGTTTGGAATGTATTATTAACAGGTTTATTAAATATTTGCAATGCCGTGGACATGAGGAGTGCACTATTTGAGACAGCTACAGCCTAACTGCTACCTGCTTCAACAATGCTAATATACCAGTGAGATGGTTGTTTCAGACGTACAAAAATAAAATACCCACCTCAAAAAGACACAGTCCTAGCAGATAGTATGTGAAGAATGGGAAGGAAAGAAGGAGCCATATAGCTGCTGAGCATATGTTTCATTTAATTCTCTGATCCATGCTACAAGAGCAGCAAAGCAAAGGCCTGATAGAGGAAGCCAGGGAGCTTTCAGGTCTTTTGGAAGGAATGCTTTTTTGGATAAGTGAAGGCAGAAGTAGGACTGGTTAAATCACAGTGGTGCTGCTGACAGGATGAACCTGGAGAGCACGTAGGCAAAGAATCCTTTTGAGGGATGATTTTTCAAAAGCATCCAAGCAGATTTAAAGAACACTAATTCTTATAGGATTTTAAATGGGACTTATGTCCCTAAGGTCTGCCGTCTGCATGTTTGGCTTTTCAACATTAGTACCCATAGCAACTTCCAGGCAACGCAAACGTGCCATTGCTCACAAATTCCAAAGTGTCTGAAGCATTTTTGAAAATGTTTCTCTTCTTTTTATTTATTGTGCATGTTATGCTTCTCTCCTAATAGATGTCCTTATTGTCTGTGCAATGCCAGAAACCATCAGGCCAGGCTGGCTCCCTTCAGAGCAGCGCAGTGAAGGACCGGTGTTCGGAACAAGCCAGCCAGAAGGCTGCTCAGGTCCTCGCTTCTGGAACTGTTTTACAATCACCAAGAGCACTCACTTTTCTTATACTGCAAGGTCAACAATGACTACCAACGCAAACAAAATCACAGTTTTGCGTATGTCTAAATATAGACGATATGCATTTCAGAGGTGCTTATTTCAAGACATGAGCATTAGCTTTTAACAGTATGAAATAGGATTAGGGAGAGACACTACCATATTGAATGTATATTAAAAACAGTTCTCCAATTCTTAACTGGTAGCCATTCCACAGAAAAATGAATTTATGGGAAAATATATTCCCTATAAACCTTGTATCTGTAATATACTTCATTATAACAGATAATTCACGTTGTGCAGCACTTCAAATAACTGGCATGGCACACATGCAGAGAAGGGAAGCCCTTCCTATATCTACCAATGTTTGGTGAGAACATTGAGAGCCAAGACCTTATTTCCTGCCCTCCAGAATCCGGCAGTTCAGGAAAAGGTTGACAAAATAAGTCCCAAAGACAGCAATATTTCAGATTACATATAAGGTGATGGATGAGGTGAAGAGTTGAATTTATGCTGAAGTTTATGTTTTGATAAAAATCTATTTTAAAAAGCATTTATACTCTACCACAATTTTTCCCAAGCTCCTCTGCCCTCTTATGTTTTTCGTTTTTCAGTATCAGCACCATAGCAACATCCAGGACTCATGAATGTGGCACTGCTCTTAACATCTCTGGAGCAGAGCCTTGCAAGTGATTGCCTAACTCAGGGATCTGAGTCAGCTCGGAAAAGTATGATGCTGGGCTAATTTTTGTACACCCTGAAAACAATGGCAGGGGATTGGGAGGAGGGCAAAGAGAAGAAGAGCTGAAGCTGTAACAGCAGAAAGCAATGAAAGAAACAAACTACTTCAGGTTTAATGACCTATAAGCAGCAGATCTTGCGGGTAGAGGAGATTGAAAGTTTTATTTCTGTCTTACAGATTTGGGGGCTATATCTGAACAGCTTGAGGGTTCCAACATTTCCAGTAACTGAAATGATACTCCATGGACCTTCTCCCCTGCCAGCAATTACTCATATAGAAAAATGATATCAGGAATACACAAAATACATTTGCAGCAACTTTAATGCAGCTGGAAATGAAAACAGCTAGCATCTGCAAAAAGTGGAAGAGTGGGGAATCCATCAAATGTAATTGAGCATCTCCTCTACAACGGGACTCTGATTTGGGATTAGTCTGTTCAGCCTGTAGATGCTGCTGTTTTTCTAGTTACACACATCAGGAAACATCATCTCTTAGCTGAAACTAAAGCAGTATTTTGTCCTGGAAAAAAGTATGTTTAGGCTCCTCTCTACTCAGGACTGCTTGAAGCAATTATCTGCTGTACTAATAAACAGAGACAAGAAATGGGTATGCTGTGTAGAGCATCTGGTAATGCCATGTGAAATAAATAGATATCAATACCATTCCTCTGTTTACAGGAATTCATTTCAATTTCAGCAACAATTAAATATGCTACCAATCCAACCAACATCACCTGCAAAATCATGGATCATAGGCTGACAAGAATGAGCAGTATTTAATAAACTTGAACTTTACCTGAGGCTCACCTATCGTCTGTCCTGCAGCCGTAAGTCTTTAAAAACAACCACAAAGCTCAGTACTCTGACACAAAAACCCAAATCACCTTGGCAATTCTTACAGCATTCCGTATACTTTATTAGAATCAAGCACGTCACAAGGATGTAGTGAACAAGCCCACAAAACAGAGTGGTGTTTCGTGCAGGCTCAGGAGAACACCAAGGGTATTGCAAGACCCTGTGCTAAGCTTACTGTGCTGCTGTGAGTGACACTATAGGAAAAATCAAACCAAATAAATATTCCAGTCAGATGACTGACCTTTCAAAATGCACACCCAGAGAGATGCTGACCAAGTCTAGACCAGCAGATACACCTTGTTACACACACTCTCAGTCCACCTCCTAGCCAAAGTGCATAAACAACCAGAAAAACCTTTTTTAAAAATATCTTAAAGAGGAGATAAAAAAAATTAGATTAAAAAAAATTAAAAAAAGCAGGAACATCTTTTCAATTCTGAAGAAAATAATTCTATTTTTTACTGAGCCATCATTTTTCCTGAACTCATCTGTGGCCAAGCTTCATTTCTACGTATGCAATCTGATGAGCTAACATCGTTCCAGGCCTCCAGTTGAAGCAATTAAAAAAGTCCACAGTCGCCAAACATTACCACATCGTTACCACAGATACTGTGTATTCTGAGTTAAGGGAAAACAGTGGAAACCTCTAATACCACTGTGGGGTAACTGCTGGCAAATAACAACTTTTTTAATATGGTTACCACAGTAACTATTAATAACCTGCAAGGAGGTAAATGGAAAATGACCCACTGCACGGTATATCTGCTTGTCACAAGCCACGACTCACACGTAAGAGAGTGTAAGGAGATCATCTCAGTAGACGGACCTTGATAGGCTCAAGAACGTAAAACCTGAAATCCTTCCGATGAGTACTGTAGACGTGTGGGTGACACAAACAGCAACATGTCCACCTGCAAACACTACAGGTGGTAGCGATTCTTACATGGATCCACCATAAACCCTCCAATGAAAAGCTGCGCCCCCTTCCCAAAAGCAACAGAGGATGGAGAGAGGAAAGGATGGGGGCTGACAGAAGAGAGTGGTTAGGAGAAAACCAAATCCTTCCCAGGATGACTGAAATGATGGACTGTTTCCCACAGAGGTGGGGCGAGTAGTGAAGAATACTGCTCCAGTAAGACACGAAAGAAGACACAGCAACAGAAACTTCAACGTGTACCAAAGGCCAGAAAATACCTAACAGAAAGCTGGTGCTCATTCTGAGAAGTACGTCAAAGCCAACCCATGCAGATGTTTGCAAGATATGGTAATCATCAACGGTTAACACTATTCTGGAAAAAGTCAAGCTGCCCTTTCCCATGTTCCAGATTACAGAGACAACTGTCAGCGTTCGCAATAAAGCGCAACAGCCTGCACCCAGTTTTCTGCATTGCTGAATTTCACAGACATGCCTAGTGATAAAAGTGTGTTTTTGAACACGGTCTTTGTTTTTTTTTAATTAACTAATTTGTAATGAATTTTCTACCAACACACAAAAAGCATTAAAGGCATGCAAGCTTCAATTTACATACCGATATTTCTATATCAAAGGCTATTTAATGCACAGGATCCAATTCTCATAAAAGCACAAGTTCAATTATAATGGCAACCAGCCAAATTGAACGAAGCTCTAATATTGCATTTTCAGCTAAAAAATTGCTCAAAGCTCTTTTACAATAGCCCTGTAATTTCTGAGTATCTGTCTACTTAGTAATGTGACTCTGGGAGGCACAGATGCACAGGAAAAAAAAAAATCAGGAAGAAAGAATTCCCTTGCATCGAGGAATGATGGTTTAGAGTTGCTGCTTAATCTCTGCAAATCCGACAGACATACGGGTGAAATTAGTTGATTGAGGACCTAAAGTCAATGCTCATGTGGCCACTTATATTTTCCTATTTCCAAAACAGACTGGTTTTGGTTTACACATGCACCGAGCAACCAGCACAAACAGGCGAGAGCTGCTCTGAGAGATGGCAGTGCTGGTCAGCGTGCAAGCTCTGGCCTCGTCAAAACCCACAGACGTTTTGGCAGTGGCCCAGCATATCTGGGAGTCAAAAATCTGTTCAGTCACAAAGACAGAGGTTAGCTTTCATTAAAACAACAGATCTAACCCTTACTGCCATTTGATGTGGGGCCTTTCTATGTCCTCTACCTCTGTTACACAGAAGACAAATTACGCACGAACCTGAAAACTGCTGAAGTCCTGCTTACGCAGTTCAGTTTGAGCACATAAAACCTCTGAAGGCAATTCAGCAGACACTTCTGTGATCAAGACCTGCATGCCCCAGCCAATATTTATGTAAAGAGGAAAGAAACTTTCCAAAATAGAAAGCAGTATATTTAATACATACATCCATTCATTCATACACCCTGCCCACCATAGCCTGAGCATTTCAGTCAATGAACACGGCTATTACAGACCTGAATTTTATACCTGCATCAATTTTCCCTTAAAAAAACCCAAATACAACACACTTAGAAATCGGTATTACTTTGATTTACATTTGAAAGAATGAATGGCATCTGTCTCGTAAGCTGAGGATGCTTTGCACATAACTGTGCAAAGAGTAGAAGTGTCACCTACACCAGAAGACAAGCCTCTAGCAGTATCATGGTAGCATTCCTCATTGACATTTCATCCACTCATAAAAGCAGCCTCCTGCCTCTCTCTCTTTCAAAGTCAGAGTAAGAAAAAAGCTCTGGGAGCTAATATACTATGGCTACTTCAAGTTGGAGGTTCTTGTTAATGAATTACTAAATTGAGAGTTCAACTTCAAACAGCGTTTACACAAATACGTCAAATTTGAGCACCTTGGCTCATGTGACGATTGCAGGGCTCAAGACAGAATCATCTCCTAAAGACGGTCCATAAGCTATTTAGGGCTTTATACGGGAGCTTACTATATTCTCCATGCATAGCAAGGACATCCAGATGCCGCTTACAAGGACCTGCTGCATAACCCTTTGGCTACTTCACACCCCAGCGAAGGTGAACCAAACCATATCTGTCAGCTTTCAAGAACTGCTGATCACCACCTCCTATTAACTATCTTAAATATATATTTACCTGCAAATCACAAACCGTATCCCTAGATTATTAGCTCAAAAGTGCCATGTAAGCACATTGTACCATAACCCAAATAAGTGGCATTAAGAGTTAAGTACATAAATATGCATACATGGATACTATAGCTCCAAGAAAAGCATGCAGAATCTACGTAATAGTCAGTGTCACAGGATTCAAATATTTACATAGATATACATAGATATCCTGGGTTGAACACCTAAATACAATTTTCCTGCCCTAGCAATGAAACAGATTGGGATACTTGCATGCAATTACTAAAATGCTGTACAACTGTAAAACTCAGGTATAAACAGTAGAAGATACAGACTGGTTTCTGATTGTGTGTATATAAACATTTATTTTGGGGACAAAACTATCAATTTTGAACCAATCATGGAAACAGGATGAGAATCACAGTTTCCTTCCATCAGTAAGGATATGCAATGAAGGCAAGCATGTTAAATTTGTATCTTTTTTTATTTTAGGATGCTGCAGTTGGCAGCTGTTATCAGCAGTATTTTTTTCAGTTGGCTAATTATAAACCAGAAATAAATTTGAAGCTGAAATACTATAATAAGGCAAATAATTCTGACTCTTCATACTGTAAAACCAGTAAAATATAAGCCCCATAATAGGAACATCCAGTCCAATGTATCTAACTATTAAAGACTGTTGATGGATATAGAGGAAGTGTCAAAAAGAGGTCAGCTAAAATTTAATGTTGGCAGAAATTATTGTCTGCAAAAGTATGAATAACCTTCTAATGATGCTTTAAAACTTTAGCTCTGTCTTAACACTTACTGTTTATTTAGTCCTGAGAAAATACTTAAAAGCTATGAAGCAATTTTAAGAAAACATTCGTAAACAACTATTTTCTCTTGACAGACTATTTGGCTACAATTACAGATATTATGCCAAGATAATATATGTAATTCAATGAATCCAGACAATATTGAATCAAATCAACTAGTATTATTTTCCATCTCTTTGAATCTGAACATTCAAGCCATCTGAACTTTCAATGTTATTTGGCACTTCAGAAAAAACTTTGTAAAATACCACCAGGCCTGAAAACCTATACTTAATTTCTGAGTAACCTCCTGACCTTTCATAGAAGGATCTCACAAACTAAATCTTCAAGAGCATTATGTAAACCATAAATGTTTTTAATTAACATTGTTAAAGGCATGCTTATATAAAAGTCTTATTTAAATTCCTGCACATTTCTGTCATTTTCAAAGTCCCACATTTTGTAAAAAGAGATGGATTTGCCTTAACCCAAGTTCTGCCAAAAATGACTCCATACGTAACATCTATTCAAAGCTTCAGGTTTAAAAATAGGATTAAATATGATTTTAGGAGATGTTTAAAGAGAGGTATATGATGATGAGTTAAAAAAAAAAAAAGTCACAATACCAATCTTCATTTTGGGGTCTACAGTTCATTTGCTGTTGCTCATTCACATGTTCCGACTCCGTCTTTCCAAAAATGCTCACCTTTGTTCCCCAAAGAATACAGCATAAAGCTCTAGTAATCTTTCACCAGGTGCTGACTGAAACCAGGATTCATAACAGCTGGGGCAAGACAAATGATATACTTGATCAAGTGAACAGAATTAGAAAGACGCAAATCAACTCTTTTATTTTTCTTTGCTTTCCATTGATAGCCAACTAACCAGATGTGATAGTACTTGGGATTGCAGTGGTCACTTTGGTCAACAAAGGCTTGGTCTTCCAAGGGTAATTCCTCTGGCTGCCATGGTAAGTGATCAAAGCAATCAAATGTGCTTCAGCACTGAGAAAATGTGTAATTAATTGAGCTCATACTTTCTTTAAGTATTTTAATAGACTAAAGCCAAAGTGTTTGTGGAAGCAAACTTTAAAGCATGCTAGGAAAAAAGGCCAGTGCTATTTTGAGTAACATGCATCAGTAAAGATTAATGAAGAATCTCACAAACCTGCTTTATCTGTTGCAGAGACTGTCACAATTGACTAGAAATTCAATAATCGTTCCCAAGAAGGATGATCTTCTTGCAGGGGTGAAAAATGCATGTATTTTGTTAATCTATATTTAGCCTAAGTATATTTAATACTTTTCCATCTTCATTAGTCCTTGCTGAAATTTTTGTTCCTCTCTTACTTCCACATCTTCAGGTAACACTCTATACTGCATATCAGGTAGCAAGCTGACCTTATCCAGCTACCATGTGGTCCTTCCCTCTTTGTGTTCTCATGTCCATACTGTATTTTCTCTTACCATGCACAAACAATGACATTATATAAAACCATCTTACTTAAAATTATTATTGAGCCAAAGGAACACACTTCTCCAAAAATCAATGCCGAATTCAAATTTATGTCTTTCTCTTGCTTACAAAACAGCAACAACTGCAGTCCTTATTCTCCTGAGTATGTTATTAATTATACATCTAAAGCATGTTCACAGTCTGTGTTTACTCTTGGGTGATTCTAAGGTTTATATGAATGAGAAAACAATGCTGTGATCATTTACAAGTAAAATAGTATTTTCATTGTCTTGGCACCTAAGCATAATGAAAGGAAAAAACCAGTCAGCTTTTACCTGGGTTTCTGTTTAGAAGACACAGCTCAGGGGGTAAGAGCTATCACTCATGAAGAGCTAGAATGTGGGGGAAAAAAGGTAAGAGACTCAGAAGCGGAGGAGATGTATTGCCTAAACAATTTTCGTTGCTTTTTTGGTGGAGGTTATAGAGCTCTTTTTTTTCTTAGCTCCCATAATCTCAGCAGTGACTTAGAAACCATCATAGCAGCATCTACAAGCGAAAGAGATCAAATAGTTGAAATAATGACCATATAAGAGCGAGAAGGCAGCCAGAGGAATTTGAGTGTTGGTCATCACTGGCAAAAATCCATTCACATGGTTCAGAAATTTTTGCCACCTATGGAAAGCAAAGGACTGATAACTGCTCAGATTATGCTGTCAGGGTGCAGATAGTACTTCCTCTAGGAAGAAACTCTCCTGCAGAGATACAACCAACATTTTACTGAAGGTTATTTTTTCCTGATTCTTCATTTCCTATTCAGAAGGGTTGCTAATAGTTATTTTTATGTAGTAGCAGGTAATTCTTTCATTCTACAGCTTGTGATGCATATTAATCAGGGTTCTTGCCAAATTAAATTAGTTTTTTCAACATTCAAAAAGCAGTTAAACTTCTAATGACATTTTCCCCCCTCTCTTCATCAACCTTTTTTTGGAGCAAAATAATGTACTCAGGCCTGAAGTAAAGACACTTGAGCCTCAGGAATGGAAAACAGCCACGAGACAAAATGTATTCACAGGAGAGCTATAGGGCAATAAGGTTGTCATCTATGCACAAAAATACTTTCAAAGACGTAAACATGATGTTAGAATCTCCACCACTCCCTCCTGCATGTTAAAGTCACACGCACTGCTTTGTGCTTCCAGTTATGAGCAGGAAAAAAGGAAACAAGTCTATCTTTATGATTATTGCTGCTACTGTAGCATTAGGACAGTCCAGAAACAGAGATTCATGCTAACACCGTATCCTTAACAATCCTCGTTTTCTTTATTATTGCTAGTATCAGAAAGTAGAATTGTAAAAAAGGCATTCTAATAGTATAAATAAGTCAAACCAGAGCCACACGATAATGTTAGATGCTCTGCCATCTGTATCTGAAAATCTACCTGGACATCTATATTGTACAGATGAAAAAAAAAATATATATATGCAGGTATAGAATATACTGAAGTGTTTTAAAGTCAAGCAACTACAGTTAGGTTGTCCATAAAAATAAAACATTTCAACACAAATGGTCCGTATTTGGCACACTTGCAAACAATTGAAAACCAATTCTTAAATTAGTATGTAATAACTAAGTATTTTAGAATGCTAGTTGAACTACCTTCTCACACACAATTTACGACATAATAGCATACAGTCATAATATATATAGCTTATAATGCCTATCAAGGTACCCAACACCTAGTAAATTCAATGCTAAAGGGACATTAATATTTCACACAATATTTGCCTGCCTTAAATAAAAGTAGGACTTAAAAGCATTTGAAAGACTGGACAAAAAAAAAAATATCATCTAGGAATGTTTTTGGTTTTTCCCCAGCTTTGTACTGCATAAAATCAGTTAATCAGCCTCAAATATTTTCCATTTTATAACCCAATAGCCTAATTTGCATAGATCTCATACAGCAATAGAAGAGAAAAGCATTTTTATAAAATTAGAAAATGACTGTATAACCACAAAGCTCGTTTCTGCAGCAAATACAGAATCTTTTTTTTTTTTAAGTTGATAATACTTCGAGTGGAAAACATTCTTTTAACTGAAGATTTATTCCAGGCTAGAAATATTATTATGCACTAGGTTAAACTAGTGCTGAAAAGTTTTAAGTAAAACAAGCTTTTGAAATTGCGTATGTGGCAATTTTTTTTTTACCATAGCAAATTGAGTAACAAACATTCAAGATAGATGAAAATCTAAGATGTCCACCACTGAATGTCCAATAAAAATAGGGTCAAATAGATACATGGTCCAGCTAGGATCGTCCAGCTGGACAAAATATCAAAGAGTTTAGGATTTTAGGATATCTGCTTAGTAGGAATCAGGCAAAATGCAAGCCAGCTCTGCTACTAAAATCCAAGCAAGGATTCCAGCAAGGGAAAAAAAACCTACCAGCAGGCCCTTATTCTTTTTAATAATCTCAAACTTCTTCCTTTGGCAGTCAGAATAACCCACATGTGTTAAAGATCTAGAATTGCTTTTCCCTGAAGAACTGGCCTATAAATAAGTCACTTCGTATCTACTGTACATGTTTATTTTCTTCAACCATACATTCATATACCCTGCGAACATTCCCTCGTCTGTAGTTGAATGACCACCACAGCAGTACCATTTAGTGGTTGCATCGTTATCGCCTCAAATCTCATCGAAATGCCCGTTTCCAAAACAACCCACAGACATCTCGATCTAACAAGCAATCACATCTTTATACTCTGTTCCCCTGATAATAGGGACTCGATCTCTACCCCCAGATTAATACAGGGATGGAAGACCATTTCTAGGTAAAAAGCAAGTATCACGCATTCTCTTGCCCACCACTCTGCCTGCCAAGCAGCACAATTCCTATTTTATGTAGCTTCTCCAAGTCACCATCACCTGAAAAAGCTGGCAGCGCTGGGCAGCTGACTTGCTGCACCTACATGCTGCTGTGCGTTCCCCTTGTCCATTTAACACAGCAACTCGTCTCAGCTCTCAGACTTAAAACCAGAAGCTTTTCAGAGAGGGCAGCGTTATACGTGTCTGTGTGTTCGGTGTCAACCACCCAGCTGGGGTGAAGGACTGGTACAGACAATAAGACTGAACTTCCTTGGGATCTTTCCCACTATTTTTCTGAGGTAGACTGCTAAACAAGCTACAATATCAAAAAAAAAAAGAAAACAAAGAAGTGAAAATGTTGTTTTCATCCACTGCATAGCTCCTGATGATATTAGTATCTGTTATCAACTCTCTTAAATCTCTCCATGTTATAAACATTTTAAGTAGGGTTGCAAACAGGGGCTTTTTTTGTGATCAGGATACATAAAGTTTTTCTGAAGTACTTCAAGCAGTTTTGTGAACATCAGCTTCTACAGCTCAGGCGAGATTCGTTATCTTAAAGGAAAAAAAGAACATATAAATACAGGGCAGGATTACCTTCCCTTAGACGCTCAACCACAAAAGTGAATCCAGTAGTTCGTGGATGTAAGACGTATTCGTATTTTAGAAGTCCATTCTTTTCAGCGTATTCATTACTGCGGGCTTTGGTATTGGCTGAAGAAGAGAATAAAAAGCACCACTTTTTATTAGTGTGCACGTAGACCAAGAATTAAATATAATTATTACACGACAGGAACAGTACAACAGCAGTTCACACAGTACGAATGTGCAAGAGCTTTTCAGGTGGGGGCAGACTGCAAGTGTGCTTTCACTTGGCTATAGTATGGTGTGAGGAAGAGCAATGTGGATTGCAAGAAAAGCCTTTTTACCCTCTCATTTCATTTTAGAAAATAATCAGCAAATCTTTCATATTTATCAAATGCAATCAGAAATCTATAAATTAAAGTCTGTTAATAGTTCTCGGTACACTTCAATACCCATTTTACAGTAAAATGTGTTAATTGGCTCAATTTTTTTTTAAACTCAAAAGGCACAATGGATAGTAATGTAGGTTTGATATTATGTACAGAAATACCTTGAGGTCAATATTTAACCACGTTAAAGTTATTTCACAAAGAAAACATCAAATGGAGGAAAACAGTTAATCTAATACATGAAAATGGTATTTTACATCTTCATTCTGAACTTGACACGTTTTATTCATCAACCTGCGCTGCACGTACATACCCCATGTTTTAATTTTTTGACCGACTGCCTCAGTGTCGCAACACATGCTTGCTACTGTACGCAGAATACACACAAGGCATCTGGAAAGCAGCGTGGCTAAACCCCGTGACAAATATGTTTTGAACCTCTGGCAAAAAGAAGTCTCTCCTGAGAAAACCGAACAAAGGCTTTTCAGAGCCAGTTGCTAACAGAGCCCGCTAAGCAAGGAAGATGCGGACAACTAAAGTGAAAACTTCTGAAGACAGGCGGAGAGGAAGCAATCTGTTCCCCAGTGATGTGCAGGAGGCTCTTCCAAGCAGCCTCAGTTAGCAGCCAAACAGCCTTTGCTGGCTACACTTACTCCTCCGTCGTGGGTACTGCTACTCCCCTCTGGGGCCAAAAGGCAGTGGACACATGCAATGTTCCCTTGGCAACATGGAAAAAAAAAATCAATTTGATCAACTAACTTATTAAATAACTCATATTTATATAGTTTTAAAGTTTTTTTAAAAGACAAAATCCCAGCAACAATCTATGGAACAAAACCATTGCCTAAGCAATATATCATCTTTTTCAAGCAGAAACAGCTCTTTTTTTAAGTGTTCACAGTTATCCTTAACAGAGATGGGAAATAAAGTAATGAAAAACATATTGCTGCTTAATAATTTAACAGAATTTATACTTATAGGTAAGGCCTTTCCCTTACAATCATCATAATTTTTCCTGTAAAGGAACACTAGCACAAGTGGACAAATCAACAGTAGTGTGAGATGTCCTTTTTGCAGTAATGCAACTTTCCTGCATCTTTTTTTTCCTAAATTACGTGAGCTCTTTATTTATCAAAAAATGTGGGTGTCCCTCCTAAGGGACCATCTACCTATTAATAAATGCTATAGCATATCAATATAGTGAGTATCTTTTCCCTGTGACCTATTGTTTCCATGCATGAGTACTGCTTTTCATACATGCAACCCTTAAGATTTAGTGCACAGATTTCCTGACCATGTGATTTGGAGGAAAGGAAAACTGTTGCACGGTAGCCAAGCAAGTGATTCAGCAAAGAGAATCCAAAGATTTAATTCTTGCCAAATTGCCAAAACGTACAAATACTTGAAAATATTACATCTTCAAAAAGTGTTGCTAAAATTACAGAATGTGTGAAATACTAAAATTACACTTGGCTATGTAACTTAAATTTTTCTTTCCTTGGACGTATGCATTATGTCTTTAACCACATGATCAGAATACCTATTTTTGTCTGCTTGACTACTACTCCATTCAATGTTGAAAAAGGACTATTCTGAATCAGCGACAGGAACTTGCCTTTAGGACCCCTACCTCTGTGACGGCAAAACCTACAGTGAGTCATGAGCAAGACTTGGAATGGCAGAAAAGGCAAGGGTAATCTGGTAATTATTAAATGCTCCTCTAAAAGCCAGATTCTAGCTCTTAGACATAATTATATTGCACTATTAGCTCAACAACTTAAACTGTTTATTTTCTAAGAAACAACACTGATCACCAAGAGTGTTCCTACAAAAAGTACACAAGTCAAGAGTTCCTTTCCAGATTCTGTGGCGATTCAAGTGAGATGCTTTAAATTAATTTATCACAAAGTTTTAAGTTGGTGTATTGTTTCTTCCAAAGGACAGAAGTAGTGTCATCTTCATTTTCTGCACATCCAGATTTGGGTTTCACGTTGGAACATTTGCAATCTGCAAATCAAGTCAACCAAAGTTTTGAGACACAAGTGCCATAAGTGTCTACACAAAGCTAAGCAGTCTAAAAAAAACTAATAAACCTAAGTCTTAAGCATCTCAAACTGCACACAGTTAATGAGCACTCAGAAAAACCTTCTCCATAGGTCTAGTCACTAGCACTTTGTTTCAGAGGCAGCATGAAAACGCATTCCTTGGTGTTTGCAAAACACTCCTACTTGTACTGCAGGAAAACCAAAGAGTAAATGGGCAGTTTCGTTTTCTGAGCAAGACCTAATTGATGCTGCAAAAAAGGTTTGGGACCTCCACTGCCCATTGCCTTGAAGTAATCATCTTCAAACCTCCTCTTAGCGCACCTCCCTGCACTTGGAAAGAATTCACTGTAAACATCTGTAAAACATCTTCCAAATTTCCCTTTACTACAATGCCTTTCTGAAAATGTGTGAGCAGCTGGACATTGGCACACCGGCCAACACCATTCAGCTATTTCCTGATATTTGTATCCCTGTCTTGCCTCTAGACTGTAAGTTTTATATAACAGAGATTGTTCCCTTCCCCTTTTGCATGACCCTAGTGTAATGGGATTTTAGAACTGGAATAACGCTCCCAGCTAATAAAATGATCATTGTCATCTGGAAAAATCATCTCCCTCTTCCCTTCTTAACAACTATCAAGCCACAGGTCTTCGTGCATTAAACAATATTTATTACAGCAAGTCAGGAAGGTCAAAGGGTTTTTGATGCTATCCTGAAAGCAAGGGTAGAATATGCTTTTACTTTACCGAAAAGTAAGAATAACGCCCTTCCTCCCCCTCCTGCTACTCTCAGCATTTGAAGAAAACAGTTTCTTACTCTGCTATTGCTTACGAACAAATGCACAGACTGCCATCTTACCCGATGTAAGCACCGTGGTGCCTACTGCTGTTTGGAACCCCTCTGCGAGACACCTGCGCCTAAACCTGCGGGGGGAAATTCAGAGCAAGTCTCCTGGCTCAGCGCTGGATTCAACAAAAGGCAGAAAATGTGATGTTCCCCATTACATGAAACCTAGGGGTTGGAAAACTGATCCAGGAAATTAGAAACCCATTTTTATATCCTCTCCAACCTAAGGGAATTTGCACAACAAACAGCTCTTTAAAATCCCTTTATCAACAGACCAGGCTACACTGTCACCGCTGCAAAACTTATGCAGATGCCTCATCATTCTGCAGTCCAGATTATAACATTCTCAGGTGAAATAATAAAAAAAGTGAAAGATGCCTTCGTAAGCCTGATAGTGAAAACACTTCCTTAAAAAGAGGAAACACATGTTCTTTTCTAACGCAAATTGCATAAAGCAGCTCCTGCAGCAGGGACTGGAAATGCACTCGGTTTAGGTCTCCCCAATCCCAAAAGGTCGCTCACATCATTTGGCTAAGGGTGATGTCCCCTCTTGCTCACTCTCTCTGAAAAAGATGAGTAAGCATTGCTTTCTAGAAACAAGTAGTTTCTTTCTTACACTGTGTTTAAGCCAAAGTAAATCTACCCCCCGAGTTTTTGCTCATCATTCCTATTAGGTGTATTTTGCATTTTAACTCCTTGGTTCTATTTGCTCCTATGATAAAAAAGAGTAAGTAGAATAATCTATTTTTATGGAAAGCAGCCAGTTTATTAATAGAGAGTGATGTGGGACCTCTCCTGATCCAGAACTGCTTCAGGCTCTGTCTTCTCTGGTCTCGCTCTGACTTGCCTCTCCTCCCGTCTGCTTCAGCGAATACATGCTGCCTCTCAGAAGGTATGTTCTTAGGGGTGGTGACAAGTACAAGAAGTCCAATTTATTTGAGTCTTTAGACACTACAGCAGAGCAACTGTCAAACTACACAAAAGAACAAGAATTTAAAGGTTCTGGCCATAACCTCTTACATTTTTTTTTTGCTCCTGTGCTGCCTTTGGTACATCATTTGATTACCTTTTTTTTTCATTTATCTCAAAATTATGTGGGCAAATTCCATTTAGCACATTTTTAAATTATTGGAAAAGCTCAGAAAGTCAGTACTTTCTAGAAGCACCACACTTCAGAATTTCATTAAAGTAACTGGAGGGAGAAATTATGCTAACACATTTTCTTTGGTTTTGAGTTACAGATTTTTAAAAAGTTAAATTGCTTTTGCCCCTGAAAAACAGAGGATACAATGAACAAATTCAATTTTTTTTTTAAAGTCAAATTATATTTTTAATTTGTGAGCTAGTTTTGAATTAAAACAAAAATCTCTAGAATTTGACTTTGATGAAAGCCATAATGCAGTAAGAAGCTGCATTCGCCTGAGTCTGAAGCGTGGAACTAAAATTCCAAGACTTGTACCCAACAAAAAGCTAAGTCTGTGCTCCCCATGAAATACGTATGCAGTATGAGCTCCTCTCAAACAAACAAGCTTACATGCCTTTACAACATTGTCCAGGCTGATGTGTTTTGCTGGACATCACCCAAAAGAATTGTAAACTTCCCTCATCATCCTACTGGAAGGCTGATTCTGACAACTTTAATACAACTATTTCTGATCAACGCTCAACTACTTTTTTTTTCTGGTAGTACTGGTGCACTGAAATTTGAATATTAAGTATTATCTTTTCCTTTAATCTGACTTGTGATAAAAGCATGCATGTACTTCTATGACTTCAAGTACTCTCAAATGATATTGGTACCGGCCAGTGAAAGAATAAACAAGTACTCCAGAAATTTCTCTTTTAAAAAACAAACCTCATTTATCTCTCCATTACAGGTTTGCATAGAAAGCAGAAAAAGTTAAGCAATTGTTCTTATTTGTGCTATTTTCTAACTATTAGATGTTAAATCTACCTCTTCCGGTACTTTTGAACAGTATTTTTTTGCATTACCAAAGTACGTCATATTTACTAGAAAAAGAGAAAAATCCAACTGCAGTTCATTGATACCTTCTAGACAGAATATTGTATGTGTTCCACATCACAACATTCCTGCCAAAACATGGGCTCTAGCAAGCTTTCCTACTTGTTTTTTAGCTGTTCCTCAAGGAAGAAAGGTCTGTGCAATCACACTGTCCCCTTAACTTTTGAAGCTATTGCCACCTGCAAACAAAGTTTGACAGAGACAAGAGATTCAAAGATAATTAAGCCTCACAGCAGTTCCAGAAAAACCAGTGGCTGAGTAAAAGGGAGCCTCCGAGAGTAGAGATCTTAATAACGGGAGCAGCCAGGGCAGGCTCCACGGGTATTTAGCCCGTCAGGGCTTTCAGCACAGCATGCAGCGGTCCGTCAGTCAACACAAGTATTGGTGAGGCTGAGCCACAGCACACGATGCCTCTTGCTGAGACAGCAGCAAGAGATTTGTGGAGGAAATGTCACATGGAAGGAAACACAACGAAAAAGGAGAAGTTGGAGTGAAGAAGAGACCACGTGTAGCGATGCAGACACAAATCCATAGGAAATGAGACTTTAACATGCACAGAGCAATACAGCAATTTTTTTTTTTTGTTATTGCTTTCTGAAGAATTACTACAAAGAGTCTTGTAAGGAACACCAAGAAAAACAAAAGAACAAGCAAAATGGTGGGTTGTATTCCAGCTTTCCAGAAGCACTAGACTTATGGTTGCTTTGTTTTCTTCAGGGCTTCAGAAAGTCTGGCTATATGGTTATCTGCTGAGGGCTTCTTTTTAAGCAATTACAATAAAATACCTTTGATGCACTTAGCTTTAACCTTGAAGTACTCCAGAGTGAAAAGATGACCAACCTATCAGAAATAAGTATATAATTATTACCTCAGACCCTATACATCCAGTCTGCAAATACATCGTTCAGGGTTCATGACATTACTATTTCTAAAATTTATTTACGTAGCATCTTCCACTGCAAAGTACTTCACCAACTTGAAGTCAGGCAGTGGCCCATGTATAAATACAGTCATACTTTACATTTCCTTTAAATCTTTCATTCTCAAATACTTGAAAACATTACACAATTTCTTATAAAGAGGAGTAAATCTATCATTGTTATGCAGCCACTGAGAGGATAAAAAAAATGATAGTCGCACAGAAATGCACAGCAATTCTGCTTTTCAGTGAAGTGCATGTAGAATGTTATTTTTCATTTTAAGCACCAGAAGAATTTTGTTTTCAGAAGTAATTAGCAGTTTTGGAATTTGGTCAGAAAACAAGTGCCACTGCCTCTATTTTTGCAAAATGTTCCATAGGATATTGCGTGACCATTCAGAACAAAACTGCAGTTTATTTCTTATTCTAAAAGATGGAACATGAGGTTGCAATAGGTCCTAATATGTTAATAATATAACAGTTTTCTGAAAATCGTTTTTTCAAAATGTTACACAAGATACATTATTATGTTCTATCATTCTCATATGGCATACACTTATTGCTTGGTCAGGATTAGCTTGTCAAGGGATTTTGCCCTGTCTCCTATAATATTTTAAAATATATGAGCTAATGTTTCCTGGGAAGACAATTAGATAGGGAAAGCTATTTACTTTCACAGTAAAAGCCCCAGGGTTTTGCCTGTCTCTATACATTTTACTATGCACAAATATAATATTCAAGGTGGCATTCATTACTGATGACAAGTTAGAGTGGTAAACGACGGACAGTTTAACATGTCAGAAGCCACCACGGCTGCCCAAGGAAGCAGTGCCCTGTCGTCTTCCCTGCCCATCACTCTGTCCTTCCCACCGCGCTGCTTCCTCCCTGGGCTGCTCAACGGACCAGGGGGAAACGGTCACCACCCGTCTGCGGTGGCTTAAACCGACTTCAGAAGAACAGCACAGTTAGTGCAGATATCCATTTGACACTGCAAAGTTAAAGAGTAAGTGTTACACATGTATGAAGAAGGAAAACCAGAACAACAGAAATACCTTAAAAAAAAAAATCTGTCAAAAATCTGTGTTCAGAAATACAATTAGAGAATTTTTTAATATTAAGTGAAGAATCTTGTCTGCATGAATTTCTCAGTGGATGATATCAACAGCATATACTTAAATTTAGTCTAAGCCATTTATATGAGGTACAACAGCAGAGAGAAAACCCTGTGTTTCCTTAAGCAACTCCACATTCAGGTGGGAGCATCACCACCGCTGCCTTTGGGACTCCGCGGCACAAGTGTTAACACACCACGGCTGTCTCAGTCCTCAGTAATTCTTCTTTTTTAAAACTGCAGTACGAAACTTCCTCAGTTCTTTAAAATCTGTTGTCTCTGAGGAATATTGGGAGGGATTAGAAGGTATACATAATTTATGGAATAAATTACAAACAATCCAATTCTTTCAGTCATCTTGAGATGGAAACACCTGTTCAGAAAGAGAGTGTGAGCTACCCAGGGAGGAGTCTCCTGACTATGAATATTAAGATTTCATCTCATAATTCAGAGCTAGGAGGCGAGAATTGTTCATGAATTCAAAGAAAAAAAAATTAAAGTGAGACATCCTTCTTCCTAGTTTTAGATACAAAATAACTAATTCAACAGGAAATATCACGTGAAGCAGTCCAAGAATGTACAATGAATTTATCTCTTTTAGGAAGGCTGATCAAGTGATGACAATTCCCTGTGGTGTGATAGCATCTGCATACTATACATATCCATTTTTAAGGATATCGGGAATACAGAACAAAAAATAGCAGTATATTAGTTATTTTTATACTGTGTCTAGTACTTACTGAGCTGGCATTGCAATAAAATATGATTTGAGAATATCTGCAATGGAAAGTATAGTAAAAATCTTTTAAATAAGCTAAAAGGTAGAAGTTTAATTGTAATTGATTTTCTATTTAAAGATGATGCTTATCAAATCATGCTGCAGGCATGAGCCACCACAGAACATTCATACAATGTTTTCTTCTATTGGCAATTGAGTTGTCTTCAACACTGGCAAGAAATCCAATAGAATCATTAGTTCTCCTCTTCAGTCACTCTTCCATAGGTCTGAAACGATTTTGCACTGTTTGCCCCAGTAATACGGGAAATGGGAACATGCAAGTGATTTTATTCCAGGTCTTGAAAACTACTTTTGCTAATGCAATGTACATACAGTACTGACCAATATAAAGCCATTTCAATCATCAGATGCTTTGAAATGTAACAGTTATTTCAGGAAGACTGGCGAAGCCTCTCAGTGGAACTACGTTTGTGCCTCTCAAATGAATGAGCACATATGAGCATTAACTATAATTTCTACTGTCCATGAGAACCCAGTCTTGCTCCTGCCTTGAACTTTTTTTAACTATTTCCATGAACAACAAAGAATTTCCACGTTGAACATTCCACGAGAAGATGACAAATGCAACCTACCTGTGAGATCAGTTCCTTCCGGAAAGATGAGGAGTTGTAGTGGTTCACGAATGTCACAGAAATAATCCAGCATTTTTTCAAAGTGACTCTTGTCATCTTCCCACTTTCTCTGAATGAAAACAAAGGCAGCAACCTGCATCGCCCAGCCTAAAGTTCAAAAAATACACATTTAGTAACATTTCACTCTGGTGCTTCCACAGTGTCCGTTATTCCAAAATATTTTGTAAATTGCGTAAATTTTATTTACTGCCTGCCTGTCCTCACCTCTGAGTAAGAGCACTTAGTTACCTTGTAAAAGGAGTTTTGGATAGGAAGCAAAAGAATGCATAATCTAAACAAATAAACCTGAATAAATTTGGAATGGCTACAGTTTTGCAAAACTCAAGTTACCAGAGTTAGAAAAGCTTTCCAGAAAGCAAGAATAGGATCAATGCTGTCACGAGGTGAAGTATTTAAAACCGTGGCCCTCACTATAATATCCTTAATCACTGCAACACTGATTTGCGCAAGGGAAGGCACTGCCCCTACGGACAGACATCTCACCAGTGCACTGCAGGATTTAAGAAAACTGCATTATATAGAGATAGTTGCCCTTAGTAGTGCATGTTAACCATGTGCATTGTGCAGAAAATATCTATTGCTTTGAGGGTTTTATTACATATACCTTCTCATAGTTTTCATTACTAATAGAAGAAAATACAAAATTGTTCTTTACACTTGATTATAGACAAATTTGATGTATATCCATTTGTTTGTATTAATACACAAGACAACCGTGAAGATTTACAGCCTGACATCAAACTGACAATGTAATGCAGTTAAATAAATGAAATTGCTGCTGAGCCTGCAGCTCAGGGGTCACATGCCATTATCTTCAATAAACATTCTTTATGTTTTTGGCACAATTTAGTATACAATGTATCACATAATATTAGAAGTTCTGTCCACTAGTTCAGAGAGTAGGATGAAAAATCAAGGCTCCAGTTCTGCCACATGCCTGTGATGCTTAAACAGGGCTCAGAGGAGCATGACATTGCCTTACCACTCTACCTGGCTAGCTTGCGTCTCATCAGAAAACCTGCAGATAGATATTCCACATCAAAGAGAAAACATCACAGCTTCCCATTCTCCTTTTTGCTCACCACAGTTCTCAAAAGTCTATTTTGCCTTTGCTGGTGACTTACAGCATGTTATTCCTGCACTTTATTTCAGCTCCTCTTTATAGGGATTCCCTTCTATTCTATTCGTGGCAGTATCTTACAAAGAGCATATGCTAGAAAATCACTTATTAAAGTCTAAAGTTTCTAAATTAACTTCATCAATCAGTCAGCCTGGATAATGTATTAACCAAGCTGCAGAACGTCTTCTGTGTTGGACAGGAATGTTAATTGTATTGTTAAAGGTTTGTAACCTGTATCATGGGGTAGATACTTTTTATTTTTAAATCAACTAAACAGGTGGAGCATGCATAACTAACACGCCTTCTGCAGTCTGGACCTAATGAGTCTCAGATACTCAGATAATGAATGATATCCAGATAACTGAATACTGGAAGTGGTTACATGAATTAAGAAAAGAAATACTCAGAATGTAGTCTCAGCAAATCTTTTCAAATTTGCATCCTGTACTTGTTAAAAACCCTCTGTAAACAAAACTAAACTTTGACCACAACATTTTATGTGTATCTATGCACATATCACATTCCCACATCTGCAGTGTCAAGAAGTATCACTACAGCTTTAATAGAGGCTATCCATGTTTAAACAAATTATTTGCAGGAAAAAATAAAGGTCCATTTTGAAGTAACTGAAAAATAACTTACATAATTTAACTATGCTCTTTTCTGGCATTTAATCACCTCCTACTGCTACAATACCCTTCACTACGATGGTGCAAAACCAGTATTTTAAATTGAACTAATCAGGGCCGAATTTGGCACCAAATGGTGCCAAAGCATTCAGTTGCTCTAGAAGATAACGTGCAAATGGTATAAAGCTGCATCAAGGGAAGTTCAGACTGGACATTAGGAAAAGGTTCTTCACTGAGTGGGTGGTTGGTCACTGGAACAGGCTCCCCAGGGAAGCGGTCACGGCACCACCAGAGTTTGAGGAGCGTCTGGATGAGGCTCTTAATCATATGATTTAGTTTTAGGTAGTCCTGCAAGGAGCAGGGAATTGGACTCTATGACCCTTATGGGTCCCTTCCAACTTGAGAAATTCTATGATTCTATGATACCTCATCTGAAATCAAATTCATAAAAATGGACACGGCAAAGGAAAAAAGCCCTCTGAGCAGAAACAGAAATGCCTTGTACCATACCATTTACAACTCCGAGAATGTAGATGCTCCATGGGACAGAGTGGAAAAATACATAGAGATTAAGAAAGTTGTGCTGTGATTTTGGTGTTTTCCAATCGTTCTTACCTCTCAGCCCAGACTTTTTGTATGTTTTATGTACCCTAAACACTATGCCTAAATTAGTTTATGCAAAAACTGTACTGTGCTAAACTGTTTTATTGTGTGGTATCACACATCAGGCCTAAATTATTCGGTCCTTATGTTCTCATTGCAGCAGAGTCCGTAGGCGGAAAGAAGGGAAATGAGAAACAAAATAAATGCTCACTTGGGAAGTCTGCTGATACTTTCCCAGGTCAGCAGCTCCTTAGGAAGAGTGATTTTGGTCCATAATAGGGAGGGAGCATGGAAAAAACTTCACTGCCAGATCCTACCCTCTCCCCTACCTTTCTTCATGCAGCACAAGGCTTTAAATCATATGGAAACTTGCATATAAACTCTTTCTAGCAATCATTCTTTAACAGCACTGTGAACATCAAATTACAAACACCTTTAGCTACTAAGAAAGCTGCTGCTTTCTCATATTTTACCTGACTAAACTGCCTTAAAGCAGAGGATATAATGCAGTAGTTTCCCATTCCTGTCCTAAGTGGTGGTGTTATATATGGGCTATGAAAAATTAAACAGAGCCAGTACTGTAATGACAGCAAGGTGTCGGGGAGGAGGAAGAAAGATAGGGAAGGGAGTTGGGAGGCATCCAATTTTTAAAATAAACAATAGGTTTGATTTTCTAACCTTTCCAATAGATAACATCCAGTGTTCTGGAAGAATTTTTCTATCTTTAAGTGTATATCTAATCAGATAAAACAGTCCTGACCTCTCAAAGAAGAACAGATTATCTAACAGTCAGATGACTAACAGTAAAGGACCCAGGTTTTCCTCCTCACCTACTCCAGCACAGCACAGTGCACCAAACTTTTTTATCATCTATGAAAGTGGAAGAATCTTCCACATCTGCTCAAGCTTTAAGGCCTTCAGTGAAAGGCAACAAAACCATGAATTACTGCCTTCAACCAAAACCCTGGTCCGTGCACCGATGAGGAGAATGCCTGCTGTTTACATGTCTCACCATCCCACCAGATTCAAGCGGGAGGGGAAACCCAGCCCAGGCTTGCAGACACATGCCTTTGAACAAAGCAAAAGCAGCTCTCGCTTTGATTTCCATTCCACAGTGTGTCTGCATTGTGCTGCTGGAAAAACAACACGGAACAAGTCCGAGGCACAACGTGGGATCCAAATGGGAATGCACAGAGAAACAAGAGGAATTCAGTAAAGCAATGGGTAAAATGAAAGGTTTTGCGAATCAGCAAGATTTCTGATTAAGCAGCAGAAGGAAGTAGCTTCTCATGTGCAGCCTTCAGTTAATTATTGTTAAGTTTAGGTCAACATGTTGTCCAAGAAAAGTAATTATATTTGCTCTTCTGCACAATGTTTTTGGTCATCTAAAAGCTCCCAGGCAACAGGAATTTTCCTAGCAAAGGCAGCATTTACTTGACTAGAGAAAAATGGCTGTCTTTTGATTTGCAGATTCTTGAGAAATCACCAGTTACAGAAACACAGCAGAGGAACAGTGAAGCTAAAGAAATCATAACAATGCAAGTCCATTTCTTTGCTAAAACAGTCTTGTAATAGACAATAGGTATTTCTGATACCTAACATTGCCTGGAAAAGTATACAAAAAGCATCACACTGCACAGCTCTTGTTCAAAATTGCAAAACAGCAGCGCAAAAACCTACTAGGTAGAGTAGTTAGCCACACTGACCTTTAAATCAACTTTTTGGAGATGAAAAAATACAAAAGGCAGCTTCAAATCTCAAGTAACACATACACGCTAATGATATGTGTTCCACACTTCAATAAATCTTTATCAGGACATAATTCTACGCAGAAAAAAATTACACTTACCCAAAAAGGAAAGCCTACTATTGAACTAGAGAAATGTGCTGTACATAAGAATTTCCTTGCTACCTTGGGGATAAAGCAAATTATAGCTTATGCAGGTTGAGAATTTGCAGCATTGTATTAAAAATGCTAGTTGCTAGTATAAAGCTTTTTAAATTCTAACACCCTGCACTTCTATTTTCCCCACCCCAAGTGTTATTTTCTTGTAAAGGATTTTGAAGCTGAAATTTCTTCAGTGTGTTTTCATTGCAAAGGTAATTTGGGAGTAAGTGGATACTAGGGATGGAGGTGGCAGTGAACAAAAGAGAGAAAGAGATGAGCAGTGCAAAAAAAAGTCTTTGTTTGGTTTTGTATCACAATTTTATGTACATTTCCATAAGTATCTCAGAAATTAGATATCCCCCAAAATGTCATGTCTCTGTAAGGGGAATATTATGGCTGATACTGAAAGCAAACATACACACATCAAGAAAATGGTATCTATGTATTTGCTATAGCAATGTAACAGAACAGTTAATAATACTAAACCCGCCCGCAAACAAATTCCATAAATGATTCAAAACTATAGAAACAAGTAGGAAAGTAGAAGGCCTAACTACGGGATTTCGTTATTGTATTCATTCATCCTCCCTCTTTTCTTCCACTGCATTATTCACTGGTTTTTTATAGCATTATCTTGGTCAAAAATAAAAGCATTATTCAGTGCACCTGTATTCAGCAGGACTCTGGTCCTGATCAGGGCTTTTGAGGCAACACTGAACCAGACATCTAGGCTTAATAAGGGAAATCACTCGGAAGTGCATGATCCCGCTGTATACAAATAATTTGGTCTATTAACAGTTTGTTATTCCAAGTGTTTTGCTGCATAAAATATCCACAAGGCAACAACCACGCAATTCTGAATGTTCCTTATTTTAAAGATGGGTAGGTATTAAAAAGATGTTAGCACATAGAAAATCACACAGGAAGCCAAGGCCTAAAGTTACTATGTATATACAGTTAAGTTTTCATCAGTATAGACTGCTAAACAAATTTCTGCAAATTCAATTAGAATCAGACATTTTACTGTTTTTTCAAGGTAGTTTAATATCTAATAACCCAAAGCAAATTAAAAATTAAAAGATTTTTTAAATTTAATGTAATGGTTTGAGTGTACAAACTAGGAAAATAAATAAAGAAATGCTTCTTGAAATAATCTTGTAATGCACAATCTCTGCTCCTGGCAAGTTTTTTTTAACCATGCTCATTTCCAATAATGTAGTTAATAAGAGTATAATGAATTGAACAACTACCATCTGATTTGGTAAATTCTTTGAGCAAATTACAAAACTAGCTAAGAGATAAAATTCACAAATATAGATTCACAGTCGCACTCCTAATTTTATAGTGAAACATCTGATTCTGTCTATTTATTCATTTGATTTAATCTATTTGTAAGGTGTCTATTTAAACACCAGTATGCTTTCACTACTGCCTTGCCCTATCAGATTCTGAACATTACTTTAATCTACATCTGGTTTTAAATTATTTTTATGGTCACGTTCAGTTTATGTTCAGACTATATATTTCATACATGTATATACCACAGTCTACTTTTTACTTGGACAAAATATCATCTCTTCCAATGTATGTGAAGCCTAAATCTTTTTTCTTACTAAAACAACTTAAGTGAACAAACAGCAATGTTAGAAACACAGAATTTTAAGGTAACTGGGGGGGGGGAGGGGGAATCTGTTTTTGCTCTGATCAGTTTTACCTCTGATTTCCCCATAGTTCTCATGCATTTGTTTCAGTACCAAAATATTCTAAATTTAATATCTGAATGTGACTTAAATATAAACACTTTCTGTATTCCCTTTGCCCTGCTTCATTCTCTTGTGGGAGAATACAGTATGTGCCAGTAGAAACCTCTACTTTAGCTTATTGTTTATTTATAACGCAGTTAGAAGCTTCTTCAAACAATGTTTACAGTATGAGATTTACTTGTCAGGGCAATAACAATGTTGTCAAAAAGCTAGCCAGATACAGTGGCCTATGTCTTAGCTGTGAAAATTTAACTGTGAAATCTTCTAGAAAGGATATTCCATTGAAGAATTGGTATCTCTCAGCCAATACACACACAAAAAAAGTGTGAAAGTACATAGGAAAAAATCATTACAGTAGTAGCAGTATATATATATGTATATAAAGCGCCCAGACAGAGGTATACCATGCTCTTGGAAAGTATTCTTTCAATATTTAATCCCTTAATCATGGATCAGAAAGATGCTCTTTGGACACTTTGTACTCAAATATTCATTCTATTTCCTAACTTATGCCATTTTTATAGAATATGAACAATCAGATGATTAACTCTACCATTGTATTAATGCTACTTACACAAAATTTTTGTGCCAAAATGCTCTAAATGCTGTTAAGGAACATTAAACTTACTTAGTTACAACATCCATCTTAAGAGAACACTTCAAATTTGATGTGATGTACTGTGTAAAATCAGAATAACATAACATTACTCAGAACTAAAGCAAACTAAAGCAAAGGCTTAAACCTCTAGGATGGCTGGAAAGTTGCTTTTTTTAATGCATTTTAAAAATACATCAATACAGTGAAACAGAGCATGAAAACCTAAGTATTAAAAAAGATGAGTCTTGCCCAATACATATCTGGAGAAAAGCCCCACGTCATTCCAGAATCTCCAAAGACAAAAAGGAAACAACCTCTGGCTGTTAGATCATGGTGAAGAACAAACAGGCCCTACCAAACAGTGCGAGTCTCTCACATGGATATGTCATCTCTACTGCAAGTCAGAAACGGTGAGAGATTTTACAATTCAATACCTCTTCCGCAGGCCTGCATCCTCTTCAGATGCTCCATCGCCTTATGGGGGGACCGCAAAAGTAACTCAGCCTGATGAGCTGATCCGTACAGATGCTGCATAACCCACTGATAATGGCAAACATGCCATTCTAATTCTGCTGTTATTTATTCTGTGAGCTTGGAAAAATGAGCACTCTCTTCATCACTTGTCATTTATAAAATGGGGAGAACGAGAAAGGTTAGTATCTGATCTCACTCTTTCGATGTGCGTTTTGGAGAGGCAAAGGGGGTGGAGGAGAAACTGGAGTCCTTATTATATAGAAAGGATAAGGAAAGTTTTAATGGAAGACAGGCTAGTATTTGGGGTTTTTTCCCCTGACAGAGTTGGGAGATTTCTGTGGTATACGCTTCTGAAAATATTTCTATTATGCCTTTCCTGGAAGAGCCAAGCTGGGAAACAGGCACCTAAGTCTTGTCTTCCCACAAAAAACGCATGTAGAGTTACAGGCAAATTAAGCTGCATTTTTGCTTCAAAGTATAATCCTTCCCTCACACTTAAAACTTTGACAAGAGTCTTGCGTATCTGTCTTCACCATGAACAACTGGTAGAATAACAAACGTGCTTTCCATTAGAGAGCATACTTTCCAACTTCCACTTTAAAAATCACGTAGGATAACAATTCTAAGGTAATTAAGTCTGGCAGGTCATAATTGAAATGCTAGAAGACAAAATGTCACAGCTCCTCAAAAATCTCATTTCAGACTATTTTAACATAACAAAGATACCTGAGACATGAGCTATACTAGAAAGTTCAGTAGGTTACACTTTTAATTTTTTAAACCAATAAGCTCTATTGATAAGAATTTGAATCCAGCTATAACCCGAACAAAGACGCTTTACACTGAAGTATTTATATCCCTACCTACAGAAGTAGCTGTGGCAGCACAAACAGTTCCATGCCAATATAAATGCGTACAGATTCCCCGCAGCGTGCTGCTTTAACTATACTCCAATTGAGTTAAGTGCTAAAATTTTCAAGGCTTAGCGACACCAATATTTTACTTCTGATCCATCATAGCTGTCGGTGTGCGTGCTCTTAGCCCATGGCAAAGGCAGGATAATTTAAGTTGTTTTGCCCTGCTGCATTGAAAACTAAGATGACTCAAATTACTTTGAATTTGCTTCAGGCGAAGCTCACACGCATGGACAGCTCTAATTGATCAACTGACATGCAGTAAAAGGTTAGTGGGGCTAAGCCCAGTGCTGAAATAGAGCACAAGTCCTTTTTTTTTCTCCATGCACTTACACAACACAAACCTAACTCGAGCCTTTGAGAGCTACAACACACGAGTGACCGGATCAGTGAAAAACAACAATTAAAAAGCTCCTACATCTTGCAGTCTCTACAAGGGCAATGGTAGCTACACAATAACTTGAATACCGAGATGAAGATCTGGACTGAGCTACTCAGTTATCTCTGCTCCTAACTACTCCAGGTTTGCCAGCTTTGCTTATTCTCCTCTTTTTCCTTCATCACCTTGTCCTTTCCTTAGCTGTTCCTGCCCCAATCTGCTCCAGCTATAATTCCCTGCTTTAGCAGTCTCAGTGAGCCTTTTCAAAAACGGTAAGTCTTCAAGATATGCCCATCAATGGTGCCTGCAGCACCTGCATACTTTACATTTGTACACTGAATTACAGTGTTATTTATCTTTTCCATCTGCATTAAGCAAACCAGGGTTAATACTACCTCACGTAGCAGCCATGCACTGACACTAACCCCTTTGGTTACCCTCTCTCATTTTTCCATCAATTTATCTGAGAGTGCTCAAATTAAACGCAAATTTTAATTTATTTTTTATGTAGATGTTGAGGCACTTTTAACCACTAAAATCCAAATATTACTGCAAGCCCACCCAATGCATGCGAATTGTCCATCATTAAAATACATCTCTCTTTCCAGTGAAGTCTAACTGGTTCATATCACCATAAGACTTTCACAAATGAAACTATTAAAACAATTAAAAGGATGCAACTAACTTCTAGTCATTATCTGGTCATCTGACACTACTGTGTATGTTCCTTGGTACCTACTCGAACAATATGTTCTCCATAGCACATGCCGAACACAACTGCATCATAACCTGTATCACTTCCAATGCTATTCTTTATTAATTGAGAATAGGCGAGAATATAACTTGTACATATCTATTACAAGTACCGTGGAGAAGTCCTATCTTGTCAGACTACGCAGGTAACTGTCAATGCCATTAGAAATTCTCCTTGAAAACTGACACTGCAGAATGTGTCAGTAGTTTCTGATGATGTCAGATGAGAAACTGCAGCAACAGCTAAGAGCAGAGTAGTGCTCCCTCGAGACGCTAACTTTGGCAAGTTGTACTGAAACGCTGCAAGAATGTTTCTGAAATTGAGATTACTGAAATGTAATACCTCTTTTTGAAAACTTTACTGCACACAATTTATCAAGCCGAAGCTATGGTTCCAGGAAGAAAGGACCATCTGTTTTTCTTTGGGCTTCTTTTTTTAAGGCTCACCTTTAATCAATTTAAAGTTTTTTCATGCACTGGAATGCAAAGACTTAAGAACTAGATAAGTGACTCAATGCTTCTCCTTGAAATACTGACTCCTCTGATTTTAATTATAATTAACTAGAAAATAACTGCCTATTTGTAATAGAGACTCATTAAATCTGATACCTTTACACTTTTAACCTACAAAGGGGGCGACAAGGACTCTGGATCTATTTGCATTCCAAGCTTTGCCTTTCACCTATCATATATACTACCTGGATCAGTATAATCTCTCATAGACCTATTTTTACACCCCAACTGGGATAGTGCTTATAACAACAAAGGTGCAATGCTTAATACTCGCAAGGTTTTCAGTAACATGGAAATTAAAGGGTTGCATTATAAACCTTATCTTACACATAATTTTAAATGAAATGCTTGCAAAAAAAAATCCTTTGAAAGATCAGAAAAAATTGTGCTAAAGCAATACAGTATATTCATTCAAATATTTCTCAAACTCAAAGCAAAATTACCATTAGGTAAAGATTTATTAAAAGTTAAGTTTAGCCAATATATCAATACTTCCATAATCCAATACTTTTGACTATGTACAACTAATTCATATAAATATATGAAAAGATGAAACTGAAAGACATGATGAAAGAAGCTGTTTTAATTTCCACAAATATTATACCTTAAGTGATCAACACCTAAAGTATCAACTATAGCTGCAATGCACTGAAACTGTCCAGTTGATTTCCAAGTTATCTTCTTGTCTTTACAAGCTCATAAAATAAACAAAAATTTTATGTGAAACCACTGGACACAATTTAACAAAACCAAAACCAAAATCTGACAAACACCTATTAAAAATCTATCACATAACACAGCAGGGCCATTAGAGGTAAGTAGGAGAAATTCTGCTCTTACTGATGAGATTCAGGGCTGTCCACTTTGGACACCATTTTCTGCTATATCACTGCCCCACCAAACTTCGTACAGATTCATGATGAAATCTTCTTCTGTCAACCTTAATTTCATCCAAGAGTCTTACTTTCCAACTAATTACATGGCTATACAGAATACTTTATTTTTGCAAGAATCTGCCACACAAAACACAGGCTGACTGAACATGGAGATGTATTTCTAAGGCCTCTTTTTAGATACACTGTGGTAGAAGAGAAGCTGAATATTTATGATTTTAGATTATCAAATTATGGCTTGAGTGAAGAACGTAGTTTAGCTGGATTCCCCTCCTGTGACTAATAACACAACATTAAAAGTCTACTAAAAAATAAGCTAAAATTCACAACATTGCAACCAAAGTACTCAAAGCCCCTAGATTGTGGAGGATGCTTAGGGATCTGGCATATAAATGGTGGTTTATAACATTACAGCCAGAGCCAGGCACCCAATCTACTGCCAGAAATTGTCCTCCTGTTAACGCAAACAACAGGAGTAAATGTCTGCCTGTGCCACCTCTACCATCACAGCCCACAAAGTGGAGTATGAGCTCAGAATTTCATGGGTGGCTCAAGCTACTATGTCAGACTCTGAACAAAGGTGGCATCGTGGTCTGCTAACATTGACCTGCTACAGCTCCATCTGTCTGAGCCTACTCATCAAATCTATTAGATGTGCTCAGTTTATGCACAGAATTGAGAATTGAAGGGGGAAGAAAAAAAAAAATGAAAAAAAAAAAAAAAAATCAACCTCTAAACAGCTCCTGACACCCTCTCAGGAACCAAATTTTGCCAAGCATAACATAGCATCCAAGCTCCTGGAGCTGACCTTCCAATTTTATTAAAGGCATTAACAAGCATACATACAAATGCTTACAAAAAAAAAAGATACTTTTGAAGAGATAAACTTATGAATCTTCTAGACTGTACTCCTGATTCCATCTTCCATCATTGCTTTAAAAAGTTGCATTTGCAGATGATTCCAAGATTTCAAAACATCTCTGCTGTATTATGAAGATAAAACATTTATCTAAATACGTATTTTCTCATTTCCTGTAACATTAAAAGAGATGGTTTTTGTCAAGTAAAATTGACCTGAATGTCTGACTGTTAGGGAAAAAAGTATGCTACCTAGTTGCAGCTCCTTACTTAAGAGGACTAAAGGCCCAGCAAGTGAATTCAGCAACAGTGCAACAGTAAGAGAGTTCCTCCATGTGGAATCCTGCCAAAATTATCTGTTCAGATAAACGGCCTGACAAAAGGGAACCATAAATAAGGTTACTCTTTCGACATCATAAAGTTGACGCATATCCTGCCCAAGCTAGTTTTGTATAAAACAGCAAATAAATCTAAGAGATAAATAAAATGCAAAGAGATGCTTTTATTTCAGATAAGTCTGCCTATTTATTCAGAAACTATTTGTGCAACAATTTTTGGCCCATCTGAAACGATTTCCCTGAGTATGTGCAACTCAGATCCGTTTCCAGCCTACATCAATATAAATACTGATTATTTCATATCCTGTACAGCATATTTTGCGTAACCAAGTTCAATTTAAGACTACAGTTATTAAAATGAACCATCAACTTTGCAATTGCCTACAGGGCTTTTTCTTTCTTTTCTCTTCTTTTTCTTTTTTTTTTTTTTTTAAAAAAAAATCTTCTCAATAATATAAATTAGATAATGAAGAAAGAAGCCTGATGAGAGCATTTGCAATGTGGGGTGAAATAGCACCAAAAACCAAAGTGTTGAAAGAGACTTTGAAAAGACTCATAAAATCTTTTTTCATAATTTTGAAAAATGCTTTCAGTATGTAAAGCAGAAATATTTTTACCTATAAGCAACAGCAGCACATGTAGTATCTTTAAAAAGAAATGCTTAAGCATGTAGTCCAGGTGTCCTCCGGGAGATTTATGGTTTAGTCGCTCAATATACCACATATTTTACACAATTTTTTTTAAAAATACTGAAATAGAATTTAAACCTAGGTCATTTAACAGGCTATGTACAGTGCTGTGCAAAATTTAAACACATTTTCCTTTCAAAGGGTTTAGTGACCTACCAAATCCTGGAATGCTTTTCAGACTGGATTTGAGACAGATTTTTTCAAGTCTGAGGTAGCTGTATCGCAGCAGGCAGTTCCACAGGAACATCCAGTCCATTCGTGTGCGATGGTTCATGATAATGACACTCCTTTCCCCAGGAACAAATCCATCACCAGTGACAACCACCTTGGCACCAAACACCATCTCCAGCAAGGCCTAGAAATAATATCTCAATATTATGGCTTTACTCCCAGAAGAAAAGCATCAGCCCATTAGCAATAAAAATTAATTCGAATTATATCATTTCACTTATTCACTCACATTGTCACTGGTAAACAAACTTCTGACTGTTTTCTAATAAAGCAGCCAGCTTTTCCACAGTAACAGTCAGCTGTTTAATGGAAGAGGAAACAACAATTAAATAGCACTTCTTAAAAAGCGCTCTTTTTACAATCAATGTCCAACATTAAACTTGGTTTTCCCTGTTTTTCCCAGAATACTATTGTGTAAGAATAGAAGCAAGGGAATCAGTATGGATTATAACTTGGTAAGTAAAATCTAAGGAGAGACTGGCTGCATAAATAATCTATTGCTCAATATTGTCAGGGCTGGGAAGGCATCAGAAGCTGCCTTGCCTTCTGCTTGGGTCCAAATGGTCAATATGTTTGTGCTTGACTTCCACCTGCAAAAATGGCTAGAACCTAACGGCAGAAAGAGCAGCTGAGAGAGAGAAAACCCAAACAAGCTTGAACACAGTACAGTGATCTGTAGACCTAGGTCTGTACAGCTCCACAGGGCTACCTTGAAGCCTGGGCCTCCACCCCACAATTTGCAAAAAGCATCAACCACCCAATGCTGGTACACAGTCATCTACGAAGTGCCGTCCCAAAGCCTCAAACTTGGAAGGCCACAAGCAGGAGGCCGGGCAAACAGCTTTCTCCATTTTGCCTAAACAGCCAGTGATGATAGAAGTTCACATATATAACATGCTTCTTGGTTTACCCGCTATGTGGCTCCAAAGGGTTAAGTTATAAACCATAGGTTGGTGGTTTATCAAAAGAAAAAAGCAGGCAAGAGCTACGCAGTAAGTTTAAGAGGGCCTGGTTTCATAACCTGGACAGTTGGACCATAAACGTATAACTAGACTAGTCGTATGTAACATCAGAGCCCAACTGCATGCTCTGGCCATGTTCACACCATTAAAGTCTCTCAAACCTCCAAAACAAGGTGGCCACATACAAATTGCCTATTGAAAATGGGTTCTGACCCATGACCATTCCCAAATCATGCAAGCAAGTGTATGGAGGAGTGCTGGTTGGCTACTGCAACCAGGACCAGGACGAGGCAAATAATTCAAAAACATGGATGACTGAATGCTAGTGCCTTGCAATCTTTTAATACCTAGCGGAAACACAGCGGAAAGGTACAAAATCTCAAGAAACAGAGGTAGACAACAGATATTACCTAGAGGTATGACTTAAGGCCCTAAGGTTAGGGCCACTGGCAGGACGCTGTCCAACCCAGTTAGCACAGAAAAAGAAACAACAAAACACAATTGGACATTTAGAGGAATAAACTTAACAATTGGCCTTAACTTAATAAAAATGGAAATACTTCAAATTACCTCCTTACCTTCTCTCCCCATTCTTCCTCCAGAAAAATATAGAAAAAGAGCAAAGTTTGGGTATTTAAACAGAGCTCTAGGAAGTAAAACAACTTTCTGTTCTGTTCATATTTCTGCCACCTCTGTGCCACAGAATCTCAAAGAACACAAATTTCTCAGTTTAAGTCACCTGTAAAACTGGAATGACATTCTCAATCGCAAATGACTTGAGATCTGAGAATGAAAAGCATTATATGTGCCAAATATTAATACTATTAATAACTCAGCTCACTATAATTCTGGCAAAGGTGTTTGCTATCAAGAGTAACTCTGGACCACTGCAAAAGCAGAACAGGTTATATAGCTCAAAATGGTAAACAGTTATCTTTTCAGAAAAGAGAGAAGCAGCCTTTTTTTGATAGTTTAATAAGAATCTTATTACATATTTAACATCTAGTTAAACATAACGATGAATACATGTCCTGTTCTACATGCCCTAACGCTAGTATAAGCCAAACTAAACCGGAACAGTTAAGACCCACGCACTGTCCCATCCTGCTGACTCTGCTAGACAGGAAATAATATGTGGCAGAGGAGTGAGGAAGGTGGAAGTTTCTTATATCTACAGAGTCAGAGCTTCCCTGTTGGAGTCCAACTGGTCCAACGTTAGTTTATTGTTTGGAGACACAAACCCAAGTACCTGCTTCTCCTGACTAAGCATGGCATCGTGTAAGGGCAGAAAACTAACGAAGACAAGGTCTGAGCCTCAAAAAGGTTGGGTGCAAAATCTTTTTCAGACCCCTCTCCTGAACCTAAATCCCCAAGATTCTTACAAGACAGAATCCTTTTCACAAAAACATTCAAATTATTTTGGTTTAGGTCCAGTGTGGGCCGAAATCAAACTTCTAGACTGCAAAAGTTATCACAAACTAGTTGTAATAATCCAGAATTATAAAGCCCAGGCAGCTAATCAAATAAAAGATCAGTATTTGATTTTGGGGAGTTTGCAATTTTAGAAAAATTGGGAGACAAACAGGCAGAAAGGGTCAATTTTGTGACGCTATCAGCACTCAGTTCTTCATCATGGCAAGAAATAACAATCCCTCTATTCCCTTTACTGGTAATTATTTCTTCCCTCCTAATTTCATCACATTTACTAATGATGAAAAGGACAAAAGTTTTAGAACATGAAACAGCTCACACCCCTTTAAAACACACAAGACAGAAACAGAGAAAGCAGAAACTATTTGGTATGTAATCGTCCTGTTTCATCCAGGAAACTTTCTTCCTAGTAGCTGGTATAGTGCTGTGTTTTGGATTTAGGATGAGAATAATGTTGATAACACACTGATGTTTTAGTTGTTGCTAAGTAGTCCTTACACTATGTCAAGGACTTTTCAGCTTCCCATGCTCTGCCAGGTGCACAAGAAGCTGGGAGGGAGCACAGCCAAGACACCTGACCCAAACTGGCCAAAGGGATATTCCATACCATACAACGTCATGCTCAATATATAAACTGGGGGGAGTTGGCCAGGAGGCAGCGATCGCTGCTCGGGGTCTGGCTGGACGTCGGTCAGGGGGTGGTAAGCGATTGCATCACTTGTTTTTCCTGGGCTTTGTTCCTCTCTCTTGTTGTTTTCCTTTTCATTACAATGTATTATTATTATCATTATTATTATCATTATTATTTTTATTTCAAGTATTAAACTGTTCTTGTCTCAACCCACAAGCTTTCTTACTTCTGCCCTTCCGATTCCCCGGAGGGGGGGGAAGGCAGGGAGGGTGAATGAGTGGCTGTGTGGTGCTTGGCTGCCGACACGGGTTAAGCCACAACAGCAATAAAAATAAGTCTTCCTTTATGCCACAAGATACGTATTTCTGCACACCAATATAGCATTTTACTTCAAAAAGAGTTAGACAAATCTTTAGAGGCCTAAAGGAACAAAGCCCCTTGGTTTTCAGAGAACAGATGAAGAGGCAGATCCCATTCATACCGCCTTTCCTCAGGAACAATTCAGGAAAGAGCTTTGTTATTGATTTCCAGACTCCTATAGCTATAAAGTTGATGCAGTATAAGAGAGGAAGACTTCATTTCTACGGGAAGTTCTTTTTCACCTGAAATCATTTGTCTCTAATTCAACTACAAGGACTAAATTCTAAGAGGATTAAGTAAGAGAACAGTGAAGGTCAGCAACAATGGTACAGTGAATAATTTTCCTAATTTAATTAGATAGTTGGAGCACAGTTGAAAGGAAGAGTTTATAAGACAACTCATTTAGGAAGTTTGTAATTGAAAAAATTCTCCTGCTTACTAGTGCTTCACCTACTTTTCTCTGATCAGCATCTAACTGACACTGGATGGAGATGTCACAAAAAGGCCTTTTCAAGAGTACAATTAAGGCATGGCATTAGCTTAGATATAAATGTGGAAGAAGAGGGGGACTGTAGACAGGCACACAATCTGCAACACTGAGCTAAAACCTAAGTCTCCACAAACAGTAAGTATGTTAAGGCCTGTTTTGACAAAAGCATAAAAAACTTTAAAAAAAAATTAAATTAAAAGTGTTAGTGAGCAAAGTAAATCATGGGATTATGAATATTTGCCCAGAATTTGGCTCAAACTGCAACTTACCACTGGGAGCGTGAGCCAAGTGGCCACAACGCAATCGGTGATCCAGCGATACCAGGCCGGTGAGATAAACATCAAAGGTAGAAAAGGACCGAGCATGAATATACTTCCAAAAAAACTTCCCAAGAATAGTGCAAGTACAAAGTATATCCCTTTCCATGACACCATGGCTCTGAAAGAGAAAGTTGGCATTATGTTAGAGAGATAAGCAGCAAGTAATTACATAACTCTTCAAGTCCATAGGTCCAGTTTGAGGTAACAACTTGTTTTCCATGGCTAACACCACATGATGACGGTAAATGCAATCAAAATGTTCTACCTCACAAGCAGCAGTAAGAGAACGACTTTATAAACACAGTGATTTGGAAGGCGCATTAGGGTATTAAAGGGGTCATAAAAGCATCAGCTATATCATAATTTCCTCCACTTATTACAATATGTAGTTCCACACTAAAATCTTCAGCAAGCTATTCTTATTATACAAAGGTACGACGAGCTATCTAACAGAACACCTGTTATATTAAGCTTTTCAGCCATTATCTCTGTCATTGGCAAAGTACTACTGTTAGCATTTCCTGAAGATAGGGAACTTTGCTTTTCTATTGCTCCACTTTGTTTCTACTTGCTAAACCCAGTGTTGCAGAAACTTATCTTCCCCATCTAACAAAGGTCTACGTGCGACCTCCTTCAGAAACCACTCAAACCTTGCAAGACTCATCAGCCACTTCAAACACCAGTTCCCTTTTCATCACAACAGGGCAGGCAAGCAGCGGCTGAAACCTCCTGACCCACCCTGGCTTAGAGAATTTGTGACTTTTTGAGGTCTGCTGTACTTCAACTGTCTTTATCAGTTATCTTCCAACTTATTCCACCACTAGCCTTTGGTTTTTAAGTATTTCAGTGTCTGTGCTATCAGCTGGACTCCCTTATTATAAATTGAAATGTACAGTGCATAGAGGTTCTTAATACATTACCGCAGAACACTCAGCAATCCTCCAAGCATTTGTAATAGCTACAAGCCTTCACAGTTTAGCAACTACTACCAGCTATGACAAAGCAAATGTGGAAATATCAATTCTCTAAATTAGGGCCTAAAAATAGACTGTTTTCATCTATTTAGGACTCAACCAATTGTTTATAAAATCAAAGGTTAAGTAGAAGTCACTTTTCAGTCACTTTACTGAATTCCTTTTTTGAGAGGCTATTTTAGAAATTATAAGAGCTCAGATAGACAGGACTTCAGGACAAGAAAAACAGGAAGCTGGTGTTTTTAATTTTAAAATGAGCAAAGGAAAAGTAATCCATTAAGCTTTGTGTACTGTAACATACATGGTTTATCTCAAGCATGTTTTGTGCAACGTCCATAGCAATAATGTTTGCACAGCAAAGTATTCAAAAGTCAAGAAATGGCAATGCTAGTGTTGCTAGCACATGAATTTGTTTGTTACTTCATGTTGACAAGTAACAAGAAAGTAGCTCTATTTTGGGATACTGTTAGGTTTAAACAATTTCCTAAACTGTACATATTTGGAGGAAGGCCAAGAGAAGAGGCCATGCAAATTTGTTAATGTAAGAAGGATATAGGAGGCTGTATTTAGCTCGACTTCTGCAGCACAGCAAAAAAAGTAACACTAAATACAAATGTTTGCCAATAGCTATATCAGAAAGATTTTAACATGATTTAACAGATTTAACAATGAAATCTGAATTCAAACAAATACACATTATTTACATCCTCGAGTCCAGAGCCCTCTCTTTCCTGCCAAAAGCAGGAACTAAATAACCAGCTGTCCACATATGCACACACTAAGGAGGATCAATTTTGACATATCAAGGGATCCCTGAGGAGCACTGCACTGAAGAAACAGTGCTCCAACTGCCTTCTTATATTTGTTACTGCAAACCTGTGTGGGGAAAGTCTGAAATAAAGGTAGCAAAGGACAAAAGAAAAAACCCAGAGAAGGACAGAAACAACAGAAAGGGCAAAGAAAAGCATTAACTGCAGCAGGACTTTAAGAAAAGGCTTTCTCCTGACACATCAAGATTTGAGACCTACTGCAAAAGGCAGCAGAGAGGATTAAAATTCAGTGTGCTTGATCTAATCAAGCATTTTTTGAGGAACACACACAACAAAACAACTGGAAACATCTAGGGACCGCTTTCAGACACGTAAAACCCACTAGCAGATGCAGAAAATGACTTTGTTTAGCTTCAGCTAGCCGCTCCGGTCCTCTCCAGGCTGCTCAGAGCCACCGGTCATCGAGTCAGACACAAGGACATCCACCAGACAGACACCCTGGCTCCAAGCGGCTGCCGGACACCATAGAGTCACACGTTCCAGTTCCAAATACTTGACTACTGCACACAGGTAACCACCAAGTTAATGAGAGAAGACAATGATCTGTCATCCTCTTAGGAAAGCAATGTAGGTCACTTATTTACAGGTTGAGCTTTTCACAGTTTACACTGGTCCTTCCCTCAAATTATAGCACAGAGCCAAATATTTAAGGAAAAAAAAAAAAAATCTTTTCCGTATTTTATATGAAAGACTGTCTTGTAAACTTTTTTTTTTTTTAGATGAAGTTATCCGAGGTATGAAAAAGACCTGAGGAAGTTCTGAAGTTGCTCTTCTTCAACCTGCACCTCAAAGTATTTTCTTTAACATTACAGTATATACATATATAAGTTATACTACATTCCACTGGCTTAAACACTGCGGTGTTTATTTCTAGACACAAAAGATACCATGTGTGTTTTTAATCGATGTCATTTATCTCTCTTGCAGCCACATTTTTAAATTGTGATACATACATGCTTATTGCTTATATATAATACTATAATAATAATATATACAATAATTATGTGTCTTTACACATGTACACATGCATTTATCTAGAATAATGGATAGACTTTGTCTCTGAATTACCTCCACCACAATAAAGCACATACCATGCAAACAGGTATGAGAACAGAAAAACAACTCCCTTTTAACATATTTGAGCAAAACTGCAAAATGAGAAGCCTGTGATAACATGAAGAACTTACAGCAGAGAGTAACCATCCAGCTGGCCTTCTGAAAACAGGGCTCAGCAAGCTCATTTTAGCAACAAGGTGAAATTATTAACACACTCAACCCATTTGTTTTCGTTTGTGGGTTCAAGGTGGTGGAGTTACAGCCTGGACAATAGGTTACATGGTCTAAAATGCATCTGCTTACACACGTCAGTTGAGAAACATTTACATATACTCTCATTTTAGCCAACAGTCAAGGATGGGTATTCATCAGACAAGCTGCTGGGCGCGTTGGCTGCCAACATGACATGCCCTGGGCTAGTCAGGAAAAGCGTTGCTCTGTGTGTGTTTAGAGCAGGAAGGGCAGAAGAGGCTGAAGCCCCAGGCTGGACCTGACACACTCGCCAGACCACTGAAGCGATGTGCCCTCTCCGACTCAAGCCGTGCCACAGGGAGCCAGCTCCAGCACCTCCTCGGCTAGGAGTACAGTGCACAGGTTTGTAAATTGTACAGAGCCAGCTCTGGTCAGACAAAACAATTAGCCACAACTTTGTGTCCTACTAAAGCTACACCAGTTTGGGAGCTGCCCTGTCTCTGAAGCACTCTAGTTGTGTTCACACAGTGCTGCAACTTGCCTATCAAACCCTCTTTTGCTCCGCTCTGTATCTTCACCTTCTTCCCTTCCCAATAGCAACCCTGCTCCCAGCCCCGCATCCCACATCCCCCATCCCGACGCAGCAACACCCCTCCCATACACACCCCCTTACCCCCCCGCCCTTGCAATACCAGCTTGCTTGGGCAGGCGAAGAGCAGCACCCTCCAAGCGGCCACGCACCCTGCTGAAAAGGAAAGCCGTAACGCTGAGGACGGCACGGCTGGCCTGCAGGCTCAGCCACCGAGTCCTGCCAGGCCAGGCCAGGCGCTGGTGTCAACTTGTGCTGGCACTACAAGGGCTGCTGTAGCCAGTTTACCATTGTGTCGGTCACCTGAGGAATTCCCAGACACCTACTGCCAAAGACAACAGGGAATTGAGTCTATTATCATCCTTTTGCATCTCTCAGCCCCTTAGCTGAGCTTAGGAACAAAGTATCTTTATAGACATATGTCAGCCATCCCAAATCTAACATACGCATTCAACAAGAGAAGCAACAGCTACAAATCAATGCAAAATACATGCCTGCACCTTCAAAACATGGTTAAAAAACAACCAAATAATCTCAAAGGGAAAGGAGTACTTAATGAGGGCTTGTAAAATGATCTAAAATAAATGTGAAAAATCTCAAAACCAAGAAAATCGGAGCTGATTCATGTCAGAGATGAGACACCCAAGAAATGAACTGAAGGATTTGACAGGACGTCTGAATAACAGAACCCAAGCATTTTCAAAGTACAGAAGAATTCCTTTACTGCTGCTGACAACGATCTCTTCCTAATGCAGCAATCACTCTTAACACTGGATTTAGCATGTATTATGGCCTTTATGCATCTTAAAGCCATTTTCCATTTGCTGTGTGGGTCAGAGCTGTGGGGAGACAAAATTATTTTAAGATTCAGGCTGAAAGCTGCGCAGAGTGAGAAAGACAGCACCCTCATACTGAGCTTGTACTTCATCTATTTTGTGGCAGAACTCCAAGTTATTGGGGTACTGTACTTCACATGTTCTCGTTGCCATAGCAGAAGGAAAACATGCTCTGTCTCCAGGTGACGGGAAACAGTAATTCTTAAAATACAATTTTTGTTTTACATTTCAGTTAATTTTAAAAATTCTTGGCTACAATGGGACAAATTACTTTCCAAAACAGTTGCATTTTTGTAAACTTCATCTTTATTAGAGTATTTTCTGGAAATTATTTCAATATTCCATGCAAACAAAGTTTTTGCAGACTAACATAAAGCAGAGGCACCTTCCTGTGATCCGATTTTGGCTTGTTTTGCTTACCATCTACATGCTTTTATTCAAGGTACAGCTGGAATGACAGACAAACCACAGCTTGTTGTGATGATAACTTCAAAAGGTTTTAAACAGCCTGTTCTCTACAACAAAACTAGTTTTTCTTCACAACTGCTTCTACGGCTTATAAGTGGGCAAAGGATGCCAAATAAGTTTATCTGGTAAGAAACAAAAAAGTTCTAAAATTAAAGGTCTAGAAGTTTCACAGTAGTCAAGACTCACCACACGCTTCACGTTTCCTTAACAGTCCCCAGCTAATTCAAAGTTCTTGTACAAACAGGTCAATTCGTCTTCCAGGTTCAACGTAAAACAAGATTTAACCTACAGTATGGAATTAAGCAATATTACCTGACAAACAGAGCCAGCTGCCTGATAACTAGAGAGATTTTTAAGCACTTGGTGTTATGCAGTCAGCAAATCAGGTTTTATTACACTACTGAAAAAATAAAGAAATGCTCTTTAGTGCCAATAAAACAACATTGTATTATTACTGGTCAGTATGTTTCCATTCTATCAGCACAGGCAATAAAATTGTTCATTAGTCTTCAAGAACTGAATGGGGAATACTAGGTTTAATTCTTCTTTCAGTCAATTACCAGTGGAAAAGGTAAACGTTATCTTCAATTAAAATCAATGTTCCTTTTCTTTAACAGTTCTGCAAAGAAAGCCAGCAGTTAACTGTGAACTGACTTAATTTAGTTCTGCATTTCCTCTAACTACAGCAAATGAAAGAGGTGAGCTGGAAATTCCAGCTCCTATATTCAATTTTGCATTCTGAAACATAATTTCCAAATCAGAAGATACAATTTTCACAACAATGTTTAAAACCTTTCATCTGGGTGAAGTGAATTGGACTTCAAGGAGGTGGGCAAGAGGGGAACAAAGATTGCCAACTTCCCAGGTGTCCATTAAACAAGCCATCAAACAAAGGACCCAAACTTTTACTTGTTCACTAGTTTTTAAGGTTACTAAGCAAAATCATCTAGACACTAGAGCAGGCAGCTGGACAATTCTTCCCAACTTGCGAGGCAAATAACACAGGGGTCTCGGCAACCACCGAGCAGGTGGCCAAGTGACAAAACATCAGCCAGGCAGACAAAGTTTCAGTGGAAATGACACATCCCAGCAGAACGTTTCAAGCCCAACAAATCATCAGGCTTTTCTGTTTGAGCATTTTATGTTTGTTTTTTTTCCATAATAACATTTCAAAGGAAATTTTTACTAATTCTTGCACTCAGAGCAAGAAACTCGTTTCTATGTAGTACTGTATTTTAAAAAGAAAATTGCTTACAGCAAGCTTTTGTAGACTGACTCAATTGTATTTCCAGCTCTACAACTTACCCCATCTCTTTGATCATGTAACTTCTCACTTGTGCCTCAGTTAAAAGAGCTGCAGAAATAGCAGAGGTTATATGGGAAGCAATGACAGGAAGAAGCTGAATTATTAATCGCACAGATATCCACTCTAATCAGTAGCCCACATGATACAGGCAAGAAGCTCCATCAGTCTCCAAGACCTCTTTATGAACTACATTTTATTTCTGATCCTTCTCTTGGGCACTTCAGTATTTTAAGGAACATACAAATACGGCACAGATCACTATCACAGAAAAAAACGTGTGAAGAAACAGGCACTTGACCATTAAAACTACTTCCCTTTTATTCAGTTCTTGCATTTAAAAACCTCTAAGAGATTTAATACATGTATCATAAAACAATTTAGGATAGGGCAATAAAAGATAATTATCATCACATACCACATCCCTGACCCTCTCTAACAGTATAGCAGATATTAGCTTACACATGCACAAAATAAGACGTACAATACTTAATGAGTAATTTCCATAAATATTACCAATGAAATATGATTATTGCTGCATCTTACAATTTATTATCTCTTTTATTTGCCAAGACTTAATCTGACTATTATAATTCAATAAAAAATTTAATAGAATATTTAATTCGCTCTTCCGAGTAATTGTGTCTTTCCAAATGCAAAAAACTTGGCTGAGATTCTTTGCAGTACAGCCTTAAGATACTGTAAGCAGATAATTCAGTCAGGGTACAGACATCAAATCAGTCTGATGTTTTTTCACTCTTGTTTATCTGTACTCTTTCCACTGTTGCTCCAGACAACCATTAGACCAATAAAGCTTGACTGAGAGCATGAGCTAAGGTATTTAAAATCATTTCTAAGAGGGTATCAAGCAACAGCTACAGCTGCTTCCTGAAAAAAAAAAGAATGATTTATGGAAAAGCAGCTTGCTTTTATTCCTTACTATATGCAGAAAATCTAGATGAATTGACAAATTTGAGCTGCTGTAGGAAGAACTGCACAAGAGCTTTTTCTACCAAAAGCTACCCCATTTTTTATTATGCATATTGCACAGACACAAATAATTTTGAATAACTTCTTCATGGTTTTCCATGCATATAGTTGTTCTCTGTACCTTCCTTCAAGTTACTGTGGCCCCAAAGCCTGTATTAAACAGCAACCAACATAAAAAGAGTGCCCTGGCTCACAAGTCATCAAAAATAGGTTTGGCAGATGAGGAAGAGCTGTTGTATTCCCCCCATCCCCTTCATCCCCGTCTTTAAATAAAACAAAAAAAACCCATAACCTTGCAACAAACATGGAGTAGTGGTCAGTTCTGGAGTTTTATTAGGTATATTATGTAAAACCTGCAGGTCAGCTCTCGGCCCAATCTACTTTACAAAAAAAGCTACTTGTGGTCGACAGTTGGCAAATCCACGTCCTCTGGTTTTAAAAGACTACAACAGACCAAAAAGCTGACCAACTTTGATAGACCACAAATCCAAGTGAAAATTATGAAAAACAGACAAAACGTTCCACTTTGTAATTGGAGATGTTACACACAAACCAATAATCCATTTTTTTTTTCCCCTGCATAAGAGCACCCCAACACTTTAGTTCACAGCTACTCTTGGCAGGGAGGGGTCGCATTTATAATTTCAGAAATACCTATTTCACAATAAAATCCTCAGCTGGGGAACAGAAATCAAGGACTCCGTGCTGAAGAATAGTTACTCAGACAAAACTAGTAGTGTTCAGTGGAGTACCTTAAAATCTCTGCCCCTGGCATTGAACCAAAATCACTCCCTGAGAACAGTGAAAGCTCTTCAAGTTATTGACATGCACTGCAACAGATCCTGAATATACAATTTTAAAAAAATGTTGAATTTCCAAGGTTCTAAAAACTCTGCTGTGTTCACCATTTCCAAGATAAACTCTTTTCTCAGCCTAGTTACAGAACAGTAACTCACAACTCCCTTCTGTATGAGGATACATCCATGAAACTTCCAATGGCTTTTCTACCTTCATCAAGACAGAATTTTCTCATTGGCTTAACAACTCAAAAGAAACACAGGAGACATGTATGAACAAAATTCAAACAGCCTGTTCAACAAGCTATGAAAACCATCACAGACCATCACTAGGATAGTAACGGCATGACAGAAAACTTTTGCTAACTCGTATTATTCTGAAGAGTGCAATTATGAAAATAAAAAGGGGAGGTGTAAAAGCAGACTTTCAGAGGCCTTAAGCAAGGTACCCAACTTGGAGAAAGTTTCAGTGAGAGCTTTGTATTTGTGACCATCCTTTACAAAAACCTCTCCAGGTTTTAGAACAGAATATATTAACCCAAATAATTCCTCCTTTTCCAGTTATAATGTATCCTACAAATTAATCTGATTCTGGATGGTAATATTACAGCACGGGTTTTTTTTGTTTTGTTTTTTTTTGGGTTTGGTTTTTGTTTGTTTGTTTGTTTTTACCCAAAGCAGCTTTTTTTTTTTTTATCTCTTTTATACTATGACAGCCATCACCTGTAAAACAACAGCAATTGCTAAACAACTTTGTTCCTTTTCTTAGTAGCAGGTTACATGCTATAAAACTTCAGCAGGCCCCATGCTAAGAATCCCAGCAGCAAACTTACTGAAGCCAGTGAATCTCCACTTAGAAACAATTGCAAAATCAGATTATGGATTTTATCTACTCTCAGAATTGTTAAAGGGCTGAAAAGAAAAACTAGAGACTTCACTTCCCTACCATGTAAGTCATTCTGGCTAAACAGTACTTATACGAGAGATGGAGAACAGTACCTACACACAAATTTATGTCACTATTTTATTTTTTTTAATAATAATGAAGATAAATTGCTATTATCAATTGCATATAACTCTGCCAAGCCTTTGACTCTGTGCAACTGCCTCAGGCTTTTTAAAATATATTTCCAAGACAAATATAAAAGAAAAAAAAACATTTGCAAATAACGTTGAAAATGTTCTAGCCACTTAACTGGAAAATTCCATACTTTAGAGAACTTGAAATTTTGCAGGGCTGCCTTTGTATCAGGAGTACACAGCACTTTGAAGCATACTTACACATCAGCAAATATCACGTTTATAAAACTTTAAAAGCCACATAAATTGTAGTTTTCTAGTGAGTTATGCTTACAGGCTGGCTGCTTTCCAAGGTAAGCATGGTAGAAACAATAGATCGGTTACCTGGCAGGCTTCGAAGCAAAAGAGGAAAAATGCAGTAGTTCTGCAGAAAATTTACAAACGTTTCATTCCCACTAGAAGCAGCAGAAACAGTTTATTTGCATTTGTTCCCTTTCTGGACATGAAATCCTGTTCTCAATCTGTTATGTTTTGGTGAAGATGGAACACCCAAAGATATATAGCCAAAAACGACACATTACCAAACTGCTGTCCCACTACTAACTAATAATATTTCTGCTTCAAGACCTTACAGTAAGGGATGAAGTTCTGCTGTGCTTTTCAGAGCCTTCTAGAGAGGTCTTCAAATCTCGTTTGCATAGCTCACCAGTAGGATCAGTCAACAGCATATCTGGATATTTCTAAGATTCCATTACAAACCAGTGTTAAGCAGTGTAGCTTTAACCCCATCTTCAGCTCTGTAATTCTTTCCTTCCACCAGCTACAAAGGGAAGCTGCTCTTCTGACAGAACTCCAAAGGGACATCCTCAGGGCTTCAAGTCGATCCAGGTCTTCAAAGCCATTTCTAACAGAGCACTGCATTTCACAGTGTAAACACGTCCTTCACGCATCTGCGTGGTGCTGTGCATAGATGCAAGCTTTGCCTGGGAAGACGCACAGCTGAGTTAGACGATCTGTACTTGAGCTAATAAAGCTCCGTGTCTCAGCAGGGATTCTCAGCCCATGCACAGCGGCAGGCTGATGCAGATACGTTGCTTCTGGTTCCAGGGCTACTGAATCTGATTCTATAAAACACACAACATTTTTCTTCAAACTTTAAGTGTTTTCAAAGCCAGAAGATGTTTTACCGACACAGTATAATAAAGCAACTCATGTTTCTTGTTAAAGCTGAATGGCTTTGGTCCCTCAAACACATAGGAAGATATGAGCGACCATTTGATTCTTACTTATAAAGTGTTTTGCATTTAGATACAAAGGACCCAGAGCTATTGACAAATGAGTAACAAAATGTTTTGCATGATCATTTAGCAAGGTCATTTTATCCTATAACAAATTACCAGTATAAGCAGCTAAATAAAGTAATTCAATGCTGAAGCAACCGGGGAAGTTATCTGCCAGTGCTTATGCAACACTTTACTAAGCTGCCAGAAGACAAATGGAAAAAAGCAACATCCAAGACTAAGATTTTTAGCTTTTTAGCTTTGTATTATGTAAAATAGTAGCTCATTTGAAACAGAATCTCAGGTTTCTAATAAAGTTTGCCAGAACTGAAAGGAGCTTATAAAAAAGAATTAAAAGTGGTTTAATAGGTGTTGTATTTCCCATCACAAAGACCAAGTCAATGTTACAGTAAGAATGAGTTTCAAGTCAGCTGCAAATACATTTGGCAGTTGTGGATTCATTAGATAGACATGCTGTGGCAGACACATAGATGCTAGGCAATCCAAGAGTAAAGTATCCATGAAGTAATTACAGAACAGCAAGTGACCTAGTCAGGGAAATAACCCATTATAGCTATTCAGGGACTACTAGATTTTACACATGTGAGCAATGCTCTAGCTTAACAAGAGCTATTAGGAAAAAAAGGGGAGGAAAGAAGGAAAGCCTTACAAGAGCTACAGATAAAGAGCCTCCCAACGCACATTTGGGACATCGTTATAGACCAACTGACCACTTCCAGTCTCTGACTCAGTACCGCTGATGTTGCTACAGAAGTGCCTTAAAAGCTGCAAAGTGATAGGGGAAGGAACAAAAAGACAGAACAACTTCTAAAAGGCTGTGATCGTTGAAGCAAAAAGTTGTTTGGATAGTTAAGGAAACTAAGCTGCTCATACCTCAGGGATGAGAGGCCAGAAGATAAAGAATACACTGACCTACACTACAACTATCATGTGGAAGACAAAGGAGACAGGTGACAAGGTAGACATAGCGTAGAGAAGATTATTTATTGGTATCCCCTTTCCCCCTTAAAAGAAATAATAATAAAAAAGGAATCTAAGAGGAAATGCAATGACTCAATCTTTGCACTAGATAAATCATATCCAAAAAAGGAAGATATTATCCAGATTTGGCTGTGCAGATCGTGCTACCAGAAATATCTAAATCAGGAATCTTCTCATAGCAGTTTCTATAGTCATGCAACATGTTTAATATCAGCTGTAGCTAGACTTTTCTTTAGGGCCAGATTTAGAGTTAATGATCTAACAATTTATTACAAGGATTTTCTTCTTCCCTCTCTTGGTACAGGAATTTCTCTTCCAAGAAGATCTAGCATTCTCTCAGTTATTTCCAAGTGGTAACACACCCTAGCATATGTTTCCCTTTTTACCAAGTGCCCTGACCTTTCAGGAAAAAGATTATACAAAACCACAGAATTCCTGGAAAGAATCTGCTATTTCTAATTAGCATACTAATATCACAGAAACAGAAGCTAGAAGAGCTTATCTTCAAGCTGTAAAATATGCTTATTAATAAGTGAAGTACCTGAGCAACTGGCTAAGGATATATATGAAAAAGTATGTACATCTTTCTAGTTGCATTTGCAGAAGAATTCCCAAATTCAACCACAGCTCTTGAAATGCCTTTAATGAGTTCATTGCAATGGGCACTGTGAAGGTGATATTTTTATTGGGGAAATTATAAATCACGGACTTGTCAAAAACAGATGCTTATGACATTCCACTTCCCTCTCTCCTCATCAGTTTGAGGCTTCCCCCTGTGTCTCAAAAAGTAAACACACTGCTGAAACTCTCAGTACTCCCAAATAACCAAAGGACAGTATATCTTTACATACATAGGACACTTTGCATTCAAACAATACAGCCTCAAGAAAATTAGTCCACTTCTGGCATGACTGCAAGGCATGCCGAAGTTAAGAAAAAACATCACAAGCACAGCTACAGATATGAACACAGAAGCACCACCATTAAAAATAACAGCATCGACTATGAAATATTCTTACATCCCAGAACTAAGTGACATTTTTCATCTGAGCATGGAACAAACAGCTATCTTATCCTATACCGAGATGTTCAGCTCTGAAATATTTTTGTTGCCAGCATGACCGTCAAGCAAACAGCTTGATAAACAAGAGCAAGAGCAGTGATGGCAAATCATGCAACACAAGGATGGAAGACCTGATATTACACTGTATCACTTGGAGTCTATTAAAGCTATTCATTTATGCTAGCATAAGTAAATACTAACAAAATCGTGGAAACTATTTAGAGAAATTATAGTTACAAGACCATCATCAAACAAGGGACAGTAAAATTGTTGCAACTCCTTACTAAAATGTTATGAATTAATTAACTGGCAGTTGGGTCAACTTGCCGTCTTTCCCAGAGGCATAAAACCAAGACGACATGCAGGGATGCTGCTTTCCAAGCTCATGGGCAGAATGAATAGCATGTGAATTTCTATTCTAGTGGAGGCACCTACCTGAGAAACGCTCACTCCTACATATCTTAACTCATACTGAGCAGGGTCTTAAGCCTAATTCTCCACAATGGCACTAAAATAAGACCCCCAGTGACAAGCAAGGCAAGGGTCCTGCCCTTCAGAGGTCTGACTTCTCCCCTCAGCAGGACCACCTCGAGCAACAACTGAGGCAGTAACACCTCTGAAAAAGTTAAGCTGTGATTGTTAAGTTAAAAACTCCTAATTTTGACTTTCACAGGGGAACATATGCGGACACTTCTTTTGAGTGTTTCCACTCTTAACACTAAATATGATTTCTTGTATGTACTTTGATCTCAATTTATGCAAGAGCACTGTCTTCCCAAGAGGGTAGCTCTTAATATGTAGATGGCCTTAAAAGCTCTTCACAGAAATGCACAAAGAATTATATTGTTTTATTTAAAGATTAATAATACATTTTTCATAGATTAAATAGAAGACAAATGTTTGCAAATTCTACTATGGTATCTACAAATGTGCTGTGAGAAAAATCCCAGGCTGTTATAGTATAAGCTATATACTTGGATTAACACAAATAACTTGGATTAAGCCCATAATTTCTCAAGGCTAAAACATATAATTTTTAATTTTAGGTAAAGTTGCTTAACACTTGAAAACCTTCTTTTCACACAAATCATTTTCACCTGCTCCTGCTGTTGTCGCAGATTAACAGCATGAGACAGAGGACAGAAAGAACTAAAACAACACAGCAGTGGGAATAAAGGAACATACTATGTGAAAAGGAAAGCCTAGAGCTATTGGAAAGCCCTGTATTACAGCTAAGCAAGGCAAAACAACGTGCCTTCTAACAAAGACAATTTGAAGCCAATTACAACCCAGAAGATGAATGTACTGACTCAGGCGTATATGAGCCTGAGTTTTCCATCGCCCATCTTTCCCAAGAACCCTTGTCTAACTCACTGAAGGAGGGGTAAAGCTCGTTGTAAAAAAGTTTTCAAAAGTGCAGTAAGGAGAAAATTTGAAAACAACTTGAGGAAACATGAACTCCTGCTGAGCACAGAGTTTTCAACAACAGTTAAGATTTATTATATTGAAAATTTTTTTCCAACATAGATACAAGCTGCAACAACGTGTGTCTCCTTTCCAATTCAGCCACAGCTGAACGTTTTATTGAACCATTACAGTAAGAAAAGAAGCTTTCACAACAACTTTTAAAAAAGATCTCTTCTTTTGGGATCAAACAGATACATTATTAAAGTAATGCTGGTAAGAGGAATCAATCATTGGACTAAGTGATGTCAAGGATTGCTGAGCAATTAAAACTGATTACTAATTTTGACATATTGATGAGAACATCCGAACAGAGTATTCAGAAAAACATACTGAAAACAAAGGTTCGTGACACTATTCTTTAAGTCTTCACTTTCCCTCTGCCCTGGATTTGAATATATCAAGAAATGTAAACAACCTTCTACATCAATATTTAGAAGAGTTTTATGGGCCATGCTTACAGCAATTCAGTTTTTAATAAAGATATTACTACCCATACTTACTATTTAAACAAAGTTCTCTTTTAATTTGTTTGTTTGGGGTTTTTTGCTATAGAGAATGGGGAATAGGAGGGAAAAATAAAAAAAGAATAAGTGACACCTTTGTTAGCTTCTGTTGTAAAAGGTAAGACAGCAATAGTCACCAAAGCCAGCATTTTTAGATCCTCCCCCACCTTCACCAGTTTAATGATATGACAAGTTAACAGTCTTTTCAAAGAGTATACTGAAATAACATAGCCATATAAATTCTGTTTGGAAGCAGCTGGCTGGTGAAACGGCACATAGGTAGCCCTGCACTAGTCCCAGCATGTGCTGCTCTTTGATATATTCCCATTAGGAAAAAGGATGTGGAGGTAAAGCTGCAGTTGGTGCTTTGAAGGGAATATCATTAGGGGATAAAAACAAAAAATTCAAAGTATCAAGATTTTATTATGGAACAACCTATTTTCTAAACAAGTTTCTAACAACATCAGATGAACCTTCCCATTGATTTCCTTGCAGAAAGCAAAACACTTTTTGTAGACATACTACAGTATTTACCATCAAAAAATCTTTATTATTTACATAAGCCATTTTTAAAGCCTGTCCTTGTAAATCACATCTGATTCCAATATTTGGTTTTATTTTATCTTTCTTCTTAATTAAAAACAAAATAAAACCAAACCAAACCAAAAAAACTTCGCTCCATAGAAACATCAGCAATTATGCTTGGTGGAATGGGGCAAGTAGTTCACACAAAGCTCTCTCGCTGCATAGCCAGTGATGACAGGCTTTGTTAAATATGCATTTTCTCACCTTAAAGGTATCTCACTAGAACAGCCTGAGCACAAGAAGAAAAACTAATGGTCTCTTGGCAGCACATATAAGCTGCCATTATTGTGATGAAACATTAAACCACAAGCAGCTTCCAGAGCGAGACGTGCTTATGTAAAGGAGCACATTTCTTCAACTGTTTTAGCTTAGATAGATACTGAAGTCAAAAGAATTGAAGTAATTTTAAGAATCGCCTTCTAAGTCAGCTTTCAGCTCTTCTGTATGTATATTACAGTAACATTACTGTGTTTCTGGAATAAGGGTTCGGTTGTTTATTTTTTTTGAATCTTTGAGAGAAAAGATTAAATTGAAAAGAAATTAGCTGCCTTCTGCTTCACACCAGCAAAGTAGTACAGACTTTTTAAAATCCTGGGTCAAAACTACCTTATACCATTTTGAATTTGCCACGCCTAATACCAATCTGTCAAAGAAGGATTTCCTTCATTTCATTTTGGGCATTTACATAAGTACCTTAAGTTGGGTCACTGGAATTATTCCCCCTCATTCCCCATCCCATCTCGCTCCACTCAGTAGGCTGATCCTATAATCTAATTTCACAAAAGAAAACTCCACTTTCTCTTCCTGTGAAGCAGCAAATATACACACAGCTTATTTTCATGGAGGCTTGATCTACAGGGTGTTAATATTTTAGAACTTCTGAGTAAAATTTGCAATCACAGTAGGAAAAGCTAAAGAGATACTTAGCCTCAGGGATGCCTCACTCTCCTCACACCTTTGTGACATTAGAACCATCCAAATGCAAAATACTATGCAGGCGATATTTTTTCAAGTTTTTCTTCTGAGAAAAGGGAGGGTACAGGATGCCCTGGAAGAGTTTGCTGTTATGAATAAAGGTTTTCCTACAAGAACATGCAACTATTGCTGTACACCCACACAGCTTGGAGTTTTGAACGGAGTTTCAGCAAATAACAAAGTTTAGCCCTTTCAGGCTCTTTTAGAGATCAGTTCAAGAACCAGGTTATCAGACTCACTAATATTTACATATGAAAAGGATAAGAAGTGAGGACGAAAACTGCCATTTTTCTCTTTACATACAGGAAAAAACTAACATGTGCAGAGTCATAACAAACTTCAGCGATGAAAAAAACTGTTTACAAAATGAAGTGCTTTTGCAAAATAGCTCCCTCTTCCGTTTTCTCTCAGTTTGTTCCTGCTGACTTATACAAAAGAATATTCTTCCATCAATGCCACCAGAAGACATTTGGAAAAACTATTAGATTCAAACTGTATTTTAGTTGTCATGGGCTTGTCCTCCTCAAAGTTTAAAGCCAGAAGATACCATTAGATCATTTAATCAAATGTTTATGGGAGGTTATGCAATTCAGTTCACTTAGCCAACAATAGTTTATCTAGAACAACCTTCCAAAAGGTTGCCCTGTTTGAAAATATCAGCATGTGGCTATCTAACATCTCCCACTATTATGCTATTGACCCATACTTCAATTCAATAATTTTGCTTCCATAGAGATAATTGCAAGCTAACCATGAAACTTCAGTCTTCATTTAGATAAACTGGACAAACATAACAATATATCATGAACAGCTAGGTAAAACACATTGCAAACACTACTAAATTTGATCAACCAAACTTATTTTCCATATAATCATATGTATTCAAAGACCATCCTAGGCCAGATGCACACTGGGCAAGCACTGCCGTGACCACTAGAGTTTTCCCTCAGCCAGTTCTATTTTCAAAAGCAATTATAAAAGTAACCTAAAGATGATAGAACACACATCAGACAAAAAGATTCCCTACTCACTATGCTGTGAGGTTAACCCATTACCCTCTAATAGTCCCAAGGATGTAATCTACTACTAATGCCATGAGTACCCCAACCTCCTGCCCCATACACACTCTTTATATATATAATACATTAGTAATAGCTACCAGTCCTTAATAATGGACTGTTTAGTACAGTCATTAAAGTGGTAACATTTTAAGTGTCACTTTGATTCCAAAAATTTTCTTCCTTTTGTCATGACAACTATATTCACTGGATAATTTTTCTCCTGACTCAGGAACAGCCACGTTTGCCTCCAGTCAAATTATTCAAAATTGAAAAGAGTAAATAGTGACCAAGCTGCAAAATTTAGTTTGCCTATTTTATCAAGGGACTTTCTAAGCATGCATCTAATTTACAAGAACTTGGCTTTCAACAAATACTTACAGCTATTTGTACATTCAGAGTCAAGAACACAAAAACAGGATTGTAAAAATCAAACAGCAGCAAGTTTTTGCTCAAGGTTCCTATCTGATTGAACAAACAGCTAAATAGCATGTATCAGTACTTAGATGTACTGATACTTCAAAACAAGTTTAAGAATTTATACTTTACACATGGAAATGCATGAATACACCTAAATCGAAAGTGAGCTGCAATACATCTACCTATTTCTGGATGGAAAACTCCCTTCATTTTAGAAAAGGGAACTAAGCCAGCATTGCCACATTCGAGGAAATTGCCACTTTCTCTCAGTATTTGCAAGTTCCTATGACATAATAGCTGTAAGTTAATGCAGGGAAGACTTCTCTAGTTATATTGGGGTGGGAGGATGGGAGGGCGTAGGTTTTTTTTTTTAATTATTTTACTTTAATCTTATTTTGGATTTCAGTTTTCAGTTTGTTCTTAAGACTTCTTTTCAAGTATCCCAAACTTGTTTCAAATGTAGCAATTTATCTAACTAGAAGAAATTATGCTATTAGTGATATGGAAAAAGCCTAGCTAAGAAGTCAGCTTAATTTCTCTACAAAATAAGCTCCTTCTTCATAAAGGATGAAGAAGTTTAACCATGAAATTTTCAACATTAGGAGGACTGCACTGCTTATGAGCAGGACAGGTAGGTATGTTTTTAATTAAAGAGTAAGTGACATTCTTCATACAAGGCTCTCCATTTGGTTGCTTGTAAGTTTAGAGAAAGGAAACAGCTAGTTACAGAAAAAGTAGTATGTGCTCACATAAAGCAAAGATATTACCAATGTGTAGATCAACCTCTGAATTAACCTCTGCAGGCAATTTTACTTCTAGTATTTAAGCTTTATTTTCCAACAAATTAATCAATTAGAACTTAAATAATTTCATTTGTTTCACTAGGGAGATCACATGATTTTTTGAAAGACTCAGGTCTTGTAAATAATACGATTTATTTGAACCCTGGAAGGGGATGGAGAGAGGAAGGGAAAAGAGGACAGGCCTTAATTCACTGCAAGGAGCATTCAGATAGTTTGGTGATCAGATCATACAAACCTTTCTGGAATAACATATTCCAAGAAACGCTGCCAAGATCTTCAAGGGTTTACAATGCTTCAGATGCATTGAATTGTTATACTAAATATCAGTTGCACTAAAAGAACATATTATCATGGATATTTCTACAACAGAAGTAAGCCCTATCTTACAGGTACTGGAAGAACCCTGAGAGTCTTGATTTTTTTCCCTTGTAAGAAAAGATACATTGTAGAGCTTTAAGCATGTCCAAGAGTTTGGTCAGACCTAGATGTATTTACAGTAAACAAAGTATTTATGGATTCCATAGAACTTATTTTATGAGTGGCAATGACTATAGGTTGGTGAAGGACTCTGGCATTCTATCAACCTTTTACATCTCTCATACCAGACAGTATTTCTGTTTCTCCAATAAAAAGGAATTAGTCATGCAAGTTTTCGATCCAGAAAAGAGCTGCCCTTACCACTGTAGAAGATGCCAGGTGGCATTTCAGGGAATGAGTTCTAGAGAAGTCTATACCCAGCAGAAAGAGTGTACATCAGCATGAACAGAAAACTGGAAGTCAGAAGCTATGAAACCGTAACAAATTCCCTCATTGACCTTCTGTCAATACAAGACCTTTGCAACCATCAATAGACATCTGCTAAAATAAAACATTCTACTTCCCACCACCTCTTCCCTCACACAATACACCTCTGATTAATATCCGTTTTCTTTGGAAGTGCATTCCTTGCTTCCTGTCTTTGCCCACGAGCTGTAAAGAGAGGTTAGAGAAAAGAGGGCATCTGTCCCTATGGAGAATAGACTGCAACATCTAAACAGACGCAGAATAACTTCAACACTGAATATACACCTTTGCAAAATCCACATTCACACTGGGCAGGAAAAAGCTATCTACTTGTCTTAAAAAAAAAAAACCAAACAAAAGCCCAAACTATGGACTTAGAAAGGAATCAAGTAGGAAATTAGTCATGGAGAAAATTTCAGGGAAATTTCACATGAAAAGGAAACCCATGAGCAATTTAATAAAATTTTCCACGCTCAGTCGTCCTGCCTGCCCTTTCTTTTTTCTTTCCCAGAGGCTTGATGGAAGAGGACAGGCCTCAAAATACTTTTATTTATCCTGTTATTAGAGGGAGAACAAAACAGAGAATAGACCACAGCATGCTCTGACGCCCTGAAGATTTGTCTGTTGCATCTTTTTATTCATGGAATTAAAAAAAAAAAAAAAGTATTGCATCAAGAACTGGCAACTACAAGCATTCAAAAACTATGACTCAGATTGCCAAAAAACCCAAACACATTAAATAACCATTCCACTTCCAGTTTTCAGACATGCTGTCAGGAAATGAATGGTTTCTTTCTTGTCCTACGTCAAATGGGCAGGTGGAAAATTCCCAAGCACGTTCTTCTCGTGGCTATGTTCTCAATCAGCTGGAAAGCAAATGTGTCAAAGTCCCAATAAGGTCATTTGGATTTATGTTTTAGTTCCCTCCCTGACACTCTGAGCCAGCCTTCTACCTTTGCTGCTGCACTGCAGAAACCAAAAACTTGGGATTGTTCAGATACAGAAGGGAAAAAAAGATCCCTATAGATGAAGAGAGGTCCTCAACACCCCTCCTATCAATTTGCTTTACTTAAGCAAATTATCCTCTTCCCTCTGTAAATATCTTAAGTCATCACCTAATTAAAGAAAGAAAAGCAAGCTGCTTTGCTGTTCCAAGTCAACATACTTTTTTATGGAGAGCACAATAGTTTGGATAACAGATGGAAACACCAGCTGGAAGCTCTAAAGGACACTGATCCTCCTAGTTTCTCAGAACACTGAGGCACAGTGCTCTGCTTGATACATTTACCTGTTCACACGCTTATAAGCTTCGCAGCTTCTAAACAGCACTCAGATTCAGCCTTGATTCTGAACAGGGCTCAAGAAAAGGCTTTCTCAAGAAAAGTTTACCACAAGTAGAGTCTGCAGGGTAATTTGTTTGAACGAATTCAGAACAAGAAAAATTGAGTCCTCACACAAAACATTTGTTTCCAGGAGGCTCACAAAGGATTCTGCTACTGAAATGACATCGTGTTTGTCTCTAGAACAAGTGTGGTTTTCCAGGAGTCTTCCAAGGAGACATTGCCTGGACTCGATGAATCAAGTTTTCTAGCTTTTGCACTCTCCAAAATAAAAAAAACCAGAAACTATATTAGCAATCAAAAGAGAAGCAGAAGCACAGGAACTGAGAAGCTCTTTTCTTACACAGACATGGTCCTCAGATTCCAGACTATGTCTCAGTCTGGGTGGCTGTTCCCTCTGGTTTGGGAATTCCAGTCTGACAGTCATTGACCTGGAAATACTTCATAGATACTTGCCCTTTGAAGAACGGGCACAATTAGGATCCTCAAAAAACATCTTAGGGAGGTCATAAGTCCCACCATGACTCACACGGGTAGCAATGGTTTCAAGGAATCAATTATTAGCTCTTTGAACGTGTCATGGCACAGTTCATACACAGTCATTGCATTATACAGATCAATCGTGTAGATCTGACAGATCAAAAGGCAGCAATCTCACAGAGTTTGAACGCATAAACCCAGGCAGCAGAACTTCCTCTAGTAAATCCACTGATGAAGAAATTGTTCTTTCCTATCGCACGTATGAACATGATTAAGTTCAATGACTTGTTGATATAAAACACCTTTGGGAAAAAACCAAACTCTTTAAACTCTCACAATAGTGAATCCATTGTAACCCCAAGAATTTCAACTAAAATAACGACCTGTAGAAAACGGCAGCACATGTGACTCAAGACAGACAAGCTGCAGCCAGCCACCAGCATTCAATGAGTCAAAGAACTGACCTTGTGAACTCCGTTAATGGTTGCCACACACATCTGGTATAGAAGAAACCCAAACAGCTATTCTGTAGCTGCAGATAACATCCTGATTATTGCTCTAAAAACCTCCTTTCTGTCCCTCTTGCTGTCATTTGGTCTTAGTTGCTGGTCCTGCTTCTCAGCAGTGGTCTCTGGCCCTTCAGTTGTATTAAGTCATTCTGCCAGCACAGCCTTGTGTTCTAATCCCACCCCTGGTCTGCTTAATACTGATTCCTGGATCTCACTGCCTACCATACCCCCTCACCCTACTTACTACTTCTGATTGTGTCACTGAAGCTGGAGGAGGAACAAGCAGGCATGCATCAGAGAACCTCTAGCCTAGGATCACTCTCTCTGGAGCTTGTATCCCCTGGTTTTCCAGTTCTTCATATCAGTATTTCACTCCAGTCTGTCCTAAACTACAGAATCTATCCACTCATGCCCCAGTTAAGATTCCTCACTATCAAGCAAAAGAAGAGCAAATAGCATCAACCCAATCGATACCCTAGAAACAAGAATAACAGCTGAGCATCATCAAGGACCTAGCAGTTGCCCCAGAATTTCTTGCAACCTTAACAGATGAGGAATAAAACCTTAATAGTCAGATAAAAAGTATATCCTTTACAGTACTTTTCTCCAGCATTTTCATTATGGCATCTACTCTGAATTAGATCAGTGGCTGAAAAAAAGTCTGGTTTATTTTGTGGATTCTTTGGGAAGTTTTGTTATTATTCTGGGACAGGGAAGGAGAGGAACATTTACAAAAAAACCCGCAAGAAGTGGCAACACCCACTTTTCCTTTGTTATTTTGGCCCCCATTGCTGATATTTTTGGATTTTCATTCTGGAAAAAGGAGAAAGATGAGGAATTGTCTGTAGGAGCATTTGCTGGGCTGCTTGCCCTCAGAAAATTGGAAAATTGCCCAGGCTGAAGAAAGAAAGGATTCTATAAACTCAGATCTGACTCGTGTTTAACAGAACAACATTTGTGGAGAATGACTATTTACAGTGTCTTGACCTAAGACTTTGTTATCTTTTATGGTGTTGAAGAAAGAAATGACCAGTGGAAAAAACACAGAAATTGCCAAACTGAATCAGCAGTAGTCCACCCAGTCATCCTGTCTGGCAGTGTCTTGAACCATGTACTTCATAAGAAGGTGCAGGAAGAAAGCCTGCAGTTGGCAGTGATGGCAAGTTTATTCTTAGTCTCTGTTAACATTTATCTTAAGCCATAAAATACATGGGCTTATATCCTTCTCAACATTACTCATTCATTAGCAGGCTGATCTTGTCTTCTATATAAACAGACCTAATCCCTTCGTTCTATCAGCAATCTTTAAAGCCTTCTTCACTGTTGCTGAGAATCCAAATCCAAGAAGGAAAAGGATTGACAGCAGCCAGACAACTTGCCCATTCGAGCAACAAAGGTACAAATCCCACCCTCGGTTTCACTCAACTATCAGTAGCTGGTAGTCAGTCGGAAGTGAGGTGACTGAAAGCCTGTAACCTTCTTAACGGCAAACAGTGATTCTCATCACCAGCCTCCATCCTCTCCTGGAATCTTTAAAATAAAATTAGAAAGTCTAAACTCTGTATCTTGTTCTAAGGAAGAGTTCCTATTTTATGGAATATCTTACTAGAAAGCATTGTTAGCTGTGAACAGCACCTCAGATTGTGTAAAACAACTTACAGGCTTCAGGGAACATAGTATCAAAGAGGAAGAAAGTAGTAGGGAGAAAATTAGATCTTATGTCTGGGATTTGTTCAGACAGTTATCATAGAGCAAGGGGGGCTCTTCAGAAGCTGTCTCTCCAAGCCAGGAAGATCTTCTTGAGCTAGCCAGCCGTCCAAGGTGCCAACTGCTAAGATTTAATCAGCCTTGAACTGTTGGAGGAAGTTCCCATTCTGCTGCAGCAACAGCAGGATAGGAACTGGGGAAAGGAAGGACACAGCCATACTAATAGGCACTGCTGGCATGACCCTTAAAGAACAGCTGGGAGCTACCAGCTTAGACAGCAGAACCAGTATGAACAGTCATGTAAAAAGATCACGTCTGCAATGACTCCTTGTAAAAAAATTATTTGTAATCTTACGCAGCCTACGTTGCTAACACCACAGGGGATGCAAAGAAAAGGAAAGAAAGATGCCAACTGGAGAAGCCTAGTCTAAAAAAACAAAAATATGTATTCCTCTTGCCTGCATTATTTATAGTATAATTTATTCGTCACCACCCCAGACTATGAAATGTCTGAGCAACTTCCAGAGCACAGAGAAGTTTTTTTTCCCCTCCAAAATATGAAAAGTATAAGAAACACAACTGACAATCACTATTTTATACAATAACAATGCAATACTATGATTCACTTGCATTAAGTCTGACTAAATATGTCATTACCTTTAAATAGAAAATGCAGCCAATAATTTCAAAACTAAAAATAGAAAGATGTGATGTGAATCCTATGTGATTTATGTGGTTTACTCCTAATTTGAATATATTATGCTGTCTTTCAAATGTTTTTGTAGGTGCTTATCAGCTTTGCTTTTTTTTTTTCCTTTTTCACTCGTTTGCTTTATTTTTCTTTTGCTTACCAAGATAACATCTACTTACAGAAATGCATTTCTAGAATTTTATATAAAAAAGGACTACATCACTACACTACTACAGTAACCACGCTTACATGAAATGTAGATGCCATTGTAGCTGAAGAAAATCAAATGGCAGAGAAGATGACAATGAAATATGTGGAGGCAAATATGCAAATATCCCTTTTATAATGAAAGGAAATAGTACTAAAAGTCTTCTAAAAATGCCAGCTAGGGGAACTCAATAAAGGTCAAGACACTTTGAAAAGGAGAAGTTAATCAAAGATTTTCCATATTTACAGTCTTTTGCTCCATAATTCAGTACAGTGTACTCTAGGTTATTTTAAAGCTAAGAAGTGACCTTTCTTGCCAACATTCACTGTTCATTATCCCAGAAGTCCCAAGTTTTGCTTGAAGAAGCCAACCAAACCTGTTGATGTGTAAATTGTCTAAATCTACACCTTGCAGGATACAGTGATGTTGACCCCCAAACCCACTACTTAGATGATAGAACTTCACCAACATGATTACTCTTCACTGTTCTTGCATAAACCAAAACAAACAACAGGTGGGGAATGACCCCAGAACTCACTTCATATATTTTAAACAGCCTTTAATGTTACCGTTCCCACCACTAGCAAATGAAAATAGGTGGAGCAAATATTTTTGTGCCAATAAAAATGTTTCATTTAACAACAAAGTGTATGTCAAGAAGGCCAATTAAAATGTACAGGCACGTTTTGAAGTCACTGAATTTAGACCCACTCCAAACTTGTGAAAATAAACAACGATTTCAAAATGGGAGCATTTTCATTACAAAAATGACAAGCAGATTTCCATCACCTAAAGGAAAGTCACTTTTTTATCATTTTCTCTAAACTGTCACTCTCAAAATGAAAGCAAAATCAAGAATGAGAAATTGGTTTTGATACTATGCATGCTCTTGAAACCTCTTATTTTTTTGCGGCTTAACAACCACATTTTCCTGTGTTTAAAGTGCTTCTCTCCTTTCTTATAGCACAAGACCATTACACAGGAGGGGAAACAGCGTATAGCAAAAACAGAGTACACAGCAAGTGCTTCTGTCCTTTCTCCCTCAGGAAAGAAAATTATTGTCCTATGGTGGCTTAGTTACATGTACATTTAAATTGCTCTAACATAGCAACTAAAACTACCGCTTCAGTTCTCAATTCACACACTTCCTAAGATTTAAAAGCAGACAGGAACCTTGTTTCCCAAATAACACCCCTTATTTTGCAACTTACGTTAAGCTAAGCAGTTCTCTCTTCTGAAGCTGATGAGAGCTTTAAAGGAATAAATAAGGTATCTTTTATTTTAAGGAGAATCATCTTCCCCTGCGAATCACCTATGGGTGATCTCAAACCAATAAAGATTGTACAACATTTGCACAACAGAATCACACAGAATGGCTGAGGTTGGAAGGGACCTCTGGAGGTCATCTGGTTCAACCCTCCTGCTCAAGCAGGACCACCTACAGCCAGTTCCCCAGGACCATGAGGGAGACTCCATAACCTCCTTGGGCAACCTGTGTCAGGGCTCACTGACCTCCCAGTAAAAAAGGGTTTTCTGATGTGTTTCAGTTTATGCACATTGCCTCTGGTCCTATCACTGGGCACCACTGAGAAGAGCCTGGCTCCATCCTCTTTGCACCCTCCCTTCAGGTATTTATATACATTGATAAGATCTCCCTCCCCAAGCCTTCTCCAGGCTGAACAGTCCCAGCTCTCTCTCTTTCCTCACGTGTCAGATGCTCCAGCCCCTTCATCATCCTTGTGGCCCTTCACTGAACTCTCTCCAGTACATCTAGTATGTGCTTGTGCAGGGTCTTGACCCTAAAAATTTCTCAAAGTATCCAGACTGTCCTTACTAGCTGGGAAGTTAAGCCCCTGGTGTCCCTTTAGCTGCTGCACAGGGTTTCTACAACAAGAAGAAAGAGAGCTTATGGCCCTCCAAATTCAGCATGAGGGGGTTTCCATCTTTAACCACTAGAATAATTTCTTTGGTCCTGCTCCTAACTCAAACCAGAATAATTAAGGGTCAACTTTTAGGAAACTTTGAATTATGCCAATGCTTCTGAAAATACCTCCCTGCTAGCTACAAAATTAAGAGACTATAAAGTCACTTAAAAATTCATCAGTCCTCAGCTTCATTTCAACCAGTTTAAACTTCATGAAGCAAATAATTAAGCTTATAATGTTGTTTTGCAATATTGCAAGGCTGAGAGAAAAACTACCAAGAGATTAAAAGACAAAACATGAAGATCAAGAAAATAAAGACATTTCCATACCAATCATTGCCAAAAATAAATGAGAGGAGGGAAACAGGTGCAACTGTTTCCAATATTAAAGCTTTTTATAATGTATATAAGGTCTCAGTAGTTCTGTGTCATAGTATGGCCTAACAAAATAGTTCAAATTACTTTAGGAAAAGGTAAATATATTCCAAAACAAAAAAGTTCACTGATCTTCCAACATTTCTCTCTCTCTCCCTCTCTCCACATTTTGGTAAGAGGACCCAATACCAAACATCGAGGTTGACTAGAAGACATGTGCAACAGCTGGAAGATCCTTTTCACTTATTTGCATTAAGCCATTACGTTTTCATAGTGCTTTCCAGAGCAATTCACAGTAACCTGCAGTACGCAAAAAGGATATAATAGACAAACAGAAGTTATTTGATCAGCATTTCTTAGGATGTCAGAATTTTTAATAACGAACATTGGGGCAAAGAAGAAAGAGATTAATGGTGACAGAGCAAGAAATAAAGTAGAGAAAGCCATTCTAGTAAACTCAGCCTAAATGTCCTGGCATTGCTTCAGGCTTCAGTCTGGCAGCTGCTACAGACACATCTTACCTTCAAACCATACAGCACAAAGACACTCAGACCAATCACTTTCTGCATCTCAAAACATTGATAAACTGGAAACTTTGATGGGGTTTGGAAATAGAAAAGCATCGACACAAGTGTAATGAACAGAACAAAGAAAAACTTGCAAAACTAGCTTTGCACAAGATTGCTCTTACAGGATTCTCTATCCTACAAACACAATTAAGGTGTATAGATAAATAGCTTATGACTTATGCTGGTGGGATTTTAGGTATTTTATGGGAAATAAGAAATTTAAAGTGATCTAAAACCTCTAACAGCATAATCATAAGCCTTTTTTACTGGTAACAGATTCCAAGCTTCAAATGATGTTTGACTGCATTAGTCACTGAGGAAAAATGTAATAATTTCCTGATACTTCACTGAAATTCTTAGACCGAACTACAACAAAAATAAATAATAATCCCTTTTAGAAGGAATATCAGAAAAGGATTCTCCTCCAGTTGTTCAGGAACGCTAAGGATTTAAAGTATTCCAAAACGGCTGGCTGCAGTTCAACACAACATGGCTAATGGGACTCATCTATCAATTGTCCCATAAGACTTAATGTAGTCAAATCATTTCTCTTTATAACTTTCCATCTCTAGCTTCCATACTGTCAGATAGAGATATCAAGCATATTGATGGAAAATTACATCAAGATATATCATAACTGACCTTTTTAAACTGAAAATAGGTTTTTCTATACATTAAGAACCAGTTCAACTCAGCCACAAGATGTCCTATTAAAGAACATCTACAAACTGTAATTTTGATAAAGTTGTTACACATTTTGATAATATAATTTAGTCACTTTCTTTTATGCAGGACAGATAACAGAAATACACGTTGTAGCGATAACATTTTTTTCCCTAAAGTTTTTACTTTGAAAGTGCATAGAGGAGTATTATTTCTCACTGGCAGGGAATTCAGGACATGAATTGTAATTCGTAATCAGATATATCCGTAAAGATGATTACTGTGTAATCATCAACAGCTGAAGAAAAGATTTAACTGACCATCAAATAAAGTAAACTAGGACAAAACTAAAACTCCAAGCCTCACACCTCATGCAAAATGCATCTCTCCAAGTTATCCACCTGTAAAGATGTCTGCCATTCATCAAATAAGCTTTGTCTCATTCTAAATACCATAAAAGACTAAGATGCATTTAGATCAAATAACTTCAAGTACATTTTTAGGCTTAACTTCACTGTGAAAGCCAACAAAGATTGGGCAAACCTGTCTATCGCCAATTAGACAGTAAAAGTCAATCAATGCATAGCGTTCAGTATTAATTTCTCAGAAGAAAGGCATCCTGATCAACATCCTTCATCTTGATTGCAGAGGCATCAGACTGAAATTGAAAAAAGTGGTCCTAGATGGCTAATACAATTTTCACAAGAGTTACTATAAAGAAAATTTCAAAATGTGAATTGACAGATCAGAAGAGGCTATTTTCCTCTTACTTCTCCTTGGAACAATAACCATATGCTCAATCATGCATACGTAAATACACAAAGAACTATTTCACTCTGGACAAAAGCAAGATTTAAGTGAGAGGCATAAAGTAGGATCTGTATAATTCAAACTGCAGAATCATTTATGATTGTTAACCGCTTTGTAGAAATAAGTTGGAATACTGGGAGATTTTTTTTCTAGCCCTGACATGATTAGTGGTCTTGATGCTATATTCAGGAATTCAGTCTAGTTACTTCTCCTTGGAGTCAGCGTTGATCTCAGGTACCTATCATTTTGCATACGATAAAACAGATTGCCAGTAAAACATAGTCTCAGACTACAGATGAAGTGATTCTGTGGAAGTCTAACACACAATAGCTAGTTTCAGCTCGAAAAGCATTTAGGTCAGATACAGCACCATCAGAATTTACATTACCTTCAAGGGAGAACATCACCTTTAGTAAGGGGTCATGCGCAGCATAATTACAGTTTGCTACATTCACAGCTAAAAGATCAGGGGCATTCAGCACCACCCAGCACACTATTAGTGAATTATTACCTTCATATTACACTCAAAAAACATTTGGGATACTGAAGCTGCACAATCAAACATACAGAAATTATAAACCACCAGAATTAAGGCTGTTCCTTCCTGGCTGGTTTATTTGTTTTTCAAACAGGAACCACGCCTCATCCAATGCACATGCTTTGACAGCAGAGTTCACAGGGAGAAATTACTTTGTATTTCTTTTCCCCCTTCTCATAGTACAGTGCTAAAATTAGCCTAAGCTATTAAAATCCTAGAACAAAAAACCCTCTTTTTTTTCCCTTTTTTTTTCTTTTTCCTCCGTATTATGTTCATTATACTACTATCTGCAAGTGTTATATGTCAATAATTTATTTTCACAACAGATCCTATTTATATTTTTATAACTCAAGATCCACAGCACGAAATACATGAATTGTGTCTGCCTAATTTGGAACGTTTCCAGACTAATTTTTTTCAGAATATTTGTCACTGTGCAGTACATCACAAGCACAATTCACAGTTGCTATTAGCTTCAGTTGCAGCTGTGAAAGCTTTGCATTCTTTATTTTATAGGTGTCCAACTTGAAACCTTATTATTCAATACAAGGATCACAATTACTTATTGTTAATAACAACGTTACATGTCTTGCTTATCAAGTAAAAATCAAAAGCCAATTCTTCAAAGTGGCATTTAACTAAAGAAACCTTCAGATGATCATCTTCTTCAATCCTTTGTTCAGTTCAGTATACAAGATCAAGCATGTGCAACAAGTAAAACGGGTTCTACAGACTGCATTCCTTACATCTTTAAGGCATTCCTAAAATACAAGCCATCCTGAACAGTTTTTTAAGGGGAAAAAAGGTAATGCGTTAATGGAATTACAGACTGTCAATTCAAATGTGGAGATGCGGGTGACATTAAAAAGTTTAGCCCATATATCATTTGGTACTTGTGTTTCTGTTGGTATTTTAACAAAGTCTAAGATCATGAGCCTAGTGTGAAGCAGAACAACAGCTGCTCGTCTCTAACAGCAATCATGTAACTTCAGAAATATAATTTTAATATTTTCAAGGACCAAAAGAAAACACTCTGATCTTCATGAATTTCCAGAAAATAATTATAATCAAAAGGTAGGATATATCTTAAACAGAGGAAGACCTAACATTCCATATACAATATTTATGCTTTTCTAAAATCAAAAACTCAACATTTAAGTAGGTCACATAACCATAACATCTAAGCATCCCCTTCAACCTCTTTACCTAAATAAAAAAAAAAAAATTGGAGCATCATCTAGAAAGGTAACAGACATAACTGCTTCTGTATTTGCCACATTTCAGGATACATCTGATAGCATCAACAGATTAATGGGAAAAAGAGCAAAGTGGTAATTAAACCAAAAGCTTATGTTTCAAACCATTACAGTAAATCTGCATATTCAGTGTACAACTCCTTAAAACCAGCAGGCTAGACTGGATCGAAGAAAGAGTAAATCCCATCATATTTAATGTTTCACATCCTTGATCCAGGTACCTTTTTATGTGCACTTCACTATTTTCCTTTACAGAAGCAAAATAATGCCTCCTAGTGCTATTAATTGCTCAGAAAAGAGCCGATTTTCAAATAAAAATGTTAGTATGAAAATCCTAAAATGTTACCTGTTTTCTTTTTGATACAAATTCTGTCCATCAAGAAGAATCAATGAAAGCAAGCTTATAGAATTTGAAGGTAATAAACTATAATGACTCCAAGTCTTTCCCCGCCCCCCCCCACTAGTTACATCGTAGTCAGAAAATTTCTTTATTCTACATTGAGGAACAACTTACCCAAGTCAACTTCCTTCTGAAAAAATAAATTGGTGGCTTTTAATAATGGTGGCATTTAGAAGAGGATTATATAAAACTTCCCTAACCTTCCTCCAGAGCAAAAATAGTTAAAATGTTTTAATTAATCCACTTTTCCCTGACAAATATTTCCTTTACAATGTTTTTAATATAACTCAACATTGGCTGCATCTTTCTTGACAGCTGCTATTTCCTTAACAGAGAATGTCTCAAATGGTTTATGTATAACATACTTTCTGAAATTCATTTCCTTTCTGTGTAAGAAGTTAATACACCAGGAAAAAAAGGCAGGAATGTTTCATGCCATGTGGGATATAACAGTTTTAGAGTTTTGCTTTAAATTAGCCCAATAATGTTTTTGTAGAAATATTATTAACGTGGCTGAAGCTTAACATTTGGAAAAAGGAAAAATACTTGCCCACAACTTTGCTTCTCTCCAGACCTCATTCCAACGTGAACTTTACTTTTGTGTTCTAGCTCTTCAGTATGTGCCTGGTGGAAATCTGACAGCTCTTAGTATGGTGCAGCTTAGGGGAGAGATGTTAAGAAGGAAACAATCATCTAGTTAAGAACAAGAGACTGGTGGTTCTATATCAAATAGCTCCCAAACCAGTAATCAAAGTTCTTGATAACTTCACTCTAAACATTAAAATCATTCAAGACATTAAAATTGTCAGAAAAGCACACATAACCTTTCTCAAGAGAAGGACAGACATTGAGGTCTCACAGAAGAAGATGCAACTCCTAAGAGTGGGCCACTCCTCTATACTAACACCAAACCCCAAGTTCTTAAGAGCTGGGAGACTTGCACCAGTTGCATACAGAAGAACTAAGGTCCCACATGCAAAAATCCTGGGAAATGGCATCTTTACAGGATATTGAGGCCAAGCAAAGGCATTTGCTCTCTACAGTCTGTAATATATACTCCCCGTAAAGGTTGTAAACCCTTAGCTAAATGGCTGGAGAGCTACAGCAGTAACAGCAGTCTTTAAGTGATGAAGAAATACTTGCTGATAATTTCTCTTTCTTCCTGTCATGCTATAAGCATTCATTAAAATATTACTCTTCTGCCAGATCAGATCATTTTCATTACTGCTGAAAATTTTCATTCTAAAATACTCTGCAGCCTGTGGAACTCTACATACAACAATATTTTACAACTACTATTTTCCACTTTTTGGGTATCTCCTCCCCAATACGTCATTTTGTGATACTTCTAGTAAACATTATCATCTGTGTCAATACTGTACATAGAGAATATCTTGCACTGATATCCAAAGCTACCAGACAGTTTCCCTTAATTTTAAGGTTTGCTTATTTTACGTTTATGAATAAAGGACATGTTTCTAAACTTCAGCAAAAGCCTGTCCTAAATTTGCCTTTTTCAGCTAATTCTGTATTTCAAGATGCAGTGAGAGATGACGGAGACAGGAAATGTAATCTTTCTTTCTAACAAGCAAACTCATTTTAGCATTCTGCTCACAACGATGATACCTTTTGTTCTGAAAGCAAGCTTAATTCTGCATGTCCAGCAGTCACGAGAACAAAGCTATGGACAATATGTGCAATGCTAGTTTGCTTAACAGATTTTTATGGATGCCTTACATAAAGTTAAAAAAGAAAAAACAGCCATATTTACCACCTCTATTTGCCACTGTCTACATGTAAAATGAACAAGAATCTGAATACACTTGGGGCCACAGGGAACATGGGAATAACTTAAAGCTTCCCTTAAAAAAAGGGAAGTGAGTATTTGCTATAGCCACTTCAGGGGCATAGTGCTGTTGCAGAAGGGTGATGGTCTGCCAAGCTGCAAAGGCACAGAGAAAAGACAGACCATAAGAAAATCTTACAAACATGTGACTGACCCAATCAACGCTTACTAAATCCTCTAAACTTTTAATAAGGTTCGTTCTTTAATTAAAAATAACTGTTATTAGTATATTTTCAAAGATATTCTACTGCACAAGGGTGCTGTGTATCACGTCATACTGTTCTTCAATAGACTAGCCTACTGCAATTACTTTAACTAAAAAACCCATAATTTTAGCTATTTTCCCTTTAGATAGACGATAATATGTATTCCTGTGTTATCTACAATCATTTTAGCAATATCCCTATTGTGACCACTCAGGCCACATTTGCTTTTGCCTATATTTAATTTCCATACTACCATAAGTACAGAGCCTTTGTCTCAGTTTTGCAGATCAGTCATCTCTCAAGGTCCTTCAATGACCTACTGTAATAAAAACACACACACAAAAAATAGCTGTTTAACCCTTGACATCTTTGCAGGCATTTGTCATTCAAAAACTGTTAAGGTGGCAGACAGGATAAACACACAGCTCTATTACTCACTGTCAAAATCTAAATGAGATGTGTTATTCAGTTAAAGCATTTTCGTAAAGTGGGATTTTTTTATTGCCTAGTGGAGCTGACACTGTTCAACATCTAACCCTGTATCCAACAGAGGTGCAAAACTAAGTGCTTCTCAATATTTAAGAAAGAGACCAAGATTCTTTCTTTAGAGTAGGACTGAGATACAATAAGTACAATGCCTACCTTTATTACAACATAAGCGAAAAAACATTCTGCGAAGACAGTTTTTACAAAAATTACTATTCTAAGTACATTTTGGAAATTGGGATCTAAAGATATAACCATTTATGACAAAATAATGAAGCATCCATTTTGTAATGAATAGTAGACCCATGCAAGCACTGGAAATAGTGGATAACTGTCAGGATTTTATTTAAAACTTGGTATCCAAGTGAAAATTTACACCTGATGTTCCTAATAAAAGAACACACTTCTCTGAGCAATGCCATAATTTTGGGAGAGACACACCTTTTGTCACTTTCAATGGTTAGAAATAGATAAGTCTGCAAAACACTACTTGTAAATCAGACTGACGCACAAGTATTTTTCTAAGGAAACTCTAGTGCAAAATCTACCCATCTTGTGGAGACAGCACAAAATACAGTAAGACCGATCCTTTTCTGAAAGAATCTATCTCCAAAGTTTAGAAAGATCAAACATACCCAGAACATTACATTCCATCTTCCTAGACGGTCTGCAATTATTTAAGAGAGATTAAACCAAACAACACCCCCTTTCCAAATGTGAAATGCATGCCAATTCCCAGAGCATTAATTGTTTCCACTATCTGATGATGAATTACACATAATTAGTTCACTGGCAGGGTATCATTTTTACTTGTCCTAAAGACAAATCTACTGACCTGGGCAAGAGACCTCGAAAGAAATTGCTAAAACTGTTTTCTTTTTAAGGGAATTCACTAGTTAAGTTGAGAGATTTAGTGGTGGTTTCACACTGAAGACAGAACAGCAGAAGAAAGCTACTGTCTACTCTGGCGGCTGAAAGGAAATGATTAGCCTTACCTTACCAGACGCTACAGATTGGCTCAAAAACCTTGGTGTAAGTGTACTACCTCACACTTTCTGAAATGTTGTACTCGAGAGAAAGAGGTTTTCCATGAGTGGAGACTTAAGAAAAAAAGGACTGACTCCCAACAGAGACTTAACAGGTAAGTATTTCTTCTACTTGTTTTGCTCTTTGAGAAATCTTTTGTAGTTTTCCTTGGCTTTGTTAAAGGACCTAGTGATGCCTTCCCTGGAGCACACAGCCCCCAACTCCAGCTGATACACAATCTAAAAAATGTACACAGCAGAACTAGGAACAAGCTCCAAGTTCTGACCATAGCCTGAAAGCTGGAAACCAGTTTTCACTTTGGTTCACTTTGAAAAGTTAACTTCCATAGATCAGCATGTGGTCACCACTGTCTCCTGGCTTTATCTCACCAGAAGAGTTAAAAGTTTTTTTTCAATGAGCTCAAAAGGTGTAACTGCTATTCAGTGAGTTGAATGCTTGAGAAATTCCCACTGTACCACACGAATTCTGGCTAAGAGTTAGTCCTGTTTATGAGAAAAATTGTTGAGTGAAATTAAGAAGTGTTTGTTCCATTTGGAAAAAAGGTAAGTGTTACCAGTCATTGACAAATTTGCTATTGCTTACTATTGCTATAGTATTATCAGCTTCTTCAAAACCAACGTTCTTCACATTCTAGCAGATCATTAAAATCACAGTAACAAACATGATCCTGATAGCAAATGGAATTCATCAGCTGAACAGATGCATCATTACTGTAAGATTAAGTATTAAAAACTAGAAGGATCTAGTCCTTCTAGCATCTGAATAACAAAATAAAGCATCTGAAAAACTAGATCAGATTTCTCACAGTTTCATGTCCAAACCAGGACAGTATTTCTTTTCTACATCATTTTCACTAAAGAAACTGTGTCAAAGCTAACCAGCACATCTCACATAAACACACACTGCATTCTATATAATGGAAATCCACATAATTCATCTCCTTCTTATGACATTTGTCCTCACATTTCTCTGTGAAAGCATCTCACCCTACCTGTGATCAGTAGAAATGGTCTATCTGAAGAGAAGTCTGCTGACAGATTGACTCCCCTGATCATAGAATCATAGAATGTTTCCAGGGATGGGTCATCTACCACCTCTCTGGGCAACCTGTTCCAGTGTTTCACCACCTTCATCGCAAAAAACTTCTTCCTTATATCTAGTCCAAATCTACCCTCTTTTAGTTTAAAACCATTCCCCCTTCTGTCGCAACAGGCCCTGCTAAAAAATTTGTCCCCATCTGTCTTATAAGCCCCTTTAAGTACCGATAGGCCACAATAAGGTCTCCCCGAAGCCTTCTCTTCTCCAAGCTGAATAACCCCAGCTCTCTCAGCCTTTCTTCATAGGAGAGGCCTTCCATCCCCCTGATCATCTTTGTGGCCCTCCTCTGGACCCGCTCCAACAGGTCCATGTCTGTCTTGTGCTGAGGGCTCCAGAGCTGGATGCAGCACTGCAGTGGGGTCTCACCAGAGCAGAGTAGAGGGGCAGAATTACCTCCCTTGACCTGCTGGCCACGCTTCTTTTGATGCAGCCCAGGATACGGTTGGCCTTCTGGGCTGCAAGCGCACATTGCCGGCTCATGTCCAGCTTTTCATCCACCAGTATCCCCAAGTCCTTCTCGGCAGGGCTGCTCTCAATCCCTTCATCCCCCAGCCTGTATTGATACCCGGAGTTGCCCCAACCCAGGTGCAGGACCCTGCACTTGGCCTTATTGAACTTCACGTGGTTCACACGGCCCACTTCTCAAGCTTGTCCAGATCCCTCCGGATGGCATCCCGTCCCTCAGGCGTGTCAGCCCCACCACTCAGCTTGGTGTCATCTGCAAACTTGCTGAGGGTGCACTTGATCCCACTATGTCATTGATGAAGATATTGAACAGTACTGGTCCCAGTTCAGACCCCTGCGGGACACCATTTGTCACAGATCTCCATCTGGACACTGAGCCGTTGACCACTACCCTCTGGATGCATCCATCCAACCAGTTCCTCATCCACCGGACAGTCCACCCACCAAATCCATATCTCTCCAGTTTAGAGAGAAGGATGTTGTGGGGGACCGTGTCAAAGGCCTTACAGAGGTCCAGATAGATGACATCTGTAGCCTTCCCATGTCCACTGATGTAGTCACTCCATCATAGAAGGCCACTAGGTCAGTCAGGCAGGACTTGCCCTTGGTGAAGCCATGCTGGCTGTCTCGAATCACCTCCCTGTCCTCTATGTGCCTTGGCATGGCTTCCAGGAAGATCTGCTCCATGATCGTCCCAGGCACAGAGGTGAGACCGACTGGCCTGTAGTCCCCCGGGTCTTCCTTTTTCCCTTTTTAAAAATAGGGGTTATGTTTCCCCTTTTCCAGTCAGTGGGAACTTCACCAGGCTGCCACGACTTCTCAAATACGATGGATAGTGGCTTAGCAACTTCATCTGCCAGTTCCCTCAGGACCCATGGATGGATCTCATCAGGTCCCATGGACTTGTGCACCTCCAGGTTCCTTAGATGGTCTTGAACCTGATCTTCTCCTACAGTGGGCGGCTCTTCATTCTCCCAGTCCCCACCTTTGCCTTCTGTGACTTGGGCGGTGAGGCTCGAGCACTTGCCAGTGAAGACCGAGACAAAAAAGTCATTGAGTACCTCAGCCTTCCCAGGTAACCAGGTCTCCCGTTTCCTTCCGGAGAGGGCCCACATTTTCCTTAGTCTTCCTTTTATCCCCGACGTACCTATAGAAGCTTTTCTTGTTGCCCTTGATGTGCCTGGCCAGATTTAATTCTATCAGGGCTTTAGCTTTCCTAACCTGATCCCTGGCTGCTTGGACAATTTCTCTGTATTCCCCCCAGGCTACCTGTCCTTGCTTCCACCCTCTGAAGGCTTCCTTTTTGTGTCTGAACTGTGTTTGATCCCTGAACTGGAATCTCTTCTACCACCTAGAAAACTTTCTGGGTATAGCAAAGACCTTTTTTCCTGCCTTTGGTAAAAACAGGCATATAAGTTTGGTAACAGTTTTGAGGGTCTTTTTTTCTGTTTGTTTTTTAATACTTTTCTAGAAACTAAAACTACCAAATGTTTAGCAGTAATTCAGGGAGTTATAATAGCCACCTGATAGATTCAATTCAGACTCGTTCCCACTTCTATTTCGGAATACATACAATGTTGAATATCTGCTTAACACTTGCTATACATGTATTTACAACTTCAACTTACCAACTGAAAATGGTAACTATACCCCACCTAAAGAAGTACAAGACGACCAATGAAAACTTCAGTCATCTCCAAAACAACACTTGCATGGGAGTCTGGAAGAACAGCAAACATTCTACTTTGTTTTGATGTTGTAACTTAGCTGCTTGATGAGTGGAATTTACAGTTTCTTTCTGAACAGCTACCTTTCAAATTTCAGAAGCACAGCATGAAGTGCTTTCAGTGGTATTTATTACAAAGAGACTACTAGTATCAAGTCATATTTGAGCCAGTCTATAAACGTTTTTTGCAAATAAATTGTAAAAACACTTCAAAAGCATTAATCAGCTTAAAAACATTCATTCCTGCATGCATTTTTCTACATAAGTTAAATCACATTAGGAGAACATACTTTTTAAAATATGGCTTGAGCTAATTTTAAACATGGTTGGAAAAGTTTGGCCTACACTGATTAAAATCTGTATTTAAATGAAAGGAAAATTTAACCACAGAAACTGTGCTCATTTTAGAAAAACAAGCATATCACTGCCAAAGTGCTGTCCTAAGTTTAGATTACTGTCTGACTAAAACATTGTAATTACGAGAAACTAAAATGGATTTCTAAATGTTTCAAGATGAAACAGCCATTGGGTAATTTGCAAGATATGCAATTATCTTCTGAATTCAAACACATAATGCTAATACTTGATCTGAACAAATGCAGGCTGTAGATCATTGCTTGTGTGGAGATTGGGGAAATCGATGTTAAAAATCAATACCAACACTAGATAAGAGTAACTATAATGAAACCTAAGAGCAAAATTACCAAGTGATGTGGAATTAATTACTTAGACATAAAGAATTTTCTCTGAGAAAACAAAAAGGTTTTGAATCTTTTATCTACTGCTTCTGTCTCCAAAAGCTGATCAAGCTGAACAGAGGATTCTTAGCACTTCTATCACTTTTAAAACTGCATCAGTGGCCAAACGAGGCATTTCATGCAAGCTCTCACGTGTAGCAAGACAGTAACATTTTTACCTTCAAACACCAGAGAGGGTCTTCCTAATAGGTTTGAAGAGTCATACAGCATATTTTCCGTTACTTCACAATTAACATTTATATTTGGGTGGAATCATTATCATACTGACCATGCAAAAGTTAAAAGGAAAAAAAAATTAAAAATAATCACACACTAATGCCAGACCTATACGTTCATTTCATGTATAACCATAATAAATTCCAGTTACTTTGAACAGTAAGTTAAATCTTGATCTGCAAGAAGCATTACCAGTTTGATGCAACTAACAGGATTTCAGGAAATCAAGGTAACTCCATCCCTGTTTAAAGATCACAATTGTGTGTACTTGTCAGTACCTGCACTGCCTGCTATTCTTTGTCTTTGATTTAGCAAGAGAAATGAATGGCTTGGTTGTGTTTTATTTCTTGTTCTCCTGTAAAAACCTAGGTGTTTGGTTATCTTTTGACTCTTCTGACTACAACCAGCTCTGTCATTTCACTGATTTGGTGAAGGAGTACAAAACAATAGATCATTCATATATTAAAGCACCCAGGAACTGTGAGTGTGTCTGAGGACACAGTAGTTTATAGGAACACTTCCATGATTCAAACAGTAATTTTATAAAAGACTAGAGCGTTTTCAAGAAAAATTAATTCTCTTTCTACAAGCAATCAAGCAATGTGTGGTGATCCACATAACTGCTTCATATGGATTCATCGGGCAGTCTATTCCTTTAGCTTTCATGGCACCTCTGAAGCTGCCATCAAAAGAGAAGAGCAAATAGATATAGATTTCTTTCAACTGTAAGATATGCTGGATGCCTTAAAAACAACAAAACCACCATAAGTTCAATGAGAAAGCACTTGAGATTAAGCAATACCTTTCAGAACCACTAGAATGAAAGCAATACTTGCTCCCTTGATACCTATAATAACATAAATAGCAGGTATTATACCAAAGGATGCCCAAAAAAAAACCCCTCAAGTCAGGGGAGTTTTAATATCACAGATGCAAAGTCTTGGAAAAGCATGTTTAAAAGCAGCAAGACGAAAAAAAAACAGTTTTGTTTGAAGAAATCCCCGGGGGGGGAGGAACCCACAAACAAACAAAAACAAACAAACAAACCAACCCAAAAACTAAGCCTGCTGTCAGATTAAAGGCAAATTCATTTTCTCAAACTCATGAAAGGATAGTGTGTGAACCTAGTGGAGCAATTAATTTTGTATTGACGAGTAAAGACTCCACCAGTTTTGAACACTAAGCATGTAAGAAACCCTAATACAAACAAATCAAATTAAGTAAATTAAGTTTATTATAGCAAAACAATTTCACAAGCAAACTAGTTCAGCTAAGAGAAAAAGACTAGGAAAAAGAAGAGATATTTTGTCTACATTTCACGAAGTCTGCTAACATCGCACTCTCGCATCTCACTGTGCCCTGCAGCAGCAACAATAGACTTTATAACGCAGAATTGTCTTTCAGGAGCAATTTTCTTTTTGGTCAGGTCAACAAAAAGTCACATAAAACCAAACTGCGAGCCTTTGCCTACACTCAGCGGGGACCTATTTCAAAAAGTGAACTCTCTAAAGGTTCCATTTTCCCCTCTCTTAGCTCTAAGGGCTGACCAAACACCACACACGCAACGCAAACAAGCCAGCTCTCCTCAGTCCGTAGCTAATAAAACATTAAATCAGATTAGGGACATGGTGTAGTGGGCATGGTGTGTTGGGTTGACGGTTGGACACGATGATCTTAGAGGTCTTTTCCAACCTTAATGATTCTATAATTATGGAACTCAATACTGCATAGAGAACATGAGGAATCTTGTCTGTGTGTTCTCAGCACCACAACCTGAAGAAACAAGTGAACAAGGAAGGCACAACCTTGAACAAGACTGTAAGTGGAGAACAGGTGAATGAAATAAGGAAAGAAAGATGGACAGAGGAAAACAAAGATCGTTCGTAAATGATGACCAGGTAGGAGGAAAGCATAAACTGAGACAAAGTCTCTCCCCGTCCTAAGAAGAAGCAGCCAACAAATGGAAAAGGTGTGTTTTGGCAAAGCAGAGGTGAGAGGATTGGGGAGCAGCAGCACACTGAAGGACAGGACAAGTGACCCACGTGACAGGAAAGAAAGGACATAAATGAGACCGTCTAAACAAAAATTATGAGATAGAAACTCTACAGGGAGAAGTCTCAGACAGAATCAAATAGAAAGCCAGCAGAAGGACAAGAGGATTTGCACCTGAGACAGTTCGGTGATTAAGAATCTAGCCTGGCATTATTAAAAATAGCTGCTGAAGAAGCAGAGACTCTGCAGGAACAGATGAAACACATGACAGCCTGCCACCTGAGCAAGTGGAGAAAGGATTTGCTGGATCAAGTAACCCTAACACTGCTAAAACCCCAGGCAGATGTGAAGATGACACCTCATCACACTTCCAATTTTCTTTTCAGATTGTTTTTGTGAGGAGGGTAGGGAACTCCATGAAAGCAAAACTCGTCAAAACTGAGGAGTTCAACATACCAGAATCAAGGTTTCCCTGTGCAACTTCAGTTTGGCTTTCATAGTAGGATACAATATTATTTTTCCTTCAAGATTCCTGCTTCACTGAGTACACGTGGTGGACCAGCCCGAGGTCTAAATAAGGCTTTGTAAGAGACTTCCCTTTGGCAGCACAGAAGCTCTTGTGCAAGAAGTGAATGGAGAAAAGACTGGAAAGATAGGAAAGTTCCTTCACAGACTTACGCTCCCTTCACTTACACTCCTTTCACTCTTACCACATATTCCCTGTACATGGCTGACTTTTCTTTTTTTCATGCAAACTTTTCAGAAATTTTAAGTGTAGTCCTGATTTTCTGAATGACCAATTTGAGATTTGGTTTCTCAAGGTACAGTTTCACATTATACTTAACCCACAGCTGGTTTACATTAGTGCAGAAGGAGAAACAGCTTTCATTCATATCAGAGCAAACACTCACTAGAATAGCTTCCATCTGACAGAAAGCCATCCCCATAAAACTGTTAGATCAACTGTTCCTGCAACCATCCAACCACTAAATCCACTACAAAGAGAGTAGCAGTAACCCATGGCCAGTGATGGCGACGGAGTGAGACCACACTCTTCAGCTGCAGCCCACACACTGACCAAACTATGTATTCACACTGTTAAACTGTACCTTGATTTGCTGAGGACCCAGATAGTACAGCTGCCACTGAAGCTTTGCATTCAGAGTATTAGATAATACCATGAAATCTGATTACAAAGTCAACCAACTCATTTCAGATTTCTGTTTCAATTTAAGACATACTTTGGCTTTCTTCCTTTTTTTAATCCTATTTTCCCCATTTGTAAAGTAAGAAGAAGGGGGGGAGGGGGCAAAGATCATCTGTTAATCTCTCTGTGTTACAGTGGAATAAGTTTGTGCTTGAAAAACTTGAAAATATTGCTGTGTTAACTGCTACTGCAAAGTCCAAGGGTCCAAAAGCAGGGAGTGGGTGGTGTCTTCAAAACAAGAGACAGCTACTATGAAGATATGGCAATACTTAGCAATCAATAAGCAAAATACACCACCCATTATGCGAACATAGTCCACTCCGTCCACCAGCATAAGTAGAGATTAAAAAAAAGTCTAGTGACAACCAAGTACTGTATCACAATGAATACACATAAGCACCAATGTGAAGCTGCACACATAGTTTAATTCTACTATTTATTTTTACTACGCAGCTTTTCGCAGCCACAATTATGTTCTGAACAGCCTGGCTGTGAAAAGTTATATGCCTTGTTCTGATACTCACCCTGCACTTCTTACACAAGAGCCCATTCAGGTCAAAGTTTAGCTTTGCCAGAGGGCAAATCTAACCGAGAGAGCAGCATACACGCCAATACCAACGGGAGAAGTAACAGACACAGTAAACAGGGAAAACCACCCAGCTACAGTTGGCAAAACCTGACGGACTTCTGTGTATGTGCAAGTCATGACAAGAGATTCTACTTTTCCCCAAAGGAAAGATATTAAGGATGAGATTATAACAACAAGCCTCCGTTTATTCCTCTAGGTGTAATAAAAATAGCAATACTGAAAGCAAGGTTTCGGGTAACGTACACGTTTCACACACACTGAACGTATCGCCAGACAAGCTCAAGCGCTCTCCTCCAGCGGCTCCTCGCCTGGCATCGCCGCGGCTCCCGGCCCTCCTACAGCGCGGTGACCATGCCTGGGGAGAGACGGGAGGCAGGTGAGAGAGTCCGGCAGGCCGCACCTCGGCGAGAAAAAACCGGCAAGGCCGGTCCGCAGCCGCCGGTCAGCCCCGCCGCGCCGCGGGAGGTCAGCCCCCCGCCCGCAGCGCCACCGCCAGCGCCGCGGCCCGGCCCGCTGCCCGCCACGGGAGCACCCGTGACCGCCCGTCCTCACCTGAGACGGGGCAGCACTGCGGCGGGAGGAGGCTCCCCGCCCCGCTCAGGGAGCCGCCGCCCCAGGGAGCGCGGCCGCGCCAGCGCCCAGCGTCGCCAGGGCCGTCGCCGCCGCCGCCATGTTCCCGCTGCCACCGGTGACCTCTGACCCCCCAATCACTTCCGGTCATGGCTGTCAAGCCGTTGCCATGGCACCGCTCCTGGCTCCGGCCTCCCTTAAAGGGGCAGCAGCCAACCCACCTCCCCCCCCACCCCCCCACGCACACCCACACCCGCACCCACTCCTTACACTCGTGTGGGTGACAGGCCTAGGGAGCAAGCAGGTGGCTGAAGGGCCCGGGAGCAGCAGGCCCTGTCCCGCGCGGGGGCACAGGACCGCTGCCCTCAGCCTCCTCTCCCCTAAAAGCCGGGGCCACCCTGCAGGTCCCCGGCCGGGAGCTTGGGCCCCGGCTCGCCTGAAAAGGAGATTTCAGCCGGACTTTTTGGGGTACACGGAGCCATGCTGCAGCCGCCGTGGGGCAGCCGGTGGGAGAGGATGGCTTCGGGTGCTCGGGAGGAAAAAGCACTCGTCTTAGTTTAGTTATTAGCTAAAAAGGGACAACGACTCAACAGCCCAACAGTGCTGCACGACGGGGAAAACCCTGCTACTGTTAGCTGCGGATTTTATCAGAAAATAGCCTGTCGAGTGTGAGAAAAGCGGAAAACGATCATGGCATGATTTCCACTGCCATGAGGAGATGGTTTCTCTTAGCTTTCTCTGAAACTGGCAATATTTTCAGCTTTTATTGCACCCTGCTTTACTGCCACTCACTGTTGACGCGGTTGACCTTTTTATACTCTTTCCACATGTATGTTTTTATAAGGTAAACAAATCTGGTGAAACCCCCAATCCAAGCAGGAAAACTCCAGGAGGTTTTAAGTAAAGTTTTATGCTTGTGTAAAACCAAAGTGAGCCCATGCCCGGCTGACTAGAGCTGTTGGATTAGGACCAGACTGACCCGGGCTCTCCTTCTGACCCCAGAACAATTTCACGTGCACGGGTGAACATGCTGCTCTGCAAAACTCCTGCAAAGTACAAATACCAGGGCAAAAACTGATCCCATATCCCTTTAGGGATATATTGCCCCATAGCCACTCCCCTGGTGGGATCCCTCTTTTCTACTACAGTTAGTTTTGAGGACAACATCGGCTCTTCTGAAGTGCCTACCATCATTCAGTGAGAATTCATTGCCTTAATAAGCACCTTTGCGGAGCTGAGAATCATTCATCAATTTGGTCAATACTTGAATTTAAAAAACTAGGAATGAGCCTTCTGGAAATCTCATCCTAAAAGTCATAAAAATGTTGGAAATTCCATTGTCATCCGTTTTTGAGGGATCTCGTTTGTTCATTCAGCCTGGAGAAGTAGGGGCTAAGGGGGGACTTAGCTGTTGTCTTCCACTGGTAGAAGGTGATTGAGAAAGTGGAGCCAGACTCTTCTCAGAGGTGCACAGCAAACAGATGAGAGGCATTGGTCCCACGTCGCAGCAAGAGAAATCCCAATTAGATATTAAGAAGGAATTCTTCAAAATGAGAATGGTCAAACACTGGAACGGGCTTCCCAAAGACTTTGTGCAATCTCAAAACTGGTCTGGACAAAGTCTTAAGTAAAAGTACTAATAGCATCCCAAATCCTTCAAAATTACTTAGCTGAAGAGATGAAGACAACTCCCTATTAAATTGCACAGTCTCTTGTGTCAGGAGGCTGTTTGTTGGGTGATTCAGCTCACCTGACTCGTGATAACTATAAAACAGGCATTTAGTCAGACTTAGTCATCAAGGTTTCCCGCTCTAGGCAGCTCCAAAAAGTGACCCATTCCATCCTAAAATGGATGTCTAAGACAGCTCAGCACACGGAAAGCTGAAATGGCTGACTTTGGTAGCACTTACTGATCAGATGATAGTTAAAGCTAGGTGAAATGATCCTCACTGGTGCCTCCTGGAAACAAGGACAAGAGGAAGGCAAACTGCGGAATTTTAAGTAGCTAAGCACAAGACCTTAGGATGAAAGAAATAACACAGGCAGAATGGCTCCGAGGGGAACACGTGTCTTGGGCTGTCAGCCATTGACTCGTGGCCAGGCTCCTGGGCAGCCTCAAAAGTTTTAATAGAAACGGGGCACCTGCGGTGATGGCATCTGCAATAGGCCTCCTGGTACAATCCTGGAATGCTAAATGGAAAGCTGTCGCCAAGTTATTATACTGCTGTTGTATAGGAAGGTGGGAGAGGTGAAACTGCAGTCATATCTATGTGTGGCTTTTCGTATTTGTGATGCAGGGAAGTCACGGCTCTTTTCATTAGTTTGATAAACTGCTAATGGGCAAAAATGCATATGGCTAATTGTCTCTCAGCTTGAAGCTCTCTGTACGGAAGAAACCCGTGCTAAAATGGGTTAATAAAATCTCGAAGAAGATTTTGTAGCTAAGTAAGGAGCTTTGGCATTAGCGTGTATCTCTGAGCGCCAAAACACTGGCCAGAATCTTACTGCAGCCCACACTCTGCCACTTCCAGGGTGACCCTGGACAAATCACTTCACTCTCCCTATCAGTGTAGTAGGAATAATGACACTTTCCTCTTGCTGAGAGTGCTGTCAGGAGATAGTAATCAAAGTTCGTAATTTGATTAGAAAATGTGAAACACTATAGAGCTCTCCTTCTTACAATGCCAACACCTGGCTATACAAACTTCCAGTTAAGATATTTTACTTATAACTGTGGAGAAAACAATTTGCTAAGACAGATAATAATGAGTAATTGTGTTCCTCTTCTTCTTAAGGACCCCAAAGCAATTTTGTACTGTTTGTAGAGAAATCGTTTTCTCTATCACATTGACATGCAGCCGACTGAAGAAGAACATGACATCTTTTCAACCATTCACCATGGCACTCTATTAGAAAATACAAAGGAGAATTTAATTTTCAGCTGCAAGTGCACAGGCAAAGTAGATAAGCACCTTGTGCTTTACAATCATATACTTAACGCTGAACTTGCATGAGGTGAGTTAGTGTAACCGTTTTGTTAGAAAGCAAAAAGTCTGCTCAAGAAAAATACAGGCATTCATAATGCCCCTACAGTTTTTGTGAAAGTGGAAAGTACAATTTCTACAGCCAAAGACAACAGTGAGGGGAAGAAAAGAATGTTCAGTATTCAGCAAAAAGGAAGAATCCGGCTGACTGGAAATGTATGTGCATTTCAGAAGGCTTTGTTAAAATAATATTAAGGTACTGGCTTTACCTCCACAAAATTAATGCCATTTGAAGCTGAAATCAAGCTTTCGACATGTTTGAAATAGAACAATATAGATTTAATTTAGCCACAAAACAATTCCTGTGGGGAGAGCTGGAAGCAGCAAGGCCTGATTTCCAACAAACTTGCTGCCTGTATCCCTCAGCCCACCTCCGTCCCCGCTGCATTAATTTCATCTCCTCCCCACACCACGGACGACAGCCCCGCAAAGCTTGAAGCAGTAGGTGCGGGTAGGCCAGTGAGTACCAGCTGCCAAGAGAAACAATAATGTTTGCTCAGTGAGGGCATGAATTTAGTTCTCGCTCCTCTGGCGTGCTGTCTGTATTAACAGATCTTGTAGGAACATGATTTTTTCTGAGACCACTGCCCTTCCATACAATTTGAGAGAAATTAATCAAAAAGGTTCAAAGGCTATTGGAGGGGGACTTGCAGCCAGACTGAAAGCCAGCGTGGCTGCATAAGCAATACTCGTGTGGAAAAACAGTCTGAAAAAACAGACTAAAAAAGATCAATTAAAACCTTTTTGGAAGGGGGTGAAATTAAAAATGATTCAGACTTTCTAGTTGTGCTAGCACCTGAGAAATAGAAAGTGAAAACAGGAAATGAAACTACCTTCCGTCCACTGACAGGACTTGGAAATGTATGGAATGAAGAATTTAAGATGTTGATAGTGACACAGGAAAAGTGAATTTTTTGGCTATAGCTGGGGTATGCTTTACAAAACGTTTTTAGTGATATGATTTGCAGTGGGATCCTTCCATCCATCCTGTGTTGGCATAGCTCACCTGGATGACAAGTGGCATCATGGAGCTCATAACAAGCTGCTAAGAGAAGGGAGACAGAGAGGAGGGGATTTTGAGCATTTGAAAACGGTGTCACTAACAACAGCAGTATGCCTAAAACATTTTTGTTTTTAATCACTATTGCTTAGTTTTGTGTTTTACTCATAGACTAAGTCCCCTTGGGGCCTATATCTGAGCTGAGGGAAATGATAGACCATGTGGCATTCAAAAGGAAAGAAAAGATAAGCAATATGGAAAATATCTTTAAGCAGCCAGTCACCCCTCCCTAGAACTACCAAAAAACAGCAGAAAGAAAACTCTTGTTCTCCTGTTCCTCAGTCACTTGAATGAGGAGACTCTCTAGGAGCTCTTGTTGCTAAATGGCCTGGCTTACATCAAAAAGTTTTCAAATTCTGACCCACAAGCTACTTATGGGTCTGCTGAGAGCCTGCTGTTCACATGACTATTTCCACCTCCTAAATCACATCAGAATGTGTTAAATGCTTTCCTAATAGTCCTATGCCATGTAAACAATTGCAGAATCAGCCCCAGAGATGCTGTAAAATGGTAAATTGAAGGAGTGGAAAGAAGAGGAAGAGGAAAGGATTGTGTGACAGAAAGGGAAAGATGAGAAGAGATCATAAATGCAAGAGGTGAGAGGTCGTGCGATGCTCTCCCCAAAGACCTCCGCCCCAGAGAGCAGTGCAGATACATCATCAGGGTCTCTACTGTGTTTTCTCCTAAAACCCTTTAGGATGGCTCTGCCCTAATCCCCATCTCTGCCCTGACACTCCTCATAGAGCTCATTTGCCGAAACTGCAGTACTCCATATCCACCCAGATTTTTCCTCTCTCTTGGGTTTTCTAAGCAAATTTCACTGCCTGTGAGAAGAGCTAAGTTACTTGATGTCTGGATCATTCACCTTCTTGCCTTCATTTTCCTACTTTTCTGGAGGGTTGGAGATAAGGCTATCACAGGCCCACATAAGGATTTTCACCTCTCCATCTGCTTGCAAAGGAAACCAGATATCCGAGCCCACATGCCCTCTTAGGTGTGGAAATTTGCTAACTGTTCATAACATGCCTAAGCTGCACTTGTTAAATTTTTTCAGAAACAGCAGCAGTAGAGAAGGGGCCTTGACTCAAAGGGTGTCAGCACAGCCGTGAGTAGAGATTACCGTCACCAAATCAAAACAGGGGAGGCAGTGACAGCATGGAAAGCTTGCACTGATTTAAGCTGGTATAATATTTCTGGTGCCAGTAAGGTAGGTGTATATCTCTGGAGACAGACTAAGCTCGTTCTTATGCACAGCCCCATGAACAGCAAACAATAAAGGCCACTGTTTACTGCCCTACAAATATAGTAACTGGCACAGGTGATATAATGGATTTAGCTGATTTGGGAAACACTATGAGTTTAAATGTTTTTGCTATCAAATTCAAAAAGCATCTGCAGGTATAACCATGAAAGGCAATTCAATAAATTACTGGATTTTTTAAACTCCCTAAAGCTAAAGAGAAGATGGATTTAATTCAGAAATGTTTATTTGATTTAGTTGCTGTTTGGTTCACAGGAGACTCCCTGCAGGGGCAATAAAACCCAAGGCTGCCTTTTTTATAGTGCAAAGATTTTACACTGCAGTCCTCTCCAGTCTTTTTAAACGTGCCCCTCTCTTGTTTCAAATACTAAGAAATTCCATTCATCATGACTCAGAAATTTCAGAGATGGAAACGATCTATTAAGCCCTATGATCCATCTTCTGAGCAGTGCAGAATTGCTCCCTATGGTGCATTCGTATTTTTAATATTTTGTCCATCAAGTTTATAAGGTCACATTACCAAAGTGTTTTAAATCACATTTCATGTTTGTGTAAACAAATACGTGGTTGTTGCTTTTCAGTAATTGCTCTTACAAACGTACCAGAGAAAGGAGGCAAGCAGTAGCCAGGATAAATGGCAGGTGACAGTAACAGGGGGGGTTGTTTTGTTGTTAAATGTGATCAGTGCTGTGCACAGTGGGCTTTCAACTATTCCTCTTTGGAGAACGGTCATTCTAATGTCAGTCATTAGCAATTTGCTGTTGGTCACTTGGGAACAGCATGTTTCCTACAAATTGCTTCTATTAGTCACCAGTTCTTGTCTAAATAATTGGCTATGAGAGAGAGAGAACCTGTGTAAGACAGGAGTTAACAGGATGGCAGAATGTATGGGTACATTGTTATAAGACACATACTTTACATTTTTTGAATGCCAAAAAATAGTGGAACGGGCTCAGATCTCTTTTACGCTGGGGTCAGGCTGGAGCTGCACCGCTGAAGTCCAAAGGAGCCGTTTGAAAAGCCAAGGCTAATGTACATGAGATCAGTATCTGGCAGCAATACAGCAGTACATTTGCTTGTCTCTGAAATGCAGTCACCTCTGGCATGAAACCTGGCAGCTGTTTCACATAAAATGGTAAGGATGTGGACCAATATCCTTCAGGAAAGGAGGAAGAGAAAGAGGAGGAAGAGCATGGAGGAGTCTCCCTAGTTTGCACCCTTTGGATTCTTGTTGCCAGCCCATTTAGTGAAAGCTCCTACACGGTGCTGTTAGTTCAAGTACCTGCTTTTTTGACAGCCTTTTATCCATTGAAAATAGGTGTTTTGGCATGACAGAAAATAAAAGGAACAAAAAAATTTAACTTACCTACTAAAAAGAAAAATGTGGCAGAGAAAGCAGGTCGCAGTCAGTAGCACATCAACATTCAGCTATGTCATTCTCATCGGGAGCTTCAGTCTTCCCACCATACCATCTGAATACGTTCTACTTTAGGTTGCTAGTTGACTGCTCTTATGATCCTACTATACTTGGTTTATGAAAGCTGAGCCTGAGAGAGTGTGGAGGTAAAAGGTTACAAATGTCCTCCCGATAAAACTCATGTCGTAGTTATAAGGAAATATTTAAGTTTGTTGTTGATGGGGAACTTTAGAGATGCCAGAAAAGGGCGCTTTGAGATCATACAAGTCATTCTGGAGCCTCTAAAAACATATATTGGGACTCAAATGCAGGCATGTTCAACAGAGGTGAGGAAAGAGAAACAGCAGGACCTTTGAATCCAAAGCTGCCGAACTTTGGACTCCCCCAGTAGAGGGGACTGGATGGTTATTCCCCAAGGTCTGGATAGGAGCCTGAGGGGGATACTGGGAAACTGGAGCTTAATTGTTGCCGTCGCGGGAGGAGGCAGCAGCACGGGGACAATGGATGGGGGTCAGAGAGGGGACAGAGGAGCCAGCCTTACGTAAGCCATTTCTCAAAGTTACACAACGGGAAATAGTAATAACATAAATGCACTTTTATAATGCATTCCTACGGAGATTTAAAATGCTTTGAAAAGGTAAGTAAATATTATATCATAAGGTGGCAGATGGAGAACTCAGAGCAATGAGGAAATAAGTGGCTTCCTTGTAACTGTAGGGAGAGTCAGAATTGTGGTGGGGAGCAGAAGTGAGGTCTGTGGAGCCCTCTGAGCACTTGGTCACAGTCTCTCAAATGCCCGGGTCTGCTGGACAGGAGGAAAGCTGGCAGATTAGGGAGAAATTTTCCCTAAATCAGGAAACAAATCAGAACAGAGAAGCACATTTTTCAAGATGGGAAAAGATGTTCGGTGAAAAAAACAGAGAAGCATTTTGGGTTCCCAGGATTTTATTACCTTTTCTAGTGTGAGCCAAAGGATCCTATCCAAGTTTCCAGAGATTATTCCTCACAGGAAAAGCAAAGCCCTAATAAAGGACATAGCAATTGCACAGTAAAAACAACAACAATAATAAAAAGATGTCTTTTGTTTAATCACCTGGACAGATCCAGTGTGATGCAAATAAAACATGGAATAACAAGCTCCAAGAGACAGGCCACATCTACAGGGGCTTGTCAGGCCAAGGCAGCAAAGTGAGACAGAGTGTGAGGTGCTGGTGGGGAGTGAGGAAAGGCAGCACTCCCAGCAGCACGCACCTGCCTGGGGTCTTTGTGATCAAGCTGCTGTTTGTCATCAGCACTAGTGACCCTCAGAAGTTTGGTCAAAAAACTGTTCAAACCACTTGTTGATTTTCCAGTGATGATAAACCTGCCGCCTCTCCTTACTACCTCCCTGGGCTGGACTAGTCCTTTCAGGCTTACCATGGGGGGAGCAACTCAACCTTGGGAGCAATCACTGGGTGCAGAGGGACCTCCATCCTGTGCAGGATGTGTCCTGTGCCTTCGAGCACAGCTGCCCCATGTAATAAGGAGTGCTGCCATCACCCAGCTCATCCCTGGCCACGAATTGCTACGCGCTGAGGACAGCCCCTGGCTGCCGCTGTGCTGGACGTACAGCTCTTGGTCAATTCCAGCTGCTCTGCCTCCGCTCATCACATGCAGCTGCCCTCTTTCCGCCTGGGACATTTGTTGTCCCTGGGCAGGCAGAAGGCCTCCCTGCCTGCCTTCGCGTGGCTTCAGCTCACGTGCAGGAGCCCCAGGCAGCTCCTGTGCCATGTGTCCTCCCTCCTGCCTACAGTACTGCTGTAAGCAGGACAGGTCATCCAGGAGAAGTTTTAGCTGGGGAGACCAGATTGTGTAGTTCAGGACTTTCCCTGCAAGACAGAAATTGAGCCTTCATCAAAAACTCAGCTCTTGCTCCTCCTGGACTGAAAGGAGGGCTCAGCCGTGCAGCCGGATGTAACATTGTACAGATCTATAGGACTCGTCCTGTGTTTTCTGTGTAAGTTTAGATTTCAGGGACTTAACGGAAAAATGTATGTCCTGTCATATGAAATGCAGTAACTAATAAATAGTGATCTGCATTTCTCCAACTGCAACATTTAGCAACTGTTGGTGACTGCAGTGTTGTAACAGGTCAGTGAGCAGCCAGGTGTTGCCCCCATTTCTGGACGGGGAGACCTAGAGCACAGGACTGTTGCTGAAGATCGCTTCCTTTTCCAGAAGGAGTGGTACATGGCCTCCTCCCTGTTATAATCCCTCCATGGGCAATATTGCTGCCAGGAAGAGCCGTAATCTGCCCTCGGTGGGGGGAACAGCATGACGAGCACTTGCAGGACGCATCTCCAGATCACCCTCCCTGGCTTACTCCTTGGACAGGCTTATCTGTGGGTTCGGAGGGGAGCAAAGCACCAGCCTTTCTGGTTGAAGGGCTGGAAGGGCTGTACATATGGCTGCCAGGAAGAATTTGGCCGTGATTACATGAAATCCAGAGCTGTTTGGTCAGTCTCAAGCTGACGTTCTCTTCTGCTCTGGCTCATGGTGGACAGGATCCGGCATTCTGGGCAAGAGTGAACGCAGCAGCTGAGGCTGGCACGGAGGGGACTGAGCCGGCTTCAGAAAAAGCATGTGGCTTTCCAAACATCTTGCAGTCCAAAGCAAAAACAGCAGTTCTGACATGCTGTGAGCAATAAACAATGAGCTTTGTCAGCATGTCTAGAGGAAATGATAATTCCCGGAGTGTGAATGATGAAATGTTAACCAAGATGGAGGCTTCGGATAGCATTGTGGTTAGGAAAGCATATGTGCATCAGTGTGGAAGAGCTGACACTAAGGCAAAGAGCCCTAACTAAGGCATTAAGATCTTCCAGGTCTCTCAACTTACTCCCCAGTGGTGTTTTCTCCTGTTCCCTGCATGAAGTGTAAAGCATTGCCTATGCCGAAAGGGAGATTTGCACTGTTGTAATCAGCACCTGAATCCACCCCTCTCCCTGCATGGCTCTTCATCACTTACCACTCAGCACTGCCATTCAGCCCTCTGAGACACACAGGTCTCGGTGCAAGTTAATTTACTATTGAACATGCATTACAAGATTGGCCTCTCTCTTTTCCGTTCTTTGGCCGCTCTGATTGCTCTGGTCTTTTCAGCGTAATGTAAAGCGTAATGAAATCAGTGCGAATGTTTTTATAAGTTACCTTGAAAGACACCTGGTAGCCCCGTGCTTAAATATTTTGCAAATCTGTTGCATAGTTTCAAGGCCAAAAATAGGCAAGGTGTATTTTTCCCCTTTGTTTGGAGGACATTAAAACTATCCACTGCAAACTGTGTGAAATGTGTCCAGTCACTCCAGCGATGAATAGCATTGACATGCATGTATTAGCAGAAAACAAGAATAACTAAAATCAGAGAAAATGACACAATTATTCATAGGAATAATATTCATTTCATAATGTCATCATTGTAGGGGTCTGTTGCAATAAATAACCTCGAGAGTTATCTTAGTGTGTGCGACAGAGGACGTATGTGCGTATGAGATCTGATTACACAATAACTTTTTCCCGATGTGCCCTGTGAAACATGGAACTTTGATCTCACTCTCCAGCCACCCATCCTGGGGTTGTTTTAAGAAAAATGACATTCAGTCCCATTATTCAATGCTGGAGAAGAAAAAAAAAAGACTCAGTGTTCTGCTATGGCTAGTGTTACCCTCAGGCATTTCTGGCATGTTTCCGTTGTAAATTAATTTTATATGTGGCCAGGAAGTACAACATCTTGTTGCATCATGTAAGAAAATACCATATTTCTTCCCTGTTGCTCATTTCCAATTTACAGAAGCATCTGGTGGGAGCATGTCAGAAGATCTGTCATTAAATGTAAGAGTTTCAGCCCACAATGCAGTTTCATGCCTGAGTCTCATCTTGAAAGAACAAGGTCAAATCATATTTTACTTTTCTCCCTTTTTAACTGTGACTTTTTATTGTGCTTCTCTCTTTCGAGCATGACAATGATTTTCTTTTCTACCAAAAACTGTTTTTGCCACTGTCACTTCTGGGCAATTTGGTTTTGGATGGAGATAAAAATTAACACTGCTGCTTTCCAGGAAAATTCTAGCGCCGTAAGTTTCCACCGAAGCCTGGCTCACAGCTTAACATGTCCAAGTTTTGAGGCACCCTCAGCAAAAAAATACAAAATACTACACAAGGAAAAGTAATAAAAGGCCAAACACTCCAGTTTGCATGAGTGATACTGCAGGGCTTGAGATGATGGCTAGCCACAGCGTGGCATTTGCTAGAGGGGCACAGATTTGTTGGAGAATATGAAGGCTCATCTTTAGTCATGGCCTCTCTCCCACCTTTTGCTCCTTTCTCTTCCTCCCTCTCCAGACCAAGCCAACATCTGCTTCACCATTCCCATCATTCTCACAATGGCAACCCCCAAAAATATCTGTTGAGCGTTAGGAGGAAGGTAGAGAGCCATTTGCACAGCATAAAAATTACTTTCATTGCTCCTACCAAGCCAAGGTCCAAGCTACACAGTCTTGTGCACTGTCTACGGGCACAGTGCCTGTCAACTCACTACCCCATACGTACAGACCTGCAGCTCTGCAGTAACAGAATCGGATTGTTTCTGCCACGCTCGTCTCTCACGACCTGCCCATTTCTGTCTCCATGCCATACCTCCCACAAGGGTCTCTCTGTCACCTGGTTAATCTGAGAACTGAGACGTGGATAAGACAGGTTGCATTTCCCAGCGGTCAGACTGGTTCCTCTGACATAAGCCTCATGCTCTTAATAGAAGCAGGAAAATTTGAGAAAATACATCTGATGTAATTAGCGTAACCTTTCTGCCAGGTGGTTAACAGCAGAGAAAATGTCTGGATTTAATATACCCATGGCCCCTCTTGATAAAGGACTAAATTCCAATCTCCACTTAGAAACCTGAGAAAACTAAACATACCCTCCCCGAGAGCTCTTAAAGAGATGGATTTCCACCACTCGCTTGCATTCCCAGATCTTTATTAGGCAAGAGGGAGCACAGTCATAAAGCCAGGCAAAACCTGCAATGGCAATATATATCCAGATAACGAGCAAAAGACCCCTCTTTTTCAGAGCTGTTGGCAGGGGTCCATCTCCCCCCCTTCCCTCTCTCTGGTGAAAAGGTCCCCCAGGGGTCAGCACGTCACCCAGGGTCAGCATCAGTTAGCAGTCCTACCAAGGCAGCGACGGAGGACCCCAACTTTGTTGCTACGGATAGAAGGGCTCTCACCTGCCTGCACACCTACCCAAAGACCGCGTGACAACACACACTGATGCTCCACACCACCCTCGTGACAAATCAGGCTGTGTGGCATGGAGCTGCGAGGCCGGAGGTTAGGCAGCAGAGTGCCATCAACCCATGTCCAGTTACCAACAAACGGGCGTTGGAGTGTGGTCTACCCTCCTGCACTGTGCTTACTCTTACCATACATTTACCTCCTCGTAAAGCCTACAGGCAGAGGTGGAAGAAGAACTATTCTGGCCTGCTTTATGGCATGTTGTTAAAGCAATCCAGGTACACAAAGGACAGACCACTTTCCTGAGCAACTATGATGCTGTTTCCTCCAAGACACTATCATAAAAGTCAGGTGTCCACATCGGTATGTCCTGAGCACAAGGGTCCTTGAGGTTTCAGGGTCTTAGGTGGCTGGAAAGGAATAACTGTGGTTTCCAAAACTGTTTTATTTTCTCAGTTGCGCTTGACAGGGGCATTGCATCATCCCAGTTTGGAGGTGGGAACCTCACCTCTCCTGTCTGTTGGGTTGCTGTAACCTGCTCTGCCCAGTACTATAATTTTAAACTATTTGGAGGCTGCTGCTTCATGCTGAATAGGTTGTGCCCCAGGCAGTATTTACCATGAGAGGTATTTCTACATGTATGCCATCATTTGCAACTGCTTATAAATGATTTGGAGTTGAAGATGTAAATGTTGATCTTCAGTCTGAAAGGCCTAGATGATTTAACTTGTTTAGTCAACTTTAGGAGACTGACAGCTTTTTAATTATAAAATATATTGCTCTCCTCTTCCATTCTGTCTTACTGGGTCTATTTGGAGTTTACTGAAATACCCAAGGGCTGGGTATTAATTCAGTTAGCTCTAGGCTGGATTCTTTGCCACATTTAGCTAAGTTCAAAACCAAGCATTACTCTCAGAGATGAAGCTGTGGTCTTAGAAATGGTTGGGAAGGTGTACGTGGAAAATGCTAAGTGTGAAGAATTTGGATATTTTTCAGGTTTTGCATATTACAGCCTTTTGCCCGACTAATTTATACTTTGTGCCCATCCTAAACCTAGAAACATAATCAGAAAACCTAAGAGAATCCTTCTGAGACCCTTTAAACCTACCTTCTCTGTAAGAAAAGGGAGGCGCTTTCTTCTTTCCTGAAAACCCCCATTAAAACAATTCATGGCCTTGACTCCAGAGCAAGAAGTAGCAGGACAGGAGTCAGGACTGAGGAGGAGACTACACGGAAAAGACAGAGGTAGTCCAAACAGCAGCAAAGAGGCAACACGGATTGTCCATGGGCACGTATCCAGGCAGATTCACTCATCTCTCCCTTCATCACATGCGGCTGATGCCCAAGAAAAGCCGTGTTGACTGGTCAGTGTCACAGCGGAGCGGTGAAGAGCGTTATTCAGTGTTTGGATAACGCATCCAGCCATTCTCCTGGCTGTCCAAACACATCGCGTGAAGTGGACAGAGGTAAAAGAGTCTGTCTGGACAGTTTCAGTAAGGAACAGGACTCATCTCTCCCACTCGTATTGAAGCGTTTCCTTTTAGTTCTGTCCTCTTCTCTCTTTTTTTTCCTTTTTTTTTCCTTTTTTCCGGAAGGCGCCCATCCAACTGGCCCTACAAGCCGCCTGTGCCGTGTAGCTGTTTCCTGTTGAGCGGCCATCAGCTGGCAGCAGGCGGTGGGGGAGCTTGGCAGCGGTGGCTGCGGTGACCTCTCTGCTGTGGGGTTTGCACAATACCCTGGGAACTCCTGGAACGGATGGGAATGATGTACATAGGAGATATTCCTGGGGTCATTACACACCACGTGAAGAGCCTGGATTGCAGCGGACCTATAAATTTCTTTCATTCATCTCCGCTGAAGTCAGCAGTCGAAAGCAATTTTAAGCTCTTGGATCATACAGAATATATAAATACCTGTATTCTGGCTAGCTGTAACAATTCAATGATAAGTATGACTCCCTGGTGAACGAACAGGATATCACAGGCTTATTTTATCTTCCAAATGGGTCAGAGTTGAATCTTTTTTTGGATTTCCACATTCATTTTCTCTTAACAGGTTAGGTTTTTACTTGGAGAAGGCATTGCTATAGTTCTCAGACTCACGGTCGCAATGGAAACACCTCCAGATCTTCTGAAGGTATTTAAAATAAATTTGTTACAACCTGCAATTTGGTTCCACTTTCTAATGAATGCCTTCATTTTTATATATAGATATAGTTTAGGCTTATGTATTCAGCCTGTATTCCACATATGTAGATCAAGTAACCTTGAATCAATATGTATCCCTTCACGACTACTTTAAGAGGAATTAAGATTAATTAACCTTTATAGGCAATAATGGCCTTTCCTGTGGTATCCTTGTTTGTGTACCATTGTCTGAAATAATGAAGTTATACCCCTTGCTTCAGCTATACTATTTTCAATAATAATGTAGGCTTTGTTAGAGATGACAAAAAATGTCTATAATATCTTACAAGAAAAGCAATTTTGCATTTTTTAAAATGGTGCAATTCTAGCATTTTTAAAAATTTCAACAGCCATTTCCAAATGCTGAAAGTTTCATCTGACAGCTGGTTGGAAAATGTGGAAAATAGTGAAGCGAGCTCAAAAGTCAGATTATTTTGGCTGGTGTGAGTATTTCTCTAGGCCTTAAAAATAAGGCAGTGGGATAAAACAAATTCTGATCTTAGCATTAGACTTGTAGGCAGTGTGTAATATGCGTGTTGTGTTTTCCAGTGTATTTTGGCCCTTGTACTCAATATACAAGGAACATATATATACACACATATAGTCTCCACTTTTTTTCACTTGTACGTTCAGTTGAGCTGTGTTTGGACTTCGAAGGACATGCGTGCAAGTACACACGCTTGTATATGTAACAGACATAAATCCAGCTCTGAACATACACATACAATAGATGCGTAATTTGTGCTTATATTGCACTTGATGCCGTGCTGAAGTCTTTCAATGAAAGATCTCAAAGTATTTGAAAGTCATTTAAGAACCAAATATCCCATGGGTATAGTCATGGGATACCTTGTATATATACCGGTATACCTTGTCCCCGTTCACGTATTTCACTAGCAGTGTGTTCAGTTCTATGCCTCCTTGTATCCACACTAGATAAAAATTAACCCTCTCATCACTATTGCATACTGGATATATTTATAAGTTTCCCAGTGAAGTGAGCTGTTTCCCCCAAGTCCTTGCTCATAAGCAGGCCTAGGAGCAGCACCCGGGAGTGTTATCATCCCGAACTGCGTACTCATCATCAGAGCAGGTGATCTCTCCAACATCTCATTTTGCCACACACTACTCCTTTGGATTTTCATATCCTGCTCATCATTCTGAAACAGAAGCAAGGATGTCTGAAGCACCCACAGCTCCAAAATGGGCTGCTCAGAATCTCCCAGGATTTGGCCCAGTTTTGTCAGAAGAGACACAAGTGCAGTGAGCGTCAGCTGGGTGAATCCCAAGGAAGGACCGCAGGATTTCTGTTAGATGCTTTGATGAGCCGGGCATAAAGCTGTCAGCATCCCAGGTCTGCTCTGAACACCACAGAAAGAAAAACAAAGTTTTAAATTAAACAAAGAAATACCATCAAGGTTAATCTTTCAAAAGCTGCAGTCCATCTGGGTGCCTTCTTCCTTGGTATTAATTACAAAGACTTGCCCTGTAATCCATAAGCGAAATATGAGTGAGATGTAAGCTTGCTGAAGTTGCATTTACTATTTTGCTTGCTAACAGGGCATCTAATCCACCATGAGCAGGAATTCATCAAGCCTCAGGGGTTACCTAAAGCACACAATCCCTCTAAATGAGCAGTAATCTCCTCCGTCGAATCTTCAATCTCATGAACTAATAAGTGATGCTAAAGGCTCATTTGCTTTGGGAGCTCCCAGCGGTGGAGGGGACGATACTGTAGCCAGCTCCCAGCGTAGCAGCGAGCAAAGCCCCAAGACGAGTGCGGGCAAAGAGGCAGATTCCTGGCATTTTTACTTTTGCAGCAAAGAGCACTTCTTCCTTGGTGCGCCAGTGCTCTGCCAAAATTTGTAAGCCACATGAACACCGAACTAAAAAGATCCCACGAACGGTCTCGAGCAGCGAGATCAATAATAATTTCCTCAAACGCCGCTCTTTTACATAACGCCTCCCTCCCTGCTCCCTGTGGGATAAACAGTGGGACACAAGGCTGACATTTTGCAGATGCTGGGAGCGCAGGCGGTTCCGGCAGCGGCGGCGGCGGGAGGAGAAGGAGGCAGCGCGGGGGAGAGGCACAGGCGACTGAAATTCATTACTTGGAGAGGTCGCGGGGGTCAGTGACAGTGGCGCTGAATGGATTTTTCCAGCCGTTTCGAGCTGAGATTTGCACTCTGTAATCTGAATGCTTTTATCTATTTCTGAAAATAGACAGGAATTTTTTCCACAGGCTGCTCCAATCTGGCCATGGAGATGCAGGGAAGGATTACAGGGATAAATTCAGGTTTTGTTAAGCAAGTGTAGCTTTTCCAAACCAAACATAGACAGCTTTCTTGCAGCATAAACACACGTACAAGAGTTCTCTTGTCGGAAGGACACATCACCTTGTGCAAGAGATGAAAGCGCTAGGTGCCATGCACAGCCCTGGAGCGCTTAACTCCTGTTTTGTACATTGTCCACCTCTCCAGGCCAGCTGTGCTAGAGCCAGTGAGATCTCTCCAAAGCTGCGGAGAATGATCTAGATTTGTTTCCCCCGCTGGACGGACAAGTACTAGTTTACTCAGTGATTATTTTCTGTTTCACTCACATTTTGCTGCAGTTGAGCTTCCTCCCTTGCTTAGTCATGTCCTCTTCTGGCAGAGGTTTCTCTGAAAAGGGAGCTGATTCTAGAAATTAGCTAGGACAGAAACCATCGGGTAGGTGTATTACAGAACTTGCAGGGATGAGGAATAAGAAACCAGCTTTATTTACTAACCTTTTTCTATCTGGAGCAGAAAATATGATGCTGGGACCTGGTTTTGCTGTTACGAAAGTGTTTTGACCTAGAAACTAAAGCATGCGCTTGGGGGTGTGTATGCTAATGTCTTGGGGTAAAATACCGTGGGATAACAGGACCTGCAATTTCATGGCATAAACTGTTCTCACAAGGTTTTACCATTTTCCTGGTGTCCCTCAGTCCCACCAGCCCTGTCTCCGAGCAGCTCACCTGCCCACCCTCGGGTTGCACGGTCACTCTCATGCCTAGCTCCTCGTAATCAACCAGCCACCCTTTTCTCTTACCTGCGCTTTAGCACCCCCACTTTATATACAAAACGGTTTTCATGAAGCATAGATAGGCACTTTTTGGATGGAAAGAGTTATGTACTGAGATGTAACCCTGCTCTCTCAGTCCGCAGGCTGGGGAGACGTCATTGACAGTAGGCAAATGCTTGTGCAGAGGCGAGTACTGGGCCAGCAGATCGGGAGCTTTGCTTACCGTCCTGCCAGGAGGTGGCTCTGCCTAGCCGTGCCCAGGTGGCAACAGAGCCGCAAAGTAAACACCCTAGAGCAATAATTCTAGGGAAAAGTGCGGGAAAAAAAGGTAATTCGATTAAGCATTACAGTTACTAATGACAGTAAAACCTTTGTGGTGGGGAGGTATGAATCTGGATGGAGAAGAGTATACATGACAGGGGCCACATCAGGGCAAGCAAGGGTTGGAAAATCATGCCAAGAGCTGAGCTGCTGAAGCATCCTGACAGCTCTGAAAGATGATGATGGGGAGTGACCATCCCCTGGGAGCCTTCTCAGCTGGAGATTCAGAGCAGGGGAAAGGTCTCAGGAGGCAGCCAGATCCACTGAGCTTCAGCTGTTTGACAGAGGCTTAGATCAGCCCTTCTCAATGCAATACGGCACGTCCATCAAAACAAAAAAACCCAAACAAGTAAATGAGTGCAAAAACCCATTGGCATTCATCCATGCCCTTAACATTTACCAGCAGTCTCACCACGCTCCTGTCTGTGCATCCTGCCATTTGCCTGAGCTCAGAGCACAGTTTCATTTCAAGCCAACAGCAAGCACTGCCTGGGGGGGGGCAAACGCCTTCAGAAGCAGCCGTTCTCTGGCACAGAAGAAGAGACATCAGCCATTTCCCCCCAGCCAGCTAATACTGACAGTAAAATTAGTTTAATCCATAATTTGGAAATTAAGTTTCTATGATTTACCAAACTAGTCAGACTGGAGCTTTAAACATCACCTTTTCCCAGACAAGCGAAGAGACTAAAAACAAACCCTAAAGAAGCGTTCAGAGGAATTTTCTTGTGGGGCAGGATGTCTGTGCAGATGGCAGCCCAATGCCGAGGATTTAAGATGGTGCTTGGGCTTAGAGGACTCTCTGCACTTGCTCCTGATGGTCCCACCGGGTAGAGTTCCCTGTGCACCAGCCTTCCCATACTGGTAGTAGGTGGGCTCTGTGCTATGAGACCTTCAGCTGGCTCTTCTGCCTCTCTTCCCCAGTAAACAAATAGTGGCAGACTCCTGTTCAGCCTTGTCTATTTTGGGATCTCTACCAGCCCTACTGATAATCACTGTTATAAATGTTTACACTGATGGGATACTGGCCCATATTGTACAGAGATAATAACAGTACAATTTGATATTCATGAGGTGCTGATGATCTCTAAATATAGAAACAGAGTAATTATTGCTGGCATTACAGGCTGGATCTCAAAAAGCAGATAAATGGAGAAATGGATATGCTATTTATTGCAGCTTCAACAGTAACAACAGGAAAGCTGTCTCCCTTGATTAGGCAAGGACCAGACTGCAGAAGGCAGAGCTCATGGCAGAGGAGTGAAGGGCTGTGATACCCTGTCAATGGAAGGGAAAAGCACAGCTGTAAAAAAAAATCTGAAAATGCACCTAATGCCAAGCTCACCCCAATGCACGTGACTATGCAAGATGACGATGAAGCAGGTTGACTGTACCATGAAAACCTATTATGTAGCTGACTGGAAAAAACATTGCAAACTTTTCTACCGAAACCCCTTAAGGAAAGACGAAGCCTTTGGCCACCACAATCAATGCATGTCTGCAGCTGGAGCAGGCTGCTAGGGTGCAGTGAGAGCATGCTGAACGCAGATCCCAGTTGTTTGCATTCGCAGGCAGCGAGCTCCGGCCGCTCTCCAATTGCATGAGCTGCAGAGTCACTCAAGGCTTGTACACGGGCCTGTAGGATGAGCAGGGTGTGTGGCATCCCTGCGTGCTGGCCACTGAATGTGCACATTTCATCGTTCCTTTGATTCATTTTAGGAACATTTAGCTCTTGCTGAAGACAACAAAAATAATGGGTACTCAGGGCTTCTGATAAACAGGCTGCTGGTTGACTACGGAGTCCTTCAGTACAGGTGTAGGCACTTAGCTTCAGGCGTGCAAGTTGGTATCACTGAGGAATTTTCTGGCAGAATGTCTCCTTTGTCAAATGTTGTGTATTTTGGTATAGGTGTGTTTGGGGCGGTGTCCTTTTCCCAGTCTCTAAAGGATGCTAGCAAGGTTAGTTACCTAATGACTGGAAAGATACCCATCTGTCTGGAAGCCTGGCCTTTGTAGTTTCCATGCAGCAGTGGTACCCACGGAGCTGAACACTGCGCTGGCCGGACTGCCAGAGCCGTCCAAGATGTAAAGCTGTTTTGTGCAGCCGTTCCCTCACACCCCTTTGAGGAACCTCACCCCTCGCTGGTGCTTCCACAACAGACAAAGCCAGATTTGCTTTGACTTTGACCTTTACCACCACTGTGCTGAACAAAGCACTCACCAGTTTCTGTTGCTGTAGAAAAAAACCACATGGATCGTATCCAGGCTGTTGCCCCAGAGAGATCAAAAGAAGGGAAGCCTTCAAACAGAACAGGGCAGGAGCTGTAGGTTCATCGGGGGTTTGGTTCTCAGTATGACTTTTGACAACGATTTTCTGAAGTGAGATGAGGAAGGGATAGAAGTAACCCACCGCTTTCAGACTTTAGTCTGAAAGTTAATTGCAAAGAGGATGTTTCTAAGAGCAGTAATTCCTGAATCAGACTCCTGATTAGGTGATTCTGCAGTCCTAAGAGTCAAGCAGCAAACCAGACTCTAAACTTCTCCAAGGTTTAGGGAACTGGTGCTTGCATGTGAACTTCACATGGATCACTCCAGTGCATGAAGAGCTAAAATTATTCATATGCTCTGCTGCTACTCTTCTGCCCTTACTATATCTTCTCTATGCATACTACTAGCCAAAAGGGGAGAGAAAGAGAAAAGAAAAGAGAGAAAGAAAAAAAAAAATCTAAAGAATTGCAAGTGAGAAAAAAATGGAGGTAACACTCCATAGCACTCCATATGGTGTTTAATATGTTCTTGTGGGTACACAAATATTGACTAACCCTTGAAATGCAGTACAGTTAATTGAAGTGGATTATTCTGTGTTGTTGGGGCAGAGGAAGTCAAAGTTCCCCAGACCTGTACATGTTTTTGTCAGACAACACCTCGAAGTTTTTACTTCAGTTTTACAATTGGGGAAACCAAAGCACCGAGAAGTTACATTGCTCGGCCAAGGACCCACAGAAAGTCACTGGCATGATTTCCATGGGAGCTCAGCCTTGTTCTTGGTCACCGGCCCTCTCAGACAAGAAGGGTCTCGGTTAAACTGGACATGCATGGGGTTTCAAACTAGTTGTCACCAGCAGCATGAGCTACATGGCTTTGGGGAAACTCTCCTGTGCTGTGCTTGGCTTTGTGTCAGTATGGTGGAGAGAAATGAATGGCTGCAAGCAAGCTGGTGTCACTGCCTGGAGGTCACAGCGACTTGGCAAATGGACCCCAATCTCTCAGACAAGCTCCAGGCTCGTCTGCACCATGTCAGCTCCCGCACCAACAGATTCACTAGATGTTTTGCTTAAATAACTGGTGGGGGATGTTCTCGTCGTCGAACATGTGTTTCAGTTGGATAGAAACCGCTCAGCCTGTAGGGAATCTGTGCTGTGGCAAAGGCGGATAAGAACGGTATTTTTTAATTAAAAAAAAAAAAAAAAGGCATTTCAAGCATAGTTTGTACTCTGCTTGGGGAGGAGCTCTCTGCCCCCAGGGAGTTTTCAGGATGCTGAGCCGTGACAGCAGCTGTTGCTTCCCTACTTGCTGCGCTTAAGCAATATATTGCTCTCCTAGGCAGGTGGCGACGGAGGCAGAGTACCACCTTCTCTGATATATTCCGAAGCTCCATGTAGTCTATTCAGGTTACAACAGAAACCTCAAATTGGGATGCTGCTTCAGAGCTGGAGGACAGAAATGTTCACTCTGTTGCTTGTAGGTCCCCAAGGGTCTTGGAGGAGCTCTCGGGGGTCCAGCACAGGACACTAAGAGAAGTGGGTATGCTGGCAGGAGGCTTGGATTCACTATGAGAGCAGTGCTGCTGGGAAATTCGTAGGCTCTACAAATCAGAATGTTAAAAAACGCAGCTCTGAGGTCTGCTGCTGTAAGCTTTGTGAAGTAAAGACAAATCACCAGTCTCTAGGGACAATACTAAATTTTGTATAAGGGAAAAATGTGACATTCATTCGTAACTTCCAGGTTTTTCCAATTCGCGTTTGGTCACAGTTCAAGGTTGTGCTTCCCAATTGCAGCTCTTTACTGTTGTTTTTTTTCCCCCACAAAATATGAATTTTGTCCTGATGAGGTCAATGGTTGGAATTTTCTATTCAAGAAGCTTTTTTTCTCAGTCACAGACGGCCGTAGGCCTAGCAACTATGCAAGTCTGAAGGTCACCAGTGTCCTGTGGCGACAGTCAGGGTTTCTCACCAAAACCAGTTCTCTGTGCCTGAGACCTGGTCCACCCCTGCATCAGTCCGGTTGCGTGAAACCAAGGGATAAAACGGAAGTGAAATAGGAATGACACTAGTGTAACAGGTCCCAGGAGCTGCTCTGGCAGTGTTTTATTTGGTGCATTTTCTCTGCCATGGTTGGCCTTGTTTTTTATAGTTGTGACTAAGAGGTCATAACTTCTGGGGATTGGAATAACTCATATTTTTTAAACAGCTCCTTTGAAGCACAGTGCAGAGGAGTGAAGGCACACGTTGGAGAGGAGAAGGGAGTTAAGAGAACAGGAGAGGGTTAGGGTGGAAAAAAGGTGGGAACCCCAAATCTTCCCTTCCTACCCAGTTTGCCTTATGCACATTACAGAGAAGTATGTCAAAAGCATGTCTTCACATGCAGCCGTGGGTCAGTTTGCTGTTTGGGACAATGAGGGTGGGAAGTGGAAATAATCGTTGTTTTTAGCTCGAATGAACATGTCCAAACCAAACCTTCACAGCTATCTTTCCTCATAACTTTTTCCACTTCCGCTACCTGCAACTCTCCCTTTGGAATGAGCGGTGGAAACAGTCCTTGTGGGTCATGAGAAAGGATCAGACCTCTAAACATGTTGTTATTCCTGTTTTCCAGCTCTTGGCACTCACAAAAACAGATGATTAAATGGAGTAGGTAGTAGTAAACTGATCCAGCTGTCCCAGCAGGTACAGGGAGTTGTCTGCAGAGGAGTAAAACTGCTGGAGTAGACATTTTCCCTATTGCAAAGTCGCCTGTTGTTCTTTACAGCCAAAGCAACGCAGATGCTGCAAAGAAGCGTCACCTTAGTAGAACCTTTCCTGCATTTTTGTTCAGACTTATTACTAGATACCTTGTCTGCATTGCCCTGTAACAAGCTTATGAGCAAATTAGCGTCTCTCATACTTTAAGAAGACAGTTTTGGGTTTTTTTTTACTCATATAATTATACAGGGGCTAAGAGAACGGGCTTTGACTTGTCATGAATAATAAAATAAATAATAAACGTCAATAACCACATACATACACACACCCCTTATCTAGTACAGGCTATTTTGAATTTATAATAGCCTTACCCCTTAAAGAAAAAGAACTGAAAATAACTGTGAAGTTTGTATCTTTCCTCCCGCAGCCCACGGAGCTATGAGGTCTATTAGATAGAGACACCAAAGTTCATTTGCTGCTGATGCACAACCACCCCTCTCAGTGAGCTGACGGGCATTTTACCTCTCCTCAAGCATTCAGAGCCGTCATAGCAGTACTATTTTCAAAGCACACAGGTATTTTCTGGAAAAGCATATGAAACATGTGACACTCTCTTTGGAAGCTATGGGAAGTTTTAACTTGCTGCTATGTTTCCATTCCCTGTGCACGCTCCAGGGAGAGGCCTGCACAGTACGGAGGTGACGAAACATGCGCCTGGTCGAGATGAGGGAATGGGAGAAGGCGGATGGCAGAAAGGAGCCCACAGGGCCTGTCCTGGAGCTCTCACAGGTGGTTTCAGGAGCCAGGACGTTAGGGTAAATGAAGGGAGAATGGAAAATACAGCAGGGAATTATTACAGAAGGGGCATTTTGCTCTCCCTGAATGGACAGGGCTTTTGGCTTGCAGGAGGAATGGGCCCCCTTCGTTAGCTTTCCCCACTGCTCCTCATGACTTCGTCTGTTGAGCAAGCTCCTTGGTTTCTGCTGGGAGAGGAGATGAAGTCACTTATGAGGCCAGGATGGGGAGAGGACTCAAAGGCCTCTCTTGGAGGAACATTCCATGGAAGAATCCAACAGACATAGAGACGAGAAAGTTTCAAAGTAAATTCAACTTAAGAAATGCATAAGACCTCCTAAAATCAGACTCCACAACAGCCTTGGTCACTGGGTCTGGAGCAGGAGAGGGCTCAGCAGAGGGTACGCTGGTGCCAAGCAGGAGCAGAAACTCAGGACAAGCACATAGAACACCGATCTCACACTCTGCCAACAACCCACAATCGACAACAACATGGGGAAACAAGTTATACCAGCCCCCAGAGACCGAGCCTGAAGGAGGGACTACAGGATTCCAAGCAGAAGTAGGACAGTCCGTTATGTCTCCACTCCCACATCACCATGGGGACACTTCTGCCTCCCAACTCCGCTACCCCACTGAGACATGAAAGACCTCCTGGCACCTTTGAGTGTTGCCCAGCAGGACTGGTGGTGAAAATCAGCCTTTATGAAATGCAGGCCATCCCTTGAGGGGTGCCATTTTGCTTCAGAAGTGCTGCCACTCTTCTCAGAGAAGCGAAAGCCATCACAGCCTTTGCTGTGCTCATGGGGTCACTGGCTTACAGTGGTCCCCACTGCAGCAGCATCAGGGCTACTAGACCGACTGGTCCAGGTGAGGTGACCCTGCTCAGACCCCCCAGGTACAGACGCTTCAGTGCAGTCATTACTTTGCACTACCTGAATAGAAAGTCAAGGTCTGGCAGCCTTGGGAGATGAACAGTCACGGTCACTCAGTAGTCCTTAGACAACACTGCAGATACCACAACTGGGTGAGGCACCTCTGGCAGCCCCAGGGACAGTGAGAAGAACATAAAGCTGCTTGCAAAACCAGCAGCAGTGCTGCTCGTGTACATGTGCAATTGGGAATCGTCCCGCTATGAAGGGAGAGTTTAAAAACAGCCAAACATTTTTCCTTTGTTCTTTATTTTTCTGCCATGACATGATGCAAAGAGCAATGTTATACAGATGGTCAGCAATGAAGTTGTGTAACAAAAGAGAAAAGCGGTTGGCCTAAAACATCTGACAGGGATCCTTCACGATTAATCAAGGGCCAGAAATAAAAGTGACCCCCACAGCACTGGTAGGGAAAGCTGGGAGCTGCTTCCCCAGCGTCTCTTATGTACCATATCAAAAGGCTACCTGAAAATCCCTCACTGGAGTCAGCCAAATTATTCAGGAACCTCAGCCAACTCAAGTATCTTCTGCTTTATGAGCCTTGAGGACCCTAAGGCATGTGCACTGCTGCTATTCGCTGCAATGGATTCAGACCGGCTCTCTGCTATCTATATTTATCACGATCCCCTCAGGAAGTGCTTTGGCAGGATTTTGTAATGAAAACCCTGCCCAGAGCACTCTTTGGCATGCAGCGAGCAGCCTTAAAATAGCGCAGTGACATACTGCAATAATTACTCATATTAACACTCTTCATTGTGCTGTGTGACGCTTTGTCCCCGTCGCCTGGCTTGTCCCACTGCCTGGCGCATGATGGGACGGCAGGGAAGAGCTGGTCTTTCCTAAAAGGCAAAGTTCAGTGCCAGGCTCGGACCCAAGCCCCTGAAAACCACGCAGACCCAATTACAGTCTCATCCATCACGCCAACTGAGAGTCAGCGCCAACGCCCCGATTTGCTTCTAAATCCAAAGTTTGCAGGTGTTCAGGCAGGATATTTTGGCTCCTCTCTAGCCCATCGGTGTTGTTTGAGGAGATCATTGACAACAATAAGCATAAAAGCCTAACCAGAGGATAACTTGTACCCACACTATAGGAGCAGGCTGGTTACTTGCTGGCTACATGCTGGCTTCCAGTCTAGCCCGCATTTTCAGGTTTTTATACCCTTTGGAGTAAATCTTCCTGCACTGTGCTAATGGTACATCTCATTTTACCTTAAAAAGTAAGAAAAAAGTAGTTTTCAGTCAGAAGAGAGATGGGGAAGTGGGGACAGCTTTGCTTGAAGTTGACAGAACCCTCAAAGTTTCAGTATTTTTGAGGAAAAGTTTTTCTTTGTTCAAAAGAAAAAAAACCTGCTTGAATTGCTTGAATTGTGCATCTTGAGCATCTGCAGTGCATTTTTTCTGTTGACAACAAAATGAGCTTTTGAGAAACAACTTGTTACTCATGCCTATTTACCTAAACTTGCTGGATTTCAAGAGCTCAATCTAAACCCCATCCAAGTCAGTACAAAGAATCCCAAAGACTTCAATGGGCTTTGATTAAAACCTTAAATCCTCTAGGACTGCTCAGGGTTCCCCACGGTCATGGTTCACATGTTTCAAGAAGACACAGTTCTCTAATTACAGAGGCCAGGGTCTCGGAACAGATATTGAGGTAACTGCTTAATTACGGCTTCACAAGGAGAGATAATATTGCAGTCCCTTCAATATACTCTGATACAGAGAAAGAGAAGTTATGGCATGAAGACTCCTTTCAATCTTTATTTTCAGTGAGTGTACTGTCACTTTGGGGAAAATTAGGATCTGATAATACACATCACTTCATTTGCTGGTACATGATGTGATCACCGCAGAAAGACACCCCACGTACGCTATTTGTGTATGCTACCCTTTGTATTTCCATAGTGTTATTTAAGGAGCTCCAAGCCCTTCCTGAAGCTTAGCCATGCCTATGTAGGAAGTTACGACCACGCTAACATCTCTCCTCTGCCCCCTTTTTTAGGCCTAATGAATTCAAAGATGTGGAGAGTTATCAGAGCATTCACAAACAGCAAATTATGACTGAAGGAACAACAGCAAACAAAATCAACGCATAAGGCTATTTTTTTCATTAAGAAAACTTGTTCAGGCCACATGAGTTAGTGAATGTGCTCACAACCACTTCTGTAACTATGATGCCATGGAAAAATGCTATTCCAAGAAAGCATCTGGCTAAATACAACAGACTCCCATTAAGCGATCCTACACTTTTGTCACACTGCAAAACATCTTTCAGAATATATCAAAGAACATTTTCCAAAGTTGTCTTTCTCTAGCGTGTCATCAAATCTACCCTGAAAGCACAGCTCGGCAATGAACTCAGTATCTGAATTTGTAACGGAATAGGTATCTGCCAAACATATCGTCACCAGCAAACAATGCACTAGTCATATGGATTTTTTTTTCCATGCACCAGCCTTTATTAAAACTTTCTCAATTAATTCTGTGGTCTCCAGGACCTTCTGCCAAGGTCACCATTCATGGCTGAAAGGGCTGCTCACTGAGTAATGAACACTAACTTCTCTGGAGACTTTCTTGTAAGCCATAATCAAAGACAATCTTCAGTTAATTGCTTACACATACTTGGTGCATTAACAAGAGGAGCTTTAAATATATATATACACAACCAAACACAACTGAGGAAGGCAAAGCTTAGATATTAGCACCATACGAGGATTTTGTTGATGACTTTTCTATCAAAGCCAGATCTGATTAGTGACATGGGGGAAATGTTTTATTTGGAATAAATCCTTTGCTTCAGAAGACCATGTCTCAAATGCAGTGCTGGACGGCTACTCCTGTTCTAGCATAAATTCTTGCCTGTGAGAAGAGGTCAACCATAGGCCCTTGCCCTAATTACTGCTCTAGATCTAGCTGCCTGCTGAAAATTCACTCATAAATGTCTGATTTTGAACCAGACTGGGTTGGTTAGTCACAAAGACTTCCCCTTTGATGTGCAACTCTCTGGGCACAGCCTGCCTTATCACACTCAAAAGAGTAAGAGTCTAAGGAAGCGCTGTCAGGAGCAAGAAGGACCTCACCAAATCGAAGCAGCCTACTCACGTAACATCCCACTCACCCATAACATTGGGTTATTTGAATCTGTGGAAATGCTGCTACTTAAAACTGATCAATCAGCTTGGCAATTATCAGGGATGGCTCTCAGCCCTATCTCACCATGGCCCCTGGCTGAACAGAAGCAGATGGCACAGCTGTTTTACAAAAACATAATAAAATAGTTGCTGCTTTCTTAGCAGAATTCAGGGTGTGAGTTATCAAGACACCATTAGGGTTCTGAGGGTTTTATTTAAAAAAAAAAAAAAAAAATTGGAATGACTTGACCCCTTTCCTCCTTGGAAGTCCAGGTTCAGACACCCATTCCTGCAAAAATAGAATCAATATCCATGTTCTCAGTAGCTTCTTTCCACATAGGGCCAGGACTTCCACAAGTGAGCTCCCCTGCCCCAAAACTTCTGCAGCCTGACTTGTGATCCAGAGGAACTGATAACCTCTGCTGAAACACAGCATAGAGCAGGAGATATCACTGACAGCTCCAGACATTAGCAGAGCTCAGCAGGAACCCAGGAGAGGTCAATGGTCAGGGGAACATCTGTCCTGGTGTCTTAAATGCCAGAGTTACATGAGGGAGCCTGCACAACTCTGAGCCTTCCTCTGCTGCTATCCATCCTCTGCTCTTAAGGGCACTTCATTTACTCATAGAAGAAGAGCTTCTGGAGACAGCATATTTTGATATTCAAATGTCTCAGGTGGGGCTACAGGCCACCCTTCTTACACCAAGTAGACAAGACCAGGCATCTTTAAATGTCTTAGAACATTGCTTCCTTTCAAGTGTGCAGAGGGGCAACCTCTAGTCTCCAGGAGGAAAACCAGAGGGTACAGTGATGGAGAACTAGCAGAGCCTACCAAAGACTTGCACGTTTTCCTCTTTTTCACTTTTTTTCCCTTTGAGACACTGGCGCACGAGTCCTTTAGACTCCTGGACTGCCCAGAGAGTAATTTCAATGGGTACTACAGCTCCAAAAGAGAATTGTATCAAGGTCCTAGAGAAGAATAAAAGAGATCCCTAGGTCTCTTCTCCTTGCTTATGCTTTATGGTCCTTCTGTAGGTTAAGTTAACAGGTTTTCCTAGGTATGCCACAATCCATATTACATTATTTTTCCATTGCTAGTTTCAAATTATACTGCTTCTCCCTCTAAGCTCATAAAAAGCTCTTTTTAAAAGCTCATAAAATTTCACCTGTATACGTTTATGGCTCTCAGGATATGAACTAAACTCAATTGATTTAGCTATATTTACCACTGCTGAACTTCACGCTGTATTTCACTGCACTATCTTTTCAGGAGGAATAAGTCACTTCCTTCTCCTTTCCTCTTGCTGAATTCTTCCAGTGCAGCCACTGAATCCAGAAGACCAACTTTTGCCCCCTTTTGTTGGAAACCCACCAATATAATTCTGGCTTAAAATGTAAATAAGTGTGTCTACACTGACAGATAGCTTAATTTCCTACCTCTCTCCCAGGCCCTAAGTCTGTGATCATCCATACCACATAGTCATAGAATCATAGAATAGTTTGGGTTGGAAGGGACCTTTAAAGGTCATCTAGTTCAACTCCTCTGCAATGAGCAGGGACATCTTCAACTCGATCAGGTTGCTCAGGGCCCCATCCAACCTGACCTTGAATGTTTCCAGGGATGGGGCATCCACCACCTCTCTGGGCAACCTGTTCTTAGTTTGCTGAAAGTACTTTCTTCCAAAAGGAAAAACAAGCACAGCTGATGGGACTCTTACCCCACATTTCCCATGAGGCAGGCAGTGCAGGTGTGGAAGGCCCCAGTTTTGGTCCCTTCCCCTGTGACGGTCCTTCAGTGCTCCTCTGGGACCCTCCACACTAACCTCTTCTGAATATTCACACACGATAACCCAGAGCATGCAATACATACCATTAATATCACGTTATGAAAGCACGAGCCTGTCTGGTTACAACACCCACACACACATTTCTTCAAGCTTTTTGGGAAGAAGAAAAAAAAAAAAAGAAAAAAAAAGAAACCCACAGAAAAATAATAACAATGTGTCAAGGCCATAACTTGTGGCCCAGGAAAGACCTAAGCCCAGAGCTATGCAGCGTGGGTGCAGCCAGGCCGCTCCAGAGGGACTCAGCCTCCAGCAGTATTGACACCAGCCACTACATACCCCTGTGGTCTGGGGACACCCTGAGGGGTGGCTGCCTTCAAGAACAGATGCAGCCAACGAGAGAGTTCAAACGTCAAACCCAGCTCCAACAAGCACCCAAATCCATGGCAGCACCTTGCAGACCTCACCTCTGAAAAACCTGAGAGGCTTCTTTGGTCCGGCCAACCTAGGTCAGGTCTCTCTTGGTCTTGCCAAGGTCAGACAAAGAGGCCTTAGCCAGCAGAAGACCATGCCTCTAATGTTGACAGAAATTAACACCCGTAAAGTAACATGGTAGCCAGGCATAAACCCAAAACTAGAGGCAAAGTTTATTTAAACACGTTTGAGTTGCCATGATTTCTTTTCCCATTTTAGACAAGACCATGAAAACAGTTTTGATCTCTAGCCCTTTATTTCCTTTATGGCTGGAACATGAATTGAATCAACATTTCAGGACCTGCAAAATATTTTGATTTGCTTTTGGTATTTGCTTATAAAAATGATTGGAGTTTGTCAGAGGGAGTGGAAGATCTGGGTTATTTTTTGCTGCTTGGGGAAGGAATGAATTTGCAAGGGGTACAACAGGAATTGGCTCCAGCCTTTCCCACTTTGTGGTTCATCCTCTCTTGGCTTTATAGTAAATTGTTGCACGGGGCTAGAATGATCCAGCACTGCTTGATTTCTCACAGCCTTGTGACTGAAGCAAGTGTTCAGCCCTGGTAGCCTCACGCCTTGGCAGTGGTCACCTCTGCACGGTCCTGACCTCCACAGAAGGAGAACAACCCCTCTCCCACACGCACCTTGCAGGGCACATGGCTGCCACAGGAGGAAGAACAGTGGCAGTGGCCATGCAGAGGCATCCTACATGATGGACAGGGACCACCAGCCACCTGCTCCAGAGAGGGAGGCAGCAGGTCCTGGTTGCCACTGAAAGCAGAAAGCTGATTGACTTCAGTTAAGTGTGTTACACAGAAGTCTGACGGAAGGAAAAAATCACCCCAGTGTGGAAGCTTCTGCCTTTTCTTCTCCTAAGAAACAAAAAATTATGCACTTGTCCTGTCCAGAAAGATCTGAAACAAGGACTAGGCTGAAATCAAGACCCCAGGTATGAACATCCCTGAAGTTTAGGAGAGGACCTCCTCTCCTAAGACGGGCCATCTTAAAAACCTCTCTATAATGGTCGAACTAAAGTCCTAGATTCTAAGCAGAAATGAATTTGAGAACATTACATCCACATGCAGATCTTAATTTAGCAGGTTTTGGCTGTGGGAAATTACTGATGTGGCACACCAGACCTAAACTCACTGAGACACCTCAATATAAAGACTCTCACCAGGATATTTGAAAGTGAGAAGAAATAAAATCAAATGTGGAACTGTCGTCTCATTTGGTTTTATACAGCAGACACTGCGTGCGTGAAAAGCAGCACACCGTTCCTATTAACAGTCTCACACTTCTGGTCATGCTTCCTGGAAGTAGGTGGTTCACTGCTCATTTTGTATTGTTTTAAAGGTCCTATCATTTCCTTTAGGGAAGAGATTGATTGGCCTTGATAAATGGACCAACAGCCCTTTCATAAGAGATCACACAGTGCCTGGGAGCATGAGGCCAACCACACTCATCAGGTTATGGGTGAGGTGCAACCACCAGCAATGTGGGCACAGGAGGAAAACATCACCTACTGCTCTCCAAAGTCTTTCCTTGAGGTTCTGAGGCCGGAGGCGCCGTCTGTATTGCAGTGCTAGATGATGGGGTCAGCCTGGTCCAAGTATGTGCAGTCAAAGAGCAGCTAGTACAACTCTGACTGCTCTTCACAACCTCCCTGCTGGAGGTTATCACCGTCTCAGATCTGCTCACTGAGCTACTCATAGGAACGCTGCCTAAGCCACTTCTCTCAAAAGATGTCCTCCTCGCAAAAAAACAAGAATTTCACTATTTACCTGAATATTGTTCAAATTGCTTGGGATCCTTTGCAGATAGCCACACCATGAGCAGATCTAAAGGAATCAAAATATTTAGGGGATGTCAGATGCAGTAATTTCTTCAGCAAGCAGAGGTGCAGCTGGAAAAACTTATGTGCGCACAGACCTGGTACCATCCCCTCAGCCACTGCTCTCCATCATGTCCTCCTCATACAGGCAACCTCCTCCTGCTTTAAGCTAACATCAATGTACTGAGTTACTGCTGCAATGGCATCGTACGCACAGAGTGCTCTCAGCTGCGTCATCTGCTGTAGATGTGGTCATCTCGAGCAGGGTGGGCAGCAACATCTTACCTTAGCAAGACTGCAAGATTAACCAGTGCTTGTCTATCAGAGCTACTCCCAGAGCTGGATTCGTTTTCCTAGCAGGACTATAGGTCCCATATCATATCTCCGTGCCACTGAAAGGCAACAAGGCTTTATCTGCAGTCCTTGCCGACAGACACATGCGTGCTCTTTTGGTACGCCAAGCCAGCTGGATGGGAACCAAGCTAACCGCGGCTACGTGGCTTTCAGTCTGAGCTGGCTCACATCCTCCCAGCTTGGAGCGCAGGCAGTGCAAATGCATCTGCCTGCAAGAGACCATGTAGACAGAGAAAGCAAGAGGCAGACGGAGAGTGGTGCAGCAGTGTTAGTCTCTTAGAAAGCACCTAATGATCCCTGGAACGAGAGTTTCTGTGAAAAGTTAGGCTCTCTTCACCCTGTTCTCCCTGCGGTCCCAATCTGCCCTTCTTTACTGCTAGCTGTTTTCAAGCTGGAGGCAGGTGAACAAATAAGCATGTGGTAACTGAAGCTTTGATAAGCAATGTTGCTTACCTAAAAAAAGAAAAATTACGAATTAGTCTCTCTCTCCATTTTAAAATCAGCCCAAATTAAAAAAAAATAAATTTTCTCCTTTCAGTGGAAAATTCTTTGACACATTTAGGTTAATAAGTCCATTTGATAGATGACGTATCACTCATGTTCCCATTTCCTAATCACTTCCTTGTCTCGCAGCCACCCTGGCTGAAGACTGATGATGATAGCTTCTAATAGCCGGCACAGCTGCCTTGCTCCTGCCAGCGCCGGGCATGGCACCGCGCGCTGCGGTCACTGGTGCTGGGGCTCTGCCTGCTCCCTCTGCGGGGTGGCCACGGCTCAAAACCCAGCTGGAAATAGTGCCTGCTCCTGGGAACTGGACGGTGGACATTTTCACCCTAGTAATACCCTCATTATGTTTAGAGCAGTGGAGGAAAGTCTGCAGCGATGCTTTGCAAAGAAAGGCGGTTTTAGAGCAGCACCTCCTGCAGGGCACGTCTCCATGGGGTGGGTGAAGAGCACCGCAACCCCATCGCTGGCCTTGGAGCTGGAAATCATCCCCATAGCTCTCCGACCAGGGAGGGTGTCTGTGCAGGACCAGCTTGAGGCGAGGAAGAGAGCATGCATGCAGGTCGTCCTCAGGTGCTCTGCCTTGGTTGAGGAGCACCTATGGGTGAAGCGTGGGTGGTCGCAGAGCATCTGCGGAGGAAGCGCCAGAAGGCCATGATCCAACTTGCAGCCACCACTAGCTTGATGAGCAACCGAAGCCATGCCCGGTAAATACTTGTACATCGCGGCTGCTGTGATGGATGATCCCTGCAAAGGCGGGGTGGGCTGTTGGTGCCTGGAGACTTCCGCAGGCACTCCGCCTGCTCCGTCACCCTTCCCATGGGTGCCTGTTAGGGCAACACAGCTCCTCGCCTGCCCTGCCTGAGGCCCTGGGCACGATTTCACACACAGTTCCTATCTCAACAGGCCCCTGTTATCAAAGGGAAGAGGCTGGTATCACAGGGAAAAATCTGGATTTTGTGGGAATTGAGCTCCGCTTTGTAGGAGGCCATCCAGCAGTGGCAAACATGAATGAGAAAGCACAGGGAGGTGCTGTGCTGCTGCTCCAGGGTAACGCCAGCTCTGAGCCATGCTCCCGTCACCCAAATATGCAGGCAAAGATGCAAAGCTGGACCAAGCTGCTGCTTCTGGGCTGAGGGATACCAGCATTTCCCTGGACCATAAAAAGTATGCTCTACTCTAGCCGAGGGGAACTGCACCTCCATGAGTGTTGTTCGAGGGCTGTATGCAGAAACACCCTCACACAGCAGCTTAAGAGACAGAGCTGCTGGAGACCCATGTGAATCCTGCACGTGTCTGATCCTTGCAGCATGTTTTTTCTTGCAGTGCTCATTACACCAGAGACAGAGGCTTTTCATTTCAAGCAACTCATCATTTAACATACCTTGTTAAATATGCTCTGGCATCAGAATGAGACTTTGGGGATGCCCAGTCCCCACCAGCAATGCTGGTGACTATACTTCATGACTATATTTGATTTGATTGCTTTTATTATGCTTCCCCTTCCATCCTTCCTGCTCCGTCCCAAACAGGGAAGCGAGACAGCTGCCCGAGAGTGCACTCTGAGAAAGGGGAGGTCCCTCCCTCGGAGACAGGGCTGTCTCTCTGCAGCACATTTGTTTAACTTTCCCGTAAAAGAGGTTGACAGAATAAAGCGGGGACTTTTCTTCAGCTTTACTGACAAATGGGCCTGCCTAAAAGAAAATTCAGCGTACTCAAACTCATAAAATTTGCACGTAAAATTTAACCCCAAATCTGGATTATATTTTTCCTGAATGGTTTCTATCTTTTCACTCAACTGAACCAAGCTCACCAACCTCAGAGTTTCCAACCTACAACTTGGACCCAACTCCATGGAGGAGAGCATCTCTCTGTGCAGGAGGAGTCACAGCGCTGAGCACAAGCACGGGTGGAGACAGAGACTTCTGCAAAACGTGGCTATGCTTCAGTTCCTCTCCTGTACCCAAACATTTGGGCCTGTACCCCTTTCCATTTCAATTTTCCTACACCACTTCCCTTACTCAAATGAGCACATCAAGTACTCGTGGCTGTCTCAGTAAAAGCCCATATGTGTAAGTCGCCCCGGAGCCAGGGTGAAGGTGCTTTTGCAGAGCTGGTGATTCGAGTTATCTAGTTTTGGGTACCCACGCTGAGGTTTCAAAGGAGCCCGAGATGGCCTGATGCTGGGCCCGCTTCAAACCGGGCCATGTAACATATTCAGAGCTGAGATTATGAAAAACCTCAAGCTCCTGAAAAGCTCTCAAGCGTCCTCTGAAAATGAGGTTGGTCATGTCACGCATGTCCCTCAGGTGAGAACAGAGTGGAAAACAAAGATGCATCCAACAACTTTTTGCAGGCAAAAGTTGACTTTTTTTTTTTTTTTAAGGTCACTGGGAGCGAAGAACAATATTAACCTTCTACACCTTGACCCTCTGCAGAAAAAATATTTACAAAAGTGCCTGGATTGTTTATCTCAGTTCAGTTCCCATCTCCTTTTTCTCCTTTTCTCTCCCATTAAACAGTGAAGTTTTACCATCAGTCCACAGAGACTGCGTGACAACGTGACAAACAGCAGAGCCGCAATGTGCTAAGACAGCTATCGCCGAGGAGCTGAGGATGGGCCTTTGCTCTCTTCGGTTGGAACAGCATTTAAAACACTTTCAGTGAGCTCCATCTCCTAGCGAAACCTCAGCCTACTTGAGTGGAGCGGAGTCCTCCAACAAGAACCTGAAACACCACACCTAACAGGCCGCATATTGCTAACCTAAAAAGGAGCAGAACAGAAAAAACTCCTGAAAAAAAGAAGTACAGGCGCTTCGGATGGTACAGCTACAAACCAGAAATACAGCTCACTCCCTGCTGTAATTTTTCCTGTGTCACCTTTACTGGTAATTCCTAGATTAGCATTATCTTTGTCACCTAAATGCAAATGCAACAATGCTTATTTTCCTTATTTTACAAGGCGACTCTTTTCTGTCGGCCGGGAGCTGATGGCTGCAGGCTGGAGAGGGGGGCTGCGGGAGGGGCTCCTGCAAGCAGCCGGTGGGAATGACGGTCCACTTTGCTGCTGCCCACTTCTCCAAGGTAATCCCACGCGCCGGTGGAGCATTGCCACGCCGCCACCGTCCTGCCACTCACATTTTGAGATCTGTTGCCATGGTACCAGGGGACAAATCGCTCCTTGACTCTGCCCTGCAAATCTCTCCCAGCAGAGCCAGGCCTGGACCTGCAACCTTGGCTATTTTTAGCCACGTGCTGCATAATGCAGAGGTTGATGAACATCTGCACATCTTCATTAGTCAGCTGTTTCCAGGTGCTCAGTGAAAGGAGCAGATAGCCAGAAACAGGAGAAAGACTGGGATCAAATGCTGAGCAAGGGCAGCCACTTGCTGTGTCTTTTGGTGAAGAACTCGGTCTCAGTATCACCTCAAATCCACCATAATGGAGCTTGATGGAAAGGGACCTTTGTTCTCCGCGAGCTGGAAGGACGTGGACCCATCAGCCTCTTTTCCCCGAGGTGCCCACACTGCCCAAGGCACCCAGGCACCGTGTCAGGATGATGGTTTCTCTCTGACCTTCCCCCATCCCATGACCTGCTCCCTAAGCCCACCTTGCGCTTTCAGCCCTGATGGGGGTGGACCAGGGCAGGACGTCCTGGGGGCTGATTGAGGTCCTCGGACAGGGAACATGAGGTATGTTCTCGGCCCCCCCAGTTTTCCCTCCCTATGCTAGCCTCAAGCTGGGGCACATCACACAATTGGGTGACAGCACGAACCCCTACAGGTGTCCAAAGCTGCAAGGAAGGTGATAGCGCTCCAAGTGCCATTAGAAAGCTGTCACATGTCAGTCTTTAGGCAAAGCTGAAATGCGTTGGAGATTATCAAATCAGCAGGAGTGCTGCGTGGTAAAGGCTTAGACTGCGCTGGAGGGGTCGGACGCCTCCTGCCCAGCAGCCCAGCCCGACCTGGTATACAGACTGCCAACCCACTGAAGCAGCAAACCTTGTTATTAAAAATAATTCAGAATAGCAGGTTCTTTTTCACATGACAAAATGAAAACAACGTCACAGACTTACAGACATCTATACTTTGCAAGGATACGCTTGGGTTTTCTTGAGGCTTACTGAGACCTAAGGGCAAATCTGCCAGATCCCGAGTGCTCCAGCCCAAACATAGCAGGCTACCCTGGGCAATACCCCCAGGCAGCCTGCATCCTAAATTCATTGGTTTAAACCAAGCTCAAGAGCAGCTTCTTCAGCAGCAGAGCCGGGCTCTGGGCTAGCAAACCTGCAGGGCTCAGGGATGCTCTGACTGAGAGGTGTGGTGTAACCTGTCAGGAAACCACTGACCAAACTCCAGCTCCAGGCTCGGATGTGCCTGGAGCATAGGGGGTGTTTAGGTCTGAGGTTATTGCACAGAATCCTTTCCCCATCACCCCAAAAAAAAAAAATCACACTGGCTTTATCTCCCTGGCTGGCAAGCGACTGCCGGAGGGAAAACACTGAGACCAGAGCTGTTGAGGCAGCCTAATTCCCTCCAGTGCCTCCCAGCCATCGCCCAGCTGAAATACAGCGAAGTGGCACTGGGGCGGCCCCGAGACAGATGTGCTGTTCCTGCTCATCCTGTTCCTGCTCTGCTAAGGATGGCCAACTTGCCAGAAAAGCAAAGCAGCAGCTGAGCACAGTGCTTGCAAAATTAAATATTGCTGGCCAGGTCCTTGTGCAAGGCCTGACACTGAGACAGGTTACAGAGGAACCCCTCATGTGTGAGGGGTTGCACCATCCCTGGTGCGTAAGGGTGTAACTCCGCGGAAACCCAAGGAGCTGGGTTGATCTACACCAGCTGCAGAGCTGATTACTGAGAAGCAGTGCTGCCTCACTCCATATTTTTCTTATTTTGTATAATGTCAGCGGGGGCAAATCAAGGCCATGTGAGGCTCTGCACTAAATCACTCACTGGGATTTAGGAAACATGTACAAACGCAGGCATGTGCAATTACATGAGGGACCAGCGTCCTTTCTGAACGGAGCCAGTAGGTCAAAGATGGTACTAAAAAAACCCACCACCAAACATGAAACAAGCTGTTAGGGATCAACCTGCTGCTAAAAGGAGCTTCCTCCCAAGCAATGATTTGTATCCTGTGTCCACAAGTCCATGTCACCTGCAATATGCTTTTTTTTGGGTTGGTTTTTTAGCTTAGTGAGTGCCGTGCTTCCTCCCTACGCTCAGAAAGGCCAAGCTAGAGGTGACAGGGTTAAAGTGCTAAGCAAAGTGACAGCCACGCTGAGAGGAAAGGGGTGGCTCAGCTTGGGCCAGGCAGGAATATCCCCATTAGCACAGAAAATGGGAGCGGTAGAGCCAGGCTGGGATGGGCGAGATCATTTCACACGATGTCTCATGAGAAGTTGCCAGCGGCACTGGTGAACTTCCAGGTGCTGCGGCAGGACCACATCCAGATCAGCGATACCCACCAGTGGGACTTCCCATCCATGGCAGCTTCCTGCTCCCGAGGCCGTGCCGCACAGCAAGCCAGTGTCACAATGCATCACTTCCCCAGCCCTGATGACCCCCGGCTGAATCAGTGACCTGGAGAGGAGAAGCATCGTGGCCCGAGAGCCTCAGCATGTACTACATGCAGTATCCCAGCCCTGCATTCAACAGGGACGTCCTCAGCCACCTTTCCCGGACCTCCTGCTCAGAGAGGGAGCTGGAGAGGGGGAGCCTGATGGCCAAGGAGGACTTAGGAGTCAAATTCAGGCAGCTGAAAAAAATTGGACTGCAGCCTTCACCATCGCATGCTGGAATTGTTTGTTTATCTTCCTGCTTCCTCTATAAAACAACTCATCCCAGCTGGGTCATAAGGAAAGGAACAATAGACATATATTTTTAGGATCTATCTGTGAATCATTGGTGACCAGTTTTTCCATTTTGTCACCCAGACCATTTTGTTTTAGCAAGAGACCCTGCAAAGCAGTCCGAGCCATGAGTGTGCAGGAAAGGGGTAGTCCTGGCAGTCAGGGATCTCCCCGAGCACCCGACAGCCCCAGCCCTGCCCGACGGCATCGCATTTGTGCTACCTCCAAGAAGTGAGGCACCACAGCGACCTCCAAGTGGGTCATAGCCATAGAAGTTACCCATAACCTGCCAAAGGGTTTGGACACGTGGGTGTCCAAGCCCTGCCTGTGATAGAAGAGAAAAAGAAAACCTCAAAACTTCTTTTTATTTTTTTTTTCCTTTTTCTTTTTTTAAAAATAAAGGATGCCTCTCTTCTGTTTAGAGTTCAAACAGGTTTTTACCCAGGTGTTTATTTTCTCTCCCCTGTTGCAGCATCCTTGACCACACAACACAGAGACACTCAACAGCTGCCACAGCCTACGAGAGGTGAGTGCTTGGTGCGACAAGCAAGCTGCCTGCTCATTAAGACCCGCAAGTTAACAGTGCAAATCCACAGCCTAAATATAGTGTGTGACAGAAAGTCCCGGTCCAAATACAGCAATACAGTGCCTCAGGGGACTGTCAGAGGCAGGAACAGCCCAGCCACGATATACAGGCGCATATTCAAAGGTATGGAGAGAGGAAACACAGCAGCTTTTTGGCCCCCCTGGGGCCCACAGCTTGCATGCCCCACCGAGTAACTTCAGTGCTACCGTGAGGTCTCTGGCAAGGCAGAAAGAAAGCAGAGAGGTCAAAAAAGCCAAACCTCCTACTTCTCCTCCATCACCTCAGCCAGTAGCAACATCAGGGAAGAAATTAGGGGTGGGTTTCAAAAGCCCTTAGTGAGTCAGGAGCACAAGTTCTGCTGCCTATGAAACATTAAATAGTGGATGGGAATCATTTCTCCTTAAAAATAAGGGAAAAAAAAGATCACAGATTCCCCCCTCCCCAATCTCTTTCACTAAGTCTCCTCTGAAGCAGTAGCTCCCAGTAAACTGCAGATTTAGCCCACAAAGCTCCTTTTCGACAGCAGTTTCTTTTCTCATGTTCCTAGATGAGGTAGTGTAGGTGCAGAGAGGTGAAGAGATTTGTTTCGGCTTGCATGGAAAATCACGGGAAATTCTGCCTGTGTGTCCTTAATCATAACTCTATCAGCAATCATCCAGCCTTCTAACATGGCTTTCTCGTTAGCCCTGGGGACTCTCCATCCTGTGGTTTTCCCAAGTCTATCTCACCCTCCTTACTACCTCCTGCCGAGGTCTTTAATAAAGGTGTTTTATCTTTTCCATGCTTAGGGGCAGGTCTCGGGTGCTCATCTTGCCCCAGCTCTCTCCCACTTTGCATAGCACTGATTCATATGAAATACAGGCACATCCCATATTTCACATGAATCATTCCCTTTTCAGCTCATGTTCCCAACGATAATATTTTTGTGGAGCAGTTTTATTCTATTAGCCCACAAAAAGCTCCATTACTCAAGCCTTTCCCAGATCATCTAGCATGTTTCTCTAAGGAAGTTTTTTTCCACAGTGCTACCTTATAATAAATCCCTTTCCTCTCTAAAATGCAGGGGTGGAAGGATGTGGGGGAAATGAGTCTACCAGCAAATGGATGGACTCGTGCAGTTGTTTCCCAACAGTTTACATTCAACAATTAATATTTCTGAGGACATACGTGGATAAGAGAGCAGATAAAGCACCCATCTGTGTGGATCTGTAGGTGTGTGCATCTTCATACATGCATGCAAATGCACAGATGGTATCTGCCATAGCCCTGCCCAGCCTCCCCGCTGTTCCCAAGCTCACCTATCCCGGTGTACGCACAGCCACCATTACACAGGCTATCCTCCCCCGGGGTTTCTGTCACAGCCCCCGAGTCAGAAGTGGGGGGAAACCAAGGAGAATCACGTCAGCTTGTGCCTCCACAAACGGGGACATCCCATGGCAGCACCGCAAGGAGTCAGGGGAAAAGGGCAGCCACCCTCTGCAACTATAAAAACCCAAACACAAACCCAAAACCAAACCCCCACACATGCTCAGAAATATTTACTCTTCTTAAATTTTCCGTTCTGGACCTTGGCCAGGAGGTAAATTTCTTGTTTTGGAAAAACTGATCAAATTTCAGCAAGTGTAGGGGAAGTATTACACTTTCCCCATTTCCAATGTGCAAATTGTGAAAGAGCCGCTCTTACACATCTTTAAATTGATTATGAGGTTAAAAAAAAAAAAAAAAAAAGAGGAAAAAAAAAAGAAAAAGCAAGAAAAGCAAGACACTGTTAGGTCAGAAGAGGGTCCTTAATGTCCCTTTATGGACAGCATCCTTGCACGGCCTTAAAAGAGCAGCTCTGGAGAGCAGCGAGCACTGCTGTCATGGCTTGCAGGCCACCTCTCCCCGCTGCCGGCTCCGGGGTGACAGTTGCCTACACACCCCTGTTTCGGAACAGAAGGTTCTAGGCAGACATGAGACCTCCCCTTAGCCAGTCAGAGCAGACAAGCAACTCCAAGCTCCCAGTACAACCCTGTAGCGAAAGGGTGAATGAGCCCCTAATGTGTTGGTGATGGGGGGTAAGGAGGGACAGCAGGGCTTGATTTTACCCAACCCATACTGATTGCATTGGGTGCCGAGGTTTGCGATTTGAAAAGGACACTGAAAAGATGGGAAGAGCCCAGAAGCTGTGAAGGGAGGAAGAACCCTGAAGGATGCAGGTGAACCCAGGAGGTGGTTTGGTTACAGCTTATCTGCTTTCATGGAGACACCGATGGAACTCTCTAATCCAGCACAGAAACATGGCAGACTAAACACAGGAAAATCGGCCATGCTAAGATAAAGGGCAGAAGATCGGACCGATGTTCATCACTGGCTTTAATGTGCCTGAAAGGAGCCCTGATTTTATCTAGGCAGTAGAAACCCACAGCTTTGGTGCTCAAGCTCCCTGGAGCGTAGGCAGCCCAGCCGCGTGGCCAGGGCGCACTCAGGAGACCGGACCTGCCGAGAGGTCTTTTGCAGAGCGAAGCCGGCTCCTTTCGAGCAGCTCGGAAGGGGAAGGTGCTCAGAGGCTGCTGAACCAGAACATGTAAAAACCTCTCCTTGAATACAACGTAGTCTTTGGGGAAGATGAGGGCAAAAGGAAAAAGAAAAAAAAAAAAAATTAAAAAAATATCTCCCCCTCCCTCACATGGAAATCGAGACTGCAGGATACCAAGTTTTAAGCATTTCCATGTTTTTTAGTGTGTACTGCCCTGCCATTCCTAGCCTTCGGTGACTTTAAGGAGCGACATCTCTGCCACGCGCCGGTAGCAGAAAGCCTGTCCCCATCCAGGAGAGAGCCTTCTGCTGGGCACCACTCTGCCTTTGACCTGCTGGAGCTGGAAAGGGTTCATCCATTCAGAAAATCCATTTTCTGAATCTCTGCAGAAACGCTGAGCTCTGAGCTTTTCGCACACGCCTCCCTTCCTCACTACAATGCGCACACTCGCGTCCTCCAGACCCACGCCTCCTCCGAGCGAGTCGCTCCCTCTCCTAGCCGGGCGATCCCCTCACAGACCCCCTGAGACCCCTCCTGGGGTGAGGATTTTGTCAGCTTTGCAAAGTCCATTGTCTCCCCCCGCCTCCCCTTCACAGGATGCCCCTGCGTGACAGCACCTCGCCGCCGCTGCCAAGCCTCCCGACCCACCCGCGTGGAGAAGAACCTGAGTACGAGGTATCCCATAAAAGCATCCTCCCCTCCCGAGCCAGTCCAGCTCCTTCTACGGGAATTCTCGCCTTAGGAAACCTCACTCCATGTTTTTCGGTTGAGACTTGCCGGTGCCTCTTTTATACCTTTTTTTTTCCTCCCCCTCTCCAAACATATGTTTTTATGAGCTTCTTGTTGAGATCATAAAATACTGGGTTGGAGGACTATAAATTCACAAGGAGGTATTCTTTGAAGGGAGCTTTTCTTCTTACAATTAAAATAATAAAAAAAAGAGAGCAAGGGAAAAAAATCCCCATTCCTCCCTCTCTTGCAAACACCCTCCCATTTTGCAGCACAACATCTGAGTAAGGATCTGGGCCCCTCCATATCACCTTGCCTCTCAGATCTAATTAGAGCAAGTTTTTGCAGCCCGGGAACCGCAGGTAGAGGTGAGCCGCAGCCAGCCCTGGCATCGGGTCTCGGGCCCGAGGAAAGCAATTTGTTTTGGAGTTTCACAGGGATAATAGTTGCCTGTTTGGGCTGGGTTAAGCTTCCTACCACACTCATGTCAGGAAGCGCAGGGCAGTCAGCCAGAGCTGAGGATGCCTTGCTTCACCTTTTCATCAGGAAGCCTAAAAACACTTTACGGAGAGATCGCTGTGAGTCTGTCGGGGGGCTGCTTAAAAGCCCAGCCCTTTGGCCCCCCATGCATAGTGATAACGTCATGTGTCCCCCTCAAAGACTTGCACTTGATTTAACCTGGTGCTACAACTACCGCACGTTCATCGCAGGACACCCTGGGATGTACCGCACCTTTCAGGAGCATCACTGGTTTTGCGGGTGGGGAAACTGAGGCACGGATGCTATATCACAACTTACCTAGTGGCTGACAGACCTGAGCTGTTCCCCTCACTGCTGTGCTCCAGACCCACTGGCTCTCGGGTAACTTGGATCTGCCGCTTGCTCTGTGATGGGTTTGATTCAATTAAACGGTGTCCTGCCTACAGCATGGGAAGAGCTGAGGGGCACAACTGACCCTGTAGGTGAGGAGCACTCTGCTGGGATTTGGGGCACTATTAGCTAAATCTTGCAGCCTTTATTCAGGCAAAACTTCAGCTGAGAGGCATTCCTAATGTGCAGGCTTAATTGGCTTATTTAAGATTAACTAGGCCAGCTGCCCCAGCCAGCTGAGTCAGCAAGGGAGCGCAGGGGTTTTCCCCCCTCGTCTTCAAACAGGCTGTTAAGGGAGCGAGTCCCATCCACTCCTGGGCCCTTGCAAGCCTTGACTTGGCTCCAGACTAACTCCAAACCCTGCCGATGGCACAGGAGCTGTGGCTGACTAATTCTGAAGCGGCTACCGTAAAATGCCTTGTTGCTGCTGTAGGCTCTAACTCCTCCGCTCCAGCGGGAAAACGGGGGGCAAGGGGTGCCTGGCTGCCAGCCCCCTGCCCTTGGACATCTCCCCCGCCACACGACCGTTCCCTGCCCACAGATCAAAGAAGGGATTTGCAAACAGCAGGGCTGAGGGCAAGATTTCTGCAAGGCAGCTCCCCCGGTCCCCCATTATCGCTGTTTCTTTTAAAAGCAACAATTGCGCACAAGGAGGAGGAGGTCACATGAAGGATGCCTGAAATTCTTTCCAAACCACAGCCATTTCTGACCCATCACAAATTTCCCCGCTTACTCTGGCCTGTGAACTCTGGAAAATGCAATTAAAAGAGAAAAAGCAGAGGCCTGAAACCTCTGATTCAGGCAAGCTTTCTGACATTCATTAATGAGGCCAGCCTTACACGATGCTGATTCAATAGGAGCGGCTGCCTTGCTTCCAGCCCCAGTTCATCAAAAGTTCATTAGCCTCCCTTCCGACAGAAACCCGCCCGAAAAAAGGCTGCTGCCTTCCCAGAAGTTAAGGGAGCAGCTTATTTAATGTGACTGAAATTGCCATTTGCTGGACTGACAATGGCGATGAGCAGCACTTACATATATGCTTTTTTTTATATATATGTACTTATATATATATATATAACTTCCCCCCTTCTAGCATCTGCTTTCTATAGCTGGATGCACCATGCACAGCCCCAAGCCCTGCTGCCTCGGCGAGGGGATGGCAGGCAGCTGCGGCTCCCACCCTGGCGGGGGCCAGCCTTTTGGGGAGGGCACAGGGCAAGCCGCCGGCGTCACCAGAGCCGAGCCAGCAACTGCTGGGCACATTGTCCTTCTCCCATCTGCCCACATGTCAGCAAGCAGATCCTGATACCACCTCACTGATTTGTTATTTGATATTTGGTGTCCCCTCCAGACACACACAGCCGCAGACACACAGCTGCCTCTGAACCGGTTGTTTTTAACTGTGGAGCTCGTTTCCAGTGGTGGCAGTGGTGGAAACCAGTGGCAAGAAGAGATGGAGGGGGATGAATGGCTTCAGCACGTTCAGAGGTGGCCATAGGCTGATGATGGGTCTGGGCAAGAGGAGATGGAGGGGGGTGAATGGCTTCAGCATGTTCGGAGGTGGCCCCAAAATAATAGTTAAAATATTGCAAAATGAAACAGAGGGGCTGCACACCTGGGAATAGGTAGGTTTTATTGCGAGTAGTCCACTCATTCCCCTTCCAGGGCATTAGCCTCCTTCCCCAGTAAATCTGTCCCTGCCCGCTGGGTCCCCATGACATCCCGGGCCTCTCAGTGGCACGAGAGGCTCCCGCAGGTCACGTCAAAGCTCACCACTTGATCCCTGAGGTAACATTATCACCCTCTGTTGAATACCATTAAGCAAAACTACCTGCGTGGGGCCACCGGTGTAACCGGAGAACCTCCTGTGGCCACGCACCAGGGTGTCCCCTTCCAGCCCGGACCCGCTGCCGGGGCAGGACAGGGACGGTCCCGGGAACGAACGCCCTGCTCCTCCGGGCTGTGGGTTGCTCCAGCTGCTGGAGAAGCAGGATGGAGCCCCATCTGCCCAGGGTCTGCAAAGGGCATTGGCGATTCGGGGTGTGATGCACCTCTCCCTGAATCCGTGGAATGAGCACCCGGACCTGCCTGCTGCTGTGAAGATGGGCAGGATGACTTCTCCAGAGCGGTCGGTCAGGCTTGATTTTGGGGACAGAGTGCACCTGGACAAGCCAGGTGATTCGCCTTCGCCCTTCAAACGTTCAGGAGCGTGCCTGGCTGCCTGCGTGCTCCTCTGCGGAGGGAGCTGCCTCTCACCGTGGAGTGGTATTTCCTCCCCAAAGAGCCTGAAATGTATCCTTTCGGATGAGAGGCATTTTATTGCTTTCAGTCGGGAATAACCGAGATGAGAAAGAACAGCATGGCTGGGATGAGAACCTACGTCTAACGCTGATACTTGGTTTCCACAACAGAGAAATGCTGAAGCCCGACAATTATAAAGAACAGCAATATTGCTTCCTTCAAGATTTGGTCCAGCGCAAGGCTAAAATGTTGTGGGAAGAATTTAATTTTAAGTTTTCCACCATACCAAAATTATAGAGCTTTTAAAAACCACCCCCCAAAAAAAAAGTTGAACATTTCCGTACTTCTCTATATTTCAAAGAATTAAGAGAAAACTGTCACGGATTTGAAAAATAGAAAATCATTCAACTTGGAGCCCACTGGCTGGTTTTTACCCCGAGCTTTCAGAGCACTTTTTAAAGGGGATTAAGCAACAAACTCCATTTTAGAGATGGGGGGAACCGAGTCATATTTTGGATAAGCATCCGAAAGCTGGTCCAGCAAAGTCAGTTGCAGTGTTGGAAAAGCCATCCACGACTGTAGAGATGTCCACTGACAGTTTTCCACCCAGGGACTAAGCAAGCAAAATAGACCTCAAACTGGTCATGAGGGAATGCAGAAAGCCAAGATGAGATGCCAATTAAAAAGATACTAAATTGTACCCGCTGCAACGAATTCCTTCCACGGACAGAAAAAAATGGTTTTGAAGTCTGTGGCTTTGCTGGCAGATTCCTGCCCATGACCTGCAAATGAGAAAAGGCGGCATTAAGGGCTTTTTCCCTGCCTGGCGCGGTGGTCTGAGGAGCAGGACGTGCTGGTGATGCCACCCAGGGCTGCGTGGAGGAGGCTGGGTGGGCTAAAATGCTGTGTCAAGGGTAGGGCTGAGGTTGGGGGAAGTTTTGATCTTAATTTGCATGGGGGTTTTTGGAAAAGTGCTGTGGTCAGATTCCAGTTGCAGCTTTTTAGCTGTAGGAAATTATTTTCACTCCCAGCCCAATGGAGACGACATCACCTGTCAGGATGGGGAATTATAAAAACACGGGGAGAAAATGCATGGTGGCTATTCGGGCCAGACATCCATCTATAGCCAGGATGTTCGAAGTCAAGTTGTGGCTTCTCCACCTCATGGCATTTCTCTGCCTAGTTCAAGTGTCTTTAAAAAGAATGCCCTGAATTGCAAGGAACGCTAATGCGTATTTAAAAGCGATTTCTCACGAGCCGCTGGAGGGCTGTTGGGCAGGAGTGGTTGGAAGGAAGGCTATAGGCTCCTGTTGTCATCTCCAGGAGCTCAGGTTTTGGTTATTCAGGCCCATTACATGGAAAGTGACTTTCTAGAAATACTTCACTCTTTAGATGTTTGGCGTTGGTTGCCTGTCCAGCCCCGTAATTCGACTGTCCTAGGAAAGATCAGTGCTAGGACCAGCCAGCGTTTGCCACCGCAGGGCAGGGGTGGTGTACCATGGCTTTACAGGGCAGTGGCACTGTCACTCAAGACGCACACCCCACATAGGATATGGTATGTAGTTGGGACTGTAAAAAACAAAGAAACAGCCACAACAATTCTAAAGGATTGGTTATATTTTCATTTACACCAGCTTGTCTTTTTTTTTTTTAAACACGTTTCTGTCTACAACCATAATTGGATTTACAGCTGAGTGCCAATCGTGTTTCCATGGAGAAAACAGTAGGTCCAGCTCATTCTCGCGTGTACTCTTACCTCCAGCTCCCTTGGCGGCACTGCCTTTGCCGCTGCCCAAGAAGCTCCTTTACACTGAAGACAGGAATCCCAGGGAGATAACTGGGAATACAGAGACACGGCGTGCTCACAGCATCCCAACAACTTTGTACGTGGGTCTGAGGCATTTCCTTTGCAAGCCCTGCCAGGAGCAAACAACACAGAGCTCCAAAAAGTGGGGCATCCTGCGGAGACGAAGCCTCCCCAGCTCCACTTCAACCCCTCTTCAGCACCAAAAGGTACCTTACGCAATAGAAAATGCAAACCAGGGGTGCGAGGGCTCACAGGAGCTGATGTCAGGGAGCTTACACACCTTTCTCCTTGGTCTGGGCACCGCGCCTCTCCCTGCTATGGGAACTAGTGAAAATGCTTGCTGCAACCTTCACACGAGTAACGCATCACTTCAGACTCCTCTTGATGTGCACTTTCACGTGCAGCATCATATGAGTGAAGCTGCCCTTCATCTTCAAGGCAGGGCTGCCAGAAGGCCACGGCCAGGCCCACTCCCATCTTTCATGCTTCATTGTTAACGAAACCAGGCTTTGGGAATCGTGCTGGCTGCTCTGCTCTGCACTGCCTCAGGAAGCTGCTCTCCACTGACCTGTGCCATCATGTGGTACCCACGGGGCTCGGATGCCCGTCCACAGGGAACGGGGCTGGCAAAACCAATGCAAGTTTGCTTAGGGCTAAGGGTGGCTCCCGGCTGCACAGCGGCTGTAGCCAGTGACCTCCCTCCGTGTTAGACATCCCTCACCTCCCGGCTTCCTTAGGTTCCCCTGGCAAAGTTTCTTCAGGTGCGCCGATCTGTAATCCACGACCAGCTGAGCTTTCTATCGAGAGCTGCTTATAACCCCACCACTCCCCCCATCCGCCAGACCCCAAAAGGCTCTCGTAGGCACGCTTCAGTGGCTGTGCCATGGTGGGAGGAGAAAGCACCCTCCTGCCCGTGCCGACAGGGAGAGGACACAGTCTGCAGGGCGATTCGTCTGGGGTTTGTCCAAAGCCACGGCACGGCGGTGGGTCCCGCAGTCTCGGGCATCCTGCCCGCCCGCAGCCTCTCCTGTCGCCGGCAGTCGCTGCCGCCCGAGCCGTCTTTGCAGCCTGGCTGTGCACCCGCTGCTACGAATGCCAGGCAAAGGGTGTAATCAATGGTAAGCAGACTGCATTTTAATTACCCTTTATATAATGCAAACGTGACTGTATTAATAATCCTCGCAAGCCATGCGACCGTCTTACACAACCTTTAATTACTCAGGGAGCTCAGCATTTTCCATTGTCATACAGTTTGCTTTACCTTTTATTATCTCGCCGGGCTGCCAGGCCCTTCCACACAAAGAGAAATGCTTTCTGCAACTTCATCCGAGCCAGGCATCCAAAAGCTTTGTACCTGCTCCAAGACCATCATGTTTCCCTCCCTTTATTTCCTCAGAGCAGAAAGCCAGAACATCACCCAAACGCATGTCATTATTAGTAAGTGCATATGCCCAGGGTGGCTTCCCCTCCAAAAAAACCCCACCTTTGTGTTGAAAGGGTTATTTCCAAGGAGCTATCTGTATTACAGCGATAAAAGATGAGACTAATGGGTGCTTGACACATTGCATGGAGCCAGACCCAGCAAAGCACTTAAGAAAGCGAATAAAGCTCTTAAGCACATTTTCCCATTGACTGGAGCTTACCTTTTATTAAGCACTGAGCATGAGCATATGGGTGTTTGCAGAAAAGAGAATTAGGCTCTGACGTGACATCCTGGATCAATTAGATTTTTCCAGTGGCTTCAGCAGCAGCAGGAAAAATAACTACTCATCAGCCTGTACTGGAAGTTGTCCTCATTTCATGGTGATTGGCATGCTAAAAAGCCTCCTCGGGACAAAAAGCAAAGCTCCTCTGTCCTCTTGCACTTCATACCATCAATAGCACTCAGGTGCTTCTTAAGTTTCTTTGTCCTCCAGGTCCTGGAGGGTAAGGTTTGCTCCATTTCATTCCCCGCTTCCCAAGGCAAAGTCATGATGGGCAACTTCATATGATCCTTTGCGAGTCCTGCCAGACTTGCACCTGAGGTCTGCTGTAATGCTTGCAGGTCTGCTGGGATACCGGATAGTAGTCGATGCAACGAAAATAACATTTCATCACATTTTCGCAAAGCATTGAAGTGACCATCAAAAACCGATGGATCATAATTATTTTGCAAATTTTGCGCTGAGAAAAAGCAGGAAAAATAAGAAATAAAAAGATGTTCCTTCTTGCAAGGGGGTTCCCTCCAGCACTGCCCGACCCATGGCCCAGCCTCCTGCTGCCATGGAAGTGGACAGAGATCCACAGGGGCGCCTCAAACAGCTGCCTGGAAATGTACCCAAACTCTCAGACCCACTGATAAAGGGACTTCCTTGAATTTCTCCCTCCTTAGAAGTTTCATACATCTCTCGATGACATTAAAATAAGGTCCCAGCTTGCAAAATGGTCATAGAAAATTTAAAACACTACTTCTAGGGGCCTGATTCTGATACTGGTTTGCACTGGTACCAGAGATTTCATCAATATTACTGCTGATGTGTATCTGCAGTATTGCAAACAGGATCAAGCCTAAAAATAAATAAATAAATAAATAATAAGAGAGGCAAAATTCAGTATTTAAAGCATTTGCGGATGCTTCCCGCCGCCCCATCCCCAAAGCTTTTATGTACAATTAGCTCTCCTAAGGTCCCTATTGGGGATCATTTCATTAAATAATAGCTCAATGTTGAGTTACAGAAATAAGTCTATAAAATATTATAAGGCATGTTAAATGATGCGTGAAAATAAACTAGGTCAGTAAACTGGGGAATAGGGATTTCTGTTCTCTGGAAGGTCACATATCTCTCTCTGAGGGACATGACAGCAAGCACCGATATGTAGGAGCTGCCATGCTGGCTGAGGCTGGTGGTCCTTCTCCTTCTCTACCTTGGCCTGGCAGTCACCACTGCCAGATGTTTCACTGCACAAATGCCCCCCGAACCACCTTCCTGAGGCAGAACTTCTCCTAAGCCCCCATGAGTTAAGACTGCCAGAGGGTTTAAGGACTTACAGCTCTCTGAAAGCTCTTCAAAAAAAAATTAAAATACGGTTATTCCTGTAGATGTCTTTGTTATTTGTGGATATTTTGCCCTGTTTGGCCTGACTTTTATTGATGGCAGTGAGTTCCACATAGATTGGGTCAGGGGAAAAAAAGGTTTCCTTAAATGAGTTTTGAAATTATGCCTTTTCTGCTCCTTTTAGTGTTCAAGAGTTCAGTGCAATACAGGTAGGAGATGAAAGCAGAGAAAGAGATACAGGGAAATTGCAGATGAACAGCAAGTGATGCTGTAGCACAAAGTGTTAACAAGAGCCCTACATATACATTCAGAAGAGTTTTTAACCTGGAGCTAAAACACAGCATCCATATCCTGGTGCCCATGGTTGCAAAAAGACACGGTGAAATTGAGAAGAGGGCAGAACCAGGCCACAAATGTAGCTTCAGAGCTGGAGAAGATGCCTATAGGGAGGCATCCGGAGAGCCATCTATCTTATTGAGATGGTGGATTCAGTTACAGTGCACGAGCACATAACTCCAGGCACTAAAAGGCTCTGTCAGAAAAAAGGGAGGACAAAAACAAAAAGCTGCAGACTGAAGCTGGACAAACCAAATTGGAAATACATCAACAGCACAAGCTTGAGAGTCGGAGAAAAACGCCAAAGGAAACAGCAGAGTCTCCATCTTTTGAGACGGTCAAAGCCAGCTTGGATAGCTGCCTGGAAGACATGTTTTAGCCAAAAAACAAGCTAACAGACTTGGTGCATGAGGGATGAGATGTGGTTGCATGGCCTCAAACATGGGGAAGGTGGGACTGGCCGTGCCTTCTCACCTTGTGCTCTGTGGACAGTGTATGGCAGACTGTAAGGGAGTCGGTTCAGTACAAATCGCTTCCCCAAAATGCATCTTTTCCTGAAGACTGTAGAAGCCACCAAACCACAACTATCAAAAGAGGATTGATTTCATGGATAAGAGTGTTGAAAGGAAACAGAAACACCTCCAGGAGTGTGTCATGGGACAAGAAGGGTCATCCCCATCTCTCACAAGGAGGCAAGGGCTGGGGACAGCCAAGTTAGATGGCTACACCTCATCCCTTCATGCAGGAGAGGAAAGCAGGTAGTTTCCGAAATGCATTTCTTTGCTATAAAGCTTCAGCAGAGCTGATGGTTAGTAGCAGGGATGAAGAGCTGGGCTGGGAGGACTGCCCTGGCCAGCCACACACGCGCTGTGCCTTGGCACAGTCACCTGCAGCATCGTGACACCACTCACCTGCCTCCCAGAGTACGGGGAGACTTCATTAACTTCATCACCTTCCTCGGCTTTAGGAAGAGGTTGGCTAGACTGGTGCTCTACAAACAGTAGCATCGATTAATACCATTAATTCCCAAATTGTAGTAAATACCTAACTATGGTCAGAGCCTTGCACATAGTTACGATTGCTAAAAAAAAAAAAGGGAGCCCTGTCCACCCCCCCAGCACAGGCTCACCCAGAAGACGACTCCAGCATGGATGCTACAGGGGCTCCCTTTGGTCCCAAGATACTCTGGTGGTCAGGGTTAGCTCTGTGCCACTGCCAGGGTGGCACGAGTGCTGCCCTGAGCTGCTGGGCTCAAACCCTGGGGGAGCAGCGCCATGTGGACCTCACCCACTGCCCTTGGAAATGATACAGATGCAAAATACCATTTCCATTCAAGGATGCAGAGAAGGAAACTCACTACGCAGCCCTCACCCCTTGCACGAGCAAGCAAGGCCAGCTCCAATGAGCTCTCCCTTCTCCTTTAATTAGTTTTAGGCATACAAACGGTTTCCTGCTTCCATCAGCTTTTCCTGATATAGTAATGAACGTGCGTTCCTGCAGAAGGAATACCGATTGAGAGGTAAAGCCATTGCCTGGAGAGAGCTGGGCTTCCAAGGAAGTGCTAATTAGTCCCTGTTTGAGAAATGCGGTTAATGCAAGTGAGCAGGTGTTGCTAGAAATTGGAAATAATCTGTACAAACATGTTCTTTCCTATGTGACAGCAGAGCTAATTACACCTCCTTGGGTCACCACTCCGTTTTACATAACATCCCTCTGTCGAAAGTGTATTACCACCTGGCACCGGCTGCCAGATGAAACGCTTTAGCGCTTCGTGTCAGCAGTGAATTAACCCCTTCTCCCATCGTGACTTGAGAGGAAGGATATTGCTATCAACCCCCCTCGCTCCAAGGACAGGGAAAACATCTCGCATCTCCCTTCGGCATGTGAGGCGCCGTGCAGTGCACCCTGCCTTGGGCCCTGCCGTACCATCGCCAACCAGTTTTGATCTTCCTTGGTGTCAGCGTTGGAAGGGTTTATGGATGGTTATGTGCTACTTCCGTGGCGTGCGATCAAAGCTTTGCAACCTCCTGGAAAACCGAAATGTCCCCTGGGGGAAGGTGATGATTGACATACCGAGAGGGGATGATGCCGCAGCAGCAACAGAAATAATCGCAAAGCTAATTATTTTTTATAGAAGACGTTTTATGTGCAGGCTTTCGCAGGTGCAATGGTCTCATTGCATTGGCTCGATCTCAGGCCGGTGTGAGGTGTCCATGCACATCTGAAAAGTTGGAACCGAGGAAAATGGGAAGCGATCGCTCGGCACAAGCCGGCGCAGGAAGAAAGCAGCCAGCTGCGGGTTTATTTGAACAGGAAGAATTTCCTAAGCACCCTCCCAAAATGGAGGTATCTCTGCGTTATTTAGCAAGTGTCACGCAATCTTAACTCCTGGTTTGCACCACATCCGTAGGAAGAGACAGGGGCCCGATGCAGACGGTGTGGACAGAGAGACGTCCGTGAGTTGCTGCCTGACCTGGGAGACATGCACGACCCCCTGGGCCTCGGCTTGCTGTTGCAAAGGGATGCGTGGATGTGTTGGTAACGCCTGGGAAGCAAGAGCTGTTGGAGGAAGGGAACACAAACACCATGACTACGTTTGTGAGCAAAAGCCTGTTTCTAGGGTGCCTGCTGAGGCAATGAGGTGTGCTCTCCCTGCAGGCAGAGTATGTTGGAACATATATAGCAGAGGTCTGCTACGGCCACGTGCCTCCAGCCTTTTGTGCCAGGACGGGGATGGATCTGCAGCCCAGGATTTGTTCCTGCCACAGAGACACCCTGGCCCTTCCACCTGTTATATATGGGATAATAAATCAGGAGAGATGCCATACTGAGGTGGTGATAAATCAGCTGAGCGCAGTCAGAATGTGCTCCTGACAGCAGCAGTTGTAAGGCTGGCCACGGGACATTTCAGCCCAAAGGTGAAATGCTAGCCCAGATAGCTCTGATACCCAACAGGTCTGAGGAACGGAGCCAAATTTTCAATATATTCCAGGATAATGTGAATTTTGCCTCTGTTGCAGCTGAGTGCAGGCTGAGCAGGTGAGAGCTTTCAGTAAAACACTGTGTATTTAGCCAGCCCGACGAGCTTTCACAGAAAGTCCTTTCTCTAAGGGCAAAACCTGTTCAGCGTCCACCGCCGAGCCACCTTTCTAGCAGCACCGCTTTCCCCAGCCGTGGGCACTTACGGCCGTGTCTGCAGCCAGTCCTAACGAACGGGCAGCTGAGCCCGGAGCCTCGGGGACGGCGGCGATGCCGTGGGACCGGCGGCGGGGTAGCCCCAGCCGAAGCCCCAAGCAGAAGGGATGCGCTCCTCGGCTGCGCAGCTGCCCCTGCAGTTGCTCCCAGCTCTCCTTGTCCCAGCAGCTGAGCATGGCCAGGCTGGATACGGAGGGAAGGGGGAGACAGACCCTCTTTGTAAAGCTGATTCCAGACATACTGCCCTACACACGCACCCTGCAAAGAGGGCCTGTTAGGGCTCAGCTCATCAGAGCTGGGATCACACTGGGGATGAATTGCTGAAAGCATAATGGGAGCTGGTATTTAAGACACAGGAGTGAATTGTATCCCTGTAGAAATGCTCGGTTTGGGTCCTGTTTTCCTCCCCTGCCCCCTGTTAACTGTTTCAGAGGTCCAGGGGGAATGTGCGTTATTGCCTGCAGAAGAAAACAGCCGCAGCTGATCAGGGTGGTGTCCTTCTCCACCCGTGGGAGAGCCCAGGCTCATGCTCAGTTTTTCCTAAAGCCACTTCTGACTCCCGACTCTGCATCCACTCGGAGCTATTAACTTACGTATCGGAGGGACTGACGTGGCCCTGAAATTATAACCTCTGATTACTTGGTCTGTTAATATGCGTAAGGCAAAACGATGGTGATGTCCCCATTCCTGAGATGAGGAGCAGAGATAGAGAAGAAGTAAAATATTTCCCCACTGAAGTCTTTGTCAGAGCAGGGGCTAATGCTCCACCGCTGCTCCATGGTCCCTTTTCAATCAGGGATGTCCCCATACTTGATCCCACAGAGTTGGGATGCAAGCACCTTAGTATGACAGCAGAAACGTGTCTCCCTCTCTCAGATGGCCTGTTGTGCCCTGGAGACATGTCCTTCCCTCAGCTGTCTCTTCTTTCAGTCTCAGTAGGCCCGGCTAGTTTGATCTTTTCTTGTAGACCACATTCCTAGTACAATGTTTGCCTTTTTCATAACATCATTACGATGCTGACTCATGTCAAATTAAAGTTCAAGTATTATGCAGAAGGCTTAGAAATGTCCTACCTAAGACATGGGAACTGGCTACAGTCTGAAGATGGCTGCAATTCAGGCCTCTCCCAGCCATGACGCTGGCTTTAAAAATAAATCTTGTGGGTTAAAATAAGAGCATACCTTGGATACACCTTCAGGTTTCTGAGCCACCTAGGTCAAAGCTGTTAAGGCTGGATATGTGATTATTTAATGTAAGTGAAAGCTGAGATTCATCATTCAAATGACATCTGAAGATGGGATTTTAAGCAAGTACACACGTTTTGTAGGGCTTCAAATAAGCTGCCTCCACTGGCAGGTACTTTAAAGTCCAGTTCAAGGAGTGGTCACCATACATGACTCACTTCAGCTCCGAGGCCCTACTTTATCCATAGGTGACACACCGGCTCTTGCAGCGATGGAGAGCTGCACAGCGTGACGCTCTGGGCGTCCTGCCTTTGTAACATGGGACAGGGATGGTGAATATAAATCTGAATTAGCTCAGCTTAAGAGATGAAAGACGCAGTACGGACTCAGCAAAGCTTATGTGAAGAGTGGTTTCAGGCAAGTCCATGGCTTTAACTGCTGCTGGCGTGCGTGTGCATGACACTGTGTGAAGTTTTCTGCTTACCAGCTCCTCCTGCCCCTTAATGCTGCAGCGGCTCCTGTTTGCTGCACGGCCATGGGATCTGCTGGCGCCCAGAGAAGAGCTGGGAGCCAGACTGGACTGGATTTGGGATCGGCAAGGGAGAAGATCAAGAAGCAACCCCGCTACCTGTTACGACTGCAGCGGCAGATAAAATAAAAGCATACCCTCCCTTGCTCTGACAGCCGCCGCCCCGCTGCGGAGAAGCGTGCTTTTCTCCTACAAACAAAACCTCTTTCCTCTGCCATCTCTGATGCTGCTTCAGTTTGCAAAGAAAGGCTGCTAATGTGCTCACCCGTTGACAGAGCAGACTTGCAGGATAGTTTATGGCACCTACTATACTCTCAGCTCAGAGCTGTAAAACAATATTCACTGTAGCTACTGTGCAGGGCTTGGCTAGTACAGTCACATCCAGAAGGATCCAGCAAGAAGAAAAAATGAAGCTATTAAAAACACTCACACACAAGCCAGGAAACATCTTATTATAGATCTTGGTTTGAAGAAGGGAAATTAAAAACCCATACCCACAGTCAGCATATGCCCAGCTATATTCGTCTGATCCATTTATTATCTTAGCCAATGCAATTTCAATGTTGCACTACTCCAGTCTTTCACACTAAAAAAAACCCACAACAACCCAACGCACAAGATGCCATCACTGGTTTACAGCTGTGGCCTATCCTGTTTCTCCGAACATTTGCTGATTTGGCATCAGAACAATACCGAGGGAAGCGGAGGGTGGGGGTTGGGATCTGACTGGAAGACGTGCATCACAGTAAAACAGGCTCTTCCTATATTTATAGCAGCACTCTGTCGGAAGCCCAGCAATTTGTTCGTGTGCTGATCTTTAAAATTGTGGTGGAGAAGGCATCACTTTGAATGGGTTCCTTCACTAAAGATGAACCTTGTGCATGCATTTCTCAAGCCGCAGAATTGAAAATAAAAGCTCTGGCAATGACACGCCATGCATACAAAGTTAAATACGCAATGGAAAACATTACAGCTTGGTTAGTTATTGCTCCCATAGTGCAAAGACTGGAAATCGATGCTGCACGTACTTTATGAAGAAGTAGGAAGCTTGGCGCTGGATTAAAGAAGCGTGCATGTTCATGGGTAAGTGTGGAAGAAACCTGGCCGTGTTGTAGGCTAAGATTCTCCAAAGCCAACTGTGGGTATAGCCATGCCGAAATCACCGCTGAGCCTGCCGCCTCCATGGGAGAGGTGCCACGGGGTGCTCCATGGTGTTTCAGCGGGAGGGAGGCTGTGCTGTAGCCATGCCCCCGGGGCAGGTTTGCACCAGCTCCTCTTGCACTGAACAGATGCCGAAATGTTGCAACTTCAACGTGAGCTGGAAACTCTCTGTTGGCTGAAACAGCCAGAATGGTTTGGGTAGCTACTTCTGTGTCCTTGATGCAGCAAGCTTATACGGGGCTCTGCAACACTCGCTTTTATTAATAGCCTAGATGTCCTGAGCATTTTTCTTTTTTGGTTCTCACGAGTTATTTTCACTGCACAGCTTCCCATGATCACTCAATTTTGGGAGCTGATTAGACCAACTGGTGGGATAAATCCCCACAGATGAACCCACACCCAGAGAATCAAGAGTGTTTCTATAAAAAGTTAGGAACGCGTGCGTGGCATTGTGGGTACAAACAAGACTCAGCACGTATCTGCCTTTCCTCTGCTGAGAAAAGCTCATTCAGTTACGTGGAGTTTTAAATAAAAATGATGCTGGCCACTTTTGATGGTACCTGGCCCTTGACTAGCCCCCCTTGCGCAAGCACTCAGGGTATTACTCAATGAGGGTAAGGGAATTACATTTCCATGCTACTTCTGTTCTCCTGTTTGTAATAATGAAGTGCTAGGGATCAGATCTGTCTGAGACTTGCTTGTGCATGAAAACCTGTCCTCTTTTAATACTTTGAACATCTTAGGAAAGACCATTGCACAGGGACAGAAAGTCGTCTCAGATGCGATTGGGGTAAATGGGTTCACTTTATTGCTACAGCCTGCCTAGGCAGAGATGTGGAGTTGCACAGCTACAGCAGTGATGTTAAACACCTACGGCAACATCTTGGTCCTGTAAAAATCAATAGCAAAACTTTCTTGGATCCTGTACTCTATCCAGGCTGTGGAAACAGTGAATTGTGCAGAAAAAGCTAGCATTAGACAACAGCTACAGGAGTCGGTGCTCAATAAGAGCTTCCAAGCCCTTCGGGGTTTGTTCCCTCCAACAACGAGGTATCAAGGGAGCTTGCAGAATGGATTTAAGCAACTGCAGTGGGACTTGGACAAAACATGGGTCTTCATGAAGGTCCAGCACAGACTTCTTGGGGGTACAGGGACACATGCATTGAGCTCTGTGGAGATATAAACCTACGACCAGCACCCACACACCCTCCTCTTGCACATGTACTGGCAGGACCAGCTTTTATAAATACATGTACCTATGTTTGTATGTGCAGACAAATTCCCATATCCACTGAAATACAGGAGCCGTTCTAAAGAGGATGTATTGTACACATCTCTGGGGGAGGTGCATGCCATGATATTCATAGCAACCCACGCTTCATAGCTTAGGCAACAACTTTTGCCTAAGCTATGAAGTGGAACACTCGGGAATGTGCTCCTTAACTCCCTGTGTAGGTAGTACCACATAATCATCGACTACATGACTACAGACTACTTCCCCCTCCCACATTCAGTTCCTATTCTGGATCGTGATCACTCACTGAATGAGAATTCAGGATTTCATTTACGCCCCTCCGTTTGCCTTTTTATTGAACCATACTCAGACTCTGCTCTGAAGACAGGTCTATTAATATTCTCGGGGATTTTTGTTTGATCTTTGTCATAGTCTGAGTATCAACACTGTGAACACTAACAGCAGAGGAAGAAAGTCTCCTTGCCTCCAACTCAGGTATTTGGACCCAGACTTGCCAGCTGCCAAAGTCTTACTCAGTCCCTGGCTTGGACTTGCTTAAAGCATATAAAATCTTCTGGGAATTTGTCTGTAAAATCCATATAAGTATATGCAAATTACTTCCCCTTCCCCCTCCCCAGAGGTTTAACATAGCAAAAGCTAGATGTACTAGGCTGGCAAACAGACCAGGCCCCAACAAATTTCATAATTCCCAGCAGTATGACTATTAGAGCTACTCTAGAAGAAGCTTGCCAGAATATTAACTGGGGAAAACCACTGAATTTTCACTACCTTCATTTTCAGAAACGTCTGAACTCTCTAAATAAAAAAAAATTAGCTGGAGGTAGAAACTGCCAACATGAGATACATCAGGCTGGTGGCTGAGTCCAAAGCGAGTGATGGTACCTGTGTGCAACATAGCTCAGCCTTGCTATACGAGAGATATGGGACACCTGATGGCACCTCCAAAGCAGCTATGAATCCTGTCATCACAGCACACCTGGGACACAGGGAAGGGCTCCCCACATTTTGGTGTCAGAGCACTGAGCCTGTGGGCAAGCAGTACACCTGGTCTGATGTATTGAAGAAAAGTAGCGTAGAAAGCAAATCTGTCTAGTGCCCAATCTGCTAGACTATACTTTCTCCCTGATGTATATGACCAGAGACCAGATATGCATCCTTACATGTGATGTGCGTGTGCCTCTGTGAGAAAGACAGGAGAGACCTGATCTACAAGAGCATCCAAAGCTGATGCCGTTGAAAAGACGGGGAACTGGAAGATACTCTCTTCACAGTCACCAACAATATGGATGTTTTAGCACCGCCCTCCACATAGCTAAGATAAAAATAACCTTTCTATAAATGCACCACTGTATTCTGAGGTCGAATAAGACTCCCAATGAAATGACTCCAAGGCATTCAGAAAACAATTTACTATTTATCTCACTGAAGAAACCTAGTCCCTAGTTTTTCCTTGCCTCTTCTCGCTAGGGCTCTAAAGCCCCTGGAGCATAACTATGTCAATAAATTGCATAACAAATTACATTTCAGGGCTGTACATCTCCATCGCAGAGTATGGAAGCAGCATAAGGCTGCCTGTTTTCATAAGCTATTTCGAGACACGACGGCCAGCCCTGACTTTCTCAGAATCCATCAGTGTTGCAGTAAATATTTGTTCCCAAGCATGCACACGTACACCCACCACCGCACATCTCCCCGATGGTTCCCACATATCCCCCCCAAACAGACATTTCCCTTCACACCAGAGGATGACCAAGAAGGTGCTCCACTTGAGAAGGTCTGATAGCAAAAGGAAAAAATTCAGCTCATCCCTATGGTGGGCTTCCAGCTTTGATCTCCTTGATAACCACCGCATCTGGTGACCATCTGTGGTTAAAAATGGCTTCCCAGGAAGAAATGCTTAGGCTCAGCATGGGGAGGTCGGTTATTTTTAACCGAAACCTATTCCACCTTGGTGTCTCAGGAAAACAAGCATGTTCAGCAGAATCGGTCCTTTAGAGTCAACGTGTGCTATCACAACCTAATGTTACTTTTGGCAAACAAACCAGTATCACCTACTTGCCCAGGCTCATCCACATACGGCACAGCTGCCAAGGGAAAACAGGATGAAGAAAGGATGACACGTTACTAATCTCTAACCACGCATGTTCAAAGTGCAAATGGAAAGAATGAACACCCTTGACCCTACACTCCCCTGTTTATCACCGGAATAAATGAAGCCCCGACTGTGACCGGGTAACTTTCCCCGTAGCATGAGTATGCCTCTGTCCTGGGCAGAGGGTCAACGAGAGAGCTGTGACTCCAAACCTTTTCAGCTCCAGAGCTTCTTGGCTAGGACTGTTAATCACAGCAGCTGCAGGGATGCAGGGACACTAAAACTGGGCTATATCAGATGACCAACACCTCCCACTGCAAGGCAACAAAGAGCAAGGGCTTGGTGTCTGGACTCTGTCTACTGTTCAAGAAAATCTAAACAAAGTAAAAAACAGGAATCCATAGAATGAAAATCCTTCCCTCATCCTTTCCTCCCCCTGCCCAGTCATGTGCAAGTGGGAAGAAAGGGGAAAGCATTGCCCTGTCTGCATCTCTCCGCTCTGGTCAACACCCTGCCTTGTCTTTGAGACAGCGGAGCTAGGATGCTGCTGTGCATTTGCCGTCACATGCCTTGTGCAGAGTATCCTGTGTAAACACTGCAAATCTTGACTTTGCTGCCTTGTCTTTGAGACAGCGGAGCTAGGATGCTGCTGTGCATTTGCCGTCACATGCCTTGTGCAGAGTATCCTGTGTAAACACTGCAAATCTTGACTTTGCATTGCTGAGATGTGCGTACGCTCCTGAGTCATGGCTTCGATGTGATTGGCAGCCCTCTGCTCCAAAAGTCTCCGGAGAGCTTAAGCTCTGGGAGTTTTGTAAGCAAGGATGTTATGTAAGTGAGTGGATAGCTATTTTTGTTCAAAGTTTAGTTCTGTACTCTACGAGACTAAAAATACATGCACACAAAGCTAAAGAACACATTTCTAAAACTCATTAAACAGCCATGCCCTTTCTCCCATGATCCTCTTCCCAGTGGTGGCATCTGCCAAAGGTTTTATGTGCACTGCGGAGAGGAAGGCTTCTCCTTTGTAACCAGCCTCCTCCTCTGCCTTCATCATCCTCCGAGACCACAGTCCAGCAGTCAGGACACCACAAGCATTTCCGCCACAAAGAAATGTGGTAGCAATGCTGGAGCAGAAAATAAGACTACTTTAAGGCGGCCACAGGCAACTGCTGCAGTTCTGAAACCACGTTCAGCATCTGGGGCAGCCCTTACCCGACAGCTGTGAAGTCCTTTTTGCAAAGCAATGGCATTGTGACTCCAGATGATGAGGACGAAGGATGTCCTGCCAGGCAGGTGAAGGTAGCACAAGAGGTTGTGAGCAACTGGGAGAGGAAAGGCACCTACATGGCTAACAGCTGCTTTATTTTAGCAGAAGTCAGCACTAGAAGGAAGCAAGTCCCCCACGGGCCCATACTCTGGTCTCAGAGCAGCACATAGAGATGACCTGGCAATGCAGCATTGTCACTTCTTTGCTTTGCCCAAAATTTTCTGAGTGATCTTGGGTCAGTGCCTTAGGCACAGATCCACAGAGGTCTACAGAAAGGCCTTCAGGAGGTGGCCAAAGAGCAAAAGTCAGCGTGCCTTGGTTCCTCCCTCTGTAAAATTCAGATGGCAGCATAGCTCTACCTCCCCCACTGTCAGCATTAGACATTTCTTGTTGGCTGGGAGGTGATCAAGGGGATGGGAACAGGAGCCAAAATGAATAGGGTGTAGCTCAGGCACAAGCTAAGCCGTTGATTCTGTCCCATGAGACTTTTTAGACTGAATAAATCAGGCCTGTTATCATTTAGATGCTTTGAGAAAACCCCACTGAATTTCCAGGAGATCGTCTACTATTAGTTAAAGACTTCAGACAGTTAAATGATACTTGCTAATTCTGGTGCTCCGCTAGGCCCAGACATCTATCCCTGCTGGCAGGTCTAATGAGGACTTTGGTCTGCACAAGAAATGGTTATTCATCATCAGATCTCCTTGCCCCTTATGTAAATGTTCTGCTTCGTCTCAGAAGAAAGGAAAGGAAAAAAAAAAAGCTATAAATAAAAAGTAAGCGGCTATTTTTGGAAAAGAATTTTCTTCCTGGTGTGTGTGTCTGTGTGTGTGTGTAAATAATTATCTTCTGCATTTCTGTAAGCTTATCTAATCTCTTAAACAAATACCAAAGTTGTTGGGGTTTTTTTGTTTGGTTTGTTGTTTTTTTTTTTTTTTTATGGCCTGGTTGTCTTCATCGGTCCCTCCAAAGGACTCCCTCAAGGGTCAGGTTCTCCAGGCACTACCACATGTCCCAGTGGTGCCCATCGTGGTAATAGAGCTGCAACCGATACATGAGGCAAAGTCTGGCTCTTGGAGTCATTGCTTGATCCCGTGTGCTGTAAAGACATAACTCCCTACAGTTCTCTACCTGTATATTTATACTTGCTTATTGCATGTGCTTTAATTTCACTCACCATCATGCTAAGGGGGTACACATGAGGGTGATTTTTGGCTGCGGGGAACTGCTCCCCACACCACCAGTCCCCCTGCCCATCAGCATCCTCTGAAGCACGCACTATTGCTGTCACTGCCTCAGAGAGGGCTCTTGCCAAAACTGTTAGGCAGGGAAGGACACTGCCCAAGTGCCCCCGGGCCAGCGGGAATAGCCAACCCCGGGCTTGCGGGAGCAGGCAGAGCAAAAGGGATTTCAAAGAAAATGAGGTAGCTGCAGTTACAGATGGATGAGTACCTTGGGGAGGGAAGCGGGCAGGATATATATAAAACAAAAAGCAGCTTTAGGAACAGAAACAAGCTGCTAATGGCAATGGAAAAGCTCTCCTCAAGACACAGCAGCCTCGTGTGTGCTGATAAGAGATACGGTTAAGTGAGTGGAACATCACATGCCTGGACCATTCACGGCTCTCCTTCCTAGCAAGTAACAAGCTCTGGAGGTTGATAACACAGGAATGTCAATGCAGAGCTAAAAAAAACCCCTCCTGTGTGCTGCTTTAAATATTCCCAGGAACTCGGGGCTTGTTCTGAAAGCATCTGATTCAAAGCCTAGGGAGGGCTCTTCACTCGAGCTTGTGATAACGCTGCTTACCACGCTGGAAGGCAGGCAGAGGCGAGGAGGCTTGAAACACTGCATTGGCCTTGCTGCATGTCAAATCATTTTCACCAGGAGCAAAGAGATAAACAAGAAGGGTCTGAGAGAACAGAATTACTCAAATGCTGGATTTGCTAAGACGATAGCAAGCACGTTATGAAAAAAAATTTAAAAGTGATTGTCCTACACGTGCCTTTTCTTTATGTCCTTATCCCCAACCTCTCACTGCTGCCCTGAGTCAGAGACACAAGCTTGTACAGACCTTGGGTCCAACAACAGATGTCACTTGCTATGAGGAATCATCAAATATATAGTTTTTTTTTTTAAGTATTTAACTGAATTCCTATCCTGTTGAAGTCAGAGTTTTGTCACTGTGTTCAGCAGGGCCAGAAATTAAGTGATTTCGCTGTGATCATACTGAAAGTCTGTGGCAGAGGGAGACTTCAGTCCAACCCAAACTCCCAATCAAACCTAGTTCTCCATCAAAACCTGTAAGCTCATCCTTCTTGCAGTGCAAGAAGTCTGTATTTCCTTCATCCAGTTACCCAAAGATCAACAACTGTTGAAGGTCTTATGCCAGCATGGAGAATATTTTGAACGCTGTTCACCCAGAGATCCAGACTCCCTTGTTCTCAGAGCTTCACAGAGTCCTTCAAAGGCCTAGAAAACACAGCAAAGAACAGGATTGAAAACAGTTGCCTTCCCTCCCACCTCTAGTTTTATGCTTCAGACTACCATGGGAAGGTTTCCAGGATGTGCTCCCAGATATAGGAGCTCCTAGCCAAACACTTTCATGCCCTGATCTTGAGAGCGGCAAATGCCCATGCTACAAGTGCAGTCAGACAGGGGCCACACGTGCTCAGCATCCCTGAAAAAAAATCAGACCAACAAAATCTCAGTTTTATCAATTATAAACTGTGATATCCAAAACCTCTTTCCCAGATGCCTGAATACAGTTATTTGCCTGAATTCAGCTTTCCTTCCTCAAGACCACCGGTCACACTGGGAAGTGGAAAAAGGACCACAGCTTTTTGAAGTACATGGTGGTAGAAGCAAGCAAGACGGCTACCGCAGGGAGCACAGAGGGCTGGTGCCAAAGCACCGCGTGGCTCCCCTCACTCAACCACCCTCTGGCAGAGCTTGGTGGCTGTGGCTGAGCGCAGCCTTGCCAGGGCTAGCCCTGTCTCTGCCCTGTGGCTTCCAGTGCCCTGCCTCTGGCTGGGCTCCTTCACCACACCGTGCGGGAAACTCGGAGCCGCTTCCAGCCAGAGCTGGCTCGGGAAACGAGTGTCTGCGCCCACTCTGCACGAGTGCACGCTGCAGGGACCAAGCTCTCCATGCACCAACTTGGTGGAAAAGTAAATATTGGAAATCAAACAAAAAAACCCACCAGGCTTTCCTGTAAAGTCATCCCTAGGATGCAATAGTCTATGGCAGGGTCTCTGAAGCCCTGAACTCTTGCTCTCGGCCAGTGTCTTGTTTTCTATTGCGTGATGGAGCCTGGCTGAAACCCACACTGCCATTTACCATGCTGATGTGCAGATGCCTTTGCTAGAATAAAGTTAGCCCAAAAAGAGCTGCATGAAAATCTGCAAAACCTGAAGAGCCGAAAAGCAAAGTTGCAGCAACTTCTCCTCCCCCACTTTCCAGGGCTGAATTATGAGTGTATGTTCATACGGGCTGGCCAAACCCAGAACTGAGGTGTCTCGATTACTGTGGGTTTTAGGGCCAAAGGCTAAATTCAGCTCACACACTGAAGTCAGTGTGGTTTTGTGGGTGCAAGCTAGACTGGAACTTCAGTCTGGTGGTTTGAGGAGGGAGGAAAAGCTTTGCTCGGATTTAAAAAGGAAAGAGAAACAAAATAAAACGCTGCCATTCCCTTGCAAGTCCCAAGCTCTGTAGTAATTCTGCTGGGTTGCTTTCCCTGGGTGAAGGGCACTGGAGATCATTTCTACCAGGTTTAGGAGCTGGCCCCTGTGGGACATGAGCACCCTCCACCCTGTTGGACATTTTGGCTCAAGACGTTCAGCCCCCTTTACTAGGGCTCCCTCTCCCTACAAACCCCATGAGGAGCTTCCACAATGACAAAGGCAAAGCTTTAAACTTTGCGCAATATCACAAAGGCTTTTCTGTACTTGCTCATCTTACAACTGTAGTTTAGGTCTCTGCTCTTAGTTCTGTTTGGGTAGAGACTTCCTATCCCTGTTTACTCTTCTCAAGCATCTCCAGGCAGCCCCCGAATGTCTTGCAGCCACCCACTCACCTTTACAGAACAAGCATATCGCATCCCAGTTTTAACAGTGTTTGGTGGATTTCCTCTGCTGTTAAAAGCAAAACAAGTTTTGTCTCACCCAGGCAGAATTACCACAACATGGAGAGGAAAACCAAGGGAGATGGAAAGAAAAGCGAGGGAGAGTGAGAGCACCTCCAAGCAGGAGGAGGATTTCCAGCAAGGAAGCAAACTGCGGATCACCTAGTGCAGCACCCAGCCAAACACCGCCTGCTCTCCTAGGCTGCCCCAGGACCCTCTCTGTGGCTTCAGCCAGGGCCCAGTTTTACCCCACCACCATTTATCCATGCTCTGCCACTAGCTAAGATGACAGGGGGGTGAGATATACCACTTTGATTTTCTCCCGTTCATTAACTGTGTCATTTCTTTTCAGTCACTGCCTGCAGCTGTAGCCGGTTCTCGAGGGAGTACTGGGGATGTAGGAGGCTCTGGCAGGTTGGGCAGACTCTAATCAACGTCTCGCCACTCATATCGTTGCCCTCATGTCACCACTGGCAGAAAATGCAAAGCCTACATTTGACCTAATGCTTTCTCAGCTAATGCAATCCCTTCTAATACTGGTTGTGCTGTTCTTGGCTCACACCCCTGTAGGGGTCTCGCAGTAGTGCCAGCGCAGAGACCATGCAATGTCCATATGGCAGGTTAAAATGTGACACTGCTAATGACATCCACTTTGTATTTCTTTGTCCCAGTGAGTGGTCTTTAACAAAAGCTGTGCTTATCGCCAGTGGCCAGCAGTCAGTGTCACTCAGGAGCTGCCCGGTGACCAGCTGGGAGCATCCAGGTGTTGAGACCACAGAGCCGTCAGCATCACTGGTGAGACTGGGAAGGCCAAGCCAAGGACTGACTGAACAACGCTGTCCCCCACACCATGTAGAAGTTATGCCACTACTAGCCCAGTGAACAAGCCCAAACAGTTCTTCACCTCTCTGTCTCTGCAGAGAGGAAGGAGGCTCAAGTTCCCCCCAACACCTTTTCTTTACTAAAGCTGAATTAAAGGAGGCCAGTTAGATCAGGGAGTGGGACGAGACCAAGTCTCTACCACACGATTTCATATGGCAAAGTAGTCTTCAAATACTAACTGTCCTCAGATGTTTTCTACCCAGGCCAGAACGAAACCAGATGCCAATACCTTCAGATTCAATGATCTGGCCTCCTCTTCTGAGAGCTTCAGAGAAGGACTGAAATAACTTGGTTTTCTGAGGTTTCCTGGTTATTACAGTTCTGCTGATAATGGTAACAGCTCAGTGGCCTCATCCACACTGCACAGGTGTATAAATACACCTTGAGCCATTCTCCCAACTCACTTTTTCAAGTAATGTTGGTCTTTACATTTTCTTGTGCAGCTTCAGTTGATACGTGAACTAGCAACTAAGAAGAAGAATTAAAGAGGATTTTTAGTAACTGGGATGCCACTTACACTAGCTCAGGGGCACAACTGACTGAGCTGACCAGTAGGTGAATTATTGCAGAATTAATTTCTGTGTCAACCATCTCTGTTCTGTGCTGTGACAGCGACCTTTCAAAAGGCAGAGGAGTCAAGCTTCAGCACACAAAGACCATCTCCACTCAGACACCCTTCCAATGACGATGAAAGGCTTGACCCAAAAACATTCTGCATAAACTTTAAGAGCAAGAGGAAAACCAGTTTTCCAAAGTTATTTTTTAGTGGAGAGGTACAATACAGAAAAGCTAGGGCATACTCCAGTGTTTCAGTGGAGCATAATTTCCTTTCAACCACATATTGTAAACTGTCTTCAGCACAAAGGGCTGAATAACCTCAAAAACTAAATGAAGAAAAGAATTCTTCCAAGATTCTATATTTATTCTATATATTTTATATATTTTATATATTTTATATCTACATCCACTCTCCTCTCAGACAGAAGAGCTCTGTCATATTTGTACGCAACAGCTTACCTTTGCACATCCACATTGCAGCCTACGGTTACCTAGTGGTGATTTAGACCAACATGCTTTACTTCCACTACGGCAGAAAATCAGGCTGCAGAGAGGCACGATTTTCTCCAGATGTGCCAACCTGACCTCTCTTCCAGGATAAGGGGTGCAGCAAAATGTTACCGCAGAAACTGCCATAGGCACCGTAGTGCCAAGTCTGAGCATAACCCCTGCCTACCATCTTGCTCTGCCCCACGGGGATCCCTAATAGGCCTGATTCATGGCCAAAGGTGTCCCGTTCACACTTCTTTTTCTTTGCAGATATTTCTGGGCAATGATTGTTGTCTATTCAGGGAAATGTGTCCAATGAATTCCTTTATGGCCACTCCTTTTCCTCACTCACTCCCTGGTTTTCCTTCTTTCTTATTTCAGATCCCAGCCCTGCTGCTGGGCTGCTGTAAAAGCCCTCAGGGGGCACAAGCATTAGGACATTTTCCTTTCCAGCCCCTCATGAGCACGCAGAGGCAGAAAACGCAGGCCAGGCAGTCTGCTTCTCCATCGAACCAAATCCCTCTTCACCCAGCATCCCCAACCCCGCAGCCATCCTGCGCCTGGAGAAGGCAGCCTGGGTGAGCTGCCACTTCCCCCTCTCGCAGCCCAAGTGACCTTAGCACGAAGAAATGTTTTCCTGGTATTCAGCCTACATTTCCCCTCGCCCAGTTTATCCCATTGTTTCTACTTAACCCTTCCTCAACTACTCCGTCACCCTGAAACCTCCAACTGTATTTAGCTGCCATACACATTTCTGAGATTCTTTAGGTGCAAGTAATTCAGGTTAGCAACTTATATGGCACCCCAACAGACATGGTATGTGTTCATATGCCCTTCAGATTCCCTTATTTCAGGTCTTGAATTACCCAGTGACTTTCTGTTGAAAGTTAGTGATAAGAAATGTAAAGTGGAACAAACCTACTTGCCACTTGCACACGAGGAATGAAGTCTACATCCCCTCCGAGCTTTCTGCAGGAGCCTCTTGGTTTGTTCACCCCATGCCTGCTCCTTGTCAGACGTGGTATCCCCCATCGCAGCCTTGCTGATGTGCATGTAAGGAATCAAGACACAAGCGTGGCTTCTGCTTCAGATACAGCAGGGCTGCGAGAGCTGGGAAGGGGTCAGTGAAGGAAGAGGAGTATTGTCTGGAGATTGCAGTTCCAAGGTGAATCTTTGCAAACCCTTCTCCCAGGAACAGGGGTATTGCATCTGGTGTGGGGCAGTCCCTCTGAAGCTAGTTGGGACACCTAAGGCACAAAAAGCATGGTTGTAACCCTTTTATATTAAGACATAATCCATTTGAAGAATATCAACGGAGAAGGCACTGGGATGTTGTAAGACACAGGCATGCTGTGACTGCGTGACTGACTACTGCTACCTGCAAAATCAAAACCTGTTCTTAGGAAAATTCCTGGAAATCAGTTTGAGACTAGCTTTTTCATGTTTCCTGTGAATTCCCATTTCTTCCCCCATAAAAATACAAAATATTTCTTTAAAAAAAACCTGAGATGTGGAGTGAAACAGGAATATTGCAGAGTATTGTCTTCTGTGGGCACCACTTAAATACACTGAGCATCATTTTCTAAAGCCCAGAACTCCCTCTGCCTTTTGATCTTTTTTAACCGTTTAATACTTGACACACTCTCTCCAGAGAGGACTTCATGCCCATATCCTTAACATGGGCATGTGAGACTCAGTAGCCTTATACTCCAGATCTCCCCCATGCTTCCTTCCCAGTGATTTGCCTCCTTTCAGACATTCAATGTTATGTCCCAGGAACTTTCTCCTTGGTCCCAGCACTTCTATTTATAAGGATCAACCACAAGCAGAGCATTTCTTCTGCAAAACATAGTCCAAATTGGGCTCTGTGCAAAGTTTTCACTGGTTTCTCGCTGAAAGAGCCAGTTTCATTGAAGACTCCTGGGCCAGACCAGAAAGTTCAAACCAGCAGGCGAGTTTCTCATTTGGAACAAAACTCAAAGGTAAGAGACCTTCCAGTCGTCTTGAAACAGCTTTGAAATCTTCCCCACTAGAAGGCCTGTCCTTTGCAGGGATACGCCTGCTAGGAACCACGCCGTTGCCTGCCAGGAGGGTAAGGAAGGGTAGAGTAGTGATGGATAACCCACTAAAACCTTCAGGACTCAGTTCCAATCTTCCTATTACCCTTATACAAGCCTGAGGGCTTGAGGATGCTCACAGCACTGTTAAAGGGTTAATACCAAGACTGTTTTCACAGAGTGAAAGAAGGTCTGGCTACAACTTCCCTTTGTTTCCTTCCTCCCTTCCCCACCTTCCCTCCTGCTGCTTCTTTCATGAATAGGTCTTTACTGTGCCTAAAAAAAAAAATTGCCTCTCTGATGGCCTTGCTTTCCCCTGACTGCTTGGGGCCATCAGAGAGCCAGTCAGAGGGTGGCTTTTGTAATAAGGAAAGCTTCTTCCAGGCAGAAGAAGACACTGCCTGGGGCTTCTATATTCACAGCCTTTCTATTTCTGGCTCTCCCTTTTCACAAGGCTTTGTTTGCTAAACCCTGCTCTCCCCCCATGGGACACTAGTGAGCATACTTACCTCAGAAGCAGAATAAACTGGAAAAAAAACCCCAACAACTCTGGCAGAGCCCACCCTAGAGATAAGGGGCTTCGCATCTTACCTCTCTGCCTTTTCTCCTTCCAGGGAGTTTGCTGGAAAGGAGACTAATTAATAGGAATGCCTTAACGGCTTAAATCCTGCTCTGTGGACTCCAATTTGCCTCTTAAGGTGGAAAGTAGAAAGTAATCCTATCTTCAATATAGACAGAGGTAGACTGTGCTGATACTGAGCCCAAAGCAATTCGAGAAAGGTCACCGCAATAATGCGATGCATAGGCTCAGAAAGCCCCGAGGAGCTCCGGGGAGTGGCATAGGATGTTAAGGTAAATGAAACATCCCCGCCTCTCCCCTGATCCCTGACAGAAGGATTTCAGTCCATGGCATCAGCTCACAGCCGCTCCCCCAACCCTAGCATCAGAGACGCGACTACCGCCTGCACCCACACAACAGTTTGGGCGCCCCATCCCTTCCCTCCTGCCTTATGCTTCACAGCACAGCTGGGTACCAGCACCGCCAGCAGCGAACGCACACGCTGAAGCCAGTGGTCAGCCACCTCCCTCCATCCTCCATCATCTCCATGTGCTTCCAGGCTCTTCAGCCAGGTCACAGCTTTGCCAGGGTGCCCTGCTCAGCAGCCGCCAGCCCCATCAGCTCACTTTGGCTGCAACCCTTCACTCCCTTAACCCACACACCCTGACATCCGTCACCACTGATGGTGCTGTAAATCCAGGCTGCAGCCATGCTTTGCGTATGAGTACCCATGGGCTTAGTGCTTTGCCATCTCTCATTTTCCCAGGTCACAGAGCTTCTGAACGCCAGGTTTTCTCCATGCCCATCTCACACACAGGTACGAAGATCCTGAACCAGGCACCACCAGTTTAACTTTACACCACATTGTAGCATGGTGACCTATTCTGAAAGCAGGTGAGTTTAGCTAGAGCAGGGTCACATGCCCAGCTTGACGCCAGATTTTGAGGCAATGCTTAAAGTTCCTTGTCACCGCATTGCCAAGGTGCCTAAAATACATAGGAAGGGTAAAGCCCTGCAGTCTCTCAAGATCTGCATAGGAATATATTTGCCAAGCTGGATATTACCACTATCTGTCTTTCCACATTAGCTCTCTAGATCTAACGTGTCTTCTTCCTGAACCTCTTTCCTAGAAATTTTCATCAGTCTTCCTGCAAAGGTCTGTTCAGGCCAGTCTCACTAGTGAAGCGCACAGCTAACTACCCTCCCATCCTCTCAGGGCTACAAAGCACCCTCCTGCAGGTTTTCCATCAGTGGCTCTTCTGAACATTTCTTTCCGATGCTTCTTGAAACAAGCTGGTGTTCGAGCGCAACACCTGCGCCGTCTGACACCTATCCCGAGGTCAAGCCAATTATTTTACTCCTTGCCCACCGCCGCTGAGGCAGTCACAATTTGCACCAACCTTTTAGCATTTTCACCAGCTCCAGCTGGCTGCAGCCTTATCTAGGGAGGTTTATGCCTTGTCACTGTTGACCCCTGCAAAGTCACCAAAAGCATACGCCACCTTCCCAGCATTCTCCATTGCTCTCCTGAATAACAAATGTTTATTATATCGCTCCCTTTCTGAACGTCAAGTCAGCTGGTGCTTCAGCTAGAAAGTTCTCTATGTTGGGTGCAAATTTCTCCAGGATCTGGCAAAGCAACGTTTTGATAAGGTACCAATAACAAGAGTGTGTAGTGATTTCCATCAACACATGAAGTCATCCTTTTCCCAGGAAGGGACTGTCAGGGACTTGATTGTAATCTTGGACGATTCTCCAGGCTCCCAACTACCGCTGACAAGGTTTGATCTGCCGATGTGAACGCACTCCCCTTCACTTCTTGCCTTGCTAGCCCACCCAGTTACTGCTTTTTTGATATCCAGCCCATCTCTTCAGCTCTTTTGATTTGAGCACACACATTTCCTCATCTGGCACCAAACAGATGAGAAAACATTTGTGTGCCCAAGTCACAAGTGCACACCAGTATCAGCTGGTCTAATTGGAGCCATTTCTCCTGGTAATTTCCAGAGGGGCAACAATGGTCTTGCCAAAACCAGCTCTTGGTTCCCTAAGCACTTGCTAGGAGCCACAGCAGGAATAGGGCTTGTCAGAGCAATGGTGAGTCCTTTTATTTTCACAGAAACCACTGAGCAGCTCTGCCAGAGCAACAATATTCCTCCACTGCTGGCCAGTGCCTGGATGAACACTGTGAGCCCAGGGGTGAAGGACTTTCATAGCCCATTACCCAGCCTCCTGAGCCATGCAGTTCCCAGCTGCCATGGCTTTTGACAGATCACCGTGCTACATAGAAGCTCGGTCCCTGCTCTTTTTCTCCTCCAATCTCAGCTTGGAAACAGAGTGTGAAAACACATTTCCCTGTCTTCAGGTGTTTTTTCTTTCCTCCTCAGCAGATCTGTTCCTAGCCCGTCACCTTGAGGGTGCAGGGAAGAAGATACTCAGTATTTCAGGAGATGTCATGTTTAACCTCAATATGATGGAAACTGGAAACCTGCATTATCAGTAGCACTGTGGGCAAGAAGCTGAAAATAAGTGGCGTTGTAACTTGGAAACTTCAGGCACAGCTATGGGAGGATGCAGTGATATGTTCTTTTATCTCAGCCTAACTCCCAGAGGGCTACTATTCTACAAACCACTTGCTGAAAACTAGATACACCTTCACTCTCACACAAGTAACAAGCTCAATCCCTTCTCCCCTAGTTGAAATAATTATTAGAGATGGTTATTGGAAATATCAGGAAGCCTTGCTCCCCTCTTGAAACTTTGCAATCTTGGTGACCCTCCTGACTACCTACATATGTAAGGGAAGCCTGGCAGATCCTGAGTGCCAAGGTAGAAAATCCTTCCCCTACCAGCAAGCAGTACAGTAGGATCTTATAAGTGTTTTCATCAATAGGTACCAGCGTGCTTTGCAGATGAAAGCAGCATGTTATCATCACTACTGCACTTTTTGGAGAGCAGTCAGGAGGTGGCAAGGCTGAGGTTAAAGAACAGCAATGGAAATGAGACAGAAGCACAGAAGACAGTCAGAGAAGTGAAGCAAAACTGTGTCCTCTGTAACCAACACAGGTCAGGATGTCCCCGTTTTCAGAGAAAGCCCCTGGAAATGGGTCTTTAAAGAAGCTGCTGAAGCCATCCAAGAAGCCAGGCTGGGACTTACCAAACCTGGTATTCTTCCTCCATATGGATTTCCCCGTTTCTACTTCCATTTAGCTGCTCAGGGCTAACTCTAGGAAATACCAGATGAAACTGTGCTAAAACATGTCAATGGCACAAAGGGAGGAACTCGTTTGCCTGTCCCAGCCCTCTGAACTCTTCTTCTAACCCAGCAAAGCCTAAAGCAATATAGACACTCGGGGGGAGACTCAAGATGAGTAGAGGCAAGACCTGCCATGCTGTCAGGTAGCCAGGTTGGCAGGGGAGGACATGCCTACAACTCCATGGTCCGTCCACATGCCCAGAGCCCAGCTGTGCACCAGTCTTCAGGGAAACTCTGCGGTTTGATGGCTCCCTGAGCTAGGAAGCTGACCTGTGTCCCCCAGGAAAGCATCATCGCATCCCTCCTCACCCAGAGGGGGAACTCAGCCCACGCGCTGGGACACCTTTCTTGTAACCGGCTCTTGTGAGCCCCTTCCCAGCCCAAGCGCTTTCTTCTGAAGTCAACAGCACAGATTTAGCTCTGGCTACAACGTGGCTCCTGCCTTTACACCAGAGGCCAGTGCTGCAGGCAATACCTCACTTGAGCATAGGGAAGTTTATTACTGCCCAAAGACTAGGAGACCATACCCACTCCAAAAAGCTCAGTCTAATAGAGAGAGACCCATTATCTCATTTTACAGAAAGCCAGGCAAAGCTTGGGGGACAAAAGGATTTTCCTGAAAAGGCTGTGACAGTCCTCAATTCCACGTGCGATACTACACTGCACCACCACCCTTCTGCACCCGCTCAGCACCACTGACCCGCAGCGTTGTCTCTGCACCACTGACCAGCACACGCTTAGCACCAATTAATCTCCTGACATCAGAAATCCAGCAGTCACATCACTGCTGGACTGCGGGATAAGGAGCAGCAGGTCACGATGACTGAAGCCTCATTTAAATGCAGCGTGCCCACTCGCAGGAACTGCAAATACACCAAATATGAAGGACGAGCAAAGGGAGCAAGGGGATTGCTCTGAACACTCAGGGCAGTTTAAAGGCAGCAGGCGTGAAAGTTTTGCTTTAGCAGAGGTCCTGCAATCCAGCTGACACTTCCAAACCCTCCATGCCGGGTGTGTCCTCACTTGGATCAACACTTCACTCCTTACAGGGTACTTCCAAATGGTCTATTGATTTCAACAGATATCCCAGTAAACGTGTTACAGAGGGAACAACAGCCCAGCAGCAATTGCAAGTTCATGTGCTAACGCCCCACTGTTCAGTGCAAAAGGGAAAATGAGTTTTGAGAGGGTAGGTTATTGGCAGGTCAATGTGATGCTTCTGGCAATGAGCAGCCCATCCCAGAGCAGGGGTAACATGAGCAGGCGCAGCACAGCCTCCCCTCCGTAATCTGTCCTCAAAAACAGTGTCACCTCCTGGTTCAGCTTCCCGAGACTCCTGCCACCCTCCTAACGTAGCTCCATCCTGATATGAAACATCACTTGCCAGCCCCAGCTATGCCATGGCAAGGCACGTCCCAAAAACCATCTGCCTGCCAGTCCCAGGTAGGAGATGACCTCCTCGTGAGCACGGTCCAACCAAAGCACCGGGCCTAGGGAACACAACAAGGGGCAGAGCGGCTTGGGCATGCGAGGAGGGGTCTGGCAGGCGGCATTATTTGGGAGCAGCCACTGCTGAGGAGTGGAGCGAGGACTGAATTTCTATTCTGGGGCTGTTTGCGCTTCCTGTTTGGTGCGACAGCCTCAAAGGGGAATTAGTATTTACAGGGCTCCGGTCACGTCATCCCATTGTTCCCATGCAGTCAGGAGGCTGCCGGGAGAGAGGAAGAGAGCAAAGCATCCCAGCAGGCTGCCCCAGCTGCGGCTCCCTGCCAGCAGTGGCACTTTGCGGGGAGGCCAAGCAAAAGGCACGGTGAAGTTGGCGATTTCCCACCTCCCGCCACGGGAGCAGTGCAGAGAGGGGCAGTCAGATGGCTGGGAGCACAGCTTCTCCCTCCCCAGGCATCTTCTGACAGTGGAAAAGGCAAAAAGGACAGGGGAAGGTTTTTTCCCTCTGTCAATCTAGAAGATGCAAATGCATTCCAAAGTCCTTGTAGACCCAATGACAGGAGCTTTAAAGCCTTTTGAGGGATGTCAGCTTCTCAGCTGGTCCAAAGCAATCCCTTCTCCAGAGCCATTATGTTTTCTGATGCACACAGATCAATGTCATGCCACAAAGAGGCCCAGGGCCTTCTGCACGGGCAAGGAGAGGAGCCTCCTGCAAAGGGGGGGGCATGCCAGCAGCACCCCAAGGCGCCCCGGGAGGAGACAGCAGACCCCTTCACCCTACCCTACCCAGGTCACGCACATCGGTGGGGATGCACAGCAAAGCAGGGGTCGGGAGAGAGAAGAAAACAGGAGTCTGGCAGAGGGAATTTGTGGAGGAGAGGGGAATACAGGACAGGAGGGTGCAGCAGACGTGGCAAAGGGAAGCTGAGAGCAACTCCTGCGCACATAGGAGCCCTCAGCGAGAAGCAGCACAGCATGAATAAAAGCCATTTTGGGGGCATTACCTCAGGATGTTGCTCTTCAGTGTTGCACAGCACCCCTACTAAATACAGAGGAAGCCATTTTGCTTTTGATGGAAGGAAGGGGCAGAGACAGAAGAGAGGTGCACCAGGAAAAGGTCTTGCATCAGTACTAAGTCACAGCTGAAGACAAAGGCCTTTTAAAGGCAAGACCAACCAGGCTAAGGGATGTCAGTAAATCTCTCTGATTATATTCTTCACCTGTGCCAGGAGAGACCCGCATCTCCTAGGGCTGCACAAGAATGAACGCAATAAAGATCATGAAGCACCAAAATGAAAAAGTAATGGGGGTTGTGCAAGTTCCCACATAAGTAAAACTGTCTCAACTCGATCAGTAGCGGAAACTGTCTTGGTTACCACTTTTTCCTAGATTTTGAAATCTCTCTGAATTTGTACTTGTGGGACTGCCTTGACTTAGTGCTGGTTGCATCTCGGGCACTGTTTTTCCATGGATCGGGACTCAGTCTCTCCCACGAATAGCATGAAAGCAGACTAAGCATTTTAGGCAAAATGAGGTACACATGCACAGCTTGGTCTGTGAGAAAGGTCCAGCCTCCACATTTTGACAATGAACTTCAGAGGACCCAGAATTTCACCTGCAGTATTTGCTGCCCTATCGAGCAATCGTGTAACGCTTCATTGAATGAGAACTTCTGCTTCTCTATACCTTTGGCACAGTTTTATATATAATGTTTTAATATTTTTTTTTGTTTCCTTTCCCCATTTCATTTCCTCTTTAAATTCCAAGATAACTGCCTGTGTGCAAGGATAACAGCTGTTTTATTCCTGGAATTAGCACTCAGTTACCGGACAGACAAACACTGGGCTTTCTGCAGGAAACTCGTCTTTCCTTCTTTCCTGATTTGTTGCTGTTTTCCTTAGGCTGAACCTAATATCTACTTAGAGCCAGAACAGACGTTTGGGGTTTTGTCTATGGAAAGAAAGAGTTCGCTCCTTGTCAGCAGCAACGTGCGTCCTTTCAGAAACAGAAATATTTTCACTCTTCGATTTCAGCAAGACATTATGAATCCAAACCTTTGGCAGAATTGTGCAGGCAGTGAGACAGAGGGAGGCTTCACTGAAATAGGGAAGAGCAAAGGGGATCACAGCTCAGCGCTGCGTGAAGGGCGCAGGAGTCCTTCCCGCACAGCGCTCGGTGCCCGCAGAGCCGCTGGCACAAAGGTGGTGCAGAAGAGGGCTCAGACTGTTTTCATGTTGAGCAGTTCCTCACATTGCAACTGCTACAGCTCCGTAAGTGTCCTGCAGAACTGCAACACTTCATAATTCCACAGGCAAAAAGAGCGAAATCCATTCTGGAAGTTTGGGATTTGTATTTTGGACCCACAGCAAAGCTATGGTGAGAGCACTGTACAGGTACCTCCTCTGTGATAACTGACAGCTCGCCGGGAAAAGATTAAAGTGGCCAGGTTCCACGCATGGGGAGGCTTCTTGGTTAGCCAAAGGGCTGTTTCCGAGGGCTGGAGGAAAGCGGTGTTGTGCTTGCATTGCCACAAGCCTGTTGGAAGCAGAACAAATGCTGTGACAAAGCTTATTTTTTGCCTCCAGGAGGCTCAGTTAAGTCCAAACATGCTCAAAGTAAGTGCTGAAACCTTTGGGTGCTGATCCAGTACTGAATGAAGCTTCTAAAAACGTGAAGTTTTCCCATCCCTGGCTATATTTATCTTCATCCTTGCTCTAGTGACCACTCTGAGGAATGAGGGGACAGACTCACGCTATCACTGAAAGGTGCCGTAAAGACTCACAGCCTCAATACAAAAAAGCCCAGTGGCATTTTCTGAATGGAAAGGTGAGTTCCTTAAAAGAAAGATAGTCTCTTCACTTTCAGTTTGGGCATCCCACCCCCATCCCACCTCAAGTCTTTATAACGACCCTCCTAGGAAAGGCAGGTAATGTCCTCTGGTCAAGTCAGATTCCTCTCCTCCCCTCACCCTGCTGCTCACCTGCCTCGCTCCTTCCCTTGCCTCTCCTCCATGTCCACGTGCAGGCTTTGGCTGGCTCTCAAGCCTACGCTCCTCTTGCAAACCTGACCCTGCAGCACTTACTCATCGCTAGCATCTGCACAAGCCCGCTCAGGAAGATTACTCACATAATTAAGGGCCCAGCTACCATGCAAGCATAACCATGCCTTTGCAGCTGGTTTTCAATCCCCTCACCCGACCTTGTTACCACAACACGGGGGAGCTACAATCCCTCCACCTTCCCCCATGCTTATCACGTTTTTAACTTTGCAGCCATGACAGAGGGCAAAGCACAGCCAACTTTCCACACCACTGCCTTAGCTCTCAAAAAACTGTCCACGCCAGCCTTAGCAGCCTGCTCTTCCCTTACCAAAGCACCTTCAAGCCTCCCCATGAAGGTTAACTCTCCTCAGGCCTCACCAAGTTCTCACCAGCTCGGTGAAACTAATGTCCTCCACCCATCCCACACACCCTCACCCTGGGTGCCAGATCCCCAGGGGAGCAGATCCCGCTCCTCCATGGGTTCTGGGGCTGTGACGATGTTCATGATGGGCAAAGCTGGGTGGGCAGCTAGGTGGCAGCCAAGGCTGGGGGACACGTCCAGCATGTGTGCCAAGACATCCCTCTGGATGTGAGCTTGGATGGAAACATGGAGGAGAGCAGTGCCTTCAGGGAGCAGAGCAATGCCAGTTGGGCTAAACCACCACACAGAGAGGTGGAAGGGATGCAGGACAGTGAGCCACGCTGGATGCCACCATCATCTACACTGCAAGGGCTTGCTGTGCCAGACAGTGAGGAATACCTAAGCAGGTATTGCCCAAAGATGATACACAAGTAGTTGACATAGCCAGTAGCAAAGCAACAAGCATTTGTGTCAGGGCACACACACTTTTAGGGCTGACAATGCCCCCGAGAGCTGGAGAACTACAAGTCATGGGTGAAAATGGGGAGAAGAGAAAGAAAAAGAGCAAGAGTGGAGCCTCAGCATCTCCTTCTGAACCATCCTGGAGCCACCAAAAACTGCCTGCTCCTTTGCGAGGCAAGGGCACAAGGTCGGGCCTGCCAAGCACAAGTGACTGCAAATTGGGTGTCCTGATAAAAATGGCAATAAGTTTGGTTTTGGCATTGAGTTTTTCCAAAAAAACTCTGAGTGAGCATGTTTTTGATCATGCATTTTTGTGTTGGTTTTCTGCTTGTTTTTAATATGACCTGGGTTCTCTTTTCCTTCCATTTCTGACCCTTCAGTCTACTTTACTTTCTCTAGGTTTTCTCTGGAAAAGGAAAAAAAAAAAGCCTGGAAACATTCCTTTTCATTTAAAAGGAAGCTGAGACTCCTTGACAATAGGATGACTCCAGCAGCTGGGCTTTTAAGGACACTCTGGAAATTATGAGACTCCTGATAAAATCGTAGGAGTTGGCAAGGCCGTATTTCCCCTGAACAATTACGATTTCTTTGCCTGTGGGTATCGCTGTGTTGAAATGCCTCTAAAGTTCCTGCTATGTCATTGAATTTGCATGCATTTCTTTTCGGTTCCTTCCTTCTCCAGTCCCTGCCAGAGAGTAGACATTCCTGAAAATCAACTAACCACACTCTCATAACTTTACAGCCTGAAGACCTTGAAGCAAATGAGCCTTGAAGAGTAATTGTAGCATTACAGGCACCAAATGATGCTGAATTACTCAGCGCTTAGCGGACGCTGCTTAGTGGATTGGTTTGGGGAAAAACGTTGGATAACATGAGAAAAAAATCACTTCTCCAAATGATACAGCAATGCTAACCAAAACTCTCACGGTTTTCAACTCTATTAGCAAAAAAAAATGGGACTCCTCCTTCAGCTGCGTGGTGGGGCTGGACTGGAGGAGTCCCATTTTAAACAGGGAAAGGACCTCTCCTTTTAGAGAACATTTCAACCCACCAAATTTATACATCCCCCTCTGCAGCATGTGCGTTGCTCTAAGAGGTGCTGAGAGTGACTACACACCAAATCCAAGCACTTCATGTAGCAAGCATCAGCCAGGAGGAACCAGGTCTTGGAGGCAGGTGTGAGCCAACGTTTCCATGCTGGTGGCTCAGATGCTGTGGGATGCATGGACTTTAACCAAGATGCATATTCCTAGCATGATAAATTAACTCCTATTGACTGCGAGAGATTTTTTTTTTTGTTTAAAAACTATTTAGAAAACATCTCAGTAGCATTATCACTAGCCAAGCCAAAAGAAAAGCAGCAGCAACAGAAATAATGAAGTAAACACAATGGATCTGTGTTCAGTGATGTCTAGTGATGTACGTTCATTGCAGGGGGGTTGGACTAGATGACCTTTAAAGGCCCCTTCCAACCCAAACCATTCTATGATTCCATGTTCACTAATCATTGACCATCTCTATGTGTTCACGTGCAGGGTATTTCTGCATGCTCTACGAATGGGCTTCATTATTATTATTATTTCCGTTCTTCACATGTAGGAATCAAGCTGAAATTAAGCGTTAATTAAGATATTAATGCAGAAGATAAGCAGCTTGCTCAAGATCACACAGGAAACGGGTGAGGACTGAGGGATGGGAAGTAGGCGTTCTCCTGACCGGACTGTCACGTGGTAGTGACTTCCTACCAACACCTTAGCATTGCGTAGGACCTGGAAAACACAAGGCTGCTGTAACGTTTGGAGGTCCTCTTCCCCAAAGCTTTGATATTTTTCATGGACAAGAACTTGAGAGAAGGTGGGAAGAGAATAGGGGAAAGTCTATTTAGGCCCTCACCTCTGCTTCATGGGTACTGGTTAGCAGTGAAGTGATGGACGGGGCAGTGGGAAGAGCAGGAGCTTTGATGGGTTGATCAAGAAATCCCCATGCAACAAGTACGTGAAGTGCCTGGCATTCCCAGCAGATGAAGATGGGCAGCACGTGGCTCAGGTGGGCCAGCATGAGGGACCATGCTGTGGCACCACGAGAGCAAACAACCCTGCCACTCACAGAGCATCACTTCATCCCAGAGTATAGACTCCAGACATCCCCAAACTGGGGGAAGTGCATGCTAGCTTTCCCAGTGCTTACCCACCACATCGTGCCACGTCCTTCATCCTCCTTCCCGAGCTTCCCACGCAGGCAGGCCGGCTGGGAAAATAGCAAGCGCCACGGCTTACCCCTGCACATGATGAAGCAAGAGTTTGAGGGAGGACAGGGAAGAGGGAGGGATAAGTAGGTGACAGCCTAATTAAGGAACGCAGGATAACGCCTCGTGTCGGCAGCCAGGCTGCAGGCATTTCCTGACCGCGGGATGCTGCCAGCTTTTCCACCTCTGAGCTCGCCTTTTAGATGCTGGCCGTGGCCCCGCCAGGCTGGTGGTGAGGTGTCCGAGTCCATCGTCCCACTTGCGTGCACGCGGGGAGGTGGAAGCGGAGGCTTTAGGTTACCTTTTGGCTTGCCACTCATCGTTGGGTGTTTAAACACAGGTGTCTGCCGCTGTTGACACTGAGTGATAACTGGAGACATTTTTTCCATTGGAAAGAATCTCAAGAATTTCCCCGTTCTCTTTTTATTCTTTTTTTTCCCCTTCTGCCTCATGGTAAGAAGACTGTTACCAGGGGGTGCGGGGCGGCTGGCACAAGGCAGAGGTGTGACAGTGCTTATTTAAAAATTAGATCCCCCCTCCATTCCCTTCTCACAAGCACAGCCGCTCCAGCCCCAAGCTTTAAAAGCTTGTTTAAATTGAAGTCTTCCTCCCTTTCCACACCCTCAGCCGCCTCTAACAGCTGGTCCTTAATGCTTTATTCCCTGTCTTGTAAACTGGTTCCCCAAAACGGCAGCCAGCAGCCACCTCCAGGGATTAATTATCCCTCCAGAAGCAGGAGGAGCTGTGGCTCCATCGGTGTCATCTGCATCACTGAGGCTGAATTTGCACCGTTGCATCCAGGCTCACAATTCAACCCCCGCCTTGACCCCCTCAAAGAGAAGAGCAAAACACTCAGAGCTTGGGGTGGCGGCGGGGAGAAAAGCGTTCAGATGTAAAATATAAAAGCAACGCCTTCCCAAAATGGAAAAAGTAGGCACAAGCTGGGAGAGGGGGACCCCTTCCCTCCCTCCTTGCCTGTCTCGGGGCACTGACCTGCCATAAAACAACCCAGGCCCCATGGTGCCATCACCAGAAAGCTCCTATTATTTTTTTTCAATGCTCAACTGTGTCTCAGCTCTATGTTTCAAGTAATTTCTTATGCCATTCAAGCTGGTTAGATTTTTTTCACCAAAAGAAACAAAGCCTGTATTACTCTGTACACCCTGGGGAGCAGGAGGAAGACCCAGTGACCCCACACGCCCGTGCTCACACACCCTCCCGGCACCGTGTGCCACGGGGAAAACCTTGTCTCGCAACGAGCTAGCTAAGCGGCCGCACGTGTGTGTGCAAACACAAGAGGCTGAGATGGTCCTACACGGACGGGAGTGTCCCTGCACATGCACCGGCCGGCGGGCGATGCTGCCCTTCACCTGCCCTCTTGCTCTCCTAGGACTTTGTTGGAAAGCACGAGCGCAGCCAAGGTACCTCCAGCCCTCCTGCTGGTACCCATGCCTGAGCGCATCTCTCCCTCTTGGGGTGACGGTGGCACTAATAAGCAGGCACCATCCCTGCCATAGGATGGAAAATATGAACACTCTAAAAAAAACCGCTGGCGCGGTGGAAAGCCAAGCCCAGGGGGACCAAACCAAGCACGCTGGGACACTAGCTTACCTAACACGTTCGATGGGGCTTGGCCACCGCGCAAGTGATTAATTGCCTGTCTCTTCAGCTCCCCGCAGCAACTAGCGGCTCTGGTCATCGGCCGCCCTCTGCCTCAGGAGCTGGGGAGGCACGGGGTCCCCACCACTGTGTTTCCTGGGAACCTGGGCCAGCAGAAAGCCAGTCCATCCAACAGGCGTTATTTTCACAGGAGGTTACGTTATAAAAACCCCGAACCCTCACTGCAATGCAACGTTGGCCTCTCTTGACACGTCTGCTTGTGGGCTGGGGAAATTTTGGTAGCAGTGGAGCAGGAGGGGTTGAGGTCCTTGCTGTAGATGCTGCCAGCTCTGCTGGAGAGGATACAAACCTGGTATCCAAAACTCATAAACTGCCCTTTTTCCTCCCAGATGGATGCCTCCCCTCGCCCCCAGCCTGCCGTGTGGGGCTGCACATCCTCGGCCTCGGGGAGCCTGGGAGCTGCCCCGTGCATCCCTCCCATCTCAAGGGAGGGGGGCGATGGGGGACGTGAAGGAAAAGGTGAACAGGCATGTTTTGAACAAAGGGATAAAGAGGCCAAACCACAGATGAAACATTACGACTTCAAGGGGGAAAAAATAGATAACGATGTTAGTCATCACCCAGCGAACAAACTACAGCCGCCTCAGCCTGCGGAGGCTATGAAGAGCCTTCCATCCTCCTCCTCCTCCTTCCCGTCCTCCTGCCCTTGCTCCTGCCTGTTTATGAAATGGCTTATGACAAAACAACTTATTAAAGGAATTACGCAACTGAGCTCCTAACCCTTTCCACGCTGGATTTTTCCAAAGACTTATGCTTATCAGATAATTGTGCTGGAGACACCAGCTACCTGTCACAAGCCCTGTTGTATGGTTGTTTTTTTAATGAGGCCTCAGCTCCTTAATTGCTCGCATGCTTTGTTGGGAAAGCTCAGTCACATGGGTGCAAAGGTAATCCAGGAAAAGTACTATCAGCGTGCCCGATTACGGGGCCTGGCACCGCCTTTGGTATTGAACTCTGCCCACAGCCTTGGGACCAGCATCCCAGCAGGTCACTCGGTGAAAGGGCATCTGTGCACCTCTCAGTGCAGACTGGCGCTGGCTCTCCAGCTCCTGGTCCACGCGCCCTGTGGGAAACTTGGCTCGTAGCAGACCCCACGTGCTTGTTGCCCTGGGATTGCCCAGGAAGCCCATGTGATGGCCAAGGAGGTATGTGGGAGCCTGTGCATAGGTACCTACTGCCTTCTGAGATGCCTTTAGGCACTTGAGGCACCTGCCCATGGCTGGCAGATATGGTCCAGGACCTATCAGAGCAGCATCCTTTTGCAGAGCTGGCCGTACCTCTAGCGTGCACCACCCAGATGCACTGGGACATGGGACAGACCTCCCCGGGTCCACTGCCCCTCATTGGGGCAGAGGGATGGGCTCGCTGTCAGCAGGGACCAGCCGTGCCCCAACTTACACCATCGCCTCAATTCGGTCTGGGAAGTTTGGATGCTGATGCTCCAGCTCAGGCTGGATCAGCAGTTGGTTTCAATGTGCCACTTCCACTGCCAGCAAGGGACTGGCACATACGCACAGAGCAAAATTGTTATCTGTGTTAGAGTAACTCCCGAGGGACCGAGCACCGTGGCAGGTTTCGAGGCACCGTACAGACACAGGGTAGAGAGCACATCGCGTGTGAGTGCGAAGCGTGAAGCACACATGCACGAAGCACACATGCATGAAGCAGCTGGGTGGGTGAGCCGCGCTCCTGCATGTGCTGTGTGTCAGGGCTGGAAGAAAATCGTTACCTACTATTTCAGTTCGCTCATTTCAGACTTTGCTCCAATTTCTGTAAAACAAATAAAATCACCTACCAAAAAAACCGCAAAACAAAACAAAAAAAAAAACCCAACCAAAAAATCCCCCTCTATCTGCAGCCCACTGGGTCATCTTACCCAGCTTTAAGTCTTCTGGTAAACAACATGCATAATGACAGCCACCGGGCTTCTCCAAGCATCTCCTCACATTTGTAATATGTAACGCAGCGTATGAAATCTATACCTCTGTATAATTAGGAGTGCTCAGAGCAGTGACTCAGACATTCCAGTGCTCTTTCTTCTTGTCGTCGGTGTGCGAAATGTAACTTTACTCATTTTTTCCAATGACTTTGGACTTTAAAAACAGTAATTAGCAAAATCATCTTGTTATCAGCTCTTGTCGGTAACCTGTCCTCATGCCAGTCCTCCGCTGCGTTTTGGTCACAGGCAAAGCTTTGGCAGTCATTTCCCAAGGCTTGCTTTTGTCCAGAGGATCAAGGCAGCCGAGTGAGGAAAAGAGGTCCTAAACCTGCAAGCCATTCCACACATCTTCGTTTTAAGCACTTGAATATTGAAGTAGCTCCAGACTGGGTCTTTATGTAGTATGGTAAATAGTAGGCAAGACATGAAATAAAATTTCAGAGGCATTGTTTTCTCACTTCTCTTTCTAGTTACTGCTAGGCAGGCATCGACAGATGCAAAGTGAAAATACCATCCTTGCTAACAATGCTTCTCCTACCATGCTTTTACAGTAGCTTTCATCTGCTCTGCTCACAAAGCGTTTTACTACCCAGGCATCGCCACGTACAGCTGCATCTGCAGCCAGATGAAGGGCGGGTGGCAATCTGCTACTTACCACCGCTCACGGGCGTTCGGCCTACGAAACGTTTCAAAGGGTGTCACGAAGCCTGCGTTTCGTGAGGGGACAGAGGTAGCTGCTGTTTCCTCTAGCACACTGGTGGTCCCCGAATTTTCTCCTCTGGTGGGACAGACTGGTTGCAAGACCTCAGCAAAAGAGGTTGAAAGATCAGCATCCCCTTGAAATCCATGGGAAGTCCAGCCAACCTGCACGGGTGAGCCACCGCTGGCAGCATTTGGACTGGCATGCATGGGAGCAGAAAAATGCTCCAGAGAAATACTTAAGTCCACGACATTTCAATATGAAAAATGAGAGTGGAAAGAACAACTTTTCCTGAATAATTCAGGTGATTCCTGGTAAGTAGATTGTGCTTGTCTGCCGTTTGTTATGGTGAAGCTCCAATGCATGCAGAAAGATACCAAGACCCACCTACAGCCAGAGGTTTCTCTGGGAGGAAAACCATGTGTGTGGGAGCGAGGGAGCAAACAGGATCAGGCCCTCCAGCTGTGCTGGAGCCAAAAGTTGGGGAGCATATTTAGCCTTCTCGGTCTAATTGCTCTCATCAGCTCAAGCAGGATGAGCCTCATGAAGCTTCAGGGTTTGTGAACCTCTCTAGCTAATTTTGGGTTCAGACAGTTCAGAAAATGAGTTCACAAACCCTTTTTTCTTACAGTTTAAAGTAATTTCCCCCCCAAAGGGAGACCGATGCCATTTAAACCACGTTTTCCAAGTGAAAGGGAGGCCTGTGCTCTGTGGCCACACTTCGGGAAAGCTGTCGCCTACGTCAGGTAGCATCTCCAGCGCATGCCTGACTTTCAGCATGACTGGGATGTCAGTGTGGCGGGAGTGAACATGTCCCTGAACTGGACCTTGCTGGGAGGCAGAGGCCGGTTCTGCCTTCCTCTCTCCCCTCCTCCCTCAAGTTAAGCCAGAGCAAGCGGCACGTGGGTGGCACAAGCTGCATGTGCTTTGCCCCTGCAACCTCTCCTTCCACCTCCACAGTCTTCATTGCACACTCTTGCCGTGTTTTCCTCATTCTTCCCATTCCCCGTTTGTTTTTTTTTTCACCCTGTTGTGTCACTCCATGTCACCAATGCCCTGCCAGGTTGGGTTTTTTTTGGTGGCAATTGAGGAATGTAAATTTTATAGCAGACTCAGTCCGCTGGGCACACGCAAAATGGCTGGCCATGGATGTATAGACCTTTTTATGCTATAGAAACGGAGGCATTGACATGTGAAGATGCAAACCCAACAAGGCGAAAGCACAGAAGAAACTAGGGGTGAGGTTCAGCTCATCTAGCTTGAGCTACCTGAGAGTCAGGCATGCAAACTACATGGTTATCTACATCTTCTCGCTAGTGAGAGCCGGAGGACCTCCAAGAAGTCATTCTTTCCAGATAGGCTGTTAAAATGAATCATCTTCTGGAGGTGTTTACCTTCTTCCATGGAGTACAGGAGGAGACTGAACAATTATCTCAGGCTAGACACCCAAGTTTTAATTACGACGCAGGCAGTTCAGTGTGACTAGCCCAGTGCCAGGGTGGGAGGTGGCATCACAGGGTCTGCAACTGGGAGCTTTTTGCTGGCTCCCTGGGTGAAACTCAGCCAAATAAACCATCTCTCCTGACAGCAGTGGCTCTGGAGGTTTCTTGTAATCAGGTTTCCTCAAAACTGGCTGCTGTTTCATCACACTGGGAACCTCCCCTGTAGATAAATGTCTAAGGTTTGTTGGGGAGAAAGGTATGGAAAGTTACTGATGGCAAGTCCCCGTAAAGCACCAAATACTCAATTAAGTTAAACATTATACTTCATGCAAACTGTGGCCAAACGTATTTTACAGAATAATAGTTACAGAGGTTTAGCTGCTCAGATTAAGCAAGGCAGAGATAGGAGGAGGCCCTGGAGAAATCTCTTGGGCTGCTGCCGGGAAAAACTAGACAGGTTGCTGTGTGGAGAGGAGGACATGGACAGGATGCGGTCTGTGAAACACGCTGCGGCAAGCACCTGCCGGGCAGCTCAGAAAGGCCCTGGAATGGGCCAGGACAGCCCGAGTGTCCATCTGGGAGCGCCAGCGGGGTGCACGGTGGCACGCAGCATGGCCCTCGCCTGCCCCATACGAATGCCCACAGGCTCTCCCCTCTACTGCACACAGGCACCCACAGCAGACCCAGCCAGGAATCAGCATCCCAGTGCTGCCGATTTTGGCAAATTCCATTTCAGCTCACCTGAGCATCCCATGGATAGACAGGTCATGAGATTGAACACTACAAAGTCCCTTTGTCCTCAGGTGCAGGGGATAATAACCCCAGCACGGATCAGCTGAGCCTGGTGGGGACTGACGAGCCCCTGCAAAGCCTCCCCTCGGTCCCATCGTTAGAGCAAGTTTACACACAAGACCCTGCTCTAAAGCCCCCTCTGCCTCCCCTCTTGCGAGGGTATCCCAAATCCCATCAGCTGGAGCATTACCGGATTAAACCCACCAATTCCATGTCAGAATGTGCCAATTACTTAAAAGGCTGTGCGGAGGGTAAAGCAAGCTGCGGGCACCGCAGCAGGGGAGGGTAGGGGGGCTGAGAGGCAAATCCCACACACATGCACACACATGCACACACATGCACACACATGCACACACATGCACAACTGGAAAGGGTTTTCCCACCCGAGGGTGCGCGGCCAGCCGCTCCACCTCTGCAGCTTGCCCAACCACTCAACTTCAGCCAGCTCACCTCCACGCCATGGGACACAGGGGTTTTGCCACCCCGGCCACCAAACAGGCACCGTTTTAACCGGGGGAAATCCCGCTGCAGCTCTCGTTGAAGCAGGGGTCGGTGCTCACCCCCGCAGGCAGCATCCAAAGCAGACTTGACAGCAACAGCGCTGGCAACAACCGCAGTGGAAAAGAGTTGTCAAACACCGCTCAGGAAGGCTTGCGCTTGACAAATATTTGTTGAGCTGATTGTAACCCGCCCGGCTCATGCTCCTGAATGCAGAGAACCCGTGGGGAAGAGTTTAAAACCCCTGTAATACAGCCGCCCTCTTTTCCTCCCCTGGCACAGCTGGAGAAAACTGCAATCCTGGGTCATCTCCTCGCCCCAGCTGAGCTGCTCCCAGCACGGAGCACAGCAGGAGCAGGCTGTTACGTGGGGGTGATCACTCTAGGATTTTATTCCAGTGTTTTTCCTTGTATTGATCCCCCTCTTTGCAGGGCCAGAGCCAAAGGCATCAGCCGATGTGACCCTGGAGGAGCCGGGGAGCTGCCTTGCTGTAGCCAGCCAAGGCGCTGGCTGCTGCTCTGTCTCTGCAGCTTGCAGCAGAGCTGTAGGCTGCATGCGTGTGGCTCCCAGCAGGTATGGCAGGGCAGCGTGCACGCCAGTACGAAGGCACCTGGGCCAGGGGGATGTTTGGGAGAGAGGTGCTTAGTGGCAGGACATGCTCTCGGACAGATGGAGCAGGAAATACCCGGGCTCCTGAGCCGGCCGAGGGCAGAATAAAGAAGGAAGTTTTGAAAATAAAAGCAAGGCTGCTGTGACATTTTCATGCTTGGCTTCTGACATCCTCTCCCTTTCGTACACTTGACTTCCTTGCTTATTTTTATCAGATGAAGCTGATGGTCGCTGCTACGGTAACCTTGTGCGGTTACAGCTCTGGCAGTGAACAAGTGCTCAGTGCATGTTTCCTTTGCGGCTTCCCTCCCTGCTCCGTCTTCCCACCCCTCAGGGCTCTCAAAATAGTGTGTTTGACTTTGTTGTGCCTTAGTTGTGAACGCTGCCTGGTGTGATGGGCAGGGGTTCACCCCTCCAGGCTCTGCTTGCTGGGCCCACCAGCCGCTGCTGTCTTCTCCCTCTTCTTGTCCTACCTTTGCTGTCTTCAGTGGGCAAAGTACAGGTCTCTGACCCCAAGTATGGGGCTGGGGTTTTTTTGTTTTAATGTGGAAAAAGCATAAAACAACTTTTCCAGGGCTGATAATGTGGGGTGGGGGAAAAAGCTCTTCATTGACAGGATGATGTCTGATTCGAAACAACAACAACAAAAAACCCTTCTCTTGCCTTGAGCCCACTCCTTCCCCTTTCAGAGTCATTATGGGGAAGGTGGGACCAGAGGATAAAGGCTGGTGCTCTCTCCTACACTGTGGAGACCAGTTCATCTCCAGGGCTTCCCACCTGCCCCAGGTAGCGATGACCCACATCTCCTGGGATGGTACCAGCGCCTCATCAGTGGATTTACCAGTGCTCCAGTACCACCATAGTCATTTCTGTTGGTGGCATTTCACTAGCAAGAGTTATGGCTCGTTGTACTTGAAAAAATTTTCATGCTCTCAAGCTCTTCCCCAGCTGGTCTGTCTCCGGTTCTGGCACCCAAACTGCACCGGTGTATTACAAGCAGCTACCCCAGGCTTTCAGCTCGCGCTGTGGCTGTCTGCACAGCATGACAACGCTGAGCCCCACTCGCCCCTTCCACTGGTGAACTTCCACCGAGCAAACGTTAGGAGCTGTGGAGCCATACGGGTGCCCCAGGGTACGTCCCGGCTGCACGTCCAGCCCTTCAGGCATGAAACCACAGAGCCACAAGGGACCTTTGGCAGCACAGCCCCCCGCTATCACACCTTATGACCCCATCCCATCCTCCTCCCCTTTCTGCCCCTAGCTAGCAGCCACCCAGGGTGCCCCTCCTGGCTTCGCAGCGGCTCTCTGCTCATCACCACGTTCACACACGGCGCTACCACCCGTCCTGGGCATTTCCTGGGCGAAGCGGGTTTCTCCGAACTCGGTTCCCCCCTAGGTGTTGGGCCTGAAACCTCATCCCTCCCCCTCCTAAAAACAACGCTCACAAGCTTTCATTTTTATTACGACCAGTTTGAGCTTACTTCAGCAGAGCTGCTCTCCAGCCGGGCTTGCACAGCCCTTTCTGAAGGTGGATGATAGCTGTGGCTGTAGAAAAGAGACACCTTTTCAACCAGAGCAGCTGAAAAGCCGATGCCGCTGTGCTATCAACACTGCTGGCCTCTGGCAGAGCCCGGGCAGAGCTGCAGCTCAAGGGATGCCCCGCACCTTCGCACGCAGCCCTTCTGCTGCTGGGAGCCCTGGCAGGCTTCACCCCTGCCCGAGCAAACCCGGGCAAAGAAACCCTGAATGGGTCACAGCGGTACCCACCTGCCCTCACCCTTTAATTCCAGCTTTTCACCAGGAGGCACTGAAACACAGCAGCAACAACCTCGCAGCAAGACAGGTAGACGTGTACCCACAACGTGCTCCCAGAAGCACAGATGCATTTACACAGATGCTGCCGACCGCGGGGGCATCGGACGGGTGCGTCATTAAACTTTGTGGTGCTTCTCTCAGGTCCAGGCCCAGTTCTTTGCTTTTCTTAAACTGTTCCTTTTCTGTCCAAACATAAGCAAAAAGGCATCATTCGAATCATGAAACGCCCAGAGCTTTTCTCCTCAAAAAAGGATTTGGGGATAGTAATTGCTCTCATTTACATAGAGATGTTTGGTGCCCAGGATTACTTTGGGAGAGCTCAGAGCACATGCATTACAGGCCATCGCTCCTCGCATCCTTTGTTTCATTCCAGGTGACAAGGCTAGCCGTTGGGGGATTTTGCTTTGGTTTTGGTTGTGCTTCAAGGCATCTCAAAGCAGAGCAACACAACAGGGATGAAACTCCTTGTCCTCAGCTGCTGGGAACTTCCTACAGAAGCTAAAATGGGAAGGAGGCAGCCCAGGTTATCCTCACCCGACAGCTGGAAGGCAACGGTGGTTCTCTGTTGCTCGCAATGGTAACGAGGAGCGTGGTTACACCAGAGCAGGACTTGGACGCGCACTAAGGGGACCTGTGTTCAGGGGTGGTTGTTCCCCATGTGCAGCGCTGATGGTGAATTATTTTTGCACTCCTACAGAGCAACAATTTTGCCTGGCTGCACCCAAAGGTAGGCAAAGCCAAATGCCAAAAGTTCATCTGCGCAGTGTGTTTCGAGTGACTATGTGCTTTGATGAAGCCTAACAGAAGTGGATATACACCAAAAACAACAAACCAAATATTTGGGAGAGTGAACACAGGCTGAACTAAGCAGGGCAGCAGTGCACAGCTTGCTGTGTCATCAGTTGCAACTACCAGGCAAAGCTTTGAGGAGGACAAATGCCTCAAATCTAAATGAGAGCCAGAAGAAGAAATGTTGCTCTGTGTGCAAAGGAAGGTCCTTATGCTACCCATGAAGTTCTTGAGATGATTCAGGGTCACCCATTCAGCAGCAAGCCCATTTTCATTTGGTGATGCAGGTTCCAGTTTGACCGTAACAGCTGGAGCCAAGGACCAGGAAGGAGCCCCCTTCCCACCATCCTTCTCCTGCCAGCACTGCTCCAGGCTGATGCAAGGCAGACCCCCAGGCAGAGCGAGCCCCGCTGAGGCCAACCCTTCTGGTCTGGCCCCAAAATAGCATGATGCATCAGGAAACAAAGTGAGTGGCTTCATTCTGACATGAGCCTGAAAAACCTGTTCATGTGAAGCACATGGAAGTAGCAGACAAGTTCAATTCATTTGCAGTTTCCCTAACCAGTGCTGTATTTTAATCAGAAACGTTCTGGGGCAGGACTAAACATCTTCAATGGTTTCAGGCCGGCACTTCATCTTGGAAGTGCTGCAGCTTCTTCTACAAGGAAAGCAACTCCATGCCTAAGGAGGGGAAGAAATCAAGGCACCTTAGCTAGAGGTTGATTCAAGAAAGGAGAGGCAAACTTCACATTGTATTTATATTTCTAAGGCATAAAACGTCCACAAGGGCTGAGCACAATAAAATTCATCTTTGAACTGTGGGACTCATGTTGAGTGTGCCCTCAGTTCAAGCATTAAATCGGAGGGTCTTTAGTTAGTGTATTTAAACCAGCCTCATGTAAACATAACGCTCTAGCCTCAGCCCAGCTTGTTTGCATAAGTAAGATTACAGTCTGTTACTTGCCAAATCACAGGAACTTCTCTCCATGTCTGAAAGACAGGGGTGTATTCCAAGGCATTTGCTTCTTATCACCTGGTTTTAGTGGAAAATTTAATCCCATTAAGTTCACAATTTGAATTACTGAATCCTGGCACAGTCAGATTTCTACACCCGGGACACTGCCTTGGTACCAAACAAGTTCAGAATCACACTCAGAAATGCAGTTTCCTCCACGTCATTGTTTGGCAGCTCCGTGAGCTGTAGCACACGGCCATCAGTGTGGGGCAAGACACAGCTGACTACTCAAGACGACTTGACCTCTAGACCCAAAACAGCCAAAGCAGACAACCCCAGGTAGCTCGGCTGAGACCCTAACAGCACACAGCATGGCAAGACTTATCTTCACGCTTGTTGCTCGGGGCAGGCTAAGAGCACGCACAGGGAACGTGCACAGGTACTGCATCAGTGCTCTGAGCAGCTAAGAACAGCCTCTGCTCTCCAGGACTTCATGCTCTGTAAGGTTAGGTAAGGTGTTAGATAGAGATTATAGATATAAATACAGATTTTTCAGGACCAAGTAAGTTGGAGCACCACTTTGCTGCAGCGTTTCACACAGCAATAAGCAACTGTAGGAAGATGGAAGGCAAAGATGCTGCCCCTCACTCTAAGTTGATTTAGGTTTACAATCCCCTAAGGCACGCTCTGAGGTCAGCCATGCGTGAAGGCCAGGTCCCCCCAGGTTCACAGAACAGCCTCAACTGATAGACGCAAGTCTTCTAGGATATTTGCATTAGCCTTGCAAGTCAGCACACCTCAAACCTGAAACACAAGGACTGGCCATTATCGGGAAGGCTGACCATCCGACCCGCTTTGGCAATAAGAACAAGGCCAGTATGTTTGGAAAGCATTTTCAAACTTTATTTACAACTGTCACAGTGACAAAAATGTAGTTTGAAAAAAATGCTAGCTTCTCCCTGAGGCTCAAAAAAGAATTACAGAAATATAGAATGTATATCATACAACAGGAGGAGTTTTACTGGAGTGCTTTGTTCTTTAGATACGTTCAACAACAAATAGAAATATACACAATACTTTCAAAAAAAGGATGCAGACAGAAATATGCAAGTCTTTAGGGCAGACAGCAGGTCTGAAGTCCAAGGATTGCCATCTCATTGCTGCCCACATGGTAATATCTTTGATATACAGCTTTGACTTGGTGGTACAGACGGTAGAGACCAATAGAGAGTAACACTTAGAAATAAGACAACTGGCTGGTATGCAGGTGTACAAGCTCATTCCAGTAAGACAGCAAGACTAGAACAAGTGTTACAGATACAACAGCTGAATCCATCGCTAGAGAAAATGGTATCACCACATCATGACCGTTTGGTGATTAACCATCCACCAAGACGGGCAGGGAACGTGTATAACCAGGTCTGCGTTGCTGGACCAGAGACCAGCCGCAGTGTAGGAACACTGAATTTCTCCTGCTTTGTGCTAACTCATCTCCAAACTCCTATCTGTCTGAAACAGTTATGCAGAGCTGATAAATTATTGCCATTATGTTTAAACACAAGCAAGACAAGACTAAAACAATCCTGCCAATATGTTAAAAGCAGTTCCCAACCCCCACCAGCGTTTAACTACTCATGAGGTATTAAAAATACAAATACACACATGTCCAAATAGATTTTAAAAATGGAACCAGTTATAAGCAAAGGAGGGTGGCATTGGGATTATTATGAAAGTTTGGTTAAGGCCTTGACATTTCTTTTTCTCTTCCATGACCCCAAATTTGGTTTAGGTGGTAACTGTTCTCATCCTATCCCAAGATCAACTGGCTCCCGAGCTGGTCCCCGAAGCTGCGAGATCATCACTTTCCAGGAAAGCAGCGGGTTACCCTGTCTGGCAGCAGACTGGCCTCCTCCCCAAACAGAGACAGATGACTTCTCCTTGGAGCAGGACATGGTGAAGAGGACACAGCCAGACTTCACAAGCCAGTCTGCACTTCATTAAACACCCATGAACATTCCACCCTTGCTATCAAACAGAAACACATCTTGCCTCAGGACACCCGGGCTAATCCTCTCCCAACAGACCCCTCCTGCAAACCGCCCTCTTCTGCTGGTGATCCACACTAGATCTGATGTTTCGTCTTTGGATTACCTCCAGGTCTGGCAGTGCTCCCCACCATGCACACCCCTACCAGCCTGTCCTGCACTGCCAGGGCTCTGAGGAGGCCCTGCAGTGCAAAGCTGGAGGAGATCCCCACCCCAGCCCTCGTGAGCCCATTGACCAGCGAGTTGGAGACATGAAACCCTACAGCCTCAAGGACACCAAGGTAAGGAGGAGTAATCCCCACCCTCTGGCTTTGGGCACTGTACAAGACGAGACCGACCACAGCAGCCTCAGCAAATAGGAGAGAAAAATCTGAGGTGTTAAAACCTACATGAGCTCTTGCTGCAGACAGAAGCATCTTTATATCTGATGTGCATTAGCTCACACTAACCACCTGCAAGATAAACTAGGGCCTCGCAGTAGAGATGACAAGCAGCAGCCTAACATTATCCTGCAAATACAGCTGTTCAGCATTGAAGAGTCTAAAGGCAAACAGAGGGGGAGAAAACAGCTTTGGGAAAAGTGGCTGGAAAACAGGCTCAACAGCAAGAGCAAGAAACCCAACTACTCCTACGGATGCTCATGTTACCCTAGGAGGTGCCGAACCAGGGAGAGCTACAGGCCCCTTGTCAGTAGAGCATTTAGCCATGCTTCGCTACGGACACCCTTCCACCCCCCAACGCACAAAATGGAAGCTGTAAGAAAGGCAAATCTGAGAGATGACGGCTCTGTTCTCACGCTTTTAGCCAGAGGCAGCTCCCGGCTGAACGCTGCCGTCTCCGACTTTCCTCCCCCTCCCCAAGCTCCCCCCTCCAGCAGTCCTCGCGTGGTCACCCTCTGCCATGTGCTTGGAATTTCACTGCTGCCTCCGCCTCGGAAAAATACAGATTGTGATCTCGAGAACAGCAAACATTTCTCTGCGTTACTTCCTTCCTTCCTCAGGAGGTCTGGTGACACCGAGGGCTTCAGTTCTCGATACAGAGAATACAAAAAAACTAAGATCTCGCAGGTGCAAAATTGAACTTGTCTTTTTTTTTTTTAAAAAGACTTTCAAAAGAAGTGTGGCTCTTCCTTCAGAAGGGTGCGGTCCCTTGCCTTTCCTCGGATACCATTTATTGCTCCTTGTTGTCCTTCTTTGCGTCTTCACAGTTTTCTTCCTCCTCTTCCTCCTCCTCCTCCTGCACGAGGAACTCTTCGGGTGGCCATCTCAGCTCACCGCTCTCCACGTCACCCTCCGTCGGCTCCACGACGATTGAGGGCAGGCGGTCCTTCAGCTTACAGTAACGGTCGAAGTCCGAGGGATCGGGGAAGATCTGAAAGAGCCAAGAAACAGCCTGTGAGAGGGGCTGCGTTCAAGCAGTCTTAGCCAAAACCCAACTCTCAAGACACTTGGGTCTTCAGGGCACACTAGTCTGGGCACAGGGTAAACCACTGAGCGACGGGAAGACTCTTGAGCTTGTAAATAAGCTTCTCTAACCTCCGAGCACTGGAAATAAGCGCTGCCCAAGAGGCTTCCAAAGCACACGCTTGCTTGGATAGTGCTCAGGCATCTGCCCTTTCGGATATTTATCCACACGCCTTACCCCCACCACTTTTGCATTAATGCTCATGAGTTTGCACACTGAGCTATCTCGATCAGAGAATCTGAGATCTCATTTCCTGCTGCTGGTCAAGCTACACATGAGACAGGCCTGTGCTCCAGGCGCTGCTGCTAGAAGGGAGAGGAGGCACGTGGCAACCCAGTGCTAGAGCGGTCCAGACCCTTGCAGCAAGGGCCTGCATCTGGTATCGCTCCAGGGCCACAGCACCAGAACAAAAGAGAAGTTCAACTGCATTTTAGAGATAATTTTGGCAGTGCTCTGCATGCTACAGCTACCATACATCAGCAGTGAAACTCAGCAGGAGGATGCTCATTTTGTGGAAGGGTGGAAGACTGGACTGTATTTCTTAGGGCAGGAGGTACCTGTGGCACGGCCAGCGATTATGTACCCTGGTCCAACGAAAATGAAGACCCCCTTATCTCCAGCCCCGCAAGGTGCACAGAGCAGTACCTTATGCCTTCCCTTCCACCCATAGCTTGCCACGTGGGTGCACATGCTCTGCAGCAGCACCAGGGCCCAAACTCGCCAGCAGTGCCACTGGGATGCACGCTTTGATCCTACTAGGAACCGAGGCAAAAACACAGGTACAGGGAAAACCGCCACTGCGGTGCAGTGTTAGCAGGAGGTTTGCACGACTGAATTGCAGTGTGAGCAGAAAAGGTTGCTGTTACTTATAGGGAACAGCTTCCTACTAGGGGAACAGCTTCAAACCCCAGCTCATCCAGAAGAGAACTGCTGGGTGACAAGAACCAGTTGCCACATCAGACCCCTTGGTTGGTAACCAGAAGATTAAACAATTAGCACCTGTTTATTTCAAACAATTTTACCAGAATGCCCATTTCACATTACAGTTGCATTTAAACACCCCAAAGATAATCACAAACTGCATTTTCCCCTCCAGGTTGTAGATGAGGTGAGGAGTCGGGCACTGTACTTTTCTTTGAACACCAGCTGCATTCAAGCCAGCCGTCAGAGCATCCTTGCAGGGAACAGCACTGCCAGCCTCAGACAGGGACACTCCTCGTGGGTGCCTCAGTTCGAGAGCAAGATCTCATCTGCTTTGGTCTTTGTGGTTCCAGTTACAAAAGCAGGTTCCTTATCCAGGAGCCCTGAGCATTAACCACAAAGCCATTCTCCTCATGCCAACCACGCAGATACCCTTGGGAAGCCCTGGCCCAAACCCCAAAGTGAAACACCATCCTATCAACTTGTTCTTCAGCCTAGCGACTATTAACCACACCATTACCTCCTTGTCAATATTCAGTCTTCTCCTGTCCAGCCACATTTCTCCCTCACATCCAAAGCTTTGTGGCAACTGGGTTACCAACCCGAGAAAGCCAGCGGGGTGCTAGTTAATGCAAAGTTAGGCAAGGTAACTTTGGGAGGGGTGTTCGGGCAAGCAACTCACTGTGAAGGTAACACACAACAGGAGGGCTCTTTGCAGACAGCCACCTGGTCCTGGGGACACTGCAGGAGCCCAGTTCCCACCACAGCACCCACCATCCATATGCTTTTCAAGTGCATAGGAGTGAGGTCTTTGGATGCAGCCACATTAACATGGGCATTGCCGTATGAACTACTTGCTGTTAGTCACTCCCAGCACCAGTGAGACAGTAACTGGTTCTTGGAGCTCTGAGGCTTCTGCTTGGCCAAACAAAGGCAGCCTCAGACACGCAGTGCATTACTGGAAGTACAGTCGGTGGCTCTTAAGCATCAACTTGTTATCTAAACTCAGGATAGGAAAAAAATACCCTTGACATTACATGGTTTAGAAGGTTGCAATGGAAAAAGAAGTGTGGTTCAGGAGGTTACATAAGCTGATAATGTCATGAAAATAGCCTCCTGTGCAAGAAAAATAGCAGTATAATAATTAAACTAACCTTTGGCTCCTATCATTTTAAGCACATTAGGTCAAATTGGAGCAATTTCTTTGAAACTAGCCTGCCAGATTTTTTTTCCAGAAACTAAGTAGTAGTCATTTCCTTACAAACAAATACCCCGAAATGTGGTGTGCAGCTTTTTTAATAAAAAAAACCCTAGCACAATCTTATCTCAAACAGCTGCAGGACAGGCCGAACCCAAGAAGGTCAGGATTTTTTCCACTAAGTCATGCTTTTTAATCGTCAAGGCAGCATGAAGTGAGATGTTGCAACTGCACTTTCAAGGGGTGTGGACAGTCAATGGAAAAAATACACAAAGGCAGATTTCCTCGCATGTGATGAGCAGGGCACCGCGGCAGGCCAAGCACAGGGACCGAAGGAAAAAGGGTTTCAGATTAAGACTCCGTTGACACATCTGGGGGAGCCGGCTGGAAAAGTTACCCCAACCAGCCTCCCCACTCACTCTAAAACAAGCTGCATTGCCAAGCGTTTTAGAAAAAGATAAGCAAGCACCAGCTTTCTGCTGTCCCACACCAGTAGTGACATGCTGTATTTGTTGGTCCCGTGTGCTTAATCTGGTCCCACTCCAGATTTAGACAATGGGAAGAAAAAAACAACTTTAAAACTTGCAGCAAGGGCCCCACGGGAATACAGCAGCTCAGCTGACCTGCGAGCACTACACCCTTTTGCACAGCAGCCAGGACAGCTTGTCTAGCAAAACCTGCTACAAGCCTTTCTGTCCACGTTACTCAGCTCAGACATGTGGGAGGAAGACTGTCCCTCTCCCCACCACCCAAAGAGTACAGCAGCAACAGGTTAACTTCTCCCCCTCATTTATCAGAGGGAGCCACCTTGCACGCAGCTGAAGCAGATGCCTACTTCTGCTGATCTGGTCACTTGATGGTGGACAAATGACAACCACCAACTGGTGGTGAAAGCTACCTAAAAGCCAGTTTAGCAGCAATTCAAAGGTATCTTCCTCCCTCTCACTTGCATGAGGCAGCACAAGAGGCTGCAACTGCTTCTGCAGACCCCCCCCCCGTAGCTGAGCCCCAGGTCCTGGCCCATGGAGAGACACATCCAACACCTGCAGAGCCCACCGAGGACATGTACATTGCTTCCTATGCTACTCAATACAGCTTCTCGCTCACAGCAAGAGACTTTTCACAGGCCTCTCCAGATTATGTTTTGGGAACTGCTCTCCTCATGGATCAGATCACATACAAATCGACCGAACTCTTGCCTTGCAGCTAGAAAGGGCAGTGAAAAGCAGAGCTTGAAATGAAAGCTTGAAATGATTTTAGAAAGATCATGTTTGCCTCTGTTTCGGATGATCTAGCTCTACTATCCTTGAATGAAGTCTTGGCAACAAGAATGGAAAGTTTTCGTTGCCCTGGGGAGGCTCATACCCTCTCTCAACATTCATAGGGATGGAGAAACACCAAAAGCAGGAGAGCTGTCAGACAATTAAGAGGATTAGCTCAGAGCTACCATAATCCAAGTGACACTTGTAAATTTAAAACAACTTCCACATGTGTACTCCATACCAACACCCATAGTTAAAATGCTTGTCCCCCCTCCCATGGGGCTGAAAACTATTTCAATTGCATTACAGGGAGACTAAGGTAATGAGATCTTCCCAAATTAAGTTAGTGTTTTGGGGGAAAGCTTTGCTTCATTGTAATACAAGACTGGAAAATCTGCACTGAGAGGCATACCACTTCAGATATAGGATACACCCCTGATGTACACATATCACTCATCCTCCCAGTACTAAAAAGCTAAGTTTTGTGCCTTTTCAGCAGTATCAAGTCAATATCCCAAATCAGCATTTAAGTTCTTGAAATAAAACTTTACTGCCATTGAGAAGCACGGCAAGCTCATTTCAGGAAATATTTAAATCATCTCTCAGTGTCCTCTTTGGAGGAATTTTTCAGCTATAAGCAGCAGTGCTAATACATACATCTACTCATACAGTAGTCATGACTCGAAACTGAGCTCCATCTAGTATGCACACAGCAGCCTGTGACTCAGGTTTACGAACCATGACAACTCCCCAGTCACAGACAGATAGCCCTATCTTGGGGGACAGTGGCTGGGAAACTTCACACATCATAACAATTTTCCAGAGTAACAAACCATCAGGTAGGGAGGTAAAAAACATGCACTGAGATGTTCTGATTAGCTGCTGTCTCCAGTTTGCATTTCAGTGGAACACTTTTTTGCATAGCATAGCTGCAAACATCATTAGTTTTGGCTCTGTTTATCCCATATCCTGCTTCTGCCTTCATTTAAGGTCCCAGACCCTGGAATACACATTGACTCAGCCTACTAATCTTGTCTAGCAACCATGCATCGGATATGCTATGTGACCAAGTTATCCTAAACTCGCTTGCTATCACCACCTTTTTGCAGCCCAGTCTCAAGACCTTCCGCGGTAGCAAGCACCAGCTCCAATACAGGACTTCCCCTGCACAAATCGAGGCTGCACAGACAAGCAAACAAGCCAATTAGAGAGGAAGCTCAATTTCCACCCTTCGCCATCAGCCCCTGGGTCAGTAACATGTTGGTCCCTCAGTTGAGTTGGGGGGATGCAGTGGATGCGGCTCAAACCCCTCAGCACTGAGCACCACAGCTCCTTGGGAAAGTCAGTGCTTCACTGGTGCTGCTGAAGAGGTGTTGCATTCACCAGAAATGATTTCCCCAACAAGACAGATGACCCAAGCTTTCGCCACAGACACTGGATGGAGCATTAAGCCTATTTACCTAGATTCAGTCAGTCTGACATCATTCACAGCTATCTGTGGCTGTGATTAACCTAGACAGATCCCAGCACGATGCGATCATGACTTAAAAGAGCTCAAGCTCCCCCATGACAACCAAACCCCAGCTGATGGCAAGCTCAGCCCCCAGATGCCAATCTCCTAAAAGGGAGCCTAAGGTCCCACAGGATCAGAGAGCTGGTCTGCAGCAAAGTAGCACGCTCAACTCAGGACACAGCATTTACTCAAAATAAACACTTTGGGCACCAAAGTGTTTTCAGTTGTGCTCAGACCCCGCTCCACTTCCAAGAAGCAAGGCAGGATTCAGGTTGAGGTACTGTTTTGACAACAGCTCCACAAAATGATTAATTCAGCTTTGGTTTCAGTAGCATGGTTTGTGCTGCTGTGCGATGGCATCAGAAGACAAGCCGGCAGAGTGCTGAGGCGGCTTTTCGGAGGACAGGTGTATCTAGGGGCTGGAAAATAGCAAACGGTACATTAGCTCCGACTGGCAGTTTCACTCAGCAGTGAAGGCCCGGCTCAGCGGAGACTGCCAGGCAGGAAGCACATGAAGCCCTCCACAGGCACAGCGGTTTGTAGCAGGGGCATCTTGAGCCATCAGCTGCATTTCAACGAGTTTTTTGTTTAGTAAGTCCCATGGGAATTATGGGACATCTATTAAAGATCCAGAAATAGCTCTTCACTGCAGGCACAAGACCCAGCATGACATCATCTCTTCAGCTGCATCTTCTGTTTTGTCTATGCCGCCCTGCTCTGAGACTCATGCCCCGATTTCACTTCTGCTCAGGCCCTTTAAATCTGTTGGCTAAACACCTTCAGGGGGCTCAGAGAGCAGCTTTACATCGCAAATACAGTAACAAAACTGCTTTACATAGAAAGGTTTTGAAATTAGCACACGAGCTTATAAGCATTTTGCATATTAACTGGTAAAAGGCATTTCTATGCTGAGAAAGCACATTTTGCAAGTAAAACTGTACAAATCTCTAAGCCTACACAGGCAACTGAGTTATCACTGATATGACTTCTGCAGTCTGAGTTTTCACATCATTGCTTCAAGAGCAGCGATAGCCAGCCCACCAAAGGCCAGGAAGCTTCGCTAGCAGGGTGCACACCTTCAGCTGATGTCTAGACATACAGACACTCCAGAGCATGAGCAGAGGCAAGGGGGTGGAGGAGGCAGAAGGAAAAAGTCAACAAGCCAAGTTCCCTCAGCAAGACAGACAGGAGCCCTGAAGTTCAGTGAACTCCACAGGACAGAGGAATCAGATTGCTGAAGTTTATACTCTCTATGAGTTTGTTTCCTCAGTTTATTTCCAAGTAAAGGCAAAAATACTTTGAAACAGTACTGTTGGACAAGTCTGTCTGCAGCAGACACTGGTGTGCTTTACAGTTCCAAAGCTGCTGTACCATCTCCTCTGGTCCCATTTCATGTCTGCGTATGGTGGTAGAAGCAGCCCCCAAGGCTCATGGCTAAGATCCTATGGACCAACTCCCAGGCAGTCCCTGCTCTACACAGCCCGAAGGGGGACATTTTGAACCTCATTTTGAGATCATCTCTGCAGTAAAATAAATACAAGTTCTACTACTAGAACAAGAGAAACTTTTGAAACTAAAAGCTTGCCTCTCCCAGTTCTGGCTCCACTTTTTTTTTGCCCCTCGCAGCAAGCCAAGGGCTGTTACATTCACATCGCGAGTGTCCAACTCCGCAGATGAGTGAAGGAAGATGTTGCAGCTTAGAACAACAAGCCTCAGTGTAGGAGCAGTCATGCTCCATTAGCCCTGTCTGGTTTTAAGTTATTGCACTACAGCTCTCAGACTAGCATACAATTTTCCATGTACCAAACTCTCTCCATCAGCAAGATGAAGCAGAAAGTGCCAAAGTCTGAGGTAGAACAAAGAGTTCATGGTGCAATTTGCATCAGATTTGTCCTTGCTGTTCTAACTTGAATTTTCAACCCTTTAAGGATGCTTTCAACTTACCTTGATGTACACTGTGACATTCTCAGCCTAGCAGCCAGAGGAGGAAGGCTGGAGCCTGCTCCCCAATCCTCTTTACACTAACCTGATTTAGAGGCAGACCTCATACACAGCCCACACACCACCACTGCCCCATCAGGATCTTCCATTTCAACTCCTCTACCCTTTCTGCCATCAGTTTGGCTTACAACAAAGCAAAGTACCAGCAGGCAATTCCCAGCTCTTGCAGGCATTTGAAAAAAGTCATCTATGACTAGACCACTACAGAGGAGAGATCTAGAATGCATAAACCCTGCATAGATATGAGTCGTCAGCATTTATGACTCACACACCTTCAGGTTCAGATGATCCACTCAAAACTGAACAGGCCTGTTCCCCAGTTGGCCCAAGCAGACTTATCAAGGTCATTAGCACTTGGGGAAGAACCTTGCTGAAGCAATCACTAGAACAAGCAGGGCACCTAGATTCTCACTGGAAAATTTGGATAGGTAAATAGAAGCATCTGACCTGACTGGGTTAAGCCTCTTCATATGGTGACCCATAAAGACAACTGAACATCCCATGCAGGCTAGTTTGATTGCTTCAGGTTTATAACCATTCTCATTGCTGTACACTCCCTCTATAGGAGAGGAAAGAGAGGCCATATGCTTTCCACTAACTCAAGCACTGGAGCACAGCACAGCTATTTCCACACACAGGCAATAAACCAAACAACTTGTACTATCCATATCCAGAATTCTGACCAAAAAAAGCAATGAATCCCCTTCTCCTTCCACGGCTTTGGATTCTGCTGGAGGCCTCAGCCATGGCCCAAAGTTCAGTTGATTTCATGCTTCAGTGCACTGTTACTGCCTTGTAGCTCATTTTTCAGACGTAAATATGCAAGCATACAACAGCACACCTCATTTGAATGCACACTTAGAGCAACTGCCTCTGTGCAGGTTGTGTAACATCTGCAAAGGAAGAACCCTGCACCAGGATCTGCCATTAAGAGTCACCCAATGCACAGACCAGATGCAAGTCATCTGCATGCACTCAGCACCTGTGTTAAATCTCATCAACAAGTCTCCTGGAAGAGTAGGAAAACATGGAACTAGGAGGCCAAGATGCACAACTTGGCCTTTGATAAGCTCGGAAATGAAAGGGCTATTGAGACTAAAGGATTAAGGCTCAGGCTAGTTTTTAAGAACACCTCTTTGCCCCAGTCACTGATCTAGAGATTAATGGCTAATTACATTGTTCAGAACTTTCAGAATGAATGCAGCTCATGCCTTCAGGTACTGTATCTCCAGTGACATTTCAAGGCTTGTTTAGGCTGTCCCTGGCCTCACTGAATTTTATAGAAGACTGTTAACCCTCTCAAACAGGCCCATCAGTCAGGAAAACCAAGAAACAGATCAAAAACTGTAAGTGCCATATAAACACCTCCCTCCTGCTCTAGGCAGATCATTTGTATGCCACATTACAAAGAGATCCCAGAGTCCTCTCAGCCCGGTGAGTGGGGTGAATCCTTCTTTAACCGATCTCCCCGCCTCCCACTGAGCCCCCATGAATGCTGAATGAGCAGGGGCTCGATCGCTTCAGAAACAACCAAGTCCTTTGCCAATCCGGTCTGATACTGAGTGATATTGTAGACAACCAGCTCCTGCCAAGCAAGCATTCCAGTCTGTTGACTAGTTCTCACTACAGCAAGACCTGCTATTAGGTCTGGCTATGGAAAGGTACATAAGACCGAGTTTGCAGTCCAGCCCAGGCAATTCCATAAGGGATTACTGCCTATGCAGCCAGCAAAGCACTTACCTGATACGACAGGCCATCCTTGCGGGGGCTTAGCCCAATCTCATCCATAGCTGGGGTGTTCATCATCACTTCAGTCATTTCAGCTGATCTCAGATAATCAGGGCTAGAAACAAAAGACAGAATTCAAGTCATCTGAGGGGCTCCAGAAGGGCTGAGGAAGATCTAAGTAGCATCAGGAAGGACAAGCAGGCAGAAGAGGCTGTCGGCAGTCTATTTCTGGTCCCTTCCTTCCTGCCCCCCCCTTGGAAGGGGCTGGAAAGAGCTAGTAAACCGGCACTATACCCCCTGGAGCAACTCCCCGACTTTCTCCCCAAGAGCACAGCTCAAGAACACCTCAGGAGGCTTTAACAGCAGCGGTTCACTTTTAACTCCTCTTCCTCCAGCTCTGCCCCCTAAGGGGGGAAAGTAAAAAAACACAGTAAATAAGTGCAAGCCCTGGGGTTTTTGTTCTTTTTTTTTTCTTTTTATTTTTTTTACGCTGGTGTGCTTTAGCTCCTGCTGACTTATTTTACAACCTCAGGGACTTCCACACCAGCCGGAGCGCACGGCGCCAATTCCAGCTCTGCTTTTACAGCCTTAATGGCATTTCCAGCTCGAGAAAGTGAATTCCCACCGTTCGCAGTTCCTCTACTGCGGCTCATCCCGCTATTGCTCGGCTCGCACCGCCCGGCGTGTGCACCGCCGCTACCAGCCTCTTCTCCCCCGCTTTCGGAAAATCACGTCCCGGGGCTTCACGCCGCCCCGCTGCACCGCCTCCTCCCAGGGCACACGCCGCCGCGGCGGGAGCTCCGCTTCAAACCCCCCACGGCCACGGCAGCAGCCTGCTGGGGTCCAACCTCCTCCCACCCGTGGGCCGCGATCCCCCCCCCCCCCACGCGGGAAGCGCCCACTCACCAGGGCAGGGGACACAACACAGACATGAAGTCCCGGCGGAGGCTGCCCCGCGCCCTCGGGGGTGGCGGGAGGGGCACCCAGGCGCACGGCGCTGCCCCGCGAGCAGAGCGGCTGAGCGGCGCTGCGGGACGCTGCTGCGCTGCCGGGGACCGAACAACCCCGCCTCTGCCGCCCTCCCGCCGCCGTCTCCCGTCTGAGCCGGGCGGCCGCTGCCGCGCCGCCTTAAATGGCCCTGGGGGGTGGGGCCCGACCCGCGTCCCCGCCCCCTCGCTTGACGTCAGCATTTTCATGAATGGCTTCGTCGCGCGCCGCCTTGGGGGGGGGGGGGGGGGGTGGAGGTGGGGGTGGGGGGTGCGTGTCCCCGCGCTGGCCCCGTCTCGCGAGCGAGCGAGCGGGCGGCGGTGGCGGCGGGCCCGGCCCGGTCCGGTCCGGTCCGGTCCGGCCCGGTCCGGTCCGGCGGGTTCGTTATTTTTAACCCTGGCTGTGCGGGCCGAGGTGGGGTGCGGCCCCCGCCTCAGCCCCCCCCAGAACCGCCGCTGGCTGCCGGCCGGCGCGGGGATGCACCGAGCATCACCCGGGCCGGGCCTGGGTTTCATCTGCGGGAGGCGAAACCCCCTTCATGGGGGTGATGGCGAGGGGAGCCCTGGGACAGGCTGGGGGCAAAGCCAGAGGGTGGGAGGAGGCTGGGGAGGGCTCCGGCACACGCTCATGGCCTGGAGAAGTGGCAGCAGGCGCCCATCCCTGCTCTTCTGAGCACCTTCTGTGCCCAGCACCTCTAGCTGGAGTAGAAGCAGAGTGAGAAGCTTCACCAGGCCGAGCTATATTTAGCAAAACAATGGGAATCAAAAACGGGAAGGTGCAAGAGAAGAAGGAGGCGAATGCATTTACTGCCCGGGAAGCACGAGCACTGTGGGCAGCTGTAGGTGAAGCACGTTTCCTGCCTTCCCCTCCCGACATGAAACTGCTGGAAAGTAAAACGCATCTTTGGGCAAAAGGCCTGGGCACCCCCAAACCCAGCTGAAGTCCTGACTGTGTGCATCGATCCGCTGATGGTGCTCACGCAGCCTCCTAATGCGTGGGCTGTCCCCCAAGGCAGATGCCCGCAGGGCACGGCTCCTGGCCACAGGACAGGCCAGGCCTTCCAAGGCTGCTGAGAGATGCTCGGTGGTTTTGGGGACTGCCATCCCCTGTGTTTGCTGACCCAGTGAACAGAACCTTGCCGTATGCTGGCAGGTAAAGTTTAGTGCAGGGACTGCTTTTGTTCCACTTGTTGCTCCATGCTGCTGCTCAGACTTTGCCAGCAAAGTGGATAACCAAGCACACAACTACAAACGCTCCTCGCGTTACCGTGCCTCACCTTCAAATGCAGAGCGTACAGCTGCTGCAGCACTTCATATACGTGTCTATGCACGGGCATATACACATTATTTGCCCCAGTGTTTAAGTGCTAACAAGTGCAAGTTCAGTGTTTCTGAAGGGAAGCTTTGCACTCAGCCAACCCCCAGACTGTATATAAATGTGTACATACATACATACATGTGTTTCCTCAGACCGGATAATTTAATCTTCTTAGATTCATATTATATAATGGGAGTGTATGTGGGTGTTTTACATCAGGCTTCAGCAAGCTGCTGCTTTGTGCCAGATTAAAATGAATCACAAGGAGCTGATCTAGCTCCTGCAGACGCGTGGAAATTCAGGTAGGTGCGGGTGAGCTCGCTGCAAAGGGCCACCAGTAACCTTCCACAAGCTTAATGGGAGGGAGGCAGCAGGGTGGACTCAGGGCACACAGTCCCTTTGCCCCCATCAAGCCTCCTGACAATGAGGTTTGGAGCCGGGGAGAGGAGTAAGAAGACAACCAAGTCTCCAAAGTGCTGGGGAAATGGCTCCCCTGTGTTTCACTGGCCTGGCCGCCGGGACCCCTTCTCCCTGCTGCGTTCCCTGGGACGCACGTGCTCACGTTTACTGGGTTTGCTAATTTCTGCCCTAAAAGAACATAAAGACTTGACTTTTAAAAGATTTTTTTGAAGTTGAACGGTCTAAGTCGGTGCCTGGTGGCACGTGCAGGGGCTGGGAGACCACTCTGGGAGAAGGAGGGAGACAGGGTGCTTCAGGCAATGTCGATCCATATTATGAGGTCTCTTAAAATTAACTTTACAGCCTGCTCCAAGTGCCCTCATCTCCCACTGTGTCCAGCTGAAATGTGGGATGCGAGCTGGGGCCATAGCTTAATTCCCTGGGATGTTTCATCAGAAACAAGTCTGCCTGTCTCCCTCGGACATACACACACTTGCTATGGATTTCCTGGTCTTGCCCATAAAAAATAAAAGCCAATGAAAAACCCACATGCCCCCAAGTCCCTCTTGCACCAGGCACGCTGAGTTGTCTCTCTAAATGCCCTCCTACACTCGGCAAGACTTGAGGTCCAAGGTTTTCCCCTCCTTGGAAAACACATTCCTTTAAATATCTGATTCTTGATACACTCAAGCCCCTGAAGGAGACCTAGGGACAGGACTGGGGCTCGCCCTCCCCTCCGTCCACCCTCCAGGGCTCCCGCAGCCGTCGCTGGGAAAAAGCTGCTCGGATCAACTCTTCACTCGTGTCCTCCGGACGCCCGTTTTGCCATCCCAGCTGGCACGGGCAGATAGTTTCATGGTTCCACCTAGATAATAGCCTTTTGAGGGGAAAAAAAACCTCCCAAACAAAAATCCCCGGGCGCGTACGTGCTGAGGGCGCAGATTACTTCCCAGCGACTTGGTGAGAACATCGGCCCCGGCCCTGGCCAATTCCCATCGGGAAGCCTGGGGATCGGTGCTTTTATTGCTCACTTTGGCTCTAAGCCACCGCGAGATTTATTCGTGTGATTAACCATAAGCGCGTTAATAGTCCTTTTGAAAGAAAAGGCACACCTCCCGTGATTTCCATCAACCGCTGGATCAGGCGCGGCTTAAACACCCCCCCCCCAAGTGTAATGTTTCTTGGGTGAGGTGTGTACTGGGAACGCTGCACCTTTGGCCCTTCCCTTGGGGGAAGTCTTTGTGAAGGTATTCAGGTATCCCAGGGACTGGGGATGTTTTATAAGCTTGGGGAGGTGTTCTCCATGCAGGTGAGTTGTCCTGTAATACCTGTGCCTCCTTCTTCTTTGCTTGCCCCAGCCAGGTATGAAAAGCTGGGGCTACAGAGGCGGAGCAGGAGGAGCTGTTATACCCTCATCTGCAGCACCTACCTGATTAAGAACAAGCTTTCTCTTGTAGATAAGCCTTTATATCAATGTCTGGGCTGAAAGTGAGGGAGCCCATTAACCCTTGAGCTGCTGAGCCACCGCCTTAGAAATCTGCATGTCCAAGCAATCAGTTTTCATTATGTCCCAGATCCTAAAAGGCCAAATTCTCACCCCTCTCAGGGGGCAAAGCACGAGCAGTTTCCTGCCATCCGTAGCTCCACAGCCATGAAGCAGTACACGGGAGGAGAGAATAAAATGGGATCAGATGAAAGTATTTAATTGCAAATGAGAATGAACCATCGTGTTGTTCCTCTGCTCCAGTGACGGGAGCAAGATGCAAGCACTTCGAAGTGCCATTTTTTTGCCTCTTGTTTTCAGCCAGTTCTAGCAAATGGAGCCCAGCCTGCCCTGATTTCCACTTCTTTCCTCATCTCATGTGCTCACCAGACCCCTCTTTCACTGCTGCGTGTTTTTGCATTAAACACCTGGGACTACCTGGTCACCTGGGAGTAGAAGCAGCAGCATTTGGACTCTCAGCTAGGGTAAACTGATTTCCAGGGCACTGAGCTGATTGAAACCAGATGAGTCTCATGGCTTTTTTTTTTTTCTCCCTTCAGTTAATTTTATAAATCTCTATAATATTTTGAGGTTTGGGACAGTATAAACCAATGGAAGACAAACACGTGGTAACAGCCATTCACTCGTACATTACAAATCAGCAGCAATCTAGCAGGAGCAGCACGCCCGTGAAGAACAGACCGTCGCTATCCCCACAGAAGGCGCTCGTACGTAGCCAGAGCCAAGGAGAAATAAAACTACTGGGGGGTCATTTCCCCAGGTTTTCCCCTAACCTCCGTGCAACGTACGAGTTTTCGTTGCATTTACCTTCAACCATGCAAGTATAACCATACTACCCATCCAGATTTAGATCCAACGGCCACAGGAGCTAATTGCATGATAGCCATGGGGCTGAGCATCCCTGCAGCAGCGCTGGCATCCCAGACCCTCCGCAGCCGCCGCCTCCCTTTTGCCGAGAGGGTAAGTAAGGCTGCGTGAGGCGACGTGACCGGCACAGGGTCACCTCCATTCAGGAGCGGAGCTCGCTGGCTCCTGTCTCCCAGCCAGCGTCGCGAATCCTACAGGGAAAGTTTCCTAGTGAAAAAATAAACTCTTCCCACTTGGAATTTAAAAACAAAACCATGGAAACATTGCTCTCCGTCCTAATGTTTTGCAAAAAGTTATTTTAACAAATTTAAATTTGGGGCTCGATTTGACCGGCCGGTGCCCTTTGAAATAGTTGAATCCAGGCCATCGCCGCAACCATGTCAGAGCCAGAGCTCTGGCTCGCCTGACACCCCCGCCCGCACCCGGGACATTAAAGCCCCCCTCCTCGTTCGAGAGGGCAGTGGTGGTCAGCCTCTCCCTGATTCCTGGTACTCGCACACAACAGAGCTGTTGTGCAGCGTGCAGGAGATGCTTTGCTCCCCCATGTTTCATGGCCCCCTATAAATAGTTTGCATGCCCGGGGATGCTACGGACAGTTTGAAACCACTGCTGTCCGCAGCCTGCCACCTCGGTAGCATCACCGGAGACTGTGCCATACGCCTCTGCCCAGCAAAAGCTTCCTAAGAGGCAGCGAGTACCGCCCAAACAAACTCCGGGCTGTCCCTGCACGGCCCTACCTGCGCCTGACCCAGCATGAACCCTCTCCTCCCCGTGCTTGTGGCGCACAGTCTATTTATTTCCTCGGAAAAAAAAATAGGCTCTCACGGTGTCATTCTTTCCAGCCGCTTTCCACACAGCATAGCATTTCACGGCGACTTCCAGATGGTGCTTGAGAAGAAAGAGCCGCTTGACCCGCAGCCGTCCTGCCCCGCACGCCTGGTTGCGAGGCAGGTTGGGGAGCAGAGAGGAAAAATGGGGTTTGTGCCCCGTGTCAAGAAGCAAGGAGGATGGATACAGCTGGCAGAGCAGAGGGGTTTGATTTTACGGACCCGGGTGGGCTGCTAAGGGGCCGGGAATTCGATCTGCTTTTGCAACATTGCCTCTGGTTTTATTTTACACAGACTCCCAGGAAGGACGGGGCCGTGGCGGGAGCCGAGCCTGCAGCCCTCTGGCGAGACCGGCCCAGGGGGACAGAGAAGGTTTCCATCCAGCTCTGCAGGCCCAATTCAGCAAAGCCCTTAAGCTTGTCCTGATAATTAAGTTTGTGCTTAAGGGCTTTACTGAATTGGGGCCTTTGCTCGCGCGGTGACAGCTGCTGTAGATAACTGGAAGGAGAGCGGAGGGGGCGGCGATGGAGGGGAGGAAAGGACGGAGGACACGGTCGCATCTCTGGCTTGAGAAACCTAAAATATGATGACCCTGTTTTCTCCATGGTTTTCCTCACTTTTCTTCTCTGTTGCTAAAGATAGCACAGCTCGTTATCCCCATGTCCATCCTGGCCAGTGTTTCACCCAGCGCCTGGTCCTGGACGTGCCCCCATGAAGCCTACAGGCTTCCCGGGCAGGGGCTGGTCTCCGTGATGGGGACAAGGGGAAGGCGATGCTGCAAAGCTCTTCCCTGACTTTCTGTGCGAACACAGCATAAAAATCATGGAGGATGGGGAGAGGGGCAGAGGAAGGGGGTATAAAAGCAGTCCGTGCCCTCGCTTTCTGTGCTGTTAAACTCTAGCGATTGGGGGGGTTTCTTTCTTGGACTCCACAGCTGAGAGGCTGAAACAGCATCACCTTTACTCTTCCTAGGCCCTCTCCCTCGCCCACTGCTCCCACCAGAAGGGCAGAGCCATTCTGCAATAAGGTAAAGTCCACTGAGCAGCAGAGAATTGGGCTCGAAACCGCGGGCATGGGGGTTTGATGGGGACCTCACATGGCTTAGATGTCCCACTAGCACCTCCTTCAGGTTCTTGCAAAAAGAGGTGTCCTCTCCCTCCTTCTGCTGAACCCTGACAGAACTCACAGGAGATCAGCTCTGAAACAGCGTGGATGAGCAGCAGAGCCCCATGTTCAGAGGAGGAGAACACGTCCTTGCTGGTCTGCTCTGGAGATGCAACGAGGACCCAGCGTCCGCAAGGAAGCCAGCAGGAGATGTGAGCTCTCAGCACGGCTCCAGATCATGCCAATACAAAAGGACACATTAAGAACAAAGAGTTTCTGGTTTAATATTTATATTCTGTCAGGGGAAGTGAAATGCATTTTGGCTGGAACCGGTGCATGGAAGATATTTTCATTTAAAAAATTGAATCCTTTACTGAATCACTGCATTTCACCTTTTCATTATGCTAGGATTTTATTTATTAACGGGTTTATTTTTTTTAACAGGGTGTCCCACTGGTATTTATTTCCCTTTTTTAATCTGTTGGTCAGATGAGTAGTTCCCTGAGAAGAGTTGACCCTAGAGGCAACACCAGCCCTTCCCACTTTCTGGCAGGTCACTTGCTAGCACCAGGGAGACAGTGGGGGCCTGCGAAACGCAGAGGCAAGTCCCCTGCCTAAGAGGGAGAGAGACAACGTGTAAATCCAAGCATCAAGAAGGCACCAAAACATAGGAGCTGACCAGCAGAATTTATTGCTTCTGTAGGATCTCGTCTCTGCTCTCATACTTGTTTGGCTCTGCTGCCGTAATTAAAGCAATGCAGCTCTCCTCTGTGGCTGCTGCACAAAGCAGCTTTTACACCAGTAATACTATTTTTGCACCAAAAGAGGACTAATGTTATCAATGTCAGGCACATCTGTCCCAATATAACTGAGCCAATGCTCTAGCTTTGGCTGCTGTAAGTGCAGGCAAACCATCGCATCCCCACCACAAAGCGTGGGAGAGGCGGAACGGGTGGGTGCAAGGCAGCCCTCAGGAGTTTCCCCAGCAGGGTTAGCTTCGTTAAGAAGCATTGAGAGGACTGAGGAGAGACAATCAGTACGGAAAGTTTAATGAAGTTAGGAGGATAGTTGCTTACCCAGCATTCAGCCCCAAGCTCCGCTGGATGTTGGATAAAAGCCTTTTAAAGGCAGACTAGGAAGAACTACGGCCACAGCGCAGATGAGGGACAGAGGACACCTGAACCAGGATGCGCTGGGAGCTCTGAGTCCTCGCAGGCATCCAGCTCCTCTGGGTTCGTGGTACGTCCGGGCTCAGGGAGCGGATCCAGGCACTCGGGAGGGAGAGACCCTGACCACAAGGGTCTTGGCGAAGCTCATCTCCCTGCTCTCTCCTGCACGTGTGTGCAAGAGCCAGCGTGGTCCCCTATGGTCATGAGCCTGTCCCATCCCGGTCTTGATGAAAGGTTCTTACTGGTGCCTATTAAATCAAACCATGATGCTCAGCACCGACCTTAACTCTGACCTAAAAAGACCTACATCTGACAAGGAGCAAGAAGTAATCCCATAAAATCCTCAGCTTCCTACTTAAGAGCAGAAGCTAGTTATCCTTTTGCCTTCTGCCCCGAGAGCTCGGTAAGATGGGGATCGATGCAGTAATTGCTTCTTTGGGGACTCGAGGAATGAATAGCTAACGTAGCTCAGCTCTGCAGTCCTGCATCTGCTCAGCGGCAGCTCTTCCCTCCCTTTCCAAAGGCTGCAACCTGGCCCCAACGGGGACGAGGGTTCCTGCTCCCGGTGAGGCATCTCGCTCCCTGCTTCATGACCCACCGCCCGGAATAACGATGTAGCAGGACGGTTCCTCCCTCCCCTTGCCCACCCCTACTCCTACCATTCCCAAAGCAGCAGGAAAAGGACCCCGGCCCCAGCTCCTCACATCCCATGTGGTTACAGATGTGGGGATGGGACACAGTCTTCACCACGTAACCCCTTCTTCCAGCAAGGCCCCCAGCGAGGGTCACTGCGGTTAGTTTTGCACGGCCCTGGGTACTTCCCATGGTACGAAGCAGCCCGACGGCTGCTGTCCTCCGGCAGCTGCACCGTCTGGTCAGGCCGCAGGGGAAGGGACGGGCTTTATCTTAAATCTGTCACTACTGTTGAAAAATTGTAATCAGCCAGCTCAGCATGTAATCATGCCACAAGAGAAAAGACAAATTCTCTGCTCCCCTATCTCTACCGACCTCGGTGCAATTGCACCAGGGGAAAACTCACCCCCCTTGCCCCACTGCGGGTACCGCTCCCGGCTGCTGAGGGTACCCAGGACACGTGGTGGCCCCCGTCCCACCCCGAGCCCGTGGGTGGGGGCAGCCCCCCTATCTGCTACTGAAACCTGGGCACTGAAACTCTTGAGAGAGTGCATTAGGGGAAAATTGCCTCCCGAGCTGTGCTGGGGGGCTGATGCTTACCCAGGGCTTTGAGTCATTTTGGAGGGACATCAGGCACATTAAAGCTGCATCTGCAGCCCTGGTGAGCAGGGCCCCAGCCTGGAAAGCAGCTGGCTGCAGAGGTCTGGATCCACAGCTCTCCTCCTCCTCCTCCTCCTTGTGTGCGACGCCGCCTGCATTCGCCGGCGTGTGTGGAACATGCTCTCTGCCGGGAACGCGCGGCCCTGCAGCATCTCCGCGCCACTGCCTCTGCAGGAAGCGGCCGCAGCCCGGCCCTGGGTGGGCATAGGGACCTGTTTATCTTTGCATACAGGACAGCCGAGTCACGCCATATGCAGAGCTGCTCGGCGTTTCGCGGCTACGGAGAAAGCCTGTGTGCTGGTTTTGTGGAAAGGGCTCCCATTTAGTAGGCAGACAGTGCCAGAGTGTTTGTGGGTGGGAAGGTGTCTTTCCAAACACAGCCTCAGCCACCATCAGCTTTGTCTTGCAGTCAGGGTGTTTCTGCAATACGGAACTATCGCCATGGCTTCCTTCTTCCCCCCAAGAAAAGAGCATTCGACAGCTGAGGAAGCAGGTTGCGAGCGCAGTCACAACCGATGCTATGAGAAGTGGCACTCATCCCACAAGCAGCCTCTCCAAATGCTCCGTGATCCCCATGCATGAGCATTGCCAACACCTCCGCGATGCACAGCCACCCCTGCGGGAGGGTTTGCCGATCAGGCCGTGCTAGCTGGGCTCCATAGCAGTTTGACAGGGGTGGGGACGGACGAGGATGGCCTTCTTCACTTGAAATTAAAGGCTACATAAGCAGGCAGGAGGACTAGCAGCCACCCCTTCCAGGGCTGAGTGAGGTGGCTGGAGCTGGCATTGGGTGGCAGATGTCCCTGGTACCTTCAGACCATCTTGGTTTGTATGGAGGAGGAATCATCCTCCTCACTCAGCCATGGACCACAGGGTCTCACCACTGTGGGACACGTGGGGGCCAAGCTGGTTCACAAATGGAGCCAAAAGATTCACTGGAGTACGTTGGACATGGTCAAAACCTGCGGTTCAGCTGTGGTGCCTGGAAGCGAGGGATGGGATAGGGGCCTGACCAGCGATGGTCTTTCTTATAGCAGTACGAGGTACTGGACCACCACCAAAACCAGCACCTCGCTTGAAAGATGGTGTTCCCTGACCCGGCCAAAATCACACTGGGCTTGCAAAGTGGGACTGGCTGGATGAACACGGAGCTGCAGAGGCGTCAGGTGCCTGCATCCGCATCTACGTGCAAGGAAGCTCCTCTGCCTTATCAGCACCTGGGGTGGCCCAGCCTCGCCAGTGCCTGTGTCTTGAAAGCTATCAGCCTCGCCGTCCTGAGGGTGTGCCTGGTGTGGGTCCCTGCAGAGATAACCCGGCTCTGCAGCGGCGAGCATTTCTGGAGCCGATGCTCCCAGGCGCCACGATACGCCCCACTTCTTGTGGGGAACCCTTGCACCAGCAAAGAGACCCATCGTTAGGGAGATGGGAAGGAGGAAAGTAGAGCAGCGGGGCTGGCCAAGCCTTGCTGCGGGCTGCTTTGATAGAAAAGCAATCACTCACGCTCCACCTAAAGGCCTGTGATTTAATCCCGGGGGACCAACAAGGGGAGATCCAAGATAAACAACATCTGTGCATTCACAAATAGGAAATGGAGTTGCTTTCATGTCCTGAGCCTGTTGATTAACCGGGGTTATTGTTTGGCTTGGCGCTCGCCGCTCGGTGACTTGGAAGGAAGGTAACTAAAAGGGATCATTTGGTTACACTCCCTAAATTCATGTATCTTTAAATAGTGCGCGGGTTTGCGTTTTGCCTGCAGAAGACTGATGGGAAAAGGTAGCAGAAGAGTGCAGATGGCTATCAGAAGGGAACCTGTGTTTAGTCTGCTTGTGCCAGATGGGAATGGAAAGTCCGCTCCCTTGCCAAGTGTTTAAAAGAGGAAATAGGATGTGATATTCTGCCTCCCACTCCTTTCTCCCCCCTGAAACTAGCCCGCTGCTCTACTTTCATTTGTTGTAAAAAGGAAAAAAAAAACACAGCTTGGCCCACAGAAAGCCTTGGAGACGGTTAGAGACACACCTCGTTCCTTTTTAATGTGTTTATTATATGGAGATGGATGGAACAGTATATTTTTATACACAGCTGGGTCCAGCACTGCGCAGCACCTGTCTTTCAGTCTCTCATATTAATCTCTGTAACAGCAACAAAACTGCAAGGTCCCTGAACCACAGAGGTACTCTGCTGTCATCTCCCTGTCTCTGGCAAGGAGGAGATGAACCCTGTACTCGGCACTGGTGAGGCCGCACCTCGAATCCTGTGTTCAGTTTTGGGCCCCTCACTACAAGAAGGACATGGAGGTGCTGGAGCGTGTCCAGAGGAGGGCAACGAAGCTGGTGAAGGGCCTGGAGCACAAGTCTTGTGAGGAGCGGCTGAGGGAACTGGGGCTGTTTAGCCTGGAGAAGAGGAGGCTGAGGGGAGACCTCATCACGCTCTACAACTACCTGAAGGGAGGTTGTAGCGAGGTGGGGGTTGGTCTCTTCTCCCAAGTAACTAGCGATAGGACGAGAGGAAATGGCCTCAAGTTGCGCCAAGGGAGGTTTAGACTGGACATTAGGAGAAATTTCTTTACTGCAAGAGTGGTCAGGCCTTGGAACAGGCTGCCCAGGGAAGTGGTTGAGTCACCATCCCTGGAAGTATTTAAAAGACGTGTAGATGAGGCGCTTAGGGACATGGTGTAGTGGGCATGGTGTGTTGGGTTGACGGTTGGACTCGATGATCTTAGAGGTCTTTTCCAACCTTAATGATTCTATGATTCTATTCTATGATTCTATGAACCCCTACCACAGCTCTCTTCTTCCAGCTCCAGAACAAGATTTGTGTCAAACACCATGACTGACAAACCTACCTGTGAGACAGACCAAAACCTCTTGCCTGAAACTCCTGTGACTTCCCCTGGTTAATCAATCCAGGTCTGCCCTGAGCTGCGGCTGGGGGGGACTTGTGGAGGTGGTGGAGGCTGAGATCCTGGGGGGCTGAGGCTGGTTTAGGGCATTGTTTTAGGGAGTTCTGGGGGTTTACCCCAACAGTGCCCCGTTGGCACGAGCGCTGTAGCAACCTCGGTGATGTGGTGCATCAGGAAACCCTCAGGCCAACCTTGGAAATACCTTGTGGACGTGGATGCCGTAGATCACAGGCTCACAAAAGCAGCTTTGGGCAGAAGGGACCTGACCCAGGGTCTCCTGTCCAGCCCCTGCTCGGAGCCGGGCTGACCTGCAAAGCTGGAGCAGGTTACTGAGGGCTGGTCCAGCTGAGCTATGAGCACCTCCCAGAGCAGAGATCCCACCGCCTCCCAGGGCACCGGTTCCAGGGCCTCACCATCCCCACCACGAACATTTTTCTTTCTCTCTAACCAGAACTTCCCTCGCTGCAACTTGCGCCTGTTGCCTCTTGATGTGTGCCTCCAAGAAGAGTCTGGCTCCACCTTCTCACCAACCCCTCGTAGGTGGTGGATGACAGTAGTTAGATCTCCTCTTTGTTTCTTCCTCTCCACATGGGACCAACCCACCCCCAACTAACTTAAAACAATCTCTTAACCACAATAATATCCACCCAGCTGGTCTCAAGCACGGGCATTTCAGCAGTGTCCTACAGCTGTTAAGTCCTGTAGGCCAGCTTTAATCACTTATTTCCCCAGATAATTAATATTTCTATAAAACCTTTTCATAGAGGTGAACGGCCTCTTGTGCTCCAGCCCCTCTCTGTGTGCACCCAGAAACGAAGCCGTGACCGAGCGGAGCAGCAGCGTGTGTAACAGTGGAGCCATCAGGAGAAAAGCAAGCATGACTTTTATCACATCTTCCCATACAGTCTCCAGGCCACCCCGCAAACACGCCTGTCTCGTTCTCAAAGCCACACAGCGCTGGGTCTGGCCATGGTCCCCACCACTGCAAAGGCCCCGGAGGGGGAGAGGAGCAAAGCCCAGCGCGCGCCCAACCGAGGATGCTGCAGCCGCCGGGCACTGACCACGCAGACACCTTCAGCCTGAAGAGGACACAGCTCCTTGGAGGGGAGACGGGGCACCCCTCTGCAAGGCGAGGGCTGAGCATGGTGGCCAGGGTGCGGGCAGGAGGGCAGGCAGGGGGCTGGCGCAGCCCGGTCCCCACCCTCCCCCTGCCCTGTGTGGGAAGCCACCAGGCAGCAGTTCGGCTCCAAGGAACCGGAGATTTAATGAGCAGTTTCGGGAACGCTCTCAGCTTTCCTGCAAAGCTCTTTGCTGTCTCCAGCACTAATTACTAAATGTTTCCGAAGCCGCTGTCTGTGTGAAATGAGGTCCTTCGTTACAGCGACGGTGTTGTAGGTAGCAGGGCGATACTCAGCGGGTGTCTGCTTTGCCCGGAGGAGGTGTGGATGTTATTCCTATCTTTTTCTCATGGCGAAAGAAAGGATAAGGCCTCCCTCTCGCCCTGGAGAGAGGTGCTGTTGCTTGCCTTGCCAGGGGACAGGGTGTCCTGCCTCTGCTCTGGGAGGATGCAAAGCTCTCCGGTGCGGGGTACAAGAGAAGGGTGTAGAAATAAACCTGTCCAGGACGTGTGTGACGACCTGCCTCGGACAGGCAGGAAATCCAGATGGAGACTGGTGAGACCAGTTTAGTAGAGACAGGATCCCAGGAGAGGGGGAGAGACGAGCATGAGCTGGCCTGGTGGCTGCGACCTGCAGGCAACAAATGAGAGCCATGGAGTTAGGAGAGGGCTGGGTTCACGCAGGGACAGTTGGCCTGAAACACCAGCCAGGCATGGGGAGAGATGCCTGGGTAGGGCCGGCCTTTTTGCAAACGAGGTACCGTGGGGAATCGCCACCCAAATGCCAGCCTGACCCCCTGGGAGTGCCTGCCTTCAGCAAAGGCAGGGCACGGGGCAGGCAGGAGGCAGGCTGTACCCCCAGTCTGTCAAGGAGCCAGCCAGGTTCCCGTCCCTTCTCCCCTTCCTTGCCTGTAAGAGGCAGGGAGCAGCGCTGAACTGCCCCCAGAGCGGTGTGAAGCCCTGCTGCTGTGCAAAAGCCAGTTTTTCCAAGCAAGGCTCCCCAGATCACGGCCACCTCGAAGATGCTGGATGGTCGTATCCCCCCATCGGGGGGGGGATGCAGGCAGCCCGGCAGGGTTTCGCTCCCCAGCTGCACACCTTGCTCTCAGGTATGGAAAGGTAAAATCTTTCCAGTTGCTCTTGGCTCCTGAAAGGTAAAGTCCTGGTTAAGGAGAGCTCGCGACAAGCAATTTGACAAGCTGAGTTTAGAAATGCAGAGGGCAGCGGCAGCCGAGTGGGGTGCATCTGGGCACGAGTGGGGGGCCAAGTGCATCACTGCTGCAGGGCTGCTGCTGGCTGCACTTATGCAGGGAGGGATTTAGCCCTAAGAGTCTTAGTGACGCATCTTGGGAGACTTAGGCTGAGCCTGGCTTGCAGAGACGTGACCCGTGATGCATTTCTTGCGGTCACCTGCCAGTCGGCATTATGTGAGCTGTCACCCACTCCCGGACCCAACACGTGAGTGCGGTGGCACAGGGGCTTGGAGAAAAGGAGGGGGGCAACCAGCCCAACCCGTTACTGGGTCCAGCCTTGCGCCTGCACCGAGGCTGCTGAGACAGGACGTGGGACCGGTCCCAAAGGACAAAAACCACTGCTTACAGCTGGCAGGGAACCAGCAGACAGTTTGCTGTTGCTTTAACTGGAAAAAGGATTTGGCTCAGGGACCCCTCATCTCTCAGTCATCAACAGGACAGTCCTTCGCACTGTCTTGGGGTGGTCAGCATTTAGGATGGGGGAGAGCCAGGACTGCGGTCACTGAGTGCTGGCTCCTGTTTGACCCATACTTGCAAAAATTACAGTATGAGTCACTGCAAACAAAGCAGCAAAGACCAAGGCATGATTTAATGACATTGTTGTTAATGATAGTCCCATCCATAGGTGTATTTTTATAGCTGGGAAAAATGAGAAAAGGAAAGTAAATGTCTTACTTTGACTTGCAGAAAGGCAGCCCCTGGGCTGGCACCAGCACCGGGAAGGAGGGAGCACCCGCAGAGAGCACCCGAGTGGTTTTCACTAAGAGGACCGGCACGTACAGAGTCTGTCCGCCCTGAGAACTGGCCTGACTTCGGGGACCATGTTCAGCTGAGGTGAAAGTTGAAATAAGGCCGACTGTAATCCCCAAGAAACCAGGCCACTCTCAGGACTCAGGACACTCAGGTCCCATTAAAAATCATCTGCCAGTCTGATGTCCCGAGGGTTTCATTATCTTTCTTAGCTAGGAGTCATCCGCGAGGGCTGGTCTCCTGCGGACTTTGGAAGGAGACCGAAAGCCGCTGCGTGGCAGCGTCAGCACAGGGCAGTTTCAGGTGCAGCAGTGTTCATTTTCCAAATTTCTCAGCTCCCAAAGGCAACGGGACAGTGCCATCAGCAGGCGGTGTGCTCGGCTGCACTGAGACACATAGAAACTTAGGAAGAGAAATCTGACAATCTGGGAAGTGAAAAGTGAAGTTCTGGAAGTACTCAGTACGGGACAGGGCAGAGCTAATAAGCAGCAAAGAGGACACCATGGAAATGCCCGCTGTTGTTTGCTTCTTTCTTCGACATCCATTTGTCTTTTGACTACAGCAAAGTCTCTGAGCCATAATTAGGAACAAAGTCATTGCAAGAGTTCCCAGATCTAATTGAGCTCTCTTGAAACCAAACCATTTATAACAACCTTTTGCAAGGACAAAACACGATGTACTGTCCATTGGTACAGCCAAGAATATGCTGTCCTGGGGCCTGATGAGTCCCACTGCAGCACACAAGTGATAGGCAGCAACCCAGAGATCGGCTCCTTGCTCCAGCAGGCCAACAGTTAAGCGGCTTGAACCCGATCCCATTGAAATCAATAGGAATTTTAAGATCCCTTAAGCAGGAGTCCTGGGATGCAAAGCTCAGGTCTGGCTGCAGAGGATATTGTTAATGTAGAGGAAGCAGAGCGGGCTGTTAGGAAGAAGATGTTTTGATTCCCATGCATCCGACTTTCAAAAGGTAGTGACATCCCCTTCAGTCCCTAACTGGAGTGCATCTAATGGGACGTTTATTTACTTTTTTAAGTGACAAGGGACACTAACTGCCCTGCCTCTTGGCACGTGGGGCAAAAACGCTCTCATTACAGTGGCAGAAGCATGCAAGGCCAGATCCAGACCTCGGCTCATGCTCTGGACCTCTTGCTCCTCCTCTCTCGTGAACAGCTAGACCTGGGTGGCAACTGAGGATTTCCTAGTGTATTTTTGGAAGAGAACTCGCCTATCTGTCTAGAAATCATCCATTCGCTTTCTGCTTGTCTGGGGCAAGAGCACATGATGCCAAAGTCACGAGCTGACCCTGGGTGACACTCAGGCATCCCTGGCTAGTATAGGAATAGAACTCCAGGGCATGGTGGGACCAATTGTTTATCCACTAAAAAAAGGTTGGTTTGGACTAAAGAAGAATGTTTGCAAATGCCACCCTAAGTCAGCAGACGGTTACAGCAGCGTTGCAGACAGCAGGATTAAAATCGAGTATGATGAAGGCCTCAGACAGTGTCTTTTGGGGAAGATTTTTCAATTTGCTGAGAAAACTGAACCACCAGAAACTTTTGCTTCAGATTGTGCTAAAATGAACCCAGCTGACCTTCTTTCTGATTTGATTAATAGGAGGAAGAATTTATTATTTGTACGGTTTTAATAACAAGCCATCAAGGAAAAGCCTTGGACTGTGGGTGAACCGGGTCGGGAGCCTTCTGGAGAAGGGAAAGGTGTCCTAGCCTGACCTGCAGTGACTGCAGCACCATGAGCTCAGTGGAGCTCCCCAAGGCTCACCAAGGTGCTCGCTCACCCCGACGCCCGAGCCCTGCATGTCGCAGCTGGATGGCATCTCTTACGGCTGAGGGGTGCTGCCAAGAGCATCTGCCTGATCAAAAAGGTCCTAGCTGCAGCAGGCTTTACAAGAAAGAGCAAAGCCAGCCTGGAGCATTTGGAGTGGGCATGGAAAGAAGAAAGACTCACAGCATTTTTTTACTATTAAAGTTATTTTAAAATGTTGAAATGTTTCTAAAATACAAAAGGCCACTATGTAGAACAGGCCAAAACCAACGCAATAATATAACAGGAACTCATCCACCTTTTTTTATGCCCTGCTGCCTTCCAACCTCAGCAGACAAAGCCCAATGTCAGAGAACTAGCCTCACGTCCAAAGAGGTCATGATTTGCAAGAGCAAAGGGATTTGGCAGGAGCTGCGGTTGCAGAGCAATATTGTAGAGCAGCAGCTCATTTCTTTTTGGGAATGGGGAAGAAGGGATGTTTTTAAGTAATAACCTTTATGCCTTTAATCCTCATTTCCTTCTTCTCACCTTCAATCCCTTCCCTACCAGCAAATTTACCTGCCACAACAGCGATCAAGGCACAAGAACCCCCAAACAAAAAGAACAGCCTGAGAGCAGCAGCAGCATGTGTGTCTAAAACCAAAACTGACTTTATCCAAGGGCCAGAGACCTCACGCGTTACTTGAAATGAGCAGATGTCGCTAATGGTTGTTCCTCCTCTGCCCGGCATAGGCTTCGTTATGCTTTAACTGGAAAAACGAGTCCAGCTGGTTGCATTTTGCAGGCAGGGAGAATGACCTGCACGGGTTTTTTTTTTTTTGCTTTTCCCCCCTCAAGGAAGGGGAAGAGCAGCCGGCGGTGCTGAGAGCCTCTGCCGTGGTGTTTCCTGACAGCAGAGGGGGTTATTGGGCTGCTTTTCCTCCGCCTCCCGAGCGGAGCCCGGCCGGCCGCCTGCGGAGCGCCGTGCGCGGCTCAGCCCGGCCCCGGCCCGCACCGCCCCCGCGGGGCTCCCCGGCATCCCAGGGGGTTCCCCGGCACACCCGGCGCTCTGCGGGCTTGGGCGTCCTGCTACTTTCCGTACCCGCCCCACGGACCCGGCGGCTGCAGGGGCACGGGTGGGTTTCGTTCCCCGTGAATCTGTTTTCCCTCCCGGATGGCACTGGCTGGGTGGGTTTTTCATATCGTCTGTGTCGGGAGAGACACGCAGGTGTGTGGATGAGTCGGAGGAATCGGTGCAGCAGCTCTCTGCCTGGGAGGGAGGGCTGCAGGGGCTTTTTGCCCCCCTCCTTATCTCCAAGGGCCTTGGGTGGGAGAGGGAGGTCTCTCCCCGCAGCCATCAGGGAGATGCACCACCAGCCCCTCTGCAGCTCCTAAGCTGCTCTCACTCCATCTCAGAGCAAAAGTTCACCGTGGGCAAAATTCAGGAGCACACCTCTCACCTGAAAGATGTCCCCTGAGGGGGTGTCTTGATGCGGGATGGAAATTCATTCCCACCGCAGAACTGGAAGTCCTCCGCTCTGTGGGATATCGGGCTGCGACTGTCACTGGCCACAGGTAAATGCAGTAAATGGACTTCGCTCTGAGCGGGTACCCGAGCAGGGCAGTGGGACACAGCCCCTCTGTGCTTCTGTACTATCCACTCTGCCCAGTGCCAGCCCTGTATCTGGTCCCCATGAAATGGTGGATTTAATGGCAAAAGGAGACTCTGTGGGGTAACAGTACACCTTTTATAAATTGCTTTAACTCCTGGGGATGAAAGGTATTCTATGAAGCTAAAATATTAAAACTACCCTGGATTATTCATTAAGCATCAATTAACATCTTCACATTTACTGTCAGATGTTTCAACATTGCTATTCTGCTCTAGGAAGGAACATATTTTTAGGCTGCTTTCTGAAGGAAAGAAGTTCTTGGGGTCAGTCACGCAGTCTGGTTGTCTGTCTGTCCTCACCGATTTGGGAACCTCTGCTTTCATTTTGGCTGAAGTTTACAGAAGGCTGGAGGTCTCCAAAATACTATGTTCCTGCAGGTTAATTAGCAAAGGGGATGGTGGGGGAGCCCCCAGACCCAGCTAGTGGCGTGGGTGCAGGAAGAGATGGCACCTGGTGGGGCGGACACGGATGGTCCCAGTGGCAGAAGCTTCAAGCAGGGCAGCATCACTGCCGGCACCGGAGAGCTCAGCTATGGGACACAACCCCACAGGAGATTGGGCTTCCCTAGCTCTGCTGTAGGAATAGAGGAGCAAAGGCCTTGTGCTTAGCCCTGACCAAATGAATTGGCTATTTATTACACATTGCTTTTACTACTTCTGCCTCCCTTTGTTTGTACTTTTAGTGTTATAAAGTCGGAACAAGTAGTTTTGGTTTAAGAATAAAGCCAGCCTCATCTGCAAAACTGGATGTTCCAAAATAAGATCTAATTTTCCTTTGCAAGAACCTAAGGCAAAAGTAAATTGATATCCACTCTAAAGGCAAACACAAACAAGGACTTATTATTTATCATTAAAACATCTTAAAAAGGCTCTAGAGCCCTAAAAGCAAAAGTTTGATGCTGTATAAAAGAATTATGTTTCTGAGATGTATCAGTTCAATAATTAAAACAGCATCTATGAAATATAAATGTAAGATATTAATAAATTAAATTAAATTAAAGCCACTGAAAGCCAATTATCTTGTAAAAGATCTCTGATAGCTAAACTAATGAGATGTAGAAAGATTAATTTAGATCCCCATTTTAGGAGGTGATTATAAATTGCTATAATGCCACATCCAGTTACTAGGTTGTTATTGAAACTTGTAAAATACATTTGGAAGGGCTTTTAAATATTCAGAATGAAGTAGAAATTAGAAATAATTAAAAATTAGCTGTCTTGTCACATTGCAGCTTTAATCCTATTACATCTTCTAGTTTACAAAGCTTCAGATGTCTCTCAAAGTATTGATCTGCAGGGACGGTGGGGTTTATGAGCAGGGATTTATGTGTTTTAATAATTACAGAACATCGAATATTTCACCTTGTTTCACTTATTTGGGGAATTGTTTCTTTGTAGGATTATTGCGCTTGCTGCTGGCGCTGCCCGATGGATTTCTTTGGCCGTAGGGCAGGTCGGGCCATCACCTGTGGTCCCACTGAGCCTCCAAAGACTCTCCTTGCAGCTCCTGGTGAAAATGCTGAGGAGCATCAGTCATGGTCTTTTTGGTCGGGGCGAAGCACAAGGCCTTTGCTCCTCTATTCCTACGGCTGTTGTAGCTCTAAGCAAAGCACAGGGTTCCTGGGGAAAAAAAACAGAAGGATGATGGTGGTACAATGGATGCCTATAGCCCACGAAATATGGTCTTGCCACTGCCAGAGACTGGCCACAGAGGTTTGCCAACCTTGCTTTGCTTGGGACTTCCCATGTGGGGAGCTCCACGTGAGCTCTGTAGCTGTAACAGCAACTGTCTAATGATCCGGGACCCCTCACCCATCTGCACTCGGGTTTTGCTTCGCCTGGTCCAAGGAGTGCCAAAAGGCCTCCAGCAGCACAGCTTGGCTGTGTTTCTGCAGCGCAGCAGGAGCGGCCGCGGGCACAGCAATCGGTCCCTGAGCCGGGAGGAAAACCGCGGCGTGGGGGTGCAGGCAGGGGAGGGCAGCGGGGCCTTGAAACCTCCGTCACGGGGCGATACCGGCGGCCCTGGTGTTATGAACTACTCCCCCATGGGCAACCGCTGCAACAAGAGAGGAACATGACCTTGGGGCAGGGAAACACCACTCTCCGGCAGCAAGGAGGGCGAGGAGCAGGTCTGCAAGGTGTGCACAGCTCTGCCTGGAGGGTCAGTGCGGATGTACCCAGCTCTGGAGACTGAGGAACATGGCGGGAGAGCATTAGAAACGGGGTGGAAACAGCCCCAGGTGGACTGTAGCAGAGGAGGAGGCAGAAACCCCACCACCACCACTCTGGAGAGGCAGACGGAGGGGCCCCACCATTGGCATCGCACTGCGTGGAGGTGAAGGACGCGGGGGCCGCAACGCCTGCAGCCCTCCCCGGCCAGCAAGGGGGTGAGCATAACCCAGGGAAAGCTGCAGCAGCTAAGGGAGGGGATGGTTTTGATACTGATAAAGCATTTTTTTTTCCTTTTGTCCCCTTTCTCTCTAATATTCTAGATAATATCGTCTATCATTGTAAGTGGATTGATAAGCACTCTTTGATCAGACTGTTGAAACTTTTAAATAGTCAAGCAGCAGATTCTCCTGTGTAAGACGTGTTTCTCTAGCCCACATAAAGGCAGGAGTTGCGGTGCATCGAACTAGTGGAGAAGGCAGCAGCCCTCCTGGGAGCCCTCACGGCATTTTTGCGAGCAGCCCTTTTGGGAGAGCCTTTTTCAGGTGCCATCCTGGGGCGCTCAGGGACAATCAGCAGCAAGGTTACCCTGTGTTCCCATAGCCCAGCAAGTGCCTTGCTTAAAGCATAGCACCCAGTTTTGGGGGAGCAACAGAGGCACTGTTTAAAGTGCCTTTAAAGACTTGTTGAAAATCTTGAAGTTGGAAATCCAGCGGGAGGGAAAGCCCTCTGCCTTCTGCCTAGGAAGAGGAATGCTCAAGGGATGCCTCTAAGCATCTCTGGAGAGGGGAACGAAAGCCCTCTGCCTTGTCTGTGAGAAGAGCTAAATTAGAAACCCCTGCTTGGGGGATTTGTTGATTGAGAAAACCTTCTGGGGGGAAGAAGTACACTAGAAAAACAACAGAGGAGCAGCCCAAACTTGGGTGAGCCTCTGCTACCTTCTCTCAGCCTGCTTGAGTTGTAGTTTGGAAGCAGCCCTTTCTGTAAAGTCTGAAATACCTTTAGAGGAGCAAAAAAGATGTCAGAGCTGGCAAGTTGGGTTATGCAATGGGGACCAAACCCCTGGGGCCCGAACTCTTGCAGAAGTATCCAGCAGGCAGACCTAGAGTTTGCCAAATTAAAAGAGACGGCTAAGTCTAAACTCTTCTCCCGAAAATCCTTAAAATGTGCAGGAGCGTGGGCTGTGTGGTTAGTGGCCAAAAATTTAGTTAAAGAAAAACAGGCAGCCCAGGTAGAAATTCAGAACCTAAGGGAGGAAAATGACAGACTGAAAGCAGAAATAAAGGCTCAGCGACTTAAACTAGAGGAGAGTAAAACTCGAGAAGGAGTTGCAGCTGTGGAGCAAGTGCGAAGCGTTCTCCAGTATCAAGAGGTGTGTGAACAAAAAAAGGCCATTTTGAATGAAAATCAGGCATTGAAGGAAAAACTAGCTGTCAGTACAAAAACTGTAGAGGAGGTGCAAGGAGCAATCCGAGTATTAGTGCAAAAAATACAGATCCTAAAAGAGAAGGGCACAGACCACCAAGCCTGCGAAGCCAAGATGGAAAAGTTAAAAGCAGCGTTAGGGGCGAAGCACAGCACGGTCACAGCCCTTACAAAAACACCCTACCAAGGAGATGATGAGCGGTGGGATGGAGAAAGATGGTTTAACCCAGATGGCAGCCCCTCCATAGAGGAATGCAAGCCTGCGAGCCCATGTTCGCTAGTTTTTGAGATGCCGGAAAGATTTAAAGCAAACCCCATTTTGCTTACCAGTGCTCAGATGGCTGGTAAAAGGGAAGGTGGAGGAGCAGAGGGGAGAAGCCGGGGAAATGCACAGCCACAGGCAGATCGGGTTATCGGGGGGGGAACAGCTACTGCCGAGCTGGCTCCACACCAGTTCAAAGCGGGGAGCGCCCAGGGAAGGAGCAAGCAGTCGGCAGGGAGTGCCTGGGCAAGGGAGGATGGAACGGGCTCCGGGGTAGGAAGGGACAGCAGAGGAAGGGAAAACCCCAGGGAGAAGAGGGACTCAGAGGTGCTGCAGACCGCTGCCTCCGCCGGTGCGACCCCCCAGATCCCCTTCTTGGGGAAAGGGAGGAAAGGAAGGTGGCAGGGCAAGAGGCAGTGGCAGCACGGCACAGCTCCCCGAGTCGTGGTACAAAATACCGTGGCCAGGAGGGAGTTAAGCACGATGCGAGTGGACATATGGAGGCAGCTTCGGAAGCACGGGGAGGATATGGCCCGCTGGGATAATGCTCCCACCAGGGTTTTGCTGGATCGCCTGCTGGAGATCAGTGAGAGAAGAGAGGGAAGCGGGCCTGAGGCCTCTACCCTCCCTGTCATAGTCTAGGGCAGCTGGTCCCCTCCTTCCCCGGGCTTGTGGTCAGACCAGAACTGGACTGCTGGGGAAGGCCCCCATGCTGGGAACACCGGGGGATCGGGATCAGAGCCCACAAGGCATCGCCCATGTCACATGAGAAGCCGGGGCACCGGGTGCAGGCTGCAGCTGATGCAAATTAAGAAGGCTCCTCTAATGGAGAAAACGCAGGAGGAGTGAAGTATTAAAAGGTTTTTTTGTTTGCTTATTTTTACAAGAGGAACAAGGAGGGAGAAGTTGACTTTTCCAGCAGGAGCAGCCAGGGCTGCGGTGAGCAGAGGCTGCCTTAGCTCTGCCACAGCCGCCCTGGTGCCTGTTTTGCTGCAAGGACTCCGGGCAGGGATACCGAACGCTGCTCAGGCCAAGTTAGCAGAGGCTGTTTTGGGAAAAAAGCAGAAGGCTTTAAGGACTGATAAAATACTGGAGTGAGTCCAGGCTGTGATACCAACTGGGCTGCAGCGCTTGCGAGCAGTGATGTGCAGCAGTGGGACTGAGGACAAGCTATAGGTATGAAGGACTGTGCAAGAAAGGTTATAGGAGTCCCAAGCACGGTATAAACCCTGAGGGTGAAGCAAGAAGAAAAGAATAGCATCTTCTTTCTGACTCTTCTATAGGCTATCCAGAAGGGTTTGGACTTCAAAAACAGAAAAAAAAAGTACAATTTTCAAAAATTATACCTGCCTGTTATCGGAGGTAAAGCAGCAAAATCAAGAGGTACAAATAGGGCAAATTCAAAAGATACCGACACAAATGAAGCATGTCACGCTTAGCGTTAGTATTGTTAAATTCAGTAGTGCGTTTTCACATAAGCATGTGGAAGTATGTTCAGGAAACAAATTTAGGAGCAGTATGAAAAAAATGGAAAAAAGGCTTGAAACAGAGGAATGCTAACTAAGTGCTACAAATACATAAAAAGTTAGAAGCTGGAAAAATGGTATGTGTATGTAAAGGTTTGAGGGAAGGGTAATTAATGATAAAATATTCTAATTGACTTGGGACAAAGTTCACTTTGAAAGCAAAAAGTTAAGCCTGTAATACATGATTCTAGTTGATGTGTTAACACCAGCAGAGTGAAGAAAAGGTAAAATTAAAAAAAGACTGATCATGGTAAAGAGTATGCATTAATGTAACAGATTTTTAATTAAAATATAAAGTTCTTCTGTTACAGAGAAGAGATGGAACCAATGGAAAACAAATACGATGGAGGATCGGTGAGCAGCAGTTTAAGAACATAAGCTAATAAATTGTATAAAAATATACAAAGATGCAGTTTATTAGATCCTTAATATTATCAAAAAGTCCTATGAGTGTAAATGTTCTACCTTGATTAACTAAGATAACTATTAATAACAATCTTTGCTATTTTTGTCTTCCATAGGTAGCACAGAAGAATAAGTAGCCATTCCAAATTATGGATATTATGAATTGTATGTTGCTTAGTGTTTTCTTTCCTGCTTTTATTTTGCTTTCTTATATATGCATAGATGAAGGGAAAAATATAATATTTTTTTTTAGATCAATTACTGTTGCTGAAGTTCAAACGAGAGAAAAGTATAAGGAAATTGTGGTGACAAGGAAAAAAATGGATCCAGTTTAAAGGGGTCACCATCTCCAAACAAGAGAAAACCTGTTGCCCTTGATGAGGATGGACATACCTCTTATTATTGATAGCGATCGTGATTAATAGATCACCAGCATCTGATGCAGTGCCTGTATACGTAACACTGAAAACATGTAGTTGTATCTGCAAAACATTGTAGTATTTTGAGTACTACACCATAGTATTTTGAGTATTACAAAAAGAAAGATGAACAAATCAAGTGTAGAAACTTCTGGTAGGATAAGTTATATTTAAAAAAATATACCATTAGTGTAGTTTTACTGCATAGTGCGGTTTTGAGTATGACTTAGCGCACCTATGTATAAGTTGATGGTGCTGGGATGGGTAGAAAACTAAAGGTTCCCCAGTGATGGGGATATCAACCCACTGCATGTGTGTATGATATGTAATCACGTATTGGTCTGATGAAAAATTTTATTTTGTTATGGAGGAGACGATGAGGTGATTTTAGAAACTTAGAGCAGGAGGGTTTCTGAGATGAGAGCTGTACACCAGCGATGATGGGCAGCTCCCAGCCGCCTCTCTGGAAGGACACCAGCAAGCGGGAGGCACTTACATGTGCAAATTGCATACAAGAAGATATCAGTTTTCAATCTGTTTAGAACAGAGTTTAGCCAAATGTATGAAATGTATCCTTTGGTTTCTAGTGGCTCTGGAATCACTTATGTGGAATCCAGCTGTGTTTGTGTGTATACCCAGCATCCAGAAATCACCTCTGCATGTCTAAGTTGTCTGATATGTAACATAACTTTAATTTAATGGTATGATTTTAGTTATAAATGCTTTTAGAAGTGACACTAAAATTAATAGAAACTTTTAAACTGTGTACTAAACATTTGGTTTAGGTTTTGAGCCGTTGTTGCAGATAACAGAGCAGCCAGTTGTAACATTTGTAGTCCCACAGGCAGTAAAACAAGCCACCAAAGCAAGGTTTGCAGGACGTGACAAGAGTGAGCAAGTTGCTCTTACTACAACCGCAATAAAAGGTGCCGAGCATCATTCTTGGTGTAAATCCCTCCTTGGTGGGACTCCCATCAGCTACTGAAATTTTTAACTAGGCTGTACAGCCTAGAAGTGTAATCCTGGGTATTGTAAGAGTTTGGTTAATTGTGCAAATTATCCTGGCTATAAAATCAAATATTAGGTAAACCAAGTAGCAGCTATACACAAAAGCCAAGACCCACAGGCCACCCTCAGACCCACACGAGGCAAGACCAGATAGGAAAAAGCAAATGCCTCCAAGAAGATCGATTGCTCGGTCCTGGCAAGGAGCCTTGAGCCACGGGAGGGTTTGCAACGTCCTTGCTGGACTCGTGTGTGACAGCTTATGTCCATGGACTATCAGAAGGGGGTCTGTATGCCTATAGCCCACGAAATGCGGTGTTGCCACTGCCAGAAACAGGCCACAGGCTGTATACTACTACTGCAAAACCTAACACAGAGGTTCGCCAACCTTGCTCTGATTGGGACTTCCCGTGTGGGGAGCTTCACGTGAGCTCTGTAGCCCTGGGTTTTGCTTTGCCTGGTCCAAGGGGTGCCAAAAGGCCTCCAGCAGCACGGCTTGGCTGTGTTTCTGCAGCGCAGCAGGAGCAGCCGTGGGCACAGCAATCGGTCCCTGAGCCGGGAGGAAAACCGCGGCGTGGGGGTGCAGGCAGGGGAGGGCAGCGGGGCCTTGAAACCTCCAGCACGGGGCGATACCGGCAGCCCTGGTGTTATGAACTATTCCCCCATGGGCAACCGCTGCATCAGTGGTGGAACATGACCTTGGGGCAGGGAAACACCACTCTCCGGCAGCAAGGAGGGCGAGGAGCAGGTCTGCAAGGTGTGCACAGCTCTGCCTGGAGGGTCAGTGCGGATGTACCCGGCTCTGGAGACCAAGGAACACGGCGGGAGAGCCTCAGAGACAGCGTGGAAACAGCCCCAGGTGGACTGTAGCAGAGGAGGAGGCAGAAACCCCACCACCACCACCCTGGAGAGGCAGACGGAGGGGCCCCACCATTGGCATCGTGCTGCTGGGGGCAAAGGACTTGGTGGGTCTATGATGCCTGCAGCCCTCCCAGCTTCTCCTGGGGGGCAGCACCTCTGAATCCAGTGCCCAGGCAGCAGAGAGGTGAGCATAACCCGGGGAAAGCTGCAGCAGCTGAAGTGCTCTGTGTGTATTAGTTTTGACGCTGGTATGTTAAGGGTATTTTCTTTTATCCCCTTTCTCTCTAATATTCTAGATAATACCATTTATCATTGTTAGCATCGTTGTAAGCGGATTGATGAGGACTCTTTGAGCAGACTGTTAAAGCTTTTAAGTAGACTAACAATAAATTGTATGTCTTCTCATACAAGTTGTGTTTCTATAGCCATCATAAATGGCACAAGTTGTGGTAAAGCAACCCTGACTTGTGTGAGGGCAATATTTGCTAAGCTGGAATAATGGTGGAGATGTTACATGAATGAAATATATTCATATTATATGAATAAAGATGAGCATCCAATGGTAACCTCAGAAAACTGGGTCTGGTAGAGTGCCACCCTTTGTTGTCTTTGCAGGCTACAGCATCCCGCTCAGGCCTGCTCGGCCTTTCCCTGCAGTGCTGCCACTCCCTCAACATATGATTAAATCATTCTCCTCACGTAACTCAGTGAAATGCCCAATTTCCAAAGCACAGCCTCAACAGGTACTCAAAAACAGTGGGCGCAAGCCCCGTCTCTGACACCAACAGCCCTGCTAGAGAGTGTTGTATCTCAGGTGTTTTAAGATGTAGACAATGTTGTTCAAACACAGTGCAAGCTGCTGGCTCCTCCATCCCATCATGGAATAACCAGAGTACAAATGTGGGTCAGGTCAGAAAAGCAGCCGTTTATTTACGACAGCTACAGGAGAGAAGATTGAGCAGCAGAGGAACAGGCTCTGCTGATGTGAACGCCGTGCTTGCAGAGCGGATGGAGGGTTTATGTTCTCTCAGAGATGCTATGCAAAAGACAGATAACAGGGTGCAAGATGTACGCATCTGTTACACACAGAAGGCTACAGGACCACCCACGGGCGGTCTGGATTTTGCTTGTTTCAGCACGGGAACTAGTTTATCACAAAGGTTACATAGTGATTACTGTTTCAGGAGACAGAGTGAAGGTTCAATCAGGATGCCTACTTACACCAGCATTTCTACTTCCACAGTCCTCCAAAGGTTGTTCATTACATGCAGGGAGACTGCCCATTACACGGGAACAGGGTTGCTATCAGCTATGATGGTGGGGGGAGTGGTCCTCCCACCCCGGGCTTGTTTCATCGAGACAACGGGTGATGCAGGCTTCACACCGCGGGACTCAGCTGCTGCATCACATATCTGATACTCATGTGCATAAATACCTTCTAGAAAAATTCCTCACTTCCCACTGTAAGCAAACTCAGTCCCTGCTGCTGATGCCAGCAGCCCTCAGGAGAGTCACCCCAGGGGCCGGAGCATTGCGTGGTGCAGCCAGCACAGCACCATGAACCATCCCCCTCCCTGCTACCAGCCACGCTCAGAGACAGTTCCTATTTTGCTTGCCAAGAAGGGGATTTGAAAAGATTTGCTTTACCTTGACGACTGACTTTTACACACCTTCTCATTCAGGGTCCCCCCCACAATTTTCATCAGCTCTACATCAGTGGAGTTTCATCACAGGTTAATGTCCCACGGGTGAATGGAGAGGTGACCCACCAGCCAAGGCCAGGAGCACTCCTATGGAGACAGGAGACTACAGTTTGGGGGAAGGGGAGGAGAGAGGGGATGGAGGAGATCTTAATATAAAACATTACAACAACGAAAAGAAATTACCCTTTTCACAGGAACATCTCCAAACACTCCTGTATCAGGACAAGGCACCAAAACTGACAAGGTCCGTATTTACAAAAACTGCTAGTTTGAGAACAGCAAAACCTGATTTTCAGAGCAAGCGGGTACCCGTACTTCTCACTTGCCTCTGTGAGAGCAGAAGATGCTCGCTGCACCCTGCAAACCTGGCCCTCGATTCCCCATGTCCAGCACCGAAACAGCGGCACCTACTACGTGCGGCTGCGTGGGCAGCCCAGCAATCCCGGCACAGCCACAGATTCCCCGTCTTCCTTCAAAGCTGCACATAAACCTGTCCCCCTTCTCCAGCGTACTTTGCTCGTCGGTCCATCCCTCAGACAGCGATCTCCTAACAACACTGCAGAGCCTTTATTTCTCTTTAAGGGGGCTTTAAACACCCCTTACTGCACACCCTAACTACAGCAGTCATCAATTTGTGTTGATACTTTCTTTTGTTGTCCAAATTCCTCTGCTTGCTGGGTTGCCTTCCTGGCCTTGGGATTAGATTTTCTGGCGTATCTTAAAAGCACTAAGTATATCACACACTCCTTAATAAAACATTAACACACTTCTTTTCTTCTTGCTCATTATCTCAGATGGCCTTTGACTGAAAAATCTGGAGCCATATTTTCCAAACTTTCAAATCCTGGCTTTAGCTCAATGTAATATCAGGTACAAACCATGAAACTGGCAATTATTTCTGAAATTTGCTGAAGTATGTGTGCATTTGAAATAAAGGTTTTGATTCAAAGCTTTCAGGAGTCAAAGTATCTATTAAAAGAATGCTACAATTACAATATTGTCTGTTAGGTCTGATATAAATCATTTCAGTACCTTCTGCCTAATTACAATGAACCAATGAAAGTGTGTCTAGAAGTAGGCAAAGAAAAAAAAAAGATTTTTTACATGCAATGGTGTTTGTTTCCTTTCTTCTTTTCTTTTTTTCTTTTCTTTTTGATGTCTGAATAAAAAGGGAGTAAGAAAAGATGACTTCCGTAGAAATAAATGCTGCAAGATTTACAGCACAGCTTCTGCGTTGATTGTTCCCCAGCATCTTCTGAGCCTACTAAAACACTCTGAGATAATCAAGTGAAAAGCATTGTAGAAATGTGTTTCTTTAATAAAAATCTTTTGTGCAGTTTACAGATCCAAGTAAGTGTGATGTGTCCAAGGGCATGCTGCCTTCATACAGGCAGGCCCCAGGCTGGCCCGTTTTGCTAGTCACATCACAAAGTCATGTGCAAAATGTTCCCCACTACATCTCAGGTGTTTTAGATGTCTCAAATCTCTCTCATAGAGAAGCAACCATTTCCCCCTCCAGGACACATATTTGCATTTTTCCAGGTAAAATATCGTTTAGTAATCTTATTCCCACGTTTCCAATCTCTACATAGATGCATTCCTGGAAGAGGGAAGAATTCAGGGAGGATAGAAGTTAGCATAACGTAGGATAAAGGCAAAATAGGAACTGGTACACATCTGGATAAAGCCTTCAGGTAAGACTCCTACACCTTTCCAGACCCTACAGAAGCAAGCAGTGGTATAAACCCACAGCTGCAGGTAATTCCTTGCAGGAATGTTGTTAGGATTAAGAAACTTAACAACAAGAGTGTCAACAATGGTTCTGTTCACTATACCACAATTCAACGAATCCAGTAAACTCATCAGTCTGGCTGGAAAAAGAATAGCAACAACAAAAGCAAGGAAACTGTTGAGGCATTTCATAGCTGTTGCACTCTTTTTGCTTTCCCCTCACCCGTTATCTGATATTCCCTCTTTCCTCAAAAATCCTCAAAAATATTTGGGATATTTTTTGTCACTCCTTCAATGTACTTCAATTCTGGTAGAAAAGTCTACTTTTAGCCCACACCACAGATGTTTCCAAGGCAGTAACTGACTCAAGTTAGTCTTATGATGGAAAGTGTGTTGTAGTTTTACGTTGCCATGGCTTCCTTAGTTGACAAAATAATACTTTTGACAGACAACTTCTAGGTTTTTCATAGCTCTCTTATTTCACAGAGGATGGGGGTAACTTGAAAGACGAAAAGGAAAATGACCTTGTAGGAAAGGGGTTGTAGGGGAAGACTGGTGGCATGACTGGGCACAGACCTGAGGCCTCTTCATTTCCAGAGCTGTACCAGCTGCTCTCCTTCTTACTCCACTTGCTGCAAGTAGGATTTTCAACAACAAAACTTAGCCCAATGCTGGTAAACGCTGATTCACTCAAACAGTCTGTGAGGATGTGCTGGGTTCAATGAAGCTTGACTGAGATGTGTTCCTGTGGTCCTCAGTAGAATTTCTGGTCGGGGTGATGCTTATAGCAGCTCCCCCTCCCTACAGTGCAATGCTTATGGTCTGCAAAGGGGACCTGGTTTTGTGTCAGAACCTACCCACACATTCTGAGGCAAAGACTTCAATTCAGTGCTTATAAAGCAGCTCGAGCGCCCAGAACCCAGCACCCCCAGTGCCCAGCAAGCAGCACAGCCAGTGCCCAGTACCCAGCACTCGGACATGCCCAGCACACGGACATGCCCACTAGCCAGCACCCCCGGTGCTGAGAAACCAGCGCCTAGCATGCAGCACCCACACATACCCAGCACCCAGAAGCTCCAGCACCCAGCACCCAGCACCCACAGTGCCCAGCATGGCCAGTAGCCACCCACCACCCAGACATGCCGATCAGCTGGACATCCCAGCACCAACCACTCCCAGTGCCCAGCACGCAACACACAGACATGTCGATCACCTGGACAGGCCCAAGACCCAGCACCCCCAGTGCCCAGCACCCAGCAGTGCCAAAGCGCAACACCCAGCACCCAGACGTGCCCAGCAACAGCACCCACACAGCCCAGCACCCAGCACCCCCACCACCCAACATCCAGTATCTGCACATGCCCAGCACTGAGCACCCCCAGCGCACACCACTGCCAGTACACAGTACCCAGCACACGGACATGCCCAGCACCCAGCACCCGCCATGCCCAATAACCAACACCCGCACATGCCCAGCAAACCGGACATGCCCAGCAGGCACCACCCCCGCAGCCCATCACCCAGCACCCGCACATGCCCAGCACCCGCACGTGCCCAGCACTCACCAGCTCTAAGGCCTCTAAGTCAACCCAACTCGCTGGCAAGGGCGGCGAGGGATGGTGCTGTGCAGGCTTTGGAAAGAACTCCATGGCAGCTCCCCGGGGGCTCCCGATGGAGCCCTGCTGCATGGCACAGGGGCACTCAGCATCTCTGCACAGGCACAGGTCTCGAAGGGCATTCCCCATGGGGATAAGGCGCCAGAGCCAGCCCGTAGCCAACGCCAGCAATAGCTCTCTCTTCTGGGCCAGGAACAGTTCCTCGTAAGCGCTGTTCCCCAGAGAGAGGGGAACAAAATCCTGCCTCTTCCTGCCTTGATGGATTTCTCAGAGCTTTCTGACTCTCTCATTGCAGGTACTGAATCCTTTTCACCCGTTGTGACTCCTGGGCCCCCGCAGCTGACGTCCACAATAAAATGATCTTTTCTCTCTTCTGACTGGGTCTGCCAGAGGATATTGTGCAGTGGGGAGCGGTTGCTTTGTCGTGAATCCTTGGGGAGGAGTTTGGGATCATCCCTTGCCCCAGCATCCTTTCCGGCGGGCATCAGGGCTGAGTTGAGGGGCTTTAGGAGTGAAAGCAAAGCACAGAGTCACACAGGAGGGTGGAGGCTGGAAGGGACCTGTGGAGGTCATCTGGTCCAACAGCTGCTCAAGCAGGCTCACCTAGAGCCGGTTGCCCAGGACTATTTCCTGGTGAGTTTTGGCTGTCTCCTAGGAGCAGCGCCGTGAGGGCAGAGCGAGGGTAAGACGTGGGCAGGGCACAGTGGCCGGGAAGGGCTAAAGGTCCTTATGCAGCCTGCTGGCCCCTGCAGCCTGCTGGCCCCTGCGGCCATCCTCCTTGCACACGCATTGTCGGGCAGTTTCCTCAGACCCCCCTAACTCATGGCAGAGGGAGAGATTCACTTCCACGCTGGGCGGTGTCAATGCGGCAGCTCAGCCAAAAAAGCTTTTGAAGGGGCTCCAACAGCAGCCGGACTGCTGAGGCTTTTGTGCATGCCACTGTCAGAGAGGACATGCCCGCACCGTGACGGAGGAGGGAGGAGGAGCCCTCTCACCTTCGGTAGGGACCTATTCTGCTCCCAGGCTCTTGTGGTTTAACCCTGGCTGGCAGCTCAGCACCACACAGCTGCTCGCTCTCTCCTCCGCAGGGGGATGCCGGGGGAGAATCAGAAGGGTAAAAGGGAGAAAACTCGTGGGTTCAGGTAAAAACAGTTTTATAATTTGGCTTTAAATGGCTATAAAGAGGGTAGATTTACGTTAGCTCTAAGGAAGAAATGCTTCCCTCTGAGGGTGGTGAGGCACTGGAAGAGGCTGCCCAGAGAAGTTGTGGATGCCCCATTCCTGGAAGTGTTCAAGGCCAGGTTGGATGGGGCTTTGAGCCCCATGGCAGCGGGCTTGGAACTAGATGACCTTTAAGGTCCCTCCCAACCCAAACCTTTCTATGATTCTAGCATCATTTCCAAAAAAATTGTAAGAAAAAGAAAACCAACACAGAAGAAAGAGAGTGGAAAACAAAGCCCAAGAAAAACAAGGGATGCAAAAGAAAGCAACTGCTCACCACCAACCGACCGATGCCCAGCCAGTCCCGAGCACGGGCAGCCCCCGCCAAACCGCCACCCCCCACTTTTCTTGCTGAGCACGGCACCGTGTGGTGTGGGATGTCCCTTTGGTCAGTGGGGCTCAGATGTGCCCGCTGTGTGCCCTCCCAGCGTCCCGTGCACCCCCAGGCTGCTCGCTGGCGGGGCAGCCTGAGGAGCAGAAAAGCCCTCGGCGCTGGGCAAGCGCTGATCAGCAAGAACGAACGCACCCCTGGGTTAGCGAGGCTGTTTTCAGCACAGAGGCAGAACGTAGCCCCATGCAAGCGGCTAAGAAGAAATGGAATGATTAAGCTCATCATGTGGTCACATTTTGAGGGAATTCTTTTTCTCTGTCTTAAAACTCTCCTGGCCTTCACTAGGCCGTGGCCCTAGCAAGACCAGCCTTCAGACATCCCAGGCCCTGGAGACCTGGGGGAAAGGCTGCACCAAAGAAGAGGTACCCTTGATGCAAGAGGATCCAGGTAGGTCAGGTGGCGGAGGAGGAGATTACAAAACACAATGTGGAGATACACAAGTCCCTGACGGGCCCCGGTGGGGTGCAGCCTCGAGTGCTGAGGGAGCTGGCAGGTGGGCTTGCGAGGCCACCCCAAGAGGGAGCTGTGCCTGAGCACTGCAGGAAAGCAACCCCCGCACGCGCTGGTGAGCAGTGCAATGGACGGCAAAGTGGCTGCGCGGCCGTGCCCAGAGGGTGCTGACCGGTGGCACCAGGTGTAGCTGGAGGCCAGGACCCAGCGGTGAAGCCCAAGGCAAGGGGCACTGCCAGCAGGTGGAGGGAGGTGGTCCTTCCCCTCTGCTGTGTCCTGCTCGGGGCTCCCCGGTGCAAGACAGACATGGCCGTCCTGGAGAGAACCCCCAGGCCAGCGCCCCCCCAGGGCCCCTCCCACTTTCCGTTGGCCTCGGAATCTCGGTCAGTTGGAGCCAACAGCCACCAGAGACAGCAGGACGGAGCTGTGCTGGCACGCAGCAGCGCTGCCCCGGCACCGGCACCAGCACCCCGCTTCCCAGCCTCGCTGTCGCCGCCTGGGCCGTGTCCTTGGCACAGGGCGAGGGTCCTCCTGTCCCGGGCAGGATGGGCCAGGCCAGCTGCTGCTGCTGGGGCTCCAGGTGGGCTCCCCCACGCCTCGGGGACACGGGGTACGGCCGGGCCCCCAGCAGCGGCCTTTCTCACGCCCACCGCTCTCTGCTTTGCAGGGAGGCTCTCACCGACGCCGAGCCGGTGCTGAGCGCGGACGTGCGGCTGAGCCGGGGCCGCAAGAGGAGTGAGAGGCGCCTTCTCCTCCTCCAGGAGGAACTGGTGGTTGCCAAGTTGCAGTAAGACCCCCAGAGCCCAGCTGCCTTTCCCCCAGCCCTGGCCCTGGCACCAGGGCAGGGACGCCCTGGCACCAGCCCCAGGCCCCGGCACCTTGGGGTGTCCCTCCCAACGGCAGGTGGGGGACAGGGCTCTGCCCGGGGGGACCCCAAGGAGGCCACCTCCAGCTCCCTGCCTGCCTCTCCTCTCTGCAGACGTGGCACCACCCTGCGCCCACAGCTCCGCCTGGCCCTGCACCAGCTGTGGGTGCTGAGCGGCGGGAAGGAGGCACCGGGGCAGGAAGAAGAAGAGGAGGAAGGCAGCAATGAGGACAGCACCTCCCTCATCTTCAGCTGGCCCACCGGCTCCTGCCTTGCCACTTTTGGGTGAGTGCTGCCCGCCCCACGGGGCTTCGTCCTGCCCCTGTCTCCTTCCCCATAGGGCAAGGCTGGGCAGGCGCCCGCCTCTGCCCACGGGCTGGGGGGCAGCGGGGCCTGACGCTGCTTCTCCTCTCTTTCTGCAGCTCCCGGGCGCTGAAGGAGCTGTGGGTGGGCACCCTGCTGAGGTAAGGCGGGGGGATGCTCCAGGCGTAGCCGGACAGGGGAACACAGCTCCCCAGCTGGGGAGAGGTGCCCCCGCGGCTCCGGGCAGCTCTCGCCCAGAGCTGCCAGCCAAGAGAGAAGAGGCGGCTTGGGGCTCACCCAGCCCTCTCCCTGCCCCTTCCCACTGCACAGGACACCAGAAGGAGACAAGAGAGCCCGCGTGACCCGTCTGCCATCGCTGAAATTCCTGCGGAAGGAGCTGAGCCGCCGCCATGCCGTGAGTGTCTCTCTGCTCTGGGCTCTGGCCCCGAGCACTGCGCCTCCAGCCCAGCAGCAGAGGCATGGCTGCTCACCTTCCTGCACTCCTTCTCCCTTGCCCAGGGGAGGACGTTGAGCGCCGGGAGCCTGGAGAGGCTGATGGAGGGCCAGGCAGAGGTGAGAATGGCTGCCTTTCCCTCGCCTCTGGCTGTGCCGGGGTGCCAGGGATGTGCAGCGAGTGGGGTGAGCTTGTGCGGGATGGAGGCGGGAGGGTCCCGCGGTGCCACTTGGGGAGCAGAGAGGATTGGGGAGCCACCAGCAACGCCGGCACGTCCTCGCTGGCGGTGCTGGGAGGAAACCTGCTGCACGGGGCAGGGAGCCTGGGAGGGCAGAGGGTCCCAGCTCTGCCGCACTCAGGCTGCTGGTGCCGGGCGGCAGCTCGCCGGTGGCCCCTTCTGCTGCTCTCTAAGCGCAGCCTGGTTCTTGCAGGCTGATGCCAAGCGAGGGCCTCCGACGGTCCCATCAGGCAACGGAGGGGGACGTTGCCGCTCACCAGGTGAGTTTTGGAAAGAAAGGCAAGCTCCTGCGACCGCCTGAACTGTGCTCACTTGTCCCTTGAGTGTCGCCATGCAGGTTGGGCAGCCCAAGGGACGACGTCACCCGCAGGAGCAAGGCCACCCGCTGGGCAGCGGCCGCTGGACGTGGTTCTGCGGGGACACGCAGCCTCTGCTGCTGCCCACAGCTTGCAGGAGGGCAGGGCGAGGCCTGGGCCGGGCTGTCCTGTTGGCACGCCGGCTCTCAGGAGCCTCCAAGCGAGAGACGCTGAGCCGGAGCCACGGTTCCAGCTGCCGGCTCCCTGCCTGTCCTGCTGCACCGCTCAGCACCGCACTGCGGGCAGGGCAGGGCAGGGCAGGGCAGGCTCCGGGAGCACTGGCCTGGTGGTCTCCATTGACGGGCTCTTGCTCTCTTTTCCTTTGCAGCAGGAGGAAGCAGCAGGAGGAGGAGGAGGGGGCTGCCCTGGCCCTTTGCTCTGTGGCGGAGCCCGGACGCTGCCCAGGCGCCAGGGCAGGGGGGCTCCGGCTGCAGCAGGGCGCTCTTCGGCCAGCCCCTGGCAGCCCTCTGCGAGGACGACGGCACGCTGCCCCAGCCCATCCAGGTAAGGCAGCCGGGACAGGGGCTCCCCAGCCCTCCCTCCGGATGCTCCGGAGAGGCGGTGGGTGTCCCCAGGAGCTCCGGGCACGAGCGATGGGGCTCTTCACCCCCAGCAAGGAGCCAGGTCTGGGGCAGTGCTCCGGCCAGTGCTCTTGGAAGGCAGCTCCTCAGCCAAGCAACTCTCCTCCTGCCTCCCCTCTCCTGCAGGAGCTGCTGGCTGTCCTGCAGCAGGAAGGGCCAGCCACGGAGGGCATATTCCGCAGAGCCGCCAGCGGGACAGCGCTTCGAGAGCTGCGGGAGGCCCTGGACCACGGTGCGGACGTCGAGCTGGCAAGCCAGCCTCCGCTGCTGCTGGCCGTCATCTTGAAGGTGAGTGCTTCTGACCTGCAGCGGGAGGAGCTCCTGCCTGGAGCATTCAGAGGCTCAGCTGGAGCCCTCGGCCTTGCAGGACTTCCTCCGAAGCATCCCCTCCAAGCTGCTCGGGAACAACCTCTACGAGGACTGGATGGCCGCCATGCAGAGGAGCAGCAAGGAGGAGAAGATGCAAGAGCTGAAAGCGTAAGTGTGGGCAGCAGCCTGCCTGCGGAGCAGAGCCCTCACCGCTGCCTGAGAGCACCTGCGAAGCTGCGCAACTCGACCGCTGGCTCCCACCTGCCTTGGGCAAGCCTGGGGGAGGGCTCTGGGCAACAGCTGCTTTATGAACCTTGCGTTCCTGTTCCCTCAGGGTGGCCGAGAAGTTGCCTGGAGCCAACCTCCTCCTCCTGAAGCGGCTGCTGGCCCTCCTCCAGCACATCGGCCACAACGCAGCCACCAGCAGGATGACCTGCAGCAACCTGGCCATCTGCGTTGGGCCCAACCTGCTGAGCCCACCCAACGAGGACCTGCTCCCGCTGGAGGCCATGCTGGAGGTCACGGAGAAGGTACGCTCCATTGAGCGGCCGGCTGCAGCCTTCCCCAACCATCAGAGCTTGGCTGCTCACAGGTCCCTGGCTGCCCCCTCCCCTGAGCAAATGCTGGTGGGGCGGCTGCCTGGCCGAGCAGCCCCACAGCCACAGCCTTTGCGCTCGCGAGTGGGAAAGGCTGCCTGCTCCCTTTTCAGGCAGCTGGCTTGAGAGCAAGGCTTTCATGTGTGCAGGTGAAGGTGCTGGTGGAGTTCCTCATGGAGAACTGGAGGGAACTCTTGGGGGAGGAGGCCAGTGACCTGTCCTGCCCAGCAGCCGAGGAGTCGCCTGCCCCCACGGAGAGATCCAGAGGTAAGAGGAGGGCCTGAGGCTTGTCACAGGCTGGGGCTTGGCACGCCAGAAACCTCAGCGTCGTTTCTGGTGGGGCTGGGCATCGAGGACTGTCCTCTCAGCCCCGCTGGTCCTGTGGCCTCTGTGTGGCCACGGCCTCTCGGGGCATGACCCGTTTGCTCTGCAGGATGAGCTGAAGCCTGCAGACGGGGCATCAGAGGGCTGCAGACAGAACTGGTGTAGGGCTTGGGGTGGGTTTTGCCTCAGCTGGTTTTTCCTTCCAAGAAGTCACTTTGCTGCCCATGCTTTTTCTTTCTAGACCTGCGTTTGGAAGAGCAAAGTGTCCTTGCAGGCCCAGCAGGAGATAGGGTGATGGAGTCTGAAACGGGAGAGGTACGTCAGGTCCCCAAGCCCTGTGACAGCGTGTCTGGTGTAGGAGGGCAGTTGCTGATGAGGCCAAGTGGCTGCTGAGCCTCTGCCTGCCAATAGAGCTGGTGAGTGTTTGGGTTATTCCTCCACTCCCCCGGGATGGTACAGAGGAAGGAAAACTGGCAAGGTTGTTTCTCAAACGCACTAGGAGCGTGCTTGATCAAACAAAAGACCTAGAAAATGCCTATGAAAAGACCCTTGCTACGACGATCCCATTAGAGTTTGCTCAGCTGAACTGTCGTGGGAGTAGCTGTCAACTTCAGAGGGGTTTTGCTCAGCTCCTCCTTCGTCAGAGCTTCCCTGAGTCTCTTTTTGGGGGGCGGGGGGACTGTGCGAAATGTGGCTGACGCAAAGCAGCCAAAGGGATCTCCTCTGGAGAGCTAAGGGAGCAACTGGGCAAACAGGCGCTTACCGCTCCAGGTCACCTCTTGCCACCTGCCGACTCCCACATTTCTGTTGTAGGCACCTCCAGCCTTGCCTCCAAGCACCCCCGAGAGCGCGGCACACTCCCTGGGGCACCCCGAAGAACCGGCGAGCCTTGCAGAGGACAGAAGGTAAAATGAGCTGGCTTTGGTTCCAGCCAGCACTGACTCCAGTGGGTGGTGGCTTTCCCTAACTAATACCACTGTGGGATGGAAAGGTTGGCAGGCTCTCCCCAGGACAAGGATAGGAGAAGAAGCCGAAAGAGAAAACAGGCCCGGGGAGAGGAGGGTGAAAGCCGCGCGGAAAAGAAGAGGAGGAAGAGAGAAGCAGCTGTTGGGGATGGGCCACTGAAAAGATGCAGGAAGGTGCAGAAGCTCAGGAAGCCCAGGTGTGTACCAGCCACTGCTGCCCATCTCTCTCAACTCTCAAGAGACAGAGCTGACACCCAGACGTGCCCATCACCAAGCACCCCGAGCACCCAGCACCCAGCACCCAGCCCCCGCACATGCCCAGCACCCGCACATGCCCACCACCCAGCACCACTAGGGCCCCGCACCCAGCACCCACACGGCCCACCACCCACCGCCCAGACATGCCAACCATCCAGCACCCCCAGAGCCCAGCACGCAGTAATCCAGTGCCCAAAAACAACAGCCGGGCATGGCCAGCACTCAGACATGCCCAGCAGGCACCACTCCCAGCGCCCAACACCCAGCGCCCTCAGCGCTCACCACCCAGCATCCACACATGCCCAGCACCCGCACATGCCCTGCCCCCAGCACCCCCAGCACCCACCACCCAGCATCCAGACATGCCAACCATCCAGCACCCCCAGGGCCCAGCACCCCCAGGGCCCAGCAAGCAGCACCCCCAGCACACGCACCAATCACCCAGACATGCCCAGCGCCCACACATGCCTACCAGCCAGCAACCCCAGTGCCCAGCACCCTGAGTGCCCAGTACCCCCAGTGCCCAGCACACCCAGCGCCCGGCACCCAGCACCCGGACATGCACAGTACCCAGCACCCCCAGGGCCCAACACCAAGCACCCCCAGTGCCCAGCACCCAGCACCCCCAGCAGCCCCAGCGCCCAGCACCCATCATGCGCGCATGCCCGTCACACAGAATGCTCAGTACCCAGCACCCCCACCACCCAGCACCCCCTAACCCAATGCCCAGCACCCAGCACCCGCCAGCGCCCAGCACTGCCAGGAGACAGCACCCACCACCCAGACATGCCCATCACCCCGACATTCCAAGCACCAAGCACTCCCAGTGCCCAGCACCCAGCACATGGACATCTCGATCACCCAGACATGCCCAACACCCAGCACCCCCAGTGCCCAGCACCCGGCACCTCCACCGCCCAAGACCCAGCACCCAAACTTGCCCAGTACCCAGCACCTGCACAGCCCAGCACCTAGCACCCCCAACACACAACACCCAGCATCCGGACAGGCCAGCACCCCCAGCGCACACCACTGCCAGTACACAGTACCCAGCACATGGCCATGCCCAAGAACCAACACCCGCACATGCCCAGCACCCGCACATGCCCAGCACCCACCAGCTCTAAGGCCTCTAAGTCAACCCAACTCGCTGGCAAGGGACGGCGAGCACGGTCTCGAAGGGCATTCCCCATGGGGATAAGGCGCCAGAGCCAGCCCGTAGCCAACGCCAGCAATAGCTCTCTCTTCTGGGCCATGAACAGTTCCTCGTAAGCGCTGTTCCCCAGAGAGAGGGGAACAAAATCCTGCCTCTTCCTGCCTTGATGGATTTCTCAGAGCTTTCTGACTCTCTCGTTGCAGGTGCTGATTCTTTTTCACGGGATGAACGGCTGTGACTCCTGGGCCCCCACAGTTGACGTCCACAATAAAATGATCTTTTCTCTCTTCTGACTGGGTCTGCCAGAGGATATTGTGCAGTGGGGAGCGGTTGCTTTGTCGTGAATCCTCAGGGAGGAGTTTGGGATGGTCCCTTGCCCCAGCATCCTTTCCGGCGGGCATCAGGGCTGAGTTGAGGGGCTTTAGGAGTGAAAGCAAAGCACAGAGTCACACAGGAGGGTGGAGGCTGGAAGGGACCTGTGGAGGTCATCTGGTCCAACAGCTGCTCAAGCAGGCTCACCTGGAGCAGGTTGCCCAGGACCACGTCCTGGTGAGTTTTGGCTATCTCCTAGGAGCAGCACCATGAGGTCAGAGGGTGGGCATGGTGGCCGGGAAGGGCTAAAGGTCCTTATGCAGCCTGCTGGCCCCTGCAGCCTGCTGGCCCCTGCAGCCTGCTGGCCCCTGCGGCCATCCTCCTTGCACACGCATTGTCGGGCAGTTTCCTCAGACCCCCCTAACTCATGGCAGAGGGAGAGATTCACTTCCACGCTGGGCGGTGTCAATGCGGCAGCTCAGCCAAAAAAGCTTTTGAAGGGGCTCCAACAGCAGCCGGACTGCTGAGGCTTTCGTGCATGCCGCTGTCAGAGAGGACATGCCCGCACCGTGACGGAGGAGGGAGGAGGAGCCCTCTCACCTTCGGGAGGGACCTATTTTGCTCCCAGGCTCTTGTGGTTTAACCCTGGCTGGCAGCTCAGCACCACACAGCCGCTCGCTCTCTCCTCCGCAGGGGATGCCGGGGGAGAATCAGAAGGGTAAAAGGGAGAAAACTCGTGGGTTGAGGTAAAGACGGTTTTATAATTTGGCTTTAAATGGCTATAAAGAGGGTAGATTTACGTTAGCTCTAAGGAAGAAATGCTTCCCTCTGAGGGTGGTGAGGCACTGGAAGAGGCTGCCCAGAGAAGTTGTGGATGCCCCATCTCTGGAAGTGTTCAAGGCCAGGTTGGATGGGGCTTTGAGCAACCTGGTCTACTGGAAGGTTTCCCTTCCGACAGCGGGCTTGGAACTAGATGACCTCTAAGGTCCCTCTCAACCCAAACCTTTCTATGATTCTAGGATCATTTCCAAAAAAATTATAAGAAAAATAAAACCAACACAGAAGAAAGAGAGTGGAAAACAAAGCCCAAGAAAAACAAGGGATGCAAAAGAAAGCAACTGCTCACCACCAACCGACCGATGCCCAGCCAGTCCCGAGCACGGGCAGCCCCCGCCAAACCTCCACCCCCCACTTTTCTTGCTGAGCACGGCACCGTGTGGTGTGGGATGTCCCTTTGGTCAGTGGGGCTCAGATGTGCCCGCTGTGTGCCCTCCCAGCGTCCCGTGCACCCCCAGGCTGCTCGCTGGCGGGGCAGCCTGAGGAGCTGAAAAGCCCTCGGGGCTGTGCAAGCGCTGCTCAGCAAGAACGAACGCACCCCTGGGTTAGCGGGGCTGTTTTCAGCACAGAGGCAGAACGTAGCCCCATGCAAGCGGCTAAGAAGAAATGGAATGATTAAGCTCATCATGTGGTCACATTTTGAGGGAATCCTTTTTCTCTGTCTTAAAACTCTCCTGGCCTTCACGAGGCCGTGGCCCTAGCAAGACCAGCCTTCAGACATCCCAGGCCCTGGAGACCTGGGGGAAAGGCTGCACCAAAGAAGAGGTACCCTTGATGCAAGAGGATCCAGGTAGGTCAGGTGGCGGAGGAGGAGATTACAAAACACAATGTGGAGATACACAAGTCCCTGACGGGCCCCGGTGGGGTGCAGCCTCGAGTGCTGAGGGAGCTGGCAGGTGGGCTTGCGAGGCCACCCCAAGAGGGAGCTGTGCCTGAGCACTGCAGGAAAGCAACCCCCGCACGCGCTGGTGAGCAGTGCAGTGGACGGCAAAGTGGCTGCGCGGCCGTGCCCAGAGGGTGCTGACCGGTGGCACCAGGTGTAGCTGGAGGCCAGGAACCAGCGGTGAAGCCCAAGGCAAGGGGCACTGCCAGCAGGTGGAGGGAGGTGGTCCTTCCCCTCTGCTGTGTCCTGCTCGGGGCTCCCCGGTGCAAGACAGACGTGGCCGTCCTGGAGAGAACCCCCAGGCCAGCGCCCCCCCAGGGCCCCTCCCACTTTCCGTTGGCCTCGGAATCTCGGTCAGTTGGAGCCAACAGCCACCAGAGACAGCAGGACGGAGCTGTGCTGGCACGCAGCAGCGCTGCCCCGGCACCGGCACCAGCACCCCGCTTCCCAGCCTCGCTGTCGCCGCCTGGGCCGTGTCCTTGGCACAGGGCGAGGGTCCTCCTGTCCCGGGCAGGATGGGCCAGGCCAGCTGCTGCTGCTGGGGCTCCAGGTGGGCTCCCCCACGCCTCGGGGACACGGGGTACGGCCGGGCCCCCAGCAGCGGCCTTTCTCACGCCCGCCGCTCTCTGCTTTGCAGGGAGGCTCTCACCGACGCCGAGCCGGTGCTGAGCGCGGACGTGCGGCTGAGCCGGGGCCGCAAGAGGAGTGAGAGGCGCCTTCTCCTCCTCCAGGAGGAACTGGTGGTTGCCAAGTTGCAGTAAGACCCCCAGAGCCCAGCTGCCTTTCCCCCAGCCCTGGCCCTGGCACCAGGGCAGGGACGCCCTGGCACCAGCCCCAGGCCCCGGCACCTTGGGGTGTCCCTCCCAACGGCAGGTGGGGGACAGGGCTCTGCCCGGGGGGACCCCAAGGAGGCCACCTCCAGCTCCCTGCCTGCCTCTCCTCTCTGCAGACGTGGCACCACCCTGCGCCCACAGCTCCGCCTGGCCCTGCACCAGCTGTGGGTGCTGAGCGGCGGGAAGGAGGCACCGGGGCAGGAAGAAGAAGAGGAGGAAGGCAGCAATGAGGACAGCACCTCCCTCATCTTCAGCTGGCCCACCGGCTCCTGCCTTGCCACTTTTGGGTGAGTGCTGCCCGCCCCACGGGGCTTCGTCCTGCCCCTGTCTCCTTCCCCATAGGGCAAGGCTGGGCAGGCGCCCGCCTCTGCCCACGGGCTGGGGGGCAGCGGGGCCTGACGCTGCTTCTCCTCTCTTTCTGCAGCTCCCGGGCGCTGAAGGAGCTGTGGGTGGGCACCCTGCTGAGGTAAGGCGGGGGGATGCTCCAGGCGTAGCCGGACAGGGGAACACAGCTCCCCAGCTGGGGAGAGGTGCCCCCGCGGCTCCGGGCAGCTCTCGCCCAGAGCTGCCAGCCAAGAGAGAAGAGGCGGCTTGGGGCTCACCCAGCCCTCTCCCTGCCCCTTCCCACTGCACAGGACACCAGAAGGAGACAAGAGAGCCCGCGTGACCCGTCTGCCATCGCTGAAATTCCTGCGGAAGGAGCTGAGCCGCCGCCATGCCGTGAGTGTCTCTCTGCTCTGGGCTCTGGCCCCGAGCACTGCGCCTCCAGCCCAGCAGCAGAGGCATGGCTGCTCACCTTCCTGCACTCCTTCTCCCTTGCCCAGGGGAGGACGTTGAGCGCCGGGAGCCTGGAGAGGCTGATGGAGGGCCAGGCACAGGTGAGAATGGCTGCCTTTCCCTCGCCTCTGGCTGTGCCGGGGTGCCAGGGATGTGCAGCGAGTGGGGTGAGCTTGTGCGGGATGGAGGCGGGAGGGTCCCGCGGTGCCACTTGGGGAGCAGAGAGGATTGGGGAGCCACCAGCAACGCCGGCACGTCCTCGCTGGCGGTGCTGGGAGGAAACCTGCTGCACGGGGCAGGGAGCCTGGGAGGGCAGAGGGTCCCAGCTCTGCCGCACTCAGGCTGCTGGTGCCGGGCGGCAGCTCGCCGGTGGCCCCTTCTGCTGCTCTCTAAGCGCAGCCTGGTTCTTGCAGGCTGATGCCAAGCGAGGGCCTCCGACGGTCCCATCAGGCAACGGAGGGGGACGTTGCCGCTCACCAGGTGAGTTTTGGAAAGAAAGGCAAGCTCCTGCGACCGCCTGAACTGTGCTCACTTGTCCCTTGAGTGTCGCCATGCAGGTTGGGCAGCCCAAGGGACGACGTCACCCGCAGGAGCAAGGCCACCCACGGGGCAGCGGCCGCTGGACGTGGTTCTGCGGGGACACACAGCCTCTGCTGCTGCCCACAGCTTGCAGGAGGGCAGGGCGAGGCCTGGGCCGGGCTGTCCTGTTGGCACGCCGGCTCTCAGGAGCCTCCAAGCGAGAGACGCTGAGCCGGAGCCACGGTTCCAGCTGCCGGCTCCCTGCCTGTCCTGCTGCACCGCTCAGCACCGCACTGCGGGCAGGGCAGGGCAGGGCAGGGCAGGCTCCGGGAGCACTGGCCTGGTGGTCTCCATTGACGGGCTCTTGCTCTCTTTTCCTTTGCAGCAGGAGGAAGCAGCAGGAGGAGGAGGAGGGGGCTGCCCTGGCCCTTTGCTCTGTGGCGGAGCCCGGACGCTGCCCAGGCGCCAGGGCAGGGGGGCTCCGGCTGCAGCAGGGCGCTCTTCGGCCAGCCCCTGGCAGCCCTCTGCGAGGACGACGGCACGCTGCCCCAGCCCATCCAGGTAAGGCAGCCGGGACAGGGGCTCCCCAGCCCTCCCTCCGGATGCTCCGGAGAGGCGGTGGGTGTCCCCAGGAGCTCCGGGCACGAGCGATGGGGCTCTTCACCCCCAGCAAGGAGCCAGGTCTGGGGCAGTGTTCCGGCCAGTGCTCTTGGAAGGCAGCTCCTCAGCCAAGCAACTCTCCTCCTGCCTCCCCTCTCCTGCAGGAGCTGCTGGCTGTCCTGCAGCAGGAAGGGCCAGCCACGGAGGGCATATTCCGCAGAGCCGCCAGCGGGACAGCGCTTCGAGAGCTGCGGGAGGCCCTGGACCACGGTGCGAACGTCGAGCTGGCAAGCCAGCCTCCGCTGCTGCTGGCCGTCATCTTGAAGGTGAGTGCTTCTGACCTGCAGCGGGAGGAGCTCCTGCCTGGAGCATTCAGAGGCTCAGCTGGAGCCCTCGGCCTTGCAGGACTTCCTCCGAAGCATCCCCTCCAAGCTCCTCAGGAACAACCTCTACGAGGACTGGATGGCCGCCATGCAGAGGAGCAGCAAGGAGGAGAAGATGCAAGAGCTGAAAGCGTAAGTGTGGGCAGCAGCCTGCCTGCGGAGCAGAGCCCTCACCGCTGCCTGAGAGCACCTGCGAAGCTGCGCAACTCGGCCGCTGGCTCCCACCTGCCTTGGGCAAGCCTGCGGGAGGGCTCTGGGCAACAGCTGCTTTATGAACCTTGCGTTCCTGTTCCCTCAGGGTGGCCGAGAAGTTGCCTGGAGCCAACCTCCTCCTCCTGAAGCGGCTGCTGGCCCTCCTCCAGCACATCGGCCACAACGCAGCCACCAGCAGGATGACCTGCAGCAACCTGGCCATCTGCGTTGGGCCCAACCTGCTGAGCCCGCCCAACGAGGACCTGCTCCCGCTGGAGGCCATGCTGGAGGTCACGGAGAAGGTACGCTCCATTGAGCGGCCGGCTGCAGCCTTCCCCAACCATCAGAGCTTGGCTGCTCACAGGTCCCTGGCTGCCCCCTCCCCTGAGCAAATGCTGGTGGGGCGGCTGCCTGGCCGAGCAGCCCCACAGCCACAGCCTTTGCGCTCGCGAGTGGGAAAGGCTGCCTGCTCCCTTTTCAGGCAGCTGGCTTGAGAGCAAGGCTTTCATGTGTGCAGGTGAAGGTGCTGGTGGAGTTCCTCATGGAGAACTGGAGGGAACTCTTGGGGGAGGAGGCCAGTGACCTGTCCTGCCCAGCAGCCGAGGAGTCGCCTGCCCCCACGGAGAGATCCAGAGGTAAGAGGAGGGCCTGAGGCTTGTCACAGGCTGGGGCTTGGCACGCCAGAAACCTCAGCGTCGTTTCTGGTGGGGCTGGGCATCGAGGACTGTCCTCTCAGCCCCGCTGGTCCTGTGGCCTCTGTGTGGCCACGGCCTCTCGGGGCATGACCCGTTTGCTCTGCAGGATGAGCTGAAGCCTGCAGACGGGGCATCAGAGGGCTGCAGACAGAACTGGTGTAGGGCTTGGGGTGGGTTTTGCCTCAGCTGGTTTTTCCTTCCAAGAAGTCACTTTGCTGCACATGCTTTTTCTTTCTAGACCTGCGTTTGGAAGAGCAAAGTGTCCTTGCAGGCCCAGCAGGAGATAGGGTGATGGAGTCTGAAACGGGAGAGGTACGTCAGGTCCCCAAGCCCTGTGACAGCGTGTCTGGTGTAGGAGGGCAGTTGCTGATGAGGCCAAGTGGCTGCTGAGCCTCTGCCTGCCAATAGAGCTGGTGAGTGTTTGGGTTATTCCTCCACTCCCCCGGGATGGTACAGAGGAAGGAAAACTGGCAAGGTTGTTTCTCAAACGCACTAGGAGCGTGCTTGATCAAACAAAAGACCTAGAAAATGCCTATGAAAAGACCCTTGCTACGACGATCCCATTAGAGTTTGCTCAGCTGAACTGTCGTGGGAGTAGCTGTCAACTTCAGAGGGGTTTTGCTCAGCTCCTCCTTCGTCAGAGCTTCCCTGAGTCTCTTTTTGGGGGGCGGGGGGACTGTGCGAAATGTGGCTGACGCAAAGCAGCCAAAGGGATCTCCTCTGGAGAGCTAAGGGAGCAACTGGGCAAACAGGCGCTTACCGCTCCAGGTCACCTCTTGCCACCTGCCGACTCCCACATTTCTGTTGTAGGCACCTCCAGCCTTGCCTCCAAGCACCCCCGAGAGCGCGGCACACTCCCTGGGGCACCCCGAAGAACCGGCGAGCCTTGCAGAGGACAGAAGGTAAAATGAGCTGGCTTTGGTTCCAGCCAGCACTGACTCCAGTGGGTGGTGGCTTTCCCTAACTAATACCACTGTGGGATGGAAAGGTTGGCAGGCTCTCCCCAGGACAAGGATAGGAGAAGAAGCCGAAAGAGAAAACAGGCCCGGGGAGAGGAGGGTGAAAGCCGCGCGGAAAAGAAGAGGAGGAAGAGAGAAGCAGCTGTTGGGGATGGGCAACTGAAAAGATGCAGGAAGGTGCAGAAGCTCAGGAAGCCCAGGTGTGTACCAGCCACTGCTGCCCATCTCTCTCAACTCTCAAGAGACAGAGCTGACACCCAGACGTGCCCATCACCAAGCACCCCGAGCACCCAGCACCCAGCACCCAGCCCCCGCACATGCCCAGCACCCGCACATGCCCACCACCCAGCACCACGAGGGCCCCGCACCCAGCACCCACACTGCCCACCACCCACCGCCCAGACATGCCAACCATCCAGCACCCCCAGAGCCCAGCACGCAGTAATCCAGTGCCCAAAACCCAACAGCCGGGCATGGCCAGCACTCAGACATGCCCAGCAGGCACCACTCCCAGCGCCCAACACCCAGCGCCCTCAGCGCTCACCACCCAGCATCCACACATGCCCAGCACCCGCACATGCCCTGCCCCCAGCACCCCCAGCACCCACCACCCAGCATCCAGACATGCCAACCATCCAGCACCCCCAGGGACCAGCACCCCCAGGGCCCAGCACACAGCACCCCCAGCACACGCACCAATCACCCAGACATGCCCAGCGCCCACACATGCCTACCAGCCAGCAACCCCAGTGCCCAGCACCCTGAGTGCCCAGTACCCCCAGTGCCCAGCACACCCAGCGCCCGGCACCCAGCACCCGGACATGCACAGTACCCAGCACCCCCAGGGCCCAACACCAAGCACCCCCAGTGCCCAGCACCCAGCACCCCCAGCAGCCCCAGCGCCCAGCACCCATCATGCGCGCATGCCCGTCACACAGAATGCTCAGTACCCAGCACCCCCACCACCCAGCACCCCCTAACCCAATGCCCAGCACCCAGCACCCTCAGCGCCCAGCACTGCCAGGAGACAGCACCCACCACCCAGACATGCCCATCACCCCGACATACCAAGCACCAAGCACTCCCAGTGCCCAGCACCCAGCACATGGACATCTCGATCACCCAGACATGCCCAACACCCAGCACCCACAGTGCCCAGCACCCGGCACCTCCACCGCCCAAGACCCAGCACCCAAACTTGCCCAGTACCCAGCACCTGCACAGCCCAGCACCTAGCACCCCCAACACACAACACCCAGCATCCGGACAGGCCAGCACCCCCAGCGCACACCACTGCCACTACACAGTACCCAGCACATGGCCATGCCCAAGAACCAACACCCGCACATGCCCAGCACCCGCACATGCCCAGCACCCACCAGCTCTAAGGCCTCTAAGTCAACCCAACTCGCTGGCAAGGGACGGCGAGCACGGTCTCGAAGGGCATTCCCCATGGGGATAAGGCGCCAGAGCCAGCCCGTAGCCAACGCCAGCAATAGCTCTCTCTTCTGGGCCATGAACAGTTCCTCGTAAGCGCTGTTCCCCAGAGAGAGGGGAACAAAATCCTGCCTCTTCCTGCCTTGATGGATTTCTCAGAGCTTTCTGACTCTCTCGTTGCAGGTGCTGATTCTTTTTCACGGGATGAACGGCTGTGACTCCTGGGCCCCCACAGTTGACGTCCACAATAAAATGATCTTTTCTCTCTTCTGACTGGGTCTGCCAGAGGATATTGTGCAGTGGGGAGCGGTTGCTTTGTCGTGAATCCTCGGGGAGGAGTTTGGGATGGTCCCTTGCCCCAGCATCCTTTCCGGCGGGCATCAGGGCTGAGTTGAGGGGCTTTAGGAGTGAAAGCAAAGCACAGAGTCACACAGGAGGGTGGAGGCTGGAAGGGACCTGTGGAGGTCATCTGGTCCAACAGCTGCTCAAGCAGGCTCACCTGGAGCAGGTTGCCCAGGACCACGTCCTGGTGAGTTTTGGCTATCTCCTAGGAGCAGCACCATGAGGTCAGAGGGTGGGCATGGTGGCCGGGAAGGGCTAAAGGTCCTTATGCAGCCTGCTGGCCCCTGCAGCCTGCTGGCCCCTGCAGCCTGCTGGCCCCTGCGGCCATCCTCCTTGCACACGCATTGTCGGGCAGTTTCCTCAGACCCCCCTAACTCATGGCAGAGGGAGAGATTCACTTCCACGCTGGGCGGTGTCAATGCGGCAGCTCAGCCAAAAAAGCTTTTGAAGGGGCTCCAACAGCAGCCGGACTGCTGAGGCTTTCGTGCATGCCGCTGTCAGAGAGGACATGCCCGCACCGTGACGGAGGAGGGAGGAGGAGCCCTCTCACCTTCGGGAGGGACCTATTTTGCTCCCAGGCTCTTGTGGTTTAACCCTGGCTGGCAGCTCAGCACCACACAGCCGCTCGCTCTCTCCTCCGCAGGGGATGCCGGGGGAGAATCAGAAGGGTAAAAGGGAGAAAACTCGTGGGTTGAGGTAAAGACGGTTTTATAATTTGGCTTTAAATGGCTATAAAGAGGGTAGATTTACGTTAGCTCTAAGGAAGAAATGCTTCCCTCTGAGGGTGGTGAGGCACTGGAAGAGGCTGCCCAGAGAAGTTGTGGATGCCCCATTCCTGGAAGTGTTCAAGGCCAGGTTGGATGGGGCTTTGAGCAACCTGGTCTACTGGAAGGTTTCCCTTCCGACAGCGGGCTTGGAACTAGATGACCTCTAAGGTCCCTCTCAACCCAAACCTTTCTATGATTCTAGGATCATTTCCAAAAAAATTATAAGAAAAATAAAACCAACACAGAAGAAAGAGAGTGGAAAACAAAGCCCAAGAAAAACAAGGGATGCAAAAGAAAGCAACTGCTCACCACCAACCGACCGATGCCCAGCCAGTCCCGAGCACGGGCAGCCCCCGCCAAACCTCCACCCCCCACTTTTCTTGCTGAGCACGGCACCGTGTGGTGTGGGATGTCCCTTTGGTCAGTGGGGCTCAGATGTGCCCGCTGTGTGCCCTCCCAGCGTCCCGTGCACCCCCAGGCTGCTCGCTGGCGGGGCAGCCTGAGGAGCTGAAAAGCCCTCGGCGCTGGGCAAGCGCTGCTCAGCAAGAACGAACGCACCCCTGGGTTAGCGAGGCTGTTTTCAGCTGTTTTCAGAGGCAAAACGTAGCCCCATGCAAGCGGCTAAGAAGAAATGGAATGATTAAGCTCATCATGTGGTCACATTTTGAGGGAATCCTTTTTCTCTGTCTTAAAACTCTCCTGGCCTTCACGAGGCCGTGGCCCTAGCAAGACCAGCCTTCAGACATCCCAGGCCCTGGAGACCTGGGGGAAAGGCTGCACCAAAGAAGAGGTACCCTTGATGCAAGAGGATCCAGGTAGATCAGGTGGCAGAGGAGGAGATTACAAAACACAATGTGGAGATACACAAGTCCCTGACGGGCCCCGGTGGGGTGCAGCCTCGAGTGCTGAGGGAGCTGGCAGGTGGGCTTGCGAGGCCACCCCAAGAGGGAGCTGTGCCTGAGCACTGCAGGAAAGCAACCCCCGCACGCGCTGGTGAGCAGTGCAGTGGACGGCAAAGTGGCTGCGCGGCCGTGCCCAGAGGGTGCTGACCGGTGGCACCAGGTGTAGCTGGAGGCCAGGAACCAGCGGTGAAGCCCAAGGCAAGGGGCACTGCCAGCAGGTGGAGGGAGGTGGTCCTTCCCCTCTGCTGTGTCCTGCTCCAGGCTCCCCAGTGCAAGACAGACATGGCCGTCCTGGAGAGAACCCCCAGGCCAGCGCCCCCCCAGGGCCCCTCCCACTTTCCGTTGGCCTCGGAATCTCGGTCAGTTGGAGCCAACAGCCACCAGAGACAGCAGGACGGAGCTGTGCTGGCACGCAGCAGCGCTGCCCCGGCACCGGCACCAGCACCCCGCTTCCCAGCCTCGCTGTCGCCGCCTGGGCCGCGTCCTTGGCACAGGGCGAGGGTCCTCCTGTCCCGGGCAGGATGGGCCAGGCCAGCTGCTGCTGCTGGGGCTCCAGGTGGGCTCCCCCACGCCTCGGGGACACGGGGTACGGCCGGGCCCCCAGCAGCGGCCTTTCTCACGCCCGCCGCTCTCTGCTTTGCAGGGAGGCTCTCACCGACGCCGAGCCGGTGCTGAGCGCGGACGTGCGGCTGAGCCGGGGCCGCAAGAGGAGTGAGAGGCGCCTTCTCCTCCTCCAGGAGGAACTGGTGGTTGCCAAGTTGCAGTAAGACCCCCAGAGCCCAGCTGCCTTTCCCCCAGCCCTGGCCCTGGCACCAGGGCAGGGACGCCCTGGCACCAGCCCCAGGCCCCGGCACCTTGGGGTGTCCCTCCCAACGGCAGGTGGGGGACAGGGCTCTGCCCGGGGGGACCCCAAGGAGGCCACCTCCAGCTCCCTGCCTGCCTCTCCTCTCTGCAGACGTGGCACCACCCTGCGCCCACAGCTCCGCCTGGCCCTGCACCAGCTGTGGGTGCTGAGCGGCGGGAAGGAGGCACCGGGGCAGGAAGAAGAAGAGGAGGAAGGCAGCAATGAGGACAGCACCTCCCTCATCTTCAGCTGGCCCACCGGCTCCTGCCTTGCCACTTTTGGGTGAGTGCTGCCCGCCCCACGGGGCTTCGTCCTGCCCCTGTCTCCTTCCCCATAGGGCAAGGCTGGGCAGGCGCCCGCCTCTGCCCACGGGCTGGGGGGCAGCGGGGCCTGACGCTGCTTCTCCTCTCTTTCTGCAGCTCCCGGGCGCTGAAGGAGCTGTGGGTGGGCACCCTGCTGAGGTAAGGCGGGGGGATGCTCCAGGCGTAGCCGGACAGGGGAACACAGCTCCCCAGCTGGGGAGAGGTGCCCCCGCGGCTCCGGGCAGCTCTCGCCCAGAGCTGCCAGCCAAGAGAGAAGAGGCGGCTTGGGGCTCACCCAGCCCTCTCCCTGCCCCTTCCCACTGCACAGGACACCAGAAGGAGACAAGAGAGCCCGCGTGACCCGTCTGCCATCGCTGAAATTCCTGCGGAAGGAGCTGAGCCGCCGCCATGCCGTGAGTGTCTCTCTGCTCTGGGCTCTGGCCCCGAGCACTGCGCCTCCAGCCCAGCAGCAGAGGCATGGCTGCTCACCTTCCTGCACTCCTTCTCCCTTGCCCAGGGGAGGACGTTGAGCGCCGGGAGCCTGGAGAGGCTGATGGAGGGCCAGGCAGAGGTGAGAATGGCTGCCTTTCCCTCGCCTCTGGCTGTGCCGGGGTGCCAGGGATGTGCAGCGAGTGGGGTGAGCCGGTGCGGGATGGAGGCGGGAGGGTCCCGCGGTGCCACTTGGGGAGCAGAGAGGATTGGGGAGCCACCAGCAACGCCGGCACGTCCTCGCTGGCGGTGCTGGGAGGAAACCTGCTGCACGGGGCAGGGAGCCTGGGAGGGCAGAGGGTCCCAGCTCTGCCGCACTCAGGCTGCTGGTGCCGGGCGGCAGCTCGCCGGTGGCCCCTTCTGCTGCTCTCTAAGCGCAGCCTGGTTCTTGCAGGCTGATGCCAAGCGAGGGCCTCCGACGGTCCCATCAGGCAACGGAGGGGGACGTTGCCGCTCACCAGGTGAGTTTTGGAAAGAAAGGCAAGCTCCTGCGACCGCCTGAACTGTGCTCACTTGTCCCTTGAGTGTCGCCATGCAGGTTGGGCAGCCCAAGGGACGACGTCACCCGCAGGAGCAAGGCCACCCACGGGGCAGCGGCCGCTGGACGTGGTTCTGCGGGGACACGCAGCCTCTGCTGCTGCCCACAGCTTGCAGGAGGGCAGGGCGAGGCCTGGGCCGGGCTGTCCCGGTGGCACGCCGGCTCTCAGGAGCCTCCAAGCGAGAGACGCTGAGCCGGAGCCACGGTTCCAGCTGCTGGCTCCCTGCCTGTCCTGCTGCACCGCTCAGCACCGCACTGCGGGCAGGGCAGGGCAGGGCAGGGCAGGGCAGGCTCCGGGAGCGCTGGCCTGGCGGTCTCCATTGACGGGCTCTTGCTCTCTTTTCCTTTGCAGCAGGAGGAAGCAGCAGGAGGAGGAGGAGGGGGCTGCCCTGGCCCTTTGCTCTGTGGCGGAGCCCGGACACTGCCCAGGCGCCAGGGCAGGGGGGCTCCGGCTGCAGCAGGGCGCTCTTCGGCCAGCCCCTGGCAGCCCTCTGCGAGGACGACGGCACGCTGCCCCAGCCCATCCAGGTAAGGCAGCTGGGACAGGGGCTCCCCAGCCCTCCCTCCAGATGCTCCGGGGAGGCGGTGGGTGTCCCCAGGAGCTCCGGGCACGGGCGATGGGGCTCTTCACCCCCAGCAAGGAGCCAGGTCTGGGGCAGTGCTCCGGCCAGCGCTCTTGGAAGGCAGCTCCTCAGCCAAGCAACTCTCCTCCTGCCTCCCCTCTCCTGCAGGAGCTGCTGGCTGTCCTGCAGCAGGAAGGGCCAGCCACGGAGGGCATATTCCGCAGAGCGGCCAGCGGGACAGCGCTTCGAGAGCTGCGGGAGGCCCTGGACCACGGCGCGGACGTCGAGCTGGCAAGCCAGCCTCCGCTGCTGCTGGCCGTCATCTTGAAGGTGAGCGCTTCTGACCTGCAGCGGGAGGAGCTCCTGCCTGGCCTGGAGCGTTCCAAGGCTCAGCTGGAGCCCTCGGCCTTGCAGGACTTCCTCCGAAGCATCCCCTCCAAGCTGCTCGGGAACAACCTCTACGAGGACTGGATGGCCGCCATGCAGAGGAGCAGCAAGGAGGAGAAGATGCAAGAGCTGAAAGCGTAAGTGTGGGCAGCAGCCTGCCTGCGGAGCAGAGCCCTCACCGCTGCCTGAGAGCACCTGCGAAGCTGCGCAACTTGGCCGCTGGGTCCCACCTGCCTTGGGCCAGCCTGGGGGAGGGCTCTGGGCAACAGCTGCTTTATGAACCTTGCGTTCCTGTTCCCTCAGGGTGGCCGAGAAGTTGCCTGGAGCCAACCTCCTCCTCCTGAAGCGGCTGCTGGCCCTCCTCCAGCACATCGGCCACAATGCAGCCACCAGCAGGATGACCTGCAGCAACCTGGCCATCTGCGTTGGGCCCAACCTGCTGAGCCCACCCAACGAGGACCTGCTCCCGCTGGAGGCCATGCTGGAGGTCACGGAGAAGGTACGCTCCATTGAGCAGCCGGCTGCAGCCTTCCCCAACCATCAGAGCTTGGCTGCTCACAGGTCCCTGGCTGCCCCCTCCCCTGAGCAAATGCTGGTGGGGCGGCTGCCTGGCCGAGCAGCCCCACAGCCACAGCCTTCGCGCTCGCGAGTGGGAAAGGCTGCCTGCTCCCTTTTCAGGCAGCTGGCTTGAGAGCAAGGCTTTCATGTGTGCAGGTGAAGGTGCTGGTGGAGTTCCTCATGGAGAACTGGAGGGAACTCTTTGGGGAGGAGGCCAGTGACCTGTCCTGCCCAGCAGCCGAGGAGTCGCCTGCCCCCACGGAGAGATCCAGAGGTAAGAGGAGGGCCTGAGGCTTGTCACAGGCTGGGGCTTGGCACGCCAGAAACCTCAGCGTCGTTTCTGGTGGGGCTGGGCATCGAGTGCTGTCCTCTCAGCCCCACTGGTCCCGTGGCCACTGTTTGGCCACTGCCTCTCGGGGCATAAGTGGTGTAGGGCTCGGGGTGGGTTTTGCCTCAGCTGGTTTTTCCTTCCAAGAAGTCACTTTGCTGCACATGCTTTTTCTTTCTAGACCTGCGTTTGGAAGAGCAAAGTGTCCTTGCAGGCCCAGCAGGAGATAGGGTGATGGAATCTGAAACGGGAGAGGTACGTCAGGTCCCCAAGCCCTGTGACAGCGTGTCTGGTGTAGGAGGGCAGTTGCTGATGAGGCCAAGTGGCTGCTGAGCCTCTGCCTGCCAATAGAGCTGGTGAGTGTTTGGGTTATTCCTCCACTCCCCCGGGATGGTACAGAGGAAGGAAAACTGGCAAGGTTGTTTCTCAAACGCACTAGGAGTGTGCTTGATCAAACAAAAGACCTAGAAAATGCCTATGAAAAGACCTTTGCTACGACGATCCCATTAGAGTTTGCTCGGCTGAACTGTCGTGGGAGTAGCTGTCAACTTCAGAGGGGTTTTGCTCAGCTCCTCCTTTGTCAGAGCTTCCCCGAGTCTCTTTTTGGGGGGCGGGGGGACTGTGCGAAATGTGGCTGATGCAAAGCAGCCAAAGGGATCTCCTCTGGAGAGCTAAGGGAGCAACTGGGCAAACAGGCGCTTACCGCTCCACGTGACCTCTTGCCACCTGCTGACTCCCACATTTCTGTTGTAGGCACCTCCAGCCTTGCCTCCAAGCACCCCCGAGAGCGCGGCACACTCCCTGGGGCACCCCGAAGAACCGGCGAGCCTTGCAGAGGACAGAAGGTAAAATGAGCTGGCTTTGGTTCCAGCCAGCACTGACTCCAGTGGGTGGTGGCTTTCCCTAACTAATACCACTGTGGGATGGAAAGGTTGGCAGGCTCTCCCCAGGACAAGGAAAGGAGAAGAAGCCGAAAGAGAAAACAGGCCCGGGGAGAGGAGGGTGAAAGCCGCGCGGAAAAGAAGAGGAGGAAGAGAGAAGCAGCTGTTGGGGATGGGCAACTGAAAAGATGTAGGAAGGTGCAGAAGCTCAGGAAGCCCAGGTGTGTACCAGTCTCTGCTGCCCATCTCTCTCAACTCTCAAGAGACAGAGCTGACACCCAGACGTGCCCATCACCAAGCACCCCGAGCACCCAGCACCCAGCCCCCGCACATGCCCAGCACCCGCACATGCCCACCACCCAGCACCACTAGGGCCCCGCACCCAGCAACCACACTGCCCACCACCCACTGCCCAGACATGCCAACCATCCAGCAACCCCAGAGCCCAGCACCCAGCAATCTAGAGCCCAAAACCCAACAGCCGGGCATGGCCAGCACTCGGACATGCCCAGCAGGCACCACACCCAACGCCCAACACCCAGCGCCCTCAGTGCTCACCACCCAGCATCCACACATGCCCAGCACCCGGACATGCCCAGCCCCCAGCACCCGCAGCGCCCACCACCCAGCATCCAGACATGCCAACCATCCAGCACCCCCAGGGCCCAGCACCCCCAGACCCCAGCACACAGCACCCCCAGTGCACGCACCAAGCACCCAGACATGCCCAGCGCCCACACATGCCTACCAGCCAGCAACCGCAGTGCCCAGCACCCCGAGTGCCCAGTACCCCCAGTGCCCAGTACCCCGACTGCACAGCACACCCAGCGCCCAGCACCCAGCACCCGGACATGCACAGTACCCAGCACCCCCAGGGCCCAACACCAAGCACTCCTAGCGCCCAGCACCCATCATGCGCACATGCCCGACACACAGACATGCCCAGTACCCAGCACCCCCACCACCCAGCACCCACTAACCCAATGCCCAGCACCCAGCACCCCCAGCGCCCAGCACTGCCAGGAGACAGCACCCACCACCCAGACATACCCATCACCCCGACATTCCAAGCACCAAGCACTCCCAGTGCCCAGCACCCAGCACATGGACATCTCGATCACCCAGACATGCCCAACACCCAGCACCCCCAGTGCCCAGCACCCGGCACCTCCACCGCCCAAGACCCAGCACCCAAACTTGCCCAGTACCCAGCACCTGCACAGCCCAGCACCTAGCACCCCCAACACACAACACCCAGCATCCGGACAGGCCAGCACCCCCAGCGCACACCACTGCCAGTACACAGTACCCAGCACCCGCCATGCCCAAGAAAAAACACCTGCACATGCCCAGCACCCGCATATGCCCAGCACCCACCAGCTCTAAGGCCTCTAAGTCAGCCCAACTCGCTGGCAAGGGACGGCAAGGGACGGTGCTGCGCAGGCTTTGGAAACAACTGCATGGCAGCGCCCCAGGGGCTCCCGATGGAGCCCTGCTGCGTGGCACAGGGGCACTCAGCATCTCTGCACAGGCACAGGTCTCGAAGGGCATTCCCCATGGGGATAAGGCGCCAGAGCCAGCCCGTAGCCAACGCCAGCAATAGCTCTCTCTTCTGGGCTAGGAACAGTTCCTCGTAAGCGCTGTTCCCCAGAGAGAGGGGAACAAAATCCTGCCTCTTCCTGCCTTGATGGATTTCTCAGAGCTTTCTGACTCTCTCGTTGCAGGTGCTGAATCCTTTTCACCCATTGTGATCCCTGGGCCCCCACAGTTGACGTCCACAATAAAATGATCTTTTCTCTCTTCTGACTGGGTCTGCCAGAGGATATTGTGCAGTGGGGAGCGGTTGCTTTGTGGTGAATCCTTGGGGAGGAGTTTGGGATGGTCCCTTACCCCAGCATCCTTTCCGGTGGGCATCAGGGCTGAGTTGAGGGGCTTTAGGAGTGAAAGCAAAGCACAGAGTCACACAGGAGGGTGGAGGCTGGAAGGGACCTGTGGAGGTCATCCGGTCCAACAGCTGCTCAAGCAGGCTCACCTAGAGCCGGTTGCCCAGGACCATGTCCTGGTGAGTTTTGGCTGTCTCCTAGGAGCAGCGCCGTGAGGTCAGAGGGTGGGCATGGTGGCCGGGAAGGGCTAAAGGTCCTTATGCAGCCTGCTGGCCCCTGCAGCCTGCTGGCCCCTGCAGCCTGCTGTCCCCTGCGGCCATCCTCCTTGCACACGCATTGTCGGGCAGTTTCCTCAGACCCCCCTAACTCATGGCAGAGGGAGAGATTCACTTCCACGCTGGGCGGTGTAAATGCGGCAGCTCAGCCAAAAAAGCTTTTGAAGGGGCTCCAACTGCTGAAGCTTTTGTACAGCCGGTGTGAGAGAGGGGAGGCCCGCACCGTGACGGAGGAGGAAGGAGGAGCCCTCTCACCTTCGGGAGGGACCTATTTTGCTCCCAGGCTCTTGTGGTTTAACCCTGGCTGGCAGCTCAGCACCACACAGCCGCTCGCTCTCTCCTCCGCAGGGGGATGCGGGGGGAGAATCAGAAGGGTAAAAGGGAGAAAACGCGTGGGTTGAGGTAAAGACGGTTTTATAATTTGGCTTTAAATGGCTATAAAGAGGGTAGATTTACGTTAGCTCTAAGGAAGAAATGCTTCCCTCTGAGGGTGGTGAGGCACTGGAAGAGGCTGCCCAGAGAAGTTGTGGATGCCCCATCCCTGGAAGTGTTCAAGGCCAGGTTGGATGGGGCTTTGAGCAACCTGGTCTACTGGAAGGTTTCCCTTCCGACAGCGGGCTTGGAACTAGATGACCTTTAAGGTCCCTCTCAACCCAAACCTTTCTATGATTCTAGGATCATTTCCAAAAAAATTGTAAGAAAAAGAAAACCAACACAGAAGAAAGAGAGTGGAAAACAAAGCCCAAGAAAAACAAGGGATGCAAAAGAAAGCAACTGCTCACCACCAACCGACCGATGCCCAGCCAGTCCCGAGCACGGGCAGCCCCCGCCAAACCTCCACCCCCGACTTTTCTTGCTGAGCACGGCACCGTGTGGTGTGGGATGTCCCTTTGGTCAGTGGGGCTCAGATGTGCCCGCTGTGTGCCCTCCCAGCGTCCCGTGCACCCCCAGGCTGCTCGCTGGCGGGGCAGCCTGAGGAGCAGAAAAGCCCTCGGCGCTGGGCAAGCGCTGCTCAGCAAGAACGAACGCAACCCTGGGTTAGCGAGGCTGTTTTCAGCACAGAGGCAGAACGTAGCCCCATGCAAGCGGCTAAGAAGAAATGGAATGATTAAGCTCATCACGTGGTCACATTTTGAGGGAATCCTTTTTCTCTGTCTTAAAACTCTCCTGGCCTTCACGAGGCCGTGGCCCTAGCAAGACCAGCCTTCAGACATCCCAGGCCCTGGAGACCTGGGGGAAAGGCTGCACCAAAGAAGAGGTACCCTTGATGCAAGAGGATCCAGGTAGGTCAGGTGGCGGAGGAGGAGATTACAAAACACAATGTGGAGATACACAAGTCCCTGACGGGCCCCGGTGGGGTGCAGCCTCGAGTGCTGAGGGAGCTGGCAGGTGGGCTTGCGAGGCCACCCCAAGAGGGAGCTGTGCCTGAGCACTGCAGGAAAGCAACCCCCGCACGCGCTGGTGAGCAGTGCAGTGGACGGCAAAGTGGCTGCGCGGCCGTGCCCAGAGGGTGCTGACCGGTGGCACCAGGTGTAGCTGGAGGCCAGGACCCAGCGGTGAAGCCCAAGGCAAGGGGCACTGCCAGCAGGTGGAGGGAGGTGGTCCTTCCCCTCTGCTGTGTCCTGCTCCAGGCTCCCCAGTGCAAGACAGACATGGCCGTCCTGGAGAGAACCCCCAGGCCAGCGCCCCCCCAGGGCCCCTCCCACTTTCCGTTGGCCTCGGAATCTCGGTCAGTTGGAGCCAACAGCCACCAGAGACAGCAGGACGGAGCTGTGCTGGCACGCAGCAGCGCTGCCCCGGCACCGGCACCAGCACCCCGCTTCCCAGCCTCGCTGTCGCCGCCTGGGCCGCGTCCTTGGCACAGGGCGAGGGTCCTCCTGTCCCGGGCAGGATGGGCCAGGCCAGCTGCTGCTGCTGGGGCTCCAGGTGGGCTCCCCCACGCCTCGGGGACACGGGGTACGGCCGGGCCCCCAGCAGCGGCCTTTCTCACGCCCGCCGCTCTCTGCTTTGCAGGGAGGCTCTCACCGACGCCGAGCCGGTGCTGAGCGCGGACGTGCGGCTGAGCCGGGGCCGCAAGAGGAGTGAGAGGCGCCTTCTCCTCCTCCAGGAGGAACTGGTGGTTGCCAAGTTGCAGTAAGACCCCCAGAGCCCAGCTGCCTTTCCCCCAGCCCTGGCCCTGGCACCAGGGCAGGGACGCCCTGGCACCAGCCCCAGGCCCCGGCACCTTGGGGTGTCCCTCCCAACGGCAGGTGGGGGACAGGGCTCTGCCCGGGGGGACCCCAAGGAGGCCACCTCCAGCTCCCTGCCTGCCTCTCCTCTCTGCAGACGTGGCACCACCCTGCGCCCACAGCTCCGCCTGGCCCTGCACCAGCTGTGGGTGCTGAGCGGCGGGAAGGAGGCACCGGGGCAGGAAGAAGAAGAGGAGGAAGGCAGCAATGAGGACAGCACCTCCCTCATCTTCAGCTGGCCCACCGGCTCCTGCCTTGCCACTTTTGGGTGAGTGCTGCCCGCCCCACGGGGCTTCGTCCTGCCCCTGTCTCCTTCCCCATAGGGCAAGGCTGGGCAGGCGCCCGCCTCTGCCCACGGGCTGGGGGGCAGCGGGGCCTGACGCTGCTTCTCCTCTCTTTCTGCAGCTCCCGGGCGCTGAAGGAGCTGTGGGTGGGCACCCTGCTGAGGTAAGGCGGGGGGATGCTCCAGGCGTAGCCGGACAGGGGAACACAGCTCCCCAGCTGGGGAGAGGTGCCCCCGCGGCTCCGGGCAGCTCTCGCCCAGAGCTGCCAGCCAAGAGAGAAGAGGCGGCTTGGGGCTCACCCAGCCCTCTCCCTGCCCCTTCCCACTGCACAGGACACCAGAAGGAGACAAGAGAGCCCGCGTGACCCGTCTGCCATCGCTGAAATTCCTGCGGAAGGAGCTGAGCCGCCGCCATGCCGTGAGTGTCTCTCTGCTCTGGGCTCTGGCCCCGAGCACTGCGCCTCCAGCCCAGCAGCAGAGGCATGGCTGCTCACCTTCCTGCACTCCTTCTCCCTTGCCCAGGGGAGGACGTTGAGCGCCGGGAGCCTGGAGAGGCTGATGGAGGGCCAGGCAGAGGTGAGAATGGCTGCCTTTCCCTCGCCTCTGGCTGTGCCGGGGTGCCAGGGATGTGCAGCGAGTGGGGTGAGCCGGTGCGGGATGGAGGCGGGAGGGTCCCGCGGTGCCACTTGGGGAGCAGAGAGGATTGGGGAGCCACCAGCAACGCCGGCACGTCCTCGCTGGCGGTGCTGGGAGGAAACCTGCTGCACGGGGCAGGGAGCCTGGGAGGGCAGAGGGTCCCAGCTCTGCCGCACTCAGGCTGCTGGTGCCGGGCGGCAGCTCGCCGGTGGCCCCTTCTGCTGCTCTCTAAGCGCAGCCTGGTTCTTGCAGGCTGATGCCAAGCGAGGGCCTCCGACGGTCCCATCAGGCAACGGAGGGCGACGTTGCCGCTCACCAGGTGAGTTTTGGAAAGAAAGGCAAGCTCCTGCGACCGCCTGAACTGTGCTCACTTGTCCCTTGAGTGTCGCCATGCAGGTTGGGCAGCCCAAGGGACGACGTCACCCGCAGGAGCAAGGCCACCCACGGGGCAGCGGCCGCTGGACGTGGTTCTGCGGGGACACGCAGCCTCTGCTGCTGCCCACAGCTTGCAGGAGGGCAGGGCGAGGCCTGGGCCGGGCTGTCCCGGTGGCACGCCGGCTCTCAGGAGCCTCCAAGCGAGAGACGCTGAGCCGGAGCCACGGTTCCAGCTGCTGGCTCCCTGCCTGTCCTGCTGCACCGCTCAGCACCGCACTGCGGGCAGGGCAGGGCAGGCCAGGACAGGGCAGGGCAGGCTCCGGGAGCGCTGGCCTGGCGGTCTCCATTGACGGGCTCTTGCTCTCTTTTCCTTTGCAGCAGGAGGAAGCAGCAGGAGGAGGAGGAGGGGGCTGCCCTGGCCCTTTGCTCTGTGGCGGAGCCCGGACACTGCCCAGGCGCCAGGGCAGGGGGGCTCCGGCTGCAGCAGGGCGCTCTTCGGCCAGCCCCTGGCAGCCCTCTGCGAGGACGACGGCACGCTGCCCCAGCCCATCCAGGTAAGGCAGCTGGGACAGGGGCTCCCCAGCCCTCCCTCCAGATGCTCCGGGGAGGCGGTGGGTGTCCCCAGGAGCTCCGGGCACGGGCGATGGGGCTCTTCACCCCCAGCAAGGAGCCAGGTCTGCGGCACTGCTCCGGCCAGCGCTCTTGGAAGGCAGCTCCTCAGCCAAGCAACTCTCCTCCTGCCTCCCCTCTCCTGCAGGAGCTGCTGGCTGTCCTGCAGCAGGAAGGGCCAGCCACGGAGGGCATATTCCGCAGAGCGGCCAGCGGGACAGCGCTTCGAGAGCTGCGGGAGGCCCTGGACCACGGCGCGGACGTCGAGCTGGCAAGCCAGCCTCCGCTGCTGCTGGCCGTCATCTTGAAGGTGAGCGCTTCTGACCTGCAGCGGGAGGAGCTCCTGCCTGGCCTGGAGCGTTCCAAGGCTCAGCTGGAGCCCTCGGCCTTGCAGGACTTCCTCCGAAGCATCCCCTCCAAGCTGCTCGGGAACAACCTCTACGAGGACTGGATGGCCGCCATGCAGAGGAGCAGCAAGGAGGAGAAGATGCAAGAGCTGAAAGCGTAAGTGTGGGCAGCAGCCTGCCTGCGGAGCAGAGCCCTCACCGCTGCCTGAGAGCACCTGCGAAGCTGCGCAACTTGGCCGCTGGGTCCCACCTGCCTTGGGCCAGCCTGGGGGAGGGCTCTGGGCAACAGCTGCTTTATGAACCTTGCGTTCCTGTTCCCTCAGGGTGGCCGAGAAGTTGCCTGGAGCCAACCTCCTCCTCCTGAAGCGGCTGCTGGCCCTCCTCCAGCACATCGGCCACAATGCAGCCACCAGCAGGATGACCTGCAGCAACCTGGCCATCTGCGTTGGGCCCAACCTGCTGAGCCCACCCAACGAGGACCTGCTCCCGCTGGAGGCCATGCTGGAGGTCACGGAGAAGGTACGCTCCATTGAGCGGCCGGCTGCAGCCTTCCCCAACCATCAGAGCTTGGCTGCTCACAGGTCCCTGGCTGCCCCCTCCCCTGAGCAAATGCTGGTGGGGCGGCTGCCTGGCCGAGCAGCCCCACAGCCACAGCCTTCGCGCTCGTGAGTGGGAAAGGCTGCCTGCTCCCTTTTCAGGCAGCTGGCTTGAGAGCAAGGCTTTCATGTGTGCAGGTGAAGGTGCTGGTGGAGTTCCTCATGGAGAACTGGAGGGAACTCTTTGGGGAGGAGGCCAGTGACCTGTCCTGCCCAGCAGCCGAGGAGTCGCCTGCCCCCACGGAGAGATCCAGAGGTAAGAGGAGGGCCTGAGGGTTGTCACAGGCTGGGGCTTGGCACGCCAGAAACCTCAGCGTCGTTTCTGGTGGGGCTGGGCATCGAGTGCTGTCCTCTCAGCCCCACTGGTCCCGTGGCCACTGTTTGGCCACTGCCTCTCGGGGCATAAGTGGTGTAGGGCTCGGGGTGGGTTTTGCCTCAGCTGGTTTTTCCTTCCAAGAAGTCACTTTGCTGCACATGCTTTTTCTTTCTAGACCTGCGTTTGGAAGAGCAAAGTGTCCTTGCAGGCCCAGCAGGAGATAGGGTGATGGAATCTGAAACGGGAGAGGTACGTCAGGTCCCCAAGCCCTGTGACAGCGTGTCTGGTGTAGGAGGGCAGTTGCTGATGAGGCCAAGTGGCTGCTGAGCCTCTGCCTGCCAATAGAGCTGGTGAGTGTTTGGGTTATTCCTCCACTCCCCCGGGATGGTACAGAGGAAGGAAAACTGGCAAGGTTGTTTCTCAAACGCACTAGGAGCGTGCTTGATCAAACAAAAGACCTAGAAAATGCCTATGAAAAGACCTTTGCTACGACGATCCCATTAGAGTTTGCTCGGCTGAACTGTCGTGGGAGTAGCTGTCAACTTCAGAGGGGTTTTGCTCAGCTCCTCCTTTGTCAGAGCTTCCCCGAGTCTCTTTTTGGGGGGCGGGGGGACTGTGCGAAATGTGGCTGATGCAAAGCAGCCAAAGGGATCTCCTCTGGAGAGCTAAGGGAGCAACTGGGCAAACAGGCGCTTACCGCTCCACGTGACCTCTTGCCACCTGCTGACTCCCACATTTCTGTTGTAGGCACCTCCAGCCTTGCCTCCAAGCACCCCCGAGAGCGCGGCACACTCCCTGGGGCACCCCGAAGAACCGGCGAGCCTTGCAGAGGACAGAAGGTAAAATGAGCTGGCTTTGGTTCCAGCCAGCACTGACTCCAGTGGGTGGTGGCTTTCCCTAACTAATACCACTGTGGGATGGAAAGGTTGGCAGGCTCTCCCCAGGACAAGGAAAGGAGAAGAAGCCGAAAGAGAAAACAGGCCCGGGGAGAGGAGGGTGAAAGCCGCGCGGAAAAGAAGAGGAGGAAGAGAGAAGCAGCTGTTGGGGATGGGCAACTGAAAAGATGTAGGAAGGTGCAGAAGCTCAGGAAGCCCAGGTGTGTACCAGTCTCTGCTGCCCATCTCTCTCAACTCTCAAGAGACAGAGCTGACACCCAGACGTGCCCATCACCAAGCACCCCGAGCACCCAGCACCCAGCCCCCGCACATGCCCAGCACCCGCACATGCCCACCACCCAGCACCACTAGGGCCCCGCACCCAGCAACCACACTGCCCACCACCCACTGCCCAGACATGCCAACCATCCAGCAACCCCAGAGCCCAGCACCCAGCAATCTAGAGCCCAAAACCCAACAGCCGGGCATGGCCAGCACTCGGACATGCCCAGCAGGCACCACACCCAACGCCCAACACCCAGCGCCCTCAGTGCTCACCACCCAGCATCCACACATGCCCAGCACCCGGACATGCCCAGCCCCCAGCACCCGCAGCGCCCACCACCCAGCATCCAGACATGCCAACCATCCAGCACCCCCAGGGCCCAGCACCCCCAGACCCCAGCACACAGCACCCCCAGTGCACGCACCAAGCACCCAGACATGCCCAGCGCCCACACATGCCTACCAGCCAGCAACCGCAGTGCCCAGCACCCCGAGTGCCCAGTACCCCCAGTGCCCAGTACCCCGACTGCACAGCACACCCAGCGCCCAGCACCCAGCACCCGGACATGCACAGTACCCAGCACCCCCAGGGCCCAACACCAAGCACTCCTAGCGCCCAGCACCCATCATGCGCACATGCCCGACACACAGACATGCCCAGTACCCAGCACCCCCACCACCCAGCACCCACTAACCCAATGCCCAGCACCCAGCACCCCCAGCGCCCAGCACTGCCAGGAGACAGCACCCACCACCCAGACATACCCATCACCCCGACATTCCAAGCACCAAGCACTCCCAGTGCCCAGCACCCAGCACATGGACATCTCGATCACCCAGACATGCCCAACACCCAGCACCCCCAGTGCCCAGCACCCGGCACCTCCACCGCCCAAGACCCAGCACCCAAACTTGCCCAGTACCCAGCACCTGCACAGCCCAGCACCTAGCACCCCCAACACACAACACCCAGCATCCGGACAGGCCAGCACCCCCAGCGCACACCACTGCCAGTACACAGTACCCAGCACCCGCCATGCCCAAGAAAAAACACCTGCACATGCCCAGCACCCGCATATGCCCAGCACCCACCAGCTCTAAGGCCTCTAAGTCAGCCCAACTCGCTGGCAAGGGACGGCAAGGGACGGTGCTGCGCAGGCTTTGGAAACAACTGCATGGCAGCGCCCCAGGGGCTCCCGATGGAGCCCTGCTGCGTGGCACAGGGGCACTCAGCATCTCTGCACAGGCACAGGTCTCGAAGGGCATTCCCCATGGGGATAAGGCGCCAGAGCCAGCCCGTAGCCAACGCCAGCAATAGCTCTCTCTTCTGGGCTAGGAACAGTTCCTCGTAAGCGCTGTTCCCCAGAGAGAGGGGAACAAAATCCTGCCTCTTCCTGCCTTGATGGATTTCTCAGAGCTTTCTGACTCTCTCGTTGCAGGTGCTGAATCCTTTTCACCCATTGTGATCCCTGGGCCCCCACAGTTGACGTCCACAATAAAATGATCTTTTCTCTCTTCTGACTGGGTCTGCCAGAGGATATTGTGCAGTGGGGAGCGGTTGCTTTGTGGTGAATCCTCGGGGAGGAGTTTGGGATGGTCCCTTACCCCAGCATCCTTTCCGGTGGGCATCAGGGCTGAGTTGAGGGGCTTTAGGAGTGAAAGCAAAGCACAGAGTCACACAGGAGGGTGGAGGCTGGAAGGGACCTGTGGAGGTCATCCGGTCCAACAGCTGCTCAAGCAGGCTCACCTAGAGCCGGTTGCCCAGGACCATGTCCTGGTGAGTTTTGGCTGTCTCCTAGGAGCAGCGCCGTGAGGTCAGAGGGTGGGCATGGTGGCCGGGAAGGGCTAAAGGTCCTTATGCAGCCTGCTGGCCCCTGCAGCCTGCTGGCCCCTGCAGCCTGCTGTCCCCTGCGGCCATCCTCCTTGCACACGCATTGTCGGGCAGTTTCCTCAGACCCCCCTAACTCATGGCAGAGGGAGAGATTCACTTCCACGCTGGGCGGTGTAAATGCGGCAGCTCAGCCAAAAAAGCTTTTGAAGGGGCTCCAACTGCTGAAGCTTTTGTACAGCCGGTGTGAGAGAGGGGAGGCCCGCACCGTGACGGAGGAGGAAGGAGGAGCCCTCTCACCTTCGGGAGGGACCTATTTTGCTCCCAGGCTCTTGTGGTTTAACCCTGGCTGGCAGCTCAGCACCACACAGCCGCTCGCTCTCTCCTCCGCAGGGGGATGCGGGGGGAGAATCAGAAGGGTAAAAGGGAGAAAACGCGTGGGTTGAGGTAAAGACGGTTTTATAATTTGGCTTTAAATGGCTATAAAGAGGGTAGATTTACGTTAGCTCTAAGGAAGAAATGCTTCCCTCTGAGGGTGGTGAGGCACTGGAAGAGGCTGCCCAGAGAAGTTGTGGATGCCCCATCCCTGGAAGTGTTCAAGGCCAGGTTGGATGGGGCTTTGAGCAACCTGGTCTACTGGAAGGTTTCCCTTCCGACAGCGGGCTTGGAACTAGATGACCTTTAAGGTCCCTCTCAACCCAAACCTTTCTATGATTCTAGGATCATTTCCAAAAAAATTGTAAGAAAAAGAAAACCAACACAGAAGAAAGAGAGTGGAAAACAAAGCCCAAGAAAAACAAGGGATGCAAAAGAAAGCAACTGCTCACCACCAACCGACCGATGCCCAGCCAGTCCCGAGCACGGGCAGCCCCCGCCAAACCTCCACCCCCGACTTTTCTTGCTGAGCACGGCACCGTGTGGTGTGGGATGTCCCTTTGGTCAGTGGGGCTCAGATGTGCCCGCTGTGTGCCCTCCCAGCGTCCCGTGCACCCCCAGGCTGCTCGCTGGCGGGGCAGCCTGAGGAGCAGAAAAGCCCTCGGCGCTGGGCAAGCGCTGCTCAGCAAGAACGAACGCAACCCTGGGTTAGCGAGGCTGTTTTCAGCACAGAGGCAGAACGTAGCCCCATGCAAGCGGCTAAGAAGAAATGGAATGATTAAGCTCATCACGTGGTCACATTTTGAGGGAATCCTTTTTCTCTGTCTTAAAACTCTCCTGGCCTTCACGAGGCCGTGGCCCTAGCAAGACCAGCCTTCAGACATCCCAGGCCCTGGAGACCTGGGGGAAAGGCTGCACCAAAGAAGAGGTACCCTTGATGCAAGAGGATCCAGGTAGGTCAGGTGGCGGAGGAGGAGATTACAAAACACAATGTGGAGATACACAAGTCCCTGACGGGCCCCGGTGGGGTGCAGCCTCGAGTGCTGAGGGAGCTGGCAGGTGGGCTTGCGAGGCCACCCCAAGAGGGAGCTGTGCCTGAGCACTGCAGGAAAGCAACCCCCGCACGCGCTGGTGAGCAGTGCAGTGGACGGCAAAGTGGCTGCGCGGCCGTGCCCAGAGGGTGCTGACCGGTGGCACCAGGTGTAGCTGGAGGCCAGGACCCAGCGGTGAAGCCCAAGGCAAGGGGCACTGCCAGCAGGTGGAGGGAGGTGGTCCTTCCCCTCTGCTGTGTCCTGCTCGGGGCTCCCCGGTGCAAGACAGACGTGGCCGTCCTGGAGAGAACCCCCAGGCCAGCGCCCCCCCAGGGCCCCTCCCACTTTCCGTTGGCCTCGGAATCTCGGTCAGTTGGAGCCAACAGCCACCAGAGACAGCAGGACGGAGCTGTGCTGGCACGCAGCAGCGCTGCCCCGGCACCGGCACCAGCACCCCGCTTCCCAGCCTCGCTGTCGCCGCCTGGGCCGCGTCCTTGGCACAGGGCGAGGGTCCTCCTGTCCCGGGCAGGATGGGCCAGGCCAGCTGCTGCTGCTGTGGCTCCAGGTGGGCTCCCCCGCGCCTCGGGGACACGGGGTACGGCCGGGCCCCCAGCAGCGGCCTTTCTCACGCCCACCGCTCTCTGCTCTGCAGGGAGGCTCTCACCGACGCCGAGCCAGTGCTGAGCGCGGACGTGCGGCTGAGCCGGGGCCGCAAGAGGAGTGAGAGGCGCCTTCTCCTCCTCCAGGAGGAACTGGTGGTCGCCAAGTTGCAGTAAGACCCCCAGAGCCCAGCTGCCTTTCCCCCAGCCCTGGCCCTGGCACCAGGGCAGGGACGCCCTGGCACCAGCCCCAGGCCCCGGCACCTTGGGGTGTCCCTCCCAACGGCAGGTGGGGGACAGGGCTCTGCCCGGGGGGACCCCAAGGAGGCCACCTCCAGCTCCCTGCCTGCCTCTCCTCTCTGCAGACGTGGCACCACCCTGCGCCCACAGCTCCGCCTGGCCCTGCACCAGCTGTGGGTGCTGAGCGGCGGGAAGGAGGCACCGGGGCAGGAAGAAGAAGAGGAGGAAGGCAGCAATGAGGACAGCACCTCCCTCATCTTCAGCTGGCCCACCGGCTCCTGCCTTGCCACTTTTGGGTGAGTGCTGCCCGCCCCACGGGGCTTCGTCCTGCCCCTGTCTCCTTCCCCATAGGGCAAGGCTGGGCAGGCGCCCGCCTCTGCCCACGGGCTCGGGGGCAGCGGGGCCTGACGCTGCTTCTCCTCTCTTTCTGCAGCTCCCGGGCGCTGAAGGAGCTGTGGGTGGGCACCCTGCTGGGGTAAGGCGGGGGGATGCTCCAGGCACAGCCAGATGGGGGAACACAGCTCCCCAGCTGGGGAGAGGTGCCCCCGCGGCTCCGGGCAGCTCTCACCCAGAGCTGCCAGCCAAGAGAGAAGAGGCGGCTTGGGGCTCACCCAGCCCTCTCCCTGCCCCTTCCCACTGCACAGGACACCAGAAGGAGACAAGAGAGCCCGCGTGACCCGTCTGCCATCGCTGAAATTCCTGCGGAAGGAGCTGAGCCGCCGCCATGCCGTGAGTGTCTCTCTGCTCTGGGCTCTGGCCCCGAGCACTGCGCCTCCGGCCCAGCAGCAGAGGCATGGCTGCTCACCTTCCTGCACTCCTTCTCCCTTGCCCAGGGGAGGACGTTGAGCGCCGGGAGCCTGGAGAGGCTGATGGAGGGCCAGGCAGAGGTGAGAATGGCTGCCTTTCATCCGCCTCTGGCTGTGCCGGGGTGCCAGGGATGTGCAGCGAGTGGGGTGAGCTTGTGCGGGATGGAGGTGGGAGGGTCCCGCGGTGCCACTTGGGGAGCAGAGAGGATTGGGGAGCCACCAGCAACGCCGGCACGTCCTCGCTGGCGGTGCTGGGAGGAAACCTGCTGCACGGGGCAGGGAGCCTGGGAGGGCAGAGGGTCCCAGCTCTGCCGCACTCAGGCTGCTGGTGCCGGGCGGCAGCTCGCCGGTGGCCCCTTCTGCTGCTCTCTAAGCGCAGCCTGGTTCTTGCAGGCTGATGCCAAGCGAGGGCCTCCGACGGTCCCGTCAGGCAACGGAGGGCGACGTTGCCGCTCACCAGGTGAGTTTTGGAAAGAAAGGCAAGCTCCTGCGACCGCCTGAACTGTGCTCACTTGTCCCTTGAGTGTCGCCATGCAGGTTGGGCAGCCCAAGGGACGACGTCACCCGCAGGAGCAAGGCCACCCACGGGGCAGCGGCCGCTGGACGTGGTTCTGCGGGGACACGCAGCCTCTGCTGCTGCCCACAGCTTGCAGGAGGGCAGGGCGAGGCCTGGGCCGGGCTGTCCTGTTGGCACGCCGGCTCTCAGGAGCCTCCAAGCGAGAGACGCTGAGCCGGAGCCACGGTTCCAGCTGCTGGCTCCCTGCCTGTCCTGCTGCACTGCTCAGCACCGCACTGTGGGCAGGGCAGGGCAGGGCAGGGCAGGCTCCGGGAGCACTGGCCTGGTGGTCTCCATTGACGGGCTCTTGCTCTCTTTTCCTTTGCAGCAGGAGGAAGCAGCAGGAGGAGGAGGAGGGGGCTGCCCTGGCCCTTTGCTCTGTGGCGCAGCCCGGCCACTGCCCAGGCGCCAGGGCAGGCGGGCTCCGGCTGCAGCAGGGCGCTCTTCGGCCAGCCCCTGGCAGCCCTCTGCGAGGACGACGGCACGCTGCCCCAGCCCATCCAGGTAAGGCAGCCAGGACAGGGGCTCCCCAGCCCTCCCTCCAGATGCTCCGGGGAGGCGGTGGGTGTCCCCAGGAGCTCCGGGCACGGGCGATGGGGCTCTTCACCCCCAGCAAGGAGCCAGGTCTGCGGCACTGCTCCGGCCAGCGCTCTTGGAAGGCAGCTCCTCAGCCAAGCAACTCTCCTCCTGCCTCCCCTCTCCTGCAGGAGCTGCTGGCTGTCCTGCAGCAGGAAGGGCCAGCCACGGAGGGCATATTCCGCAGAGCCGCCAGCGGGACAGCGCTTCGAGAGCTGCGGGAGGCCCTGGACCACGGCGCGGACGTCGAGCTGGCAAGCCAGCCTCCGCTGCTGCTGGCCGTCATCTTGAAGGTGAGCGCTTCTGACCTGCAGCGGGAGGAGCTCCTGCCTGGCCTGGAGCGTTCAAAGGCTCAGCTGGAGCCCTCGGCCTTGCAGGACTTCCTCCGAAGCATCCCCTCCAAGCTCCTCGGGAACAACCTCTACGAGGACTGGATGGCCGCCATGCAGAGGAGCAGCAAGGAGGAGAAGATGCAAGAGCTGAAAGCGTAAGTGTGGGCAGCAGCCTGCCTGTGGAGCAGAGCCCTCACCGCTGCCTGAGAGCACCTGCGAAGCTGCGCAACTCGGCCGCTGGCTCCCACCTGCCTTGGGCAAGCCTGGGGGAGGGCTCTGGGCAACAGCTGCTTTATGAACCTTGCGTTCCTGTTCCCTCAGGGTGGTCGAGAAGTTGCCTGGAGCCAACCTCCTCCTCCTGAAGCGGCTGCTGGCCCTCCTCCAGCACATCGGCCACAACGCAGCCACCAGCAGGATGACCTGCAGCAACCTGGCCATCTGCGTTGGGCCCAACCTGCTGAGCCCACCCAAGGAGGACCTGCTCCCGCTGGAGGCCATGCTGGAGGTCACGGAGAAGGTACGCTCCATTGAGCGGCCAGCTGCAGCCTTCCCCAACCATCAGAGCTTGGCTGCTCAGGGGTCCCTGGCTGCCCCCTCCCCTGAGCAAATGCTGGTGGGGCGGCTGCCTGGCCGAGCAGCCCCACAGCCACAGCCTTTGCGCTCGCAAGTGGGAAAGGCTGCCTGGTCCCTTTTCAGGCAGCTGGCTTGAGAGCAAGGCTTTCATGTGTGCAGGTGAAGGTGCTGGTGGAGTTCCTCATGGAGAACTGGAGGGAACTCTTGGGGGAGGAGGCAAGTGACCTGTCCTGCCCAGCAGCCGAGGAGTCGCCTGCCCCCACGGAGAGATCCAGAGGTAAGAGGAGGGCCTGAGGGTTGTCACAGGCTGGGGCTTGGCACGCCAGAAACCTCAGCGTCGTTTCTGGTGGGGCTGGGCATCGAGGGCTGTCCTCTCAGCCCCGCTGGTCCCGTGGCCTCTGTGTGGCCACGGCCTCTCCGGGCATGACCCGTTTGCTCTGCAGGATGAGCTGAAGCCTGCAGACGGGGCATCAGAGGGCTGCAGACAGAACTGGTGTAGGGCTTGGGGTGGGTTTTGCCTCAGCTGGTTTTTCCTTCCAAGAAGTCACTTTGCTGCCCATGCTTTTTCTTTCTAGACCTGCGTTTGGAAGAGCAAAGTGTCCTTGCAGGCCCAGCAGGAGATAGGGTGATGGAGTCTGAAACGGGAGAGGTACGTCAGGTCCCCAAGCCCTGTGACAGCGTGTCTGGTGTAGGAGGGCAGTTGCTGATGAGGCCAAGTGGCTGCTGAGCCTCTGCCTGTCAATAGAGCTGGTGAGTGTTTGGGTTATTCCTCCACTCCCCCGGGATGGTACAGACGAAGGAAAACTGGCAAGGTTGTTTCTCAAACGCACTAGGAGTGTGCTTGATCAAACAAAAGACCTAGAAAATGCCTATGAAAAGACCTTTGCTACGACGATCCCATTAGAGTTTGCTCGGCTGAACTGTCGTGGGAGTAGCTGTCAACTTCAGAGGGGTTTTGCTCAGCTCCTCCTTCGTCAGAGCTTCCCTGAGTCTCTTTTTGCGGGGCGGGGGGACTGTGCAAAATGTGGCTGATGCAAAGCAGCCAAAGGGATCTCCTCTGGAGAGCTAAGGGAGCAACTGGGCAAACAGGCGCTTACTGCTCCACGTCACCTCTTGCCACCTGCTGACTCCCACATTTCTGTTGTAGGCACCTCCAGCCTTGCCTCCAAGCACCCCCGAGAGCGCGGCACACTCCCTGGGGCACCCCGAAGAACCGGCGAGCCTTGCAGAGGACAGAAGGTAAAATGAGCTGGCTTTGGTTCCAGCCAGCACTGACTCCAGTGGGTGGTGGCTTTCCCTAACTAATACCACTGTGGGATGGAAAGGTTGGCAGGCTCTCCCCAGGACAAGGAAAGGAGAAGAAGCCAAAAGAGAAAACAGGCCCGGGGAGAGGAGGGTGAAAGCCGCGTGGAAAAGAAGAGGAGGAAGAGAGAAGCAGCTGTTGGGGATGGGCCACTGAAAAGATGCAGGAAGGTGCAGAAGGTCAGGAAGCCCAGGTGTGTACCAGTCTCTGCTGCCCATCTCTCTCAACTCTCAAGAGACAGAGCTGACACCCAGACGTGCCCATTACCAAGCACCCCGAGCACCCAGCACCCAGCACCCAGCCCCCGCACATGCCCAGCACCCGCACATGCCCACCACCCAGCACCACGAGGGCCCCGCACCCAGCACCCACACTGCCCACCACCCACCGCCCAGACATGCCAACCATCCAGCATCCCCAGAGCCCAGCACACAGTAATCCAGTGCCCAAAAACCAACAGCTGGGCATGGCCAGCACTCAGACATGCCCAGCAGGCACCACTCCCAGCGCCCAACACCCAGCGCCCTCAGCGCTCACCACCCAGCATCCACACATGCCCAGCACCTGCACATGCCCAGCCCCCAGCACCCCCAGCACCCACCACCCAGCATCCAGACATGCCAACCATCCAGCACCCCCAGGGCCCAGCACCCCCAGGGACCAGCACCCAGCACCCCCACTGCACACACCAAGCACCCGGACATGCCCAGTGCCCACACATGCCTACCAGCCAGGAACGCCAGTGCCCAGAACCCTGAGTGCCCAGTACCCCAAGTGCCCAGCACACCCAGCGCCTGGCACCCAGCACCCGGACATGCACAGTACCCAGCACCCCCAGGGCCCAACACCAAGCACCCCCAGTGCCCAGCACCCAGCACCCCCAGCAGCCCCAGCGCCCAGCACCCATCATGCGCACATGCCCGACACACAGAATGCTCAGTACCCAGCACCCCCACCACCCAGCACCCACTAACCCAATGCCCAGCACCCAGCACCCGCCAGCGCCCAGCACTGCCAGGAGACAGCACCCACCACCCAGACATGCCCATCACCCCGACATTCCAAGCACCAAGCACTCCCAGTGCCCAGCACCCAGCACATGGACATCTCGATCACCCAGACATGCCCAACACCCAGCACCCCCAGTGCCCAGCACCCGGCACCTCCACCGCCCAAGACCCAGCACCCAAACTTGCCCAGTACCCAGCACCTGCACAGCCCAGCACCTAGCACCCCCAACACACAACACCCAGCATCCGGACAGGCCAGCACCCCCAGCGCACACCACTGCCAGTACACAGTACCCAGCACACGGACATGCCCAAGAACCAACATCCGCACATGCCCAGCACCCGCACATGCCCAGCACCCACCAGCTCTAAGGCCTCTAAGTCAACCCAACTCGCTGGCAAGGCACGGCGAGCACGGTCTCGAAGGGCATTCCCCAAGGGATAAGGCGCCAGAGCCAGCCCGTAGCCAACGCCAGCAATAGCTCTCTCTTCTGGGCTAGGAACAGTTCCTCGTAAGCGCTGTTCCCCAAAGAGAGGGGAACAAAATCCTGCCTCTTCCTGCCTTGATGGATTTCTCAGAGCTTTCTGACTCTCTCGTTGCAGGTGCTGATTCTTTTTCACAGGATGAACGGCTGTGACTCCTGGGCCCCCACAGTTGACGTCCACAATAAAATGATCTTTTCTCTCTTCTGACTGGGTCTGCCAGAGGATATTGTGCAGTGGGGAGCGGTTGCTTTGTCGTGAATCCTTGGGGAGGAGTTTGGGATCGTCCCTTGCCCCAGCATCCTTTCCGGCGGGCATCAGGGCTGAGTTGAGGGGCTTTAGGAGTGAAAGCAAAGCACAGAGTCACACAGGAGGGTGGAGGCTGGAAGGGACCTGTGGAGGTCGTCTGGTCCAACAGCTGCTCAAGCAGGCTCACCTGGAGCAGGTTGCCCAGGACCATGTCCTGGTGAGTTTTGGCTGTCTCCTAGGAGCAGCACCATGAGGTCAGAGGGTGGGCATGGTGGCCGGGAAGGGCTAAAGGTCCTTATGCAGTCTGCTGGCCCCTGCAGCCTGCTGGCCCCTGCGGCCATCCTCCTTGCACACGCATTGTCGGGCAGTTTCCTCAGACCCCCCTAACTCATGGCAGAGTGAGAGATTCACTTCCACGCTGGGCGGTGTAAATGCGGCAGCTCAGCCAAAAAAGCTTTTGAAGGGGCTCCAACAGCAGCCGGACTGCTGAGGCTTTCGTGCATGCCGCTGTCAGAGAGGACATGCCCGCACCGTGACGGAGGAGGGAGGAGGAGCCCTCTCACCTTCGGGAGGGACCTATTTTGCTCCCAGGCTCTTGTGGTTTAACCCTGGCTGGCAGCTCAGCACCACACAGCCGCTCGCTCTCTCCTCCGCAGGGGGATGCCGGGGGAGAATCAGAAGGGTAAAAGGGAGAAAACTCGTGGGTTGAGGTAAAGACGGTTTTATAATTTGGCTTTAAATGGCTATAAAGAGGGTAGATTTACGTTAGCTCTAAGGAAGAAATGCTTCCCTCTGAGGGTGGTGAGGCACTGGAAGAGGCTGCCCAGAGAAGTTGTGGATGCCCCATTCCTGGAAGTGTTCAAGGCCAGGTTGGATGGGGCTTTGAGCAACCTGGTCTACTGGAAGGTTTCCCTTCTGACAGCGGGCTTGGAACTAGATGACCTCTAAGGTCCCTCTCAACCCAAACCTTTCTATGATTCTAGCATCATTTCCAAAAAAATTATAAGAAAAATAAAACCAACACAGAAGAAAGAGAGTGGAAAACAAAGCCCAAGAAAAACAAGGGATGCAAAAGAAAGCAACTGCTCACCACCAACCGACCGATGCCCAGCCAGTCCCGAGCACGGGCAGCCCCCGCCAAACCTCCACCCCCGACTTTTCTTGCTGAGCACGGCACCGTGTGGTGTGGGATGTCCCTTTGGTCAGTGGGGCTCAGATGTGCCCGCTGTGTGCCCTCCCAGCGTCCCGTGCACCCCCAGGCTGCTCGCTGGCGGGGCAGCCTGAGGAGCTGAAAAGCCCTCGGGGCTGTGCAAGCGCTGCTCAGCAAGAACGAACGCACCCCTGGGTTAGCGGGGCTGTTTTCAGCACAGAGGCAGAACGTAGCCCCATGCAAGCGGCTAAGAAGAAATGGAATGATTAAGCTCATCATGTGGTCACATTTTGAGGGAATCCTTTTTCTCTGTCTTAAAACTCTCCTGGCCTTCACTAGGCTGTGGCCCTAGCAAGACCAGCCTTCAGACATCCCAGGCCCTGGAGACCTGGGGGAAAGCCTGCACCAAAGAAGAGGTACCCTTGATGCAAGAGGATCCAGGTAGGTCAGGTGGCGGAGGAGGAGATTACAAAACACAATGTGGAGATACACAAGTCCCTGACGGGCCCCGGTGGGGTGCAGCCTCGAGTGCTGAGGGAGCTGGCAGGTGGGCTTGCGAGGCCACCCCAAGAGGGAGCTGTGCCTGAGCACTGCAGGAAAGCAACCCCCGCACGCGCTGGTGAGCAGTGCAGTGGACGGCAAAGTGGCTGCGCGGCCGTGCCCAGAGGGTGCTGACCGGTGGCACCAGGTGTAGCTGGAGGCCAGGACCCAGCGGTGAAGCCCAAGGCAAGGGGCACTGCCAGCAGGTGGAGGGAGGTGGTCCTTCCCCTCTGCTGTGTCCTGCTCGGGGCTCCCCGGTGCAAGACAGACATGGCCGTCCTGGAGAGAACCCCCAGGCCAGCGCCCCCCCAGGGCCCCTCCCACTTTCCGTTGGCCTCGGAATCTCGGTCCGTTGGAGCCAACAGCCACCAGAGACAGCAGGACGGAGCTGTGCTGGCACGCAGCAGCGCTGCCCCGGCACCGGCACCAGCACCCCGCTTCCCAGCCTCGCTGTCGCCGCCTGGGCCGCGTCCTTGGCACAGGGCGAGGGTCCTCCTGTCCCGGGCAGGATGGGCCAGGCCAGCTGCTGCTGCTGTGGCTCCAGGTGGGCTCCCCCACGCCTCGGGGACACGGGGTACGGCCGGGCCCCCAGCAGCGGCCTTTCTCACGCCCGCCGCTCTCTGCTCTGCAGGGAGGCTCTCACCGACGCCGAGCCGGTGCTGAGCGCGGACGTGCGGCTGAGCCGGGGCCGCAAGAGGAGTGAGAGGCACCTTCTCCTCCTCCAGGAGGAACTGGTGGTCGCCAAGTTGCAGTAAGACCCCCAGAGCCCAGCTGCCTTTCCCCCAGCCCTGGCCCTGGCACCAGGGCAGGGACGCCCTGGCACCAGCCCCAGGCCCCGGCACCTTGGGGTGTCCCTCCCAACGGCAGGTGGGGGACAGGGCTCTGCCCGGGGGGACCCCAAGGAGGCCACCTCCAGCTCCCTGCCTGCCTCTCCTCTCTGCAGACGTGGCACCACCCTGCGCCCACAGCTCCGCCTGGCCCTGCACCAGCTGTGGGTGCTGAGCGGCGGGAAGGAGGCACCGGGGCAGGAAGAAGAAGAGGAGGAAGGCAGCAATGAGGACAGCACCTCCCTCATCTTCAGCTGGCCCACCGGCTCCTGCCTTGCCACTTTTGGGTGAGTGCTGCCCGCCCCACGGGGCTTCGTCCTGCCCCTGTCTCCTTCCCCATAGGGCAAGGCTGGGCAGGCGCCCGCCTCTGCCCACGGGCTCGGGGGCAGCGGGGCCTGACGCTGCTTCTCCTCTCTTTCTGCAGCTCCCGGGCGCTGAAGGAGCTGTGGGTGGGCACCCTGCTGGGGTAAGGCGGGGGGATGCTCCAGGCGTAGCCGGACGGGGGAACACAGCTCCCCAGCTGGGGAGAGGTGCCCCCGCGGCTCCGGGCAGCTCTCGCCCAGAGCTGCCAGCCAAGAGAGAAGAGGCGGCTTGGGGCTCACCCAGCCCTCTCCCTGCCCCTTCCCACTGCACAGGACATCAGAAGGAGACAAGAGAGCCCGCGTGACCCGTCTGCCATCGCTGAAATTCCTGCGGAAGGAGCTGAGCCGCCGCCATGCCGTGAGTGTCTCTCTGCTCTGGGCTCTGGCCCCGAGCACTGCGCCTCCAGCCCAGCAGCAGAGGCATGGCTGCTCACCTTCCTGCACTCCTTCTCCCTTGCCCAGGGGAGGACGTTGAGCGCCGGGAGCCTGGAGAGGCTGATGGAGGGCCAGGCAGAGGTGAGAATGGCTGCCTTTCATCCGCCTCTGGCTGTGCCGGGGTGCCAGGGATGTGCAGCGAGTGGGGTGAGCTTGTGCGGGATGGAGGTGGGAGGGTCCCGCGGTGCCACTTGGGGAGCAGAGAGTGTTGGGGAGCCACCAGCAATGCCGGCACGTCCTCGCTGGCGACGCTGGGAGGAAACCTGCTGCACGGGGCAGGGAGCCTGGGAGGGCAGAGGGTCCCAGCTCTGCCGCACTCAGGCTGCTGGTGCCGGGCGGCAGCTCGCCGGTGGCCCCTTCTGCTGCTCTCTAAGCGCAGCCTGGTTCTTGCAGGCTGATGCCAAGCGAGGGCCTCCGACGGTCCCATCAGGCAACGGAGGGCGACGTTGCCGCTCACCAGGTGAGTTTTGGAAAGAAAGGCAAGCTCCTGCGACCGCCTGAACTGTGCTCACTTGTCCCTTGAGTGTCGCCATGCAGGTTGGGCAGCCCAAGGGACGACGTCACCCGCAGGAGCAAGGCCACCCGCTGGGCAGCGGCCGCTGGACGTGGTTCTGCGGGGACACACAGCCTCTGCTGCTGCCCACAGCTTGCAGGAGGGCAGGGCGAGGCCTGGGCCGGGCTGTCCTGTTGGCACGCCGGCTCTCAGGAGCCTCCGAGCCAGAGCCGCTGAGCTGGAGCCGCGGTTCCAGCTGCCGGCTCCCTGCCTGTCCTGCCGCACCGCTCAGCACCGCACTGTGGGCAGGGCAGGGCAGGGCAGGGCAGGCTCCGGGAGCACTGGCCTGGTGGTCTCCATTGACGGGCTCTTGCTCTCTTTTCCTTTGCAGCAGGAGGAAGCAGCAGGAGGAGGAGGAGGGGGCTGCCCTGGCCCTTTGCTCTGTGGCGGAGCCTGGCCACTGCCCAGGCGCCAGGGCAGGCGGGCTCCGGCTGCAGCAGGGCGCTCTTCGGCCAGCCCCTGGCAGCCCTCTGCGAGGACGACGGCACGCTGCCCCAGCCCATCCAGGTAAGGCAGCCGGGACAGGGGCTCCCCAGCCCTCCCTCCAGATGCTCCGGGGAGGCGGTGGGTGTCCCCAGGAGCTCCGGGCACGGGCGATGGGGCTCTTCACCCCCAGCAAGGAGCCAGGTCTGCGGCACTGCTCCGGCCAGCGCTCTTGGAAGGCAGCTCCTCAGCCAAGCAACTCTCCTCCTGCCTCCCCTCTCCTGCAGGAGCTGCTGGCTGTCCTGCAGCAGGAAGGGCCAGCCACGGAGGGCATATTCCGCAGAGCCGCCAGCGGGACAGCGCTTCGGGAGCTGCGGGAGGCCCTGGACCACGGCGCGGACGTCGAGCTGGCAAGCCAGCCTCCGCTGCTGCTGGCCGTCATCTTGAAGGTGAGCGCTTCTGACCTGCAGCGGGAGGAGCTCCTGCCCGGCCTGGAGCGTTCAAAGGCTCAGCTGGAGCCCTCGGCCTTGCAGGACTTCCTCCGAAGCATCCCCTCCAAGCTCCTCGGGAACAACCTCTACGAGGACTGGATGGCCGCCATGCAGAGGAGCAGCAAGGAGGAGAAGATGCAAGAGCTGAAAGCGTAAGTGTGGGCAGCAGCCTGCCTGTGGAGCAGAGCCCTCACCGCTGCCTGAGAGCACCTGGGAAGCTGCGCAACTCGGCCGCTGGCTCCCACCTGCCTTGGGCAAGCCTGGGGGAGGGCTCTGGGCAACAGCTGCTTTATGAACCTTGCGTTCCTGTTCCCTCAGGGTGGTCGAGAAGTTGCCTGGAGCCAACCTCCTCCTCCTGAAGCGGCTGCTGGCCCTCCTCCAGCACATCGGCCACAACGCAGCCACCAGCAGGATGACCTGCAGCAACCTGGCCATCTGCGTTGGGCCCAACCTGCTGAGCCCACCCAACGAGGACCTGCTCCCGCTGGAGGCCATGCTGGAGGTCACGGAGAAGGTACGCTCCATTGAGCGGCCAGCTGCAGCCTTCCCCAACCATCAGAGCTTGGCTGCTCAGGGGTGCCTGGCTGCCCCCTCCCCTGAGCAAATGCTGGTGGGGCGGCTGCCTGGCCGAGCAGCCCCACAGCCACAGCCTTCGCGCTCGCGAGTGGGAAAGGCTGCCTGCTCCCTTTTCAGGCAGCTGGCTTGAGAGCAAGGCTTTCATGTGTGCAGGTGAAGGTGCTGGTGGAGTTCCTCATGGAGAACTGGAGGGAACTCTTGGGGGAGGAGGCCAGTGACCTGTCCTGCCCAGCAGCCGAGGAGTCGCCTGCCCCCACGGAGAGATCCAGAGGTAAGAGGAGGGCCTGAGGCTTGTCACAGGCTGGGGCTTGGCACGCCAGAAACCTCAGCGTCGTTTCTGGTGGGGCTGGGCATCGAGGGCTGTCCTCTCAGCCCCGCTGGTCCCGTGGCCTCTGTGTGGCCACTGCCTCTCGGGGCATAAGTGGTGTAGGGCTCGGGGTGGGTTTTGCCTCAGCTGGTTTTTCCTTCCAAGAAGTCACTTTGCTGCACATGCTTTTTCTTTCTAGACCTGCGTTTGGAAGAGCAAAGTGTCCTTGCAGGCCCAGCAGGAGATAGGGTGATGGAGTCTGAAACGGGAGAGGTACGTCAGGTCCCCAAGCCCTGTGACAGCGTGTCTGGTGTAGGAGGGCAGTTGCTGATGAGGCCAAGTGGCTGCTGAGCCTCTGCCTGTCAATAGAGCTGGTGAGTGTTTGGGTTATTCCTCCACTCCCCCGGGATGGTACAGAGGAAGGAAAACTGGCAAGGTTGTTTCTCAAACGCACTAGGAGCGTGCTTGATCAAACAAAAGACCTAGAAAATGCCTATGAAAAGACCTTTGCTACAACGATCCCATTAGAGTTTGCTCAGCTGAACTGTCGTGGGAGTAGCTGTCAACTTCAGAGGGGTTTTGCTCAGCTCCTCCTTCGTCAGAGCTTCCCTGAGTCTCTTTTTGGGGGGCGGGGGGACTGTGCGAAATGTGGCTGACGCAAAGCAGCCAAAGGGATCTCCTCTGGAGAGCTAAGGGAGCAACTGGGCAAACAGGCGCTTACTGCTCCACATCACCTCTTGCCACCTGCCGACTCCCACATTTCTGTTGTAGGCACCTCCAGCCTTGCATCCAAGCACCCCCGAGAGCGCGGCACACTCCCTGGGGCACCCCGAAGAACCGGCGAGCCTTGCAGAGGACAGAAGGTAAAATGAGCTGGCTTTGGTTCCAGCCAGCACTGACTCCAGTGGGTGGTGGCTTTCCCTAACTAATACCACTGTGGGATGGAAAGGTTGGCAGGCTCTCCCCAGGACAAGGAAACAAGAAGCCAAAAGAGAAAACAGGCCCGGGGAGAGGAGGGTGAAAGCCGCGCGGAAAAGAAGAGGAGGAAGAGAGAAGCAGCTGTTGGGGATGGGCAACTGAAAAGATGCAGGAAGGTGCAGAAGGTCAGGAAGCCCAGGTGTGTACCAGCCTCTGCTGCCCATCTCTCTCAACTCTCAAGAGACAGAGCTGACACCCAGACGTGCCCATCACCAAGCATCCCGAGCACCCAGCACCCAGCCCCCACACATGCCCAGCACCCGCACATGCCCACCACTCAGCACCACTAGGGCCCCGCACCCAGCAACCACACCGCCCACCACCCAGCACCCAGACATGCCAACCATCCAGCACCCCCAGAGCCCAGCACCCAGCAATCTAGAGCCCAAAAACCAACACCTGGGCATGGCCAACACTCAGACATGCCCAGCAGGCACCACTCCCAGCGCCCAACACCCAGCGCCCTCAGCGCTCACCACCCAGCATCCACACATGCCCAGCACCTGCACATGCCCAGCCCCCAGCACCCCCAGCACCCACCACCCAGCATCCAGACATGCCAACCATCCAGCACCCCCAGGGACCAGCACCCCCAGGGCCCAGCACCCAGCACCCCCAGCACACGCACCAAGCACCCAGACGTGCCCAGCGCCCACACATGCCTACCAGCCAGCAACCGCAGTGCCCAGCACCCCGAGTGCCCAGTACCCCCAGTGCCCAGTACCCCGAGTGCACAGCACACCCAGCGCCCGGCACCCAGCACCCGGACATGCACAGTACCCAGCACCCCCAGGGCCCAACACCAAGCACCCCCAGTGCCCAGCACCCAGCACCCCCAGCAGCCCCAGCGCCCAGCACCCATCATGAGCACATGCCCAACACACAGAATGCTCAGTACCCAGCACCCCCACCACCCAGCACCCACTAACCCAATGCCCAGCACCCAGCACCCCCAGCGCCCAGCACTGCCAGGAGACAGCACCCACCACCCAGACATGCCCATCACCCCGACATACCAAGCACCAAGCACTCCCAGTGCCCAGCACCCAGCACATGGACATCTCGATCACCCAGACATGCCCAACACCCAGCACCCACAGTGCCCAGCACCCGGCACCTCCACCGCCCAAGACCCAGCACCCAAACTTGCCCAGTACCCAGTACCTGCACAGCCCAGCACCTAGCACCCCCAACACACAACACCCAGCATCCGTACGTGCCCAGCACCCCCAGCGCACACCACTGCCAGTACACAGTACCCAGCACACGGACATGCCCAGCACCCGGACATGCCCAGCAGGCACCACCCCCGCAGCCCATCACCCAGCACCCGCACATGCCCAGCACCCACCAGCTCTAAGGCCTCTAAGTCAGCCCAACTCGCTGGCAAGGGCGGCGAGGGATGGTGCTGTGCAGGCTTCGGAAAGAACTCCATGGCAGCGCCCCAGGGGCTCCTGATGGAGCCCTGCTGCGTGGCACAGGGGCACTCAGCATCTCTGCACAGGCACAGGTCTCAAAGGGCATTCCCCATGGGGATAAGGCGCCAGAGCCAGCCCGTAGCCAACGCCAGCAATAGCTCTCTCTTCTGGGCCATGAACAGTTCCTCGTAAGCGCTGTTCCCCAGAGAGAGGGGAACAAAATCCTGCCTCTTCCTGCCTTGATGGATTTCTCAGAGCTTTCTGACTCTCTCGTTGCAGGTGCTGAATCCTTGTCACCCATTGTGACTCCTGGGCCCCCGCAGCTGACGTCCACAATAAAATGATCTTTTCTCTCTTCTGACTGGGTCTGCCAGAGGATATTGTGCAGTGGGGAGCGGTTGCTTTGTGGTGAATCCTCGGGGAGGAGTTTGGGATGGTCCCTTGCCCCAGCATCCTTTCTGGCGGGCATCAGGGCTGAGTTGAGGGGCTTTAGGAGTGAAAGCAAAGCACAGAGTCACACAGGAGGGTGGAGGCTGGAAGGGACCTGTGGAGGTCATCTGGTCCAACAGCTGCTCAAGCAGGCTCACCTGGAGCAGGTTGCCCAGGACCATGTCCTGGTGAGTTTTGGCTGTCTCCTAGGAGCAGCACCATGAGGTCAGAGGGTGGGCATGGTGGCCGGGAAGGGCTAAAGGTCCTTATGCAGTCTGCTGGCCCCTGCAGCCTGCTGGCCCCTGCGGCCATCCTCCTTGCACACGCATTGTCGGGCAGTTTCCTCAGACCCCCCTAACTCATGGCAGAGTGAGAGATTCACTTCCACGCTGGGCGGTGTCAATGCGGCAGCTCAGCCAAAAAAGCTTTTGAAGGGGCTCCAAGTGCTGAGGCTTTCGTGCAGCCGGTGTGACAGAGGACATGCCCGCACCGTGACGGAGGAGGAAGGAGGAGCCCTCTCACCTTCGGGAGGGACCTATTTTGCTCCCAGGCTCTTGTGGTTTAACCCTGGCTGGCAGCTCAGCACCACACAGCCGCTCGCTCTCTCCTCCGCAGGGGGATGCCGGGGGAGAATCAGAAGGGTAAAAGGGAGAAAACGCGTGGGTTCAGGTAAAGACGGTTTTATAATTTGGCTTTAAATGGCTATAAAGAGGGCAGATTTACGTTAGCTCTAAGGAATAAATGCTTCCCTCTGAGGGTGGTGAGGCACTGGAAGAGGCTGCCCAGAGAAGTTGTGGATGCCCCATCCCTGGAAGTGTTCAAGGCCAGGTTGGATGGGGCTTTGAGCAACCTGGTCTACTGGAAGGTTTCCCTGCCCACGACAGCGGGCTTGGAACTAGATGACCTTTAAGGTCCCTCTCAACCCAAACCTTTCTATGATTCTAGGATCATTTCCAAAAAAATTGTAAGAAAAAGAAAACCAACACAGAAGAAAGAGAGTGGAAAACAAAGCCCAAGAAAAACAAGGGATGCAAAAGAAAGCAACTGCTCACCACCAACCGACCGATGCCCAGCCAGTCCCGAGCACGGGCAGCCCCCGCCAAACCGCCACCCCCCACTTTTCTTGCTGAGCACGGCACCGTGTGGTGTGGGATGTCCCTTTGGTCAGTGGGGCTCAGATGTGCCCGCTGTGTGCCCTCCCAGCGTCCCGTGCACCCCCAGGCTGCTCGCTGGCGGGGCAGCCTGAGGAGCAGAAAAGCCCTCGGCGCTGGGCAAGCGCTGCTCAGCAAGAACGAACGCACCCCTGGGTTAGCGAGGCTGTTTTCAGCTGTTTTCAGAGGCAAAACGTAGCCCCATGCAAGCGGCTAAGAAGAAATGGAATGATGAAGCTCATCATGTGGTCACATTTTGAGGGAATCCTTTCTCTCTGTCTTAAAACTCTCCTGGCCTTCACGAGGCCGTGGCCCTAGCAAGACCAGCCTTCAGACATCCCAGGCCCTGGAGACCTGGGGGAAAGGCTGCACCAAAGAAGAGGTACCCTTGATGCAAGAGGATCCAGGTAGGTCAGGTGGCGGAGGAGGAGATTACAAAACACAATGTGGAGATACACAAGTCCCTGACGGGCCCCGGTGGGGTGCAGCCTCGAGTGCTGAGGGAGCTGGCAGGTGGGCTTGCGAGGCCACCCCAAGAGGGAGCTGTGCCTGAGCCCTGCAGGAAAGCAACCCCCGCACGCGCTGGTGAGCAGTGCAGTGGACGGCAAAGTGGCTGCGCGGCCGTGCCCAGAGGGTGCTGACCGGTGGCACCAGGTGTAGCTGGAGGCCAGGACCCAGCGGTGAAGCCCAAGGCAAGGGGCACTGCCAGCAGGTGGAGGGAGGTGGTCCTTCCCCTCTGCTGTGTCCTGCTCGGGGCTCCCCGGTGCAAGACAGACATGGCCGTCCTGGAGAGAACCCCCAGGCCAGCGCCCCCCCAGGGCCCCTCCCACTTTCCGTTGGCCTCGGAATCTCGGTCAGTTGGAGCCAACAGCCACCAGAGACAGCAGGACGGAGCTGTGCTGGCACGCAGCAGCGCTGCCCCGGCACCGGCACCAGCACCCCGCTTCCCAGCCTCGCTGTCGCCGCCTGGGCCGCGTCCTTGGCACAGGGCGAGGGTCCTCCTGTCCCGGGCAGGATGGGCCAGGCCAGCTGCTGCTGCTGTGGCTCCAGGTGGGCTCCCCCGCGCCTCGGGGACACGGGGTACGGCCGGGCCCCCAGCAGCGGCCTTTCTCACGCCCACCGCTCTCTGCTTTGCAGGGAGGCTCTCACCGACGCCGAGCCGGTGCTGAGCGCGGACGTGCGGCTGAGCCGGGGCCGCAAGAGGAGCGAGAGGCGCCTTCTCCTCCTCCAGGAGGAACTGGTGGTTGCCAAGTTGCAGTAAGACCCCCAGAGCCCAGCTGCCTTTCCCCCAGCCCTGGCCCTGGCACCAGGGCAGGGACGCCCTGGCACCAGCCCCAGGCCCCGGCACCTTGGGGTGTCCCTCCCAACGGCAGGTGGGGGACAGGGCTCTGCCCGGGGGGACCCCAAGGAGGCCACCTCCAGCTCCCTGCCTGCCTCTCCTCTCTGCAGACGTGGCACCACCCTGCGCCCACAGCTCCGCCTGGCCCTGCACCAGCTGTGGGTGCTGAGCGGCGGGAAGGAGGCACCGGGGCAGGAAGAAGAAGAGGAGGAAGGCAGCAATGAGGACAGCACCTCCCTCATCTTCAGCTGGCCCACCGGCTCCTGCCTTGCCACTTTTGGGTGAGTGCTGCCCGCCCCACGGGGCTTCGTCCTGCCCCTGTCTCCTTCCCCACGGGGCAGGGCTGGGCAGGCGCCCGCCTCTGCCCACGGGCTGGGGGGCAGCGGGGCCTGACGCTGCTTCTCCTCTCTTTCTGCAGCTCCCGGGCGCTGAAGGAGCTGTGGGTGGGCACCCTGCTGGGGTAAGGCGGGGGGATGCTCCAGGCACAGCCGGATGGGGGAACACAGCTCCCCAGCTGGGGAGAGGTGCCCCCGCGGCTCCGGGCAGCTCTCACCCAGAGCTGCCAGCCAAGAGAGAAGAGGCGGCTTGGGGCTCACCCAGCCCTCTCCCTGCCCCTTCCCACTGCACAGGACATCAGAAGGAGACAAGAGAGCCCGCGTGACCCGTCTGCCATCGCTGAAATTCCTGCGGAAGGAGCTGAGCCGCCGCCATGCCGTGAGTGTCTCTCTGCTCTGGGCTCTGGCCCCGAGCACTGCGCCTCCAGCCCAGCAGCAGAGGCATGGCTGCTCACCTTCCTGCACTCCTTCTCCCTTGCCCAGGGGAGGACGTTGAGCGCCGGGAGCCTGGAGAGGCTGATGGAGGGCCAGGCAGAGGTGAGAATGGCTGCCTTTCATCCGCCTCTGGCTGTGCCGGGGTGCCAGGGATGTGCAGCGAGTGGGGTGAGCTTGTGCGGGATGGAGGTGGGAGGGTCCCGCGGTGCCACTTGGGGAGCAGAGAGGATTGGGGAGCCACCAGCAACGCCGGCACGTCCTCGCTGGCGGTGCTGGGAGGAAACCTGCTGCACGGGGCAGGGAGCCTGGGAGGGCAGAGGGTCCCAGCTCTGCCGCACTCAGGCTGCTGGTGCCGGGCGGCAGCTCGCCGGTGGCCCCTTCTGCTGCTCTCTAAGCGCAGCCTGGTTCTTGCAGGCTGATGCCAAGCGAGGGCCTCCGACGGTCCCATCAGGCAACGGAGGGCGACGTTGCCGCTCACCAGGTGAGTTTTGGAAAGAAAGGCAAGCTCCTGCGACCGCCTGAACTGTGCTCACTTGTCCCTTGAGTGTCGCCATGCAGGTTGGGCAGCCCAAGGGACGACGTCACCCGCAGGAGCAAGGCCACCCGCTGGGCAGCGGCCGCTGGACGTGGTTCTGCGGGGACACGCAGCCTCTGCTGCTGCCCACAGCTTGCAGGAGGGCAGGGCGAGGCCTGGGCCGGGCTGTCCTGTTGGCACGCCGGCTCTCAGGAGCCTCCAAGCGAGAGACGCTGAGCCGGAGCCACGGTTCCAGCTGCTGGCTCCCTGCCTGTCCTGCTGCACCGCTCAGCACCGCACTGTGGGCAGGGCAGGGCAGGGCAGGGCAGGCTCCGGGAGCACTGGCCTGGTGGTCTCCATTGACGGGCTCTTGCTCTCTTTTCCTTTGCAGCAGGAGGAAGCAGCAGGAGGAGGAGGAGGGGGCTGCCCTGGCCCTTTGCTCTGTGGCGGAGCCTGGCCACTGCCCAGGCGCCAGGGCAGGCGGGCTCCGGCTGCAGCAGGGCGCTCTTCGGCCAGCCCCTGGCAGCCCTCTGCGAGGACGACGGCACGCTGCCCCAGCCCATCCAGGTAAGGCAGCCGGGACAGGGGCTCCCCAGCCCTCCCTCCAGATGCTCCGGGGAGGCGGTGGGTGTCCCCAGGAGCTCCGGGCACGGGCGATGGGGCTCTTCACCCCCAGCAAGGAGCCAGGTCTGCGGCACTGCTCCGGCCAGCGCTCTTGGAAGGCAGCTCCTCAGCCAAGCAACTCTCCTCCTGCCTCCCCTCTCCTGCAGGAGCTGCTGGCTGTCCTGCAGCAGGAAGGGCCAGCCACGGAGGGCATATTCCGCAGAGCCGCCAGCGGGACAGCGCTTCGAGAGCTGCGGGAGGCCCTGGACCACGGTGCGGACGTCGAGCTGGCAAGCCAGCCTCCGCTGCTGCTGGCCGTCATCTTGAAGGTGAGCGCTTCTGACCTGCAGCGGGAGGAGCTCCTGCCTGGCCTGGAGCGTTCAAAGGCTCAGCTGGAGCCCTCGGCCTTGCAGGACTTCCTCCGAAGCATCCCCTCCAAGCTCCTCGGGAACAACCTCTACGAGGACTGGATGGCCGCCATGCAGAGGAGCAGCAAGGAGGAGAAGATGCAAGAGCTGAAAGCGTAAGTGTGGGCAGCAGCCTGCCTGTGGAGCAGAGCCCTCACCGCTGCCTGAGAGCACCTGGGAAGCTGCGCAACTCGGCCGCTGGCTCCCACCTGCCTTGGGCAAGCCTGGGGGAGGGCTCTGGGCAACAGCTGCTTTATGAACCTTGCGTTCCTGTTCCCTCAGGGTGGTCGAGAAGTTGCCTGGAGCCAACCTCCTCCTCCTGAAGCGGCTGCTGGCCCTCCTCCAGCACATCGGCCACAACGCAGCCACCAGCAGGATGACCTGCAGCAACCTGGCCATCTGCGTTGGGCCCAACCTGCTGAGCCCACCCAACGAGGACCTGCTCCCGCTGGAGGCCATGCTGGAGGTCACGGAGAAGGTACGCTCCATTGAGCGGCCAGCTGCAGCCTTCCCCAACCATCAGAGCTTGGCTGCTCAGGGGTGCCTGGCTGCCCCCTCCCCTGAGCAAATGCTGGTGGGGCGGCTGCCTGGCCGAGCAGCCCCACAGCCACAGCCTTTGCGCTCGCGAGTGGGAAAGGCTGCCTGCTCCCTTTTCAGGCAGCTGGCTTGAGAGCAAGGCTTTCATGTGTGCAGGTGAAGGTGCTGGTGGAGTTCCTCATGGAGAACTGGAGGGAACTCTTGGGGGAGGAGGCAAGTGACCTGTCCTGCCCAGCAGCCGAGGAGTCGCCTGCCCCCACGGAGAGATCCAGAGGTAAGAGGAGGGCCTGAGGGTTGTCACAGGCTGGGGCTTGGCACGCCAGAAACCTCAGCGTCGTTTCTGGTGGGGCTGGGCATCGAGGGCTGTCCTCTCAGCCCCGCTGGTCCCGTGGCCTCTGTGTGGCCACGGCCTCTCCGGGCATGACCCGTTTGCTCTGCAGGATGAGCTGAAGCCTGCAGACGGGGCATCAGAGGGCTGCAGACAGAACTGGTGTAGGGCTTGGGGTGGGTTTTGCCTCAGCTGGTTTTTCCTTCCAAGAAGTCACTTTGCTGCCCATGCTTTTTCTTTCTAGACCTGCGTTTGGAAGAGCAAAGTGTCCTTGCAGGCCCAGCAGGAGATAGGGTGATGGAGTCTGAAACGGGAGAGGTACGTCAGGTCCCCAAGCCCTGTGACAGCGTGTCTGGTGTAGGAGGGCAGTTGCTGATGAGGCCAAGTGGCTGCTGAGCCTCTGCCTGCCAATAGAGCTGGTGAGTGTTTGGGTTATTCCTCCACTCCCCCGGGATGGTACAGAGGAAGGAAAACTGGCAAGGTTGTTTCTCAAACGCACTAGGAGCGTGCTTGATCAAACAAAAGACCTAGAAAATGCCTATGAAAAGACCTTTGCTACGACGATCCCATTAGAGTTTGCTCGGCTGAACTGTCGTGGGAGTAGCTGTCAACTTCAGAGGGGTTTTGCTCAGCTCCTCCTTCGTCAGAGCTTCCCTGAGTCTCTTTTTGGGGGGCGGGGGGACTGTGCAAAATGTGGCTGATGCAAAGCAGCCAAAGGGATCTCCTCTGGAGAGCTAAGGGAGCAACTGGGCAAACAGGCGCTTACTGCTCCACATCACCTCTTGCCACCTGCTGACTCCCACATTTCTGTTGTAGGCACCTCCAGCCTTGCCTCCAAGCACCCCCGAGAGCGCGGCACACTCCCTGGGGCACCCCGAAGAACCGGCGAGCCTTGCAGAGGACAGAAGGTAAAATGAGCTGGCTTTGGTTCCAGCCAGCACTGACTCCAGTGGGTGGTGGCTTTCCCTAACTAATACCACTGTGGGATGGAAAGGTTGGCAGGCTCTCCCCAGGACAAGGAAAGGAGAAGAAGCCAAAAGAGAAAACAGGCCCGGGGAGAGGAGGGTGAAAGCCGCGTGGAAAAGAAGAGGAGGAAGAGAGAAGCAGCTGTTGGGGATGGGCCACTGAAAAGATGCAGGAAGGTGCAGAAGGTCAGGAAGCCCAGGTGTGTACCAGTCTCTGCTGCCCATCTCTCTCAACTCTCAAGAGACAGAGCTGACACCCAGACGTGCCCATTACCAAGCACCCCGAGCACCCAGCACCCAGCACCCAGCCCCCGCACATGCCCAGCACCCGCACATGCCCACCACCCAGCACCACGAGGGCCCCGCACCCAGCACCCACACTGCCCACCACCCACCGCCCAGACATGCCAACCATCCAGCATCCCCAGAGCCCAGCACACAGTAATCCAGTGCCCAAAAACCAACAGCTGGGCATGGCCAGCACTCAGACATGCCCAGCAGGCACCACTCCCAGCGCCCAACACCCAGCGCCCTCAGCGCTCACCACCCAGCATCCACACATGCCCAGCACCTGCACATGCCCAGCCCCCAGCACCCCCAGCACCCACCACCCAGCATCCAGACATGCCAACCATCCAGCACCCCCAGGGACCAGCACCCCCAGGGCCCAGCACACAGCACCCCCACTGCACACACCAAGCACCCGGACATGCCCAGCGCCCACACATGCCTACCAGCCAGGAACGCCAGTGCCCAGAACCCTGAGTGCCCAGTACCCCAAGTGCCCAGCACACCCAGCGCCTGGCACCCAGCACCCGGACATGCACAGTAGCCAGCACCCCCAGGGCCCAACACCAAGCACCCCCAGTGCCCAGCACCCAGCACCCCCAGCAGCCCCAGCGCCCAGCACCCATCATGCGCACATGCCCGACACACAGAATGCTCAGTACCCAGCACCCCCACCACCCAGCACCCACTAACCCAATGCCCAGCACCCAGCACCCCCAGCGCCCAGCACTGCCAGGAGACAGCACCCACCACCCAGACATGCCCATCACCCCGACATTCCAAGCACCAAGCACTCCCAGTGCCCAGCACCCAGCACATGGACATCTCGATCACCCAGACATGCCCAACACCCAGCACCCCCAGTGCCCAGCACCCGGCACCTCCACCGCCCAAGACCCAGCACCCAAACTTGCCCAGTACCCAGCACCTGCACAGCCCAGCACCTAGCACCCCCAACACACAACACCCAGCATCCGGACAGGCCAGCACCCCCAGCGCACACCACTGCCAGTACACAGTACCCAGCACACGGACATGCCCAAGAACCAACATCCGCACATGCCCAGCACCCGCACATGCCCAGCACCCACCAGCTCTAAGGCCTCTAAGTCAACCCAACTCGCTGGCAAGGCACGGCGAGCACGGTCTCGAAGGGCATTCCCCAAGGGATAAGGCGCCAGAGCCAGCCCGTAGCCAACGCCAGCAATAGCTCTCTCTTCTGGGCTAGGAACAGTTCCTCGTAAGCGCTGTTCCCCAAAGAGAGGGGAACAAAATCCTGCCTCTTCCTGCCTTGATGGATTTCTCAGAGCTTTCTGACTCTCTCGTTGCAGGTGCTGATTCTTTTTCACAGGATGAACGGCTGTGACTCCTGGGCCCCCACAGTTGACGTCCACAATAAAATGATCTTTTCTCTCTTCTGACTGGGTCTGCCAGAGGATATTGTGCAGTGGGGAGCGGTTGCTTTGTCGTGAATCCTTGGGGAGGAGTTTGGGATCGTCCCTTGCCCCAGCATCCTTTCCGGCGGGCATCAGGGCTGAGTTGAGGGGCTTTAGGAGTGAAAGCAAAGCACAGAGTCACACAGGAGGGTGGAGGCTGGAAGGGACCTGTGGAGGTCGTCTGGTCCAACAGCTGCTCAAGCAGGCTCACCTGGAGCAGGTTGCCCAGGACCACGTCCTGGTGAGTTTTGGCTGTCTCCTAGGAGCAGCACCATGAGGTCAGAGGGTGGGCATGGTGGCCGGGAAGGGCTAAAGGTCCTTATGCAGCCTGCTGTCCCCTGCAGCCTGCTGTCCCCTGCGGCCATCCTCCTTGCACACGCATTGTCGGGCAGTTTCCTCAGACCCCCCTAACTCATGGCAGAGGGAGAGATTCACTTCCACGCTGGGCGGTGTAAATGCGGCAGCTCAGCCAAAAAAGCTTTTGAAGGGGCTCCAACAGCAGCCGGACTGCTGAGGCTTTCGTGCATGCCGCTGTCAGAGAGGACATGCCCGCACCGTGACGGAGGAGGGAGGAGGAGCCCTCTCACCTTCGGGAGGGACCTATTTTGCTCCCAGGCTCTTGTGGTTTAACCCTGGCTGGCAGCTCAGCACCACACAGCCGCTCGCTCTCTCCTCCGCAGGGGGATGCCGGGGGAGAATCAGAAGGGTAAAAGGGAGAAAACGCGTGGGTTCAGGTAAAGACGGTTTTATAATTTGGCTTTAAATGGCTATAAAGAGGGTAGATTTACGTTAGCTCTAAGGAAGAAATGCTTCCCTCTGAGGGTGGTGAGGCACTGGAAGAGGCTGCCCAGAGAAGTTGTGGATGCCCCATTCCTGGAAGTGTTCAAGGCCAGGTTGGATGGGGCTTTGAGCAACCTGGTCTACTGGAAGGTGTCCCTGCCCACAACAGCGGGCTTGGAACTAGATGACCTTTAAGGTCCCTCTCAACCCAAACCTTTCTATGATTCTAGGATCATTTCCAAAAAAATTGTAAGAAAAAGAAAACCAACACAGAAGAAAGAGAGTGGAAAACAAAGCCCAAGAAAAACAAGGGATGCAAAAGAAAGCAACTGCTCACCACCAACCGACCGATGCCCAGCCAGTCCCGAGCACGGGCAGCCCCCGCCAAACCGCCACCCCCCACTTTTCTTGCTGAGCACGGCACCGTGTGGTGTGGGATGTCCCTTTGGTCAGTGGGGCTCAGATGTGCCCGCTGTGTGCCCTCCCAGCGTCCCGTGCACCCCCAGGCTGCTCGCTGGCGGGGCAGCCTGAGGAGCTGAAAAGCCCTCGGCGCTGGGCAAGCGCTGCTCAGCAAGAACGAACGCAACCCTGGGTTAGTGAGGCTGTTTTCAGCACAGAGGCAGAACGTAGCCCCATGCAAGCGGCTAAGAAGAAATGGAATGATGAAGCTCATCATGTGGTCACATTTTGAGGGAATTCTTTTTCTCTGTCTTAAAACTCTCCTGGCCTTCACGAGGCCGTGGCCCTAGCAAGACCAGCCTTCAGACATCCCAGGCCCTGGAGACCTGGGGGAAAGGCTGCACCAAAGAAGAGGTACCCTTGATGCAAGAGGATCCAGGTAGGTCAGGTGGCAGAGGAGGAGATTACAAAACACAATGTGGAGATACACAAGTCCCTGACGGGCCCCGGTGGGGTGCAGCCTCGAGTGCTGAGGGAGCTGGCAGGTGGGCTTGCGAGGCCACCCCAAGAGGGAGCTGTGCCTGAGCACTGCAGGAAAGCAACCCCCGCACGCGCTGGTGAGCAGTGCAGTGGACGGCAAAGTGGCTGCGCGGCCGTGCCCAGAGGGTGCTGACCGGTGGCACCAGGTGTAGCTGGAGGCCAGGACCCAGCGGTGAAGCCCAAGGCAAGGGGCACTGCCAGCAGGTGGAGGGAGGTGGTCCTTCCCCTCTGCTGTGTCCTGCTCGGGGCTCCCCGGTGCAAGACAGACATGGCCGTCCTGGAGAGAACCCCCAGGCCAGCGCCCCCCCAGGGCCCCTCCCACTTTCCGTTGGCCTCGGAATCTCGGTCAGTTGGAGCCAACAGCCACCAGAGACAGCAGGACGGAGCTGTGCTGGCACGCAGCAGCGCTGCCCCGGCACCGGCACCAGCACCCCGCTTCCCAGCCTCGCTGTCGCCGCCTGGGCCGCGTCCTTGGCACAGGGCGAGGGTCCTCCTGTCCCGGGCAGGATGGGCCAGGCCAGCTGCTGCTGCTGTGGCTCCAGGTGGGCTCCCCCACGCCTCGGGGACACGGGGTACGGCCCGGCCCCCAGCAGCGGCCTTTCTCACGCCCGCCGCTCTCTGCTCTGCAGGGAGGCTCTCACCGACGCCGAGCCGGTGCTGAGCGCGGACGTGCGGCTGAGCCGGGGCCGCAAGAGGAGTGAGAGGCACCTTCTCCTCCTCCAGGAGGAACTGGTGGTTGCCAAGTTGCAGTAAGACCCCCAGAGCCCAGCTGCCTTTCCCCCAGCCCTGGCCCTGGCACCAGGGCAGGGACGCCCTGGCACCAGCCCCAGGCCCCGGCACCTTGGGGTGTCCCTCCCAACGGCAGGTGGGGGACAGGGCTCTGCCCGGGGGGACCCCAAGGAGGCCACCTCCAGCTCCCTGCCTGCCTCTCCTCTCTGCAGACGTGGCACCACCCTGCGCCCACAGCTCCGCCTGGCCCTGCACCAGCTGTGGGTGCTGAGCGGCGGGAAGGAGGCACCGGGGCAGGAAGAAGAAGAGGAGGAAGGCAGCAATGAGGACAGCACCTCCCTCATCTTCAGCTGGCCCACCGGCTCCTGCCTTGCCACTTTTGGGTGAGTGCTGCCCGCCCCACGGGGCTTCGTCCTGCCCCTGTCTCCTTCCCCATAGGGCAAGGCTGGGCAGGCGCCCGCCTCTGCCCACGGGCTCGGGGGCAGCGGGGCCTGACGCTGCTTCTCCTCTCTTTCTGCAGCTCCCGGGCGCTGAAGGAGCTGTGGGTGGGCACCCTGCTGGGGTAAGGCGGGGGGATGCTCCAGGCACAGCCGGACGGGGGAACACAGCTCCCCAGCTGGGGAGAGGTGCCCCCGCGGCTCCGGGCAGCTCTCGCCCAGAGCTGCCAGCCAAGAGAGAAGAGGCGGCTTGGGGCTCACCCAGCCCTCTCCCTGCCCCTTCCCACTGCACAGGACATCAGAAGGAGACAAGAGAGCCCGCGTGACCCGTCTGCCATCGCTGAAATTCCTGCGGAAGGAGCTGAGCCGCCGCCATGCCGTGAGTGTCTCTCTGCTCTGGGCTCTGGCCCCGAGCACTGCGCCTCCGGCCCAGCAGCAGAGGCATGGCTGCTCACCTTCCTGCACTCCTTCTCCCTTGCCCAGGGGAGGACGTTGAGCGCCGGGAGCCTGGAGAGGCTGATGGAGGGCCAGGCAGAGGTGAGAATGGCTGCCTTTCCCTCACCTCTGGCTGTGCCGGGGTGCCAGGGATGTGCAGCGAGTGGGGTGAGCTTGTGCGGGATGGAGGCGGGAGGGTCCCGCGGTGCCACTTGGGGAGCAGAGAGGATTGGGGAGCCACCAGCAACGCCGGCACGTCCTCGCTGGCGGCGCTGGGAGGAAACCTGCTGCATGGGGCAGGGAGCCTGGGAGGGCAGAGGGTCCCAGCTCTGCCGCACCCAGGCTGCTGGTGCCGGGCGGCAGCTCGCCGGTGGCCCCTTCTGCTGCTCTCTAAGCGCAGCCTGGTTCTTGCAGGCTGATGCCAAGCGAGGGCCTCCGACGGTCCCATCAGGCAACGGAGGGGGACGTTGCCGCTCACCAGGTGAGTTTTGGAAAGAAAGGCAACCTCCTGCGACCGCCTGAACTGTGCTCACTTGTCCCTTGAGTGTCGCCATGCAGGTTGGGCAGCCCAAGGGACGACGTCACCCGCAGGAGCAAGGCCACCCGCTGGGCAGCGGCCGCTGGACGTGGTTCTGCGGGGACACGCAGCCTCTGCTGCTGCCCACAGCTTGCAGGAGGGCAGGGCGAGGCCTGGGCCGGGCTGTCCTGTTGGCACGCCGGCTCTCAGGAGTCTCCAAGCGAGAGACGCTGAGCCGGAGCCACGGTTCCAGCTGCCGGCTCCCTGCCTGTCCTGCTGCACCGCTCAGCACCGCACTGTGGGCAGGGCAGGGCAGGGCAGGGCAGGGCAGGCTGCGGGAGCACTGGCCTGGTGGTCTCCATTGACGGGCTCTTGCTCTCTTTTCCTTTGCAGCAGGAGGAAGCAGCAGGAGGAGGAGGAGGGGGCTGCCCTGGCCCTTTGCTCTGTGGCGGAGCCCGGCCACTGCCCAGGCGCCAGGGCAGGGGGGCTCCGGCTGCAGCAGGGCGCTCTTCGGCCAGCCCCTGGCAGCCCTTTGCGAGGACGACGGCACGCTGCCCCAGCCCATCCAGGTAAGGCAGCCGGGACAGGAGCTCCCCAGCCCTCCCTCCAGATGCTCCGGAGAGGCGGTGGGTGTCCCCAGGAGCTCCGGGCACGGGCGATGGGGCTCTTCACCCCCAGCAAGGAGCCCGGTCTGGGGCAGTGCTCCGGCCAGCGCTCTTGGAAGGCAGCTCCTCAGCCAAGCAACTCTCCTCCTGCCTCCCCTCTCCTGCAGGAGCTGCTGGCTGTCCTGCAGCAGGAAGGGCCAGCCACGGAGGGCATATTCCGCAGAGCCGCCAGCGGGACAGCGCTTCGAGAGCTGCGGGAGGCCCTGGACCACGGTGCGGACGTCGAGCTGGCAAGCCAGCCTCCGCTGCTGCTGGCCGTCATCTTGAAGGTGAGCGCTTCTGACCTGCAGCGGGAGGAGCTCCTGCCTGGCCTGGAGCGTTCAAAGGCTCAGCTGGAGCCCTCGGCCTTGCAGGACTTCCTCCGAAGCATCCCCTCCAAGCTCCTCGGGAACAACCTCTACGAGGACTGGATGGCCGCCATGCAGAGGAGCAGCAAGGAGGAGAAGATGCAAGAGCTGAAAGCGTAAGTGTGGGCAGCAGCCTGCCTGTGGAGCAGAGCCCTCACCGCTGCCTGAGAGCACCTGGGAAGCTGCGCAACTCGGCCGCTGGCTCCCACCTGCCTTGGGCAAGCCTGGGGGAGGGCTCTGGGCAACAGCTGCTTTATGAACCTTGCGTTCCTGTTCCCTCAGGGTGGTCGAGAAGTTGCCTGGAGCCAACCTCCTCCTCCTGAAGCGGCTGCTGGCCCTCCTCCAGCACATCGGCCACAACGCAGCCACCAGCAGGATGACCTGCAGCAACCTGGCCATCTGCGTTGGGCCCAACCTGCTGAGCCCACCCAACGAGGACCTGCTCCCGCTGGAGGCCATGCTGGAGGTCACGGAGAAGGTACGCTCCATTGAGCGGCCAGCTGCAGCCTTCCCCAACCATCAGAGCTTGGCTGCTCAGGGGTGCCTGGCTGCCCCCTCCCCTGAGCAAATGCTGGTGGGGCGGCTGCCTGGCCGAGCAGCCCCACAGCCACAGCCTTTGCGCTCGCGAGTGGGAAAGGCTGCCTGCTCCCTTTTCAGGCAGCTGGCTTGAGAGCAAGGCTTTCATGTGTGCAGGTGAAGGTGCTGGTGGAGTTCCTCATGGAGAACTGGAGGGAACTCTTGGGGGAGGAGGCAAGTGACCTGTCCTGCCCAGCAGCCGAGGAGTCGCCTGCCCCCACGGAGAGATCCAGAGGTAAGAGGAGGGCCTGAGGGTTGTCACAGGCTGGGGCTTGGCACGCCAGAAACCTCAGCGTCGTTTCTGGTGGGGCTGGGCATCGAGGGCTGTCCTCTCAGCCCCGCTGGTCCCGTGGCCTCTGTGTGGCCACGGCCTCTCCGGGCATGACCCGTTTGCTCTGCAGGATGAGCTGAAGCCTGCAGACGGGGCATCAGAGGGCTGCAGACAGAACTGGTGTAGGGCTTGGGGTGGGTTTTGCCTCAGCTGGTTTTTCCTTCCAAGAAGTCACTTTGCTGCCCATGCTTTTTCTTTCTAGACCTGCGTTTGGAAGAGCAAAGTGTCCTTGCAGGCCCAGCAGGAGATAGGGTGATGGAGTCTGAAACGGGAGAGGTACGTCAGGTCCCCAAGCCCTGTGACAGCGTGTCTGGTGTAGGAGGGCAGTTGCTGATGAGGCCAAGTGGCTGCTGAGCCTCTGCCTGCCAATAGAGCTGGTGAGTGTTTGGGTTATTCCTCCACTCCCCCGGGATGGTACAGAGGAAGGAAAACTGGCAAGGTTGTTTCTCAAACGCACTAGGAGCGTGCTTGATCAAACAAAAGACCTAGAAAATGCCTATGAAAAGACCTTTGCTACGACGATCCCATTAGAGTTTGCTCGGCTGAACTGTCGTGGGAGTAGCTGTCAACTTCAGAGGGGTTTTGCTCAGCTCCTCCTTCGTCAGAGCTTCCCTGAGTCTCTTTTTGGGGGGCGGGGGGACTGTGCAAAATGTGGCTGATGCAAAGCAGCCAAAGGGATCTCCTCTGGAGAGCTAAGGGAGCAACTGGGCAAACAGGCGCTTACTGCTCCACATCACCTCTTGCCACCTGCTGACTCCCACATTTCTGTTGTAGGCACCTCCAGCCTTGCCTCCAAGCACCCCCGAGAGCGCGGCACACTCCCTGGGGCACCCCGAAGAACCGGCGAGCCTTGCAGAGGACAGAAGGTAAAATGAGCTGGCTTTGGTTCCAGCCAGCACTGACTCCAGTGGGTGGTGGCTTTCCCTAACTAATACCACTGTGGGATGGAAAGGTTGGCAGGCTCTCCCCAGGACAAGGAAAGGAGAAGAAGCCAAAAGAGAAAACAGGCCCGGGGAGAGGAGGGTGAAAGCCGCGTGGAAAAGAAGAGGAGGAAGAGAGAAGCAGCTGTTGGGGATGGGCCACTGAAAAGATGCAGGAAGGTGCAGAAGGTCAGGAAGCCCAGGTGTGTACCAGTCTCTGCTGCCCATCTCTCTCAACTCTCAAGAGACAGAGCTGACACCCAGACGTGCCCATTACCAAGCACCCCGAGCACCCAGCACCCAGCACCCAGCCCCCGCACATGCCCAGCACCCGCACATGCCCACCACCCAGCACCACGAGGGCCCCGCACCCAGCACCCACACTGCCCACCACCCACCGCCCAGACATGCCAACCATCCAGCATCCCCAGAGCCCAGCACACAGTAATCCAGTGCCCAAAAACCAACAGCTGGGCATGGCCAGCACTCAGACATGCCCAGCAGGCACCACTCCCAGCGCCCAACACCCAGCGCCCTCAGCGCTCACCACCCAGCATCCACACATGCCCAGCACCTGCACATGCCCAGCCCCCAGCACCCCCAGCACCCACCACCCAGCATCCAGACATGCCAACCATCCAGCACCCCCAGGGACCAGCACCCCCAGGGCCCAGCACACAGCACCCCCACTGCACACACCAAGCACCCGGACATGCCCAGCGCCCACACATGCCTACCAGCCAGGAACGCCAGTGCCCAGAACCCTGAGTGCCCAGTACCCCAAGTGCCCAGCACACCCAGCGCCTGGCACCCAGCACCCGGACATGCACAGTAGCCAGCACCCCCAGGGCCCAACACCAAGCACCCCCAGTGCCCAGCACCCAGCACCCCCAGCAGCCCCAGCGCCCAGCACCCATCATGCGCACATGCCCGACACACAGAATGCTCAGTACCCAGCACCCCCACCACCCAGCACCCACTAACCCAATGCCCAGCACCCAGCACCCCCAGCGCCCAGCACTGCCAGGAGACAGCACCCACCACCCAGACATGCCCATCACCCCGACATTCCAAGCACCAAGCACTCCCAGTGCCCAGCACCCAGCACATGGACATCTCGATCACCCAGACATGCCCAACACCCAGCACCCCCAGTGCCCAGCACCCGGCACCTCCACCGCCCAAGACCCAGCACCCAAACTTGCCCAGTACCCAGCACCTGCACAGCCCAGCACCTAGCACCCCCAACACACAACACCCAGCATCCGGACAGGCCAGCACCCCCAGCGCACACCACTGCCAGTACACAGTACCCAGCACACGGACATGCCCAAGAACCAACATCCGCACATGCCCAGCACCCGCACATGCCCAGCACCCACCAGCTCTAAGGCCTCTAAGTCAACCCAACTCGCTGGCAAGGCACGGCGAGCACGGTCTCGAAGGGCATTCCCCAAGGGATAAGGCGCCAGAGCCAGCCCGTAGCCAACGCCAGCAATAGCTCTCTCTTCTGGGCTAGGAACAGTTCCTCGTAAGCGCTGTTCCCCAAAGAGAGGGGAACAAAATCCTGCCTCTTCCTGCCTTGATGGATTTCTCAGAGCTTTCTGACTCTCTCGTTGCAGGTGCTGATTCTTTTTCACAGGATGAACGGCTGTGACTCCTGGGCCCCCACAGTTGACGTCCACAATAAAATGATCTTTTCTCTCTTCTGACTGGGTCTGCCAGAGGATATTGTGCAGTGGGGAGCGGTTGCTTTGTCGTGAATCCTTGGGGAGGAGTTTGGGATCGTCCCTTGCCCCAGCATCCTTTCCGGCGGGCATCAGGGCTGAGTTGAGGGGCTTTAGGAGTGAAAGCAAAGCACAGAGTCACACAGGAGGGTGGAGGCTGGAAGGGACCTGTGGAGGTCGTCTGGTCCAACAGCTGCTCAAGCAGGCTCACCTGGAGCAGGTTGCCCAGGACCACGTCCTGGTGAGTTTTGGCTGTCTCCTAGGAGCAGCACCATGAGGTCAGAGGGTGGGCATGGTGGCCGGGAAGGGCTAAAGGTCCTTATGCAGCCTGCTGTCCCCTGCAGCCTGCTGTCCCCTGCGGCCATCCTCCTTGCACACGCATTGTCGGGCAGTTTCCTCAGACCCCCCTAACTCATGGCAGAGGGAGAGATTCACTTCCACGCTGGGCGGTGTAAATGCGGCAGCTCAGCCAAAAAAGCTTTTGAAGGGGCTCCAACAGCAGCCGGACTGCTGAGGCTTTCGTGCATGCCGCTGTCAGAGAGGACATGCCCGCACCGTGACGGAGGAAGGAGGAGGAGCCCTCTCACCTTCGGGAGGGACCTATTTTGCTCCCAGGCTCTTGTGGTTTAACCCTGGCTGGCAGCTCAGCACCACACAGCCGCTCGCTCTCTCCTCCGCAGGGGGATGCCGGGGGAGAATCAGAAGGGTAAAAGGGAGAAAACGCGTGGGTTGAGGTAAAGACGGTTTTATAATTTGGCTTTAAATGGCTATAAAGAGGGTAGATTTACGTTAGCTCTAAGGAAGAAATGCTTCCCTCTGAGGGTGGTGAGGCACTGGAAGAGGCTGCCCAGAGAAGTTGTGGATGCCCCATTCCTGGAAGTGTTCAAGGCCAGGTTGGATGGGGCTTTGAGCAACCTGGTCTACTGGAAGGTGTCCCTGCCCACAACAGCGGGCTTGGAACTAGATGACCTTTAAGGTCCCTCTCAACCCAAACCTTTCTATGATTCTAGGATCATTTCCAAAAAAATTGTAAGAAAAAGAAAACCAACACAGAAGAAAGAGAGTGGAAAACAAAGCCCAAGAAAAACAAGGGATGCAAAAGAAAGCAACTGCTCACCACCAACCGACCGATGCCCAGCCAGTCCCGAGCACGGGCAGCCCCCGCCAAACCGCCACCCCCCACTTTTCTTGCTGAGCACGGCACCGTGTGGTGTGGGATGTCCCTTTGGTCAGTGGGGCTCAGATGTGCCCGCTGTGTGCCCTCCCAGCGTCCCGTGCACCCCCAGGCTGCTCGCTGGCGGGGCAGCCTGAGGAGCTGAAAAGCCCTCGGCGCTGGGCAAGCGCTGCTCAGCAAGAACGAACGCAACCCTGGGTTAGTGAGGCTGTTTTCAGCACAGAGGCAGAACGTAGCCCCATGCAAGCGGCTAAGAAGAAATGGAATGATGAAGCTCATCATGTGGTCACATTTTGAGGGAATTCTTTTTCTCTGTCTTAAAACTCTCCTGGCCTTCACGAGGCCGTGGCCCTAGCAAGACCAGCCTTCAGACATCCCAGGCCCTGGAGACCTGGGGGAAAGGCTGCACCAAAGAAGAGGTACCCTTGATGCAAGAGGATCCAGGTAGGTCAGGTGGCAGAGGAGGAGATTACAAAACACAATGTGGAGATACACAAGTCCCTGACGGGCCCCGGTGGGGTGCAGCCTCGAGTGCTGAGGGAGCTGGCAGGTGGGCTTGCGAGGCCACCCCAAGAGGGAGCTGTGCCTGAGCACTGCAGGAAAGCAACCCCCGCACGCGCTGGTGAGCAGTGCAGTGGACGGCAAAGTGGCTGCGCGGCCGTGCCCAGAGGGTGCTGACCGGTGGCACCAGGTGTAGCTGGAGGCCAGGACCCAGCGGTGAAGCCCAAGGCAAGGGGCACTGCCAGCAGGTGGAGGGAGGTGGTCCTTCCCCTCTGCTGTGTCCTGCTCGGGGCTCCCCGGTGCAAGACAGACATGGCCGTCCTGGAGAGAACCCCCAGGCCAGCGCCCCCCCAGGGCCCCTCCCACTTTCCGTTGGCCTCGGAATCTCGGTCAGTTGGAGCCAACAGCCACCAGAGACAGCAGGACGGAGCTGTGCTGGCACGCAGCAGCGCTGCCCCGGCACCGGCACCAGCACCCCGCTTCCCAGCCTCGCTGTCGCCGCCTGGGCCGCGTCCTTGGCACAGGGCGAGGGTCCTCCTGTCCCGGGCAGGATGGGCCAGGCCAGCTGCTGCTGCTGTGGCTCCAGGTGGGCTCCCCCACGCCTCGGGGACACGGGGTACGGCCCGGCCCCCAGCAGCGGCCTTTCTCACGCCCGCCGCTCTCTGCTCTGCAGGGAGGCTCTCACCGACGCCGAGCCGGTGCTGAGCGCGGACGTGCGGCTGAGCCGGGGCCGCAAGAGGAGTGAGAGGCACCTTCTCCTCCTCCAGGAGGAACTGGTGGTTGCCAAGTTGCAGTAAGACCCCCAGAGCCCAGCTGCCTTTCCCCCAGCCCTGGCCCTGGCACCAGGGCAGGGACGCCCTGGCACCAGCCCCAGGCCCCGGCACCTTGGGGTGTCCCTCCCAACGGCAGGTGGGGGACAGGGCTCTGCCCGGGGGGACCCCAAGGAGGCCACCTCCAGCTCCCTGCCTGCCTCTCCTCTCTGCAGACGTGGCACCACCCTGCGCCCACAGCTCCGCCTGGCCCTGCACCAGCTGTGGGTGCTGAGCGGCGGGAAGGAGGCACCGGGGCAGGAAGAAGAAGAGGAGGAAGGCAGCAATGAGGACAGCACCTCCCTCATCTTCAGCTGGCCCACCGGCTCCTGCCTTGCCACTTTTGGGTGAGTGCTGCCCGCCCCATGGGGCTTCGTCCTGCCCCTGTCTCCTTCCCCATAGGGCAAGGCTGGGCAGGCGCCCGCCTCTGCCCACGGGCTCGGGGGCAGCGGGGCCTGACGCTGCTTCTCCTCTCTTTCTGCAGCTCCCGGGCGCTGAAGGAGCTGTGGGTGGGCACCCTGCTGGGGTAAGGCGGGGGGATGCTCCAGGCACAGCCGGACGGGGGAACACAGCTCCCCAGCTGGGGAGAGGTGCCCCCGCGGCTCCGGGCAGCTCTCGCCCAGAGCTGCCAGCCAAGAGAGAAGAGGCGGCTTGGGGCTCACCCAGCCCTCTCCCTGCCCCTTCCCACTGCACAGGACATCAGAAGGAGACAAGAGAGCCCGCGTGACCCGTCTGCCATCGCTGAAATTCCTGCGGAAGGAGCTGAGCCGCCGCCATGCCGTGAGTGTCTCTCTGCTCTGGGCTCTGGCCCCGAGCACTGCGCCTCCGGCCCAGCAGCAGAGGCATGGCTGCTCACCTTCCTGCACTCCTTCTCCCTTGCCCAGGGGAGGACGTTGAGCGCCGGGAGCCTGGAGAGGCTGATGGAGGGCCAGGCAGAGGTGAGAATGGCTGCCTTTCCCTCACCTCTGGCTGTGCCGGGGTGCCAGGGATGTGCAGCGAGTGGGGTGAGCTTGTGCGGGATGGAGGCGGGAGGGTCCCGCGGTGCCACTTGGGGAGCAGAGAGGATTGGGGAGCCACCAGCAACGCCGGCACGTCCTCGCTGGCGGCGCTGGGAGGAAACCTGCTGCATGGGGCAGGGAGCCTGGGAGGGCAGAGGGTCCCAGCTCTGCCGCACCCAGGCTGCTGGTGCCGGGCGGCAGCTCGCCGGTGGCCCCTTCTGCTGCTCTCTAAGCGCAGCCTGGTTCTTGCAGGCTGATGCCAAGCGAGGGCCTCCGACGGTCCCATCAGGCAACGGAGGGGGACGTTGCCGCTCACCAGGTGAGTTTTGGAAAGAAAGGCAAGCTCCTGCGACCGCCTGAACTGTGCTCACTTGTCCCTTGAGTGTCGCCATGCAGGTTGGGCAGCCCAAGGGACGACGTCACCCGCAGGAGCAAGGCCACCCGCTGGGCAGCGGCCGCTGGACGTGGTTCTGCGGGGACACGCAGCCTCTGCTGCTGCCCACAGCTTGCAGGAGGGCAGGGCGAGGCCTGGGCCGGGCTGTCCTGTTGGCACGCCGGCTCTCAGGAGTCTCCAAGCGAGAGACGCTGAGCCGGAGCCACGGTTCCAGCTGCCGGCTCCCTGCCTGTCCTGCTGCACCGCTCAGCACCGCACTGTGGGCAGGGCAGGGCAGGGCAGGGCAGGGCAGGCTGCGGGAGCACTGGCCTGGTGGTCTCCATTGACGGGCTCTTGCTCTCTTTTCCTTTGCAGCAGGAGGAAGCAGCAGGAGGAGGAGGAGGGGGCTGCCCTGGCCCTTTGCTCTGTGGCGGAGCCCGGCCACTGCCCAGGCGCCAGGGCAGGGGGGCTCCGGCTGCAGCAGGGCGCTCTTCGGCCAGCCCCTGGCAGCCCTCTGCGAGGACGACAGCACGCTGCCCCAGCCCATCCAGGTAAGGCAGCCGGGACAGGAGCTCCCCAGCCCTCCCTCCAGATGCTCCGGAGAGGCGGTGGGTGTCCCCAGGAGCTCCGGGCACGGGCGATGGGGCTCTTCACCCCCAGCAAGGAGCCCGGTCTGGGGCAGTGCTCCGGCCAGCGCTCTTGGAAGGCAGCTCCTCAGCCAAGCAACTCTCCTCCTGCCTCCCCTCTCCTGCAGGAGCTGCTGGCTGTCCTGCAGCAGGAAGGGCCAGCCACGGAGGGCATATTCCGCAGAGCCGCCAGCGGGACAGCGCTTCGAGAGCTGCGGGAGGCCCTGGACCACGGTGCGGACGTCGAGCTGGCAAGCCAGCCTCCGCTGCTGCTGGCCGTCATCTTGAAGGTGAGCACTTCTGACCTGCAGCGGGAGGAGCTCCTGCCTGGCCTGGAGCGTTCCAAGGCTCAGCTGGAGCCCTCGGCCTTGCAGGACTTCCTCCGAAGCATCCCCTCCAAGCTCCTCAGGAACAACCTCTACGAGGACTGGATGGCCGCCATGCAGAGGAGCAGCAAGGAGGAGAAGATCTCCGAGCTGAAAGCGTAAGTGTGGGCAGCAGCCTGCCTGTGGAGCAGAGCCCTCACCGCTGCCTGAGAGCACCTGGGAAGCTGCGCAACTCGGCCGCTGGCTCCCACCTGCCTTGGGCAAGCCTGGGGGAGGGCTCTGGGCAACAGCTGCTTTATGAACCTTGCGTTCCTGTTCCCTCAGGGTGGCCGAGAAGTTGCCTGGAGCCAACCTCCTCCTCCTGAAGCGGCTGCTGGCCCTCCTCCAGCACATCGGCCACAACGCAGCCACCAGCAGGATGACCTGCAGCAACCTGGCCATCTGCGTTGGGCCCAACCTGCTGAGCCCGCCCAACGAGGACCTGCTCCCGCTGGAGGCCATGCTGGAGGTCACGGAGAAGGTACGCTCCATTGAGCGGCCGGCTGCAGCCTTCCCCAACCATCAGAGCTTGGCTGCTCAGGGGTGCCTGGCTGCCCCCTCCCCTGAGCAAATGCTGGTGGGGCGGCTGCCTGGCCGAGCAGCCCCACAGCCACAGCCTTTGCGCTCGCGAGTGGGAAAGGCTGCCTGCTCCCTTTTCAGGCAGCTGGCTTGAGAGCAAGGCTTTCATGTGTGCAGGTGAAGGTGCTGGTGGAGTTCCTCATGGAGAACTGGAGGGAACTCTTTGGGGAGGAGGCAAGTGACCTGTCCTGCCCAGCAGCCGAGGAGTCGCCTGCCCCCACGGAGAGATCCAGAGGTAAGAGGAGGGCCTGAGGGTTGTCACAGGCTGGGGCTTGGCACGCCAGAAACCTCAGCGTCGTTTCTGGTGGGGCTGGGCATCGAGGACTGTCCTCTCAGCCCCACTGGTCCCGTGGCCTCTGTGTGGCCACTGCCTCTCGGGGCATAAGTGGTGTAGGGCTCGGGGTTTTTCCTTCCAAGAAGTCACTTTGCTGCACATGCTTTTTCTTTCTAGACCTGCGTTTGGAAGAGCAAAGTGTCCTTGCAGGCCCAGCAGGAGATAGGGTGATGGAATCTGAAACGGGAGAGGTACGTCAGGTCCCCAAGCCCTGTGACAGCGTGTCTGGTGTAGGAGGGCAGTTGCTGATGAGGCCAAGTGGCTGCTGAGCCTCTGCCTGCCAATAGAGCTGGTGAGTGTTTGGGTTATTCCTCCACTCCCCCGGGATGGTACAGACGAAGGAAAACTGGCAAGGTTGTTTCTCAAACGCGCTAGGAGTGTGCTTGATCAAACAAAAGACCTAGAAAATGCCTATGAAAAGACCTTTGCTACGACGATCCCATTAGAGTTTGCTCGGCTGAACTGTCGTGGGAGTAGCTGTCAACTTCAGAGGGGTTTTGCTCAGCTCCTCCTTCGTCAGAGCTTCCCCGAGTCTCTTTTTGGGGGGCGGGGGGACTGTGCGAAATGTGGCTGACGCAAAGCAGCCAAAGGGATCTCCTCTGGAGAGCTAAGGGAGCAACTGGGCAAACAGGCGCTTACTGCTCCACGTCACCTCTTGCCACCTGCTGACTCCCACATTTCTGTTGTAGGCACCTCCAGCCTTGCCTCCAAGCACCCCCGAGAGCGCGGCACACTCCCTGGGGCACCCCGAAGAACCGGCGAGCCTTGCAGAGGACAGAAGGTAAAATGAGCTGGCTTTGGTTCCAGCCAGCACTGACTCCAGTGGGTGGTGGCTTTCCCTAACTAATACCACTGTGGGATGGAAAGGTTGGCAGGCTCTCCCCAGGACAAGGAAAGGAGAAGAAGCCAAAAGAGAAAACAGGCCCGGGGAGAGGAGGGTGAAAGCCGCGCGGAAAAGAAGAGGAGGAAGAGAGAAGCAGCTGTTGGGGATGGGCCACTGAAAAGATGCAGGAAGGTGCAGGAGGTCAGGAAGCCCAGGTGTGTACCAGCCTCTGCTGCCCATCTCTCTCAACTCTCAAGAGACAGAGCTGACACCCAGACATGCCCATCACCAAGCACCCCGAGCGCCCAGCACCCAGCACCCAGCCCCCGCACATGCCCAGCACCCGCACATGCCCACCACCCAGCACCACGAGGGCCCCGCACCCAGCACCCCCAGCACCCACCACCCACCGCCCAGACATGCCAACCATCCAGCACCCCCAGGGACCAGCACCCCCAGGGCCCAGCACCCAGCACCCCCAGCACACGCACCAAGCACCCAGACGTGCCCAGCGCCCACACATGCCTACCAGCCAGCAACCGCAGTGCCCAGCACCCCAAGTGCCCAGTACCCCCAGTGCCCAGCACACCCAGCGCCCGGCACCCAGCACCCGGACATGCACAGTACGCAGCACCCCCAGGGCCTAACATCAAGCACCCCCAGTGCCCAGCACTCCCAGTGCCCAGCACCCTGCAGCTCCACCGCCCAAGACCCAGCACCCAAACTTGCCCAGTACCCAGCACCTGCACAGCCCAGCACCTAGCACCCCCAACACACAACACCCAGCATCCGGACATGCCCAGCACCCCCAGCGCACACCACTGCCAGTACACAGTACCCAGCACACGGACATGCCCAGCACCCAGCACCCGCCATGCCCAATAACCAATACCCGCACATGCCCAGCACCCGCACATGCCCAGCAGGCACCACCCCCGCAGCCCATCACCCAGCACCCGCACATGCCCAGCACCCGCACGTGCCCAGCACCCACCAGCTCTAAGGCCTCTAAGTCAGCCCAACTCGCTGGCAAGGGACGGCGAGGGATGGTGCTGTGCAGGCTTTGGAAAGAACTGCATGGCAGCTCCCCAGGGGCTCCCGATGGAGCCCTGCTGCGTGGCACAGGGGCACTGGGCATCTCTGCACAGGCACAGGTCTCGAAGGGCATTTCCCATGGGGATAAGGCGCCAGAGCCAGCCCGTAGCCAACGCCAGCAATAGCTCTCTCTTCTGGGCCATGAACAGTTCCTCGTAAGCGCTGTTCCCCAGAGAGAGGGGAACAAAATCCTGCCTCTTCCTGCCTTGATGGATTTCTCAGAGCTTTCTGACTCTCTCGTTGCAGGTGCTGAATCCTTGTCACCGCCTGAACGGCTGTGACTCCTGGGCCCCCGCAGCTGACGTCCACAATAAAATGATCTTTTCTCTCTTCTGACTGGGTCTGCCAGAGGATATTGTGCAGTGGGGAGCGGTTGCTTTGTCGTGAATCCTTGGGGAGGAGTTTGGGATCGTCCCTTGCCCCAGCATCCTTTCCGGCGGGCATCAGGGCTGAGTTGAGGGGCTTTAGGATTGGCTGTATATTCCCAGCACCAAGTACCTCCACCACCCAGCACCCAAACATGCCCACAAGCCAGCACCCCCAGTGCCCAGCACCCAGCACCCCTAGCACATGCACCCACCACCCTGACATGCCCAGCACACAGACATGCCCACCAGCCAGCGCAGCCAGCACCCAGCATGTCCAGCACCCAGCACTGCCAGTGCCCAGACATGCCCAGTGCCCAACAACCAACACCCAGACAAGGCCAGCACCTGGACATGCCCAGCAGCACCACCCCCCGTCGCACACCACGCAGCACCCCGAGCACCCAGCACCCACATATGCCTAGCACCCAGACACCAGCTATTAACTTCTCCTTGTGCCTCCTCTCCTCCTTTGAGAAAGGGAGAGGGGGGATCTAACCACGCACCGGTGTTGAATACTGCAGTGCAGCCCTCTGCAGAGATGGAGAAAATGTCTAAATCGGTTCCTGTCAGATGTAGGCGTTAAGTCACGTTCACCTTCTGTGCAGGCTGTGCATCCCGTGCATCCCAACTTCACCAGCCAGAAGCTGGTTGCTGATCTTCCCCTACTCTCCCCCATAAAATATATTATTTTTTTTAAAAAAAGAAGACGTCAGGAAAAAAAGAATCAGTCAAAACATACCAGCTACTTCTTCCCTCTGCATTTGCATCTCAGCCTCATTATGTCACCTGAACAATAGGAATTCTCTTGGTCTATTTTAAGGCGACAGCTTCCTTGGAAAGCTCCGAATCTGACATCCTCGGTGTGGAACCCTGGGACAATAAAGTTGCTTCAGATTTCCTACAAATACCTCTTCAACCAACATGAGACTAACAATGTGTGTCCCAAAGCTTGATGTTGCAATAAACAGTGCTGAAGCATAGCTTTGGGAAGAACCTGATCCAAGTTTTATTTTGGAAGGAAACAAATATGAACTTGGGATCTGGCCTGAAAGAAGTGACACAGATTTTACCCCAAAGATTATAGTCAGATATTATATATCCTTCAAGTCAGTCACAAACTCTCACCCCTTCGCAATCCCATGGACCTCTGGTTCAGCCAGGAATACTTTAATCACAAATTACAAGTGCAGCCTCCTTGGGAAGGAGGTCTGAAGTTATTCTGTGAGGACAAATTAAATCATCTTCATTAGCAGCTTTGACCAGCCAGGAAAATAAAATGAGAATTTTCAGGGGAAAAGCTTTTAAGGACATATGTTTGTCTTGAGGCCCTAGTACCCTTATCAAAGACAGGTTCTCCCAGTAAGGGCAGGGTGCCCACCCCTCAAGCTAAAAGTTAGGCAGGGAGACCTGGCAAAGGCTAAGAAAGCAGGCAAGACCACATCTCTAGGCTGCAGTGATTCAGTGAAAGTCCCAAGTAATAAATAATTTGCAAGCTGCCAAATTTTGCTTCAGGTTTCACTCCCCAATATTTCTAGATCTTGAAACTTCCACAGAGTCCCTTGTGCTGTCAGAAAAGAGCTCTTCATTAAAATACAGGGTTGATAATGGATGGCATGTGGTATATACCCAGCCATTAACATTTTTCAAACACAAACATTGATTATTACAATGGGCAGCTCTCACTGTAAAGCTAATGAAGGGGGAGTGAGATGCAGATGCCCCCAGAAGGTGAGCTGGCACTGAGCTGGATTCAGACCACCCCATAAGGGTCAGCTCACGGATGATGTTGGGAGGGAGTGCAACAGCATTTTCTTAACAACAGAAATCTTCAAAATAGAGCTGATGTGTGGAACGCCGGTGCTTTGCAGAGAAGCTGGATTTATCCCACATGGACACACAAGCGAAGCAATGCACGTAGTAGACGTTTGACAGTGGCTGGCATTCCTTTCTGGGATCTGGCCACATCAAATATCAGAGGAGCACAAAATACCCCATTATAAAAAAAAGTATCGAAGGCAGTATGCAAGGCAGTCCACTACCTATGGATACATACGGCAGTGCCCAGCTGCAGCATTCTCTTTTTCTACTGTTTCTTAGGCTGAGGGAGGAAATTAACGGTATCTCTATGCAGGGGTCCCTGTCACTGCTTGCTTCCTCTCCTGTAAATTAATTTTGTCACCTCTATCACACCCCACCGGCTTGGGATTTTATTAAAGGTAAGCTGGAAATGGTAATCAGATACACTCAAAGCATAGAGGCAGCAGCCTAATTAGACGTACTGCATTTGTTGAGGGAGCGATGGAAATGATCCTACATTAATCTTAAAGACTTCCAGGATCAGTTTCAAAACAGAGAGATGGAACGTCTGTTGAGGACCTTTGTTCGAGTCTCTGGCACATTTCACACCAATCCTACCTGTAACCTAGAAAAAAATGAGTCAGTAAGAGCTCTGAACACCGCTTCATCTCGTAAGAAACAACATGGATTTGGTGAAGTAGAAAGGGGATGCAGAGAGAAGCCAAGGCCAAGAAAAGAAGGTATATGATGGAATTGGAGAAGGGTGGAGCCTGGTGGTCAAGGTCAGAGTAAGTGGGAAGAAGAGCGAGCAAAAGGTCTTCAAGAAAGAGGATGGTGGTTTGGCAGGATGTCATGATGAGAAGCGTTCAGCTTGTGATGAACAGATGGAGACGAAAGACAGGAGTGAAGGCAGGGAAGAAATGAAGATGGCAGATGACCAAATTTGTTTATCTAAGAGGACTTAAAAGGAATCACGCTGAAAGGTACCTGAAAAATGACACCATTTCATTGCTTGCTGTCATTTTAATTCAGCACCAGTCTAAGTCTTGCCATGAGTTAATATTTGGGATAATATAACCTTACCGATGTTACCCTCAGGTCACACATCCTCAGTGTGCCTTCACCAAGCAGCACTTCCCTGCCACCACAGCCAGCAATCCAACATCGATGGATAAAGATTTTTACTCAGAGTCACAAGCTGTGAGACCTCAGAAGGTGGTGACAGATGAAGACATGATTCAGTAGGTGAATCATGTGAAGTCTCTGAGCATCCATAAACAAAAGTGAGTAGTCATTCTCAGCTTTTTTTGTAAAAGGCCTTGAAGTTTTTGGGTTAAAACCTTATACAAAAATGCTGGGTAATATCATTCTCACTTGTCAAATATAAACATGTGCAGCACGTGGCATACAGCATGTAAAACTGTGATGATTTGCTACAGCCATTCCAAAACTGACCATATCTGTTACTAAGCTTGATAGTAGGAATGGACACCACTTCCACTTAATGCTACAGTGTAAAGCCTAAGCTGTGAGTGGTCAGAGCATGCATTTCACCTGAGCTGCCAGTTTTTGGACCTCAAACCAGGATCGTATTTTGTACTGCCTACAAAAAGAAAAAGAAAAGAAATGGTTTAGTGTTCTTATAACAAGTATTTCAGTCTGGTCCTCTCTAACTGATGCAGATGGGAAAATTTACAGCTAACAGCAAAGTCACACAAAACTTTAAAGAACACCTGCAGAGGTATTCTTTAGAGAAAAGGTGCTTACAAGTACACTTCAGGAGACTAGCAATCTCAGCATGTGTGCACAATGTCAAGTAAAACTGAAACCCACCAGTTACTATGATTTCATTTCTATTCTCTATAATTCCTCTCTCTATATGTATACATACTCTGTATATAAACAGAAAAAAAAAATATATATATATTTCTACTCAGACCAAGCCTGCAGGGAATGAGTAGCTCCAATGAAGTCAGCTGATGACAAGAGAAAAAACAGTATAAAGGAGAGAAGAATCAGGTCCAGAGTCTTTCAAACACTGATTATTTGGCAGCTAGTCAGTGCTGGAAAAGGTCACTGAACTAAGCCATTTCTAAGGCAATACTGTAAACACTTATTTTACAGTGTTAAAAGATGGACAAAAACATGTGCATCTGCTAGATTTTATACAACTACCCATTTAAGACAAGAAAAACCAGATGTATGTATGCATCCTGAAAAGAGATATCAAAGCACAATACAGGAAAGGCAAAAATGTAGTTTTCCATTCCTCTGTCCCAACTGATGCATTTGTTGGCAGCTGGGCTCTCCTTTCTTTTCTGGCAAACTGAAGTGTCTGTGCAAAAAGTGACTCTTAAATTATGGCTGCTTAGTACTTTCCAACACACAGCTCTGTTTTCAGCTGGTTATAATTTTACTTACCAAGCATTAAACAGTTGGGTTGAAGTTTTCCATGCTGGAGGTCTGCTTCAGGGTAGGTTATTATGTTCTAAAATAGTTCATCTAGAAATGGTTGGGCATTTCTGAAAACAAGGCTCAGGGGATGTATATAATTTTGCCCCTTTAAAACAAAGTGTCCAATTACTTTGTTAAAAAACTTTTGTGACACAATACTTTGGAGTTGGGCCTTGAAATTTGGTAGGGTTGTCACACCAGTGCATGCCTTTTGCCCGTTGCCAGCATGTCTGCAGAGGATGTGTTAGTGTTCCAGCTCAGTTCCTCGTCCGTGCTGGGCACCAGACACATGCAGAGGAGATGAGCAGAGCCTTCTCCGTACCTGTCTCTCCTGAGCATCTGTGCCACCAGAGCAGGAACCGAGAACAGTAAGATCGCTTCACTTGTGTCTGTGTTCTTCATGCCTCCCTGACAGCACAGAAGGGACAGGGATAAAAACCTGATTTCAGAGGTAGTGCCAGTGCAAGCAAACCTTGGCTGCTCTTTGCATCACCCCCAGCAGTTTGCTAGCAAGGCTGCATGTGCTGTTTGCGTGACAGCCCAGTGAATCAGACCAGCAACAGCCTTTCCGTCTCCCTGCAGCGGTTCACCATACGGCCACGCCACCAGCATTACTGTCACAGTGCAGGGGTGAGGAGGAGCCTGCAGCGAAGAGCTGAGCCCGGCACCAGAGAACCGCAGCCTCTGATGCCATGCTGGGAGGAACAAGGTCACCTGCTGAAAACTCAGCAGGGATGCAAGGAGCAGGGCAGGAAGGAGAGGGAGGAACGAATGGCAGTGTGGGGAGATGACAAGAGGCAAAAGCACAGACTGCAGAAGGAGGAACAAAGCACAACAGGGCTGCAGAGAACAGGGAGAGAAGGAGTAGAAAAGGAGGAGACAGGTAAAGGAGCCAGTAATGAGTATCACCTTCCCCAAGGCACCTGGAGCCAATATCTAAGTATCAACACTGCCAGCAAGCAACTGCAAAACCTTTGGTAGAGCATCCTTCTCTGCCTTTGCCTTTGCTTTTCCCTCCCTCTCTGTGGCAGACTTCCACCAGCTTCTCCTTCAGCCTTTTGACATAAAAATACCAATGCTGCTGAAGTGAGTTTTATGGCGGAAATAGCTTTCATGCTTATTTTTGGTTCCATACAAACATTGGAATTTTTTGTCCTAAATCTGCACTGGACCGAGTATTAAAAGCTGTTGTTCTTCTGTGCCTCAAGTTTGTTTTGACAGGCAGCCAAAGTTTCCAGAAGCCCTGAGCTTACCTGCAGCTTGATAGAGCAAATGAAATGGGGCGAGGTAGACAGTAAGCTACCTCCAACTGCTCCTCCCTTTCCCAGAAATGTGGCACATGAATCATGGGGCATTTCTCTCCTTGACAGGGAACATGCATGGAGCAGGAACCTTTCCAACTCAGGAGACTGGAAGCAAGAGAGTCAGTCAAGCAGTTTGGATAGGAAATACAGAGTAATTTTAATCTTCCCGTCTCTTCCTCCAAAGCCCTACACGGGCAGGGAATTCACCAACTCCAGGCATCAGGAGGGGAAAAAAACAAAAACAAACACCGCCCCCCCAATGTAACCAGAACCAGCATACAAACTGAAAAAAAGGTCCCTATCCCATGCTGAGATTTTACATCAAATGAAAACCTCTGAAGCCTAAGACTGACATCTGCTTAGCCTTCTTTCATGAAAAGTTTCCTCCAGCTGCTGGTTAAGTATCGGCCAGGTAAGTAGTAACAGTTACTGCATCAAATGGGGTTCCCAGTTCAAATCCCAGTCATGAAGAAGCAATTGCAAATACTTAATCTGAGTTTCTTTTACTTTTGCCAGTTAAATGCACATCGGAAAGTTCATATCCAAATTACTCTTAGAAAAAAAGTTATTAAAAAGTGAAACAGTCCAAAGTTAGGAATGGTGGGACAGGGATTGTAACTACAAGTTCAATGCATACCTATAAAAGGGTGATGATGCTGTCATCCTTATTCTGGTGATCACATACCACTTCCACCTCCAGGCTGCACATATGCAGGGACAGGATAACCATGTGCTACCCAATCCACGGAAATCTGGCATTTTTTACGTGTTCTACTTTTGTGACCTAAATCGTATCTCTCTAATGTACTTTCGGTTACAATAAGAAATCATGCTGGGAAACTTCATCCCAAGAATGGAGGCTTATTGAGTACATCACTAAGCTAATCCCTCCTCAGCAGGGAGACATGGAATCGATCCCTTCTGAGCTGAAATGACTAATCAATCATGCTGGTATATTGATACTAGAAGTGACCCTCTAATATTGCCAAAAGCAGGCACTTCCCCAAATCCTTAACCTGTGCTAATCCTGTAGGGAAAGTGCAGCAATCACTACAGATTCATGCAGTTATGGCTTTTTTTGCATGCGTTTCACCATGTACGTCTGTGGGTGCTGCCTGAGCTAAGGCAGGTTTTACTTTCTCCCTATTCCCTAAAACAAACAGATTGCCCTAAGGAAGCCTAAGCAAATTGCTCTAGTTGAGGGCACGGGCAGCTGCAGTCTGTGTGGACTAAAGCATACCTGCACATGGATTTCCAGACCAGCCCAAACCTAATAAAAATGGGTAGGACAGGGGAGAAAGATCTGCTGGGCAAATACCACCAGCAGCATAGCCACAGAGGCTGTTTCTGCACCCTGTCCGTGGGATGCACCCGAGTTCTCACAACCTCCCTCAGAGCATCCCACTTTCTTGAAGTGCACTGGAGCAAAAGTCCACCCCTGAAAAGTAATGAACATACTCCTTTCTGTACTCACCATGTAGTTGTGCTTAGAATAATAGTCTTCAAACACTTGCAAGGACAGGAGATTGTGATACTCAGTCGATCTATAAGGACAGATGAAAGTCACCAGGCAGTTTTTTGGCTAAGCACCCTTGTATGAGCTAGCCATTCTGCCTTGCGTTCCCCTAGTAGGAAAGGGGTCTCCCTATTTCACCAACTGCATCTATTGCAATGTCTGCCATTAGCCTGCAAACAACTATGGCACACATTCTGTTGTAATTCAGTAAACTTACTGTTGCAAACACTTGTAAACGTTTACAACAGTCAAATCAAATGCTTCCAAAAGGACAAAGCAAAATCCCAAATCTAAACATCCCCAAGTCCTAGAGGGAAACAGCAGTGGATCCTGATGTCAGGCAAGCACACATCTCTCTCATGGGCAGAGTCAAAACGTAAGGTCTCTCCCCCACCTACTCCTGTCAGAGACTTATGAAATGTAAATTAATGCCATAGCTTTTTATTCTTTCTCCTATTTTTACTTCTGCAAGAAATGCAAGTTTCTGATAGTGTTAAATGCTTCAGATAATCAGAACAAAAACAGAGCCTACTTTGAAGGACAAATACTTTCCAGCTGCCTTCATCCAAACACAATGAAGCCAGAAACTTAGCTCTGGTTCTGCACTTCCCATTATCAGTGTCCTATAGCGAGGACATTCAATGAGGTTTCTCAAAAGAAACAGGAGCACTTGAATTCTGTTTCTTCCTCTGTTTATCAGGGGACCTTAGGTCCTCTACAGTGCCCAACTGATTTCCACTTTTCCTGAACCCACACAAGTCATAAAGAAAAGGGGCAAGCTTACCTCTAGAATTTCTTCCACCTCTGCTGCTTCTGAGTGAAATTGTCTGGTTTAGTAACACTTGAATCCCCCCTTACACACACACAAATGTTTTCTCTGCTTTTTTATCTGGGTTTCTCTGCCTCTCATAACCTGCCTCTCATTGCAGAGACATTCTGGCCACTTCTTAGACAAGTGCCAGGGTTTATTTTCGCAGTAACGAGTCGAACAGGAACGCAGCCACCCCTTCATACTGAGCAGAAGACAGAGCAGCCCGTACCAAACTGTAGGTATTTCAAGCCCTGAGACAGAAATGCCACGTTTAAGAGGCACAGACTGCTGTCTCACAGTCACCTCCTTTTTAAAAGGAGGAGCTGCAATGCAAATCTAAGCAGATCACACCGACAATAACATCAGATGGAAAGGGATATACCATAGCAATGGAATGGAAGTGTCCTGCGAACAGGGTGTATGAGATCTTCCTTCACATCACCTCTACCCAGAGCAGGATGTTCAGTCAAGTATCGTTCCCAAATAATCTCTGCCCAGACTTGAGGATGAGAGAGATGATAATATTACTAATACCCTGCCAGAAGGGCCCTTACCTAGCGGAAGGCTGGCATTAGACTGCCAGCGGTTTTACTAGCATCACAGAAATCCATTCAAATAAGAACCACCCAATTAGTAAACAAACAAAAGGCTGTAAAGCAAACGTGAGATTTCTCCCCTTATAATTTCCTACACGTACCAGAAATCCTTACACCAGTGAGGGAAGTAACAATGAGACCAGGAGCAGCTCCACACTGTCAAAATTAGGCTTGTCAGAAGCTGTTGAATGTCTTTGGCACATAATAGTTGATGAGACAGACAGCATTCTTTGGCCATAATATTTCAGATTTCCTGAAAGAAGAAAAAGGCTTATAGAGTGACATTATCAGTCAGGTCATACTCCTCCTCACCACTCAAAGTGATTTTTTTAAGTTATTAGGCACTTCTATCTCCAGCTTATGAAAGGTCTCAAAATTGCTTAGTTCTTTAAAGTCTTGCAAAAACAGGGCTCAGATTGGAGAGCGACCCTAATCGGTGCCCCAACCGAACAAAGCATTTCATCCATGTCAGGCATCAGGGAGTCCACAAAGCTCTCAAGAGCCACAGGAAACCAAGCTTCACTGGATTTTTTTTTTTTTTAAAAAAAAGTGAAGGCAGGTCCAAGAAGGAAACACAACACACTATTTCTGGCTTTTGCAGAATGGTAGTGCAACATCACAGCTTAGGTTTCTCTTCTAAAATAGGGTTGATTAACCAGCTAGCCTTTTCCCACGTCAATGCTATAGCCCTCCAAGTCACCTCTTCCTTATACCTGGCAATTGTGTCCTGAACTGCAGCTTCTCCGGTTCCTTACTTGTTAATCCATTGATGATCTGCTGACTATTTCCTACAACTCTGGTAGAAATCTGAAGAGACAAGTTTGCCCTGTTAGGATAAGCCTGTGTCAGCTGACCATAGCCATCCCCAGAGCTCAGTGTTAATGTTACCTTTTCTAACAGAGCCATGAGATACGTATGCCATTCCAAAAGTTCTTTTGAACATCAATAGAAAGCATAATTAAAATGCTTTTTCAATCCACAAACACACCATCCAATCTTTTTATCTTCCCAAAGCTGTGTTTTGCTGAAATAGTAGTCAGCAGCTTTAATGGAGTACTTCAGTTTTGGGTACACCTACACTGCAACTACAGGATGAGATCACAGTGCAGTTAAGGTAAACTAATACAGCTAACGTTGGGCAAAAGTCGTAGCACCACTGCTAGCCCAAGCTGCAGCCTAAGCTTCAGCCCAAGCTGCAGCCTAAGAGCACATATTCTGAGGTCTCCATAAACACACAGTGGAGTCCATCGTTCACTGTAATTTCCTTGCTACCTTCTTTGCCTAAGGCAGCATGGGCACACCATCGCATGCCAGGCACAAGTTCACTGTGGTGGCACATTTTGCTGTGCCAGCCATGCCTTGTTTGGGAATCCAAGGCTACTGCACTACTACAAAATAACACTTAATGCCAAATAGCAATGTCTCCTCTGTTGCTAGCAGTACTGTAACCAATCGTCTTGTTCCCTACCGATAAGTTATCTGTATTCACACACAAAGTGTCTCAAGGAGGAGCAGTCAAAATTTATGAGGCTGAACTCTTCCACAGAGCCATCAAGGTGATATGGAAGGGAGCAGCATGTGGGCTAAAAGAGCAATGTGAAGTCTACTGTTTTAAAGCTGCAGTGGACTTGCTTAAGCCTCATAGGCTTTTAATGAATTCACCTCAATAGTGTTTTTCAAATCATAGACTTTGGGGAAAGTAATCTTTAACATCTCACAGTCTAACATTCTACCAAAATGAAGAGATCTCAATATAAGTTAGAATAAGCCCCTCGGGCTCCATTACACCAATATAATGACGCTCTCACCTCAGTTCTTCAGCTACAGCTTATGAAGTTGGCCAGCTGCTAGCAGAAGGCTTCTCCATAGTATTTGCAGGCAAAGAAAAAGGTCACAGAATTCCAGATATACAAATTCCCAATTCCTCAATTCCCAAGCCATTTCAGAAGCTAAAACTTCACATTTCTTGCAGAAGCTGGAGTTTTGCTTAGCTTGCTGTCTTTTCAAAGACAGGAAAAGATGTTTGGCACCCAGAATTCCATTAAATGAGTAATTTCCTGATTTTATTTTCTCTTTAACAGGAGTACATTGAAGGCTTTCAAGTGTCCAAGTTGTACGCATGATGCTTTACTTAGCACCTTCCAAAATCAACAGTACACTCTTTTGCCACCTATTCAGAGAGAGGCTCATCAACAGCTTGTCACTGTGCTGTAGAAACACAATGATTTACTCAATGTAGGGAATGGAAGACAGGTTATGTCATTCAGTTGACAGACTCCATGAAAATTACTCAAAAAAACCGGCAAATATCAATTCAGGACAAAACATACTTTATTGTACTGTAATGTCAGAAGTACAAGAAAAGTACTGCAGAGAACCATGCTAATGGGGCTTTTAGGGTCTGTGAAGGACAGAAGTACAAGATAATGGGGTACTACTGTACTCAGTGCAAAAACTGATTCATTTGAGGCACAAGTACACTATTGTTTAAGCAGCTTGATTCAAGCACAGCTCTGGTATGTGATCTACTCTGTTTTCTTTCTATGTGACAATTCTATAATAAAGCTACTTTTACATGAAATAGGCAGTAGATTCAAGTCAGGGGTGTCCAAATTGCCACTGGGCAACCAAAAAAATTTAGAAAAATACTCTGCATAGTCACCCTCCACATTTTAGTTTCAGATATGGAGCTGTGGCTAGTGAAGAAAAGTTATTCTGAAAGTCAGAGCCCAGATCTGTTTGGTTGGGTGGGGTTTTTTTCCTCTCTTGTATATCTGTGGGTAACTTATTTCGTGTTGACCACAATTTATCCAATAAGAAAAAAAAAAACTTCTATCTTTAATAAGGAGTCATACATATCTAACATTCAAATTAATTTCAGCCCTTGAGATCTTAACTTATGGCTTAAGACACAATGAAAGTATTTGGGTACCCTTGAGTTAAGTTAATGAAGAGCATTTTTGCTAAAAAGGCAAGCAAGATCACTGTTTTAAACAGAGCTGACCTCTACAAGAAGAAAGCAGGAATCCAAGTCACTAGTTACTACTAGGCTGACATGTTCTGCTGCCCAGAAAGATAAAAATGTAACATCACAATGAAAAGGTTCAACAAAGTTGAAAGATAAAGGTTTCAACACCAGAAGCAGCATTTGAAAACAAGCTGTTTAAGTTAATCTTTTCAAGAGATGCAGATTGCATAACTCTAGGCATGAACAAACATGCTGGCAATCTTCTCCTTTTACACAGCAGCTGTGTTTAACATAGGAAGTTCTGGGTTTAAAGAAAGCTACTTGAAGAAGAATTAAGATTTGCAATTGACTGTCTACTTAATGAGATTAGTAGAGAAATGGAAAAAAAATTACTACTGAAACAGTAGTTTCTCAGTGGATCCCTATCAATACAAACACAGCTTCTGATTTGTAAGCAACGCAAGACTAAACAGACAACTATTATTTTATATTATTACTATGCTTATAAGTTACATCAGTTAAAATTAAAAAAAGCCAAGCAGTTTTGCCCTATTTCAAGAATAGTTTCCAATCAACACCAATTTACATGGTGAATGGGACTTCACAAATAAACAAGGAATGGTGACATCTTTGGGTCAAGAACGACAAGAAATAATGGGCTCTGTGCTACCAATCAACCTCAACAAGAATATGGCACAAGGGCCAGCCCAAGCTGTACCAACACTGAACCTTTAGCACTCGGCACAAATTCGGATCTCTTTACTTTAGCTAGTAAATCAGGTGAAAAGACCGGGTAAAAAAAAAAAAACCTAACTAAAAACTTAAGCCAAAAATTGGAATATATTTTTTAAAAAACATCTGTAGTTTTAAAATAACTTTACGCTGACATCAGTTTGTGCAAACTAAAAAAACTCATTGATTTCTCTCTAACAAAAGACAAATCCCCCAAATATTTTCCTTTTAGCCCACTGTATCTGTAGATACAATCTCAAATCTAACAGATGTAAATGCAAGAGAGAAAAAGTTACAGCATCTGCACAACATTCTTTCTACAAACAGCTGCTGGAGGGAAAGTAAAATATAAAAGGAATAAAGAAAGGAAGGTTCCATCTGAAATACTCTCACAATCTTTCCCACTCCGTAGTCCATGAATCCGACTCTGATGCTAAGGTGACAGTGTATGTAAGCAGATTTTTTTGTTGATTTTATTATTTTTGAGTTTCAATTGAAGAGAACCTGCAAAGAGACTCAAGCCTCTTCAGGAATTGTCGGATGGAACATGCTCCTCAAATCCTTCACTCTCTCGGACCAACGCTCTTTCCAGGATAACACGGCCTTCCTTGTAGCGCTGGCTGTCTTCAGTGGCAAATTCATAGATCCAACCCAATTTGCTGTTGCAGTTCTTGCAGCTCACATCTCGAACCATGTGGCGGCCAGTGAGCATGACCCGATCCTGAACTTCACTGTATTGCAAATTTACCACCTGATACAAATATATAGGGGATAGGGAATAGAAAGGATTAGTTGGCTAGAGCAAAGCTTTGTAACAATGTCCATGACTATCAACATTTTAAAAGTAAGGAGCCTGTGGCACTGCACATGAACTGAAAACTGCAGTGTAGTAAGTCAACAGCCCTTGAAAACCTCCTGCTTGAGAAGGTAATGCTTTAAAGATGTGCTTCACGGGGATGTATAATGCTCACTGTTTAACTGAGAGACATGAAATGCTATCACAAGATGTACAGAGTGCAGAGTACTGCATTCAACTTTGAGTGAGAAATTCCTGGTGAATAGCCTGTAAACTAATTGGTATTAATCCACTTGTAATATATGTAACCCACTTCTGGATGATCACTTATTCCCAGAAATCAGAACCAAAATATTAAAAGAGGTACTTCTTTAAAAATCTTGGGGTGCTTTTGAAATAATCATCTAAAAAAGGAAGACTCAGTGGCTGAGAATGTAGGCATTAAACATTCACCTTTGTGCCATCTCGGCAGCTTAAAATATACTTTTAACTTGTTTAGGCAGCAACACCACAGAACCAGGATGTATAATTAGTTGAAAAGTTGATGTCAGAACTACATCCAAACTGCTAATATACGGTAGGATTCTAAAAGATGGGGTTGCCCTGCTTTCTCAATTGTCACCTGACTGCTTGCTCTCTCTGCTTCAGATGTAAGGCTTCTGACTGCAGAAATGTAAAAATCAAACTTCTGTGACTAAACTCCACCATGTAACACAAGCAAAATTTGAACCCCAGGATGCAATGCTTATTGGATGAGAAAAAAAATCAGATGCACTGCTCTTTTATAGCTATGCAGCCTAACATTTACCTATAAATACCACTGACAGGATTCAGCATGCCAGAAATCCCAAGGCCAAGTACAGTTAAGTGAAGACATTACTGATGCCTCTATCAACTCTGCCGATGACCAAATGGCTTTCAAAGAAAAACCCAAACCAAAACACACCAATGATTACATGACCAGGAACTTTGTGAGAAAGCAAAGAACAATCACTGTTTTTTCAATGAGTCTAAGGGACAAGTCTATATGGAAGGGCTAATAAATAATGCTACAATTCACTCAGTTATGACTTCCATATTTCAATCTGTTGAATTAAATACTACTGTTAGCTTAAATGCGTTTTAGAAACAGAATACTATCTAGACTTTTTTTTTTAACTGAGTAAAAGTGCAAATGCCTTTGAAACTCTTTGATGGACAAAAGATACTCTCATAGTGAATTTGAGGTTCATATTACAGAAGTCTCCAAAGTTAAAACTCCATGCATTTTAGCATGATGCCTCTATATACACAATCCTCTTTATAGGCTTTTAGTATTGCAGATAAACTAATTTAGATAACTTGCCATCAATAGCAAATGCCTAATTTGACTTCAAAGACAGCTGAATAGAACAAAATAAAAATTAAAAAAAATCAAAATAGTAATTACACAACAATTTAGCCACAAAGTTTTTTAGTTTTGATGACAGATTCATATCCCACAAACTCATTTTTCAAAAGCTAATAGTAGTTCCCCCTCAGCTTCTTACCAACCTTGTTAAAAAGAAAGGCTCTTCCCGTGGCCCCTGTAAAACGAGTGGAGATGAGCTCAGAACGATTGGTCAGAATCGTGTCGCAGTTTGCACAGGAGAACAGGCGAGTGCCGCCAATATGATCCAGAAAAATTCTTCCCATTTTTAGAACTTACGTAAGTTTATAGTCAAGACCTGAAAAAAAAAAACGAAGATCGTGTACATGTAAAAAAAGCATTGTAGCAAAAACAATAAAACCCAAAGCACCCCATATACATGGCAGAATATTCTGCAAACCAATTCAGCTGATGATTACAGAAGTTCTTTCTTTCATAGATGAATTACTGAATTTATAGACTGCAATCATCCTTTCTCATCAAGACAAGTTCTTTCCCAAAATGACCATCTTACCAATAAGATGACACACCTAGATACAAACTAATTACATTAAACAAGCAAAACATGAACTGAAACCCTAAAATATAGTTCAGACATTTACAGACCACTACGGGACCCTAGTTCAGTTCTTAAACTCAAAAGCTTCCACTCCTTTCCTATTTTCTTTTCCTCTTTAATACAATACTGAAATACCATTCCATTATATTCCCAACGACTCACCCATCTTAGTCAGTACTGGGAAATGAAGCACTGAGAAGTACATTGAGTCACCAAGACAATTATAGTTTAATTTTCCCAAGTCACCCCTCTTTTTAAATATATATTTATTTTGTCACTTCCTCTCAGCTTTGCACAATTTATGACATGCAACCGCACACCACCATCATCCAGGATGCTTTAGTCTTCTAGTATAGCAGACTGGGCTATTGTATTTGACTTGACACTTACTGGTTTCATATACATAACAACACAGGAAAGGTTTGGATGTTATTTCACATAATAAACAATACACCCAGTCTTTACACCAGACAGCTTTATACACAAACGTTTAAAGCTGTCTAATCTAAATCCAAAATACTGTGTCATTTACCCAAGCTATTTCCAAAGCATCATCACTAAAATACCTGAGCAACGCCAATGAGCAGAAAAAGAGAGTTTAGAAAGTTTATAGCAGCAGATCTGCAGTACCCGATAAATAAACCTCTTCACTGCTTGAGAAAATTAAAGTATCTCACCAACTTTATACCAACTAACATAAATTACTCAAAGTTAACTTGCGAGTAGGCACAGAACATATCAGACAGCTGAAAACTTAAATCACGAAGGATGAGATAATATGACAAAGGAATTAAATTATGATGTTATTTCCATTTCAACTGCAGAAAAGTTTTATGACTAAACATCTATAGTTAAACAAGTTAAATATACCTCATTCTATGCTTCAGATATAGAATCAGAAAAGAGTATTGTCTCTGCTTTTTTCATGCACAGCAATGCAAAATAAATCTGACACACCACAGTATTAAAGTTGTGTGGGTTTTACTTTTCAGAGCAGGAGACAGTGTGCCATTCATAGAGAAATTAATTAAATTTTGTGCTCCTCAAATTAAATATTCTATGTCAAATGTCTTGAAGAAGCACAAATACCTAAACTAAATCCATTTCAAGTTTTAGGGGATCAGTTTCTTAAAGCCTACTATGCCATGCACAAAGCAAATGGACTAAAACATGCACCTGCACACACAAAATTTAAAATACCATTTTTAGAGGTAAAAATCATAAGTCACTGACATCATGATTTTTTTTATAAATTGCTTTATTTCACTGCTTTGTTTTCTTACAATGTGTGGCAATAAAAAGCGTTCCTAGTATTGAACAGAGTGATTTTAGCACAAGTTCCTTACATTCAGGTTTTTCAAATCACTATTGGCCTTCTGTAGCCGATCTGAAGGATACATAAAAATTCAAATGGAATGACTCTTTCCTTTAAAGGTGATATAATACCCATTTCTCTTCTTGAAAGGATAAATAAAAGAGGTCTTGAGTTTGACAAAAATATTTCAAAGACTTAGCTGAGTGTAGGGGTGCGACTCCTTGTGACTCCACTCAAAATATAAGAAACATTTTCCTTCAATTTCTCTAAGCATTATACCTTTCTAATATGCCTTTATCTTTCCTAGCAAGCAAAAGCAAAAGAAAAAATTAAAATGTGAATAGCGACAGCATGAAGGAAAATCAACAGACAATAAGTGTGAATAAACAAGTATCAGTCAAAGTCTCTAACCAGAAGAAACCACAAATACAAGCAATAAAAGCAATTGTGACAGATATGCCCATAAGGCACTTGGCCTAGCTCCATGTGTCATCCTTACTAATTTTGGATAATGTTATTTTTCTGTTGATTGTATTGTGGATTAAAAACAATTAACCGATCATAAGTTATTGTAAATGTGGAATCAACATCTAAAGGGGTATTTCTTTCAGGGTAAACACAGTTTTCACCCTGTCAGTATTTTTAGAAGCTAACATAAAACAAATCCAAAACCATCCCTCTCTTTTACAAAGAGCAACACGAACACTAAGCTTGGTAAGTGACAAGAACAGATCCATTACACAGACTAACCTTGCGAAGCATGCCATTTTGAAAAATACGCATCTGAACACTTAAAATGCAACACATCACCTATCTAAAAACATAATTCATGTTACTGCACCCAGAAAAGCAGTAACCCAGAGTCACTAAAACCAAAATTTAAATACTTCAGAAGAGAGCGCGAGTGTAATTCTTACAAGCAAGTTAGAAGTCAAAGTGACATACAAATGTATTACTTCTGGATATGGCATTATGCATGGATTGAAGTGTTGAGTCCTGAAGATACTGAACATTAAAATAAATGCATAAAGAAATATGTTCGAAGACTTAAGGCTGAAAAACCTGCCTAATAATACAAGGCCTAAAATCTTCAATTATTTTTATCACCCCAAAAAGCTGAAAGTAACCTCATCAAGTATCTAAATAAGAAAGAAACTTCCAGTAAGACTGGGTCCCAATAGAAAGACAAAGTGAGATTCATTCAATGGTAGCACAAGGCCGTGAAAATTCAGCCTAAAGTTACAGCAGAATCTAATAAACCAACTGGTACCGGCACAATTTTCTTCAGAATACAGTGCATAAGAAAACATGTATTCTTGAAATAAATAAATAAATACTCATTTAAAAATTTAGAAAATTAAATTCTACAATCTGCATTGTAATAGTCAAAACAGATTAGATTTTGAGTATTTTTTTTTAAGAAACTGCTAAAATAATGTAATCCTACTAGAATGTCTAACATTTAAAATAACCTCTACACTTAACTGCCCCATGGTAGATTTCAGTCAAAATAGATAGCAGCCTACAACTATCATTAGCTCTCGGTTTTGATTGCTACAGGATTTCAATGAATCTGTAAGGGTCCAGCTGAAGTGTTATAAAACTAGTCAACCTTACACTAGTTTTTATATTACTGCTCACAGTATTAAAAAGTAGAAAAAACAAAATGACGGCTAGTAAGGCAGCCTTTAAATGCTGCATTTGATCATGAGTTTTCTAAATAAGCTAAGTTGCTTTTTTCTCTCATATAAGGTAGAGAAGTTGATTTCACACTCCCCCCCCCTTTTCTTCCCCAAGCTAAAAACATAATATTCACTTATAAGACCAATTCAGAAGGTACTTGCTGTACTGTTCTCTCCTTATGTAAGGATCCTGAATCCTGTAGGGTATACTCATTGCACACTGGAAAAAAGAGAAACACAACAGAACAAGGGAAAGCAATTTTCCATTGCTCTCAGGCTCATATTCCTTATATACAGAAGTGGTGTGTACAAAGTCACCCAAAATAACTGTAATTTTTCTCCTATAGTTTTCACTTCCCATGCAAAAGGTGTGGGTGTCTATTTATGTTCACACATATATAAATGATCTGAAAAAAGCCACTTATAGGCAGCTTTTATAGGCAGTGGGAGGGCTCTCTTAAATGAAGAAAAGCTAAAGAATTGTGAAACATTAAAGCACTTCTAAAGCTTAAGATCCTCCAATTAGGTGAGGAAAATGCAAGAAGTGCACTTACCCATTCATCCACCCTCTATACTTAGAAACAGTGAAAATAACTTCCATTGGTTCAGAGAGCCGGTCAAGTTCCCTATCGCTATTCACAACTCCAGGAAGTGACACTACCATATCACGCCAATTCCATCATGCTACTAGCAGAATTTTCAGAAGCAGTGGACAGGAATTTTTGGTTATTCACAAAACCAAAGGCTGAAGAAAAAATAGATTTTTTTGGCCCATGATTTCATCTTTAAAGTCAGCTAAGCATTCTCTGTTGGATATGTGTCAGTGATGAAGTCCTAGTGATCCTGCCCTCATGCAAATTACCTAACACAAGTTGTAATATTAAATTAATGGCTCCAATGTAAAAAAGGCAGACTTTTTTACTTTCACTAATGGGATACAAAGTCAAATCTACACAGTTCAAAGAGACAGGTACTTTTATGAGCTGACAGCAGATGCCAGTGTGTCATTAGTCGGCACCCTGACCACCACTATCAACCTGCATTCTTGAGAGGACCTTTAGCAGAACAATCAATGCTAGCTCGTATTACCTAGCTAGTAAGGCTTGCTCACAGTGCATTATTTTGACAGTACAAACCTTGATACAACTTCTTAGTCATACTGTGAAACATTTCCTGCCTGCATGCTTCTCCCAGTGAGTGCATGGACAGACAGGAAACACAGGCACTGTGGCTGTGCGCTATAATATGTATTCCTAGAGCAGTGTGCTCCCAAACTTCCACCTGTCTTTCAGTGTTGATTTTGGCAATACTGAGCAACAGCTGTCAAAGAGCTGACATTCAACAGCTTAAATTTGACCACTATCTGCACACAGAGCTGAAACCACCTGAAGTGCTACTTGGTTGGTATTTACATTACCTAATCTACCTACCTTCACAAGCAATAAAGAACAAAAAAGTAACACAAAGAATTATTTATTAATGTTTTTAAAACTAACAGTCAGTGTTTTCTTGTCCCAGAGTACAGCTCTTGAAGACACAGGACCATCAATGTTTGGGAGAGCCAGCAGGCACTTTCTATATCCACACTGGACTGTGGATATTTCAGGAGCCTCAGTGTTGCTTCAGCACCATCTACTGCATCTCAGATCTACAACAGAAAACAGCTGCTAGTTAAAGGATAAAAAACTATGACAGCCTCTCTTTCGCCATTTCACTGACGAAAAACATTTTCCTTTGCATGGTGAGCCAACAAGCACTCTCTCCCCCTTGAAAACAGGGCTGTGCATTCCCCTAGGCACAGTAAAACATTCTCAGGATGTACTTACTCTGGAATCAGGCTTAAACTTCATCTTCACATCTCAGGAACCGGGCTTAAGCTTCCTCTTCTCATCTCAGAGATGGACAAAAGGGGAAAAAGAATACTTAGCACAGCTACACAAGACTACACATTAAAGAATCACTGGGTAAGCAAAGAAATAAAACTTGCTCTTTACCTTCCCAGGTTTCTGCTGCTCACGAGTGGGGGTGCATCTGAAAATACACACGTGGTCAGTCTCTTAGGAGGTCTGAGATTCAGCCATCTGCCACTGACTCTTGCAACTGTTGAAATAAGCAGGGCCCAGCCTCTGGCCTCTGCCTACACTCAGAATTCGTTATCAGAAAGCACCACACATAGCCAAATGCGAAGGAAGAAAGTGAACTGGAACAGTATGCTACGCTCATTAGAACCATCCAGCTACTGTAGCAAACTGTACAACGAAGTTAATACAGTCAGATGACAGAAGAGGCTTTGGCAAAGTAATGAAAGCTGTGCCCAGATGCAGTACAGCACCCGCCTAGAACAGGGTGCCTCGCAGGATGAAACTGCATTTGTGCAAGTTACACTAGTCTAATTTTCTATTGCAAGTTACAGTAGTATAATCTTCTATTGCAAACTGGCTTTATTTCCAGGTAAGGCGAAAGCTTTGCATTGGGATACGGGCATTTAAACATGATAGCATAACATTATATTGGTGTATGCAATAATACAGGGTAGTTTGTTTCAAGTTTACAGAGAACAGAGACATAGAGATGGGTGCTTGTTTCTAATACAGCCCCCGTATCTCAGCATCTCCCACACAGTAACTTACACCCTCACAATACTCTTGCTAGGTAACATATAAAAGTATTAGTTTATAAATGGTATCAGACCCAGATTACTTTTCTTTCCCACTACTACACAGAGGGTCCAAAAGCAGCAACTGTTCCTATCTCCTTGTTTCTTTTTCCCTTCCTTTTTCCCCTTCCCTTCCTGTCTCCCCTTTCCCTTCCCTAAGAGAGGAAAAGGATCACCCTTTTCCTTTCTTAATTCCTCAAGTGTTTTTAAGAAAGCTGTATTACCTGGTTTTGTAATAAATTTATTCTTACACTAATTCAGCAGATAAGACAACTTTTGCCTATTAATCCATTCTGCAACTTTCAGAAAGCTAAACTGATTCAGGTTTTCTGTTTTCATTAATTTTAGTGCTGAAGTGATACAAATCTTCACCCAAAGACACCACTGGTTTCATAAGTCATGGGGGGAATGAAATAAATGAACATTAACGAAATGGTGAAAAGACAGTGATCATCCAAACTTCCATACAAACTACATCCACCGGCAGAAAGGTTGCCAATATGCTTAGTGCATCACACCAAGAAATTCTTGTATCAACTAGGAAAACTCCTAGATGTAGGTAAAGGCTCCAAAATTAAAGACAGCTTTGCTACCAAATGTCCACAGTGTACAGGCATTTCCTCTACACATTTAGCAATATATTTTTAAGCTAAATCTTGCTTAAGGGAATTACGTATTTCAGCAAGAGCTGAGCAACTCAAGATTTCAACATAGGTCAAATGATAGTAAACAAACATGAACCAATGACCTAACTTGGACAACACTACTTCAAGCCTGTGGTGATTACCAGCAGAGGGAATGCTAAACATATATATATATATATTTTTACATTTTTTTTTTATATATGTATATATATGTGTGCATGTGTACAACACTCAATCTGTCAGATGACAAGTAACAAATCTCGTCTGTTCTCGTCATCTTCTCTGCTGGGCTTTGAGGTACAATTTCTTTTGTCCTCATACACTTGGCAGCCACATCTGAAACTCACTCATCATTACTATTAAAATCTATATATAAACAATTAGATCTGCATTCTGCAAGTTAAGTACTTCCACAACTACGGAAGTGAAAGTAGCAGATGACAGAAGCCTCCAAATAGTATTTCTAAAGACTAACATTAGGAAAAGAGAGTAACACTTAAAAATGGACAGTTTCGTTTGTCACAAACATTACTTGAATTCAGCTATCCGGAATAACTCTATACATAACAGGATTATATGTAGCTGTTACACAGTTACATATACAGCTATATATATAGCTGAACCAGCCGCATAAGGGAATCTTTACAACCATGGAGCAAGTTCCCTCACTTTCTGCCGCCAGTCACAAGTATTAGTTATGCTAATAGTTAACCTGTTGCTATTAGTTGTTGACATCAAGAGTTGCCTTGTGACACCTACCACTCTGAGAAGAGCCATGCCCTGTGTTTCTCTCTGAGACTTGTGTATTTGCTTTGTTATTCCTTCAATCTAACCTTAACACCGTGTTTATTGTTTAAAGAAGATTAAGAAAAATTATTTATTAAATTCTATCACTATATTAGTCCAAAATACAGCCTTTATTCTTAAATAAGCATGCTGGATTAATCTAATCTGTTTCTGCTTGCACAGTACAGCTGAGGTCTGTACACAGAGTCACAAATGAACAGACAGATGACAGTCTTTGCATTCTTTTTTGCTTTGACTAGAACCTTTTCCAGAGCAAAAAAGCACTTGCCAAATATTTCAGTTCCCTGGGAATCTATACTTTCACTGGCAAAATCCAACCTAAGAGCTGACAGGCGACGCTGGCTCATCGCTGAAAGAGCCGTGAGCGCCTCGATAAGCAAATAACAACTACCACTCGATTTCTGACAACCGGCTTCCCGTGGAGGAGTCACCTATCAGGCAGGGACACGGGGGTTACTCAGGGCTGCTTCAGCGATGAGTAAGTCTTCACGGAGCGGTGAACAAGCAGCACCTTCTAACTGGGAGGGGAGAAGAGAGATGCGTCAAACGGCACTGCTGCCCACCCTGTGGCACCGCTGCTGCCCTAATCGGGCAGCGGAGCCGGCAGAACCGCGCTAACGACAGGGCAGGCGGTGAAAGGCGGCGTGGGCCGGGGAGGGGGGGCTGACCCACGCTCCGCGAGCGGCGGGACCGGCGCCGGCCTTGGCCGCTGGGCGATTAACCCCCGCGTAACCCTTCACGGCAACGCCGGCCTGCGTCGCGCCCCGAGCCGCCCCCGGCGGAGGCGACGCCAACCCCCGAGCGGCGGCCGCAGCCACCGGCTGGGGCCCAGTGTCACGCTGAGGGGGGGGGTGGGGGGGGTGGGGGCAGCGATCCCCACCCCCAGCCCACGCGTGCGCGGTGGGGCCGCGCGCGCCGCGGCCGTTGCCCCCGCGCCGCCGCTCTACACAAAGCCCCGCGCGGGGGCGGGCCCCAGCTGAGCGCCGTCACGGGGGCGCGCGCAGCCAACCGCCGCCGGCTCGGCCCCCGGCGCCGCCGCCGGGCGCTGCCGGCAGCGCAGGCAACTTGACAACAAACAGGAGGAAACAGCTGACGGGAGGCCCCGGCGCCGCCGCCGCCGTGAGGGGCGCCCGGGCCGACCACCGCTCCCCCGGGCGGCCCCGCCACCCCCACTGCCGCTCCCCTCCGGCCGTGCGGGGAGGGGGTGGGCACACGGACGCGGCGGAGAGGCCCGGGAACGGCTCTTCGTTCCCCCGCCCGGGGCCCCGCACAGGAACCGGACCGAAAAGTTGCCGTCGCCGCCCCCCCGGGAAGGAGAGCCAGCGGCGGCGGTGCGGGGCAGGGGGAGGAAGTTGTGGCCGCGGCGGGGAGGGGGTGCTCGGTGCCGGCCCTGGGCGGAGGGCCGGGCAGGAAGGCTGGGCGGCGCTGGGAGACGCTGACGGAGGAGGGGACGGGGTGGGGGAAGCCCGGTGCTTTGTCGCGGCGCCGGGCCGCAGCGGGGCAGGCAGGGCCGGCGCTGCCCCCTCCGCGCCGCCGGGCCGGAGCGGCTCGTCGGGGGCCCCGCCGCGGCCCGAAAGACACAGTGCCGCGGCCCGGAGCGGCGGCCGCCACCTCCCTCCCCAGCCGCCGGCAGCCCGCCCCGGCCTCCCTGAGCAGTGCGGGACGCGGCGCGGCCCCCCGCCCGGTTACCTGGCGCAGGGGAGCAGCGGCGGCGGCGGCTCCGTGCCCGGTGTCTTCCCCCCCGCCCTCCACAGCCCCGACGCTCCGGCTCGGCGGCGCGGCTCCGCCCCCTCGCGGCCCCGCCCCGCCGCACGTCAATCACCGCCGCCGAGGCTCCGCCCCCGATCGCCTCACGGCCGCGCCCGCGGGGGCGGCGGCGGGTCGGAGCAGCCCTTTGTAGCCCTCCGCGCTGCGGGTCCGGTCGGCAGGGAGCGGGGGGCCGGGCGGCAACGCTCAGCCCTTACCCGCCCGCCAAGTCCCCTCTCCCAGTCGCCTGTCAGCCGCCGGCCTGTGCCTTCCGCTCCCCGCATCTGCCTCCCAGGCCCCCTCCCCTCAGCAGCCCTGTCAGGAGGCCCTGTCAGAGGCGCCCACTTCTAGCTGCGGGAGCCGAAAGCCAGAGGCACGCCGAGCGTGCGGACCAGGGCCCCCTGTGCCCCGACAGCACACTGCCATAGGCCTGGCTGGGAGGGAGGCGAGTCCCGCCTCCAGGTCTGCTCTCCTCACCAGGCCCCTGCGTGCCCAGGGCCTTGGCCTGCCCTGGCAGCGAGCTTCACCGTGCCACAGGCCTTGTGAGGGAAGGCCGCTGAGGTGACTGTCAGCGACATCCTACCTCAGTGAAGCTGGGACTGATACTGCTTGCAGTGTTTCAGGCCACTCAAGTTGAAATCTTTGCGTGACACCTTGAATATTGCCCGTGACAGAGGTGAAAGATCAGGGAAGAAAGAGGCAAAGTGTTTGTGGCCATCTAGGCCATTGGCTGCAAGTGTTATCAATTCCCTGCCAGTTTTAATGGCTCAGTGCTCACACACGGATTGCACCCTTGGCAAATAAATAGTTGTCTTGACCAAAATACAATGAAAAAAAATCCTTTTGAGTTGTTACTTATGAAAAAGACATCAAAAGGGGTGTTTTTCTCCTCCTAGGGGGCAAGCTGTGCCATTTTAAGGATTTCTATTCTAATAATATTACATCCATATTAAAGAAAGTGTATTTTTCATGTACGATGATTCCTGGGTCTGTCCGTGTGGTATCACCAGAGGAGCTGCAGTAATTGCGGGAAGGAATGACTCGGCAGGACTTTTCTGTCATTTCACATCAAAGGCAAAGGGACATCTCTGAACATACAGCAGGCAGCACATAATTATATGCCCAGCTTGTATCTCCTTCCGTGGACTCCTTCTTTTACCGTTAGAAATAGCTAGGTAGAGGGGCACACAACCGTCTGCATGAGGGTAGACAGTCAGTGATGGGTCAACATCGATACATTAAGAATGGCTGTTTGCTTTGGGCAGCCCTCCAAAAATTCCGATCTCTTCTGTATGGTCAGCTCTGGCCTGATCCTGGACAGAGCTGAGCATTGACATTTCTCATTGGCCTGTCATCAACCTCTCTTTAGATCATGCAAAGGAAGTGAGAAGTGTCAGAGCAGTCTGTCAGACAGCAATCGCCTCTTAGTTAATGGCATGGGGACAACAGAAGTACTAAGAATATTAGAAGGAAGCCATAAAGACCGTGCCTGGGGTCCCATTTACCACCAGCAAATGGTGGAAATAACTGGTCTAACATGCCCTGTTTGTTAACAGATTGACCTGAGCTGCTGTTGTGCCTTGCTGAATAAGTGTGAGCTTTGTTCCTAGTGGATCGGCTCAGTCTTATCATAGGAGCTATGTGAAGATCCACGTCTTAATCATCTTTGCAAAACTCCCATAGAGATCACTGTAAACAAAGCCAAAACGAGGGAGAAGAGAGGCAAAGCAATGATGTCTTAGTTGGCGTCAGTGACTGGGTCTTATCCAAGGACCTGTGAGGTCTCTGCGTAGCTCTGCTGCTGAGGCATCTGTACATCCCCGGGCAAGTCAGTTCTTCTTGCCTCATTTTCCCCCCTCTGTAGAATGGGGAGAGCAATGCTACCTGCCTTACTGGGTGGTTGCATGTTTGCTTAAGTACTGTTCTCCAGCGTGGGCATATGGAGGGGATGTATGTCTGAACATTGCAATTGTCATAATAATATTACCATGAAAATAAAGCAAAGCCCAAACCTATGAATAGTATTAAATTCTCAGCAATAGGAAGGGTAGCTGTACCAATCAGAAAAAAACCAAATTGACCATGAGACAAGCAGAGAATGGATTAGCCTCTGCTTGACAGATGGTGCCAGGGACTGATGTTTTTATTTCCCTTGCAGAGGAGCTTAGAGGAAGGGGGACAAGGGAGGGTGAGGTAGGGCACATTTATTAGAACGAAGCAGCAGGCTGTAGCAGCTCCTCTGAAAAACATCAAAAATAGAAAAAGCAATTTCCAATTAGTTTGTAAGGGACATGCTACGTATCAGCTACAGGGTGAAAAACAGGAACAGCAATATTGTACCACATGGCACTTTTAATTTTCAAAGCAGCCTGAAAACATTAATTAATCCTCCTCTGAAATAGGGAAATGCAGTGCAGTCAGCAGTTTGTTCCTTTACTTCTTATGCCAGGATTTGGGAAGACCCTGGGCCTTTTCCACAGCTGATTCATATCACAATAACTCAAATGACTCTGGAGGAGCCAGTCTCCTGTGCAGCACAACTGAGCAGAAAAGACTGTGTTAGATCTGGAACTTAATGAACCAGAGAGAGGGGAGATATCTGCGCCCAACAGCCTCAGTAAAGCCCACCTTTAATATTTGTCCTATCTAAATCCACTCTTCAGTGTTGTGAGCAACACTATAGGAAGCGTTTCAGGGAAAGTTAGGTGACTGAGGAATTAATCACAATCTCAGAAAGAATTGTGCAGTGAAATTCATACACCATCTTGATCTAATTAAAACCTCTGACAAAGTTTCAGTGGAATTCAGTGGGACCTGGGTACATCCCATTGAATTAGTGTCAGGCTTGGGGGCTGCTTGTGCAGATCTTCCCTCTTTAAAGGGAAAATGTTACAGCTTAGTGGTTTTTACTCCTACTCAGTCTCCAGAACCACTATTAATTTTCCAGTATGCTTGTGGATTCCTGTGTGGCAAAGCTGAGCCTACCAAGTCAGGCCTGTGCCTGAGGTGGGACAGTGATCTAGCGGGATTTTCCATGCTGTTTCACCCGTGCCCAGGATTTCTGGCAGCAAAGAGGAGGCAGCTGAAATACAGAGCTAGACTTACAGGCTGCGATCTCTCTGAGAGGCATCTCGACTCCTAGATGTCCCCTCTGTGCCTTCTCGGCTTTGCCTCGCATCAAAGTCAGGGTTCATCCCACTAGCTGCTCTTGTTATTTGACAGTGGCTACTGATAGCCTGCGTTTTTTCAGTGGAGATGCTACAGCCTGCAGCCTCATTCTCATAAAACAAGCCTATTGACACACAAAAAAATTTAATTACCTTTCATTTTCCCTCACAAGCTTACCTGAAAGCTGACATGGGCACAAGCACTATTTACAGGTACTTTTTCATATGGTTGTGTTTTGCCAGGGGAAATTATTTATACAGTTAATCTCAAGATCAGAAGATGAAGATCAGCGATGAGGAGGTCCCTCCATGCCCTCTCCATAACGGCAGAGCTGGTCTCATTATCCTGTCACCATACCTAGTAGCCGTTGGCCAGATTTTAAAAGGTGTTTTAAGTGTAAAACTCCAAAGCACCCAGGAGCCATATGAAAGAAAGAACTTAATGTCCAACGAGGGACTCAGAATTTACATGTCATGATGAAGATGTCAGGAACGGAGACAGTAAGCAGGCCTGATGCCAGGGAATGTGCAACGCTCCCCTACAGAAATGAAGAGTCATCGTTGTGAACATCACAGTTCAGGGAGGCCGGCAGAGGGACAAAAATCACCCTGAAGCCAGTCACTATTGCAGTGAGTGGGACTCACTGCCATTCCCTAGTAAAAAAAGCAAAGTTGCTGAGTAGGATGGGTGTTGATACAAACATACTAAAGATGGGACAGGAATCTTGCAGGTTTTTTGCATTGCTAGGCCTTCTTTTTTCAGTCTTCCACAGTGGAGGACAATTACTTGAAATAAGGAGAGCTTTCAGATTGTGGTCTCCAACAAAGGGTCAGGCTGATTATTATTCTTTCTGTATACAGGCTCCCATAACCACCTTATTTTGCCAAGGGACAGAGTCACTCGATCCCTCCTTCATGGAAAATGTTTAGAAACCTGACCCTGCTCAGAAGATCTTGAGAGGCTTAGAATACGGGCTACCTGTGTGACAGCTGTGTGCTTGTGCTTTCCTTTGCGGCTGTCTCACAAATCACTGTACAGTGGCAGTGCTCTGCAAGATCATATGAGTTATCAATCTTTTATTTGGGGGAGATTTTATCAGATGTCCAACACATGGATGATAGCCATCTGATTATGCTACTTGCGCCACACAAAGTCTTGGTCTGATGCACACGTATGTGAGTGGAGAGAAGATGCAATGGGGTGGTGCTCCATTGAGCCAGCTGAACAGGGCAGGCAGTGATCCAGCTGCCAACTCTCCTGTATTTTACAGTAGGTGATTTCAAGTGAGCTTTCAGCCTCAGCTGAGGAGGTAAAGCCTTTCCTTTGGCACAGAAAAACATCAAAACAGCTGTCTACCAGGAGAGGAGATAAACATTTTGGGGGACAGCAGCTACTCCAATGCACGTGGACTTCATCAAACAGTCTGGGCCGTCCCTATTGTTCGTGAGCACTGGATGAGAACAAAGACAGATTGGGCTAGAAAGGGCATCACACAGAGACATTCAGAGCCCATACAGAATAGGACACTTTAATGGCTACACTGGATCACCGTTTTTTGATATAATCAGAGGAATCTACTAGTTTGGGAATATATATATACACACACCTGAGGCCCAGATGAATTCCTATAACTGTTTCTTTTTGGTTGCACTTACCAAGAGATGGAACTGGTCCATTACAATTGTCACTTCACAGACAGGAGGGTGAGAAAAAATCTTTGAAGCGTTGTCAGTCTTCATTTGCTGTTCCTAGAGCTCTGGGTGGGGTTTCCCAGCTACAGTCAACACCGCATTTCCTTGAAGCTGATTCAATATTGCTATCAGTCTTTTAACAGTACCACCCCCTGCTCAGGAGGCATACTTTTGGGTGTCAAAGGTGAGCCTATTTAAAGGAAAAGAGCCAGCCCCACTCTAGACTTACTAGTCTCTTTTGTTCATAGGTACCTACCCAAAGACATTTATCAAAGATGCTAAATTCAGAGGGAGCAGAGAGCAACGGGCAAGCAAAGCCTGGGGGAAGAAACAAGTGGCCCACATAAAAAGGGGAGACAGGACATGCAAGGGAAGGGAACAGGACATGGAAGCCTACCCAGTATGTAACTTAATCCATACCACTGAAATGGTGGGGGAAGAGGCTTGTTTTGTGATCTTCTTGGCTACCTAATAATAGTTGGTTGAGTCAAACACTCCTGTGAAGGCAGAGTGCATGTAAGCCCGGGAGGAGAGCTCAGCAGATGTGTGTCCATGTTTAAAACCAGTCTCCAGGACAGAGAAACCTTGAGAAGGCAGACTTCAAATCTGGTTTCTGTCCAGCAGCAATGACATGTGGGTGGCACCACCTCCTTTAAGGCACAGTGTATTTCAACAAGTGAAGCTTGTGAGAGAAGCCTGCACCTGATGAAACAGAAAATGCCTAGCTCCCCTTCTGCAAATGTTTTAGAGGTCTGTGAGGGGGCTGTCAACTCAGAGACCAGCTGTACAGCTGAGTAAACAATAATGTATTTGCCTCTGGGACAAACTAGGAGAGATGATGCATGGTTTATTCCAGGGCATTACTGAGACCATCACAGAAGTGAGAAAGGATTTCTTTCCTTCCCAGGTACAATAGTAACAAAAAGCTGGAAGCTATCTGCCGGTCTTGCATCTGGACGTATAGTGATGAGACTTTGTACTTACACAGTATCATGCACACAAAGATTTTAAAGTACTTTGCTAAGCTGAGTAAGCAGTGCAATTCTTGCTGCAGAGATAAAAATTAGGAGTACAAGAGAGGCAAAGCAAATGATCTGGAACCCCTTGTCCTGCCGGAGGTGGAATGGCAGGCTTAGGCCAGCAGCGCAAGGCAAAGAGTCTTCCATTTGTTGTGCTCTCCAAGCTACAGTTTGGCCAAGAGCTTAAGGGAAGGGTGCTTGGGGGCTTTCATGTGATCAGTTGCTTATATGGCAAATAATGTAATTATTCATCACATGTGATTTGCCTTACACAGGACAGGCTCCAAGTTAGACTAGCAAGGGACTTGCCAGTAAATGCTAGTAAAGGTAGCCTCATAGTCACTCATAAGCCAGTGAAATAGGTGAAAAAAAGAAGAGTAAGGAGTACTACTACAGGTTTAAATTCAGATGGGCTCACAAAACTGTAGAACAGCATGCATGTAAGCAACCCACACCATGCCTGATTCCGTTTTCTTATTTCACTGGGACTACACATACAGATTGCTTACATTTGGCAGAGGTGAGCAAGCTTTCTTCTTAGATTTGCAAGACATGACATGAGGGGGATAGTTGCCTTCACAGATGATTATGCATCAACAAGTATATCACAGGCAGGCAACAGTACCTCAGCAAGGAACTGAACTGCAGCAATGACAACTTGATATGGGACCTGTACACCCAACAGAACACAGGGTGCAGGGCATGGCAGGCTAGGTCCCGGAAGAGGAAGGCTGTAAGGGAAGAGTTGGATACTCTATGCATTTTGAGGGGGCCCAAAGCAGGAGCAATGCAAACAAAAACAGTAATTTGCCAATAAAGCATGGAAAAGTATTCCATCATTACAGCTGTTGCATCATTATTAGTCAAGCTTCTAGGCATCTGCTAATGTGACAGCTAATTATTATTATTACAGTGTTTAGACAGATTTTAAAAGGCATCATGTAGGTGCCTCACTCCCATTCATTTCGGAGAAACTTAGGCAACAGGGACTTAGCTCCTAGACCAGCCTCAGACTGGAACGTGGGAGGGTAGATGAAGTGATCATCCCTTCATGAATCTCTAACCAGCAAAAAGCAAATGTACTTTCACAGGTGCCCTGTTAAAATCTAGACTGGTTTGAAAAGACCCATTGGACTGAACTAACTAACCAATCTAACGCTACATCTTAGCCCTTGAAAACCACAGTGTGAAAAACAGTCTCCACCTCATCCTAAGTTCTGAACAGGAAAGACCGTAGTATACCTGCAAAGGTGTATTATGCCTCCTCCTGTTGTGTTCAGATACATTAATGGCATAGCAATGAAGAGAAGAGAACAGCAATGAGAAGATACCAGCACAGCAAGACAGGGTTTAATTTAATGGAAAAATACTGCTGTAAGGACTGCAAACCTAGGAAACAGTGTTACCATCAGCAGGAGAGCTGGGTGTTGGGCTCCCGTAGATGTCACCTTTGCAGGCACAACGCCATTGAAAAGCTGTTCTGTCATGGGCTATGCCAGTATCGTCTTTAGTGAGCTATCAAGATAACTTCTTTACAGGCCAGTTAGTAAGGCTAATGCTGCAGGTCTGAAAGGAGCTCTGAGAACATCTGGTCATCTGCATGTCCAAGCATACCGTGTGGTTTAGTAGAGCTTAGGACACCATCAGGCTCATAATTCACACTGTGTGGAGATGACAGGAATGCCTAGCCTATGGTTACTTACACCACCAGCCACCCCCCACCTCCACTGACTAACTCAACAGCATTCACAAAGCAAACTCCAGAGGGATGAGTAGATAGATCTGAAGAAATCTGTAGCAGACAATAGAAGGGACCGATATAAACCCATTCCTAAGATAAAAAGGAGGAGCTGTGAACTATAAGTAGACATATTCCTTATGGGACCCATTTTTGCAAGTATGCATAGACAGCTCTGCATGAGTGAAGATGAAGTGCCACAAGTAGCTGGACCTCCTTGCAAAGGGTGCTAGACTGAACTGCTTCTTCCAATAAGTTAAATGAAGGCAGGCTTAACTCCAGAATATTTGTCAGGGAACAGCAGTGGCCTGCTGTTCCCAAAGTACAGGCAAGCCAGGAGCCAAGGACAATCCCAGCACAAGCAGCGCCCTCAGTAATGGAGCACAGTCCCACAATATCTGAGCACAGCAAGCAGGGACAGATCCTGGTAGCAGGATCCATCAACAGCCCCAGACACAGCAAGCGATGAACCAGGTCCAGGCTCCACACAGGAACAAAAGGAAACAGAACCAGGACTGGAGACAAGCTGCAACATACACCTGAGGGACCCATCCAGGAGAAAAGCTACCTACAGTGGAGGTCCACAGTCCACCCAGGAGGCAGGGCCAGAGGCAGGGCTGCAGACAGGCACACCTGCAACACAGCTCAGCCAGGAACTGAGCAAATGCTCAGTCCAGAGCTTAAATGGAGCCCTGGAGCCTATGAGCAGGGGTGTGCGTGGGGGCCCCAGGTGAGGCTGGTCAGTGCAATTAAGGCCTTTTAGTGCCCTCCGGGCCATGACTGTATTTTAGAGTTAAAATGGCACCACTAACCTAGGAAGTGGATGGTTAATTTGAACTTCTTACAGTACAGCACTTACGTTGGCATTTCCTAATTCTTGTTTTTTAAAAATTCAACTATTATAATTTAGTATGACCCTTCTCCATGGAAATGTATTGACCTCGATCTGGTGGAATCTCGGGTTCAAATCTGATCAGTTAGCAAGAGAAACGTGTCTGATCTCATTCCAATTCCTTGCAGATTTTTGCCCAAAAAATCATGCACTCTCTTGGCAGTTTCCAATTCACTTTGGGGAGATCCAATTTTAGATAGCTAAGAACAAAGTAAGTCAAGAAGAAGCACATCACAAGTTCTAGGACACTTTTAAACTTGATACTCGATTGACGTGTGTTTTCTTACTTTCCTGTCTCCCCAATACCAATTCAGTAGTAATCTCACAGAGCCCTTCGGTACTTTTCCTCCCCTGCCAGATAAAATCTGGTAGTCAAACCTACTGGGATTTGGAATTTGTCTGGGTTTTTTTTTTCTTGCTACCTCAAGCTGAGAAGCAAGCTCAGAACCTCACAGCATGCAGACAGTGTAACTGCTTGTGAGCAAAGGGAGCTGGCTTCTCCCAGGTTGTGTAAGTTCTGAGCAAATGTGTTTCTGTTTGGAAGACTTCTTGTGGGTAGCTCCCAAAGGAACAGAACAATGCAGTACTCCTTCCCCCAGAATAACAAGCAAACAAGATAAATCCAGTGACACTTACACACAAAAAAAATGGGAGCTGATGAAACAAATAGAACAGCTCAGGACTAGGGGCAGAAAAGCAAAATGACAGAGCCAAGGGATGGATTAAAAATAAATAGGTCAAAATCTGTCTGAAACACCAGGAAAAGCTTTCCCTGGCAAATTCACTTCAGCACCTGATAAGTAACTGAAAGCAGAGTTGAACCATGTGTCAGGCAGGTGAGTTTTCTGTGGTTGTTAATTACCCCCTGGTTTCTGAAGGCACCATTAATGGCTATCGATAGCATATGAAGCATCACACTCCTGCCTACATCCCTAACTTCTAGGACAGTGATGCATACATAAGCCATGTTAAATTGCCATACAGCCGTTCACGGGCAGCCCACATACTTGCATCTGTGCTAGCAGACGGTTACTAATAGTTGTCATTAGCTGCTGAAAAATGAACATGGTGGATCTCGGTCAGGGGAGAGGGGGGAGGTTACTGTGCAGTGACTCACTGCATATGCCCATGAGCAAAACGTCAGCAAACACAATTGGGACCGAACAAGGGATGGTTGCTAAATGATCAATTTAAGTTAATCAAGACTTCATTATTTGTGGGTTTTTATTCTGGGTAACCTGGGAGGTTTTCTTTTGTCTGGCATAGCTGCCTACGTTGACTCCTTTGCCCTCCTCTGTCTTAGCTATTAAACTACTGCTACGAAGCTTGTTTGTTTTATTTGCTCCTCAGTTCTTTGGCCCACACCCACAATCTGATCTTTCATTTGCGTGTAGGTAGTGGCAAGCTCCAGCTCTGAGTTAGCTGTTGAACACAGAAGTCTAGGTAATGCTGGGACAAAGCTGAGAAACATAAATTAAATTGAAACCTCGAGAAATTTGTCTTGACACTGCTGCTTAAAGTAAGCAAACAGAGCAAGCAGTGAGCCAAAATAGCTGTGTATATAAACCATTTGAAAATAGCCTGAGGTGCTACGTTAAGGCAGGAGACCACCTTATAAAAGAGGCCTTTTATGCATATCTCACTGTAATATCATAACCCCTTGATTTTCTCGCCTCAAGCAAACTGGCGTTCGGGAGTTTCTTACAGATTGTTCCTCCTCGCTGTGCACTGCTTTGCTTTTTGTGGAGTCATTTAAGCCTGGACTAAGCTATGCAATCCCTCCTCTCTAGGAGAGTGTTGTAGAATTAACATGAGACAGAGCAGTTTAGAAATCAATTTTTGGCTCATGGCAGCAGCTCTCAAACTGAGACCCACAGCACTGAGGAATTCTTTCCTACAAGCTGAGCAAGACTCAGCTTTCCAACTAACACTGGTCTTTTTCCTTGTTTCTAGAAACCAGCATACATAAAGTGGAAAGGCAAATAGAGGAAATAATTTCCTGATGTTACTCTCATGTTAGTTTTACATATAACTGTTGGAGCCGTAGCAAGACTGATCTGTGGCTGGGGAGGGAAGAGGAGGCCATCTGTGCTACGATGAACAGGAGACAAGGCACTTCCCTACTCAAATGAGTCTATGCCAAAAAAAGCTGGCAAAATGCAAGGGCTTTGCTGTTGGTCCTACAAGCAAATCACGCTTAGGGCTCTGCATGGTGGCCAAAACCCATCTCACCTTTTTTACTATAAAAACTTATATATTAAAGCAGAAGGGAGGTAAAGGAACAGGTTACATCCAGGGAAGAAGTCAGGAAATCTGGACATTAGGAGAAATTTCTTTACTGAAAGAGTGGTCAGGCCTTGGAACAGGCTGCCCAGGGAAGTGGTTGAGTCACCATCCCTGGAAGTATTTAAAAGACGTGTAGATGAGGCCCTTAGGGACATGGTGTAGTGGGCATGGTGTGTTGGGTTGACGGTTGGACTCAATGATCTTAGAGGTCTTTTCCAACCTTAATGATTCTATGATTCTATGAATAAACATCCCTTTAAAGTACAGAAGCAGCATACACAGAGATGTGATGAGTAGGTGCAGTTTACTTCTCCTGTCTCCTGAGCTTGCTGTGACTGCGGGCTCTTGGGACCTGCACTGCATGCTGCCTTACACTTTGGCAGGCATGGAGGAAATCAATTCCAAGCTTCATTCACATTTTCCACATCTTTCCTATTTTCAGCCTTGACCCTGTCCTCTGAGGCCCTCGCTGGGACCTGGGCGCTGAAGGAGAAACATTTCAGGTTGCAGTTGTGAAGATATTTGAATATAGCCTTTAGACCGGTTATGATGGTAGTGAGAAAGGGGTTAATCTATTCCCAGGCAGGAGTAGTCTGCAGGCAGGGGTTTGCAAGGCAGAAGGGGCCGTACCAGATGTGAAGGAACTGATTAACTCACCGCATGCCCCCGTACCACAGAGGAGCTGTGCATAATTGGTACCTTATTTTAGCAGGGGACGTTTTTTAGAATGGGGTTTATAATTAAGAGCTTAGATTAAATCCACCCTGACTGGAGAGAGAGGAGTGGAGAAAACAGCTGGGACTGTCTGGTACCGTAGTGGTCTGGGCTTTATGCTTTCTTGAAGCAGAGGAAAGAAAGCCTTAAGGAAACCAGATATTTCTGTCACAGAACTACCCTGATTTTGTTAAGAGGCAAACAGAAGCTTTTCCTACCCTGAATTCTGATAAGTGCTTATTTTTAAAAGGAGTGATTCATAGATACTTATTTTTATTTAAAGATGAATTGTTTTCTGGGGGATTTAAATCTTCCTTGACAGTGTTTATAACTTGAAATGCCACAAAGCAGGGCTGTCACATAGCAATTGGAGGATAATACTGATGAGAAGAGAAGGAGAAACTGGCTATACTCGTTCAGCTGTCTGGATGAGAAGGAGCCGCAGACAGCAAGCAAACAGAGCCACATGAAACACTGCTAGAAGCAACCTCGAGAGGTCACCTCTGTTGCTAGGCAGGATCTGCTAACACAAGCAGGGAAAGGAAAATTAGCCTCGGAAAATAATTTCAGCTTTAATAATTCAACCTGGTGCTGACATTGAGGCACAGATTTGTTCTTTAGATGCCGATTTTTATCGTTGATGTAACCGTCCCCCTTTCTTTTCTCTCCTAGCCCAATTTGCTTAGAGAATGGTTCTCAGCCCAAGCTCATGATTGACATTATCTGGAGTCAGCATCTGTGCTGGTGGCCCCTGTCGTAGTCCCACCAGTGGAACTAAACCACCTGGAAAATTTGGGCCAAAATGCCTTGTGTGGACAGCCCTCCAGGGAGACAGCGCTTTTTAATTAACTGGCAGCAAATGTTGGTAGGGTATGATTGCCAGTTCCATCTGAGGGGAGTGATCCCAGCTGCACGCTATAATTTCTGCTACCTGTACAGTGGAAAAACCTCTCAGCATTAGCCCTTTTTTTCCTCTCAGAGGAGCTAAAAATATGCTCTTTGAAAAACACAGAGTGATACTGGTTTGGAACGGGAAAGGGAAGAAGCAAAGAAATCTGGGACCTACATGGAGGGCACGCTGACAAATTTGCAAGGTGTTTTCAGTGACAGCAGTTCGCAGGGAATACTGGGTTCTGAAAATCATTGTCATCTGTGTCATAAGTAATTATTTGAGTGGATTAGTCACTACTGGCTTTGGCAGGGCTTTTCATTTGATTTCCAATAAGAGGCTGCAATCTCCAGTTCCGTCAAACCCGCTTGTGGCACACTGGCCAAAAAAAAGGTCCGTGAGGACAACATGGCGCCTGTCTTCTAGGCAAGGGCGCAGAAGAATACTAAGTGGCATTTGGGGGGGACAAAAGGAGAACTGTCTGTTCACATTAGCCTTGGACTATTTGTTTTCGTTTTTTTTTCCGTACAGGGAGAAGCTCCTGGGATCACATTAAAATGTGAAAATGTCAGTTTTTTGGGGAAAAAAATGAAAACATTTCCAGCTTCTGGGGTCCTGATACCAAACAAAGGTGGCTTGTATTGGGCTAGTGAGGTGGATCCTACATTGCCAGCTCAAAGCGTCCTCCTGTAGAGCTGGACTGGTACCTGCCTGCCGTGAAAATGTGAGGCTGTCAACTTGAGCCAGCTCAAGACCTGCACCAAGGCCCGCTGAGCCATCTGATCAGCTGGGCAGCCTGGGGAGTGGGGCTTGGTAACCTCATCAGTCGTACCAGTGAAAATCATCCCAACTCAAGATTCACCATCCAGAGAGAAAATAAATGTCGGCTTGAAGGAACATAATCAGCAGCAATATCGGAGGGAGAGGGCTCGGAGTCTGAGAGTGTTTGACCATAAATCTTGGGAAACCCTGAAGGAGTCTTGCACTCAGATATGAATTTGGCGGCTGTCATTCACACTTCCAGCAGATGTTTATCCAAGCGCCATCAACTGCTGTTCGCAAAGGGATTAAAGGAGTCACTGAGGTATCTCTTACCTAGAGCTGGGGTTTAACCATTTCAAAATATAATCACAGTTTGCACCATACGGTAAACTGTTCTCGGTTACTCAGTTACTCTTTCATGCTTCCACTTTTCTGAAGGACGATCTGCAGATCCTCCAAATGCAATGAAATATACTGGCAAATTTAATCAGCGTTGATTCCCCGAAGAAGTGCTGGGAAACGGGATTTAGAGACAAGAGCTGAGCATGCTGCATTTGCCGACCATATGCTGGGATATTTTCTTTCAGACTAGGCTCCAACAGTAGCTTGTATTTGCAGCCATAGAATTGGAAATAACACATATTGGGAGTAAACAGCATTCAAGAATCATGTTGAGATCTAGCATTCTTTATTTTAGAGAGAAGCAAAAGGAAGAAAAAAAGAGAGAATGAGATAAGGGCAGATCACATCAGAGGCTCTGGGGTGAGCATATCAGTTCTCATTGGTGTCCCAGCAAAGAGGATTTTAAAGGCGGGATCTGAAGGAGGATAATTTGCAGATGTTTATAGGGAAGATGAAAATATGGTGGCTGTAAGAAGGAAACACTCTGTAGAACTGGCTGGTTGCCAAATCCCACCATCAAGTGACTTCTGACGAATAACATAGTCCAGGGTTATGCCAGAGTTTGCATTGCTTCCACACGCGCACGCAGGAGAGAAATAATGAACCAAGTTGCCTTATCCCTTCAGCTGGTGATAGGACTGCTCCTGTCTGTTCTGATGAGGATGAGCCACTCACTGCTGCACACCGGTTCCTCATCTCCACTCAGCCCACTGAAACTGCTCTGCCCAAGGCTGGAAGGCAGCTCTGCTGGGGACAGGGATAACTACGGAGACTCCAGGCCACATACATGTATTAGTCACTGCCGGGACCAGGCAGCCAGGATACTGCTTACAGGGAGCCAGGAAAGCAGCTGTTTCGAAGGACCCTCTAAAAACCTGGATTCCTTGATGTAACACAAGTTGTGCAGAAATGCGTAACTCTTAAGCCTGAGCCTAGTTTTTTTGAAAGGGAGCCCCATCAACCTGCTCCAAAATGTGCTCCCTGCCTATCTTGACTGTCTCTCTCTTCCAGTATCTACCACCAACAGATAGACCGGTCTTCCTTTTCCCCTCCCACTGGGCCCACTTCACCCTGCAAACTGCTGCGGACCTGGGAACTTTCTTTACCTAGAGCTCTTGTCTTACTGACCAACCTGCTCTGCTCCAAAGGTCAGATGCTGTTGGTGAATCTGCGTAGTTTAGGGAGCTAAAACCCAGAGGGAAGCCCAAGGTCCTTTGGGTCAATGAGATATTCATTTGGATTCCTCTCTTTATGACATTTTGCAGGGATATTGTGATGAATGTTTATTGCATAATTAGTTATCATTTTACATACATAATCAATATTTATTATTGAGAAAAACCTGTGGTGCGTGTTACATGGGTGCAGTGCTTGGCTACAACATAATCCACAGTTGTATTCCAGCTACAACTGAGTTACCTTCTCTCAGAGGCGTTCCCTCAGTGTGATGGAGAAGCAGAGCGTCTGCGATCTGCAGGACTGGAGTCAGACCTGGTGAGGATGGTGGGGAAGGAGGAAAGGAGGAGGTCCACCACATGACAAGATATTCCCTGTAGCAGAGTTCTGGATAATGCAACAAGAATTTGTGGAGGAGAGCCATTCAATTGCCATAGCTAGGAGTGGCGGATATGGCAATATTTCATACGGCTTTCATGGCTTTGAAGCCAAAAGAGACATGAGGCTGTAGCAAGCAGTTGGTGTGCACATGGAGTCCGTATTTACTATTCTAAATGAAGAAGGACATTTTAGCCTGGTTTTCTAAGGAAACGAAACTTACGTTCTCACGCTGCTTGTCCATCTGTTTCCCCAGCAAATCTGGAACCCATTGGCCAAGGTCAGCCAAATTTGACAGTGGGACAGTGGGCACTTGCCTCTGCAGAGAACCAAGTGGCCTGATGTAGGGGAAGGCAGGAATAACCCAGCCCTTTAATTGAGGAAGGCAGCAGCCAACTGGATGTGAGCGCCGACTGGCCTGTCAGCCCATGCTTGACCCTGGGTCCACCGCAGCTTGTGCCCAGTGATGGAGGCTAGGTAAAGCCTTGACTACCAGGGGGTACTAACTGTGCCTGGTGGGGAGAGTTTCCTTCCTAACCATTGCACTAATTAGCTTAACCCTGCAAGATGACATCTGATTAGCTTGACCTCTCTAAGAAAATATCTCATAGCTATTTTGTGTTTGGGTGATTAAAAGTATCCTGATAGGAGATGATATATTACGAAAACCCTAATTTTCTCAAGAATCTGTATTTTGGCCTGACAGTATTTTGAAGAAACCCTTTGAGGGATGTCTTTTTGCAAAGCAATATCACAATTGTTGTTATAAACACATACCCCGATCAGTCCCTCCTCTGACCTCACACCATCAGATAAGCAGGCTTAGCCTTCAGATGTCTGTAAGGATTACTTCATATCTGTCCATAGCGGTGACTGGGATAAAGTGATCTTTTCTGCAAATACAGTTTAACCTTTAGGAAGTTACTGCTTACTCGTGTGTTAACCTCAGATATGAGCAGGTGACCAAAGACAGGCAGACTGCAGCTTGCCTGTGCTAGTGAGCTATAAATAAAGAGGAGCCTGCAGCTACAGTTGTCTGTCCTCTGCTGCAGGTAAATATTTGTTCATGTAAGTTTAGTGAGGGCAGCATGCATTCAAATGGCTGACCACAAATCCCCACAGCAGACTGCAATAAAAAAATGCTTTGGTGGCATCAGCTGCCACAGGGTATCAAGACCTTCAGCAAAAAAAAAAAAAAATCCAGTTAATTTTCTCAATGACATGTTGTTGACACAGAAAGTTAGTATTTGATACCAGAGACTCAGATAATGAAGGGTCAGGACATCACCAACCTCAACCTCCTAGGCTGAGGCAGGAGCAAGTACTTCTAGATCATCCTGAACATATTTTAAATATCTCAAATGGCAAAGATTCCACAGTCTTTCTAGGCAAACCTGACGTTTGTGATACATTTTCTTTCTAAAGAGTATTCCCTTCTGATTCTCTGATCTGCATCCTCCTTGAAATACTTTTCATTAGAACCAGCCTCTTTCATTAGAACCAGCCAAGTTCTCAGGAGCTGCTCTTGTATGTCCTATGTTTCCTGGGTTGTGAATCTGATTACCTCAGTGGTCTTGAATATCCCACTTCCCTAATACATTCAGGATGGTGATCACTCCTGATGCCAGCTTTTTACAGATTTCTGGCATGCAGAGAGTCTATGGTGCTGGACAAGTTGAGAGAACTCCATTTCCAGACTTCCTGCCACAGCCCTGGGTTTTTGCATAGCCATGGCAGGTTGACTGGCTTCCCTCTTCATCCCTGCACATCGCTCTCCTTTCTGTTCCTGTAAGTGGTAGTGAAAACATGTGCAGAGAGGGCGTTGCATACAATAGCAGTTGGATGTCCATGACCAGCTTATTCTCTTAAACCCTCCCCAAGCATCTGGGGGGGCGGGGTTTGCCACTGTTTGGGACAGGATAGTATGGTTTGATACAGCATAGGAATTCTTATGTCTGGTGAGTTTGTTTGTTTGACTTGGAATAAGGCAAAACCTTCACAGTTTGGCTGGGAACATCAAAGCCCATCTAAGAGGCTACTCAGAAGAACAGTCAGTTGAGGCATATTGGACAGGGAGAGTATGGGTCACTTGGGTAGGATGCTGTGCAAAGGCAGAGGGGGCAGAGAGCAGAACACTGAAGAGGACAAAAGGGATGACTGTGCTACTCCCTCATCATCACCATCCCCTGCGCTGTTTTGCAAACTCCTCTGTCAGCAGCACCAAAACCAAATTTCTTACCTTTGCCTCTAAGGTCTTTCGTGGCCTCTTTTCATGCAATCCAGCTGTCTCCATTTAGCAAAGGACAGCAGTCTTGTTGACGAGATGTTCTTTCCACTCTGCACCATGCAGCAAATTAGCTCCTCTGTTTAAACACCATGATATCACACTTCAAGGTCATCCTATAAATTCCTTCCTAAAATTCTTCTGCCATAAGCTCTGTGGAAAACTCAGTGAGAATTAGACCGATGGCATGTGCTAAACACACTGCCAAGCATGTAACTCAACTCTGACCCACTACTGTGAGCATGGATGACCTGTGAGGTAGCATCTCTGTTGTCTTGTATCTCACATTGAGCTGAGTTGCTGGCACATGGGCCACCTTTCTCTTCTGTCTTTGTACAGTGGGTATTTCAGTATAAAACTGGGGCTCGGAGCTGAGGTGCAGGTAATAAGCAAGTTGGTTAGAGCAAAATGGAGAATTAGCATCAGTCCTTTTCATGTCAAAAAGCTCTTGAAGCTCTGTTAATACATTTTTAGTATTATTCTTTATGAAACAATCCTGCTTAACCAAGATGACCCACCAGACTTTTCCCATCTCTAATTCTAATGTAGTTTTATAAAATGGATACATTTGGCATGTCATCTGGAAACATTAACCAAGGAGGTTAAAGGGGTGAGGCTGTTGGGTTTAAAGCATCCATTTAGTGGATAGATAAATGAATTGACTAAGTGCTAGCACATTTGTCATAGGGCTATTATACCTGAATTTTTTTCTGGGCTGGTTATAAACTATTGGTTAATGGGGTAGAATTAGATTTTTACAGAACTCTGTGCAGATAATTTTCTTGGAAAACATTTTGAAGATTCTGCCTGTCCAGAATATGAGATGTGATGTTCCACTGCTGTCTGATTGATTGCTCCTCAAACAGCAGGACTGCGGCTGCAAGTGGTAGCCTGTGGCTCCTCCATTAAAGTTTCTGCGCTAGCACAGGAGAGCTGTAATAAAGAGAAATGACACATTAATGTAGAAACAGGCTCAAAGCCCTCAGATCTGAGCATCACAGGACATTAAGGAAATCTAACATTTGATCTAGAGCAGGGCTACTTGGCCTGGGGAACCTCAGGTCCAGAATCGTCACATCTTCAACTTCTGGGTGCAGACTGTTCAACTTGAGGTCATCCATCCTCATGAGATGAATCCAAATAAAGAATAATACCAAGGAAACTCCCTTACAACAGGATCTTAGAGAAATGTAGAGTCATCTCAAACCATATAAATACTAAGTAATATAAAACCTGGCTGGACAAAACACTTGCTATCGAATATGCCAAAAGCTATCCTGCACCAGTGGGGGCAGAAGTGGGGAGATTTCCCCGTTTTCCCTCGTATTTTCCCATAAAAGTTTTCCTCTGAAAAGCTCCCCCTGCCTTTCCCATATTCTAACTTCTCTTTCAGTCAGGCTGAGGAAGGTACATGAGGAAAGCTCTGGGATGTTCCAGGAATATGAAATATTTAATCTCCAGGACACCGTTATCTGAAGTCAGTTGAGACACTTCAGACAGAAATAGGTTCCATCCTAACAGACAGTAAAGGGAACATATGATATCTTCTAGTTGCTAATTGACAGGAGTCCACAAAATCACCTCCAAGAGGTTACAGACAAGCTTTTTTTAGCCTTAGCAGTGAGGCCGAGGGATGGGTAAACCACAGAAATATTCTACAAAAGGTGAGGGGCAACTCCCTATACACTTAGCAGAGCTTGTTTGCCCCAGCAAGAGGTGTAGGGGAGGGTGGTGTTATCCCTTCTATACATATCTCCTTTGATGCTCTCTTTTTTATCAACCAAAAATGGTCTTCTCTTTCCATGGTATATCCTTGACCCTTACATATGTTCATTACCAAGCTCTTCATATCATCCTGTTTTGCTCTATTTCGCTCACTTGTTATATTTTCCTCAGCAAACAGAGTCTCATGATGCTCTCTGTGGCTAGGAGGAGCTCCCCCAGCACACCCCCAGATCTCACTTGCTATTCTCTGTTGAAATCCTTCTCAGGAAACCCAAATGCTTAAACAGAAGTTGGCAGTGCGTAGGCTGACATGTGCCGCTCTCATGTTTGCCTGTCTGGTAGCTCCTGATTTTAGCCTCCAGCCAGCCTGTGCTCAGGTTTTTTCTCTCGGAGACTTTTTGGGAGCGTGTTGGCCATTTCGCTCTGAGTCCGTGTCTCAGCTAGCATGAGAGGTTTGGGTACTCTGATTGATCTCCTGTATTTTATGACCATGAAATTAATATTGTGAATAGTGAGCTGCTTTAGGACCATGGCTTGACAAGTTCATTCATGCTGAACTGGAAGTGGACTGGGGCCCAAAATAGCCTGTGAATGCCCGACCAGTGGAGGCTGAGACGACAGGTACCCAGCTTCCTATCAGGGGCTCATTTATTTTGCACGCAGCTACTGTTGGAGGTCAGGGCCTATTTATTGGAACATGATGTGACTGCATCGCTTCTGTTAAAATACAAAGAAAGAACAGTGTCATCCCAGTGACACTGAGAACGGTCCTTTTAATGAGGTGCATAAATAACAGACTGTCTCACTGGAAACCCGTAAGAGTGTCAGTACAAAACAGGGGATAATAAGAAGGAGGTGCCCCCAGCTACTGTATTAGATATGTTGGCTCTTTCTAGATTTTGTCTTAGAAAGCCCCCACCACTTTTTGGGGGCTCTGCAAAATGCAAGTGTTCAGTTTTGAAGCTGATACTCGTAGAATCATGGAAATGTTGGCTGGAAGTCCCCTCTGCAGGTCTCCTGGTGAAAATGTCTTCCCTAAAGTCCAACCTGGGCTTCCGAAACAGCGAACTGTGGCCACCACCTCTTGTATCATCTGCTACTGCTGAGAATTATCTGCTGTCTTTGTATCTCTCCATTGGGTGGTTGTAGGCCACCACTAGCTCACCTCTCAGACACCTCTTTCCAGCCTAAGCAAGCCCAACTCCCTCCACTTCTCCACGCAGGTCTGTGCTGTGGGCCTCTGAACACACAGGCAGCCCCCACTGGCCCCCATCAGATTCCCCATATCCCCCTTGACCTTGGGAAGGGGAGTCGAGGTCGGACACAGCAACCCAACAGCCTCACCACCACCAAGCAGTCCAGAATAAATAACTTCTCTCAATGCTGGTGCCTTCCTCCTACCCAGCAGCTTACAGGCTTCCTGGATGAGGAGTTGCTGTCGAAAGCCCTTTGTGGGTTCTTTTCTTCCATGAAGTTGTCCAGTTGCTTTTTGAACCTCTGAAAAGGTTTGCATCTACAATCTCCTGCAGCAAGGAGTTTTACAGATTTCTTGCACAGTGTGTGAAGAACCACTTCCTTCTGTTTGTGGAGGACTTGCTAATTGCTAGTTTCATTTCTTGTTCTCATACAAGAAAGCACAATGAACCATTGTATAGTATTTATTCTCCCCCTGCCCTTCATGATTTTATAGATCTCTATAGAAGTGATAACAAAAGAGAGGACAAAAATATGCAAGTAAGGCAAATGCTATATTCTGCTTTTCTGTCCCTTTGTTCCCTGCAGCATGTGACTCCTCCCGCTTCATTTGAGTATCAGCTTTAGAGACTCTCTCCTGTCTTCTGTTTCCTTCTCCTTCGTCTTTATGGCACTCCACCAGTAAACAGCAACTAGGAGTAACTGAGGCTAAAAACAACCATTTTCCTGCTCATTTACCTGTGTTGTTCTGGCAGTTGCTTAATGGTAAACATATGATTTACTGACACACTTTAGACAGAAATGTTCACAAGTTTAATTCCTCGCCTTTGAAAGACAGGCTAATACAATTTTCCTCTGCATTCCTCCAGGCCAGAGTCAAGAATGGCCACAGGCAGAGGTACTCTCAAGACCCCCAGCTGGATTGTCATCTGAATTTCAGTAGAATTATGAATAGTGCCACAGATGAAGTTGACTAGGGAAAAAAACAACTTAATCTGTTAAAGAGCTGCAAAAGAGCTGTAATTCTTTCTGAAAGATTGCTTTGGCTTCTTGCTCTGCTAATCTGGTGTTTGTGTTTATGAGGACAGTCAGTATCCATCCTCAAGCAACAGTTTTAACGTCTGGTCAACATATGCTGTTTACAGAACTCACTGATCTTGCAGGCAGTTTGACATTGAGCAAAGAACAGGGCCTGAAGGGAAGGAGATAACCTACAGGTTAGGAACAACCAGCTGAAGCCTACAAAAGCTCACCCCGATCTCAAGAGGAGCTTTGCTAGAGCAAGGGATTCAGGCTGGGTCTGAGGGAGTGGTACACTTTTAAGCCACCTATCTGAATCTGACACAGGCAGGAAGGCTCCGAGTCCTCAAAATCTTCTGTTCATTCGAGACCTACTAGAAAATAAGCTGGTCATCTCCATGTGAGTGGGAAAACCGATATGGAGTATAGCTGGTGATGTCCTGCTAATACTGAAACAAGGGATTCCCACTCTTCATTCTGTTGACTCAGTCACCCTGCGTCTATCCCTAATGGAGGACAGTGTTTGTCCTGTGAGCGAGAGAGGATGGTGCAGAAAGGACAAGCAGCCTCTCTACGGGAAGTGGAATTATCACAGGGCTGACAGTTACCCTTGCCAGGGACTTTTCCCATGCCTATTAGCCTATCCAAAGCAAACTAAGGTGCACATTTTTGGGCCATGAGGTTAAAGGTGATTAGCTAATCCAACACAGAGGTGTGCTGACAGGGAGGCAGTCCTGACTGTGAGATTTATTATGCTGCAGAGCCATCTTGGATGGAGGAAAGCCCCTAGAGCCCCTAGATGGAGGTGGACACAACCCTGCAACAGGGAAGAGGCTGGAGGAGACATGAGGCAGCAGCCAGAATTCCTTGATATGATCCTTTGGACTGACTGATTGCAAGTTGCTGTTGGGGTGATGCTTGGCCTACGGTTTAGAAAAACTAGTTGCTTGTGCAATGGGTGGTAATTCGTAAGTAGAGCTGGATCTTTACTTCTCTTTCCTAATGCCTTGGTGGAGCCTCTCCTCCTAAAATTATTGAATGGCACCACCTTGTGGGTGCTTGAAGGCGATGAGACTTTTCCATCTTTCTTCCATGTGTTGACTCTGCAGGGGTACATTTAAATAGTGAGGCATGCAAGGGTTGATTCATTCTCATGCTGCTTGTCAAAGACTAGGCAGTCATCAAGAACTGGTTTTCTGCTTGTTTTCTGCCAGCTGACAGAAACAGATTTTAGCGCTTAGTGGTTGATTTTCATGGCTTAACTGATTTTGCCTTTGCTAGTGGTCTTATTGGAAAACTGTAAACACAGATTTAATAATTAAAACTCTTCAGTTGTAGAGGAAAAACACTGAAATGTACATTAAAGGACATCTGTCCTGTGCGCAGTGTCTTCCTTCTTTCTAAGATGTGAAATTCACGTGCCAGCCAGTCCATGCATCACAAAATTCTGTAAACTCATGAAAGTAAGGTGTAACTGGAGAATTTACCATATGTAGTATTGTGTTTGCCTTTAGGGATTACCCTGGCAATGACAGCAGTCCTTTACTGCAGAGATTCTGGGAAGCATCAGACATATGTTCATGAATAGAACAACAGCTCGTGTACAACGAGTCCAAGACTTTCCAGAAAGCATTGGCTGCCTGGTGTGTATCTTGTACAGCAACAGGACGCGTGTTATCATTGGTATGCGGGAACCCAGGATGCAAAGTAGTCACTGATGAGAGAGTCAGCGTGACTGTACATGTACAGAGTATCAATTTTTTTTGGTCGAGTGGGATTATCACACATCTATAAATCTCAGACAACATAGCAGCTCCTTGAAATCTACCCAGATAAGATTTTGCAGAGGGAAAGAGATGAAGTCCTGAAAAAAAGGACGAATTGTAGCCTAGACTACATCAAGAAAATGGAACAATATCTTAAGCAGATCATAGACAGGTGAGCAGACAAATTAATCTACTTTTATTGCCTATGGTGAGAAGCACAGTAACAACATAAATAAATAAAAATGGTTAAACTGCCAATTAAATTTTTCAAGCCTGCTTCTCAAACGCAATTCCAGTTTTGGAAAGAGCATTTTGCTTTTACAGTGTTGCCAACGCAGCTGTGCGCCCACCCAGGACTTTTCTAGGCATAGTTACAAGGGCAGGTTGTGCTGGGTGCAAGGTTGTGCCAGAGATGTGCTGAGAACCCATGGGCAAAACCAAGCGGTCAAAGCCACGTGGTCCAAGAAGTGAGAAGCCTTTGCCTTCAGGAAAAGGGATGAGGAAAGCTTGGCAGGGGATAAGAGAGGTTTCTGAGAGCAGGCATCAGGGTAGGAATGAGAAGGCACAAGGCTCTGGGCTCTGGCCATCCTCCCGTCCCTCACTGCCTGCCTGATGTCTGCTGGCTGGTTCTGCCCCCGAGCCTAAAGGCTCTGCAGGCAGGGAGCAGCTTACTGCACGTTACCAATAACCTCGGTCATCAACCAGGATCACACCGTCTTAGGCGTTGTATGAGCACAGAATAAAAGACAGTCCCTTCCCCAGAGAGCCTACGACGTGATGATAGACCGAGACGTACAGATAGGAAAGCGTGTGCTACGAAAACAATTGGGCAGTGTGAGAGGCAGTAATATCAGCACATCAGCAGTCTAACCTCTGTCGAGTGCTTCCTCCAGCCATGACAGCGAAAGAGAGTGTAAAGCAAGGATCTGGAAGAGGAAATGGGCCAGTCTTAGAGACATTGATGAGGATTTCCTTTTCACTGTCCCGGACATGCCTATGTGGGAGAAAAGATGAAGATACTCACTTGGAAATTCAGAAAACTGATAACAGCAGTGAGCTCCCTGGATCAGTCAGAGACGGATATCAATATCCAGCTGGTGAATGGCAGTGGTGGGAAGGATGGGGATTTACAGGCAGAGGAGATGAGCAGTGAATGTTTGCAACCTCGATGAAAGGGAGTGAGGGATCCCCTCTAGTGGGAGAATCTGAGAAAGGCAGTCAGCTGGCAAAATGATCGCTGCGGCAGCATTCAGGATGGTCACAAATATGAATCAAGATTGTCCCAAGAAATGGACAATGTAGCATAATTTATATTACGTAAAGCAAAAAAAAGGAGAAAAAAATCCAGCAGTTTCTGCCAAACTGATTGCAAGAAAAGTCTTTCCTGACTTGATATCTGGCAATGGAGTCAAGCCTGAGCGTGTGAGCAGAAAGTACCGATCATGCACACAAGAGACTTTAAATCGGGTAGAAACAGCAACGTATTTCACACTCTTTTAGCCCAGACTCCAGAACTCGGTGTTCAGTCACCAGGTGCTAGGGAAGGTCACGGAGACTCTGATATGCTCATATTAAAATATTGGCCCCACCTCTTCTGTGAATCCAAGATAGCTGGAAAGAGTTGTGATATGAAAAAAAAAATACTATGGAAATGAAAGAAACGTTGACTGCCTCTGTTATTTGGGGAAATCACTAGCTCTGTTTCTACCTCAGTTTCCAATTTGTAAAGTGAGGGTTGAATAATAATTCTTCACACTCATAAAGAGTTGCATGACAAAAATCATGAAGGCTCTGAAATGCCAACGTACTAAAGACAGGGAACCAGATCAGTTTCTGGCCCTGATATATAGTTACACCAATGTTTTACAGTTTGCAGATTCTGTTTTAGCACCGAACTGCCAAATAGGACCAGCAGGGCCGTGGGGGGAGAGGACGGCTCCAGCTGCAGAGCAGGCTTGCTCATGACAGTCCCCTTCTCCTGCAGGAGCCGTGGCTGTCGGGAGGACAATGCCTCTGCCTGATGAAGAGAAGTCCTCACTTTCACGGGTGAAGAAGATAATGCATATTAGCCATCTGTAATAGTTTAACACTTTCAATTTTATGATGCAGCAGCACATTCAATATTTCCACCTATTTATGTAGTGTTTTTAGGGCTGTATTTGACAGGCTTTAATGTAAACATGGCATTGCTGGCACACAGACAGCTCTTTTTTTTGGCATTGCTTTTACAGTGTCTTTACGTAGAATGAGTTGATGTGTGACTCATGTAAATTCAGATTTTTTACTTTGAGCAGATGCGGCCCCTCAGTGTGAGCCTGAGAACAGGTGGGGTGGTTCTGGGATTTTAGTTACAAACCTCCAAGCCCACAGTTTCAAATCTGGGATGAAGTTAGATGCCTGTCTCCGTGATAGATGGCCTCATTTTCAGGAGGAGTGAGTCTTGACAACTGGAGCTGGCTGGGAGAATTAATTTCTGTTTCACAAAGATGAGTCTATTTTAAGGATATTTTCAGACCCCAGATCAAGATCTAAATTGCCGAATTCAAACATCATTTAGAAATGAACAACATTTCATCTTGCCAACATCAAGACTGTTGGAGATCCCTAGCTGCTGCTGGTGTTTAGCCAGGCCGCTGGAAGAACGAGGAGTCCCAGCTCTGTTGTCACCTGCGTGACAGAGCTGTGGGGTGGCAGGAGTGAAGGCTGGTGGGGAGCCTTACTGCATGGTTCCCAAGTGCTCCGGTCCTCAGGAAACAAGCCAGCCTGCGAGCCCATGGACCATCCTTGGGACTTGGCATGGAAGGGTTGTGCTAGGGGATCCTTGGGCTCCACAGCAGCCCTGAAAGTCAAAGGACAACAGAGAGGCCGTAATAGAAACCCTGATGGTTCTTCAGCCCTGCTAGGGTCAGACCTCACCAGGGGCTTTTCTGCAGCTCTCAGAGGAGAACCATTTCCATAAAAACATTCCAGTCTTCCCACTGAAGACTCCAGTAGCTTTCAACAAGCAGTCATGGTCTTCAGTGTGCAGACAGCTGAGCCAACCTTCAGAAGGTGAGGTGGGTGCACAGCACAGTGCCACCCCCACCCCAAGAAGCAACAGCTCTGAGATGAGAGAAGAGTCCCCACTCATGTCACATGGGGTGGCTACTGAGGCCTTTGGCGCTACACAAGGTGTCTAACATTGGTGCTAAGGCAGGAGCTCCAGGTTATTTTCTCTGGCTTCCAGCTGCTTCTCTGGAATGGTGAGGAGCTTCAGTAGGTCCTTCTAGCAGCTCTGTGTAGATGTCTCAGATCCTTAGCACATCTCAAATGGCACTAGATGTTGCATTTAGGGACAGCAGCCCCCTGTGAATAGTCTGTCATTGTCAACATCACTGCCAGGCAAAGCAAAGGGAGGGCCACCTCGGGTATCTGCTGAGGTTTCGCACCATCCATGATGCCAAGGAGAGCAGCATTCCCCCCATCTAACTCCTCGACCCCCGGAGACTGGAGTTTTGATTCACTGACCACAGCTTGGTGCAGAAATGCAAAGCCTGAGACAAGGAGGGAGAGAGAGAAGGAAGGAGGGAGACAAGGAGGGAGGGAGAGAGAAACCACATTCAGAGTGCAACGCGTACAACGACAGCAGCATGTGCTGCTGAGCAGAGGGGAGCTTGCAGTCCCAGAACATGAATATAGGCCATGGCCCTTCATTAGCCTGCATTATTATTATTATTATTAGAGTGGTACCCAGAGGAATTTTGCTGCCAGCGGTGTCTCTCTCCTTCTGCAAATTACCTCATTTCCCATTAAGAAAAGAGGGCCACACTGATGTTTTGGTTTAATTTCAGTACCTTGTTGTTGCAATCTTGAACGAGTGTTTGCAAAGGCAGTCTGGCATGAGTCACCCAGAAAGGTGACTGTAAACATGAGTTTGTGCACGCTCCATTTTATGGAGGGAAAGTGCTTCTACTTCCTAGGTTTTCACCTAAAAACAATAACAAAAAAAGAAAACAAAAGAAAACCAGCATCCAAATGACATGTATCTTGAAAATTTAACCCATCCTTCTAAATTCCAGCGAAGATCTGAAAGTTGAGCTGATTTCTTTCTGCCTCTCACCTTGGTTACTGTGTAGTAAAAGTTTTTTCCTTATCACTAGTTGTCAACTTTATCAAAAGGAGATAGTTTTGCTCATGTTCTGCAGAAGACTCTTTTTAAATAGAATATAGGAGTGATTGACTTAAATCCTGCAGTATGCTGAAGCAATTCAGCATTCTTTGGGGCATTATTGATGAGTATTTCGGTATGTTTAATAAGGCACAAATAGATTTATTTTTCTGTCCTGAATCAACTAGATATATGAGCCAGAGGATTCAGTCAGTGAAAGGATGGTTTTGACTGTCAAGATCTTTAAATTCTCCTTTAGTTTTCAATTCCACAACTGTTAGCTGGGATCTCACTAAAGGCTGTTACGCACTAACAGCTGTTTCAGGGTTTCTGATATTTATAGTATTTTTATTGTCAGACAGCTCAGGGGTGTCCAGGATGACATTTTTCTGGGTGCTGATGAAGGAGCACTGAGGCAGCCCTCCCACAGAAAGTTCACGGTCCAAGCAAACACCGTACCTGAATGGACTTAATGGGAAACCACCGTGCCCAAAGCATTTCTGAAGCATCAAAATGCTTTTCCTTTAAGCAGCCTTACAGAATTTCCTGCTTTCATTTTGCTAGTAATCCATCCGCTATTGAGCAAATTCTCACTGGCCAACTTCACATATACATTAAATCATAAAGAAGAAGGAAACAGATGACAGCTGCAGGTTAGCAGGCTCTGAACTCATTAAATGTAGTAGCAGAAGCAATTTGTCACTGGCTGAGCTATCACTAGTGCCCTGTTCAGGGAATCCATTCGATACAATTCTTTGAACAAAGCATTAGAGATAATAAAGTCCAGAAGGATCTTACTTGGACAAATACAATTTTCAGGTATTTCTGAAGTGCTTATTGTTGATTAGACTGTGCACTTATCACAGATTAAAAGCCCATTGCAGAAAAACCCACTGGAAACTGCGGAGAACGTAGTGGTTATCTTTGGCTCTGGATGAAGTATATTGTCTATGAGACAACAAAATGCAGGGCCTAGGAACTGGCACTCTTGATGGCTGAATTAACTTTGAAGTCTCTGTCAGCCTCTGAGGCCTCAGAAGATTGCAAATACTTCCTTAACAAATAATTTTGTAATGATAGTACAGCTGAAGATTGTTTTCAGTGACCTCTAGCAGTTAATTATGGGATTACAACCTGGAGATTGTAAGGTTTAACAGAGCTGCTCACAACCTGGATTTTTCTTTTGTAATGGATTAAATAAAAATAATTTTAAAAATATGTTCATCCCTTTTTGGACCATGAGTTTTGCCAAAAGATGGAATGAAACTGATACGTTCTGCAAAGTGGCTCAGTCTCATAGCGCTGGCATTTCCCACACACAAGTACACAAATGTTATATTTTTGACAAGCTCTTGTTTGCAATACCTACACAGCACTAGAACTACTAAGAAGGTTCAGACAAATTTGTCATCGTTGTGTTAGGGATGGCACAGCTATAGTTTTCTATTTTTTTGCCCATCTGTGTGGTGGTAGGACCTCGAGTTGCAGTTTTGGTGTAGTGTCAGCTGCTGCATGTGCACAGAACAAAGGCCTTAATGTTTACAGAAAAAATAAATTCTTACTTTGGAGACTGCAAAGCATTTAGCCTCGTTGATACTGTATAGCACTGATTTCCCCAGGTTAATCGTGGGTGCACAAAAAAGCATTGCTTTTCATCAGTTTTGGAAACTAAATGTATTCATGCCTTCCTGAATGCTTTCTCAGTAGTTGTCAGCCTTGACATTTTCATAGAGGTATGGTGAAACAGGGCACTGATACCCGTAATCATCACGAGGAAGGAAAACATCTAACAATATAAGACTGTTTCACAGTCTCAGCCATTCACTGGAAAAACAGCATCTGGTTCAATGTATCTGTAGGCACAGACTGTCTGCGATGGCTTTTTGTTCTTTAAACAGAGCTCAGCTGACAGGTTACTTTCTGGAAGGGCCATGTTAATCTGTCTATTTATGTACTGTCTTTGAGAGATGTAGTCTCAAATTTAGGACAGGAGTTGGGAACTGAAACAAATGGGCTCACGGAAATGGAAGGAAATCACCGGGATTTTTGGCATGCAGGCTCTGTGCAATCATGTCTCAAAAGCGTTTTAAAAAAAATGGAATAAAATGAACCTTGTTGTTTTCATAGCTGATTAAACTGAGCTGACATCTCACCCTCCAGACACAAGCTACTTGATCTAACCTGTATTTGAAGAGATGTATGACATTCAGTGAGAGTTAGAAACATCTTTATCCTTCCTTTGGAGTTATTCCAGTGTTTACTGAGTGCCTGCCTTTAGAAATGGGGAATCCCTCCCTGGGAGTTGACAGAGGAAAAGGATTAGATTCATGGTGGTAGGGATCCTGCCCTGATCAGCCTTCAGCACTTGACAATCCCCAGGCTCTGGCAAGCCTGCCAGCTGCTTGCAAGCAGTTTCCCTGAAAATGGAGAATTCAATAAGCTAAATAGCTTATTTGGGCCCTGGATCCCATACCCATGACAGCCCCACTCAGAACACAAGCAAAAGGGTGGTACTAGTGGCACCTCGTTTCTTTCCGTCTTCTCCAGCACCCTGAGAAAGTTCACTCTTCAATTCCGCCACCTCACTTGGGTCCTGCTCCTGACCCATCTCCTAGCTCAGCTCACTCTTTGCCCTAAGTCCAGTCCAACTTGAGACCTCAGCACCCGTCCTCCTTGCTCAGGCTTGTTCAGACCATGACACCTGCCTCCTGCAGCATCCCTCATGCTGAGACTTAGGAGGGAAATTCACAATATTCCCACATCCTCTGAAGGTAAGGGAGGTTGTACCTCAGAGTCGGGGGCCACAGCTAGTACTATGTCTTAGGTCTTTGCCACTCAGGTCACATAGTGACACCCAGACAGTCTTCAACACGCCTTTGTAGTTGCCCAGTGCCGTCCAGTTACGCACATTGAGGTTATGTACGCCAGAGAGATGAAAGTGGCTTCGAAAATAAGCATTCGGCTTTCACCTGGCTTAGAGATAGAGACCTGCCATGTATTTTATAACTTCTGCTCCTTAAAGCAAGAAGATGGATTAAAGGAACAAATAGTCATCATAACTCAAGAAATGCTGTTAAAAGTTTCTGATAATTGCTGTGAGGGGCCAGACTTCAGAACTTTGCTAACCCCATGATACTTCATGCTTTGCCATCTGCATCTCTCTCAGCTACTCTTTCCCAGACATGGAGGATGGAACACAACGTGTTAGCACTAGGTGACCACAACGTTACAATGCCAGGGACTTTGCGTAAGTATCCTGTAGGAAACAGAAGAAAACTTTGCAAATTTACCTAAGCAGTCTCAAGATCCATCTTCAGTCTCACTCCTTCCTTCTTTCACCATTGTGGAGATGCTATCACATTTGCAGCAGGCTCCACTTCTCCTGCAAGGAAGAAGTAAGGAAGATTGCAAGGAGGCTCATCATCTGGCATTGCTCTCACAATGCTCTTGTTGCATTGACGTATGCTCTTGGTGGCCACTACACTATGTTGTTGGTTCTAAAAGGCTTGCCCTAAATCAGCATCCATATATGCTGGAAGCGTTTCCTATATCAAGGGCTCTGTCTATACTCTGAGCTTAAAAGCAGACAAAAGAACAGGCAAAGGCACACTTGGCCCCCTTGATTTGTGCATTTTCTGTGCCTGCTGTTGGTGGCTTGCTGCGGTAGAGCTCGGACTCATTGCAGTTGGGAAGTGAAGCACTAGGTTAAACTCAGACACAACAGGCTAAGCCCTTCGCAGGCTGGATAAACAAGAACCTGCAGGAAAACAGTGTGTTGCCCAGGCTCCCCTACCTCTTGTGAGTGCTCCAGGTCTTGGTACAATGTGCAGGTGAGTATCTGAATGTAGCAGTATGAACAGGACGTATGTCTGGATTGCAGCAGTGCTCAACTGGCAGCATGGACATAATCTGAACATCCTCCATTTGTCTCTAGATGACTCCCTCTTACATATATTGCAGGTGACTCTTGCATTTTAGGTAGTTATCTTTCACTTCCAAACTTCTGCAGGTAAATAACCATCTGGGGATTGATTTGTTCTGCATACAGCACATCAGCTGATCCCATTACATGTAATTCAAATGCTTTCCAAACTGGTAAAGCTCTGCTTATTTTCATTTCCAGCCTCTAGCCATATAGTCAGAGATTGTTTCACTCGCTGTTTGAATTCTGCAAGCAGAAGTGAAATATTCTGCAATTCAGGATGGGTCAGACTGTAGATTTTTCTACTATCTCAAAGCCTTGTTTAGTCAGCTGGATGAATTAGAGCTGGAAACCATGTAGCAGGATATAAAAGAAACCCTTCATGCTCCATAAAACCAGCCTTCTGTGTTAGCTATACTATTCCAGTTTCTTGACATAGGTAAGCTGTCCACCATTTTGTTAATAACTGGGCAATTTCTTTTCTATCCAACACCTGCAGTCTTCGACCTTGGTTTTATCAGGTCTTTTAAGTCACACTCTTTTTCACCGAATCCCTGAGTTGGGATCCACCCTTGCCACCAGCTGAGTTTATCACTCTTTTCACAACCACAGCATTAAAAGCATGAAGAAACCAGAGAGGTACAGCAGGGCTCTGCACAAGGGTGTTAACTCATCACACAGCATGCCCACAAGCTGCACCACGCAGTCTGGGCTGGACGTGGAAAGCAGGACACAGCGAGCATTGCTAGAGGCTCTCTGTGGCTGAAGGGGTATCATCCATCACCTACAGATCAGGGTTTTTTTTCCAAGGGAAGGAAGAAGACCAGCAGGCAGGATGCTGAAAAACAGCATGCCTCTGAATGAAGAGATCAGGTTTCTGTAACTCTCTTGCTTTGTGCTCGGGCACCTGATACCTGGCAATGGCTTTACTTCTTTGTGTGTCCTCTCCGGACCATCCTGTGCCCCTCCTGTGCAAAGCGCCTAGAGGATTTGGCATCAGTTGTGCCCTGCAAACAGATGCCAATGAAGATCACTGAAGAAAGGCAGAAAGGGAGCAAGAAACATGTCACTGAAGTTTTTGACAGATGTAAGATGCTGGAGACTGTCCCCATCTTCCCCAAAGCCTTTTGTTCTTCTGTTTCCCAAGCAGCATCTTCCTTGAAGTTTTACACGTGTGTGCCCAGGCAAAAACATGTCGGGAAGGAGCTGAGCTCAGCTCAAATTAGGCACTACACCGCTGTGGCCTGTGGCATGCCTGCTCCTCTCGTCAAGTAAGGAAATGCCTTGTTCCCGTCAGCCAGTGAAACGACAAACGTGAAAGCCCCACTCCCAGCCACACAAGTGATTTATCCTCAGTCCCAGAGACCAAAAGCTGCTGTTACTTTTGTCTGTTTCCAGAAGGTATCTTCATCCACCCTTGATCCCACAGTGCTTCTCATTGTTCCCTGTGTCTCTATACAGAGTGGCAAGAGGAATAAATGACACAGAAAGGGTGGTAAGCCTCCGCCACGTTCTCAGTCGTATGCAGTAAGCAGCATGTCTTTCTGCTTTGGTTTATTCCAGAAACAGGATCTATTGAAACCCTCTATCCCTGCAGTGCAGTATGGCCATTGCTAGTAACAGGCCGCAGGGCCTCAGGACTGAGGCTTGTCAGGCTTGCTTTGCCTGGACTTTTATTGACCTGCCTGCTGCTTTATTTTAAGTTGGTTTAGCTGTCAGAGCATTTTTTGTCCTTCTGACCAGGTAGCTATGGCTGATTTGTTTTACTTTGATTAGCACTGTATGGTACAACCGTAGTTTTATACATATAGCAGTAACAAGTAGCTATTTTGTGCACCATGAGATGTTCATGACTCCAACTTAATACGCTAGAGTTAATAGAGTTAATCATAGGCCTGGTATGACAGCAGAGGCCTTGAGAAGTGGAGGCACAGGATGCGGTGCAGAGGAGTACAGGCATGGGATGGTAAGAGATAGGGCACAGGCCTGACTCTGGAGACCTCACAGCTACAAACAACTCACCTATGGTCAGTGAAAGAAGTGACCATCATTTATGCTGACAATTCCCTGTAACACCCCCACCACTCCCAGAATGAAACCATCAACTCTAGGACCCAGAGGAGCAAGGGCAGGGGGAGCATAACACCAGGAATAGGGGTAGAAGCTAAGAAGTCTGTGTATAACAATTTTGAAAAAAAAAAAAACAAAAAAAACACCAAACTTTTTATGCATAGGAGTATTATTTATTTTTCTGTAATAATTAGGCCTCGACTAATGATTTTTTTATTAGTGCTAAGATTTCAGTTATACTAACAATAAATTCTTGTCTTTATATATAAGGTGGGTTTCTCTTTTGCCCAGAAACAATATTTTGAGCATAACACTGTAAGAAGGTTCCCAAATAACTCAGAAACATACTCCATGTCTCACAGGCTCACAATAACCAAATCATTTTATGAGCTGAAATCTCCATCAAAATGTGAGAAATGCATCTGCCTGGGAGAGGTCTAAAGAGCCTCTTGGTCTCAGCTGAAATGGTAAATGGTGTTTTGGGTAAAATCAACTTTTTATTTTCAGTTTCACCCTTCAAAACTGTTCCTTCTCCCTTGGATGCTCCCTCTATGAGTCAAAACCGATTGTGCTCACCGTCTAGCCTGCACTTTGGCAAAGAAGGAAGCCACAACAAATACCTTATGAGTTAGGATGCACTCATTTTAGCCACAGATCAAAATTCAAAGAAATAAACAGAAACTCCCAAACTATTTATCTTCTTCCAGTTCCTCAGTAAAGCTTTCCAAGTTAGTCTTCTATTTCTAATGGATCTAGAATGTTCTACAGATGCATTAGGTTTGTAATAAAATTCAGAAGAGATGCATTGCCATCAAACATGTGCCCTCAGCTCCAGCTTTTCTAAACTACTGAAAAAACCAAGAACAGGCCAAGGACAGGAGCCAGCTCGGCAGGCAGTACCCTGGCGCGGCAGAGACCTGTGCCATTTAACACCTGGAGGTGAGCAAACCATGCGAAGGACTCCCCTAGGTTTGTGCTGGGCTTCCTGGGTAGAATTACAGTATAACATGTAATTACAAGGTAATCCGTAATTACAGATGTTTTCACGCCCTGGACATCCTGGACCTGTGGTATAGAGGCGATTGCCGTAAGCCTGGTGGACATTCCTGATTCTGGGATTTCGGCTTCCCTCTTCCTTGGAGATATTCACAGGATATTTTCTCTTGACTTTTATGTGTCTCTGCACACATTAGGTTTGACGTTGCAGACACCCTTCTGTGACTGCGGGCTGTCCCTCAAAGGCTCTGGCTTCCTCATTTCTACTCTCCTGACTGAAGACTCCTGCACCGTCCCTTGTGCCAGACTGGCTGTCCTGCAGCCTCCGGGTCAGCTGGGTCAGCAAGCAGAACCAGTGCCAAATTATCCCTTCTCCGTCTTCAAAAAACCATGGTCAACTTTCTGGTCCAAGTGAGCCTGTGAGCTTGCAGTCGCCAGGCCAGGTGCAAGGAAGGAGGGGGGACGCGCAGCACAGGCTGCGTCTCCCAGGGACCGGATGGCCAAGGAAGGGAAGGCAAAGGTGTCCAGGTCTGCTGTGTGCCACAGCCTACAGCAGGTGAAGTGCAGAAATTCATTTGCATTTTACTGCAAAGTGACTGCCCGTCAGTCTCTGCACAGCAGAGGGACAGGAGGCACTACGAAAGCAGCTCTGCTTGGTCATCACCCTGCCGTAGCAGTGGCAGAACCACTTGGGTTGATACAATTGCCATTGGTGATGGATTTAACATCAGAGAAGACGACTGTGAGCCTGCCTGTGCTAGGGTCAATATGCCATGGATTAATCTGGGAGTGGTAGTATGAGGCTACTTGGTACTAAAACACTAAGCCATAACGTCCTGTGAGAGCGTCTGCATGCTGAACCCCTACGGAGGAGCCAATGCACTGTAATTCCCCTCTCAATGTACCAAGCACTAGCTTCCCTATACAGATGTACTCTGCATCTCCATTTATCATAGAATCATAGAATACCTCGAGTTGGAAGGGACCCTAAGGATCACCAAGTTCAACCCTTTGCTCCTCTCAGGACTACCTAAAACTAAACCGTATGACTAATAGCATTGTCCAGATGCTCCTTGGACTCTGACAGGTTTGGTGCTGTGACCACTTCCCTGGGGAGCCTTATCTAAACACCTGTAGTAGGTGAGGGGTGCTTAATAGCTATAGCCTCTGGGCAAAGACACAGCAACTCCTGGTTCAGTGCCCAGCCCCATCTGTGAGCTGCTCTGTAAAACTGGGCTAAGTAAAGTGTGGGGGAGGGGGGGGGAGTGAGTTTGGGGGGGGGGTGTTTTCCCGTACCTGCAACATGGAAATAATGAAATCCATGTAATTCCTAGGGTATAGTTGTGATTTACTAGTAGGAAAAGCCCTGTGAGAGCTTTAGACAACAGAGCCTAGCCACTTAAATACTAATTCACCTCTCTTCTGAGTACATAAGTTTCAGATGCTTTGGGTTAGCAATTGGAGAAACAAAATGTGTGTCTCCAAGTGCTCCACTAACACCTGATCCAGAGCATGCTGGAGTCAGTGGGAACCTCCCTGTGCACTTCAGCAGGCTTTGGATCTGGCCCTGAGCATGCACATAGTTTATTATGACCATGGGTAAAAGACAGGTAATACCATGTGCAAATGACTATGTAGCAGCATTTCCATGCGTAACTACAGTAATGGTGGGCGAAAAGTGGACATATACTTGTTTATTCTAACCATATGAAAACTGGCCCTAAAATGAAATGTTTGGGCTATGGACCTGAACATCCAGAACTTTGGAAAATATGCTAGATCTAAACCCAGTTTTATGAGTGGCTTTGTTTTTCTCTTTGGATGACCCCAGGCATCATTTGGAGAGGTTGATACTTGAATATTCTCTAGTTTGAATATACTGAATATATGTTTGTCTCCTTGCTAAATGAAAAAAAGAATTCTTGATTTGCTGTATTTTCCCTGTTTTCCTATCAAGATGGTGAGATACCATCTTACTGCAATCCGTAAATTTATAAGATGCGTGGAAGCCCTCCTTCCTTAAACACAGGTTGCCATAAAGGGTGCTTAGTTCGTTTCTTTTCCATGAATTTAATTTTGGTCAGGTCCTTCTGCCTCATCCAACAGGCACTAACCCCTCAAGCCTGTAGGCCGTGGTCCTCTGTGTCTTACCAGGGCGTTGCACAACTTCGATTCCTTAATCCCACTTCCCCCCATTGCAACTGGCTCTGCCCCCAGTCCTGGAGCATGACATCTGAGAAATGCTTAGATCAAAGCTCTCCATCTGCCAGTGGGGTTTGGCCATTAACCTTTTGTTTATGTACCTGCTGTGCAATAGAGAGGCACTTCAGATATGTTCTTGCTAAACAAAGACAGGCGTTTAAACCGAGCAATATGCTTTATGACTCTGGGCATGGTTACTCCACGTCCTCTTTGACTCTTTTTTCTGTAGAGATTAATGTTGGGATCTTAAACATCCCTAATGCCTTATAGACAATCCATTAACGTCAGTGTCTCCTAAATGGCTAGCCATACCATTATTTATAAAATAGGGATCCCTTCCTAAAGCTACAGCTACCAATCCCTTGATTTCCTGAGCATATAATCAGGCGTATTATCAGCTGTGGAGCATTTTACACCGCTACATATTTTTTACTATATAATGAGCTGCGTGTGTGTGAGTGACATACAAAAAATAGATGAATATTGCTAATGCACTTACTGCAATGTATGAGCTGGTTAGACACGAAATGCAGACAGAAATCCGCCTCACCTCTCAAGCTAATTTTAGTCTCTCCCTCTCTTCTCTCTAGCTGTGTGTGTATAAAATCACTCGCAGTCTGACAGCATTCCAGTAACCTGTGCCACTCGCAGAGCGCGATGTACTTACTAACCATCTGCTTGCATGGCATGGGTTAACTGAGCCTGTGGGATTGTGCTTACCTAAACAAAACCACTGCAGTGAGGGGAAAAACAATGAATGGGTGGAGATGATCAGCCCATGCATTCCAGCTAGTGCAGTCCAGGCAGCAATGACAGCCTGAAGGTTGCAGCAGCATCGGGATCTGCATTCCAAGTGCACAGATCTTACAGTCTGGAGTGATTTTACGTGGAGCTGCTTTTTATTTGCTGAGCCATGGCCAGTAACCAGGCCAGCCTGCAGGATGATCAGAGCAGGCACTGCAAGTTCTTATCCTATATGTTCTACCAGGCTGTGAGAGATCACAAGCCTGTGTGGATGCTGGAAGACATGAGAACTATGGAGTATTTTTACTGGGAGGAAAATGCCAGCCTCAGAACCTACTCACCTTCAGAAGCCCTTCTCTATGCAGTGGTGCATAACCACCTGCCTTATGCTCAGTATCTGCTGTCTCATTTTCCAGAGGAGGCTCTCAAGGTGCCTGGGGAACACTTCTGCTATTGCCCATCCTCTGCTCCTCACTTGGCCATGGCGGTCACATATGACAGGAGAGATATCTTGGGGCTGATCATCAAAATTGCACACAAGCTCCCCAGCTTGAACTCCTACATCAATAGGACTGGCTGCTTTCATCTGGAAGATGGGAAAACCCCCCTGCACCTTGCCTGCGAACTGCTGAGGTCAGAGACGGTCCTCATCCTCCTCGGGAATGGAGCTTCTCCCAGGATAGAGGACAGTAAAGGGCTTACTCCGCTGGACGTCATCCTGGAGCAGATGTGGGACTCCAAAGTCAATGTGGCATCAAAGAAGCTCTGCCTCGACTACCTCTTGCTCTTCATGCCCAACCCACAGTTTAAGATGCGGAAAGTTCTGCAGGAGCATCCGGACCACTGGACAGCTTTGCTGGGGGAAGACAAATTCAACAGCCTGGTGGGGAACACACCTGCTTCTTTATATCTGCAAGCTATGCAAACTATTCTCCAGACTCTTCCCCCTTCCCACTTCCCTAAAAGCATCCAGGAACTACCTATACCTCAGGCACTAAAGCCCTTACCATCTTATGGCAAAAAGCTACCGACAAAAAATGTGGTAAATGTTTTTCCTTGACTTTATTCGCTGGGTCTTGGATTTTCAAAGGCAACTTAGGGGAGCTGGTCATCCACCACCCTCTGTATTTTAGTGTGATTTTAGTACTTAACATATTAGGCTAAGCTGGAAAATCCAATATTTTGTGACAAGATTTTAAATGTCTTTTCTAATTGATTGCAGGCACGGCACTTTTAAAAGCAAAAGCCTTCCTTGTTTTCTGTTTTGTTGTGCATGTGAAGGGTTAACTGTATCGAGACTGTGATATGTTTGGTTTCTTAGCTGTCAGCTGGTATCAGTGTATCTGAATTCCCAATATGATAACTGTATCCTGTGTAACATACCTGCCTAAAAAGGAACTACGTGCCCAGTGGGATTTTCAAATGGTGTAACTATGGGACTGTGTTCTGCTAGAGCTGGGAGAAATACCATCCCGTACCAACAAGGTTCAAACGTCAGGTTCCCTTTCTAACAATGATCCAGCATCATCTAGTAATAACGAGATGCTGATGCTGCAGGGATGTAGAGGCAGTCCTGCAGGGTACCTGATTTTACTGAGTTACTTTACAGCAGGTCATAGCGTGGAGGGCATGAGTTCAGAGAAGGGCAGTGAGTGTATATTCCTGGTGGGGGGATAGAGACGGGCAGAATAGCTAACAGAAAGCATCCTGTCTCACCCGGGACGGAGGGGGTTAAAGGCAGTTCTAGCCCTGATGCCTCTCCAGACTTGTGCAATGGGGAAGGAACCATTTTCCCCCTGTTGTCCAGTAAACAAATGGAAATCAGAGCAGGGCCAGTGGAAGCCCTGTCCTTCATAAGTGACATTATTTCCTCTTGACTTGTGTTTTAGGACTGAACGTATCTCCACAAGAGACGTAGCTCACTAAGTTGATTTCCCTGTGGGTCTCAGAGCCACTGGCATTTGCTAGTTATCCTAAGCTGATGTTCTGCTGTTAAAAGTTGTCACTTGCCAATTAGAGTATTTTTGCCAGGTCCACACAGAGGGCCTAATCCTGGAAAACACAACAAGTTCCCATTGACTCCCCTGGGCACTGCAGGCAGGATGTGTTTGCAGAAAGCAGGGTTGGGGCTGCCCCGCTTTCTGGGGAGCTCTGCGCCTTGCTGCCCAGACAGAGCTCTGTCCATTCAAGGCACTGGTCCTGCTCTCTCGGCCATGATCAGCACCAACGGAGCAGTGGCAGGATCCCAACTCCCTTTGGGAGACATGCCTTATTTTGGACCCCAATGTTCTCCTCTCTTTGTAAGTGCAACCCTCTGCTCTGCTGAAGTAGCATAACCCATTTCCCCAGATCCGTACTAAATAGCAGTGAAGAAATCACTCATCTCTTTAAATAAATTTGGAGCCAAAGGTTGTGAGGCACAAATCCCTTTTAGCAAGGCTCTGGCTAAGAAAGGATGTGCATTCACATCTCAATTGCTCTGTGCAAAAATGGCTCTTGTCTCATCTGGCTAATTCCCTGCCTGTGCCAAGGCGGCTGTGCTGGAGCTGCACCCTTTTTTCCATCAGCACAGGGAGCACTTCCGCTCCGTTTCCCTGTGCACAGGGTACCTCCGCGATGCCAGACACAGCCAGGTGGAGATTTCCTGCAGGGCTGCGCAACGTGCCGGGCACAGCCAACTGGAACACCCTTTCTGAGAGACCAGGATGCTCCTCCCAGACAGCTCTTCCCACATGCCGTGAAAGCACCTTGGTGCCGGTGCTGCCCATGCTGCGCTAGGTGAAGATGCAGGCTTGCTTGTGAGATGGAGAAAATGTCAGCCCAGCCCTAAAAGTGGCAAGCAGGCCACGAAGGGGTTAACCCTTCTCCTGAAATCTCACATCCCTGGTGCTGCAGTGTCCTTCCACCCCTACCCCTGGGGACTCACATGTCTTTCCCCATCTGTCTATTCCTCCCTGTGCGATGGGGGAGGGCATGAATGGTGGCGGAGAAATTCAGGGTCAATCTTGGGCGAGGGTTTTGCGGAGAGGCTGCTCGCTCAGCAGCTTCTGCGGCAGGCGGAGGCTGTCACAGCTTGGGAAGCAAAGCAGAGCCCAAGGCAGATTTGCATTATAAGCGGCGGCTGAGCTGCTTCTGCCAAGCCCTGCAGGCTCCCCAGCCCTGGCAGCCCCCAGAAGCCCAGAGCTGGAAGCAGAGGACAAAGCAGGCTCTCGCTGCCCAAGGCTGATGAGAGCAACGACACAGAGCACTGCCCCTGTGGCACCCCTGGATTCCAGAGGAGCAGGATTGGGTTTGTCCCCAGCAGCAATGCGGTATCTCATCCGGATGTCGGTGGGCGAGAGGCAGAGGAGGGTGGTGATGGATATTATTAGAATAGTAATTAGGCCCTGGGAGCAGAGATCCCGGGGAAGGAGGGAAGGGAAATCATCAACTGTTATTGCACTGGCTCGAAACCATGAGAGTTTCGGTGCTATAAAGAGTTTCAGAAAAGACAGGAGGGAGGGGAAGGCTGTTCGACCTACCTGTAAATCAAAGGAGGCAGGTAGGGATTCTTGGCATTAATGAGTTAGCACTTTCTAATAAGGCAGGGGGCTGTACCCAGAGAGCAAGAGCAACTCACTGGGAGCAAGTGGGTCTAAAATGGTGCAGGGATCTCTTGTTGATTATAATAGTTGTGGATCATTGCAAAGGCCAGGGTTCAGGCACTTCAGGCTTGATGGGTGAATTTGTAGCAGGCAGCAGGATGCTTGTGTGCATGCATTTGTCCATGTGGGAGGCTACCCTCTATCCACTAGCCCAGACAGAGGATAAGAGATGGATTCGCAGCAACTGCTCAAGAAACTCAAATTCTGGGGCGTATCTGCGTCTGGTACCACAGCCTGGAAGAAAGCTGCTGGCCCGCTGTTGGTCAACATGCAAAAACTCTTGGTATGCTCGGCCCAGTGCGCAACAGGCAGCTACCTGCACTGGAAAGATCGCTCCACAGCCCTCTCATTCCTCCTTTTCCTGACAATTTTAACAAGAGATAAGCACCAGCTGGCCCCCAGCTGCTAAACTACCATCTGACCTCCATGTGCAGTCCTGCTGGGCCAGAGTTGAGGGCCATTAGCATTGTGGTGACGACTCTTTCCATTGCCTGTAGCGATACGAGTGCAGGATGGGGTGTCCTTCTGCTGGAGTGGAGGAATCTTCTCCCTAAACCTGGTTTGCTTATCTTGCGGTGACCTGCCTGTTAGTCTGAGATCCCATTTGTCTTCCCGCTCAGTACAGTCACATTACATCAGACACAGCCAAATCTACCTCAGCCCTGTCTGTGTTAATTTTTTTTCTCCATTCTTTCCAAGCCAGGTCATTAGCAAAAGTAAACTCAAAATATTTTCCACACTTCCTGCAACCTGACAGTCCGTAGTCTTGAAAAATCCCTATGCTTGCATGTCAAATATGTTAGTGACTTTGTTAATCAGAAAGGGTGCTAGGTGCTGTGTAGTGATGTTTACATTTTGCGTATGTACATACTGAGTAGGTGTAGCTAAGATCTTTATTTCTGAACTTGGGAAAAAGAATAAAAGCGAGAGAGGAAAGGGAGAGGGCAAAGTCTTTGCTAATCTTTGGATTACAGGTTGGCTCTGCACATCACATTTTTTTAATTTCAATTTTGAGGAGTGGCATTGTAAGGATCTGAGTTGTGTGTGTATGTGTGACCAGTTTTAATGAGTGTCACTTCAGGGAGCATGGCGAGTGGCTTGGCGTGTGTTTGTGTGTGTGTGTGCGCGCGTAAATGTGTGGGCCCACGTGTGCACATGTACGTTTGTGTCTCTGTCTGCCCTCTCCTGGTAAAACTCATAACTGACTTATAGTGCTTGTACACATCAGTGATCAATGCCTTAAGAAAGCAGCCTTTTTACGAGATCAGTGTGTGTCCCAAGCTCTGTGCTGCTAACAGGTAAGGACATTTCTTCTTCTCTTGTAAAGAGGAAGCAGCTTTGCTCTTGAAACGGGTGTTTTACCCCTGAACACCTACCACAAGGGCTTCTGCTCACCAATAGCCAAACTGTCCAGCGCAGGGTTTGTGATAGCGGCCACATTTTATTCTCAAATACTTTTTTTTTTTTTAATAAAATCTATTAAACGTACATCTTTGTCTTTCTTTTCTCTGGGCTGCCCGCAAAATTCCGCCACCTATGACTTCCTAACCCTATGCTTCTGTCTATTTCTGCAGCACCATTAGCAGGAAGGACAGGCCAGATTCTGACCTCAGTTACAGCTCTTTACTCCTGAAGTAAGGCTTTTTAAATCAATTGCATCACTCCCGATGTTTGTTGGTCTAAAGAGAAACAGAAACTGTTCGTGCACTTATATTCTTCAAGGCTCCATAACTGACTTCAGCATATAAATACATGTGATGCTTAATCCCTGAAAACATTTTTTACATTTTTCACACTTTGAATGTATATAGATATATATTTTCCATCTCTCTAACACCGATGGGCAATTCCCTGTTCCCAGTTCCCTTGGCTTTTTTGGAATCAGCATGACAGTGACAGATGCTGTTGTTCACTGATTAAGACCGAATGTTGCCATGCCCAAGTACAAACGAATGTTCATTGTATGATACGACTTTCTTATAAAGCCATACTTTTGTAATTTTGGTTTCTCTTTTTTAGGGAAAAAGAAATCTTCCATATAATTGTGTTTGTACATTACTCGCTGCATGATTAAAGATAAAAAGATTGTAACGTGCTGGGAATAAAATATATATACATACCCCGATATAATTAGGTATATTAGCTGTGAAAATAATTTAATCTGATTGTATTACTGTAATAAACTTGCAGTATAAACCTGATGTGTCTTTTATTAGCCAGTTGGTCAAAACCACCCACCAGCATCTATTGCTTTCACTTTGGCTCATCTTGGTGTTTGATGATTTCATTTTGACTACTGAGCCATTACCTCCAAAAATGTGATCTGAGAAAGATAATATTTTCCTTCACAGGCCTGCAATAGCTGGCTGTGCTGCCAGGGGATGACCCCAGGTGATGAGGTGAACCCACATTTCACAGATCTCCTCCAAGGTGGTGATGAATCAGAAGAGGGGGCTCAACAGGGGCGAATGGTAATTGGTTTTGGAGATTTTCATCTTTTAGGTTTGAGTTCAGCTCATGGCAGCTTATGACAAAGCTGTTTACAGTGAATATAACAGTGCCAGCAGCCTCCTTTCCCTGTCTGGTTTGTATGCAGTCAACAAGCTCCTTTTCTTCCTAAGGTTTTTCGCTGTGAGGCAGGGTGCCATGGTAAGGCATGGAACTGGAACTGCTGGAACTCCAACTGCTCCTGTAGACTCAGCTGCTGCTGAAGGTCCTCAGGCAGATGTGCACCTTGCACTCGCTGTGCCACCTCCCTCGGGGTAAAAATCCACTGGCTTGTGTGCACAAACACAGACCACCCAGCTCCTCCCCTACCCTGTCAAAAACAGCTGCCCAAAGTGTTTCAGGTGTTGGTATCACAGGGCTTGGATTCCACCACCAACTGTACCCACAGATCTCCTCAGTGCGCACTAGTGCATACAAGGTATAACCCAAGGAGTTTGTACTTTAACCTCCGATTGCATAACAAGTTATTGGTTTCATGGAAGAATGAAGAGAGGGGAAATGTTTTCACTGATCTGACTTATAAAAGACTATCTATCTCCTTGCCTTCACAGTGGGAGATTTAGCCCTGAACTACTTCACCTCAAGAACGTGGTCCCCAGAGATGTAAGTTTTCTGGCTTATTTGCTTCCACCTTTCCTGTATTTGAGAATGAGAAGCTGATTCAATTTCTGTCGTGCCCTGGCAGTTCTGCCGAGGCTGACCATCAGGGCACTAGTGAGCGGCTCTGGCAGCTGAGGGAGCCCTCGGCTGACACATCCCTCAGAGCCAGTCTCATCTAGGTATCAGGTTTTTTACAACTGTAGTTAGTTGTAGCCCACGCACCAGCAGGCAGCAAGACACGTATTTAAATAGAGAGAGAAATATAAAGGGTATATTCCCTTGTGAGGGGGGAAGCACTGTCAGAAGCAGGTGATGCATTGACCGAAATCCTGCGCACGCCTCAGTTACTTGAGTGCACCTCCCTGAGTGAATGACCCCAAATGCAGCTGATATTGATAGGTTTGGCACATCCCATACTAGCCCGTGTCTGTCTGGCCAGCACAGCAGCAACACCTTCTGGGAGCAGGAACTGTGTTTTGCTGCACCACCACCACACTCAGCTGATGATATGGATGACTACGCGCGGCTCCAGCTCCCAAGACGCCCACAGTTGTCTCTAGCACTTGGGAAGTCGCTCTGAAGCCAAGCAGCCAGGTTTCTCTGGGAACAACTCCCAAAGGCTGCTTGAATTGGAAAATCAATGGTAATTTTCCAGACCGGGTCCCAGTTCCAGCAGGTTTATTGCTAGTGGGAAGGCTTTTGATGAATTTCATGCATACAGAAAGAAGATAGCTGTGTTCTGTACACCAGCTATGCCCACCCACGCCATCAGATGGGCAGATTCCCGTGCAGAGCTGTGAGGAGGAGGAATGATTATCACAGAGTTGCCAGACTTACAAAAGAAACTCTGGGAGAAAAAAGGGAAGAAAAGGATTAGGAGGGGCAGTATGGCAAGATCCCTTCTGGGAAGCAGCTCCTACAGTTAAACAGAAATAGGGAAAATAGTGTGGAGAATCCCAAGCCGCAGTACAAGCTACGAGAAGCACAAAAGCACAGAAACCACCCCCTGCCACTTTCTCCTGGAGCTCGGCTTCAGGATCACAGAGAGTGTCAGGTAGCAGTCTCAAAACTGAGGCAATGTAATGCCCTCGCCATCCACGTTCTGGCTGACATCTAGCTCAGGTGGTCTTTGTCTCATATGGAGAGATATTGTCATGAAGTCTTCAAGCTGGTGTAAGCAGGCACTGGCATAAGCGGCTCAGAGACACAGGTCTACCCTGCTGCTGCCTAACAGCTCCCTACCCCTGCCCTTGACCAAGCAAGCCCCAGCAAAGCTGGGTCACGGTGCTGTCACACCAGTGCCGGTGCCACCCAAGGGGACGGGGGCTCTGGTAACGGGAATGAGCAACCAGGCAGGTGGTATTACTCCTTTCCAAGGTTGCTTTTAACTTAAGCAGTAGAAGATCTTGTTCTTTGATGCAAAATTAAACAGGGGAGATTTCTAGTAATGCTGAACTAAGCCCCCCTCTATCATGCTCTACATTATGTGCACCTAACTGTCTCCTTAGACAGAGCAGACTTGGTATGCGTATAACAGTGAAAACTTCTGAAATGGGAGAAGGAGAGGCTGACAAGCATTAGAAAAGGAAATAATCACTAGAGCTGACTGGAAATTGATGTTTTTATTCCACCAAAAATTACAATATTGCAAAACAGGCTTCAATTCTGATACAGAATGAAAATTCAAAATATCAAAATTGGTATGGACTCAATTTTACAAAGAAGAAAACCGATCCAGATCTATCAAACTATTTCTTAAAGAATAGCAAAATTTTCATAATGTTCTAATATTTTGCTTTTTATTTTTAATATTTTATCATATATTATGGTGTTAAAGCACTGTAAAACAATGAAAATAGCATGCACTTAAATTCCTCAATAGTAGCACAATTTAACAAAACCCAAAAGACAAAGTTGAAATTTTCTTTATCAAAGCAAACTATTCTGATAGCTGAAACTCTTTGTTCAGATTTTCTTCTACCAGAAATTTTGTCAAAATAGGAACATAAAACCCACACTGCTGGGTCCACCCAGCACCATGCGTGTCTCCAGCACTGGTAAGAGGAGAGGCCAGGTAAGGAGAGCACCTTTGCCTAGCTGCTTTCTGCAGCGCATTCCCTGCTTACACCCTCAGTACCCACAGCTGTTGGATTGGGGATGTTAGAGGGTACATCCTTGCCTAGTCCTTTAGTATTCATCTTTTGACCTGGTGTCCCAAATTTGTCTAATTCTTTTTTGAGTCCGTTGATACAGGCACATGCACAACACCCTATGGCAGCAAGTTACATTTATCTGCACCAAAACTCAATCTGCCACTTTTTTGCCCATTCAGTTTAGTGAAGTCCTTCAGGTGTCTTTTGCTATCTGTGTGATGTTTGCATACTTGAAAAAGTCCAGTACCATTGCAAACACACAGATTTCACTGTTCACTCCTTTCTCCAGTCATTGGTTATATATTAGACAAAACTGGTTCCAGCACTGATCCCTAGGGGACCCCACTGCTGGCTCTTCGCCATGCCGACCACTAAATCCCACCCTTTCCTGTGCTGTAACCAGCTTTCACTCCATGAAATAATACCCGCGATCCGATGACAGCTTCATTTCTTTAATAACCTTTGGTGTGGAACCTTGCCAACAGCTTTTTGAGAATCCAAATACATTATGTTCACTGGATCTCTCCTTTATCCTCTATCCTTTTAAGTTAGATAAGTCATTTACAAACAATTCCATTTTTATGAAAGTACATTTTGCAGTAAAACCTGTTCTGACAGGAGACGTCAGAATTAAGAAGCATTGTCCATCAGAAGGACCTAAAGATTTTTATAAACTATGCAAAGTCTGCTCACAGAAGTATCTCCCCTGGTGTGGAAGTGTTGCCCTGTGTGGGATGGAAGATGGCAGAGCAGCTCAATACCTCACCCTGGTACTTCCCCATCCAGTTGTCCTTTCCACTGAAGACTTTAAAAGCTACATTTTAGGTTTGTAAAATGTAGCAGTGCATATATAGACCTGAAATCCTTATTCTGTATACATCTGTCTCTAGTACGGGGACAAATATAGGTTGGACTGCCTTTTCTATTTGTATCTCTCTTTACTGACCTCATCCCAAAACTTTCTGAAGAACATTATTGTATTATGTGTACGTGATACCCAACATAATTAGGCCCAGTTCATGAAGGAAATACTTATAGGGTCTCTATCAATAAGGTAATGACTGTCCCTCTGGAGCAACTCCCATCACAGTGTAAAGCACAGTGTCTTGAGATTGCAGGGGAAATCTAGATGAGATTTTTAAAAAGTGTCTTCTGATTTTGAGGCTTTGACAGAAGCTGCAAATGAGCAACTACAAGACAAAAATCTCTGTTCTTCTGCCTGGAAGGTGTTAAGCAGTGACACCGTAAGCAGTCTTTTTTTCTGAGTTTACAGATCTTAGAGAGATGCTATTTTCAGCTGTGATGCATATATTTTCAGACACTAACCTTCTCACCGATATAGTTGATTGCTTGATCAAATGTTTTTTATGGGACTCCTTCTGTGGGTAGAACTGAGCTTCAGTGATAGCTACGGGCTTTGGCTTACTTCTGTACCAGCCGGCAGAGCCCTGCATGGTGACAGACAAAGATAAAGTTACATTCCATGCATAATTTGGGATTTAATGAAAGGAAAGCAGAAATAGGAAAGCAGATAGGAAGAGCTCTGCCTAAATTAAGTTTCTGCTTAAAGGTGTGTTCCCTAAGCAATCAGAAATTCACGTTTGCTTAGAACACCTCACTCAGATCTGGTAAGCTTCAGGAAGGTGTAAGGCACAGCAAGTAACCCAAATTTGGGATCAGGGAGGCTGAGGGTAGCTTTCCCACAGACTTACCCAGCTCTCCTTTTGCAGAATTAACAGGTTCTAGAAGCAGATTTGTGCTTTGTGTTTTTGGAAAACATGAACCAGGTTTCAAAAAGTCTCAGCTTTACCCCAACACACATCATCATTATCATTATCCCTTCATCCCAAACATCAGTTAAATTACAAGGTCCAAACCTAGACCTGTCCATGCCCATTCTTGGTCGCCCTTTTGCAGATGTTTAGACCTGAGGAGCCCCTTCCATCATGTCCTGAGCCTTTGCCCCCCACTGCCTTGGGGGGGATGAACACCCAAATTTAAAGCTCTAATAATTACTGCACATGATACACAGCATACAGCATGAAAGCACATGCAAGCATCACAGCTGTTGTGAAAAAGGAGGACCTGCGTGAGTCTGTTCTTTTTCTCAGTCTCTCTTTTGCTCTTTGGGTAGAAAGACCCTGCCTCAGCCAGGCAGGACTCCACGAGTAACACTGGGGACAAACAACGTCCCAGTTCGGTGCTGGAGCCAGCTTGCCAGGTTTTGGCATGAACGCCAAGCCTCCACGCTGGACCTTTAGGTCACCACTCCTTGCCTTTAGGAAGATCAGGTCAGACTTTAAATAGGCAACTCCAGCTTTAGTTTGTGGTAGCTACTGCTTTTATTCTCCATGTGGACCTTTATACCATCCTCAGTAAAATCTAAAGACTGTTGAACCTGGGAGAACTGCTAATGAATATGTTCTCACCAGCTAAAAGCAAAAAAAAGAGAGTGTATTTTAAAACGAAAGCCCTGCGTTTAAGTTTTACATTTCAAATGCTTTCAGTGTTTTTTCTTCTTCTTTCGTTCCTGCAGCGCTGCCTGAAAAGCCAGTTTTGCCCAGCTATTGTCTGATTCGCTACATGGTTCCCTGCATTTTCGCCACCAGTCCTCAAATCGCCACAGCTTTGCACTGGATCCATCTAGACCTTTTCTTCCGCCTCTCTTCATTGTTAGTACCTCAAGAGCTCTGTGGGGCTTTTGAACTCAAATGCCACCTTTTATTAGAAGAGAAAATAAAGATTGTAATTCATAAAATGGAGGAAACTCAGCTGGGCAAGGCAGGATAAAAATAAAAGGGGATTATGAACAACCCTCCCTTCCCCCTGGCTTCCCCTGGCTTGTTGGCTGCCAGAACTATGGCACATGAAGAAGTAAAAACAACTTCTTACACCTATGCAGCTGCTACCGATGATCATTTCCACACACCGCAATTGGCTTGTGGGCTTTTTTTACGACTCTTTTAATATTTTCCAGAGCAAAACTGACCATCCCCGTGGGTCCTGCTGGCTGAACACCAGCACGGCCTCGCCTCAGCCGGGCGAGCGGCCGCCGCGCCGCTTCCGGCCGCAAGATGGCGCTGCGCCCCTTCCGGCGGGAAGGCGCGGCCGTTGGCCGCCGTGAGGGGACGCGGGGACGTGAGGCGATCCTGCCGCCGTCATCCGCCCCTCACCGTGCCCGGTTGATGATGATGGCACAACTTTTGGACGCAGTGTCCAAACCAAATCCAAATAAGCAAAACCACTTACAGGGAGGTAGTGCAGGTGCCTTTACTGTCAGCCACCAAAAATTTAGGGTTTATTCCAGCAACAGAAGGGCCTCAGGTACCCTAGAAGTTGACCCTAGAGCTGGGCTCTAAACAAAGAGCTATGAACAGAAGCAAGTTGTTTTGCATGGGTCTTGTGGGGGTTGCTGGGCAGAGATGAGTTTCAGCCCTTGAAGAGCAGCCAGCCATTTCCCGTCCTCTCATCTTTGCTGTCTCCGAGAGACAGGAGAAGCTGTGGTGGCTGAAGCTGGTGCTGGGTGGCTGAGAGGCTCCATATTTGTATTTAGCAGAGCACGTAAAATCCAAGCATCTGAGGCAGCCCCGCTGGTGCACTATTCCCGCGCAAAAAAGCTCATTGGACAGAGGAGTCGGAGGTGGTGGAGCTGCAAGAGCTACCATTCTCCCCTTTCTGAGGAGAAGGCTGGTGAGGCTGACTGTGACAGGACGTGGAGGAAGGCATTTCCACTGCGGCTGGGCAAGGAGCCTGCCCGTGATCGTGGTCACCTTCTGCAGAAAGCAAAGGGTTGCTGAGGTTGATACCTATCAGGAGCAAGGAAAGGTACTGCCAAAGATGTTTTTAGCTGTGTTTCTGACACATTTGATTAAATCTCAAATAGCTCCCTAGACAGTGGTAGCAGGCCTGATAGCCTAAAGTCTCAGCTAACAAAAATCAGTATAGCTTTCTGGAGCTATTGCCCTCTGATCTGTGGGTCTGTCCTTTTATTTTCATTCCTCTCTGCCTCAAGGCTAATCAGCAGAGCTTGCAAACCAATAACAAATTGCTTAAAAATCAGCTTTATATGCAAAGCCTAAAATAAAACATCTGTATATATCCCAGAAGCCTTCAAAACCTTCTGGTTTATTAGTATCTCTAAAATAACTTTTCTTTCCTGACTCTAATTCCAGCCAGAAGCACTCAGATAATCCTCGTAGGACTGTTATGCGTATTTCCAATTAAGCAATTTATAAGCACTGGCTGCGAGGAGCTTTTTGTTCTTAAGGAAATTATTTCTTCATTAAGCATAAAACAAGTCTTTTTTTATCCCTGCTTTATCTGAAAGCCCTTGTGCCCCCTTCACATATGGTTTAAGTACTGAGCTATGTAGAAGGAGATTAATCATCTTGTAACCCAACACGCAGGCGAGACATGGCAGCTAGGTCAGCCGCATAGGGAATAGGCTTTTCAGTGTTTGTTTTCAGAGAGAAGTCAGACAGACAGACACTTACTTTCAAGCTACTTGCCTTTGCCAGAGGCAACCCACACAATCACGAGCCCTTCTGGGGTCTGAGTCATGAAGAACTGCCGCAGATAAAATGAAGACAGTCAAGAGGAAAAAAAAAATCCCATTCATACCCAGCTAATGAGTAGAAGTTCCAAATTGTCTCTTGTTTTCCAGGCTGGGTACCTTAATTAGATGAATCACAGAACACTGAGGGTGGAAAACACAGGCAGAGAGCTCATAAGAGTCCACTTCGTTCTTCTACACTAGCAACATTATCTACCTCCCTGCCAGGGAAGAATGTCCCTCCATTTCTTGGACAACAAAGTCTCCTGGCACGAGGCATGGACTAGCATGGAAAATGAAGAGCAGAAATGATGTATGATCGACTTGAGCTAGTAGCACAAGCACTCTATTCCTATTCTTCTCCCCAAATCCAACTATTTACACTTCCTGTAAAGGCACTTACTAGCCCACTTTCTGGTCAAGGTCAGACCCATGACAAAATAGCATGAGTTGCACTGAGCAGCAACATGAGGGACCAACTTCAAAGTGATGGCCCACTTGCTAGTATTTGGAATTGACTCATCAGAAGGCCTTCTGATGTGGTAACAGGAAGACATTATGAGCCTTGGGCATTCCTGGGTCTCTGGGAAGAAACCCCATGTTAGTGTAATAAGTAAACTGCATTCCCTTCATCTTTCTCTAAGCCAGATTAGAAGGAGACAACCTAACAATGGGACAGTTCCTGAATGTCTAAGATTGATACCTGGTATCAGTTTACAGTAGCAAGTGTAGAGACATGGAAGAACTGATAACAGAAAATGTAATTAGTACAGTTAGTAAACAGCTAACCTATAGAAATGGATAAGAGACCAAGACATCGCATCATGTAAGCCTATGCCAATGCTTAGCTTGCACAGGGTCAGTGGGAAATGTGTCATGTATTCTGGTGGAACCAGCAGCGCCACGTGTTTCTCCCAGGAATGGGTGTGTAAAATGGCTGACGGTAGTGGAGCTGGTAGTGGTGTGTTCAACTGTATAGTTCAATGTAGACATTGTATAGTTCAGTGAAGAGACAATGAGTTCAGAATGAACTTAAAACCTTGAGGTTTCTTTCTTAGTCTCTGTATATCATGCCATGCCCAGTGACACCATTTGTCTCCCTTTGTGTTATTGAGCAGATTTTTTTTTAGCAGCACAAGGAAGAAATGCATGGCTGTAGTTGCCTCAGCAAGCCCAATGTTATTGTGTATATTGTGTATATTGGTTATGCAGTTTTATGATGTCTGTCTCTGTCTTAAAGGGAAATAGGTTTTGAAGAGGGATTTGAAGGAAGATGGGGTAATATGTGTCATTGTGCATGAGTCCTGGGACAGAGACAGCTCTACTGGCAAATGGAGAGTCACTGATCCGCCAAGTTAAAAAAAAATGTCACTTATGTCATGGCCGCATGAGAGAAAGGAGGAGGATAGAGTGACAAACAAGTCATACTTGGTGCTCAGCGTCAGCGCTGTTGTCGGAATGGAGGGGAGAACAGCAAAGTAAATGTCAGAAACAGATAAACAGGATGATAAAGGCACTGTAAAAAGCAGAGATGTGTAGAAAATAATGCTGTAGTGGGAAATCAAGGATGAGGAGGGAAAAGTAAGTGTCAATGATACTATCATTATGCAGGGCATGAGGTTAATCTGGAAGCTGTGCTTTGGGTTGGCTGCAGTGTCAGAGAGGCCAGAAAGGGGGGACATAATGTCAAGCAGAAGATAAGGTAGAAGTGGGCAAGAGCATGATCTGTCCTGAGTTAGAAACGTTGCAGAAGAAGAATCATTGGTATTTAGGCATAGCCTAATGTGGAAAAGTGTACAGAGAGCAACAGGAGCTGTCTGGCTACTTACCTGAAGGAAAAGGGACATGGCAGCATCTTAGTTATAAAAAATAAAAAGAACAAGAGGAGACAGTCAAAGAGAAAGATCAGGATTTAATTTGCTTGGTGTTCAGTCAGCAAGAGACGTGGGGGTGGCAATATTACCAAAGCAAAGCTGAGTTGAGGGAAATAGATTAGAAGCGGTGAGTCAGATGTGTGAGCTCACTGTTGCACAGCTGATATTTGAAGCTGCAGGAAGAGTGAGGATCATATGAAGCTCCAAAGGAGCATTTCTTCCTGTGTTTTACAGTTCAGATCCCATCAGAACACACACAGTTCAACAACCCTTAGTCATCACAAACCTGCAAGAGCACGTCAGAGGCAGAGAAGAGAAAGGGAGAGCAGTGGCCAGATATGGAGCTGCAGGACTATTCCTTGGATAGAGGTAGGAATTTGAGAGAAAATCCCTCTCAAATTTAGATCCTCACTGAAGACCTCACCTCTTGGGGGAACCCCTTGTGAGTAAAGGTTTAGGACATGTGCGTCAGCTGCTGGAAAGCATTTTGTAGCCAATCCAGGCAGTACCTAACCAGATGATGCATAACAGCACATGGACTATGGAGGCACTAGTCATATTTCTGTCTATAATTGCACTCATTAAAATAATTTTGTTTAAACAGCTTATCTTTGCTTGCTTTCCAGCAATACCGCTGAAATCTCTTGTGGTATCCAAATGCATTTTTCTCCCCTTACTCAAGCTTTTGTGAAAAGGGAACCACTTTGTGACATCTCCTTGATTTTTATGTACCTGCCTTAGTGACTGTGATAGCAACATGCTCCTCTATTGCTCTGGAAACTAGCTTTACATGCACTGTTTCATCTACTCCTTAATTCTTCCACTGGGGCACTAAATCTGGACTAAGCTGAAATACTAGGACAATAATTCTTAATCCACTGTGGAACATTAACTGAGTGTTAAGACAGTGATTTGCTGTATATTATGAACGTGGATCCATTTCGTTTCCTCTCTGGAGATGCTGATTCACTGATGGAGTGATGTTCTTCCAGGCAGGAAAAGATTAAATAGAGACAACAGACTCAGAAGTAATAAATAAGGCTGTAGAACAAAACTGCCTGATATTATATTATTTTAGAAGCCATATATAATCATGTCATCAGAGATGTGTTGTGATGCACACTCGCAAGGGAGCAGAGTTAAGGTGGTGCCTCTAATCTTATACTGTGCTAGTTTGTGAGGTTACGGAGTTTAAAATTGTGTATTTTATATCACATCAATCCAGCACTGGGAAGGAGGTTTGCATCTATTTAGCTACAGCAGCAGTGTCTCCTTTTGGTTCTCTCCTAACCCCATCACAGTCAAAGTGTTCTTCAAAGGAACACTATTCCCCCCGCTTCCCAAATGCAAAACCGAGGTGCTGGAGAAGAGGCAGGTCCTCTACTCCCTGAGCTTAACAGAACATGCAGAAGAAAGCAACCGTGTTTCCTGGTCCCTGCTTCTGTATGCAGTATGTGGTCACACCCTCTCCTTACTAGTGCACTACTGCAGAAAGGCTGCACAGCTGAAACTCTGAAGACAAGTTTGGATAGTGCTTCTCTAATAGACACAGAGCACAGGCTGCGATCACAGGCAGCCTGTCACAGAATTGTCACATCACCCTGTCTGGAGGGACCATCTTCAAAAACAGACAGCAGCAATTGATCAAAGACAAAGCTGTTGCCCTTCTCTCTTGATTTTGTGATTCTCCGGTCATCCTGGTTTCAGCTGGGATAGAGTTACTTTTCTTCCCAGTAGCTGGTATAGTGCTGTGTTTTGGATTTAGTATGAGAAGAATGTTGATAACACCCTGATGTTCTAGTTGTTGCTAAGTAGTGCTTGCAGTAGTCAAGGACTTTTCAGCTTCCCATGCTCTGCCAGGTACACAAGAAGCTGGGAGGGAGCATAGCCGGGACAGCTAACCCAAACTGGCCAACAGGGTATTCCATACCGTATGATGTCATGCTCAGTATATAATTTAGGAGGCGTGATCTGGGAAGCAGTGATCGCTGCTCGGGGACTGGCTGGGCATCGGTCGGCGGGTGGTGAGCAATTGCATCATGCATTACTTGCTTTGTATATTCTATTATTATTATTATCATCATTATTACTACTATTTGACTTTATTTTATTTCAATTATTAAACTGTCTTTATCTCAATCCACGAGTTTTCTTGCTTTTACTCTCCCGATTCTCTCCCCCATCCCACTGGAGGGGGGGGCGGAGAGTGAGCGAGTGGCTATGTGGTGTTTAGTTGCTGGCTGGGGTTAAACCACAACAGTTTGGGTTAGCTATCCTGGCTATGCTCCCTCCCAGCTTCTTGTGCACCTGGCAGAGCATGGGAAGCTGAAAAGTCCTTGACTACTGCAAGCACTACTTAGCAACAACTAGAACATCAGGGTGTTATCAACATTCTTCTCATACTAAATCCAAAACACAGCGCTATACCAGCTACTGGGAAGAAAAGTAACTCTATCCCAGCTGAAACCAGGACATCGGTCCAGAAAGCAGCTGGGCTGATATTGTTGTCCTGGCTGCTGTTCATACTGGTGCTGCGGGCTTACCAGACCACCCTTCCTCAAGCTTGGGACAGGCAGCACATTGGGAATATTGAGCATAGGCAGAAGGAAGGGGCTCACTGTTTCTGTCTTTTCAGGGATAATGGCCAAATGGCACACATTTCAGCAGTCCTTTGAGTGCACTAATCTACTCCAGGACCAAAAATTGGTCCATGAGAATTGTGAAAATTAGGTAGTTGTAAAGGTTGTAATTCTTCTCTGAGTGGATCAAGGTGCAGAAGAGAATCTAAGGTTGCTGGTTCATTACAAGAAGCCACACTGCTGTAGGACTTAGTGTTAACAAAGAAGCATTGCTTGCCTCTTTTATCCTGAGCAAACAAATGTCAGAAAACCGACTGGTGACTGCTAGCAGGTTATGAGAGGGTTTGGGTCTCTGAGTTTTCTGTATGTGCAGAATTCCACAAAAGCTCTCTGCCTGTATCTGGGAACTACAATCCATTTCACCTAATCCAGACTGTTAACTTGCTAAAGAGAACTGAAGAGAGGGCTTGATCCTTGTTCCTATGCAAAATCAGGAAGGCAGAATGCCCCATTTGTTTTTGATAGTATGTTGTACAGCTGTGAGAGATCGAACCTGCAAGACATGCTCTGGAAGTGACCTTGCTCTCTCCTGCAGGTGAGGGTGCTCTCCCAGGCCTGGAGCATGCGTCTTTAATGCCCAGCTCTTCTCTTTAGCTGTAGGAAGGGCTGGATACATATGCTGGCGGCTTACAATGCTAGCCACTCTCACTTCACACTTTGGGGAACTTCAGTGTTTCACAGCAGGATCGTAGTTGACATTCTTAGCACATTCCTTTCATTTCTTTCCCCTGGCATAGCAATTGATATTCCACACAGTGCTGCCTCATTTCTGGTCAGGCTGTTCTTTACAGTTTATTTTTAAGGTTTCCCCCCCAAACTTGCCTAGTAAGAGCTTTTGCATAATTGCTCTCAAGATTTGCATTTCAACACAGTATTAGTTCTTAGAGCTGGCTTCAGGCTCATGTCACCACCCTACAAGGTTAATCCATACAGCTGACTTAACTGAATGATCTAAACACAGGAATACGCTTTCGCTTCTATTCTCAGAACAGCAACTTTCTTGACCACTTTTTTTTTTTTTTTTACTTTTACTAATTCTGTTGCTTCTGCAGTAGGTCTTAAAACTCGCCTCCTAATTGAAGGGTGCTGCAGTATCTGTCAGAAGAATTTTTTGGTGTATTTTTCTAAGTGCTTGTTGGATTTCCCAAGTTTTGCATCCTTGAGGTAGACCTGGCTGATTTGTGACTGATGGTGACAGAGAGGTGGTTCTCTTCTTTCTTCCCCTTTAGTCATCTGCTTTAAATTATCATCAGTGATAGGTTTGTTTATCTTCCTCCTTACAGGTTCACAAGGCTGCAACACCACCTATGCCATTGGATTCAAAGAAAAAGGATGACAGACTGAACCATATTTGCTTTCCAAAATCTAGCTTTAAAGTTTCCCTCTGGACTGGAACTCCCTGATTTTAATTAATTTCTGAATGCTACTGATTTAAGTATTTCCTTCACTTCTCTCCCCAGATAAATGATTCTTTTTTTTTTTCTGTGAGGATTATCTATTTGTAAAGGTTCCTTGATGTTCTGCCTACACATTCCCTTTGCTTTGGATCATTTTAGAATTCTCCTATTTCCAACTGTTGCTCTTATTATGATGGTTGGACTCTTGCACACAATTTAAAAACATCTTCTGTCATTCTTACCTTTGCAGTTGTTACTTTGCCCCGTTAGTTCATTTTGATCTTTCCTCACTAGCTCCAAAAGCTTTTTTTTGTTTTTAACTTGGCAGATAATGTTCCTCAAGTTCAAGCTCTTGTGATCCTATCTGCCCCTATCTGCCAGCATCCGTAACCTTTTCCTTATAAATAGTTCTTAGCACTTTGCCAAGATGTCATAATAAGAACAAAGTGGGAAAAAGTACAGATGCTAATGACATTTATTGAATCCTCCAAGTAATGATCCTTGGCTTCATCTCCTGCCAAAATGTGCTTGATATGCTATCTTTTTGGTCTCTTGCTATGGGTATAAAAATGACCTTCCTCCTTATTCTTTGGCTGTAATTTAAAAAACTCTTGTTCCAAATAGGTAGTTTAACTGCCTTACTTGGCAAGTTTAACAACCTGAGTACCACTGGCCTATTTCTTTGATGATAAATGAAAGGGGATGTAAGTGGGGAGTAAGCTACTGTCACACCATCTCCCTGGGTGATCACAGTCATTTTTTGGAGTTATGAGCCTGTTTGAATCTCTCTCTACTAGTAAACAAACTGGCAAGGTAGTAAACAAACTACTAGTAAACAAACAAGGTAGTAAACAAACTAGTAAACTCCTGGCAAGGCACAGCTAAACTCATGCAGCCTCCAAAACAAGATAGCTGCATCCAGACTGCCCATTGGGAGCGATCTGTAGCCTTTGTCAACCCCCAAACCATGCGCAGGCATTGTCTGGAAGAGTGTAAGCTGACCCAGACCAGACCTGTTCTGGGGGCTGTGCTAGCTTTAACAGCATAGAGACTCTGTTCCAAGCCTGTGTCCAGGCCTACACTTTATGTCCTTTGGGTAAGGTGTATATTGTGCTTTGTTCCTTAATTTTTTTCTGGTGTGACTGTTTCTTGACTGAGTCAAGAAAGAGGTTCAAGATGCCTCTCCTGTGCTTCGTGCTCTGGGACTGAGGGTAAGGGGAACGTCTCCATTACTGCAATGAGATGTGATTAGGCTGTATGGTACCGTGATAGAAGGCAGACATTGCAGAGGTATCTAAAATGTTTTGTAACATTGTCTTTCTAGGCACCCTTTCTCCACAGCTTATGTCAGCCAGAATTTGGAAAATTTTACCTAAAATTCTTTGACCACACATAAAAATGAAAGTATGGCAAATATGTCGACCTGGTTAAAAATCTTACAATACTTTGACGTGGAAGTCTTACTTCTTCCAGGCTTTATAGAAAAAGGCATTTTTGGTATCAAGTAAGCCCCTTTTGCTGTCTCCAGGAAAACATGAATCAGCCCAATCATAAACTCTAACTAATTTTAATTTGGACACCCTCAGCAGAAGCTTGTTAGAATTTGGCAGCTAAATTCCTGGCTGATGACATCTGCAGCAAGCATCCTCCAGCCCTCCAATTTCAACGTGCCAGCTCATCTGCCTGTGTGCAGCTCCATGCTGCAACCCATAGCTGGCAGCTTCTCCTGTGGAGAGCGGCACACTGCAGGGTGAGGAGTGGGGAACAGGGCCAGCAGGCAGGTAAAGCAGATAAAAAGGGCAAAAGTTGGAGACTGTGCTAGGGCTTGATGTTATAGGAAGGAAGGAGCTGTGAAGAAGGAGAATAAGCAGGGAGAAAGCAGAACCAGCATTTATACAGCCCCATGTCTGTTCTTTCTCATCCAGCATTGAAACAAGCCAAGGCTTTCTTGAGTCTCCATGTTTCTTTGTTTGTTGGCAAGTATCTGTATTATCTGGTGATGAAGTATGTATCCTGTATCCCTCAAGTTTGTTGATTGAGTTTCTCCCTCATGCAACTGATCCCTATGGATGATAACAGACATCTGCTGCTATCAATTACTTATTAGCACATGTGGTAGAGATCTGTACTGGGGACCTAAAAGGTTTCAGTTCCATTTGGAGGTCACTGGGGTTTCGTATAATATCATTTATTTTCTATTAACATGGGAAGTGACTTGATAATTCCAATAAATTACTAGGTACTTAAAGTAAACCTGGCTGGAAATACAAATTTCTGCCCAGCTGAAAATTTTAACAATTGCCATTTCTCTTGAGACAAAATAGGAAAAAAAGTTACTGTATTTTTGTGGTAGAACATTAAAGCAAAATGCTCTTCTAATATTTCTCTGTGAGCTATGTCTTCAAAGGGTTAACAGGCATGAAGGAAATGAGGTGATCAAAGATTTTATGGAAGGATGACTTTGATCTCATAGATGGCATAAGGCAGGGCTTAATGCAAAATTAACATACTGTATGGGTTAATTAAAGGAAACAAATGTGAGAAAGCTAGTTCTACTCTTGAACAGCTCATTTAGCTTATCTTTAATGCAAATTGTCAATGCAATTCCTGTCATGAAGATAAATCTTATTAAAAATACATCACTTCTTCACACACATGTAAACCAAGGAAAGAATGTGCTCCTACCAGGTGAATTTTATGTTACTCAGCTGCAGAGCTGAGTGTGGGTTTCAGATGATGTGGGTTTCAAAATGCAGTCACTGTTGCTTTCATCTAGGCTTACATTTTCTGAAAAATCTTTCTGAAAGGTAATATCGCCCAGTGGACTATCAGAGTCCTTAATGAATGTGGAATAATGGGGGGCTGATGATTAAAGGGCAGACTTGGAACAACAAGAGCTCGAAACCCACATTCTCTCTTTACCTGTGGACTCATATTGCCAAAGGTTATATATCCTTAGGCTTCAATCTCCTTGAGATTTTCTATGACTTTCTATTGAGTAGAAGTTCAGATAAAAGGAAACTGTGAAAGCAAATACTATTTGAAACTATATAAAAATGTAAAAAACTATATTGTGCTTATAAATCATGACATCGTATTATCATTATTCTCTTGGAGCAGTTTATGGAGCAGTAAAGCCAGAATTCTGTACAGACATGAAAGTCAGTATCTATCTCCATCCCTCCACCAACATTAGTAGGAAATATTGCTAGACATTGCAAGCTAGGAAGGAAAGAAGAATATTAACTAGAGGCTTTTTTCCATATTATAGTCCCATGTTACAAAACAAACAAGTGTATAGTCCTTTTTTGTATGCTTACAGGACTTCCTTTCCACAGAGCAATGAAGAAGCAGAGATTCCTAAACATTTGGGAGGACAAAGTCTGACAACTACAACATTGGGGATACCTCTAAAGGCAGTGATCTCCCTCCCCTTTAAGGTGAGAAACTCCAATAAAACACATTTGTATGGGAAGCAGGCATAGAAAGAATTCTAATGATGTTTTTTCATTGTATTTTAAAATGTATGCGTAGAGTGCAGTATAAGATCAGCAAAATCTTTTCTTTCATATTTATGGCCCAAAAGGCATTGTCTCTGTCTCCATTCATTCTGCGTATACTTTCCAGGGCTAGGTTGAAGCTTGGTCATCTCACTGAAGTTTAGATCGGGCCCATGACCCGAAAGGGAGTAAGATACGAAGTAGGCTGTTTAGCATATTAAATTCTGTTCGGTGTCTGGTTCAGCCAGGAGGTGGCAGAGCAAGTCTAATTTACCACGTCTGAATCGCAGGCTCTAGGTATTTTCCAGTCTTGAGGCTGTGGAAAAAAGGGGAGTTGCTGCAGTTCTCCCATTTGCACCGTTTAGTGGGAACTGCCTGCACACCACACTCACAACATTTGCAAGGCTATTAAGAGGGTTCCAGCAAGCTTGCAGAGATCTCTAGGAAATGCTGCCTGGTCCTTTTTTTGTTTGGTTTGTTTTTTTTTTTTTTAGTTATAATTTTGTTCTGCTGACTCAACTCTGCTGTGCACTGGCAGTTTGACCAACCCGTCCTTTCAGCAGCAAGCATGAGTCTTCTGTGTGCACACGTCCTTGCAAACAAATGACATTGGCTTTTGCCCACTACAGCAAGTGAATGAAAGCACATCATTAGAGCAAGTGCTTGACAAGTATATACTACATATAAATATGTAGTATACAATTCTGCATAAGTGTTAATACAGATGCCCTCTGCTTTCTCCTCTTGGTTACTCCTTAGCACTGTAAGTGACTCACACAAAAAGCAGAGAGAAACCATGTGAGAGGGCAGAGCAGATGAACAAATAGAGAGAAAAAGCAAATAATAGAGAATGACAAACTGACCAATATCAGCTGAGATACTTTTCATATCAGCTTGAGCTGCAGTCCATGTCTTTTAAACTAAACAGCTCTGGGTTGGGTCAGCATATGATGGGGGTTGCTGGGAGAAAAACAGATATTGCACAGAAGTATCGCCAATAATCTGGTAGTCTAAACTGTATCTGCTTGTGAAATGATTCAATTAAATAAGCAACAGGCTTCAGCAAAATCTGTCTTTTTCTTAAGAGCTACTGCTGCTGGTTAGTAACAAAAAAGCAAATTTTATTAACAGAAAGAAGCCCCAAAATCTCTGTGTGTTAGGTTTAATGGGCTGCAGCAATCCCAGGATAGATATTGCTGCCTCCACAAAAGAAGGCATTAACTGTCTTCTACCTCTCAAGGAGATTTTTGTACGTCCCTTTCCCTGAGGCAGCTGTAAAAGGGGAGGTAGAAGAGGGGCAAGAGGAGAATGTAGTAAGCATTGTCTTGGGGTTTGATCACCTTTAAGAAAAGACAGGAATACTTTGGATCTTGCTGTTTTAAAGGACTCAAAAAACTGATAGATGACAATGGAAATAGAGAGAAGAAGCTCATTCAGTTAAGACTGCAAGAGGAACAGATGATGCAGAGGTTTTTGAACACAGAGTCAGATACAAAGGCAAGAGAACCATGCATGAGGGAGACAGGCAGTGAGGAGTGGTGAACAGAGGATTCTTTGCACTGAAAGTACTGAAGTTTTTATACTTTAAATTCTGCATTTATTGTCTGCCCCAAATGTCTACTGGTTTCAAAGCAGCAATGTACGATAGAATCTGACCCTAAATGGATGTAGCTGTCAAAGTCAACAATAGGAAACACAGATAGAAAGAGATTGGATATCTTCTCCGCAATCCTGCCTCTGGTGATAGTTACTCTAGAACTAATCAGAGGAGGGAGGGAAACTGTATTTCTTCCAATCCCTCTGCTAACAGTTCCATTGTTTTTTAAATTCTAAGAAAGGACCAACTATATAGCTGGACAGAAATCGAAAAAAATATCACTGATATTCTCCCCGGGGTTTTCCCCAATCTTCTAAAGTTTTAGCCAACTACAGATAAGATCTACGCCCTGAGCGCTAATGCAGGCAGTGCCCCCCAGACAGACAGAGACTCAGCTCTGGGCAGAACTGCTTGGGTGAGAGAAGAGGTCACCTACCATGGCCTATGTGGCCTTTGACTACTCTGCTGACACCAGATGTAGAGATGGCATTTGGAAGACCAACTTATGTCCACAGGCAACTGAAATGAGAGCAATTAGCACAAGCAGCCAGACAGACTGTGGAGATCCTTGTAACCTCCAATTGCTCCTGGCCAGGCTGGAGTTAAACTGACATCTACCACTGAAAGGCTACATATCTTGTGGTCCCTTCTCTGAGTTTTGCAAACAGTTCTGTGCACGTTACTGCAAGTCCTTTCACATCAAACTGAGGGCTGCAGCTGCCAGGAGGTCATCCATTGCTCGAAGCATCCAGGTCCAAATCTCTTATCTAAAACAATGGTGTTTGGATTGGAAATGCTATTTTGATTCTCCTCTTTTTTTAGTTGCCCCAGCCTTGAAGATGATGGCTTAGAATAGCTGGAATATTTAAAAACTCCGCCAAGCTCTGTGCTGACAAAATGGCAATTTGTATGTGCTCAGTACTTCTGGCTAATCTCAGCATAAAGTTCACATGCTGAATGAATCTTTTTTTCTTTCATCATTCAATGTATTAACTTGAGGTCATGCTCCACTGACACTTGCAAACAGCACCCGTCTCTGTCAGTCACAGCCATGCACAGAAGGACCTTGAAAGGAATTAACTCCATCTAATAGATATACCCAGCTTGCACACAGCCCCTCAGGATGCGAGTGATAGCGTTAGGGACTGATGTGAAATTGTGGGAGGAGGGAATAGGGGTTAGCCTACAGAAATGGAAACGCTCATGTTTGAAATGGTATCACAAATATATAATGTCATAGGTATTTCATTTGTGGCTTGTTTTGAGAGATCCACAAAACCCAGTAGTCATGGCAAAGCCAACTTCTTTTGTTTTGTATGGTTACAGTTAAAAAAGACCAAATGACACTTTGCAGTTCTGTGAACCGAAGCACAGTGCTCTGTACCACTTCACAAGAAAGAAGTGGTGACTGGATTTAGTTCAAAGCTGTAAGAAAATGTAGAGAGCAGACCAATAATACCAATAGTAACAGAGCTTTATTTCTGAAAGGAAAATTAATTCAGCAGCAATAAATAAAGGTGCTATTCACAAGAAGCCACTTATATTGCTGATGTGCAATGTCACATAAATGTGAGGTTAGGAAATGTGAGAATTAAGGTCATCTGTGCAATTGATATCTAAGGGTGGATCCATCCTTTCTTCTCCTTTCCTCTTTCTTTCTTTCCCCTTTCATTCCAAGAGCTTCAGGAGACTTCTTCCACTGGTGCAAGACTAATTGTTTTGGGATTGGGGGCAATTCCACCTCTGATTAGCAGGAACATGTATAAATTAGCACACCTCCCTGAATAAGGCTTTCTCTCACTAATGAGAAAATCTGTCCAGGGCATAAAGGTTAGGAGTATTCCATTCCAAAGATGAAGATTTGGATGCTCTGACTCTTGTTTTGCCTCCCTTTATACCCAGAATAGGTTTACTAGGCTGGTTGGAAGGAACTGACCGAATCTTCTGTGTTATTAATGTTACTTATCTGTCCATAGAATTATCAAGAGCTATCTTAGAAAAATATTAAAGCTGAGTCATATACCAATAAAAGCAAACAAATTCACTCTGGCAGCTGCAATAGTGAATTTAACTTACTCTTGCTATGCCTAGGCAGAGCGTGGCATATGGTACCGTGGTGATTTCATTTCATTTCAGAGTTTCTTTTTGACGTATCATGAAGTCTAATCAAGTCTCAAAGGGAGTTACTGGAAGAGCAAAGGCAACTCTTTCAATATACTACTGTGGTGGGTTGACCCTGGCTGGACGCCAGGTGCCCACCAAAGCCGCTCTATCACTCCCCTCCTCAACTGAACAGGGGAGAGAAAACATAACGAAAGGGTCGAGATGAGGACAGGGAGAGATCAGTCACCAACTACCGTCACGGGCAAAACAGACTCGACTTGGGGAAATTAGTTTATTTCCCCAATATTATTACCAATCAAATCAGAGTAGGATAGTGAGAAATAAAACCAAATCTTAAAAACACCTTTCCCCTACCCCTCCTTTCTTCTCCAGGCTTAACTTTACTCCCAATTTTCTCTACCTCCCCCCCTCCAGCAGCACAGGGGGACAGGGAATGGGGGTTGCCGCCAGTTCATCACACGTTTTCTCTGCCGCTCCTTCCTCCTCACGGGGAGGACTCCTCACACTCTTCCCCTGCTCCAGCGTGGGGTCCCTCCCACAGTAGGCAGTCCTCCACGAACTTCTCCAACGTGAATCCTTCCCACGGGCTACAGTTCTTCATGAATTGCTCCAGTGTGGGTCCCTTCCACGGGGTGCAGTCCTTCAGGAACAGACTGTTCTAGCGTGGGTCCCCCGCAGGGTCTCAAGTACTGCCAGAAAACCTGCTCCAGTGGATCCACTCTCCACAGGTTCACAGGTCCTGCCAGGAGCCTGCTCCAGCGCGGGCTTCCCACAGGGTCACAGCCTCCTTCGGGCACATCTACCTGCTCCACTGTTGACCTCCATGGGCTGCAGGGGGACAGCCTGCCTTACCATGGTCTTCACCATGGGCTGCAGGGGAATCTCTGCTCCGGCGCCTGGAGCACCTCCTCCCCCTCCTTTTTCACTGACCTTGGTATCTGCAGAGCTGTTTCTTCTCATTATTCTCACTCCTCTCTCCAGCTGCAATTGCTGTTGCACAGCAGCTTTTTTTGCTGTTCTTAAATATGTTATCCCAGAGGCGCTACCACTGTTGCTGATGGGCTCAGCCTTGGCCAGTGGCGGGTCCATCTTGGAGCCGGCTGGCATTGGCTCTATCGGACATGGGGGAAGCTTCTAGCAGCTTCTTACAGAAGCCACCCGTGTAGCCCCCCCACTACCAAAACTTTGCCACGCAAACCCAATGCAACTACAAACAAGGAGCTCTGTGCATCTTACTGCCACATGTAAAGCCACCTATGAGCATCGCTGGAGAATTGACCAGGTGTAAACGTCTAAATTCAATCTGTGCAAAGACCTCTGCATCTCTAATATGTACAGGCAAGCAAGCAGTGTTCTTCAGAGGTTGAAGCAGAGGTTGTGTGTGGATCTCCTCCTGACTCTCTGTTTTGATCAAATGTTCAGAGTGTGAAAAGCACAGGTGCTGCCTCGATTTTCCTAAACATTCAGCAAGATACAGCCTATTCATTGATGATAACTATGAGATTTCAAAGTGAAAAGTGACGTGTTAAGCAGGCGATAGGATTGTTTTACTGATTGAAATTGCAAGTGAAAAGATTATCTTTTCTTTTGAGAAGTATGCCAATTTTTAAGGCACAGACAGCAAGAAGAATGGTGATTTTCACAGGCCGGAATGCAAATTATTGAATGGCACAGTATTACTATGGATCCTGGAAAATGGAGATGTTAGCTGTTTTAATATGAGAGCTGTACTTACTCTCTGACCATCATTAAGCGGATATTGCTCAGATGGTGTGTTGTTCACAGTAATCTGGGTCTTGCTCATGTCTGACTCACGTCTCCTGCATTCTCATCAGGGATCTATATTTCTTACCATTCTGGCCTCCGAGGTACTGAGCCTCCTGTATCTTGCCGTATGTGGGAGGCCTGAGATCAAACATCAGGGAGCAGTAGCAGTCACTGCCAGAGTTTCCTGATATGAAGATGTCAGACAGTGCCCAGTTCTTGGGATCCAACATGGATTTTTCTTCTTCCAGCAGTTAAAGTGTACTTAAGGGGGGTGGGGGGAAGCCAGAATGTGAGTCAGAAAGGTGCAAACTTGTAGTTAGAGAAGAATGGGCTTTCCAGTTCATCTCATTCTTTTGTTTAACAGCCCTGCATCCTATTTTATATCATCATAGGGGAATATCCAGACCTTGTGCATTAAGGATGACAGAAAATGGACACCCATAGAAGTGAAGTGAGCAGGCTTTCACTAGACAATGTGCTTAGCTGAGATTCAGGGTGAAGAGGGAATTTTTTTTACACCAGGATTGCATGATAATTCACAAATGTCTGTTTGGATAGATTTGGATAGGAATCCAATCAAAATCCCCAAGGTCCCCAGCAAAGGTGTCCTTCAAAGAGCCATGATCCTCCACATAGACAGAGTGACTGTTGGACAGTCAAGGCTGCCTTGTGGTGTCAGACCAGAATCTCAGAAACCTTCTGCCATCAATGAGCAGATCCCCTTGCTCACAGCTTTTGATGATATTAAGGAGAATCTTAACACTAAGATAATTCTGCTGACATTCCCAGACCCTTTTCTGGAGATGATATTGAAGTACGAGGAGTGGAGCCAGACAAAGAGAGGTCAGTTTTCAGGAGGTGAAAGAAAAATTGTGACAGCAGAGCACAGCAGATTGAACAAGTCATTTAGTACGTAACAGTGACCACCATGCATGTGGTGATGGTTTTCTCTACTGCTCTGCATGCCTGTTACTGCAACTGAACAAAACTGGCCCTGAGTAGCAAATTTTCATAGAATGTGTAAATTTTGAATCCTGGGTCCTCCAGACTCCTTATGATTTTTGCTGTAAGGGGTCCATCTGCACCTCATCAAAGTCCTCATAAATTTCTGAATAGGTTTGGAATGGCTGACTAGATTATTGCTCTAATTTATCCACATATACTATCAGTAGTTACCTACTTGTTCTTTTAATTAGGCTAAAATTTGCCAAAGCATATGAAAAATTGCTTATCCCACTGAAAACAGAATTATATGCTGAGAGCTCGCAGCCCATTCTTCAACTTTCGCATAAATACTTTTATTGCGTATTTTTGTGTTCTGCATTAGAAGTGTAGAACGTGGGACACATGGGAACGTGTGCTGTTTGTGAACACTGTACTTTCCACCAGCATCTGCTCCTTGAGGAGGCTAAATGTGGAAGCATGTTCTAATGGTTGAGCTGTACAAACAGTTTATTCTCTATTCTGCAACAGCATGGGTAAAGCAGCAAAAATTGTATCTGGCTGAGTTGACCCAGAGTGAAACCTGACCAAGAGGCTTTAGTTTTGAGCTTCAGTTGTGTGTTGCAGGGAGACTCATTTTTTTAACTTTTGAAAAGTAAGTGTGACTGAATTTGACCTTGAAAGATCCCGTTGGGATGAGAAATAAAAGGTTTTATATTAGAAAATGTCAAAATCAAAAGTAGCAACTTTCCCCTCATTCTTTTCTTTTTTTCCTTTTTGCCAGTCATAAATGATTGTCCCAAATGCATTCAGACTTCACTAATAGCATAGGTTATGTCATCACACTGCTTTTTTCTGCAAATAAGCTCTTCATCCCAGACTTGTGGCTTGGCTGTTGAGTTAAGGTTTGCCACGAGGATGACGCTAAAGCAGTACACCACAGACTGGAGGGAGGGGAGCTGTGGACATCCTGTACCAGCAGCAGTGTCACTACCTGTGTGGCACTGCAACCCTGCAGGCAAAGGAAAAAGAAACGTCAAACCCTGGTAGCAGTGGGATAAAACTGCTTAGAAACTCTCAGCTACGGGTTGCCTTGTTGCCCATCTTTTTGTAAAGCAAGCAGGTTTGGCTAATTAATTAGGAAAAAGTAGGTGAATTAATTGGACTTAAATCCTTGGATGATGAATATTGACCTAAGCTTCCAAATGTCTGTGCAACAGCTCTCCTTTCTGCACATGATATACAAAGAAATGCCACATTCTCCCACTTCTAAAGAGTTTCAGAGTAATGTTTATCCTGACAGAGCCCATGTTGTAAGCATGTCTAGTTTTTGCTGCAGTTAATTCTTTCTAGCCTAGCAAAAAGGCATTGCGTATTTGAAGTTCCCTCTCTCTTGAAAGCCTTATTATCAGGCAGCGCTAGCTCTGAGGAAGACCTGCCTCAGTTGGGAGGCTGCATGTATTTGCCAGTGGGGCCATAGGCTGATTGAAGATCCACCGAGGCAGTCATTGATTGACCCAGCATCTCCCCTCCTCAGGAAGATCTCAGTGAAGAAACACTTTTCTATGAGGGACAAGGTTTGAATAAGCCTTGCTGTAATGAGTGCAAAAGGAGGCTAAATTCCCTTTATTTTTTCCACACCCTTACTCATTCCATCACTTCACTTTGGGTTTTACTGAAGTCAGTACATCAAAGATTGGCATAACCTAGAATATGCCGGAGGGAAGCAGCTTCACTGGTAACAAGTTGTTTTCCTTCTGGGATCTTTCAGAAGTGGTCTCTTTTCCTCACCTCTTTTGAACTGGTTAATTAAACAGGCATATTGGACTGACCATTCATGCCGCAGATTTTTGTTACACTTACTGATTTTAGAAGGATTTTTTTTGTGTACAAAGCTAAAGCAAAACTTCTGTAAATTGGAGGAGGTCCCATTTGCAAAATCAATGTAGTAAAGAATATAAGAAGAGCAATATTGCATGCCTTTATGTAAAATAATATCTGATGGCTATTTTGGTGAATTATGGAGACATTAATTGATATTGGAGCCTATGATGAATCTCTGCTCTAGGACAAATGTCACAGTTAGTATCAAATACCCAGCAGGGTCCTTCAGAGACACTGTGGAGACTGATACCTCTCTCTACACAGAGATGGTACAGGATAGCCTCACACTGTTCCTTTTCTCCAATCGCCTTCTCTCACAGCAGAATTCCTCCTAGAAGGGAGAAAGATAGTTCATTCTCAGTGGTCTGGGGACAATGATCAAATTTGATTCATGATAATCTGGATAAACAATACCTTGAACTGGTTGAAAACCGGTTCACATATTGTACAATTTATCACAACTGTAAGACTATAAAGAAAACATTAGATCATGTCCCACATAGCTGTATGTTCATTACCCACATAGCCATGGGGCAAATTCTTTCATATGTCAGATCTGATGTCTTTCATTGTCAGATTGTGCTTTTGTTGGGAGGGAGGCCAGAGTTGCTTCAGTTCTGATGTTACTTGTTCACAGAAAAATGTATGTTTAATTCTGAAAGAAAAAAGATAAAAAAGAAAAAAAAAAAGGCTTAGGTACTTTAATGGCCACATCACACTCCCAAAACAGCAACAGATATCACCAAACTACAGCATATCAGGATGATGGTTCATACCAAAGGCAAAATTGATCTAATAAGTCACCAAGAACACTCCTTTTGAAAGTGCCATGTCCTCACACCAACCAAGAGCTACCCATTTGAGCTCACTAGATGTGACAGCCCCGCTGTGACAACTGGGTGCGGCTTTGGCAATAACCTCTAGAAAAATATATAATGCATGGGCACTTCAGAGAACAGCACCATACAGAGGGCACTCTGGTGGAACAGAAACATTTGGAAAATGTTCCCATCACTACCCACGGTTTCAAGTCTCTGCAGAATCCTTCTTCTCTAGTACGTGAGCTGAAAACATACTTCAAACATACATCAGCATCTTTCCATTCATTAAGGTATTTATGTAGAGGTAGGATCTGCACTTGAGTCTACCTTGAGGGTGTAATTATGTGTTGCTAATGTAACTAATGGCTAGAATGTTGCTAATGGCTAGAACTGGTGATCCAAACAGCAGCATATGAAAGGTCAATATGCAGAATGCAAGGTTGTGTGGAGCAATTGGAGGAAAAATGGAGTCTGATTTAACAGAGTAAGAAGGAAGAGGGAGGGCAAGGGCAGTGAATGAGAGAGTAACAAGATGACTTTTAAAAATGGGCCCTGCAGAGGTGAAAACAAAAACCTTAACTCCATCAATTATATGCAATGAATGTCTTAAAAAGAAAGATAATAGATAAAGGAAGAAAGAAACAAACCCCAGAATCAGATCCAAACATTCAATGGATGTAAATGGGTGCAAATTTCAGAGGAGGCGTTTCCACGTATATCATCATGGAAACATTATGTGTATATCCCCATGGATGCCCTTAAAACATGATAGGAAGTGGCATGCCTTAAAAGGCAAGTCACGGTATAAAATTCTGATCTCATATACCCTTGAACATCCAAAAGTGGTTTCTACCAAGAGTCTGCATGGCACAAATGAAAGCAGGACTTAACTCCTACCTTCATGTCATTTGCCACCATACTTTGCATTTTCTCATGTGCCATCTGACAAATCCGTGTGACTGTTAACTCTACTGACAATCAGAAAATGTCAGAACCCAGTGCAGCGTTATTACAGGGATTTATTTGATTTCCCACATAAATTTAAAATAGTATCATATCTTAAAAAAAAAAAAAAAACAGGCTAATTTTCTTGTCTTGAAACTGTCTAGTGGTCACTTTTTTGCTTCTATCACTGCTTTGAGGTGCTGTCATTCATTTTAATGTAAAATGGTTTTGACACTCGTATAAGGTTCATTCCAGTATCTGATTAAACATTTCAGTTGCTACATAGCTCTCATCCCCATAGCATTTGGATGAGTACATCACTTGTCCAGGCCCAACTCCAGTGGAGGTAAGAATTTAAATCTTATTAAAATTATGCAACCAAAAAAAAAATTGATCTTTCATTTTCTTTGCTGGTTCTTCCCTTGCTTCTCTGCAGATGTAAAAACTAAATGTATCATTTTGGAAAAGAAAAACTCTATCCAACAGTATTAACCCAATTACTTGTCATTGTGGATGGGACCATTACAGTTGATATCATATACATAGTCACAAGTTAATGTATCATGTACTACAAATTGACTCGAGTTTTTTATCCTTGTAATGAGATAGAAAGGAGTGCTATGGGTCTACGACAGTGATAATAAAATAACAAAGGAAATAGGCAGGAAAAAGAGAAATAGAACTTGGACACTCTCTCCTTGTGCATGCTACTCCCACTAACGTAGATTTTAAACTACAAATGGCTTGAAGACCATGGTACCGCACTGATTTATGTCACCTGAAGATCTGCTCTAGTATATTACCACTCATTTCAATGTTGTCATACTCTGCTGAGCCACGGAAGGGCTGGCAGGAGATGCTTTTATGTACATGGAGTTTTGTGACGTACTCTGAGTTTCTGCAGGTCACAATTTTAAGTACTGCTACATGAACTTGTAGCTCAAGAGGGAGGCAATTCACAGCAATTTTATGGAAATCAAGATAGAGGTATCAAGCTAAATTCTTGGTGTGCCTGGGTTGCATGGAAGTAGTTCTCAGCCCTTATTCCCTGCACAGTTCCAGGCTTGTGGTTGCTTATTAGGGAATTTGGTCTTGGGAGAGACTGTTGCTACAGCGATCTCCAAGGGGCATTCCAGGAAATACGGGCTGTGGGTGTGTTCAGAGAGATCCCGGGCCACCTTGAGGATCCATTGTCCTGGGAGGATGGGCCAGTCTGTCCATTCAGAGTCAGAGGCCTGATGCTCAGGACTGTTTATTTATTGTATTTGCTGCATGTCCCTCATCTGATGGTAAACCTTAATGAAGTCTCTGTTACTGGCCATTCCAAACACTCAGCAAAAGTGCAGATCTGTCATTTCTATTACAAAGTGCACAGTTACATTTTTACATATAAGAACAATTTCTGACCAAAAATGTGCTTTCTCTGGTGTGTCTCAGATCAACTAAGAGCTTTGGTTAACCCTCCTCACTTTTAAATATCTGACAGGTGAAGCTGCCTGAGCAGTGTGTTCAGCTGGGCCTTACAGCTCCTCATTTTCCAGGGGATGTTTCTTGCAAGCACCGAGATTGTCTTTATGGAACAGAGGAAGCATGAAAAGGATTTTTCAAAACAAACTAAACAAAACCCGACTGGTCTCTTTATCCTTTAGCTGGAAGCCATTTCTTCCAAAGGAATCTCATCAACAAGAGGGTAATCATAGCTATGGCGCTTAGAGCAAAACAACAAGCAATTTCCTGTACTGTTGTCTTTCCCATTTTCCACAAGTGCAAATAGCTTCAACTACTTCCTCAAAGTTTTATGAGTTTCACAGTGTGGCCAGTGATTAACTGCAAAGGAAATTTTTTCCTCCCTCATTGACTCCTGCTTTTTGGTAACCGTTAAGCCATTCCACAGAAGCGCTGAACGTCAGTCCTAACTAATCACCTGCACAGAAACACAAGGGGAAAGGAAGAGGTGGTAGCAGGAACAGCCCAGCTGAAATGCCGCAGATGAAAGACTTTCCATGTGGCTGGTCTCCGAGTGCTGTGTGGTGTGAACGAGTTGAGTCATGCTCTGAACACTAGAGCATGAGTAAGAACGCTTAGCCTCCTCTGAAGCTTGGTTTTATTGATGAGCTGACAACATCAGCTCCTGTTGCCAGCCTAGCTCCCCTGAGTCACTCTCTGCATGACTTCCTCTGCACTAGTCCTCTCTGCCCAAATAGGTAGTCTCACCCGCTTGCAGCCAGGGCCAACCAGAGCCACCTGCCATCATGACTCAATGGCAACTGTCATGAATTTGGCATGACTAAGCATCAGTGGTAATAACACCAGAAAACAGAGCAAGGGAGGAGGCCTGCAGGAGTTCTGCCTTACCTTCTCATACAGCATTGCCATAATACATGAATAAATACTGACTTCATGAGCAGTGGGGGAAGAGGAGGGGTAAGTCTTATGTGTGCCGGCCCCCGTTTACATGCTGAACTCCTACTGCTGATTGAGGTCCTATATTTGAGAGGCCCAGTGCTGACTGGGATACAGGTTTAGGTGACTTGGGAATGACCATGATATAAAATACCTTTAGACCTGGAGTTTTCAAAGGAGGTAGATTCCTGATGAAGTACAAAGGGTATTGGGCAGTGGGTGGCCTGACATTCATAGCAGGTTCCAGGTTGGCTAGAGGGAGGAGGCAGACCCTGGCCCTAAAGTGTGGGCTTTTGTACAAAGCCCTGGGTGATGCTGCTTTGAATGTAGTGGAACTGCCCTTCTGAAGAGCACTAAGAGCACTCTACTTATGGAAACCACATCTTCTAAGCACACTGGAGGAAGCAAGCTTTGGCTCATTTGTTAATGTTTCCATTAAGAAGGTGATGTTTTTTAGTCAGAGAGTTAGAGTTTCTTCAGTCAGTGTAGGAAGAAGACCACCTGTCTAGTCCGTGCTGATTTACACTGCTCTAGTACTACTATGACTTCTTTGTCAACAAACTCCACTGGGGAAGAATAACAAATGGAGCATGTTCAGTGAATAGTTTGGAATAACAGTGAAAAGAGATTGCAAGATTCACGAACCAAAAAGAGGGCAGCATTTCTTGAATAGCTTATTCACTTGGGTTTGCTCAGTGAGCTGAGAGCAAATGTAGAGCCAGGGAAAGGTGCTGAGGCCAAATAAGCAGAGTGCCAAGGGGATCACAATAGGGACTGCAGGCACTCTTCCAGCTCACTTGACAGCTCTGGGGCCTTAACAAGGGGACCCTAGAGTAAGAACAGCATTGTCTACAAACCATGAAAACTTCTCCATCCATACCACCAGTGTATGGAAGAGCACTTACTTGTTCTAGAGATGAATTCTTTCTCAACAGCTCACCTAGCCACTGGCCTTTTTGCCAGCATTGTTGGGCAGCAGTTGCTAGACCGGATGATAGGCTTGTGAGACAGGAGTTTGGGCAAGGCTCTCTTTGCCACTCTGTCCCCTTTTGCCAACCCCCTAAGTTAAAAAGTTTCTCTAAATGGGAAACAGAGGAGCACATAATGACAGTGCTACCTCTAAATCACTTGATTCCCATCTTCTGCATGGGTTTACTGAATGTGTGAGGAGAATGATTTAGATGCATTGGCAATTTTCCTTGACCTAATGATCCTATACGAACTGTGGCAAGCTTTCAAGCTTCCCTAAGCTGTATGGAATATAAGGACAACAGAAAAATGGCACGTGGTGTCTCCTGGAGCTCTCCCTTTTCTGATGCTTTCATTGCTTCCTTGCAACTTCTATATGCCAAGATCTGGGCTGGGACTTAACACAGAATGCCCACCCTTTAGAAGTTCATCAGCACATGATGCAGATTTCTTCAAAAGAGCTTTTATTGCTCCACTATCAGTTGCCTGGCACAGAAGGAAAGTTAGGTGAATATTCACCTGCCCTGGAACATTCTTTATTTAAATGCAGTTTCAACTGAATACAAAGTTCTTAACTTCTTGGCCAAATTATTCTGCAGAGTCACTTGCTCTACAGATGCTGCATCCTCCTGCTCCTACATGGCAGCATTTCAGCAGTATCTGGAGCGGAAGTGTCGGCCTGTCATAGGATTACACCGAGCTTTGGGATTCTCCCAGGTGGCAGTCATTATATCACTGCACGGTGATATTATTAGCGTATTTTCATCCAGCAACAGTCAATGTCAGATTATTTCAGGATATGTTCAATAGGCATCAACATTTCAAAAAACACCAGACAAATGTCTTTTTACTTGACCTCTTTAATGCAATGTCATAGATCATTTGCGTGTTTAACAGCTCTCAAAACATCGATGCGTGTGTGCTTACAAAATAGATATCTTCTCACTCCTTTTTTTCCTCCTTCAAGTGCCATGAGAAATTATTTAAGGAAGTTTTAATGAAATGCATCTGTCACTTATAAAGATAAATAGCCATAGTATGGCTTTCCATTACTGGAAATGGCAGAATTAAATTAGAAAATTACAATCCTCAGCATCTTCCCTGACTTGTTTTTGCATAATGTGTTAGAAAATATGCCCACATAGGCAGAATGCTGCAATACCAATGGAGCATGCCATAAAATAAGACCTCTTTTTATGGTTGTTTTGTTAGTTTGCATTGGGGAATTTTCTCCCATGGATGATTTTTGGTCCTGTTTTTGGGCAAGAAGGCCCAATTAGTAAAGGGAACCTAACTAGAGTGGCAAATAGATAAAGCCCTCCCTCTCTTCCAAAACATAAGTTCTGGACTTCACTCTATATTGTTACATGGCTCCCAAGCCAAATGGGAAGACCATGGTAGAGCATATGATCCAGACTGTATAATTCCTCATATCCCATTTAGAGGGCATCTCCTTTTCTATTACATGGAGTAAAAATAGTTTTACCATTAAAATCCTTGGGGCCACACTCTGGACAATAGGAATAAATACTGTATTCTGACTCTTAATAGACAAAAAGATGGCTATTAAAGGAGACATTTAAATGAACAGTGGCATGGTGTGAAATTGTCTTTTCAGATGGAATGGGCTCCTTTTAGTCCCTCGTTAGCAAGCTGGTCTTTTTGTCCTCAGAAGCAGATTGTTGGTAATTGGTTTTGTCTTTTTAAGTGAAGAAATAGACTCCTTAGAGTCGGGCCCCATTAGAGTAAGCCAGAATGTGATTTGCAGCCTTTAGCCCTGCTACTTATGGAAGCAAAGAGGTAGCAATTGAAATAAGCACACAATAGAAAGTCCCTCGTGTTTCTCACCTGTGCTTCCAGCTGGTAATGGAGGATGCATGCAGAATACTCGTGTCCCTCAGCCCTTGTGCCCACTCCACGCCAGCAGCATATGCTCCTGCTCCCCTGCTCCGACTTCCAACTCACCCAGCACTCTTCCATTGATTTTCCTGGTGTTTCTGTCTTTACTTTTTTATCGCATGCAAATTTTGCATTTTTTGTTGCGCAGGAGATGGCTTCAGCAGAGACTGGAGTGCTTTACCCGTGCCTGCTACCCACACTCAAGTTTCTTTCTAGGCATGTTCCTGATGAATTCTGATCCCTCACTTCTTGAACAAATGCTTTAACTACTGTGTTTTTATTCAAAGCTGGTCACCAATGCTGTAATGCCCCTCACCAGCTGGTGGGTAGCTGTTAAGCTACAATTCATGCTGAACCCAGTGCTGTCTGTGCACGTCAGGAGTGTTCAGCCAGGAGTCCCGCAGAAATGAGGAAGGACTGCCTTGCATCATATCGTGTGGGTAGTCAAATGCAGATGCAAAGGTTGATGTGAGCAGAGAATGTTCTTGTAACTAATGAATGTAGCAGGTTAAAAGAAGGAATTTCCTTCTCTCTTAAAAAATTATGCTTATTTTTTTCCAAATGAATTTGATGTAATTTTTGTTGTTTCTGTTCATTCCAACCTGCTAAATTCCTGAAACATCCCAAAGATCCCTGTGAAGAAAGGCGGGGGGGTGGGGAGCGGGGGGGGCAGGACAGTAACTGAAGGTCCCAATATATTGAATACATTTTGAGGAATCCCAGGGCTCTCTGAGGATAGGAGGCAAGCAGATAAAACGTATGGGGCATGAAGATGGACTTGTTGAGAGATGAGAGTTTTTAAAGCCCCAGCTGCTTTCCTTTCAGCCTCATCTTAATTGAACTGCTCAGATAACAGCAACCCTTCATGAAGTAAATGCTGGTTATCCTAGCTTTGACCTTCAGTAATCCTCCAGGAGTGCAGATAGGGATGCACATCACTTCACTTTTTTCCTGACTATACAAAGGAAGAAATACTCAGTTTTGAATACCCAGATGAACAGGAACAGCGTAATTGACGAGCACAAATAGCACCAAGGTCACAGAGAAACAGCATAAGCAGTGGTCAGTGTAGCAAGTGCCTGGTATCTAGCAGTATTCAGTTCTTGCAGATGGCAACACACTCCTGTAATGCTCCCAGTTAATTGTGGGGTTTTGTCTGAGCACTTACATCCCAAGATTAGCATGTTTTGCTGACCCTGGTAGGGGATGGCTTATCCTAGGAAGCTCACTCACTGGTCATTTAACTCTGCCTTGCAAGAAGCTTCAGCATGATAGCACTGGGCTGGAGAATGAGTCCGACGGCCTTATAAAAATTCTGGCAGGTAATGAAAGGAAAATGCTATGGAAAACTGACCCTAAGGTGTGGACATGGGCTTCATTTGCACTGTATACTTAACAGCTGATCTTGGAGGGGAAATGCACGGTTGACTAGTGATGATGCAGAATGATTACTGCCTTAACAAAATGCTGCCTCTTTCCATGTCTCATCATACTGAAACCCTCAGGATTTTGATTCAGTTTTGGATGCAAGGAATGGGAAACAGCACCGCACATCATGATGTTGCTCTTTGGCCATAAGACAAAGAGAATAAAATGAATGCTGGGTAAGAGCCATTCTTGAGGCAACGGCAACAACACTTTATCACCCTCTGTGTTTCAAAGTGTTGAGACTCACAGTTAATCCAAGTCTGGAAGGCCTGTATCCTGGTGTGTCATCCTGTGTGCTGTGGAACAGCTGCTTGGCCTTACCCACCAGCCCTTGCCCAATACAGAACACTTTTCACACCCTATCATGAATTTCAGACTGTCGTCAGAGCCATCATCTATGACAGAAAGGAAGCAAGAGATTGACTTTGTCAGTAATATTTTGTATATAATAATATTTAGGATATTTAGGTTAAATTCTCAAGTGGTCTTAGGTGGTGGACAAGTCTATGCCCTTCAGTAAAAAGCTGAACTAGGAGGAAATTACCTATTGACATCAGATCTGACAATCAGTGGAAACCCAGGTAAGTGGACAATAACATAATCAAAGCCACCTGGAAGATTTTAATACTTTGAGGAATGCCTGAGCGTCTATCTCTACTTCCTTTCTTCCTCTGTGACTAATCCCTGATACTTCAGGCAAGGGAAAAAAGGGAAAAAAGCCCGAGAAGCAAAATTATGTATGAAGTGGAAAAAGATTCTTCCTATCCCTGGCAGGTAATCAGTAGAAGCTCCAGAGCATCAAATAAATTTTATGTAAATATATAGTGTAAGCAACATCTTCAACAAATAGTTGAAGTCTTTTTTTTCAAACCCACTTGGTTATTCAGGGACTCATATCACAAGTTTAAATTTAAGTTCTTTGCCCTCACTACTCTATTTGAAACTCTATTCCAAAATGTCATTCTTCTGATGGTTGGAAACCTTCCCCCAATTTACAGTCTAAATTTATCCATGACCAATTTATATCCATTTGATCTTGTTCCAGCATTATCATTTAGGTTAAATAATTCTTCTCCCTCCCCAGTATTTACTCCTCGATGTATCTATAAAGAGTCATTTTCTCCCATCTCTAGTCTCGTTTCGCTAGGCCAAACAAGCCAAGCTCTTTTTATCTCTTTTTGTAAGATAGATCTTCTGTTCCTGAACTCATCTTAGAAACCCTTCTCTGCACCCCTTCTAGTTTCAGTTTATCTTTTTTGAACAGAGGTGACAGGAACTGCGGTATCTGAAACAAGGCCTTACCAACACTGTCTATGGTATTTTCCTGCCTCCACCGACAAAGCCTGACCTGATGCACCCTAGAATCAGACTAGCTTTTCACCACTGTATCACACTGACAATTCCTACTCATCTGGCACTGGGATAGAAGCACAGGTTTTCCATATGGGCAGCATGTTAGTTCTGTGTGATTTGCTTGGATGTCACAGGATACGTGTATTATGAAGATGGAAGTTATACTTTCTTCTATGGCAAATTTGTTCTTTTATGCAGAGCAGTTCCCAACAGAAATATTCTAGGGAAAATTCGCAGAGTGGAAATTTCCATTCTCCCTTCACATGAATACAACATGCTTTTAAATTGGAGGCCTAACTCCTAAGAGGACGTAGTAAGCAAACACAAAGAGACAAGGCTAGTTTGGACCTTGCTTTGCTGAAATGTGGGATTTTCTGACTTGTTTTGTTTTAATTAAAATAACTTTAGAGAAAGATGAAAAACAAAGACTTTCAAGTCTGAAGTCAATGGCAATAAAACAGTCTCAGAAGTCCTAATCTCCAAGGGCCTTGTCTCGACTTCAGGAGGGGCTGGGCTTGCTCTGCACCTTTCTGGATTAGGGCCTGAGGAAAGCAAACAATCTTTCCTGCCAAGGGCAGTGTCTTTATGGGCTCTTTTCTGCCAAATGCAGAATGCAACAGAAGCTTAAATACTTTTAAACAAGCAAATATGTAAGAAAAGTGTGTGATATTTGTTGGGGATAGTAACAGAAATAATTATGTAGGGAAGCAGGTTTCCGTCTGTTTTTGTTTTGTTTTGTTTTTAAGAATACAAAGCAATAGGGGAAGGATACACTGAAACAGTGCAATTCAACATGTGATTAAAATATAGTTATTTCTTCTTTCAATAGGATTTTCTTGTTTTCTTGTTTGGATGTCCATCCAAGCATTTAGTAGAGTCAAGCTGAATACTGAATGTGGTGGTTAAGAAATGTTCAAGAACGTCACAGCACTTCTAATAAACTGTGTGAGCATTCTGCATGGCCAGAGTCTGCACTGACTTGTGAAAATAAACTTCTTCACACTGGTTGTACTGAAGTTTGATGCAGGTAATGATGACATAGAATTGGATCCCTTCTTTATGCTAAACATTTTGAAAAGAGAGAACAGATCTCATTCATCGTGAGGCTGTACGCAGGAGAGCAGCTGCTCTAACTGTTGTGCTAGTTCAGGGTTGGACACTTTTCTGTTTGAATATTGCACTTGTTGAAAAATGCAGATTTAGGTCAGTCAAAATCTGATTCTGAACTGATGTTGATATTAAATTTGCTAGCAACAGACATTTCTGAATGAAGTCTGAAATTCTTTGTTTGCTGTTTCCCAGAGGGGAATGTTTCATTAAAACATTTACACTTAAGTTTTGAAATAGAAGAACAAACAAAAACAACCTAAAAACAACCTGACATTTTATTTGATTGAAAATGATTGATGGGAGGAAATGGAGGAGGGGAATAAGGGAGTATTTCATGCTGGAAAACTATTCTCCTTTGTTTGCCTGTTTGTTTCAGGTCTGAACAAATCAAACCACTTTTTGATGTTTTGGTTTGGCTAGTGCCCTTGATCCTCAGGGCTGCCAATAAGTCTCAGAAGACCTGCAGACCAGTCTACTGTGATCATACTTACTTGCCCCCAGTGCTGATGTCTAAGGTTTTGGGGGGGAGCCACAACATTCTTTTTAATAGACCTTGATGCATTTTTCTGACATTAATTTCTTTCATCACCCTTTGAATCCAGTTAAGCCTTTTGGTATATAGAAAGCAATCTGGACAAAGTGTTACCTGCATTCAAAAAGCCACTAGACAAATTAATGGAGGAAAAACTAAAGCTCCATCCTTGCCGATACCCTTTCGTGCTGCCTCAGTGCACCCACTGTAACTGAGATCTGAGAACTGAGAACCAGGCCCAGCGTCACTCCCAATGTCTCGCATGACCTCTCACATCTTTGCAAAGTATGATACAAATCAGTACTTGGAACAGTCTCTCAACTATATCCCATGTATACAAGAGTGATCTCAGCTCATTTTCAAGACAGACAATTAAGATTCAGTAAGATTAAATGACTGACCCATTGTTACTTAACAATTCATTTGTGAAGTGTAAATGATTAATTGGAAGCTCTTGTCTTCCTTTCACCTGGCCAGAATGTTTCTATCGCAATATACAGAATAGACTATGAACAAACCTCTCCACCCGAAATCTGTAATCCTTTGCTGATGGCTTGCTTGTCAGGCTTTATGGATACTCTGGGACATCATCCAAGAAGGGCCCGAAGAAATTAATTGTCTCCTAGCCTGTTTTGAAATATAGGTCAGCCTTTCATGGCTGTGCTAAAGCAAAGACAATCTTAATCATCTAGGACAGCCAGTAAAACCTGGAAAAGGTGGAGGTTTTCAGGCTCTCCCATTGAGGATCTTGCAGAACAAAATAACATTCTGACTGCCCTGGAGGTAGCCTTAAGAAAAAAAAAAAAGACAAACAAATAAGGAAACTAACTATCCTAAAGTCTGGCACCTCTTTTGTTAGCTTTTCCTGCTCTTCCAACCTCTTTCTTCCTAGCTGCTTTTCAATTCCCAGAGTATGAAGCCAGTTTTTAAAACTGGAAACTGAAGTAGAAATGTAACAGAGTTCAGAAACTCCGGACTCCCCCTCCAATATTTGAATCACCAAATAGCCCCCCTCTGGAATGATTAAATCATCATATGGGGGTGACACAGACAACTCCGTTGGGCTGCTATTGTTGTGGTTCTGATGAAACTTGCTCTTTAGCCCGTTATGAGACTACCAATTCTTCTGGCCCCAGTACGCTGCCTTTGCAGGGGAAGCAAAGTCACCCTGTTGGGACACAGTATTCCTCCGCTAAGTTCTTCAGAGCTGGTTGGCAATAGCCCAGAGATATTATCTAGTAGTGGCTTTTCCACCTAGGCCAGTCACATGTGTGAACATGAATTTACATCTGCTTGGCTTTTTTGCAGAGCATTTTGTAGTGAATTTGCTTCTTAGAACACATTCTTCATCATATTGGGGAAAAAGCAAGTTAATTTTTAACCTTCCCCCACTGAGCAATTTAGTAAGTCTTTATCTCCTTGATGCAAATTCACAGTACCAGTGTCAGAAAAGATGATCATCAACACTTATTTCCTGGATGAATTCAGAAATATCAAGACAAACTGCACTTATTTAAGGGTAAATTTCTCAATGCTCTCAGGCTTTCCTGCTGTCTTAACATCAGCAGCCATTTAACCACTCTCTAAGCTTTCAGTATTTTTCCTAACTTGGTATAAGCAAATATTGATCGTGACTAAGATAGTAATTGAGTTCATTCATGATAATAGATGGTCCATTGGCTGCACCCATTAAAACTTCTTTAAAAGCAAGAAACAACTTTAATTGCCTGGAGAGACATGGGATGATATTGCAGCGGATTGGAACCTATTAATAACAGTAAATTCAAGGTTTACCCTAGCTTGTTTATGCTTGTTAGTATTAAAGCTTCACATGGAATAGAAAGATGACTAAAAGGGGCATTCCAGACAGAATACTAGCCTGATTATGCAGCTTTTATAAAACACTCTCTTTAATCACTAAGAATATCTTCATACAGAGCTGGAGAACTTTCTTGAAAAGAGCCTGTTCTCGGTTGGATGGTTTTTCTTCCATTACCTGAAAGTTCTGGAAATTTGGCATTTGTTTTATGCCCTATCATTTTCTTTGCCATAGGAACAAAGGACTTATGGACCCACATAGGAACAGAAGGGATCCCCAAATTCCTATGTGCAGGGGAAGGATGCACACAGATTATAAACCTCTAGTGTATAGAAGTTTATACTTGAAAACCAGAAGCAATTACAAATATGTCTGCATGTCTCTATGAATGATTTGAGGGGCTTTTGTAAGCCAAGAACTTCAAGATATTAACAAAAAGCTGCTTCAGGCTAATAATAGTGGCTGGCAGCCATATCTCAGTACCTCTCAAATTTCGGTAAATCTTGGTACACAGGCAATGAGTTTCATTTTTGTAAATATCCAAGCAGAAAAAACTTGCCAAGAAGAGAGGATTAGTAATCTACAAATGAGAGCAGGGCACCTTTTTCATATATTATTCCAGAACCCCATGGTCTTCCTTCAATCCTGAGCACTACCAGTGCTTCAAGGAAGAGAGCTGCTGAGCTTCCTTAACTTTGTCTTGGAGCTCTGTGACCCTGATAGCACAGCTCCCCCTTTATATATCCCAAAGCACCTGTGAAACAGTACCAAATTAGGATGGTGGGATTTCATAGCCATGCGACACCAAGAGAAACAGTGAAACAGATCTCTAGTTTTTTCAACCTATTATCTACACTGGATATTATCTGAAACCAACTGCTTCATTAAAATTGGCAGGCATGTGAAGAGGACTCTTGAGGACAGTTTCCATTGCACTCTGCAATATACAGAACTTTGTTTTTTTCTGGCTTTACAATCAAATGAAATATTGTATTTATTATGATGTCATTCCATTTTTTTTTTAATTAAAAAAACCCTCCTGTGGTTGGCAGCGTGTCTAAAGCTGACATCAGCAACATCTGGGAGCACAGAGTAACACCTCACAGATGCTGAGCAACAATCTCACTGAAGCTAATGGGAAAGGCGTTTGTTCATTGCTTACGAAAATTAGGCCCCCAGCCAACATTTTCCCATTTAAAGTTAGGCACTGCAATCGCTACTGAGTATCACAAACACGTTCCAAATGTGCCTGCAACAGCATTACATTTTTCAGATATGAAAAAAAAGTCTTCTGCAGTTAAGTGTTACTGTCCTTTTTATCCAACCTGAAAAATTTAGAGCAAAGGCAAATGGGTATTTGACAGATTTGTCACACAGAAAGGCAATATCTCCACAAATCTTTTCAGGAATTCCTGACACACTACCCTCCCCCCTGCCCCAACAGCTGAGGGAAACCTTACAGCCATCCATTCTTGGGCTGTCATTGAGTTTTGGGGAAATATTACTTTAGGAAAGTAATGAGGAAAAGCAACCCCTAAGTGCAGTGGGTTCATCTTCATTAAGCAGTTTGCTGATTCTGCTGTCAGCCCTAAATATCAGCTTATCAGTGGACTGAGAAGTCCACTCCCTGAAGTCTCTTGCATATGCACTTACTGTTCATTATTTCTCTCACAATGCTTGACTCAGCATTAAATTAGCCTCACAGACAGAAGGTGAATAGCTGTGACTATTTTTTGCTTAGAAATGGGAAAAATCTTGCTTCTGTGATAACACAACAAACGTTAAACAAAATTATCGGATATATACACCTGCCTGAATTTAAGGTCACAGTACACCTCTCAGAAAAGGTCATTTTCACTCTATTTGCAATAAGATGAGATGTGACCTATGATCCTAACATGGTAATCTGAAGAGCCTCAGTGAACTTGTTCCATTTCCAGAGAATGAGATTGAAGAGTGTTACTACCTATAAGGAATTCAGAAATTGTTTCAAAAGCCACTGATGTGCCAAGCCACAAGCCTAGAAAGCAGTCCTGAAATATTTTATTCACAGCAATTTTGGGGGGAGTATGTCTGCGTACTAAGGAGGTAGTCTGGCTGATGATCTGAAACAGCAAAACCACAAATGCTTGGGTTTTATGTGAAATGCATTCCAGTGTAGCTTGGCCACAGAGACTGGTGTTCAAAGAGTAGAAAAGTCCCAGACAGGTGATTCAAAAAGACCATGTGCCGTGGAGCCTTGAAAGCCATAGAGCACGATGACCTGAAGAAAATTCAGGAGAATTTCAGGCACATGAAATTTGGACAGGAAGGAGGAAGGCAGTATGCCCCCCTTAAGAGGGGTACTAGCTGAAAGAGTAGGGATATAGCTACACAATATGTTTCAGAGGAAAAGCCCTGACCTCAAGAGGATTCCTGAGCACCTCAAAAGCCTGAGAACCTATGATAGCAGTAAGGGAATGGAGGCAGAGAAATGTACACAATATTGTTTCCTTGCACACATAAGCATGTAAAGTAAAAAGTGATCGTGCTTCTAAATCTTTTCATAAGCATGTCTGTATGTTTTAGCCATATGTTTAGCTAAATCCCTGCAGAAGTGAATTGTAAGTCCAGAGCACCTACAGGGAAAATCCTTTAAGCTATAAAGCCATTAGCACTAGACCTGGGGACTCAGATAAGCTGAGCTACAGGTTGCTCTTCCTCTGTAAGGTTCAGAGACAGGGAACCTGTGTCCAAACCTTCATTGGTTCTGCAGTCCATTCAGATAAATCTATTTGGGAAAAAGCAAGACCCAACGGGGAGCTGCCTAATGAGTACCTGGGCAGCCAGAGCTCTTGCCAGTGTGAAAGCAAGCCACACCAACAGCTTTTCAGTGAGGCCTTATTTCTGGGAACTGTGGTTTGTATCAGTCAGTATAGGACCAGGCTTCACACTGGGCACATTACACTGTGCTGAAACATTTTTGATTTCCCAATATAGCTCTTTTGAATTAATGTGGTCAACTGAGTCCTCTTGGAGAAACTGCTTCCCAGATACAGAGTTCCTCTGCAAGGTCCTTTGGTATCTGTGAAACAGGAATGTTGTAGCCAGCTTGACTGCTTTTGAAATTTCAACCATCACTTCAAATGCCATAAAATTGGCCTTTTCCCTCTTGTGAGCACAATTCACTTGAGGGCACTGAAGCAAGGCAAGTTCATATTTGTGCCCGTATATTGCTCATTCAGGTGATCAGGGAAGAAATCACACTTCATTGGTGATGTGTTTGATCCTACATGGTATGAAAATCACAAAACGGACTGCACAAACATGATGCTTACGAGCTTCCACCCTGCTCTGTTCTTACCCATATGCTTTATAACCTCTCTTGTGCACACCAGCATCCAAAGGGATGTAAACTCTGGTGCAGATTTAGAAGTAGACCCCTGCATTTATGCAAGGTGAGGCAAGCAGAATTACAGGAAAGGTAATGCTGTCAAATGTCCCTATGCTACTTTACATAGTGCTAAAAGTAAGATGAGACCAGATATCTCTTTTTTGGAAATGAGAATGGCATTTTCGGTAATTCATCTTACTCCATTTTTGTCCCCAAACCTGCTTTATAGGGTGTTTTTTCCCATTTTATAGCCTGACACATTTTCAGCATTGATTTGTTATTTTTTTCTAATGGGCAAAACTGCTGTACTGATGCACCTTGGTGCTAGGTGATGTTAACAATCAGTGGTTCATGGCTGACGCTTGGAAGTGCGGGCATTAAGTGATGGATTAAACTTGTCATTCAAAAGCTCCATCCTGCTTTTATCTGTGGCATGCTCTGTCCTTGATAAAGATTCTCACCAAATAAGAAAAAATGCTTGGAGTATTCAATAAGAAAAGAGGAGAGATGAATCTGGCTGAAAGTGAGAAAATATTTCATGCAAGTGATGACTCATCTATTTTTATTTTCCATGTATAATTCCAGGGATGCATAGAAAGCTGTGACTAGGGGATACCCAATGAAAAAGAAGCAGCTTGGCTAGAATTGAGCACCAAATTTGCAATCAGGCTCTTAATTAGAACACAAACACTGTCAAATAGTAACATTATCACCTATAATTGGTCCAACAGAAAGAAACACTAATTGTGACATTAGCAGCCAGAATGCTTTCAGGCAGGATCCCTGTTAAAATGCAAACACACTAATTGACATGATGAGGAAGATGAAAAAAAGAAGGTAATAAAAGAGACTATTATGCTTTATCTTGGCAAATGGAAGGCTACTTTAGAAACACTCAACAGCCAAAGAAAGGGCAGGTAGCTTAAGCAAAGCAGTAAATGAAATAATGAGCATTGTTGATTCATTGCCTTTGTCTCAGGGAGCCAGAGTGATTACAAAGTGATGAGCAAGAGCCAGAATCTACTTTCTGCCTCATTAGTGTAAATTCAAAGTAGCTTCATTGAAGTCAGTACAGTTGAGATTTACAGGCTCTCAGATCTGTTCCCTCAATTACAAAGTCTGGATCAGAGTCTCACTCTTCCTGGGACTGAGCAGCAAGGCAGAGAGTAAGGAAATCAACCCATGCCTTTCGTAAATTGGATGCAGATTGATCAGAAATTGTTCTGCCTAACCCTAGTGAGGGAAGATCTACCGAAGTAAAGGTTGGGCTGTCAACTGAATCCCATTGGTCTAACACACCTGTCAGGCAGTTTAGCTCAGCAGGCTTAAGAAGCAAGACCACACTGCGTGGAGGGACTATGGCTGCTTCTCCATGAAGTCTGCTCTCTTCCTACACAGTCCCAAACAAAATGTACATCGCCATACCCCATTGCCAGTTCCCTCTGTATTCTTCCTGCCAAGCTGACACGTCTAGATACAGAAAATTTTATCTGGGACTGGTCCCCATCCTCAGGTCTCTCTTTGAAATGTTTGTTGCTTTGAGGCCTTGCCACTGCATCTTAGATCTAACATGTCCCCAGAGTACAGATAACTGATGACTTGGAATGGGAACTCAGTGGGAGGGGAAAAACATAGATGGCATTTCCTCCTGTTGTGTATACCACCAGGAGTGCTTATACTCAGTAGTCGCTATTTCTTCCCAAAATCTAGCTGAAAAACACTGTTCTTAAATACCATCTCCTTGTTGATAGCTTGGCTTAGTTCCTCAACAATATTTCTCTCCTTTTGCTTTGCTGACACCCTAACACGCCTGTCCAAATTACTATCTCCCCATTTGGCTGTGGGTGAAGCCTTCCTAAGGCAGTGTTGCCTAAGGAGCTGACACTGTTTACAATCTCAGCTAAGTACAAGCAGAAATGTTAAAACAAAGCAACTGCTGATGTTCGCTCAGTCTATTATATACCCATCTTCCGCTCACAGTACTCCAGCTTCCAATAGTCTTCTGACTGATTTTGAGGCTGCATGATATTGCTCAGCTCTATTACCCTAGTAATATTTCCTATGAAGTTCTGGCAAAGGTTTGCTAGAATGTGGATATGTGAAATTTACTGGCTCTTTTCCAACATCTACACAGCTGCAATTAGAGCCCAAACAGGTAATACAGTTTTCCTGGCACAAATTTTTTAATGTTTGAGGTTTGTGAGTCTTTTATCAGCAGAACGTGCCTTCTAGGGGTGTCACACCCTCAGCTCTCGCACACTGCTATGCTACCACTGAAGTCCCCTGTTTGGCACATTCTCTTTCACTTTTTTGCTGGCGCTGAAACGTAGACCTACCAATGTGACTTTTTTCCTCCATTGTAAAGGTTAGTACTATATTTAATCCCCCTCTCCCCTCATCCTTTGAGATTTCCTTGGTTTTCCTGCACTTTTCAAAATTAATTGCCAGTGACACAGTCCATTCATTAGCTAAATTAAAAACCTGAGAAGCATATTGTCCAGATCTGCTGATCCCAACCTATCACAGAGTTGTACAAAGTATTTTCTTACCTGGCCTTCATTAGTGGCTGTATTGGCCAGGCTTCTATTCCTTCCCAAATGTCCATACCACTCTTCTTGTTAAAGACCAATCAAAAACAGAGATAAAGAGGCAGCCCAGCAACTCAACCACTGGAGATCCCTCATTGATTTCTTTGCCTCCATTCATTAATGGGTCCATTTTCACTTTTTCTCTTTCGATGTATTAACAGCTGTTCCTATTTCATTTAAAGCCTATTAATAAAGACACCTCTTCATTTCAGTTTTCAGCTCTAACCTTCTTGTATTTTGTGGGAATGAAACAAGGTAATACAGTGGGAAAAGTACACATCTACATACTCTGATGCACTACGTAATTTCCTTGGGACTGTTAAATAACAGTCTGTTAGCTGCCATGACAGTCTCAGAACCCTCCTTTTTTTCCCCAGCACACACAGATTTTTCACTGAGTGCCATATGTGCTTTAGGAATGCAGGGCTACATCACCACCCAAACACAGGCAAAGACCACCCTCCCTTTGTCTTGTCCCCAGGCATCTCAGGGCTTTTTCCGTATTGTCCCCAAGGGAACAGGTAGCAGAGCCACTTGGGTCTGTACAGTGCCCGCACTGGTGTCACTGACCAGAAACAAATTCTCTTTCTCCTAGGTCAGGCACGTCACAAAACCTTCTCCTGCTCAACAGCTTTTTTTGCAAATGTAGTAGAGAAGGCAAAGCCTGAGATAGAGTGACTGATTCAACTCCAGGAGATAGCACCCACAAATACGAATGGGGAGTGTGAGAGAAGGCTGCAGTGTGCCACCACACGTTTTTTATCTCACTCTGAGGAGAGGTCAGAGAGCGAAGTTTCTAGTCATGCCAGCCTGACTTATCAATGGGGCCAACTTTGACTTCCCAGTTAAGATGAAGGTCAATGAGATACCTGTATAATTTCCAGGATAAAGAGCAAATTTGAGAAGACATGGTCTATCTTAGCAAGATGTTGGGCATAAAGGAATCAATTAAATTGTTCTGTTCCTAGTACTTGAGTTGAAAATCTGAACTGTGTCCTGGGTCTATCCAGTTACAGTCAATGGGAGACTTACCAAACACCGAAATGAGCCCAGCATTAGGCTTGAATTGACTGAATCCCAGAGGAAAATACTGAGAACTGAAAACTGTAGAAGTCCCACAGCAGCGACTTCATTTGATGGAAATCTGATCTCTACAAGCAGGAAAACAGCCCACAACAAACTGTTTATAGAGATTTTTAGAATATTTCCTGTGCCCTGCGTACCATTTTCTGCAATAATTGTCATTCTTCTCACTAGCATATGATACTCAGGCAGAGTAAGATGATAGTCCAAACTAATGTGGTGAAGAGGGCAGGTTTGAGGACGTAGTTCTCAATCCACGAATGCGTACATTAATATGACTATCCACTAGAGTAAAAGAAGAGGCTGAATAAAAAGACTGGTGGCCCATGATTAATTCAGTCCATTTAACATTTTTTTCCAGTAAGGAGTCTGAGCTGAAAAGAAGTATACAGATCGATTTTAAATACTTCTGTGTTGGATTTTATGTTATGGAACACTTGTATGTATTTCAGTCTGTTTCTAGTCATCTTCCTCTTCTAACAAAAGGAAGACTGAGCCCAAAGTATTACTAAAACTTAAAAGTGAAGGATTAGGGTTCACATATTGGGCAAGTGAATCTAATGGATAGTGAAATAAGAGGAGCAGGGGGAGAACGAGGATACGTCCAAAGCCCAGTTGGGGAAACGCCGCCGTCTTGCATGGGCTTTGAATTAACACACCTGTATGAGGCTGAATACGGCACAAAAGTGGCTTTTTTTGTATGAATTATATTATCTAACTAATCCTTCAGCGATTGCCCTGAAGTTCCTTCCTCAGCTTTTCTGTACAGAAAAGATCTTGGTTCCCTTTTCTAGCATCGTGCCTACAATTACACTCTTTGGCACTACAATTATGGAGGCATTACACTGTGGTTCTGCTCCACAATATCTGTATATTAACATTAATTTGATCTAAGCAGAAGAATAACTGCATGACAGAGTAATTGCACTCTAATGATTATATAGTTAAAGTACCTGGATTATAAAAATATACATGCATTAAGTATCAAACTAAAGAGATAATAATAAGTAAGTCATTAATTCATATAGGCAACTTCGAGAAATATGAATGAGTTATGATTAGTTATCCTAAGGCATAGCACTAATGTAATTACAGTAATTATATTGTATTTATTAAAGGTAAAAAAGGGGAAATTGTTGCATGAACGTTTCTTAAGGCTGTTGTTTTCATTCTGAAATGGAAGAATTTTGTTCAGTTTTTCAGAATGACTTATGCTGTAAGATTTCTCCTCCCCTACTTCTCACCTTTTTTTTTCCCCCTACAGGGGAAAGACATCCAGAGTTGTTTTGGGGACGTCAGCCTTTAAGGAGGTAAGGAAGGCAGCCAGGAAGGAAAGGAAGGGAAGGAAAGGAAAGAAGGGAAGAAAGGGAAGGATGGGAGGAAAAGGAAGGATGGGAAGGAAAGGAAGAGAGAGGGAAGAAAAGGAAGGGAGAAAACCGAACAGTTCTGTCCATCATTGCCTGCACCGAGAGACACAGAAGAGAGAGAAGAGGCGGGGAACGGCACCCCAGAGCCCCTCACCACACGCGGGTGGCGGCCGAGCTCGGGGGCCGGTGCCCACCCCCGGCCCCGCCGGGCCATGTGGAGGTGCGGCTCCAACCCTGCCCTTCCCAGAGCACCGGGTCTCCCCGTGTACCGCAAACGGCCGCTTCCCCAGCCCCATGCCAGGGGACCGTGCGTCCCCCAGCCCCGTACCCGGAGACCGCGCGTCCTCCAGCCCGGGGACGGCGCTCCCCCGGCCCAGGCGGCGGGACGGCCGGGAGCCGCCGGGCCATTTTTCTCTCAATGAACGCGCCCCCCCGCCGCGCGCCCTGTCTCCGCCCGCCCCGCCCCCGGTACATTTGCATAATGACGGCTGCCGGGGCCAGCATTGGCTGCTGGCGGGCGGGCTCGGGCGTGATGTCAGCGCTCGCCGGGTAATGCCTGCGTTGTGGCGGGTAGTTGGAGCCGGCAAAGCCCGCGCAGCGGCGGCTGCGGGCGGACTGGCCCGGCGGCGGCCCCGCGCTCCCCGGGCGGACGGGCCTCCGCAGCGGACCGGACCGGCATCGCGCCTCGCGGGCGGACCAGCCCGGCGCAGCGCTCCCCGGCGCCGCTCCGTGGCCGCCAGCCCCGCGCGCGCAGGCCGGGGCGCGGCGCCCCGCGGGGCGCTGCCGGCCGCCGCGGGCGGGTGGGTCATGGCGGGGGGCAGGCTGCCCGCCCGCCTCCTGGCCGCCGCTTGCCTCGCCCTGAGCTTGGCCCCGGGGGCGGCGGGGCCGCGGGAGAGCCCCGGCCTCTCGCGGCTGCAGAGGAGGAGCCTGGCGGTGGACTTCGTCGTGCCCTCGCTGTTTCGCACCTACATGCGGGAGCTGGTGCTGGGGCAGCCGGGGCGCGCCGCGGCGCGGTGCCGCCTGCGGCTGGACTGCGCGCCTCTGCTTCTCGCCGCCCGCGGGGGGCTGCCGCGGGCCGCGCCGCCCGCCCCCCCCGGCGGGCCCTCCGCGGCCGGGCGGCGGCCGCGGCGCGCCAAGCAGCTGGTGCTGGAGGTGGGCGAGGGCAGCCTGCGGGACGGCTGCGCCGGCGAGCCGCCGCCGGGCTCCGGCGGGGCGCAGCTGGAGTTCAACCTCACCGAGCTCTTCGCCTGGTGGCTCCGCGCCGGCGACGGGCGGCTGCGGGTGCGGCTGATGCCCGAGCGCCGCGGCGCCCTCCCGGGCAGCGAGCGCGGGCTGTCGGCGGCCATCCGCGCCGCCCGCCCCCGCCTCCTCTTCCACGTCTCCGCGGCAGGTGAGCCGTGCGTTGCATGCCGCGCACCGCGCCGGGCAGCGCCCCTCGCCCACTCCCGCCGAGCCCCCGCTGCGTGCGCCCCCGCGGACCCCACCACGGGTGCGGAGTCCCGGCGGTGCAGCGTGCCCTTTCCACCGGGACACGCGTCCAGCCCCTCTGCGCCGTAGCCCCCGTCACTGCCAGCCCGGCGGGTGCGGGAAGCGCAGCTCCCCCGAGCAATCACGGCTTCCCCTAACAGCTTGTCCTTAACGGCTGCGCTTTACCGTTACAAAATGTATCGAGGGGCTTTTGTGGGGACAGGAGGACTATTTTGGAAGCGCTGAGGGATATTTACGAAATGTCAAGAGTTCGTTTGTGCCAGACAGCCGCAAGCGAGACCCAAAGGTTAAAGTGTCTTTAGTCTAAGGACGGCAAGATCAGGTTCTTGGAAACTTAAAAAATATCATCTTAAAAAGGGAAGCTTCCTCAAAGTGCTGCAAGTGATTCCAAGGTTATGTGCAGGCAGACTTCAGGGAACAAGCACAAACATTTCCAAAACTGGGGCTGACTGCCAAATTTGTACATTAAGGCTATGGGCTATTGGTATCAATATTATTCCTCTTTAAACATATAAGGTAATGGCTGACAGACTAACCTGCAAGAAGCAGGTTTTCCTCTGAGTTTCATGTATCTGGAACTGAGTTAATTTCTATCCCTTTTAAAACCACAGAGGATCCTTAGCAAACTGCACTGTAGCAGCTACAGTAAGACAAGAAGTTGTACATCTGAGGAAGATCATGTAGCACTGGTACTTCTGTGAAGAGAAAACCTGGCTTAAAATTTTGATTCTGGACGACAGTGATTTGTAGTCAGGGTATGGGGCAGTTACCTCAAATCGAGGCTCTGCTTTGGGCCAGGGATCAAGAGAGATTTCCATTCTGTGTGTGCATTGTACCTTTAACAGAAGCTCTGATTCAGGCTTTCCCACTAAAAGAATATAATTCCTAGAGGACTGCAGGGCCAAATAATTTATCACAGTGAGTTAAGTTAGGTGGCTTTTATGAAGCTGTGTAGAAGTCAATGGTGTATTCCTGAGTAGCCACCTACTTAATGGACCACAGAATATACTTAAGTAAATTCACAAGAGGTGAGACAAGTCAGTGCGAGGCTTTGAATACAGAATTGGAGCAACTGATTTTTGATGCTCATCTGAAAAGCTGGGCCAGCAATCTGAATAATTACAAACTGAACCCATCTCATTCCTTGCTGCCTGAAACGAAAATCAAAGCAGGCTGTCAGAGCAGGCTGGGAGTGAGTCAGTCTTACACTTGTGGCTGAAGTGAGATACCTGGGCTAGCTCTTTTGTGTCAGTTCTGGCAGGGGTAACGCAGAGGTACCGTCTACCACAAGGTGGCTAGGTGAGGCCAACACACCCTACCTTGCCTTGCTACATTGCAGTAAAAAAAGAATAATTAATAAAAATTAAAGACACCAAAACCCACCGTCTCTTTTTTTTTGTGTGAGGAATTTATTGTGAGTAGCAGTTACTTTGCTTTACAGATCTCACTCTTTGGCAATGAAGGTACAGCCTTAGCTTTTAATGCTATCTTGACTCCGGTGCTTATAGCAATAAGGGAGCTGGAGGGAATGCATTTCTCTTCTTTGAGGATGAAGGTGTGTATACATGTGAACTAACAGGTGCTCCGATCTTGTGAATACAACGCAGGTGGAGCTTTAACCAAAGTTAGTAAAACCCACAGACTCTGGATGTTGGCTGTTGTCTCACTGTTGAGAAGAAATGCATGTTTTTCCAAATAGATAAGTAGTAGTTAGCTATGCCCCTGTAAAATCGTGTTGGAGACAAGGCTCTGCTGTTCTTACTGCAACAGAGTCTTGCAAAGCCAATCATAGGGGATGCAGGAAAAGGAGGAGCAGAGGGAAGAAATATGGACCTCATTTACCTATATCACACTAATAACTTCTCCTAGCAGCTGTTCATAATCTCCTGTAAAAATTCTAGTCTCTTCTTGAATTCTACACCAAGGTTGCAAACATGCATAAATTGTGTCACTATAAAATTGCATCTCTGCTTTTTCAGCAATGACACCTTTGTGTAGTTATACTGTTACATGGCTTTGCACTGGATTTGTAACATGGGTTTGTTTAAAAACATTAAAAATCCATTCTTTCTACTTTGCGAAGGTGCTGCCTATGTGAACACCATGTGTCACTGCCATGCCATGTAGCCCTGCCGACAGCAGGATGTGCTGACACAGTGGTAACAGCATGAACAGCATCCACCAGCCCATAAGTGTGTAGATTCCAGCAATTATTAACACCATTGCAGCTAATGTGTACGGGACTTAACTAAAGCCCTTCCTGAGGCAACTGAGCCTTTCCTTCATTGGTTAAGCTAATTGGAAATGGATTTCAAACAACACAATCCTCCCATCAACAATGTAAAACTGCCTCACTTATGTTGACATACTTAGATTTTTTTTTTGCTTTTTTTTTCTCTCCTCTGCTGGAGATGCCCAAGATCTTCCCAGATGCCTGCAGTACTTCCCAGGAAAAGGTATAATTACCTTGCTAAATTATTTTTGCCAAGTTATCCTCCATGTGAATGGAGAATGAATTATATTTTAGGATGAGGAAAAATTGCAAGGGGATGAATTCCCATTGACCTTAAGGGTGACAACAGAGTCCTGTAGATAATGCTTTATTCTCTTTAACTGTTATACTCTCTGATACTGGCTCAAAGATATTCAACTGGAGTGAACCTTTTCCCTTTTAAACAGCATGTTTGCACAAAGCGTAAAGCAATTTGTCTCAGTGTGTTACTGAACAATTAGTAAAGGATGTACTTAGTGGACTGCTGCTGTTTAACAGACAAACCATAAAGTTCACAGGAATTTCTACAGGGCTCTCCTGCAAATACTCTCAATGCCAGATTTCTCTCACACACTCATCCTCGTGGGAACAGAGCATCCTGCAAGAAAAAGCTTCCATTTAGAGATGCTGTGGTCCTCAGCCCATCTACCATTTCTGTGTCAGCTTGGCCTTTTCAAAATCGGGTAAGAGAGTTTTCCTCTCTTGGAAATGCTTTCAAAATTAATATTGGCTGCTTCTCCTTCCCTCAGTGCTTCTCTGGGACAAAAAAATCAAATTAATTTCAATCATTTCTGTGGAAAAATACACAACAAAAAATGCAGAGGAAGGGAGGGGTGAGCTCGGGGAGGATCGCAGTGGTGCAGATCTCCCACATTTTAGGCGAACCTCCCAACTACCAGGTTGCTGTTGACTTTGCTCTCATTGTCTGGTTTTGACTGCAAATTCCACCCTACCTCCAAGGAAACCTTTCCCAAAAGAGTTTAATCAAAACCAGTGCATTGCCATGGGAAACTGAACAGCTAGCGAACCTTTCTGTCAGAAGAGTTCTGGCCAGTTTTAGTTCTGGTCTTACAGGATTTGCTATCTAGTGTCGAAACACAGTGGGTCTCTGTAGCAGTGTACTCTCTGGACAGATTATTGAGCTTTCTTGCAAAAAAAATCCTAAATTTTCTATATAGAGAGACTGTCAGTTAAAGAACTGTCTGAGCATCAGCACTGACCGCCCCTTGCATGACTGATCTGCTGCTGGGCTAAAATTACTCCCAGGACTTTTAAGATCTGATAGGGTAGCATATGTTGTGCAGAGGTCTTGGGGGGGCCTTCTTGGCAAATCCATCCCACAGATAATACGGCCTGGGTAGGCAGGGGTTTGGATTAGTCCAAGGTCTACACTCTACACTCACATGGGCTTCATAGTGATCCAGAGCCCTTGCACCCTAACCCTGCATTGGCATTTGGATTTTTTTCATGTTAACGTCACAGGTAACCAATCCATTCACTGTAGGGCACCTGAGCCACAAATGTTGCTAAATAGGTTTCTTGTGAGTTTACTCAGGAAGTTTAATAAGCTGAAATGGCCATAAAATAACTTCCCATGAGAACTAATTGCTACTTACATATGCAAAGGTGGGAAGCATATGTTAAAAAGGGGCATACAGGGATGAAAATGAGTCATTCCTCCCTCTAAAGGTCAATGTACTTTCATTCATGAAATAGATTTAACATTCCAATTATATTTTTTAAATAGCAATGCATAACTTTTCATCCTCTGGCTAGGCGAAATATTACTCCTGTACTGTGGCCTTCGTCTAAAATTTTATTAACTTGCCACATGTATTCTCTCTGAAACTGTCTGCATTCACTACATACCAATGCTATTATAATGCTGAAGCAATTAGGCTTTACATCTTTAGGGTACTGCTACCATGCACCTGAACTCATTTGCAGGAGGAACCTTTTGCCTAAAGATTAGAAAGAACTCCAGACTAGATGAAAATGTGGTTTTGAAAGTGGACATTTTGTAGATGAAAATCAGAGCTCCAAGCTGAAATCTGACTGTAGTAAAGTCTGCAGAATTCTTTCTGCATATTTTAGAGGTACCAGCATTTAATCAAGTTTTCTTAGTTATATTTTTCTTTTGTTATTTTTTGGTTTTGTTCTTCTGCTTTCAAAGAACAAAGTTTGGAGTTGTGCCATACTGAGCAGAAAACTGGTAAAAGGCATCAGTCACTTTCCAGTTGCTCTCTGTTTTTCTCTCATCCGTGTCTGTATGCAACATCTGAGATCTGATTTTGCTCTTCTGATAAATCAGTGGCAATACTTGGTGAATAAGAGTGAAGCATTGCAGTAGGGCTTCTGAAAGGTTTTCATTGCAGTGCAAGTGGTTTTGCTCTTTTCTGCTGTGGTTTTGCGCTTTGCCTCGGCTATCAGGCCGGCTTTGCCAGTCCAAAGCTTAATAACGGGCCTGAGTTGCGCCCGAGTTTACTCTAGACATGCACTAGTGCAAATTGAGGTTTTCCTTTTATACCCTTGCATTGTCATGGGTGCCAATGTGCTGCATGCTGATTACCAGTTACTAAATCACAGTGAATCCTAAGTGTGCTTAGGAGCATCTTTCCCAGTCCTTCCTGCCCTAAGTATTAGGTCTGTAGCATCTCCCTCTAGACCTCCAGTCTTGGGTGCTCTCCAGAAATGTGGATTTAGTCAGTCCACAGTGCCTCTTCTTGAACTGTAAATGCCTCTTGAAGAGGAAATCAATTGCCTAGTGATGGGTTTGCCTGGTTCGTGGGCAGCATGATCCTTGGTCCTGCTGCTGTGCTGCCTGTTCCTGTCCAAATCACTTTCCTACTCCATCAGCACCAAGAAAACTCATAGCATATGACTCTCTTGACTGATGGTGCCTTGTTGACTATTTCCATGCTAATCACAAAAATTTAGGGCTTTGCAAATTCGTTCCCAATTATTTGGTAGATAATGTTAGAAATTATGCTCAATCTTTGAGTGGTTCATGCCGTGATCACTATTCCACATGGTTTTGCTTGGACCAGAGTTATGCGGTGTTGCTGATCTTTGATGGGAGTCAGGATTACACACAATGTGTTTATGATTTCTAGGTTTGTTTTCTGCAAATTTTGTTTACTTTTAGGCTCATTGTTCTTATGAATGTTCTTATTCATAAGCGTGTTAGGTAAAATTTCCATAAACAAACACCAAAAGGGGCACAAGTATCAGTTTATGATGTTTATTTTTTTTTTATTTGAATGAACATTTATGGCACATTTTAAAAAGATGTTTTCTCTAAACTTGCTGTGCTTTTATTTCTCCATCCTTGAAAACAGGGAATAAATACCTACAGCAAAGAAGTGCACTGGGAGGCTTAAGTGCTTTATTATACAAATGCAGAGACATTCTTCAAAATCAAAGGCGGTTTTGCAGTGTTTGATTGAATTGTATCCTGAAGTAATCTGGTCATTTGGTTCACTGCACATCTCACATGAACATTAACTGATAGGAAATAAAATCTGTGTTTGTGACAATGTTTGTGAATTAGCCAAAAGAAGTAGAAAAAGTGAGGGGAGATTGGCAGTATTTAGCACTTACTCACAAAATTCCCAAATAAATGAGCCTCATCATAGTAAAGAAAGTATCTCCTTTTCAATATATCAGTGCTAACTCATTTGGGGTGATGGTGTTTTGGGAGTCCGAGTTGTGTTTTTCTTCCCAAGCGGCAGCAAATTCCGCGCTCTGCCTGGACATTTCCTGTCTTTAATTCTCATACCAAAGCATCCACCTGGGCTACCCAGAACTAGAGTACTGAGACTAGGAAATCTACTTTTTTGGCACAAGTGATTTACCTAACAGCAAACAGCAGTTCAGGTTGCCAGCTTTCCAAATCTCTTTCTATCCGCTGAGCCACAGCATCTGTTTCCTGAGAAGCCACTTCTGAGCTCAACGGGGCTGCTGAGACCACAGTGCTGAGCTGAGAAAGGTCCTTTATTAAAAGTGCCACATTTGTCTTCCTTCTCTAATTCAGAAAAATTTGGTTGGAGAAAAATGTCATGGAAGCATAAATGCAGATTTGATAAGTCTGACCTTTCTTTTCTTGCGAACAATAAATGTCAGAAAGCTTAAAATGACAAGCTGGAATGGCTGGAGGTTATTTATGTGTTTAAATATTTAGGCAAGAAACACATTTTGAGACTAAAGTCTAATTTACATAAGTATTTTGATTTATGACTGAGGCGGCTGAGTACCTTCATGGTTGTCACTATCCCGCTTATAATGGCTACTCAGAAATTCCCTCTGTCAGCACAGATAGGACTTAGATATCTCCACTTTCAGAAGCTATAAACTATGTCAGTTGTAGTGAAGGAGAATCATCTTCACGTGTTAGTCTTGTAGGATCTATGACTTGAATGGTCAACTTCTATGGCTGAAGTGCTATATGCAGTAGAAAGAGCTGGTGGCCGGCTGCAAATAGACTTCAGACAAGTTTCTAACAACAGACATTTCAAAGAAAATGGTTAACTTTTGTACAAAGATGGAATCGAGCATGGAAAATTAGGTACCGAATGTGAAGTAATCCTTGTGGTTTGAAAACAGCGTATCAGTTAACATTTTGCATTTATTTTTCCTTTTGCCAAAGAACTTCAGTAGGTAGCTGCAAGGGTAGCTGCAAGAATCAAGTTCTGCTTTGACTTCCAACTTAGTTATCTTGCAGTATTGGGTCTGTCATCAGTAACTATGGCACAGAGTGAGAGGGAGGAGGAGAGAATCACAGGAGGAACTGGGCCCAGAAGAGGGGTTGTGTATACACAGCTCTGCCATTGACACGCCATGTGATGCGAATACTTCCCTTCGTGGCAGATGCTTCCTTTGCAAAGCAAGGGTAGTGTTGACTGCTTTTGAACTCCATTGGTAGAAGGTGCTATTTTTTTGTGGATTACTGGTGCTTTTACTTTCTAAGAAGAACCTCAATAAAGACAATAAGGTGCAGTCTGAACTCTCGGATTTCTAAGGGAAAAGCCAAAACAGCCTACCATATTGATTTATTCCCATCTCTGCAGTGCTAATCATAGGACTGCTATTTCCTTCACTTCAGTGATAGCACACTTCTGAAACTTAAAAATGGCATCAGTTTTGTTTGATGCTACAAGAGTTTGAGTTTCTGTTTTTTTTGAAAAATTATGAGCCTTGCCTTTGACTATTAAAACACCACCTGTCTTGAAGCCAAATGGTCAAATTTAGATTTGCAATTTGAATACTTTGTGAGGCTTTGGCCAGGGTTACTTGTAGCCCCACGAAATGTGAGGGAGAGTGGGATAGGCTGTGGTTCCTCTGCCCATGGCCAGCTGGCCAGGGTGCATTTAGCAGCTGCAGCTGGGCACCACCTCCATTTGCCGTGAGGAGCTGCAGGTGTTGGCTGCTGTTGGCTAGTGGGGGCTGCTGAGCAAACCGAGCACTGGCTGTCCTGGGAATGGAAAACATTGTGGAGACAGTAGGAGAAGGTTTGTCCTTTATGTTTTTCTACTTAAGGTATTAGAAATTAACACAGAATGGGGGATTTGAGATTGTTTAAAACTTCAGTGGCCTGCCTGTTTCTTCCTGGATTACAGATGGCAAAGTGGAGATACTAGGCAGGAACCTTCCATCTGGATGGTTCTAGAAGCGTGGGACATCCCCTTTATAACTTATCTCTAGCAACTCTTCAGTTCAGTTTGCAAATCTCAAAACTCTTTTCGGTGGTAGTCCAATGTTTACATCAAGGCCAAAGAACTACTTTCCTGCTCAAACAAGGATATATGCTGAATCCATTTCGGACTGGGATTTCCTCTTTAGCAGTACACTGTGAAGAAAGAGGTGCAGGCTCTTTCTGCAAGCTTCTCCCCTTTTTCTCACTCTCTCTGGTCTCATACCTTACAAAACCTTGTGATGAAAGAAAACCATGACACTATCTCTGAGTTACAAGCTGGGCAAAGGGAGAGAAGATAGTTCTGTGTAAGGTGGAGAGCAGAGAACACTTGGTGGTGAGTGTAGATGGAAACAGCAGGGATACTGCAGTGGTGAGGATGGGAATACAGTTTGATATGGCTGTGTGTGGATTCTTGTGCTATGTATTTCTTGATGTCTTTAGCAAGAGGTAATATTAGTCTAAGTACATACTGAATGATGTGCACGAGTAGGCGTATCGGAAATGGTATTTCTTCGTATGTCAGTTCTTTCTAGGACTTTTATCTTATTAAAGATTTCTTTCCAGCTCAGTTTTGAAAGCTTGCATGGTTCTTCGGAATGCAGTCGCTGTAGTGCCTGTGAGATGCAGCTGAATATCTGTGACTTCACCTATTAGAAATCTGTGGTGATCCTTCAGAGCTCTGCAAGTTGCAGCAGACCTCCAATTACAACTTGTCCATTGGCATTCACCTGCTGTTTCTACTGGCCCATTAAGTAACAGGCTATCTCAGATGCATCGGAATGTCTGGGCTTTTTATAGCCTCTTTCATGTTAGATTCTCAAAGTACTTTAAGCCTTATCACCCTGGTGACAATGCTAAGCATTATTATATCTATTTTACAGAGAGATCATAGAAGCCAGGGATGGAAAAAGCATTATTTGATTATGTTAGACTGCAAGTGCTGAATACAGTTTTCTCATATAGAATATACTAACTAGTGATGTTTCTCTCTGCTTCAGCCAAAAGGCCAAGAAAGAACAAGAAATTAGAGTTGAGAGGCTCAGTAACTCACTGGAAATACTGTAGCAGTTGTTGGCAAAACCACCTTCGAGTCTTCTCTGCTCCATACTGTGTTTGCGGCACTTGTCTTTCAAATAAATCTGGTTTTGTCACATTCCACACTTTTTACAATATTGTTTGCTTTTTGGCTTTGGGAGCATCTGTGATCTGCCGAGCCTCTCCCTATCTTCAGACATCGCCCTGTGGCCTTTTCGATTGTAGGGCAGCGTATGTCAGCATTAGAGAGCGTGATGCAATGGTTATTTCTGAGGGACTTTTCATTATTGATGCTAATTAAACTTGAAACTAATGAGAAAGGATTACTTTTCAGGGCTCGAGAGGAGGCCAGAATAGTTATTATAGGTTAATTATTCTTCTAAAAGACTCGGTTTAAGTAACAATTCATTTTGTCACTTTTTTTCTTACGTTGTACAAGAGTCTTGTTTGAAGAGGATTCGAAATATAATTGCTGCACTGACCTCATCTAGCTCTCAATCAGTAATCTCCTTCCATCAGCAAAAGGTTAATAAAATCTTTAAGGAAAGGAATTCTGTGCCTTATCTATGTGTAGACAATTCAGAATAGGTCTCCCTGCAAGTATTTCCTATTACCCTTCTGCATGATTTCCTTGGCATACTTTTTAGATTTGAAAAATGCCGTATTCCATAAAGCTTCCAAAATTAATGGTTGCTTTGCAAACCAGGTGCATTACAGTGGCAGAGAGTTCAATCTGGTCAGGGCTGGCTTGAGAGTTGGCATGCAAGTCAGAACCTGCTTCCCTTTGTTTTTAAAGGACTAGAGCCTGTGGTCAACCTTAAAAATCTCTCCTCATTTTACAGGGCACTGAGGTGTCCACGTGATGATTAGTATTTGCTGAGTAATCAAGGAAAGGAGGAGACAAGTCTTATTTTACATAGGAGCCAAGGTCTCTTTCTCGCTGGGAAGCACTATGGCTTTTGGCAAGGAGGACACACACTGGTCCCCTTTGCTCCTTCCCAGCTCTCATGTTGTCACTTTCTTCCTCTTGGGACTTTGTAGAGATGAGTGATGGCTTCAGGCTGTTGCAACACTGTACTACAAAAAGGGAAAGAGAGAGCTGGATTAGTGATATTGTGACTGCGGAAAGCTGAATAAAATGCTTGTGGACAGGGAGGATATCAGTCTTTATTAGCTGTAAATGTTAGGGCATTGCCTGATGCCTTCTGTCATGGCACCTGCTTTGCAGATACGGCGCTCTTGTGTTAACGTGAGGGCTGTGAAGGCAAATGTCCATTTTTGAAAGTGATGCTGTGAGCAGTGAGGGTTCAAATGGATGGTGGGAGGTTGCAGCTTAGGAAAGCCCCTCAGTGCTGGGGTGATTTACCTACTAAGTGCACATTACAATCTGAGGTGCAACACTGTGTCTTAAAAGGGCAGCATTCACCAGTCCTGAGTTCAAGACGAGAGTTACATCCTCCATCTGGGCAGTGGTATCAAGTTCAAAGATAAAACATCCTCTGAGTAATCATTCTTGCCACAGGACTCTGCTTAGGCCAGCTCATAGGATTTTGGACAATATTTGAAGTGCCGAGTCCCTTTTGCAGTTAAGGTTTTAAATCACACAAAGATTGATCAAAAGCCCAATGTTTCCTTCTGTGCCTTGCCAGCCTACTGTCCTTTATCTCCTGAAACAAAGCAGCATTAACTTTTAAGATCTGATTCAGTAACATTTTATGGATAATAATTATGACTGATATTAAGCCTTCAGCAACCAGTCTGTATGGAGACTTAATGTATTGAGGTTTATTACCAGTGTAACCTATCTTTTTACGTCGGTTGTAAAGCAGTATCAACTATACCGATAAGAAGAAAAGGAAATATCAATGAACTATTTGCCTCTGCTTCTCTGCAGGGTGTTCATATGCTTGCCACTTAATATTGCTAGCACGGTGGGAGTTTGCTGGTGAAGAGTTTTTGTTTACAGAGTCTGTTTGCACAACTGCAGAGTTGTGATGAATGAATGAATGAGTGAATGAATGAGCTACAGCAATTCTGTGCTGGGAAAAGGAATCCATTAGTGGATAGACCCTGGAGACCAATCGATCATCCTTTCCCTTTTCATAATAAGTGTGTGAATTCAAAGTTTTCAGAGATGCTATTTAGAGACGAGTTTCACAACCTCCTCTGAGGCTTATCCCAATAATGGAAGTTCTTGAATGTATGAAACTTCTTTAGACACCCCATATTAGTGATTTTTTTTTCAGAAGTTTCCCTGATCTCATCGGGACATAGTTGTATGTATACTTGTCATAACTGTTTATGGAAATGATCCCTGAACCAAACTGAAGACCAGGTTGAGCAGAAGAAAGCTCTGGTAGTTTCTAAATCCTGAAGTGCTGTGCACAGTTTAATATAAATTATAATATGAGAAAGGAAACTCGCCTTAGTTTCCATACAGCGTCGACACGGGAAGTTCTGTTGCATTGGCACTGAAAAAGTCACCTGAAGGACCCAGAACAGGGTCCTTGCTCAGCTGAACCTTGTGATGTTCATGCATCATTAGCTGTAACTGTACTATATAGTTACCTTTTTTGCCTTGCTCCTCCTCGTAACTTTCTGTATAAGGAAACCTATCTCCCTGGTAAGTTCAAATAAGATGCTGTCTGCTTGTGTCCTTTTTGCCTTTTTGATGGGAAAGCAGAAGGGAATTCTAAAGTGCTCTGGGAGCTACATGGAGGCCTTGCTTTGACATCTCTAAATATGTGAGTAATGGGGTGCTTAGAACTGATTTTACGTGTGATGGATGCTGAACAATAAGGAATCACAAATTGTGGGCAGCAGAGCTTGGAGAGGAGAGCTGCTCAACAAGATTAATGGGAAGGGAGACCTTTAGTGTAATGAAAGACACAGTTCAGGCTTGAAAACAGACAATGACACACTAGATCGAGTCTTGAGGAGTTGGACAGTCCTCTGCAGGCGGTAGTGCTATGCATTCATTGAGCCCCTTCCTAGGCAGGAAACACAGAACAGCTGTGAGACAAATGCAGTGTAATTCTCACTTCACCCACAAATGAGTAACTGGTACACCAAGGGATTGGATTGTCTAAGGGTTATCTGTCAAACTGGTGATAGGGATGTTGAAGGAGACTTAGAAATTTCTTTTTTTTTTGAAGAAATGCGGGCCAATGAGAAAAAAGGAATGAGACTGCAGTAGAACATAGCTGGGTCAGAGCATTACAGAGTTTATTGTACCACCAAAATACAATTCTTTTAAGTATCTCACTGAACACTTTGTGTAAGGTTGAGGCTGAAGTCAGTGAGATCCTCCTTGAATCTCACCTAGCCAGATTTTCCTATGCAAGTGAAACATAATTAAAAAAAAAACAAACAAACTAGGTCCTCTTTCAATTTGATAGTTAATAAAAGTTTAAAGGTGTATTTTATTACTAGTAGAAATATCAAGTTTAAAAGACAACAAATAACTCAGTATTTTTACTGGAAATAATAAAAAAATCTACCAGTTGAAAGTGTATCTCTTCTTTCCTTTCCAGCTCACTGCAAGTTGCAAGCTGTTATTAACTCTGAATATTATGACTAAGGGGGTATGAGCGGGGAGCAGAATTAGCAAAATGTTAGTGGAGCTGGCTACAGGATCATTGTTATGACTGCAACTGTTCTTTTCTATCTCTGACAAGGATAATAGTGTGTGGAAATGAAGCCAGCAAACATGTAAAATAATCTAAATATAGAGGACAAAACAGCAAAACAGTAACTGGACCAGTAATCAGATGCAGAAGGCCTTATCTGTAAGTACAGTGGCTTGAAACATGGCAATGCTGGAAGATAAACACTAAGAGGACTATGAAGCTGAGAATAAATAGAGCAATATCCTCTAAACAGTAAAGAGCTGGAGCATAAGACCCTGGAAAGACATTCGGGACTTATTGCTTGAGAAAGATCCCTAAAGCTGTCAAGCAGATGTGCAGCTGGTAAGTAGATGACTCGCTGGGACGTTGACTGAAATGGTAGAAGAAATAAATCAAAGAGGATTGCATTAGTGTAACGGAAGGCAGTATATTACTTTGCTTTGAAGTATAGTGTCCTGTGGAGAAAGCAATGACTGTCATCCCATAAGAATGATCAAACTGAGTGGAGACAAGTCTCAGATTTAGGCTGTAGCATAGGCATAGGCATTTCTCCTCCGTGCAGTCATAATTTCCAGGTTTTCTTGAAGGCTTTGGACTGGAGTTTGGTAAAAGGCATAAGGGGCTGATCTACTGGCCTACTGAAGCCAATGGCATCTTCTCATTGTACATCTATTCCACTGTCCTGCTCTCAGATACGGCCAGGCTGGGCAAGAACCACCTTTCCTGCTCTTTGCTATCAGATCATCTGCTGTGAGTGCACAAGGAGACACAGCACACCTCATTTTTTGTGTCAGAAGATAAGAAACAGAACTTCTTTTCAATCTGGCATTTTTTTGTCAGCACTTAGTCTAGATGGTAAGTTAGAGTTAGGGTCTCCTAACTGAGGATAAGCACCCTTCCCCTTTTCTACCCTGCCTATGCTACTGTGGTCATGCCTTCACGGTAAGGCACTTTTACATGGTATCCCAGACTTGAAATTAAAAAGATTAACAAATTTGCCCTTTCTGCCCCATGAAAAAGTTCTCAGTATATGATACTAACATTATTTCGAATACACTTTCGTTACATAATAGTGTGAAGATAAGTTATTTTTAAAAATAGGGTAAAAGGATTGGAAGGGGGGAAATGAGGCAATATCCTTTCTGAAAAGAAAAAGTCAACTAACTTGAGATGTCCATCTGGATGGAGAACACCAATTTTTACTCAAGAAGGGACAGAAAATGCCTTGTTCCTGCCTCTAAAATCTGTTCCAAAGTATCTGTGATAGTCAAACCCATCTGAAAAGATCTTGCTCTTATCATGTCTTTTATCATCACTCTCATCCCTTTCCCCAGAAGCACTTGGGGATGATGGACTGGGGTCCAGATTAAAATGCTCAGAGAAAGGAAAAATAATATGAGGGTCAGACTAGATTATATTAAAGTCACATCAACAGAATTACCAGAAGGAAGAGCAGGCAAAGTACTTAAAACATAATGAAAACTCTTATCCAAACTAACATGGAAGTGCCTTTTAATCTCCTGTCTTAGTTCAAGCTAGAATAATTCAGAAATATTTTTTTCCTAGTCTCTAAACTGGTCCAACGATTGTTCCTTTGGGGTAACATCCTGGAAAACATCTGTTTTATTCATAGTTTTGATTTCATGGCAAGACCATGGGTGCACTGTGAGCCATCTTAGACAGTATAAACTTGTATTCTGCCTCCAGATTTTCATGCTGATGCTCTAAGAAGAAAAGCTTTATATGGTGATTTTTGAGCTGCTCCAGGCATGTCCCTAGCCTAGCAACAAAAGCCTGGCTTTCAAGGTAGCTTTGAGAACATGGTTCTCTGTCTAGAGCGTCATCACTGACCTCCCAGCCCTGGTCACTGCTTCACTAAAGCCTGTCTCCAGATCATATATGGACACTCCCTTTATCATAGAATCACAGAATGGTTTGGGTTGGAAGGGACCTTTAAAGGTCATCTAGTCCAACCCCCCTGCCATGGGCAGGGACATCTTCAACTAGATCAGGTTGCTCAGAGCCCCGTCTAACCTGACCTTGAATGTTCCAGGAATGGGGCATCTACCACCTCTCTGGGCAACCTGTTCCAGTGTTTCACCACCCTCATTGTAAAAAATCCCGGAACAATCATTGTGTGTCTTGAGGATAGAATCCTGCAAGGTCTGGAAGCAGTTCTGTTTTCTCTGGGTAAAACGCAGGTATCTCCTGCCTCTCTGTAACATCTATTGTTGGTACAGATTGCTGGGGTCACACTCAGGGAGTTTCAGCTGTTCCTTTCAGTGCGTGCTCAAGGACAGGGAGGGTGCTTGACTTCTGGAGCTACAGTTTCATGAAGGCTTAGTTTTGAAAATCACTTCTGTAAAAAGTCACAGGTAAAGGCCTTTTGGATCAGAGCCAAAGCTGGAGCTAGAGCTGCAGAGAGGCAAGTTCAAGTCTAGTGATCTAAATCTCACCTGCCTTACATGCAGAGACCAGTTGGGTTTTATTTTCCAGGCAAACCCATTTGTTTGTCTGTCTGTTTTTAACAGAAGTCTCTCTGTTAAAGCCTTTTTTTCTGTCTGAGCAAGCTAAATGCTGTGTTACGATTCTCTACTACAGCAAACGGGAATCCCTTCCCAAAATGGCCACAACTGTCATGACTTGGTCCTACGCAGATCTGGCTTGATGCGACTTCCTCCACAGGTTCCTTCCCAAGTCCTATTTTTTTTATATTGCATTTCTGAACAAGTAACTCTTCTCTCAAAGGCACTCCGTAAAAGCAGCGTGCTGCAGTTCCTCCGAGTAGCACTAAATCTGTGACAAACCTAAGGGAGGTTCCATGGCAAGGTGATAAACTGCTGGCTTGTCAAATTTTTGCTGGCTAAATGGAAAATAAGGTAGGCAGCTTTACACTTTAAAGTGGGGAGAGATAAGGGCAGTTTTAGTGTTTCACAATCAGCCATGATCATCCATAAAATGAAGAGTTACTGGTTTTTTAAACTGATGTCTTGATAGCAAGAGACTCCGTTTTTCGCCAGTATTCATGCTTATTCCTGTGCTATTCAGTAACAGAAGATATTTATTAATATATTAAACAACGAAGATTTCACCTGTTAACCATTGTCCTTGAAACGCAGTTTTTAAAAACGTTTATAATTGGAGCTGCTGATGGGGTCAAAACAAGTAAGACTGACACCCAAGAAAATGACAAATTGCTGGAGTTGAGAGTGGTGGAAAGTGAAGTTTTGTAGCAGTTCCATAATCTTTACAATTCTAATTTTTCAGTAAAATAATGACATCAATGAACCTTGCAATCTTGCTGAAGTGGTAGGGAATAGAAGTGGATTTGGCTTTCTCCTAAGGCGTTACGCTGAATCGGTTGTGTGTAATCTGTGTCGTTGGGGAACATCTCTGATACTGCAGGGAAGATAAGAAACTCTGACCTCCTGTTTTCTTTAATCTTAGAACACTTCACGTAGTTCACTTTGTTCTTTTCCTCCCTCTTTTGGGGGTCTGATCTAATTTACCTTTTAGTGCTGATAAATGCATGCCACTACCCCAGTTAAAACCAGGCTGGTGCACCTGCCGGGTCAGTGCTTGGCGATGGGTGGCATTGCCAGTGGTGCCGCCGTAGGCCTATGCTCTGGCAAGTGAGCTTCCTCAGGTCACTAAAGCTCTTGTGCTGAGTGGTACCTGAAGGTCATGGCTTTCTTCTCTATCTGGATGAGATATGTGAAGTGCAAACATCTATACCATTACAGTTTGTTTTAGGAGCTGCAGGTCAGTTTCTTGGCACACCAAAAACTTTAACAAGTTTTGTCTTCGCAATTCCTAAACAGGTCCAGAAGTCCCTTCCAACATCAACCATTCTGTGATTCTGTGATCTGTGACTGACATCATCAAATAGGATTTGGCCAGGCTTTTTTAGGGCAGCTTGAGTTGTGCTGTGTAACCCTGTGTTACCCTGTGTTACATGCTCTTAACTCTATTATTCTGTCTTTTTGTGAATGGCAGTGATCCAAGCATCTCTTCTTGGAATATTGTGCTCACATTTATGGTACTCTGCATACGTGATTGCTCACCACACACATCAGCAGCATAAAAAAGATTTTTTATGAGATCATCGAATCCTGAGTCACGCACGAGTTCTCTAACTGCTTTAGGGCACGGCTTGGGTATCTGGTTGTTACGTGGGACTAGTATTTGGCTCACTCGCAGAGACAGCAGGTCAGCCCATTGACGCCTGTCTGCTCTGTTAACAGACCAGTGAACCTACTGCTGTTTAATATTTGTACGATAATACAACACAGTTGAGAATTGAGTTATAAAATGCAGGTCACTTAGTAAATGCAGCAGTCAGTGAGGGAGCACAAGGTGACAAAGAAATGATTCAGATTAGCAAGTGGGGGTATTGCAGCTGTTTGTGCTCTAATTGCATCTTTCCAGATGTTCCTGTGATGTGTGGTAGAAGCCAAGCAGTCTCTAGACATGACCATATTTCAGTGTTCAGCTTTCTGAACACTCTTCTGTAGTCTGTAGAGAAGAGAGAATTTAAGGACCTAAGCCATTTCATCTTCTGTGCTGTCAAATAAACTCTGTCATTCTGAAGTAACATTTTCTTGTTATATTTTTTTTGGAGATTTCTTTTCACATTAAGATCAGCAAAAGCTCTTTCTGGGAAGCCTGATTAAAAATGCAGTTCCTCCCAGGAAAGAAAAGAAAATAACATTTTCAGCATCAAAAGACATCACAAAATTATCATGAAAAAATGAAATTAATTTTGAAGACTATGCGTGGCAGGAAAGTAGGTAAAAGTGACCTCAGGGCTTTCTGCTGTTTGTTTGAATAGATAGCTAAGAGTATAAGTGACAAAGCCTCTCAGAGACAAGAAGTGTCCTATATTGGGATTAGCTTCAAGAAATTGATGAAGATAGCTAATTTCTTTGTGAAATTTATCCATGTCTGTATATTTAAAAAAAAAAACAACCCAAAACCCAAACAAAAACCCAACAAAGGCCATAAGAAACTGCTGTTTCTTTTCAGCTACATGCTGTTAGCCTTGCTGGGAATGCAAACACAGATGGCTTCCAGCTCTGTTGCAGACCTTTGCCTACTAGGATCGGACTGGGGCATTGGCAAGTCAGGCTGTGGAAGTACAAACACTGCTTTCCTATTTTGCTCTTTTGAGCTGGGTTGTGTTCTTCTGTGGTGGTATAATTAATCATATAACTGCCTGCATTCTACTTGGGCCCTAACTCTATTAAGAAAATAGAGAAAATCTCAGGAAAAGGAGTAACTTCTACTTTGGCCTTTTTCACATTGTAGAAAGGGTATAGAAGAGAGGATTCCAGTGGCTTCAAATATTACCTTCTATATTGCATACAGCCAAAATCTTTTCAAACGGTGTCCTTTTTATAAATAAGTTTCCAGTCCAGATCTTTAGAGAAAAATGAATCTGGCAAGATATTCACCATTTTGTTTTGACAGTCTGAATTGTTTGCAAGACCTTAGCATTGAACGCTTCTCCAACTCTAGTCTGACCTTCATCTGTAACCAACCCCTCTTCTGTTTCCTCCTCAAACATCCTGTCAGATACATATACATTTCACAGGAATAGAAAATGTTTTTTGTTATTAGCAAAAATGCTTCCCCAAGGCCCATGTTTTATCAACAACTTTTATGAATTGTGTTTTGCATCCTGAGGTGTGTCTAGCATTTCAGCTTGGAGCAACGCATTGCATACCTGGAAGGCAATGGTGACTGTCTTTCTAGTGTCTTTCATCAATCATTTAAGATGAGTTGTGTAAAATCCAACTGACCCTTCTATAATAACTAGGGGCAAATAGCTTTGAATTGTCATTTTGATAAATGTTGGAGTATTGGCAGTGTTATGGGCTAAGGAGCCAGGCATCCAAGCCTTTCATCTGTCAGTGTCATTATGAAATACCTTAAAAGAACAGGGGGAATGTGTCCTAGCTATTCGATAAATCTTATCTCCATGAATGAGTGGATTTTGTGTGGTTTCATAATCTACTGAACTCTAATAGCCTATATCCTTTGCTTCAAAAATAGCTGTTAGAACAAGGTGTTTGATGAGTCTGTGTATTGTTTTTCTGCAACCCCTTAGATTTTTTTTTTTTTATGTCAGTGAATGACTTTCAATGGTGAATGCCATAGCGATTATTGACCTATGTGATACATGCATGGTTTTAACAATTTATTGTGTGATCAAGACTATTTTTTTACGGGATGGATGCATCATCAGTCTCTTCCGCATGTTTCTCTGGAGGATATAATACCAAAGGCAGGCAGAACACTTTTCACAGCAGCATCACAAAGGAAAATTCAAAACTAGGTGAAATAATTTTTGTTATACATGTAACCAAATAAAATGCTGGGTTTAGTGTCCTGTATAATGCTTACCACATGGTTGGAGTCTATACTACTAATTTAGTGCTATCTAAGGACCTATTGTGTTTTATCGTTTTCAAAATGGACTATGTGCCAGTTTTGGCACAAATTAAAAGTTGAGTTCATAGCTTCACACGCCATAGTTTAAATGAAACACAAATAACAATGATATTTGAAATTAAAATAAGCTTCAGTGATAAGAAAGGACAGTTAGTGGAAGCCCAGTGACCTTTTTCTACCCTCTATAATGGATTTCACAGTGCTTTGAAAACTAGTCCCACCAAGTAAATGACCTCTGATGGGGGCCATTTTTCAATCACTACAAGATAGGTACTTAACTCTGCTGAGGACTGACTCTCATTTTGCCAGCTGTATTACCATTTCTTTTCTTTTTTGGGAGAAGGCAGGTGAGGAGCGGAAGAGTGAAAAGAAGAGAAGGTAGTGATCCTGCCTTGCTGTTAATATGTGTCATCCAAGCTCATTTCCCAGATACAGGATATTTTTAGCAAAATGGGATTGGATAGTACTGCAAATGCCAAAAAAGAAGTCCATACATAGGAATTCCATGTGAAAAGACCCTAGCTTCTAGCTAAATGGTTTATAGGGTATCAGATTAGGACACGGCCTAATGTTTGAATTATATTAGGTGTATCTAACTCTTACTAGACTATTAATGGTTCTCCAAAGTTTCATGTTGGGTCATCATGACTACTCTTCAGTACTGAGGCCGGGAGAGCAATGTCCTTATGAGATACTTTGTCCAAAAGAAGTTGCAGGAGTTCGGCAGAGGGCAGTGAACAATGCAGGCATCCATGTAAAGAGGTTTGTGAGCACAGATGTGATGGCGCAGGAGTGACCTGCTGGGCTGCCAGGTAGGAATGAGAGTTCCTATCTCAGTTTTTGGTTTTTTTGCTGTTCTGGGGAGATAGTAGAGCCAGGGCTTATTAGTAAGCTTCAGACTTACTGTGCTTGTATTTTACGGCCGTGGTATGTGTCCTTGTGCTGTGGATGGCAGAGGTTTCCAGGTGCTGCCTTGTATTTGAGGAAAGATCCTGATTCTCCTGAGCATCTCCACATAGCACTGGTGCAACAGGATGAGTATCTTCTACCAAAGATAAGGTTCCCCCATGCTCTGAAAGCCTGGGCAAACATATCACTTCCTCAATACGTACCTGGACAAAACATCTGGGACAAAAAATAGAATGTTGATTAATATAAACACAACTGTGTATACTTTTTGCACTAATTCAACTTGTTTTTAACTGACAGCTTAGATTTATGTGACTCTGTTTTTAAAAATGAGGCTGCCTAGTTTGATAGTGAATGAGAAGTTCATGGAGTAACTTAGTAGTAAAGAGCAAATTGACCTGTTATTTTGAATACAGTGCAAAAGAGGCTTGACATGAGAGAAATATGAAGAGGCACCAGCAGTATTCTGACAATGCTGATGAATGGCAGGTGACCACAAGCCTGACTGTTTCTTTTTGTTGCTGCTAGTGATTCGCAGGCAGGTGGGTGAGAATATTAAAGGCCTGACACGCGGAGTGACAGATACCCTTCGTGCTTGTGTGCTCAATGCAATGGCATGTCTTAAAATAGAGCCAGCTGCATGCATAATTAAGGAGAAATAATTGCAGTGCACTTATGTAAATTATCTTGTGCTGCTTCTCGTCCTCCCCCCTACCCCCCAATGTTTCCATCAGGAAGGTCCCCTAGTCAAAGATTCACCTGGTCAGTGAGAAACACTAAAATATTATTTTTGGAGCAAGAAAAAAATTCTTTAAGAGAGTAAGAACAAGATAGTATGAGAGAAGTATGTGGCTTCAAAGTATATAGAGTCAATGCTGGCAATCTAGCAGTTCGTTATATGAACAAAAATTAATTTTAGAAACCTGCATGTGAATTTAGTGGTTCTGTCATTCTCGCTGTCTTGTAACTCAGATAAATATCTCATATTTCTGCTAGCTGAAATTCTGCCTACATAAGCTTTTTTCATTCAGCCTGTTAGAATCATTCTGGCAATATATGACTGTGAGTTTAACCTCATTTCTGTTTGTACTAATTATAAGTTATATTGTATTTTTACTTTCTTTGAGAGGAATACAAAAACTCTATTCTGTATTTCATGGTTTTATATGTCTCCCGGATGACTCTTCTGGATATATCTGGAGTATTGTTTTCAATAAAATATTCTTTCACTCCCCTTTGCTCATATGCCCCTTTCTTTATCAATTGAGTAAAACCCTGTATATAGCTCTAACAAATTACTCTATTTCCAGATCACTGGTGACTGTGTGCATCAGATTCAAAAACAGTAGTCAAGAAGCTGGTGGATATATGGCCTCTGAGACCTCATTCCTGCATTTATAGGACTATTTTTTAGGGGCAAGAAGGAATTGAATCACCCTTAGCCTACGCAGTCTTTTGCTGAGACTGCTATGGAGAGTACAAGCTGTGGTGGTGATGGTCTTGGGGAGTGAACAATTGCCCATTAAGCTTTTCACTCAACCTAATGTTAAATATTGAATACACCACTTGGCTACTATCAAAAGTCACTTGGTTGTAGGTATTCCGGATCTAGTCTGGATTTAAGATCATACCGTGCAGTTTGTTTTCTGTCTAAGTACTTTTCTGGAACAGGAGAAGTGTGCATGCAGCACTGCTGTCCAGCAAGAGAAACATGGCGCCTGCACCATCTCTCTGCAGAAATTCATCCGCTTTCCCCTAGGATGCAATGCAAGAGGGTGAGGAACAGGGAAGGCAGCAAAGCAGAAAAATACAGCATAAAGCAAGAGATGCACATCTGCTCATTCTGTGCTACATTTTATAATCAAAGCCCTGGAAAAAGTAAAACATCAAGTAATATATGAAGCATGACCATTGATTTCTATCTAATAGTCTCTACTCTTTTCTCACTTAGGGACAGCTGAATTAAAAATATTTATGGTTGGCTGTACAGCAAATGCTGGAATAAGCCTTTCCCTCCTCCTTTTGTGTTGCAGTGTCCTAATATGCAGAGCTTGTGAAACTTCAGAATGTATTTGAGAAAGATATAAGATGTGGTGCAATCATGTGAAACTCTGAGGTGAGAAGAGTTCCTCTCATGCAGCAATTATCAAGTAAATCTATTCAGTGGTTCATCGACCTCACTTTAAAGTTGATTATCTCTCCTTGGAGCCGTTATTGTAGGTCTGTACATGCAACTGTTTTTGAGTAGTGGGTCCAGGGAAGAATGTTTTCCCTTGAAAACTGGCAATATATTGAAATAATTGAGCCACTGTATAAGTGTAGTATATTGTGGCTATGGAGCAATAACTCCTGAGTGAATACAGAGCATGGAACCGCTAATATCACATGTCAGTACACAATACAGTATAAAACATATCATGTACTAAAAGACGTGTAAAAGCTACTGAAAGGATTCATTTAAATGCAGTATTTCGAACAGGCATCTTGTAGCACTCTAGTATTACAGGAGCCCAGATCACTGTGCCTATAGAAGATGTTGCCCAAAACCTTCCACTTACAACGTTCTTTTATTGCTTGTAATTTTCAGCCTTTAAAGCTTAAGAAAAGCTCCATGCTGATTATCTGCCAAAGACTCTTTTTGAGTAAAGTTTCAGCTAGGATATCTTATTCTCTCTCAAAAATAAGCATATTAAGGTATTTTATTATGGGAAAACTTGAATTCTAAAGAAATTGATAATCAACTCCCTGCACTCTTTTTGAGTTGGAGAAGATGGAGCTAGCATTGCGATGGAAGGACTGATGGGCAACATCAGCAATAGCAAAGTCTCACTACTTACAAGAGTAGAAATAAAACACTAGGGAAAGCTTTGCAAAGTGTCCTGGTTTCGGCTGGGATAGAGTTAATTTTCTTCCTAGTAGCTGGTATAGTGCTGTGTTTTGGGTTTAGGATGAGAATAGTGTTGATAACACACTGATGTTTTAGTTGTTGTTGAGCAGTGCTTACAGTAAGTCAAGGACTTTTCAGCTTCTCATGCTGCCCTGCCAGCGAGGAGTCTGGAGGTGCACAAGAAGCTGGGAGGGGATACAGCCAGGATAGCTGACCCCAACTGGCCAAAGGGATATTCCATACCATATGATGTCATGCTGAACAAAAAACTCTGGAGAGTTGGCTGGGGGTGTGCAGCTGCTGCTCAGGAACTGGCTGGGCATCAGTCAGCGGGTGGTGAGCAATTGCATTGTGAATCACTTGTTTTGTATATTCTTTTATCACTATTATTATTTTCCGTTCCTTTTCTGCCCTATTAAACTGTCTTTATCTCAACCCATGAGTTTTACCTTTTTTCCAATTCTCTCCCCCTGTCCCACTGCGGGAGAGTGAGTGAACAGCTGTGTGGTGTTCATCTGCCTGCCAAGTTAAACCATGACACCAAGTCATCCTTTGGACTTCCGAAAGGTTGGCAGAAATTTTAAATCAATGGATTGATTAAAAGGAATTGCTTGTTCAATAAGTAAAATCTGCGAAACTCATATAAACTATATGCCAAATTTCTCCATCACGTGGTGATTGTTAAATCTTCGAACATAGTTGATCTCTATCTATTTTTGGAGAACATAATTGAGATGGAGCCAATGAATTTGACAGCATCAGTTTAATCAATCCCTAACTTTCGCTTGGTTTTGGGGGTGTGGGTTAAGGTTGTAATGAAGTGAAAGTGCAAAAACATCTCTGTAAGGACATCTGCAGATACTAATGAGATTAAAATCAATCAAATAGTCTGGTTTAGAAAAAGAAGTCGGGCTTCCATGAACTCCAGGGATGGAGACAGTTTCTTCAGAAGGGAAGTGATTTTTGTGGTGTGTATTTCTACCTGTCAGTCTGTCCTGCATGTAACGGTGACACAAAGCTTTTCCCCCCCCCCGGTTTTTGTTGAACTAGATCCCATACTGCATTTGCCACAGAGTACAAGAATATGGACAGCTTCTGCTGTGTCTAAGAGCAAAGGATCTAAAAGGTCACTGCAGCCATGGACGTTACTTATTCCTATTTCAGATAATATTAATCTGTTTTGGGTATTCAAAACTTTATGAAATGTTTCTCAGGAGCTTTTAGTTTTCCATTCTTAGTTTACCATTTTGAAGTATGACTTACACTTTAGTCTCCATTTCATATAGATAATCTATTTAAACAGCTCTAACAACTGAAACATCTGAAAGTTTATGTCCTCACATGTCCAATCCTCTGTTCGTGTACTGAATTTGTCTTTAAGGAAATTGGAGCTCTAAGCTAGATACTAGTAAATTAACCCAGTTTCTAATCTTCCTACATGCTTTTAAATAATATATTAGCCCAGGAATTATTTGGGCCTAAGTATTAGGCATTAATGTATAAATTCAGTGTATAATTCATTAATCAGATGAATAATTTCTGAAGTATCAACAGAATTAAAGAAGGTCTTAAGGGATGTGTGTTTATATGCATAAGGACATTATAATGTATAAAATTATCATCCTAATATCCTATTGTGACTTGTGTTTGATATAAATACTGCACAGAATGCAACTGAACATTCGCCTCTGCTCTCTGCTGCCCTCTTTTTTTTTTTTTTTTTTCCCCTCCCCTATTGAAACACGTATACGTGGCCTAAAATAGACTGAAGTCTCTAGAGATTTGGATAATCAGCCGTATAAGATAAACTTTTACAGAGCTTCTTGAAGTTAAGGCTAAGTCTGTCTCCCAATAGGACACACTTCCTTTAGGGTGCCCTTGTTTTCTTTATTTTATTTATTTAGCCTGGCTTGCATAACTCTGGCCATTATTTGATTTTTTTTCTGAACTCTCTGAAATGTTCTTTATCCGTGAACAAGGGATACATCTTCCTCATTTGATATATATTTGGACATCCTGAAAGTTCTGTGAACTTCTATATGAAAATGGATCATTCTGTATGATTTCTTTTTCTCCTTCTTTGGTGAAATAACCTCTCCCAAATATTACCTTTATCTCTGGAAAAAGATGCACAAGTGCAGCCCTTTGAACGAGTAGACTGCTTGCTTTATTACTTAAGCAGCTGCTGCAGAGACCCCTCGTTCTGCATATGAAAGAAACCGAAACCTACAGGTGGGTAGTTGCATCCTTGAGTCATACCTTGAGGTCTTATTGATCTTATGGCAACCTGATGATCATTTTTGAAGGTCAGGCTAAGAAAAAAATATCCGGTCGGGTCTTGTGTTATTGTCTTAAGTAGAGGCCTGTGAGTCTGCAGTTGCCCTGTGGTATGCTCTTAAGTAAGCCATCAAAAGCCCCTTCTGTCCCATTGTCCCTGGTGGCTATAACATTGTAATTTTTGTGAAGTGTTGTGAGATTTTTGTCAAGTTAAATGGAATTATGAAAAAAATTGACTCTGTACAGTACACAGTCAAAGGTACTGAGGATTACGTATGGCTAGCCAGAAGATGGCTGAGAAAATTCCCCCAGATGGGGGAAAAGTCCATAGAGATATTCTATGTAACATTTCAACCTGAATTAAAAAATTGGAACCCCAGAGCAGCTGGACTGAAAACTGGCTTCTCCCACTCTCTTCTACAGACCATGTATCCTTCTGCAGAGTAGAGGAAATGCTGTAACCATTTCACGTTTCTGTGAAGGTCAAAAACCAGCAACGACTTCCTGCTTCTACATCTACACTGTGGTCCCAGTCTAAACTGGGATTAAGGAGGCATGAAGAACTTGGTTCTGTATGCATTTATTAGAAAAATGGCAAATGAAGTTGTGTCAACAAAAGATGTAAGTGCAGCCCAGGCTACCTGTGCATGCAAAGATAAGCAACATATGCAGGTGCTTGAATGTGCGCTCTTGTGTGAGCATTTCAGATTTTGCTTTTTGCAAGCTACTCAGAATGCATTATTTCCTTTCAGTCTCCTGTTTTAGGAAGCTTAACTGTCATGTGAGGAACTTGGGCTTTTTCTGAACAGCTAAGTTTCTTTTGATTTTCACTATTTGCATATGACTCAAAATTTAGATTAGGAGCTTACCAGAAAAAGGGATGTACTGAAGTTCTGTTTGATACATAGTCGGAATTGAACATGTAATTTGCTTAAATGCTGTTACGATTTTACAATAAGAGCTACTTCTGAAAAAGCAATACTTAAAACCTGGGACTTGAGTAAGATGGGACTGAATGTACAAATATTCGGAGGTCATTTTCCATGCACAAAGTGACAAAGATTTTGGTAAAAGCAAATTATTAGGGCTCCCAGAAACCATGAAGGGAAAGAATTAACAGTGAGGTCCATGTTACAAAAACATGCTGGATAGTAAACTGTGCAGAAGTTGCCTTCAATCAATTTTTTATTCAAACAGACTTGCTGTTATCTGTTGAACTAATGTCAGGCCATGGGTAACAAATGGGATTTGACCATGTCATAATCTGGTAGCCCAGTGATATTCTACATTTCAAATCAATAGTGAGACTTTGGTCTTCATCCTCCTTCCCATTCTGAGCATGAAATAACCTTCTGAGGTGTGGTTTCCTTAAATGCATCCAAGTGGTAACCCTTGAGAATAGTATGGTCTTGCAAAAAGTAGTCTTAAATGGATTCTTCTGAAGTATTTAACGTCAACAGATGTTATGAAATTTCACTAGAAGTGGCTTAGAATGGGAATGGAACGTGTCATTTTCCTCCCTCATTTGAGGTAGTATAAAATATGGCTGAAATCCAGATCTTCCCCCAGGTTAAACTGATACAATCTCCTTCTGAGATTTCAGTACTTACTGGGCTTTTTGCTTTGTTCCTCATTTTTGAGCCAGTCTGGAATCAGCAGCGTTCAAGTAGTGCGAGGAAAAGTTCCTGCTTTCATTCAAGGATCTCAAAACACTTGAAAAATTAATGAATCCTCATTACAGTTCCATTAGGTAGGTAGATTATATAAATGTGTGAACTACGGCTAAGTAGTTCTTACTACCTAGGATTACTGAGTGTGGCTTTGTAAAGCAGACTTTCCTGTCCGTACTCTTAATTGCACAACCATGTTGTCATCTGATCTCATGGGATCTCTGGTTCTGCCAGAATTGAGGGGGGGAAGGAAGTTCACCAGCCAGGTCCTACTGCACCTTCTTCTGAGAGATGACTGTGAGGAAGTCTGGATGAGAGTCTGTTGGAGCTGGCCTGAACTGCCAAGCCGGCTGCAGTTCAGACAATGCTAGCATTTTGATTATTTAGCAAAAATCCAAAAGACACAGAATGCTCTGGATGTTAAGAAAGAAATGCTGATGAAATTAGAACCAGTACTTTTACATCTGATTTTCTTTCTTCCCCCTTCCCCACCCCCCCTGCCATGGAATAGGGATTATATCTTGTTATCTCTTCAGAAAAACATTTTTTCTCCCATCATGCACTCTTGTCTTGTCTGATTCTGAAATGCACTAACTAATTGCTCGGATCTCTTACGCTAATTCTCCTACAAGTTCAAGGATGTTGTGCTTGGATGTCTGCTAATTAATTAAAGGTTATAAGTTGGCTCTTAATCAAGGATTTCTTCTGAAATCCAGAGCTCCAAATACTCTAAGCGTATAATGTTCATGGTTGAAATGGGCAGGTAATGAGACTATTAACACATTAAAATGGATCTCCGTCTGTGATCTAATAGATGAAGTCCAGTACAACTGTGTACACAATTGCTTGTCAGTGTGTAAATCAAAGCTTTGTCCCGTGGCCCGAACCTGGATACTGTATTGCTTTGTGTGAGGGTTCACACAGTCAAACAGTATGGCAACAGGACACCAAAATAACTGGAGATTACTGGGGGTGATGGCAGACATTGCTGCTCTGGCACATGGTTATGGCAATCCAAACCCTGGAGCAATGTTAGGCATGTGGCAGATATACAATATGTGATGTGGAGCTTGCTTTCTTTCCTGAACTAGAGTAAACTACCTCTACATGAGTATGTTCATGCCAGCAAAATGGCCAGGACTGGGAAAGTATTGGTCCTCTAGTGCTGGTATATTTAGAGAATGAAAAACTCTTTATTGCAAATAATATTTCAGATGTCATAAATTAGAACCCAGACCCATATGCTGAAGACTGTGGCGGGTCTTTACATGGGCGTCACCAGGAGCAAGGCAGGCACCAAGTGAGGGACGTGCTCCAAGAACAGGGAGAGCAAGGGGTTGTGAAAAATTCTCCCAGGAGCTCACGCAACAAAGACCATTTAGTCTTCTGAGAGATCAAGGCCTGGACCCATGGACACGAGGTAGTTTGGACATTAGAACTGTATTTATTTTTATCATCTATTTTTTTTTTTCCGCATTATTTTAGGTGATGAGTTTAAATCACACCTTAGCTGAATCTCCTATTCCCTCAGTCCCAATTGTTTTTTAATTAAAAAAAAAAATTATTTTCAGGTATTATTTATGGCCGCCTTCTCTGAGGACTATATTTTCCCAGTAGTCTAATACTCACTTCTTTCTTTCCCCACTTTCTTTTCTCTGATTCTCTTTCTAACATAGGAAATGCATGTTAAAATATGCAAAGGAGCACAGAAGGGGAATAAGGGGGCAAATTGTCCCCTCTTCTCTCCCATGAGCTGCCCCCTCACCTTGAACATAAGGTATTCTTCAGCACCGTCTCCTCATTCCCCTGATCTTCCGCTCTGTAGTTTAACTCTTCAGTCTGTTACTGAAGACTGAGTGATTGGAAATTGGCTCAGAGGATGCTTTTCTATTTATGTGTCTGGTTTTGTCTAGGTGCAGATTATTAATGGGCTTTTCTCAGCTATACTCGCTAGTATGAAAATTATTTAAATTTAAAAAAATAGTAAGAGGAGGCATCTAATATTATCTTTAAGCAGAAGTTCAGCCCTGAGGACTGTCACCACTAAACCAACCCCTTTTCTGCTGAGCAGAAATGCCCAGCAGGTAGAGTTTCAGAACGTATAGCATAGGTTGCTACATTAACATGGCAGATTTCCTCCAGGGAATCAAAACAAAGATCAGGCTCCAGATCTGTTTCTGTAGGATACTTCAAAATGGTATTTCTAATCCAAAGGTAATTGAAGCCAGGTTCTAGGAATTGTCCAGTGCATGGAAAGGCTTTACAGGAGTGGAGTAAGCATTTGTTTATACAGGTATCAGACAAATACGCAGATTTATTTGGCAATTAGGGGTTAGTCCGTCATGATCACTATTTTCATCCCTACTTAATTATTCCTCAGAAACTTAAAGTACTTGTTCTCTCCCCCCTGGAGGAATGCGAAAAAATGTTAGGCCAACCTTTAAAATTGCTTGGTCAGTGGTTTTCAATATCTCATATTTCATCCAGCTGCTGAGACTATATAATTAGGATATTAAGACATGCTCTTGATTAGATAGATACATCTAATTGTAATTCAGATTCTACTTTCTAGAAATCTGAATGTGCTGTAGTACCTGCTTTTCTTGTGTGCTCAAAGAGAATCTAAGTTCTCCGTAACTAAGCCATAAAACCCGAAGTGTCAACCAACTACATATCTGAATATATGGCTAAAACATGGTACATTCTCTTAAAAGTTAATACTGGCTAAAACGGATCTCAACTTTGAACTGTAGCCATCTCACTTTTATCATACAGAGAAACATCTTAATCATGGTATTACTGCCTTTATTTCATGCGAAAGGGTTGCACTCTTGAAAATTTGGATAAACGACATGCAAAAAAAAAGTCCTAAGAGTCTTAGTGTTAAATCACAAATATCATTTATCACTAGATCTTCTCCACTCTTGTAATCCATATAGCTAGAACTTGTATTCTGGGCTGTTGCAGCACCAGTGATCGTGAGCAAAGCTATACTGACGCCGTTTAAGTGCTATAGATGGTGCCTTGGTATCAGGCACCCGAGCTGGCAGGCACCGATGCTGCCAGCGAGGCTGGTGTGCTGTCTGTGCTGCCTGGCCCCGCTCTGGCGAGGGTCTGGGTGCTGGGGCGTCTGGTCTGTTGGCTTCTAGCTGATGGATGCCACCCAGATATAAATATTCTGCAACTTCACAGAGAATAATAGCCCTTTATAATTACAGCTGCACTTTTGCCAACTCCTGCAATTTTACTGCAAGCCTTACAGTATTTGATACCTTTTTTTTAAAAAAAAAATCCGCTCTTAGAATTGACAGGGAACCACTGAGTTTTTGTGAAAAGACAGTCTCTTCTTCGTGTGGCAAAGAGGGGAAAAGTAAAATAGAGCAAAACCAGCCTCCAGTATTAAGTTTTAAAATCATGAGCTTTCAAAAATGTATGGACTTGAATGCTTGCCTGTGAGTGTTTGGAGAAATGAGCTCCCCTGTGGGGTTGGCATCAACTCGGCTATGCCCTCCACGGTGCATCTCAGCCAGGGATATCAGCAATACGTGAGTTTGCCTGACCCAGGAGGTTTAGTGCACTGCAGGGGCTGGACTGCAGCAATGAGCAGCAGATTGACTTGCTTCAGCTGTGGCGGCTGTGAGCTGCTGTAGCAACATTTCCAATTTGGAATCATACCTGGTTTAGCCAGATCTTTTTAAAAATGGAAATGAAAATTCTTTTATGTACGGGACTAGAAAATTTTCCCCATTTCTTCGCTCTTCCTACTTTTTTCAGCCAGCTCCTGTCAAAGGGCAGGGAAAAAATAGAGAGAGGAGTTGGCCACTACTCAGAAAATTTTCTTAAGCATTCAAGGAAGTAAATACCATTTTGAAGAAGATGCTGCACTCATGTATACTTTGGGGACATGCTGCCTGAAAATATTGCAGTATATCCTCTGTAACTTGCTAATATGTCATTAACAGGTTTCGGCATCTGCAATGAGCTGCGTATAGTTTTATATTGCAGTTGTTCTATTTTTGCGTCAGTTGTGCTAGCAACTTAGAGCTTAGCTAATGTACCATTGACAAATGGCCCTCTTTGAAAGGAGGCTGTATGTATTACATAAATTCATTTACATTGTATATATTCATTTAGAAATGAAACACAGAAGAGAAAAATCAGTGCTTTTCAAATAAAATATGACAAATTCATCAGCGGAAGATATTTTATTTTCTAGCTTTTAAAAAGCAGACAAGATATTTACCATTTTGATGTATTTTGTTTTAAACTTAAAAAGACTAAAATATGTTCTAGAGCTGAATTTGTCTTATTTGATTGGACCAACTGTTCTTGTAGGCTTTTTTCTTTCTCTCTGGTTTACAAGATGAGTTTGAATTTACAAGGCTGTGTTTTGAACACTTTAACTGAAATGCCACAACTTTGATATCCTTTGGGCCGTTCTAATGAGACAGGAAGGAAGGAAGTAGCTGAATGGGCAATTACCTTCCACCCCAGAAATGTTAACTCTCTTATATGTTATTATTAATTTGTATTGATACATTTTAAAATTTTCTGGGCTCAGATCCACAAAGGTTCCTGGGCACCTACATTCCACGTAAATCCCACTGAGGCAATTCAGTTGAAGACTGAGAACCCCAGAGCTGCTGTCTGGTACATTGGGGACCGTCCGTGCAGCACCATGCCACAATCTCTCGAGCTATTTGAGGCAGCTCCAAATGAGGTAGTTCAGCACAAGTGGATGCAGCGCAGGAGAGATGCTTGCAGAGGTCCCAGCCGCAGAGGCTTGCACACACATGAGTTGTGGTCACAGCATTTCACAGGGGCTGTGAGGAGCTGAGGGTGTCAGAATACCAGTCCCTGTTAACAAGACTTTCTAGTGCCTTTTGCATTCATTGGGAGTTTTATCTGATAACACTCTAATTGTTTGAGTGTAAACTGATAAAATAAATGTTGTTAATTCTGTCCTCGAGGGTGTTGCCTGACGATGATACAAGATCCTGACTCCTCTGATGTTCAGCATAGGTAAAGAGAATAGTTTATTCGTCCTTGCCATGGAGAAGTCATAGCCTAAATTATAGCTCACTGTTCTTCTTCTTTGGCTGCGCCTCTCCAGAATAATTTCTTCAATGAAGAAAGAAATCTATTCTTTCCTGGAACTATTTACAAATTCTGGATATATTAACTTAACAGTTGCAGCTAGAAAAAGTATCAGGAGTTAGATTTATAAAAATGGCCGGTGGTTTTATTTTGTGTATTTAACCAATTGGTTAGAGCCGTCACCCAGGGTGCAGAAATTCCAGGTTTAATTTCCTTCTCTGCCTGAAGGAGTTTGGACTCGCAACTCCCACATCACAGGAGAGCACCTAAGCCATCAAGCAGGGCTTCATTCAGTGGAGGAGGCAGGACTCTGCATCCCTGTCAGATGCTGCTCCATTTTGTGCAGAGCTCTTGAATATTCGTTTCAGCAAGAGCTGGACTTCCAGTGTCCCACCTGCCAGGTGAGATGTGTCTCCATAAGACAGATGTGTCACTGCATCATCTTCTCTCCATTGGACTGGCCACGAATATTCAAGCATAGCATTTTGTACAAAAAGGGACAACTCCAGCAGGAGAAACTGAAGGTGACCCACCTCAAAAGGCCTTGTAACTTACTGGTTATAGGGCACTTTCCTGGGAAGGGGGTCTCAGATGAACTTTAGACCTGGATAAGAGCAAGGGATATTGGAAGCAAAAAGATTGCACCCTCTTTCCCACAGTGACTTCCCCTCCCTGCCACACACGTGCTTTCCCAGTTCTGCAGCAGAACTGAGAATTCAATTACTCACGTAACATTAATCTGAACAGAGAAGAGATGTGCAAGTTAGGACACAGAGAAGCAGAAAAAAGAATGAGAAGGCAGCAAGTCTTTCTGGAAGGAGCACTGTGGGGGTTTTGTGTTGTGGGTTTTTTTAAGAGCAAACAGCTGAGGTGATAATAGGACAAGTGTATTTAGACTGATTTTTAGCTATCTGTGATATTAAATGAGGCAATACTATGCCTAGAAACAAGGGGGAAAACACTGCTGGATATTTATAGGTGTTGGTTTTCTATAGCTCTTTTGTTAGACTGAGTGAATACTACATAGAGTCTTGTCAAGCCTTTCATTGTTTCTCCCCTTTTGTGAAGCCTAGTACCTTCAAACTTTTTCAGAAAAGAGTCACTTTTGAGAATCTCTGAAAGTAAACAAGTTTAAAAAAATCAATAATCTTGGTTGGTTGATACATGGAGTTCATCACTGGATCAAACAAGCCGTGCTAATGCATGTTGGACTGTGTATTGCTGGGAAGTGTCTGGCTGGCTTAAAATGAGCAACTAGAGGCCGTGCTTAGCTGTGAAGTGTGAAAACCTCAGATCATTCTTGATGTTATGGCCTGGCTCAGAGCAGGCAGCGCAGTGCTGGCTATGCAGCTGCAGACGTGCTACCGGGTGGGATTCGGAGACCATGTTTTAATGCGTATTTGTAACAAGCACCACATTGTTAGGAGGTTGGCAAACCCATGGTTTCCCAACTGTTACTGAACGATGCAAACCCTGCTGTTCTAAAGAATAAAACCTTTTTAAGGTCATTTAAAAAAAAAAAAAGGTAATTGAAGCCTCCTTGTGATCACCTCAGAAGGCTGCAGCATGGAATTAAACAGTCTTCTAGTGCCCTGTGAAAGTGCCATTTTGAGCATTGCTGCTCAGCCCAGGGGTGCCTGCAGGGCATTTGCTAGTGCATATGCTGCTCATCAGGGGGCCCCCAGTCAAGCATGTCAGCAGCTGTGTGAGGGATGGTCAGACCAAGTGCAGAGCCTGAATTTTTCAGCTTGGCTTTATCCAAGTTCTAAATCTTTAATGGACAACACATAGTAAGATGTTTAACTTAACAGTTAATGAGGAAACGTCATAAAAAAGTTGATGGAAATGAAGGTAAAGACAGAATTTCTTGGTTATCATCCAGACTGGTATTAAAATCTAGCTTCACCATGTAGATAAAGTACGCTGCTAAATGGTACGCAACAGTGAGAGGATGGGATCACGCAGTCCCTCATGTATATAACCCCAACTTATGACTAAGCTTGACTTTTATTCTGGCAAAACTGCAGCTAACTGCGAGAGCCAGATGTGAACTGGGAACCGAGGCTTGAGCTTTGCACGCAGCGTAAATGGAGCATTTCTGTAGTAGGGAGGACCAGAAAAGTAATATGCTGATGAAAACTGCATGGGATGAAGGTCTGCTGCTTCCATCCTTTTCTGCCCTTTTTTTTTTTTTCCTTTTTACTCTGTTCATGATAGTTTGCCATGAAGCAATTCATGCTGCTAAGCCAAGGTACAATGAAGTGGAGGTCTTCTCCAGATCCTCATCTGAAACTTGCTGCTTATAGCACTTACATCTCATTGAGCATCAAGTGGTTCTGTAAAATGCCACTTAGATCAAAGTGGCATGTTTTTTTAGGTATCTTAATCTTTGTCTCGTGATATACAGCTTGAATGCTTTACTTGTAGGGCTAAAATTATTTTGAAGAGACAATTTCTTGAAATAAAAGCATGTTCTTTAGCTTATTGATGCATCTGAGCCTAGAAGCAACTTCTAAACACATGCCAAGAGAAGAAGAGTGGTGGAATGCAAATGGCGCTAACTGACACAAAAATTAGTGCTCTGATTAATCATAAGGTGGCTCAGAGAACATCGTTTGACTGGAGTAGGGTTTTCTCCTGAGATGTGGAACCTACTTTTTCTTGTTCTCTGCACACTCAGAATTTGTTGTTGCTGCTTAAAGCACAGAAGGGGGTTGCATAAACATTTTAATATTGCATGAGGCTTCTGTAAGCCTGAATGATCTTCATACAAGCACAAATGAAAGCAAGCAGCAAAGATTGTGTAGTCTTATCATCTGGATGAACTGATAGATAAGCCAGTACACTTTGGTGGCTTGTCATGTTTTGTTTTCCCTCCTGGGATAATTCAGCCACAAGCCTTAAAAATACTCTGCCTCCCATTATTATTATTTTCAGCATTCCCTTAGTATTTAACCTCAGCTAGCAGACCAGTTACACATCTTTAGATACAGCTATGTAGTATGACTTAAAAAAAAGATCGTGTGTGAATGGGGTCTTTCATTTGGATGAATCTCATTGCACTTTCTGATCTTACTAACTGTACAAGTAACACTGAAGACTTCCTCAGTTGTTTTTGCTGATACAAGCTATATGGCTGTAGTAAAATAACTGAATATCTGAGTAATACAAATCCAGAAATGAGATAAGGTAAAGACTTTGAATGGTAACCAGCTAGGACAACAGCCTGCAAAGTAGATGGTAACTCAACGACATCTTCCATATAGTAGCTGTACCACAAATCTGAGGACTGAGGCAGAAGTTTGATGGTGCAGCTCTATAATATTCATTGGTTTTGTGCAATAAGTGAGCGTAATCATCCTTGCTGGCTTCCAAAAATTGTTGACACCATTCAAACATTGAATGATTATACTGGATAAGACCAGGAACCTATGATGTCTGCCAGTGGTCACAGCTTTTAAAAAAAATTATTTAAAAAAAAAAAGAAGTGTAAGAACAGCGTGTGTATAAATTGGTGCATTCCTTGGTATTATTATATCCCAATTTCCAGCAATTTGTGGCAGAGGAACTTCCTGACATGGAAGTTCCATCAGTATCATCTTCTTTAATAGCTTTTAATGGACCTTTCTTCCAAGAATTTGTCTCATTGCTTTTGGAACCCTGCCCTTTGTACTTGCATGACATTTTGTGCACCTGAGTGTCACAATTCAATAATTGTATCATTTGAGAAACAATTGTGTTTTAAAAGTTGTCAGATTACTTTACTGTGAACTTCTAGGTTTTGACTTATGAAAAATAATTACCATCTTTTCCCTGCAAGTCATCATTTCATATTCCCTTATTATAAACCACTTCAGTCATCTCTTTTCCAGGCTGAAGAATTCTAGCCTATTTAAGTTCTCCAGGTCTGCCATTTGGCTGATCATTTTTGTTGCCTTTTGTTGCCTGAAACTTTTCTAGCTCTTTCACTTCTGTGTTGAGAATGAGGGGAAGAGGTAGACATCTCAGAGGGGAAAATGGGACCAGAGTTGTAACGTAATGACGTTTCCTGCTTTTTCTTGATTCATTTTCGAATATTTTCTGAAGTTGCCTTTTTGACTTCTGCTGAGTATTGAGATGACATTTTCAGGGAACTATGAACAACAAGTCCAAGAACTCTCTTCAGAGAAGCACTGGCTAATTTAGTCATTGTTGGATAAATATAGTAGGGCTGTTAATCTAATTAAATTTTGCAGGAAGGAGTGTACTTAAGCTGTCCTACTCTCCCTAATAAAACCTAGTGTTTGATCTTCTTTGTTGAAGAGGTTAATGGATACCCTCTGCTTCTTGTCAGTATTTCTCCTCATTCATCAGCCTGTTCTGCATTGCAGCTGTGACGGGGATACAAGTAGGGACTGTGTGGTTGAATTCCTGCAATGATAACTGCCTAAGCAAGGAGTTGGTAGTGGGAGGATGGAAGGTACTAAAGAGAAATACAGATAATTAGCGAAAATTAGTGTGCTTCAATTATCTCAAAGACTTACCTTTTTCAACTTGCTTTTCAACAGAAATGAAGTGGGCCTTGTGTAGATCCTTCAGTTATCTATCAATTATCAAAGTCATGTTAAAAAGGATGACCGTCTTCTGTCAATCTAAGTTATTAATATTGTAACATCTGGGCTACCTCACATCTTTTCAGGTACTTATCTTTGCAGTAACCATGTTGGGGAGATAGGGAACTAATGGTTGGTATTCCCATCTTCAAAACCTTAAATAATTTTTAGAAAACTCCAGCCCGTATGGTGTGGGTGCCTGGACTCGCAGAGTCCAGAGGCCCATCAAATCAGCAGGTGATTCATAACAAGTCCAATGGCAGATAATTGAACCTTGGTCCCCAAGGATAATATAATATTTTCCTTTTTCCCAGTGAACAGCACGTGCTTTCTCTGGCCAATTTTTAAACCATAGCACAAAAAAATGTTTGTCGGGTACTCCAGGGCTCCTACTATCCACAGATATGTGCACCAACTTTGTCAGAAAGCCTCACGCAGGCTTCTGGTGACAGCAGGAACTTAAGCAGTCCTAGACCTCCCTCTGTGGACTGTTTGTCCCTGTGCCATCCCGTCCATTGGACTGTGGCCCGGGTAAACATGAGTATTGTTGTCTCTTCCCACTGCTTGGTGTTTTCCAATACATACACGGAATTTGCTTCTTCGCAGCAACTTGTCTAGGACATCTCCTTCCTTCACTGAATGCTTGAACAGATCTTGGGTGACAACAGTTTTCGGCTGTTCCTGTGATTCTCAAAGCAGATGGGACTTACCTTTACAGCAGCGGAAGCACTTGGTTTCTGGTTTGCAGTTCTCTTACCAAGGGACTACCGAGCTGCTTACCATGGCTAAGAGCCCTGGGCTCTCTGGCTGTGCAGGCAATTCTCCATAGCCTTTGTTTGCTATGGAGGTAGTCTCTGTGCCATCTTAGAAGAGTAGTTTCTCCCAATTTATGTCAGGGTAATTAAAAAAAAAGTTCTGATTGTTGATGTTTTATGATGATTTCAATATATGCCCAGGGTTAACCTCATGTAATAACGAGAATAACATGTTTGACTATGTTTTCCCCAGCTTTCCCTCCTTCTCTTTCACAACCTGATAGAAAACTCAAAAGGCGCTGTCACCTTGTTCGCATGAGGCAGGAATGACAGCACTTGAACAGTAGTATCTTCCTTTTGCTTGGTTTGCTGTTTGGTTGCTTGGTGTTGTTCTGTGCAGGTCCAAGTACATTTACAGCAAAACTAGATGCTTTGTAAAAGGCCCAAAATAAGGGAAAGCTGTGCAGTGACAGAGTGGCTGTTAGAATTGAATAGTTCTCAGGTGTTTGTTATGTACATGATATTTCTCTGGAAGATGTCCTCATGTTAAAGCCTCTTAGTAGAAGTCCCTTGCATCAATTACTCTAGATACTATTGATTTTCATGTGAATTGAAGGGCTTCAGAACCACCCAAGATCAGACCCCATGTGATGGGATTACAGTTAACCATTGCAATGGCCAAAGGTAATGTTACTAACACAGGATTCTAACAATCCTATTGTCTCTCATGACAAAGAAGAGATGCTCTGTACCAAGAATAGGAAGGATTCATTGGTTTGCAGAACTAAGACTAACATAATGTAGGAGGAATCGTATATACTGGGTCATCATGGCCTCAAGTTGCACCAAGGGAGGTTTAGATTGGACATTAGGAGAAATTTCTTTACTGCAAGAGTGGTCAGGCCTTGGAACAGGCTGCCCAGGGAAGTGGTTGAATCACCATCCCTGGAAGTATTTAAAAGACGTGTAGATGAGGCGCTTAGGGACATGGTGTAGTGGGTATGGTGGTGTTGGGTTGACGGTTGGACTCGATGATCTTAGAGGTCTTTTCCAACCTTAATGATTCTATGATCACGTTTGCTTCCTCACAGACTCAGGTGTAATCCCATTTAAGATTTAAATAACCCCTTTTAAAAGTAGCTGAGATTCCCTTCCTGCTTCCCATTAATATTGCAGAAAGGTTATTGCTGAACCTTGTTCCTCTGCTGTTCAGAAGCTTTGTTTTCATTTCCAGGTGTACTTTCTTAACATCAATTTGTGTTTGTTTGCTCACATGCCAATAACTCCATTTGGCTTTAATGACTCTGCTTTTCCTTCTCCAGACATATTAAAGACAGCAGCCTTCTACCTTTTCACCCTGTATTTGTATTTGGTATTTGGTCCCCTTCCATTTTTCTATTCACACTAATAGCCATGCATGTGATCCAATCCAAACTCATCCTGCTGGAACGAGCCAGAGCAGGTCTGTACTCAGTCTGACGGCTCAAACATGTCTTATGTCTCGTTTTGGCTAGTAATTACTGTTAATCACTAACTGTATGACAATACAGGCACTTTCTCCATAGTCTGGTGCTTCTATCCAGGCACCCAATTTTTCATTTAAGACTTTATGTTCCTCCTCCTCTTCCCAGAAGGGTGAGTTACTGTCATTTTGAATAACACTGAAATAGTGCCTGTTTCTGTGTGCAGATAACTGCCCCAACACTCCTTACAGCTCTGTAATATATGGTTGTTTCAGTTCAGTCTGGAAAACAGCTACAGAATTTGTATTCAGCAATATTTGTAGGAATGGGCTGAAGACCTCTCATTGTGAGTTCCCCTGCCAGGACAGACAGTTATCGCTATTTTGCTTTTAGCTACTCCTGTGTTTCTCTCTCGGCTCCTCCACTAACCTTCAGCTTTCCCAGTCTCATAGATTCCCTCCATGGCGCTGTCTCAAATATTTTGTCTGCGCAGGTGGAATATATAAGGCACTGCCCTTGTTTAGAAAATCAATTACCTTAGCAAATATCTGTATTAGATCCACCAGCTTTTGCTAAACCCAAGACACCTTACAACCCTTTTTCCATTCATACACAATCTTTTACACTTCAGAACCTGTTCAGCCTTGAATTCTGCCAGGGTCGAGCTAACAGGTCTGTATGTCTGGATCGCCCACCTCTTTACTAAGTATAGATGCTATGTCTCTGGTCATATGGTACCATCACTGACTTGATAGATTTATTTAAAAAAAATCTTTGCTGCCGACTTGCAATTACATGTGCCTTATGGCAGAGAACAAATAGGAACAGGCTGTAATGAATATAGAGGGAACTCTCAGCAGAGAGATTGCTGGACAGAAACAGAATTCTGTGTTTCTTTTCCAGTCCAAGACTGAAACAGCCTATAGTATCTAATGGCATAATTTAGAGGTATTGGGAAATTGGTTTCTGGTTTTTATAGGAAATCTCAGTGAAGAAAAACAATTCACTTTCACTAGCAAAATAGTACTGAAAATTTTGACTCCATGAAAACATTGCTTTTTCAGAGGGAAAAAACAGAATGCTTTCATTTTTCTGTCCAGAAGCTTGCAATAAGTGATGGTGTAGACTTAGGAAGGGATGATGGAAAGACTGGACCACAACTTTACACCTTGGCACTTTACTTCTGATTTTCATTTTAAAAGCTTTGTGGTTTTTCTTTGGTTTTTTCTGCCTAATTTCTGCTATATTCATGAAGCAGACAGTAGCAGTAATCTTGGGTTTTGAGGGCAGCTAGATTACCCTAAAGAAAGAAGGCAAAGTAGGAGAGAAGAGTGTCATTCAAGGTGATCCTAGATGGTATGAGGGCTCTGCACTCTGTCACTAAGTCTGCAATTCGCAGGCTGATATCTGTGGACTAGTGTGCCTAATCCCTTTGCGTCCTTTGCCTGTAAACTGGGACTGCTGGTAAAACCTAGCTTTTTAACTAAAGTACTTTGAAATCCTTTAATGAAAATTAGTAAATATTAAAATTACATAAGCCTTCAATTCAAGTTTGATGTCTCTTCTCACTGCAGGGAATATGCTTTTCCTGTACCTAGTTCTTGAGGATGCAATGAGAGGTGTGGGAAGATGCATGGGCTCAGGGTTGGAGAGGGGCAGGAGTGTATCCCTGGCTGTTTCTGAGCTATTTCTTACCTTGCTGTGGCCTTAATCCTGCAGCACTGGCTCTGAGCTCCTGTACGTAATGTGTAATGGTGCCTTCAAATCCTGGACATGGAAACTCTCTCGGACCTCAGAGGATGTGTAAAAATAGATTTCAGCATAGCATTCAAGTGCCGCATATAATATGCTGTTTTGTATTCCATCTATTGCTGTTCAGTGTAAATTCGATGAGTTTTCACTCTCTAAGAAGGACATCTTCTTTCTTTATAGCAGGAGTGAGGGAGATTCAGGATTTGGGCCACCAGCAACAATTCTGAGGTTGGAAGTGTCAGAAAGTGTTTTGACTGTTTCCCCAGGTATTGCGTTCCCATTAGTGACTGTTTAGCTCACTCAGCACCCTAGTTTTGTTCCTTGTGGACAGAAGACAGAAAGAATAAGGTGGCAAGGAGTTAATTTCTGTAACTCCTGGTTGAAGCCGATTATCATTTGGGATAGCTTGACTGTCGAGGCAGTATTCCCTTAATGTCCAGCTCTCCATGGATATAACTTCTGTCTCTAAAGACAAAACATAGCTCTTCTGCCATTGCTTTCCAAATTCTACCTGGGGAGTTTTTGCATTTTGAGCAGGCGGAGGATAACCACTAACATGTTCTTCTTTTGCTTTCATGAGGAGTACATGGATTGCTAGGGCAATAGGATAAAGAAAATGTTTCAGATAAGACTCGCATGATATTTTTATTCACATGTGTGCATCTGAATACCAAGGCAGCCTAAATACCGAGGCAGCTGGCCACATCAGAGTCTTGATTCTTTAAGAACATTACCAGAGAGCTACCTTCTAAATGATGACATTTATATATTGTAATATAATGCATTGTGTTCAGAGGAATGTCCAATACAGTAATTTGGTACTCTATATCAGTTCTCAGTGAGTGACCAATCCATCAGATTTGTTCAGCACTACAAGTCAGAACAAGATTTTTTTCTAACTGCCAATGTGGCTAGCTCATGCTGCTTTTAGAAAAATCAAGTTGTGTTTTTTTTTCCATCCCACATATCATAATCTCTGGCCATGGTAAAGAGTTTAGAATCTGGGCTTGACTGACTGGCTATTTTTCTTAGAGTCGCATGAGGCAAAGCAGCGCACAGCTTACTCATCCAAATCTATTCAGAGTTTGAAGGTACCCTGTGATACAAATTTACTGAGCAGATAAGAAAACTTGGAAGGCACAAATGGGGCAGATAAGGACGGCTGCAAAATCCCATGGATTCTTTCAGAATTGGTTTGAGAGTTTTTGGTGTTTTGCTTTGTTGTCTTTTTCTGGCATTGGTGCAGTGCATATTTGACAAGCCTCAGCAGTTTTAGAAAAGCATTCAGAAGTTTTTGATGCTCATCTGAACCAATTCCATCTAATCAGAACAAGAGCTGAATGTTACTATTCACAGGAAGCAATTGTATTCATAGAATTTCATCTTTTCTGATGTCCTCAATTTGTCCTCTGACAGAAGCAACTTTTATTAGTCTGTACTTTCACTGTTATTGATTGACCATTTATTATGCCAATGCATCCAGCTTATGTTTACACATAAGCTGTTCAGTGAATCTAGTTGACAGTCGTAATTTGAAACTCTCATAGATGGAATGAAAGCACTGTCATATTCCTGTCACTTGCCGTATTCCAGCTTTCAGGGGTAATGGTACAGACTTCCACTGCAAATGCTTGCGATTTCAAATGTTAGACTTCGTTCAGTTGTCAGAGTATTCCCCTCACATTGCTGCTTTGGGAAGTCACTGCATTAATAGACCCAGCAGCACATTCACAAGTAGAGACCACAGCAAGGACGTGGATCTGCTGTCAAACTGCACTCATGTAAGAGATTGTATTGTGGTGCACTTCAGGACTACAAAAGACAGCTTTCAGCTAGCTTACCCGTGGCATCATGCAGCTCAGAGCTGGGTTATGCACCTTGCCCTTCAGGTGGGCTCTGCAGCCTGTGGTAGTTGGATACGAAGTGCTACTTTAAAGCCAGCACAGTATATATCTGCATTAGCCTGCAGCCGTTGTGGTAACTGCAGGTTCCACACACTGTAACTGGGAGTTGACTAATGAATGCTCAAGTCCTGAAATATTTACCCAAAGCTCATTAAGGTTGTTTGTTAACACCAAGCTGGGCTACAGTTGTCAAGTAGTTGGCTTCTTCCTTTCTACTTGTAGCTGGGCCAGAGGTATAAGAACAGTCCTCACAGAGTTACTTGTATACCATGTGTGTAAATGGCAAAAGAGAATGAATAACCAGACATTTCTTCAGCTCATTATTTTTGTTTTGGATCAGCAGCATGATGAAGCATGGAGTTCAGCAGTGCTTCACTCGGAACAGACACTGCACGTGGCCTTTCCCGCAGGTCCTCTTTTTCTTCGTGAGAAATGTGATTGTGTGCTCCCAGCGCAGCAGAACAGCGACTGCGTAACTAATACCCACAGTAGCTATCCCACCTCGAATCACGAGGCTTTAAGTAAATGCACTGCCAACGTAATGGCTATTTACACAACTTAACGTGGCTTATCAAAAGTCACTAAGGATGCAGCTCTGCTGTGTAAATAGTGCTGCAGTTTTCCCTGCACATCGCATCTCACTGATCTTTGTCGTAACTTCTCTCTTTACTAAGCTGTTGGCTAGCTCTACCTTTGCTGAAGTCAGTGGCAGTTGGTTTGCTTTTCTCCACGTGGCTTGGCACCAGTGCTGGAGGTGCCTGCCTGTCCCTGCAGAAGCTCATTTATACCCATTTCCCTCATTTGAATGAGTACGGAGGGTAATGCCAGGCACTTGTGCATAGATGCTGTGCAGAAGTTGTAATTTGAAGGTGGTTGCATTGGTCCTGCTACCAGTAAGCTCTGGTTGTCACTTGGGGAGCTCTCTGATGACTCTTTGCCCGGTGTAGATAATACAAGCTATCAAGTCCTCCTGTTACTGATGACATATGATTGGAAAGAGCCCAGGGTTTGTCCATGGGTTTGGGAGGGGAAAACAGCAGTTTATCTGAGAATCAAACAGACATAGGTTTGAAATTGGTGAAGAGCAGTGACTGGGGAACCCAGTGGTATCATTTCTACAAACACAGTTTTGTTAGGCTAGAAATCACAATTTATGTGGCTTTAGAAAGTGTGTTGAGGCTTTCAGAAAACTAATATTGTTTTCGAATGAACATTTTCCCTCTGGTTGGTTGTATATTCACTGCACTGTTTTAGTGTGAAGGTAAAGCTGTTTGATTTCACAGTGGGGTTATCATTTTCCTGTTGAAACTCTGGTTTCTTGAACACCGCATCTTAACATCAAATCCAGCTTTGTCTCTGGGTGGTTCCATAACATTTCCTTTTAAATCATTTCTTAGCTGTTTTGGGGTGGGCTGGCAGAAGGACACAGTTGGTGTGAGATGATATGAGCCCTCATTGCAAAACCTAATAGCTGAAAGAAGGTAAAGGTACAGCTCATGCCCCAACTCAATACTTGCGTTTGGCTGACAGAGGATTTCCTCTTTTGGAGTTTGTGCTTACAAGGTTGCTTGCTGAAAGGTTACCTGCAGGGCCTGATGGCAGCTCTTGTGAGGGTGATAAATTCATACATCACACGCTAATCTCCGAAGAGCTACTTGCAAAGTAAAGCACTAATCAGCAAGGGAGAAGTTGGCTGAACTGTACTCCTTCGTTAGTTGAGGAAGAAAATAAGACATGCAAGATATTCTCTCCTGTAGTCCCAGAAATAACTCTCCATGTTTTTGTGGACCAGCTTTATTAGCTGGGGTTGGTCCTGCAAGGAAGTGCTAAATGAGTCCTGAAGGTGACTTATTAATGCCACTCTGGGGAGATTGTGCGTTTGAAGGAGGCAAGACGTGATGCTCTGCTCGATAAAGTCCTGAGGTAAATCAGCTCTGGGAGAGCTAAGGAGATTGTTTGGGCCAAACCTTGCTTTATTCTCATTTCAGTTGTTTAGTTTTGTTTTGTTTTTTTTTTTTTTTTTTAATGAAACCAAATTTTAGGAAAGTTGAAGAGATGACAGTGTGGAGGAAAGGAGGCAGGAGAGGAGGTTAGATTCATTGTATGGAACAGATTTGGAAAATTTGGAAAGCCATGAGACTGCATCATATTTGGGCATTTCTAGGATGCGAATAGCCTTACTGTGGCATCATCTGTTGGGCTTTATTATCCTTATTTGCTGATGACATTCCTGTTAGTCCTTGAAACATGCTGGGCATTTCTCCATTTCCTTCCTTTTGGTTAGCTCCCCAGCATGCTTTGTCTAAACCCTAATAATATAGCCAGAGCCAGAAGATATGCAGTTACTATTCTGCTTGAAAATACATTTTGAATAATGCTGCATATATTTTACAGATTTTATATCCATTCTGTAATATTCTAACTGCCTCCTTCACTGATATACAGCCTCTAGATTTGGTCCTATAGTAATGGGAAAAAATACTATATTACTTCCTTCTCTCCTCATTCTCCAATTCTTTCTTTCCTTGAAATATGATCTATTCTGTTCTTTCTATTTTTGTCTAAACATATATTATGCATCCTGATCCACATATGCACTTGCTATTACTGCTTACTACTTAACTGAGGATTATTTGACTTTACTGAAGCTAGCTAGCTAGCTAGCTTAGCCCTCTTTCTGTCCCTCTTTCTGCCCCCCTTCTTTCCCCCTCTTTCTCTCTCTCCCCTTCTCTCTCCCCGCCCGCCTCCTTTTCTCGCCTTCTATTCATCTGCCTTTCTTTGCCTGCCTATTTTATTTGCATTGTTGATGGAATGCTCTCAAGATAAAAATAATATATTTATGAAAAAAGCGGTCTTGCAGACTTACTAGACCAACATTGCAAATTATCAAGTGTTTTGAAAATCTAGTTTCTGTTCTTCAGAGAGGAAAAAAAAAAGGTGCCTTAAAGCATTGTGCTATGTAAGTATAATTACTTTTAACCATCTATTTTGTTTATTACTTCATCATTTATTTCCCCAGTGTAATAAGACAAGTGAGTTTTGCTTTTTTTTTTCTCATCAGTCCTGGTTTGTGCACTGGTATCTTGGTTAGATGCTGAGTTTACAAGTACTGCAGAGAATATTTGATTTCTTTGTTCCTTTTCATTGGAGGGAGTGATAGGTAAAATGCTAAAAAGGTGAAATTTCAATGTCTCCTCTTCTTGTGTGTAGCTCCTCATCTGTCACTAGAAAAGAAGGAATTTTTTTAACAAATATTTGATGGTTCATGTTTCCATTTCAAAGTGAGATTTGGAAGAATCAATGCTAGAAACTTTCTGGAGAGAGAGATCTGTATTGATCCTTCACCCTGAGGATGGGAATGGGCAGGAGATTTCCTACACACCTTTTTTTTTTTTTTTTTTTTTTTTAATTTGTTAGGAAGTGGAAGGCAACAAAGACAGCATCCAGCCCATTTGCCTGGTAAGAAGCAAGGGCTGGCCTTGTTAGCACAATGCTGATCATCTAAATGGAGCTCAGCTGGTCAACCTGTGCCTGGAGGTTGGCCTTAAGGAGGGATCTGCTCACCTCTCTCTTTTTCCTTTTTTGTATCTGTATCACTGCCCTTGGAGATGATACTCTTCAGATACTGGTTCTGCAGACACTGACTTTTGTGTAGGTGTAAGTGGATGCTTTCCTAAACAGCTCTTTTAAACCAGTGGGCATTTTGCAAAGTCCCACCACCTTTGTTTCTAACCACCCAGAAAATCAGCAGGGAGGCTCTGAGATTGGGTTCTCCTGCAACACCTCAGCCTACATCACCCATGTCCCTTTCCCAGAAAGTTACTTCTGCCCTTCTTAAGCCTTGAATTCTTCCCCTCAGTGTGACTGCAAAACCTGCAAACATCTCTTGTAGGGGATCTGAGTGCCTGCAGATAGACATCTTGCATCTCAGACAAATGCTGCCTGCCTGCAAGAGGTCTTTGATATACTTTTTAAAACCAATATCCATTTCCTTCAAAAAGGCTGATCTGTCCCATTTATGATGTATTTTCACTTCCGTAAAACTTGCTGAAGCAATAATCAGCCTTTTTAAAATTCTACTCTCTGCTCACTTCTAAACCACTTGAATATTTTCCTCTACCCAGGATCTGAGTAGCTCGCTCCTGTGCTTGCTTTCATTTTTTAAAGTAACTGAGAGGTTTGCATGAACAATGACTTCATGGAAGTGATGAGCAAACAGAACTATTTGGTGAAAAATTCTATCTTTCTATGCACTGACAATATTACAGATTATCTGCTGCACTATCTGACTGTAATTCAGAGAAATACATGACTTCTCTGGCTTTATTACTGCATCTTCTGTGGGTGAGCTGGTCCCTACTCCCTTGCATTTTACAGGTGTTGCTGTTACCCTCGTGTTGACTAATGTTTAATTCTGCCGATACAGTGCTTTAGCTTCCTCCTTGAGTGTATTTGATGGCCTCACTGTCTTAAGTAGTGGCTGGAATAAGAATTGCAACTTCTGGTTTAGAACTTCCAGAATAACCCTGTCTGGACCATTTTGTTCCCATTCGAGAAGTACTCGTATACATCTCTGACCTGCTGTTACAGATAAGAGGAGAATATAACAACCATTCTGGTGGTTGTTCTCCAAGAGGTTTTCTTTAATAACCAAGCTGACACGGCCAAGACTAAGTCATGCTAACAGGATGTCATCCCATGAATTCTAAGGAGAATGCATTACTCTGACAAGGGTTTCCCATTTAGTCTTTTGCCTGCTACCGATCTGAGCCTTGTTATCAACTGGACCTCAGTTTTTCCTTCCACATGAAATGGTGACAATGATTTGCTACTTATCTCATGTTGAGATTTACTAATTCATAGTGCTGTAGGAGCTAAATAGGAAAATGGAGAGGGTTTATGGAGGAGGAAAGGCTTGTATTGCTATTTCTCGCATGTTACCTTTAGTTCCATAGATGTTTATTTCCAGAGAGATCAGTCTTGCTTTATTAATCTGAAGCAGAAATTAAGATGTAATCTGTCAAGCCTATCCAGAAAACTACATAATGCAAGTGAGACTTAGATTTACTCAGTGGCATGCAGTGGGCCTGATTCCACATTCAGCGTGCACCTGCACAGCACAGTGCACACCTAAGCGCAGCACAACAGTGGCTTTAACCTTGAGTAGTGGCTGGTGCAGCTGTTCTCTGACTCTGATCAGCAGACACAGCTGCTTGAAAAGGTTGTGAGCAGTAGTGTGGGTTATACGCCTCCAAATCCAACCGGCTCCTCTGGGAAACATTTTATTATGTTTGGATTCTGCCTCATCTTTCAACCTGGTCCTACAGAGCTTCCTCTGAATTGCAATGTCTGATGGATTATGTGATCCAATATCCTGACTTTATTTGCAATGTGATAGCAGCATGATAACTTCCTCCTAGTAAGTGCATAGGGAGGATGGAAATAAAGCAATCCAAAATGCTGAATAAATATGAACGGTAGAATCCAAAATAGGAAAGTGCATACAGGAAGATTAAGGAAGATGGATGGCTCTGGCATTCACTCTGAGTGGCTGCTGTGGCAGGAATCCACCACAGCTCAGTCATGCATGGAGTCATCACCACTGCTTTTAGCAGCTTGTGTGTAGCTGCTACTCCACAGGTACCAGATAACTGCCTTCTTGATTGTGATAGAAAAATCCTAGTATGACTAAATTGCCCAGGACTGAGAGTCCTGTAAAATGTAACTCAATCAAGTAGTTCCATGGGCCTGAATACACCTACTGGGTAGGGTGGGGCTATCGTTTCATAAAAGTCAAATCTCTCTAGAGTATCAGCCAAAATCATGGCCTGTTCCTTCTTTGACAGTAGAAGAATCATTTTTTCCTTCTACAATGCCTTGCAATATTACTATTAACTATAGAGGGTCTTACGCCTTTCTTTTGGTACATCTTGACCAAACTGTGGAAAAACTGAACTGAACATGGCTACAGAGACAGAAGATGAAGATTTATTACATAGTCCTTTACATAGTGTTGTATCAATGCACAAGCAAAGTATAACTCCTAATACTTCATTCTTATGGCAAAGAAAAAAGGAATCTATATAATTAAAATGAAAATGGCATTGTATTAACATGTTATTTTGTTGAAGGCCATCGTAAAATCCAGGGCTTGCAGAGGGGAGGCAAAATCAATTCATCCTTATTATAATTGCAAGGCTATGATCTTGTTTGCTTAGATGCTCTGGTGATAGACTCAAAATTGGCTCTTGGTAAATACGACATACTTTTTGCATAATATTGGTTTAGCTGTTCCAGGAATTTTTCATCTCCGGGTGAAATTGCCTGCTAAAGCAATGTTGAAATTGGCCTTGGTTGTGTGGCTTTTTTGAAGCTTTGCCTGATCATTTCCTAATAGATCACGGTAAATTTGTTTCGTGATCCTATTAAGGAAGAGCTGAGGAGACTGAGCATTCATCATTATGAAAATTGCCAGTTTGTCTGAAGGTTCATTCACAAGTGCAAATCTGCCTTGTTAATCTTTTGTTTGCTTTACCCCCGCCAGTACCTTCGCTCAAATTTTGTGCTAAGTGCAGATATGCAACTTAGTGAGTGTAGAAAACGAAAGCCCTGAATCAGTCAGGTGTCATTAAAAAGTCACTTCTGATCTTCTGGCAACCCTGCTAGGGATGAAGTCTTCACTCTGTGGTGTCTCCAGTGGCAAAGACAGTTTGACTTTTCACCGTGTCCACTCATTCCTGCCTATGTCGTTCTGGCCCTCACCATAGCTGCATCAGTGCGCTTATTTGAGGGACTTAACTGGAAGACAGATCAGTGAAATGGGCAGGGCTTAAGAGAAAAAAATCCTCAAACTACTTAACACACTGCACTGTTCTTTGGGTATGATCCAGTTCAGGCTGCAGCGCTGCGCCCATTTGCATCAGTACAAGGTGGGGAAGGTAAACAGGGAGAATGGGAAAAACACAAAGGAAAGAATGAGATGTCCTCAGGGAAGAAAGGGAAGAGAAAAAGGACAAAATTGTTCCTGGATATGGGATTGCCTGCTGGCCTACTGCTGAGGAGACTAGATCCTGTGAACAAATCAGTAACCTGGCCTACACTAAGCCATTGCTTCAGGAGCATATGTGCTCTGCTTCATTTTAGTTGAAGAGAATAGCTGCTTAGCCAAGAAACATGATCTCAACTATTAAAACTGTTGGCAGGAAGGAGGGGGGGAATGTTGGTAAACAGTTTAATCAAAATGAAAGATGAAAGAAAGATTAAAAATTATGACCCATTGTGTCTTGCTGTTTAGATTCACAAGACGTAGAAACCTCGCTAGGGAGCCTCGCTTCTCCCTAGTATCAGCTGAGACATTCATCTAGTAGACCCATGTTCAGATCTCTGCTAGATTCAGGACAGCAATTTTGTCTCCGAGACACCCTTCCTGCCAGGCTGCAGGGTGTATTTCAGCATTCTCTCCCTCCCTCCCTCCCTCCCTCCCTCCAAAAGCAGTTGAATTTAATCTAAAATAATTGTGTATTGATTGAGATGGAGAGCAAATATAAAGCTGCCCCAGTAGCTGGGTTGCAACATGCCTCTGGGCCTTCCCAGCTCTGCCTTGAGCCAGGCAGAGCGGGGACTGCAGTCCATCTTCACACATCTGAGAGCCCTCGCCAGCAGGCTATAAATTACACAGAGAGATCATACTTACTGGGGCTTACCCATACTTACCCATACTTTCTCATGGTATACCCATGGTATACCCAAACAGATTTGTTTTTCCCCTTTGCCCATCTATCTTTTTTCTTTTTCTTTTTTTCCTTGCCAAACTATGAAAATACAGATTGAACAGGTTCAAATGACATTGCTCTTAAATCGACTCAGTATAAGTTTTAGTCATAGATTCTATAATGTCACAAAGTTACTGTATTGACCCAGCACAGTTTAAGACGTGTTTGAGACATTTTATTTTATCCAATATGATATTGATATCATATCCAATATGATATCTGATAAAGCACTACATAAAGCAATATAGGCCATATTAAATTAAGCACTTTGAGGTAACAAGTTATTGTACAAAGGGAATGTTTCTACACAGGATTCCCCAGAAAATTCTTTTTACCTAACATTGCTGTATCAGAGATCTGCAGAAATTGTAAAATAATTGCAAAATTTGCAAATGAGATGAACAGCAACATAAGGTAAACAGCAAGCTTAATGCTCCGGGTGCATGAACTGACTTCAAGCAGCAGCAAGGTGAGCTCTGTTAAGCAATGTGCATTGTAACACAGCCCGGCATAAAATCTGCTAAAGAAACAGGGCCATGTCTCATCACCCCATGTAGGATGATGATGCAGTATTTTGCAAAGCCATGGCATTGAAAAGGAGATTTTGCCTTCAGGGTCCTATCCTTCGTGAGCATTTCTGCTTTTTGCTGTTGGTGGGTCCTCAGCACAGCTAAGCCTCAGAGCATTTGTAAAAACCTCAGTGTGGATTGAGTCGTCTGACTTGTCAGTCCTTGACTTTGAATGCTGTGTTTGACTTTTTACTCTGGCGAGGTCGCTGTGATGAGCCAAATGCGAGCAGGGCGTATTGCTGACACTGCTTCTGTGAACAGTAGGAGTTGAGCAACACATAATGTGCATATTTATTTTGCTCATTTAACATGCAACAAATAATTTAAATAAATTAAAATGCTAACACCTTAATGGCAAATCAATGAATCACTTAATGACAATAGATTCTCCTGTACCTTTTGTGTCTGCATTAATGCTGCATTAGATCAAATGACTTTTATTATGATGGATATGAACTGAACTCATTTAGCAACAGGACAACCAGCAATTTCTTACCGTGAGAGTCTCGATATTTCTGTCAGGGACCTTGATTCAGGGAAACGTGACAGTTCAAGGTAGCATTTCAGTTTCTGTATTTGAAGCTTCTGTGGAAGTACCTTTTAGAAGGAGAGCTGAGGTTGGGTATGTACCCAGTGTGCAGAGGGCTACACAAAACCAGTGAAAATGAATTGCTGAAATCCCCCACAAATTCTTGTTGTTTTCTGAGTATTTTTGCTAGCTGGAAAAAAGGGATGGATGAGTTTGGGGTTGGTTCCTCCCCGTATTATCACAAAATTAACTATTCAATAACTACAAAATTACCAACTTCAGAATAAAGAAAAAAATCTTGGGCAGCTGATTTTACTTGCAAATTGGTCCTCTTCACAGGAAACTGAAATGGTTTATGTGCAAAACTGGCCTGATCTTAGAGTTAACTGGGGATACTTAATCCCTATTTTAAGACTCTGGGTCAGCCCCATGGGACTGATACCCCACCCTAAAGAAACCAAGGCCTCCACAACTTCTGTTGTTTCCCATGATCTTGAACAGGAAATTCCCCTGTCAGAAAAGACAATTTAGCTTAGCTAGATTTTTCCCCGCTCATCCAATTTTTCTGTTACAAAGATTATGCTATCATCATAGATTTTATTAGGAGCGATCTCTTTTTTATAATGTACCACATCGCCATTTGCATGAGATACAGTGTTAATCCAAGAGGCTTGAACCAGGGACAACAAGAGTGAAGAGCCAGGCCTTTACGTTAGCTATAAATCTCATTCTGGCATGGAGAAGCAGCAGGTTCTCCAAGTTCCTCTGACCAGCTTCGAGAGAGGCATAATCATGTGCACTAGACCCTGTATCCTGCATCTGAAACTGATGTTTAGGGCACCTCTACATGAATGGGTTTAGATATCCTGGAGCTTGCCCTGCCTGTATTTGATGTGGTCTTAGTGCAGCAGTGTGACAAATCTGATGTGTCCCATGGACAAGGCATCCTCAGCAAGAGTAGGCTATGGCCTCCTGTACTGCTGGGTAAGAGCACAGACATGCACAGTTATCGTGGAGTGGCTAATGCATTGTAAATCTGCATGCTAGTTTATCTTGCCATAATACATCTGCCTAGCCAAACCCTTAAATTTATTAAGTGAATTTTGGGTAAGAGCTATTGTAGTATCTATAAGGACATTTGACTGTGCTAAAAAATCCTGCATGAAATTTAGGGCATAGTACCTAACCGAAATTTACAGCAGTGGGACTTCGATGTAACTTTTTACTTGCATCTGAATCCTTACAGAGGTGAAATTCTGCTGTGAAATAGTCTGATATTTACTGAACTTGCTTTTCATTTGTCTCTGGCACATTGCAGGCCATTTAAAAGACACCCTTTTTGCATTTCTGAGCATGGGAGCGAGTGCTGCAGCTTCATGCATTATTGAAGAGTGTGGCCTCGGCTCGTACAATATAGCAGGGATCCAAATGATCGGCAGACACAAGCTTTTTATATGCACACAAACAGGTCAAAAATGAGGTTCCAGAGAGGTAGAAGAGTGAAAGGACTGAAAGCAAATGCAGAACATAAATAAAAACTTGTGCTTATGCAAAAATGAACAAATCATTTTTACTGGGGAGGCAGCAGATGAAAATACTGGTCTGTAGAAGTCCAGGTGACCTCTAAGCCCCTTTTTTGTGGTAATCTCAGCTGGCCAAGCACTCTGTCTCTCTCAATTTCTTCTCTAGAAGCTATTTTGCTCTGTGTATAGCTATTGAATATTCTTTGAAGCAGAACCTCAGTAACCCATTTCCTGGTTGAATGGTCTCACCTGAAGGTCATATCTAGTCATCCATTCCCTTCACCTGACCTGTATCATAATGAAGAAAAGCTTGCAAAGTTATTTAATAGCCAAAGGAAATGCTTTAGCATGAGACAACTTAAGTGCTTGGTCCCTTTAGGTGATCAGGAAAAGATCAAGGGGTCACTTTGGGAGACTTCATGTCCTGTTTTTCTCCTTCTGGCAGTAGCTATGGATGTTAATCCAACAGAGTGAGGTAGGAAAATGACCTGTATATGCAAAGGGACAAATCCCGATTTGGAGCACAAATTTCTATCAAGGGAAGAGGGGGTAATGAAGTGTTGAAACAAAGTGTAACAGCGAGTCCTCCTCCTGCCGACACCTTCAGGTCAGGTCTGGATGCCTTTTCTGGAAGATCTGTTTTAAACAGAAGGAATGGGGCAACTGAGTGAAACGTAAGGACCATTGCTATGAAAGAGCTCAGATTAGATCTAAAGCTATGACAACGAATTTATGACAAGGCTTGCTTCCAGCTGATGGCAGGAATTATTTCATGTCAGGCAAGTGTATGCATTTGAGATTTTGGAAGTCCTCTATTTTCCTGAGCAGGACAGCCTGAAGACTTTCAAAATTTTATTTTTATTTTTATTTTCCCATTAAAAACAAACAAACAAACAAACAAGACTACCCAAAACCAGGAGAACTAATTCTGGTCTACCTCAGCAGCTAGGCCAAGTTCTTTCCCTCTCGAAGATCCTCCAGATGCAATTTTCCTCATGAGCTTCCCCCTTCCTGTGCATCAGCTTTAGCACTTGTACAGCCACATCCTTTACTGTCCACTCATTTGCTGGCATATAAACCCATATAATGGGTTTGTGGTAACACAGGGGTCATTGCAAATTCTCTTCATATCTCCGTCTGTTTGTCTTTGCACATGTTAATGCTAATTGGGCCTGGAAAAATATCGTCTACATGCGTGCTGTTGTATACCTATAAAATATTCATACTAAGATTGGCAAGTCAGTGTATCTGGGACCTAAGTTAAGCCAGTAATATCATTTTAAGACTCTGGTAAATATACCAGTGGCTTTTGTTATCTGCTTTGTTTTTTCAAGTGTTAGTTCTACATACATAAGAGATGAGTAAGCCAGACTTTTTGTTTAAGAGATGCTAAATTATTTCCATAAATCTTATATTATTGTCTGTTATTATTATTATTATGGGCCAAGGTTCCTGGCACTAAAGGCTACACACTACAATGAAATGTGTTCATATTTTCTGCGTTTATGAATTTAAATTATGGCAGGGTACTTACTTTCTTTTCCGTCTCATGCTTTTTCTCCTCAGAGCACTCCACTGTGGATATTCACAGATGGGCTAATAATAATCGCAAGGGGTGCCTATTTGTCACCCTGTCATGGGTTGCCAGAGATTCTTTATTTGTGCTATTAAAAACACACAAATAAAAAACACTTCTAGCTGTTTGATGGTCTTTCTTGAAGGCCTATTTAGTTTCCAGAGAGGAGTTGAAAAATCTTAATAAGATTAGAAATAAGTTTCTAATCCTTAGAAAGAACAAAGAATGAGAAAGAAACTTTCCTGCTTAATTGTAACTGATCTAGGTCTGCTTTCTCCAGTCCTGCCAACGCATACCACTTACACAATGTGTTTCCTTTCTTTATCCAAGGTAGGATGTGAAGGAAGTTCAGATCATAACCAAGCGGTGAAGAACGAGTAACACAATGTGCTACCAGTTTGACAATAGCTTTATTTACATCACCTGTGTGTTACAGAATCTTCTTGTTTTGAGCTTTTTTAAAGCAAAACTTTTTCCTACTTTTGTCAACCAGGTGACTTTGCTTTTCTTTCTCACACATTTCCAGCAATTCATCTCCCACCTTCACCATTGAAATGACCACTTGTAGGTCATAATATAGCAGCTATTTCCAAATATAAGGGAACAGTGTACCCAGCCATTGCAAGACAAGGTGTAATGATGCATATGAAATTCACAGGTAAAACTTGACTATGTAGCCCCAGGCAATTCTCCCAAGCAGGACTTACCTGGCAGCCTGTGCTTCACATCCTAGTTTTGTCAAAAATATCCTGAGAGTTTTTCACTGATTAGAGGTTATGAAAACTTTGCTCTCATACCTCTGGTGCTGATATATGTAGCACCACACTCATACCCGTATGCTAAGCCAGGGTATTAGCTTAGGAAGTGTCTTCAAAAGTACTTGTGCAGCAGTACCCAGTCCCCTCATGGCCAACACAGGTCTTCCATGGCTTTGTCTGGAGCACAAAGAAAGCTTTTGTGGCAGGGAACGTGTTTCTCTTTGTGTGCAGGCAGCGCATAGAAAAATGGAGCTCATCTTGGCTGGAGACGATAGGTCAGGTCACAATAGAAATAGAGAATGCTCATAGTGGCAACCAATGTTACTCTCCTCCCCTGCAGCTGGATTTCTTATATAAAGCTTCAAAGTTTTCCCACAGCGCCGTCTTCTAGGATCCTGATAAATTATGTACACTTGCTGGAGTTGGCTATCTGATACTCTCCATTCTGGTGCTCCCTCTTACAAAATTACTTCCTCTGGGAGCTTCTAGTAATGGAAGAAATGGCCAAGATGAAGTGGGAGCTAGCTAATTGGTAGACACAGGCTACCTAAGCATTAAGTAAAGTAATCCTACTTTATACTGTTTTTCTCAGATCTTGTTTCTGTTATCTAAACTTGCTGCTATGTCTCCAGCTGGAACACAGAGCTTTGCTTAATGAAGATGCACTTTTCCCATGTTTTAGAATTGATCACTCATGATAATAAATATATACAGCACATTTTCAGAGTTCTGTCCCTGTTACAATTTGCTGTTTGCATTCACATTAAAGTGGCCATTTCACTTTGGGTTTGCTGTGCACAAGTGATAAAAGCCATTAACGTTTCCCTGGAGTAGCTGACAGGCTCTTTCATAATTTGCATATCCCTTATTGGCATTGGCTGACTTGAGGTCCAGGACAGGTACTTCTTCAGCTTCTGCAAGAGGCATAATATTGTTTACTCTGGACACTGGAGAATTTCGCTAAATAGAATGCCACCAAGGGACTGAGTTCCTTGGAGTTGAGAATCCACAGAATTATAAAATCTGATTACCCGCTAGGGATATCAACCCTGACAAGTAAAAGAAGTCAAAAAACAGGTAAGCACCCTCCATCTTACACATGAAAGAACAAGCAGGTACATGTGGAGCATAGTCCTGTAGACTTAATCCTAAACTGTTTCTGTTTCATGCTGCTGAAAAGCACCGCACCTAATAAGCAGCTGTACTGGGGCTGCTGACTTCTGCCCCCATACCAGGGGACACCCAGCAGACTGTGGCTTCTACTGAAATGCTGGACCCTTATGCAGACCATAAACCGTCTTCATGCAAGGTTTTGAGTATGATATTTCTAAAGTGCCATAGCAGGCATTACTTTTTTTTGGTCTTCCCTTCTGCTGTGTTATGAAAGTTCAACAGACCTAAAAAATGAGGTGGCTGGTCCTTTGAGGACCAAAAAACTATGGTTTCTTTTACGGCTGTTAGTCACAGTTGTTCTGTTGCACATGGTTAATAAGTTCAGTAACAACAGACAAACTGCGGCTGAGTCTTGTGGTGGTTGTCCTTGGTATATATTTGCTTTTGACATTCAGGATAATCTTAAGCATGTTTTAAATGTCAGGAGAGACACCAAGACAGTTCATCTCTAGCTTAACTGTTTTATTAATTTCAGATGCTTTCATCCTACTATAATAATCCTTTTCTTCACCTCATCCTGCTTTTCTGTCCATCGGGAACCACCTTTGCTTAGCAATAATTATTTTTATATACTTGAAATTTCAGGTCTTGGCATTGTTTGTGAGCTGCCCTTTGTGGGCGCAGTACTGAGTGTGTGTGCATGTGTGTGTGTGCATGTGTGAGCTGCTCTAGCTCACGGAGACATTCAAATGCAAATAACTCAACGTTAGTCTTGTAGCAAAGGTTGCAGTACTTTGTACTGGCTAATGCAGGGCTACTTGTAAGGCTTCCCTAAACCTCAGGTTGGGCTAAGGAATCACTGAAGAGTTACTAATCACAGTACAGGATTTATCACCCAGCTAAATATCAGTGTAATGTGCCTTACTGCTTCTTGGCCTGCTGTTCTCCTCCAGTTTCCTTCTCCATGCTTTCTTGTCTGTCTTTTCAAGAAACCTGGGGTTTTATTCTTCCTTGTTGATCTCCAGCTCCCAAGATACTGTCTGGAAAAAGGCTGCAATGGGTTTTATATTCTTACAGAGCCTCGTTTATGAAAGCCTGTGATGTAAAGATGCGTAGCCTTTACTGAAGAAATGCATGTGCCAGGAATATGATTAGTTTCTGTTGTGTGAGCAAGGCTGAGCACAGTTTTTTGAGATTTGCTTTATTAGCAATAAACTAATATTTCTGTAGTTTTAATATTGTATAGTCTGTGATATTAGAAGTTATATCACCCTTTAAGTCTTACATTCAAAGATTCAAGTGCAGAAGATTTTTTCTTTGCTGAAAAGAAACTCCTCACTATTCTAGCTTTAATGGTAAATAGTACTTTTAGCTTTGAATTGGCACTGGGGAGGGGTGATGTATTAAGGCGATCATAGCGTTGCAATTCTGAATGACCAGGGCAGCAAACAATGCGAGAATCTCGGTCACCAGCAATATTCCAGTACCCGCAATATTCATCCAGTCCTGTGCGTGTCTCCCCAGGGTGAAAGTGGTGCTGCTGTGCTGGCGGTTCTCCTTGCTTGCCTGGGTAGAGTGACAGAAGAGAGCTCCCATCCTTGTGGGCTGAATGGAGAATGTGGGCGTTGCAGCAGTGTGTAGGGAAGGGGAGAATCATGCTTTGGAAGCCACAGAGAGGGAAAGGTGGTCTCAACTGTGTTGCAAGCCCCTGCCGGCAGCAGGTCCCAGGCCCCCAGTGGGATCAGATTGACTGGAAGTGAAAGAGTGAAAGAGAATTGCATTTTCCTGCAGCGCCCCAAAATCCGTATCCTACAGACTTAACGGAATTGTGATACTTGGTGAAGGCACAGTCCAGTTCTGTGTGTGAGTCTGATGGTATCGCCAAGAAGTAGATCACGTTGCGTTCGACCCATTAGTTATTTTTCATCATGGTTCTCACTGCGTGTTCGGAGATATTTGCAAGGGAGAATAGCTTCTTGGTGTAACATTGCTTTTTAGGTACGCTTCAGTGGGATTGAGACAGAATTTCTTGACTTACTCTACAGCAGTGTGTTTATGGCATAAGTAGTGAAGAAATGCCCGTGAGACACTATTATACTTACCTTCCAGATGATGGAGTGGTTATTCCAGCCACAAGGCCCATTGAAGGGAGATCAGAAGATAATTGACTGTCAAGCTTTTGAGCAATGTTAAGGTCAATTGCTGCAGAGGTCAATTTATTTGAACAATGGGCCCGTTTACAAAGGGTTACAGAATGCTAATAATAATTTTTGCTTTAATGGAAGTGCTCAACATTGTCAAGGGAGAATTAACTTTTAAATGTTAAGCTTAAAAATCTTCTTGAAATCTGAAGGCTCTTGGACAAAGAACCCCGCTTCATTTTTTTTTTTATTGCAATGAATGTGAAAGATTTGAAAAAAATATTCTCTGGAAAATGCCAAAAGTCAATGCTTTGATTGCATGCCAAAAATTATTGATTTTTACCTCGAGTCAGTCAGCTGAATTGCTAGTGTGTGCATGTATATTACGTGCACATATGTATGTCTATGTTTTTTTCAAATTTTTCAAGGCTTAAGAAAATAACTTGGTGGGAGTACATGGAAACATGACTGAGGGAAGTAGCATGACTGGGTTTATGCTGGAGGGGGGCAGGCAATCTTACATTGCTAGTAATCAGGAGAGAAGTTAAACTACACAAATTCTTGAGGTTTCTGTCCTGAATAGTCATTGAATCTGAGGCTCAGGAAGCTGCTGGTCAGGCTCTAGAACAGACTGGAACAGCTGTGCTCAGAATAAAACCTTATTTTTTCCCGTGAGGCTCACTGTAGCTTTAAAAAAAAAAAAAAGAACGAGAAGTCCGTAACAGATCTGTTAATTTTGTGCCCACTTCATGTACGTGTAATTAATGGGACAGCTCTAAGACCACGGAGAACCAAACTGCTGGCTATTGCATATATTAGATCATGCACATACTACCTTTCTGTTTTCAAATCAAGCTTAGTATCAATGAGATTTCTGGTAAAAATCAGCAAGATTTCTAGGTCAATACATTTGTCTCTGTTCCACAGAGAGTGTTCTTTCTACCACTTGAAGTCACCAGGAAAAGCTCACAGTCCTGCTTCCAGCAAAAAGTTGGAAAGCACTGATTTTGGCATCTACACTTGCTGAGCCTCCCCACTTCTCTTGCTAGTGGGAGCCTTTGAAAGGGGGAGGAAATCACTCTGCCATACACACACACAGAAATTAGTCTTTGTTTTTAATATCTCTTTATTTTTTGTGTGTATGTAGAATGACACAGTGAAGCAGCATTGGTGGGAGTTCCCACGTCTCTCAGCCCCCCTGTTCTGCAAGAGCTCTTTCTTCTTCATCAGTTATTAGTACATTTTGTCAGAGGGCTCAGTTGACCTAACAGGGCTTTCAGGGAGAGCTGCCGCCAGGACACTCTTTGGCTGCATGCAAGCACCATTAGCTCAATTCTAAGGATGCCAATTTCTTTTGTTACTGTGGCAATAGCCTTAAGTAGTCTTTCGGGGCATTGGGGAGCATTGAGCCTGTGTGCTACCATATCTGCTGTAGCCCAAACTGGACCTATATGAAAGGAGGATAGATGCTGAAGGAGTCTGAGGAAAATTGGCAGGCTTATTAGATAAAAACAAACCAGGTCTTGTTCCTATGTTGGACAGGGTTGGAAGTCCAACAGAGGTTTGAACAGCTTTCAGAGGAATGGCTGCGAGACTGTGTCTAGTGTTAGGAAGTGCAAGGTTCCTTCAAGCAGGTCTGCATGCTGTTTTGCAGGCAGATGAGAGCCCATGTGCTGGTGTTCTTAAGCTGCTGGTGGTTACATGACCATAAGAAGGCTATGCTCACGCGGAGCCGGTGTGCCCTGCTGAAAGGGAAAACATATTCACCTGGTTTGGCACTGGTAGCTAAGTCTCTGTGTCATTACTTTCTCACCTGATTTAGGGCGTGCAAGGCAAGGTGGGTTTGCAAGGCAAAGTGGGCTTGCAGAGCAAGTTCACAGCTGCCTGCAAAACACCAGATGACCAGATCCTTGAGTGGATCTTGCCAGTTTGAGAGGGATATGAAGACCTCCCACACTCCTAGCCATTGTCCACTGCCTAAGTGGTTCAAAGAGGTGGCGAAATGTGTGATAATCCCTTTCGTCTAATTAATCACTATACTATGGGGAACTAGGAGACTGAATTAATTCCCTAATATCCCTTAGCAAAGGGAACCATCTATATACTTTTGATTTTTACATTAGTCTTCATTCGTTTCCTGTCCTACACACTTTCGTGGAGCATTTGGAGCAACGTTTCAGTTTTATTGCTTTTCCTTCTTTATGATATTTGTGCCCCTGAAATGTGTGTTGCATGTTCCTTAAAGAAAAGCTTACTGCTTGGCTCCCAGTCCAAACACATGAGATCCTAAGAAACCTGGAGATTTCCAGAAGAGCTTAGCTGCATAAATGTAATTGCAAAACTGGAGCAAATGTTCAAGTGCTACCCTATGCCATCTTTGTATGAGGAATCCTGTATAATTGGTTCTGGAAATCTGGTGAAAAGCTGGCTGTGACCCTTTCTATACGAGGGTATAGAATAATAATGGCAATGGATGTAAAGCATACAAGGACTAACTCCATGTTAGTCACGTGCTGAAACAAAAATACTGTAATATGCATGCTACTGGACTGCTCCAAGTGAATCTCTGTGGGATGTACAAAGCTAACTCTGTTTAGATTCCTCTGAAAAACCAAACCTCAGCTGGAAGAAAAAGCATGGGTCATGTATGAGTCCAGATCTATGCAAGGTTCCTGGCTAATCTGGAACCAGGGTGCATTGGAGTTCATGCAATGTCCATGTTTTCATATACAATGAGAGGTGGTCTAGAGAAGGGGGAGCCAGAAACAGCAAGAAAATGCTGCAATGCAAATGATGCTGTGAGTTTAGCTAGAAGCAGCATCAGCAACCTGTATATTGCTATATCTGCTCCGGTTCATCCATCTCTACTTAATAGCCTTTTGGCTTGTGTCTGTTAATAGAGTTATAAAATACTTCTTATTTGATGATAGCAAATATCTGATTGTCTTCTGTATGCTCAGATGTTCTCAAAATTTTGGCTATATTCTACGTTTCCAAATTAAGACATTTTGGATGTATGCATATTAAGTAGTGTACAAAAAATGTTAAGTTTTAGCATAACCTCTTTAGTTTTTGCAAGCTTAAATGACGCCACAAAGTACATGCCAAAAGAGAAACAAGGCTTAATGGTTACATGATCTGCAGAAAGTCACCACAGGCAGAAACAGAAGTGAAAGACAGAACTTGGAATACAGTAAGCCCAGGAGACTTGTTCCCAAGTCCTGAACAAGGTTTGTCTAGGAAGGGATGAGTTTCTTACCTGTGTTCTAGGTAAACCTTGGAAGATACAGTAAGTTTCTATCACATTTGTTTTGGATTTTTTTGAAAAAATGCGGTTGCTAACAGTTGTTTTACTATGTGTCTCAGTTTGGTATTCTTATTCACACCCTTAGGAGTAATGGATATCTTGTGTACAGAGATGAGCAGATGATTGTAGCAGTGGCTTCTTAGTTGCAAGGCAGTAAAACATTATGATACTCCTTTGTGGTGGTGTACAAATGTCTGTCTGTTCATCACATTGCCCAATGCTAATGCATTTATATGACTACAAATTCCATTACTTTATGCAACTGAAAGGACAGAGGACTTTGCCACATAAGGGAGAAATCCCAGACCACTCTTATTAAGAACCTGATGTCGGTCCAGAAAGGGATGGTATATCTTGTTTTAAACATTCAACAAACCAAAGCTGAACAAAGGGAAAAATAACAAACTCAAGACGGCTTAATTTTTGCTTCAGGGCATAGGCAGATTGCCATAGAAAGGTAGAGGAATAATTGTCTGCTAAGCAGACCTAATCTCTGAAATAGGCATAGCTTCGAAAAATAATGATACGAAACTCAGACTATTCTTCTTCTACTCGCTGAAGAATAAGAAGTCTTATATGCTGCAGGAGGTTGTTCCAGAGATAGTTTTACTGGAGATTAGCTTCCAAAATATTACCATAAATTATTTTTTAAGACTTATTTTATTAATTAAGACTTTTAAGATTTATTTTATTAATTATTTAAGTCAAGTGGGGCCTGGAAGTTTCTACGGTAGTATTCATGTTAAAACGTGACTTAAATCAGAGGGCATAAATTTGCCGGTCTCACAGTGTTCTAGTGCCAGATACCTAGCCGTATTCACTGTTTAGAGAAAAGGCTTTCCTAGAAGCCTTCTGTTCCAGAGGCTGGTCGGATCCTGGCCACGACTGAGGGTGACTCCTACCAATAGTGGATGTGGAGGAGGCAGCTCTTTCGCCTACCTGGAAGATCTCAGGTAGAGTAATACTGAGTCTAAAGGCAACTGGATCTGAGCAGGATCAATGAGTGAGCGTCACGGAGTCAGGAGGGCTGGGGCAGAGGTAAGGAGCTCTGGAAAGGCAGATTTGGGGATGTTTGAGCCGACAGCTGTAAGCAAAAGCTGATGCCTCCCAACATGGTTGCAAGTGTGCGGCTCCCACTATGCCAGCTAAAGGTCTGACTTTCCCAGCTTGACTTTTTCCAAGCTCTGCTGAGCACAAGATGGGACTGGAGAATATGCATGCAGGTATAATATTTTGCAAGTCCTCCAAATGACTCCTGAGCCAAGGACAGAGTAGTGTGGGGGGAAAGGAGAAAAAGGGAAACAAGTTATAAGGGCAGTTTAGAATTGAGAGGGATTCATATAAGCAAAAATGGGAATCACGTACTTTTTTCCTATTCCTCAACTAGAACACAGTTACAACCTTGGGGAGCCGGAGTTGTTAAATCCCCTCTGAAAATGCCTCTGGGTGCCCACTGCATCACTAGGTAGTTAGTGACACCCAGTGACACTTTGGCACCTCTGCCTTGCTGCAGATGACATACAGTCACTTTTGAAAAATCCCTTCTTTGTGAATAAAGATAAAACTGGGAGAGTGTTTTAAATTTGTATATTTATTTTCCTGGTTGGTAAAGACAAGCCTTGAAAGAGACTCAAGAGTGAAGTAGAATAATCAAGCAACTCATTGATCTAAAGTTAATCTGCTGCAACTGCCTCAGCAAATGCTAAAAATGGTCTCCTTTCCTCCTTTCTATAACTGAGGAAACGGCTTCTGCCAATATCCCTCTAACACCAGCAGCCCTTGGCGCTTTTGTCAAACATGCTCTGTGTTTGAACAGATCAAATGAAACTCATTTGTTGTTATTGTTTAAGATTAAGCTGAACTTATAGAATTACTGTGGCATTATTAGGCCAGTTTCCTAGAACACAAATAGAATGAAAAATAAAAAAAGAGGAAATTCCGTTTATTTTTTGTTTTCAAGCTCAGTGCTGAGGTTTGAGTCGGCTATTCTCAGTAGTGAATTATACAGTATTGTGTTCTGCAAAGAAGCACCAAGAAGCTGTCTTAAAAACATTATAATTGTTACATAAAGGTTCTATGTAGTATACAAAGCATTCAAAATGTTCCCCAAATGCATGGAAAGTGTGTTTCTGGTGCAAAATAAGAGCAAATCATGCCTTTTAGCTTTGGGCTCTGATACGGAATCTGTACAAACATGAGCAGGTCGCTTAAACTGACTATCTGCTGCTCCATCTGCAAAATGAAGCTATCGAGTGCTGGAAGTACCCAGAGAAGCCAGAAAAGGTATCTGTAGGCAAAATATTTTGGGATTCATGCAAGCTGAATTTTGCTTTTGTGCTTTCACTGATGGAAAGCATTCAAAATAGGTTTTCTACCAAACCATCAGAAGTCATAGTTTTCTTAAATGAAAACTCATCAGTCTTCTAAGTCATCTTGAAAATGAGCTATGGCTCACTACAATTATTTTCATAGAATCTTAGAGCAATTCAGGTTGCAAGGGAACACGGGAGGTCTCTAGTCCAGCCTCCTGCTCAAAGCAGGGCCAACATTGAATTCGGACCAAGTTGCTCAGGGCTTTGTCCAGTCAGGGCTTGAAAACATGCATATCCTCTCTTGGCCCCTGTCCCACTGCTGTGTCGTTCCTACAGGGGTTGTTTTCCCCCCTTATGTCCAGTCAGAACCTTGCCAGCTCCAATTTATGCCCATGTCTGTTGTTCTGCCAGCACGCATCCCTGCTACAAGCTCGGCTCCACCTCTGTCGCTTTCCTCTAGGTGCTAGGGGTTGGCGTTAGGTCTCCCCAAGCCATCCCTTCCCCGGGCTGAACAAACTCCAGTCCCACAGCCTTTCCTCACAGGGCAAGTGCTCCTGCCCCACGCAGCTTGGTGGTCTTCCCTGAACTCCCTCCAGTTAACTGATGTTTTTCTTGTACTGGGTGTCCCAAGCTGGATCCAGTGGTCTAACAAGTGCTGAGTAAAGGGGACTAATCACTTCCTTCAATCTACTGTCTATGATCTTCTTGATACAGCCCGGGATGATGTTTGCCGTCTTTGCAGCCCTGCTGGCCCATGTCTAGCCTGCTGCGCTCCAGGGCCCTTTTGGCAGAGCTGCTCCCCGGCCAGGCAGTGCCCAGCCTGTATCGCTGCAGGGCGTTTGTCCTCCCCAGGTGCGGGGCTTTGCGTTTGTCCCTGTTGGATTTCACAAGGTTCCCATTGGCCCATTTCCCTGGCCTGTCCTTGTCCCTCTGGATGGCAGCCCTGCCCTCTGGCATACCAGCTGCACCCCTTGGTTCGTTGTCATCCACATACTTGATTTTAAAACAAAACTTTAGTTTGTTTGTTTGTTTAATTTGTCTAAATTGAAAAATAAATCTAAGCACCAGTGACCTCTATTCATCGTCCATGTAATTCCACTAATTTTGCTGAATTTAGCAAGAAGTTTGTTTAGAAATGTTTTACAAGGACAGTTTTCCTTGAGTTTAAGGAAATTCACTGGTCTGAAAGCCTTTCCTGTCTTTGTTTTCATCAGTGAGTAAACTTACCCCTCTAGCTCCTTTAGGTCATGTGTACCTGTGGATCACAACTTTCTTCAGTTAAAAACAGAAGAGCAAACAACTACTACATTCCTCCCTGCCCCCACCATTTCAGGATGAAGTTAAGTTCCAAAGAATATTTGTTCTAAAAAAATGAGCCAAGCCTGGAAAAATCAATACACTGACAGAAGAAACTTTGTTTCTCTGATTCTGCTGGAGGATGCAGGCATGAGGTTGCATCCCACTTGGGTTTAGGTTTTTTACTAGTTCTGTATTGCCTGGAGCTCAGCCGCTGGTAAGATACTCTAAGTAGAGATAATGCTTAAACCACAAAGAGGGGGTTTTTTTATTTCTTCAGTGAAGTATATCCCTGATGTTTAGCCAGCACACAGAAGCTTTATATATTAGCAAAATCTTTGGCTTTTGGCTCGACAATAGCTATGGATTGTGCTGAATTTTGCTTCCACTTCAAACCAACCTTGCAGGCAGGTATTGTAGGATGTTTTGCTCTTACTGCAAGACTAGAGCATGTTAAAATCGTGAATGCCACAGCATCCTGATGAAATCCCCAAACAATTGTAATTCACTACCAATCTTAAAATGCTATTCTACTCTAGAGAATAACTATTCAAAAAAGATCCTTATTTAATCGATAGAGTAACTCCCCATGTACTTTCAGACACATATAAAATCTGTTAGTGACAACGTGATAGGTTTTATTGCTTTTTACTTCTATTAGCATTGCAGAACCAATTCAGCTTTGAGCAAGCTGTAATCTCCACCTTCCTATATTATATCCACAAAAAATAATAGCTGGCACAGCACAGAGGCTCTCAGGCACCTGAGTGCTATCAATAATGGCACTGTTAACCCAGGTTCTGGTGAGTAACCTACCCTGACCACTGAAAGCACTGGGACTTCACAGGTTTTACTGAGACCATTATTTCAGTTTACAGGGGGTTTGCTATTATGTACATTGTACAAGGACAGAAGAAACCCAGCTTATGTCTGACCCTAGGTTGTGTCTGCAGGTTAGGAAATTACTGCATTTTTCATTGTCCAGCTGAATACTGGTGCTGCATTAATATGAAGTCTCATTATAATATTTTTACTCAGCTGATTTCTGTGCAGTAGAGTTATATTAAAAATTGGGAGGTGTCATTCAATTTGGTTAAGGAGGTCATCGTTTGGATACTGACCTCCAACACCTGCAAAATTGGATGGAAAAAGAGAAGAGAACCCGTGTGCCTGCAGCATTCTGATCTGTTTCTGTGGCTGGTAAAGATATAGCCTGAATCTGTATTACTGGAAAAGCAGCATTACCTAGAAGAGAGAGGAACTCAATTAAGGAAAAAAAAAAGAAAAAAAAAGCCAAACAGATTATCTTTAAAAGTTTAGGTTAAATTCTGAGCAATCTTGCTTTTTTCGTCCCATATCAATTCTCATTGTCTGGTGTCAAGGTTTCACAAAAACACACTTAAAAGTATCAGTTTGGATTTTTATTTCAGTGCTATGATTGACCTGTCAATGGTGATAGGTCTGTGACAAATCCTTTTTAGACTACAATAGAAGTGACATCATACTCTGCAGTTACTGGACATGAGATCATACAGATATTTTCCAAGCCAGGGTTCCAGACTGGATTTTGATTTTGCACACCTCAAAATTCAAGAGAGTTTGACTGAAGGGATTTGACTTAGTTTTACTTTTAGTGGATGCTCTGCAGGAAGCTTCCAGCTCTAGCTGGTCATTGTGGAAATGGCAGGTTAGGTGCTGCTGGAGACACAGAGGTCGGTGCCCTGAGAAGCAGGGCAGACTGCTTTTCAGAATAGGATACAGAGAGGAAGGAGGGAAAGTTCCTGACGTTCCCACATGCAGTCCAGGATGCAATGGTCAGAAAGCAGAAGAATTACCAGCAGATTAAAACTCGGAGCGGGGGAAGTGAATTTGCAGCTCGGGCAGTCTGTACAAGGAGATAATGATGTTAATTCCTCTGAGTAGTGAGCTGGATTCTGATCAACCTTGTGTAAGCAGGTGTACTCCAGAGATAGCAAGGAGCAGAAAAACAGGTTAATTACTATTTTTAGCAATGCAGTAAGGGTAGACTGGACAAGTTAGCACTGTTTCCCTGATAAATGTTAGATTGTGGGTGGTCAGGGAGCATAAGCATCTGAGATGGCAACTACTAATCAAAAACTCTCCTGGCAGAAGTGGGCAGAGGCAGGTTTCATCCACAGGACAACATACTGGGTCCCTCATCGTGAGAATCAGTCTGCTCTTATACCCTACCATCGCTTCAGTGTCCTTCAGTTGCTCCAGACCAAGCTTTGCCATGGTGAGAGGCACCCGGCTGCTAAATGCAGGGGAGACCTCCCTTCAGAGTCAGTGCTGCCTCTGGTACCAGCTCCCAGAACTAAGAAAGTTGTTCCCTCTCGATGGCATGAGAAATCCTAGGCCTCCTGTGCCCAGTCATGGGGTGGGAGCAGGGATATAAAAAAAGAGGGCAGGGAGAGTGCTTGTCCCTAATACTTCTCTTGAGTAGAGGAAGGGAGGGGAAGAAATGAAGTAAAACTGAAGCAGATATGCCCAATTCCTGAAGACTGCTTCTAGCAGCCCAGAAGAACAACTATAGGACATCCCTGAGCAGGAGGTTGTAATGGCTTAAGGACACCTGAGACGGAGGGCAGATAAGCACTGAGGAGAGCCTGGGGGGAAAGAGAGGATGCTCTTGGTATTAAAATATCTTACTAGGGCCCTTATTATCATCAAGATATGGGTCAAGTGTCCCAGAGGAAACAGGACCTGACCACCAAACTGTATTAGAGAGTTGTCTTGATTGCCAAGTAGTGAAGTTAGTGATTTGGTGGTACAAATCCTGTTACCACACCGTTCTTTTGCATCATCTGATCACCTGTGTATAATTTAGAAACTTCATCAAATTTTTCATCTTTCCCTCTCTTTGCAAGTAGTAACGTGTCTGTAGGATGGTGGTCTCTTTCTCTATCACCTGCTCCAGTTGTCTTTACAGACTTAAGACACCCTGCTGAACCAGCCTTTCCTGAGATAAAGTTATCATGGGAGAAAAGCATGCTCCCTCTTTTTCTTCTTGCCTGGATTTCTTTTAGTAAATGGGATGGAAAGAAGGCTGCTTACCTTCACAAAGCCCTTTTTTCTTAGGTGGGAGTACAGATATGAGCCTGTAAGATCTACGACACGTTATCTGAGTGGATTGAATCTGGGGCAACTTTTGTCATGTGCAAAGCGGGACAGTTTCAGTCAGTTTGTTAATGAATTCCAGAGGGCTGGCTGCTAAGGTGATACTGGCTGACATTTATTTCTACTTGCTAAGCTGTACGAAAAGAACCTTTAAAATACCCCAAATCCTCACCTGGTAGTTTCTGTGATTGCTGGTACTATCATTGACAGAGGGATATTAGGCAGGCCTTGGAAGAAGAAAGGCAGTTTGTAAAACTGATTGTTTCAAAAGACTTCTCCGTGTTCGAAACCAGAAATTATGAAAAGGCTGAATGCTCTTGCCTCCCTGATGGGATGCAAACTTACAGAGTGGCTCTCTGCAGCTCTGCACATGCCAGTTCAGCTTGCTGCGTTCGGTGATGGATCAGTTGCTTGCACTGTAAGACAGTTGAAGGTACAGCTAGGACTACAGGTGCAGGCAGCTTGTAAACAGAAAGGCCAATTTTTTTTTTCAAAGGAAAGGAAAATGTGTGTTTTTCATTCTGAAACTGCCTGCCAGTGTTATCAAGAAAGGGTATGGATATAAGGAGCAGTGGCATCCTTCTGGTGGGGATTCAGTCTGTTGTTGTAATTCTGACAGTGTGCTGTGCTGTCTCTGACATGCAGCTTCCCCTCTGCCAATAAAAATAAATATCCATCTGAAGTTTGTAGCCAACAGAGAATTTCTTTCATTTGAATTTTTTTATGAGTTTACCATAGCTGTGCTCATTCTGTTTCACTCTTTACTAAATTTTCTAAAAGACCTCAGTGACTCTCCACAAGTTTTTTTCAGACTGGCCAAGCGGAGTGGCTTCTCCAGTTCAAGGTCCCTTGTTGACAGATGCATAACAATTAGAATTACTTAAGTTGTTTTCTAATGTCAGATTTTCCATCAGGAAATATCATTTTGAAAACTAGACTTCCTATGAGAATATATCAATTTACACAAAATACCGGGGTCTTTTTCAGCCTGGGAGAAAATGAAAATGAAATGTTTTGACTTTACCATGATGAAGCATTTGGATCATTTACTTCATTTGCAACTATACTATAGTATACTTTACTGTAAAATTGACATGAAACACTTAAATTTTAATCCTTTACACAAAAGCATTGGCTTCCAAGCTGTTTTCCTATATAAGGTTTTATTTCCAGGAAACTTCAGATTTATTGTTCATTCCAACATGTGCAATGGAAAGAAGAGAAATTATGGAGTTTCCTGCAAAGCAGAAATTCAGATTGCTGCTCAGATCCAGCACCTATTCAGTACCATGGGCATTTGAAAGACCAACTGGTGCATAGCTGGAGTACCATACAAAGCAAACAAACAAAAAACCCCAAGGGCTGAAATCTGTTCCCAGTAAATATTTGAGTAATTTCAAAGTATTCATCAACTGTGGGTCTATCCATGAACAATTTGCAAACAACCAACAAGTGCCAAATTTCACAAACAAACTGTTCATTGCAAATAGTTTGCCTCTTCACTGTGACTGAGATGTGTGTCATTAAGAAGCCAACTGTTCTTCTTAAACAAGATTTTATCCTTGCCATAGTAAAAACTATGTGAGGAGCAGGACAATAGAGTTTAAAGGAAATGATATTTTGAAAACCTTGCTTAGACATTTCTTCATAAAAATATTTACTGCTTTTTATCCAAGGACTCCCAAGCCCAGTAAGCATCATTACTTCCATTTTAGTAGCAGAAAAAAACAAGGCAAAAAGGGAAACTACACAATTTATCTTAGATCCCATTGCAGATAAGAAGAGCTCGGAATGGAATTAGCTCTCTAGAGTTCCAGTTCATGAAACAGTATCTATGGGATGATAAGTTGGCTTTTATTTATAGTGGGTATTATTGTGGCACTCATCACAGAAGGCGCTGTATAACTAAAAAAAATTCAACTTACCAGTTTCAATAGCAGACTTACAATGGAGGTCTGTATACTCTTTCTTTTCTAGATGTGGAAAATGAAGCATAGATTGCAAATTGTTTTACAGCATTTGGGGCTGGAAGCGGAAAAGTAGCGTGAGACTGGCAGTGCTGTCTCCACATTTTCTGGTCTTCTCTCTCTTAACTTGTTGCTCTTATCACCATTAAATTCACCTTTAGAGCAACTGCCGAAAGCACTTTGATTTCAAGACGTGCATGCAAATAAAACATTCCATGCTCAAAGACTAAAGGTAAAACTAAAAAAAACAAAGCCCCAACACTGAAGCAGCTCACTGAAGGCAGCTGGCGATGATTCCACCTTAATTATTGCTTAAGGAGTGTTACTTGCAAGCACCTTATCCCAGGAGGACTTTCTTGGGGAAAAGCCATGGGAGAAAGTCTTCTTGAAGAGGTGTCATCTACCATGACAAGTTGCCTGTCCTGATGAGTCTGGTGCTGAGACCGCATTATGATGACTGATGAGGCCGTCCGGAGCAGTTAACTCAGCCATTTGTAATCATTTCTCTTACAGGCCTTTCAGTCACTTTGGGAAATTCTTTTTGAACAGTGCAGGTTCTGGGGAGAAGAGAAGCGAAGTTATTTCTCTTTTGCAGGAAAGAATTTATCTATTTATCATGAACTTAGGGAAAAATGAAAAATAAAAATAGGTATAAAATATCTTACTGTCCTTCTCGATATTCCTGCAAGGCTATTTTGGTTTATTTTTGTGTAGATTAAAGCCCCATTCACGCACTGGCTGTTCCAGATGCACAGAATTTCACTTTCACAAGGTAGAGTGAAGTCATTTGGTAGAGACAGGGCTGGACTACCAGAAGTGGGGACCTCTGGGGAGAAGTAAAGGTTGTTTTCTTTTCTAAACTTTGCTACCATTTTGCGATGTGAATTTGAGCAGGTCATTTAATCCCATGGCTTCTTAGTATCATTACACATAAGAGGTACATAATTCTGTAGCAAATGCATCATATCGAATTTTTTCCATGTGGTTCATGTCTTCTACTGGTTGTTTTCCAACTCATAGAATCATTAAGGTTGGAAAAGACCTCTAAGATCATCGAGTCCAACTGTCAACCCAACACCACCATGCCCATTAAACCATGTCCCTAAGTGCCTCATCTACACGTCTTTTAAATACTTCCAGGGATGGTGACTCAACCACTTCCCTGGGCAGCCTGTTCCAAGGCCTGACCACTCTTACAGTGAAGAAATTTCTCCTAATGTCCAATCTAACTCCTTATGTTTCAGCTCCTTATGGGCCAGCTTTTCAGCCCAGCCCTTCTCACCAGTTTTGCCACATCTGAGGAAGGCTGTAGCAGTATGTAGGAATACGTAACAGAGAAAACAGAAAGCTCTTCTTTTCTGTAATAGGCAGATGGTAATAACCTGCCTCTTCCTAGTCATCTTGGACTGTGTCTCGTTGAGTATTTGGATGGTCATCTTTTACCAGAAGCCAAATATAAGGCCGAGTAGGACTTCGCAGCAGCATGGTTTGCATCAGCAGAGATAACCTGGGCCATCCTGCCCCATACACAAGGCCCTGCCTTGAGCTGGAGCACCGTCTCTTGTATCACATAACTGAACCGCTCTGGTGCCATCCAGCAGAGGATAGTGGTGGCTGGTGGCATCAGCTGCTTTACAACATCACTCACCTCTCTTATGTGAATGCTCAGGATTGGTTAACATTTAAGATCTTTGGAAAGCAGCTCTACAGAGCAAAATTGTGCCCCAGTGGTTAAAAAAAAAAAAAATAATCAGGTTATCTCCAGAGATACTGCTTCTTGTTTTTCTTTTGCACCTGAAAAACAGAATGATGAGTAATTTCCCTTTTACAATCTCTACTCATAGTCAACTCAGAGGTGTCTATCTGGGTGAAGACAGCAGTTTCTCGTGCCTCGCTCAGGTACTTTATGACCTTCATTTTGGCAGCACTTGCAGAACTTCCTTGAGAAGTACTTTCACATCTGAATACCCCACAGTTGTAGTCACAGATGCTGTCCTTTACCTTAACCAAAATTAAATGTTGCAGTGAAAATAGACAATATAAGCACATTGGCATCTTTCTCAGTAAAGGGAATATGAAGTAGTTTTTATTGTTACTGCCAAGATAGCTGTGTTTTAGATTGAAATAGTCATCACGCCCTTTTGCTATTTCTAGAAATAATGCAGCTTGCCTACGAATAACAAATGTCTAGTATTTTCTCTGGTACCAAAACACCCTGCACGTATGTTGCTGTTCTGCAACTATATCTTAACAGAAATGCCTAATGCAGCAAATAAATGGCTTTAGCCATACAAATGGCAGGAAATTCATAACTGTCGCTGCTTCACAATTTGTGTCTGTTGTACATGTATAGGGCTTCGTATGATTCCTCAGAGTGTTCACTTTATGTTTTGATACAGCAGGAATATTTTAAAAGTTTCTTCTTCTAAAATGCCATCTCTGAATCTCAACGTTTCAGAATTATTCTATATATTAGAGCTGGACAAAGCCTCTAGATCTGCGGTGACCTTTCTAAAGGTATTCCCTCTGTCTGCATGGTGCAGTCGAGGCACAGTTTCTATGGGAGACATCACTTCAGGATTTCTGCCTCTTTGTATGGGAAATCTCCAGGTTTTTAACTGAAGTTTCTATATTTTATTTCCTTTGCTGATGGCCTGTTTTAAATGTGGAGGGTGATGTCTGATTTAAAAAAAAGCCCCTGGGTTTGTATTTACATATGTGGGACCATTATTGAGCCTTCTGCCAAGATTATCTTTCACATGCGTTTGTGCAATAAACATAGAATTTCCCTCCTTTCACAGAAGCAATAATAGTAATAATGATAGTAATGGGAAAAATAAGGCTGACTTATGCCACTGCTGTTGCTTTCTTCCAAATAACCAGTATTTACTGGTCACTGTTTGCAGCTGTGATTATTGAATGGTCAGCTTGCTCCTGAGGTGGGCTTATGCCAGGTTGTGCATGAGTGACTGTTTTGGACATCGCCCCATGCTCTTTGAGGAAGAAGGATGATGCACATGTCCAAAAAGCTTTTTTCATAGAGCACTGTGAAAGAAAGGGGTATATGTAGCAGTAGTATGGGATACGGGGAATGTGAGTTCCCAGGGAAACCTGGATAGATCAGCTGGAGTGAAGTAAAGACACTTCCCAAATTAAGTCAGTCTGAACCGGGACCTTTTGAAATGTCTCTGTCTGTATTAGAAATCATAGGAAGAAAGTTTGTCCTTCCTTCAGATATGACATATGTGTGTGAAAATGAACTTTTTTTCCTCTCCACCCCCATCCAAGTTCAGTGCAGTGGAAGAGGATTTAAAATGCTCAGGTCATGTGTGACTGTAGATGGATTCGAGTTGGAAGGGAGACCTTTAGTTGCTATATATGAAAGCAAAAACTGTTCCCTAAACTTTGTAACGACTGTCTCCAGAGCCTGCGGTACTGATGTGATACGAAAATGTGGGAGAAGTGAATTACCACCATTTTCATCCTGATCAAAGAAGAAGTCTTTAAAAGGTGATGCAGGCTGCCTGCTCTGAGGGTGAACAGCCCCCTGCAGACCACAAAGATTCAGATGCACCGAAACCTTCAAATACTCATTCCCCCAACATTTAAATGTTCAAGGAATTTTTGCATGTAACTTTTTCAACTGAAACTTAAGAAATGTGAAGACAAAAATAAGTGAGCATTGAATGCCACACCTTGAAAACAAAAGACAGATCAAAAGGCAGATGTTAAGAAAAATGTGAGCTTGTATTAAAATTTGCAGGGACTCCAGGCCACTGATGCATATCTGCAGCTTTGTTAAAGTGGTAACTGCTTAGAGGTGTAAGTTTGTATATGCACTCTGATTTAGTAAGTCAATGTAGTACAACAGAGAGTTTTAAGTGTATATAGAGCACGACGTTGTTTCTGGGTTCGTTTCTTTTTCCTCAATCCTACTACTTAAAATGATATAGGAAGTGTGCAAATCTGATGAGAGACTCCAACTGGGTGTATGTGTTAAATATGGAAGTAGCTATGCAGAAATCCAAGATAAAGGCACTATATGATTTGAAGTCAGTATGTGTAATGAATTATTAAAACTCTGTCAAAACAACTGCTATTTCTTTTTTCCTTGAAAGCCTGGCCACTATGCTTCTAGAGGTTATGTTAACTGGGTACAGAATAAGGGGAAGTACATGTAGAGGAGTAATCAGAGACATGCAAATAGATGGACACTGAGAATACGTGGGATTGGGACCTCAGTTGTGACGGATGAGAATCATACTGGTATAGCATATATACTGGTATAGCAATCATACTGGTAAGCAACTGCTTTGAAGTCCTTTGGATGAGGAACACTATAATGGAGAGGCCTTCTAGGGGCCAGTCCAGGAGGCACTGGAAGGGCTCCCGATGACTGTGAATGGAGGAACTCTCTAATGTTGACACACATGGACCAAACATTAATACTGCCTCTCAGTTGTTTTGTTGCAGGTTTTTCTAAACTGCAGTAGACAAATACCCCAGACAACAGTGGAAGGATCACTTTACTTTTACATGTACAGAAAAAAACCAGAACATCTGCAACCTGAAGTACTTTAGTTTGCCTTAGTAGAAAGGTTACCAATTGCACAGACCTTATCTTAACACTTTCCTGCTGTCTGCAGTGTCTGGACGTCTGTCCGTGCTGCAGGAAACAGCTGGACATAATGGCTTCTGGTTGTCACTGCATACCTGGTCAGTAATTCAGATGCATTGATTATCAGTCCAAAGACAAGGACAAGTATTGCCCTGTGTTGAAACACCACAGCCCCACAAAGTTATCACTCCAACGCTCCTTTTCCAGTTGTGATCCTAAAATATCTAAAAGCTAATACAATGCACAAACATCCAAAATTCTGAATGTGTGTTTGTACATGGAGCTTTGCTGCTGAAGGGCTTTTCCCCGTTGTTTAGCAAAGCTGCAGGCTAGACAGGCAGGAGAAGCGCATCCCTTGACGCAGTCCTGCCAGTAGCCTCAGCTTTTGAGGGGACAAACCAGAGTTGAGAGCAGTTCAATTACTAATGCTCAGTCCTTTGTTTTCTCTGTGTTGCCCACAGAGATGCTTAATTACGCTGTAAAAGATTATTACAGCAAAGATCAGTCTACTGTTGGATTTTGTAAAGGTTTCTTCCACGCACGCAGATGAGTAACAACTTTAAGCCATTCCTAGTCTGGTCTGTAATTGAGACCCTGGGCTCTTTATCAGTGATTCATTGCCATTTTGTGGTGTCTTACTGGGCAGGTCTTCAGCAGCTGCAGAGCATCTGAGATGCAGTAATATGCTCTAGATGGCAGTATATTTTTAAACTATATTAGTTGAACTGGGCAGAATATAAGCTTGGTCATTTTAATTGTTTTTTTTTAATGCTCTTTGCATACCACTTGCTTTCAAAGTAGAAATTGAAAAACTACTTAGATTTTACAATATTCATGCAAATACTAAGAAGAATTCACAGAAAGCAGCAAAGAAAACAATATTATTCTCCCCTGCATTTTTAACAGGAAAATGTGGATTTTTTTTTCCCCCTGTAATGAGCAGCAACACGTGATACTTTGTTAATATTTCCCTGTCACAGTGCTTTTGTGGAATTGTAATTTGGGTGTTTCGTGCTCCTTTTCTTCCAGAGCCAACGTCTGCTGATTAGACCCCATCTCCCAGACTTAGCACAAACTTTCCTTGCATCAATAAATGTCCACGGGATGTGGTGGTTAGATGGACTGTCTAGTCAGTAGAAAAGACTGGGGCCATGGAGCACCTATTTGCTGATTGAATTAGTCAGTTTTGAGATATTTGGTTTTTTTCAAGCAAGAGTTAATATTCCCTGAATATTAAAAGGAGATGGAAAAGGAGATGGAAAAAAAAAATACATTATTAACAGAAAGGGGTTACAAGAAAATTTTAAATAAGCCTTACAAAAACAAAAGAAAAAAAGTAGTTAGGGCCAGAATAATAATAAAACAGTTGTTGGATTAAATACAGTTTTATTAGTGACACATGCTTCATGTACAGGAAGTGTATGCTATTCCCAAATTTACTCATCAAGCATCTGCCAGTCAGCGTTGTTGATCACTTCTATGCCTCATGCAGTATGTCTGACTGAATCCACTATCCACAGGTCTGCTACAGCCCACTAAATGCAAATTTCTTCTCCACAGCAATCCAGCACGGGTTCGGTGACACACATACTATCGTTTATTTGCACTCATCAGGCTTTCAATATGACATAAAATCATTGTAACATAATGCATTATTAAACATATTTTCCAACTGAAAAAGATAAACTTGACAGACTGTCAGCGAACATTTTTGTATTTTAGAAAAGGTTTGTAAAAAGAAACCCTGGAGTACATCCACCCATTAGGGTAAGTAAAGCTCACCAACTATTCAGAGCAAGAAACTGTGTGGAATGAGCTTGCCCTTTGCCTCGCTCTCTGCCTTGACTGTAAACAGAATTTGAATTTTGCTTCTGAATGTCACTTAGACAATGATTTGTATGAGCATAGTTGAGTCTATGGATTTCCACAAGCGTTTATTTGGGCTGTTTGTTGGTTTTGGTGCTGCTCGGTCACCTCGATATAATGTGTTCTTTGTGCTTTCATGGATGACCGAGTATGTTTGTAGATGGGAAGAGGGGAAAAATGAAAGTTTCTAAGAGGTTGTATGAGTACTGTTAGTGTGATTGTCAGGATCAGTTGTGAATTTGAGAGCTTACAGGGAGTTCTCAGGCAACCTTTTTTCCCCTGGTTGCATCCCTTTATTCCCCAAAAACTGAGACCAAGAAATTTTGTGGAGTCAGGAGCTTAGGAATCCTTTACAAGGACCTCTGGGCCGTATGCTCTCAGCTAGACAGAGGCAAGCCTGAACATCTTGCTGGTCATAGCCAGCCAGGGCTTCATAAATGCCAGGGTCCTGAGAGCTCTTTTGCAAGGTGGAGATGTTGGGCTTCAGGGCCCCAGCAGAATTGGATCTGCCTCTTCCCAGGATGTCCTTGGCCTGCCTCTGGTTCGTCGGAGAAGTCTGCAGAGGTTTCCTTACCTGGGGCAGTCAGCTGCCTCTAAGATTTTTTGTTTGTTTTAATGAAATGAAGTTGGCTTTGTCCCGAGTAGATTTGGCCTTTTTTTTTTTTTTTAATAGGGGGAAAGATAACTGTGTAATATGCTTTTTGTGGAAAATTGCTACCTTTTACTTAAAACTGGAATAACCTTTTCTGAAATGTCAGGTTTCCCTAGAGACTGGAAAATCCAGATCTTAATGGAGGCTGTTTCTAAACACATCATTGTAATATTTGCTAATAACTACTGTATTGATTACTGTTATAAACGAGAGCCAAAATACTACTAATTTTGATTTCTGATTTCCACGCAAACAAACATGAATGATTTTGAGGTATTTTTCAAGATGTTGATGTAGCTGAAAGTACATGTTCATCTCGCTTATTAACTTACACATCTGTTGCAACTCTGAAATCTAGAGGACAGGTACATGCAGGTTTGTCACCTCAGATTTACCGCTGAGAAGCTGGGAATAATACAGCTCAGCAAAGAGAGAAAGCTTATCCAGTGAGTAATAAAGCAATACCCAAAGGTAGTAATAAGCAATATTCGGTTACATGTAGGTGCACTTTTTGGTTAAAAAAGGCATGGGTGTTTTGGTAAAAGTTCAATTACATTTCTGCACTGCATGGAAATTTAGAAAACTATATATATTAATTGCTGGGGATATTTCTTCCTTCTTCTGGAAAGGGTGAAAAAGGGAGGAAATCTTGTTTGTTTAAAAATGACCAAGTAGAAAGCTTTTCTTGTTGTTCCACTTTTATGTGAACATGCAGGGTTATTCTATTAAAGAGGTATTTTTCATTAAAATAATACATAAATATTTTATTTAATGAATTTGTGGCCTTGAGACTTGACTTCAGTACACATGAAACATTTTCTATTTTTTTATTAAAACTCTTGGTGAGCTGAACGAATTTCACATCCCCTAAGGAGATTCCTTTGCACAAGTTTAAAAACAGAAATGTCAAATGTTCTCTTCAGGTGCACATTTCTAGCTGTGATTGGAGTGCCTTGGGTCAGGATTTGGCCCTGGATATTCCTTTAGGCAGGAATATCAAAGAAACCTCTGTTGTACCTTGCCATACTTCTGGCTACTAAAAATGGAGCTGTCAGCTTCCAGTTGCTAATCCATTAATTTTTTTTAAAGGTTAGGGTTACTGTTGACAAATGACAGAGCACCCTGGTACAAACAACTGGAATGGGAGGTTAGCATATTTAAAAAGGACGAGACAAAATTTTCTTAGTGCTTTTTGGCTTCAATATGAATTGTTTTGGAGAGTGGAAAAAAACTTTATTTTGTAAAATGGCTACAGTGTAGTCTGCGTTTGCATTACCCTCGCTGCACAAGAAGCATTTGTTTAGCTGGTAATTACCTTTCTGGACGTAAAATGCCCTGGAGGTGGAAGAGGAAAGGTCTCTCCTTTTCCTAACCTATAGCTCACTCTGAAATCAAATCATTCCTCACTGTGAAGAGTAGCCTCTTGGCTATATAAAAACCTTTTACCCAGCATCTTTCTCTGAAGATAACTTAACTTAATTGGGAAAGATTCATAACTTCTGATACAATCTTCTTGTCTTCAAGTTCAGACCAATAGCCCAAGCAAGTAATTTGAGATGAAGTTCCAAAATTAATCCTAAAGAATTTGAGAAAAAGGAGTTCTTAGGTTAAAATGAATTGGACTGAATCCATTACATTCTTTAAAAATAGAGAAAAACTTTCAATTTTTTATGTTCTCTCTTATGCACCTCTTGCTGATGGTAGAGGGGAGGTTCAGGTGCCTGGACTGCCCTGTCTTCTCTGCTCAGATGTTCAACTTCATTTTTTATCTCAATTTACTGCATATATTGATGACAGAGGGAACATTTCCACTTAGCTGAGGCTGAAGGTAGGCATGATTTCTGAAGAATGCAACGTGTAGTGCATTACAGTTGTCAGAGGCATTTTTCTGAAGGTGAGGAGTGCCAGGGAATTTGGTGTACTGCAGCTGATTGTTGTGTTACTGATGCCCAGGTAAGGCTGATCAGGGTGGTAGCAATTTTGAGTTCTGTGGCTGCAGCGTTAGGGAGAGAAATGCACCTCAGTGACTTTCTCTCAGGTTATTTTGCCGTGGGAACAGAGACGGGGAGCAGGTCAGTTTTTCAGGTTTGTGTGAAGTTTCCACAGGATTGTGACCCCAAGGCTTGGCTCTCTATCAGTACTGAAGCATAACATCTACATTCCTTTGGGCCTGTTAGGGGTAAAGAGGCCCCAGAGTTCTTGTCAGTGGGAGACCCGTGATCTGTGTTTAGGATATTAAATCATTGCCCATTTGGAGAGCCACTGGGTACAGATGTTATATAACATGGATATTGATATTGGTCAGGCATCTCAGATCAGGGAAAACACATGTTGCTTTTAAAACCAGCTTATTTTAGGAGCTCAGTTTTTATTAATATTCTTCTTTTATTTATTATGTTATGTTAGCATCAAAGTGAAGCACATTTGTAGAAAAAATCTGCTTTTAGCAACTATTATAACTATTGTAATGAAACCTGACGTTACTTGCCACAACCAGCTGTATCAGGGGCCACTGAAAGACGTGTCAACTATGTCTTGATGTTAGGAAGGAAAAGCCAATATAAAGGTTATTCCATAGTTACATATCACTTCATCATTCACAGTTGAAGGCAGGACACTAAGTTTGATACCCACCGTCATAAATCACTGGCCTGATCTTCTGTCGCTACATTCCAGACAACAATAGGGGATATTTAGTTATTGTACCGTAACTTAGCATAGAGACCAGGATTAATTGAGCCATTAGGGATATTAAACTTTTTCCACTCAAGAAAGGCTTACAATACAGCATGAAGTCCATTCTTATCTTGAAGATTATTGCTTAAAGCAATGAGCAAGAGTTACAGTTCTTACATAAGAATGGTTATTTTTCTCTTGGTTTTGCTATCGTTACTCAGTTACAGAAGTGTGCTAAAAATGAGATTGCACTGAGAACGAGATAGGATACAACTAACACGTGGTATTTTAGCTTCTGACAAGTCCCTCTGGAATTTTCAAGTTTTTCTTCAGTGGAAGTGGGAAGCAGAGCTAGGCAGAGCTTTAACAGAATCAAAGCAGTGTTTTCCCCAAGGCGTCAGCCGTTTACCATGTTTACTATTATCCTCTTAAATGTGTCTTTTATGATCTGTTACTATTTATCCATTCAAGAGGACAGTTCTTCAGCACTCTGAATTAATTGTTACTCTAAGTTAGTTAATTCCTATTGTTACAGAAAGTTTTACCAAACTTTTATTGGGAGGTATTATCAAATTGTTTTGCTGTTATTACAGCAAACCTTAGCATTGCACCTAAACTAAAAGAATTCAAGTAAGCAACTGTAGTATTCTTGGCAAAAATATTATTTAATAGATTGAAAAATGTACTTTTTATTTTCTTTCTGAACAACAAATTCTTTATGGCTTCTCTGAGAAATCAGAACATATCAGCAATCCGCAGTTTTATTTTGTTCCATTAAACAAACCTTCCAAAGACAAGTTTTGCCTGCCTGTGTTTCTACGAAGTTAAATCCTACCTTTCCCCTGAGGACCTCAAAAAATGAGGTGAGAATACTCAAGATCCTGTCATCTTCAGAAAATCCAACTTAAACATTCACAGGGAAAATCTGTGCTTCCAAAGCTTATCAAGTTCTGCTTTGCTCATTGGCTTTGCGTGTTATCTCAGATACTGTTTCTCTTTGCACCTCTAATATCATTGCGGTCATGCAGAGTTAGTGCACATTTGTATGGATTCTCACTTGTTTTAGGTCGCTGTAGTTCTAATCCCCAGAAGCATCTTTGACATGCATTGGGTTGTTGAACAGGAGCTGGGTACATGTTTGCCTGTTTTATGTATGGGATCTCCACATGCTAACGAAACTTTAAAAAAACAAATTGAGGCACTGAAAGGTCAAAGAGAACTTAGAATCAGTATGAGATTAAAGTTGACAGTTTTTCTAGGTGATGATAATTTTGCCATGTAAGGCAATTTATCTCCTGTCTCCCTGTGCACACACATATCAGGAAGGAAGAACTGACCAAGTAGTCAAATATCGGTGCTTATTGCATATGGTCTATACAGCTGTTTAAGATCTTTGTGCTTGATGTGTAGTACACAAACAGCTACGTCATACATAATGTTTATTTTTCTTTTTTTTTAATGAAAGGTCTGAGCACTTCCGATCTCCCAGCAAGCAGCCCTCCTCTTCCTCCTGGTTACTCTGCTTGGAACTTGACCTGGGTCATGAGAGATACATCCCCTTTCTTCTCCCATAGAGGACGGCACAGTGAGTAGCATTTATATGTTATCCTCAAGAGGCTGTAACTGCCTAAGGATATTGGTATAATACTGGAGCAAAACAACACAAGTCAAATGATTCATGATAAAATATCCATACTGTCAGCCCCTGAGGGCACTAATAAGCCTTACTGCCCCTTACCAGCCACCCCTGGGACCTTTCCCCACCCTGCCCATGGGCCCAGGAGCCCCATTTCAGCCCAGCCTGGGGTCAGGCTGATGTCCTGACCTGATGGCCCATTACCATCTCCATGGAGGTGCCTGGTGACCTTGGCTGGCCCGGCCTGCCCTGGTCCCTCAAAACCAAAGTCACAGACTGTAATATTAGGGTGCTGTGTTGGAATCCAGTGATATTATAAAGCGAAGAGCTGTGTACCAAACTTATTTTTTCTTGCCATCTCCTTCCGTAACACCCATCCCTTCCAAAATCTGGGAATCTGTTTTCATCTGTTCTCTGGTATGACCTATTTACTGACAAATCGTAGCCATTCCACTGTGAAATACTATGGTCGTAGTTAGGACCAAACTGCATAAGGCAATATCTAATATGCAATCCAGAAAGTGACTGAAGTAGAATATATCTACTATATATCTACTACCAGTCTCTATGAGGGGAGATAAGGTGCTGAGAGGCTAATAAGATTTACTCACCCCAAGCCTGTAATTATCTGCTTGAGGGAAAAGTTTGACCTACCTATATGAAGGAGTCCCATATTTCTTCAAATTTATGTCGCAGCCTTTTATGTGTGCAATATATATTCTTTCCACTGGCATACAATATCTGCTCCTAGCTGTTGTATCTGCTTGAACGATGAGGACACACCAATTTCATTTTGAAGGGACAGTAGTACAATCTTTTTTCCCTCACTTGGCTTTCTCAGAAGTTGCAAGGATGATTTTTAATTTATCCTTTATTACTTCTTCCTAAACTCTTTCAGTTTCTCAGTAATACCATTCTAAGGGAAGGCTTTGTTCTTAAAACCTAAAAGCATTGATTCCATCTGACAGCATCACATGGAGATAAATGTACTGCATCTAAGCAGAAATTATTTATTATGATTTTAGCTGGTTGCACAACACCAAATTCTACCATATTCCAACCACCTGTTTTTTCAAGGAAAGGCAGGAATTTGATGAGGTGTTACACCAAATACAATATTCACTCAGAACAAGCCGAAACTGTTTTCTCCCTCAGGAGGTGTAATTCAGGACATGAACATTGAAGCTAATGGGGAGTCTTGAAGAGGGGCAGGAGTTGTTTGATTTTTGCTAGCTTTGCACCTTAAGTTTTCCAAAAGTTGGCAGAACCTCCTTTAAATTAAAGAGGTAGCAGTGGCCCTCAAAGTCGCACACTTCAGACTAGGACACCCCATAGCATCACTATGCGGACATACTTCCTGCCGCTTCAGATGTGCAGCATGTGGAGGACCGGTGTGAGTACGTGGAATAGAGCCTGTAAGCATAGCCTAAGCCTAAGAGAGCAATTCTTAAAACTTCTCTCTATTCCTCTGCATACCTGCAGCTTTTAGGCACCTGAATGTTTATTAGTGAACTTCCCAGGGATCTAGATTTCTGTCCAGAACTGCTGTGAGCACGACAGGGATGGACAGTGCCTTTCAGCAGCTGATCGTTGGCTCTAGATCTGAGCAGCTCTGTGAAGGTCACACAGGGACTCAGCAGAGCAAGGCAGAAGACAAAGTTAGACCATCCAAGCTCTAAGCAAGTAACCTTGTCCCAGGACCACCCCTGCCTTCTGATTAAGTGGTTAATCCAAAATCACACAATAAATCATTAGCAGAAATAAAACCCGCAGTCCTTTACTACTAGAGTGTTTTCCTCTTCTGTCAGAAGCTTTCCTCGCTGCTCCCAGCGTAATTAAGATTACAGAGTACTCTATAAAACTTCTATCAAAACTTTGTTTGCCTAATCATCTGATGGGACACATCTAATTAACTGGCTGACATTGCTGAAGTGGGGCAATATTAGTTGTCTTAATTACTTTTTTCCCGTGTCCCGCTATTGAAGAAATCTATTCGATTGAAAGGCTGAGTAAATTGAAATGTAGGGTCCCTCTTCCTCTGCCAAGCTAAGTTCCCTGCTCCTATGCTCAGAATTAAAAATTCTGATGGACTGCCTCTAGTAGTTCTGGCAGGAACAGTGCTTGATGATATCTTTGAAACTATATGCAGCAATCCCAAAAGATAATCACTGGCACAACAGGATACTTGAGAGTGATGCATTCACAAAACTTTTTTTCTATCATCTTGTCTAGAGGTTTCTAGATTTGTCTCTATCCAAGCATTGATTAATCATCTACCATCTCAGGGATGCAAAATCCAACTGCCTTTCAGAAAATAAAGACTTAAAAAACCACATGAAGTCAAAATTATCTGGGAATTCAGCCTGCAGGGCAGGAGGAGTCTTTAAATCTCCATATTTTTGTGTTTTCTTTTGTTCTCTTTGAAGTACACTCAGACTATTTCATGTGGCTAGAACAAACTTCTAATGCATTCTGCATATGTGGACTTACAGTAGCATATTAATCTCCCATTTGCAGCACTGATGGAACTCTGTCCTGAGGCTTACATGATTAATGGCACCCAGCCACATATTTCATTTCTTGTCCTGGTTGGTTGAATATTAATTTTCTCTTCTGTATAGGTATTGTATAAGAAATCAATTGTCCACTGCATAAAATCCATTAAGCTCCTGTAACAGGGGTTCCAGACAACGCGTGCCCCTAAAGGCCTGGAAGCCCTGGGCCAGCCAACAACACTGAACCTGGCAGGGTACGGTACCAACTGCAGAAAGTGCTACCGATGGGAAAAAAATCAAGTGCAATTCAGCCCATCTAAATTCTGTTTTGAAAGAAGAACATGTTTCATGAGAATAACAGGCATAAGGGTGCCATGTTGGACCGTTTGGGAAACAGGAGATGGCTTTTGCTTTTTAACTCTTCTTATGCCACCGTGCTGTCTGTGCGTCTCTTTGCCAGATACCCCAGTAGCAGCTGACCTCCTTGGCTGTTCTGAACCAGCTTTGTGCAAAATAGAGAAGTACCTCTCTCAGGCTGTGTCAGACTTCTGCAATATAGTTTACAGATTTTTTTTTTTGCCTCCTGGGAAGTTTAGGAAATAGTGGTGTTTTAGGACTAAAACTCAGGGGGAAATAGCAGATTTGGCTACCAAATGACTAGTGTGCTTAAAAATGTCTACAAATGGTGAGTTCAGCAGAGGAGGAGCACATACCTTCAAGAATGCATAATTATTCACAGCTTTGATGTAATAGGTGCTTGTTGTGGTGTAACCCCAGCCGGCAACTAAGCACCACACAGGTGCTCACTCAATCCCCCCTGGTGGGATAGGGGAGAGAATCGGAGGAGTAAAAGTGAGAAAACTCATAGGTTGAGATAAAGACAGTTTAATAGGTAAAGCAGAAGCTCCGCACGCAAGCAAAGCAAAACAAGGAATTCATTCACTACTTCCCATCGGCAGGCAGGTGTTCAGCCATCTCCAGGAAAGCAGGGCTCCATCACGCGTAACGGTTACTTGGGAAGACAAACGCCATCACTCCGAATGTCCCCCGCTCCCTTCTTCTTCCCCCAGCTTTACATGCTGAGCATGACGTCATATGGTATGGAATACCCCTTTGGTCAGTTGGGGTCAGTTGTCCCAGCTGTGTCCCCTCCCAACTTCTTGTGCACCCCCAGCCTGCTCGCTGGTGGGGTGGGGTGAGAAGCAGAAAAGGCCTTGGCTCTGTGTAAGCACTGCTCAGCAGTAACGAAAACATCCCTGTGTTATCAACACTGTTTCCAGCACAAATCCAAAACATAGCCCCATACCAGCTACTATGAAGAAAATTAACGCTATCCTAGCCAAAACTAGCGCAGCGCTAAAAGCATAATCCAAAGGATGGCCTCTGTTAACAACTTAATTTCACTCAGTTCTATGTGTTTAGAAAACTAATTTGACAGGGTTGTTGGGTTTTGCTTTTTTTTTTTACACTTTCTAATGGAATGTCGTCAGTGATGAGTTAATGATTTCCTGAATTGGGTTTGCTAAAAAAAAAAAAAAAAAAAAAAGGCGTTGGACTAATTTTACTATGGAATCATTTGGGGTCATTCTTGCTGCATATTTGATGCTCAGTGGCATGGCAGTTGCTCAGTGAGGTGTCAGATTATTAATTGTTTTCTCTGGTAGGTTGTGTGCAACTTGCTGAATTCAAGTACGCATGTGCATGCATTCAAAGTACCATTTCATTCATGTGAGTTGGATACCAGATAGATACTGCTAACACGAAACTCAATGAGTCTCAACGTCAAACAAAAGGGAAGATGGAGAGAAAGAGGGCACCAACCAGGTGAATTCGTGTTACAGTTAGATTCCCATGACTACTTGTTTTATAAATCTACAACAAAATGGACTAATACTGACATCTTCAGAATGATAAAGCTATCATGATACTTGGCTCAGCATGGCAGTGAGATGCATGGATATGAACTAATTGTTACAACAAGTTCCTGTTTGGAAGGTGAGATAAAGTCAGGAGAGGAATGAGGAGAATAATACTTTGTCCCAGAGCAAAAACAAATCAATTATTTCTTAGTAAAGATATTGCAAAAATGATGTACTACCTTAATTCAAACACATCCTTTTTGCAATCTTAGGAGTACTCTAACATAGTTTTGGAAATAGTGTTATGAATATAATAGGGCAAAACTTCAATTAACAGCAGTTATTCATACCAGATGAATAGAATTGCTCCATATAAAATAGCAGATGCTGTGACCCCATATATATATGCAAGAATTCTTGTTTAACAATTAGATGGTATTTTTGCCATGTGCAATGGTGCTGAAATTCAGGGGGAGGAAAATCACTGGAAAAGCAGCATCTGCCTAGCTAAACTGAAGACTGTGCTAAGCAAAAAAAGAAGAAAAAAATCTTATTAGGGAGAAATTTTTACTTTCTTTCAAGTTATTCTTTTCCTTATATCCTCTTTCATCTGCAGATAATATGCCAATGACAGCTCAACATTTTTTCAATAATAAAATAACATACACTAAGGCAACAAATGTCTTTTCTCCCTGTCTCTCAAGTATTCATTTTCTCTAGAGATTTCTCAGACTTCATGCAGGAGGTCCCTTATATGAATTGTCAAAATATGACGGTTCATCCAACCACTGTTTTGTGCCGCTGGAGCATGTTTTCTAACAATCGCTGTTAGGCAGTACTTCAGTCTTTTGGCCAGAACTGACATTAGAAATGCACTTTCATTTATTGTTTTTGCTGCATGCATGGGAGACTTGGTGGACAAATCTCTCTTGTGTGGAGGATGAGCTCTGTCACTTTTTAGAGCAGGAGGAATGAAAATGAGAGTTATTGCTGGTTGCTCTCCCAACACCTCCTCCTCACACCTCTCTCTGTAGCTGTCTTGAAAGACTGTGCTTATAATTGATTCATAAAGGAGTCCTGGCCCTCTTCTTTGTAGCTTGATTTCCACCGAACAAAGCAGCTGTCAAAAGATTTTGGTGATTCAGTCCCTGGTGCGCACTGAGGAGCTGGGTGGATATAAAGTATATGCTGTCATTTTAAAGATTCTCTTAACAAATAAATGAATGGTTGCATTATTGCCGTTATCTCTAAGCAGCGGCCCATCCAGCTGTGGCTCACTCCCCAGAAGATTAATTTAAATGCTTCTGGCATGAGGAGAGCCCTGGGCTCCCTGGGGAGGCAGGCAGCTCGCCCAGCGCTTGGCACCGAGGCCCGAGCGCTCTACCCGGGATGATTCCCTCTTCTATGGAGCAGGTGAAATTATGCCTCCTGTGCAGTACTGCTCTTCTAAAACTTTTTCTCTTCAGAATGCCATCTAACTTTAATAGCCCCTCCCGAGGGAAACCGAAGCGTTTCTCTTTCAAGGTGGGTGTCGAAGGGATGAGCCGCGCTGGCGCAGCCAGCTCTGACCCTGCCCGGCAGGTAGCACACCCCTGGGGTCCCCCCCCCGACGCCGGGGAGAAGCCAGCCGCGTTGAAATCTTCCTTGCATGCAGCAAACTTTGACGAGCCCTCGGAGCGAGGACGTAGGAAGAGGCCCTGGACAGCAGCAGAGAAAGGACAGGGCACTGCCTTGAAGGGGGTGAGGGGCTCTTCAGCAAGCGGGGCGAGACCCCAGGGGTCTGCCTTCATCGAGCCCCACCGGGACACTTCCCTTCCTCCTCTGTACCCCGGCTGGACGAAAGGACACGTCCCTGTCCCCAAGGTGAGGGCCTGGCTGCCTCACCCCGCTCTGGGGTTTGGCCAGGGCTCTGTGCCTCGCCCGGCCCGCGGATCACAAAATGTCTGCCAGGATGGTGTGTGGGTGAGGCAGGCGGGGCGTCGTGCCAAGGAGAGTGGGGAGAGGCTCATCGCGACCGAACATCAGCGCTGTGAGGGAGCGGTGGCATTCCTGTCAGTAAACTCAAGGTCGGGGGAGCGTACGTGAAGACCTGCTGGTGTGGAGGAAGGACGTAGAGCGATAAGCTAACTTGCGCTCAGTAGCTTTGAATTAAAAGGAGGTCCCTGATGAACACAGGCTGCGTCTCAGGGCAGGGAGAGGGGCTGGTGTGCTGCCCAGCTGCTCGGCTGCTCTCCTCACCGCTTCACTTGCGGGTGATTTGAGGCACGTGAGGCAGGATGGACCCCAAAGCTGTGCTGTATGGAGCGGTACCGTGGGGCTCCTTGAGTGCCTCCCCAATTCCTCACCTCCCCTGTCACGCCATGCTGCTGCTCTCACATTTGTCAGCTCCTGGAGCAACAGCCCAAAGACCAGGCAGTCACTGTCGGTGCAGACATGTGCAAGGGGTAGTAAGGCCTGGGGTGCCTGGCAGGGATACACATGTCATACTATCCCTTAAAATGTGCCAGTTTGCCCTTTCTCAGTGTTGAGCAATGGAAGGAAATAGGTGAAAATGTCTGTTCAGGCTTGCTTTCTCAGCAGGAACAAGGCAATTAAACCCTGCAATTGTTTTTCCTCTTTAATTTGCGTGATCGTTGACACCTTTTCCCTTTCCCCTTGTGTTTTTTTTCCATGCACTTCCATCCTGTGGTGGACTCGCTCATTTTAAGTTGTTGCTCCACCTCCACTTGCACAATGGAAAGGTGGCACTAGGGATCCATTTGCAAAGAGTTTCGCCCCTTCTTTGTGCCAATGAGGCAATGCTTGCTTCCAAGGACCTGGCCTGTATTTGGTGTCTTCCTGGGTGATCAGCAGGCTGGTGAGCTGACAGCTCCATTTTTGGGGAGAAATACTTACCGCTGCAGGTTTCCTTGTATCACCCCACATGTGTACCCCTGCATCGGTGGATAGAAACTCAGAAGGGCCTGATGAGGTGATTGAATGTCCTGTGCCCTTTTCTACCCAGAGGGAATGGGGAAGGCTTTAGGAACTGTCTCTGTCCCCAGGATTAATAACTGGAAAATCAATTTGTCATTTCCCTGTCATAAATTAAAAGCTTATAGGCCTTATAAGATGAATATAATAGAGGTTAGTGGGTATTGATGGAGGTCTGAAAGCTCACTCAGCAGAGCACATCTCTACTATGCAATTTAAATTATGTCTCCTCCACAAGGAACATCTTGTCAATATTTGTATAAAAAAAGACATCCTGCGCAAGAATATTTTATCTGTTTCTACACTGCTGCTGTGATTGTTGCTGCTGGAGGAGGTGTGTTCTTGAGGGAGGTTGTGGTCCCGTGTTGATCGGTGTAAGTGACCTCTACATTGTGCATTTATGTCTGTGGATGTAGTACAGATTAGTCATGTTTAAGCTGATGAGATGCCAGTTAGGATGTACATCTCTAAGCTGGTCCTTCTGAGAATAGAGAACCTCTACTCGCTCACTCCCTTGTCTATTGTAGTGAGGTGAGAAAGCAACCACACCTTTTCAAAGGGGTGACCAGCTGAGAGTAATGGAGGAGGAGTGATTTGTAAGAGTCAGCAGACCAGGAGTGAAAAGGACCCTTTTAAGTTACACACACGTAGAACTAGGAAGGAGCAGTCTCCAAGGAAAGTACCTGCTGGTAAGATTTTTGTGGTTGAAAGGAGATGTGGTTTGAAACAAATAAACCTAGTCTGTTGTTGGGCAGCTGAAGAAAGGATAAGCAGAATAGTTTCTTAACAAGAACAGGCTTTTTATCTCTCGCTTTAAATTTTGTTCTAAATAAGGCATGTGTGTGTGATGTGTGGTTATACAAAGAGGGAATGATCCATAATCTGACCTGCAGCAATGTAAAAGGATATTTTCTGCAGATTACTGTGTTTTGGCGTATTACTTATACTACTATTTTAAGTCATTTGTTTATTAGAAAACTCTAATCAGTTTAATTGAAACAGATGTAGTTGCCAGATATTTCAGTTGTTTGTGCACAAATTATTGCTGTTAGGTACATTGATTAAAAATAAACAAACTGAAGCATTCATAAGACTCTAACGTCAGACATATGTTAGACATACACACAGATTCCACTGTCTTTTCAATCTGATAGTAAATTTACTTTTCAGTCTATGGTTGGTATCCTTCTTGCATGCCAGAAACTGAAATGATTGATATCTACAGCCTTTCTTAAACAACTGTTTATCTTAATTTGATTATAAGCCTCACTTTTGTTTCCTCTTTAAAGGTGTAATGATGATGCAATAGACTCCTAATAAATTAGCTGTTCTGTCTCTCTAGTGTCCAGTGGATGCTGATGCAAAAGATTGTTGGACAAGGGTTTAGGTTTTTTTGCAATATATTTAAAAAGAGACTTTGCAATTTGCTGGAACTTGAATTCCTATAGAGCCTTTAGGATCTATAATGTCAATATAGCTGTGGTATAAATGCACATACTGGATATAAATCTTTGTGACATCTCTTTAAAAAAACTACTAAAAACCACAAAACCCCCCGCTTTACTGACGAGGCACACTATTCAAGTACTAAAGCTCTGTATCTAGTCAATTTATATTGGTAGTAGGTTTAAAAAATAATCACTAAAAGTTGTGTTAGATTTAATTACCTTTCCTGCAGTGTTTGCTGTTTTTCAGAAAAGGGCAGAATGGCTTTTATTCAGCTTCCAAAGGCACATGGCTACTTCTTTATGTGCTTAGCTGGGCAAGAAAAAAATAAACTTGGTGTCGCATTTAAACATGTTAAGACAAAAGTAAAAAGGGAAGGAGAAAGACCTTTTTTTTATGCAGAGGCATAAAAAATGGCAGGTGATTTGTGGCAGCAGTTCAAATATGGTGAAGGTTCTGTAATTGCCTGGGGTTTATATGGTCTTGTAGCAATTACCACACCAAGAGCAGCTTATCAGTGAAAAATATGTATGTATTGTATATAATGCTTTTTTTTTATAAAGTATATTACAGTGTCAGTAGTGAAGGACATTGTGAGAGAAGGAAAGCATGCTGGTAGGAAGTTAACGTCAGGCTTGGAAGACTGGATGCTGTTTGCATAGACTTTGCTGTGTTGCATCAGATAGCATTTCTTTGTCATCATTTCTTTGTACTGAATAGGATAATAGCACTGAAATTTGTGTCTGATACGAGATTAATATAAATAAGAGCCTATGAAGAATGCAGATATTCTGGTGATGCGCGGGGATTATTAAGTTCTGTAGAAGATGCAAGTATGTTTTCCTTAAATTGCAGATGCTCTCAGATGTATGAGCCAAGTAGTCTTCTCCTCTTTCAAGGAATAACCTGTTGTAAAGGCCATTCAGCTTGACCACAACAGGCATGTTAGATCATGTCCACTTCTCTATAGGCTATTCATTGCGAGGGAAGGAAATGGTATTGCTACTTGCCTTTTTTCCTTTACTTTCCCCCCTTCAGGCAGAAGCTTTAGCTGTCTGCAGGGGTCATAACACTAAATGTGACGACTGGTATTTAATCACGTACCCCAATTAAGTTGTCCCAATTGTAGGTCAGAGGCCTGCTGTGTTAAGGGCTCCACAACCGATTGATAGCTCTCTTTTGAGGAGGAGGTTCTGGAAAGTAAGACTGAACGGGAGAGCTGAGCTGGTTATCAAGTGCTTCTCTGCTTGGGGGCAAGAGGGTAAGTGAGCACAAAGGCTTCTGTTCCCAGCAGCTGGATGGGAGAGGAGTGAAAGCAAGCAGTGACTGCTGGAAGCTCATGAAAATATGAGAGACTGATGGGGGAGAGAAGCCTACAAAGAATGAAATAGTTGATTTGAAATGATTGCTCTTACCACGTGTTGTCCTTGGCCTGGGCTTTCCCTTCCGTTGTCATGTGGGTTCCATCAAAAAAGTCTTTGCATGAGCTGTGTTCCCCCCCCCCCCCCGCCTTTTTTTGACAGTGCCTTAAAGCACATACTACTTAAGGTGTTCCCTGTAATTAAACTATACAGTAATGATGATATATCTTCTGTAACATGTAGTTGAGTGTTTGGTTGCTCTTTTGTCCATTTGGGCTTTGATACAAAGTTTAATAGACTCTTAACACTTTATAGGGTTAAAAGAATATTTGGTTTATTTTTCTTTTTTTAAAGAACATCTAAGGGACTAGAAATAAGTGGTCTGAGGTTTGAGTATGATATTGCAGTAGTAAACTGTATTGCATGAATATATCCACTGTTCCCTGCTGCCTAAATTGAAGTGTGCTTCATGTATCATGAAATTTATATGGGTAACGTAGAGGCCTGAAGAGGGTAGTGACTTGTGCATTCAAATTTAAGGAAATATGTATAATCCTTGTTACTGCTGCTTGTGGTGTATATGGATTCCTTACATTATATGGTTTCCATGGTGTTGGGAAGCATTCAAAACGCTGAGTAAATGATAAAACACCTGATTAAGAAAATCAAATATAAACTGGAAAAATAGACTTTGCTCCTTCCAGCTTGCTGTTAAAAAGGCAAATTAGCTGGGAAAAGTGTAGTGAGAGGGCAACAGTATTAACCTTCAGATTAGAAAATGTTCTATCACCGGGAGAATAGGCTGAACTACATAAATCTGTGCACAGTAAGAAGAAATTAGAAGTTTAATAGAGAATGTAATTGAAGTTTTAAAAAAAATTAATTAATTTGACTAATGTTATTTCAGATTATTTGATCCACTTGCATAGCTATGGTCGGACAGCAGACAGCGTAGAAAACTCCAAAGAAGAGCTGGATTTTTTTGTTGGGCTTTTTCAAATGAATCTATTCTTTTCAGAAACATTGAGTTAGTTCAGGAATAGTTTCTTTCCATTACTGAATATTGTGTTGAGTGCTGACTGTGGTGACAAAAGCAAATGTATACAGGGCATTCCAGAAAAATTAGCAATCTTGACGATTAAAAGTAAAATCTGTGCAGGTTATCACTGCATGTTGTGTTAAGCAACTTGAATTATGGTGTGATAGTAAATTGGACACTGGGAAGTGAATCATAGTTGCACCAACAGGGTAATTGGTTTCTGAAAGAGAAACATCTCAAAAAGAAACGTCTGTGTTGGAGGCAGATGCTGGCCGTACTGCCTGGAGGCTAAAGTTTTGCGGCAGCAGGTCAAGCTTCTGCTGCCTCAGTGAAGCGTTTCAAACCCAGGGGGTCAGAAGGTTGCTTCGCAGGGTACAGTCTCTATGGCTACCAGCATGTCCCATATGCCCAGGATATATGACTCGCTTTGCAGAGTCCTGTGCTCACTGAGATGGAACACGGCTATGAAGCATGTTAGTAGTCTTTGCACTATAATGGTACTGGTTGAATTTGAACCAGCATCCCAGAAGAGATTGGCTTTCTGTCCCATTTCATCAATTGACTAAGCTATTTCCCTTTCAGTCTAGATGATGCCTTTCTCCACTTTAGCCTGTGCTGCCCTTTTGTCTGTCCTGAAGGGGAATTACTGGCTCTTGGGCCTTCCTTTTGATTTGCTGCTACCTCCGTAAGGAACCTCTCTGTGTGGTCCATTTTGGACACATTCTTGTCTGTCTGTTTATGGACTTCCTCCATATCTTTCTATCTCATTATGGAAAAAAGCAAGCTCTAACTTACTAAAGTATAAAATGAGTGTGTATACACACATGTATACACACCTTCCAGCACAGAGGAAGCTGGATTTAATTAACCTGGTATATTCTATGTCTGTTTTCTTCTTCCAGTATTTGATTGCAATTTTGAATCTCCTTGTGAGCTGGAATATTCCCTTTCCTCAAAAGATCAGGAAACCCCCACCAACGCCTGGCTCAGAGTGAGTGCAGCAGAGATTTCACAGCTAAACATCCCAGATGGACCAGAGAGAGATCACTCTGAGAATACACCTAAAGGTAAGATGAATACAACTACGTAACGCCTTCAGTGTAGTGGTTAGTTTTAAAATCAAAACACTCCCTCCACCAAAAAAAACCCCAACAACCCCTACCAAAAAACCTGAAACCCCACCCAAACAAACATGTTCTCTTAAAATACTTAAGACAGCTATATCCTTTTGTTGCAGCAGACAAGGAATGCAGTGTCACAAACAAAGAGAGTCATTCTGCACATGAAGGATCTGTTTTTGTCTAAAGGCAATCTGAATCATATATATGGGAAGCAAAATATCCAATATAGTATTGTGTAAAATCTAAATCAGGCTGACCCATGCCATGGATGGTATTTGGATGAGAACAGTACTGTGGTGCCTATGTTTAAGGTCGTTCAGTGGTTGGAAGAGATGAATAAAATAGTCTGGTTTTACCTCTGCTCTAGGTGCTGTTTACTGCTTGCTTATTTGCAGACCGTTTTAGGCAATATCCTTGTATCCAGGGCTTAGGTTTTCTGTTTGGCGAGAAAACAAAAGATGGGTTTTGCCCTTAATATAAGAAAAAAGTTCCTGTCTCGAAAGAGAGCTAGGAAGCATGAAAAGAGGGGAGTGCAACAGACTTTTCTCCTTTCTTGGAAGAAAATTGTTGGAATTATTTTTCATGATTGTATCTGGAATAGCAGCATATTTCATTAATATTTTAAGTGCTAAAAAGATTTTTAGGTGTTTGTGCTCTTTTAACCTTGGGAAAGAAGAAAAATTCTTAACATCCTTCCTGCTGTTAGTGCCACCTGCTTGAAACCTCTCCCTGTAAGGGTCGGGTGGTGTTGATGAGAATGGAGCTAGAAAATGGAAACAGGGGAGTTAGGGCTACAAGCTTTATCAAGGCAAGGAGAGTATAGAACAAAGAGGTATAGGGAAGGACAACAAAGATTATCAGGGATATGGAACAGTTTCCATACTAGGAAAAAATAAACAGACAAAGATTCTTTATTCTGTCTGCGATGGTAGGACTTAGAGGTCTATAAAAATGCACATTGAAGAGCAATGGGAAGCAGCCATGAAGTTAGTGGGTGCCGGGTATAGAACAAGCAAGAGGAGATATTTTTCATGTAGTACCTGAATAAACTGTGGTAATAAGGTGCATGAATTAATGTTATGGAGGCCACAAGTATGCATAAGTTCAAAGAAAGATCAGATGAATTCTTGCAGAATACATTCATCACTGGTTATTTAATTCAATAATCTGTTTACAGTCCCTGACTCAAGAAACCTTTTATACAGAAAGCTGCAAGTGAAAGGATCCTTTCCTTAGTAGCCAGCATCAGAGATGGCATTTGACTTTGCAGACCTGCAATCCAACTGCTTGTAACAGTTCTCATGTTCAGGCAAATACTGAGGAAAAGTTTCAGTGCCACTTTTGTTCATATGCTTTAATTCTGTTTTCTCATCCATTTCAATAGTATACTACTTTTTCCCAGATAGCCACTGAAATTAACTTTTAAGGCCCATTGCTTGAGTGCTGATTCATCAGCAAACTGAGTTATTTTGGTGGGATCTGTGTCATGTAAGGCAGATGGACCCCATTTGTGATGCATGCAAATACCTTCTATGTTCTTTCATATCAAAGAACATACATGCACATACTAAATTTCTTGCTACAAAGATACAGTTAAGCAAAAGTTTGAGGTAGATCAGAATGTATGCTGTTGTTCTCCTTTTTCTTAAATTCTTGTGCAAGCTGGCTGTTGATGAAATTTAGGAATTAAAACCTGCTGGTTCCTCATGGGGAAAACCCATGAGGAAATAAATGTATTGTTCCAGGTGAAGGGCCTGGCTGGGTTGCTGTGGTGCCGCATATTGTCGATGTATGTTTCTTTCGGATTCTTTTTGGTAAAGTTATACCTTTGTCTGTATTTAGTCAGTTTTATATGTCTGTCAAAGCAGAAGAGGGGAGACTGTTGGCTGGCCCTGTAGCCCAAAAACAAGGGTAGTATTGGTTGGTGATTTCCAATTGCCTATTGGGATAAAATTCCATTTCTAAGTCCAATGTTTGGAGCTGTTTTTTTTTTTTTCTTGATCTGGAATATAGGCAATTTAGGCTGAAGCTTGTGTTCTGCTGTTTTCTCCTATTCCAAGGGGCAAGTACCCAGTGTCACATTGATTGAATAGATTTAGATTTGTGGGGTGGCAGGGTGGGTTGTTTGGGATGTTTTCTTTGCTTGCTTGAGGTGGTTTGTTTGGGGTGTTTTCTTTACATGTTTGATGTTTGTTTGTTTGTTTGTTTAAATTATCAGGCTTGTTGGACATAGTGGTAATTTTCTCTTGAGCCCCTCAGTAGAGCTGTAGATCTGCAACTCATAAATGACTGTAACTCTTGTGCATATAAAGACCCATTTGAAAATCAACACTTGGAGCTAGCATCTCTCTATTTTAAATCACTTTAATTACAGCTGCTTGGCACAGATAGTTGTGTGGTCTGTTTCAATCTGAAATAATTAAGCACAGTAATTCCAACCCCCACTGTTTCCTGCAAATTGTACTTCCAATTATCTCAATCTCATTTCATCTCCTCTGCAGACAGTAATGCACAGAGATAAACAGATAGCATAACTAGATTTTGGGATGGTTTAGCTCATCCTTGTCACTTGGCTATCAAGTCATGTCAAGACGTTGATTGAGACAAATGCCTTGGGTATGATTCATTGTGCTTCATAGACATTTCTGTAAAAGGTTCAGTAGGAAATCATTGGTAGATCTCCCAAAGAGAGACATTGGAAGAACTTCTGTATTTTTTGCCCCTGTCCCCACAGCATGATATAGCTCAGTCTCTAGGAATCAGAACAAATCAGCATGGATGGAGCTACCTGAGAAAGAACTAGTTTCAGGTGTCTCAACATTTGGTTGCAGTCACATCTGAGCGCTCTGCTCACTTGGCATATTCAAGACGCGGTGTCACACAAATCATTGATCTTCTGCATAGGGATAGATGGGGAGGTGGCAATGTTTGATATTAAATTATTCAGGGTAAAAGATTGGAGGTCTGATTTGCAAGAAATTGAAAAAGGATGCTTAACCGGATAATAATGGCAGGTGAAATTCAGTGTAGATTATTTGAATGGAGGTGGTGGGAGAAACAATCAGAGTTTGGCATATATATAAGGACAGATTCTGAGCTGGTTGTAATCACTTAAGCTGATTTTGGGGTAAGAATAGAGCTGTGAAAACATAAACTCAGTAGCAGTCACAAAGTAAATGCGATCTTGGGACTTGCTGGGAAGGGACTACAAAATAGAAAACAATATGCTACAGTATAAATGTGTGGGGCAGCTGTATCTAGAATATAGCATTCCCATGCTGGTTCCCATGCATCAAAAATTATGTAGTACAGCTGGGAAAATTATTAAAAGAACGGAAACAAGGATGATCTAAAGTATGTAATGGCTGTCTTTTAGGAATACTTAAATTAACTAGGGCTACCTTGCCTGGAAGAGACATCTAAAGGCAGAGTTTTTAGAAAATTCTGTGATTTTTATAAATCTTTATAAAAGATTTATAAAGGTTTACAAACTCCCAAGACTTTATTAAAGCACAGAAAGGATGAGTACAGAAGGAATATTTGTTATTTCTTCTAATACAGAATTGGACGGCATCAGATGAAATTAGTAGGTGTCAGGCTCAAAACAAAAGGAGATCCTTCAGTATGTAACAAACAGTAAAACTGTGGAACCTTTTTCCACAGGGTATTGTTGGTGCTAAAACCTTCTATGGGTGTGCAAATTGACAGGATATGTGCAGGGAAGAAAAATAGTTACAGCTACTAAATTCTCAAGACTACCTTTTCTGGCTCAGAAAGTCCTTGCGCAATAGGGGTAGGGAAGTACAACTGTTTGCTCTCCCTGTTCATATATTCTTTCCTATGTATCTACACCTGTCTGTTTTCAGAGCCAGATATCTGAAGTTAATGGATGTTTGGTCTGTGCTGGTAGGGTTGATGTGGTGGTGTGTCCCTCCCTCACCTCCCAGCCCAGTTTTTCCTTCCCTTTGAAAAAGGAGAGAAATGCACTAAGAGTTTCAAACCACTTTGGAGAATCAGAGAAGAGGTGCTATTTAAACGTTTAATATTATTTACTATTCTGTTAAAGCCTCGAGAATGGTATTGAACCATGCAAAAATATTGGGTATTTGCTAGGAAGAATTGCAGGACTATCTGTCTATAGAAATCTATAGAAGGGAGGCTATCAAAGTACTTTGTCGGGGCGGGGCGGGGGGAGGTGGTGTGTTGAAATTTTGTGCTAAAACGTTTCACTCTCCTCCATTCCCCCCCATCTTGTAAGTGGACCAGTGGGTGATAGAATCACTAGTGTATCTGCCAGTTAGGCCCTGCATGGTGCATGATGATCTGCTGGAGCTACTGATATTTCCGAGTCAAACTTATGTAACTTTCTGCAGGATCAGAGATTTAAGGTTAGAATTCCACAGATGTGCTAAAGATTGACAGAAAAAACTCCACTGTTGGGATCTGAATCAGGCCTGTATGTGCTGTAATGAGTAGGCAATCCATTGTGGATTACTAGACTTCTTTTCTTTTAATTCATGAATAAGCAAAAAGATGCTATAAAAAATTCAAGCATTCTGCATCACTGACTGCATTTATATATTTTTGACAAGTGCAATTAATTCTTAATTATTTATGATCCTTCATAATGTATTATACCAGCAAAGGTACTGCAGTCTATCGTAATGAAATATGAGGAATTGGAGATCTTGCAACTATGGCAGTATTTCCTAAGGAGGCAGGTTAGACGACCCAGTTTGTGGTTAGAATGACAGAGTTTGTAGATCAAGGAAGTTGTATTTTGCAGCTGTGTGGACGTATGAGTTTGTCATGCTGAAGTGAAAGAGTCATTTGCCTCTCTGGTAAACTTGAGATGGGTCAAACCAGCCATAAATTCTGTGCCTCTCAACTCTTGATTCAAACCCAGGGTTTTCTGTACTATGGGGACTTCTAGGATACAGCTCTGAGTAGCAGGTAGTTTAACATCCATCAGAAAGTGTGCCAGAATTCATCTCTCCTGCTACCTTGTCCCAGTGCTTGTATTTTCCTTCCTCCAGAGAGGCACTGGCTCAGTTTCCAGTCAGCAATATTGGTTGCTGTGTTGCCCATGGACTTGTGGAGGGCAATAGTTGTGATCCCTGATCTGGGAGCACAGTCATGGCTTCCTTCCAAGTGAAATTTTACAAGGAAGAGGAAGAGGGAAACCACTAGTACAGAGTTAATCTTGTGTATTTAAGGAGGAAGAACCAGCAGCAGCTCGACCCAAAACAAGTACAGGCAAACTGGATCCAGATCTGTGCTTGATCAAATGTCAGTGTGTTCTGTTTCCAACCCTAAATGCAGTTTTAAACCTGAAGGATTAGAGGCTTGACCACTCCTGACTATGGTGATGCAAGCGGGTTGCCTGCTTCTCTTTTAAATCTTGTGATTCTAGATAAAGTAAGTGAATTTCTGCTTCTGTTATCTGAAGATTTCAGGACCATGAAAATATGCAGCTACTTGATATAAATTTCGGATGAAGAGATAAGTTGGGGAGGTGTGACCACCATTTCAAATAAGAATCAAAAAAGTAATAAGCCACCCTGCAAATGTGAACACCAATTGAGACAACTCCTTAATGGAAAATGTAGATTAAACTTTCATGAAGGATGGCAGGGGAAGAGGGAGATGAATGAGGACAGTGTCCTAATCAGCCACTGATTAGTTGAAAAGCTCTTACGTAAGTTCTAAAACAAGAAGTATCTGCAGATTGTGTTAATGTGGTTTTGATTTTTGTAATTATTACTAAAGAAATGGAGCAAGGCTAAGGCACTGAGCATGTTAGCAAATGGGAGATAATGAACTGCAGGATTATAAAATGGCTGTTGACTTTAATTTATGATTCCTCAGACAAAGAAGAATGAGGCAGATAGTAAAAGATAATAAATTATATTTTGTTTCAGATTATCACTTTATTAACAAAACAGTAGAGTATAAATCAATGTGGGCTTGCAAGAAGTAAGTAGTTGAGAAGTTGTTTTTCATGTAGAACTCTTAAGCAGAAAAAATACTTGTAACATTTAGAATTCCACTAAAAATTGGGGGAAAAAAAATCTCTGAAAAAGCTATTTACCAGGGGAAAGAATAAAGGGTAAAGAGAGTAGCTGGGCTCATGCTAGACAGACAAAAGTCTTCCTTTTACATTAATCCTTAAGACTGGTTTGAGGATATGCCTTGATCTCATAGAATTGATCTATCTTATGTCTCTTTTCAACAAGATATCAGAGTATTTCTTCTTTTCTTTAGTACATCAATACATGAATTTTGAGATTTTGACAGTGTGGGTCTGAAAAAAACAATTGTCTTCTCAGGAGAATTTCTATTTTGGAAGAAAAATGTTTTTGAACCTGTAGCAAATTTTGACAAAAAAACTTGCAGACCTGAATGTTTATTGAACCCCTTTTGTTAGTGCTGGAGAAGAATGTGGAGCATCCTAGTCTTCAAAGGTTCAATCCAGATGGCTGAATAGTCCTTAAGAAGATACTGCTGTTATATGATGCCACCCTAGTTGTATTATTTATAAGCATTCAGATAAACTACAGGTATCCTATGAAGATTTGTAAACTTTCGCACTTCTGTTTAGTCAAAGTGGTATTCAGTTTTCTATTAGTTATTTTCCTTTTTAAGATTTAGCCATTGAGTCAGTGGAAATAATTGTGGTGTGTGATTTGAAGGATCAGCTACGTACCACAAGTGAAATAGTAGAAGAATTAAGTGAGATCTGGAAGCAACACATGGACTGAAAATTATTCATAGATCTTATTGCGGATGAGAGATTTATGGATTTGTAGGGAAGACTGTCAAGTTCTTTGTAAACAGAGCGGGTTTGAAAATCAAAAATATTATTTACAGTGAATAGTTCTGGCTGTTCTAGTTGAGATTTAAATTTTGATACTCAACTTGGCAACATATACATGTCAAGTGTTACAACACAGCCCCATAGGAATTTATGCAACATTAATACACAAAATGCAAACCAAACTTGCTTCCAGAGTCCATTGGGCTGTGAAGAAAAAAAAACGCAGCCTTTTTATGATGGTCAGATTCCAGCTCATACTCTGTCAGTACAAGAGACGGACCAGATGTTCTTAGCATTTTGCAGCTTGCTCTTCTCATTAGTACTACACTTGTGCTTTGTTATTGCAAAATTATTTCCCTTTAATGAGCCTTCTCTAAAGAGGCAAACTATTGTCTCACTGTAGACAGTGTGTTTGTTTATAGAGTAGGTATGTATTTATACGGACTATGGATAAGCACATGGGTTTTGTTGATTTTTAGAGATCTTGATTGTTCATTCCTTAATTCAGTGAAGACCTGCGTGCAACTCGGCATGAAGCATTCTATTCCCCAAGCTGAAAAAGAAAAATTAATTTCAGCATGCATCAGATGTTAGTATGCTCTAATGGCTTGTTGCATACCTGTGACTAATGTACTTCAACAAGTATATCCAGAAAAGGCATAGACAATGAAGAATAAATGGTTTGTAAAATGGACTCTTTCTCACCCTTAGAGATGCTTTCTCCTTGGCAAGATGAGGCATATTAAAAGGACAGCTGGAGGGAAGCGTGTCCTGCTCTTGGCTGTGTTTGACCTTTTTATAGGAAAAGACTACTGGATTAACATATATTTGTAATTTTTTTTTCCCTCTGTGATGGAGGGGCAGCGTTCTTTATCTCCAAATGCTGTAACTCTGAATGTCCCTGCTTCCTTCTTCTTCCCCCATCTTATATACTGAGCATGATGTCATATGGTATGTAATACCCCATTGGCCAGTTGGGGTCAGCTGTCCTGGCTTTTCTTCCTCCCAGCTTCTTATGCACCTGGCAGACCATGGGAAGCTGAAAAGTCTTTGAGTAGTGTAAACGCTACTTAGCAATAACTAAAAACATCAGTGTGTTATCAACATTATTTTCATACTAAATCCAAAACACAGCACTATACTAGCTACTAGAAAGAAAATTAACGCTATCCCAGCTGAAACCAGGACAGCTGCATATTGCCACTCCTTAGCAACCATAGTCTAATTATATCCATTGCCAATTATTACAATAACCTGTGCTGCTTTATACTTTACCTGTGGGGCTCTGAGAATGCTCTACTGAATAAGGCACTTCATACGGTTTTAAAGAGTTGGGAGAAGTGTTTCTCCATGTCATCAAAGAGAAACTAAAGCACAGTGCGGTTAAATCAATCGCCCAAGGTGAGTTGTGTTCCTAGCTGTGCCAAACGTGTTATATGTCTTGCACCTTAACTAGTACTAACAGTTAGATGCCTGTTGCTCTGCGGTATTTTTGTCATAAAGTTGGCTTGGTCCATTTATAATAAATATGCATCATCATGTGGGATTTTTCTATAGACCTATTCTGTGAGATTATCACTTTACTTAAAAGTAAATTGACAAGAATTGGAATATTTTCACTCTTGTTCTTAACATCAATTATAATGTGTCTGTTGTTGTGTTGCAGTAGCTATCTTGCACACCTATGCTTGAATGAATACATTAAAAGAGAGTCACAGAACTCTGAAAGCTGAGAGGTTTTACTGCTGTGACTCTTGCCAAGAACAAAGCCTGAATAATTAAACAGAAGTAAAAAATTGTTAATTTGGAACTGTGGCAGAGAAAAGATCATGATTCAGTCAGGATCTTAGGGCAGGCTAAGCTAAACGCAAGTACAGCTTGACCTTTTTGCCTAATCTAGGTAGGTAAATTTGGGTAAAGAAAGAGAAGATGGGTTTTTAATATTTCTGTCCTTGGTTTTCTGATGAAATTTGAGTTGTTTAGATGCAAATCTGTAAAAGATATGTTGGTACTAATGGTTGTGTATTATCACATTTTTTGAAAGACAAAATTTAATGTACTACTTCAGAGGTGTTGCCAGAAGTATTCCCCTAAACATCCTTCAAAGGTTAAATCTTACTCACAGGAATTGTTAATGTTAGAGCTGACCGAAGCAGTTTCATTTATCTTGACCTTAAAGGGGAGGGGGACCTATGAGCTTATCTGTATAATCCTTGAGTTTTCTCTTAAAGCAGCTTAAACATGCTTGTTTTACCCTACCCAAACTAACCAAAGAAGGTTGCAGTTTTAAAAGATAAGATAGTGAGAATTCTGTTTTGTATCTTTTAAAAAAAATTTCTTAATAGCATGCACTGCCTGTTTAGATGGCCCCAAGCAACTTGCCTAGATTCTAATGAATAATCATCCATTCAATTATGAGTTAGAAGCTATCCCTGAAGTTTCATCTGTTTTCTTTGTTTGCTTGTTTTGAGAGCACAGTGATTAAACAGATGGTATAATGTATGAACACATGAATAGCCATACTGGAGAGCAGGAGATGGAAGCAAACTTACGGCCAGAATATTCTCTTACTACCCAGACATGCTTGTGTCAGGGACTGTGTGCTGAGGGGAGCAATAGTATATAGTTCTCCATGTTATGTTGTAAGTCTGCTGGGATACATACTATAATATCTTCTTGTTGATTTGGGATCTCCAATTCTAGACCCCACTCCTACGTTGAGCAGTGCTGCCTTTCTGTGCAGTGAATTATGTTGTGCCTCCCTCTCTGTAAAGAAATCGCTTTCTCTAAGTCCTCTTAAGTCCCTTTATTCTCAATGACACAGTCTTTCTTGTCTATCAAATGCAAGCAATCTAGAAATGCTTGACCTTTGTCTTTTACCTTCCCTAAATAAACAGAATTTAAGACGATAAATATAAGTGACTGGTTTTTGTTAAAATGAAAAAAGACTATTTTTAAAAAATCACTTTGACTTGATATGAAAGGGATCATATCACTTGCAAATCCAGATGAAAGTCAGCTTTGTTAGCTGAATACTCCAGTGTCACATCAGAGATGAGAGAAGCAAGCACCACTTAATTCTAAATGGCATTTCCTTAAGAATTCAAGAAATGTAATAGTGGGCTTTTAGCCATTGTTCTGCATTTTTTCTTCTTCCTGTTCTATGACAGTGAGCAGATCTTCCCACTCTTCTGTGAGATGCTGTCTTTCTAAATTATCAGGTGTAAACATGAGTAAACAAGATGATGAGTAGACTTCTCCAGATTTGAAGAGATGTTCAAACACCAGAACCAGCAGGTTTGTTGCTTGCCATTGCCTGTGTTAAAAGAATAAAGCTGATGTAGGACAGAACTGTAATAACTCACTTTGTATGCTGCGTTTAGTGTGGGTCATCTTGCTGCTTTCGTGTGCTTCCTTTTGGGGAAGTGGAAAGGTCAGACAATGAAGGGAAGCATTTTGCTGCATACCACAGATAGTCATTTCTGCCAGTCATCTGGAGCTTTGCAAGGCACATAAACAGCATAATAAAGGTTAGATCACAACTCCTTTTCACGTGTCACAGTAATTTTGTTTATCAGAGAAAAGCCCAAGCTGCAGAACTCTGGTATTGATTTTGAACAGCTGAAGGTTCAAGGATGTTCTGGTTTCAAGGTGTTCATTCAGAGCATTGAAGAAATAAAAAGGCCATGTTAAAATAACATTATGATGCAGGTTTAATTCCACACTCAATGTTTTTCCTGAAAGTGTGGAAGTATTTGGGAAGGAGGCAGAGGATGGTTTCTGTTTGACTGCCCTAAAAATTACAGCTTTTCAGGCTGCCAACTGTGGATAGGGCAGGCTCTGCCTGCCTGCCTGAGTTGATCCTGCATGTCAACAAGGTCACTTCGTTACAGGTAAGAGTTTACTGTGACATACAGAGCTTGGAATTTTACATACTCAACTTTCTTAGATTGGGGGAAAAGAAAAGATCATTCCGGTAGCCTCGCTGCCTAATTACACAGTAGTGCAAAACCATTTTAATTCTGTAGTCATTGGTTTATCTATCCAGCTGGCTAAGGGCAATATATCTAGTGTTATCATGTCATTGTCCAATCAATGTTTCTGAGGAATTAACAGTTTAGATAATTAATCTTTGTTTTATCATCAATTTAGGGTTAAAAGCAAGAATCCTAGAATAAGATACTATAAAATATTATATATCTTAATTCAGAAGCTGTGACTTCCACCTAAAGTAATGACCTTTCCAATGACTAACCAAGCCAAAGGAGTATCTGTTAAGCAAGAGTAGATTCTAAAAATGACTGCTTAGTAAAGATGCCAAGCCATTTGCAAATTAGTGGCAACAGCTGAGTGAACAGCAACAATTAACATTTTTAATAGCAAATTTCTTTAAGGACACTTATTTAAGCATGAATACTAGTGTAGGATAGGTAACTGGTTATCTTACCCATCGATGGAGAAAGGTGAATAGAGGTGTAGATAGAGGTTTAGCTTTGTTGAAGGAATTGATCATCTAATTTAGAGAACAGAAAATCTGGATCCCAGTTACCTGTAAACCTCCTGAAAAAAACAGTGATATTTGTAATGGCTTTGAAGCAAGGGATGACTAAAATGTACTCCAGGCCTTTTCAAAGTTGGGTTTGACCTGCTTCAGGCAATTCTCTCTGTGGTCAGCATGGAGAATGAATGGTTAATGGTAGAAACATAGAATCATAGAATCATTAAGGTTGGAAAAGACCTCTAAGATCATCGAGTCCAGCCGTCAACCCAACACCACCATGCCCACTACACCATGTCCCTAAGCGCCTCATCTACACGTCTTTTAAATACCTCCAGGGATGGTGACTCAACCACTTCCCTGGGCAGCCTGTTCCAAGGCTTGACCACTCTTTCAGTAAAGAAATTTTTCCTAATGTCCAATCTAAACCTCCCTTGGCGCAACTTGAGGCCGTTTCCTCCCGACCTATCGCTTGTTACTTGGGAGAAGAGACCAACCCCCACCTCACTACAACCTCCTTTCAGGTAGTTGTAGAGTGCAATGAGATCTCCCCTCAGCCTCCTCTTCTCCAGACTAAACAACCCCAGTTCCCTCAGCTGCTCCTCATAAGACTTGTGCTCCAGGCCCTTCACCAGCTTGGTTGCCCTTCTCTGGACACGCTCCAGCACCTCCATGTCCTTCTTGTAGTGAGGGGCCCAAAACTGAACACAGTATTCGAGGTGCGGCCTCACCAGTGCCGAGTACAGGGGCACGATCACCTCCCTGCTCCTGTTGGCCATGCTATTTCTGATACAGGCCAGGATGTCGTTGGCCACCTTGGCCACCTGGGCACACTGCTGGCTCATGTTCAGCCGGCTGTCAACCAGCACCCCCAGGTCCTTTTCCTCCGGGCAGCTTTCCAGCCACTCTTCCCCAAGCCTGTAGCGTTGCCTGGGGTTGTTGTGGCCCAAGTGCAGGACCCGGCACTTGGCCTTGTTGAACCTCATACAATTGGTCTCAGCCTGTCCAGGTCCCTCTGCAGAGCCTTCCTACCCTCCAGCAGATCAACACTCCCGCCCAACTTGGTGTCATCTGCAGACTTACTGAGGGAGCACTCGATCCCCTCATCCAGATCATTGATAAAGATATTGAACAGGACCAGCCCCAAAACTGAACCCTGGGGAACACCGCTCGTGACCGGCCACCAATGGGATTTAACTCCATTCACCACAGACGTTTGCTGTCCAAGGGACTCAAGCGATTTTTGTTGTATGCAAAGGTGAATTGAATATGGACTTCTGGAATATTTGGGGTGCTTGGATTCAGCAGTATTATTCCTGATTGCCTTAAAATCAAGGAAAACTCAAGAACTAAAAGTCAAAATGTTGACTATTTAGAAACTGAATTTGGGCTTCCATTAACACTAAACCTCCTGCTCTGTTGTACAGCGGGCATTTGCCAGGACTCGGTGACAGGACTAAGGGGTATTTCACTGCAGATGAAACTTTGGGGATTGACATTCAAGTTTTCCTTGTAGTGATGAGAAATCACATTGCAAAGTCATACTAGAGCTAATATGCTTTCAAGAGTATTGGTATTGTGCATTTGCTTATGTGTTTAGCTGAGATCTTTGGGGGGTTTATGTCATGGACGAGTGCTGAATGAAGCTGAGCACTTCCAGTTCTTTCCACTGACTTATGGTGAGAAGGTGTCTGTCTGGCCAGGTAAGGGGAACCATAAAAATATGCTGGAGTAGGGGCAGCACTTGAGTGATTCTTGTCTTGTATTTTCATGAGTGACAAATTGTAGTTGAAATAACTGAGCTCCAACCAGATGAGGTACTTCACCTGGGTGTAAAGCACCACTGAACTTGGGAGAAGAGCTTTTTTGCATGGAGGAATTTGGCTGGGGTATCCCTGAAGTAAGAGGTGAGAATTAACTCTATGGAAAAGACGCACATTACAGACAATGCCTGTAACCAGTCTCTACTATGTTTTTTCCTATCTGTATGAAATGATATGTTTCAGAGTGCTTAGTGGGTGGGCAAGTGAAAGTGTACTGCATTAGAGCTACAAATTGATTGCTATGTGCATTATTTAATGTTACATCCATTAACTCTTGGGGCACCAAAAACTGACCCTGAGTGTGAAGTTGTTAATGGGCATTGCAGCAAGAATTACCTAAACGACTTGCAAAAATTAACTAACTTGTTGGTTACTTGATTGGTTACTTGGTATGCTACTTTTATCAGCAAGCCAAACTTTTTTGTAATGAAACCGAGTTACTGAACAATTATTTGTTGCTAAAACAACTATACAGATTGCAGAAACTTCAGTGAACTACAGATTACTCTCCTTCACTCCTGCAATGTAATCAAAGCTTTGTTCTTTTTTTTGTTATGTTTTCTGAAAAAGTACCTTCCTATTCCCTCCTCCTCTGATCTTTAACAGGTATTGTCCTCTTGTTCTCCTTTGAAAGCATCTTGGGCTTGCTGGATGAAGGGGTACAGATTGCAGGATGTGGCATTTTGCTAGCCCAGGTGTATTTGCAATGTTTGTGAAATTGCTGAAGTTAGTTCCCAGTTTCTCATTGTCCGGCTAAAAGACCATGTTAAGCTGAAGTCTGGGATGTTCCTTAAAGCCTGACACTGTCACGAGGTGACACTGTGTCACTGGCAGCCTTGCTGCACATGGGTGCAATGCCTTTCTTACCTTAGAGATGCCAGCTGAGGGGGGTAATGTAAGGAAGTAATGTTGTGCCACTTCTTCCCACCTCTGTATACTTGAGGGAAATCAGTGCTTGTTATGTATGTGGATGTTACGCGCTTCCTGCATGGGGTGGGGGACAGCAGGAAGGCTGGAGTGAGGTTTGCCCCTGCAGAGGGCATTTCTGAGTGTGATACAGTTAATCATCTTTGATCGTTTACAGAGTTGGTATTAGACCAGCAACTTAGACCAACAGCAGCTTGACAACCTGTACTGCAAGCTTGTGAAACAAGTTCAGGAGGGAAGAAACATTATATTTTGTGAACTCTTTTGCAATTTGGAAAATTATATTAAAGGAGGGGTGGAACTCACCATTTTATTTCTCTTCAGAATTAAAACCTAAACCAATGGCATGTAGCTCAGGGAGGGGAAAGCTAGGGGCGCAGCAAAGGGGGTGCATCATGTAAAAACAGTAGCATATCTGGCTACTGGAAAAACTCTGCTGTAAGGTTCTGTCCTGCTGAGGACCAGTATCTCCTGTGTGACAATAAAGTACACAAAGAACTTCTCTGTATTTCTTAGGACTACTCAAATATTTACAGCATGTGCTTAAGGACTTTGTTAGATTGAAATACAACACTTGCCTCTTTGCAGTATTGAGTTCACAGAACGTATTATCTGTTTGATAGCATGTCATCTCTGCTACTGAGACCTGCACTTTGGTCACCACAGAACATATTTATAGAAGGAGAATGACTGGTCGCTGGCCCCAACACAGTAGCGTTTCTACTCCTTTTCAGGCGGAGATAATGGCTGTAAGGATTTCTCCCCAGCACCACCTTTGGTCTATAAAGTACTCAGTGCTAGCACTGAGAACAGAGATAATTTATCACCTTTTCCATATTACCAGATGTCTCTTTAATTGATGGGAATCTTTTTACAATCACTTTTTTAAAAAAAAATTGCTTTTGAGGAATTTTCCCCCAATTGACAGCAACTTAATGAGGGGTTGTGACTTTGTAATCAATTTTAATTATTGTGTAGTTAATAGTGCTAAAAATAACAACTTCAACTTTGATATTGGATGATTGATTTGTGAAGCCACTTGTAAATAATTGATCTTTCATTCCCTAAAGGTTTTTCTGTTAATGCTTTTTAGCCTAAAAAAAAAAAATATCGGGCAAACATTTCAGTAGCTAAAGCAGAGATAATATAATGTGTCATAGTAACCACTGCTACCATAACTGGGTTTCTATAAACTAAGAGCTGTGTGTTTTAATATTAAACCAGGAAGCTGGAAATCAGTATTTCTAGGTGTTTTTCACATTCCATCACTGATTCAGTAGGAATGTGATCACATACAGAAGCCATTTTGTCCCCCAGTTTGCCAACGAGCAAGACTCTTCAAAATAGTCAGCAGACTCTGTCAAATGCTGTAATGCTGATGAGGATCAGTTCTGGTAAGGCTGTTTTACAAAGAGAGAGTAGAAAACGGCATCATCCTGTTATTTTAAAAATACATATGCTCAGTTTACGGATGACAAGATGGCTTTTTTCCTGCACTGGTAACTGTCAATCCAAAAGACCAGTTTCTTCTGGATTTTTTCCCTGTTGTCAACAATACTAGAGAGTCTCTGACTAGACCTTTGCGCAACCTGCTCTTCTGTTGTTGAATAATAACTGAGAATTTTACTTTTAATATTTGAAGTGGAGGAACATCCTTCTTCATTCCAAGAAATTGTCATCCTTGTAGCATCAAAGATTTTAATGACATGTTAGAACAAGCCTGTTTGCTTGCATGTATATTAAATGAGGTGAGAAAGAACAAACCCTTTTTGGATCATCGTTTAGACTAGGACCACATTCTGTATGTTCGCAAAGTACTTTGAGTTCCTTCAGAGGGAAGGTGCTATAAGTTAATATTGCTGTTCTATGTGTAAGTGATAGTGGGTCGTTCTGTTCCTTGGCAGTAATGGGACAGTGAAAATGGATTATCGTTAATGTCAGTAAATACAGTTTTAACAATGTTAAACCCATATCTTTGTGAAACTAAATGAGATTTCTCCTAACACAGCTACTTATTTATATTCACTATGCATTGCACAGACTACCTCACTATTCTTAAAGCAACTACCAATCACGACAAGGAGTCAAGCAGACGCTACATTCTCCATAATTACAAGCAATTTTCCAATTGAATTATCCCATGATTTAATTCCTTAGCTTGCATCTGGAGAGCATCAGCAATGTGCAGCTGTTTTGGCTTTGAGAATTAATTGTTGCTAAATGCATTAAAAGTGGTCTTGCTGCAAGGATTTCAGAAAAGAGTTAAATCCCAGCTCACTTCTAGATTAAACTTTTACTTCTTATTTCCTGTTCTCTTGACTCAACATTATGATACAGGCCATGGGTTTAGTAGCATTTGTCTTGGGTAGTTGTGAATCTTAATTCAAAATAAGTATGTTTAGTCACTGAATTGAAATCATATTACAATGAAACCCAAAGTTTAATAGAACCATGCCAGAGTCAGCAAAGGCTGGAGGGCTGGAGATAAATGATAAATGGTGTTAGTTTATATTGCTGGTACAACTGCATAGCTATGGTTTGCAAAAGAAAGAGACGGTAACTTTGCAAAGTACAAAGTACCCAGTGAAATAGGTATGAGTTTTCACATCACAGGGTTCTTTAGGCAGGCCAAGCACTTCAAATAAAGGAAGGGTGTCTTAGTCATTTGTCCTTGAGGGAAAGGTGGACAAGTATTTAGACTGGGAGTAGCATGTGTTTTATTTCTGAAATTAGAAAAAGAAATAGAAGGAATACCGAGACCTTTGTGAGGCTGAGATTATTATCAGGGCTTTCCAGAGTCTGTTAGATTCCAGTGAGAACAGATTTTTTTTTTTATCTGAAGTCCCAAATTCTCTTTTTTTTTTTTTTTCTTTTTCCCCCCATTAAGTATGAAGACTATAGCTAGGGGTCTTAAGAATCCTAAAATATAGTGGTATATTTTTGTAACTCTTGTGGGTTAATAAGAACATTCTTGAACTGTACTTAGTTAAATAATGATATAAAGAAGATGTGGAACTTGGAAAGCATGCATTAAGTTTCTAGCTTTGACTTGTGTGACCTTTAGATTGGTTATTTAATGTCTAGGCCCCTGTTGTAAACAAACACCTTTTGTGAAGTGTTATTGATATAAACTACTCACTTTGTTAACTGGTTTTGTTGCATTAATTCAGATAGCAAAAAATTTTCTAGATTTTTAGCAAATAAATGTTACTGTTAAACGAATATAGTTTAAAAGGTATCCATCCCTGTTAAGTAGAGGTTATTTAGCCAAAGCTCTGGAAGATGATTATGTGGCTAAATATAAAAAACTGGCTGGTTTAAGAGTTCAGAGGTCCTGGAAGTCCTGCTCATGTGAAATGTGCAATGTCTATGGTTAACTTCTCTGAAAGCTTGGCTGTTTTCATCCAGGTATTTGGGCAAGTTTGGGCCATCCTTTATACTAAGTCAAATTAGCTTCTGGGTAACATCCTAAACTACCTTAAGGTAAGATAACATAGCCCTATTGAAATTCAGTGGTTTTTTCTGTTTATCGAGAGACAAATCCTGCATTAGTATAGCTGCTTATGAAGAAAATTAATTTAAGGAAATTATTTACTTAATACCTGCAGGATATTTGATCTTACACTATGGTATAAAGCTTCTAATTATATTAATGATGGTGAATTTAAATGAACCTGGAATACAAAATAAGTTCTGTTCATGTATTGTTTATATTTTCAATACATTTTAAAGACACTTCAGAGTGTATACACAGATTATCGCAATTCTGGATCTGACTCTCTTTCTCAAAGGCAATTTGTCTTTGCCCAATGATAAATATTGTATACATTTATTCTGTGGGGTTTTTTTTTTGTAGACTGTAGCAAAGAAATTTCTGTTATGCTGAATCGAATCTACAAAGAAATGGAGAGTCCAGTATTTTATCTTTTGTAGCCTTACAATAGGAGAACGGGGGTGGCAAGCCCTCTGCTGTAAACACTGTGCTTTTCAAACACCTTACAATGATGAGGACAAGTAGGTTCTGATTATATCTGAATAATATAAACATGATTGAGTTTGCCTAATGATTATGTCTGGCTCATGATTTCTCCTTCCAGTGAGAATCATATTGTGCAGGTTTAATGTAACCAGGACACTAAGGCAACAAGCAATTGAATTAGCTGCTGCTTGCAAAAGTTTCCTTTGTTCTCGCCCGGAAAGCAGCTTTCTGTAGGGCTTGTCTGCTAAAGAATTTCACACTGTTATTTTTATTCCTTAAAGGAAGGCTTAATTTGGGAAGAGGGACAAGTAGCAAATGCCCTGAATTAACAACTTTCTTCTCTTAAAAACTAAACAAATTTTATCGGTTCTGTTCCATGGCTGCAGGTATCTTATCCCATTCCCATACAAAGAAAGTATGGTAGTTGCGTTTGGAAAGCCTGTGTGGGCAATTGCGGATTCTTCACAAGCTGAAGAGAGAAACTCCTGAAGGAGGAGCAGTGAGAAAGGCGTAGGATTGTTTGACCAACCGATACAAGAATTTGTGAGTCATTGCCTCTAGACAGTGTAGAGAACACAGAAGCAGTGGGATAAACGTGGCCACATAGGATTGAGAGGCATTGCTAATATAATAGTGGAATAAAGTAAGGAAGAATGTGATGCCTTTAGGACTGGAGGCAAAAACTGTAGCAGAAAATGAAAAATCTTGTACATGGAGCATAGTAAGAATTTCTCTTCCAAGCAGGGGTTTTATTGGCTGGGAGTGGAAGTAGTAGAAGAGACTTGAGAATTTCTGTTAATTTCCACAGCAGTCAGCTGCGAGACTGGTGAAGATTTTCTGGAAGAGAGCAGAATATGCTATTGCCATTGCATAAAACAGTAACAGTGCCTAATGCAGAATACTGCATACCAGTCTGGTCAGCTATGTTTGAGAAAGGATATCTAAAATGGGAATAGGTGTAGAAAAGCGCTCCTAGAATGGTGCTTAGGGAGCAGAGATCTTGCCACACCAGGTGAGATTACAAAATGGCCCTTTTTAGGGTACTGACACGAGGAGTAGATATTGATGTTTATAAATATATTTGAAGAAAGAAACGCAAGTGTTGAATTACAGAAGAGAGCTAGCTGAAGGAGAAGGAAGTGTTGACCAAGGAACATGTGAACAAATACAGGCCACAAATTCATTTAGCCCAGAAATGAGAAAGAGATTACAAAGTATCAGAGCTGTGAATTAGCCTTCCGGTGAAGGGAGCTGGCAATCTAGCCAGTTTTAACATGGCACTTCATATTGTCCATCAACAGATGAAAGAACTGCCTTTCCTGGTATTATTTTTGTGTGTACTTCTTGCTCTAAAGTACCTACTGTGGTAACTTCTGAATTGTCCGTAAGGCAATTACTAGAGCAGGGTTGCTCTTCCCAGCTGTGTACTGCACCCGTCCATTTATACAGAACTACGGTGTGCTGAAAACATCTGTAGCTCACACCATGCAGATCCTCTAGTAAGTTCCCAGCCTGGAACTGCACCCTGTCCCACATGGTAGTGCTGTCAATTTTGGCAGTGATACTGTTTCATACAAGCATATCGGCTCTGACTTGCCATTGTTGTCAGGATGCTGGGTTTTCTCTGCTTTTCAAAAATCCTGGTTTTATGGTTTTATTTTCATGTGGATTTGGATGTCCTGAAATACAACCAATTTGCTGAATTTCTTTTTTACATCACAGAATGAAAGGGCTTCCACCACTCCAGAGGAGAACAGTGTGGCAGTAAGCCACCGGTGCTGTTTGCTTAGCTATACTGTGGAGAAGTAAAAGTGGGCACTTGGCATCTGAATTGGTTCTCCCAAGTCCTCCATCAGTCAAGCACTGCACGCTGCACCGTTTACATTTGGTAACTGAGCAGTTAAGGATGTAGTATTCTAATTACCTGGCCAATTATGTGCAGTGCAAAATTCCCTGCTAGTACTGCTGTGATAGCCTGAACTGCAGACAGTCTTGTGATTAAACTGTCCCTCGATGATGAAGTTGATAATTAACAAGAAGGCATTTTGGCTGAGTAGTGACCAAAGTCAAAGAAAGAACAGAACTGAGTTTTCAGTGCTGTAATATGGTTTTAATGGTGCTCTTCTCAGGGACGAGAATTGTCTCTGACCTCCCCTGAAATTAAAAATGCATACCCATGTGCAAAAATGTGGACCTGATTTCTTTATATAATTTTGATGATCAAAGGGCTGGAGAACCTGCCCTATGAGGAAAGACTGAAGGAGTTAGGTCTTTTCTCCCTGGAGAAGAGAAGGCTCAGAGGGGACCTCATTGCAGTATTCCAGTACTTAAAGGGCAGCTACAAAGAGGACAGGGGCTCTTCCTTCACAAGGAGCCGCATGGAGAAGACAAGGGGCAACAGGTACAAGTTGCACTGGGAGAGGTTTCATCTGGACATAAGAAAGAAATTTTTTTTGCAGTAAGAACAATCATTCACTGGAAGAACTTGCCCATCGCTGGAGGTTTTCAAGATGTGATTTGAAAGGGTGCTAGATAATCTCATCTAGGCTCCCTTTCCCATGAAAGGTTGGACCAGATTGGTCTTTTGAGGTCCCTTCCAACCTGAGTTGTTCTATGATTTGAACTTTAACTGGGTACAGCACCTCAACAACATGTTTTTCTGTGATAGCTTCATCCCAATAAAAACCCGGGCAGCCCATACCAGCCCTCTTGAAGAGCATTCATAGCTAAGCATCTTTGTCGTTTGTGTCAATATGTGGAGTTCTGTGCTTTCAGCCCTGAAAATTTGAGTGTGCTGTCCAGTGATGACTAAAGATGAAATTTTTATTGCTCATTCATTCTACAGTCCCAAAGTAAGAATTAGACATTGACTCCTCACAGTGTTAAGTGTTGTATGGAAATGCAGTGAACGGGCCAGAAAGCCACACAGCTCATCCATGTCAGCCTGGCATGAGCTAGGAGTCAGGCAGATAGAAAAAATTATGCTACATTACAGTATTTTACTTGAACTGATTTTTCTGAATGTCTGCTTGAGCTATTCTCTTTGGAATTTATTAGCTCTTATTGAGGGCTATCCACTTAGAAAATTTAATCCTTGTGAAGATGTCAGCTGAGAAAAATTGAAATACTCTAGAGACTGTATTTTTCTCCCTTAGAAAATTCAAAATATTAACAGAAGTAATTATCCTGAATGAGCAAATGTTACAATTACAAGTTATCCTCAACATTGTGAACATAATTAAATTATGGTAACTGGTTTAAATGAACTAAACCTGGACTTCTTATTCTTGCTAAAAGTTGTAGCAAGACAACTTAAAAATATACATGAACTTGTATAAACATCCTTTGACCTACTAAAAATTAGTTTTGTACATGGAACAAACCATTTTCCTTAAAAGAAAAAAATTAAGGCAAAGATTAATTTCGGTCTAAAACCAAAACTTCTGGCAAAGATCTCTCTAAGACAAGAACAAGTTAAATCAAGGGCTCTGTGTTCCTGCTAATGTAGTTCATAAAAACAGCAATCGTCATTTGGTAAATTAGTGCCTGAAAATGGGTTGACAAACATAGAAAGTATAATGCAGTAATTGCATGAGGTCTGTGAGTACCAGGTTATTATGGCATTGAGATTATCAGCTAAATTAAATCTGATTAGTTTTATATGTTTTTTAAATTTTGTGTTTAGATTCTGAAAATGTTCCTCATGGTTGAACACGATACCGTCTTCTGTAAAAGAGGAATATGTCTTCCTCTGTGTTTTTTGAGCGATATTTGTCCTTAGAACAAGTACTTTATGAGTTCTCGTGTGTAGCAGCTTCTACTTTGATGGTTTTTAATGGCCTTGAAGGCATAGACACTTGCATCTGATCTCTCTAAGGTAAGTCTTACTATGTCATTCATCGCCTTAATAAAATCAGTGGAAATAGCAAAAGCTATGAAGAAGTTCGACTGTTACAGCAGATATACTGGCAAGCTCAACTTTCCTTTAGCCAAAAACAAATGGAAGTAACTTCCCTTAACTTCTTTGATGTTTGTGCTTGTCAACCATCCATATCATACGTGACATCAAAACTAGGCTGGACTTTTAAGAAGAATACTTATCATGAAATTTCCACTATCAAATCTGATTGCAAGTCCTGAAATATGATAATGTGTTCTTGTTCAATTTCATTTTCCCTCCCCATCTTTAACTTGGGACAGAAACATGAAAATATGAAATATATTAGCTCAATTAGGTAGGGGTTCAGGCTTTTCTTTAGAGGTGTGTGAAAATGTGGGGGAGAAATTAGCATTGTAGGAAGTTGTAGGAAATTTCTCTCATCCTACAGAAATTCATCAAGGCACAAAAAATCTATAGGCCCTTAGACTTGTTTAGGTATCTGTGAATTGTACTGTTGGAGAAACTTCATAAAATGACTTGTCTGCCCCTGTAAATTGTTAGGAATGAAACCAGAATCTCCTACAGGTGCTATTTTTGAAGAGGCTGAGAGTTAATGGTGACCTGCAGTGAACTAACCTGTGGGGAGGCCCTAATTTGGGCACGACAATGATAACATTTCTAACTTTGTTTGAGACCGAAGGTGAGAACTCTCATGCCATGAAACTAGCATTTCATCACATCTAAGATATCACTGCAGACACTAGTACTATATCATACTCTTTGAGGGACTGGTGCAAGAAGCACTCTAATGTGTAGGTATGGAATAAGCACCTAAAATCAACTTCCAGCCGTGTCCAGCAGGGATGGCTTACATTGTCATAACCAAGCATTCATGTCTCCCTAGAGCTGTGGATATTTTTATCTTTGTAAAAACTAGTTTGTTCTTATTTTTTTCTTTTTTTTTTTTTTTTTAAATGCTCTTGGCTTCAATACTTTATTGCAGTGAGTACCAGAAGCTAATAGTGTGTTCTATAAAAGGTTTTTCTTTTATCAGTTTTCAAACTGATACATTTCAATGGCTAGATTTTTCTTTATCCTAATGTTAGTAGAGATCTGTTTAACATACAGGAAATTATGTTCTTCTTGATTTAAAAAAAAAAAAAAGATGACTAGATTTATTGAATTATTTTTAAAAAGCTTTCAGAATCTGGCTCTCCTTTATCTCCATGGGACTGAGATACCTGAGCACTGTTAGGTACTTAACAGCCTGTAAAAAATCTGTCCATAGCAGATGTGTGCTATTTATTTGTGCTTTTTCTTTAAGCCTTGCCAGACTATAATTAGAATGTTTTATACCAATGTTTCTTTATCTGGACAAAGCATTTCACTGATTTGGTGGACTTCTTCCATAGTTTGCAAAGTGATTTGTGCTTCCCTTTTGAGTGAGCTTTAGCAAATCTGCTAAAATGCGTTATTGTAACAGTTTAATGTGTATGAGTACTTCAGATCTGTGGTACTTCAGAAGCTTGCTATTGAAGTAGGGTAGCTTAATTCACTTCTCAGGTAAAATAACATATTACTCAGATCACTTTTTATTAACCAGCTTTCAAAGAATACAGATAAAGACCATTAATTGCTTTTTATCAACAATGTGGCTTTAGCTGGTCACACTGATTATGTAGCTGGTACGTCATTTTATAGTTGACGGTATATTTCTAATTACTACACAAAACTCAGTTGTAATTGATAAAAATCAGAGGCAAATGTAAGGAGTTTTCAAGTTACAAAACTGTCTTGGAGAGCTGGAGCTCCTAGAAAGTTAAGCAAGTGTCTTCCCATTATTCTGAAAAAAATGCACTTGGAAGGTGCCAATGAGAGGGACAAGGAACTATATTACAAGGGCCGGTGTTAAATAGCTGTAGGTAGACTCCCACTTATGCAGCAATTCTGGCTTCACAACTTAAGGGTTTCTCCATGGTTTTACAAAACGGGGAGATGGGAGGAGGACTGAGAAGATAAGTAATGATTTCGATCTGCGTATCTTATTTTGAGCTTAATGATTGAAAGGACATGCAAAAACGTTGAGGGATGCTCCTAAAGCAGAAATCTAGAGCTCTGGTGGCATCAAGATACAACGAAGTCCTGTGCCCAGCACTTAGGTATATTCTAACTTTTCAGAATATCAGAACCCATAAAACTTGGCATTCAGTTGCTATAATTTTATCTGGTGGTTAGGAGTAGACTCATTACACTGGAACCACAGAGAGAAATGAATCAACATATGAGGCTTGTAAGAGACAAGTAACTAAGTTGCTGGGGAAACTGGGAATTGTTCCTAGTAATCTTGTTTACTAGTAAATGCTGTAGTCTGTAACAGCAGAAACATTTTCCTCTGCCAATACAAATTCATTAGTTTGCAATTTACAGTGTAAGTTGATACAAAGCCAAATTCTACAAAAGCAAAGTTTATTTGCAAAGAGATTGTGCCATTGGTATGGTAGCTAACTGACTAGAAAGCGTATTCTTTCCCTTTTTTGAAATTCTATTTAAAAACATAAATAAATGCATGTGGATTTGTACCTAAATAATAAGTTTCATAAATGGTACAAAGCAGAGAAGGTGGCAACAGATTTCCGCACTCTAATGTGAGACCAAACTGTATTTCTCAAGAGCTATTCAAGGAAAGGAGGAAGCCTGGAGAAGTAGAGGAGAGAGAGGTTGGTTGGAATCACAAACTGTGGACTGTTTTATCTGCTGCCACAGTGTGGAGCAACATTGTCAGAGGGCTGAGTGGGTGTTGTGACAGTAAGATTTATTAAAGAGGAAATGGCCTTTAGCATAAGACCTGTGGGTTTGCAAAAGTTAGGGAATTGCAAAAGGAAAGGGGGGCAAGCCCTCTCCTTTCAGTGGCATAAAATGAGGGTAGTGACTGCAAATGAATTCTTATAACAACTCCTTCCTGGGAACCTTCACTGACATACTACAAAGGTGCGCAAATTTTAGGCACACAACTTTGGACAAAAGTCCTTTATATATCTAAAATGTCTTAGGAAATATGTTTGTGGGGGTTTTTTTTAATGAAACAACATGCCAGGGTTTGAAGATAGGGTGAAGAGACCCAGAAAATCTTAGATTCTAAAATCTGAAGTTAAATTGGCTTTTCTGGAACCACTGTCTTTTCAGGGAATCAATGTGAAAAACAATTGGCATGAATGATTGAAAGTGCTTAGAGTCTATACTTAGAACAGAAGGGCTTAAAAAAATCTCTGCCTGTAACTATTTATAGCTTTGCTGTCTTTGGTATCTCTTTAAAACAAAAACCCCACATAACTTCTGTGTACAATGTATCATCTTATATGCTACAGAAAGAGAAGGTTTCTAAATGACTTTATATGAAATCAATATAGAATGGCAGAAACTTAATAAATTCTTTGTTGGAGATGCAAGAAGAGTACAGTCAGTCACATTGATTTATTTTTGATGGAGGAGAGACATGTTTAGATAGCACAATCTACATCCTGCAGACTAGATATTTTTTTTTTTCTACAAAATTTTCTTGTGTTTTCCTTGCAGAAATATCCCTTAGTGTTTCACAGAAAGAAACCCTTTCCACTGCGTTGGGTTTCATAGCAATCACTGGTAGAAATACCATTCTCTGCTGCCTTTTACAGGCCTCGGATTGACTTGTAACCTTTCTTGACTAGAGACACGTGTGTGATTAAACTATCCCAAAAGCAGAGGGGAAAAAAAACATTTCTCCCCTTCCGTTTTTAACTAGCAATCCCATCCTTGATAGAGAGGCCTTCTCAGTGAAACGTTTGTCAAATAAGCTTAGGAAGCATCCTGGTTTCGAAAAGATTGGACATTTTAGTTGGCTTAAATTGTTTCATTGAAAGTGTGTGGATCAGTCCTACTTTGGACTGCCCTGGGGCATACTGGGCACTCCCAAGCAGTCTCCTGCTCTGTCTCTGCAGCCAGTTCTCTTCTGTCTGTAATGCATTCATCATCATTGGGGTTTTTTATGCTTATAATGGCAATTACCTGTTCTTGAGTTGAACTGTATTTGCAGCTTAATAAAAATTTATAATGGTCTTTGATAGTTTTGATAGCTTGATAGTTTTCTGAGAGAAAGGACATTAAAATACTTAAAAATCGTATCCTTTTTACAAAAGAGAAGTGGCCTTTTCTTAAAAGATTCTGTATACTTTACTGTACAGAGAGAGTTCTATTAAAGGGAATGATTGGACATGTTTTTATTAATAATCAGAAGGATACAATCCCACTTCTAATTGTAGTCCTAGCAAATCACAGCATCGACATTTGCAATTCCATATTTAGCTCACTGGCCTCAAAATAAGAATATATGTACTGGCATAGTTAGGATATTACAGGATTAAACTTGGAAAGACTGCAAAAATCTTTTCATGGACATTGCTTTAAGTAGCAGAGAGCTCATGTAATATTAATTTTTTTCCTGAATGTAATTGCATCGGTCCTTAATTTTCTCCACCTTTTCTAATGGTTTCTTTTCAGCCTGGAAGTGGCACGCCTGCACTGTCTTTGCATTCTTATAAATCTGGGCAGTACCGCTTCAAAATGTTGTTATCTTGGACGTGGGCATTTACTCCCAAGCTGTTGCCAGTCAGTGTCTAGGCACGCTTCGTAGGGTTGGTGGCACTGCATAACATTTTAAATAAGATTGAGTATTGATTGAGGTCCTGGACTTTTCCCCCATACCATGCTGCTGCAGATGTGATCATACAAAGAAATCAAGCCAACACCGTGGTTTAAAAACCTTTGGGATGATTGTTAGGGTTTTCGTAATGAATAGGACATTCTTCAAATTTCCTTTTAGGGGAGATTGCTTTTTATGGGTGGGTTTGTTTGGGTTTTTTTTTCCTTCCCCAGAATGTAGGTTTAGCACTCGCTTGCCTTTGTAGTCTACCAATTTCCTGTCTTTGTATGCTAGGAGGTTCATATAGCCTGGGAGTTGTAGTACGAGTCTTATTGTTTAGGAAGAGTACTTGCAGTATGTTCAAGTCAGCCTCCAGAGAGATTGCATCTGCAGGCTGTTGTTTTAAGCTTGGGAAAAGCTTTTGAGTGACATGATTGTCTTGACATTTGATTTAATGTATGAGGTTCTTAAAACTGTTGTAAGTAGTTAAAGATGATGGATACAATAAAACTAAATGAATCCCATCATGTACAGCAGCATCAGGGTAGTTTATATAGTTTATATAGCATTAAAATGGGTGAATAAGTTCAGATGAAAGGCTAGACCTTTCGTTCCCTTCTCTAAACTTTTTGCTGAATAAGGTTACTGTTAGTAACAGTATAACACAGCAGCTTTCAGCCTTCTGGGAAAAGCTGGTAAGTCACAGAGATTATTTCTCATGGCCAATAAGCTACTGTTGAACTGCATGCAGGACAAGCACTTGGCTTTTTTTGATCTGCCACAGATGGGAGCTAGACCAGTGATCACATTATGCATTGTAAATCCAAGTTACCATATTAATTACATTTACTTTGGACTTCTCCACCTTTTTTGGTGCATCTTTAATCTTTTTCCTTTGGACAGCCTCTGCTATGAATATACTGAGAGACTTTGCATTTTTCTAATTGTTTTTGCCATAGCTTGTCATGTTGGAAAAGACAAAACATTTAAGCTAAGTATCAGCACTGATAGTATGCGTGTCTGGGATTTCCTCAGAGACATCTAGAACGTCATTCATCTTCTCAGCAGGTCAGTGCTCTCACCACATGTATATCCCAATTTATACCTAAACTGAATGGTATGAGTTGAAAATTAACACATTCTATTAAAAAGCATTTCCCTACCAAGGTGGCTTCCTCCTGCCCTTTCCTTGTCCAGGGTGGTAGACTGTGAAGACTTTCTTCTTGGAGTCATGTTTGGTCATCTGTGGAAAACAAATTAGTTAATAGATTTTAAGTTCAAAGGAGACCATTAGATCATCTGACCTCCTGTGTACATAGTGAATAGAAATTGATCTAGTAATCTCTGTATTGATTCCAGTAAGTTATTTATTAAAAATACACCTTGATAAGAGATGGTTAGCATTTGCTTTGCCTGCTGTGTTGAGTGGCAGTGTGCAAAGCACACTAAACATTGTCAAAGTTTTGCATTATTTCAGTTGTTTGAAGAGAGAAGGTGAAAATACCAAGTTTCTGATAATGGCAGTACATTGCACTTGGAATTTATGTGGGGATCTCAACAGACTGAAAGATAGGAAAAGGGTTTTGGGGGTGGAAGGGTCATGTTCAGGTTATACAGCAGTTATCCTGAAAAATAATTCATTACTTGGCTAAAAGTGTTTATTTTTTGCCTTATAAAAGAACAGTTTTAAAAGATGCCAAGTTCAGGGCCTCTCTGTGTAAAAGGGTTTAGCTGGCTGTAGACAGACTTCTTCCAGGCTCTGCTTCCTCTCGCTGCCTGGCCCAAAACCATATTGCTGATACTGAGAGCTGTTGTCATACCAGCTCCCCAAAACTTCTGCATGACTGTGCTCGAAGCCCAGTCTGGTCGTCGCGTCAGAGCAACACAGGTTGGGCCTCTCGCCACAGCTGGTGGCAGTGCCTGACTGCAACCGCAAGTTGCCCATCCGATGTTATGACCATATCCTTTTCGGTGTCACTGCCAGAACACGTATCTTCATACAGTCACTTTTGCCATGTTTTTCTTCCTGCATGTCATTTGGCACGGAAAGTATAAGTTGCTTGTACTGGCTTTCTTTTTAATCAATGATTTGACCTTTTATTTATGATTACCCTACCTTTATGCCAGTTGTAGATTTCATTAACTATTGTATTCTTCTCAATGTATATTATATAGCAGGACCCGTTCCCCCTCTCCCTTGTGAAAATATGTTTACTTGGTAACCATCTCGTGTCTATCATCTTGTAAGACTCCATCAGTCGGTTCTGAAGCCATTTAACCTGTCCCATGTTGATTGTCTGGTGTTCAGAATGTCAGGATCACTTCTTCAAACCTTTTAAAAATACTGGCGTAATGCTGAATTTCTCTTGGAAATTCACTGTTATTCTAAGAGTTATTAAACATAAACCCTAACATTCTAGAGAACTCCTTTAGCCATGTCTTTCACAATATGCCAGTGTTAGCCTAGAGTAGCTTGACTGCGTTCAGAAAAAAAAAAAGGCAAAAAAAAAGCATGGGTAGAATGAACAGTGATTTGCTCAAAACTGTACAAAGTCACGAATGTTGTCGGAATTTACTAATAAAATACCTATGAATAATAAGAAGCTGCTGCTGAAATGTTAAACAGTTGCAAACAATTAGCAAGCAGTCTTTTCGTATACTTCATACCTACATTGGTACCTTTAAAAAAAAAAAAACAGAAGCTGTAATTGCTGTTGCTAAAAGCTACTTCTGAATCAGTACTGAGTATGTTGGTTTAACAGTAGCAAAGTGCTCAGAAGGATGGACTGTGTCTGAACAGACCTTTTGGCTCACCACCATTCAAGTCAGCTGAACACTGTCTTGGCAAGAGGCTTCCATTTTGAATGTATTCAAGATTATGATCAAGTAGTCCAGCTGCGACAAAGTGAAATGGGATCTGGATCCCTGTCCATTATTTTGAACCAGAAATAGCTCAACTGCTCACTTGAGTTGAATTTATTTTAACAATGTATGCCGCTTTTAAAATTACGGCAGTTGGTCGGTCTGAACAGGAAAGGTATTTATACAGTGCTCCGCAGAACCTTAGTTGCACACACGCTGATGCGTCTTTTCTGATAGCAGAAACTCACAGTTTTAAGTGATTGCATAATGCTTGGATAGACATCAAGAAGGTGGGTCTTCTCTTTAATTTCATTTGAGGGCATTAGAGATTTATATACAGTTGTAGAGTAAATGGTGAGTGTGGAATTTGGGGTTTTTTTTAAAATATTGTGATTGTGTTTGTATGAAGTTCATGTATGTCCCCGAAAGTAAATTACATTCATTTATACATCATTGAAGCATAAGAGCAGAATTTTAATATTTTTCAGATATTTTATGCTATTTCTAGCTTTAATAAAACATCTGCTTCATAAAATATTAGTGTTAAATTCTTGTAGTATTTGTCTAGGGGTTTCACACACCATACTTAACAGGTATGTCGCTAAACCAACGGGTGTTCTTGTATTTACTATGATACAATTCTTCCTTTTTTCTTTTCCTTCTCGCTTTCTCCTACTGCTTCCAGATCCATGGTGAAGGGTTGGATATTTCACTATTTCATCTGATAGAGTGAAATGAACACTTTCTGGAAGCTTTCAGCATTTTAATTAAACATGCAGATAGCTGAGAAGCAGTATATATTAAAATTTTTATTAAAAACATGGATAAGGTACAACGTTAATCAGTGAAAAAGATCTTGCCCTTGCTTTTCTTAATGGATTGTATTAGTCATTAGATCATTAGAATGAGTTCAAAGCTCTCCCTCTTCGTCTCATACTGTCACTTTGTTAATACCACTCTCTTATGAGTCACCTTCCCTTTTAGGCAGTAATAAATTTTACCTCTCTTCCCCTCTTCTTTTCTTCCCAGCACCCACTTATTTGATTTGTTGTGTAACTTTCAAGGAAAGGCCATGTTACCTGGCTGAGGAGATTGAGAAAGATGCAACTGAAATGAAACAGCTAGGCAGTGAATTAGCTTTACCGGTTCATATTCTGCTTTGATTTATATTCTTTCACATGCTTTTGGAGCACAAAAGATGTGCTGGTCTCTGGAAATGAACACTTAATCTCCCTCCTCCCCCACCCCCCCCCAGGTTGACATTAGCTACTTAAGCGAAATCTGATTTATGCAATTGGCCAAGGCTTCTATTCGACACCTCTATCACTTCCCAGGGGGGGAACTCGAAACAAAACAAAGTGCTTGGAGAAGTGCTCTTTGCTTCTGTGATGGTACAGGTGTGCGCTTGGGTGCAGAATGGCAAACTGGCAGGACCAGCTTTCTGTCTTCACAGCTATAAAAATGTCAGTAAGACAGGAGATTGGTAATGGGTTTGGGACCTTTTCAAACCTGGGTCACTGGTTCAAATTCAGCCAGTCACCAGATGCTGGAAGTCATTGCCGTCTGCAGGGCGTTTGATAGTCAGCAGGAAATGTGTTGAAGAACTCCTGTCTTTTCCATCAAAGAATTGTCCACAGGAGTTGGCCCTAGTTGGCCACCCCTGTTGACAGCATCAGCAGTGAAGCCAAAGATTCTCAGCTACCTTGTCAGTCAGTCCTTAGAGTGGATTCATAGCATGGTCGCAAGGTAGTACGTGGGGACACTTTCTTAAATTTTGACCTATATACTTTCGCATTTATTCTAATCTCTTTCAAAAAAAATACAGGACAGCAGTTTTCAAAAACTTTGTATTTTCCTTTGACGCACCTGAAAAATGCACACCCCCCAAGCAATTGTGAGAGTAACAAAAACTTGTAGCTGCATAGCTGGCTCATGGGACTAAATCAATAGTAGATCATAGAGTGCCTCATAGGATAGGATCCTGGTAAGGAGGATTTTTAAGGAAAGCCTGCTGTCCAGATGTAGATGAATATTCTGCACCTTGATTCTAGTAAAGGAGAGGTCTCCAGTAATAAGATGACCATCGTGTAGTGAGCAGTCTCTTACCTGGAGGATGTAGAATGGAATGGTTTTACGAACACTATCTTAAGCCTGCTGCTTGCTCATCTAAAGATTTCTATTTTAAATAGCTTATTCGTATTGTGGCTTAATCTTCTCCTCCTGTCTGACTTTTCTTAGGAGTGAGCTGCATCTTTTATATTTTCTTGCCTTGCGTAGAAGTGTTGCATTCAGTCAGTCAGTCCTAGAAAGGAGCATTGCCTCCTAAGAGTTAATGCTCATCCAGTCAGAGGGTATTTGCGTTACAGTGCAAACATAAATGTTCAAGCAGTGAATTAAGAATATTGAATTCTCTAAGACACATACTTCCTAAGCAGTTGAAGAGCAATCTATATTGCACACAAAACACTCATCAAATAATTTCCAGTACAGAACATGTTTGTAAAAACTTTCCATCTGTTTGCAGATAATTCATGGCTAAATTAATAGAATATTCCTATATTATTCAGTTATGGCAATGTGCACCTTAGAAATGCCTTGAATAAGATGTGCTACAAAGACCAGCTGTATTTAAAACAAAACAAAACAAGACCCACCAGATCCGGTGATATACCAGAGGGACGTTTCATGATTCATATTATTTGTAGTACAGTGGTTTCCAGGATCAGTATTCCTGGGAAAGGGAAGTACTAAATTAATTTAAAAACCACTCCTATTGTAGAAGAAGTTTACATGAAAAAAGGTGATTTCAAAGCTTCCTGAAACTGATGAGAAGACTACAAAACCCAGACGTTTCAATGGAAAATTTTCCAATAATTTCAGTGCTCTTTGGATCAGGCCCAGTATTGTTTTTTTTTTTTATTACAGGATTGCATTTATTTATTAGGAAATATTTCTGATTGCCTTTCAGTGTTTTCTTGTCATATAAAGTTCTTAAAAGAAAGTCTAGTTCTGATTTTTCAGATTAAGTACGGCGGGGGGGAAATGCTGTTGCTGCGATACCACCACCTTCCTGAGCAGATTCTGTAGCAGAGACACCTGCTTGTTTTGGCATGCCAGTAGATTTGCACATGATGATTATCTGTTCACCAAGTTGCAAGGATCAAATGTAGCTGGGAATAAGTGCTCCTTTCTGCTGGGGGAAGAAGGAAGACTGAGGCAATATTGTGGGATCCAAAGTATGTAGAAAAACTTGTAAAAGAAACTGGTCTTCTGAAGGGCTTGAGGCACGTGAGTGGTCAGCTGGCATTAACAGCCTGATGAAGCATCGCGCAGACCCAGCATCGTCTTTCACTTGCTCACTCTATTACTGTCAAGTTTCTCATCACCTCCTTCAGGACTCCTGCCTCAGTTGCCTTTAAAAACAAGCAAACAAAAAAGTCTCACCAAAGTATGCTTCAGAACTGAGACACGACCTGTGTGATAGTTGTACTTCCTCAAAGGCAGTCTTTGTTGCTGGGTCTGCTGTGCTGGAAGCCGGATCACGTTTGAGTTATGGCTTTGGCTTCTACATACTTTATTATGTATTTATTAGGTTGTGTACCCATTCTAGCATAGCTTGGTCACAGAGATAAATTTGTGTGGTTGTCAGATGTTTCATGATGTTTTCTCTTTTTTTTCCTTCAGTTTCACTCATTACAGGCAATGGAACATGCAGCTGTGATAAATCTAATCTGATGATAATGTGTATGTCTGGTATCTGATTCATCTTTGATTTCATGGCTGAATCCCAAAGAAAGGAGAGAGAAGGAAATTAGTAGAGGATCATGATGGCAAGCAGGATTTAGAAGCTGGTAGAGATGATGAAGTATCAGCAAGACTACTTGCAGCAGAGAAGGTAATAGCTAAAGAGAAACCAGTGTGCACAGGATGGAAAAATACCAAAACTGGAGATAAGAAAAATGCAAAATGAATATCAATGATTTAAGACTGAGAGTGAGAGACTAGCAAGAAAGCTGCTGTGTGTGAGTAGCTAGAGCAGAGAGAGGGATACATACAAGAAGCTACATGGATTGCAGGAATTTGCACTGTGCAACCAATCCAGGTGCATCAACACAGGTCATTCAGTCGCCCCCTTTACCTCTCCTAGACCACTTCACAGAGTACAAATACCTTTGCTGCTGCCATTGCTGAATGCTAAATAAATAAGTTAATCCTCTAATAAAATTTGGACATGAAATAAATAGGTCAATCCATTTATTCTCTAAGTAGAGTTCAGAAGGATAATGAGGTTTGGCTGAAGGCGGCATGGTGCCCTGGAAGTGTATTGCTGTTCAGCCTGTTAATGATTTCGGTATGCTTAATGCTAATTAAATCATTCTTTCATTAGACTTTTAAAAATTAGGCTTAAGAAAATACTAAAAAAATAATAATTTGAGAGACAAGCCCACCAACAAACAAACCTTCAGTGTCTCGTACTTCTGCTTAGAATAAATTTAGGTTTCTGTGATCTTGGTTCTGTCTTGTTCTGTAGGTACTTGCCTTGCACCCTGTTGCCAATCTTTGCTACCTTTGTAATTTAGCTGTGGAAAGTCCTCAGACAGATTACGTGTTCACTTCTGTGTGCCATGATAGTTGCATGTCTGTTTAGCCCCTCCATTAATTTTGTAGGTGGGCACATTTCTGAAGAACATCTCTATGAGGTGTGTTGGCAGTCAGAGTAATGCTCTCTGAATGACCAATCGCAGTAACATCAGCAACATTTTGTTTCGTTTCCATCTTTCTCCCCAGGGCAAAACGTGTCAATTTGTAAGCTAGTGTATTATGTACTTGCCGAAGTGAGGACATGAGTCAAGGAGGTGGACTGCCTTTAGCAGCAAAATGGTAAAGTGTAAAGGTATTCCTCCTTTTTGAGGATTTGTAATCTAACATTTATGAGATTGCAAGAAAGTCTTATTTCTTTTGCCTAAGCAGCGGACAACTGTATTTTAGTAAAAGGCGGTTGCAGCTAATAGCTGAGATCTTGATGTTCCTCTCTCTAGATCTTACTTGGTTGGATAAGAGCTTCTTAATTTCTTATCCTATTTTGTAGTGTTACTTGACATCATTAAAGGCTGGCTGGCCTTTTCTTAAAATATGATGCTTTTTCCGGGCGAGCAAATTAAATCCCTATATGATATTTGCTTACATGAGGTAGACACTGAGAATTAATATATTGTGAATCACGTTTTAAGGCTCAGATGAAAAGTGCTACAGAAATGCAAAATATTTATTACTTTTTTATGTACAATTCTCTTGTAATGTATGCATATTTGCCACAAATTCATATTGACGTTTATTATCCAAAAATTTTCATACTTTTTTGCTGTTAGTGTTGTAGGATTGATTTCAGTATACTCTAGTTTTTGAAAGGCTTTCTTTTTTGAACTGTAATATGCAAATCAGCAATAGCAGAATCTCCAACTTCTTTTTCCTTTAATTGAATTTAGCAATTACAAAGCCATGGCACCTATGTGAACTACCATATGTTACTCATCTTTCTTATTGTTCTCAATTAGGGTGTTGTCTGGTATGGGGTTTTTTTGTCTGCTTCTTCTGCAGTGATTAATATAATAGAGTTATAATCTCACTTATAATCAAACTTTCAGGAAAGCTTATTGGATTTGAGGTGACTTCTATGCAAGCAATTTCCCGACAGCCAAACTGGATGCTTGCAATTTATGGGCTGTCAAACCTTTATCATTTCATGGCCAGATTACTAGTACATTTAATAGTCAGGTTTCTGCATTGTTGAGTTTTGTTTTTTGGTTTTCTTTTCCATTTTAGGGGCAGTATCTGTGCTACATTAACTACAGTGTAATTTTATAGGAGGCCATTTTTTTCAGATACTTTGTAATTGGCTTGTTATCAAGGTAGCACAAAGCAATCGCCTGTCAACATGAGTGTTCCAGGCACAGTGAGGTAAGGAGAGCTGAATGGAAAAAATTATTTGCTTTAATGAAAAAACACAGATAGATTTCTTTTTTAAACTATATATCCTCTCAAGGTACTAGGAATATTACATTTATAGATATGTATATTTAGAAGCTACCTTTGCATGGAACAGGAAAAGCAGTACTAAGTTATAGGCTGACACAGTATACAAGTGTGTTTACTTCGACCTTTTAAACAAATCCAATAGACAGATTAAAATGTCCCCAAATAGTGGCATGTCAGAATTCTATCTTTTAAGTGTTTTTACCCCATCAACAAGTAGCAGCCTGGTGCTGGAAATTCTTCCTTTTGTGGTTTAAACCCGGTGGGCAGCTAAGCACCACACAGCTACTCACTTATTCTCCCCCACCCCCAGTGGGATAGGGGAGAGAATCAGAAGAGTGAAAGTGAGAAAACTCGTGGGTTGAGATAAAGACAGTTTAATAGGTAAAGCAGAAGCTGCGCACAGAAGCAAAGCAAAACAAGGAATTAATTCACTACTTCCCATCGGCAGGCAGGTGTTCAGCCATCTCCAGGAAAGCAGGGCTCCATCCATGCGTAACAGTTACTCGGGAAGACAAACGCCATCACTCCAAACTTCCCCCCTTCCTTCTTCTTCCCCCAGCTTTACATGCTGAGCATGACGTCATATGGTATGGAATATCCCTTTGGTCAGTCGCGGTCAGCTGTCCCAGCTGTGTCTCCTCCCAACTTCTTGCACACCCCCAGCCTGCTCGCTGGTGGGGTGGGGTGAGAAGCAGGAAAGGCCTTGGCTCTGTGTAAGCACTGCTCAGCAATAACAAAAACATCCCTGTGTTATCAACACTGTTTCCAGCACAAATCCAAAACATAGCCCCATGCCAGCTACTATGAAGAAAATTAACTCTACCCTGGGCAAAACCAGCACATTCACATTCTCTGTATGTGATCTTCTTCCTTGTTCTCTCCTTGCAGTAAGTGCAATGCACATGTGAGGCGTGGTGTAGCTAGTATGCTTGGTAATTTGTGTATGAAAGTACATGCTCAAAGAGGGAGAGGGAAAGTGTGGAATAGTTCCTTATAGAAGATGAAGATTGATTTTATTCAGGACAGAAGTAGGGTGATTGGCTAGCTATAGAAAAATAAAGATTGGGCTAAATGTGTCTTTGTTTTCTCGCTATATAAAGGTTTTAATTTCAAGTGGACCCTGATACTAAGGAGCTATGATAACATTAGTGCTTTTTCCCCTAAAACTGACATTTGTCTTATAATTGAGATCCTCTTAAGTCTCACCTGATACGCTGAGTGCTAAGGCAGGGGGAATCTTCCTAATCTATCTGAAATAATAACTGCGAAGTTGAAGAGTGTGTCAGCAGCTGTGAGAGGGTGCATCATTGACAAAACGGAAAGGCAAATATGATTTGATTTTTTTGAAGCAGCTGGCTGGGGAAGAAAGGTACTACATTAAAAGTATCTGAATTATAAAGGCCAAAATTTACCAGCTGTGAAGGTTTTAGGTTGATCTACATGAAATAAATAGCAGCTGCAATTCGGTTTTTGACTGGGTAAGTATCCACATGACAGAAACCCTCTGTCATAAATTGATAGCCCTGCGGAAGTCTAGAGACCAAGGAACAAATTGTCGCTGTTATTTCTATAAAGCCAAGATTATTCTGTATGCTATAATGTAGGTGGTACTAGCTTTACCCAGTACTTAAGCTCCCTAGAAAATATGAAATATTTTGATTCTTTTGAGTGCTGTTATATTTCAGAATGGTTTATGTTCCAACTGTTTATGAACCGTGATCCTTGATCAGCCTACATCTCCCACACACAAGGTATTACAACCTGCGAATAGCAGGCTGATGTCAAACCCTTGAACACCCTTTAGTATTTCCAGCAATAGCATCAAACTGAGTTTGCTGTATATTGCCCTCTTAATTTGAGGACTGCAGACTGAACTGTATAGGACCGTGAAGGTTGTCTTTTATGGCTTTGTATATCATTCCTCACCACCCTATTTGGTGTGGTTTGCATCTTGTATGCTTTGTTTACTACAAAGTTGATGCTTTTACTGTAATACAAGGTGTCATCTGATTTCCATCTAGCTGTACCGGGTTAATATTTTCTCAAGAGAGCATTTTCTTGGCTTTGCGGGCTGTGTGGTGATGTGAAATGACTATCAAGTTCTAGCTGTCTGCTGTTTCCAAATAAAGGAAGACAGAGTGCTCATACTGGCCTTAATACTATTTTCTATGCAAATTTTAAAAATGAATGAAGACTCACTGACACATTTATTAGTGTTCAGTTTGGTTGCTGTCTGGAAGGTGCCAGTGTCTATAGGATAGCAAACAATGACCACTTTGAGCCAGGCCTGCCATTTTTGGCTGGCATGTAGGGATGCTTAACTTCTGGCAGAGGCTTTGAATATCAGGTATCTCAAAACACAAAGTTCCTAAGATTCCCCATCTCGCCTGTCTGTGCTTGAATGCTGAATTACAGCCCTGAAGAGAGGATGCTGGTGTCATATACCTCACCAACGTTGTTCTTGTCTCCACCTGCCTGTGTTCAGAGTTCCCATTCAGTTGATTTTCCTACAAGAATGCCAAGAGCTGAAAGTGACTGCTGCATCTTTTCTCAAGTCATGCAGGTGTTAGTTGTTCAGTGTTGAAGGCTGCCAAAAGTAGGCAGCTTTTTTTCTGTTTCAGCAGTTTGGTTTGTTTGATTTTGCACATTTGTCCTAAAGGAAAAAAAAACCTATCAACTGTATCTAGAACAAGGGCTATAGCCATACTGAGACTTAACTGGATTAAGTACCTTGATAGCTCATCTTCAAAGATGGAAATGGTTTGAAAGCCTCCTCAGTCTGAGAGTCTCTGCAGTGTTCCCTTCAGGATCAGTTCTTTATGTGTAATGAACAGGAAAAACCATGTTATTCCCTTTTTTTAAAACACAGTTTAATAAAAAAACATTAAAACCTTTCCAGTTAGGATGAAAAATACTGCCTGCAGGAACTGTAAAAGTGCATGCCATCAAATATGATATATATGCACAAATACCTATAGGCTTATTAGTGCCTCCATAGTGATGTGCTGTCAGCAGTGTATTTCTACTGCATATGACCTTGCAATATTTACCTTTATCTAAAAGGAAAAGAGGGAGGGAGAGTTAGTCAGTGAAGCTTGGGTATCTCCTGTAACCTTTATGGAGGCTCTGCCAACCACTTCATAACAGCCCGTAGCACATTCGCTCTGTGTAGGACTCAGGTTATTGAAAAGCAATAGCAGTAAACCCTATGCGGCTGGATGTCACAAGAAATAGGAGAACTCTCTGTTTGCTCTTCATTGTTGTATTACAGCTTACATGTCTGCTGCCTCCACTAGCTTATTCCTAGGGGGGTTTATTTTCCATCCTTAAAAGAAGGCTGTCAGACTGATTTAAGGCCAGAAGTGATGCTTTCAAAAAAACATGGGTTTACTGAACCTTGGATCATTTGACAGGTGGCCATAAGGTTTTGTTTGAAGTCAAAGAAAGCAGAATCTTGTCTGGGTTTAAATAACTTATCCCATGCCACAAGTTTTGGCAGCCTTGTGTTAATGCCTCAAATTAGGAAAGGAAGGCAGCGTAGTCATGCAAAGAAAACTGACCTGCAGGTGAAATGCAAAATGCAGGCAAATTACGTGAATGGTGTAAAAGTGAATTAACAGGTAAGATCTTTCCTTTCATAATAATATGGTGATTTAAGGCTTTTAAAAGCAGCCTTATTAAAACGAAGTCCTAAGCATCTTTCCTTGTCGCTCTGTAGAACACCAGTGACCTTTGTGAATTTAAAGACAATATGGGTGGTTTTGCAGAAGTACCTTAAATTCACTCTGCTTACTTTTGACTTTCATCTATGCCATACTGCATAAAACACTGCACCAGTTTACCATAATGCATCAGTTTGTGAAATGAGGTGTTTCTACTAGTGCTTCACTAGCAGGTAAGTCATCTATCGTCAGAGTGAGAAGCTGAGGGCAAGGATAGTTGTATTAAGGTGAGCTGTCCCCACTCATGGGTCAGATCTCTTTGAGCTCCTAAATCACTGCTGTACTTCTTGCACATGCTAGCTGATGTACCTGTTTATTTCAAAAGTAACATTCTCTGGGTTTTTGCTCCGTAGGGATAAGCACTAGGAGACATTTAGGGCTTAGTGCAGATAGAATCTGACAGCACTGAGATCAAAATCCACTGTGTATCTGGAGTATAGGAGCCACACAAGTTTCCTTTACGCTACCTCACCAAAAGGCCTTGCTTTGGTACTGATAATGGTAATGGCTTTGTGATGAGGACTCACTGAAACCATCAGCAGGAATCACTCTGTCAGGCAGAGCCAGCTTCTAAACTCGAGTGCTGTCCTGGGCTGTGTAAAATCCACGTTATGAGCCACAATCCATTTCCAGTTCACCCTGCCATCCAGTCCTTGTTCTGTTATCTCCAGGCTAAAACTAGAGCAGGGAGGTAGTCTTTTAATAAGACAGTAGTTCTCTCAGTCTACAGCCAACAGAAAACAAATAGAATGGAATTTCTCGTTTATGCTATATCTTAGGGAACTGAAAAGAGGATGGAATAATTGTAACCAAGATAAATATACAAGTCATAACCTTCTTAGCATAACTATGCCTGTTTCTAGAAAATTAGAATGTCAATGAGCTAAAGGTAATTTGTTCAGGACACCAACAGAATAATAAGTCTGACCATTTGATTTTTTTCTCTCCTTAGGTAGTTTCAGTAAGACTGAAAAGTGAATGTAGTTGGTCAGAAGAGCCTTGTACCAGTAACCTTTGCAGTTACACCTCCACCCACCTCTCCCCCAACAATAATGTATGTAACTTCCTCAGTTTGATTTTGAGGCAGAAATGCTTGGTAGGGCTGTGATGACATTTCAGAGACATTTAAGTATTCTTTTCTGATTGTTCCATGAAGAAGAAAACTTCTATGATATATAACAGTTAGTGCTGTTTAATTGAATTTCATGTAAAATTTCTCCGTTATAGCTAGGCTTTGTGCTGTCCAAATTTGTTATTTTTTAAGATAAACATTTATCTTTTGAGAAGTAGCATTGATTTAAAAGGCAAACTGAAGGTAGGATTACAACATGTGAGATGATTGGCATGCCCTGTTCAGTGGGCAGATCCCCTGTGGCTGAGTTTTTTGGTTTTAGAGCAAAAGAGCTGTACAGTCTTTCATCCGTGATGTTCATCTAGAGCTTGAACTTCTACAGTTTGTACTCATGTGAAACCCACATTGAAGCCCCATGGGTATTTGCCCGCAAGAAGAGTGGAGGGCTTGGTTGTCTGTACTGGAAAAAGCAGTGTCCTTATTATTCCAGTCAGTTCACTGTATTCAGAGGCCAAAAGTGTGATAGGCAGTTTGCAGAATAAGTAAAGAAGAAATGGCTCTTCCTCAGCAGAAATGTGATTTCTAGGTGAATCGCAGTGCACTCACGGTAAGAATAGCAAACTGAAGAGAAGAGATGAGGCACAGGAATTACGGTTTGATATTGTATTTTGAGATACATGTGCTTTAGTGGTCACTGTTGACATGACTGAAGCTCCTCTTTGTTTCCTTGTGTGCTGCTATCACTGTCTGTCCGTTCATAGCTGCCAGCTGTCTTTTCCCTCATTCTCTTGGACTCTTTGATCAGCAACTTTCTAAGGTAGTATTCTCTGTAAAGAGGTCTGGCCTTCAGTGAGGTTCCTAGGCCCTGTAAAAAGAAGTACTTAAAATGATCCATTGGTCTTCCTTGGTACACATTAAAGCATTTTTAGAAGGAGATGACAACACAATCTAGTGACAGATGATACTGGGAAGGTGGCAGTACTCAGTGCCTTTCTTTTGCTTCATTCTCAGGCCAAGACTGCTCCCAGGCCTTGGCATGTAACATGGCTTCAGGAATGGGGCAGCCAGCACTGGGAGAGCACCAAGTTAGGGACTACTCAGAGAAGCTGGATGCATTCAAATCCCTGGGACTGGGTAAACCCAAAGGTGCTGTAAAAGTAAGCTGAGGTTAGTGTCTAAAATCTATGAGAGATCATTGCAATTGAAGGAGTTCCTTGACAACCTGAAAAGACTAGCAGTATGTTCATTTCTATGAAGGGCAAGATGGAGGGCTTGGAGAACTACAGGCTGGTCTGCCTCATATCAGTCCTTAGAAAGAACGTGGAGCATGTCGTCTTGGACACCATTCCCAAACAGGTAGAGGACAAGAAAATAGTTGGGAATAGTCAGCATGGATTTGCCAAGGATAAATCATAGGTCACCAGCCTGATGGTCTTCTGTGTCAGATGACTGACTGTGTGAACAACAGAGGACCATGGAGGTACTTCACCTTGTCTTTAGTAAAGCTTTAGGCACCATGATCCCCAGCACTCTCATATGGGAGCTGAGGAGGTCTGGGTGAGTGAACTGCCTGTTGGGCAAGTTGAAAACTGTCTGGGCTGTTGGGCTCAGAGGCTAATAATACTTGGTGGCTTCATGCCCAGTGGCAGCCAACATGGAGCAGACCTGGCTCCAGAAGCCAGTATTGGGGCTGGTAGTGCTCAGTATCCTCATCTGTGACCTGCATGATAAGACACTGGTCAAATTTCTAGATGATCTTCAACTGAGAGAACAGGGGGCTTGGCTGATGCACTGAACGGCAGAGCTTTTCTCCAGAGGGACCTTGGTAAACTTGAGGATTGGGCTAATAGAAGCCTTGTGGAGCCACCAGAAGTGAGAAGCTCTGCCCCTGGGACAGGTTCTGCCAATGCAGCATCCCAGGCTGGGAAGCAGTGGCCTGAGTAGTCCTGCTGAAGAGGACCTGAGGATTACGGAGAACCCAACCCATCACAAATAGGGTAGGCTGCGGTTCAACCCAAAACAAGGTAAGAGGGAAGGCAGCCAGCACTGAGAGAAGTTATTATCTCAGCCTGCTTGGTGGTGGTAAGGCCACACCTGGGTTGCTGTGTCCACCCTTGGCTCCCTTTCCCAGGTCAAGGGGGATGTGGAGTAACTGGGAGAGCCTAGTGGGAGCTCCCTGTGTGTTCAGGGGCCCACAGGACATAGCCATGTAGAGAGATGGGTGGAGCTGGACTTGCTTAGACTGGAAAGAGGTGTCTGAGAGGTGAGCTAGCGGTGGCCTACAACCACCCAATGGAGAGATATGAAGACAGCAGAGCCAAATTCTTCTCAGCAGTAGCAGATGATACAAGAGGCGGTGGTGAGAGTTTGCTGTTTGGGAGGCCCAGGTTGGACTTCAGGGAAGACTTTCACCAGGAGGGGGGTGCAGTGTTAGAACAGGTTACCCAGACAGGTTGTCGAATCTCCATGCCTGGAGTCTTTTGAGACTTGGCTGAACAAAGCTACAGCTGCCCTCATCTAATGTTGGTGATGGTCCTGCTCAGAGCAGGACGTTGGATGGAGACCTGCAGAGGGGCCTTCCAGTTCATGTGGTTCAGTGATCCTGCTGTAGAACAGTGACAGCAGTGGGCAGGTTGTTTCCTTCCTTCTGCTGGAAGGCCTTCCAGAGGCCAGAGCTGAGACCAGATAGATGGAGTCCAGTCTATTGAGATCTGATCTCACCAGTTCATGTAGCCTTCATCTGAACGATCCTCCTTCCTTCACCTGTGCCACTATCTTTAGAGTAGAAAGGAGAATCTGTTTTATTTCATGAGCAAGGCAGATTAGGTAGAATTTTAATTAAAGAGCTAACTGCAAGAAGCAGATGAAACCAGCTCTTTCAAATGAATGTTGCCATCATAAATAATATTGTTGGCACTTGAGCAGTTCAGACTACTAATTCTATGTGATGCCTGATTTTACTGCATTAAGGAGGCAAGCCCCTCACTTTTGTGCTATCTTTTCCAATTTGAAAAATGGATTTTTAGAGTCCTGAGGTTTAATCAGTTAATGTTTGTACAATGTTTTGAATTTATAAAATGCTATCTAAATGTGAAGTTTAACTGTGTTGTTGGAGAACACTTTTTATAAGGGATCTGAAGGCCCAGAGAAAAGTCATTATGTGTAAGCTCCTGGACTCCTGTTCTCTTTCATTGATTGCCACGTCATTTTTCAGCATGTCTGTCCACGTTCAGAGAACCTCTAACCCATTGTCAGACCTAGGGGAAAGGGTTATTGTCCACTCACTTCTCTGCTTCTTGACAAGTGGTGTGTGGGTGAAGCTTGCTTTTTTCCTATACATGAATGTCAAGTGGGTTTTTTGAATCAGCAGGAGGAAAACCAGCAGCCAGTGCAGTTTTCGCAGGAGAGTAGAGTGGTCCTCAAAAAGTTTCTGACATCTGCATTTCTTTCCATCCTATAATTGGTGTACCAAGCCACTCTTCTCCCTTTTCATTCCTGCAACGATGACTTAGGAAAGCACAGAAAATATGAGGAAGCTCTGGAGCTAAAAGATGAGTGGAAAGGGGTCTGCCAGACAAAACTGGCATGCAGAACTGATAATTGATTACTGAAAGGCAGATTTGGGATAGAAGTGGCATGGAGACTAGAGATGGAGGAAGGATGGCTGAGCCTCAGGATGGGCAGGGATTTGGCGACAGATGCTTTATGCTATCAGGCATTCAACAAGCTCTGGATAGGATCATCACCTTTCCCAATACTTTTGCGGAGACTTGGCTGACTAATTGTCTCCAGGTACTGTGTGCATGGATGTACATGTATGTATGTAGAGGAGAGGCTGATAAGGACAGATTAAAATGTATGAGACATCAAAATACACCATCTCTTCAAGATGTATCTTATGTTATCTGTGGACCAATTTCATGATTCTCCAATGGTCTGAGTTATGACTCTTGCGCACTTAAAGCTGACGTGATGGCAGCCTCTATGTGATGAGTTTAATTCTGGCGCAGAATGAAAAAGGAGGAGGACTACACTAGCTAGTTTTAATTATGTGCCTCCTCTTGTGGCTTTTCTAATTCTTCAGGGGAATAACTCACATCACTTGCTATTTGTTTAATGTGGTCTCTGACATTACTGAACTGTGAGTTGTTGCAATACCCGTTCTGTTCCAGGCACGTTTCTATTCAGGTACTTGTACGTCAGAGTATTGTCAGACTTCTTAATTTTTAAGCTTTTAGCCTTCTGAATGTAATTGAATAAGCACACTCGAGAGCAAAGTGGCAACTGGAGGCACAGCATTAGGCTTCCTTTCACACCCTCCCCTTAACTACTGCGCACATTATGAAGTACTGAACAGGCGTTTGGCTTCTCTGTTTTTATTGGCAGAACCAGCTTCCTTTTAGCTTTCCCTTTAGGTCTGTCTGTCTGTGTTGCTCGTGATGACAGAAAATTCTCCTATCCTCTAGTATCAGAACAGAGATCTCAAAAGTAACTTACCATTCGCCTCTGTCAGCAGCAAAAGAGAAGATGCATATTGGTTAATCAGCTGTGCAAGGCTGAATTATTTAGACACTCTTTTGTCATTGTCGAGGAAAGATTTTAATTTCAGCATTGAATTTTAAGTTTTTAATTAACTAACTACTTTTTTCAGTTCAGTGCTTTTCAGCTGGGAGCAAACACTGCTGAGTCATTTAGGAATTGGGCTGTAACTGCATCTGGCTCTAGCTCCCATTATGGAGGGCAGTACCTGGAGCTTTTAATTGTTTTCTTCTTCCTTCTGGCTTTTTCCTTTTGAAAAACTGGGTGTAAAATGCTTTGTGAGAAAAACATCTTTTAATGTTTTCTATCTAAAGTAAGTAGTGTGATGGGATTCAGCTTTCCATATCGATATGCTAGCGATTATTGGAATTTAAACTGATAAATAGTAATAAAGTTTTATAATAGTGTTCCTTTAGACACTATGCCTGAGTTTAGGGAAGCAACAGGAGAAACCTGTAAAAGAGCTGCCTGAAGGTCACTGCTAGGAGACTGCTCCTTCTGTGTGTAAGGCTTCAGGGTTGCCTCTAAAAGAATAGGTAAATTAATAAGGAAAATATCTGGGACTGGAGTGTGAGAAAGGGGAGGACTCCTGTCTTTCCTAACTTCAAGTTATGTTTCTATAGCACTGCTGCAGTTCCCAAGGATCACAGTGAATACTGGTTGGTTGAGGGAGAAGGTTTTATATGAGTGAAGTCTCTGAATTTAAGAGAAGTCATATGGGGCAAATCAAATTTGCCTGATGCCTTAGTGAGAGGACAAAATTTGACTTTATTTTGCTTTGATGGACTATTGGCCCTCCTCTTTATGTTTAGGAAATGAAAAATACTTGAATAGGTGTCGTGGTTTAACCTGGCAGCAGCCAAATACCACGCAGCCGCTCGCTCACCCCCCCCGCCGGGTGGGATGGGGGAGAGAATCAGAAGGGTAAAAGTGAGAAAAACTTGTGGGTTGAGATAAAGACAGTTTAATAGGGAAAGCAAAAGCCGTGTACGCAAGCAAAGCAAAACAAGGAATTCATTCACTACTTCCATCGGCAGGCAGGTGTTCAGCCATCGCCAGGAAAGCAGGGCTCCATCACGCGTAACAGTTACTTGGGAAGACAAACGCCATCACTCTGAACGCCCCCTCTCCTTCTTCTTCACCCAGCCTTATATGCTGAGCATGACGTCACATGGTATGGAATAGCCTATTGGCCAGCTGGGCCAGCCGCCCTGGCCACACTCCCTCCCAGCCCCCTGCACATCTGGCAGGGCATGGGAAGATGAAAAGTCCTTGACTAGCGTAAACATCACCTAGCAACAACCAAAACACCAGTGTGTCACCAACACTATTCTCACACTACATCCAAAACACAGCACCACACCAGTTAATAGGAAGAAAATCAACTCCATCCCAGCCAAAACCAGGACAATAGGAGATAATTTTAAAGACCTTTGACTTGCAGATCTCAGCTCTGATACCAATCTTGGCCACATGCTGTTTGCAGTTGTTTAATGTCTGCCTTAACTTGTCCATTTGTGTAACGTATTACATGCCCACAAGAGTTAGTGTGAATTCATTAGCGTTTCTAAATTGCTCTTGCATCATCTAGAGAAACGTGCTCAATACCTGATAGGTATTAGAAGTGAAATCCTGGTTCTATTTAAGCTAATAGCAAGAACTCTGATGGACTTCAAAAGAGGTAAGATATAATCCAATTACCATAATTAGATTGTTAAGAATTGTTCAGCTCCAAATTTTGTAATAATTCAAAGGCTGTTACCTTTGTGAATTTTAAGTCAGATGCAAGTATAGCATGTGGCAAATCTTCTGGTGCTTATGCAGTTGCATTGCACTCAGCACTGGAGACTATTCGCATTCTTAGTGTTCAGCACATTTCGGAGTCTTGATGAGGCAATTAAAAAATTCATATAAATAAGCCTAGAAAAAGGCTTTTCTTAATGTTGTCACTCAGGTAGTGCCCAATTCTTCCATGGCTTTTACCAGCTGAGCTCCTGCTATGAGAGTTTTTCTTGAATAGTTAATTTGGAAATTGAGTGTAAAATGAAGAATCCAAAGACCATCTCTGTGGGATGTTTTGTGATACTAGTGGAAATGTTCTCTCCAGTCAGCATCTCCAAAGACCATAAAACTTGATTTAAATTTTTTTTTCTACTGTACAGTCCCCAACAGACATTGACTGTTAATAGTTTTTACAGCTCTAATTTAATCTGGTAGAGTATTGAACTTGTACGTGAAAGGTAATAAAATCCTTTTAGTAGGAAGATGGAGTTTATGTTCAGAATAACAATCTATCAGTTTTGCAAAGGATTGTTAAATTGCTGCTTTATAACTGTGATCAGATTAAGTGAGCCTAGCTGTGTTTTGAGCCTTGCTTTTCAAGAAAGTAAGTTAAAATAACAAAACTATGGTCTTTGGTAATTAGGGAAGAAATCTGCTTGAATTGGCATGGGGACACTTTAATTTGTATCAGATTTCTGGATGTCTGCAGTGTGTGTATTATTGGCTTGGGTGTGTTGCTAAATATTATTTTCAAATAACGTGAACTTTCCTCTTCATGAATTCTAATGCATGCCACTTTTGTAACTGATTTTTATGTCCCATTGCCCTGTTTGATGTCATGTCTTTAGGATCTTATTTGATTGTGTGATATTGGGTATACGAGAACATCTCATGCTGGAAATCCTAGACCTCAGGTGCAAGTTGAGGAGTTGCCTCCATGTGTTTGTTCCAGAAGAGCTGGTTGACATTTTCTGCAGTGAACGCTTTCCTGGAGAACCTTATTTTCCCCTGTAACTTCTCAGGCTGCTGTCTTTTTGGGCTGCAGCCATCTTTCCTAGACTGCCGCCTCGGAAGGGTCAAAGGATGCAATAGGGTGCACTGACCTCGCTGAGCATCATGAGGTTGTTTAGCAGAAGAACCTGACCTGGCTCTTTACTGCGTTTACCCTGAGACTGACTAGGAAGGATCTAGTGTATTTTGGGTAGTTATCAGATGTCCAGCTTTTAAAGGGGCTAGTAATAGGATACTAAGTTTGCCCAGTTCCTAGGGCCAAGCGATGGCTCTGTCTTTTGGACATCTCAGGGTTGCCTGAGCGTTCTCACTGGCATGAGTTTCAGATGTTTTATGCATCTGTATCAGAGAAGGATGTTAGGCCAAAGATCGCAGGAACGGTCGTCTTTGCTGGTGTGGTTTTGAGTCTTACCAGTCTATACCACTTCATTTGAAAGCTTCTTTGGACAGGTGCTTTATTCATAGTGTATCTGTACATGCATAGTACATTAGCATCAGTTTTCTTCTTTACAAATATCTCTGTTACCTCGTTAGTTCTGAACAGCGCAACTTGAAGCTGTCTTCATCATCTCAAAAACATCTTGCTACTAAGCTGATAAGCCATCCTTCGCTTTTAGTGACATGAATGTTAAAATGTTGTAAACAAGCTTCCAAAGGATCAACAGCAATTTTTTTCATGCAGGATATGTTAATTTGTCTTGTAATATTCCTTTTATGTCAAGTGCAGTAATTCCCTGTGCTTCAGCATAAATATCTTTTCATGTGTGTTATTCTGAAGTGACAGCAAGTTGCCAGAGTTGTTACAAGACACAACGCATGAGGATCAGGAAAACCATTGCGTTGTGACTGCAGGTATTAAAAATGTAGGGAAAAATATGACTAGAAGCTGAGTACTACTGGTAGGTTTCTCACAGGGTTTGTGAGTGTTTAGGGGGAATGTGGAAAATAAAGTATTTGCCATTTACACTAGCTGTTTCTGAAACACTGTAGAGCAATATCAGCTCGTAAGGGTTTCAGTCACAAAATGCAAACACAGGTGTATTTGGTGTAAAAGACTGAATGCTGTTCCCACTGCAACCACATGGTTCTGCGTGACGGTGATGAATGAGCTCAGGACCCAGGAAGTGCTAAGTGCCTGGGTCTGTGGCTGTATATCTAGTTACAATGTGATTATTTTAACTGCATCTCTTTAATATCAGCATTGTGCTGTGCCGCCAGAGTCCAATTTAAAACCTGTAGCGGAAGACTCTTGAAATGACTCATTGGTGAACATCTTTCTGAAAAGCGAATAGACCCTTCAGAGTCCTGAGCAGTAGAACATGACACTGGCAGCATGTACCGTGAAGTGGCCTTTCATCTCAGCTTATATCCCTTGACATCTGAATAGCAGCAGAAGTTTGTTTGAAGCTACAGTGCTTTTTCTAACTATTCACCCGGGAAGATCCTAAGAGCCTTATTAGAGCTGTGAGCTAATAGGAGAAAATAAGTGCAAGGAAATTATAGCTGGAACCTTAGAGTCTTACAGGTCTACACAATGATCTCAGAGTGTGCCACATGGATTCCCTCCCATCAGAGAGAAATGCAAGTGAACACGTAGCTTCTAATTTTGCCCAGAAAGTCCATTGGTGTGAAACAGAATATGCTGCTGTCCCTTGGCATGGAGGGGGAATCAATCTCCATGTGATCTTTTAACTCTTTCTAAGTAGCAGTCTCTAATCTGATCCTGGAAATGGTGCTCATATTGATCCCGTGGGAGGCTGTCGCATGAAACAGTGGCAAGCAGTGACTGAGAGATTGTGCCTTTCAGGGAAGAGAGGAGTATGAGGATTTGTGTTCAACATGTATCATTTCTCACTTCAGACACGTTAATTACTCCTTTGTGGGGTTTCACGCCATTGATTTCAGTAGCGTAAGTCCTGTCAACTTTAATGAAAGAGGATTTGGGCCTCTGTCAGCAAGTTGTTGTCTTTGTGTATGTGTGTGTATGTATGCAGTTGATTCAGATATGTCGTGTATGCTTTGGAGACAGCAAATTCATGAAATTGGGTTTGTCTGAATTGGTGTTTTGAGTCTATTTTGTATGTGGAAAAGAGTATGTGCGATGCAAATGTACACTATAGGTGTCAGGCCCGGTTACTATAGGAACTCACTGGTCTGCTCCGTAAGAAGCAGATCTAACTCGTAGTGCGTGAACAGGAATCTTCAAATTCTGCTGTGTAACAAAGCCTCTGCGCTTTCTGTGTGGTTTCATAGCAAGTACTCCCCATTTCAACTTTGGAAATGGTTCCAATAACAGCAGAGCAAATGCGGCTCTGATAGTTCTTTCCTTAGCACTTAAGGACTAGACGAGCAGTAAGAGCAAAAGGAGAACATCTCAGCAGACAGGGAAGTCACCCGTGAGATGGCTGGGCTTTCAAAAGCAAGAACAAAGTTATGTTTATCCTCTCCTTTTTTCAAATAAAATAAAATCTTTAAAAAAATTTAAAAAATAATAAAAAAAAGGTAATCTGTCATAGCTCATAGTATTTGCCTAGGTAGGTGATCTCCCCAAAAGTACGCACTAGGAGGACATTTCTGACAAAACTGCGTATCAGTGGTGAGGCCAACACAGTGTAATAGCCATGTCCTTCGGAGTGATTTTCTAGGCACCGCTTCCCAGCAGCGCGGTGTGGGGCTGTTCCTCCTAGTATCCTGGGAGAGTGTGTCGGGGTAGACCCCACCATGGTAAAATTGTATTCCTTTTAGTAATATAATTTTGTAGGTAGAACTGGCCATGTGATGAGAATAAGCCACAACTGCAGAGTGTGAGCCCTGTAAATAGGGAGTAGAAATATAAAAGCCAAAACAAAAGAGGTTAGAGACTATCTCAAAAATTTGCTGTAGCAGCTAGCCTTGTCTACTACTAGACTTCACTGACGTTTCAAACCTGGCCTCAAGTCAGGGCATAAGAGGGACTATCCTTGGAAGCTCTCTTTATTTAGAACCACTGTGAGAAAAGAAGGAATGAGAGCTGCCTTTGTTTGTTTGTTATTTTTAAAATCTGACTCCCTGTTGCAAGGCAGTAAGATGAGTAAATGGCTCTTGCACCTGGCAAGTTACCATCAGCAATTATTGCAACGCTTAGTGTCTTTCTGCCACCAGCAGAAGTCTCTTTGCTCCCTTTCACATCACAGATTTCAGTGTTCTTATGGGGATGGTACAATTAAAGCTACAAGATTTAGTGCTCTAATTCCCTTTTGTTTGCAACAAAAGGGAGAGACAGGGAAGGATGATACATGTGGCTGGGTTTTTGTTTTTATTTTACTGACCAGCAAAAATACTGTGTATATATAACTGTGACAATAACTGAGTTTATTTAAACTCATCAAACCATTCTGTTAGTAACTGGATTAAAGGCTGTTATTTCACATAAAGGAATCTTGTTATTAAAAATGCTGTGACTACATTTCACTCCTCTCTGTTTACAAACCTCAACATCAGAGCAGGCTGTACCTTATGTATTTCTGCGTGTTTCTTTCAGTACAAATGTTTTCTAGTTTATATATGTTATTAACATGATGCCAATGTCAAGAAAACTGTTTTCGACAAGTCTGTCAAAAATGCTGCTTATGATAAATGTGTGTACGGGAGGGAAACGTGGTGGTTGACAGGAATCCAGGTTTCATTTTTAGCCCTTCCATTATTACCCTGTGTGTGATCTGAGATGAACTGCCAAATAAGACTTTTTCAAAGGGGACATCTGTGAGCACGAGTGCAATTCTCCTGTTCTAAACTGGCATCTGACAGTGAGATATTCAAATCTGAGCTCTTGACCCTCAGTTCAGTGGAGAGAAATGGGAACCACCAAAGGACAATTCACCAGATCCATTTTAGGCTGAGGTGAACTACCACAGTAGCTCAGAGCAGCTAGTTTGCATCTTGTGGTCCACAGCTTAGACACCGAGGTGAAGGCGAGCAGGATCCATTCGTGGCCCCTCCACAGGATTTCTTAGACACCCTGGATCTTCACTGAGCCATGCTCAGTGATGTGGAAGATTATTCCTCTGAAGATTCAACCTTGATATTTTCAAAAACAAACTGCTGCTCCTGCTAAAATTCATGCACGCTTAAAAAGAGGTTTAAATTACAGCCCAGTTGAGCTTTATTTTCTCTCTCTGTGAAATTAAACTGTTCATCAGATCTGCATGTTTTAAGTATTAACGGACAGGCTTTATTAATGGATGCTCCAGGAAATGAAATCTCGTTGTCTTGATTATCTGACTAGTCTTGCTGTGGAATATTACAATTTTTCTTGCTTCAAGGGTTGGTCCCTTTCATTTACCTAACTGCACCTTTCATTTACCAACTACACACCCCAGTGTGCTTGCTCTGTGGACAAATTGGTAAATTGGTCAGCTGCCAAAAGGGAGTAGTTTGACTTACCTGAAATGAGCAACAGTGTGATGAAAATACATTACCTCTGTCCCACTGGATAAGCCTCAGATTGTATTGAAATAGAATTAGGCCAAGGGAGTCAATGTACTGGATAATAATGAAATGTTTAATGTGGATTAGCTGCATATAAAATTAATACATTAGAATGAATTGCTGAAGAAATAAAATTATGTCAGGCCTTTATCCTGACCCTAATGACTTAAAAATGCTGCATTCTTCTGTTTATAGAAAAGCAAAAGTAAAGCTATTGAATTTGTGTTCTTTGTTTGGGTGAGAGAAATAGATATAAAGTATTATTGAAGAAAAAAAAAATGTATATCAGGGCTGTCAAATCAGGGTCGCACTGAACCAAGGCCATAATGTTTGGGTCTGGACCGCACCTGAGAGGTTACAGAGATGGGGATGAAGTCCAGGAAGAATAGGTACATGAAAGCAAGAATCAAAACTTAAAACTCCTTAATCACCTGCCTGGGCTTAACTTTGGAAGTCTCTTGGTTGATTGAGTTTTATTGTTACTGTTTGTTATTTTCCCCTGCCTTTAATATTTATGGCTTTTTCCACTTTATGCCTTTTCTTACGGGAGTTAAATCTAAATGTAATCTTTGTTTTGGACCATCCAAAGGTGAGCTGAAATGTTGCCTGCCTGGGAAGATCTTGATGGGTTTAATACAAAATGGGCAAACTTTCCAAACTAGTTGGCAAAGATAATCTTTGGCTGGGAGGTATGGAGGGGCTGCAGAGTGAGCTGCAGCATAAAAATAACAGGTATTCCTCTGCACTCTGTGAGGCTTTTTGGGTTTTTTTTGTTCTTAAAGCTTTCTTGTTGCCTCATCTGTTCTAGGTTCATTTCTGTTTCTTAATGCATCAGAGAGGCCAAGCCCCATCATCGTGAGCCCTTGGCTGAGAAGCAGCAGTGACCAATGCGTAGTTCAAGTGGCTGTTTATAAGTTTTACCAGCAGAGTGGAGAATATATTGCTCGTGTCCTTCCCATTGACGAAAGCAGCAGTGAAATCTTATCAGTGGAGAGTCCAGAGAAACATGGGTAAGTCTTCTCCTCTCATTTGACTCACAGCTTGAGTTGAGAAGAATCACATGATTGTGTAGCAATACAGCCACAAAATGCATGCTGCGCATCTACCAAGGGGAGCAGGATACCGCACCGAGTAGATGTTTGTTTTGCATGGGTCTAAGTTATTGTAGAAGCTGGAGATTGGTGCTTATTTTATTACACAAAGCATCAGCAAACTACTGGATCCGTGTAACAGTGAGTCTCTGAGTCGACATCATCTTTATTCTCAGTGCTTGCAAGTACAGACAAGTGTGGATACTCATCCTAAGTTTAAAGCTTTTCTGTCTAATTCACTCTATCTGGTTTCTTTTTATTACTTCTTTACCCAAGTATACTATTGGGCTTAGAATATCTACTGAGTCTTTGCAGTTTCATGTGTCTGCATACATTTTAAGTTTTGTCTTGCATTTGTGTTTTTTTAAATGCTGTCTCTTGTCAATAAAGCAGTTCAGAGCAACTGTCAGAGGAGGAAAACTTTTGATCTTTCAAGGATGCAACTGTTTGAAATGTTTTATCCTCTTTGTGTAATTAATCTTAGTTGTTGATGATGTTTTAATTTGTCAGACTTTCTGTGCGTTCTTTGTGGTGGTTTAACCCCAGCCAGCAACTAAGCACCACACAGCCACTCGCTCACTCCCCCCACCAGTGGGATGGGGGTAGAGAATTGGAAGGGTAAAAGCGAGAAAACTTGTGGGTTGAGATAAGAACAGTTTAATAATTGAAATAAAATAAAATAATAATAATAAACTGTAATGAAAAGGAAAATAACAAAGAGAGAGAAATAAAACCCGAGGAAGACATGTGATGCAAATGAACAGTTGCTCACCACCAACCGACTGACACCCAGCCAGTCCCCCAGCAGCGGCCCCCCCGCCAACCTTCCCCCTAGTTTTATTGCTGAGCATGACGTCATATGGTATGGAATACCCCTTTGGTCAGTCGGGATCAGCTGCCCCAGCTGTGTCCTCTCCCAACTTCTTGTGCACCCCCAGCCTGCTCGCTGGTGGGGTGGGGTGAGAAGCAGAAAAGGCCTTGGCTCTGTGTAAGCACTGCTCAGCAGTAACGAAAACATCCCTGTGTTATCAACACTCTTTTCAGCACAAATCCAAAACATAGCCCTGTACTAGCTACTATGGAGAAAATTAACTCTACCCCAGGCAAAACCAGCACAGGTTAGCAGCAAAACAGCAGGAGCTGAACACAGTAAATATTTCAAAATGCTATAGTAGTAGAGTAACTTAGAATTGAATTTGGATATATGTGAGGCTAAGGTTCTACCTGTTCTATATACTGATTTTTTTTATATATTTATTTTTTACTTCTGCTGTGAAATGTGTGTTAAGAAGCATAATTTTTACTAAGCATCTCAAATGTTCTTTGTTTTGATGTGATAGATTAGAGAGTTTCTAATAGCAAGTCCTGCTGGCTTGTGCTTGTAACAAGATGTGATTATCTGATTACTGTCTACAGCAAATTCTATATTTTCCAGTAGCAAAAGGAGAATCTGCAATAAACCTTACAGGAGATAACCTGACTCATAGAAACAGTTTGAGTAGTAATTCTCGTATAACACATGGCCTATAAAAGTGAGGAGGAGAGCTTGTGTATGGATCTAGATCATACTTAGTTCCAGCAACATCATCCAAATTGTAAATTACTGTTGATGTCTGGGGAAAGGTAATTAGGGGAGCTGCAGCAGCTGTCTTCTTCCTTAGCTCTTTGCAAATGCTGTGCTCTATGTCACAGCTAATAAACATGCTTTGTGCGAAGTGCCTCCTGCATTGGCAATGCCGCTGTTCCTTGGCACTTGCAGGGAGTACTGCTGTGTGTAAAATGCTTTGCTGTGCTGCATGGCGGAGCTCTAGCTTGGATCTGTGGGCAGGCAGAACTCACCAGGAGCACAGGCAAGTGCCAAATGTAAGCAGCCTTGAAGGGAAGGGAAAGATTACTTTAAGTACGATAACAGATGCCTACCTTTGCCGTCTGCTGGAGACAATATGGACTACTCAGCTGTGCGTTGCAGTTGCAGATGGAGATTGTCACCCCAAAGAGGGTCTGTGCTTTTAAAGAAGGTGGTTTTAGTTACAGCTTGGCTGTCCCATACTCTAGCAAGAAGTGTAGCTTGCTCCCCAACAGTATTTCTGTGGCATGCAGGGTAGTAAGGATGTGCCTGTGGCTTTCATGGTTTTGTATGGCTGACTCCTTGGTACTGTGTGTGCTATAAAACTTTGCAGTTGGAGCAACCGGCTGGTTCATTTCTCCCCCTCTGGTCTTGTTTCTTCACTGTGAGAGGTAGTAGCTCTTCCCCCAGCTCAGCAATGCAGAAAGGCTCTGATATTGTGCCCGCATAAACGTCACATAGGGATAGTTAAGTATCTACCCACAGACTGCAGCCGCAGATGATAGGATAGCCGGGTTTTTTATCATTTGCCCTGAACCTTCATTCCAGAATTCATGAGTGCTCCTCTGCCTTTTATCTGGAGCGATAATATTTGATTATCCCAGCTTTGATAACAAAACATGCAAATCTCACTTTTGTAAAAATCTTCTTTTCTTTAAATAGGAATCAAGAATAGCTGATCGGAAGTCAAGAATAATTCAATAAAGTTCTTAAATGAACTAGCAATCCTACAGTGGAAATCTGTTCTGTTTAATATTTTATTTTGTCTTGGAAATTGCAAAGTATTGTATTGTTTTGTAATGAATTCTTTGACCGTGCTATAACCAAATGATTTCTAAAATTTTATAAGGATTTTAGCTCTGGGCACAAGGTAATTGAATTCCTCAGTGAAGAGCCTGTGCTAGAAATAAAAACACTTTAAAGTTTCACAGGTGACACTTCTTTGATTCTATGCGCTTTATATATTGTTTTGCAAACAAGAGGTGTAAAGTGTGTGTAGTCCCCAGTGACTTGTATGTGCAGTAGTGAGTCCATGCCATTGCTTAAAATCAAGCTCATAGCAGGAAGAGTATGTTTTAGTGAAACAAATGCACCTGAAGGGTGGTAAACCAATAAATTAATTCCAGGGTGGATTTTCTCATATCTTGAGCTATGCACAGTGTCAGTATCTTTTTACCCTTATTTTTTTTCTTTTTAAACCACATAACCTGAATTACATATATTAATATCTTACAAGGTCTTCACAGTTCACCTACATTTACAAGAGAAAAAAGTAGATGCTGTCAGGTATTACTATTTTATTCAGGGTGAAACCAGGCAAGCAAAGGTTTCGGTTGACAGCACTTGGAGCTGATTTTAAGTAGAATATATGTAAAGCTATGAAATGTTATTAGTCAGGTAGAGACAGCATAGCACCCAATATTTATTTGTTACTAGGGTTCAACTGTGTTGTCTTTGTGTGCAAAATACCAGGTGTGATTTTGATGGATACTCAGCACGCATAAAGACTCAAAGGCAGAACTAGTGATGTTCTGTTTGCTCCTCTGGTCTTCTCTCTCTAGAGAAAAATAGCCCAAGCCTGTGGACTAGAGTTGTACCAATTCCATAATGAGGCATTTCATTACAGAAATTTTGTGTGGAAGACACATATTTGTTTTATTTTCTTACTTGACATATTTCACTGCAGCTGATCTATTGTGTGTAGGAAGAAAGCTAGCTAATTTAAGATACGTTACATAGCAGTGGGATAGGGCAGATGGAAGAGACAGCAGTGATAGCTGCGAATGGTTCCTGAGTGATGAAACACCAGAGGCTGGCAAAGGGATGCTTGTTTTGTATTATACAGAAACTTTGCCAAATACAATAATAACTTTTCTACATAACATTTGCAACAATGCTTACCACTCAGAAGATAATTATGTCCTTGTTTATCAGTTCAACAGAATTGTATACCTTTTTATTTTTTTTTAAAGAGCAGAAAGATCTTACTCTCTATTTAATCTATGGGTTTTGGAACACCTTTGGTTAGACCTTCTCTAATTTAGTTCCTAAGCAATCAGTAGAATTCCTCTATGGGGAACAACACATTATTATATTCTGTTAGAATTAGATTTGTTGCATGATAGAGTTGCTAGATGATCTGACTTTGGGGATGTGTTTTTGATATGGTTAGTCTCTTCTGGCATCCCTTGCAATTCTGTTGTGTTTTACAAGCACCTGCAAATGATACAGGAAGAGAATCAGTGCAGTGCTATCGATCCTTTGTAATGGCAAAAGAATTGTTATAATTCCTGCCATGGAGCACAGCACTTTCTGATTTATCCCAAATACCTCTAGATGTGGGTACTGTCTTTTGCTCCCATGATGCTGTATGCAATCCTTTCTTGTTGCTATTTAATGGACTTCCTTTTTTGTGTTACTGGAGGTGAGGAGGCAGCAAGTACGTTTACGCAGCATATTGGTTATTTAGCAAAGCAGAGTTACTTTCACAATTTGAATGTGGCCTTCTGGGTGCTTGTCAGGCTGTCACTGTGGCCACTGATTTCATTTCACCTCTGATTTGTTTTCCCATCTGTTAAATTTATAATTATAAAGCTAGTAAGATTGTAAATGTGCTTAGTAGAGTGGGGAAAACACAAAGGAGAACTTGTCAACAAGGTCAGAATTTGTAATACAGGATTGAGTTTTATTTCTTTTGATCTTTGCATTTTGGAGAAGTTGGGCAAGGACAAAAATAGCGTTGTTCATTTTAACTAGCGTTATTATTTTACATCTCTACCTGCACTATTAATGGTAAATTGCAGTATTACATACTATATATCAAACCAAACTTTTTAATAAGCCCATAGCAAATGACAGCATAACTTCAATTTGGTCTTTCATTGCAGACCTCCCTTATCACTAATTCCATAATCATGTTATTGCCCCAAAAAATAAAGTAACAGGTGGATCTTAATACTGTTCACGAGTGAAGGTGATTGAGGCCTCCCTGAAGAGGGGAGGTGGGGAAGATCCTCAGATCAGCTACTTCAGCAGGAATTCCAGGATGCCAGTGTTGTTCAGTGTTTGTAGATTCAAAAGATAAGATTTGGACTACTGAATTGAGTTCACTTCTGACATCTAGCCCACATTTCCTGCATGAGCTGGACACACTGCCTGTTCTGTCGTGTTCCTGCTTTTTCTCTATAGAAAAGAGCAGGGTAGTTTCTCTTAGATATTTTTCTGTGTCTTTTTAGATTGTAATTGCTTTATGTTAGTAGGACTTTGTCTCTTCCTACAAGTCCTTGCAACACTTTAGAGGCAAAGGGAGGTTGAAGTTGGGGCACTGATAGATCAACATGATCTGTTCTGTCACCCCTCACTTAGGGGATGTAGACTGTAGAATCCCTGCATAGAATTGTTGGTACTGAACTATACATCTTTTGACTTCAACATACCTATACAAACCACATGAAATGACTTTGCAAGCCATATGTGATTTTTGGGCTGTGAGTAGGACCTCTAGACTAGTCTAGAGTCTTAACCAAACTTGAGATACATCTGAAAACTTTTGTGTAAATATGTGAAGTAAAAGATGTCTCTTAAATAAAACCTGCGATCTGAACATGCATGCATGAGCAAGGAAGCCATGAAATAGTGCTACTCATATAGCCAGTACTTTAGTAGGTACACGTATATTTCTGTACAGAGCACTTCCAACAGAGAAAGAGCACCTGTTTTTGAAGGTTACTACAAATCATGATAGGCTATTCCCTTTCTGGCATCTACAACTTCACTCGAGACTGATTGCATTGATAGATGTCAAGAAAAATAAATGAAGGAATCACTAGCATCTGTCACATTTGACCTTGGGACTTGAAGTCTGAAGGTTATTTCTTGTACTACTGTTGTTCCTTTTCTTGTTCTTTTTTTTTCATTTCTTCTTTTTTTTTTTTTTCTTTCTTTCCAATATGTTCACTAGTCTGTCTCACAGACCATGGGCTTAGTAGAAGGAATTTACTTTCTTGGAACCCTTTAACCTTAAAAGTACTTTTCTCATGTTAGTGGTAATATGAATTTGCTTGGCTTTTTTTGTGGATGGTTTTTTTTTCCTTCTTCTTGAAAAACCACTTTACTAAGTTCAAGCCTTTGTTTTGCAAATGCCTGGACTACAACATAAGAAGAAGGAAGACCAAAGTGTGTGTATTTGGGGTACTTCATATGGGCGCTTTAACTCATTTTTAGGCATGAAAATATGTCTCAAAGAATTTACAGCACATTTCACTCTCCGTTCTAAACCAGGAGTTTAAGTCATTCAGTCTAAACTATACATTTGAGAAATTCAGGTAATCCAGGAAAATAATCTGGATTTATGGATTAATTAGAAACTAAGCTTTCCTGCCTTGGTGGCCAGGCACCACTAATTCTTACTTTTAGAGAGGAAACTTCAATTGTCCTAGACAGAAAATTAGCACTTAAACTTTTCTTGTGCTGTTATCCACTACCCAACTTTTAGTCACTTTCAGTCTGTCAAATTAAATGCAAAGAAAGAAAAAGAGGTAAAAAAAAAGAAAAAAGAAATAAAAAGAGAGGGGTGTCGCTTTTCCTCCTTCCCTTTTCAAAAGATACTGTCCTTGATACCTGTGAAGAATCAGTCCTTTTCATAGCAGATGCTTGTATTTGGAAAGCAGTTTTTCATCTCCACCTAACAAAACTTTGGTTCTTTCAGTATGTCAATTCTAGATCTGAAGAAAGCTTTAACTCTGTTGGTTGTGGCACCTTGAGGAGTTCATTGCTAGTTTGTTTTCAGTGGATGAGGAGATTTTAAATCAAAACTGTTCAGAATGTGTAAGGTGAAATGGAGCCCTTCAAAGCTTTATGAAACAGTATGAACCTGATATACAAATGTCTGCAGGCGTGTAAAGATTGTTTTCCCATTCCACTTGAGCACTAGATTATGTAGATTAAGTTGTCACTTTAGCACTAGAGGTAGGTACATGTCTGTACGCTTCTACTATAAACTACTTAGTGGTTTTGCTGCTGATGAAGTGCTATATTATTTCTTGAGATAAACTTGGATCCTTTTTGTAAATTTTATGCAGCATTGGTTTGCTTTAGAGTGTACCTTATTTTTGCATGTAACCTCAAGTACAACAAAGCAGTAGCTTTAAACTGCTCCAGAAGGATTTACTGTATTGCCAATTGGGATTGGACTGTAGCAGTTTATTTCCTCGTACAGACATGTATATGGAAGCGAACTATTTATTATAAAGAATGATATGTTAATATTACCAGAAACTGAATGTTGAGTCCCATTCACTATTGTGGTGTATCATATTGTGAAGCAACAATATTGTATGACCTCTTGAACCAACCAAAGCCAACCAACATAAGTTCAGTAATGAGTAATTGCAATTACTTTTTTTTTTTTAGCAGTTGATTACAGTCCCAATCAAAATGATTGGAAATCAGTTTGGGGCAGTAGCGGGGTGAAAAGTGCTCTTTCTTGTCTTCTAATACATATTATTAGACAGTTATTAGGTGGCAGTGCTGCTTTTTATTGATGTTTGCCAGATTCAAATGCAAACAGGAAGGCCAAAGTTGTGTAGTCTACTTCCAATTACAATTATAAAAAAGGACAGGGGGAAAAAAAGCCATTTTAAAGTTGAAATAAAAGTAGCAAATGAGGAAAAGGTTTGTCAAACGTATCAAAATTTGGCTTACTACAGAAGCAAATTACTTAATGTGTAGAGAATGGAACGATAGAAGAAAAATAAACTTATTTTTCAGGGTAAGAGTTCAGTTTTAAGGATACCTAGTGGAGTAGCCTTTTCTGCTAAATTTAACATAGTGCTGAACACACTGTAGCGGAGGAGGGCCAAAGTGGTGAGCTGGATGCCCAGTGTGCATTGGCACAAGGATCCTTGTGGCTTCCCAAATATTTGCAGCACCTGTTGGTGTGACCTCCTTGGGCTCTGGGAGCTGCTTCTGTGCATGAAACCCCAGAGGCTGGCACATCTGACCCTGTAGAAATTATGCCAAACTGACCACGGTGACAGAGTTGAGGCAGCCTTAAAAGTGGCTGGTTTAGGTATTTGTTTTTTTGAAACCGAAGATTCCTTAATATAAATTATTTCTTACATGGCTGAAACAATTTCTTCAGACCACTCTGAGCAACATAATCCAACTTTTATACTGTCCAAATCCTGAGCACAAAAATCTGTCATCTTAAACTTTTATACGTTGTGTCCTTCAGAATTATTTGCAGGCTTCTCTTTTCTGGTTATGCTATTCTCACTTTCCAAAGTCTGGGTTTGTTCCTCCCCCCGCTTCTCTCATTCCTTTACCTTGTTTCCCTTGTTTTATAGATCTCTTGTTTTCCTCTCTACCTGAGGCTTCTACTTCAATTTCTAAAAGTCATCCCAAACTAATCTTTACAGCCCCATGTTGACGCTAGCCCGTGTTGCACTTGCTATCAGTGTAGACATGCCAGGATGAATTTCAGTTTTCTAAAACCTAAACAAGCAAACAACCCGCCACACATACACACACCACCCAGCCTCCTCTTCCCAAGCATGCACATATACTCATTTTGTCATCTTTCTTTTCTTTTCTTTTCTTCATTTAGGTGTCCCTTCTGCTATACAGAATTGCAAGCAGTCCCTCCGGGATCCTTTGCTGCGTAGCATCCCAGTATGCTTTCCCACAGCCAAAATGCTTCCAACATTTGTTTCCAGAGACTAGGAAACATGCCTCATTAATATTGCCAGCCTTGTTCCTAGTTATTTTTCTGCTCCCCTCAAGCTAAGCTCTCTGTCATTCTGCTGTTGGCAAAGTTTTGTAACTAGCCTGCGGTATAATTGTTTTCTGTATCTCCTACTTATTTTTGACCTTAAAAACCTTCTCAGTTCTGTGCAACCTCCTCAGCAGCTGTCCCGCCTTGGAGCACGGTTTTGTCATTGTGCACAATTTCCTTGGGACTTTTCTGCTAATGCTTAAGAATCTCCTTCTTATCCAAGGCGAATCTATCCTGTCATAGTAAGTACTATAGAAGATTTACAAGATAGTATACCTCCCTTCAAATTCAGAGAGAAAGTATTATCTAGGTGCTGCTAACCTTGCAAGACTTAAAAATCATGTCCTTGACCCATCCAGCTGCTAAGAGTGTTAGTGTAGCGGTAATGCACTTGATTCTGCATTCTAAACCAGGTCCTCAGGTATCGCTTTTAAATTATCTCAGTTCTGTTTCATTGACTTGCACCACAGGGTTCAAGTCCAGTAGGGCAGCTTTGCACCCTCACTTTAAAGAACACTGTCTATGTTGCTGCCTCGCCAAAAATGGTGCCCGTTATTCTCAAGTGCTGGTAAATCAGGTGTTTTCCACTCAAGAAAGAAGAAAGAGAACTCTGATAAACTTGACCACTAACTTAAAATTTACTTCTGCATATTAAAAAGACATCAAAGATTTATTCAACCGGAATTTGCAAGTTAATTCTCAATAAATTCCCAGCTGGAAAATTGAAGGAAATGAAGGCTAAGAAACTATTTAGATTCTGATGCTTGCTGTGGTGGCAGAGAAGGAGGCTTGGGGTTCTTTTCAGTGATCGAGGAAAGTACTGACCAGGCTTTCTTTCCGCGGGAATACAGTGAGGACTGCGTTGTTTGACACCAGTGTGAAGCACTTCGCAGAGCTTTTAATTTAAAACTCATGCTTCATATTTGTTAACTAGCATTGGTAATACCTGAAAGCATTTTTCTGTCATTTTTCTGTCAAATAGCTACCTTTGCTTTGCAATTTTATTGTTTTCTATGGCACAGATCTGGTACAGTCGAAATTATATTCCTGTAACAAAATACTGTCTCAAGGACTCTTTTTTACTGGCAGTGTCAAACCATTAATGTCAGTGGCTAGTCTGGCAAAAATATGGTTTTGGGTTGACACCAGCACCAAAGGCACAGGTTTGAGACAGGATTGTCAGACCTGCTTTATACACTGCTTTATACAGCCTATTTCTTGACTTGTGCACTGTGGCAGAAGGCTTTTCCAAACACTGTGCTGGATAATGCTTGTTCTTAAAATGAATCAATATAGCGAAGCCATGAACATTCATGACTTGCGTAGTAGCATTTTGGTATCTTGTATACAAAAATGAACAGTCCTCCCCATCGCATTTGGAAGTACTTGCCTTTTCCCTACCTTTTTTGCAAGGGTTGTGTTCATCTGTTTTTCTTTATGGACACTGAGTTCTCTGAGTCACTGAGTACAGTTGCCAGCTCTTTATAAACGTCAGTCCATAACCTTATGATATTTGTTGCCTCCTATATCAGGCTGACTAGATATGATTTTCTATTGGAAATAGCAGCAGTGAAGTTTGTTTACTGAATGTAATTGGAGCTTTTCCTGATCATCCCTGGCTTGGCATGCCGTTCATGCTGATGGATTGAGGCCACAAAGACGCATAATAAAGTTCCCTTTGACAAGACAAAGCTATTCTAATCTGGGACTTGAACCAGCAACACTGTCTGCCATCCTTGATGAACTTCGCATGAGGATGAGACTGCAGAAGATCAGCGGAAGTCTAAATCTTTCACGTGGCAATGAAGTTTTTATGACTCTACTTCATCTAGCAAGGAATACAAGCAGTAGACTAAATGAGACAAACTCAGCTGTCTCTCGTATTCAGATCAGTGGCCAGTTATTATGATGCCTTTATAACAGAAGAAAATTACACTAAGGGGAAGATTTTATAAAAATATCTACATTTAAATACTTTTTAATAAAGAAGCCAAATAATCTGACTTTCTTCAGCAGAAGAAAAACACAAAGTGTAGAAAAACTTTCCCTGTGCAGTGTGCTTGCTCAGAGATGTTAAGATAACTTTTTAGTTAAAAGTTTGCTATCAGAACATTATGTGCAATGGATGACCTGGTTTTTTTTACGATGTTAAACACCACACCAGAAAATAAAAACATGAGATGATCCATCCATATATTGTCTTAGTTTGAATGGAGACAGTGTTCTCAAATCTAGCAACTGCTTTTTGCATCTCTACTCCTTTTCTTTCTAAATGCCTGGCTTTCAGGAGGCTGTGGTGTGGGAAGTGTGAGCTAATGCTTTTGACAGTTCAGATCCATATCAAAACCATGATGATTGCAATTTGTTATTATTTCATGCCAGATGAGCTATTCAGAGGCTCATTTCTTGGAGGTCTCTAGATAACATCTGACACAAGTTGATTTCCTTTTTTTTAAAGCCAATTGTCAGGGAACTTGGGCTTCTTTCATTCCTTTAGGCAATTTCTCCAGGTCAAGGCTGGGGCATGTATCTGGACTGTCTGAAAGGGAATTGACTCTGCTCTTACTATTTCTATTTTAGATAGGGGATTTTGATGGCCAGTATCAAGGCAGTTGCAGTTGACAGTGCCTAGTAAAACAGCCCCTCTCAAACAAGGAGAGATACCATCAACTTCAATGTTTATCAACAATCAGACCACTATCAATTTTTAAATGTTTTTTTCAAGAAAATCTTGCTTTCTTTTCACTTATTGCTTGCTGCCAGTATTCTATTATGAAAGGGAAAAAAAATCCTGCATAATTTCACTGACTTCTTTCGTTCATAATTTGAAGACAGGGAGAGTGGTGTTGTTTTGGATGAGAGAATCTGTCTTTACACCAGCTTTTTTATCTCTTCTTGCATATTCCCAGGGCTCACTTGTTCCCTGCTCCCTCTATCTCAACTTACTCTTTCCTTCTAGTTCTGTCTTCCAGGCTTTTCTTCTAAACAGGCTTTCCAGCTCCTCAACAGGTCTCATTCTCTCTCTCTCTCTCTTCATCTTCGCTCCCTGTCTCTTGCTCCTGTCCTGCTTGCCTTTGACTCAGGTATATTTCTTCCCATGTTCTGGGCCCAAAGGCTGGGGGAGGCACAGAGCAGCTGATTTTGCATGCCGGGTCTGGTACTGCCTGCTGCAGCCCAGGCTGAGCGCTGGATACCTTCCCTTGTGCAGTTCAGCTGCCACTTCTGGAGGAAAATCTCTGCCAAGAGGACACAAACATCAGCTTGTTAGAGGCTTGCGAACTGGCCTCGTTGAGGTGAATTTTCACGGAAAGGGCCACACAAATGAAGCAAGTGATGCTATAGCTCTCCAGCAGCACTTTCATCAAGTGATCTGAAGAAGTCTTAAAAACTTTAAGACCCCGCTTAAGTAAGTGGTGGTATACAGATGGACACAATCAAACATTAAAGAGATATTCTAGCAGTCATTAGTGAGGTTGGTGTTCAATAGAAGTGTGGCTGAGTGGCACTGCATTTATGGCATTATTTTTACTAGAAGAGTGCAGGTTTTCATGTGGAGAAATAATATTGCTGTCTGGGTTTTCAGAGTCAAAGGAATTGATTCCAGCAGAGATGTTAATGTGTATCTCCTTCAGCTCAGGTGAGTGGCCTAGCACTGTTTGGGGAGCAGGTGTTAATCTGCTGAATTTCAGCATACACACAAAATCTAAATTCTGCATTTGTTGCAATGTAGAAACACTTGTAGGGGCAAAGTTAAAAGAAGAAAAAATGAATTGTTTGTAGGCTAGGAAAATTCTAGCTCTGCATCTGCTCCTGAGTCATCATCATGAACAGCACATGGCAGATAAATTTCTACCCTGCAGGGGACAGGCATTGCACATACTATTTCCATGTTCTCTTCCCCATGCCCCTCCCAGCTCTCCTTCTTGCGTTAATACTCCCTACTCTTAAGACACGGATGTCTGAATTGTGTCTGTCTAACTGAATTGTAAACATTTCTTTCTCAAATTAATCACTACCCAATCCCAATTTCATGTGCCTTTGATGCCTGGTTTTAATTGCCTTAAAGCAGAAAGCTTCAATGAGCAGAGAAATTAAAATTGCAAAATGCTGATGGCTTTTTTTTAGTTGAGTTATTTGCCTCCACAGTCAACTTGAATAGTATGGTTTTTTGGTTGGTTGTTTTTTTGGTTGGTGTTTTTTTTTTTTAAGCGAGTGAATGTCTTGCTAGTTTTCCATTTCTGACAGAGCTGCAGGCTTAACTGCAATGGATCGGCTACATTTTAGCTCCGGAACACGGAACGTCTTCTGCGTTGCCTACGTTCTGGGAGAGATGTTGCAAGTCAGTGAAATGAGCTCTCCCTTTCTTTTGAAGCTGGACTTCACTTTAGGAAGGAAACTGCCATTTGGAAAGATTGAAACCCCCAATATATAATGGAGTCTCAGGGATGTCACGGCGGGGGCAAAGGCGGGAATGAAGCATGTTGTATCCGATGGAAAAGCCAGAAGTAATTTAGGACAATCACACAATTTCTTTTATCTAGAAATTGTATCTTCCATGAAATAAGAACTTTTCATGGGAAAAGTTCAATTTTGATTAAGTGTTTTCCCTTAGGGCGAGTTAGATGAAACATTGGTTTCTTGGACTGACCCCAAATACTTTCTTAGCTATCTGTTCGGGATTACAGCGGATGTCATTTTGCTGCCTTAGTTCACACGCAACAAAGTTTGTACATCGTTTTTCACAGGGATTGTTCTTCATCCCTCTAATGAGACAGCATGTCTTCTCCAGCCACAATGTGGCATGCCATGGAAGTTGCATGACTTGAGGAGCATCATCATGAGTGCTGATGGGAAAACTATACAAGGAATAACAACACCATCCAACTGTCTGTGTATGGCATACAGCAGTATGGCATCATAAGGGAGTGCAATTGAACAATGAACTGACTCTGAGAGAAATACTGCAGGTCAGCTATATAAAGTAAAGTAAAACATGCTGATAAATGAATATCCATATTTTGCTTTAAAAATGCAACTGTGGTGCTACTTTACAAATTGTTTGGGGTTTTTGAACTTAATGAAGTGTAATAGCAAAGCCAAAGGGTCCCATGTTTTCTCAGACTTAAGAGTAAAGTTACTCTGTGGAGAAAAATCAGCCTGCTGTAGGACAAGTTTATTAATTATGGAGTGAAAAAGAAGTCTGTCAAATTGCTAGATTTCAAATCTGAAATTTGTTGCCTTTTGCTGACTTGTTTTGTTACTAGGACTGATATGACTGCTTTTTCCCAGTATTGACTTTTTCTTAATGACTTCTGCTTGTAGTCTTCTGTAATAATTTATGCCATGATTGTGCTCAGTTATTATCTATTGACTGATAATGGAGTTTGTTTTACAAACAACATTCATTGTAATGTAACTGTTCAGTACTGGCACAGCAAGCCGGGGTAATAACTTCGCAGGTTAATGTCATTCTTTACTCAGCTGTTGCTCAATTATCCATGAGAAAGTATCTTGTTTTCTGTTCCTTGCTTGTGACAGCCCTAGTGAGAGTGGTTTGGGTTTGTGGGTTTTTTCAGCGTTTAGGTGTAAAATGGATTTTGATGCCTTTTTACCTCAGAAAAGTATTTTAAACAGCCTCTTGGAAAGTTCAGGATGTTCTTGAGGGGCAAAGACATAGCCTTTATTAACTGTCTTTTTATACAGTTACTCTTTTTGACCAGAATAGTTGTTCAGAGTTGAAGATCCACAGGTTGTCTTTGTAAGGAAGAAAAGGTGGCAATGAGGCCAATGGTTTTGGTCACCCTGTTGATTTGAAAGCCTTGTGTTCCTGAAAACTGGAGACATCAAATACCATAAAAATTTGTTGTTCACAGCTCGTGTAGCCCAGAAGCCTCTCTAGTCTTGTTTCTGGACCACTCTCAGTACTTACTGAGCTATGTTTGATGTTTGCTCTTTTCTGTATATGATATTCCTGGTTTTCTTCCTCGTTGTGTGTCTATCCCTCACATGTGCATTATACTATATGCAGGAACTGGTCTTTTCTCTTCCACTCCCTAAAAAGTTACCGTTTTCTCTCTCTTTCTCTTTTTGCTTGACTTTATATGGAGTGAGGGATTTTTTGTTTATGGGCTGGTCATTGCTTGTGCACATAATTTGTGCGTGTGTGAGAGACACACACACACACACGAGCATGCACGCACACCTTTTGCTTTCTGACTCTGTTTCAACCGTCTGGTGCTGTATCTTCTTGCATCCTTCATCCCGGAATGACTGCTAAAGGATGGCTTTGCTGATCCTTATTCCCTTTTGGAAAAGCCATCAGTGTTATGCAAGTCCCATCCATCTGCTAGGGAATGCAATTCTAAAATTATTTTTTAACGGTGTAGAAGAGGCATAAGCTCAATATGTTTTCAGCCACAGAAGGAGAAGGAAGGGAGGGAGTGTTCCTCCAGCTCATTAATCAGAATGAGAATGAGAAATGGAAACAGCTTCCTAGTCATTTGCTATTTGCTCCAAAGTAAATCTATCTAAATATTAGTGCACTTATGATAGTAAGAAAAGGGGGGTGGCGGGGGAGGCGGGAAAAAAAGCCTTGTCATTAGCTTGTCACGCTCTGTAGCAAGGTACATGGGAGACCAAAGATATATGTGCTATGGCATTTCTGTAATGAAAACTTGAGCAATAAAAGTAGTTTCTGCTATGTTCTGGAAAAGGAACTCTCAGAGGAAACACATTAACAGTATTTCACATTACAAATTATTATTGTATATTCAGCTATTGTTTCAAATGAGAATTGTGTGTATTACAGGGCGAGGGAAGAAAGATATACTTAGTATTTCTTCTGTAAGCAGAATTAAGATTTTATGCATCTGACTATATCAGTTCCACCCTATAAATTTAAGTTAATACTTTCACAGAATGATGAGTCGTTTGTCCCTAGGATACTTGATGAATTTACACATGTAGTTTGGGTTACACTAATAGTGGCTGAATATGTGAATCTCTTCATTTTCACTGTGCTTAAGTGGAAGAAGGTACTCCAGTGTGAAAATGAGATTTGCTGGATATATCTAGTAAAGGGTGGTCTCCCACATTGAATTTACAGACCCCATGTTGTAGAAGTTGGATATTACCAAAAAACAGTATTTGTGCTCTAAGTGCAAAGGTCATTTTTCCCACCATGCCTAAAAATTTTTAATTAATTAAATGCTTTGTTTCATCCACTCCCCTCTCTCCAGCCAGGAGGTGTGTGTGTTTGGAAAGCTGGTTTTTTTCATTACCTTCTTACACTGTAATTAACTTTATGACCTTGCACAGGTCACAGTTGTCTTTACAACAATTTGGAAGAAAGTTTAAAATATCATTGAGAGTTTCTGTATTAACACGTTGCTAGCAGAAAGCTATTTCTGTGTTGTTAGAATGCTGATTTCCTCCTTCCTCCTCTAGCCTCCTTCCTAGAGGAAGAAGTGTCCCTTCTTCATCTACCGTCCTCCCTTGACTGGAGAGCCAAGCAGCCCACCACTTGGGTCCCTTTATGCTTCCAAGAAACAGCCTCCAGTTTTTCTCTCTGAGCTGTGTTTAGTTGGTTCTGACTGCATACCTCAGTTTCCATTTTCTCATTTCTGAATGAAATTATTGATATGTACTTGCACTTTGGAATTTGGCTTCAAATATGTGTGAAAGTGAGAGAGAGAGAAAATATTTTTCTCAGTATGTTAGTTTCTGGTGCATAAATTGAAAAGTCTTAGAGACAACAGTTGTTCCAGGAGTGGTGTGCCACCAAAGTTCCTAGTTCTTTGTTTGCCCCATTAAGCTGCAGAGTCTAGGGGAACTGAGTCCTATTTCCAATTTCTACATTAGCTTATATAGAAGGCAGGAGGAAGAAATGGTGGTTTATTTTAAGGTTCTTCAGTTTGGCAGACTGTCAGGCTGGCCTAAGATTATGTGCAGTCAAAGTAACATCTTATCACTTTGACTGACAAATCACTCTGAACCTGCAGAAGACCTAGGCTGATGTTAGCAGAAATCAAGAGATGCAGTTAACATTGGTTTCGTTCTACTGTTACAATTACTGCTTTCTGGAAACACTCCAGTGTCTTACCCTGCTCACCTTTGTTGTGGCCTGGCAAAATGGGATGCTGGACATAGTTGCCTAGGAGAAGGCTCCAAAGAAGCATTGCATAAAGCTTGCCTTTTAAATCTTATGAATTGCTTGCATTTGTGCCTTAGTGATGTTGTGTCAAGACAGTAGGATGTCTAATCCATATCAGCAACACCATTCCTTCATTTATATTTACATTAAAATTATGTTAGCATCATTAACATCATTATCAGTGTATTCTCAAAATGCTTCTTGTTGAAAGAGATTTGCTAAGTACTTTATTGCTAGCCAGAAATGGTTGTAGCACTCCAGTGAAACGCTCTCTAATTAAATGAAAGTAGTTAATTTTCCTTTTTCTTCCACTGAGATTGCAAGCCACAGTGGCACCCCCAGATATCCTGCCTCTGTACTCAAAATGACAGTGAATTTTTTTTTCCTCTTCACAATTGCCTGGCAGAGGATCTGGGCCACTCAATTTACTTGCAGTCCCACATGTTGTCAAGATACAAGCCCCAAAAGTTCTGGAGAAACAAGGGTGTGTGTGAAGCACTGTTGCAGAATCAATAACTCAAGTGTTGACTTGCCATGAGGTTGCCCATCCGAGGTTAATCTTGGAGCTCAAGGGGGAATGAGGACATCTTAATCAGCACTGCACTGAAGACACATTGTGATGAAACTATGTAATTTAATTTTGTAGAGGAAACGTGGCTGCCCAATCTATGATGCAAGTACAGCATATTACACAAGTGCTTATCATTGTCCAGCTGACTAGAAATAAAGCAGCTTGACTCAGAAAACAATCTAAGAAAGGTTTTTGCATTTGCCTTTTTATTTCCTTCAATATTTCTAATGTTTTGAAATTAGGTTTTTCCTGCAGTGTTCATCATTCCCAAAAAAGAGAGACCAAAGTGGGCTTGTTATGAATACTCTGCTGTTTCTTTTAAAATTGCTCTTCCATGACCATTTGTAGTAGTAAACGCGTTTATAATGATATTTGCAGGAAACACACATGGAGCAGGTACAATCTGAATGAAAACAAACAGATTTTAGAAGATCAAATAGCTGCAGAAAACATGCTTGTTGCTTTCTTCCATAGATGATAACCTGTCAAGTATGGGTGCTATAAGGCTGAATTCAGCAATGTGTGTGAAACACTTAGAGGCTAGCAACTGGAAGAGTGTCATCAGGTGTGCATAGCATCAGTTAAGTGGAGCATGAGGGTTTTAATGTTTAGAAAAATAGGTATCTTATGGTGTATGTCTTCAACAAGGTAGCATCAGGTCTTTTCAGTGCCCATTTCAAGCCCTCTTGATTATGAATCTGTCCATAGAGCTTAGTAGTTCTTCAGTCAAGTCTTAAATCATCAGCCAGGAGTACAGCCATGTTTTAGATGTATTTTGCTTCCCTAATATGCTTTGAAATATGTAGAATTGGGGACTGTGTCTATGGAGTATTTTACATCTTTCTGTTTTAACGTATGCAACATGCGGCAGATAAGTTTGGTGAAAGAAATACGTGGAAATACCTCACCTACCTAAATGTCACACACTCCCCCCCCCCCTTTTTTCTTTAAGCAAAATGGGAAATTGTGCCCAGATCTCCCTTGCAATTTTTATCTTCTAAGTGAAATTTCAGAAAGTAAATTTCAATATATCAATTTCAAGCAGCAGCAGTCAGACAAGTAAATTGTGGATATAGATGTTGATTTTAGGTACTCCGAATGCTGACTGCTAACAAACTTTAACGTGGGGATGGGGGAACATAGTGTGAATTCACTAAGGCAGAAATACAAACTACTAGGGGAACAAAGAAGTTATGCTAATATATGACACGGTTTAGCCATATATAATTTAATGCTTTGCACTTCAGCAACACCTTTCAGGTAAAAATCTGTAGGACTTTATCAAATAGTAAGGATTTTTTTAGGACATCTTGTCTGCTGTGTTACAGATAGCTGATTAGAAGACCAGCAATGTTAAGGGACTGTTCACCACTCTGTATTCACAGCTCAGCAGTCCTGTGTCACAGTTGTGTGTGGTGGTTTTAGACTTAGTCATTTTTGAGCTGTTGTCCTGCTGAACGCTTGCTCTGAACCTTGAAGAATTTTTGACATCACATTGTTTATACTGCTCCTTTTTTTTGTTCTCTGTGAGTGCTCCTTCTTCATCACACAGCCGTAATTGGGATCCCAACCTTCAGCTCTCCAAGTGCTAAAAACAAATTTTGTAATGAGAGATTTTATGGCTTTAGTCTGATAAAAGAGAGAAACAGATGGAATCACTTCACTGTTCAGGACAAACTGTTGCCCACAGCAGGTATGATATCTTAAAATATCTTCCAGAGTTCATTGGGAAATAGGAACAGAGACATTTGTCTGCATGAAGTGAAACCTGCCCTAATTCTGAATATTGGGCAAAGCATGACATTTATAGATATTCCAAAATGTTTGATTCCTAGAGAGAGAGTATAGTACTCTGCATCACCATCACCAAGGAGGCTGGAGGTGTTCTGTGCCTTCAGACAGACTAGAAAAACCTGGAAGACATGCCTGTGAGAATTTCAGATTTCATCATTATTATCCATCTTTCTTGCTATAATGAGTGTAATCCCTTCAACAAACTATCATTGGTGGTGGTGGACTCTTGCCAAGACTGAACACAGGTTGCCAGCACTAGTCAGTATGGTGACATGGATAGAGTATTTCCCTATTAGTTGAAAACGCTCACTTGACCTGCTGGGATGTGTTCTTCCTAGCATTGCTCATAACCTTTGCTGTTGCCTTGCACGAAAAGATGGTAGTCTTCAGATGTAAATAACTGATAGTTTTACAGCATAGGGAGGGTTAGGTCAAACTTGGGATCACTGGCTAGGCCTGCGTCCCTGTTGTTCCCTTTTGTACTCCTCTTTCTCCTAGCACAGGGAATCTTTTTTTTTCCTTGTCAGAATAACAAATAAAACCCAGTAATTAAAATTAAGAGACCAATCCTAAACATTCTGTGCGTAGTCTCTGCTGCTATAAAGACTGTAAGATTAACCCAAATCTCTACTGGTTATAACAGCTACTGACATTCATCTCTCAGAAGTTGTTGATATAAGTGCTCCTACTTCAGGTTTCCTTGAGTAGGACAAGTGGCAGGAAAGCCCTGTTCTGGAAAAATATGCAATACCAGTGGTGCAGAGATACAGTTGTAAAGAATGAAATTTTGAAGTCTGCTGAGCTCTTTTTTTATTCTTTAGCTCTTTTTCACTCACTCACCATTATCAGCTTTCTAATTCAGCGTGATACTTAAGCGTAAGTTGAATCTTCAAAACGCAGAGTGCTGGTGTTGAAAACTTTCATATCCTTAAGTTACATACAGCTTCTTCAAATCTCAAGTGGTCTTTGGAAACTCATTCATTCATTGCTCCTGACTGAGTTAGCAGAGATGTGTCCACTTGTAATCTGCTCAGTTAGGTATCCTTCCTTTCTACCATTTCCTTTCCAGTTTCTAGTGTATAGTACACAGATCTCCCACATGGCATTCAATCAGAAATGCATACAGCAATTTTGGAGGGCATTTAGCCTTCTGTATTACATTCTGCTGGCTGCCAACATCTTGTGACAGATCCAAGCACACAGGTGGTAGGATTGTTGATATGCAATATGGCTTGCCCTGTTTTCCCATGTGGACTTGGAGAGTTGGCCAAACACGGGAATTGGCCCAAATGTGAAAGCTGAGATTTGGCTTTAAGAGTTATTGGGAACACAGGCTAGATTAGATCTTTCTTGGTCTAATTTTGTGTTTCCAGGAGTGGAATGGCTTTTCAAAAAACTTTGCATTAATTTGATGCTGGATTATCTGCTTTTCTACATCTTAGATTTTACCCTATTTTTTACCCTAGTATTTTCTATAATGAGAAACTGCTTTAGGCTTTTAAAGAATTAGGTTAATAAAAGAACATCTTAGGAAAGTTTTTGTTTGTTGTTAATTCATTTTTTACCTTTAGTTGTTTTATCTTGTAACAAAGCCAACACCTTTTCAAGTGTTAGGTGTGTGTTTCCTTGTCAGGCCCTTCTCTTCTGTCCTGCAGAACAGCCTGGGATATATCCTGGTGTACACAGTAGACCCATGCTTCACTACGAGTATCAGCCTTGAGATACTGTTCTGCCTGGCTCCTAGCTGGGATTTGTCTATTCTAGTGGTGTTTGGGATGAGGTGAGTATTGATCCCTCTTTCTGCTAACAGAAATTCCACCATGAAATGAAAATTTTTTTGAGGTAGAAGTATAATTGAGATTGGTATATTTCTATCAAAAATTTTGTTCCGTTACATTTTCATTTTCAGATGAAAACATCTTTAGCCAGAAAATTCCCAACAGTGTCTTCTTAACAAATTCTTTTTAATAATTTTAACATTAGATGCTATTACAAATTTGTCATCCTTTTCTGACCGGGTGGTTTTAATGCCATGTATTACAACTGACAGCTTGTTCGTTAGCATTACTTGTCTCCCAGCTTGTAGTGTTTGGAAGTATGAAAAATCATCGTTACTGTGGAAGGAGGCTTTGAGTTGTGACAACTGTTACAGCTGTGTGTTGGTTTTATGAGGAGTGAGTAAATGTCTGCGCAAGTGAGTTAACAGCTTAATCTGCTCCCTTTCTCCCAACATGACTCACTAGAGCATTTCTGTATGCACTGCTGCCACGTCTCTCCCCAGTTGCTGCTTGATTGACATTAGTCTGTTTGAGCTCTCCATACATGTGTTACCCTCTCTGTACCATACAACTTTTGTCACAGTGCTGATGCCGCTGGGTTTCAGATTCTCATGTGAGATTCCCCTGCAAGAGGATCTGACTCATAGACCCCTCCTGAGATCCATTTAACACACTGAATTAAATTCAAGTAGCTCTTGCTGCTTGTTAGCATCTTCTGTCTGACTGGGATCTTACTCCTTAGTCTTGAGATTGTTTGTAATATTAGATGTGTACATGGTATATCACAGATTTATGCCACTCCAGGGTCCCAATTGCTTTGTTTTTGGGTTTTTTTTTTTTGCTGACTGTGTCTCCATGAAAAGCTACAGAATATGTGGTCTCACTTTATGTTGTGTCCTTAGTGTGCAAACATTTCTCCGCTTGCCTGCTTAGCAATTCATCCTTTTGTAGTAATATATTGTGCTCTCAGTCTTGCATACAAGCAGTGCATTCCAGTGTCATTGACTGAGATGGGAAGAGAACGAAGGTCTGTGTCCAGCTCAGCTGTTGACCTGCTAGATGATCCCATGTGAGGCTTTTTATCTTAATTTCCTCAGCCTTGAGGAACATTAGGACCCTGTTAAAGAATATGTGGTGTTGGACCACCAAAAGTATAAACGCTTGACTACAATGTCTTTTGAAAATGTTCGAGTGCTCACGTGTAGTTGAAATGAGGTCCTAGTTAGGAGTTACTTTCTTTGTTTCACAGAAATCATAGTCATGAGGCACTGCAAACCACACCTTTGTATCTGCTAAGTCTGCCTGAATTTTTGGTTGGCCAGCTAGCAATGCCATTGGGGATTTTCACACCACTTCCACAAGCTCCAACCTCACTGTCTGTAGACTGTTTCAAGGCGTTAGGTTCCTTAAATCGATCTCCCAAGTTAAGTTATATCCTAAGCTTGTGTCAGTTCTTGCCTTTAAGTCAAATTATGAATCCAAAATAGTGGGCATTTGTGAAAACGTTGACCTAAGTAATTAATCCAAAATCATATCAAAGCCCAACTGGAGATGAATGAGTAGCAAACATAAAAGCTAACAAGAAGAGAGTCCGTAAATACTCTAGTAGTACAATTCAGCAAAGTGTTTGTCTGTTGGTAAAAGGAAAAAGCAGAAGTAATGGATATTTTTTTAACTTGAGTCTTCACAAGCAAAGCCTGGTCCCAGACCTCTGTGCCTATTAGTACAGCTTGGAAAGGAGAAGTGCAGCCAACATCAGGGGAGCAACAAGTCAGGGACTGGTTACAGAAGGTGGACATATTCAAATCCATGGAGCTGGATGTGCCCAAGGGTCCTGAAAAAGTAGGCCGATGTGTTTGTGGGGCTGGTGTATAATGTCTATGACAAATTACGGTAACTGTGAAGGAGGACAGCAAATTCCTGATGACTGAAAATAACAAGTGTTATAACAGTTTTTTGGAAAGGCAAGAAAGTGGAGGACCTGGGGAACTCATCAACCCCATTCCCATCCCTGGAAAGGGCGTGATGCACATCGTCATAGAGTCTATTGGACTAGATTACTTCCAACCAACATTTTTATGATTCTGTTGTCTGAAAATGGAACCCTGCTCTCTGATTTTTGTCTCTTCATGCCAGCTAAAGCTCTAGTTTTTAACTCCAGCTGTGTTCTCCTAAATGTTATATGTCATGATGGGCCTCAGATAGTTGTTGTTCAGAGTCAAAATTCCTGAGAACTTTCAGAAAAGTTAAGTCTGAAGCTATGTGTTGCAGCTTAGGTAGTTTGTATTTGGTCTTCATTACCCTTAGCAAATCAATATTCAAAAGTGAATTTCTTTCTTTCTGTGAGATCATTGAGTATGGGTTCCTCCAGTACCTGGGAAGAGCATAAATGCAAGGAATTTAATATCTTGCAGAGGTCAGAAAGAATTGATCTCTTTTCAGTTTATCGTGCTGTAACAATTATTTAATGTGTTACAGGATTGCTGGTTTTTATCTCTTTCCCAAGTATTGTGTAGTGGCTGTATGCTAGAGGCAGACGGCAGAACTAGTGAGATCAATAGTCTGGTACATCTAATGTTCAGGTGGTAGGCAATGTAAGCTTATTTACTACTACTTTAGGTATAAAAATATTAAGTTTAATTTTGCCAATTATGTGTTACAGTTTCATATTGTTAAATGTTTCGATGTATACTTAAACGCTAGCAGCTCTGAAAGGAGGAGAGGGTTCTCAGTTTAATGAGGAGGACATTTTTATCACTGTTCATACACTTCGATTAAATAGAAGATACAGAAATTTAAGATTGACTATTGTATTTTCAGGATAACATAATTAACAATAATTTGCTCTTTTCCTAATCCAGTGAATACATTTGAGAGATAATATTTGTGAAATGCCAACGTTCTCAATGAAATGAAGCCAGTGTAATCACGTTAGAAAGTGAATTTCACATGCCAGGACTGTATCCGTTAACACTAAACTACTGCCCCAGCAATCTCACGCCGTAGTTCCTGAGCCTCTGTCTCTTACCTGCACCTTTTACTGCGGTATGGAACGTCAGGGAACATGGCAAGGTCGGGGCTCCTGTCATCTATGTCAGAGCTAACCAGTCCTGGATAAATCAGACTGCACGTGAAATGGAAGTAATTTGTACTGTAATGTAGAGATTCACTGGAAAAGTTGGTGCCAAGGCTGATTTTCATTCTTACACTTCATTCCTCCTGTGCCCTTTTGAGTGCCTTCCTGGTCTTCTGCTTTAATACAGACCTTGGTACGAACTGAGCAGACAGAGAGTCCAGGCTCCCACACTGGTGGTGTCTGCTGCTGTGTGCCAGGGCTGCCGCTGCTCTGGGCCCGCGGGCCTCAATCTGGGACTGAATGCCACGTAGCCGTGTGGCACGGGACTGGGTCTCGCTGGCAAGCCCAACTGAGGGGGCAGGACTTTGTAGCAAAGGCCTGCAAAAGTGTGCAAATGGCACTGAGTAGGAGTTAGCGCATGCTGTGGCTGCGGCCCAGAGTGGATGAAGCTGTCATGCTACAGTCCGCTTCTGAATGCCTAGATGTGTGTGTTCTTTGAGAGCGCAACTCAGACAGGACTCTCGCAGGAGTTATTGTACTAGATCTGTGCCACCTCTTGGCTGGGAATCACCCAAACTGTCCGACTACAGAAACAAACGTGCTGCAGGAGAGGAAAGGTACTGTTTCCCTGCCTTCTGTGCAACTGCAGTGAGAGAGTGGCTTTATTATTTGAAAATTAAAAAACCCAACAAAACAAAACAAAACCCCAGAACCTCTGTGCTGTTATTGATCAGCTTCAGCATGATACCGCTGCTGCTGGCTCTGTATTTATGTTCTCTCCAACCCCATATATTGCAATTCTATCAACAAGAGTGATCTGTGAGGATGGAGACATGGGAGAAAATACCCGTAGGGTCAGCATGTCATTGTGGAGGAGAAGGAATCATTGTTGTGTTTTATCAAATCCTCAACAGCTTGGTCTGCTGGGGATAAATGTTTTTCCTTTACTGCTCTCTGGAATCCTGGTATTCTTCATCCAGCATGATCCCGTGGTGTGCAATTGAATTGAGATTCATACAGTCTGGATTGCCATCACAAAAGCATATTTGAGGAGAATTGCCTGAAAAACTTGCCATCTGAGGGAGGTGTTCACAGGATAAATGCTTTCTCCAGCTTCAATTACCTTCAAAACTAAGTCAGTCGTTGCCATATCAAATATACCAAATTCTGTTGGGTAACTACCAGCATACCGGTGGTCTTGTTGCCCCTGCAGGCAGGACTCTGGCCTCACCAGCCATGACTCAGGGAGAGTCTGCCTTGATTTAGTCATGCTTTTTCTTCCTTTTTCCTAGAAAGCCTTGGGGAAATGCTTTAAGCTACAGATGCTCTAGGGCTGTAAATCAGTGCCCTTGCCACTGAGTTCTGCTAAAATGATCTTTTCAGGGGTGGTGGCAGAGTTTTGGTTTTCTTTCTTCTTGTGTCGTTACAGAAGTGATTAAAATTGGGACATTAAGTGAAAGCAAAGTTAATTCTCACACTGTGAATTTTGAAGTATATTATTTTTCACTCGCTTCACTAGCACATATCAATTTGCAGCTGTGGAAGAAGGAGGGGCAGGAGCTACCCAAGCATCTATAACTAATGCCTGCTTGTATTGGAGGTTAATTGTCAGATTGCCTTAAAATATCTGTAATTTATAATGATTACTAATGGAGAGTGAGGCTCTGGTTTGAGTTCTTATATATGATTATCTGTTCAAATTCTTTATTTTGTGTACCTAGTACTTTTAATTAGACTATAAGCTTTATAAAGCATACACTTTCATACTAAATTTCTCTCTTGTTTCTTTTTATTAGTCATATTTCTGCTCCCTAGTATTCATAAATCATGAGTCTGGCTTGAAAATAGTACTGTTAGCAAGTTCTGTTAATTTGCCTCAAGCTTTTAAAACCTTACCTCACATTTTTAAACCTTTTTTCCCCAAAGCAATGATGACTAGAAACTTTTAAAGGTAAATAGTTACTCGACATTGAGAAAGACATCAAATACTGCAAGGCTTGTAATGAATTCACAAGAGATGGCAAGGCAGAGCATTTTGAAGATGTAGATGACTATGTACCTATTACATCCACTTTTCTAAATTATTAGTAAGTAGCTGTGTACAGAAAGTGTCACTCAGTAGTTGCTCATTTTCACATTCAAGCATCTGTCTTGCTTATAGCCCGAGGGGTCTGTTTTGGGTGCAAATGAGGCTTCCACATTTGAAAGCCTGGCTGAAATCTATCATGCGATCAAGAGCAATGTTTTCTCCTTATCATAACAGAAACCATTTGCACTTAGTGCCGACACTTTTGCTTGTACTTTTCTGATGGAAGACCAAACGCGTTAAATGATCAGCAAAGCGATGGTCTTATCCTCTAGCTGCTAAGTTGACTGCTCCTTGCGGACTGCAGCCCAACATGGTGTTCAAGCTTTGTGTCAGATGTCATTGCCACAGTGCAGCCCCGCATTTCATCTCTGCTGCTGCCGACACATGACTGCATCTGGAAAGACGTAACGTGCAGCTTTAACAAAGTGTGCTTCATTTCTGTGTTAGCGCACAAATGGGAGTACGTGCATACAAACTTAATGAAAGTGTTGAACCTCTGGATCTCAATCCCAGAGGTCTGGGATGACATGGGAGGAGGAGGAGGGCCTTAATACAGTGCTATGGCTTGTAGGTGCTACAGCAGTACAAATACTAGTGATTAAGTAATAATTCAAATGTTTCAGGGATTAGCCTGAGGTTTACAGTCATTTCATGCATGTGTAAGGACTTAGGAATTTAAGGACAACTTGCATTTTGTTTTCCAGTTGTCTGTCAATTTATGTGGTTCAAAGTTCAAGGAAAAGTTGGAAAGGAATTAGCCTCTAACTATGAAATGCAGCCATTTGTGATGCTGTGCTTTTTGGGTTTTTTTAACATAAAATGCCATTTTTCTTTGATCAAAACTGAGTTAAACTTGTTTTCTATTAACAGCAACGGAAAGCAGTTAGGCTCATTCTCTTATTCTTTGCACTTTGCAGGACTTACAGTGTTTATAGTTTCCAACTGTACAGCGTTTTACACTTCCTGTATTTAATTTTGACTTTAAAAAAGCCCCCTAACTTCCAGAAAAAAGAAAATTCAGTGTAAATATCTGTAGTCAGGGAGATGTGGTTTTAAACATGATATATGAAATACATCATTCTGAAATACTTGTAAGTCTTTGCTTACTGGTTGTCATATGGCATTAGGCTACACCCTCAGCGAAATGTTCACTTTTTCATTCTGTGCGGTGTCTGGTGTCTGAAGCAGTGCAGCCTGCTTCAAGCTGTAATGACTTAGCACGCTATCTAAAAATGTGCTGACTCTGGTTGCAAACACAAAAGGCGTGTGATTTAAAACTACCAATAAGTGTTTGACTTTCTGTCCCTCCAAATAACCATTGAAATGGTAAGCTTTTTGCCTAGGTACCAAAACAGTATAAAGCTTATAAGCGTTTTAGCTACTTTTTGCAAATACCAGGAACCAAGGCTTGATAAGCAGAGGGAATTTCCTAAGGTTCCCACATGCCTGAATTGACAGTTGTTTGGGTTTTTTTAGCTGGTTCTCCTTTCACAGGTCTCTGCTTATCTTTATCTTTGTTTTACTTAGTTTTCTCTTCAATAGCAATTTTATTTCTCCTTCAAAAATTGCTGAAAGTAGTGATAAGGTCTCAAAATCTTGGATCCAACCACTTGAACACATCAGTGTCAGGATATTGAATCCCTCTGAATTCCCCTTTAATGGGCTAAATCTGCACGTTCAATGTGAACATCCCAAACTCTTTGGTTGTATTTCAATTTGCATTCAGATCAGATTGCTGGCCATTTGAATCTGTCTACAGTTAAAGCTGATCTGAAAGAAACGTCAAGTACGCATGTCCAATCAAACCGAAGGTATCGTGCAGCATATACCTTGCGATCCGTCATTCTTTTCAGCCTTCCTAAAATTCACTGACTGTATTTAATTCAAAGCAGCTATCTTTATGGTTTAGGAATGTACCACAGTAGGGCAGAGGAGAAATGAGCACAGCTCTCTGTGGTGCTTAGTTTTGGTGGTCTCAAAATGATGGGTCTCAACATATTTGTGGAATATAGGCATATAGTAGAATAGGCAGCATGTCACATCCTTCCCTTGCTTTCCTGCTGTAACCATGTCCTGTCAGCCTGGGGCCTCTTCCTTGGGCTCTGATGGACAGGTCTCTCCCATCTGCATTATGTTCTGCTACCTTTATAGATTGCATTTGTATACATCCCAGGAGCTAAAGCGAAATTGGTACCTAATTTGAAATGTCCTTTCAACAGCTTCTTTGCGCTGCTTACTTATGGTCATAAGTCCCAAGCGGCTTCTCAGATAAGCATTCCAAAAATAGACTTTCATGCTTTTTTTATAAATGTTTTGCGTGAAATGAGGATGAAGAGGAGATGACGAGGATGAAGAGAAGATGACGTGAATCAAGTCAGGCTAATGCGAGCAAAATACCTAGCCTGGAGGGGAGGGCTATGAACTGCTGTGATCCATGCTCACCTGCAAGGGTGATAGAGAAAACTAATTCCACCACACTTTCATATTATTTGTTTGTATGCATATCCAGATGTTGTTACCTTCCTGTTTCATTTAATGTAACTGTATCCTATTAATAATGCAAAAACGTACAGATTTAAAAAAAAAATCTGTCTAATCCAAATTGTTGGAGTCAGAGGCTGGGCTATGGAGTCACAATAGAGTTCACTCTGTCACCTGTTAAGAAAGGGAGCTTAATCAGAACAAAAAGCTAAAAATTTTTCTCCTGGCCTATTGCTAGCATTCCCCTGGCGTGAGGTGACTGAGTATTTAGCATGTAGCAAACTTCTCTAAAACAGAAGGTTTATAGGGCTTGCCTTGAAGAGAACTGTAAGTAGAAACTACTCCCCAGTCTGTAAGTGAAAGGTTCTGGCTCTAGTGGCCTGATTCATTGTAATATTTATAAACAGTAATTTAAGCAAAGTGAAAAATGGAAGGAGGAATTTTAGCCATCTTTAAATTTTTCACTAGCATGTTTAAGACAACAAACTGGGGCTGAGAAATATATAAACTGCCTTCTAATTAAAGTAGTTCAATATACAAAGGCTTCCTGGTGCTGTAACTTTAAGGTACAATATGCATTTAATTATCCCCAAGGCAAAAATGACTTTCATGGAGTGGTGTAATTCTCCCCATACACAGAATAATATGGTTTACTGAACTGGACCAGGCTTTAACAAGGCCTGGAACAGCAGTAATTTTAGTGGCTCCTTGGAGATTACAGAATAAACATTTTAAAATCTCATTTATAGGAAAAGCATTATTATGTTTTTGGTCAAGCCTAATTTATTGTTAACAGGATTATTAAAGTGATATAAACGGAGGATCGTTCCTGCTGGGTGTTACGCACCCTCTGCTCCCTAGTAAGGTTGGCCAAAATTCAGCATCGTCATTTCACTACCTTATGCAGATACATGATGCTCTCACGAGAATAGCACTTAATTTTTTAACTCTTCCATAAATAAAATACTTTATGCCAAATTAGCCCCTCTTGTTTGTGGTAATTTCTTTTGCCTTGAAATTAGAACTAAACAAGGTGTGGAACATGTAAAACTGTCTAATAGCAGTCATTATTTGATTTACTGTTATGACTGCCCTTTTAAAATCAATTAGATTTTTTTTCTGTATTTAGCATTTAAAAATCACATATCTTAAGATTTTTCAGGAACAGGGTCTAAGTTGCTTCAGAAACTTCAGAACAGACTTTAGGTTTATTTTTTAGTTTAACTGTCAAAATCCAGGCATAATATTTGTTCTTTCAAATTCTGTTTGTACTGTTGAAGCATGCCTTTTTTTAGGCAAAGAATCTGAGTCTGGTTAAAAGTTGGACTCCTGCTGTATGTTTCTGGGTTTTGTCCTTCTGTAAAATGACCTATAAAGCCTTATTGACCGAAGATGTGCAGAGTCTGGAGCAAATACTGTATTTTAAAGTATCTTAGTACTGTCTTAAAATGACCGGTAGATTTATTGAGGGACGTCAAAACGTTCCATGTGCTGTATCTCTTATTTACTCTCTTCAGTTTAACTAAGGAAGAGGGAAGAAGCAGAGGGAGAGATTTCTGAAGCTGCAGTTCCCCAGAGCCTTGGGAAGTGGGGGTATATAGCGGCAGCACTAACTGATTGAAATGTTTGAATCCTGTCTCTTCATGGGTCCTTTATGCCCAGTTGTTCCTGAACAACCTGTTAGTATTGTATTTGTTCTTGCCAGCTGCTCATGGGAGAAGTAACTTACCTAGTTACTTCTAGCAACGTACTAGTTATGTCTAGTAATGCACCTTGCAGTACATTAATACTACCTGTGACCTCTGTCACAGGTGAAGAGGGCCAGACAGGGTCAGGTCAAATGTGACTAAGAAACTTTAGTGCAAACTCAACCCTATATTTTGCAGAAGTTCAGGGTTTGCGACTGACCCTTTTTAAGAGAAAGTGAAGTTTTATTTTGGTGTTTCTGGTTCCTTCTGTGACCAGGAGTTGAATAACTCTGAGCTAGGATTTGGAACAGCTTCTCAAGAAATTTCCATCTCCGTTTTCCAAACAGGAGAACTTGAAAAGGTTTACACACTTCTCAGAAGTCTTTGTTTTAAACCTGAAGCTGTGATGTGTTTTAAGCTACTGATGTTGTGGTAAATGTTTTGGAGGTCAAGCCAATCTGCAGGAAGTTCTGAGCTGTGTGAAATTTGTTTTCAGAAGTGTTTTCTCAAAACGCTGCACAGTTTGACCACAAGTTCATCTCTGACCGTCCTTTGGAAATGATTAGTAAAGAACAGGTTACATTGGGTAGTGGTGGCTTTTCTGTCTTGGCTTCCTTCTGAAATTTTGTGTAGCTATTAGGGCACTATCTGTTGCTAAAAGGAAAAATAGTAGGAATGGAGCTTTTTGCTACTTCTGTTTTCATTTGCACAAGTTATTATTTTATTACTTTTCCACTGAGAGTTATCTCAGTTGAAGGAATTAGGGATCGTAGGTGTGGAAACTTACTGTTATTGTTTCTTGTGTGTTGGTGATGCTTTGGAATAGGGATGGCAGAAGTGCTCAGAAATGAGAATTTCTTTCTTCAGGATTTGTCATTTGAATTCATATCAGACATTCAAATAAACAACCCCCAGAGCTCACACCTGAGAGCTAGGCCCCCCTCCATTTCTTCGCTCTTACTAACAGGGAACACGCTCAGGAGTTAAACTTTGATGTCTTGAATTCTAGTCAACTGTGATACGTACAAAGCTGTCTTTTTTTCCCTGGTAAAAGGGAAGGAAAACAAGCAACAAAACCCACTTGTGCTCATCCTGGCATTAAATAGATGATAAAATCCTGATACTAAACTGATGATTATTTGCAAATCTGTAGAACAGCTTAGTAAAGTACTTGCCCGTGTTTATGTTCATATTTTAAATTTGAGAAGGATTAATTTTCCAACTTACTGTCTCTTAAATCAGCTAATCATCAACTATAGAAAATTGTCCATAGCTCTTTGCCTGTGCCATTGATGATGTTTTTATATTCTGGGTGGGAAGTTCATCACCCTTTCCTTTTGCATCAGGAGGAATAGAAATTTGTGTGCACACAAGTGCATATGAGCAAAAGTAAGAAGTGATTGTGATTTTTTTGTTTGTCTGTTTCTGTGAAATGTTCAGAATTATGTGGAGTGTCAATATATCAAGGGAGGGGAAAAAGCATATGACACCTTTTGTTCCCAAGTACTCTGGACACAAATATAAATAACATATGCAATTAACTAAAGTCTCCCTGGGTTTGCATTGACGTACCTGAGTTGTGCATGTCATAATTTTGATATTAATTCCCTTGTTTCATACAATGGTTGTTAGAACCTCAGCGCGGTTGGTAATGTTTCTGGTCTAACAAAAACAGATAAACATTAACCATGAGAATGCAGCAAATGAACTGGTCAGACAAAAACCGAGTCTCCAGGTTTTCATTTCATTTCTGCAGTGACATTTAGTTTGAAGCATGTCTTACACATTTCATTCTCTGATTATCTGTACCAGATATTTACCTCTCTCTGAATTTGCCTCTTTAATTAACTGCAAATATATCTGAAGTCCTCTCTTTAGAATGCTGTTCTGAAGGAATGCAAAAGCATCTAGTACGCTGATTTTAGGTTGTTGCTGCCAGCGGGCCTCTAGGTACAATTCTGTGTGCAGGTCATTGCATCTGATGCTCTCCTAAATCGAGGGGATTCTGTAGGCAAATGCCCAGCCTTTGAACTAAGTGCTGTGTCTTCAAACCTCTCAAAGAATGGGCGTAATCCGCAGCATACCATTGATGGCTTGGGCACTTCTGGTTCAACTGCTTCTTCAAAAGAAAGCAATAGGGAGTATTTAATGCACACAGAAATAGCCTGCGAGCAGGGTTTCTGAACATGACTGTCCTTTAAAAAGTAAAGTAGGGCTCTGCCAGGGAATGAAACAAGACTCTGAACCTTTGTCCCACACCGCGGGGTTGGTGCATCACTCAGCTCTCCTGCCTCCTCCGCAAGGCAGGGTCCTGCCCCTGCTGCTGCAAGCTTTGGCAGGGTTTCCCACAGCTGTAGCCCATGAAAATGAGGGCAGATATATGACTGTTTTGCCTTCTAATGACTCACAGTCCTCCTTATCCGAGACTGGCCTGCCTTTGTGAGTTATGTCATGGTTAACCCATATCCTCCTGATGGGTTGGTTCTCTTTGGCAGGAGTCAGATTTTGGCTCACACGATCTGAGGGCAACCCCTGCCTCGTACCGCTAAATACCTTAATGAACAGGAGAACACAAAATCCTCTTAAACTTTGTCCACTGAAAGAAAGGGATCACTGTGAAGGTTTCATCTTAGTGCACAGTTTTTGGAGGGAGACACAAACATATTCTACAGAGCTAAAAGTTCTAGTTTTTATTAGAGCTGCTCAGAAACTTTTGTACTCCAAGTTTTTGTGAAATACTGGATTTTGACAGAAAAAGAAAAGAGTTTGTGGAAGCTTTCAAAAAACCTGCATACTGTTTTTTGACTAGCTGTAGTTTGCATTTAGACTAATACAGTGCATCTTTATTAATGTTTGGGCCACTTTTTGTAGCCCAAAGCATTTGGGGACATTAAGTGATAAAATTTTGAAAAGCATACCTAGCAGAGAAAGGACTGTATTTCAAATCTTGTTTGAGCAGGTGTAGGAAAATAATGAGGTGTGGCTGTATGAAACCTGTTCCAAGTGGCAAGATCTGCTGTACAGGATGGCTTTTGTACCGGCAGTGTTGGGGATAGGAGATATGGTGAATAAATTGTTTGTTTGAGTTTGTGTTTGAGTGGAGCAAGAGGTACAAGATACAGAACTGAAAGAAAAGAAGTTTGACAAGGTAGGCTGGGAGCATATAGAAATGGGTTTTAAAGAATAAGGAGAAATGCCATCATTTTCAAGGCTAGATGTATGCCCTGCCCTTCTCCCCAGTCTGTAGCAGCGTGATTAAGCTCCAAACTCCAGAATTACATTCCAATTAACAAAATTTCCCTCTGTGATTTCAGTTCAATGGGTACTCTGATTCAGCCCCCTTACCCAAGAGCAAGTAAAGTGATCCACATAGAGTTGGTCTTGGATTTCTTGGGAGAAAAGTGCAATACAAATTCTCAACCACTTTCTTTATCCCTGTGGTCTAGTGCCCTATTTAGAATGGGGTGGACCTTCTGGAATGAATTCTGGTTGGTTTGCTTTCAAGAGGAGGGACCCATAGTTACATCTTACTTGTTTTATGTGGCCATGTGAAAGACAGGAAATTTTGGTTATTTCAGTAACATCTTTATGGTAAATTTATTCCATCCATTGTTTTCTGATGTTCTATAGTCAAGGAACAAAATTGTCACTTTTCTGCAAATGTGCATTTTAAGAGGGATTGATATTTTAAATGGAGGATGGAGATCCTTTAACAACACGAGGTGCATTTTGCTGGTGGGAGACTGACTTCACCACGGCGAGCTTAGCTTGGGCAGCCTGGCAGAACATGCAGGCAATAGCCTTGGGAATCGGGAAGTTCTGTGTCTTTAGAAGTGGAGAAAAGTCTACTTTCAGAGGTTTGGTGTAGAAGAGATCTTTTTCCTCCTGCATATTATCTGGTTGCAGACTTTTTAAGCTGTCAAGCCATAAATTTAAAACTTAAACTGGAAAATACGTGAATATTTTTTTACCTACCTCTAACAAGATATTTCTAAAACAGATGACAAGTTTCATGCATTGATTCCATTCTTTGCCTTTGTACTGCTTTTTTATTTGGTTGTGCCATCCGACAAGAGGGTTTTTTGGGGATGGGTATTTTGGTTTGCTTTTGGGTTTGCATGCGTTTAATTAGATAGCAACACTAGAGCCCCAAATCTTAGCCTATTAAAATGTATTCAGGCCTTTCTGCATTCAAATCCTTAAATCTCAGTCAGCTTTTTACTTCTGGGTCTGCCTTGGCACAGCAAAAGCAGAACAGGGGCATTTCTCTGGTTTTCAGGCATCCAAAAGATAAAAACGGCTTTAATTCTGAGATGGCAACATGCATGAGGCATCCCACATTTTGACCAAAACCACCGTGAGAGCTCACGACCTCTTCTCCCTTCAGTGTGGTCTTACTTTCCAAACCTTGTAATTAAAAATGAGATTAAAAATCTGTATTTTCCTCTGAACATTAGTCTCTGACATTATTGTTTATGTTCTTTCCTGCTTACTATACTCTTACGTATATATGCACATTCAAAGAATATTACTGAAGGATAAAATCAAGCATTCAAAATTTATGAAAATACTGTCCGATCTTAATTCTACCTCTTGTAATTACATTCATTATGATACAGTCTTTAACTATATGAATCATAGTATTTTTAGTACAAGATACATACTTGATTCAGCACAGAGGATAGATGATGCTCACATAATGAGTAGCTATGTAGTATTTTTTTGCTCTCATTGTTCAGTTAATGCCTCTGTGGTTTATTTACTGAAATGATTCAAACCTTGTTCAGAAGATGAAATTGTTCATTTCCTTAGGGGTTTTATTCTTATCATGCTCATGACTAGAATTTTGAATACTTCAGATACTGATTGTTTCCACACCATCCCAGTCAGGTGGGGGATTATCTTTATTATGGGGTCATAAATCTGGTCATAAAACCCGTGTATGTTGCCATTTTCATTGGGGAGCTAAGAAAAAGGGGGCTTCAGAAGTATTCACTGATTTTTAAGAGCCCAATTTATTATGTGACACTGAATATTCAAAAAGGATCTCCCATGTATTTCACCAGGACAGGGAAAAACTGACAGAAAGACAATCTTTCTGCACAGTTTCAAGCTTCCTGCCTTTCCAAAAAACCCAACCCCCAAAAACACCAAATAACAAACCCACCCCCCAAAAACACCAAATAACAAACCAGAGAAAATAATTAACCTGGGAATTTTTTTCTGTACTCTGCCTGAGGCAACTACTTATCATGGAAAAACTCAAACTGGATGGGAATCTACCCCCAAGATTCCCCAGATTGAAATTCACATTTATGAGAGATGTTGGAAAAGACTAATAAGTCATTGTAGTATCTCTACTCATAGTTATTGTAAACTTTTTATTAATAATTTCTGGTGAATACAGGCATTACAAAAGTGCAACTTATTATTCTTTTCCTCAGCGCTTATCCAATGACTTTGTCATTCCACAATTTCATTTTACTGTGTCTTTTGTGTGTGGGGAGAAGGGGGGTTTTCTCCTTCAGAAAAAAACTCTGCTGGAATCTAAAAAAGTTCCCATCTCAACAGCGTGTTCATAGGAAAAGCTCTCGCTTAGAGAGACCAGCATTTCTTGAAAAGGAATTAATTCTTAGAAGATCTTGGCTGGCTGTATTGTAGAGTACATTTGAACAACAGCTCTGTAGATGGGGCTTGAGGAAGGACCAGTGACACCTCTTATGCCTCTATCTTTTTCCTTTTATTTTTTAATTGACTGAGATTGCATCCATGAGCTGTTTCAATGTAACTTTGGCATTGTAACTCATGTTTTGATTTCTTGAAAATGGTTGCTTACCTTTTCCTTCGTATAAAATTTACTACTGGCATGGTGAGTAGTTAATTCTTTGTCTTTATTAGCACGAAAAATGCACTGGCCTGATTGTGATCATTCTGCTTTAAACAAAAATATGGAAGTCAATAAGTATCTTGAAAGAAAGGATATTCCGAACTACATGAGATTTTTCTTTGAGGTGATATGGGTTTTCTCTAGAGCTGTGTGGGAAGAGTTTCTGGTTTTGGTACAGGCTAAATGCTAGAGTTTCCGCATAGACAAAACACCCACCTAAGCTGCTTGGAATCCCTCCTGGTGTAAAACAGAGTTTTGCTTAAAAAACAGAATGAGGTTTGTCCTGTATGATCTTACCTTAGCTTTCTCACTTAAATGAGAAAAAAAAAAAAAAATCTCTTTTTAAACGACAGGGAGAGCCAATCATGTTAATCATTTTAATTCTATTTACAGAGTGTGATTTTTCGACTTAGGCATGCTACATTTTTAAGTACAGCCATTCTGTCATTGCTCTGTGTGTTGTTAAACAGTTCTAAACCCAGACTGCATCAGTTAAGTTCATTGGTCCTTTTTTTGTGATAGCATGATTGAAAGCAGAATCTGCCATGTTTAATGCATGGTAAGGTCAAACTAGAAGCCTTATTTCAATGTCTAAGATTTCAACAATGGAAACAGAAGATGTGTTAAACTTGACTTTAGATTTAGATTAGATTAAATCTTTCCCTACACATTTAGGACTGCAAAATTGAGTAATTTTGGAGGCATCTGTAATCCTTTTTTTCATTCTGTGCTGCTCCCATTCACTTGTACCCTTCCAAAATGGGACTTGTCAATGTTTTAGCACTAAGATCCCAAGCCATGGTTTGTCTAAGGACTGCCAATGAAATTTGCACATCCTTTTTACCGCAGGTGCATACTTGCTGACCTTATATTAGTATGAGCTAATTTGTACTATTGTAAGTTCTGCCTTACTCACATTCCCTCATCTAGAATTTTTATAGACTAACAAAGAAGCATAGTTTTAAAAAGTTTGAAACTGATCTGCATTAATGAATCCTGCTTCACTTTTCAAACATGAGTGATAATTCTGACCACCCAAATGTTGATCTAAGTGTTATCCTGTGGCCTGTATGTCCTGATCTTTTCAGAACTTTTACTGGGGGTGGACAACTCTCAGCAGCTTTCCAGAATTCTGGTGCTCTCCGCAGGATCAAATGATTTCTATCAGTAGGAAAAGGCCAGTATTAGAGACAGTCAGTCCACCTCAGTGGAGTCCCTCAACATATATAACTGGGTATGAATTTGTCATGTATGTGCAAAGGAGCAGAAATTTAGGTGTATCCTGTGGCAGAGGACAGACTACTTTGACATATAACTATAGCAATCCCCTATCCTGTATTCTTTATTGTATTCTTCTGCTTTTTGTTATACTTCTATTACCAGTTGGTAATCTTTGCTTCGTTGGCAAGTTAATGATGATACCAAAGAATCCCAGAGTGTTAAGAACACTCCACGTTGGAGAATCTGCCAATTTAGATTTTGCTAATATGTTCAAGGAGAAGGTCAAATGGTGGTATAAATCACACTCATTTAAACACCCTCTGGATTTTCTTTGTGTTTAGATCAGTTTCTGAATTTCCTTGTGCTGCCCATGGAAACTATTCTTCCTTAGTACTCAAGTTCATCTTGCAAAAGGAGCTTAACTTTAATGATATCCTAAGAGGGAGCCATCCATACCTTCTATCAACCGGTGTCTCCTAGACAACATGGCACTGTGGTCAAAGCAGCTGAGACACTTTTGTTCAGGCTAGATGCAGAATCATTTTCTCAGGAGTTGAAAAGTTCAGAAGGAGAATGAAATAAGATCATTTTCCCTCTATACTTTACAAAATCCTACAAAGTAGGGTAGACCTTTTTGCTCTTGCATCATTATGTACAGAGAAAGGTTAGGCTTTCATTGCAGACTTGCTCGAGGCACATTATGTGAACTCCCGAAGAATGTATCCTTGAAATTGTCAAGCACAATTTTCAGGAGAGAACAGCAAGAGCAACAAGAAAGTAATATAGACTTGAGCAAATGCTGAAATAACGAGTGTCGTTCTGTGTTTAAAAGCCCTGAAGCAGATTGAAGTCATCAGTCTCTGCTTCGCAGCCCCCATCCGTAGTGTCTCCTCGTTTTACCTGCATCAGTACAGTGATCTGTGGTACTTGAGGAAAGGACATTAGAAGAGAATGGAGAACCTTGACAAAATATGTGGGGTATGCTCTTGGGCCGATCCTCTTCAGAGCTACAGAACTGTAACTGGATCCAAAAAGAGAGGAGAGCAAGCATTTGGTATCACCTCTGTACCACACAAATTTGGAGACGTTACAGGGACACGCAGTGTGAAGACAAGCTGAGGCTCTCCTGAGAGCTGCTGTTCCCTCCCAGGGCCTCCCTGTGCTTGCCTACAGCTCGTGTTGCTGACCGAGCCGAGCCTCCACCGAGCAGTTTGGCACTTGGCCTTCTTGTCGCTGTTGTGCTAGCAGCAGCTCCCTCCTAATCTCTTCAGCCTCCTCCGCCTTCATTACATGTCAACTCAGCAGCACCCAGGGATCATGGTGGGCATTGAATTAGCTCAGCATTTTAAAGGTGATGAGTGCAGAAAACATGTTGCTTATGTTCACTACTTTTAAAGGGAATTTCAGTTTCCCACCCCTCCCTCCTGCCACTTTCTAAAGGGAGGGATAGGATTGTATTTCTGAGGCAAGAAAAAAGCAAAACCAAATCTTTATTTCTTTAGCTTTTGGTCTGGAGGCACCTCCTTATCATAGTTGCCACAGCTGCAGCTTCTTCAGCCTTCAGACGAATGGCAAGACAGCTTTTGCAAAATTTTTTTTTTCTAAACCTTGTTTCTCAGGAGTTGAAAATAAACCTTGTGTCTTCCTGACTTAATATTCCCTCAGGGCTGCTTGTACAGCAAGGTTATAGCTTTTGTGGAGTCATAACCTACCACCTAACGAGCCTTACAGCACAAGGGAAGGCCTGATCCTCTTGTAATGAAAGACAGGCAGGAGAGAAGAAAGAAACAAAAGAAAACCCCTGAATAAAAACCTTCTGTAGTTTCTCTGTTCCTCACAGAGAGATGAGTCAGTGACCAAACTTTTCTTTTGCTTTCAACCTCTTGGCTGTTGTAAAAAGAGCATGACAAAGGCAATGTCATAATTATCTTTTAATGAAAAATAAAAAAGTTGGAAGACAGTTTTATTGCCTGATCCTGCCGAAGTGCTGATCCACTTCTCTTCTTACTTATACCATCAACACTGGGGAAAGAGAAGAGGAGGAAGAGAAGGAAAATGCTGAAGAGGAGAAAGACAGAAAGAACTGCTTCTGACTACCAGTAGATCTGTGCAGTTTGATGGGGCAAAACTTAACTTGTATTTTAGAGAAGGTCTCGCGGCCAATGCCAGAGTGTGTTGGAACTACAGCTCTGATTTCTCCTGGCCACACTATCAGTCTGAATAACCAATATTGAACACTCGCTGAACCGGAGATTAGTGACTTCCAGGTGAATATCCCAATCAACAGAGCCTTCCTCACCCTCTTGCTTGGTTTCTCCTTGCACGTATTTAGTATGTTATATACAATAAAAGAGGTATCACAGAGGGGTGCAGTTTGGAATGCCCTTACGCTGATGATTGAGATGGGATTTTGATTTGACAGTCTAAACTGAAAAAGGGGTTTTCAATTAAAGTCCTCTTCTTTTTAGCCAGACTGTCCTTAGCATTAGCCAGCAGAGTGTTTCAGCGTCTTGGACAAGAAAATTTTTTGAGAAACACTTGTTATCAGCACCTTTGAGACCTCAAGCAGCCTCAGTGTAGTTGCATGGAACAGACTCATTGCGGACCACAAATTAGAGTAGCTTAATTCTATGTCTGTGTTGAAAGGGACATGGACCAAATAGTTCCCACCTTCCCCTGCCTCAGTAACAGCACTGATTCACGTTCAAAGTCACTCAAAAAGTGTAATGATGAATTAAAGCTGTCTGTAATTATTGTTAATTTTGCTTTTCTTCTTATTTCCTGTTTTCCCTAAGATTGAGCTATTAAATTCCCAAACAATAAGTAGAAATGCATCTGTTAACATTATTAATCTAAGGATTTACTTGCAAACTAAGATCTTTTATTTTAGGGTAACCTCCCTTATGTATTTAATTTGTACAGCACATTTTTTCCAGCCTTTCCTTGGTAGAACATAAAATACCAGCTGAGCACTTGGCTTTATGGCTTCTGGCAGACTTGGGAAAAGATGGTAAATGTTCAGTCCCATCCCCTTGCTCCCAAAATCTAAAAACTCCAGTAACAACCAGTTTTATTTTGCTGTGTTATGTTCTTGCTCTACTGTGGGAGATTTTGCCGTTAAAAACACAGCACACCTTCTACATTGAATTTCTCAGTATTTTGTTTTTCCTGTTTTAAAAATCAAACTAAAGGTAACAGTACATGTTTACTAGAGGGGAAAACTGTTTCCCTAGAGGGAAAAGTGATTTTTTTTAAAGAATTCTTCAACATATGCCATTTATTCTGAGAGAAGAAAAGATGTAAAAATTTCATGAAGTAATCAAAACTTGAAAAGAGCAGAGAAGCATTGTCCGATCGATGGCTTTGAGAGCTGTGTTTGCCAACATCTTCACTCACTGAGTTTGATGCCGACAGCATCAAATTTCTGTTTTTAGGACACTGCCCTGAGGATTTAAGCAAGATGTAAGTGTTACAGAAAGATATGTTCTAATGCTCTGTAAAGTGACAAAATTTGCTTTCATTCTGTCAAATTATAGTACTGTTAGCATTAACTAACTGTTGTGGCGCTGGAGTGGATCCACGTGGATCGGAAACCGGGATTATGGCCATGCCCTTTACTGAAACTTTGTACGTCTCCCAGAGCTGTGGTTTGCAGCATGATACACCAATTAGCACCAAAGAGATTGGTAATCAGGGCTGATTAACAACAGAAGGCTTTTTGAACACAGAATTGTAGAGGGAAACATGCCCAGCAGGTGCCCTCTCTGATACTTAATTATAAGAGAATCTGATGGAGAGAGGTGTTTGCAGGATTGGCTCTGGATTACCTATGAGGGGTTTCTCACAGAAAAGGTTTAAAAGAAAGCATAGACTAGTGTTATACAAAGGTTAGAACACCAGCTCAATTAGAGCTAATTAATGTCCTGTGAGTGCTTTGCTTTTTCAGCCACGCTGCGTAACGTCACCTGTGGTGCATAACATCACATGTGGCACTTCACTGCACAAGAACTTTTTGCTGTGGGGTGGAAGAGTCTGATTCTTAAGTACCTTAAATCAAAGAGCTCCAAGATACTGCTACTGTAAGTCATAGTTTGCAAATGATCTTTGAGGGATTTAGAAGGTGTCAGGCCTATGACTAATGTTAGTTTTCTGGTGTGTGGGTGGACGCTTAAGTGCCATATAGATGTATGAGGTACTGCAGTTAATGGATTGATTTGGTTGATCATGGGTGTTTTGGTGAAGTTCAGGATCAGGTGGTGTGCTGTTCCCTGGTGAACTAGGTTAGAACAACTGCAAGTTAAATAGAACATTGAAATACTGTATTCTTTATGTGAAGAAAATGGAAAGATTTTGAACACTTGATCATTTGTTTCACGGATAGAAAATTATTTTTGTCCAAAGACTCTTCAGTTTGTTTTGAAATGAATCGGTGAACTTGCCATAACTCTTAATGAACCCAGGTGGGATTTTCAAAAGTATGAACATTTGTCTGACTCTTGTCCCAGTGAAGCAAGTGTGTTCATCTCTGACTTCATCTGGGGTAAAGTTCAACCGCATCTCAGTGCCGGTTTTTGAGCAGCCTACGCTTAGTGCCCAGATCACAGCAATCTCCCTTACACCTGACATTACTTGGCACTCTTGTTTGCAGAGCGAGTGGGTAGGTCCAGGAATAAAGAGATGCTGGATAACAACCTTGCTTTCTGCTTCTTAATAAAAAGCTGCTGTTAAGGTCATAGCTGGGTCAGGCTGGTGGGCAATGAGCACATACTTGTAGTGCTGCCTCTAGGCTGTAATTGCTCTGAAGATAACGGCCAGGCTTGTCAGTCCAACACAACCAAGATGAAAATGATGGAGGTAGGCTAAGAATATTGTACCAGAGTTTACACATAAAGCTTTCTCAAAGTGAAACTTTGCAAATTATTTTCTCCTTTCAAATAAAAGCTGGGGAAATAGGGGCATCAGTTTGAATAGATTTTCAAATTGAAACAGGATGGCAGATGAAGACATGAGAAGTAGCAATGCCAATACATGCTTTCTGACAGTACTGGATTATGAGAGGAAGGAGACATGCCTGCAGCCTTTTCTGAGCTCCTCCAAATAGTTCAAGTACTTTGGAGCAGGTGTATCTTCACAATCTCTCTACGATGTTTTCCACACAGAGATGCCTCAGACTTGGTTAGAGCATTGAGGTATTACCACGTTCTTGGTGGAGATGAATTCTTCCCACCCTCTTTTTCTGTCTCCTTGGTTTGAAGACCATTTAAGATATCTTTTGAGGTAGTTGTAAAATCAGTCTCTTCGTTTGTTTTGTGTATTTGACTGGAGCCAGACAATGCTCTTTCTTCATCTTCCAAATGGTATTTTGATAAATACATGTTTAACATTTTTCAATTTTTTTTCTGTCAATTTTTGCAAGCTTTAACAATCTAAACTTCATTGCTATTATTCCCTGAGTTAGTCACCCAGAAGGATAGGACACAAACACTTAGGCTTGAATTACTGAAATATTTGTGTGTCTCTGCAGTGGTCTCAAGACTTCACATTTTTTATGTACAAGGCAAAAAATAAAGCACCTGAAAACAAAGTTTAAGGTATAAGCATTTCAAGATTTTGGTCAATTAAATCATCACTTAAACATGTAGTGGGTATTTCATTTTCTCTAGAGAAATGTAAGAGGATCTCTGATCCGAAGGTAATTGCTTTGAACTCAAACTGAAATTTGCAGTTTGTTTCACTTGTCACCAGATTTACTTGTAGTTTACTGGGTACTTTCACTGAACCTATTCTGTTAAAAGTAGAAGTGCACTTGTTTTGAGATAGATATAATTTGTTTTTTCTAATACTCTTTTAAGCAAACAGAATGAGAATTACCATTGAGAAATCTGCATAACAGTGGGGAAACTCTGAAGCATCTTGAACAACAAGGAACATGTGAGGAGTTACTATGCATCTTGCCTGAGAGACAGGGTGGACCAGGGACAACCTAGGGAGTGATGCCTTTAGCCGCTGCACCTACCTCAGAGCTGTTTGAGTAGCTTGTGGTGCCAATAGGCCAATACCTCCTGCTGAGCCTGTGCCGAGCACAGGGCCGTTCACCCCTCTGGACGCCTGCTCATGTATAAAGTCCAACAGTCTGCTGTTTCGACTGCATGCGGTCAGGTACACGAAGGTGAGAGGTTGCCCGCTGGAGAGTGTGAAAGGCAGAACTTTTTCCTAACCCAGCAGTACGCTCGTACCCAGCGCCCGTTTGGAATGAGTCTTTGTAACTCTGGATGAAAAGCACCAAACAAATGTCATAAACGGGTACCTTGGCAAGCTAGCAAATGATACTGAAGCTTTCCACATTAATTTTTTGTTAAAGGAAAAGTCAGTGATGTGAAGCCTGACTTTATGCTCAGGAAATTGCTTTTCATCCTACAGCATGGGTTCTTGAGCAGAGGTGGGCTCAAACAATACGTTGAAAATTATCTTTTCACAGAATTTTGATCAAAGTACAAATGTCCTTGCCTCAGGAAGTGGTTTGTTTTCCCCTGAGAAGTGATGCTGGAAAAATCAAAAAGAGCAAAGTCTGCTTGCTGGCCAAAATTCACCAATGAATAAATTGCATCACAAAGCTACCAATAACATAACATTTTCAAAGACCATATCATGCTGTTGCTATAAGAAAAGCGATTTGTAAAACTCAGCATTGTGTGGGGACTCTTACCATAACAATATTATTAAAAACTATTATTGTTTATAATGCAATAGAGTATAGACATCTAATAGTATTTGTTCTGATTTAGTGGAATCCAGACCTGAACCGAGTTTTGCCAGTTTCATGGTTTGCCTGTTTTGGAAGTTTCATGTAATTTTTTTATGTGAAATTATGTTGAGGAACATACCTATATTTAGTCATCTGTCAGCAAAAAAAAAAATGTAATTACTAGTACACGTTTGAATCCTGAAGGATCCAAAGGAACTAACCAAATAATAGTAAATGCCCACTGATGTATCATTTTATTTTAATTTTGCTTCTTTGTTACAAAGCTGAGATTCAAAGCTTCTTTTTTGCTCTTTAATACAAATTTTTGGAACCCAGGAATCCTCACATGTCAGGAGCCTCTGAATAGGCATAAATAATTGTTCGTGACATGAAATTTTTCTTTTCTCTTAGAATTTTCCTTTTACTGAAAATACCTGCTTCTCATTCTGGTATGGAGTGACATAGTTCTAAATAGAGAAGCTTTGGTGAAAAATGATTCTGACTGTTTACTAGTTCTTTTTTTTTTTGTATCCCAGCATTATTTTTGTTTTCACATGCTTTGGAAGATGAGAATTCCTTCTCCCATCCAGACTCTCTCTGTAAAGAGACATCTGCACTGCCAGAAGAGTTTCAGCTCAACTTTCCTTTGTCATCCCTTGAAAAGAAGGGCGCATCTGCAGCTGAGACTTTTAATGTGTTTACTTGAAAGAGTAAATTCTGTTGGTAATGGTGACTTTATCTCTAATTCCACACCAGACTGTAAGGTTGAGTAATACTGTTGAAGGCCTTTCCCCAGTAATTGGCCAATGGAATCCCTAGTAGGTTACTGGTGGGCTTGTTAAAGGAAAACTTTTCGAATGCATGTTCAGTTTGGCTGCTGGCAGTTTTTGCTGAATGTTTCAAGTTGTAGTGTCTAGCACAGGCTGGACACAGCTGCTGTACATTGTCAGCTTGCAGGCACTTTCTTAGCAGGCTTAGCTGAAAGAACATCTAAAAGTGCTGTTCTGGCCACCTGTTGCTTTCATACATTATTCCCACAGAAACCCACTTCTGCAGAATATAAATGATTCAGCTGTAGTTCTCTGCTCTGTGCAAGTGAAGAGAGATGAAGAAAACATGCATAAGAAAAACAGCTTAGGAGAAAACTCTGTTACAGCACTCCAAAGGCTCCATCAAGAAACTTTCTCTGGATCAGGGCTAAGGGTACGTAAATCTATTCAGATAAGAAAGAAGAATTTAAAAAGGAATCTGAACCTTTATGGGAAACTTGCACAAATACTTGCCCAGTTTGTCATTACCCCACTTGTGGTGGTTGGTGCAATAGAGCATAACTGTTAGTAATCCTAGATCTGGTCAGAAGCAGAGTCATGCCCATTTTCATTATTCTTCAGTCATGACTCTAAAGACTGCAGATATTCAGTATGCTTCTGGCATTGTTTAGCTGTTTTTAATGCATTAAGTGGAACTAGCCTCTTTGGAGACTAAGTGTTCAACTTATTCAGAGATGTCTTCCTGCAATGCCAGTATGTTTCAACCATAAACTACATGAATAATTTTTAGTGGCAAGAAAAAGATTTAGTTTTCAGTCTGCACAGACTCCCAGCATGATTTTCAAGAGAACCTCGCCCTGAAATGGGGAAGGAATAGCTAGGGTGAGAATATGAATCTTCATCTTTTGTACTTCATCAGACATCACATAAATATGAATACAGCATCCTTGTCTATTGCGGTTAGGTCTGTGTGTGTCACTTGTTCCTATCTCTAGAAGGTTTCCTTCTCTGTGTGTCTCGCCTGACTTCTTTTGACTGTCACCTCAGCTGCCCTGGCCCCATACAAACCTTTCTGTTGACACCTTGACTTCATTGCTGATGCATAATCCACATATTGTCATTACCTTTTCTTCAGGATAAGTTTAGAAATGACAGATTATTGAACTGAAGTGAATTTTGTAGTTCTTTTGCATAAAAATAGTTGGGTTTTTTTCATATTTGGCAGGTGTTTTTCAGTAGAATTTAGAGACACAGCTGAAATCGTAGAGCAACATCCAAGTCCAGTTTGTCCTCAGAGGGTGAAAACCCATATCAGGGTTGGTAATCTAAAGACTTGACAGTTTAAAAAAAAAAATAGAGAGAGAAAAAAAAGAAAAAGAAATTAAAAAGGAGGGGGGAGAGAAGGCTTTGACCCTGCTGAACTCTTTGAATCTAAAAAGCTGTTAGAAGCAAACAGCTTTTGATCACCATCAGCTTTTGGTTGAGTTAAAACATATGACTTAAAGTTAGGAACATAAGACTGGGAACAATCACTAGGATTGCAAGAGCTGGGGCATTCATTAGTCTGCACCCTTCTGGTATCTCCACTGTAATGGAATTGTTTTTTTCCCTCTCTCCAAATGAACTGAAGTTCACTAGTCTCACCCATTTCTACACAGATTGCTTATTTCAGGAGGCTATGTCCTGTTTTTAATCTGCTGTCTTCACCTTGTCCCCATTCTTTTTTTTTTTTTTTCCTTTCTCGTGGGTCCCCGTCTCCGTCCCCCCATTTCCCAGAAAACTATGATCTTGAAATTCACTATTAAACCTCCTTTTGGTATAGTATTTTTTTCTTTAGGCATTTTTAGATAGGATTTCTGATTCACGCCTTTAAGTTTCAGTTATATGCTCTTTCTGATATTAACAGGTATTTCTGTGAAGGTTGTAAGTACAGGATTATTCATAAAGATTATCTCAGGAAAAGAACAACAACTGAGGTCTCCTCTGGACTGTAATTTGTGCAGCTCGGTTTTCCACCCTGGAAAGATCACTCTCCTTTTTTTCAGTGACTTTCTTCCTGAAATGTTTCACAGATTGCCTGGTGCCCTTTAGAGGAAGTTAAATAGCACACGGAGTGTTTCTTTGCTCTTGACTTATGGCTGTACCCTGACAACCCAAAGGCTGAAGGAAAGGAAAAACAATACAAGGCTGAGGCAAAAGTTTACATAGAGAAAGAGTCGGTGCATGCTGGCCTTCAAGTATTTAAAGATACTGTTTTGTTTGTCTTGTGCTAGGCTGTTGTTTTTATCCAGACGTGTTCAAAGAGCACCTGTTTTCCCATCTCATGTGAACCACGAACTATAACCACAGTGAGAATGTGGTCACAGTCTTGGCTGCCTCTGGGGCATCGTGTCTGAGGCAGCTAGTGCTCTTGCATGTATTTTGGCCGTCTTGCTCTTATCCACGTGCTTGTCTGTACTCTGCCTGATTCATTGCTTGCCAGTGCTATGGTTCTCCAATTCCCCCTCTGCCCTTCCTGGCTCCTGCTCTTTGACTCACTTGCCAACAGATGAACTTTCTGGCCTGGATATGATCTGCCCATATTCTCCAGTCTCCTGTTTATAAAGACCTGTATACATTTCAGAGTTTTGAATGTTGCCCTTTGCTAAAACAAAGTAACAAGAAGAAATAACCTTTTCTCCTTTCTTCCTTCCCCCTCTGTTCATAGAGAATGGTGACCAGAAAAACAAAGTACGAGGTAAACCAAGCACAGAGCAGAATGTCTAAAAGGGTCTGAAGGATTTCCCTCCAGGGAAAGGCTGCTTGAGACTTACTAACTTTTGCACATTTAACAGGAAAATGGTTCTTTCACTCTGAAATTAATTTCAGACAGGAGCGAAGTTTGAAACATTTGACAGAAGCTTCATTAATAGCTCTTGATGCTTTTCTAGCTCTTTGCATTTTCAAGGCCTACATCAACAAGAGCAAAGCACAAAATACTTCAATAAGCTGATAATAATATGCATTTTCTTATTCATGTATCCTGTTTCAGTGCAAGTTAGGTTCATTCAACTGAAGCTCTGAGTATATAGCTGAAAAAGAAAAATTGAAGATGTGGTTACCTTTGAGCCTCCAGTACGATTGATCTGGGAGCACCAGTAATTCAGAATGCTTTCTTAAAGAAAACAGCAGTGAAGACAGAGGAATTTAGTCAGTGGAGCATCTTCTACCTGTGCAGGACCACCAAATGGTTGAGGTTGAAGGGCACCTCTGGAAATCATCTAGTCCAGCCCCCCTGCTGAAAGCAGAGCCAAAGCAGGGTATTTGTACATATTGATAAGGTGCTACCTGAGCCTTCTCTTCTCCAGACTAAACAATCCCAACTCTCTCAGCCTCTCCTTGTGTGTCAAATGCTCCAGTCCATACTGTCATTATCTAAGCTATTCATCTAACATCTATTAAAGTATCTGGAAGCTATTCCTCCTTGTGTGAGAAATCTTTCTTCCACTGGGAAAATTCATGTCTGAGCTAACTGAAGTGGGATGTTTATGGAGACAGAGTTCAGGGCTTCTAGCAGAAGAGGGCCTGCCCCATCCATCCATCCTAGGAAGAGTGTAGCTGCTCAGGCAGGTTGCCACATCCACTGCTTTGACCCTAGGCTGCAATTTCTATGGGCCTTTAGCAGAGTCTTGTGGTGGACTCCTGTGTGTTGCATCTCTGCTTCCCCACTTTCATAACAAGTGGACATCATGAACCTTTATTTAGTGGTATGTCGAGGACTTCAGAGTGCCTTTCCCTGGCACCGCATGTTCAAACTCAGGGTATTACATTATGCTGTTGTGCTCTGTTAAACCACTGACAGGTCTCGTTCCAGAAGTAACTACATTATGCTGGTATATCAGTATGGTCAGAGGAATAAAACTGACTTTTTGTTTAGTCAGAGTTTAGTAAAATTGAATTTGGTTTCTTTGTCCATTCGATTGTGTGTGATTGAACAGAAATTCTCTCAAGGGAGGAATCTCTCTGTGTATGTTTGAGCCAACTCCATTATTTTCTGTATAATCATTGCTGTCTGAGAACTTAGATGTCTGACTAACAAAAGTTATAAGGCAAGTTCTTGAATTTACATGGTTTGCATCAGCGGGCATGAAATGTTATACATAGATTCACCATTTCTCTTGTTGCAACGGAGCGATGATTTACATGGGACATTACCTGCTTGGAAATGAACATTTTGCATCCACTAAGCACCTCAGGGTACAGACCTGTCCCTGTGAAAGTAGGAGGGGAGAGGAGAAGGTGCCTAAATCTTTTTTTTTTTTTTTCATGAAGTAGAAATTGCAAAACATATAAACAGCAGGATAGGAATGCTGGGGTTGCTCATACTTGGCATATTCTGAAAGGGGTTTGTTCACATTTGCAAAGCAAAAACAAAAATCTGGAAGGCTGAAACAGAAAATGACCAACTGCAACCAAAGCATTTGCTGCCTGTTTGCTCTGAATGTGCAATTGGCCTTGGTCTTTTAATTATAATCCATAAAGATGGCTCTGTTCCCTACCCGCCCTTGGGTTTCCAGGAGCACTGAGTGCTTAGGGCTTGGGCTGCTAATGCTGTAATTGAAACAGCTGCTCTGCTCTCTAAGTACTTTATTCATTCACCTTCGAAAATGTTGATGGATCTGTGGCACGTTCTGGGCTTTTTCTGTAGATGTGAATCTCAAACACAGCCACTTGCTAGATAGAACTAATGAAGAGAATTTGCTATGGCTTTTAGCGTGTTGTTGTAATCTCAGTTTTTAAAAGGAGAAGAAAAGGGAGGCGGTGTGGGGAAGGCTGCTCTTAGGCCATAAAGCTCTTTGGACTAAATTCACTTTACCTACAATACCAGACATCCTAATTCTCTGTTATTCTCAATGACTTAAATTACAAGTGAATGTAAAATATTACTAGGCCAAAAGGTTGTTATTTTTACATTCTGCACTGATTTTTAAATTAGTGCATACAGAGAAGAGCCTATGGGAATTGTGCTGTAAGTGAGCAGAGCACTGGGAGGGGTCCACACTAATTCATGAAGACAGCAGGCCAGTGGTTGCTCTGCAGCCCCCCATTTCTTCCTTGCCTTGGGACTGCAGCAAAAGGGCTAAATTGCTGCTGCAGTCCTTGTTAAGGCCTTAAAACTTCAGGCAGCCAACAGAAGCTCAAGTATACCCATAGCCTTTCTTGATATACCTTCCTTTGCTGTTGTTTTTTCTTATCCTTGTATTCAGCCTATTTCTGAATTACTGTCCAGAAAAAAAGAGTTTGTCGTCGTGTCAGATGAATGCATTTAATCAGCAGAAAGTCATCCTAGTGTGGGCTAATGACAAAGATGGGATGCGGCTGGCAGTGGCTAATGTGGATGTGTTTGGTAGGGCTGTGGCGGAGATGGAGTTACTGACTAAAACGCAATCACTTGACTGCTGTGGTAGAGTTTTAGCCTAATGGCATCTTGCTTCCGGCCCATTGCTCAGTTCAGCATATCCTACAGACGCAGGCAGCTTTAACCTCCTTGTGACTGGAGTTTGGTATATCCTGAGGCAGTTTACCCATGCAAAAAGAGGTTGTGCAGGAGCATCTGAACTCTTAATTACCCAGGAGCTGGTTTACCCAAGAACAAGCTGAAACTGCATAAAACCTTTGAGCTAGGGAGAGGCAAGGGCCGCTGTGGTCCATAGGCTTGTTTTTATTCAACAGTATTGATTGTTCTTGGCAGATACGGAGCCTGAGAGCTTTGTGGTTATGTTTGTTACAGAAAATTAGAGGTCATTGTGAGACTTTGAGAGTCAATAAATCTAAATTTTGATGAAAAAGGCAAAATCCTATTCTGAAGCAAGTATTCAGGCAGCCCATGTGGGAAAGCATTGAAGGAGGAAAGAAGGGGCTGGAAATTTTACTATATCTTCCCTGTCAGGCTGCAGCACTCAGATTATGGTTATATTCTGTTCAGGAGAGGATGAACAGCAAAGAAACCATCTTAGAAAATAGTACGTTGAAAAATCCTCTTGATGTGACATGAAACAGATTATTAATGTCAGGAAATGCAGTCTGGGTGTTGCTACCCAGTTTATGTTGCCTGAAGGTGAGCTGACAGTACGTACCCCTGCACAGATACTTTGCATACCTGCAGCCTTTGCTGTCTGAGGTGCTCAAAGGTTGTTGCGGGTTCATAGAGCAAAACTCATTCTTGTTCAGAGTTTGATTTATATATTCAAAATAGGGTTTAAGTCAGACCCTAGGAATGGTGCCTGGATTGATTTGGCCTTTTTCACTGAGCTTGGTATTGTTAACTTAATCGAGCTTTATAATATCCTCAGGCACCAAGTATACCTTTTTATACCTAAGCTCACAGAAATGTCACAATGTTTCTGAAGTCACACTGGACTATCATAGCAAGGACCTTTTGCCCCATTTCTGCCTTGTGAGGGAATCATGGAATGGTTTTCTTTCCAGTCTTTGCCTAATATGGGTGAGCTTGCAAGCCAGACTTGCTCTTTGAGGCTGAGCTCATGTTTCTGAGCTTTCCAGGATGCTGGTGTGCATGGTCTCCTTCCCAGAATGCTGTCTAAAGGCAAGAGCTATCCCAGCAAATGTTATTGAATTGCATTTACTGATGTCATTTAAAAACAAACAAACAAAAAGACTACTTGAATTTGAAAAACAATTTAATGTGATACTGAGACGAACAGGACCATCAGGACTGCTGTGTTTTGGGAATGCATGAAAAGGCCTAGGTATTTTCTTTATCAGTAAACACTAAAGATAGTCATCATGTTTTTGTGCTGTTTTAAAATCACTGTTCAAAAACACCTTCAATTTCATTGGCAATATAACCCAAGGAAATGAGCTTCTTGGTTTAGGTACCTTTTTATTTGACTGTGAGGAGCCAGTAAATTACACTAGAACATCTTGTGGAGTCTGTTTTCTATGCATGTTCCTTGTCAAGGCTTTTCTTATTTATGCTGAAAGGAAGTGTGTATGCCAAATGTTGAGACTAACAGGCAAATGTATGCCGAGCTCAATAAAACATTCGTGCACTCCAAGTTCTGGGGAGTTGAGATCCCAGACAGTGTCTTAAACTTGTATTTCCAGGCAGTGACAGATGTGGTTGGCTACTCTTGGCTTCCCTTCTGGATATTCAGCATGGCCTGTTACGATTCTCTTTCTCAGAAATATCCAATACTAAAGAGGGAGATTAGTGGGACAGAAACAGGCTCAACATGTCTGGCAAAAGTTAGTCTTGACTGTAGGCAACATTTCTTCTATTTGGACCTACACAGCAGATGTTATTCTCATACATATTCCAAAGGTAGTAAGATAGTGAGGACATTGTTATCAACTACGATAGCATTGCTGTGACTGCTGCTATGTTGAAAGCTGTGCACACCTTGCTTTCAAGGCGTTTCTCTCTCTTTAAAGTTGACGTTTCAGTTGTTAAGTAGTACGGTCTGTCTGACTTCTGATGTGCCATTTGCTCTGACAGTAGATGCTGGCCTTCCAATTTCCATTTCTTTGAGTACAGTGACCAGGTGATTGTTTTAGTCACTCTCTTTTTTTTTTTTTTTAACATCTTTCTCCATTCAAAGTTGAGTCATATAATTCAAAGGCCCCCTTCCCCAACAGGGTAACTGTTATAATACCCGCTACATAAGCAATAATGGACACAACATTCCTGCATTCCAAGCCTCATCTTTCCCCATTCAGATCCTTCCTAATGAGTCATTTCTTTCAAAAGTCTGTTTGAAGGAAGCAAATTAAATTGGAAGAGGAAGTTGTTCATCAGGAAATACATCTTTCATCTTCACCCCTGCAATTTCCTTTCATGCTATCCCTCACGTTGCTTATGTATAGACATCTTCTGTATTGTACAGTTTTATGGGAGACATTTCCCTTCTATTTATTTTGCACCATGTTTTATTTCTATTTACTTACCTATTTTGCACTGCATATAGCACACCTTATGCCTGACGCAGTCATATGCCCACCTCTGTGGGCAGTCATATGCCCACACTGTGAATAACTGAAGTTATGGGAAAGATGGCATTTGCTCAGGATTATCTGCCAGCCTTTTTGGTTTCTGGGAATCTCTGAAATCCAGTCAGGCTATTTTTTTCTAACCAGACAGCTTTTTATAGGGTTTGACCTGATGAATGGGTTTTAGGAGCCTCTTACAGGAGGTTGAGGACTGTCTTGTAGTGCACGGGAATGCCTGGAGTAGATGTTCTGTAAATCCCTCTGAACCTTATGATCCAAACAGTCCTTCATCTAGCCCTTAATCTTTCTTTGGATATATTGATACCTAGACTTCAAAATAAGTTTATTAAAGCTGCTAGATAATTGCAGCATATCCCTAAAGGATACAGAGTTAAGCACAGCTGTTCTCTTAAGTAAAACCTTTCCTCTCATCCACTCTTTCAGCCTTTGAACCTAAAATCTTTCATGGTTTTTATTCCACCATATAGATGGTGAGCAGGCACAATATTCATACTTCCCTTTAGCTGTGTCGTGAAAAGCCATTGCTGAGTGCTGAGGTAAAAATCCCAGTTTAAGTGGTCTCCCAGACATGGCTATTGAGAACTCAGTTATTTCAGAATACATTGCCACTACTCTTCTCTTTGAAAAGACATCCTGTCTTTCTGAAGCCTTGACTGTACTTGACTGTAATTAAGATTAGATTACTTTGTACATTCAATATTTAAGTAAAAAATGAAAACTACTCTTTGGCACACCTAAGTAGTGCTGTACTTTGGGTTAAAAGGATGGAATTTCCTTCTGATCCTCAAAGACAATTAAGTTACTCCCTGAAGCATGAAATTTAATTACCTTCATCAGAAGAGGCATGATGCAGTGGATTAGGACATAGGAATAAGAATCAGAAATTTTTATCTCTGATCCTAGTTCTACCATCTATTTATTGACTAAATGAATCATATAACCTTCCTGTGCCTCCTTTTCACCCACCTGAAAAATGAGGTGTTTGATTTCTTTGCTAAGGGGCTGTGAGGTCTGTATAAGCATCTAAAGATGTAATGGTTTGTATGAATGCTAAATGTTGCCGGGATTGCCTTGGCTTACGTGCTGCCAGCAGTTATTGCAATTTGGTTTCATACAGTGAAATCTCATTTTTTGGCAGTGTTAGTTTCATTAAAGGAAGTGTAATCAAGCTCATACGCAAATAGGGAGAGGACTACAAGAGGAGGTGACACTAAAGAGCCATTGTGCATCAGAAAAGTATGCTGAGCTGTTGCTCTTTTCACATCAAGTTTTGATACTACATCTCGGATATGATTACTAATTGTAGCATCCCAAGAGTTCCAACCAGCCATGTACTTCTCAAGAGGTGGAAGAAAGCTCCACCTTGCATGGTTTAACTGGGGAACAGAAAGGAAAGTTCAGTGCCAGATGAACATATTCCTCTGGGCAAGTTGTTTTAGCTCTACTGTATCTGCAATTGCAGTAGTCTCTTACTGGAGTGATTAGTCATGTCATGTCAGCGGGGAGCTCCCACGAAAAAGTCAGAACTGTTTATTGGATGTGATGAAGTGGCTAATTAAAATAATTGGTTCCGTCGTTGAAAAGAACAACAACGCTTTCTCATGTCTCAGCCCCACTTGGCCGACAAAGCTTTTGAGTAGACAAGTTTCTTAGCATGGCTGTAGCATTAAGTTTACATTTCAGAATGGTCAGTAACAAAAATACCCCTATAAGTATCTGGGTTATTCTTTCCACAGACATTTTAGAAAGGAAAAGTGAACTAATAATAACCCTGCCGTTTAGTGGGTTACGTTCCAGCGCAAAGGTGCCAGATTACTCTGTTGGAAAGACGTTTGCCCTCCACCATACAGCATAATTTCATTGTCTGTCTTTGAATCCCTCTGCAGTGCCTGTGCTCTTTCTTCCAGGGCCTGTCTGTATTAAATTCCATTAAAAGATTCTCATTTCTAATCACAAGAATTGGATTTAATTGTGAGGCTGCAGTTCTTCAGTTACTTACCTGATTCAATTAACCAGGTTAGTAAAGCAAAATCTTTGTAACAATGATTTTTCTAAGAGACACTCAGGCAAGAGATACCAAAAAAATTAATATTTTTAACTCTATGGAAGTTAACAGGAAAATATATTTTTCTGTAGGTTTTATCTTCTGCTGTTTTAATAACTTTTCCCATGTAGAGGAGTTGTGTTGTGGTCTTGTAGCATGCTCTAAATATAGGAGGAGATCCTATTACTAGTGAAACTCTAGTGGCTTAATTGCAAACTTTCATAGTTATCCAAAAATAAATATAACATAAAAATATCCTTTATGGGCTACTTGTGCCTCACTGAAACCTAAAGCAATTTCTGCCATATTGCGATATCTCCCCGGCTGTACAATTCTCCGTAGAGTAGCTGTACAAAAGAGCCCAGCATTGCAATCCTAAAAGGAGGGCAGAGTTAGCTTCCTTCCCAGCACACGTGAGGTGATATCATTGCAGTCTGGAGCCAAAATCTTGTTGGTCTCCGGTTCTAGGCAAGGTAATTACACACTGTGTCTGAGTCATCAGTCAAACCTAGCACAGTCAAACCTAGCAGAATTACAGAGCATTTTCTTGGGGTGGGGATGATGTTATTAGTTTCATCTTAAAAGCATTAAAAGAGTAAAAGGAAAGAAAATCATTACAATTACTTAATCTTTTTTGTGGCAAAACTTTTGTGAAGCCATCTTCTAAAGGCATTTTGAGGGAAGGGTGGGGAAGCATTCTTGGAACCAGTCACAGGGATGTTAAAGGTCTCATCCAATGACACTAATAAAGGTCTTAACTGTATTTAACCTAACACCAACAGTTACGTCTTGCTTATGCAAAAGGCCATAGAAAAAGGTAGAAAGACAACTGGCATTAAATCAATAGAGTAAAACGTATACCACTTTTCTTTCTCTTATTAAGTAGAATGATCCATGAGCAGAAGAGTTTGTGTTACAAACTTTCTGCATTGCACATCAAGAATTATCTCCTTTAATGCTAAATAATCTCTTGCATTAATATACAGTAACTTTATTTGTTGCCATTTTAGAAAGTACATCCTTTTCAAGACTGTATCATCATGCATCAGATTCAGGCCCTGATATCTTTTAAGTAATTTTAAGATCAGTAAACTGAAATTAATTTAAAGTTGATAATTAAAAGTAATTACAAGACAGTGTATTGTATTGTTTGAACTAATGAGAAAAGAGTTTACACAGCCTCCTATGGGTCATTTTATTTTTTTCTCCTCCTGCCTCTTAGAATTGTATTGGCATTTTCTTGAAATTATTTTTTAATTTTCTGTTTGCTGCAGTCTGAAAAGGTCTAGTCTGGTTCTTCCTTTGTGCAGTGCCCATTAATTGCTGAAGCAAAAGAAAGTCTGGAGCAGTATGGAGGCAAGATTAAAACCTGTTATAAACTCCTGTATAATTATGCAATAGCATGCAGGATGGAGAAAGTTATGTTCTTTCACCAATTCATCTAGTAAAGGGGGAAAATTATCTTTTGGACTCCTACTGATAATTTTTAATTCTGCCTTTAACAAGGTTTCATTCTCAAAAATCAGCTTCTAATTTTTTTCACTACCTTTATTGTGCCGCATATGGATTTTGATGTGGAATACTCTGATGCAGCTGCTATTATTACTATTTAATTTTGTAATTCCCAAAAGTTCACTGAGCCTTTTACCAAAGAGATAAAATTAAGTCCTTGCCGAGATACATTGCATTTTCCTCCCAGGCATACCATGGTAAGTGTTGGTAACAATAGGAGTATTTTAGATGAGAGAGAGCATGGACCTGGAGAAATAAAATCACACTGTAACTCAACTTAGGTATGAGAAGTCTGTTAAATTCCACAATTTTTTTCTGTGGCGAGTAGAGATGAGAGAGTGAAACACAGCTTGAATTCAGAGAGCTTTTTTCTTAAGGAGAGGGGATAGTTCGAAGTTCTTGTCTTCCCTCAGCCTCCTATTAATAGCTGCTGGGAGCTCACAAGCTGAATCGTGACCCAGGAGGGGCCATGCAGCTCTTCATTTCCCACACCACAGTTCAAGTGCATTTAGCCCTCATTTACTATATATAAGGCAATAGGATTTAAGGGTCGCTTCTTTGTTTTTTTGCTAATTGTTTCCATATTCTTCTCATATGTTGAAGACTTCTGCTTTCAAATTGGCCTCTAAATGTGAGAAAGCAGTGGCTTTATCAGAGCCAGGCTGGGATGGTGTTCTGGGTGAAACTTAACTTATGCCTAGAGACCGGTGCAAACTGGCAGTGCACTGTACTGAAGACATAGGTGACAGACAGGTGTCAGGCTGGCTGACGGCACGGAAATTAATTCCACCTTCCAGATGTAGATGGATGTCTGGAGAATGGTCACAAAGATGGTTGCTGTACATGAGATGTCAAGACTGAAGTCCCAAAGCTTGCTGGAATCAAGCATTTTGAAACCCCTCTTTAGCAGGATGAAAGAGCACCCAATGATTATGTGTGTGTTAATTGGATTCAAAATCATTTATCCATGAAGACAGACAAATGCAGGATGCAAGTGTTCTGGCTTGAAATTTTACTTGAGAGTTCTAGCACCTTTTTTTTTTTTTTAATTCCTTGCCTCTAAGAGAGCATCCTGACTTGTACTTGCAATTAATCAGTGCTGGCATTACCCAGAAGAGCATGCAAAATGGCATCTAAAGCAGTAGTGTATTGATTAGAATTAATCAGGAATGTGTTCCTCCTAAAGCTACATGCTGCATGAACAACTGAAGAGTGTCTAAACTATAAATATCTCTCGGAAATTACATTTCCATGAAAACTGGATTATGGCTTCTGAAGCTGGGTGAAATCGAAGCGGGGGAGCAAAACCTGGTACCTGGCAAACTGAGTCATGGATGGGAGGTTTAAGAAAGGTTAGGTTACAGAGAAGTACTTCGGCTTGTTCAGGATCTAACAGGATCTAACCCTTGCAGGGCTGTGCAAGGCCCAAGGTGTTTTCTTCACCTTAAGGAGTGTGAATGAGTATACAGAAGGTCGTTTGAAAATTCAGCCCGTGTACTGTGTTCAGGTTCTGTCAGCACCGTTTTCTGTTTTGGAGAAGAGCGATACAGCCACATAAGAGAAACTCTGGGTGTTGCTCAGGCTTTCTTTAAGCAACAAATTCTCTCTAGATAATATCTCTAGGTCTGAACTTGTCTAAAGTTTGAAAATATTTGGATGTAGGATTTTGAGTTACTTTGTCACTGAAGACCACGGTGTTATCAGTTTCTGTCTAAATCTATGTATACTGTAGATTCTAGATATCTGAGCCAACTTCTTTCTTACTGTAACTTCAGTGAAGGTCCTGTTGGGTGGATCTGCACTGCTGTATCAAGACACTGAGCAGTGCCTAAACAATACAATATAGTGTCTTGCTTTCCAGCATAAAGAATTAAGATGTTAAACTGCGGTCTTTTTTATTGCTTGAAGCAGTATCTAGAGAGATCATCATGGCTATTATGGCCAATGCTGTGGTAAAAATAGGTTTTGATGTTGAAGGCTGTGCAGAGATGATAGCTATGTGCACAGTAACCGATGCCTTTGTCCTTGTGGTTGTCAGCTTAACCAGTCTGATTCATCACTCAGTAGAGTGCTTGGAGGTTATGCAGAGGATAACAGGAGCAATGTGTTATCTGTTGTAATTTGCTTTTGGGACCTAAGTTTCACAAAATTGCAGAATGGTTGAGGTTGGAAGGAACTTCTGAGATTGACTAGTCCAACTTCCCTGCTCGATGCAGGGTAAGCTAGAGCAGGTTACCCAGAGCCGTAGCCAGTCAGGTTTTGAATATCTCCAAGGTTGGAGACTCCATAAAATTTCTGGGCAACTTGCTCCAGTGTTCAATCACCCTTAGAGTAAGCAAGTTTTCTCTTGTGTTTAAATGGAATTTCTTGTCTTTCAATCCAAGCAAATGTGCTTTGTGCTTGCCTGTTGTCCTTTTGTTGGATACCATGTCTGATTCTGTCTTCTTTCCATCCTCCCATAACTTATAAACATTGATAAGATCCTTCCTGAGCCTTGTCTTCTCCAGGCTAAACAATCCCAATTTTCTCAGCCTCTTCTTGTATGTTCGATGCTCTAGTCCCTTTATCATCTCTGTGGCTGTTTGCTGGACTCACTGCAGTAAGTCCATGTCTTTCTTGTGCTGGAAAGTCCAGCACTGGACCCAGCACTCCAGATATGTCTCCCCAGCGCTGAATAGAGGGGAAGAATCACCCCTTCGATCTGTTACTCCCAGTGCAGCCCAGGAAGCTATTGGCCTTCCTTGTCATTGAGGACACATTGCTTGCTGACGTTCAACATTTTGTCCACCAGGACCTGCAAGTTTTCTTCTACAAAACCACTTTCTTGCCTATGCTGGTGCATGGGGTTGTTCCTCCCCAGGGACAGTGTCCTGGTTTCGGCTGGGATAGAATTAATTTTCTTCCTAGTAGCTGGTATAGTACTGTGTGCTGGATTTAGTATGAGAAGAATGTTGATAACACACTGATGTTCTAGTTGTTGCTAAGTGGTGCTTGCAGTAGTCAAGGACTTTTCAGCTTCCCATGCTCTGCCAGATGGACAAGAAGCTGGGAGGAAGTGCAGCCAGGACAGCTAACCCAAACTGGCCAACGGCGTATTCCATACCATATGACGTCATGCTCAGTATATAAGCTGGGGGGAGTTGGCCGGGGGGGCAGCGATCGCTGCTCAGGAACAGGCTGGGTGTCGGTTGGCAGGTGGTGAGCAATTGCATCGTGCATCACTTGCTTTGTATATTCTTTTATTGTTATTATTATTTGTTATTATTATTACTACTACTACTATTTTACTTCATTTTATTTCAAGTATATTCTTTTATTATTATTACTACTACTACTAGTACTATTTTACTTCATTTTATTTCAATTATTAAACTGTCTTTATCTCAACCAACGAGTTTTCTTACTTTTACTCTCCCATTTCTCTCCCCATCCCACTGTGGGGCAAGGGGAGTGAGCGAGTGGCTGTGTGGTGTTTAGTTGCTGGCTGGGGTTAAACCATGACAGGCAGCACTTTGCATTTCCCTTTGTTGAACCTCGTGAGGTTCCTGTTGGCCCAAATTTCCAGCCTATCAAGGCCCCTTTCAGTGGCAGCCCAACCATCCTGTGTATCAACCACTCCTCCCAATTTGGCTGGAATCCTGCTGATGCTGCAGCCTGTCCCATTATCCAGGTCATTAATGAAGATAGAATACATTATTGGCCCCACTATTGGCCCAGAGTTATACCACTAGTGACTGGCCTCCAGCTGGACTTTGTACCACTGATGATAACCCTCTAAGCCTGGCAGTTCAGCCAGTTTTCAGTCCACCTCACTGTCCACTTACATAGTCTGTACTTCCATCAGTTTGTCAGTGAGGACGGGATGGGAGACAGCTTTGAAAACCTTGCTAAAGTCAAGATAAGCAACATCCACTGCTCCCCTCATCCACCAAGTCGATCATCTCAGCATAGAAAGCTATCAGGTTGGTAAAGCATGATTTCAGCCTGAAGAGGTTCCACGCATGGTATTTCCCCATCCATCTCAAAAGATGACTGAAGTAGCTTTTCTGTTATCTTGCTAAAAATGCTTTCTAAATTTAGGTTCGTAACATATAGGCCACTAATAGAAATTTAATAAAGCTACTACTAATTAACATCTAATGTGTATCACTTATGCTGAAGTCGATCTTGCTGCTTCCTGGCAGGATCTGCAAATGAGTATGGGTCTGTTAAATACAGGGTATTGTATGGAAAAGTCTGGAGATTAGAGTCCCTATTCTGCCATGGAATGACAGCAGAATCGACTCCCATCCGAATTTGCCCGCGGGTGTCTCTACTGACCCAGTAGCTATTTTTAGTATCCCTGATAAATCCACCAGTTAGTGTCATCTTTGGCTCATTTATTTTCGTGTCTCTGAAGAAAGAGGCTGATACGTGGGATTTCTTTGCACATGAATCTTTGAATCTCAGATAACCTATTGTAGGAATTTGTACCACAAAATATGAATATATTTTGTAATGAATCTGGGTTTGAGTGAGTCTGCCTTTTCCAGTCTTGCATTGCGGTGATATAAAATACCTGCTTGGCAACAGCTCTGGGAGTTAATAAAGTTTCTGTGGTAAACTATGAGAGGCCTGAGAATTTCAAACTAAAGTTATTGCACCAGTAACTCAGAAAAGCAATTCCTAAAACTCCTGGCACATTTATCCAGAGGGTTAGCAGTAGCACAGGAATGGAAATCATTGTTGAGAGCCACTGCGTACTTGGAATTAAAATCCATCAGTCTTCTGAAGCTGAGGAGAACGATTTTCATGACATACAGATGCTTCTGTATTTCATAAGCAAAATTAAACCTAGGGTGGTTTTTTACTCTCTTTGTAGGGAAGTTTGTATCCTCTAATCCCTATAATATACCTAACTTGAGATGACATCAAAAGAAATAACATACACAGAAGCTAGGCATTTAAAATACTCTGAATGCTTTATTTTATTTAATTTCAGTAAAAGCAGATTTATCTGTTTGGGGGAGGGGGACGGAAAAGGAGCGAGGATGCCAACATCCCCTTCTCAGGCGGGAACCTCAAGCATAGAAGTTGGAAAATGAGATGTGGAAATGAAAATAACTGTAAACAAAAAAATGAAACTTAGCAGTCTAGTTTCACTCTTCTCGCTGGAAAAGGAGGGAGGAAGAAACCTAGAAAATCATTAAAAAGCAGCGTTTTCTTCTCTGAGTTGCAAGTTGAACTGTTAGCTGTTGGCAGGGTCTTTATGCAACCCTTGCTTAGGACTTTTCTTTAGATCCCTAACATACCTACCTGTTGTCAGCTTCCTTGCCTGCTGGAAATTTTGTCCAGTTCAGTGGAACGTAATGACACTGGTGTCTCCCTGATGAGATAAACAGTGTGTCTACCTCTGGAGCAAAAAAAGTCTCCTAGCTGGTAGCAGTGTAGGGTCTGCAATTTGGGATTGATCCATGCTTGTAGCAGGCAAAAGTGGTGGTTGGTTGGTGCAAATGTCATACACATATGTTGTTATATTTCCTTTCAGAAGTGTGTCTTAACTTGATAACATCCAAATTTTGGCATGCTTCTGGAGAAGGTGGTTCTTGTTATGGATGCCAGATAAACTGTGTACTTTTTGTTCAGGACATATGTTCCAGCAGGTTCTCTCCCTAAAGAAAAATATGTTCTTGTGCACAGCCCACATACAAGCACAAAAACCCATACGCTGGGGGGTGATGGGGATACTTGATGAGAAAACGTTTTTGTAAGACCAATAAAAAATGTGTTGCCCATGACCCATTATGCCAACTAGAAATAGAGTCTTCCTCAACAATGTTTAATATTGGTGTTTGAAAGCAACTTAAGGAAACACAATAAGTTTTTGTTCTGATCTTTTAAAAATCGCAGCTGGAGCTGTAAAGAGCATTTCCTAATAGGCTTTATTAGACCCCTGTTGTCTTGTTTGGCTCCAGCTGACTAGGTACAGTACGCTAAAAATAAATGTTTTTTTCTTGGTGCTGCATTTTTTCCTGTAACAGAAGAGAAATGTGAAAAAGTGGATTAGTAGTGACTGAGTGGCTTTGCAGAATCTCTTGTCTCTGATCATGTTTATGTTCAGCGAGCAGGCACTGAATAAACTGGGGTGAAATGGGTGATGGGCTCTGTATCACTGCCAAAGTAATACATGCCTCTTGGGAAGCAGCCCTTCACAAATGGTGTCAAGAAGTGGTTTTACTGGCAGCCTGTGCCCAGGGATGAAAGGTGAAATGGGCCAGAGCATGTTATCATACAAGTATTTATTCCTTAAAGTTTTCCTTGCAGATCAGAATTCCAGTACATTGGAGAAGAGACAGATACTTATATTTTTACTATCTACCTTTAGACATGTCTTGCTGGACACAGAACATTTGAAAGTTAAATCAGAGGTGATGTGTAAGAGCTGAGGGTCTAGGAGTAGTTCTTGTGCTGGCTGGCAAGGTGTTTCAGGCGGAGCAGCAGACCGATGAGATGGGAGAAGGTGGATGTTAAAGACAGCCAGGCCTTGATGTCTTCTAGTGTCTCAGAGAGTAAATTAAGCTCATACAAACCTTTTGTTCTCATTCACTCTTGGCAACAAGCAGACTAAGTTGAAACACTATTGGAGCATGGATGTTAGTCTCCAGGGCTGCTAATCCAGTTCCTTAGTTCCTTGATTTACTTGATGGGACTTTTTATTTGTTTGTTTAGGAGGTGGGGGGGCGGAAGCGCGAGGAAGGAGAAATGGCATGTTTTAGTTGTAATGCTTCATGCACGTGTAAATGTTCCAGCCAGCCACATTAGAAGCAAAGCGTGTTACCTCAACCAGCGACGCGGTGCTGGGAACTACAGCTATTGCGCAAGCCCTGGAGACTGGCTAATTGCCTGAGTGACTAAGAGACTTTGCCGGTGAGAAGCAGAAGGAGTGATATTTAGAGAGAGTGTGCATGTACGCTACAGATTTCACAGCTTGCTTTGCAAAGAAAGTTAGGCTTCTTTTAAACAGCAGGCAGACATCTGTGAGAAATCCGGGAGCACAGAAGTGTGACAGAAGAGAGCAATAAACTACTATTTAGCTGGGTTTTCCACATCTTAGCTGGGTGGAAATCTTGGTGCTTAGAGGCTTGCTTTTGCAAAATCCATGGGAGGGAAAGGCCCTGACTGTGGGGCACTGTGAGGGGAATGAGGGCTGGGGTAGGAGGCACAGTATGACTAGCCACATGTGGAGCTGCTGCTTTGGGGGTTTTGGTCCTTGTAAAGTAGCCTTCCTTACCACTCTTCTCCTTTGTTCTTTCCTCTCACTGTATGATGAGACCAGATGGGTGTTGCTTCAAAGGAGAGTTGGACATCTAGAGAAACCATTTCGGATCTCATTGGAGTACATTGGTAATGGGAACAAGAGCATAGCAGCTGTGGATTCCTTTGCGATGAAGAACTGCAGTACAGGTAACGTAGAGTATTTTATTGCTTCTAGCTCACAGTCTTTTGATGCCTTTTTGGAGAGGAGCATGATGTCTGGCTGTTACGGAACCTTCACAGAATGAAAGTTTCTCATCAAATCAATCGTTTAAATAAAAAAATAGGGTCCCTTTCAGGGAAGAGTTTTTTTAATGTTGCCTTAGAAGTTTTTAACTTCTTGAAGGAACAAGATTTATTTTTTTTCCCTATGGAAAGAACTTCTAGGAAAATTTCATTTTGGGAGAACCAAAGCAGTATTCATCCTGGCTTGCCAGATGCCTGACAACTTCACTTTCTGCAGCAGAAAGTAGAACAGATGAGTGGTTCCTAGACAGATAGCTTGCAAGTCATCTTTTTGATGTTCCTGGTAACAAATTTCAGAGTTGTTTTTTTAAACAACTGTGGAAAACTTGATTCTAATAAAGTACGCCTTTCTTTGGCAATGTTCCAAAGCAGTTATTGCTGAGTAACCCCTAATAGCTCAATGTAGTGCATGGAATTTTAATAATGGGCAACCTTAATGGGGGTTACTTTTTTAAATACAAGTTCTGTTACCAATTCAAGTGTGTAAATTTAGCGCTTCATGCCAGAAGCAGCTGCATTTTAGTTCTACCACCTTTATGGAGCTTGTGAATCATACTGAAATCTTTAGGTGGCACGTCAGCGAAGAATATTATTACTTATAGCACTTAACACATTACCTTTTGCCCATTTTATTTATTTGGAGTACTGCTGAGTTGAGCTGCATGTCCTTCTTTTCAACCTATCTAGGACAGGGAAATCTGCTGGAGAATATAAGTTATTTTGGTTATTTACGTTGCTCTCCACAAAGGCCAATTGTATTAAGGGGTTTAATGCACTGTCCGTACATAAAGGTGATCTCTAAGCTCCAACAAGGAACAGCCTGACATTGTGCTGAAAGCACAAGGCACGTTCAGACAGAACGCACCTGATCTGCTGCTGATGTACAGAACACATCTTGGTATCTCTCTAAGGCTGAAATGAAAGTATTGCAACTCCCCAAAACAAAAAAGTGAATGGGACAGAAGTCATTCAAATCCACAGAGCTTTGGGAATTCATTGCAACAAATTTTATGAAGGACTACAGGAGATACTCAGCTCCCATGAAGGTACATGGATTCTTCTCTTGGGAGTGCTTGAAGGAGAGCCGTAGGTGAAGGACAGTCAGCTGAGTGAAAGGATGATGTTGGCTGAGTGAGCTCATACCAGTACTGGGCACCGTTCTGCAGATGACAGATGTCAGTTGCTGAGGCTATTAAGATACACTGTGAGCAAAAGAAGGAAGCTCCCATTTTGTCTACAGATTTGTAACAATTGGCTACTCCTGCTCTGCTTACAGGACACGGTGTATGAATAATACCACCAGGGAAGAAAACCACTTGTTCTTTTTTTAGTTGTTTGAAACCGCTAAGCCTTTTGCACACAGCTGAAGATGTGACACTGTGTCCTTTTACTAGAACAGAAGGTGGTGATGAGCAGCCGAGGGTGGCACCTTAGGCTTGGAGGAAATAGGGAAAGCAATAAGAAAAGATTAATCTAAATCCAATTTTTCTGCCGCTGTTAGAAGCCTTCGGGCAGCTTAGCTACTTGGATACCTTAATGTCACTGAAGCACCTAAAACATGGGTGAATTTGGGAAAGAAACATCCAAGAAAGAGTAACGAGCCTTCAGCCTAATTTTTCTAAGCCTTTTAAAGACCATATACATAATTTAAAAATAAATAAAGGCACATAGACAATCTTAGGAAATTAGGCTGCCATTTCCATAGGTGGATACAGGTTTGGATGTAAATTAGATGCCAATAGGGACTTGAAGAAGGTAGAAGTTTGAGGTTGGGATTTGCTGTTGAGCATTGGGAATTCCATTTTTTGAGTTCTTTAATCATGGAAAAGATGGGATTCTTACTGCATTTGAACTGAAAAAATAACAGCCTATTTAGGACTGAATGAGAAATTAAAATTAAAAAAAAATTCAGATGCTGATAAAATTCTGGATTTTTTTTAATTCTAAATTTTAAAATTCTAGATTCATATCCAATCTAACGAAAAATTGTTAAGTGGAAACATAACTCTATTATTGCAATATATTAATGGTACTCCACATTTCCCTTTCTTCATCCAACAGTGCAGCGGATTAGAAAATCAAAGTGATTTGTCGCCTGAATATCTTCGCATTTCCCAATTCCCATCATATAATCGATCTTGATTGGGTTAGCTTGATAGAAAAAAAGAAAGCCCTTGCAGACCGAGGGCTTTCATTTGGTTTTGGTTTGGGGGTGGGTTTTTTTGTTGTTGTTGAGGGGTTTTTTTTGTTTTTTTAAATGCTCAGGATTGGTCAAAACTGTACTTGGTGCATCTTTTATCATTGCTGTTGTTCATCACCACCGTTCTTTTCATGCACTCCATCCTCTGGCTTTAATTCTTTAAGGGCTTTTTAGCACTTGACATGTGCTAAGTGTTGTGGGTTTTTTACAGAAAGTTTTCCTGAACCATAGGATTAGATTCTGATCAGAAAGCCCCTACAGTCAATAGAAAGGCTGCTTGACCTTCTATAGGTTTTGGATCAGGACAGTTAACAGGTAGCATTGCCCATTGTCCTACAGCCAATTGACTTTCAATTACTGTCTTAAATGTAAAGCAGATTGTGTTTGTCAGTATGTAAAACCTAAACTATTGATTGTCTAATTTTCTTTCTTACAACTTACTATTTAAATAAGTGCAGTATTCAAAGCAAAAAAAAAACCTTACAAATTGCAGAGAAGTAATATATTAATTTAATAATGTCAGTTAAGAATTTGTTCCTTCTACAAGTAAAGTAATTGGTAGAGTGGTATTTTATAGTTGATGGTAATTTCTAGTCATAAAAATAGAGTTCATTTCCTAAGTAGTGTATTGACTTATTAATGATATTTAATAGGTTTCTTACTGATTTTTTATTGCAGTTGTAAATTAATTAATTTGCTAACTTATTTCCAAAAGTCTTAATTAAAGTACTTAATAGTAAGCACAAGTAAATGACAAGATATTGGTTTACTTAGCAATGTTCGATTTACCAATTCTAAGTAACTTTTTGAGTAAGAGGCGTGGAGATCAAATGCTTCTAAAACATGTTAAAGGTTTAATGATGCTCCAAGGCTGTTAAAAGCAGTTATTTCAGATGCTCAGCCTGTCCAAGAGGAAGCACTTAGCTTTCAAGTTTTCGAGCTCACTAAGCAACATAAAAAACATATTTATTTTGGAAAGGGGAGAGACTGTGTGTTGTTGATTAAGTTAATGCTTCTGTCCACTCAGCAATAACTTTTTTCGGTAGATACTGAAAGTACGTAGAAATACACTCATTACCTTCAGAGCTGGTAAGTCGTTAGTTCTGTAATGATCTCTTGGTTATAATACATATGCAAATTTCTGAAAGTTGAAGTTAAGGTTGTACTAAAAGCAAAATCCTTGATCCATAGCAAAGGACCTCTCAAGAAAGGAAAAATTTTGAGGATCGAAAGGTGATTTTACTGGAAAAAGAGATAGTGAGGGAAGAGTAAGAATATAGACTTGCAACATGTATGAAGAAATATGAGCAACTGCCAGATAGAATTTTTCATAATTCCATTTGATAAATAGTCTAGCAACAGATTTATGAATCAACTGCAGGAAATCAATAAGGGCTTTCTCCAAACAGGATTACTTATGTATCTGAATCATTATTAAAATCATATTTTTGTGTATTCAAACAAAACCTGAATATGTATCATTTCAGTTTTCCCACGTATGCTCACTTTCTACAGTTTGTCTTATAAATTAATTTGCTGACAGGATGTTGTGGTTAACTGAACTTAATGAAATACCAGTGAGCCCCTTTTCAAAATGAGTTCTTGATGCTTCGTATTGGAAAATTGCCTAGAAAAGTTAACCTTTTCCAAACCGAGAACTGAAATAGTATCAGTGTATCCGATAGAATCATAGAACAGCCCAGGTTGGAAGGGACCTCAAAAGGTCATCTGGTCCAACCTTTCATGGGAAAGGGAGCCTAGATGAGATTATCTAGCACCCTGACCACCTGCATCTTGAAAACCTCCAGTGATGGGGACTCCACCACATCCCTGGGGAGATTGTTCCAGTGATTGTTCTCACTGTAAAAAATTTAAACACGGGTTTCTAATTGAAGTCTCACATGACATACTTACAGCTGATTTAGATGTTAATAATTAATTCATAAAAAATTTGGTATAACTTTTAAGTAAGTTTCATTTGAGTAAAATTGCAAGATGTTTACAGAAGATTTGTGAAGCAACTAACTTAATTGTGTCAATATTTTTTTATTAATTATTTGCTTTGTTGTAACTATGGGAGAGTGGAGAGAAGACATGTACTTTCAGTGGAACCAACCATGTCATCTTATATGATCTGGAGATCCACCACTGCCCAGAAATTCAGGGGAACGGGTGAATAGAACAATGAGCACAGTCAGTATTGTGCTGTTGTTATAAAACTGAAAAATAAATATGATTAAAAAAAAAAAGTAGTTTTAAATTTCAGAAGTAGTTGTCTCTATTTGAGGTTTAGGACGCACATTTACCATAATATTTACTTGGCCTATCCAGGTCATTTTTGTGTAAAGGAAGCTGGAGAATTTCCTTTGGCATTAATGCCATGCTTAAGGAGCTTACCAAGCCAGAGGATAGATGCAGAGTTAATTGAAGTCAATGGGAATTATTCAGTATGTTTGGATTAAGTTCTGAGTATCCTTCATTTAAAAAAAAAAAAAAAAAAACTCAGGCAGATTGGCTGCATTTTCCTTGGAATGGCCTATGCTATTTATACAGTTCCACTGAGCTGGTTTTCCTGTGGATCTAATTTCACTAAGTAGGCATTTGGAAAAGCCTTACTATTTTAAGAGTATTTGCCTCCAAATGCTTTGGCAACCACCTTCCTCCCTATTCACCTCTGCTCCCCCAGGAGGTATGACTGATTATTCTGACTTCAGGTTGTGTGCCAAAAACCATCTCTAACCTGCCAGGGTTTTAATCCCATAGGGATCTTGTGTTGGATTAAAAACGGCTTTACAGATAAGTGTGGTGGCTGTAGCGAAGTTAAATCATTTTAAGGTAATTCCAAAGTGAAAATTATTTCACTTGTGGTTTGTGCCCATTTAAGTAAAATAAATATAATGCACTTGTTATGGGGCTTATCTTTGTTTTCATTTTTCATTTCCATCTTTTTAAAATTAAGTTATAGTAATGCTAGGAATAAAAAATTAAGCAAATTTAGTCTTAATGTTGCTTCTAGAAAAGGCACAGTAACTCAATTAGTAGTAGAGTAGCTTCTTACAGTAATGAATTAGTGATTATGCATTTCTGTTGCTGACTGTGAACACCTACTTTTTGTGGAGCCAAATTTAGACAGTGATGGTTATGTTAAATAATTTAATCTATTTAGAACATTAGTGTAATCACCAAAGGGGAGGGGAAGATGAACCTGAATATCTAGAGCGTGTGGTTTTCATAGGTCTGTCATGTCAGTATGTTGGTGAATGGGACCTAGTGTTCTGTTGTTTTATTTAGTAATCAACTGATGATATATTTGGTTTTTTAAGGTATGAGGAGGGAGGTATAAAGAAATACTTTAGGTGGTGTAATAATGCTCGTAAAACTGGTCTTTAAAATTTATGCATTCATACACAAGGTGGAAAGGCTGAAATCTGCCACAGCAAGACCGAATGTGGGTGTTTCTTAGACAAAGTTACTGTATTACCAGAGTGGGCATGTTTGTCTTCTCTAATTCAAAAAAGGGTAGGTGATTTGGGTTAAGAAACAGAATTGAGAAATCTCAGGTTTGAAAATCCAAAGCTTTAATGATCAAAAGAGAAGGGCCTGTTCATAAGAGGTACTGGAATCTGCTTGAGAAACACTGCAAATCCCTTAGTTCCCCTGCAAATGTTGGTAGTTATGGGTCTTAAGTACTTTTTAACACCTTGAAGAATTGGCCAATACATTATCTTTTTAATGCTGTATATGATTTTTACCCTGACCTTCTCCCTTAATTAAGGCTTATTTCAACAGGGGAGCCATTGATTCAGTGAAAGAAAATGAACTCTGTAATCTGCTTTCCCCAAATTGAACTTATTTTTATTACTATTAATTGCTGCCACTTAGTTCTTGTGATGTTTTAACTGCTTGGATTTATTGAAACAATCATAGGATTCACTATTATCACTTGAGAAATGGGGAGGACAATGATGATTTACCAATGACCCAATGATTTTAAACCAGTATTACTCCGGATTCAAAGATTTATGCAGGCTGATTCCATTGTGTAAGTAGATGACAGTCTATCTGTCCCTTTCTCTTTTCATAATAAACCCCTACATTTTCAGAAGACTGCTAGCCTATAACCTTGATTTTGCTAAAACAAAGTCAGGGGTAGTTTTGCTCTGAGTTTTGTTTTATATAGATCCATGAAGTTCCCTGTTAGCTGTAGGAAAGGTTTTTGATTTAAACAGGACTGAAGTTTGAAGAAATTAAGACCTGGCTACGCAACTCGATTCGTGTTTGTGAATAATTACAGTGGTCTTTGAGAAGAGGTGAGAGACAGTGGGGAAGCTTAGAAAGTCAGAACAGAAGAGGGAGATGATCAAGTGAAAAGGATAGGAGTCAGACTGTATAAACGAGAGAGGGAGAGATAAGGAAAGGAGAGATGGCGATAAACCAGTAACACTGAAAACAAATGACAGGATATCAGGCAGGAATAATTGGTCTAGATAGTGGAAATGATTAAAGAGTTTGACCAGTTAGAAAGTGATTGGAATAAACATTTAAAATCCAATTGATTAACTAGAGCATTCAAACTTAATCAGATAGCCACTCAATCAACCAGACTGAACTAACTAGATGGATAATCTGTTGAACCAGCAAAGAAACCAAGTGAGACTGGGACAAGTTCAGTGATTTGTGAAAATTGAATGAAATCCAAAAGAATTAATCAATTAACATTTAAAATTATCAAATGCAAAGATAAATGCATGGATGTTCAGGTGGAAGCTAGTCCCATTTTCTGGCATGACTCAAAAGAGCCCGAAGGGCATTGGTGAGCAAAATCATTTTTGGAAGATGAAGAGCAAGAATGAGGAGAACATGGGACAAGAAGGAAAGATTTTCTGTGTGCACTTCCAGGTTGTAGAAGACAAAATAACGTCAGCACCAAGAACCTTATTTTTTAAAGGCCTGCATAGGTATCATACACACCAGCGCTGGATTCTGAGGTACCACTGCTCTATAGTGGTGCAATGCATACAAGATTGAGAAAAGGTATAATTCCTCCTCTTTCTTTACTACAGTGAAGACTTCTTTGGATTTTGGCTCAAGGCACTTCTATACCTCGGGGCTTATCTTCTGAAGTATTCAAGTTCAGCTTTTTTCTCTGAGAGGTCTCATTGCAAATCTGCCCCACTCTTGCTATAGGATCCTGTCCAGCTCTTCCCTTTTCTTGTCCAAAACCTTCCTCTTTCTGCCTCAGGAAGCGCTGCTTGCTTTGTCCTGCTGTTCTGTCTCTGCATGATCTACTGCAGCCAGCTTTTTTAGCAAACCAATTGCTGCATCAAACCACATTGTTTAATAATTCTGCACTGTATCTAGTGTGGGAGAGGTGCGGCACATTGGTGCCAGCAGAGATGGATACATTGAAGTAGACACTCCGCAATAGAACAACTAAAACCAAAAAGCCCCGACCTTGTAATTCCACATCAAATCCATAATACAAAAATAGAAATGCCAACTGACTAAACTCAATGCATTGATTTTTCCCTGCAAAATTTAAGAATCTGTAATGGGGGTTCAAAGTTTTCTGAAAAGGAGTGCGTGCCCTTTCAACAAATGAGACTCCTTTATGTTATATTTGGAAACAACCAGTAGCTGCACATCAGAATCTCGGTCAGGATCATTAAACCTGTATGTTGCGATTCTTTTGCTTTGAAGTCATGAAAAACGTGGGGAAAGAGAGGAACTTTCAAAAGCTGCCAAGTGTCTTAGGAGCACAAATTAATGGGAACTGTGCTCCTTACTCCCTGGGAGTTTTCAAAAATCCCATCATTACTGAATTGCACTGAGGCATGCCTTCCACCTGTGAGGATGAGAAAGGACAGACTGTGCACTGTGCTTCCATGGAGGCAGTTTTATGGAGTACCTCCATAAATGAGGTATACAGGGCTTTTATGAATTGAGCCTTTGAAAGTCCTGCTAGTAAGGCATATTGATCCAGAACTCACACACGGATGGCAAGATCTTAAATTACCAGTCAGGTTTTATTACATGAAAGAAATTTTTAAAATACTCCCTCCCCCCCCCCTTCTTTAAATGATTGCCAGCTGAAGTTCTGTACAACTGGGAGGTTGCAAGCACTTAAATAAGTCAGCTGGATTCTGGGTCCAATTCCAGATTGAAGTGTATTGTTCATGGGGCATGATTGATGGAGTATCAGCAAATTTGTAAGCAAAATAAGAGGTTTGGAAATGTTTTTCAGATCTACAAGGAAATATAATTTAGTCAACTCTTACAGAGAGATTTATCATGTTCCAAAAATAATATCAGTGGTGCATTTTTCATTTGATGTGAATGGAGATGAACAAAGCAACTATTTTGATACCTCAAAACTTTGAGGGTTGAGAGGCAATCTGTCTAGTTCTGTAAGATGATGGGTTGCGGCATACTGGGATCTAAGCTGTTTTGGTTGATTTGTGTGAGCCACAATCTAGAGTAAATGATTTTGCGGAGACTACAGCAGTGAATATTCTGTGCACTTAAGCCTAAATTATGTACTGGATTTTTAAGACATCATTTAGAGGTGTAAGCAACAACTGCATAAATCTAGCAGCATGTTATACAGTACAAAAAAAAAAGATAAATATAAAGAGGATGAAATTTCAATGTTTCTGTAGTATTGTCAGTGTTGCTATTGATTTATAGAAAGTCATTGTTGACTCTTTAAGTACCTCATGGAGTGACAGTGTATGTACATGTGTTTATGAACATATGTTAATGAAACCATAAAAAAAAGAAAACAATCACTCTAAGATCAGAAACACTAAGTGTATAGTTTTGGCAACAGTATTAACTCATCAGGCACTTTTATTGTACACATCAGTAACAAAACAGTAGCAAAATGACTCACCTGTCTGCAAAAATTGCCAAGTGGCTTAGACAGCAAAGTAATGGAAATATTTACTGCATGAGAGCTATTTCCCAAAGTAAAGGAAGTGAAGTGAGTAACTATGAAGTTACTTGGGTGGAGCTTCTGCTAGTGAAAGTTGTAAAGCACATTGTGCGTCACCCAATTAATTGTTGGAGCTTTGACTACTTGCATCAGCTGAAGATCTGTCCTTATATATTTAGCAAAGCTTTTGAAAAAGGAGGAGCCTAACAAGAGGTTTGATAGGAACATCACCGATTTGGACTTCAGTTTCTTTGTCATTGCTGGGCTCTTCATAGCTAACAGAAGAGTTTGGTTTAGAAAACAGAAGAGTTATGTTTAAGTTATAGCTATTCTTTCATTGTAGGTAAAGGAGGCTGGAGCTGATGCTTAGTGTTTGCAATGGTACCTATTACCATAAAGTTACATTGATTTTTTAAAAATTGGGTTGCAAAATACATGTTGTACAAAGTATATTTTCTAAAGATATAACTTACAACTGATTAAGACAAATGAGAAATGCAAAATAATCTTTTCTATCATATGTTGGAAAAAAGTTCTACTCCAAGAGATGTTTGACCTGCTCATCTTTGCACAGAGTGCTTTGCAGTGGTCTTCCATGCTTACGGTGTTTGTTTTCTGTTTTCTTCTGATTTCGTCTTTGGAGCACTTCCAACTTCCTCTGCTCCCAAGTGAAATCAGGCAATCTCTCTCATTTGGACAAGCCTATTCCTCCTCTTTCCCTTTAGTCGTAAAACATTCCTGCCTATCTAATCTCATCATGAAACATTTAGGGCAATTATTACTCCATTATAAGTTTATATTGTAGCAAGTAGTCTTCATCTTAACTGTTGATTTGTAAAATGTGGGCTAATTTGTGACTTCATGTAACTCCCCTTAAATTATAATAAATGTGCTTCTACTTGCTTCTTCTGTTACTAGCAGCACCAGACATCAGCAGTGTCTATAATGCATTACAGTTATCTTTCTCAAGTGTAACAGCAGTCAGAGCATTCTCTAGTTCATATTATTTTTTGACTTTTCAAGTAAACAGCGCATTCCTTTCCTGGACAATTAGGGTAATTGCCGAAATGAAACCCAAGTGTCGTGACCGGGCAGGATGCCACCAAATAGAAGTCAGTCATGCAAAATTACTCTTCCTACACTGCAAGCCCACAGTGATACTGTTCTGTAAATACTACAGAGGAGTTTATTACTGTTTCCATTTACTCATATTGCTATACCATCTCAGAGCAGTACTCATACTCACAGATGAGTCTGGTCTGTGGTGTGCACTGAGTACAAGCAAAGGACAAAGAAATTAGATTGTGAATTCCTTAGCGCAAATACGAAGACAAGCGGCAACAGATGAATAAGGAAGACCAAAGCCCTTTGGCCAAGCCACAGTGAGTGAGCATTAGATTAGCTGACACCTGGGGTGAAATTAGTTGGGAGGAAATGGAAACAATTTTAAACAGCCCTTTCATCGATCTTAGAAATGGGAGAGAAGTAGTGAGTAAACAGAATCAGGCAAACAATAACCAGCAGTTTACTGGTGCATCTCTAAAAAGTTTAAGTTGAGGGATTTGACTGATGAAACAGGAAAGAGTAGACTTACTGTCAGCTTTGAGTTTTTAGTTAATGCTAGGCATTGCCTAAGCTGCGACCGTGTTGGTATAATTGAGCGCTGTCACTGGGGACTCCTCTTTAGAAAATTGCACTCATCCCGAAAGTTACTCGGGCAGACAGCTTGTTCATGGCAGAGCTTCACTGTTTGCCTAAGGAATCTTGCTCTACTTGTGTGGGTTTTACTAAGTGCCAAGTGTTCATAAAGAGTGCGTAGGAAAGCCATTAGATGAAAAGACGACAGTTTATGTTCCAGTTTACAAAGCCAAGCAATGGACTTGTCCCTTTCTCCTTATTTCTTTGTCTTAATAGTGTATAGGCGACGTCTTTTTTAACACATCCACATTCTGCTGATGCTGGCTGCTTTTTTTAGCATTGAACAAAGGCCAGAAAATATTTTCAGTGGATAGGAGACAAAAAAATCTTCTCCCAAACTCCAACTTGCAAAGCTAATTTCCAAGCAGTTCAGCACAATTCTCAGTCTAGACCTCAACTGAACTGTCAGGGAATAAAATCTGTATAATAAACAGTCATCTAATTCACAACATCATGGGATTCAATCTCCCTAGGCAAGATTTAGTTCAGACATTCAGATGCTTTGTTGTATGAAGTTAGACAAGGTGGTATTCATCTTTTGTGACTTCAGCTATCTGAAAGTTAAGCATCATGTCAAAGCTAGTCTCTAGGGTCCCTCTGTAGTCAACAGAGAGAAAAAGAGGCACTTCAGAGAGCAATTCATTCCACCTTTAACATCATAGCATCATCAGAGTGTCAGAAAGGGGACAATGCTTTGCTTGAAGAATTGTAGCCTGGAATTTCTAACAGAACTATCCTTTTAAAGCCGGTGGGTGCTTTAATACCTGTAATCTATAAAGTTTGCCCACCAATTCCTCACTTTCGAATGAATAATGTCAGGCAAGGAACCTTTAACAAACTGATTCTCTATTGAACATCCTCAACGCTCACTGGTTAGCATGCTAGATAAATCATTTTATAGTAATTATTTTGCAGGAGTTTATTCAGAGTCTGTTAGGATAAACCCTAAAAAAAATTAAATGGCTGTTGAGTGCAAGATTAATAGTGCTATCCAGGAATACTTTACAATACCAGCATTACCAATAGGAGCTTCATCTGTGCAGCTTTGACAGGATGCTTCCAGTCAGACCTAGAAGCCTCTCTGCACTAAAAACACCAGCTGTTCTAGGAAACCTCTGTAAGTTTTAAACCAGAAATCAGCCCTGGGCTTTTACCCTCTGTAGATATTTTATGAATGGGTCTAGAAAAGAAGGTATATTTCTGAAAAAAAACCCACAGTTCTTTCATACAGAAGAACATTCAGATACAGAAGTGGTTTGTCAAAAGTAAAGTGGTAGTTGGTAGAAGCAGAGCTACAGCCAAGAGTCTTCTAATGGAGCCCTGTAGATCATATTGCTTCTCTGTATCCTCACAAAATCACTTATATGTAAAAGTTTTGATTTTTTTTGTTGACCACATTCCTTTATGGGAGGTCTCAAGGAAGGCTTTTTGAAAAATCTACTTAAATTGAGTGCATTTGGATATTGGATCCCATGCTGCTTTCCAAAGAGTGGTAATAGAAGATCCACATTATTTTTTCAATTACTTCCTTACCGGTAGGTGCAATTCCCTCTCTTGCATTATCTTGTTTATTTTTATTACCCTTGTGAATGACTCTGTCACTTCTGTTTAAGCAGAAGCGGTAACTCAATCCCTTAATAAAGCCTTAAACAACTTTGCTTCTAAATGAGGTTAAGATCTATATTATATGCAGCATTTGCCTTGAACCTTAATTCATCCTACTTCTGCAAGGAGATCTGGTTACATTCAGGAGTTAGTCATTTCAAATCCAGTTCCTGGAGATCATTGAATTCTAGCCTAAATTTCAACTGACAGGACTTCTTAGGCATGATATACCATGAAGAGTCATGTCAAGGAATTTCTATTCCATTACATTAGCGTAATCAGTATTTCTTCTTTATCAGGAAAATTTAAAACAATGTTTTTTTCTGAACAGAAAATTGTACCAAGTTTTTTTTTTTTATATATGTTCATTGTGTTTTAATAATTTTAAATACTAGTCTGCAAAAAAGCTGCTATGATTTCCTGTACATAAACACACCCTTTTATCGCCATTTTTGATTTAAAGAAAGGTCCCTCTTGTGCAGTTCTAAATTGAGACAGAATTTCCTCTGAACTTGAGCATACTTGCAGTTGTTTTTTTCCATTCTCCTTGTTTTAGAAGCAGACTTGAGCTGTATATCTCAGATCAAGACCAAGCTGTGTTTACAAGTTTTCCTAAAGCTGCAAAGGTAATGGGAGTTAGCAGGCTGTTGTTCCACAGTATACCCTCTTTAAAAAAGGGAAAGGGAAATACTCCCTCTTCCATAAATTGCTTTGCATAGTAAGAATATTATCATGTATCAGGATTATCTCACGTATTAGAATGACGTTTTTTAAAAGTGACTAGAACACAGCCACTGAGTTGCTCCTCTGCCTTGTAGCACCACTGTACTGTGGCTTTGCTCCTCTAGTCTTTAAGCAGGTCACAGGAGTCTGTAAGATGTTTTAATGCAGCCCAGAGAGCAGCTGCCATTTGAAAATGAGACAGGTTAACATAAAATACTTGAGTAGGTAAGAACTGTTGTTCTGGTCTCACCTGTCTGACTTTGCCTGAAATAAATTAGGGAGTACTTGCACATGCTGCTTCATCAGCGGATCAGGAGGGAAAGTGGTCCTGAACAGATGGAGGCAATAACTTCTCCTGCCAGTGCAGCTGGGGGAGGATGTCTGCCTGCAACCAAAGGGACTTACCTGTACCACAGCTACAAATAACTCCAGGATCTCGTTATGGTCCAGTTTAACTCATTAGTGTTGACAACCATGAGCTGAACTGTTGTTACTAAGGCTAGAGCCTTGCCCTGCCTGGGATGTGTGGAGGGAAGTACCTTCACTTTGTGAATTTGTGACTGTATAGTTGAAAGTACTTGTGGTCTGTTGACTCATGGAGAGTAACATCTGTAGAAAAGTATAAGTGAGGAACTCTGCCTTGTTTGTAATAGTAGGGCCAAATACTTACAAGAGATCTCAGGACCCTTCTGTGGCATTTCTTGCTGCAGTTTCTTCAAGCAGCAGATCTGTATTGTATTGAGTATCAGCAGAACTCAGAGATGGGCATTTCTTGAAAGCACCTTTTTGGAGAAATAAATCATGTTTCTAAAGCATCTCTCCACCTTCAAATGCGTGTCCACTAAAAATAAGCTTGGGTCCAGACTTGGTGCTAGTAGGTTTCTATTGCTATTTTCCGCTACAATGAAAAGCAATTTCCACTTGAATTTTGGAAATCTGAGCAGTTATAATAGTATCAATTACTCCAGTGACAAAGTCTGGAAGTAATTTTGGTCAGAAATTGAAAGTCTCTGTTCATAATCTCATCCTAAAACTGTAACAGGTACTCAGTACTTCACCTATGGAAAATGTAATGACTTACACAGCATCAAAAGTTGTTTGACACCAATATACATTGCTGAGTGAAGTTAGTGATTTATAATATTGCGTGTGAGATGTTAGTATCTAATTTACTGCATTAATCAGTGAATACCAAATCAGTTTGCAGATTGCATGTAGATCAATTTAATCTGTCACCTTAATTGTCAGTGAAATTTTTAATGTTGAGTTTACGTTAACTGTTTTCCATACTGCTTCTCACTGAGAAAGCAATAGCAGCGTAATACCTCCATAGTGCTCATATGAAACTGTGCAGGCTTCATGGTTGTTTTTCACTACTCTCCAAATCTGAGGTTCCCTCAGTTAAATCTGTGTTTTGCTAATATTTGCACGTTTTAATACAGGCCAAATGGAGAGAATGTTGTCAGTCCTGCCAGTGCTAACATGATAAAAAGTTGTCTCACTGTCTGAGTGAGTAGATTTCAGGGAACAGGATCAAGCTGAAATGACCCAGGGCTTCCTCAGATGCTGTATTAGCACGTGGTGATGACTCAAGTGATTCTGTCATCCTCCAGCCTCCATGTGTTACTCAAGGGTTACCATCATCTCCATTTTTATTCTAAGTTTGTTAAAACCGCAACTTAGTGCGACAAAGCTATTAAAAATTATTAGTAATAAGTGTTTTGACAAAAAAAAGTAAGGGAAGAAATGAAATTTTAACACCTTTTCCCTGGACTTCAGTTTTTTTATTTGAAACTATGTTAAAAGGCATAAAGGAAGGATGAAATATCTGAAATGAAACAAATTTTGAACAATAACAAGTTTCCTGGAGCTAACCAATCTTTTATTTCAGGTCAAATAAAATCTTTTGGAGTAATGCTGAGCAAACATTTTTCTTCTGCAGGGGACATTTTCATTTTAGATAGCTCTTAAAAATGAGACTTCTTTTCTGTGCGAACAAAAATATGCTGTTCACATAGTGCTAGTTCTAAACAATAGCGAGGCCACATATTCCCCACAAAGTGTTACTTCTTTCTGTCACGGGCAGCCAGATGGAAGCTTGAAGAAGTGAAGAGACTTATCCAAAGTCACAACATAAGAGCCAATTTGGAAATCCTCGCCATCGGATTCCTTATTTGATAGGCAGCATTTCTGAAGGTAGTTTGCTAGCAATTCAAGGCCCCTGCACACACAAATGGAGTGCTGGTTTGAAGTACCTCAAAAAACGATGCTAGGCTGCTATGTTTTGTCTGTTTTGTGCTCAGTCCTTTGTTATTTAATTCTTTCTTCCTTTTGTTGTGTATTGGGAAAAGGATGCCAGGCTTTTTATTTCCGAGAATACCCTGGATGAGCTGGTAACTTAGTCATGGCCTACCTGGCAGAGGCCTAGTGACTGCTGTGAGATACCTTTCACTTCTGCTTTTTCCTAGCAGAGACGAACAAAGTTCTCCAGAGACCTTCCCAGCAGGATTGTCACTGGACTGAACAGGAGAGGGAGGTAAAACGGACGTAGGATGGATGAGTTCTCGCAGTGCGGACAAAACTTGAGTTGCTACTGTCTGTGCTGAAACTGCTCCGCACACAGGGGGGCAATAATTTGGATTTGTCACCCTATCTTTGCCAGCTCTTAGTTCGCTTGGCTGTCCTACTGTTCTGCCGAAAACCTTTCAGAGAATGCAGCGGCTGTTGCCCGTAAAGACCTGGCTGCTGTGGACACAGAGGCCTCTGAGCTTCCTGACTATGTTGCTGCCTGTGGGACAGCGGATAATTGATTTTATCCATATTAGATGCTAGGGCAAGGCACTTTTATCATCTTTGTGATACCTCATTGACAAACTGTTTAAAATTATATTGCTCACTAAAAAGCAGCAGTAATACCTGTGGGATGGGAAGGAAGGGCATGGTCACAGCAGAGTTGAGAGCCTTTACTGTAACTACTGCTGCATAAGAGTCCTGCTGCTGTTTATCAAGAAATCCTGGAAAAGGAGGCAAGGCATTTTTCCTGGTGTAAGTACAAATTCCAGGGCAGTTGATTTTGTTGATAGTATTTCACTAAACTTTCTGAATGTAGATTCCCCATGCACTATGAGTTACATTGCAGGCTTTGAGGTACTGCAGTGATGCGAGTAGTTGGCCAGTGACATTCGTTATAGCTGGTGAACTGTGTCCACATCCCATTAAGTTAAAGCCCCGGGAGGGCTGGAAGTCAGGTATTTTAACTGTTCTCTATGTAAAAATATATATAGCGGGTATCTAATACCCTTGCATTCAGTTTAACTTAACTTTACCACGGAGAGGACCATGGGCAGCTTAAGATAAATGGAAGTACAAATACAGAGCAACCACTGGATCATAGTAAAAAACAGGAAGAGTTTGTGTTCCCTAAGATGGCTGACCTCCCCAAGATGGCCGCTGCTTAGAGATAAGACTTGATGAAATGCATACGAAAACTAATGTTAATCATTATTTGATCTTTTAAATTGATACTTGAAGACCAAGTGTAGACACATGTAAACGTAAAGTACCTTTTAATTCTCCCCTAGTCCATTTTATGGCCAAAAGGAAGTTTGGTGGTTCTTTTTTATTATTCAGTGTGTTTGTGCAGTTTGTGCTGTCGAGTGAGTCGTGTCCAGTACAGCTTGTTAACTGTAACCCTCTCCTAAACCGATGGGGTTTTTTTCCAACATCTTCTTTGAAACTGCGCCACAATCCAGTAGATCTTTGGTGGAGAGTATACAGAATTTCATTATTTCCTGAAATTGGTTTATATTTCTCTTTTCTTAGTTCCTTATATGCCTTAACTGTTTTTTGATTCCAAGACAGTCAGAATACTATGCATGTATGGCTGGGTTGGGGTCTGCATGTCATTTCCCTGTGCTCTGCTCCTCCTTCTGGTCCTTCCCATAATTATTCATGTGTAGCATACTACCCCTGTTTGCCACAAAACCAGACTAGCCCCATTTACTTTGCAGTGGGGCTAGCAACCCCTGTTTCATATTCTCTTTTTATTACTTGTTTTGTACCCAAAGGTTTATGTTTGCTAGGTCTTGATGAAGAATGAGTAGTAAGCTGTGTGTCCTCCTACTTCTCTATTTTGTATAATGAATCATTTTGCAATTATAAAGGGTTTAGTTATAAAGGATTTGTCTGCCAGGAAGAGGTACATTTGCGTTTATCTAGAGTTATGCTTTGCTGAAACCTACCCAGCTGGGAGGAGCATTTTACATAATAACAACAATAGCAAATTTGTGAGAATTTAATACTATTGCTGATGCTAGTTAAGAGAATAATTAATGGCCAACTGAATCAATTAGCAAAATGGGGGGAAGAGGGGTTGGAAGAACCTTCAAGGGGAGCTTGCACTCAACAGAAAGCCTATTGACAAAGTGGATATAAAGCAATATTTTGTGTTGGCATACATTTTACAGTGCCAAATTTGAAGATGAGAACTGTGAAAGAAATGACTGTCACTGCTGAGTAATTGTGTAAAAATCTTCTAAGAGTTTGATTGCACAGTCTACTCACTGAAGGGTAAAGATCTTAAAGAAAACCTAGATTATAGAGACACGTAAGACATGTTCTGTCTCTTTGATCTGTCTTTACACATAGCAACTGTTTTATTAAGATTCCTGTCACAGTATTAAAAATAATAAAAAAGCCATTTTAATATTATTTAACATTTGTCTAGCTATTCTGTTGTGGCTAGCAACCCACAGCCATCTCATACTCAGCCATCTCATACTCATTACCTGAGTAATGATATTGTCATTACTCTTACATAAGTCAACTCTTACAATTCTCTCTGCACCTCAGTATATGTTTGGGAAAGAGATCTTGCATGGAAAGCATTACCAAAGTGTATTTTAGCATGCCACAAGACAGCAGAGAGACTGCCTGAAACCTCGGTGGTCGTCTTGGAATTGTAATGTCATCCCTTCTTGTGTTTTTTCCCTACTATCTTCAGTATATACCTTGGCTCACACAGAACTAATCACTGTGTTCTTTGCTGACATCTGTTTTTTTCTGTAAGCATTCCCAATTCATAAGTCTTCCACATGTTCAAGGGTTAGCAGAGATCCTCCGGCAGGGATGCAGACTCCAGGAAGGAGTCCTTCTCCAGGCTTTTTTTGATGTTGAGGGCAGTTGACCTTCAGCAGCTTTGCCCCTGGGATAGTTTCATTCAAGTGTAGCAAGGCCTCAAAGCACAGCCTGATACACAAGAGCAAAGAACTGCTACTTCTCCATCCCTTTGGACTGGCTTCAAAGCACTGAGATGTAGGTAGTTTTCAGGGCATCCAGCTAGAAGAGTCACCAGTGAGTCATAGCATGCACCAACATACTGATGTTCAAGGAAGTGCGGAGGTAGGGTAACACTGCAGTGTTTCCTTTTGCTTCCCTAGAACTGAAAGCTGGATAGCCTCCATCCATATTAAGTCCCTTCCAGTGGCAAACCTGTTATGTGTCACTAATACTATTGTGCTCCCTCACAGCAAGTGCTCATGTGCAATTTCATTTTGCTTATGCTTTGAGATTTTGAGGTATTGTTGCGCAGTTTTTGAACAAAGTGGAAATTAGCTCCTTGACGACAATTTGTTGCACTTGTGCAACTACAGAGTTTCGCAGGTGTTGGCACAGTGGAGATGGGCATGACATGAAACTTTCTTCCCCAGCAAATTTCTGCTTCTACGTGGAACAACTATTGCTCTTCCACTGTGGGGCCGCTGCTTTGCACAGTAAAGCGTTTGGCTGTGATGTGAGGATGCATCACTGCACCCTGCTGAAAGGGACCACATACGCATGCTCGTGATTGTGCTGATTTGTGATATTCCACCCATCTCCCCCAGCAACTGATCTGCAGTAAGACCATAAACCTTAATTTAATACTGCTGACAGCTAAAGGAGAGATACTGCTTTAAACAGTTGTAGAAGCAGAATTGCATTTTAGAAATGAAAAATATGATTCCTATCTAAAATGATGTTTGAATACAATTAAGTGTCATACCTCTATTTGTGTTTTTCATGGCAAGGCATACAAATGTACCTCTGACTGGTTTGGCAGTGCTAAAAGCGCATGACTGAGATATTACTGAGATGCTACTATTGCAGGGTTCGGAAAGAGGTTATATCTGACCTGTGTGGAATCAGCTCTTGATGAGCCAAGCGATCTCCAGTCTCTCCTTTCTGTGACTTTTTCTTAGATCTGGTCAACTTCAATTCAACTGGTAGAGGTTGGAACAGGAGTCAGAGAGTCAGTCTGGTTTGGGCAATTTACAGTCTCATTTCATTATTTGAAATTGGTTCGTGTGTGCCTTACTTTCCTCATCTTTAAAATGTTAGTGATGTTTTTCTTGATGTGGTGTTTTTAAGAAATAAGAATGGGCAAAAAATGCACTATGTGTGGTGGCACTGTTGGTTGTGCTTGGAATTGAGGAGCCTGAACACGCAAAGACAAAATTTACTTGAGTAGTTGGAAGTGGATTTGTACTCAGCCTTCTACAAAGCAAAATGTGAAAAATTACTTATATTTCCTATCTAATCAACTCTTACAGTTTACCCAAAAAGAGGCATGCATGAAGTTTGGAAGCACTATTTTCATCACTTGCCTTGAGTAGACTTGTTTTATTTTATATTTAGTTCCATGTCTGATGTTGAGCGTGGACCCGTGTTAAATCTGCTCCTGTTGTCTATAAATAAGCTTAGAGATCTTAACCACCTCATGATTTTGTCAGCGTCCGCCGTATGTGGCAAGCAGCATTCATCTTCCAGTGAGCAAGCAATCAGTCTGGCCAGTGTTCCCTGTGGGTAAGGCTGCTGGCTGATAAGAGCTGATCTCCAAGCCTATTCAGACCCAGAGAGGTCTGATGGGAATGGCAGAGCTAATAATAGAAGTTGGACCTTTTTATTTTCCCTCTCCAAGGTTTGTATTCTGAAAAATTCACAGAAAATCACAGAAAACGTTTTTTGGTCTTTTTTTTTAACCAGTTGATTACTGTTACAAATGTATTAATCACTGCTTTTAGGAGAAGTATGAAAGCTGGGGGTGGTGGTGGTGGTGTTTTGTTTTGTTGGGTTTTTTTAATCTCACAAAGGTGCAATGGTACCTGAGAGAAAAGGGAATCAAATAGCAAATGCAGTCTGATATTGAAACACGGGCAACAAAAAGCAACTAGAAGAAATGAGATTTGGGATTTTAACAAAATTACTCTATCCCATTGTATTGTTCTAAGTCAGGATGTTCATATTTAGGGATGAAAACCTTAAAGATCTGCTGTGTGAGATGAAATTTTTAAAAAATTCCAATGACTATGCATACACAGTGTTTCATAGGTATTTGGGAATAAGTATTTTCCATCTCTTTTGGCCCTTTTCGATTTTGTAGATACTGCAGAATATGTAGGTACCACTGCATGCTGGAAAATCACACTTCCTTGTAAAATTCACTTGTTTACTTGCTTACTATTAATGTTTGCATGTGCTGTTGGAACTGCTTATTGATTGGTAAGCAAATCACAGGAAAAAATACATATGTTACCATGAGCCCTTACAAAAACAAAAAAGCAGCTAGATTTTGTGCAAGATTAATAGGGAAAAATATTATCATGTCATTTATCGCGCTCAGCAATTATTTGCTGTCTCAGGAGCTATGAAGATAAATATTAGATCCTCAGTCAACTTCCCTAATTGAAAAATGAGAAAGTGTGAAATAACTTTCTTGTTCCACATTCTTATTTCATTATAGTTTTAAGGAAGCTAGTTGTTGCTGTAAATTCAGAAAAGCTACATCACACCAACATTAACATTGGGAAGTCATTCAATCAAAAGGTAGGAGAAGTAACTAGACCTGGTCAAAAGCATTACCAAGAGACTGCAGAGGGCCCGGCTGCACGGCTCTGTAGGAAGTTCATGCTACTGAAAGGTGGCAGTGAACAAGTGCCAGCTCCTCAGGTGTGCTGTGAAGCTTTCTTTGGTGTAAGCAATCATACTGGCATTAGGGCAAGGCTGAAGGAGCAGGTGTTTTAAAATTTGTACACTAAGCATAACATCCCTACTTTGAAACAGCAGCAGAGAGGGAGAGAACATTAGAACTGAGCTGGCTGAATTATTGACATGAGTGAGTTCCAAACCAGTAAGTTTCCACTTGAGTTTCCTGCACAACATTTTATCTTTGTCTGAATTCACATGTTTTCAAATTTCTTGGGTTTATGACAATATTTAGTTATGTGTTGAAACCTCTTAAGTCAGTATTTCCAACCCAGAATTGTTTTGAAACTTCTGTTTGGTGAGAAATTTGGGCATTTTTTTTTATGGTTAGATACATTTTGAAATGTTGACATTTTCTGTGAAACGAAAATTCTGTTTCTACATGGCTCTAATGAGCAAGATTTCTCACCTTGGAGTAGCTCACTGTGGCAATGCTGTGCCCTTAGCATGCAGGACAGCGGGTGCTCCCTCAATGGGAAGTTATTTACTATCCTCTGTCCTGCCTTCATCAAATGTATGGCCCTGTTCATTTTATACCATAAATTATTCAAACTACACTGTGAAGACAGAGTAAATAATTTCCTTACAGGTTTTTTCATGGCTCTGTTATTATAACATCTTAGTTCCTTACAAATGTTCATGAAATGAACATCATAGAGCTCTTGTGATGAGTTTATTCCCATTTTATGTATAGGAAGTTAAATAAGAAGATTAAAGCCAATTTATGTAACTGGAAAAATGGGCAAGCTTTCAGGCATATACAAACACGGGCTGCTTTTTCTGCTTGTATCAGGCAGTCTAATAAAAAGAGATCGCCGCCTCCTACAAATGTGGCTTCGCTTGCATCCTTAGGCAATGACAGCAACAGTAATGATGCTGTTACAAAGATTAAAGCCAGAAATAATGAAGTGTTGACTAATTTTGGCTGCCTGGTGTGAGAAACCTGGAGTCCAATCTTTTTTCAAAGCGTTTTTTGAGGACATTGTGTTTTCCAAGTATCTCTCTCACTGGTCTCATTTGCAGCTGCGACCACTTGGCTTCTCTGCAGATCTGAATACAGGTGTCCTGGGGTGGGTGGCTGGAAAATGAGGCCAGTGTAGCTCACTGTGAAAGTTTTGATTTATGTGATCTGCCCTATATCGTGTTGGAGTTCAATGGCCATTTGCCAAGGATGGCTTCAGTTCCCTTACACATGAACTCGTCTTTCTCTTCTTTCACTTTCCTACCTCCTTTATTTCATACCTTCCAACTTCTCTAATGGTGGAAGCAGGGATATTAATGACTCGTATCAATAGAAAATTTACTTTGTCCTGGAATATGGCTATCCTCAGCACCAAGTGAGCCATTAGCCTTCAAATGTCTGTGCTGCTATAAGGCTGGAGGGTTGGAGATGAAGAGTGAGGAAATAATGTGCCCATCAGAAATGGCAAGTCATAGAAAAATCAATAATCAGAAACTCCTCAGAATTCTCACTATCCTTTTATAGTTAGACAGCAGCTTTTCTTTGTTTCACACAACCTTTAAATCCCCCAAGTACTTTCTTTTTAAATATCTGTATCAGAAATAGTGTGGCCAGCAGGAGCAGGGAGGTGATCGTGCCCCTGTACTCGGCACTGGTGAGGCCGCACCTCGAATACCGTGTTCAGTTTTGGGCCCCTCACTACAAGAAGGACATGGAGGTGCTGGAGCGTGTCCAGAGAAGGGCAACGAAGCTGGTGAAGGGCCTGGAGCACAAGTCTTATGAGGAGCGGCTGAGGGAACTGGGGTTGTTTAGTCTGGAGAAGAGGAGGCTGAGGGGAGACCTCATCGCGCTCTACAACTACCTGAAAGGAGGTTGTAGCGAGGTGGGTGTTGGTCTCTTCTGCCAAGTAACTAGCGATAGGACGAGAGGAAATGGCCTCAAGTTGCGCCAAGGGAGGTTTAGGTTGGACATTAGGAGAAATTTCTTTACTGCAAGAGTGGTCAGGCCTTGGAACAGGGTGCCCAGGGAAGTGGTGGAGTCACCATCCCTGGAGGTATTTAAAAGACGTGTAGATGAGGCCCTTAGGGACGTGGTTTAGTGGGCATGGTGGTGTTGGGTTGACGGTTGGACTCGATGATCTTAGAGGTCTTTTCCAACCTTAATGATTCTATGATCTCTGAGTCAAGGCCTTGAACTCAAACCAAAGGAGGAGCAGATGCAATTAAGAAGTTAATGACAAATACTTGTGACAGATAAGCATTGTCACTGAGGTTGCACAATCCATGATTTTTAGTAGTGTTTAGTGGAGGAACGTTAGACTGCAGCATTAGCCCATTAGAAAATGTTATTTAAGAGGTGTAATTAAATAATAGGAAAGTTTCTCTTTTTTGAAGGGTAGCACATATGGTGAGATAAGCATGGTGAAGTTCCATGGGTAGGTATTTGTTACTACATACATGCATTTAAAAATTGATATTTTTCACCACGTGTGCGTACAGGGTCTTGCCCCAAGAACCGTTGGAGTCAATTCAGCTGTGTCCAGCCATACTCCTCAGGGACAGCCCAGAGAGCAGCTGCTTTTTGGTAAAACATGCACAAGGGTGCACATTCATCCCGGGTCTTTGCAATTTCTGTTCATCTTATTTTGCAGAGTAGAAATGGCAGGGTGTTTTAACAACAACCGAGTACTGTCCTATTAAGCGCTCTTGTTTTAATGTGCGCTGAGTGGGAGGGCTTTAACTGACTGTTGGTCCCAAAAGCTTTCGCTAGCATTAAAAATTATGGCCTGAGAAGTTGAATGTAACATGTGAAGGTATAATTATGTTCAGCTTGATTAATCCTGCATGATAATTAGGAGCGTAGCCAGTTTGCAAGATAAGGGATATCTTTGGAAATGCCTGTAAGAATTTCAGTCTTCCCTCCTACTTGGCCAGCTGTGGTGGCAGTAGGTGAAGGTTCCCATTTTGCGCTGATCAAACATCGCAGTGTTTCTGGCCACATTCCTCAGAGACAGATACGCCAGAACTTGCCAGCGCACTTCAATTTCACTGCTGATCAAGGGAGGGGGGAAGAGAGAAGAGGCAACCCAAGTTGGAGAAAATCTGCTGAGGAGTGAAATACATCCCATTTGGCCCCACAGTCTGAGCAGTAAGTTGCTTATCCTGCGTTAGGCTAAGCCACATGTTTTTCCCCTTTCATGCTATCTGCTACATGGAAACTTAAGTCCAAAAGCATGGGCAGTCAAGAGCCCAGGCTGCCGTTTGTGTCCAGGGTCTGGTACTGGATTTGAACACTGCCAAGGCTGGACTGTGCTCAGAAGCAGGACCTGTGAGGTACAAAGTCAGCACTTGTCCGGCAAGGAGCTGTTTGTTTCTCCTTTCAATTTAGAGCCTGAAATGCCATTTGTTTAATGTTGCTGTTTAAATAATGATTTATAAGACTCCAAGCCAGCCGTGGTACAGCTTAATGACTGCTATAATTTATGGATGCCACTGGCTACATAAACATTGCTGTAAATATAAAGGATGTCTCCCACAAATTTTACTTTGATACTTATTTGATACCATTCATTTTCCTTTCCTTACACATCATCTGTGTGTGAGCTGAGGCCACTTGACTCAGCGATCCAGGTCATTCTGGCTCACCTTGCCAGGAGTGATTGGGGCTGGGAAATGAAAAGATCAAATGTCTATTTTTGTTACAAAATATTTTAATTAAAAATTAATTTTCCTTGAGCTTGGATGCAAACACCTGCATCAAGTGGCCCATTAAAAGGGTCATTTGTATTTGGGCTTTTTTTGGTTATCTATTTGTTTTCCTAGTTAATCATCTCCTTTATCCAATTCATTTTGCCTTTGTGCACACAGTAAGCAAGCAAACAGGAGACAGGAATAAATCATGCACTGTCACAGAGCCCAGCCATTCCCGGGGCTGCAGCTTTGCTATTTGTGTTCTCTAACCTATACAAGGAGCATGTATATACGCGTCTAATGCAAATCTGAGCTAATTCAAGCTCTGTCTCCTCAGAGATGAATAAGCATGCAAATCCGCTGCTTTGTTTTGGAGGAAAAGCTCCTGGAATTGCTTGATGTCTAGTTGCAACTGACAGCTTTTAAATACCACGGTCAGTTGACTTCAGGGGATTTATGCTCCTGGGCTGCAACAAAGACACCTGGGAAGATAGTAGGTGCTCTCGAATGCCTTGGTTCCATTACAATTAGTGTTAATGCAGTCATGTGCTTGGAAAACTGAGTGCCTTCACAAAGTTAAAATGAATTGAGTGAACAGGAAAACTCCATTGCCTACAATAACCCCTCCTCTGAATCTCTGCATATTGTATCCCAGCAGCTGCTGGGATAAAACACGGACATTGCTGAAAAGATTGCAGATAAACTGAGTGGGACATAAGAGCTGGTAATAAACGTGGGCATTTCTTCAAAGCCATCTGTGGGGTAATTCAAAGAGACAAAAGTACTTCCGAATCTGAGTAGGACTTCAACATTTTTAAGAGTGTCATGATGTTACTAATCTTATGGAAGAGATAGTACCTTTTCTTTAGGTGGTACTTCCAGCATCTCGATGCCATATAGGTTCATTGCATACCCCTAGGAGAAGGGATCACCTACTGAGTTACCAGAGTTGCTTCTTACAGTTTCCTAGCATCCATTTGCACACTGACCTGAGCCCGCTGTGACTGGCTTGTGACATGTGAAGAGCTTTGCTTCTGACATAGGGAAGGCTTTCAGCAGTGTTTCTAAAAGTGCATTTTTACAAGGAGCACAGCAAGGCCAAGGAGGATGTATTCTCATTGCCTTAAATCCTTACCAAGGGGCCTGCAGAAATTGTCAGCAACCGGCTCCGAGTTACTTGGTCTATTTTTTCTGCAAAACTCTCCTCTGTAGTCAGCCTTGACCTTGACTGAAATACAAGGGCACTGTGCAGCCTGTATGCAGCAAGCCAGAATTGCTCTAAGGCAGTCAAAAAAATTGAGCTGACAATAACACAGAGCACCCTTTTCAGGAGCCGGGGTCCTTTATTAAAAAGGTTTGGCATGTATTCCCCCCACTAGTGAATTGATTTGCGCCATAAAATAAGCTTGAAGAGAAATAGTGGTTGTTTTCCTACATGCTTCATTAATTTTTAGTTTTGGCAGGCAATATAAATAAAAGTATCAAATGCACATCTAATTGAATCACCAGTGATTCCCAACTCCCTGTAGTGCCAGAGAACATGATGTAGCTGCGCTGTTTAGCAAGCACAGATGAGTTAGGCAAACAATGGCTCACTCTGCCCAGAGGCTTTGGTTTAATCTTGAGCATTTACCCATTTAATATGAGACAGGGCAGGAGTTGTTGCAGTGGGGAATTCACAGCACAAACCTCTTCGTCCTTCTAGGCTCGCCTTCTAGGAGTAGTGAACTGGAAGCACAAATCTGCAGAGAGGCAGGAAGGTTTTGGTGAGTTGCATCTACACCCAGATTTTTGTGGAAGGGGCTCTTGCACTTCTCAAGCTTGGCCTCCTCCATACATACTGACTGTAGGATGTTGCTGAACTAATTCCTGCCTCCTCCAGGTGGCTGATCTAGAGCACACGTCTCTTAGGACAAGTCCTTTTTTTCTCTTTTTTTTAAGTATCTCACTTGGCTACAATCAAAAACCTCAGGATGAGAGAATTCCTACATTAAGGAAAATGATACCCATCAGGCTGGATGATCTCTGACTTCTCAGCTGTCAAGGGAATCAAGTGCCTCCAGAAAAGGACAGTGCTAAGGGACAAGTACTCAAGATCATTTCTGAATGGATGATACTGGCCTCTGTAATGTTCAGTGACCTCATTTCATAAGACTTGGCTCCTTTCCACATTGCTAGCTGCCTTTTGCTGCTTAGCATAGGTAAAATGAATTAGTGATTCTGGTATCTTGGTAGATGTAGTCTGCTGTGGGCTCCCTGACTCAAGGGGAGGGGAGTGCAGGATGCAGGAGCAGGAGTGGCTATAGAAGAGAAAGAAAACTACAAGCAGAGATCAGACTATTTTCTCTCTTGCAGAGAGAATATGACAACGTGATACATCCAAATCATAGGTAACACATGTTGACAGGAGGGTGTGATGAAAGCTTGTGTTCTTTCCAAACCATGTAGCCATGTTATTCCTGAACTAGACAGAGAGGATATCAATCTTCAGGACTGTCAGTCTAGCAGTAAATTCACATACAATTAAAAATCTATCATGTATATTGTGGTGTTCTTGAAAAGTACCACAGAGCAGGCTGCAGGATTTCTACCCTCTTTTCAAGGGTCAAAGATGTCTTCCAAGTCAAAACACCAGAAATGCCTGGGGAACTAAAGTTCTCTGTTAGGTGGGCCATTAGATATTTGAGAAGATTAAACAGGTCAAACAAAATAAAATAATTACTTTATCAAGTAATTATTGGATTGAGAGGATTTCGTGAGGTGTTCTCCCCTTCAGTGTTATCCAAGATCCTATGACCTGTTGGTTGAGAGGAAGGCAATTCAGTAATCTAAAGTGAGTTTTGTTTTCTTTTTCTCTAGGATCTGCTTCTGGCTCAAAAATGGCTCTGGAGGGTTCCTTCAGCTGCTGGAATGGAACAGCGATCAAGCTGGGGCAGGCGTGTGACTTCATCAGGGACTGCGCTGAGGGAGAAGATGAGGGAGATATGTGCAGTGAGTAAATCCAAACCGCCAGGCTGCATCCTCCTTTTCCAAAAGCATTGATTGTTTTGAATTTTAATGCCTGAGACTTTAGCACTAATAGACTAATTCGGTACTATCAAAAGACCAGTATCCTCCATAACACATGCAGTTTCTCTGGATGTCTGCCTGGCGTGCACCATTTGGTATGTTCCTGTACTCACCTGCATTAGTTCTGCAGCAGGTTCTTAAGATGCTCGTAGTGCTTCATCTCTTCTAAGGTCCTGATCAAAAATGCAAAGGAAGTATATCCTGAATAGCTAGATGCCTTACAGGATTATGAAATGTGTAGTTTGTTAGAGCTTTTAATCAAAATGTAACACAGCATGAGGCAGAAGGGAGAGGAAAGAGATAAATTCTCAGATGAAAAAGAGCCAGTAGCTTGTCTTTGACCAACTCCTGTGTCTTTGTAATTCCTCTTGTTTTCTATCCTCTCTTCAGCAGTCAGTAGTCTAATAAAATACAGCAGAAGATAGATAGCAGCCTGAGTTTTCTGAAAACTGGCTGTGCCTGAATACTTTGTAATTGTGCTGCATAACCTAGATACTTTAGGACCTTCTTTTAACCGTCTTGAAGATGCCTTATCTCTTTTGCTATACCCCTACATGTTCTACCTCCAGCATCTTCCCCTTTGCCAGTCTACAGATAGTTAGGAGTGGTGGATTGTCAGCCGTATGGCTATCCACAGGGCAAATATATCAAGAAAAATAATGGTTGAGAGTTCATCATTTACCAATTTAAAGTGTATGTGTCACAGCTGATCTAGCCTATGGACTTTGGTCGACAGAGCTGCATTGATTTGGTATGCAAAAAATGTGTTCCCTGACCAAAATATCAGTCCCAGCAAAAGCCTTTGGAATAGAAGAGGCAATTATTCTCAGTTTAGCTTTCATATGCAACAGTTAGAACAGGGTAGAACCTGGGTAAGGTAATTCAAACAAGCTGTGTTGATATAGGTGATGTCTAGACTAACAGACCTTTGCTGTTTCTAGCATAAACTTAACATAAGAGTGGCACACAACTTCTAGCAAATTCCAGTTCTTTGTTGCTAACAAAGAAATAAAGTAACAGATTTTATTGGTGTGGAGAACAGTGGTTTGACCTGGGATCATCTAGTAAACTAGTTAAAAGCTTGAAATGATATGCTTCTCCATCATGTTAGACACTGGTGTCTCGTCCATATTCACATATCAGGCAGCTGGCTCTGCTTTTGCCCCTAGCTGCCACCCTGTATCCTATGGTGAGCCAGTTGGTGGAGTGACCAATCCCTCTCTCGTATACGCTATCCACAGGGTTTGGTTTGGTTGCGTTTTCCCCCTCCTGCAGCATTCATCTGTAGCTATTTGCATAAAGCAGTATAGCACTTACAGTTGTGTCAGCAAAGAAATGTTCTGAGAATGTAAATGAGAAAATGTAAAAAGCAGAACATATTTAACCGCCCATTTAGCAGAGTTTCACTCCCTAGCTTGAGGAGAAGACCACACAGCTTATTTTCAACCACAGGTACTGGGAATGAGAGTTCTTACCCCCAGCCAAAAGGCCTGAAAAGCACCATCTTCCACCCAAGCAACAAAAAAGACTGGCTTGCCTTAGCAAGAGCTCAAGTTGTGGGTATCTCTGCTTATCCACTTACAAGCCTGCTCAATTCTATGGCTGGTTTGTCTGCTTTTGCCTCTTTACTGTGTTGAATATTGTTGGCATAAGACTTCTTACACAAAACAGAGAAATGATCTGATGTTTTAGATGTCAGTTACATCTGTATGGCAGCCCAACACAAAACGTATGTCATCTTTCAGCATTTCAGTTGTCATTTTGCTCCTGAGCAACACGGATGTTTTCATCAGCTTTTTGCAAGTGTGGCAAAAAGTGATTCAGATCCATAAAGTAGAGAAAGGGGTTTCCCAAATGCTTCTGCTTACACAAAAGAGCTGTCAGAAAAAGATGTAGCCATGCTCAAAACTGAGGGGAGAGCTTTTAAAATTACCATTAACCAAAGGCTTCTATCTTTGAGCTTCAAGGAGATGTTGGGGTTTTTTCCCTTTCACAGTCTTTTAGCTGTGCAGGTACTGATTTTTTTTTCTTTTTTTTTTTTTTCTTCCTATTCATTTGATTTTTTTTCCTTTCTTAGCTGAAAAAAAATCTCCCTAACGCCAGCTGTTTGTTATCATCTCTTTACTTATTAATGGCCAATGAAATGTCACGGTGCTTGTTCTGCATGCAACCAATTAGTCTGTGTAGAGAGCGTAAAATCAGAGAGGGATGACCCCTAGAGAAAAGCATGTTGCTGTTTGTCATAGTCAAATATCCTTGCAGGAGCAAAAGACAGCTTCAAAGAGGCAGGTGTGGAATTAGATGCCGAACTGTGTTGATTTGGGATCAGACATACAGATTTATGGAAGTGCCACACTGGAAATTACTTTGCAGAAGCATACTTTGCAGACACACTTTAAGACTTCAGATTGTGGTCTTTGCTAGTAAATTCATGCTTTTATGGATTATAACTTACTGCAAAAAGTAACATACTTCCTCTTATTGTAGTAGAGGATTGTATATGTAATATAGCTGGTATGGTACAAGACAGAGATGAAAACTCAAATTATTTACTAATATAAATTGGCAGAGCTCTGCTTTACAGAAAGGGAGAATTTGTTTCAGCAGTTTTGTACTTCTCTTTTTAGTTAACAATATCTTGGTTCAGTAATCTTTTGTTGCAGGGCAGAAAGTCTGGGCAAAAATAAGTGTTTTACTGAAAAAAAGTTCATATACTTTTGGCTAGGCCAAAATTATTTTACTTTCTGTCTCAAATTCACCAAAAAATTTCAGCCTGGGAAAATATTGGTTAATCAGTCAAAGCATGTTAGTAAAGTAATGGATATATTTAAAAAAAAAAATTAAAAAGAATGAAGGTACTGATAGTATATTTATTATCTAAAGACCCAGAACTTAGAGGATTCACTCAGGATATGACAAATCCAGGACTGATTCTTTCTTCTGCCTAAGTGAATTTGAACCCATATTTCCTATTTTGATGGAGAGTTTCCAATCCTGTGATCTGGAGTTCTGGTCTAGTTCAGAAGAAAAAGGGTTACTCAAGTCTCTCCTGAGGTTGTTCTTCCACATTTTATAAATTTTACCTGGAATAGGGGTTGAAAGTAATGTCCTCCATCTCTCAAATAAATCTCATAACCACTGGGTTATGGGGTAATTTTCACTCTTTGCCTCATTGAATATTTAAAGATGTTAAACACATTGCCAGGTGAGATAAGGAAGACTAGTATCGGATTCATGAAAGGAGTGATTCAGGCTCTGCGATGTGGTTGGAGGAGGAGAGCATGCACACATCTGTCAAAAGACCAGATGGCAGCTAGAATAGGAACCTATAAATTTGAATTTGTGATAACATGAGCAAGTGACCAAAAAAGCATAGATAATTAATTCTACAGGGGCCAGTTTACTTTCCAGGCAAAAATGCATGAAGAAACCACTGGATTCATTTATGTCCTAGTGATAGATACAGCCCAGCAGAGTCTCCCTGCAAACAAAATGATGAAGTAGCAACCTGTTGCCATGCAATGCTCTCTTAAGGTTCTTGTCTTGCATACACTAATCCTTTTGCTTCTTTCTTGATCAAAAGCTGTACCTCTAGCAACAAATTCTAACCTCTGGCAGTTCTGAACTCAGCAAAGCCTTCTGGTATTGCAGGATAACACTTCGTTGACTGTGTTGAAAAGTATTTTCCCTTTTTGTGCTTCATTTCTGGTAGAATTTGACAGACCAACTTTGCTAGCATAGAGGCAGCCATCGAAACAAACTCATGTTTAAGATTCTTGTGCTTCTTTAAGTTCTTTGAGTAGATGATCTTTTTGTCTTCTAAGACTTCCTCCTATATTTGGTAAAGGTCCATACATACCAGAGTAGATTTTTATGCTTGTGTCTTTTATAATATATGTCTGGAATTTCACCCAAAACATTAAACTGTAGTATCTGATTGATTTACACCTAGTTTTGAATCGAGAGTGTGCTCCATCCGCTTCATAAATTACGTCAGTTGCTAATTTTTCTTGTTATTAAAGGATGAAAAGTCTGCATTAAAGTTAAAAAAACCTTGAACTTAATTACCTTTCAAGCAAAATCTAAATCATTCTGAAGGCTTGAAAATATTTGATTAGGAACAAGCTTAACACCCTACAGCTTTTCTCTACTTCATCACTCAAATAAAAACAGAGACTCTTACGTTCTCACAGTGCTTCAATCTCACTGGATTACTCTATTCTCCGTCCCATATCCACAAGCTGCATTTTAATCTTACTGAGGTCTAAATTTTTTGAGGTTTCTGTCACTAATGATAATATCCAACATGGCAGGTTTCAATAGGTGTAATTCCTGCCCCATCGTTTACTTGATTTTCCAGTAAAGTCAGATTAGCTTTCCCTCATCAGTGCAGTGTCTGTGCTAATGTGAGTTTGAATTATGAACATTCAGAAAATTGAGAAGTACACGTTGATGGAAAAGTGCTAGCCAAAGAGCTCTTTGTGGAGTAGCAATATGTGGAATCGTAGGTGTTGTATATATTCAGAGAAAGAGCAGCAGAGAAAATGCATCCAGTGCATGGAACATCTGAAAATTCATAAAAAAATAATTTGTGGAGGAGGAATGAAATTTTCTGGGAAAGTAATAGCTTCTTATTTATGCCCTTACTTGTTCATTGACAGTGAGCTTTTTCTGGCCTCCAGGCAGGGATTGCTACTTAGATGATGACTCCTGCTGCTCTGACTTGTTTACATCATCCTAGATAGCGTATGGCCATGAAATGAATTCAGTTGGACACCGAGCCAAGCTGTTTCAGTAGGAATTCAGGACACATTATAATTTGTCATTTTCTTTGGATCCCAGCCTCAGGCTGCACAATGAAATATAATCAAGTTCTGTAGAGGGTAAAACACAGGGAAGCAACTCTCTGCTTAACAGCTTCACGTTTAAAGACTAGGCTGAATGAATTTGGAGATTTTTAAAAGGAAAAACTTGAAAAGGCCTTAACTCCAGTACAGGTTTTGATCTTTTCATAACAAATTTGGGTGCTTGCGGAAAATAATAATAAAACATGGCTCTCACCTCCATGAGAGGTTCCAGGTTCGAATTTGGCCCTACTAAAAAGCCCCAGATATAAGATTTGTTTCAGTTTCCTCTGTGAAGTGAGTTGTGATTCAGGCTCCTAGAAAATCAAATACTTGTGGTCTAGACACTGCAGTTGTGTGTTCCCCAGCTGTTTTCTCAGGGTAGACCAAGGAATAGGTGAAGGTGCCACTGACAATGAATTGCCTTTTAAGGAGGGTGAGTCAAAGCTGAGGCCCTGTCAGCAGGTATTTAATTGACCTGCAATCTCAGCCAGGGGGTTCTGCCGATATTTAAACATTTTGAATGATCTCAGATTTGGATACTGGTGCCTCACTTCATAGATAGAAAATTTCAGAGGGAAAAATTCCTAATAATCAAAACAAAATCTGAGTTCAGGAGCTTCCTTTTCTCACACAGAAGCTAATGAAATTGCAACATCCTCTTGCTTTCAGAGTTTGGAGTCTATCCTACATTTTGTAAGTCAAGAAATTTTTACTCTGATTTTGACAAGCAGTTGAAAGGAAACATTAATTTTATAGTGTGTTGCACGTGAAATTTCATTTTTATCTTGCAATTTTAAACAGATCTCTTGTCTCATTTTCCTTTCTTTCAAAAAAAAAAAAAACAACACAACAAAAAATCCAAAGATAGTTTTAGGCAAAGTTCAGGGGAACAGGGAAGGAGAAAACAAATATGGGCTAAACTGGTTTTTAGTACAGATTTGAGTACACAATGGTGTAAAAACTCTGAGAAGTCAGGAATATCATCGTCTCTTTTACGGCTACATCTGTTCATCACAGCAGTTTTTCTGGTTTATTGGAAAGACCACCCCCATTGAACAAGCATGTTCAGGGGCTTTGTACTGGCAGCCCCAAAGACTGGTTAGTCTATATAGCAGGGTAAAATGACTGGTTGCTCTTCTTTACTTCTCTTCTGGCATCTTTGATGCCTAATGTAACTCTATATTAAAAGGGTACATTTTTCTGCCAGGCTAGCTTTGTGCTCTACCTTTTTCCCCATAAAACCCAGTTTGTGCCCTTTTACTACTGGGAAGCCTTCTGGTACCTGGCAGAGTTGTCAGCCGCACCCTGGGTGCAGAATCTATATTAAGGATCATTAGTGATTTAGTAAAAGTGAAAATCATGTTATAGTGGTTGTGATTTTACATGGCATTTTACAAGGTCTGTTTTCTGCTGAGAAAACTTTCTTACTTAATAAGTACAGAGTCTGGCCTCATGCTGAAGAAGAGAAATGCAAAGGTAGAACTAGACAACAGTAGAAATTAGGGAGGCAGTGAGTGTTTATTGAGGATGATGGGAAAAATTATTTCATGAGTCTTGAAGGAAATGTGTGATTTGTGGCCAAGTAGAGGATGTTCACCTACGGCAATGTAAGTGTACGGCTCAGGACAAGAGGAGCAGTGCTTCGCACCCTTTGTAAGAGGAACTGGCAATGTAGGTAGAGGAGGAGATGAAGGCGGCATGAAGTTACCTTCTGCTTTGAATGAGATGACTATTACTTTAAAACTGGTTAATTTAAAGGCAAAAAGCTAATGTATGTTTATTGTTTGGAGCTGGAAACTTGCCTGAAATCCCAAGCCAGTGACAGAATGAGTGGACTTCAAAGCCTGAAAGTATGGCTTAAAATAAACTATCCTCTTTTCATCCATTCACCTCACCAAACAGATCCACAGGTGCAAAAACTGAGGCACAAAATGATTCAGTGCTTTGCCTGAGACCGCATCAGTGCTCACAGAGAGAAGAGGCCACATTGCTGAGCTGGGCTGACTAGAGGGCTAGACTGTAAGGGAGGGGAATCATGTTAGGAACTTATCCCTCTCCAAGATTTCCCTCCATGGGGCTGCAGAAGCAGTGGTTAGGAAAGCCATCTCCAAGGCATAACCTTGAGTGGGTTTATACCTCCGGAGCTGTAGAGGCTCCTGTATTTAGGAGACTCCATAATGGACACTGAGATGTGTCCTCTCACTCGGATGCGTCGAAGTGTGGGGGGAGTCGCTTAGTCACAGTCTGGGGGTTGTTTCCCTTGCCACCACCCTCCCCTTGGTCAGGCACGCGCATGACTCCACACAAAAGGACTGAGTAGCTGTGGGGGTGCCCCACATGCTCTGAGCAACCCAGTCAGAATGGTCACTGCAGCTTCTCTGTGTGCCCAGGAGTCTCCTCCTCAGCTCACCTGGGTTCTTCCGTATGTGTGTGTATGTCTTTCCTTCTTGCAGAAAATCTTCCCTCTGGCTTTTACTGTTCGTTTGAAGAAGGAGACTGTGGCTGGATGCAGGGCTCTTCTGCTTCCCATCCTTCTCCATGGCGGATTGGAAGCCCGGAGCACAACCGTTTTCCTTCAATACAAGGTGTGTGAGAGTAAATAGTAAGTGCAGAGAATGAACAGCGGAGAGCAAAAAAGATACGCAAATGGTGGGAACAGGTAATCAAACACAAGGCACATTTTCCTACGTACTTACATATTCAGCCTCCAGTGAAACAAAAGCCACCTTTCTACTCTGTGCTTTGAGCAAAAGACTATCCTGCTCACTTTCTGGCTTGAGGGTATAGACTGGTACTTCAGGTCTCCACAACTGACACCAGATACTAATCTTAACCGTTTCTAAACAACTTCACACCAAATATTATCTGCATGACCCTCCTCCATATTGATCTGATTTTTTCTTTCCAATTTTCCTATTTACTTCCTCTGTTTCTCTGTTCTGCTTTTTTTTTCCCCTTTTCATTTCCTAATTTTTCTTTTCTTTGCTCCATTGTCCCTTGAGTTCCTCTTCCATGTATTCTTAATTAGTCTATTAATTAATTATTAATTAATTATTAATTATTATTAATTAATTTAATTAATTAGTCTATACTTGGTTCCTCTATAGCCAAATCCCAGTAGTTCATTTCTAATCCTTCTCGTACAAACGATTGAAGGTTTAAACCTTGGGCATTGAACTGGTTGAGTTTTTGAACCATTGAATTGCTGGTTGAGTTTTGGCAAACAGGCTACCTGCCAGGATAAACTTTTTCCTAATGCAATAATATAAATCATTGGAGGCAGTTATGGCTGAGGCACAGAGCATCTAAAGGGATACAATAATAACAGTAGAGTTAATGGTGTAGAATCCCAACATTGCTTTAGAAAGTTAGATCTGGAGTTAAACATGAAGAGTAAAATTCTCTACTTTTATGTGAACTGATATAGGCTACAGTGCATTTATGCCATCTGATGGCTTAGTGCACAGTATTATAGACCACAAAGTGATGGAAGCATAGGTAAACATGAAGGCAAAGAGCCAGAAAGAGGGTACTGTGGGGAGCTGGCAATAAAGTGCTGCTGATTCATGATTTGTCTATGCTGTAGAGGCAATTTCAATGAAAGCCCAAATAACTGGGCTCTAAGTAGAGGTATCCTCCTGAGCTGGAGGGCAGAGCTGAAATAGTGCAAATACACACCTTTTCATGCAGAGCTGCCAAGGAAAAACCCTAGTGTTACTACTGCCCTTGGTCCTTTTGTTACAACAAATGATTAAAAGAGCAAAAAGGCCTCCAGCTGCATTAATATTACTCTGGTATTTTGCCATAGTTGTATTTTGTTTTGGGATTGGCCAACATAAATATTCTCTTCCAAGTTACTTTTCGTTCATAAAAGATACATTTTGTTATTCAGCCTTGCAAGGAGGATGAATCTGAAGTCATGGAGGAACAGAAGATAGCTGTAGGGAGAAGGTAGACAGACTTCTTAAATGTATTTCCTGAATATGTTTGTTGGGTGAAGCTGCATCCCTAATAAATTGAAAAAGCCTTCTGCTCCCTGGCATTCTCCTGTAGTAGGAGCCAGCTAACATAGGTTCTGGGGATGTTTCACAAATCCTGAAACCAGAAGGTGAGTGCTGCAGTTTGACCTTCTTCCTGCTCTTTTATCCAGGTTGTGCACTCCTCCTTAACACCAGCAAAGCACCAGCAGTAGCAAACACTCTCATGACCAGCACTGCATTTCCAGCTCCTTTGAGGAACTCCCCCTGTGAGGCAAGTCCTAATGTTCTCTTTTCTTTTGCAATTTACAGAGCTTTTTTGTGTGTCTGTCTCTGGTTTTCAAATAAAGGCACTAGGTTAGTAGAACAGCAACCACTTTCTCTGATGGCTTATCTATAAAATATGCTTATGTAATGCCCCTGTGTGCAGGGGAAAGATATGGTTAGCTGCTTGAAATGCCACAAAATGTGCTCGGAAAAGCTTGGCATATCTTGTCCTCATTGTATGGCCTCACATGATGTATAACAGTCTTCATAATTAGGTGTATATGCTGTAAGGGTGGGACAACCAGCATTACATAAATGCAAAGAGGAAGAAGCTTACTCCATGAACAAACATTGTATATGCAAGATCCAAGAAAGAATAGGCTTCAGGACTGCCCCCGAGCTGCTCAGAAAATATGGTGCATTCTTTCTTTAGCACAGCTGGGATTTGAGCTGGCAGATCTTCATCATGCTGCACCTCAAACCTACCAGTCCTCATGTAGACCTTGTTCATAGGTGCACTGAAGTTAACAGCAGCAGAGGTAAATTCACGTAGAATGGAACCAGGTTCTTATTCAAGCAGAAAAGCTTAAGCAAGTATAGTAAGGCTTGCCAACCCTGCACAAATGGTTGTCATTTCTGAGTCAGTTGTACCTAACCCTTAAACTGCAGATTACAGAAGGATGACCTGTCTGCATCTTTTTACTCTAGTCTGTAGCTTCACAGATTATATTATCACTGACAGGATTTATTAATGACTTAGAACTTTGAACCATGGCTAGTGACTTAGAGCATTTCACATCTTGAATGGTCACCCTGGAATGTCTCACAAGCTCCTGGATCCTGGAGCAGAGGGATTTGGGAAAATTGATGCTAATAAAGCACAGTTTGGTGTTTTTTGGTTGAGCACTGAACAGACAAAAGAATCAGATTCTTCCTGTTCCACTGATCTTAAAATGCAGAAAGGACAAGAAGGGATGCATTAGAAAGTTCTCTGGAATGCAAGTACATAGAAGGTGGTGTTTCCTTGACTTAAAGTTTGGTTTGGTTCACTTCTGTTGGACATCTCAGTTCATATAGCAAAGCGCATCTGGTTTTGCTCTCTTGATATATTCATGTCCTCCTTCTTTAGGAAATACATTCTTGTTTTTCCTTCTTTCTGTGACAAAGGCGTATGCAGGTTCTGAATATTTTAAGACCTTGTTCTGCCATGGACCAGCAAGAACGAGTGTTTTTCATAATCCACCTGACACAGGAATCAGAGTGAATGATTTCCCAATATGTGTATATTTTTTTTCTTGTGTATACAACAGTGCAAATAATTAAACTTGCCGTCGGGGGAGAAGCTGCCATGTATTTCATCTGCTCACATGCCATCCCACCTCCGTCACTCCCCTTGGCACTTAAAAGGCATCCGGATGCATCCAGCATTGCAGCTGTCGGTAATAAAGAATGAAGGAGTTTGGCAAGGGTTTTGTCTCTTGCCTTTTCATATAGTGTAAAAGCTTCTCTTCTCAATGAGCCCCTGGTGGCTTCAAATTCTATTTTACTGGAACAATCTGTCTGTGAGCAGAATAATTTAATTCCACTTTTCAGCACAACACAAGAGGAGAAAGGAGATATTTCCCCCCTACACACTTATTCCTCCAATAGGTGCCAACAAACTTTCTTATAGTGAAATTATAGTCAGAAGAGAGGTTGTGAAAATACCATGATGCTGTCCTGTATTTATTCACCCTCAATCACTTCCCGATTGAACTGGCTCAAGTTCAGGCATTAAAAGATGAGTTTTCTTCTACCTGTCACTGCTGACAGCTCTACCTGGCATGTCACAACCAGGACAGATTCTCTGGCAACTGAAATCCCACTGACAAAACTCACTCATGATTCATGTGGCAAAGGGATCTCAGCAAGTGTGTGCAAATTAGACCCATTTATTCTTCCACAGCCAGAGCAAGCCATAAACCTGCCCTCCCTCTTCTATTTGATCCAGCTCTCATGCTCCTTTACATATCTGTAAGTGTTTACTTACATAGTGGCTAGTTCTGACAGCTGATTCCAGTACCCCAGAGAGATTCAGCTCAGATTCACATCTGCACCAATATATATTAATGATGGACGCTGCCTTTAAGCCTGTCATCCTTCCTCCTCTTTGTATGCCGTGTCTACCCCAGTATCAACATGCCTAGCTCAGCTGAACTCCTGGGGATGAGACTGAATGTGCTGTCCTGGCTACTCAGCTTGCTCACCTCTCCTGGGTGAGGGGAGCTTACCCCTGCTCTGTGCGTAGGACTTTATCAAAGGCCGTATGCTGCAAGCCCTGAGAGCAACAAGGAGGCCAGCAGACGTCCCCAGTTTGCTGATCTTGACTCCCCTCTCTTCTCTCCCTGCTATGTGGAAGCTCTGGGGCACTACTAGACCCCCTAGCTATTGAAGCTATTATTTTTTCCCCTTATCCCTTAATTTGCTTTTATTTTATCCAGTCACGTTAGACAATTACACCCACCATAGCAAATGCTGACACCCTGCTTTTTAGCCTGAGGTGTATGTAGGAATTAATTACTTCAACCTCAGCATGAGGAGCATTACCTGCTGCATTACCTCAATTACCACTGGCCAGGCTGGAGGATTCTGGTTTTTGGCCAGAATGTCCATGCAACCAGGACTCAATGCTGATAAGGAAACAGTCAAGCAGTCCACAGTGGGTGCCAGCCACAAAGAGTTTGTTAATGCTTCAGGCTTGTTTTTTCTCCCTCAGCCTGGCTGTTTAATCTTCCACTGTGATAGATTGGCAACGGAGATGACTGAACAGTCTGAGAAAATGACTGCTAACACGCTGGAGACTTGTGGGGTGGCCTGGTCCAAACACCTTCCCTGCTGAGGTTCTGGGCAGCTATTGGCTGTAGTGCTGACGCTAGCACTTGCAGACTCCAGAGCCTGGATGATCTTTGGCATACATATTGCTGCCAAGTGCAGGACAAGCGCGACCCTCCATCTTTGTGCTCTCCCCAGCTTGAGGTTGGTCACCAGGAGCGTGCTGGGCTCCTTGCAGGCTGTGCTCCCCTAGCGTTCCCCATGCCCTGTGGGAGGCTCCTCATTAACTCAGAAAGGGAAAAATCGGCCTGACCTACTCTGTACTGTCCCACATGCATCAAAAGATGAGAAGAGGGTGAAAATGCATGCAGGAGATACAGTAATAAATACAGCTTGTACTTTCCCACACATGTTTGGGATTGGCCCTAATGTGCCTTGCACTTCGTGTGTAGCTTTGTATTGCACTTTGCTCTTGTTTGTTTTGAGGAGTTTTATATTTTCATTTTGTTTGTTCTTCAGTGCTTTTGGCAGGTCAGAGTGGTTAGTTTGTGATGCTGCCCTTTGTTCTTGATTCAGTTAGTTTTTCTCTTTCTTTTTGTTGTTTTATTAAATCTTAGAGTATCCTGGCTTCAAAGAATCTCGCTTGTTTGCAGTCCAGACAGTCTTTGTTAGCTTTTTCGTGTTGCACATTCGGTGGAGTCCTTTCCCTATTGACCCTATTAACTGTGTGTTTAAAACCCAGTTTATGTGGTAGAGGGAAACTGTGGCACTTCTACTAAATCTTGGGGGAATGCAGAAAGTGGTACGTGTAGTCCATGAAGACATGCTCCATTACCCTGAAATAGCCAGAAAGGGGAGATGCAACAAAAAGCTCAGGAAATGCTTCAGGAACCAAACTGAGTCACAGTAATCAAGAGTGAAAATCTTTTAACCTACATGTAAAAGTTCATTGGAAACAAAGCACATGTAATTGAGCATAGGAATGCACATAAACTGTGAAGAATTAATCCAAACAGTGGCCTGATTTAAAGGCAGAATTTATAGAGCTTGAGCAATAAAGCACAGTATTATCGCCCCTTCTCTTCACACTGTATTCCCCTCCTCTGAGTGGGAATCAGTTGGCCTGCACAAGACCGACAGGGCAAAGAGGATCATGGGGTGGTTAGACATTTCCTCAGTTTGAAGAAGAAATCCATATGCATGTCATCAGTAACTGTATCGCTGTCTGGGAATCTGGGGAACCACATTGCAATTGAAGTCCAAGGGAAGTGCTGTCATCTCAGACACCGCCCTTGGCAAAACTAAATTGCTTTGCCGCAGTTCATTCCATTTTTCAGAGATGCTCCCTGCCGTCTGCATCCTCAGGCTTTGAAGGATGCTGTGGCACCTGTAGATCATGAGAGCCATACCTGTGTCTTCCCAAAGTGTTTGGGCTTCTGTCATAAAAAGATGTAAGACCAGGTCCAGGACTACTGCATTCTGTGAGGGCTTGGTACAGTGTGTACCTGCCTGGGCAGCAGTAGTCATATCTATCCTGCGAGATTTCGTTTTGTGGTGGATTATGGCTATTACTTCTGTTTGAAAGTCACTGCAGAAACATGAACAGTCTGGAGATTTTTAGAAAGACTGTGCTTTGCTCAGCACAAGGGAATCTGTGATAGACTTAGTGCCATATGTGAGAAGTGAAAGCTTCGCAAGCAGTTTTGGTGTAGGCTATAATAGAGAAGGAGAATAACAACAGAGGTGATGTTGCCTGGATGGTGATGAACTTGAAATTAGCCTTAAATGTTATCGCATGCGTCTCCACAAAAGAAGGTGACTCTGCAAGAGGGACAACATTGTGATTGGGAACCAGATTATTTCATTTTTCTGTTAGATCCTGGGTCAAATATTTTAAAAGGTATAGTTGTGCTGAAAAACAATTAAAACAGATTCCTGTGATAGTAAAAGAGCTTTGTACTTTTGGCCATGTTTAAAATAATGAAAATCTTTTTCTGATGCTATTTTGCCATTTCAACTAGCTATTTCTTGAAAGCCGCCATTGTGTTATGTAAGTAAGTACTAAACTGAGCCAGACTTCTTTTAAGCCTGAAATTACTTTTTGAATGTAAACATACTCCCTCTAGAAAATAAATATAATATGTTGATGTAAAACAGTATAGTTGAAGTTTGCCCTCTCATTCTCATTTATAGATATAAAGTTGTTTTCATCCTCTGTGGTTATTAATTCAGTTCTCTTTTCTATGCAAAAGTGTTGTATTTTTTTAAAGCATGTAAATCAATAATAGAAATCATTCCTTGAGTGCATTCTGAGCCCCATACTGACACCTGCAGAGCGTGTCTCTCTTTCTCTTCTATTCCTCGAGCTTTAAATAACTTAGAAGGGTAGATGGTAATAACATTGACTCAGAACATTTATGAGCATGAAAAATGCAACATAGATATGCCTCTAGCACAGCATTTCGTGTGCTTTATTTTGCAGAATATTGTTAGCATCCTTTTTTTATTTTAAAGTGGTGTTTTTAAAATCTGTACAGCTTATTCACTGTTATCTGTCTTTATCTTTTCTTGCTTCCTTTGCCACCTGGCTTCTATGTCATTGGATTGGAGGATCTATAATATCTGAAATTTCTTGAAGGCCTGGTCACTCCACAGTACTCTGGCAGCAAAATTATGAACTCTTTCTTTCTCTTTTGTTGTCGTCTTTATTTTTATGTTTGTTTGTTTCCTGAAATGAAGGTACTTTTATTAGGTTCTTGATTTTATAAAAGTAAATATAAGTAAAAAATAATGCGAGATTAATAGCATGAGAATCTGTTCATATAAAATACAAGCTTCTCTTGCCTGCCTAGGTATTTTAAAGCTACAAGATCAGTTAATTATCATTTACATAAGGTTTTTGCTTGCACAACTGAGTCCTAATCAAAAGCAGAAGTGTCAGCATACTACAAGAGAGACTGATCATGCACAGTTGTTGATGTGGCCAAAAAACAGGAACAAGACCTTTTGGTCATCTTTCGTATTCATAAGCGTCCAAGTCTAAATTGCTGAGCAGTCCTAATAGATGTCTTTGCTTGTACTGTTGTGTGCAACCATTTCTCATTTATAGTAGGAAAAACAATCTTGCCAATTTGATAAACTTCATGCCTCAAACGTAGTTCATATTCATGTACAAAAAACTTACTGAGACTTGGCAAAGGTGTCTGCAGCTATTGTCTAATTCTGTGTAAACCGTATTCCAACTTGCAGCTTCAGTTTCTATTCAACGATGAGGTGTTTTCCAAGCTTCTTTAATGCCTGACTTACATTTACTGGGTCAGTGCATTCACATCTGAAAACAATTTCTACTGTTTCCTGTCCAGTGAAGAAGACCCAAGACAAGAGTTATGTTTTTCAGAAAAATAAATGTCTGTATTTCAAGAATCCACAGTTCCTGGTCAGGAAAATTTTGAGCAATTCCTTTGAGCAAGTATTATAAGTGGGAGGCAAGGACTGGGGGCATGAGAACTAAGTAATGTGCTGTCTCACAAGATGTAAGCCTGTGGTGCAGAGTTGGGGTGTGGATAGCAAGGTAGCCACCAGTGGCATCCAACTACTGCAGTTCCTTGGGAGCAGGATGCCTTTAGGCTCTTCTCCATCTTCTTAAAAATACCTTACTCCAAGCCCTGTTTGAAGTATGTGCGTCTTTTCCTCTTTCTTTGGTTACTTGTGCTAAAGAACGGACAACTAGCTTTTCCTGCCAGGTAGCAAAGTAATGCTAATAGTCAGGGGCATTGCCACTAAGAAAGGGAGGAAAAAGAAACAGCAACTCTCTGGAGTGCCACTGAGGAATGTTTTATTTATGCTGCTGTGAGTGTGTGTCAATCAGATGTCTAAGCACTGGTTCATACTGGAATGTTTCTAGCCATTAAAGTAGACTCACAGGTGTAAGCAGGCCCAAACTTCACCCAGAAGGTTCTCGGTATTTTATTTCTTTTGTACATAAGGAAGTAAAATGCAAGTCTCCATTCTCAAGTGGTCTTGAAATTATGCAACTTGTGCTAGAAAATCTACGCTCCTTGTTTTTCTTCACCTTTCTGTTAAACCTGCCAAGCCCTGTTGATATTGATGAGGATTAGCTTTTTGTTCTTTCTTGGATGAATTGAGTCTCCTGTTCGTCAGTTCAGAAATTCCACAAAATCAGAGGCTAAGGGGATTCTCAGAAGGCATCCTTCCAGATGGTGTTTGCAGTACAGTGCATGTGGCCATCTGACCTAAGTTTTGGCTCAATATGCTGTGTGTTTACCATGGGTTCTCTCTCTCTTTAATTTTCTCCAAATCAGTTTAGAGCATTTCATTTACTGAGTCAGGGGTTTGCATATGAACAGCTAATCACCAGCTACGGTGGGTTCTAAAGCTGGAAAGCAAGGTGCCGTTGAGCCAATGCCTACCCACAATGCTTAATTAATTTCTCAGTGATGTTTCTAGCTTCTGAATATTTTGCTGCTGGTTTAACACAGAGGGAGATGTTTGAAATATAATGTCACAGTATGCCACCAACAGCCCAGATTCAGATTTTTCCAAATGTGCCACTGCACTACTTACAAGGCGCATCATGTATGTAGAACCATCTGCCATCATTGATGCCGTATTCTGTAGAATGAATGCCAGCCCCATTCGGAAGTCTTTACTATGGCATCCAGCTCATCATCTGCTCTGGTTCACTTCAGCAGGTGTGAAAAGACCTGGACTGCCCTGCTGTGAAGCTTAGAAACCATCAAAATCACAGCCAAAAATGCCCATTTGGACACAGTGCCAGTTGATTCACTCAGAGCCAGTTCATTAGAGTCTGCATATTGCACTTTGCCAACGAGCTGATCTCTCACATCTAATGCCAACTACGTCTTTCCTTCAAACAGCTGACATGTGTGCAAAGACATCCATTCCAATTCATCAATTGCTTCAGCTTTTGCTCTAGTGTTACGTTAATAGCTGTCAAAGGCTCACTCTTTTCGCACTTCTGACCATGTAGATGTTGCCTCTTACTGTCTGGCAGGTCTCCAGAAGAGACAGAGGTCTGAAAGCTCCTGCGTAGTAGGAGCTTCAGGGCTTTACCTCTCAAATTTTGAACTGTCAAAATGGCACAGTGAAGTTGCTCCAACTTACCTGTATTAGAAATTTCACATAGTGCATTACAGCAGAGTTGACATTAGGGTCCTAAAAGTGCTTTACATATGAACTCTCAGTAAGAGGACTTGCTTTCCCTGCTATAGGTTGAGTGCTTTAAATGTCCACTGGCGTTCCAAAGTTGTTATAAAAAAAAAAAAAAATTTAGTCCTGATCAGTTTTCTCAGGGGAAATTCTTAAGTGGGTCTAAAAGGTATTCTAATGATATTTAAGGAAGAGCAATCTTCACTGTAATTTCAGTAGTCTCACTTCATAGGCAGTTGAAAGTATAAAATGCCCAACAGGTTGTTTAATCTTGATTGTCACCTGACATTAAGACCATGTATGGGAGGAGAGAATAATACTCCATATTAGGAGCAGCCATGCAGATACCAAGTTTGAAGGCATCAGCCTCCTACACCATAAACCTTTGTCACCTTGTCGTGGTTTAATCTGGCAGGCAGCCAAATACCACGCAGCCGCTTGCTCACTCCCTCCGCCCCCACAGTGGGACGGGGAGAGAATCAGAAGGGTAGCAGTGAGAAAAACTCATGGATTGAGATAAAGACAGTTTAATAGAACAGAAAAGGGAAAATAATAATAATAATAATGATAGAATATATAAATGAGTGATGCACAATACAATTGCTCACCACCCGCGCTGACCGATAACCAAGTAGCAATCGGCACTTCCTGGATCACGCCTACCGTTCATGTACTGAGCATGACGTCACATGGTATGGAATACCCCATTAGCCAGCTGGGCTGGCTGTCCTGATTATGTTCCCTCCCATCTTGTGTACCTAGCTCAGTCAGTAGGCACGGGAGCTGTCCTTGGACTAGGAGGGCACTTAGCAACAACTGAAAACATCAGTGTGTTATCAACATTCTCCTCATACTAAATCCAAAACACAGCACTAGGAAGAAATTTAACCTATCCCAGCCGAAACCAGGACACACCTCTTCCACCAGTGTTGGTTCTGGTGAACTTGTGGGTATGAACTCAGCCCTCCCCGAGCTGCCTCCCTGGCCATCACTTTGTGTTGTATCTGAAGCACTTCTTTGCAGTCCTGCTCAACTCTGCTTTTTCTCTCTGGTGAAAATCCTCACAATTCATCCTATGATTTCCACTGTCTGACGTTATGGAAAAAGACATGGGACTCCACAAGTCCTTTCCCAAACTTAGGGTGAGAGTGAGCTGGTAGTCATCACTGGAAAGCCCCAGTGATGGTTTGAAGTACTGAAAATCTATGCATCAGTCTTGAACACCTGTGGTCAAAATGAGGCAATGAGATGGATTCACGGACCCATACCTGCATATCAGTTTATACAGCTTATCAATGCTTGTGTCATATGCACTAGCAGTTCAACAGACCCAGGAGTGATTCCAGGCAAGTGCAGTGATTCTTGGACTGGAGAGAGAGAAGAACCACATCTAGATTTTTTGGTCTCTGTCATAGTTTTGCAACGTAGTCAAAGTCATTGCTGTTTTTGTAACTTTGGAGACAGGTAGGTGAACTGCACTATTTACCTAAATTCAGTACTGGTAATTAATATAATGGGTACCCAGAATTTTGTTTCACCCAACCCAAAATTGTGAACATAAGCTAGGAATAATAGCAATACTTCTGTCCTTTCAACCCCTAAATCTGACTTATCTGCCAGGACAGACTTACACCATGAGATAGAAACAGCAAGCAAAATCTAGCAGTTGTGTTTTATGCTGAGAAATGGATATGAGTATTTTATGCTATCAAAGCAAGAAAGTAAGTAATGTTATCACGTATTCCCGTGTAAAATATAAATTTAATTCCTAGCCTCCTGACTTAGGTGTTGACTTTGAAGTGTTAAAAACCAGAGGGCTGTTTTTTAACATGCATGGATGCTAGATACTGTGCTGAACACTTTCTTGTGTCCAAAACTCCATCATTAATGTAGCTTTAATAAACTCATTTCTTCAGCATTCTCACCTCTACTGGTTATTGAGATGAGACCCAGCTCCTGCATGTAATATATATGTGTATTTTACTTATGCTCTTTATCAACAAAGAGCTAGGACTTCTTCTTTTTCCCAAGAAAATTAGAAGACTATATTCATATAATGTGGATTCTGAGACTAGACTGATGTAGAAGGGATTGTTTTTCTTTTCATACGAGGGAGAGGAAGCCATAAAATGAGAAAACTACATGGAATAATTTTACGTACAGGGATAAATGCATGGAAATGGACTCAATTACATTAAACGTAACCAAAATGTTAGAAAACCGGTTCTCTAAGGTATTTTAATTAATAAAAAACCTAATTATTACTGAACTTTAATTGGAAAGTCTGTAGACGCTTGGAATGAGGTAAGGAAAAACTGATTTTTGAAGAGTATCTGGGGGATGCGGATGTGATTAGTAGTGATGCCTGCTTATTGCAGCTATTCTCCCTGTGTTTTTGCTGCTGCCAGAATATAAAAGTGTTTTGCTGAAAAAGTTGTTAGTCTTAACTTGAATCTCTTAGATGGCATCTTAGGGGAGTGTGATCTGGGTACTGCAGATAATAGAGGTATTACCTTATCCCTTTAAAATTACAGACACATATGTGAAAGCTAAAACAGAGATGTTTTGGACTCAACTTTACCAAAAAAAAGGCCAGTAGTTCCAATATTGAATAGCATATACTAAGTATTACAGGCTTCCACATCTGTGGAGTTTTCTAAAGGGATTACATTAGCATAAAGGAGGGAGAATCAACTTTTTGGTGATTAGAAAACAAAGAAATGAAAGAAGAGTTGGGATTTTTTTTAACTTTTGGATAATGTTTGTGATGTTTAATCTCATATGTTCTCTTTCTTCTAGCTACGAATGTCATGGCTCATCCATGGTATTTTGCTGGGAAATATATCCTTGGTGCTGGTCGAGAACAAGACAGGAAAGGAACAGAGCCGGACATTCTGGCATTCAGATAACAGCGAAGGTGTGGGAATATGGCAGTGGATGATCTTACCTCTCCCAGATATACTGGATAGGTATGAGTCTCCTCATCATTCTCCTTCATGGTGATCAGTCATTTCATCACTAGCTACCTGGCCATGAAAATGGCCAGCATCGCTTCTGGAAGTGGTTCCCTCAGGGAGAGGTCGTGCTTTGTCCCCGGGAGGTATCTTCTGTTACAGGTGGGGAATGAGAATAACTGAGTAGTTAGAGCAAAACACCCAATTTTAGAACTCCTGGGTGGTGGTCTTGGTTCACAAACTGGGTCACTGGGTAGTCTACAGCAAGGTGCTTAAACTTCTGTGTCTCCATTTCATTGATGTGAAATAATCATTCTCCTCACATACTGTTTCATATAGTATGTTTGATCCTCTTATGTGGTTTGCTAGAGGTGGATGTGAGCTCCATAGTTGGTTTTTTTAATGGGTATCAAAGTCCCCAGTGTTCAATGTGTCAAGATCTGAGGATGAAAGAGATGGGAGAAGAACCTGCTGAAAATCAGACAAGGATGCATCTGAACACCTTTGTGTTAGCTGTAGTAGGAGGCTCAGCTTACTAAAGGGCTCAGTTATGACTGTATTCTGGCTTTAAGCATAAAAGGTTTATTTGGTAGCATATGCTTAATCTGGTAGCATATGCTTATTTAAAGAGTGTTGTTTTAGCTGTTTCTTACAAGTCAGCTTTAAGAGAATACTCTATTGTTCATTGTTTACTTTTTGTGTGTGCTCTGGCTTATGCTGTTTTAGAGAAGATGCAGACATACTTCACCTCCTGCTGCCCTGGCCCTTAGGCTGTAAGATGCATCTACAATCTGTGTCATGAGCACTGGCGTCCTTTGTCTTTTTGGAAATCTGTGCCCTAGAAATAATGGATTTCATTAAGGGATAGTTTGCCTCATAAGAAGTTTGAACATTGCATGAGTATGTCTTTTATCTTGCTGGCTCTTGGGGATGCACGTAGGCTGCAAATACAACAAGAACTCTGCCAACGCTTCGGTCCTGAATGTATAATTAATATGTGTGCATCAAAGATTTAAAAAATATCAGCATTAGGCTTATTGTGCAGTCACTGCTGAAGCACCATTTGTAAAAATACCTGGTTGCTTCGTTCCCTTCAGGTGTGTTTCCTTTGAAGAATGGTGTATTTTGCCATTATTATTTATGTGATTTATTTTCTAATGTTGCCAGGGGAATGTTTTGTACCTGAATTATTCTGTATTCTTATACTATTGCTTTCCTTTAAATTCTCTCTGGTTGCACAGTCAGGTAGAGAATACTTTCATCTTAGGAGCCAGGTTAGCAGTGGTTCATGTGGAATCACAGATCCAACAGATACACCGTGCTGACTATTATGTATAAGGTGCTGACACCCTTACTTCCCCATTACTTACAGAGAAAGACAGCTGGGTTCACTGAAGGAAGGCAGTTTGTTGGAGGTTAAGATGTAAGCAAGGAAAACTTTAAAGTTTTGGTGTCTCTTGAAAAGTTTTGTCCTTATTTATTCACAGATAGTGACTATTTTAATGAATTTTTTTCTAAGATTGATTAAGTTGAAACTAATCCTTCCTGGGAAGAAAGAAATCTCCTGTGAGACTTGGAAATACTGCAGGTGTCTTTCTCACCATCTTGAAACCTGTTCCCTAGGAAATCTGGACCGATGTACAAATTAGGAAGAAACTCTATGGAAGCGTACACCGAAATGGTACTGGGGAAACTGCAGTATATATACTTTGGAGATAAATGACAGTTTTATTGAACTGTAAGAAGTATCTAATTGATGTGAACGCAATGCTGGTGCTGCTGAAAGCTTGCTGTGTCTGTCTTTTTCTAATTGGTTCCTGTGTCAGTAGCTGTGAGGGTCTGCATTAGAAGAAGCATGATATTGCAGATATTCCTACAGAAGGAGCTGAAACTTTAAATCACTTCACAGAAGTAAAGCTCTTGAATAAAGCACACCAGTGTATCAGTTCCACACAAAATTAAAGCACATTCCATTGTGATTGGGAAGCTGAATGGAAAGTGTTATTAATAACAAGATAATATGCTCTAAAACTGCTCAAAAGCATGCTTGTTCAAAAGCTGCTTGGCCATAATTTCCATGTTTGACTTATAGCACTTCAAAGTATCATTAGGAAGACTTCCAAGAAATTAGATTAGCTCTATCTTTAGAAACAGGCATTTCTTAAATGTTTGATATCCCTCAGGCTGTTGGGAGAAATTATATTTTGGCAGAAAATCACAGTTAGAACATTTCAGGTGATTTGGCACGCACAGAATGTAGGGAGGAGTATGACAAAGAAGCTAAACTGGGACTGAGGGATGTTAGATTTCTAGCACTGTATTAGCCTGGGCAATCCTGGACACATGCTTAATTTCTGAGAGTACGATGAGGAGAGGATTGTCTTCTTTCCTCCTATTTGATCCTTAGGAAAGCACCTAGATGAAATTTCATCCTGTGTAAGATCTTTTTCTGTGTGGACTTTAAAGAGGCTGAAGTCCTGGCTGTTTGCATCTTCCCAAAGTTAGCTATCCTTACTTGTTCTGAAAGGTGTTGGTAAAACAGTCTTAAGAGTCGGCTCATATGGTGTGGAGGTTAATAGAGCTGTAAGCCAATTGCAAATGCTCAGTATCTTCTGTGCATGGGGGAGGAAGGGCAAAGGGCCTGATGAAGGATATGCCATCAAAGCAGCTACAATTAAAGAAACCAATTGTGGGCAAGAGCTCCTTGAACAGATTGTGCTTACCAAAGGCAAAAGGCAAAATCTCCAGAGGTGCCACTTAAATACACTCAAAATGAACTAATAATCCTTACTATACTTCATTTGGCCCCCATGGAGCCGCCTACCCCTCCCTGAAGGACACATTATCTGCAAATCAAGTAATCTGCACAGATTAGTGAAAGCTAGAGAATTGGTCATTTTTACTTAGTGGAATTTGCACATTAATGCAGTGCTAAAGTATCTGGGTTGAGAGTATGTCGTGGTTTAACCTCAGCCAGCAACTAAACACCACGCAGCTGCTCGCTCACCCACCCACCCCCATCCCCCCCACCCCGGTAGGATCGGGGAGAGAATCAGGAGGGCACAGTAGAAAAACTTGTGGGTTGAGAAAAAAACAGTTTAATAATGGAAATAAAACAAAGTAGAACAGTAATAATAACCATGATAACAACAACAATAACAGAATATACAAAGCAGGCAATGCACAATGCAACTGCTCACCAACCGTGTGTCCCGAATGCGTGAGGGCCCTCCCTAGTTTTTATACTGAGCATGACGTCCCATGGTATAGAATACCCCATTGGCCAGCTGGGTCAACTCTCCCGGCTATGCTCCACTCCCCCAGCTTCCCCTGCACTTGGCAGAGCATGGGAGGCCGAAAAGTCCCCTGTGCAAGCAACAACCAAAGCATCAATGGGCCATCAATGCTCCTCTCATACCAAACCCAAAACACAGCACCCTCCCCAGCTACGGGGAAGAAAATTAGCTCTGTCCCAGCCAGAACCAGGACAGAGTAGTGTAGAGAACTTGTTATTGTAAAATCATTTTATTTGATGGAAAATTACTATTTGTTTTCCAATGATAAGTGATGAATCTGTTGAGAATTGTTCTCTTTTAACTTCACAGAAATGCAAGTAGGAAACATAGTCTTGAAAGCTCTGTTGTAGTTGGTAGTTTGGGCTTGCTTTTTTATACATTTGGGTTTAGTTAGTAAGTGTGAGTTTAAATTTTAATAATGATACAGTGATGGGAATGTGACAGCAAGAGCAAACAGAAGCCTGATGTAATTGAAGATGAGTGATTTGTGTAGCTAATAATTAGACATTCTGTTAGTTTAACAGTATGATTAAAGTATATCACAAGGTAAAATACAAGCACGTGTAACAAAGTGATTCTCTGGAGCTTGCTGTAGGCTGATGCTTATTATCACCAACTCGCCTAGCAACTGTTTTGCTAGGCAATGTAACAGGTGGAAAAGGATTAGCTCTAACAGGCTGAAGCCTGGCTGGAAAAATAATGCTTTAAGAAACAAATTCTAATTCTCTTGATTTCTGCTCGCTTGGTGAAGCTGAGGCCAGCCATGTGGAGTGACACGTAGACTAAATGTTCTGTGGGTCTGTTTGCCGCCTGGCTGGAGTTGCCTGGAAGTGGATTCTACATAAGCAGCCCAGCCTAGACCAGCTCTGATCTTTTAAGGCCTATATTCTCTACTAAACTTGTCCTTTTCTTTAAAGATTTCACTTTAACTTTTGTGAGAGGAACATTTTTACAAATGACAAGTATTAATAGCAACCTGCCCAACCTCAGTACAGTCTTCTGATAGAAGTAGATTATATAGAAATATAAAAGGAATGTAAATGTGTCTACTGGTTAGGAAGGTTTCCTTGGCTTACTTCCTTCTTAAGTTTATTTTTTTGGCATCACAAAGTCTAAATTTGTAGCCAGTCTTAAGTAGTAGTGGCCAGATGGTGGAAGGAGGAGTGAGAGGAGGAGTTTACTTGAGATCCCTAGAGACTAAATTTTTAGTCATAAGTAGCAGCACCATTTGCCGTGGTGCTGATAGTAAGACTAGGCTCTGTGTCCTTTTAACAGGTTAGCATGTTCAGAAAGTAAAAAACAATTTTCTTTTGGTCCTATTGTGCTTAGAGAGCTTCAAAATTATTTTCTTGCTGATGACCTTCTCTTGAACATGGACTGAGGAATTTTGCTATGTTGGAAGAGGAAAATGTGACTTACCTGGAAGGCTAGGTATGGATGTGACCTTCCTGAGGAAGAAAGCAAAAAAGTCTACAAACTTAAGTTACCTCAGAAGGTAATATTCTGTTGCAACAAGTCAAAATTCATATCGAGATGAATATACTTTCTTTCCTTAAACTGGCTTCTTTACCTATTCCTGTCTTGCTGACTTGCTGGATTTTTATGAACTACACTGGTGCTCATCAGTTTTTGGTTTACATATCAAAGTGGGATTCCCTTTCAGTCCTCGGGAGTGAGACCCTTTGTTCTGCCTGGCTCCTTCAGCAGCTGTGATCTCAATGACAGCCAAAGCAGCTGGGGAACCTCTCACTCATTGCTGCAGTAAAAAGAGCAGTAAAAAGAAGTTGTCTCATAGTCATACCACTCTGCTGTATTTCTACCAGCTGTGGCTAAGCACTCTTCTTGTCTAATAATTTCTTCTTGCATTGCTCTGTCTCTCCCTCACACTGCTTTCAGATTTTCTTTCTAATAAGTTTCTGGGCATCAGGTTTCCCATCAAGGAAGAAAAAGAAAAGGAAAGTTCTTGGCAACATTTTGTACCGGTTATTCCTGAACTTTCTTCCCATTCTGCTATGAAGAAACGGGGACCCTCCATACAAGCTAGACATATGTCTCCCTACACGTTACCGTATATATATTGGTCACATCTACACCCAGATCTCTTTATTCTTTCTTCTTATACCCATCCAACAAGCCCAGCCTCTGTTGCTCCGATGTAGTCCCATACTACTTTGTTAAAAACAGAGTGAGACTTTAATGCCCGTATCACTGCTCTTCTGCTCTGCAGCATTAACTATGTCTGGTACTGGCCTCCTTTTGAAAGAGAGTTATTCTGCTGATGGCTGTTCTGTTCATCTGAAAAAGGGAGTTTTGGTGACCGTGTGTGCAGAGTACCTGTGACAGATTTTGTACGTGTATATATTCAGCATGGTTGCCTTTAATAACACCTTTGAATCTCAACCTTTATTACTGGCTATTAAGTAACTTCCTGCATGGCAATTCTGTCACTGTAACTGAGTTTGGTTAACATGCTTATATTTCTCCAAATAATCTCATTCCACCTAAGTATGTCTTTTATCCCAAATAGTAAGTATTCCTTTGTGAAGTGGGCTAACAGTGCATCATTTGTAACAGAGAAGTTAATGGGAACCTGAATGTAATAAGGGTTAGTGACCTGAAACTTCTCCGTTCCGTAAGTACCTCAGCAGGTTCAGCCGTAATTATTTTAGCTACACAGAGAGAGAAATCAGTTCCATCAGAGGCAAAACATTACAAGTTATGAAATGGGATCTGTACGTACAGGCATGCTGTGATTGTGTCACTGCATGGGGGATTGAGTACAGAGGAGATTAACATTCAGTCTTGGTTAATAATCCCTATCTTTATGATAAAAAGAAAAAAAATAATGATTATGAGCCTTTCTAAAATAATGGCATGAAGACAGCTGCCTGAGTCTGGCTAATGGAAACCTGAACTGTCTGCATGAGCCAGGAACAATATTTAGGTGGAATTCAGAGATGCTGCTGAAGGGAGGGAGCTACAGAATTTGCACAAAATCAGCTTTCTGAGATCTTCAATTCAAGGAGAATGTTTTTTATTTCCCTCCGAACAGAAGAGGATATAATACACCCAGAAGCTAATATTTCTGTGCAATGAAGACCTAAAGATAGGTGATGTAAGCAAAACAGTTTGTCCTCATGGAGGCTATACCAACATAACTATAGATGTATTTTCATATTTTTAGCTCTATATTTCCCTCTGTAAATAAGCCCCAGATATTTTGGGGGAAACCAGTCTTCTGTTAGGATCAAGAAAAAAATAAGTAAGCAAAAAGAACCAACTGAACAGAAAATCCAGGATGATGTGATGAAGCTCAAATTCTGACCACACGGAAATAAAACCCAAGATTCAAAGATCCTGAGGAATGGGGAAGATTACAGCCCAGAAGCTTTGATGTTATCCTGTTTCTGTCAGATTTAACTGAGTTGGAATATGCTTGGTCCTACCTTTCAAGGAACTGTTCATCTGGATTCAGATTTCACAGGTTGGGCCAAAGAAACAAACCAAGAAAAGCTTATTTGTTATGCCTTATGCCTTTGGTGCCATTTCTTATCTGTGACTCTGAAATATTTGATCAGTAGTCACCCTTGAGTGGTTTTTGAATTTATGTAAAACTTGTATCCTTCAGACAGCCGAGCTGATGTTCCCCAAAGGCGAGATTTGAATTAGGTTTTTTTTGTCCACCTGGTACAGCACTTCCCATCTGCCTCAAACAGATTTAAAAAAAAAAAAACCACACAGGCCTTTGCATGAGTTGTATTCACAGCTCAGCTGACACTCAGCTCTGCAGGATGTAACTTGTATTTCCCAATTGTCATACATCTGAGGAACTTTTTTTCTAGCTGTGCTCCTGGGGCCAAGTAGGACAAAAGAAGAGGCAGATAAGAATTAATTTCCACCAGTCCTCCAGTAACGATTTTTCTAATATCCAAGCTATTAAAGCCTTTCGTAGCAGCCATATTTTCATTCTTGTGAAGAAATCTAGCTGAGAAACACAGACTTATCTGGTGAGGATTTGGATTCCACGTGAGGAAGTTGCTGGGATTTATTAAGCAGCAAAGTCACAACAAACTTGCCAGCACTAATTTTGCTGCTCCTGTGTAATTACCTTCAGGAATACTCTTTTATGGCCATCCACCACAGCATCTGTGTTTGCAATGAATATGTCTACACAGTGCTGTGGACCAGTATCTGTGCTGTATAGGTGCCAGTTTAAGTACTGGATGTGCAGTCAGCATACCCCACTTTGATCTGTGCAAAAATATCAGTGAGACGTTGTCACCTCCAGCAACTGAGTCACGGCAATAACATACGCTTCTGGTGTTTCAGTATCAGCTTTCACCAAAGTCAAAGGGAGTTGTTTCATTGATTGCAGGGATCAAACAGAAAGAAAAAAAAAGGAGGGGGCAAGGGAACGAGATTGTCTGTGGGGTTTTTTCCATCTCACTGATGTGTGACATTTCCAACTTGAGTTTTGATTAAATTTCCCTTAATTAGCCCATTAAGCTAAAACCACCAAAGCTAATGATTGAAATGGTGGTTAACTGATGATCTTGTTTCAATGGGATCTGAAAGACATCATATTTCTAAATTAATAGTGGCATTAAACTGGAGAAGAGAAAAAGATGAACTATTTGTTGCAGAAATGCTGGTCTCAAGAGAAGATTTGTACTGAAACTGCATTCATGTTAGAAAAAAAAAACAGATGGATATACAACCAGAGCAGCACTGATGGTCCTAAAAGTGTTTGACATTCACATGATTTTTCTGTTTTGGAGGCATTTCTGTAATTTTTTTTCATCCCTGGTGAACTTCAGGAAACTTCTCAAGTGTTCTGGTCCCAGTGCTCCTGCAGGTGAAATCAGCAAGGCTGTCTCTTAAATTGAATTAACTGTAAATATAAATCTCTGCCACTGGCATAGTAACTTACTGAAAAAAAGGAGATCAGAGCCCACTTTGTCCAACAGCTTTTGTTTAAGACTCACATGGCATGTCTCGAACTAAACAGCTTATGTTTATGCTAGAGCTTGTAATTTCATTTGAAGTGTTGTGGGATGTCAGCTGTGGAGCAAACGGAGGGAGAAGGCAGGGGGAGAACAGCCGATGTACTTGGAAGCCAGTTTAACATCCAAGGACTTTATGTTCCTTCCAGTTCTCCTCCTAGACATACCCACAATGGGTTTCAGGTATACCAACTAAGAACGGTGAGGCTTCTGGCAATGTCAGACTGCAGTTGCATTTTGTATGGATTGGGAAGGCAAAAAATACACTTTTGTGATCTTCAGATTTGTTTGGATGGAGCTGCTACCTTTTCAGCTGATCAAGATGGATCATTTAGCAAGGAAAATTATGTCTTGCTGTTTGGAGTTTCCTTTGATGCTAGAGATACTGTTCCTTCACCATATCCACCATAGGAGAGGCAGAACTTCCTGGCGAAAGCCAGCTGAGAGCGTGGAAGTGATTTAAGGCAAATCTGCTCAGCTTCTACAAGGAGATAATGAGTTCTGCTCTTGCTATGGACTACCCGGTGTCAGTTCCTCTCTTTTGTGACTGCCAGGACTGTTAGATATCCTTTGCCTCCTAGAGGGTGGATCAACACCAAATACCATATCCACAAAAAATATGCTTTTTCATAGCAGCTGCCCATATCTTTAGAACATAAAAAGTCCATTTTAGAAAAGTCTCTGCATATGTCCAATGCATATCTCCAAGGAGCAAGAAATTTCAGTATTGAAGCATCATTGTTTTACTTTACCAGAAGTAAAGAAGGAGGAACATGGTAACTATATCAACTCTTTTCTGTTGTGTACAGACTGTGTTCTGTTCTAAACCCTTTGCACCTGTCAGGGACTGCCAGGATCTTTTTCTGTTTGAAGTTTTTGCTTTGGTTGGATCAGCTTTTCTGACTGTGTCCCCATCTGTAGCTTAGCAAGAACACCAGTGGCAGAAGACGACGACATTTCAATCTAGATACCCTCAAAAGGCACATATATCCCTGGGGTCTGTTTTAGCTTATGCCAAACCTCACTGTCATCACTGTTGGTGAAAGCTGCACTATATTTGAGAACAACATGGAAGCTGGTTATGTTTGTTGACAGTCAGGTAGCTGAAACAGTCAAATCCCTCGTTCAAAACACAAGAACATGCTGTCCCAAAGTAAATATACATATGAGCAGAGAAGCTTCACTTGAATTTTGTTTTGTGATGTTGGTTGGTAAAGGAGAGGTAGATTTTTAAAAAACAGTAGGAGACAAGAAGACTAATGTAAGAATATTGATAGCAGACAAAAAGCTAAGACTCAGTACCATGCATAAAGGACTAGAGTCTGTGAGAAGAAAAAATTCTGCTGGTGTTTAGATTCTTGCTGCGGTGAAGGGACATGATTTCTACAGCCTTTCTAAATAAATAGGACTGCTCCTCAAAAATACTTTGTTCTGTCATCAGTTTCTTGTCTAAACTGGAACACCTGCAAGAATTCACATTCTGGCTGAACACTTATGTCTAAAAGATAGAGCAGGAACCATCAGCCATAGGTCCATGAGAGAGACCCATGAATGGCTTAACTTCTGCTGGTGTAAGACATCAAGATACAACAGAGAATGAGGTTTAAATAATATTTCATATTCTCTTGCAGCTTGTTCTACAGCATATGATAGTTTCATGGTTTTATAGTCTTGATGCAACCTCTCAACATTGTATCTCACTTCTGGGCCATGGTCGGCTGCTTTTAGAAATTGTTCTCCTTCCTAAGGAGAGTATTATGATTTTATGTGGCAGATATGCATCGGGAGGACATGAACTTGCTAAGCTAAGAGAAAATCTAAATCCATGAGTGCACTAAATTAACACGTGGTCAATATACTATAAGATTTGAAGTGTTTGATTGTGGGTTGTTTTTGCTCTTTCTGTTGACCTGTAATATCACTGAGGGTGAGTTTACAGTGATCTTTCTTCTGGTAATGTAGGAGAGGCAGAACTTCCTGGCGAAAGCCAGCTGAGAGCGTGGAAGTGATTTAAGGCAAATCTGCTCAGCTTCTACAAGGAGATAATGAGTTCTGCTCTTGCTATGGACTACCCGGTGTCAGTTCCTCTCTTTTGTGACTGCCAGGACTGTTAGATATCCTTTGCCTCCTAGAGGGTGGATCAACACCAAATACTTTCTAAATTGGTTTCAGCCTTTGATTGCCAGTTCCTTTTAGAAACTCCAAATGACTTCAGGAGCCCCAGCCTACTTATTTTTCTTAACACTTTAGGGTGTAAATCATTTGTGAGAATAAAATCACTTAGGTGTTTCATTTTTCTTGTGCCAGAAACCAGGGGACTTTATTTTCTGTCCTGACACCCACACACACACGCATACTTGCACCTGTTTCAGGTTGTATGCCTCTGGAGGGAAGAGGTGCTATATTATTTTTTCTATCTGCCTATATTCATGTACAGCTCCCCTCCTCAGATCATCTTTGCTTGCAAGGGGTGAGGATACTTTCTCTGTCAATTTAATATTTTTATATGTGAAAAGAAAAGCTTTATTCCCCCATTCTAAAACTGCTTTAATTGTGAAGAGCTCTGAGTTTCATCTCTTTAACAGAATTTAATCCCTGTTCTTCCAATCTGTACAGGTTTTGGTTTCAGATCATCGCTTCATGGGAAGAAGGATCTGATGCCATTATTGCTTTTGACAATGTCTCCCTTAGTCTGGACTGTTATTTAACAAGTAAGTTTTCCTTTTATCTGCAAGTGACTTGTCTTTTATTTGCTAGGTAATTGAAATTTGGAAAGGGGTTGAAACTGTGGGGAAGGGATTGGGTGTTGTTATCTTCAAAGGACTCTTGAAATGTAAAGGTATGTTTCAGAAGTAACTGTGCTTAGATGGAGGAGACCGTTCAGGTGCATACCTTATTAGTGGAGCCGTAGAGTGAATGGGTTCCAAGTTTGGCAGTAAATGGGTAGTAAGACATTATGGTGTGGGAGAGTCAGCTTCCAGCTGAGACAGTAGCATCACCTATCCACTCAGGCGGATGCAGAAGCCAATCTGTGATTATAGAGTTCCACGTGATCTGATTTGCTGTGTGACAGTTATCAAAATGAATGACAGTTGGACTCTGGCTAGGGAAAGACAGGCATCCTGTGATTGACACTAACTTTGCAATAACATTGGGCACAATACTCCAGTTAAATTAGAACAAGGTTATTTTATTTGGACTGACATGCATTTAAGTCCGAATCAGAAACTAGGATCTTCACTCTCTCCTACTCTTGGGAAAAATTTGGATTCTGATCCAGACTTTGTGATTGACTGGCCTCTAGAATATGCCCAGTCTATACCTCTGCTGCCAGATTTCATCCCGTTTAGATTTTTATTGAACATTTGTGTCTGGCTCACCTTTCACAATCTCATGCATAGTGAATTGCTTAATTTGTAAATGTGTTCAATGATCTGTCACTCTATACCTCAGACCAACAACTTACATGAGGATTGAAGCATTGCTGCTCTGAACACATGAAACTTCTATCTTGGGTTGAGCAGTAGAACTTAAGTGTGTTCTTTCCTCTAGGCTTGAAGCTACAACCTCTGTAGCATGTTCAGGTTGATAACCTCTAAGCCACTTCCTGATCCAACAGCAGTCAGAATATTTCATCTGCTTTGTGCTATGTTAATTTGCATTGGCTGGGACTGTGAGTCTTTCCATTTATGCAGTCATACGCCTTGGTTTCTGTGCATAAGTACAATGTACCTCAGGTTCCAGTATTCTAAAGAGATCTTAAAATTATGCTGTAATTAAAAAAGATTGCACATACTTTTACTGGCTAAAAGAGAAACTTTCTAACAGTTGCTAAAGATTGTATTCTGTATTTCTGCTTTGTATCTTCATTCACTTGCTGTTTTGCCCACCACTCATTCCTGTTTATTTTTCTTTTGTCATAGTTCCCATAACAGCAATGGAAAGTCAATCTGCCCTTTCCTTTTAATAGTGTTATATCCTTGACTGCAGGCTCTTATTCTCAGCAGAGAAGCCTCCAGCCCTTTATTTAGCTTCAGTTTTGGATTACATACTGACTCAGCCACCCTTAGTGATAAACCAATATGTGACTTTTTGTTTTCTAGTCAGTGGAGAGAAGATACCTCGAGGTACCACACCAGACTCAAGCAATTTGCTCACCAGTAGAGGTGGCCAGAAGAAGTTTGGATGGGAACAAAAGCTTCTGGGAAATCTCCAACTCCACACTGCCCCTACTTCTGGTCCAGCAGGTAATTGTCTGGTCTGAGAAGCATTTTTAGACAGCAGAGATTTCCAACTAGTACAGATTTCAGTTAGATGTGGCTAAATGCGATATGATTCCTTTATTTTTTTTTTTTACCAAAGCCTTTGTTCAGAGCTTTTCTCAAGTCCCTTGCAAACAAAACAAAACAAAACAAGCTCTAGAAAGCAATTACCTTTAGCTGTTAACTGTAACTTGGATTTTGATTGCAAGCTGATGAAAGAAAGAACCCGAGGGAGCCTCTTCTTGAAGTAAAAAGTGCCTTTAAACTGTAAGATAGGTTTGTTTAGTGTTGTGGTCATTTAAAAATAGGCAGGAATCAAGGCAAAGTGTTCAAATTGACTGAGTCCAGCATGTGGTAACCTGAACACCCATCTCTAGTTAATATAGGCTTTGTTTGAAATAACATAGCTTCGCTTTTTCAGTGATATTTTAATTGCCCATTTGAAAGAGTACAGCATTGGACTTTGTTTTAAAAACATGATTTTTAATTAGTTAGAAATGTCAGTCTTGTATGGTCAATGTTATTTCGTTCTCCTCTGTCCCCCAGCTCCCCTTTCCAGCTTAACTGTAGCAGCGTGGGCCAAATAGATGCAAGATTTCCATTCCTTCCCCCTCCTCACATCACTGTCTCCCAAATATTTGCCTCTTCCCTCTCCCAGGCTTGCCCACACATTCACAATATCTGTTTTGGGCTCTACATGTGCATTTCTATTTCAGTCTGCTTCCTTCCCTCTTTCTTGCCAGCTTCTCTTCCTGATCTGATTCAGATGGCCACAACCTCCAGCCTGCCTGGGGGAGCAGGGCTGACCATGGAAATGAGGGGTGACTACAGGAGAGATGAGCATTTGCTATAACTGCCACCCTCAGCACTGTGTGCAGCTGTTTCTCCTCATTTAGGGCTGGCTAGTTACCTGCCAAGTTGAAATACCACCCCTCTTAAGGTAGAGATCAGGGGCGTGGTTGGTGTATGCCTCCTTTACTTTGTCAGTAAGCCCAGGGATTTGTTCCTGCTGCCTCCTTCTCTCCCACTCCTCCATCTTAGAAAGACTTCTTTGAGTCTGTTCTATTCTAGGTTATGTTTCACTTTGCTACCTGCAGTGTACTGTTGAAATACATGAACTAGTGGTGTTAGCTCTGATACCAACAGCAGTCTGGTCAGTGTGGTCAAAAGCTCCACACGGTCTTCAAAGCCTGCCTGTAAAGCTGGATGTATAAGCCCACTCCGTGCTGCCGCAGCAGGGCAGCTGCTGGTACCTGAACTCTTGTGAAGTGAGCTCTGGCAGTGGAGGCTGATGATACAGTCTGCAGTGTAGGCCAAGTTGCCATCAAGTGGACCTTATTGATATTTTATGTACTGAGCATCATACAGCAAGAAAAGTGCAGGAGCGCTTACAGGAGTCTCAGGAGAATGAGACAGAGGGAGTGAGCCCATATGAGAGGATGCTGGGCTGGGTGGACCTGTGCTTTTGCTATAAAGGTTGTGTCTAGCTCTATTACAGATGTCGTGTGTGAGCTTGGGCTGGTTACAAAGGTATAATTTCCAAAAAGATCCTTACGTCCTCTTTGCAGATCCTTTGAAGTGTTCCCTTCAATACCTGTATCTCCGTTTCCTGCCTGTAAGTGGAGCCACCGTTTACTTTTAAGTGCTTTCAGCATTGCTCTTAGGTCAGTGATATTGTGGTAGGATCCGTACACAGGTGTAGATTATGGACTTCTGGCTGACTTTCCATAGCAATGTCAAGGCTTAGGTGGTGATGTAGTTCCCTAAGGCAGCTGTACATTTCCTTCCAAGGTACCTACTGTTTTAGTAACATAAAAGCCATCAGATATCAATTTCAGATTGGAGAATGGCCGGAAGTTTGGATGCAAAGTTAATGTAATGTAAAGTGGATGTGTGGGTGTTAGGCTAGAAATCTTGTGACTGTAGGTTTCTTTGAGAATTTTATTACTTCCTACTTCTCACTAGACCTGAAATGATGGAACATCTAGATCTTCTGCTCCCTGTCCTGTCTGAGGAATGCAATTTAAAGAAATGCTTGGATAGTAGAAATAATGGGAGTCAGGTTGCTTGGGGGTAGAAGAGAAGGCCACCGAGGTACTTTGAGCAACAAAAATAATGTGTTATGACCTTGGGGTGAAAATTCAAGGCAATTCCTGTGGTATCTAAGCCAGCTTGCCTAATTTCTGGGTCCTGTTCCTTGATCCTCGGTCCTGTTCATGTTCTAAAATTGTCTCCAGCCCCTGAGGTTCGAAATCATTCCTACAGCAATTTTCTCCCTTTTGTGCCCTCGGTATAGACAGGGCAGAAATCAGAGAGGCTAAGCTGCAGCTTCTTGCAGTGGGAAGTCATTGCATTTCTGAGGGTCACCACAGCACTGAATCACCTTTTTCCTTTGTGTTGCTGAGTCCCTGCTCTCAGTAAACAGTGCAGATGCTTGTTTGGTCCCTGGGCTATGCATTTACCCAGCTTTAATCTTGTTTCTTTCTGCATCCTGTAATGCATTTAAGAAACCTCAGGCTGAGTCTGTCAAGGCCTTTACTTTGATGGCCATGTATTTACTGTTGTGCAAGTGAACCAACAGCATCAGCGCCACCCTGAAGTCCCAAAGACTGCATTGACCAATATGAGCTCAGCCAAAAGTAATTACAGCTAATGTGATCTTTGGCTTGTGTGATGGATCACAGTCTATAATATTTCCTTCTTAAGAAATCATATTAAAACAAAGAACTGTGTTCCTATAGCTGAGGAGACAACAGGATAATAAAATGCCATCCCCAAGTCTCCAAGCCAGCTCAGCCTACACAGCAGGAAGTACAATCTGAAAGAAAGGTACCACTTTGTTTACATGACAGTAAATCCAAAGAAGCTCCATTGCTTTCAAGGGTATGGGCCTCGATTTGTTCCTTTGTAACTGAGAACAACCTCTTACATGCACCTGCTGGTTTTGCCTGTTTTGCCTGTGCTTGGAAATCCATTTTCAGCCGAAGCGATAGTCATCACCATCAACCTCCCTGTCCTCTCTGTTCTCAGGCCCTATACCCAGTGAATTATTTCTTCAGCCTTGCTATTGCTTATCTTGGCTTGGCATACCTCCACGACATGTACACCAAAGATTCAAAACACATAATGCAGCCACGCTGTGAAAGATCCTAAAGCTTCCAGAAATCTGTTAACCACTGTCATGTGTCACACATGGGATGATGAATGCGCTGTGTAGAGAATAAGACCCAAAATTACTACAAGTAATGTGGTGGTGTTACTCTCTCAAGTTTCTTGATGATGACCACGACCAACTGGTTTCAAGTCACAGTTACTTGCAGTGCAAGGTGGCCATTAGGTAGATGATCACCAAGCAATGCAAATGTTTTCCTTTTCAATTAATTAATGACATGTTAGTTGCTGACATACCAGCTTCTTGCTGAAAGGTTGCAGGTGAAACTTGATTCTAAAAGAAGCCTGCAAAAAAAGTTGTAAGAGAACCTACGTACACCAGAAGATTGAAATAACTTCAGTGGAACTAGGATTTTTGATTGAAATGGCTAAATCTGTGCACTGTTTATTTTGATGTAAAGCAAGCTTACTTTGGCTTCGTTTTTAAATTGATTAGCTATTAGTTTAAGTAAAACTGAAAGCTGCTCAAACCATAGCATTTCTGTACCGGGAGTTTAACTACCAATTAAAAAGCCAATTTATATCAAACCAATGCAATTTCCTTTTATAGACAAAGCCAGAATATGGGAAATTCAGGCATATAAAGATACAGTGAGCAATAATGAGGAACTCTAGGTAAACAAATTACTATCATGGAAACTGGAGGAGACAAAATAGGATTCTCAGTAGGCAAAAGGAGATAACAAGACATAGAGCAATCAAGCTTTAATTAAAGATTTCTGGTGCTTCTGAGTAGGCTGTAAATACCATGAGGGTAGCCTCTCTTTTGATGTTTCAGCTTCTCATCTGTCCCACTGACAACTTACTCGTGTCAGGGCACACAGTACAAAAATCGTGTGTTGTGAAATGTACAAAAAGTTTAACCTTTTTTCCCCTCAAATCTTGCATTGTTTTGTCCCATCTCATCTGCATATCTACCAGCCATTGTGTGACCATGGTTTCTTGCATGGAAACTGTCATCAAATCATTTTCTTATCCAGACTGGATTATTGTTTTCCTTCAGCTCCGGTCTCTTCCTCACAACACTTAGTGGTTGCACAGATTTTGTCTTTTGCATCAGGGAGAGTCCTCTTATGAGTACTTACATGGCTGTTTCTCGGAAGAACTCTGAGTCACTTAGTTAATCAGATGAAGGAGCTGAAAGGAACAGCGGAGCGAGTATTAAGTAAAAGAAAATTACATTTGGTTGCTCTTTGTGTGCAATTATACTAACTGAACTGTTGGCATAATGCAATAAAGGTATCTGCAGAATTGTATTTTTGTATTAAGCATCAATTAACACAGTGAATAACAGCTCTGTGCCCTCCCCCCAACAAAAGTAGCATTCTGAACAATGATAGAAAATGTTCAGAGACTGACAGTGGGATCTCAGATTACGTAGGCATGAATTTCTTTATTGCAGTGTTTACACTTGCTTTCTCTGTAGGATTGAAAATAGCAAAGGCGCAATACTGAAAATCAGCATACAAGCAGATCCCAACATAGCAAAGTTGAATTGGCATAAATGCTCTCCAGAGTTAATCATACAATTGAAATAAAGACGGCAATTCACACATTTTAGACCTAAATTTTAAAGCTGCCTACACTTAAGAATAGCAGTTTAAATTGTGCAGAAACTGCTATAAATCTCAGGAAAGGTTTTGAAATAATTTTCTACCTCCACCCAACTTGGTCTTTGTTATCCAACATGCATTTCTACAATCCTTTGTAATTGTGAACAAACAAATTCCAAAAAGTTAGTAGCATGTCTCATTTAACACCCTTTATGGAAGCCTCCCACTATCTTTTTAAGTGAAATATAAGAGAAAAGAAATTAGTTTTCTTCATGCTGCTTTGTTAGTTTCTGGTTACAGAACATAGCAAGAAACAAGCCGTTCTCATTGCTGTTCAAAGTCAGCAATGCCCTTGCCCTGTTATAGCGACCACAGATAATTTGCTATAAGGATGCCCTGACAGTGTTCCCTTTATATGGACACTTAAGAAAAATCTAAAGCATGAATCAAGCTTTGAGTATTTCTTTGAAATGATACTCAGGATCAATCTGGCATACATTTGTCATCACTGCAGATGCTCTTCTTGTTGAACTGAAAAACATGTCCAAGTCTTCCATTGCCGCCCTCATTTAGAAAATGGAAAGACAGAGGTAGAAATAGTAACTCCATAAATACTTGAAAAGCTGGCCTCCTCTTAGTCTAGCTGCACCTGTGTAACTGGTTCTGGTATTGCTGGCAAAACTCACTAATTTCTATGATCATTTTATATCCCATTAATATAATTGTGAAGACACATTTAACAGTTCAGGGACTGTGATTGTGAGCACAGCCTATTTCTGCCATTTACCATCATCTTTCAAACCCCCACACCACCTCATTAATCTCTGGCAAACTTAGTCCCAGAAAAGGTAGTAATCTCAAATTACTGCTCACAGGACACTGTTAAACAACAGAACCCAAAGCAAAATTGAAAGATTTTTCCTTCCTCACATCACTGAACATGTTTCTTATATATGCTTGTAGTATATTTTGCCTACAGACTTTCAGCACAGACCAACCCTGGAATTACTGGTAATGCATAACTGAGATTGCTCATGCACCAAGTATATCCCTCCACACATACCATAGTGCCAATGGCAGCCAAATGTTAGTGAAGATTAAGATGCGTAATTTCCTGTAAGCCTCTGATTTCCCATATTGGCCAAGTATTGTAAGGGAGCTTGTGAATATTTTTACAAATAGATGAAGCAAGCGTTCTGCTTGTTTATGGCATCAAGTTTGATGACATCTGCCTTAAAGGAAGAAGTAAAATGAACTCGCTGAAGGACAACTAACAGAATTAATTGCCTCCAGAAGTTTAGCCACTGGAGTTCTTTTGCCCCTGAAGCATGAGTCCTTATAGCCCTTATTAATGGTTTTTTTTTTTGCTCTATTGGAAGTAGGGATAGCCTCTTAGCCTGAATAGAGGTTGTGGCAGCAAGTTCCACGAGCTGCCTAAACGTTGTTTTAAAGCACTGATGCATTTCACTAGTGCGTTACTCTAGGTTCCAAAATAAGCCAAGTAGCATGGTGCTTGGTTGGTAATTTTCTCAAATCACAGTAAAGTTTTTGTTCGGAATGAGTTGAACCTCAGTTCAAACCAGCTTAATGTAACAAATGCCAGTTAATACATTTAGGCCCTTGAGGTATAGCTAAAATGCCTGTCTGTTTTGTGATATGGAGTTTATGTGCTGTATGTGCCAGTGAAATTGCTTTCTATGTTAGAAGTACAAATGTGCTTTAGGCTTTGCTCCACTGTTTTCTCTTCATTGTTGCTGGTTGTTATTTGCAGCAGTGCCTGCAAATAGTATCAGAGCTTCAAATGAATTAGTCATTTTAAGTCTTGTGGGGTTTTGTTCTTTTTGTTTTCCAAGAGCAGGACACCGTCCCCTTTGCTGTGGCTGAAATCCAGTGCCTTGATTGCTGTGCATTTTATGTATCTAGCCAAGCTGTGTGAAAACTAGAATTTCTGCTGTGCAAAAGAAAATAAGCATGAGTCACTGTGTGCGTAAATATATCGGTAAATCTAATTTGGAAAGAAAAGTTGGGAAGAAGGAATTTTTTAAAATCTGTTTTAATAGAGCCAAAATGGCATTTCTTGCAAAATATTGCTGCTGGAACCTTAGCAATATGTTGGGGAGATTGCCAGGAGCTTGAGGAGGGCAGGTGTGTGGGTGAACAGCAGAAGACCAAATGTTTCCTCTGCCACATTTCTTGTGAAAGTGGGGATTCCGTCAAATGAACTGATGTATAAATTATTCACTGAAATGTAGTACCCCAATTCTGAATCGCAGTGTAATCTTCACTTCTTTTCTTTTTCCCCAGCCTTAAACAGGAATTTCCAGTTTTTAAACCCAGTTAGCATCTTGCAACTGCCAATGACAGAATATATAGGGACCCTACATTGAATACCTGTTAGTTTTCACCATGGGAATGCTCAGCTGTTTCTGGGCATCTGTAACTTGTGTGAAGTTGGGCAAACTTCTGAAATCTGCTAGTTGTTTGGGAAGATTTAGACTGGAGAGTCCTGCTTTTTTCCCCATCATGTGGGTGTGAGGTGCCGGCAATGTTAGCCTGTCGCACACTGCAGAAGGAAGGAGACGTATGCCGTGCAGTATGTGACAGACCACAGTTGTGCACCGATGGGAAAAATCTATGCTTCTCACCTAGCTGCTTAAGGATTTTCGATTCAGTGCTGTTGCTTTAGTCTTTGGAGATCAAAATAATGCTTCAAATTGAATTACTGTAAACTGCTGTGGCATGCAGCAATCTGTAGAAATGCTCTCTCTGAGCTCATGAGACATGCTGCAGTCATTTCTAGAATCAGGAGAAAATCAATACTTTACAGGGAGTGAATGGTTATTCTTACTTAAAAAAAGAAGTGGTGGGTTATCTAAGATGGGCAGTACTCTGTTTTGTTACTGGGTTAGTGGTTTAAGGTCTTGGGCTACAGTTACATCTGCAGATTGAGGACTGGCTTTGTGAAATGTTTAAGAGAGCAGAGGGAGGGAAGTGCAAGGTTTTTAGTCTGTATCCAGAATTGTAACTAAGACCCATCTGTCCTAATTATGTTGAAATGAGGGGCGACTTCTTCCCATGCCATATTCTGTCCCATTTAATTCAGCGACAAAGCTGTTACATGTTGGACTAGGTTTCAGTATCACATATGAAAGTGCATATAAACAGGAGGAGGACTGTTTGCAAGTCAATGCAGCAGTGGCAAATGAGGAGACCACACAACACCTGGCTGTAGGCTTTACTGAGATCCTTGCTGGTTCAAATCAGGTACAGTCTCCCCAGGGACTTCACTTGGGCCAGACTTCCTCCAGCAATGTTTTGGGCAAAGATCACTACCCAGCACTGCTACTTCTGAAACAAGTCTTCTCCCATTCCTGTCTACATCTACCTGAATAAAGCAAGTAAATGTGTCTGCTAGCACTCACTGCAGCAGCTGCAGAATCTGGGAGGCTTTACATATAATGTTGTATGTATCACTGTCTCGATTGCAACAGGACCGCTTTTGAAATCTAAGACAGTACCTCCTGTGCTCAGTCATCTCCAGGTTCCTTACAACATATTCCCTGGTATAACACATCTGCGGTTTTTCATTCCCTGTACTCTCATGCTTTTAAAAGCCAGATTCTAAGAGCTTAGATGCACATTCACTAATCTTAAATTACCAGCACTGTTTGCTCTTACCCTGATCTGCCTCTGCACTGGAAATGAGCCCCCTCTAGTTTGTCCAAGAAGCAGAAAATACAAAAGTTGTTCTGGTTGCTTCAATTCAAAGTCCGAAGGCATAATGTTTGCAGCAGGAGGACATTTTTCTTCTTTTCCACCAGGGCATTGGGCTTTTAAGGAAACAGAGGGCCATTAAAAAGCATTTTGGAATAAGACAGTTCATTGATCCCCTGTCCCTGGAACCTAGTGGGAGTCAAGAGCTGCCGGTTTCAGGTCCAGCTGTGCTGTGTGTTACATGTATGATAGTCTAGAGATACTTTTGCCAAGGCCAGTTAAGCAGATGATACCTAAGGAATGAGATTTATTTAAAGGGAGTAAATCAGAAATGCAAAGCTTAACCATAGCAGCAGTATGCACGTGCTGTGATCTGTCCTAGGTTTTATCACTTCCAGTTTTCCATTTTGATTCTCTCATGTTTTGGGTTTATTGTCCCCTTGAAGGTCACCTGCTTCTACCTTTGGGAACATGTTTGATGTTTCACTGGAGACATCCAAATGGCTTCTTATTGTTCCAAACGAAGACACCTACCTGCCTACTTTACTAAACATATGTTTCAGTGCAGGTGGCTTAGCCCACTGGGATATTGCAATGTTAAATCACTGCGATAGCTGACAGAATGAGTCTCTCATCTTCCATTTTGTGTGAGATTTTGCTTTGGTTTTGGGTTGTTGTTGTTGTTTGGGTTTTTTTTTTTGCAAGAATAAACATAAGTAACTGGTGCAAGACTGTCAATATCAGAGCTACAGAAGAATTTTTCATTAGGAACTTTTAGGCCTTGCTTTCTTAGGTGCTTTTCTCCTCTTACCTGGTGTTCTTGGGTTTTTGGGGGGTACATTGGAGGCAGAAGAGGAGAGGGGAATTCTTCCATTTGCTATCTACTACTTTTAAGACTTTATACTGCCACTCATTGCAGAAGGATTGGAGAAATAAGTAAAATAAGTATGTAAGAATCCATATAAAACAAATAACAGTAGCAAAACTCTAGAGGACCCTTGCAGGGGAGTTTTGAGGAGGGGTGGCGTAGATTTTGCAGTAAGAAGGAAGAGATTATTCTCTCAGCAGTACTTAGATTGGGAAGCTTTCCGAAAGTAGTAGTTTTGCATTGCTTCTTGGAATAGCCAAGACTGTATTACAAAGGTTTTTCAGAAATGCCAGCCACTTTATTTCTTAAAGTCCTGCCAAATTATTTGATCCATTTTATGCATTGAACTTTTTTGTGAGAAGGAATTTAGCTCAACTTCAGGTTTAGTTTGTGAAAAGGTAATTCAGACCTTGTGCCTGGCTAGACTGAGGTGGTGTATTTCTGGTGGGTGAACCTCTCCAGTAACAGTAATGGTAGAACTGCTGGCCTCTCTCATCCAGACTCATGCAGACCATCATTTCTAGATGAGATCTGCTTAGACAATAGCTCCAAATTCCAAGAAGCAGATCAAGCTAATGCTCTATCTGAGCTAATTAGTACCATCGCTGAAAGAGTCTGCATGTGTTGTATTACATTAGTGGAAGCTGGGGGGAAAAATGGTGCCCTTTCAGAAAGCCATAAGGAGGGCTGGCTGGCCCAAGATCATTTGTAGAAATAATGTTCTTTAGATGTATTTCAAGTCTTCTGTCTTTAATGGCAGTAGAATTAACTACTGGAGTTTATTAGATTGTGCATATTAGCTTGTTAATAAGTATGAATGATAAATCATGTAATGTCCACAAAAAATGCTTAGTCCACTTATTTACCATCTAGATCTCAGTTTTGATTACATATGAAATATTTCCTGATATACTAGCAAATATGTTAGGGTGGGTTTTACAAGAGCATTGTGGTCTTGCAACTGCGCTGGCCCTTTCAGGATATCCTTTAAGAATCTTTAAGGAAAAGGACAGCATTTTCAGCATCATGTATTCAAATTAAAAAATTAGATTTTTGAAGCACAAATTAGCAAAGCCTTGTTCTAGAAATCTGTTTGTACAGGGCTAGTACTTCCAGTTGATGAAAATGGCTGTAATAGGGATGCATTGATTTACACCCGAAGATCTGGCCTAGAACACGCAGAGCTGAATGCTTGTTTTACAGGCCTCAGTTAGGTGTTTTGCGTTCTGAAGCTTAACTTGAATCTCCTGTGAGCAAATAATTATTCAAAATACAATTAGTTTATTGTTATGTTTTAATCACTGAGATGATATTGTATTTACAGGTTTTTATCTAATTAACAGCTACTTTCCCATATAAAATAAATTCAATAATCAAATGTCTGTGGAAACTGAAATGGCTAAAATGCATCAGTCTTGAGGTTATGAGCGTGCACTTTAACAGCCCAGAAAGCAGAGCCCAAAACTAGGTGGTCTGTGTTGCATTCTGCTCTACTCTACTCTGTGATCTTCACCTTTTTGAGCCTCAAAAAAAGTAAAGCTGTGTTCATAGTTGTGATAACTTTCAGGAGATGTAGATGAAAAGCTGTTGAATACTGAAATACACATCATTATGAGTCTTTTAAAAGGCTGTGAGTATTTGTTCTGGCTAAAACCTCAGGGGCCAGGTTCTTCTCTTGGTCCGACAAGAGAGAGTGAATAAAGAGCAGAACAGCTACTTGGTCTTTGGATGTTCAGATCATGCTTTGTGTATGTCCTCATTTCAGATCACTGGTTATTCACAACATGTGGTGCCAGTGGACCCTATGGCCCCACACAGAGCCAATGCAACAATGCCTACAGGAACTCCAACCTCAGTGTGATTGTAGGAGCTGAAGGAATTCTCCAAGGCATTCAGATCTGGAGAGTACCAGCAACCAACACATACAGGTAAGGGAACCGTCACTGATTGTCGTGATACATCTTTGTGTTTGAAACTTATCCAAGCTGCAGATACGTGCTAGGCATATATTCAGAAGTTTGGCCAGATCGGCTTGGGTTTCATTTTTCCTTGATCCTGTGATTTTCAACCTTTCCAGTCTCAGATTTGTTGTCTGGAAGATGCGACTCTTTGGTGAAAGAGAGAAGAAAAGGTGAAAGAGAGAAGAAAAGAAAGAGAAGAAACCATCTGAGGCAGACAAATCTTTAGCCTGAATGGTTACAGGTTGGGAGGGTTCTATGAGTAGCTGAAAATCAAGTGTTTTGACCTCCTCAGGCCAAGGGACATACATATCCCATATGTCATCCGTTGAATTGTGGGATCAGAATGAGTTTTTCCCACTCTTCACCTGGTATAGGAGGCACAATCGTATGTCAGCATTTCTAATGGGACAGCTTGCATCAAGCGCTGCTCAGCATCTTGACTTTTTTGAATCTAGGCATGGTAAGTTGAGCCTGTAAGCCTGGCTCACCACTATAGAATTGATTTTGGAAGCTAGCCACCTAAATGTTAGGCTCTGTGATACTGGGGGTTCTGACACCTAAATCCCTCTGTGGAGTTATTTTCAAAGGGAGATGATCAGATACGGTTCAATGCTACTTAATCAGATTTTTACCAATCATTTTTTCTTTTTGCTCTTGCTGGGGAAAGAAGTACAATCGAAGTTTAGTTCACTGTATCTGAATGGTAACATCAAGCCATTACATACATTAGTTTGTAAGCAGAACTAGCTGTTTGAATCAATGACTGTCTAGTGGTGTTTTTTTCATGCAATATTCCCTATTGAAACCAGTGATGGTATTATGGATTTCAAAGAGAACATTTCACTGAAGGCTTTGAACAAATTTCAGTTAAAACTTCTTTTTTTTTCTTTTTATTGAAAAAGAATATTAATATTGAGGATAGATGTCAGTCTCTAACAGAAGTCTACTGCAAAGCAGTTTTGAGAAGCTGGCTAGGCTAGGCACAAGTTCTGTCTGAGTGCCTATAACCACAAGGATTGATGGTAATGAAAAAAGCATTAATGATATTTTACTCAGCTATCAAAAATGAGTTGCCTGAGGTGAATAGAATTTTTCAGGACTGGCATTCAGTAAATATGGTTATAAAGTATAGCCCAAAAGAGAAGAGGCAATAAACTTACAACATTGTCATTTCTTTAATATCACAGCCCAAGAAGAGCCAGAATTCCAGTGCAACTGTAGGCTGATTTTTGCTACACAATACAAACCACAGGTCCTGCCGCAAGGACCTGTCTATTTAAGTCCTATAAATGACCTAACAGACTTTTAGGTTCTGTATAGATAATAGATGGCTAATGTCATTGGTAACCTGTATATAAATGGATGATGTTCTCTTTTGCACCTCTTCAGGCTATAGTAGAGAATTCACAGTCTGGGGAAAGGAGGAGGCAATTGTGGGCTTAAATTAACTTGACATCTTCCTGATTCTGGGTTGCTGAAGGGGCAGCAGAGTCCCCCAGTATAGCATAGCCTTAGGAAAACGTCAAGTTGCAATATCAATTCTAGGGCTTCCCAGAGTCTGGACCCACTGCCTGTATTTAGCTCTCCCCTGTAGGCCTGCTGCACTGTGGGTCCTGTAAGTTAGCCTGATAGCCATCTCCAGTATACCTGACCCAGAGATAAAATCCTCCAGCTGGCTGTTGGGCTCTTAAAAAAGCTGCTGTTTTGCCATATCAGTGTGTTTTACACTGTGTAACGTAGAGCAGTGAGTTACATTCCTGGTAATTGCATAAGAAGGATATAGATTGTGTGAACGTGAGGCAGAATATGCGTTACTAAAATGCAAAGACAGAAAGCTCAACTTTGCACAAAACTCTACTAGCACAGGCTAACCACACCCCGAAAACCCCATCATCTGTGAAGGTCTGGGTGGGCTGCCACACACTGTAGGCGGCTTCATTTGAAGACTGGAGTCCTACATGCTCCAATGCTGATATGGACAAAATCATGTGGTTTGCTCCCACAGGACTGCACATTGCATAACAATAAGGTTAGGCAATATGAAAGAATATTTTTCTTTTCAGATTTCATTCTAAGCATTCAGAAGGTCTTGTCATCCCATATCTAGGCCTATGAGATAAATTACACGTTATCATCCATTATCCGAATTCTTTCAATTTTTAAAGCAAGAGTCTTTGGTCCGTTTTGCTGAGTGCCCCGTTTGTTGTCACTTCCACTGTGCTCTCTTTTCTCTGGTCCCTTCTTGTAAGCTAGCACAAGAACATGGCACAGTGGAATGCCAAAAGGTGTCCTAAGTTGGCCAGCCTAGGCACTGCTTTTTCTCATATTCTCAAAACTAGCTCCAGTGTTTCCCACGACCTGTCTACCTAGAGGTGGATTTTTTTCTCCAGCCCTGGTTTGCACAGCCAGTGCACTCTGCTATCCTGATCCTTCCTGAAGACGCAGTTTTCTTTTTCAGTTCCTACAAGTATCATAGTAAAAGGAAAGGAGGAAGACAGTGGAAGGTATTTTGTGTTCTGGTTATATCTACTCAGGGTGGTCTGAATCTTTCTTCAGGGCCGATATGGTTGAAAGGATTCCTGCTGTAGAAGAAAATTGTGCCTAAGGAAAGGGATCCTGCTAAAACTTGAAGTCAAGATAACCCATCTGTTTAAATAGTGACACCCATTTTGAATAGTGAAAGACTGTCACCTGAATCTACCGATTTTTATTTGTCTGCAGCCTTTGAATGAGGCCAAAATGGGTTCTGAACTTGATGTCTGAACTTCCTGACATCATCGCTTGTATGCAAAATCTGTTCATACACAGAAAATATGGCCCCTAATTGCAGCCAATTAGCCCTGCCAGCTTGCTGTGCCTGATAGTACACCTCATTAGCCAGTACAAAATTCAACAGCAAATCAACTCAGTCTTCAGATTCATACAGCATCTGTTCAGGGTAGCCCAGTGCTTTGTCCATTACTTTTTCTACTGGCTCCAGTGCAGCCTTACTGAGGAATGATTGCTTTGGTTATCACCAGTGGCATGAACATAATCATGTCACATTGCGAGGATCTAATGAGCTTTATGAGGCACTTGGTGCTCCATAGTTGCTTTGACATCAGAACTGCTCCGTGCTGGCTGCCGCGGAGCAGTATCACAAGGTGAGTTCCTCATGCTAATCATTAAGGCAAGTTGCTGGCTGAAAGTGAGCTGGCTGCCCAGCCTGTTCAGGGTGCTCACAAACCTGGTTCGTTCTGCTTTGTAGCCTGTTTGCATGCAGGACTCTGCTGGGCAAAAACCAACCAGGTACTAGAGGAAAGGAGGAGTTAAAGCAGAGCACCTATGCTGTAACTGGTAGGAAGCGAGAGGAAGTTTTGTGTTCTCAGCCCTGCAGTCACTCTTTACATGCTCCAGGTTGAATTTTGCTCTCATGGAAATAGCTGCAAAGCTACTAATGTCAGTGGAGAATCACCTGCTTATTTCAGATCTAAATTGAGCTTGCTGTACCATCATCACTCACTTGCTCAGAAAGTTGAGTAACTCTGTCTTTTGTTGAAGCAGAGATGTGTGTTTTATCATGATTTTTATAAAGTGCTTTGAAATCCTTTGATAAAAGCTGCTTTAACTATGTAAATTGTTTATGTACTTAGAAAGGGAGAGGGAGGAGCTGAGCAATACAGTGGTACAGCCAAATCTTTGGGTAGATCAACAACAGTAAGAACCTCTGAATCTTGACTGCTTGAAATAAAAGTCCTGGAGCCTTAATTGAGACTGCAGCAGCCTGTGTATGCAACCTAGCCACTCCTGGCTGGAGACAGTGAGACGTTCATGGTGACTGTGTCTTTAGCCAGGGGGCTTTTGCCTTCCTTGTTTACTGCAGGTAGTGTCGTATCCATCTACTCTTCTATATTCCTCTGGTCCTGGGAATAAGAGAGCTGTTTCCCATCTGGTCCATGCTACCAGGACCAGTTATGCTGTCTGCTTTCTCAAATTTCCCCCTGTCAATCTCATGCTTAATGTTCTCTTTAGCCATATGTGCTGTACTTACCAGTTCTCCTGCTTCTGTTCTTTCTCTTCCTTCCTGCAAACCTTTCAAGGGTATGCCTTCTGGGAAACAAGATGTGTTTCATACATTAAAGTTTGAAACTACAGGGACTTGCTCACTTTGTCCTCAGTGAGTGTTTGCCCAAGAATTAATGTGAAAGAAGCTGTTTTGTAGCTACTCAAGTTCATAGGTCCATGTAGAGCAGAGAACCTCAGTCTTCAAGCTTTGGGTTTAGGTTTATTTAGAGTGTCAGGTCTTCAGGGCACAGCCCTGTGACACTGTGTACAGTTCAGGTGTGCAAAACACTCAGTGCCCCGAAGTTGTTTGGACTACCTTCCACCTGTCTGGGACAACTCAGGTGCCAGGCTCTTCTTTTCTTTTTCCTGCAGCATCTCAGGCTATGGAGCTGCTGGTGGGAAAGGAGGGAAGAACACCATGGTGCGGTCCCACGGCGTGTCTGTGCTGGGAATTTTTGACCTCCAGAAGGATGATACTTTGTATATCTTGGTGGGACAGCAAGGAGAAGATGCTTGTCCTAGTGTAAGTGATTGCCCTTTCTGTTTTGCCTTAATCTCTTCTACAAATCCATGGAGTTTTATCTATTTACAGAGAAAACCATTGTCCTTGAGGGGTTTTGGGTTATATGGTTCAAGGGATAGCTACAGTTTTGCTGGAGGGCATGAGTGTGGAAAGATGAAGTACCATATCACTGTGCTCACTTCCTCTTCAACATTCAGGCCCCATTGATAATAACTACAGGTTCCTGATTGATCTGCATATCTCAGAGCATCTGTGTGGGTTTTCGGAGAGAAAACACAACCCTGCCTTCCTTTCCTCTGGAGATCAGTCTTCAAGGTTGACTTCACAGGGCTTTGTCTTCTGCCGTTGAGCCCAGCCCTGGCATTATCATAGTACTCTGCAACTCTGGAGACCCCCACCTCACAGGGCCTGTTTGGTTATTCTCTGTACGGGAATGAGAGAGACAAATTAATCACAATCAGGGTCAGTCCTGATTTTTGTATTACTAACCAATCGTTGCTGCAAATGCCTTCACAGAAAGGTGCAACTGCCACTATTTGCAGGCACAATAATCTATTAGTATTCTTTGGAGGATGAGGGAATAGGAGATTATTATGGAGGAAACCAAGCATTATCTGATGAAATTTCACCTATAGGTTTGAGCTGGACATTTAAATGCTGTGCATTTCTCAACTGTTAATGGCTGGCATCCAAGAGATGAAAGCTTAGCAGTCTGTTACAGCAGAGAAAGGTTGAAGGATGTGGACAAGAAAGAAGGGTTCTCGAGGCTGGGTGCTGAAGTAAATAATGTTAAAACTGGAATTATGCATATCTACAAACAAACCGTTAATATGAAGCCTCTTTGAAATGAGAAATGTCGTAACTCAAACTTCCATCTAACGTCTATAACTAGGACGTTCCAGCTGAGTGTAATATATAGACTCATTAAACTGCAGGCCACTGTAATCTTAGTGAGAATTTATTGAGTGCTAATGTAATTCTTTCATTGAGGCAAAGAGATTGCATTGACTTGTAGAAGGGACTTTTACTAGATTGGATTGTAATCAGTTACGTCTTTGCCATGAAGGATTTTTTTTTTTAATTCAATTGTAATCTAGTGGTTCCTTTGGGTCATTGACTTTGTCATTTTATTAATCATCCCCACCCAACTCCAAATCAATTAAGGAGAGGGAAGACTAGGGAAAGGAGGATTGTTTAGTTCCATAGTCAAGTCTGCACACACAAAATGGATGCCGTTCATTCTCTGGCACAACCTAGGACACATTTTGTGGTCAACAGAATAATTTGTAACTTGAGGATGCTTTTATCATGTTCCTCTTCCAAAAGAAAACACATACGTGAAAGTAGAAGGAAACAGAAGGTCAATCCTACTATAACTGTTTGTGCATTTTTCCCTTAAAGTGTTGTTGACTTAGTGAGTTCAGTGTGCATAACAAGACAATGTTGCTGAGATGAAACACATAAAGTAAAATAAGCTGGAAGCAAAGCTTGCAACTTACAAATACTCACAGCAGAGTCCTGCTTGTCATGCCATTTAGTGCTCCAATTTAAAAACAAAGCAACAGTTACCTCTCTTAGATCATAGTCCAGAAGTACTTATAAATGATGGTTTAATGCTGTATTTGACGTCAGTTAGTGAATTCAGTCATTTGCCTAATACAGAAGGTTCATTACATTTGGTGTTAATTGGTGGAGGGGAAAAAAGTGCTAAGTAGGAAATATGGAGGCTTTTGAGTGAGGTATTTTCTTTAACATCAGGTCAACATTGCAATCAAAGGTGACACTGCTGCTGTTTTGGTAGGCTTTGAACTAGCTAGCACTGGTAATTACAGTAAAATTGCTGCTACAGCATAAGCATCAGATCAACATCAAAACTTACTTGGAAGTCTAGATAAATATTAGGTAGCTAGTCTATGCTGAGCTCATTGCTATGTCCATGCTATGACTACCTAGGTTAAAGCTAGCTCTGGTACATCTACGTGAGCCACCAATACACCTTAGTTCTGGATAGATGCACGTTGGCTGCCTGGCCCCAACCAATGGGGCACTGGAAGAGCAGTAAAGAAACTTGGGTTCCCTCTGTTTCTGCCATTTGTCTGTTATGTGACAGGGGGCGAGTCACATCATCGCCGAGTTACTCCATTCCCCTACTTGTGAAATACAGATAGTTAATGCTGGGAAGTATTTGCAGTAAATTCTGCTACATGTTGTATGTTAAAAGCTTATGGAGCTTATTTTACAGGGTAATAGATATCAGCACTGAGCTTGCTTCAAAATAATTCAATTAAAATGGCAACAAATTCTTCTGATGAAGGTTGAAGCAGAAAGCAAGATTCTTCTAGAAGAGCATTCACTTACTTCTGCTTATGTAGTTTCACTGGAGGACAATTTATTGGTTTGGGAGGGTGAAGGGTTCTCGAGGCCTGTGTGTGTACAAGGACATGGAGATTTCTTACCAGAATTCAGACCTGGTCTTCTATTTGCAGACTAATGATGTTATACAGAAAGTCTGCATTGGAGAGAACAACGTGATTGAAGAAGAGATACGGGTGAACAGAAGCGTCAATGAATGGGCAGGAGGAGGTGGAGGCGGGGGAGGTGCAACTTACATATTTAAGGTATGGAAACATAGTCCCCACACACCTTCAGCATAAACACATCCTGCCCCTTGCCTCTAGTATTGCAGCCTGAAATATATGAGAACCCTTTATACACCTCTGGGGAAGGGTCCACAAAGTGAGCTCCAGGTATCCTTCATTTCCAGTTGATAGCTGTAGTGAGCCACACTGGCCCTTCACACTTCTTAGAACTGCTACCCAGTATGGCCACACTGCGTCAGTGGCTTGGAGTTTCCTTTGCAAACATAATAGTTTGAACTGGAGTTTTTTTCAGTGCAAGCTGAGATGCTGAAGCATAATTCTACAGCAAAGGGCAAATTCCACAGGACTTTATTCATCTGTCATTGTGGAACATTAGACTTCAGCTACCCCTTTGGCCTATACGGTGCAATGACAAGAAAAGTTGAGGATAGCCTGTATGTTTTCTGTTGGCAACCCTATAGCTAGGGACCACTGATCTTTTCTGTCATGTACTAGCTGAGACAGTACTCATTCCAAACACCAGTTTTGGGCATTAACGATATGTTTAGATCCCCCAGCTTCTACATAATTCTACATAACTCCGCATGCTCAGACAGTTTCCATTGTAGCAGTCCTTTACCTGTGGAGACACTGTATTGCACTGTACAGACCGGTGCTCCTTAGCTATTTCATTTGACGAAAATCATCACACGGTAACATTACAAGCTTTCTAAGAGCCTTCAGCACTGTAGCTACAACTGACAGAGCTGCTGATGCCACTGTCCTGTGTTGCAGAACTTGGTGGGACTAGTGCTATTCATTAATCTTTTGGATGTGGATGAATAAATAATGCAATGGCAATTTGTAGTGCTGAGCAGTCCTAGATGCCTGCTTAGTGCAACATGCAATAACTAGCATGTGGTTGAACTTCCATTTGTGTGTCTGACTTAGTTTGAACACTGCCTTTATTTCTGAATTTGTTAAGATGGAGAATGGAGAACCGGTCCCCTTGATAATTGCAGCAGGAGGTGGTGGCAGGGCCTACAGGGCCAAAACAGACACATTTCATCCAGAAAGGCTGGAGAATGATTCCTCTATTCCAGGGTTGAATGGAAACTCAGGAGCTGCAGGTAAGGAAAGTTTATTCTTTTTAATAAAACCTTGGTGAATATGTGGTACTCCCAGATTCCTCCTCACAAGGAGGTGAGGCGAAACTCATGAAAGCACAGTTTAGGGGGAACATGGAAGTATAACATGCATATAGGATGTACCCACAGTGCAGAATACTCGGCCTAAATAAGGGTATTGGAGATGATATAGCCATAGCAATGGCAACATTCTCCCAAAATAATGTAGTACCTCTCATAAGCAAAGTTGTTTAATTTTTGATGTGGGAGTTTGCAGTGCCAATGTGGCTGTCCTGCTCCCTGCACTGTTTTGTGCTGTGTAGACATACTCACAGTTTCCCTGGCTTATGCAGAAAGAGCATAATTGCACCCTGGCTAGAAGTCTCTGTGAAGAGACGTTGGACTGAACAACCAGCAGAGCTGAAAGTGAGTCATTGGTGAGTATGTTGTATTTAGAGTGGGGCTGGGACATGTTTTCATATCCCTTTCACTAAATTCCTTTTATTTCACTTCAGAACTGACATAGGGTTTTTTCAAAAGTATTTTTTGCAAAGAGAAAGGGAAGGCTCTGTAAGGCAGAAGCAAGTGGTTTGGGGAGTAGTCAGGGGTACCTTTTTACATTTTCCATAGAAAATACTTGTCCTTGTATGGTAGGTGAAAAGAGGTGCAGATGATTAACGTGGTCAAAAGCCCTGCAGAAAGGTCACTGTAGCACTGTGTAGCAAGCACATCCCCTCTTCTAACCAAGGCATGAGATTCTTACTTTCAGCTGAGATGCTTTGAAGGAGTGCTTGTTCTGCAGATCCCTGCAGTGTTTTTTACATAAAAATAACCCCTACCTGTGCCTTTTCTCTTCTCTTAACTGCAGGTGGTGGAGGTGGCTGGAATGATAACACTTCCTTCCTGTGGTCAGGAAAATCCTTGCTGGAAGGTGCTACTGGAGGAAGATCCTGCCCCCAGGCCATGAAGAAGTGGGGGTGGGAGACAAGAGGGGGTTTCGGAGGGGGTGGAGGGGGGTGCTCCTCAGGTGGAGGAGGCGGAGGATATATAGGTAAAGTGGCTTCGTGTTCAAGGTGTCCCTTCCCCTCCTTTAGTGCTAATGATCAGCAAAATGCTGATAGATAATTCTCCTGTAGATAGCGTATTTGACTGTTATGTACTAGTATGTCTGTGTGTTGCCTTTTTAGCACTAGATGAACGTATGGCATTTAGTCTTTGAGCAAATAGCCAGATGTCAGTCCTTCAGCTGTAATCCTGGCTTTGCGCTCTGCAAAATGTGCCATCAAGATCCTGCTGTGATTCTTGAACCTTCCATTTTGGGGTTATAGTGCTGAAGAAAGAGGAGCCACAGGCTATGTGCTCCCATTGCCAGCACCTGTGTTTTGAGGGCTTTGGTCCTGGAGATTGGCAGCCAGGCTTTATGCCGGGGAAAGATGGAGCTTCTTCTACCCTGCCCTGCCGTGGGTGGGCCTTGGTCCTGCGCAGGTGGTCTCTGGGAGCAGAGGCTCAGGCTGCCAGCCAGGACCCCTCTTAATAATGATGGTGGTGTTGACTTCAGTCAACAAGGAGCTAATTTCATGTGCTGGGGGTCTCAGGACATCTGTCAGATGGCATTATGTTGATTATAACTGGTGTGGGCCGTATTCAAGATCTCTACTAACCCATAATCTCGTGGGCCACATAGTTTCTTCAGCCATCTGCACTGTGGTGGACTTTTTAACCCCTGGTTCTCCACAGCTTAAATCAAGTGTATGATAGACTAGAAATCCTGAGAGGAAGTAATGAGTTTAAATGATTAAATGCATGTTTTGTACCAATGTTGCTGTGTAATGCTTCTTTTTCCAACAGAATGCCTCACATGACATAATTTTAATTTCACTGAAGATGGTTAAAGAGGAAAAGCCATTTTTGGGTGGGGTGGCGGAATCTTTGCATGCTTGTAGTACAAAATATATGGCCCGTACTGTGCCTCTAATATGTTCTATATGCCCAAGCACAAATGAGCAACTCATAAATTCCTTCAGTCTCCACTCCTGGTGGACCACCCTGCTTTCAGGGTGCAAAGGAGAGGAAGGATATCAGATTATTCATGCCGTCTGCTGACACAGTACATACCTTGATCAGCAAGGGTACTGAACTTAGCCCTTGAGTATTGATGTTTTCCAGTCTCTTGGTGACATTAATTTTAAGAAGGCCTTATATGTTTCACAGCATCCAAATGGTTAAAGATTAAGTTTGTGCCTTAGTTTGCAACTGTCTGCCTAAAAGAGAGCTAAGAAATTGATTAGTCACAATCTGCTGCTATTAAATTGAAGTTCTAGAGATAAAAGACCAGTGGTTCATGCCACAACACGCTAACTGTTCCCTATATGTTAAATACTTTTATTTATTCTCTTTTCTCATTTGGATGCCTCCTTAAATATGCTAAAGTCATGCATGTTGCAATGCTTATCTGTATTTTAGTGCCAATGAGCCTCAGCCTGTTAAGATAACTTCTGGTTTGACATAGGTGGCAATGCTGCAGTGGACAATGATCCAGAGATGGATGGGGAGGATGGTGTGTCCTTTATTAATCCAATTGGTACTTTATACACTCCAGCACTTAAAGGTATTCATATTGGTCAGAAGTCTTCTAGTGTGTTTATTTCACGTTAAGAATAGTTTGCATCTGTAGGACATTTTACAACCCTTTGGGTACAGCTTAATGTCGTCATGAACATGAGGAGGCAGAAAGATAGCATAACAAAGTCCAATGGAGAATAAACAGAAGTAGCAGGAAAAAAGCACGTGAAGAGAACATCAAGGCTATTAGAAAACACTTCCCAACAATATAGTCTACCAGCCTATAGAATAATTTTGGCCAAGGAAAGTGGTAACAGAACCTCATAGTTCAGATAATTTAGGAAAGAAACAGACAAAGCACCTGACTATTCACTAACAAACATGTTCCTTAGAGCATCCCTCAACAAAGTATCCAAGTTGGACCAGGGAGTTTCTAGAGAAAACAGTGCAGTGCTGCCCAGCAGTGCGTGGATGTGATAAATACTGCCACTCCAGCCTGTATTTGCCCAGAAGTCAGTGCGATGTGTTCAGAAAATACAAAAATATCTATTTGCTCAAAAAAAGTGTTTGCTTTAGAACAGCCAGAAGTATTTTCAAATACAGATGCACTCTGGCCTGATAGATTCAGTCAGAAAGTTTTGAAAACATCGCAATGTTTGATCTCAGAGGGAGTAAAAGCCAGGAAAGAAAAGGGTGAGCCCCACGGACCGCTGAAAGGCCACGTTTCCCTTAGCCTTGGCAGCAGCCTCCTTGCTAACCTGGTAGGACTATCTGCTCAAAGCAAGCCAAGTGTACCTCAACTGCAATGGGGCTAATTTGGATGGATGTTATTTTCTACATGAGAAAAGTACAGGAGCTATGGAAGGTGGGGAGAAATCGGTTTCTTAGACAGGGCCCACCCTGCCCCATCTGGCAACCGTGACCACCATGTCCCGTTTCTGTCAGTGCCCAAGGGAATGATGTGAATGATCTTTACAGTAATTAATTCATCTTCTTTCATCCACTCCCTAGTGACAGAGGGGCACGGAGAGGTGGATATTAGGCTGCATCTTAACTGCAGTCACTGTGAGATGGACGAGTGCCGTGTTGATCTTGAGACTCAAAAAGTCATTTGCTTTTGTGAGCCAGGCACAGAGTTGGCCGAGGATGGTGTGTCTTGCATAGGTAAGTATGTGTTATGGGGTAGGCTGCCAGCATGTTAAACAGAAAATGCATGGCAAAAATCTGTAGTTCGGACTGTAAGACCTGAAAGTGTTATCTAGTCTTTCTTAAAACTGGTTTCTGTTGAATGTTACCTTCTTTCCTGCTGGTATATGCTGCAGAGTTATTTTGCTAGGATATAGACACATCAGTGCTGAGGAATGGTGCACAGAGCAGCATTGCTGGTTTGCTTTACAGTATATGTTTGGCATACTGGGCAGCACTGAGAAGAGTCAAATTTAGTGCCTGGTTGTGCTGATGCTCTCATTCTGCTCTGAAGTCATGAAAGTTTGCTCACTGAAGGAATTTTCCAGCTAATCTTAAATTCCAGGTCAGTCCTCTTAAGAACCAAAAAAATGTACAAGGTGAAGAATATAATTCCTGTGGATTTGGACATACAAGGTGCAGGTGGAGAATCTGTAAGAAATTCTGCGTGAGAGATCTCTGAGGAAAACTAAAGACAGTGCCTGTACTTGCCTTACTTGAAAAACCAAGGGCTCAGAGCTCCATTACTAGGTTTCCTTCATATTCTTGCCCAGCAGTTAGAGCAAGTGGCTCCAGGGTTTTGGGATCCTGCTCTCAGCTTTGTCACTGGCATGGGAAAATTGTTCTTTATTTTTACCATTCCCATCTGCAAAATGGGTTAAAAGCGCGGTCATTTTGCCAGGGTGAAGTAAACCTTAATAGATGGTCATTGAATGCCTTGTGGTCCCAAGTGAGTTTGCAGCTATGGAATACTTTGTACTGCACTTACTGTTATCAGGTTTTTCTGCCTGGATTAGATGCATTTAGGAGATGATATATTGCAGTCCTCCTTCTGCTTTTGCTGTGATTTGGCATTGATAGCAGCACCTTAACCCTGGCAATGTAATGTTCTTTCCACCCCTCCAACCTCCTGCCCCTTGTTTTTATGGTCTTGTTTTCATACCCAGGGAGTGCACATGTTAATTCGTTGATAGCAAACCATCTGTTTTAACGGCTTGATGTTAATTGAGGAAAGTGAAACAATGAGGTATTAGAGGTCATAGATCCTGAGACCTGATCATGCAAGAGGTTGCTCCTATACTACAGGAGCAGCAGATGAGTAAATGGAAGGAAGAGCAGAAAAATCTGTCTGCAAAAAAGTGGCTGCTGGAAGATCATTTCAAACATGTAATTCCTTCTTCTCCTGCCTCTGTTACAGCTGAGCCAGTGGTTCATCTCCCTCTCTCCTTGGTCTTGTCTGTAGTGACTTCAGCATTGGTGGCTGCTTTAATTTTGGCTTTTTCAGGAATCATGATAGGTGAGTGTTTCTCTGCAAAAGGTACTTTCATATGAGGACTGGATCTGAGCCAGGGATAATTGGGCCCTGGGAGGCAAAAGGATTCGGGTTTTTAGCTACTGCTGTATTTAATGACACCTTCCCACACACATGCCTTAACTTCAGATTTCAGATTTCTAACCACAGTGAGCAATTTGAGAAGGTTTCAGTTACTGACTGCATCTCAAAAGAGACATTGTTGCTTGTGTTGTAGTGTAAAGCTGCCAGAACACAACTGCCACTGGTTTTGTGAGAGCTGTTGGTGCTTAATGCCTAACAGCAAGCTGCTTTATTTGTGTGCCTGTATACAGATTTAGCCTCTTAATGTATGACAGTTAAGCTTGAAATTCTCGCGTAGGTTCCCCTTTTACACACTGCTACTTCATAGGATGTGGGAATTCTTGGCATCTTTATTTGAAATTCTAAAAGGTATTTTTCACCCTTCCATTTTCTTATTTTAAACAATTGCTCACCTGCATTCGATTGCAAGCAGAATAGGTTTGAATCAATGAAAAGGAGCCAGGGATTCAAACCACAGTTCTGCCACCTTTCTTTGTCCACATGGTATATAGTCTGGGGGAGGGGAGGGATGTACCCAGAGCAGCAAATGGCAACTATTAAATTAGATTTGCACAGCTGTTTCAGTTTTAAGAATTTCAGGAGTTATCAGTTGCACACACATGGTCCTACACGTATGATTTCTGGCCTGACAGTCCCCTTTAAAATTACTAATTCTCAGGGAGTGGAAGAGTAATCCTCTTTCCGTCCAACTAGCCTATCATTGCCATCTCAGGAAAGAGCAGCAATTTAAAAAATCAAAGCAAAAGCAATGAGGAGGAAAATGGAGGACAGGAAGGGTTTGTGGATAGGTCATTACATTCGTCTGCCTTTGCGAGTGCATGTTTACCCCTTAAATTCTTCCCCTGAGCAACATCTGCTGGAGAAGATGCAATAGCTATTACCGTCACAGTCTTTAGGCTCAATCCAGCTCCCACAGAAATCAATAGTAAGGGTAATAGTGATTTAACCTGCTCACGATTGGCATCTTGCTTTGAAAAAAATACTGCAATATCAATTACTATTTCAAGGAAGATTCACAAGGATGTCTTCTTCCAAGGTATGATTTCTAATGACATTTCAGAAGTATCAGTGAAGAGATTCAAGGAATATAACACTACCATAAACTGATTTCATATTTAGTCCAACTCTGTTGTTTAGAAACAGAGGAAGTTTTGCAAAATGAGCTAGTTTTATGTACAATGTATTATTCTGAGGTAACTGTTTAGTCTATCTATTTTGAACAACATGATGCAATAATTCATTTCAGATTTTAGTCACTTCTACGTGATTTAGGAAAGTTGGTTATACCCCGACTCCCTTAAGTTTGGAACTGAACTCATACTTGGAAGGTCCAGCTAAACTAAATAGAACAAAACAAAAACCTCAGAACTGTGAAATCAGAGATCTCAGCAAGTGAAATTCATTTTACTTCTTCCAAAGAGTTCAAGAGCAAGCCTGTTTCTTCATGAGATGTGTAAATCAAAGGTTCCTGGATAACTTCAGATTCCATTTTCTGTCTGTAATTATTTGATGTACAGAAATATGACAGTGTCACTGTCTAGTTTGATTCACTGAAATTTGGGCACACGGCAAATTCCAGTGAGACATGCTGCATGGCTGCTGTCCTGTTCCAAAGTCAATCTGTGTCTCTGGTTTACTGTGTTCTCCATATTTAGTATATCGTCGGAAGCATCAGGAGCTACAAGCCATGCAGATGGAGTTGCAGAGCCCAGAATATAAGCTGAGCAAGCTGCGTACCTCCACTATCATGACAGACTATAATCCCAACTACTGCTTTGCAGGAAAGACCACATCCATTAGTGACCTCAAAGAGGTGCCTCGAAAAAACATCTCCCTCATACGGTAAATTCATCTTTGCTTTCCCCATGCTTCACACTCACCTATGCTGGCTCTCTTACACAGATGTGAACTCATGTCTTTGTGCAGGCACGTACAAATTCTCATGCACTTCTAGGCTCATGCCCCTTTTCATAAGAAAGATGTAAAGCTGCAGTAGTTAGGCTTGTGTGGAGGGGACTAGACTTTGGCAGTCTCCTTGACCTTTTATGGGTGCAGTGTTAATCTTCTGGGATTATGAGAGGGACTGAAGAGTCATCACCACTAATTCAGACACATCTTTTGCAGACTGTGCAGTGAATGGTCCATTTCCAATATTAACTGATGAAATGCCGGGAAGGCTGAGGCTTGTAGGAGGCTCTTTTAAAGTCTTTGATGGGATCTTTGGTAAAGACAATGATATCCTTAAGTACAATAGCAGGAAAAGCAATGGGTTTGAGACTGCCAGACAGTATTAAAAAGACAGGAATATAAAGCCAGCAGGATAGTCATGTCTAGATCAGAACTTCTGGAAAGTTCAAAATAGTCTCTTATGAAAAACTTGAAAATTCAGAGTTCTTTTCCACCTTGCTCTACTGCAGAGTACAGTGTGTGCCACTTGTGAATGTGACATTACCCTTGTACCAAAAAGCCAAGAAGTGGAAGCAGGAGAGCTTACAGTGCTAAAAAAGATGATGCTCAGAGCAGTTCATGTAGTCTGCAATGTTTTGCTGTCTCTTATCTCATTCCCCCTTACCTGCACATCTTGGTGGACTGCATCTGGAAGTTTCCAGTGTGCCCTGTGCTGCTGCTGCTTTTGTCACTTGGGCTTTGAAAGGATTTTTGAAGTGTGGCAAGCTTCAGAGAGCAGAGGATACAACTGGGAATTGATAAGGGCAGGGAAGGGTGGCTTTTTGGGAGGAGGGTGAGTTATGAGCTGTAGAGATCTGTTTTATACCTTCAGTTTGTAATAAGTTGGTCAGGCATAGCCAAAAATAGTGTCTCAAGCTGATACCTACAAAATGTTATTAAAAGAAGTGGTTGAGTCACAGGCAACGCAAGTCCTCACTGTGGTTTTATTGCCTAGACTGGTCTTTATCCTGGCAAAAGTACAGACAGAGCTTATACAACAGAGCGGATTGCCCTTAGCAGCACCTGTTTAAACAGACAGGAAGGCAACAGCCCTTGCAAAAACTGTCCACCGATAGACTGGAGAACAGAATCAGTCTGGCTTTCAGGCCAGACCTGGCTCTCCCACAAAAGTGCGTGTTGTAGAAGAGAGCCTTATTGACAGCCTTTTACTTGGACTGAGATGCAGGAATGTCTCTTAGAGGCTCAAACTACTCCTGCCCAATGTGCAGCCCATGCAGGGTTAAGAGGGACTCAGGATCTGGGATGCAGCCTCATTCTCTGCCAGAGTTCACTGTGTCGTTATGACATGCCACCTATGTTGTACCAGTTGACTTAAGCGAGTGAAGACTGAATAGATAGGTATGCAAAATCTGTATCACAGGGACGTAGAACAGGATCTGTTGTGTGATTACTTTAATTCCTTTCTCTATTTCTTGTACCCTTATTCAAAATAAAACTGTAAATTTCATAATATGATCAGTGCCAGAAACGATTCTCAGCAGGAATTCCTAGAGCTGAGTGCTTTACAAAGCACTATCATCAGCATTTACTGGCTAAGGTGCTTACCCAGAATCACAAAATAAATCAGGAAAAGATACTTCGTTTAGGATTCAGGTCTTTTGAGAACCATTGTGCTACCTACTTTCTTGTTCAATGTTTTCTTTAATGGTGATGCATAAACATCATGGGATGTTAACGTGTTTAGGGTGTGGGAACACCAAGACTTAAGACCTATCTTTATTGACCTGTTTCGGAGTGCCCACCACTAAAGCACTGACACCAAAGCCATAGAAGAGTGCTATCCATTATACACTGCAGTGCCAGCAGCTTGATTTCACTGGGGACTGTTCACTTTTGAGGATTGCTTTCCCTACCAATTAAATACATCGTAGGTCCAGGAAAGATCACATCAAGGTCTGGTCCCCTGCATAGTGTGAGGAGTGGTATCATCAGTGTCAATATCCAGTTCTCCCTGTTTCACTACCATGAAAATTGTGAGCTGTGACCACAGTGTTATAATGTGTGTTCTCTGTAGTAAAACCTTCTTGTCTTCTCTGGTCTGTCCAGGGGTTTGGGCCACGGAGCCTTTGGTGAGGTATATGAAGGTCAGGTGGCAGGGATCCCCAGCGACCCCACTCCCTTGCAGGTGGCTGTGAAAGTAAGTGACAGTGTATGAGTTATCATGATGGTTTCATGCACCTTTCACCCAAGAGTCCCAATGCATTATAAAAATGAAGATTAATTAAGCGTTACTATAGCACTAAAGGATGTGGCTAGAAAGGTCGCTGCTCTGTTGCAACACTTTAATCCATCATAGTGATGGTACAGCTTGTAGCATATGGGCTTGTGAGACTATTAAAAGTGGTCTGTAAGTAGTAAATAGGTGAAGATTTCCCATACAGCTGCAGTAGGCTGCAGGTATGAGAAATAAATCCGTCCTCTGCCCATCCTCCACATACTACACTTGGTGTGGTAATATGTCCAAAGTCTTGGAGTCAGAGGCCAAAAGTCTTCACAGGGCCAAGAGCAGCTGGCACATACATCAAAGAGCCTGCAGGTAGGAGATGGCTGGTTTTCCGGGGATCTCACTGCTCCATTACAGGATGGATATGCACTGGATGTGAAGTTAAATCTTAAGAGACCCTGGTAGGGTTCTGCAGGCCTTCAGCAGCCTAGCTAGCTTGTTTTCTCCTAGAGGTTACATAGCAGCGCACCGTCCTACTGCTGGTTACAGTTCATAGTCTTGCTGGGAGGTAGGAGTATTGAACTGTCAGAGAGCTCAGGAACTGTGGTCTCATTCCTCGTCCTCTATACAGTAGAGTCCCATATATTGAGCACTGTTCCCTGTGCACTCTGGGCTATTTCCTTTGCTGAGAGGAGGATGACAGTGGTGTTGATGGGCCATGTGTTCTGATCTTCACCTTTCAACAGGCTTCACAGTCTAGTTTAGTAATGGTCTAGCTATTATCTTAGAGTGAGGTTTCTTTTAGAGAAACAAGGATTGCAGCAGACAATGTTAGTACTTTTGATTGTGCCAGGTGTTCTACAGCTGTAAGTTTAAATATCTTCTCCTTGTCAACCTGTTCTTTCTTTTCCAGACATTGCCAGAAGTGTGTTCGGAGCAAGATGAGTTGGACTTCCTCATGGAAGCTCTCATTATTAGGTGTGTATGAATAAGATGAACAGCACTTGTGTAGGCTTGCAAAGCCCAGCACTGCAAAGAAAAATGGTGCTTTGAGAGGTGATGTCCACACAACACATCTATACAGTAGTTTTAGCGCATGGCTGTCAGTATTTTACAAAGAGGGATAGACATTACCATCCTTTTCTATTCTTCTTACAAATGAAGAGGCACCAGATGATTAAGGGCTAAATTTTCAAGAGGGTCCACACTGGTTTTCATTATCCAAAGTGAAGACCTTTAGGTCCAGTTTTCAGAATTGATAATAGGATCCTTTGATTTCTCTTAGAGATCAGAACATGAGGTAAAAACAAATGTTAGGAGTTTGGGTTTGACTAGTCAAAGCTAACAGATGGCATTGACTTAATGCTGCTGTCATGTCACATGTCAGTGACTGAGTCCTAGAATCCATGGAAATAGTCTCCCATCACGTTGAGGGCTGGAGAAATAAGGAAGTATTAGAGACTAGACCTTGAGGAATATCCCATACATAAGCAGATCCCTGTGCCAGTATGTTATTTGGAACAACTCTGCCCTAACCCAGCTTCTGTCCCTTGGACAGGGAAATTAGGAGCAGACTTTTCTCTGTTATCAGACATTCTCTGCTTCCTGTGGCCCACAAGTCTTGCTGGAGCCCAAAAAGGATGCAGAATATAGGAAGAGGAAAAGCAGCCAAAAGCCATTCCTTCCCCATCTCTGTCTCTGCACTATGCAGGCAGACACAGAGTGCAGGGGTAGCACTTCAGCTTTATCCAGTTACCTTACCTTTGAGATTTGTTACTTTCAGAAAAAAAAAACAACATTCCCCGCAGCAAAACATTTTGATTCTATTCTGCAATTGTGCTTTTTGGATCAAAGTTGCTCCGTAATTGAGTCTCCCTGTCTCCACAGCAAGTTCAACCACCAGAATATTGTGCGCTGTATTGGGGTAAGCCTGCAGGCACTTCCCCGTTTCATCCTGCTAGAGCTCATGGCTGGAGGTGACCTGAAATCGTTCCTGAGAGAGACGCGGCCTAGACCGGTAAGAAAAGAGAAAATTGAATTTTATTTAGTAAGCTGCTGCCACAAGGCAAATACATAAAAGAGCTGATCCATGCAGCTACTATTTCCTAGCTTGTAGGAGGGTCAGAAAATTTCTGTTGCTAGAAGACCACTGTGGGGGCAGGACACAGATGTATAGGGGAACAGATGCTGCTGGGGTTATGCAGAGGTGCCTCAACCCTGGACTTTGCCAGATAGCATTGCAGATACTATCTAAAGAAAGAAAAAAAATCAAAGTTTAAAAAAAAAAAAGTTAAACTCTACTCTTACCTTCCTCACACCAGCTGGGGGCGGGCTGGGGGGAAGCGTTGAGCTAGTAATGATAAATCCATTATTTAAACTGCTGATCAGGTGCATTTCTGTGGATATCTGTCAGTGCAAGTTTGACATGGGCAAGGAGAGAATCCGGCCTGAAGGTCTTTACTTAATAGCAAATATCTTTAGTCCAGAGTTTTAAAGATTTTCCCGCTGAAATCAGCATCAATAGGAAATGACAGTCAGTTAGAAATGTGTGAGAAATAAATTACGACTTCTAGAGAGGAGTCAGTATTTCAGAAGAATAAAGTTTGCTCTGAGTCCCTGGATCAAAAAGGCACCCAGATGTTGTTGAAGTTTAGCACCAGGGCCCAGCTTAATATTTTGTCTCTACATTTCTTTGACACAGGACAAAATGCTGGATTTTATCAGTACAAGAGAGACACAAATTGGCTCTAACAGATATAAATAAGATTCTTCCTCAAGGCATCTGGAAAGAGATCAACTTTATATTTTTTCCTTGTAGTTTGGTTTTCAGACATAAAATGGTCTGTGTTGCTCAGGAGCACCGCGGTCTTGGATAGGTTGCAATAAAGTGGCTCCTGCCAGGATAAGAAGGGTAAACGTCCAGAAAGTCAAGATGTTTGAAATCCAAGCAAGCAGTCTTTATAAATAGAGGTTGGTTTTCTGTAGCACCTAGAAATGCTCTTGTCAGCTCATACAAATGGGCTGAAATTGGTGGTAGGTGAATGGGGAAATTCGTGTTTTGCAACATGGGCTGTGCTCTCTCCTGGTGCAGAGCAAAATGACATGGGCAAGGTAGGCTGCCTGGTGGGTGCTTTGTTCAAAACTACCAGGACAGGCTGTGCTAGATGTGTGAAGTGGTAGGTGAAACAGGATGGTGTAGGGCAAGGGCATCCATCACTTTGCAATGGAAGCATGTTTTTGGCTCGTTAAATTAGAGGGAGAAGCCAGCTCAGTAATGATCCGGATCTTGTAAGGAAGCACCAAGAACATTAGTCCTGAACAGCAGGAATTTTTAGCTACTTGCAGTAAAATGAACCAGTTGCCTTTGTGGATGGAAAGCCCTTAATCTTTATATGATGCAGTCATGGGAGCCTTCTGATCTGAGGGGTTTCTTTCTGTTTGCCCCCTACCCCAGTCGTGAGTTCCTCCTTGCATGCCAGGGCTTCCATTTCTGTTAGCGGTAGCTCTGTGCAGCCCCCATGAAAGCTAATGTCAGAAGAGGTGGATGGTTCACTCCAGGCACAGCATACATTACTTCCTCGGTGTTTTCTTTCTGCCTTCACAGTCTCTCCTTCCTTTCCTCTTTTTTCCTTGTCTTTCCTGACCTGTTTGAGGTTATCTGAGACTGACCGTAACTACTACTACACACAGGGGCTGTTCCCAGCACCTTGAAGATCCTCCCCTATTCCTGCATTTAACTTGCTCCCAGGACTGAAGCAGACCTGGGACTGATGCTGCTGTTTTCTGCTCTGTCCCATGCCTGTCACACTTTGGGAAAGCTGAGGTTCAAATGCAGGTGGGCAGTTGCAAGCTGGAACTGATTCAGAAAAACAGTTTCCAGGCCCTCTTTAACAGTTGGGTGAATGTGAACAGCCTGACTGTATGCAGACACAGATCCACATGTTTCTGCTCCACTTCTAACACCTTCCTTCCCCTTGCCTCGCCCTGCTTCTGCTACCCATGTGGTGGCTGCCTGGCGAGAATGACAGGGTAATTCATTGTCTGGCTGCCGGGGCAGCTTCTGAGGGGCTAATGGCACCTGTGAGCGCTGAGAAATCAGCCTCTGGTGCACATGTTTGACTGCTGGCTCAGAAACTGTGAGGCTAGGGGACTGACTGGTGAGAGATGAGATGTGGGGGGGACATTGTGCTTTGTGAAGTATGGGATCTGGCTGTGGAAGTGGATTTACCCTCTGCATATACTCGAGGTGCGACAGTCTCTTTACATAAGGCCTGTGGCTCAGTACTGCAGGATGTATCTTTGCACTGCTCCTAATGAACCCTGACCTGCTTTGTTCCTCCTATTGCTCCTTCAAGGAAGGCAGGCAGAAGGTAGGCATAGCAGACTGGACGTCTAGCTTTCCAGGCCCATTAAAGGAAAGACACGGAACAATACAGAGTAAACAGGCTTTGATGAGCTTTGCCAACAGGAATTAATTGAACATACAAGACCTAGCTGAGTGACTCAATAACAGAGATGCACTGTTTACTGTGCAGTAAGCACCGCCTGAATTACTGTTGTCATTTCCCCTTGTTTTTTTCCAGTTTTGTATTTTCCAGCTGATTTCCTTACTACCTTGTCTTTCCCACCTACTTCTGCTTTCAGGCTGATTGCAAAAGAGGGGTTTACGTGTTCATTCTCTACCTTCATCCCCCAGTTGCTCTCCCTACTCCCCTGCCAGTAACTTCGAATTCATTTGCCAGTTTCAGTCAAATTTAATAGAGGTGTGAAAGGCATTAACTTGGCATTAATTCCAAAACTTCAGGAAAAAGAAAGCACCACACTAGAGCGACCACTGAGCAAAACAGTTGTCTTGTTTGGCTTGCCACTGGCCAGTGAGAACCTGTGTGACTTGGAGCAAGACACGCGCAGCATGCTGCCACCATGCATATAGCCACTGAAAAGTGGAAGGGAGCAGAGGGAATGGTGGAGGAGAAGGTGAAACGAGGGAAGGGAGAACTTAAGACATTGCAAGGGACATGAAATCGGAAGCTAGAGCTACCACAGGAGGTATCCGGACATGGGATCCAACTTAATGGGAGATCAAGGTGCTGCCAGCACAGGTTATTGCGTGTTGTTCATCTGTGTTCTTCATGTAAATAATGAAAGCAATGTTCAGCCAACATGTAATGATTTTTCTGGACTCTAAGCGAGAATGATCATATGTGTAAGCCAAACGTTCATCCAACATCACTGATACAATACCAGTGACCCTTGTGGAATATTGTCGGTTTATGCCAGCCAGGTCTACTCTATAAGCTTCAGATTTATACTTCTCCATGGGGCCAGGGTTTACAGCTCTGAAGGGTTTCTCTGTTCCATTTCTAATAAAGTTTCACATCTATTACAGGATTACCCCTTCCCCCTCGTCTGGAGAGAGGCAGTCTGGTAGATTCAGAGACACCTGGAATTGGAGCCTTCGCTCATTATGAGCGTTGCAGAATTGTCACTTCTGGGAAGTTCAGTGCTGATCTTTCTCACACATAGCACAGCAATTAAAGAACAGCTCTGGAAGATAAATCGTATGCGGATAAATGATTGCCCTCCTTTGTATTGTGCAGCCTGTTGCTCAGAGCAGTGATTACACTGAACAATACACAGAATTTCATTCACCTTTAGCAAGATTTAGCCTCACCCGGGGAGGTGTCACACTAGTGCTTTCAGCGTGCCCACTGCTCTGAGCAGTGGTGCACCGCAGCTGGCATTGTCCGATCATCTGGGGAGCAAAAGCTGTAAAGTGAATCCTTTGGTGTCTCAAGGCTGCCTCCCTTGCAAGATGAATCCCAAACCTCCATTTGTCAAACAAATTATGTGGCTAAATTGTCCTTGGCTGGGCGGTCACGTCTGTTTTAGGATCATATTGAGCCAAATAAAAGGTGGAAGGAATTCATGCAAGGAGGGGAAGGAAGGGAAAAAAAGGGAAAAAGAGAAAAAAAGCTATGCTGTTCAAATCAGCTTGTGGCTTCAGCCTACTGACTGCCTTGCAATGTAGCTCAGGTCCGGAATCGACTGCAAAGTAAAGAATTGGGCTTTTTACTCGGTTTTCACTTCAGGTTTCTGACCCTTGCTCAGAAGAGGAGGGAATGGGTAGATCGAGATATTCATTTCCCTTTGGTTATGCCCTGAAAGGGAAGAAGGCGGCATCTGCGTCCTTTCTTACTGTAGCCATCTTGGGTAGCTGGTCAGTCCCTTTAACTCACAGAGGTAAAAAAGATTATTCCCCCCTCCCCTCAAAAGGTGGGGGGGGAGGCTTTATGTTTTTAGGAAATGATTACTCTACAAAAAGAAGGTTTAGGGGGAGACGCAGTCCAGTGTTTTAAAGAATCAGTTAAGTATATATATATGCAATGAACTATACTGTGTAAATAATAAAATATAGGCAGGTGATACATAGGCACAAACAATTTTGTTTTATGGCACCTCACTGTAAAAAACAGGCTTTGTTCACACAGAGATGCAGCATTTTTCAATTACTTCATTAATCAAGTATTGAGGCCAGGTTTTTCCTAATCTCTTCAGAAGACATTAAGACTTTTTTAGGTTTTACCAGCCAATGCCCACTGTTTAACTACTGGCTGCTGCATGCTGCAGAGCCTGGACTTATTTCCAGCCCCAGTTAGCAGTGGTTTAGATCAGGTGAGATAGCCGGCACAGCATTGCCTCAGCCTGGAAATACATTTCATCACAACAGATGGGCTGGCAGAGCCAGCAGTCCCTGTCACTGGAGAACCCGTGCTGGTTTGTGCATCAGTGGGAGAGACCCCTGGGCAGGTGTGCCTTTTGGGCACTGGGCAGAATGGTAGGTGTCATAGACAGAGCTAGAGGGTGGGATAGGCTTATTTGGTCCAATAACTAAAGCCACAGATAAATACTCAGCTAGCAAATGGCTGTTGTGGAATAAGCAGTCAGTGCCACCCAGTTGTTTGTCATCACCCCGCTGGCAGCAGCCGTTTCTCCTCCCCCACAGGACTGGCCGCAGGGATCACTGATTCACACCTCAGTGCAGAAGCGGATGGTTTGGCTTCAGAGGCCGGCAAATGCGAGCCGGTGCTAAGCCTGCCCTTTTCACTAAAGCATCTGGCTCCTGCTGGCAAGGGCTATAGACTTCATCAGAGGGGCAGGAACAAGGAGTTGGCAGCCTTACTCTTCCATAGCCGTTGGCTATGCAAACCTGTGTCAGTGCTTTGAGGGGCAAGATAAAACCTACACAGATGTGGAGGAGGGAAAGAGCAAATGTGACTCATGCCATTATATAAAATGTCATTCTCATTGTTCAAGGTGACTTTAGAGCAGAGCTAGCCATAATACAAAGAAACTGAGTGTAAGGATCAGTTCAGGCTACAGATCTCCTCAAAAATCATGCTGAAAATTCAGAAGCGTCTCCCATGAGAACTGGGGGAAATTCTTACAGGGGCATCCCAATGGAGCTGGGAAGTCAGATCCAGCTGTTCTGATTCTGTCCCTGGGATTTGTATGACATCGTACCTGCACATCCTTTGCATAGTTCATGGATATGAACTCTCTCTTGTGCTTTTTTGTAATCCCTTTGTGTATTAACATCTGAGCTACGTCACTTGTTGGAGAGTTCCCAGCACTGTATCCGTGACGAACCATGCCATGTTCTCGCTTTTAACCCACGTTTGTCCTTTGTCTGTTGATAGAATCAGCCCTCCTCCCTTTCCATGCTGGACTTGCTCCACGTGGCTCGTGACATTGCTTGTGGGTGCCAGTACCTGGAGGAGAACCACTTCATTCACAGGTAGGTGAACACGTCTGTGTCACCATGGGCATGACTTGCATACGGGCCAGCACGGACTCGTAATGCCCTGCTTGATATGTTTATGTCCTGCTGCACTCTAGTGGCTGGATACCTTTAAACAAGGTAGTCAAAATCAGAATAATAAAAGCAATTAACAGAAAAGCTGCTATAAATGATGTTGCAGAGGTCTTTCATTTTACCAAAGATCCTGAGCTCTATCTCAGTGCCTGCACTTGTGCAGCCTGTTTGGCTACTCTGCAAATGGAAACACAATCTCGTGACAGAAGTCTTCAAAGCTCTCCCTGTCATTAATTTTGCTTAGTGCCTTTCTGCTCATTCTGGAACCCTCTTCTTCTCCCTCTCAAAGAACAGCTGTACAAGTACAGCCAGAAGTGCAACCCCTCATGACTATTGTTACCTGCTCCTGCAGAACAGGGTGTTGGCAAGTGTCTAAAATACTCTACCCGTTGAGTAGAGATGAGTAGAGAGAGATTGTAGTTCATTCTTCTGAAAGAGTTACCCACAAGGTATGCCACCATGTTATTCAGACCTCAAGGTTTACTTCAGCCCAGCAGAGGTGGAGCTGGAGCTTTACCTGCATGCACAGACTGAGGCCCATACCTTCAGTCTTCAGAGCAACACCGGCACATTGTTGTTCTTCGTGTCTCTGACAGTACGACACCCGTTTGACAATATTTGAACAGACGCGCTAGGAACAGGTCAATGGATCATTCCCCAGACAGCTTGATGTTGGGACTAGTACATTGCTGAAATTAGCCCCGCTGCTTGCACTCCTTAGAGACTTAAAAATAGCTCCTGGGGTAAAGGGAGGCTCACAGAAGGCCCATCCTTTCAGAAGGATGTTACATGAAGTTTAAAGAGGAAATGTTAAAGAGCAGAACTGCTCCTGCTGTTGGGGTAGATTGGAATTTGGGACATCACTAGTTATCCATAAACACTGACTTTTCTGGCTGTTGTGGGCTCTCTGCAGCTCAGGAAAGTAGGTACTACTCTTTGTTTTCTTTTTGGCTTGCCAAATTGTCGAATGATTAAGTGGTTCTTCTCTTTCTGTTGCTTTTCTTCCCTTTCCTTGTAGGGATATTGCTGCCAGGAACTGCCTCCTTACCTGTCGAGGGCCTGGGAGAGTGGCTAAAATTGGAGACTTTGGAATGGCCCGGGATATATACAGGTAGCAGAGCTAAGCCCAGGGTATCTGCAAATGGAAGCTCAGTAAAATGAGAGAGGAGCAGTGTTTTTGCAGGACAGCAGGCTCGTGTGCCGCTCTGTGCAACCCTAGCAAGGCGAGAGTGGAGAGATCCCACCCTGATGAACCCCAGCTAATGCTTTTTTGGTGTTTGCCTTCACTTGTAGTTTAACTGTGCTCTGGAGACTTTTCCCGCTCCTGACAGCTTTCTTCTGGGTAATGAAGTCTGATGGTCATGGAAGGCATTTTTCTTCCCTTTCGTACTCTGTCCTCAGTTTCTTGTCTTTACTTTCTCCACACTGAATGGCATTGATGTGCCCTTTTGTTTTGTGGTCCCAAATCATTCTGAGTTTAATCTCTCTCCTTGATACTACCCCTGCCCCTTTGGTTTGGTGTCATCAGTAAATGTCCTCAATTTACTGCAGATAAAGGAGGAAGGTGCAGAGGAAGGTCAGGAAAATGTAATCGCCCAAACTGGAATTCAGCCAGGACACAGGGTTAACTACTCTGCTCTTGCAAGAAGTGCGAGGAAATCTTTAATGAACACGAGCAGTCAGGGCTGCAGTTTGATATCTCATCTTCCTCATAGCACCTCCAGAAGTGCAGCACCATGTCCTGCTGTGCTGAGGAATTGATTTGCCTCTGACTCAGAGGAAGGAATGCCTTGTACTCAGTCACCCACTGTTTATTCCAGTGCCTTGCCTTCTTTTTTTCCTACTTGGGGATTCTCCTGTGCAATTACTAAGCCAGGCCGCTGCTCAGCTTGAGATCTGACAGTATCAACAGCCTGAGGTGATGCAAACAGAGTGCTACCTTCAAAAACCCAAGTGTATCAGAGCTGCTTTTTTTTCCTCTCCTCTCTCTCCCTTCACAAAGAGCCCCCACTCTGCCCTGCTGTCAGATGGGACTCTGCTGGGACAAAGTAGCATCTGTCACACTCACACAGTCAGCAGAACCGACTGCCAAGATGAACACTTTGGTGCTGAGTTTTCAAAGGTGCCTTTGAAGTTTGCACATGTTTCTGTGTCCAGGAATATCCTTTGGATGCTCAGGCTGTGCAGTTACGAACAGTGATACCAGCTTGCCTGAGCAGCCTCCTGCAGCTGCCAGCACAGGATTTGGAGCTTGTAGGTTTTATTTTAAATGACACTAAAGGACTGATGTAATTCCTGTCTCAGGAACACGGGAGGTGATTTTTGTACTACTGCCCCAGCCCTAATGGCCAAGCATCCTCCTCATCAAGCTCCTCATTCTTATAAATGGTTTTGAATTTCACTTGCAGTGCTTTAGACTGGGTACATATGGGACAGGCTTTGTTTATTTTTGGTGGGGATGCTCAAGGCGACTACGTGTGGGGTGAGGTGGAGATCTGGCTGTGGCTGAAAAGTGCAGGAGGATGGCTGTGCCAGCAGCAGCATACTGTGTGAGTAATTCCCTAGGAGCATGCAGGCAGATAGGGATAACTTGGGTTCACCAGCTCAGGCCTAAAGCGAGGAAGATTAGAGCAGTCCTTCCATGGTCTGCCCATTTCCACTATTTTTGTGAGAAGGAACTGGTCTCTTCAGCATTTTCTCTGCCATGCTGTTTCGCCTAAATTAGTCTCTTCTCTGGCTCATAATTTTAATATTTGTAATTATAAAAATTCCAAATTAATGGCATTTTCTGAATTCTTGGCTGACTCTTTGTTTTGTTTGTTCTTTGCAGAGCCAGCTACTATCGGAAGGGTGGGTGTGCAATGTTGCCCGTCAAATGGATGCCTCCTGAGGCTTTCATGGAAGGGATATTTACATCAAAAACAGACACATGGTATGCTTCCTTTCCTCCTCTGTCCGGTCTGTCTGTCTGTGTTGTAACCCCTTTTGTAAAGTGTGCCTATTCTGTAAAAAACACATATTCTTGTTCATTTCTCCTTTACTAAAAAGACAAGCTGGGTCTTTCAGAGCCAGTAATCTTGGAAGAGACAAGGGAACAGAAAGATCAGACCTGTGCGAAGGCGGGTGCTGCTGGGGAGGTGAGCAGGCAGGGAAGGGAGGTTGAGGCAGATGCAGGTGGTGCTTTGCTGCTACAGCGAGGAAGGTGTTAGTTCCACACTGAGGAAAGCAGCATGGGGGACTGCAGGCAGGACCCATCCTGCCAGTGAGGGAGAAGGGCATCACATATTGTGGCTTTCATCTTTCTCCTGGCCTGCAGCAGCACTGTAAGCTCTTGAGTTGCTGGTGGCCAGAGGAGGGGGAGGGAAACTGGGTGAGCAGGAGGCAAGAGCTCAGGACGTGTGTGGACGGGAAGGGGCTGGTGGTCAGGACACGGCTCCTGAGCAAACCCCAGGTGGAGATACGCTCTCTCATGAGGCTGAGCTGCTGCCCGTCTCAGCACCAAGCAGAAGAGTTTCGTATTGCTGCACGTAGCTCTTTGCAATTTCAATCAACAAGATTGTGATTTCCAAGCAGCTGACCAGATGAATGCTTTGGAGGGGGTCCTGTCCCAGCCATTGTCCCCAGGGCTTTGCAGGCCACACCACCCAGGCCCATGGCTGTGGTGTTAGCTAGGGAACGTTTTTATTGTACTCTGAGCTACAGGTGAGGGCTATGGGGCTTAGAGCATCAGGGGGGATTCACTGGCATGTTATTTCACACAGGGTAGCTTATTCAAGAGGGAAAGTTTGTCATAAGTGATGAGGCCACTGCTCCACTCAGTCCTGTTTCCAGCAGTGGCTGATGTCTCAGAAAAGCATAACCTGACTTTCACATTTGTTACATCTAGTTGAACAGCGCTGAGTACAAGGGCAAAGCAACCATATTTACCTACCTATATCATAGACTTCACTCACTTAACAGTCAACTACTAGTGTTCATTAAATGATTCCAAGTCCACCATTACAACCATGCAGCTTATTTATGTCTGAATCCTGCAGCAGTGATTTCCACAAGCTGCCTGAGCACAGACTGCAAAGAGCAATGCTGATGGTACTGCACCTAAGGGCATTGCCCCTTGGGGATGGTCATTCCCATATCTTCACTTTGTTTTCCTTTGCTTCTGTATTCAGGTCCTTTGGCGTATTGCTGTGGGAGATATTCTCTTTGGGATACATGCCCTACCCCAGCAAAAGTAACCAGGAGGTTCTGGAGTTTGTCACCAATGGAGGAAGAATGGATCCACCTAAAAACTGCCCTGGCCCTGTGTATGAAATTTTAACTTTTATATATTCATGCAAAGAAGTTTCTGTTTCAAATGCTGTTCTCTAGTCAAAAGTTAATGACTTTTAAGATTGATCTTGTCGTGGCTGATCTGCCTTATTGGACTTGAGTGCCTGTGACTTCTCTACTATTTAATTTTTCTGTCTGTTTTAGAGAATAATTCAGGGCCCCTTTGAGAAGTACTGGCCACTGCTTTTTTGATCAAAGATGGTGCAGTATTTCTGTGCCTTAGGTTAGCTGTGAAACTGCAAGTGCGTAAGACTTCACAGGTAGGGAAAACTGGGCTCCATTATCTGTAGCCCTGCCAACCTTTAGTGAATTGACCAAGGGATTTCGGGTGGGTGAGTTATTTCTCTGATGTGCTGTGGATTTCACCCCACTGGTGGCCACATTTCCGTGGGTACCAGTGCATCAGTTGTCCCACTCTGGGGAAGGCAGAGCACTCTTATTTATTAGAAGTCAGAGTGGTGATGTGTGCTTATGGTTTCTAAGCTGCAGTGACTAGCTGTTATGTACCAACAGGATCTGCCATTTATGAGCATCTCCTGTTCTGCTCTTTCAGTTATCGCATTATGACCCAGTGTTGGCAGCACCAGCCTGAAGACCGGCCAAATTTTGCCATAATCCTGGAGAGGATTGAGTACTGCACTCAGGTATCAGTGTCCATTCATCTCGAATGAGATGGGTGGAGAGAGTTCTTCTTGAGGGGCGGCCTAGGCAAGCCGGAACACGAGATGAGAAGGCAGCACTGCGTTACTGTAGTCAGCATTCCAGGGAGACCAATGTCAGCCTGGGACCAGTGGCTGGGATATTTACCTCATCGGGTGGTTGATCCTTCTTGTCTTTCACTGCTGACTTACACAAGCTTACACAGCTTTACAAATAGCAGACCTGTAGCTCTGCTTCTGCTTATAAAGGCACAGATTCCAGCAAGCAAAAGAGCCAAGACAGGCCAGCACCCCTACGCACTTCACGTGCTTCATGTCAGCCACTCCATCCCAGTGTTTACCCTTAAGACATGGTCAGCACTGAGCAGAAATGGTCCTGGCACAGAGCACGCTTTGCAGGTGGCTTCTGCAGCTGTCGGCAATTTTCTGAATCTGACTGCACTGGAGAAGGCAGGTGGAGACAGCCATGCCAAAGGCAATGGGGAAAGGATGTGGCTGGCTTTCCAGGCCGAAATCCGATTTATTTATTTTTTACCACCACTTTTAGCTTATGAGAAGTGGAGTAGTTTGGAAAATGTTTTGCTGCCTGCATTAGCGCAGGCTTCTCGTGTGGCCTCTCACAGTTATTTGCCTCAGTCAGTTTGCTTTTCCTCGCTGTTTGGGAGACTTGGTCTGTTTTTCATGTGTGTTTGGATCCCGGGATTGGGAGGCGTTGTTTTCTGCTATCTATAGCTTGCCATGGCGTCTAGCAATAATTAAAGGTTGCCCAGATCACCATATTTTCTCCCAGTTTAATTTTCAAAACTGCTTAAATAGCTCAGAACCGCAGTCCCTATGGATTCAGGTTTCAAGGGGTCTGCCAGTATTGCCTTCTCTCTGCATTCCCATTCCTCCCGTGTTGTGTGGAGGCAATACTTTCATAGCTGAAACTTTCTCAATATTATCTGAGAATGTTATGAACTTTGAGATGATATAGATTCCAAAACAACATTCCCACAGGAAATTTGCTGGACATAAAAAGTGGTTTTCATTGGTTTTGTGCCTCTGCTGTTCTGTGATGAGTTTTAGGGTTGCTTTTTTTTAAAGAGTTCCATTTTAAGGGTATCCCATTGCATCTCACAGCTAACTGCATTTTGGCAGCATCTTCTACGCATTGAATGTGGGCTCTGGTTAGTGGGAACGATGATCTGTGATCATCGCATGACAGCTGTCAGATGTGTCAGGTTTTTAATCAAGTCTGAGTATGCAGGATGGTAGCAGGCTTTGAGAAATTCTCGTTGTTCTCTCTGGCAGGATCCAGATGTCATCAACACTGCTTTGCCAGTAGAATATGGCCCATCAGCTGAGGAGGAGGAGAAGGTAGCGATGCGCCCCGACGATCCGGAAGGAATTCCTCCTCTCTTGGTCTCCACGCACCAAGACAGAAAGGATGACAAGCAAACTCTGCCATCTCCACCACCCCTGCCGTCAGCAATGACTGCTGGAAAACCTCTAGGGAAAGTGGGAGCCTTGGAACCGCCAGTGCCGGGGAAGGTGCAGTCAGCCTCAGCCGGGGGACATATCAACATGGCCTATGCCCAGTCCAATCCCCCTTCTGAGCTGCACAAAAGCCGGGGCTCCAGAAACAAGCCCACCAACCTCTGGAATCCAACCTACGGTTCCTGGTTTGCGGAGAAGCAGGCCAGCAAAAACAGTTCTGTGCTGGAGAAGGAGATGCCCGAGAGGGAGAATTTGGGACAGGAAGGAAACTGTACTGTGGGGCCCAACATTGTGACTGGCAGGCTGCCAGGCTCCTCCCTGCTATTAGAGCCATCTTCCCTAACAGCAAGTGTTAAAGAAGTGCCTCTCTTTAGGCTCCGCCACTTCCCCTGTGGGAATGTCAACTATGGATACCAACAGCAGGGCTTACCCTTGGAAGCCTCCACACCACCTTGCGCTAGCAGTTACGAGGACCCCGTCCTTAGAAACAAGAGCCACATAACCCAGCAGGGGCTGTGAGAGCCCTCTACCCTCTTGACCTTTCCCCCTGTGGCCCCTGAGCCTTGAAGAGATGTCCTGTTACCCAATACACCATGACCAAGGGATCTGACAGCATTACCTTCCATTTTGTGCCAACTCGCTCCAAAAGTGCCACCCTCGAAGCTGTAATTTCAACTAACCCGAGAGGCTTCAAATCACCGGAGCCCCAATACAGTAAAAGAAACAAGGGGGAGGGAGGATACAGGAAACAGATGTTAACTGCAAGGCCCAGCTGCTGTTGCATCAACTCATACGCATGGTTGTTGTCATGCCCTTCCTGTGAGCTTTTCTCAGTTGTGCGTTCTCTGCTTAAGTGTAAAGCCGCGGCTCACTGCCTTGAGTGTTTCATGTCTGGGGTTTTCCGTGCCAAATTTGTGGTTGCTGTGGAACACCTGGAGATCTCCTGCAGCTGGCAGAGGTTGTAGTGGGTTTGGGGAGAGCATCCTCTATCCAAACCGAAAAACGATACAACAGCGCTGAATGGTGACGCAATGGCACATTCCCAAGTTGTGCTCCAGCTACAGTCCAGTCTTCAAGAGTCCTTGAATGCACAGTGGTTATGGGGATGTTGGCAGGGCAGCAGAAAGACACTGGTCATACTGCATCGCTTGGAAGAGAGAGGGGAGGAAGCATAGAGGATGGGTGTAGATGCTATGAGGCATTCTGGGTTGGAGGGGGGTTGTTTGGCTGGGTTTTTTGTTTTGTTTTCTTTTTCCTGTGCTTAAGCACTAGACCGAGTAAAGCCCTTTAAAATTCCTTCTGTCCTACAAAAGTAGGAATGTCCTTCATCATGAACTTGTGCGTGTCAAGTGGAACCAAGGTGAAGTTTTAAAGGACCATGGTCATGAGAGAAACTTTCACCATGCCCTGAAAATGGACAGCCACCTGTATACCTCAGAGGCCTACAATAGCCTTTGACATACCCCGTACAAACAACAACATAAAGGCAGAAGACTACATCGTGCCACAATCCGGATGCCAGATACTGTCTGTATTTGAAAGGTTTAGAACCCTTGTTCCTTTAACAAAATATGTGTATGATAGTGGTTTAAAGACAAACACTGCATTGACTCATTTTGTACACCTTGTGCATGAAAAATATTCCAGTGAAGTGTATTGTCAAAACATAGATGTAGGAAATAATTCACGTGTAAAGATGTGCATTAGTAACTTCAACTTAGGGTTGCAAGGAGCTGTTTTAGCATGAACGCTATCCAAAAAAAGGGGTGCCTATTTCCATAGATATGGGTGTACTGGAGCATCAGCAAAAGAATGTGAAGGTGTTCTTCAGTCCGAGACTCTTCATTTCAATGAAGTGGCTCTGAATCTGGCCCTGGATCCAAACATTGAGGTAAGCTTCCTGGCTTCATAAGGGAACAAACCAGAATCCGCATATACGTACTGCTAACCTTTGAGATGTGCAGATTGAAATCGGAGGGCTTGGTTTGGGCCACCGTCCTTGTAAAAAAAGCATAAGAGGGGGGAGGTAATGTGTTCTCCTAACCTGCCTTTCTGACATCTCTGATACACAGAACTAAAACCCTTTTTTAGACGAATGCCAAAATTGTGTGTGGTGGTTGGTTAACGGGGCTGTGCTCTTGCGTTGGGAAGCTTGAGTCAGGGGCTGCTCCGAATTTCATGTTCGTTTGCTAGGGATCCATCACACTGCTGCTGCGTGGGCTTGGTGGGGGTAACGAGGGTTGCACTTCGGATGTTCTGCTGCTGCGCACAGGCTTCTTTAGCTTGAACTAAGAGAGTATTTGTGATCTCCAAGGTTATTAGGCTCGCAGCTCTTGTCATAAAATAGCCACTGGGGAGGGATTCTGTCTAGCTTAGGACTGTGTTAGTGTCACGCTGGTCTCTCTTTCTAGCTCAGTAAATTCAGTGGGGTCATTTTCCAGAGTCTCAGGAAAGCTGATTAATTCAGGAGGTAAGCACTATCAGAACAATTTCTTACACTAGTATATTATTCACATACAATAGCAATGTTCATTTAAATATTGCAGCTTTCTCATTTTCAGAAGGGCTGACGCTCCTCATTGTTTAGCTTTTCTTTGCATAGGAGCACACTTTGAGATTTTGCTGTCCTGCCTCTTACGTGTTACTGAGGACAGAATCTGACCTGTATACTGACGAGTGTTCTTAAAGAATACACAAGAACAAAAAGTTGCAAAGTTAATGATCTTTGACTAGCTGAAATTATTAATCCTGGGCAGCAGTTTGTGAGGGTGAAGGCGGAAAGGCAGGCTTTCCCCAGCCATGGTGATAGCGTGATTACTGCTCTGCAGCTTGTGCTGTGCAGTTATTTTATCATAGAATTTCAACTGAAATACTCTTACAGAATGGGAGCTGTAAAAAATGAAGGAGCTAAACACATTACTGCTTCCTACCTATGGAATACGTGAGGAGATAATTCTGGTCAGGGGAAATGGTGAATTACTACTGAAATTCTCCAGTCTGCTGGGTACGGTGCATTGAGATAAATACTGTTCAGCACTAGCAGTTGGTTTTAAGTAAGCTTCTTTCCAGTGTCTCCAGTGTAAAATGCTTTATTGTGGGTTTTTTTTGTGTTGGGTTTTGTGTTTTGTTTTTTTTTTTTAAATCCCCCCTCTTAACTCTTGGAACTCAGAGGAATTCAGAAATCTAGTTTGGGCTTATTTTTATTGTAAAAAACATAACATCTCTGAGCTCTTCCACAGCAAGCATGTGCTGTCCAAGAACAGTACCCCAGTTTGCAAAAATTTTTTAGTAAATATTGTTGCTAATCATATCCTGCCACTCAGAAACAAGGGTTGGAGCATTGGCCTGTCCTCTTTCTTAGAAAAGGAATAATACCATCCATGACAAATTATTTCCATGAATTAATTGCCTGGACCAAAGGGTGCTCTGCTACTTGTGTGCAGGCTGCATCGAAGACAGTTTCCCGGTCATTCTGCAATTGCATTGCTTAACTTCAAGCATCTGTCCTGTTGCCAAAGCATTGCCAGGATTTCAGTACAATGCAAGGTTTTATCTGTATCACTGGGATGGTATGAAGAAAGCTTTCCTTAGTGATACCTCTGTCACTAAAGTAACAATTCACGCTCCGGCACTATCAATTCCTACACCATCTCAACTTAGCTGAAGGGCTGACAGAAACAAATTAACATTTAACCAGTAAGCATGTGAGAGCTGCAGTTGCCACGCAGGTTTGCCCTGAGTGGAAGAATTACTGGCAGCAGTTTGTTCAGTGAGGTAGGAAAGAAGCCTCTGAAGGGCTTTCCCAGGGACAGTTCGAATAGGGCAGAGGGAAACATCAGAAACTCAGCTTTGTGTGCGTGTGTGTAAAGAGCTGAGTAATTCACTTGGCACAGTTGTAAGGAGACTGTGGCTTAAATTCTGTACAAGAAGGTACTTCATAGAATTTATTATAGCGTTTCTCTTACAACATCTGGAAGTGTTCATGTTTCTTCTGTTCCAATTTTCTCTTTCATTCTAGCACATTTCCTATAGCTGTACACCACTAGAAAGAGCATTTTGTCCAGTCATGAACTAGGAATTTTTAACTTCTGTGTCTAGAAAGATTCACCTGTTCAGTTCTCAAAGCTGCAGGGAACAGAAGGAGCTTAAGTCACCATGAGCTCACCAGATCAAAGCAAAGCACCCTGGCATGTGTAAATCCCAAATTCGCTTTTTAAACCCCTCCATGCTACGCTTACAGTGTTGTAGGAGAAAAAAAAAAATCGAGTTATTTTAAGCCTCTTACCCATTTTTGTCTATGACTTTTTTTTTTTAAATATAGTTTACCAAGACAATGTAAATTTTTTTTAAGGAACTTGTTTTTAAGACTGTTAATCTTTTTCATTGGCAATATTTACATTCTGGTCTTATGTGTCTTCCTCACTCTACAGTGGAAAAGCGGGAAGCAGTATGATCTACAGGATGTAAAGCACAACTGGGAAAATCCTGTGCTACCACTCTCATACTCTGAAAATGGCTGATTTCTATGTGGATGTTACCTGTTTCCTATAGATGTTAGGTAGGTTTCTGATTCTGTAAGCTGCTGAAGGTAAACTAGGTTGGGATGCCTGTTTATCTACCTTTCCAGTTGTCCTTTCATCTTCCTTCTCACTACTGAACCTTGTTTCTCCATCATGTGCCTGGAAACGAAGCGAGGCAAGACGTTTGGGTGGTTCTGCTTCCTGAAGGAGTGCTGGCGGGAGAGGGGCTTTGCTGTAGCGAGGGGAGGTATAGGTACCACAGGTTGAAAGCACGAGGGCTGCATTAATTTGGCTGAGTCAGCCTTTCGCAGTGGTGTAGTACCGTGGGTCCACTGGCTTCCCTCCCCGTGGGTTCACAAAAGGACATGGGCTCAGCGTGAGAGCAGCTGCAGCACCGCTGGGCGCAGTCATGTATACGCTGCGTGATGTAAGAGGTCTGAAATAGGCTATGAAGGATTTAACTTTGCATGTCTGCTCCTGTTAGTGAGCCTATCTTCTGGGTGACAAGAACCTTGACATAGGAATAGCATAAAACAGCCTTTCACAGCAGCAAAGACATCACCGTTTGTCTGTCCCAAAGTTAAACCCATCGCAGGAAAATGTCTGAATTGTCTGCATCTGGCTTCTTTTAGTAACAAGCTTCATTATAGGAGTGTCTGTCTCATGTACAGCAGTTTATGCAACATTGTTTATAAAGGAAGGGCCTGTGCACTTCAGGGATACTATGAAGAAAAATACTAATATATGGTCATTGAGTATTTTGTATTGAATAGTGTATTTGTATTGTAAACAAGTGTAGTGAACCACAAGGCATGAAGACAAATAAAATGACTGTAGCTGGCTTTCTCTGTGTTGGGCTGTGTAATGATTGGATCAATGTCAGGGGGAGGTCTCTGGACATCAATTTTTACTTGGTAAAATTACAGAAGTATTAAGGTACACTGATGCACAAAGGAGCAGGTATGGTATTAAACTGAGACAGCCACCTTTCTGGCTAGCAGCAGTGTGTTTAAGACTTGCTTGCATTGCAAATGTCATACCTCCAAGTTTCTTGCAGAGAAAGGTGCCGTTCCTTCTATTACAAAGCACCAAGGTTGGCTTTTTACCTACAGGAAACTGGCCAGTATAAAAAAGAGAACAAAGTATACGATTGAAGAGAGCATTTGGGTGTTTTCATTCCTAAATGCTTATATCCTAAGACAGCGTTTTTCTTTGCGTCTGGACATGGACTTTGAGTAGGTCTAATCATAAACTCATTTTAAGACAGTAGATTGCCAGTATTGACTTCTGTCACAAACGTAGGAAGAGGTAGATCCTGCCCTGAAATGCTCACTTTTTTCCCCTCCCCGTACCACTCCTATGCCATAGGTAGCTGCTTTCTCAAGAAAAGGTCTATAAACCTTACTCTCCTTCTCTTGCTTATCCACATGCTCATTCTCCTGCAGGATAGTGCTGTGGATTAGTTAACAAGACTTTCTTCCTAAGCAGGTATCCAGCAGGCACCTCTCCTCTGCCTCCATTTCCCCCACATCTTGGTTCCTCCCTATCTTAACTGAAAAGGGAGCTCTCCTGTCCTCTTCTAGTAGAGCTAGTCACCAGACAGCCACCACATGCTCGTTTGGATCTGGTGTTGGCAGGCAATCTTTGCTCTAATTTCCATTTTTTCCAGAGCTGTCAGTCTGCAGCGAGGCAGGAAAAAGGGTGCAGGTGGGTACTCTGCTACGTGGCTTTCACGGACACAGTTTCAGTTTCCACCTGGTGTTTGACAAGGTTTCTGCAAAACTTGAACTCTATAAAAGCCATGACGTAAATGCTGGACTTGCCACCTATGCAACACTCTCACAGGTAACAGAGCTAACTTGTCAGAGAAACTAGGTTATGTTTTGCAAATCTGCAGTGCCAGTTTTGGTTCCTTGTGCCTCAGATCTTGCTGGATAGCAACACTTTTAAAAGCACAGGCTCCCTGCCCAGAAAACCATTACTGTCAATATCTGCAAAACAAAACCTGAATCCAACTGGACTGAACTCACTAGAAATTAATTTCCCATCCTGGGAAACCTCAAGAACGTTCTCCTCCTCCTGTCACACCTGTGACCTCTCTTTTCTAGCCAGTGTTCAACAAAGCTTGAGCTGAGAGTACTGAAGAAGTACATTTTCTGAAACCAGACCCCAGAGACATGCTGTGGAACATAGGACAACCTTACAGTCCGCACAGAATTGCTGGGGACCACCTGTTTATTTATTTATAAAAAAGATAATATTTTATTTATATGGTTTATAGGGACTTTGAGGATCATTTGTCTTTTTTCTAACCAACCAGTCTGGGGCTGTGATCATACAGACCTCAGCACAGCACCTAATTTCAACCTTCACTGCCAGTTACTTTCAGAATTTTTTTTTTGATGTGAAGTGTCCTCCTGCAAGACTTGGATTATGGCAACTTACCTTGGCTTTAGGGAAGCACAAATCCCTTCACATCACCAACCTGAAGCCAGCCATCAGTAATCCCTTCTGGAATGGAGGGACTGATTTATTTCTGTTTCAGGCCACGTAAATTTACAGCGCTTCTTGCCTCCCCGCAGAAGATTCTCAGTGCTACCAAAACAGCTCCATCCTGATAACAGTCCTGACTTGCTCCTCTAACCTACAGTGCGCCAGCTGATTGTAGCCAGAGCTTTCAGGAGAAGCGTGCAGCTAGCTGAAGCTGAAATGGAAGGGAAAGCACACTACACCGATGCTCAGATAATATCTACCCATCAGTCCTGCAGTCTTTGCTAGCCCAGGCCACTGAGACCCCACTTCCAGCTGAACTGGGTGTAGCTACAGAGCTGTGGAAGGTGCAGCCTGACACCCTTGGAGGAAAAAAAAAAAAAGTTACCAGTGAATCAGAAAACTCTTGGAAAGAGGTTTTTCCATATGTTCCTTCATCTGTGCAAAATATGCCACACAGAAATGGTGTGACTATAACAAACTGCCTGAGCATGCTGCCTTACCCACACACTTATTCCCCTACGTACCTCCTGAAGAACTCCAGCTACCCGTCAGACAAAGCAGTTACATCCATTCCATCTCATCAGGCAGGAAAAAATAGCATTTCTGATAATGAGTGTTTCATCACAGAAACTAAACTGCCCACCCAGGAGCACCGGGCTGGGACAAACCAGTGAAATGTGCGGTACAAATGCTTTTGTTTGACAATGGGCAGTTCTGTACTGAAGAGCTAGAAGGTATAAAAACTTCTGGTTTATATACTACAGCTGCTGTTCCATGCTGTATCCTGTTCGCCTAATTTGTACATAAGAACAGATGTGAGAGGATGTACATTCTGTAACAATGTAATGAAAATTTTTTGCCATACTATTCACCAGGGTTTCATTTTACTAATGAAAGAAACAGATATTGGACAAAGTAAAGTTCAGTACATCACTGAATATCTGCATCTTCAAATACAGCATTGATTTTTTTTTTTTTTAACATTCAAAATTTACAGTTTTTATATTCAATTAAAAATTCCCATAAGTTAGACTACAATATACATTATTTTAAATACAGTGCTGGAAAAATAGCTACAGCAATATTTAGAAGATAACAGCAGCAGAATTTTGTCTAAAAATAGGATATTATGATGTAATTTAAAGTGTCATTTCTTCAAGTAGGTAAGAGCAAGCAGATCATTTAAGAATAAAATAATGACTGTTCTTCAACACAAAACCGTCCTGATAAGGTAATGTTTACACATGCTGAGCAATTAAAATACATTATATGTTTAAAACATGGACAAAATATTAGCTGTTTTAAAAGGCTGATATGCAAACAATGTCACATCAAGGTGTGTTACAATGCTGTACCTAAAACTATCCTTAATTTATTATAAGACTCTTACAAGAAATTTATAGTGGAAACTGTTCCGAAGGAAACAAAAAGAAACTTATCACAAACAAATCAAATAATGTTAACAGCTTGCTTGAAAACCCTGCATATAATCCATACCACTGGCAGGAATTACCATGCTGTATTTATACAGACAATATATATGATGAGGCTATTATGTATAGTTCCACTCCGGTTTATTTGCATTTAAAAACTGTGATACTTATAGCCTGCAGCACACCAAACAAAAAAAGTCTTTAAAAATGAGGGAAGGCTCTCCAGGAGAGTGCAAAGTGCATTATTTTAAAGAGTGCTGCTTATACGTAGCTCTTTCTACAAATGCATACAACAAAAAGTGCTTTCTACTACAGATTGACATGCAGCATATTTGTGCTTTTTAAAGGCTTTTTATTTAATTGTTGCTGTTCACTAGGATAGCTGCAAATAAATACCTATATTTATCAGCCCTTTTGTGTTCTGGAGGGGAGAATAGGAGGGGGAAAGAAGAGGAGGGATCTGAATGATAAAATGTAAAAATACTTCACAACTGCTTGGAAAGGAGTCTCTTTTTTTTTTCCTTGCTTTCTTATTGCTAGCAGCTGTTATTGGAATTGACAAAGTGCTTGGTAACCAGACTAATGTCACTCATTAACCACCTCCTCTGTCAAAAGCAGGCAATGCACAAAGCATTATCAGTTTATCACTACATGGAGGAAAATCATTTAAATACTGCATGAATCACAAAGCAACTTTAGAGAAGGTTGGAGATACCTGCATTCCCTAACTGGAACCTTATTCAAATAATATAGCATCTCAAACCCAAGATGCATTTGCAGTAACCTTCCCAGGCAAGGGCTGTTTCACTAAGAGAAACAGAACTGAACTTTTTTCGTCTTTTTTTTTTTATATATATATTAAAATATATATTATATATACACACACATACATATATACTTATATATATGCAAAATACAAATGCAGATTTAATAATTTAAAAATAAGTTTGCATTCTAGATGGGGGTCTTGTGTGCTTTAAATACTTATTTCCTATCGTACAAGCACATTTTGGCTCAGCAAATATCATCTACAAGTTTTGCCCCATTAATCCCACGATAGGTTACTCTGCTAGGCCGGACTAAGACCCCGTGGTTCAGCTTACAGGTGAAGTAGCGCTTTTCCCCCACCGAGCCATCGTTCTTCCCCTTGGCGCTTCTGAGTTCCAGCCCGAGCCATATCCCCGGTGCAAAGTCTGTAGGACCAATGTACCTGATTGTCCCCATTTCATTGGAGCTGGTCAGAAGAACCTGAGAGCCTTCATGCAGCTTCACTGGTCCCTCAGTGTTAGCTGTAGTGGTATTACTCCAGCTGCGCCGTAACACAGAGCTCTTGGATCTAGTTAGGAAAAAAAGTCTTGTTTGTATAAAACACCCAGGGCAAATCTGTAATTCAGTGAAGCGCATGGAAAAAACCTCAACTCCCTTTTAAAAAAAAAAAATTGGTTTTGATCTCATGTCACTAGCAAAACATGCAATAACATTAACAGGCTAGTACACATGGCAGTCTGAAATACTTGGAAAATCAATTTCCTTTCACCTGATGCTAGGATCTACAATATTTGCCATAGGTGATAGTATTGGTAAATTAAGCAATACAAAGCATTTTATCTGGAGTTTGAAAGAGTTTAGCCACAACAACTTCTAACATGCAAGGGTCAGTCAGGGTCACCAGGACAAAGTGAAGTCCTTTGACAAGACCCTCTGAACTTCACCCAGCTGTGTGAAAATACAAGAATTTGGAGAATATGCACAATTTTAATGCCAACCTGAATCCAAGGACTGTACTCCTGGATACCCATGGAAAAATAGTCTACTACTGGTCCATTTTGGAAGAAAAAAAAATGAACATGTAAAGGTCTAGATATTATACATGCATATTTTCTTTTGAACAAGAAATAGTAAAGCTAACAGCCAGTCCACCCAAACATTTTAAACTCGACACTCACCTGACAAAGGAGTTTCTTCTGTTTATCTCCTTCTGCGAAGCTGCAGAAGTGGTGCTTAGACTGCGTCTAAAACCTAAGTAGAAAGGTTAATAAGCTGTGTAGGACTTCTTAAAAAAAAAAAAAACCCACCCTTATGAACTCAAATCCTTTGTGTTTTCTTTTATACTGCTTCTACTACGTTTGCTACACATTCTCCCCTTCAATGTGGAAATTAAGTGATGAAACTTCTCATGAAAGTAAGTGTCCCTAACATGTTCAAATTTTCAGAGAGGACAGAAATGAAATTAAACAAACCAAACAAGGGTAATTTGAAGCAGCTTTTTCACAAAAAGCTTAGGTAAGGAAAAAGAAAAATAACTACTTCGGGTATCTCACAGAAGTTTTAGCAATTTCATATGGACCGCCCCCTAGACTGATCATCAATGTCAATTTAGATTAAGGAGCAGGTTCAACTTATGATTAACTCTGATTAGAATGCAATACAGTAATAAGGGAAGAGTGTCAACAATCTGAACTCTGATGTAATTACTTCTGCCAGTATAGGGTTAATAACAACATAGTATTTCACAGTACCTCCTGCAGGCTACATTTTTAGGAAGGAACCAGCCAGACTATTGGCTGGCATTTGGGTTCCTTGAAAATCTATTGTGCTCTCGGAGAAGGGGGCTGTAGGTTCTGGTTGTAGAATGGTAGCCTGCGGTAGGCTACCTAAGCCAAATCACAGTGTCTTACCTGGAAAAGTGTGATTTATTTTACTCGATGAAGTCTCTGCGAGAGAATCCAGAGAACCTGTTAGTCTGAAAAGCAATAACACAATGAAGAAGTCATTTCAACCCAACTCTGAACAAACCTCCTGCTGGAGTCCTTCTTGTCAAATGTTATTAAGTTCTGATTCTTTCCCTTCTCCATCCACCCCCAAGAGACACTAACATTTCAGTTGTAATCAGGCTGGTATGTACGAGGTGCCTGGAGCAAACTAGTTTATCCAAGTTATTTGCCTTTTACTCAGCAAGAGAGCATGTATGATTTTGAGGCAAGTTCTTTAACAGGTTGGCTGACCTAGGATATCCAAGGAAAGAAAAGCAAGAACATGTCTGGCAGAGTAACCAGATACAAATACAGGAGGAAAGAGCACAGTATTCCTCGGATGTTCTTCCTGAAACCTAACAAAGAGACTACAAATAAAGCGGTGGATGCTTTTGTTCCTCTGTGCCGTTAGCTGGAATGAGAGTAGTATTTCCAGTCCTGTCCAAGGGCAACTCCCTTTTATAACCAAATTTAGCTCAGCGCATCAGGATCGGGTCATGAAAGTAAGGTTTAATGAACACAGACTGTATCAGAAACGGAGGCCCTGGAATGAAAATACTTGAAGTGGCTGCAAGAGAAACAGAGCGCGCTGCATTTGCAATTTATACTCTGCTTTCAAAAAGCTCATCTAACACCCACCAGGTTTTTAATGGAGGTTATAAACTTCCATTAGCAGAAGAAAACATTTATTTCTTCCATACCTGCTGCAAAACTTCGCTTCCCACTGGAAACGTATTAAGAAAGCGTTTGGCAACACAAACATTACAACAGCTTCAGTGCTTACCTCTGTACACGAGATGGTGGTGCAAATATACCGTATCTGGGAAGACAACTGAAGTACTGAATGCCTCCCACGGAACCATCGTTCTTCCCGTGAGGCTTGTCCAATTCAATTCCACACCAGAATCCTACATTTCAAAACAGTAAAATCATGGTATTTCAAACAAAACACCACGGCTTTTCTTCATCTAGACAGTTGGTACAGTTGGCATTCACCCACATCAAGGAAAACAGTTTTCAGTTAGAAACTGTCTAGATAGCTATTTTATAATAGATATATTTATTATTATTATCTATGTAACTATGCAAAAATTTATATAATAATAAATCTAAAGAGCATTACCTCAGCATTTTTATATGCTTTTGAGAAAATTATTGACATTTTAATTAATATAGAAAAGGTAAAACCCTTGATACATATACTAAAGCTGAACAGAACGTTACTGAATATAACAGTGGCTATTTGAGAAAAAGGAGACAGGAAAGAAGAGCAGTGGTGGTTCAAGTTTCCCTCTTCAGACCTCTGATCACATGGCTTATGCCTCGTCTGAGATCATCAACAGTAAAATTAAAGTTTTGATATTAATTCATTCCTTCTCTCCATCTAGCAAGTTATAATTAATACAAATTGCAAGCCTGGTTGCATGATATTGAGAGAAGAGTGTAGGACTCGTAACTGGCCAGCAATTCATCTCGTATAGAACACTGAATAGGCATCAAGATGTTAATAAGCTTGATCATTCATAACCTGTGATAAATGTGAGCTAATTATGTAAAGGTGCTAAATTTCATACTCCATTAGCACTCCTTATGCTATCCATCCCCAAAAGATTCAAAATTTAATTCAAGTCACTTGGTACCAAGGCACTGGATAAAATGGTAATTCTAATTATCAGCTCAAGAAACGCAGGAATGACAGCTTATGAATTAGAAGGGCTCGGTACATCAGAAGTTCTCCCCGTCCTGTTTTTAAGATCTGCATTGCAGCAAACGAAATAAAGTTTGGGTAACTTCCAGAGCTTTGATACATATTAAAATTGACATACTTAAAAATGCATCTGTTACATTTTCTATAAATTACTGTTTCTGCAAATGGTGAAGATTTGTGATCTTTCCATCCTCACTTCTTACGATACCATGTTTTTCTCCAAAAAATTTTGTTTCCTAACTTGGGGGGAGAGGGTTTCCTAACTTGGGGGGAGAGACTTACACTGTCGAACAGCTTTCTGATTTTACACGTTATACTAAATTGGAAAACCAGTCCTTTTCTCATTGTTTACTTTGTAAGCAACAACATAAAGGTAAGAGTGATCACTTGAAAGTGTAGAATCAGTTAATTGCAATATCTTAAGCAAGGACTGCCTACAATGAAATTGGGGAAAGGGGCGAGAATGAAAAAAAGTATGTACCTTGTACCACAATCTGGCATTCTGTCATTCTAACATTTTTTTTAAAATATTGATGCCACCAAGTGTCAAGTCAAAGTATTGCCACTTACATATCAATCAAATGGACCTCATTTAAACTAGGTACTTACACCAATACTTACCAACTATTTTTGCATTACTTTTGCAATAAGAAGATTATAGATAAGGACATAAAGAACACAGAATTTGGTTACAAAAAAATAGTATTCAGAAATTAGTTTCCATAATTTGGAACAACTTGCTTCCATTTGAAAACACCTGGCTGCACTGCAATGTGTTTTTTAGCAAGGGAAAGGGAGGGAGGAGCTGAAAGGGAAAAAGATGAGAAAATGGTGGTGGAGTTTGGGGCTTTTTGAGATGCTTGTAACTTTTCATCTGTCCTGTGACCTAAAGGTTTGTTAGTTAAGATTTAAATGTTCACAATTACCTTCCTAAAGATGTCAAGAAGATAAGAACGAGACAGGTATATGACATGAGAAGAATACTGTAAGAGATGAGCTGTGTCAGAAAGGCTTACTACAAAAAGTAGAGACTCAAGGCATGTGATCTCGATAAACTATATACCACTTTGGAGACTAAACTGAGGACTTTCAGAAAGCTTTGTAAAAATACTTACAATTTCAACATCAAAATATTTCTCCTAATTAAGCCATGTTAGTAGAGTAAAAGTCACATTTTAAACCATTATTTTTTCCTGGCAGTTGCATTAAAGTAAAAAATATGCAATGAAACATAGGATAGAGAAAGAACTTTGAAACAAAGCAGTAAATTTACATTTTTTTTTGGAGGAAGTGAGGAAAAAGATGGAGTTTTCTTAATGTTCGCATGCTCACATGTAAGCTATTCCATATTGATTCTACAACACACGCAAAGAGTATTGCAAATACCTGGTGCAAATTTTGTCATCCCACAAAATCTAACAGTGCCTGTTCTCTGTCCTACCACCAGTACTCTGTCTCCAACCTGAATTTCTCCTTCATCAAAATGATTTTTCCTTGTAGCCGGAGAAGAACTATACAACCCTGTTCAACAGAAGAACAAAATCTGAAATTAGTGACATTTTATCTTTAAAATTTAAGAAAGTCTTAAATAGTGAGCCAATTGATTGGTAAATAATCTATCTTTAACATAGCGTATCTTTAACACATGGCAACACACTGCAAATTTTGCTTAGACAAAGAATTGCTTTGCTTCAGCATGAAAACTGGACTAAGCCTTTTCTCTGCAGCTGAAAGGTACAGTGACCAACTACAAGAAGAGTTTTCCTCTTGAAGATGTTCTAAAAAACTTTTTAAAAAGTTGCCAAACTTGAGTTTATAGTTAAACTACTTCCCAAGGGTCTGTCTTGAGCTATCTCAGATTCTGAAACAGCACAAGTAGTTCTACGTAAGTATTCAATACAGCAGTGAACTTCCACCTGTGAAAACACACCTCAATAATTAACAGACCATACCAGCACTGATTTTAGATGAGGCAGAAGACGCTCTAGTCACTGCTTTTTTATTGCTGCTGGTTGAGTTCCGCTTCTTGCAGTAATTCTGTTTGCCTTCCAAGGAGGTGGTAGAAGAGGAAGAGCTGCTGTACACAGGACAACCTAAAAGACATAAATGGAAATAGTCCTTCAGAGATCATGTTCGGAAAAGGACAGATTAAGCAGAAGGGAAGGCTTCTGTAAGAAGGTAGTTATCTGTTCTCCACAGCGGGCAGAATACAAAGTAAAGAGCCAAAATTAGAAGTTGTTAAGTGGCATTTACACCTATGTCAGGAATGACATAGGTGCATCTGGCCCTGCCTTGGGAATAAGGTGATAGTTTAGTGCTGGAAGAGGTCTCCAAAAGCCCCTTCTTTGTTACTCCATGGAAGTTTTTCTGAACAGTCTCAAGCATATTTATTAAAATATGGGAGCCTTAGTAATAAGAGATCATACCACCACACTTTCAGCATCCAGCCTATTAAAGATTTGATGAGAAGTGGAAGGAAGGTGATATTATGTGAGTGAATTATTGTCTGGATTAAAGCCTACTATATTCCATTACATACTGTATTAATATTAAAATCTGTACTATAAAATAAGAATGGGAAATAAATCACTTTTATCTCCATTTGCAAACCCTGATGTCTAAACTGTCTGATAAGACTTATGTTCAGCTTCCCTCTATTTTCAAGGCTCTCCCCAGTTCTCCCCTTTCCTACCCCCTTCTACCCCCCCAAAACAAGGCAGGGTACAGCAAGACATGTCTATGCCTCAGTTTCTCAATGTGAAAAACTAATATAATATTGCTTATCAAACTTTCCAGAATTCCGAGAGGCTTAATTCATTAGTTTTCGCAAAGCACCTCGTTACCGACACAGGGTTAGTGTGTTCAATATAATTTAATCCTCCAATTTGGCAAAACGGTAAAGAACTGCAGAAGGGCAAATGCAGTGGGTCAAAGCAAAAGCTGGGAACAGAAACCTAAAGATATTGGCTGCAGCTATGCTACAATGAAGAAAATGCAAATTACTAAATAAATGGTGACTAAACAGGCAAAATTCAACTCCAAGTCCAAGGTATAAATATATGTGTGCGTTTGCTAAAACATACTACAAGTCCATATTTAGAAGTCAGTCCAGCGATGGATTCACTGGAGGTCAGAGCACCTAGCACTTTTACATGAATGCAACAAAAACTGCTGATGCAGCAATACAGACACTAAAAGAAACTAACCCAGTAATTAAATGCTTCATTTTATGGGAAATCATGAGGAGGGAGAAGGAAGAGCAGAAGGGACTTCAGCAGGTCCTATAATCCATTCCTCTTCCATCAGGCAAAACAACTACTTGCTGTATCACTCCCGCCAGGTGAGTGTTTGACCTGGTATTAAAAGCCTCCCATTAGGGAGATCTCGGGACTTCCTCAGCAACATATTTCACCACATAATTATCTGTACTGTAACAAGGCTTCTTCCCCCTAATATAAATCCTAAATTACCAGAGTTTTAGCTCAAGATTTCTTACTCTCGTTACACATGCAGAATGGGTTATACTGCTCTTTGTATTTGAAAGCTTCCTGGTTTATCTGTTTAATCTTCTGTCTTTTTAATCACACAACCACAAATTCCATCAGTCTTTTCTCCTATACCTCCAGTTATTGTGGTGTCTTCTCTGAATTCTCTCCTGTTGATTCACATCTTCTTTGAAGTGCAGTGTCCAAAACTAGACGCAGTGTTTTAGCTAAGGCCTGTGCCAAGTAAAGCATCCAGGTCGCTTCGTGTATCTCAAGGCTGACACTCCTTTTTATACATTCCAGTAGGTTTCCCCTTTTCCAACAGCATGACATAGATGACTCACCTTTACCTTGTAATACTCAATATTCCCGTGTCCTTTTCTACAAAACTATTACCAGGCATGTCATTCCCAGGGCGTATTTATACAGTTGATTGTTGCAGCCTTGCTACATAACTTTGTAGTTGTCCTTACTCTTCTCCATCTTTCCGCCCCACCCCGCCCCCCAAGATCTTTTTTCCAATTTATCAAGGGGTTTTTTGGGGGGTTGGGGTTTTTTTAATATTAAGCCAGTCAACTATCTGCCAGGCATCATCTGCGTATTTCACGAACAGACTCTCTATCCCTAGATAGAGATTAAAAAAAAAAAAAGATTTAAAAAAGCAAATTACCAGATGCAGCACAAACTCCAGGAAAACCCCAAGCTGCAATAGCCTTCCTGTTCGACAAGCTACTGACAGCTACTTTCTAAGTTGGATGTTGGATTTTCCTAGAGGTTCTGCACCTGCCTTATGGCAGTATCATCCAAACCACTAGATCCCAAAATGAGGCTTCACTCCACATCACTCACAGCCTGCAAAGCCTTTGGAGTCCTATTGATGATACAATATGATATCCGCAATTAAACTGAGACACTGTACTGACAATTAATTTCATTGTGTGACCAGAATCTGAACAACAAACCATTGAGTGTCCTCCATGAACAAGATGTTGAGAAAACTCTGTCTACATGAGTTTTTTAGCTCACCTCTGAAAAAGTACCCTATAGGACAGTGCTTAAATACCTTACACTAGTCTCTTCCCCAAGTCTCTTCCTCACTACTGTTCACTGACAGAGGATATAAAAGGATGCTTTTCTTCGAAAAGAGTATATTCAAAGCCACGCTTCAAATTATTACTTCAAAGAAATACTGCCTTTACCAACACTTATAGTATGATTTTATGGACAAAACCTCAAAGGAGACCCAATTTTTACAGTTTGTTAAAGACACTCCTGAAAGTGAGGTCCCTTGATGTTTAAAGTTCAGCACGCAAAATACTGATGTAGTAGAAGTCACTATCCAATTCTGAAACTAGATAATTGCAGAGAATGATTCATATGTAAAAGGAAATTTTTAAAAAGCTAGAGTTTCGTTTTTCATATTTGAAGTTTGTTATTATGAGTCTTCCCTGATACAATGCCAAGACTGTTAAGTGCTCCTGGATGGTAATACTTTATCATACAAGCTTGAACATAGAGATATAGAAGAGAATAAAAATTCCAACAGAATACATGCACAGTTCTTCATCAAAATCTAAGCAGTCATGATAAAGGGCAAAAGGTCTCCCTCAGAAACCTAAGAAGATAATTCTGCAGATCATCTGTAAGATCATTTACTAAGAGACAGCTTTCAGCCTTAAGAGCTTGTCTATATTCTTGTCCATGTATTTGGACAGAAGCTGCTACCAAACCAACACAGAATGCCAGCCAAACATCCACTCAGATTACTCTTAGTAAACTAAATGTGTACAGCCTGCTTGCGACTTGAATACAGACAGGCAAGGCAACTTTTTTTTATGGTGTAGATACAGGACTTTTACAGAGGTAAGGCAGTAATAATACTTCCTCTGCTCTACCCAAAGTTTTTCTCAAGCTGTTAGACAATAAAAAAAATTTAGTTACCGTCTTTTGCAGGTACAGTTTTTCCCCTGTTAGCAGCCATAAAGTTGGTTTCAGAAGCACTGTCTTTTTTTGCCATATTTAGGCCTATAAAAAGAATATGTACAATTAAATATATACATCCCAACAATGAAAAATAATTTTACAGGAAAGTCATGTACAAAAACAATTCGACAGATTTGCAGATTAATGGATGCATGGATAAAATGGATAAAACCGTACAGTTCCTTAGACTCTTGATAAATGGGTAAAACAAGACTGCAGAATTGTTTTGATGGATAAACACAGACGTTAAAGCCCTTAATGCATTAAAACAGTCCAAACTATCTTGCCAAACAAGAAACAAATTGTCTGCAAAATATTAATGTTTATATTGAAGGAGTTTTACTTAAATCTTTCAAACATTTACATCTATTATATACACAACATTCACTTTTCTAGTACTTAAGGTATACTATTCACTAGTATTAATTTCACAATTTCTGCATTAAAGATTACACATAAAAGTTTTGAGAGAGATTTGAGACCAAATCTTCATTCAGTCTACAAATAATGAAGTATGCCAATATGATTTTTAAGAGCCTCTTAGAGCAGCAATGTTGTGATATGCATATGAACTAGTATTGCCACATAAATTATAATTTCTGAACAGTCATTTTGCATTTCTGACAGTTTCCTACCCTAACTCAATGAAGAGCAAGCTTATCTATGATTTATCCCCTCCCTGTCATGAAAGAAGAAACACATCTTTTTTATTTAAGTACATCTCTTGGCTTAATTCAGCTACAGGGACTGAACTAGTTTGCAAATGTACTGTATTTTCGACAATTTTATGGTTTAGTCATTAAAGCATCAGATCAAAAAACCAGTGTTTGTGACTGATAACACATTTCTCAATTTGATCACAGTAATCCTTTTTCTAAAAACTTGAAAAAGACCTATTATCATCAATCTGATGAATTATTCAAATTCAGTAGAAACAAATCAAATTTGAAAATCTCTATACAGTATTATATTTTACTTTGCAGCTTAAAACCGTATCTACAAAAAGCGTATTAATTTTTCTTGGATCATTACAAACCAGCGTATTGCAGGAATGAAGTTTAAGGGAAAGAAATGTAATCTGGTGATGCACGTAAACACTGCAAAACAAAGTTCTGCCTCTGCAGCTTTGTCCTCCCACTCCAGCCAGTGAATCAGCCAGGCACATCAATTCTAATGGACCTTTCAACGCAAAAACTTCTTACAAATGGCAGCTTCCAGATTACTGTTAGTGGATGTAAGTAATCTGGGCAGATGATGCATAACTCACTCTGATCTCTACCTAAAGCAAGTATCAAATGTGTAAAATTTACAAAGATACAAATGCACCTTTATGACAGAAAAGATAGTTTATGACTAAACAGTCTGGAACACACCGTCTGTGACAAAGGAAACAGTCCTTTCCATTATAGTTTAATGAGTTACAAACAGTTCACAACAAACTGAATCAAACATCGAAAAATATTTAACACAAAAAGTCAGCTTAGGTCTGTTCCTGAGCAATACTCCTAACAAACCGATTATTCTGACAAGCATTTTATGCAGGATGTCCATTTATAAATAGCTTAAATCTTGTGCTAATTGTAAATACCCATAATTAGGGCTTACTTCCCCCTCAATCTATGTAGAGAAGAGTTACATAAATCATCCAAAATTCTGCCAAAATGCATCTCTTCTACCAGCCTGGCACATTGTTTCTACATCCTGCATATTACTGGTGAAGAGTGGAGTGGTTTAGGGTGCTTGAGTAAACTTGATGAGAATGTATGCATATCTTCCATCCCTTAAGCTGTGCTGCCTTAGTATGAGTCACCTAAACAGGGTTCGAAAGGCAAAAGGAAAGTTAATGTAATATATTTAATGACATTATTATGTAGCCAGCCAGGCATGGGGCCAGATTATGCATGGTGGGGACTGTACACAGCAGGGAAGAGAGAGTCTGTACTCGAAACACCTTGGAACCTAAACAGACAGAAAAGATGCATCATTCTTACTTGACAAGGAGGGAACTTCCACAGAAGGATTAAGTAATTTGAATAAATTACTAAAAGACTAAGCCAGAGCCAGGGACTGAGCCTGTAACTCCAATCAGTAGACAGAGGCCATATTACAAGGACATCCTTTCTCTTCTAATTTGCCTCTGGTTTTACTCAGATAACTTAATGAGCAGATGAAACACAATCAGTTAAATAGTTTCTCGATCATTTTGCCAGAAAATAAATTGAATTTCTTCAATTTCTATACATAAAGTTGTATACAGATTAGATTTCTAGATTTCTAGATTTTCACTGATTTCAGTGAGATGTTTCAAGTTACCCAGGAAGATCTTAGTAAATGAAATCACGTTAAGTTTAGACTGATTTAACTGATATCACAGCCAACCAGAAATTACTTTGAAGGCTCAAGAATAAATGTTGTGGTGAACTTTTTTTTTTAAGAGCATATAAAGACTTCTATTAGTACATCAGAAGACTACAATCACTAAGCAACTACACACAATGTCCTTTCAGTAGTAGTTTAAAGGCTACTGAATTTCTAATAATAAGAACATGTAGTTAATAAATATCACCTTCTCATCCCAAGTGATGAACTAATTCCAAACAAGTATTTTAATACCAAGATTTACATGATTGGTGCTAATTCTTGGAGATTAGTATCTCAATCCTATCTCAACATACAAGAAAATACTCACCAGAATTCACTTTGGAAGTTATGTGCGTCACATCTATTTTCTTGGATTTGACCAAAGGTGAAGACCGCATGGAAGAACTTCGTACAGAGCTTTTTTTGTGATCAGAAGCCTTGCTTATTTTAGAAAGAGGTGCAAAGATACCTGGAGGGAAGATTGTATGTGCCAAAAAAGAACCAGGAGTAATATTAATGTAACAAAACTTTCTGGCTACTATCTTTTACATCAATTAATTTAGAGGTTTTTTTTCAGCCACGACCACGGCTTGCTGTGCTGTCAAAGCACTTGTAGGGTAGGGAGGACTAGCTCAAATGAACAGTGAAACCAAAAGGCTTATCAAGCAACTTGAATACAGTAATTCAGTAAAATTATCAGTTAGAATCTTTGTCCTAATGGTAACATGCAGTCTCCACTGTTACAAAAAGCAAGACTTTGTGTATCATGACTGTCTATGAAATATCAATTAAAATACCTCAAGCTGGAAGTTAGAAAACAACTACAAGTAAAGAAACATGGCCATTATTGTTACAACACAAACAAATAGCTTCAACAATACACATGGAAAAACAGGAAAGGCTATTATCTCACAGTTTCAAGGAAATAACCAGAAATAACCAGAAATTTTGACTGGTTGGTTGTTTCAGAGGTTTTGCAAATAGTTGCAGCCAAAACACTAGGAACAGTGAAAAGAACCAAAAAACCAAACAAACAAAGCATTAAAAAGAAAAGCAACAGAATTTGTTATCTGTTTTTATTCTCCCAAAAGGGTCGTATCTTCCAATACTTTTTTTAAAATTCAGGTTTTAAAAAAATGTAAGAAAAAGTTAAAGGTTATACCGCGTTTCGGTGCACACTTGAAGTACTGGACTTTTCCAACACTTCCATTGTTCTTTCCTTCTGGTTCATCCAACTCTATGCCAGCCCACTGGCCACTGGCAAATTCCGTTGTGCCACAAAATCTTAATGTACCAACCTAAAGCAAAAAGCATCAACACAGAATTACTTTGTTACACAAGTATTGTTTACGAGAACGTAGTATAGATTACAAAGGAGACAACAAGTCATCTCCAAGCTTTTGAACGGAACAGAGAAATACAAACATAACAATCTCCCTTGATTTTTGACATTCCTATCTTTCAGTGCCAGCCAATGCATTTTCCAAAATGTATTAGTCTTTCTGCATATATTTTTGTATTAAACAAAAGCAATGGTTATCTCATAACAGACAAGAATTAGACAGTAAGCACCACTATACAATACAACTCAAGTCAGCAAGGTACAGGAGTATATGCCTAACGAGAAGTTTTACTTTCAGTGTCTTCCACAGCAATAGTTCCAGAATCATGGCTAGATATCTTGCTGAATTGAAGATTCCATGGAAACGCTAGATAAAAAATTCTATAAATACATCTGTGTATGTATAAATATGAATATATATACATAACTATATATAATATATATAGTTATATATATATTGCAAAGGTTAAAGAGTAAACTTCAGAGCATACTTAATTTTTTCTTTGGAAAGTAAGTCTTTTATTCGCCTCCTTATGATTAAACGAAATTTTAAAAGCCAGCAAATGTTACAACATTTTTTTGCTGTTTCAATATATACTAAGTAGCCTCTGAACAGGTAAGTATATCAAGAATATCAAGACAGACCAGTCTTGCTGGTGGACCTCAGTCTCCACAAATATACATTATAAGCTCACACACTTCAACCAAACAAGGGAGGAATAACTAACAGAGATGCATAACAGGAATAACTAACACTGATTTAAATACATTTTTGTATTTGAATTTTAAATGAGTTTTAGTAAGAAAAACCTTTGATCCTTCAGTTGCTCAGTTTTCATTATCTCATGTGACCTTACTACCATGAGTTCATTTTTTACTGTGAGTTCACTGTCTAATCCAGCCCTCAGAGAGTAAATAGACAGAAATCATTTTCTTTCTTTACTATAAAACCTTCCAGCTACTCTTTCTTAATGTTCTGTAAAGAAATAAATGTGACCCAGAGCCTGTTCTTCTTTTAGTCTGAAGATCTCCTTTAAACTTGATTGTTATAGGTAGGTATATCACACTAATCTAGACCCAGACTTTTTAGGTACCAACCCAGAGATCAAATTCAGCCGGAGGAAGCTTGGCCAAGCAGCCTAACAGATTCCTCCACTCTCCAGGCACCAGCCAAAGGGCACTTACCGAGCAGAGGGAAGGGACCAGCATCTTAAACTGGAGGTGGAGATGGCAAAACTGAGGCTCCAATTTTGCACAAGCCCTAGGACTTGTGCAGGCAAGGAGCAGAGGACATCTCGCACATGAGAAACATGGCAGGAACAGGAGAAAAGTTTTCTTCCAGCTACTAGCTTCCCTGCACTCACGTTTCATTGAGTGTCCATTCACGTAACATATAAACTAGCAGAGCATGAGCTGGTGAAGCTGGGGGACCCCAAACCTCATGTACATATAAACACCTGCTTACACAGCTTTCTACCCCGTAAGACAACTAGAATGACAGGTGCAGCAGGAATCAAGAGAGGAATCCATTTTCCCTCTGGCATCTACTGTGCTTGGCTTTCAAGCTTCATTAAAGCTGATACGTTCGCAGACCGCAGAAGCAGGAAAGAGAACAGGAATCCATAAAAGTTGCTCATAAAAATGCTGCCATTCCAGTGCCCTCGTCCCAGCTTCCATATTCCGGAAATGAGAAGTGATCCAAGAGGAGGTTAAGAATTGGGCACCATTTTCATCATCCTGTTCTCACTTTTGCTCCACCCTGCACACATTTATGAGTATCAAGGGAGAGGGGAAGGCAGGGCTGAGATCAACTTCTCCATTCAGACAAATGGAGAAAGTGTGTGGGAAACGACGTGGGAGTAATGCAGAACAGCTCCTCGCGCACAAAGAAAGGAAGGGAGGAAAGCAGACGTGGAAAAGGAAGACCAAAAAGCACAATTACATTCCTCCTTCCCACCTGCCATATGACAGCTTTGGTTCCCTTAAAAAAAGCTAGCTGGAAAGCCCTGCTGGCCTTTAGCTTCCAACAACTCCTTAAAAAACACTGTAATAGCATACTCAATAAAAATTTTTTAAAAGTAACAAACCCAGGAAGCTTTACCCATACACAGTAAGCACATTACAGTACAAACAGTTCTATGAGCCTTACTTGGAGGAAAGATACACATGAGGACTAATTTCTTCCCTTTCTTGCTATAAAGCCTCCATGAACTTGCAGTTACATTATCTCCCTTTGCTTTCACTGGGCAATGGCTTTCTGTAAGAGAAACTTCCATGAACTTCTCACTGTCTTTAAAGAATAAGCGGCTCCCTCTATGTACTTCAGTTAAAATGCCTTCTGCATAGCTAGTGATTCCTTCACTTTTCCTGACCCAATTTCAAGAATACACCAAACGAAAATGCAGAACGGAAGCTGCTTTGCACTCTCAGTGCAGTTCACTTTAGAACACTTCAGTTGTGATAATTACAAATCTGAAGTTATACTGGAAAAATTACTAAAGGTAAAGCTACTCAAACATAAAATTTTGCTCACAAATGCCTTCAATATTTTCCAGAAAACTATCTGAAATCTCTAAAAGAGTTCTAGCACTCTTTAAATCATTTCAGAGCCCTTGCTATCAGAGCAAATAAAAGGTATGAATACTAACTGCAGTATCAATGTTACATTTTTCAAATACATTTTTAAAAATGTGTCTAGCAAGGTAGTTTCTTAACAGCTATTCACATTTGAGCCGCGCCAGTATTAGCTACATTCTGATACTTCCACAGAACCATGTAACAACCCCATTGGCACAGCACCGCTTCAAAGATTTTAGCTGCATTGCACCAGTGAAATTGGGTTACTATAGGCTAAGCAGAATTAAAGTTTTCTTTTACCGCCTTCTGGAAACTATGAAGGATAATTCACGAATGCATAGTCATAACTGAAAGCTGGGCAACTCACAAAGTAATCTGTAAATTTTACCACCATTTTGATGTGACACCAAAAATGTTAATAAAAGCTGAGCCATGCTGATGTACTATAGGAGACTGTTAAAAAATTGTTTACAGACACAAAATGCAGCCTGTGCCTGTCAAAACAGTTTTTCATATCAGTGACTTTCTTTAACACATAACTGTTCAGCTTATTACTTTCTGTAACCAGATCCTTACTGCCATCCAGAGTTCGTATCTACCAGAAAGTGGTTTAGACCCTCAAATTTGAGGTATGTCTCCAAAGGGGTAAATAAATTGACTGCCCAGAAATTAGGAAGGTAGTATCAGGTTGCTCATCATACCTTCTGTCCTGCAATAACAACACGATCTCCCAGTTTCAGGCCAAGCGATAAAAGCATGGCCTTGCCTGTGACATGATCATAGTTTGGAATCATGGCTTTTGAGATGTCACATGAGAGAGGCACTGCATCCAGCAATATCTGCTTGATTTCTTTTGCACTGGCTGCTGCATCTGCCATTTCCAGTGGCATATCTACTGGATCAGGAACCACATCTGCTGGAATCTGCCCTTTGTCATTCTGTAGAAACATAACATAGCACAGGATTTAACGTTGTGGCAAGATAAACCTGATTAGGCAAAACCATAGTAGTTTACGAAGTTCATTAGATATTTTTCCTATAATATAAACAACTATAAAAGCATCCACGTTTTCAAAGAAGGATGCCAAACATCCTTAGATACATAAACTAGCATTTACAGTAACTTATTTTCAAGAGTGCAAAGTTATCAAAATTTTTAATCTAAAGATCATTATTAGTACTCAGAACACATGAAAAACACACCTGTATATATCTGTGTACCTGAACACAGATTTAGAAAAGTAAGCAAGAATTCTGGTCTGTAATACCAATATTGTAATGTTAATACTTCCCAAAGAATTTATCTTTACCCAGTGTATAGTTTAGTCCTTGGTGAGGCTTATTCCAAATGTAAGAGAATTTAAATAATATATATTGCATGCATAGCATCCACAAAGTTGATGTCTCATATATATAGTTGAATAAAGCTGTTCAGGACGAGAGGAAATGGCCTCAAGTTGCGCCAAGGAAGGTTTAGATTGGACATTAGGAAAAATTTCTTTACTGAAAGAGTGGTCAGGCCTTGGAACAGGCTGCCCAGGGAAGTGGTTGAGTCACCGTCCCTGGAAGTATTTAAAAGACGTGTAGATGAGGCCCTTAGGGACATGGTTTAGTGGGCATGGTGGTGTTGGGTTGACGTTTGGACACGATGATCTTAGAGGTCTTTTCCAACCTGTATGATTCTATGATTCTATGATTCTATACAGACTATTGCATCAGAGATGAATTAAGGACAGAGTCCTTTCCAAACACTTCCCATTCCCAGAGAGCAGCGACTGTGATTCCCCATATGTCCCGTGTGACGCTCGCCCTAGGCCAGAGTTGTTGGAGTACCAGCTCACCTGGAGTTAACCTTAACTCGAGGCCAGCTGGCCAGTCAGCAAGTACACTGTTGGGCTGTCAGGCTGCTGCAACGGCAAGTTCTACCTACGCTTTCTTCAGCAAAGGCATTAGCAATGGATCCTCACCTACCTGCCAATTTTCACAAAGTCTGTGGAAACATAATTATCTCAGTCTTCCAAATTTGTCTCAACTGAGCCCCTGGACTCAGAAATTACCAAAAGCTCAAAGAGGGAATGATGCAGAGCAAGATTGTATTTGCTTTGTTTTCTTAAAAAAACAGGCTAAAAGCTCAACCTTTCCTGACCCCCGTATAAATCTCCCTGTCTCAACCCTGGAAAACTATAATCCTTACTCAGCATTTACACTCTGCTGTCCTCATATAAGCAAACTTTACGCACTGTTTCTGGTCAGAACTTTATTGTGGGATTGAAGAATTAAACAGCTACCGTTTCTTAAAAATCTACAGTCATTCTGTAAGTAAAAGGTCAGCCCCATTCAAGTCACATCTTAAAAACAGGATATAGCAGGGAGTTTATTTTGAGATTTTAGTCATCACATCAGCGATTGTTTCGGTCAGATCAGTCCTGCAATTCAGCCCACCAGCTGCCCTGCAAATCTTCGTGTCAACACAAGGTAGGGGCAGAGCAGAGGCAAGAAGGCAAAAGTGGGCAGAGTGGCACAGGATTGTTTTTCCCAAGGGCAGAGCCACCTTTTGCCAGCTCAGAATGCTTGTAACTACAAAGCAGTATGCCCCGTGACAACAGACTCTTAAACATACAGCTGCCATAGAACTTTAAACATGTACATGTACACTAAATAACGAGACAAAGAAGAAAAACAGGGTTTTTAAAGAGATCTAGATTGAATATCATGAAGAACTGTACAAACAATCATGTTCCAGAAGATTTCACACCATCAGTGATACATCATAAAATAATGACTTTTGAGTACCCTTAAAACAATTATAATTTCTCATTAAAAAAAAACCTAAATTTGAAAATGGAGAACTGAGATACTGCCCATGCTAAAAAAAAAAAGAACCACAAATACAACCAAAACAAAAAACCCCAAACAAAAAAAACAAAACCCCCAAAAAAAAACAATCAAAACCCAAGACCTGTGGCTAGACACATATAGCAGCACTTTACACTACAACTCAGGCCTATTATTTGGCTAGTAAGCAGAGCAGTTAATGTTTCTTCATTATCAGTTACTTATGCTACGACTAAGTTTACTGCTAAGCAATACGCTGCATTTCTGGAGGTCACAGATTACACTCCTGTATTTCTGAAAAGATCCACCACTGCCATGACAACTGTTGCAAGACAGAAAGGAGTATTAACAAATGAAAGTTCAAGCAACAAATAGGAGAACATCATGAAAGCTATTTGAACTAATGAACTAGACTGTGACACAAAACCACAAACTTCAACACACAAGTATGACAAAGCATACAAAATCATCCACCACAAGTTATAAATAATTTTTCTGAGGCACTATCCCTCCATGTAACACATTTTTAGCTAACCAAAATCCTGGACAGACTGTTCAATTTTTCCAGGTACTTTTTTCACCTTTTGGTGAATCTACAACCTAACTCCTTACCCTAAAGGCAGGATTTGCTCCATGTTCCAGTAAACACTTGACAGCTCCTGTACATAGGTTAAATGCAGCAATATGCAAAGCTGTTCCAAAATCAAAATCACTACAGGTGGCATCCACATCTGCAATTAAACATCACATGTGAGGTATGTAAGTCTGTTATGTGAACATTTCACCCTACAGATTCCTTGAGAGGACATTCATTTTTACAGTTTATGTTAACATTTATACAGAGAGACCATTATTTATGTACTAAATGCGTATGAGAAGTAATTCTACATAGAATATCAACGTTATCTGCATCTGTTTATTCATACCATGAACCAGTCTGGAAGATGAGCATTTACTTTCATTCATTTTATAATACTGATGACTTAACTGCAAAATTGTTGCCATTCAGGATGCCCAATCTACTGTGTTAAGATTAACAAGTTAGTAACTTTAGGTTTGCGTGTAAATTAATGTTTCAGAAATGTTTATATTTTATTGCTTCTAGGTATTAAATGTTAAAAAGAGATGCATCTTCAATCAGTTGTTTTTCTTTGTGAGCACGTAGTGGGGCAAGGGAAAACTGATTATACCTCTGCTTTACCTTGATTTAATTACTAATGGCCAAGAATGAAGCAAGAGCTAGTGATTTTTATAATTTGTTTTCAAAGAATTGCACTCTGAAAGGTCTTCAACTGATAGTTTGGAAAATGGAGCACTGCATTTGACTAAAAGAGATTTTGCATAATATGTATTTCCATCAGTTGTTCCCGATACATCTTTCAATCTGCTATGAAGTTATTACTGCTCTAGAACATTGGAGTTTTAATGTCTATTTAGCCTTTGGCTCCTCTCCTAAACTATACAAGAGAGATGTCAGTTTAAGTCAGTTATGTATATGACTGTTAGTTAAAAATGCCAGCTGATTTAATACACAAACCAAAAGCCAACAAGTATTAGCAATAATGTTCCAATTTGAAATACTGGTGAGGAACATAAAACTTTCCACCTCAGGGCTATACAGTCTCCTAGTATTTTCCAGTATCAGTCTCTGTCCCAAAAACCACTAGCCCTTCTCACAATGTGATAAACAAAGTTTATCCCAACCGTATCAACATCCTTATATAGTTATACTAAATTAATATTTTGGGGGCAAATAAAACATCAACATATATAGAAGATATATAAATATATATGTCTATATAGATATGTCAGCTTTATACATACTAATAAAGATTGACTCTGAATTTTATAAAGATCAAAGATAACGAATTGGGATCAAATTTTAACAGTTTTACAACTGCACTAATATGAATACAAACTTAGCTATTTTAAATTTAATTGGCACACGCATGAAAAAAGACTGCATTCACATGACGCAATCATAACGACAGCTACGTATGCAGATGTACCTTTTATAAATCAAATGTCAAAAGACCATTACCAGTTTAAACCTGAGTAGAAGCTGTGTAGTTGTATACAACCATTGAAACTTCCATGTTTAATAAGGCTATCAAGTAAGTATTTTCTGCACACACAGGAACCAATTTGCAGAAATACTGATCCCTAACGTCAGCTACTGAGTCAGCAACAGTTGTATGTACTATTTTAAAAAGTAACTAACATGTAGATTTTTTTTTTTTAATTAGACTAGTGTGACTTCCTCAGACTTAAAAGCTTCATGCTTGGAGTTTTTAAACACTGCTTTCTTACAGCTTTTTTTTAGGCCTAAGTTGGCACAGTACAGATGATAAAAAGAAACACATATATATCAAATGTTACCCAGTAACTACCCCCAAACTATCTAGGGGAAATTAATATGCAGTAATGGTCTGCATTAGCAAGCCATGCAGGTTACAGTCATTGTCTAATGGTACCACATGACATTTCTAATTCTTAAGCCTTTATCAATTTTTATGTTTAAAATCTATGTCTGAAAATCTAAGATCAAACTAGCTCTTTGCTCTAACAATTGAGGAGTAAATCTGTATAAAGAATTTAACTGCAGAGCGTCATAAAGGAAATAGTTTAGCTGTAAATCAAAAGGAAACATCTGTGGTACTGGCTGTTTCACAATGGGTGTCTCAGAGTCAGTATACCACTGTCCTGAAAAGTTATTTATACATTAACAATCATTTTTTCTCTAGTTCAGTACGGATCCATCCAAGGCATATTTGCCTTCAATGTACATCCTCCCTTCTCTGCAAACTGCCTGACCAAGTATGGAGCTAAGATTATTCTTTCTATTAATTCAGACCATCCATTGTTTTCATGTCACAGGGCAAATAATTTCATACATTTTCTGAGATAAAAAAAAAATCATCTGCTTATTGCCAACTGCCAAGGCATTTAACCAGAGTGGTTTCCTTGGAAATCTGAGCAAATTCCTACCCATTATGTAGGCACTGCACAGGAGAAGATGAGAACAACAAATGCAAATCAGGTCTGAAAGACGACCTAATCTGCTGATGCAAATTACGGAGACCGGACTATTGAAATGTGATGTGGACTTAACTACTGTGCAGTCTTATTTTGTCTTTTATTACCAACCTGAACTTCTTACCTCTTAAGCATGTCATACCAATAACAGCACTGTTTAACAATTACCTCCATGATGATTCAAGACGCGGTAAGCAAGCCTTGTGTACTCCAAAAACCTATCAGCTTTTCAGAATTTTGAGACAGTCTTTAGCTACAACTAGCTAAAAAAGGGCATTAATAATTTTGCAAAATGGCACAATCAGAAGGATATTCAGTAGAACAATTAACATTTTTACAATTTTAGTATTAAAATTGCTTACTGGTTTTGATATCCTGACCAAATTAGGAACAAATTTCTGTATTTCCATTTGCATTAGTATAAATAGGCCTCCAATTACCAACCCTTCATATTATCATTCCAAAAGGTACTATCTATTTATGCCAAACACTAAAGTCAAACTGTTCCTTACACATGACCTTCCAGATAGCCAAGAAGTGGGAAAAACGAACATGTCAAAGTTGCTTCAGTCACTAGTTCGCCACACAGCATTGCCAAATCCCCACTTCTCAATATTTAAGGAATCTTAAAAACCCTAAGAATTTGCCAGAATAGTTACATCTTTGGTTTTCTGCATACATTCTCTTAGTCCTCCACAACTTAGAATTAACCTGTTTGCTTTCCATTCTATTAGATACTTCTTTACCACCTTGTACAAAGCTCAAGTTTGAAAACCAGCAATGGAATCAGTGCATTAAACCACAAAAAAATAGGTTAAGAGAAAAATGAACCAATGAGGCTGACTAAAAGAATAAGAAATTGGAAATTATTTATGTATAATGGATAAACAAACTCCACACTTATCAACCACTACACACCAGTTCAGGGTTAACAGAATAACAAAATATGGACAACTACATGAAACGAAAGTAACAATGCCTACCTTTTGGCTTTGCATTTTTCAAAATAACGCTAATAAGTTCTGGAACATCGAAGTAGGCAGCATAATGCAAGGCATTCATATTTGTCCAACGGCTGCGTAAACTGCTATCAGCACCCAAATCAATAAGCTGCGTCGCAAATTTTACAGCAGTTTCAACATCCCCTGCAAGGTAAATTTTGTAAAATACGCATTAGAGATTTATTTGACCTAGAAAACATGCACGTGCTTATGTGTAACACATAACGCACATTAAACTCTTAAAGCTCACAGCAGAACAATTACTATACCTTTCTTTTTAGGACTAGGATGCAGAAATCTTTGCCTTTTATCATAAAGGCCTGAAATCTCTACTATAGTATATAATAACACTACCTGTTTATCTCTAATGTAAATAATTTGTCACCCATCAAAACCAGGGATTTTAGTATCTGATAGAAGAAAAAAAAATTACACGCCACAATGCTGAAGCTTATGTTAAAAGATCTGCCAACACCAGAAAAGCTAACCTATGCCAGACCCTACTCAGAAACTTAGTTCAAACTCAGAGGAGAACTGGGTTCGGGTCAACAAAAAAGTAGCACAACATAGAAAAGTTAAATATGTCTTATTTCCAGTACTTATGATCATAATAATGTAAAGATGATTGTTTTCTTCTGACATGATCAGGGTGAAAGAAAAAAGAAAAGAACAGCTAGTCACCTAAATATTCTAGTTTCACTGATGTAAGAAAACTGTTGATAGCTTAGTTTGCAACTTGCACCTCAATCTGAAACAGCCTTTGCTACATTAAATATATGTTTAAGCTGGTACTATTGTTTGCAATTCCTATACACTAACTCAACTTACTCCCAACTGCCACAGCCATAACTGCGCTACAGTTCCGTATCTTCCTTTCTGACGGCCACTAGAAGAGCCAAAACCAAGCCCCAAAAAAAGAAAAACCTACTGCAGGGAAAAATTCTATAATAGTCAGTGGGATTAGCCTTTGTGAATTAATTAGGTTTTTACATCTATAATGACATTTCTTTACTCACCAATACCATGAGCCCCTGATTTGCAAGTGTAATGCAAGAGAGTCATATCAGTCAGTCCATCTCTGTCATTCACATTGCAACCCCTTTTAATGATCTGAGAGACAAGTGGAAAACAAGCACGTTTTAGCTCTGGCATATCTCTGACATCAGTATTATTTAGTAAGTTATTTCAGATATATTGACTCCTGGACTCATTTCAATGGCTAATAACAAAGAAGCCTGCCAGAATAGACTGTAACTGCAGAACTGAGCAACATGCACAAATATAATAAATAGTATTATATGAATATCATTAACCTTCATCGTTCACAGATTTTAAAGCTTCTTTATATTATTACTTCTAACATACATTTCACATGTTGAAAAGTTAACTGCTTAACTGAACAATAGGAAAATGACATCATTTATGAACTCTCTCCCCTTGTTCTTTGATCTTTCAACAACCCCTCTTTCCCCCCCAAAACAAAGCCCCCAGTTACAATACAGTAGAAAGAATCTTTACTATACTTCCCCACCTGGCTAGAAAAGCCTGTAATCCAGAAGAAGAAAAATAAGAAAGTAGTATGGAATTACTAGAAACACGGTGTCTTCTGAAAGCAGCCTATCGCAGGTTGCAAAGAGATTTCAGTTCCTAACTCATTTTGTGCCTTGGAAGCATTGCCCTTAAGGTCAGGCTTCACTGTAACTTCGTGTGTTGGAGTTTATGATCACTGCTAAGTAGAAAACTGAAACACCAAGGTGAAGGGTTTGTAAACAACTGCTTTGAGAAGAAACATTTTTTCTACCATCTATCCAAATGTACTGAATTTTTACCCATCATTTTTCTCTTTCCAAATGAAAGCTGACAACATGTGGAACACAAGGCACTGATCAGTAACTACTTGTTAAAGGGCAGAAACTGTACCTGCGTTTATGATTAGTTCTGCTTCTGAATGAACTGTTTTTATTTGTTGTCAACACAGTATTTCCTTAACACTGAAAGGATTCAACAATCTTCATTTATACCTCACCTCATTCCCAATAATATCAATATTCTGCTGGACCTGTGGAACCCACTGCCTTAAGATAGCAAACAATTCAGAAACTGATGTTTTGGGGTTGAAAAGTATTTCTTGGCATGCCGCATCATTGGGATCGAAGAAGGAAAACTCTGTCAAAAAAAAGGAATCATTAGGTACAATAGTAAGTTTTAACATGCATCTAGTTTTTCAAACTCAGAGGCAAAGAACAGCAGAGAGAGTCACTTCACTACTAATCACATTGGAAAATCAGAATGTTGAATTAGAAAATTCAGAAAATTTTCTTTAACATCTGGTCTATTTTTCTTTTAATATAAGGTCTTGCTTATACTTCTGAAAAAAGCTTTGAATCAGCAACCAATACAATGGTACTTAAAGACTGATTTTAAGTTTAGGCAAGGACTAAGAGAAATGTGCAGTGATTATGCTAATAAGGGTTTACTCTTGCTTCAAGCCAGCCAAAGACTGCTGATTCTAAGCTGTTCCCAAGTACAGACAAGCCTCTTGATCTCTCAGTGATTAAATGCATACATGATTTCTCCATATGCTACAAAACATGTCTTCTCCTTCTTCTTCCATCACAAGTTACATAAAACATACCAAAATATAAACACATGCACAAATCAGGAAAGCATTCTATGGCCTCCATTATTTTCCAGATATTTCATGAATGTATCAATCCCAGCTGGTGGCAGCTGCAGGTAACAAACATCTTTAAAAATTAAGCCACCAAACCAAGATAAGAAAAAAAGATATATTTTTAAGATTTTAAGCTTCATATTGCTTCAGGCAATCCAAAGTACAGGTGTAAAAACCACCTTGTTATTAAAGTATGATATTTCATGTTACTTACAGGTGTATGTGTATGCATGTATATACGCATACTGTATTTTAAATTTGTGGAATTTCTTCCAACTCTGGAAAATCATATGAAAGTATCTGAATAGCAGCGGCTATTAGGAGAGGGAATGGAAGCAGAACCTACTGTCATCAGCAAATGACTGAATCGTGGAGGATACTGAACTTTTACCCCCGCTGCAGCTATCAGGGAGTGCCTTTTAACAAGGTTTCAAATAAATGTACAATGTCAGCTTGCATCAATCGCAGATACAAGGCTCTCAGAATAGACACACAGGTTAAGTAAAATAGAGCATCAGCCATCTGGGTGTATGACATGGTATAAGCTACCTCTGGATGAATCATCACAACCTTTCCTCAAAAAGAGCATACCACGCTTCTAGATTGCATTAACAGATAAAAGCACACATACGGAGCTCGCTTCCTGGCTATCTAGAGTTCCTCTAACTGCATTGCCTTGATTCAACAAGAATGAAAAAGGAGGAAAACTTCACTGATATTTAGCATGAATTTTTATTTGCACGTAGCATATATATATAAAAAAGCAAACTCCTTATCTCCCAGCACTACACAAAGTCTGCTTCTTACCTATGTCCCATGCATTGACACAGATCTACTGATTTATCTACTAATATTTAACTTCCGCGTAAACCACAGTTGATCTATTGCCGAAAGCTATGAAGTAAAGAGAAAACTAGCCAACAAGATTAATGATCTTACAGAACATGTGTGATTCTTACTTTACCAGGAACATTTCTAGCTACGAACTTGAACAAAATTATGTATCAGAAAACAACTATAATAGACCGTTACAATCAGCATGCTAGGATAAAAACCTGAGAATATATTAAGTATTAATAACAACCATAATAAGTGCTTAACAGGTGATCAGCTGTAGTGTTTGCAAACCAAATAAATGTTACAGAAAATCTGTTACAACAAAAAGTTCCGTGAAAGGATTACAATGGCATCTAGACACTTTAAAACATTACTTTCTCCACCTCTCTCTTTCCCATGCATTGATTACAGTGCTGAACTGTATTAAGGAAAAATAAATGCACTTACTGTAATGACCAAGAATCTTTGTTGTGGTTTAACCTTCTTTACCCAGATTCAGTAATATTACTGTTACACAGGTCACAGCGACCTCCTATAAAAGGAATTTTTTTTATTCAATGAGTAGGCATAGACCGAGTAGGAAAGATGGTAGTGATATTGTAGTGTTATTAAAGATACCACAAGACAACAATGTTTAAAGAAGGACGAATAGAAAATTTTTCTAAGGGATAAGAAAGCATAATGGAATAAATCATGGCAGTACTTGGAGTAGAATAGGACGGACAAGTTAAGAGAACAGGGCTAAACCACGTAAAGACACATGTTCATGTACTAAAACATACCGTATAGAACTGCTAAATTTCCAACCTGTGCTAACTCATCAAATAGGTCTCAAGAGTGCTGAGTCTGCCAAAGACAGAACATTACATGTATTTATTTTTCCTGAACACAGTTGATTGCTGTAATCAATGCATGGGAAAAACAGCGGTGGAGGCAGTAATTTTTAAGGTATATAGATGCTATTAACATCTTCTGCAATATTCAAAGGCATTGTAATTGTAGTCATCTATGAAGATCCTCACCTACAGTGACATTTTAATATATTATATAACCTGTTTAAAATATTATTATAATTTATACATGTGAAGACCATTCAACATTATTTCAAAAGCTGATCACCAATACTTGCTATAATTTTCTAACACTCATTTCACAGTTCTTACCCCCACAAACATCTACGCTTCCAACAGAAATATCCCCCTATAGTCTATTGTTTACATACTGAAAGCACGAGAAAAAGTATAACTCCGGAGGTTTTAAATGTGATGTAGATGCTTAACTACACTTAATTACTGCAATTTTACATCTTAACACAATATCCAGTTCTACATTGAGATGTAAAAAACCTACAAACATCTGACCACACACACACAAAAGAAACAGTAAGAAGGAAAAGATATTATCATTTAAAATGTATGCAATAAGAAAAATAGAAAAAGCATGGGTCTTCATCTTCCATTTCCTTTAGAAAATAATAGAGAATTCATTTAACAAGCAGTAAACTTTTTCTGAAAAGAAGGAATAAATTAAGAGTTGATAGCTTTTCTTAAAATTTATTACTCAAATTTATTTCTGCTGATCACAAATTCATTTTCTGTTAAAAGTACATACCACAGTCTGAAGGCATTGGTGCAGCAGCAACAGAAAAAGTAACAGATATTTCAGAGTTTGGGAATAAGAACCGTTCTCTTTCAATGAGGGAATCTCCTTCTAAGGAAGGTTCTGGAAGATCCTCTATGGTCATCTTCCAGAAAGCCACTTTAGGAGGAAAAAAATGAACAAATAACCTCATTAGAAATACTTTGGATTAGTTCTATCGTAGTAAGATACAATGTGCAATGACACTAAAATCTTTCCTTTTTGCAAATATAAACTAGTACTACCATTACATTTTTACAAACGAATAAAGTTAATTAGTAAAAGCTAGTAGAGTATGGTGTAAAGGATAGCCGACTTCTAGTTTTGATTTCATCATTAACTTGCATGTTATTAATGGAAAACATATTTCTCCCCAGTTTTCCACTTGAGCAGTAATGAAAATAATAATGCTATAATTAGCAACCACACAGTGACGATGAATGGATTAGTGTGTTTTACAGCTTCATGAAAATGTGAAGCATCAAATACCTGTCCTCATACTCTGCATGCATATTCCTTTCCTTCACCGTGAGCAAGAACGTGTTACCAGCTACCGCTTTCTCCTCTCTTAAAATTCTCGGCACTTTAATCTTCCCACACAAAGCTGCAGACAATTCACCACCGAGTGATTCACTCCTGGACTCATGATTCCGTATCAACTCCTTTCCCAGCTTCTCCCCTCTATGTTTTAAAATAGCATACTTACCACAGTGTTGTAATCTCCACCCGGGTGTTGTCTCCAGTCAACTTTTCAGGCCTTAGAGCAACCCTAGGAGAGAGAAGAAAGATTAAATGGCTGTACAGTTATAGTGACGTTTTCTAACCACCAGGCCAAGTTACATTCTAGTTACAGTTCACACGCTAAGATCAGAGGAGACCTGGCTATCACTTGTTAGACATCTACTCGGCCAAATTCAGTAACAAGTGACAAAAAACATTATTCTTATATTATTCTTAATAGAAACAGGCATTATTGCACTATTGGAGACTACATCTTACAGTTGAAAAACTGAAATTCTGTATCTTGAATTTACATGGTTAAATACTCAGGGTAAAAGCAGCGCTTCTACTAAACAACCTAAATTTTTATTCTGGAGATTGCTATACAGTGCTTCTTACTCAGGAATTTGTTTTGCCAGTTTGCTTGACTGAAAGAATTCATGGAGCTTCAAGGCATGTTTGTTTTTATTACATTTAATCTATACACGAGTAAACAGGAAAAATAAAAAAAGCAGTCTGTTTCTGAGACTTATTTTGATTTTTGTATCTTACACACAAGCAGCTATGTGAATAGACTTATTCTAGTATTTCCCCAAATAAATTTGTCACACTATTTGGGAACATCACATAATCTACACTTGAATATAAAAGGCATTTTAGCAGTGGATTACAGGTGCTGATCTTGAAGTAAATAAACGAAAACCTCCTCTTCTTGCACACCATGCACAGTTCCCCCTGTCCTCAACTTGGAAATGAGGCCCACGTGAAAAATGCTTATTTTTCTCCAACTAGTTTATTTCCTCAGTCTTATGCAGCTGTACAAACGCATGTGCTGGCACAAAGGGAAGATCAAGAAGGAGGCCACTGGGAAGGGCAGGACAATTTCTTCCCACAGCATTATCAAATTGCATTGGCTTAAGCATTCTTAGATTCAATGAGGCCAAAAATATCGTTAATTATTTCAATTATTACTTCCATCCAGTAAGGAAAAGTTAAGAGTTTACATTTTGAATGGCTTTATAGTCTTCATAAACATGACAGCAACGGCTTTCTTGTATGAGGGACTAGAAAGTCTCTTAAGCTGCAAGTCACTAATTAAATCTCTTTTGTAGGGCAACAGTGAAATAAATTTGCTGATATTTGTTCAGAGACAGTGGCAAAACAAAACAAAGCAAAGCTTTGTAAAACACATGAATCCACAACAGTTTTTGCACAGGTAGCACATCAGACACTCTCACACAATGCACAAAGGAACAAGTAATATGCATGAGTACAGAAGAGATGATAGCTGAACCTGTTAAGTTAGAAAAAGACAGGAAAGGAATTATAAGCTTTTTGCACAGCGCTGCCAGTACAACACTAAGAAAACAAAAGAAACACAATGAAAAGTAGCCAGACCTGATTGAGCAGATGGTAACAGGAAGAGGTGAGTACAAGTACGATGACAAAAGTTGCTGGAACTAGAAATCAACGGACACACTTGAAAGTTAATACAAAAAAGACTGTTTATTGCACACAGGGAGCAGACCAAATAGTACAGAATCTGTGCGTTTGCAAGTATCCAGGGTATCTTTTACTCTGAGGGGTCAGAGGGCAGAATACAATCTGTCACACGAGTGAAAAGAATTCAGCACATGAACTACCAAAGCAAAGCAGGCAGGGAAACAACCCATGTTGCTGGGCAGGTGACATGAAGACCCAAGTGCTACAATGCGTGCGCCGACACAACTCCGTAAAGAACGGCTTCACATGTTTCCACTAGTGCCAACACCCCCTGACCTAAGCGTGCACACCCTTACACCGTGGGATTTTAATTTGGATCTAGAAATATATCACCATGTCATGACACAGTACATGCAATGTCAAGGCAACAACATATTCTGCACCCATGACTCCCTCCAGAGACTGCTAGCTTAGGTATAAGAACATCACAACCAGCTAACGTCATACACACATACCTGGAAACGCAAGAAGAAAGCAAAAGGTTGAAAACTATTTCAAAGAAAGGGAAAAGACAAACAGACATTGTCCTCATAATGACTTCTGTTCTGAGCAAAAACCCAATGGCCTGAGGTATTAATAATATCCAAGACATACAGACTCAGGTGGGAAGTCCTGGTGAAATGGAATGGAAGGTCTTCCAGAAGAGCAATGATTTCCCTACATTAGTAAGATGAGTTTAGACAGACAGAAAGAAACGGTCAGAGAGATTCAATGAAGGACAGAATTTCCCTGTTCACAGCATTGCCTAACTACTACTAAGTGTAGTTTAGCACAGCAGAGAGTACCATACTTACTATTTGCCAGCCATATGTTCTTCTAACTGAATTAAATCTGAAAATGAAAAATAGAAATATCATTGGAAAAAAAGATAAGAAAACTTGAAAGGGTCATCAGATGCACACGCACCTATGTTGACAAGATTGAAGAGCAACTACAGGTTTCCTGATATCCACACATTACACAGAAGTGCGTGGTACCTCTGCATATTAAAAAAGAAAAAAAAAAGTTGTATAATACAGGATCCAACTTTTTCACATACTCCAGATTTTGTAATTTGCAATTTGTGTTAAAGCACAAATACAAAGTTTTCTTGCAAGTGCTATAAAAAACTTGCAAATGCTAAAGCACTTCAAGGGATAAAATACAGTTGTGCTAGGGCTTTGATAGCAGAACTTGCCACAAACGTGATGCTATTTTTGACAATAACCGTGTATGATGGATGACTTATCGTGTACTTATATGTGCTCAAGACGAAAAATTAAGCTCCGAGAACAAGACTCTTGCACATACACCACCTGCTTGCTCCGTAAAATTTACAGCCCGAGTGGCAGACATGTTACGTGTATATAGGTAGGCTCAAGACTGGTTTTTCAACTGGTGCGCTCTTGCAACACGGCACTTCGTTCTGAGAAGCTGGAAGTTTAAGAGAGTTCAGGTTTCAGAGCTGTCCAGGTTGGCTCTGCTCGTTCAAAGCTTCCTCCCCCAGCAGAAAGCCAGGCACCGCTCAGATGCGGTCGCGGGCCGGTTCTCAGAGTGAGCCCCGCGGCAGCCGGAGGGGCTTCCCGGCCGCGGCAGCCGCCGCCGCGGGCTGGGGCTGGCGGTAACACCTCACCGAGCCGCGGCCGCCCCGCGAGGCCACCGCACCTCACCGCCCCCCCGCTGCCCACACGGTGCTCCCGCCTTGCCGCCCGGCCCCACGCAACCCCGGCCCGTCGGGCGGACCCACGGCCCCGTCAGGCGCGCGTGTGCCCGCAGCTGGGGGCGGGGGGCGGCATCGCTGCGCCGCGCGGCGGGAGCCAGGGCCGGCCGCGGCCCGCCCGCTGCGGCGGCCCCCGCGCCGCCACCCCGCCCCCACCCCGCGCGGAGGGAGGGCGGGAGAGCAGCGGGAGGCCGCCGGTCGCCGTCCCGCTCCCCTGCGGGAGGTGCGGGGACGCGGCTGCCCCCCCGCCCCAAGTCCTACCTGCTCTCCGCGGGGAGGGGCGCGCCCGCCCGGAGCTGAGGGAGCCGAGCGAGGCCCCGGCCCCGCGCTCGCCCCGCCCCCGCGCAGCCACCGCCCCGCCCCTCCCCGCCCACCGGCCTATCGGCGGCCAGCACCGCCCCTCTCGCCCGCCGGGCCCTGGCGGCGCCCCTGCCGCAGGCGGCCGGGGCCTGTCCCTGTCCTGTGAGCGGGCAGCGCGGTGCGGGGTAGGCAGGGCCGGGCGGCTCCTCTGCCCGGAACGTCGGGCGGGGCGGTTCAGGTAATTCCGGAGCAGTTACAAAACAGACAGCGCTGAGGTACAAGGAGGTGCGAGGCAGGCGTTACTGCCGGGGGCGCAGCCTCCAGGTGGGTGCGGGCCTGCAAACCGGCCAGGGCGGCGCAGGCAGGGGCAGGGTCTGCCAAGCTTCGTCCGCCGCCACCCTGCACCCGTACCGCAGCAGCGACCGCCCTGACCGGCGCTTAGAAATAAAGTCAAGGGAAAACGAAAGGCCAGCGAACCGCAGGACAGGCAGCTTTGGTCCGTGGATGAGCAGGGAAATAATCCCGATGCTCCACGCTGCTGAGGCAGCCGAAGGAAAATAGGGATAGGAGGTCTGGCCGGGGGGGGAAGATGGGGAGCAGAGGGGCGGCGGCTGCACAGTGCTTCTGAACCGAGGAGTGCGGGTGCCAAGTAGTCATGAATGCTTAACGCCATAAAATGTTTATGCACCAGCAGCTGCGTGAAGGGACTAGCTTAAGGTCACACATAATCAGTGGTAGATTTAAGCACAGAACCCAGAAATCTGGACTTTCCAGTTGTTTTAGTAACCAACTGGAGGAGCGAAAGTAGCAACTTCCAAGACGGCCTTTCAGGGGGTGCTTATCCAGTGCTGTAAACCCAATAAGGATCTAAATCCCAAAATTGGTAATCTCTTAAGAAACCTATGCAGTGGTAAACCCATTTTCATACGGCTTGAGCCCAGGCTACTTGAGGGGGATTTGACCTGGATAAAAACTCAGACAAGTCCTGCGATATTGTTATGCTCAATGTGGATCACTGTTAAGTAAATATAACTGTTTATAATTAGATTTTTTTTGTTGTTTTTCCAGTCATAATATTAATGGAGGGTTGGGGAGGCAGGACAAATAATGTGAATGACAAGTGGAAATTACCTCAAGTGAAGTACTGGAAAAGTCAAGAGCTGTAAGTGCTCTCAGATCCCAGAAACTTGAAAACTGAAAGAAGTGGAACATGGAGTTGCAGTTGTGATAGTAAATGTGATACCAGATGGCTAGAGAAAAGCTAAGATAATTCTTCCATTTCTTAGAAATGTTCCATACTTTGGAAAAGGCAAAGAAAAACAGTAGTCCAGGAAAATGCAGGCCTGCTATTTTCACCTCAAGGTACTTTAGAAAAAGAGTTTAAATTATAACCAAAGACATGGATGTAAGCGAGATCAAATGTGAGCTTGGTATTAGCAGTTGATGTCTGCCTTTTTTGAGATGCTTGATATTCTGGGCAAGGGAAATGTTTTATGGCTGATACTGAATAATGGACTTTAGTGAAATGGAAATTCTTAGCAATTCTGGAAAAGACTAGAATTTAGGAGAATGTCAGTGGAGGTAAAGCGCAAGCACAGGGGGAAACAGTGTTGAGAAGAGTTGAATGGAAAGTACTGGGCTGAGGGAGGTTACCGATGACATCCTGGGATATTATTCTTGGAACTAATCTTTGTTTCATATTTTCCTTTAATGATTTTGGCAGAAAAAACAGCAAACTAATGAGACAAAAAAAAATGGAAAGAATTGCTGTAAAAAAGGAAAGAACTAATAAGATTGATATACAGGATCATCATATGGAAGTGACTGAGGAAGAGAAAGATGCGATTGTATTGACAGCTACTCAATGAGCATCATTACCAATATGATGCAAGGCATAAAAAGCAAACACTTATCTTAGGATGTGTAACTGGAGAGTTGTGGCAGGAAAGTGTTCATGCCAGCAGGTTCTGCCATCTCCTTGGGAAATTACACGCGATTCTGACCACCCTTCTCCAGTGAGAGGCAGCTAATCTAGCATGCCCAGAGATTATTTGCTAGCAGAGTCAAGGAAAAGAACAGTCTGTTTTAGGAGATTACCAGAGCATGGCTTGTTTAATGCAGCAGAATGAAAGCTGAGACAGAGGGTATGATTGCCATCTGCCATAAACCATGGAAAATGGTGTGTGAATTCAAAAGTAATGTTGAATATGAAGATAAAACTGTGTGTGAATACTTTTGTGCTAGAAAATGAAAGCAAGCACCTAACAAAGCTTCTCAGGTTCTAGAACATCTGGTTGGAGCAGTAAAGGCAAAAAACCCAAACATTTTAGCTCAGAGTGAATTCTGTGACTTAGTGCTGCAACCGCAAAGGAGACTAGACACCATTGCCTGACAAAACCAACCCCTGCTTGTCCTGACTTCCACCCCTGGGCCCTGCAATGGAAATTAAAAAAAAAAAAAAAATCTTTAAACCTCATTCTGTACCTTTTCACAATACCTTTTTCAGCCACTCCTACATGCCAGGATACGAGTCTAAATGCAAGTCTGTTCAGCCTATCCTGTCTGACTCATTCGGTGCTGCCATGGGCAGCAAAGTTGCTGAGCACCTGGAGAACTCAAAACAATGGGCTGCAGCTGACCACCTCGGGAGGAAGACGGGGAAACAATGCTTGTGAGCAACAACCTTTTTTTCACTAAAATATTATTTCACTTCTTGTTTCTCCTCTGGACAGAAATAGGGCATTACTAACCAGTTCCTTCATCTTCACAAATTTACATGTCAGAGGAAAGGGATCATTTAAATGGCTTTGGAAGACATTGCAGCTTCAAGTAGAGCCACTCTAGAGTGAGGATTAGGGCAGCAGAGAGGTTCTGAAAGTGAGTGCACCTATGTACCACTTTCAGTGCGGCTTCAGGACAGCAACCGTGTTCAAAAGACGATGGATACTCCAGGAGCTACCCTCAGAGCTGGGTGTGAAACAAGGAAGCTGTGTATCCACCCACAGTCAGAACATTTCTCTCCTACAAAAAAGGCTACCTGTCATTGTCAGTCTTTCCAGCCCTGCCCATTATTTCCCGAGGGACACACCACCTTCCTCTCTCCAAGCATCAACCAGGGGCCCGCCATGTAAATTGCCCTTTCCAGTTTCTGCTAGGTGTGCCAACTCCTAGCTCCTCAGATCCCATCCACCGCTTCTGGATCCACAGCCTCAAGCCTAGCACTTCATCAGGAGCCACTCAGCTCCTCTCTCATTAGTGCCCAGGCAGTGAAAGGAGATCATCTTCTCTCCAGAGTAAATGCCTGCTCCACGCACACAAGCGTCAGAAGTTGCACTAGGACGGCTGCCGCAGCACACCATACTGCCGGGCAGCAGCTGCCGTGCTCCAGGCTACCCGTGGGTTTGACATGGTTTCACACAGCAAAGTTTACCAAACTTTGTGGTTTGAGACACTGCGAGAGGAAGGCAGGAGGAATGCTGTATTTATCTCAATTTTTAGGGAAACCCTGAGATGCTTAGGTGAGGGAATCCACTGGGAACTGGAAGAGGCATGAGGCTAAATAGCTGTTCTCTTTTCTAAAGCGTCCTGGGATATTTTTCAGGAATACGAATCACCTGGACCTCACTTCTAGATCCCAAATCAACACCACCACCTTCCACTAGAAGTTACAGAAGCCACTGCCTGCCTGTTGAATTGCCAGTCCCTTACCTGATAGAAACTTGCTTTCCTTGAAATTGCTCCACAACCACAAACCTGCTTCCACTTCCGAGAACTGATGTAACTACTGCCTAGGCTAATGGGACTGTCCCCTTCTAATTTTCTAGATCTGCATAACTCTTCAAATCTATACTTAAAGCTTTATGCTGTTTTCACACAATTCTTGGTCCTAACTCTTACCTTTTGGCAGTCATTGTCTTAACATTGAAACCAGCAGTGAATGTATTAGTTATGGCAGATAGCAAGCTTTTAAATACCTATGGATTTCTTAGCCAAGAGAAACTACGACCAAGTGACCAGAATACACATTCCAAAAAAATGGACAAATGTAAATATATCTCACAAAACTACTGCTGACCTCCAGTGGTGTTAAACTCATCCAATTTTTCTCGACTCCTTTGGGTTATCTGAGTGTACCAACAGCCCTGTGCAGGCAAACCCCCAATACTGACTCTCTTTAATTTTCTTCTTGTATTTCTTGCTCTGTTAATCCCTTTATAAAGTATTTTTGCTGGAGAAGGAAACTGGTTTCCTACCTGTTTTCAACAACTGTTTTTTCTTGTCCTGCTGCTGTTTAAAAAAAAAAAAAGGTTCTGCTTTTGCAAAACAGGTTTTTGAAAGCATTGAGTTCATATTTATTGTCTCATGCGATCAGTCTGAAGCAATTTACTTAGAAGTTAGAAATAAAAAAAGAGAAGGCATGAGTTGAGCTTCAGACAGCCAGTTCTGAAAAGTTTATCCCTGACCCAGAGTCAATATGAATTTTGCCTTTCACTTGCACCATCACCACTAATAAAGGCTCTGTATAGACTCACTGGTTTCATTTAATTCTTTGCAACTAGATTTCCTTCAAACCATGATATTCCTATTCCTTACAGTTGTCAACAAGTTTCCACAGGGGAAACAGGATGAAGCTTTGTAAGTATTTCTATTAGTGATTACAGAAAGGAGAGGATCAACTCCATCTCCCAGAACAGTGTCAGCTCTGTAGGAGATGCTGAAATAAAAAGCAGCAATTTCTTATTTACTTAGTGCTATCTAGGCCAACAGTATGAACAGCTCCCTGGTTATATTCAATTTGCTGATATAAAAGAAGAAAAAGCAGGTTTCTTTCACAGTAAAATAGTTCTTTAAAGTTGTTGTTATCACTGAAGCTCTTCGTAATTCCCCAGTGAGCAGAAATTCAGTATCCCCAGAAGTCATCCACAAATACAAACCTTAAATTTTTAAGACCCAATATGAGCATTTATGCACATTCCCATTTTAAATCCCGCAACCTCCAAAAGCAGTCCCTCATTATCATTTTTCCTTGTTTCTGTAATTTTTAAGCTTATGTTACTGGTTTTACACTGAAATTTCATACAGTTTTTAATCAACTGACTCTTCCTTCATAAGGCCCTGACATCCATCCCATGGTTACAGCATTGGTAACACCTCTGGGGTCTGAGTACCGCACATCTCCATCCAGGTTCAGGCCTTATTCTTGCCTTTTCTAAGGCATCTACAGTGCCACTTTCAGACCAGTCTTTCTAGTCTGACCAACTATGTCTGACAGGGTTTAAGTTTTTCACTTCAGGAGCGCTGCGTGACAAGGCAGCTCCCTCAAAATAAGAATACTGCCAATTTTAACAGTAGGAAGAAAGTATTTGAAAGGAAGAGCAAAGGCAGTTTACACACAATCCACATGCGAGGGAAAGCCTCCTTTAATCCTTAATTATATTATTTTTGGTGCTTTCCTAGGGTCTGTTCCTCAAACACACTTTTGCGTTCATCTGGCACACTTGTAAAATCGCTCAAGTCAGCAAGTTCACAGGTAACAACACTTGGGCATCTACTTGAACACGACCAACTGTTTCCTTTTCAACTTGTGTTCTGCAAACAGTAGCATTGTAAACCAAAATACATTACTATAGTAACTGCACTAGGAAGGACATCAACATACAGCAATCATAAATTACAGATTACAAATTCATCTAATCCCCTTACACTCAAAAATATTTCCTTGTCATTCTCCTCATCGATATTCTCTTCTACCACTGCTTTTTACCTAACTTACCCATTTTGTCTTCTGTTACCATGAGACAAAGCATTTTCCTTAGCATTTTCCATGAGGTAAAAGCATTTGGGTTTTTATAAAGTGCCTCACACATTCAAAGCAATGTATAACTACTTAGTAACAAGAATATTGATGAGGAAAATGCAGTTTCATAAGTGGCTGGAAACAGGTGCATCAAAGTTCCTGCTCTCTCACAGAAGCTAAAAAATTTGACGCAACATTAAATAGTCATATTGCATATACATGCAAACTGCAATTAAAGTTAGGATAAAACAGATGCCTTGTTAAAAACACATTTTCTATGACCCTGGATCTCTCTTCAAAAATAAATAAATAATAAACTGAATATTGGTTTAATGTTAATATTTAAAATATAAATGAGTACATAATAAATAATCATTTTTATGCAAGGATTTTGCATTTTTTTTAACCATGCATGTATTTCCTGCAAGATGTTAATCCATGGCCTGAAAATAACTAGAAAAAAAATAAACAAAAGTGACATGACTGTAAAATCAAAGGAAAAAGTGAAGAAAAAGAACTTCCCAAATACAACAAGCAACTCACATGGAGTTAATTGTCAAAATTCCCAGTGCGAACAATGGAACTGTTGGAGCTGCTTTTTGAAGAAAAGTCACAAGAGATTTTGTAGTACAAATATTAAGCAGCTACATAAAGATGTCTGTCAGCTCCCACTGTAAACAGAAGAGGAGCACTAAGGCTAGTTGCTTATCTACTGTGTTTACTGTGGAGGGCTATCGCATCCTGACGGTTAGGATCACTAGGATGAAGCAGCTGCCTAAATCTGCTCCGTTTCTCCACTTTGAACACATTAGATATGTACCTAAAAAGGAATGCAAAAGGAGCTGGGACCGTTGTGTGGAAACCACACCGTGGCGAGACACAGAAGCAGCCAGAGCTACATGACTTGCAAGAAGCAGAGCCAAGAAGTAATTACCTGATGGTTTCCAGAAAAGCACTGAGGGAAATGACTATGCCATCACGTATATTAAGTACAATTTAGGTGTTCTAGAAAAATTACTTTAGAGAAAGCACATAGAGTTTTAAAAATTTTTCTGGGAATCACTGTCATCCCTTGTCCCCTGTAAAACAAGGTAATTTTGCTGCCCCTGTTGAACAGAAAAAGAGATTTAAACAACAAGGCTACAGAGAATAATGACTTTCCATGCAGATATTCAGCTATTGCAGTCCAGCACCAAGGAATGAATCATGTAAGCAGTTCTTTAAAGTCTAAGAATGTTTTACAGGCTTGGCAGCATGCAAAGATTTTTGGGAATCAGACGAGATACCCGTGACCACGCAGTTAGAAATCACATTGCTAGAGAGAAGCTGTAGGCTTCTAGCCAGCGTTGGAGTTGGCCACTGTTGTCTGTAACCTTTGCGACACTGAGAAATGGCCACCTTCGGTAGAAAAGGTGTATCTGGAAATAAAAAGATGAAGCCATTTAGGCCCGTCTGAGTAATGGAAAGGGAAATTGGGGGGTGATTGCTATTATCACCCTCATCCACATACTGCCCTTCATAAATAAATACTTGGAAAAGATACCTTCTGCTTCATCCAATTCCTACTTTGGCTTCTTTAATTTCTCTTTCAGAGAGGAATTATTCTGTCCTGACCTCAGAAATGATTGAAACAACAGAAATTTCCAGAAATAGGTCTACATTTTTAATTTGTTAGCTTTTTTCCTTAGAGTTTTAACCCATAAAGTCTTGCCGTTAAGAGAACTAATCCCCAGCCAATGAAAAAGAAATAAAAGTAAGCAAGTCACTTTTGTGACTGCAAAGAACACATTCAAGTTTTATCCCAAGACACTCAGAGAAAGAAAAAAATGAATTTTCATTTAATTTTTTTTTTAATCTGAAATTCTACAGTTTAGATCCACTAGATGCAGACACCGTCTTAACAACATGTGCAAAACTTACTCTACAATTACTGTTATTGTGCAGTTCGGCTTTTCAGGTTGGGAAGCTATCTAGAAGAGAAGAAAAATACTTTCCAAGAATGATCACCTGAAGGGAAGAAAAAAATAAATATCTCATTTGGAAGCCTTAGAAGGAAAAAGTAAACAGCTTGTCACTTGCAAGTAGGGGAAAATTTTGAAGACCCTCAAGGCAGAACTCTAGCAGGCATCTCTAACCCATTTGATTTTGTGTCTTGTACTCTCCAGTGGATACGTACTCCGTCAAGGTCACCTTTCTCGTGGTTAAGGAGCATCTAGTGGCATTTATGCACCTCTTCAAATAGTTTCCCTTCAAAAAGGCTTTAAAATACAGTCTCTTCCTTTGGATCTCTGCATTCAATGTATGTTACATTTTTGCAACAAGGGAAAAAAGGAGGGACAGGTACCAAGTCCTTCTGCCTCCCAATACAGTGCAGAAAAAAATCTGCGTTTATAAATACAACACGGGTGCTGACTGGCTGGTGTATGCTTACCCTAATGAGCTTAAAATCTTATTTGTAGTGGACATCTGTCAAGACAGAAGTGAGGCACGCAAGTCCTCTTAATCCATTAGCTCTAAATCCAGCAGAGCTTTCACACTCCTTTTTTGAATTGAAGAAGAAAACCTGAGTGGGAACGTACAATGGGACAGTGCACAACTGCAAGAGAAGATCCTGGGCAGTAAGCACGTGAGATTTTGAGGCAAACAACAATGAAAACTGACCACAAAACTGGGATCGTGATGGAAAACTTGTGAGAAAAAGGCCAGTCTGCAGTTCAGGATGAAACAGTGAGTTTGATTCTTTGTTATATTTTGCCTAGTTCATCTGGATTTTTAATCAAAAATAAAGCCAAAGTCGGAGAAAGGATGGGCTGCACACCCTCTCACAGTGAGATTGCCAATACTATTGCAAGAAGTGGTCTTAAGGCTTTCAATAAACCCAAAAGTATTTTGCGTATTGATCCAGAAGATAAAGGAATCCCACTGCTTGTTAAAGGTTCATCTTGCTACAATATTGATGAATTCCACCAATATGGGATCCAGAGGAAAGACTACCTGAGAGCAAAGGAAGATAAACTATCAGAGCAGGACAAAAATGATAATTTGCAGTTATCTTCCAAGGCTCATTCAGATGCCCAGGTTTCCAAGGAAGACAAGAGAATTGAGAGGACAGCCACAGATGCTGAAGCTGTTATGTCCAAACTGATTGAGTCTCAAAAACATATCGCTGAGGCCATACAGATCAGAAAGCAAAGCTCCTGTGAATCAGAAGCGTCAGCTTTCATTTGGGATGACAAGAATGAAAGCAACGCAAAGCAAATCCCAAAGAAAGGAAAGAAGCAAAAAAATCATAAGCTGGCAAAGCAAGGTCGACCTAGCAAAATTAAGGAAAAGTCCATTTTGCCCCTGTGCGAGACAGAGAAAAAGGTAGATTTCCCAGAACTGCTTGTTAAGGCTCATCAGAGTGCATATGCCTACTTAAATCCCAACCTCTCCAAGTATGAAACTATGCTTCATATGGCCAACCAGGCTACCCAAACACAACTCTTCCTACAGCAGATGGTAAGCTTTCTCGTGCTTCGCTTTGATGAAATCAACCAGCTCTTGGAAGAAATTGCCAATGATGGGGAAAATCTTCTCAAAGACGTAGGTGGGAATCTGGCGTGGCCAGCAGAAAAAGGTGATTTGAAGGAGCATCCTGATCTTCTGCAACAACTACTGCAGTACACGATCAATAAAATGCAATTACTGAGTGGGACGCTGGCCTCCCTCACCTCCGGCGCCCTGCAGGAGACATGCAGCTACCTGCAGTCTGCTGCAAGCAACTTGGAAGAAAAACTGAAAGCAAAACAAAGCTTTGATGAGCGCCTGCTACGGACGGTAAGGCTGCTTGAAGCCTCAACAGTGGGATCATCTCAGTCCCACGGTGATGACAGGACTCTCTATTCTGAGGACAGTGGCATTGGCGTGGACAATGAATCCCTCAAAGAGTTCAGTGCTCTCAGCCAGCACGGAGGACCAGCAAGCTGTGATTCCTGTGCGCATGGACATCTGTCCCAAAAGCACGCCAGAACAGTGGAGCATGTGCGTGATGGGACAACGTCACCAGGCACAGCCGCATCCCATGACTGTGCACTTGAAAGGCATTTTAAAAATACATTTTATTCATCCATGCAGAGTAGGGAAGCGACTTCTTGTCAGGGTGGAGTACCAGAAGGCATTTCCACCATGCCCCAGTACGCAAGCTTGAGCAAAAGCCGTTCCTATAACTCCTTCCAGTCTGACTCTACTCAGGAAGGTGAACATTTCAAAATCTGTGAATCAACAGATTTTCCTGATGATGATGATGATGATGACGACGATGATGATGAAGGGAGCACCCTGGGGGAGGATGACGACAACACAAGTTTATCAGATATGGGGAAGGATGCCCTGCCAAGGAGGCCCCTGTCTTCGCCTGCGGTCACTGATAACACACAAAGGCAGTCCATCAAGAGAACGGAGAATGCAGAGACAGAGGAAATTATTCTGAAGATGAAAGATGCCATCAGTGAAAAAATCAAGTTTGTCCCAGCTAAATCCGGGTGTAAAGAATGGATAGAGGATGAGAGCGGAAGAGCAGTCCTAACAACAAGGCCCAGTACAGCAACGGGCAGCCAGAAAACCTTCGGGAAACAACGACGATCCAGGTCAGAGGAGTCCCTCAGAAGCCAGGCAGAGGACCCGACCCTCCTAGAGCTTCAGAGAACTCAAAAAGAGCTCAGCAAAAGGCTGGAAACATTTTATGGGAAGAAGGATACAGATAACAACCCGGAGCCTTGGAAATCAAGAACAGCACCTTATTTACAGGATGAGCAAGTTACAGCTAGGTCCTCTAGCAAACTGAAGGCGTGCCTCTCAAAAAATTTCAGCATCCTGCCTAACCAGGATAAAGTCCCTTTGTTCATGGTTGATCAAAATCCTGCCAACCAGCTGGATGAAAAAAGAGGCAGGAAGCCTTTAAGAGCTACTGTGCCCACCCAGGAGACATCAGGAGGCAAAGAAAAGGAGCCTTCTGGAACACAAATGCTCAGTGGCAGCAGCTGTGCCCCCCGACAGTCTGTCAAAAAGCTTATTGAAACATTCAGTCCTACTGATGATCTTGTAAAAGCCGCACCTTTAAGATCTTTAGGACCAATAAAGTGCATCAGAAAATTTGGACTTCCAGTCATTCCACCCACCATTCCCTTTCAGAGGGGCCTGGGACCTTTAAATCTTAAGCATCGTATTTCACCAGTAGAAGACACAAACCCTTCAAACACCAATGGAGTTTCTTCTAGCTTTCCAAATGCCTTTCTTCCTGCACCAGCTGCAGAATTAAGCAAGAAGGACACAAAGGAAGAGACTGATGAAGACATTGAGAACCTGCCACCACCACCACCTGAAATGTTAATGGACACTTCTTTTGACTTACATGAGCCTGAAGAAACTGTAAGAATAGAAGGAAACTCTTCAGAAGATGCCAAAAAGCCCGCCAAAACAGAATTTCATACTACTAAGAGAGCACAAGTTTCCCCAAAAATGAAAGCCTCCCTTCAGTCCATTGACTTATTGCCAAGTAAAAATATCAGCGGCCCCAGTGCGATCACTAATAAAGGTCTAAGGAATACTGGAGAAGGGGACGAGAAACTGCAGAGGTACTCTCTGGAGCTGAACCCTACCAACGTGCACATTCCTAGCCAGGAGGAGATATTGGCAACCCAGAGAAAAGAGGCTGCGGATTTGTACAAGCAAACCCATAAAATTATTCCTCTTCAAAATCCCAGTGGGGTTTCAAAACCATACAGCAACAGCTCAGAGAGCAAAGAGCCCAATTCACCTGCAACTTCAGTGCAATACCAGAAGCATGGTTCTCCCGATTTGCTCAGGAGAAACGAAAAAGGCTCAGCATTTGCCAGGAGGGTCTCCCCAACGAGAACTCCTCCTTCTTCTCCACCAACGGAGAAACGGATTTTCAGCCCCCCAACACACCACAGACACTCTCTGCAGGCTTTTAGCAACTCACAACCGAGCTCACCCACCATGCAGAGGAAACCCAGTCCCCCTACAAGTCCGAGGGTGCCCAGCCCACCCTTGCAGAAGAAGCTGCCTTCTCCACCACCCCAGCGAAAACCACTCAGCCCTCCCGCGGGTCACAAGCAAAGCTCGCCAACACCATACCGGCTGCTGGGCTCCCCAACCTACCGCCGGGATGCAAGCCCCCCTCCGTTCCCCACCGCCCCCTCCCCACCAACCTCCCCATCCCGCTCCTACAAGGGTCCCAGAGCTGGGCTGGATGCTGGAGACGAGCACCAGCTCTCCTCCTCCAAAAGGGGCAGCAACGTCCATTCGATATTCTGCCCGGCCACCTCTTCCTTATTCGAAGCCAGACCTCCACTGGTACCCACCAAACCCTCTGTGGAGGTGACCAGCCAGCCTGAAGCTTCACCGCTTTCCCAAAAGAGCAGTCTGCTTTTCCGGCAGCCCGGAGACCGGACCAGAAAGCTGTCCCTGAGCGCCGCCAATCCTCAGCCGTTCGTGAGGAGAAGCTTCTCTGACCGCCGACCAGGGGTCCAGTTTCGTCTTCCAGCTCCCGTAACAGCTGGCAGTGAACCTGCGCTTAACCAAGCAAGGTAAGAAACTTTCCACTTTAGGCCAAGGAAGCAGAAGTATAGCACTGTGTTGGCTTTCTAAACTCCTGATGGGAATTCAATGTCGTTAAGAGATTTCCCAGAAAAGTGCCCTGTTCATGTGCAGAACAGATGGCTGGGCAAAGATAACATTGTAGTTGGACTAGGTGATCAGTGTAGGACCCTTCCAACTGAAATGTTCTTTTCTATTCTCTTCTATTGTCTTGCCCCGGATTTCAGTAGACTACCAGTCTGAACAAAAGAAAGAGTTAACTTTCCATGGCTTGCTCAAGCCTTACACATCTGCTGTGACAGGCACCCCAGGGAAAATTCAGTGTTGGTTTCATGGCACAGAACTCCCCTTATTTGCGTGGGGGCTAAGGACATCCACATTTAATTCTTAAAAGCTCTGAAGTAACCCTCAGGTTATAAACATCTTTAAATAACCATGAGAAGGTAAACTTGTACCAAGAGGAAGGGTATCGTTCCTAACATCAGCCTCTAAGCCAGTAAACTGTTCAGCTGAAATCTGTATTAAAATGTTTCAAATCAGCTGGCAAGAATGACGGACAGATAATGTGTAGGCAAGGATCTGTATGGACGTAATTATAGCTTGAAATTTTGAGCTTCTCCTGTAGGCTTTCGGATCTAGGTGCTGATTTCAAGTCTGATGGGTCCACAGCCCAAGCCCAGTTTTCAAAGTGGAAAAACCTCCCATGGCTACTGGAGATTTATTGCTCTGAAAAAGTCAGTTTAAAGAAACTGAAGCATCAACACACGCCAATTGCATGTTTGCAACCATTGGTGGCCATTTTTAAAAAACCTGGGCTTAGCTTTAAATTTTCACTACCACTTAAAAAAAAAAAAAATCACAAAACCAGCCAGGAAACAGAAATGGGTATTTGGGAATACTCAAAGATCAGCGTAACAGCCTGGAAGTACAAAGTGTTGTTATTCTAGTTTCTTAGCATCTCAGGATGTTTAAGTCCATTAAGCTCTAAGCTACGCAAGAGGATTAAGACCCTTCTCAGGTAACATTTCCTCACGTGAGGAGTATTTTTACTCCTGCCACAGAACAACTGAAATCACGTGAATTGTCCCCACGAATAGGGATTGCAAGACCAACTTTAACAGGAGATAAAATTGCACTTGTAAGTGCACAAGCACTCCGTGCATTGCGAGCACAGGGACAGTTGCGGATACTGAATTCAGGTGTCCAGGCACTCCCTCCCCAAAGACAGAATAAGGACCAGGCTTCCCACACTGACAGTAGAGGAACGTGCTGAACAAAACATGCAAAAAACACTGGGAAATGCAAACCGTTTTGCATTCCCAGTTCTAATACTGCATTATATTCTGACATTTGAAGATTTCCTAAAAGTCCCGTATATTGTTGCTAGGTTTTTTGTTGTTGTTATGTACTGTGTGAAGTCAGCTTTGTCTACTCAGTGACTGCTAGCAGAAATAAATGTTTTCAAAAGAGACTTTATGTCAAGCCTTGCAAGGCAAAAGCCCTGGCAGTTTTATGGATCAATTTTAAAAACAGTCTATTATAAATTGTTAGCTAATTTATGCTTCAATGGGGTGTATTATCTTTCTATTGTAGTCTGTCAGAGCATAGAGAGTAATATAAAAAAACCACTGTAAATAAAATCATCCTTTTCATGCAAAAAAAATATATATCCTAGTGTTATAATATACAGCATTTTGGAAGAATGAAATATATCCTGAGCCAAATTCGGCTTACCATTTATACAAACGGACATCAAAAGTAGTCCTACTGAGTTAGTCCAAATTTATATAAATATAAGCAAAAGGGAAATTCAGCCCATTAATTACCACATGCAGTGATTTAAGATGCAATACACTTAAAATAAGCTGCCTGGAGTAAACTTTTACAGACCTTGCATTGAATGGCCTAATATGAATATCACAGCAAATGCGCCGACAGGCAGAGAAGGACCATTTTAGGAATCAGCACGTGGCAAAAGCTCTGAGAGCCCCTCACATCACTGCTGGTCACCTCCTCCCGCGGAGGACCAGAGCAGTTGCCACAGCTGTGAGCACCGCACAGATGCTGACCCCTGCTCTTACAGCAGATGCCATAACAGACAAACCACCACACTCTGATCCATCTTTCTCCTTCAAGTTCATTAAGCATCCAAGGTTTCCTCTGCTTTGCAATTCATTCAGCTGACAGAGGGAAATTTCAAAATGTCTCCCTAAACCAGATGTTATATACCTAAACCTCCTCATTCTGGCCATGTTTGTACCTGGTCTCAAATTCACAAGCTATTCCCACCCAGCTGTCAGTCTCCTTTCCTTCATTCCTTACCATGCTCTACGTCTCCTCTCCACATACAACAATGCCTTTTTTTTGTCTGTGTGTGGGTTTTGTGTGTTATTAGCAGCTTCAAGCACTAGTCACAGGAGGGAGGGGATACAGAGGCAAACCTGCAATAGCATCACTCTTTTATAGGTAAAACATTTTGAAAATCAGTGAGTTAGCCAGTTTCTCCCATGCTCCCAAACTCCGGGATATATCCCTCCACTTTTTCCATGCCCAATTAAAACATCCATTTGCTGAGAAACAGATTGCTAAAGAGAGGAGCAACGTGTTCCTCATCAGGCAGCTGAGTGCCCTCTCCCACCCACCCCATTTTAGCAGAAACACCAAAAAAAAAGAGGTGACTTCCATCTCATTTTGCTAGCTGGCATTGCCAAACGTCAGTGCTGTGCGCAGATTTGCGCGTCTCCTGCACACTCACTGCTCCCCTAGAAGGCAAAAAGTGCTCCTTTCCCAAGCACGTCTCCTGCCCATCCCATGCTCTAAGGAATAATCAGGACTTAAAACGTCGTTAGCCCTAACTAGGGCTGGAGTTAGAGCTTTTGTGTTTAGTCTAGGGTACCTGGACAAGAGTTTCAGGGCTCAAGTCAGTACAACTGGTTCCCATTTGGACAGCCTGTGGCTGGATAGACTGAGCTAACTTTGCTGGTTTCTAAGCTTGGTCGTTTGACAGCAATCAGCAGTTATTGGCATTTTATCAAGGCATAACACGTACAATTGTTCTGCCCATAGAAATCCTGTTAGTCTGTAATAGGATTTCTGTGTATGCAGTTAAACAAAACAATATTTCATTGAGAGTGCTAATATCCCAACAGGTAGAGCAGAGATAGAAGATTAAATGCTATTGCCTTTAAGATATTGTTCAAGGAGGGCTTGAGAATGGATTGGGTTGACTGAATCAGGCCCAGACCTTCTGCAATTGGGGGATATTTGAATCTGAGTTACTTTCATGACTGGTCACGTATCACAAATCTCTTCATTCAGCAGTTCAAATCATTAAAGTCCTAGCAGTCCGAATAGGAACATAACAGCTTGTCTGTAGTTGAAGGCTAATTCAGTTTAGCAATTTATGTACTTAAAATACAATAATGGTTCCCAGATAATTCTGGAATATTTCCTCATGTTGAGCTTAAACCACTTTAATTTGTTTCAGCAACACAGGGCACATTTCAGCACGAAGGCCCACGGCATGAGATATTCATGACTAGCTCCACTGCTATAATCAATCTTGATTCATAAAGTCCCTGTGCCCCTAGAGATTGCCAGCGCGACCTCAGGAACATCATTTACACATTCTGTGTCTCAGTTCTCCTGTCTCCAGAGTGGCAGATTTATACCACCAGAATACGCATCCCACGGCCACGTTGGCATATTTGAAATCACTGTAAGCACGCTAAGCAGATGCGTAACAGAGGTAAGACCTGTCCTCCAGCGGAGTCTGGAACAAGACTTTTCTCTCAAATCTGTCTCTATCTGCACGTGAACCCAGATTCATACTGATCCCCTGTTAAACATACGAAATGTTTGCTTCCCAAGAGAGTTTACGGGAGGGGACAGTACAGTGCATTTGGCATCACAAGAATAAAATCTGGATGGTGCACATAAAGAGCATATAAACAGGAGGAGACAGGGAATGACATAGTATCGTGCAGCATTTGTGCTTTGTGGGTTAACGTGGTCTAATCAGCCCTGTTTTAAAAAGTCACAATTCATTAGACTCTTAACTTAAGCATCTTTCCTTCTGCAGCTTGGAGGAGAGCCCTAGAAAAGCCGGCGACTCTTGGAACAGCCCTTGCGTCCCCGAAATCAAGGAGTCCAACAGATCCGCTTCCCACCCTGAGCTCTACGTCGTGGGCCAGGGGCTGCAGAGGGACTGACAGCAGAAGCACCCGCAAAGGCAGAGGCACGAGCAAGGCCGGCGGCCCCGGAGGGAGGAAGCAGCCTTACCCAAGCCTCCAAAACGTGGCTTCATTTTTTTCTCGCAAGGAAACGGTATGATGGCATTGCATTTAAAACCCAAGCTGGCCCCAACAACCTAAGGAAATATCAGCAGAGTGGTAGCCAGCTGCTTCTCCTTTGGATGGCATTTCACGGTTTAACTCCAAGATTTACATTGAGCGAAAGAAATACTTTGCAGTTGGGTGAGTCTGAGGCAAACTGATTCGGTAAAGACAGGTAGCCAAGTCCTTTGTTTCACTGTTTTGCTAAAGGAGTTAAAAAACTTTCAGAAATGATCATTATTTGACATGTTATTTATTCAAGAGGCACCACAGTTTCAGTTATGTAAAAAGCGGCTGTTGTGACATTTCCGGGGGCGCGGGGAGGTAAAATCCTGAACCAATTGAGTTTTATTGCAAAAACATCAATGGCTTCAGCAAAGCCACATCTTTACACTAGGTATTTATCAACATGCAGAGAGAGAATAAGGTCAAATACAAGTTAAAACAAAATAACCCCTTTTAAAGGAATAAAATTAGGGATCTTATTCCCTCAAAAAGGCTTTGATCTTCTAAATCACCTTTGATTATCATGTAATCTCATCACCTCTAGTTTCCAGGGTACAAGGCTTAATCCTGATTAGAGTAGTTTTGTAATAGCCCAATCAAACAACACTATAAATCCCGAGGCACCTAAGGACATGTATCCTTTTTTTTTTTTTTTTTTTAAGAGAAGAGAATGCTAGCATAGAGAATCACATTCTCCCCAAAACAAATTTATATTCTTTCTGATTTATGCAGTTTGAGGGGATTTATTGTAAATTCACTGAATAGTCTAGGCAGATTCTTGTTCATAAAAACACAAGTTATTTACAGTCGATTAATCCTAGGCTTTTACAGCACCCACTGGAATACAGTTTCAGAATTTACTGGATCTTGCTCACCTAACCAATTTATCATCACAATTAAGATGCAACTTTATGTAATTTTAATTAATTTAATTTGACATGTTTTCATATGCAACTTTAGTACAGAACAAGATCCAGAAAAAAAGCCATTTGTAGTCCTATTTTGATAGGAATAGTTTTAATTTTTCCTACAGTTTTCATGATGGTGGTATCTGGGCACTTCACCTTCACACAGTATTTTTAATCCTTCTTGCCCACCTTCATGATGGGGGAACTGAGCCTTGTCTTATGCTGTACAAGGGACCCCTTTGGATACTGAACTCCTGAGTTTTAGTCCAGTGCCTTAATCACAACCATCCTTCTTCAGTTATCTCAGTGCCATTTTATGACACAGACACGGGGAAACCTTAATTGTCATATTTAAGGTAAGGTATTGAATAGAAAGAAGTAACTCGCGGTGAATAGATGCTTTGGATCGTCAGGGGTTTGTGAGCTTGAGGTGGCAAAGCAGCCATAGCCATAGTGTACAGCTAGGAGATGTCAGCAGATCCACCTTGTAATCACACCGGCAGATGCACCATCCCATATTAAACTGGGAAATCACAAAGGAGGTACTGCAAAGATCATCAGCAGGGCAAACTCTGCAGGCCAATCTTCCCCCTCATCAGAAGTGTAGTTCTCTCCCAGCTGCATAAAGATCCAAATACATTTGCAGGCATTTTGTGTTTGCCTGTTCTGCTGGCAGTAACCACCCAGAATAGAAACAAACCAGAAACGTGACAGCAGAAAACCAGCACTTTGCATCCCTAAATGTAGCTTTCAAGATGAAAACGTAACAGAGTGGGAGGGCAGCTTCTGCACAGTTACTACAATCATTTTATCTCTTTATGGTTTCATGCTGAAATTTCCCAGCATCCATGGTGGGTGGTAAGAGAAAGTATTTATTTATATCCCTCAAGCGCCAAATTCTTCTGTGGTGTAGGAGCTACAGCAGCGCATCAAGCAACACTTCATTTCAGCAGTGAAGCTGGAAACCTCCTCACATGTGTGCTAGCTGGGCATGGAGTCAGCCAAAGCACCTTTCCCCAAAAACCAGGCTCCCCTGAAGACATGGTACATGAGCTGGCATCCTACCACAGCATCTCTCCCAGCTTTGACTAAGGCTGTGGTCATCGGGAGGCTCAATGGAAACACAACCCCACCTAAACGCTGCAGCTGCTGAAGGATTCTGATGCTGCCCTAAGGATGCTGCAGCAAACTGAGCGTTATATTCAAGAAACAGAGCTTCTCCAGGAGTGATCTACAAGTCTGTTGTCATGAACTCATGACGACATACGACTAACGGATTCTCTTCAGTACAGTTAATGTACAGGACTAATGCAAATAAGGTGTTTACCTTCAATTTGTATTGCAAGTATGAGATTAAGAGTAACTTAGTATGCAGGAAATGATGGTTTGGCTGGTCACCTTTTAAAAAAAAAAAGTTTTTTTTTTTTAACAGGTTTTTTGGACAACACTTCCATTTTTCATGAATACAACATTTCTGGAATATAATTGTTTTATAAGACCGTACTCAACTTTAAGATTTATTTTTTACTGATGTAAATAAATCAGAGTTTTTATATGCAAGGTATGAGTTTGATCTCTCTTACATTCTATATGCAACCAGCTTAAATCTTAGCCCAATGTTACACTATTGATTCCTTCCTTAGTGCACTAATTAGGTGCCCTGCGCTATAAAAAGTCCATTTGCTTCCTCCCCACCACAGCACACACCTGTCTTGTTTTATGTTTTACTGCTACATCAATTAATTTAGGTTGCATTTCCATTAAGCAAATATGTCTTTTTAGGCTACAAGATCCGTCCTGAACACTGACAGACCAGAGCGTAGGTGAGCTGTGCTTCCACCCTTCCCCTGCCCTGATTTAAGCTTGAGCTACCTGGCAGTTTTGTACTCGGTTCAGTCGAGCTCCCGCGTACAACCACAGCTAACTCGAGCACAGGGTAGTGGTTTTGTCCTAAGGGTTAAAACCAGAGTGCACCCGCTGCAGTGGAGTCTCATCGCAGAAGGGTCGAGCGCAGAGTGAAGCAGTATCAGTTTTCCAGCCAGGGCTTCGTAGCTGCGAAAGCAGCAGCTAGCAGCTCTGTGCTGCACTTCATCTGCGGACCTTTAACAAGCTGACAGCTGCCCTTGCTTCCTGTGACACTGTTCAAATCTCAAACCTTTAAAGGACTTGTCATTTCATACCCTCAGCTTCTGAAGATGACTAGAATACGAAAGCACTACACATACTCCAGTTACTTCTTTTGACTTCAAGAACTACCCCAGACATTAGCAATACAGTTGACAATACTATGCAGGTTACCAATAAAACCAGTATATTACAGTGTTTGCACTGCCACGCCTCTTAACATCCAAAGCGTTTCATAATCATTTATGAAGCTTTATCATTAAGAGGAATATTCAGAGAAGCTATGGCCTTTGCTATAGGTAGGAAGGAAAGAAATCACAGGACAGCTCTTACTGTCATGTCTCATCAGTAAGGAGCTGCCAACGTCTCCTGAAGAGAAATCCTTCTAGATTAGCAAATCATTAATCCTTCCACATCAGATACACTCAGTGCCATCATGACAACAGCATGTATAGATGCATGTTGCAGGTATGAACTTCAAACTGAGATTTTGATCTTCCTGGGCAAGATTCTGAAGGTTTCATAATGCTTGCAGTAGGGATTAGGGGCTCACTTCCATATTGTCCTCAGGTAAACACAAAGGTTAATACAAACTCACAACTGTATATTGGATCATCTGAAAATTGGGGGCAAAGATCCCAAGTTTGCATTTCTTGCCCAATGCCCATTTTGGATGAATAATGAAAATATTAATGTCAAAAAAAGTCGTGCAGATACAGACAGTAAACACTTGGCAGGGCAAGGTGATCAAGACCCAGGACCATGTTATCCCTCCGACCTCATTTCCGTTCATCTGGCATCTGCCCGCCCTGCATCTATCCTGTTCCACCATTGCTAGCACAAAATTATCTACAGCCTTCACCGTCCCTAATTGCGCTCCACTTTACTGATGTTGTGAATTTCAAAATCTAGCCTCTGACCTCTCCTCATCGTATTCTTTTCTCTTTCTTTACTAATATACAACTCTGTGACTGTATTAAGTAACCCTGTGAGGATTTCTGAAGTTAGACTGTATAGAGTACACCCTTTATCAAGGTTATTTTAAAGGAGAAAGGGGCGATAAGCCTATCTTACTCCATATGAATCTCTCCTGCTTTAATAAAGTTTTCCTTGAGGCATAGATGAGTTGATTATATAGCAATTAAAGAGAAACTGAAAGCTTTCAATGTTATAGGCTGCCCTTCATTTATTATTACTACTACTAAACCACTGGGTCTTTACTGCATGAATGAACGAAAGCCGAAGCCGAAGGACGCTAACAAAGACCTGTCCTTCCCCCGGGCGGTCACTGTAAAGCTCTGAACAAAACTTTCCAGGCATTCCAGCAGACACACAAAGACACGTAGCAAGGCCGAGATGACTCTACAGACAAAACCTAAACCAACAAATTCACTAGCTGCTTGGCTTTTAAATGTGACTCTAAGAAGTCAACCTAACGGGGCAATTTCCATCTTGCAGCCTTACCCCCTCTTATAACTAATATCAGTTTAATATCTCTTACCTCCAAACCGGAAATTAAACCTGCCCGTACAAAACAATGGGGGTTTTTTTAATTTTTTTAACATATTCCTCCACTTTGAAGCTTTGTGTCTCTTTGCTTGTCTATATAGTTAACATGTGGACAATCAGGGCACAAGGCAATGCATCCTTCTGGACTTTTTTTGAATATTGAGGTTTTTATCAATAACCTGATATCCATGCAGATCCTTTGATCTTTATATTTCAGAGAAAACACATGCATATACATACATGCATTAATTATCATAAGAGACCTGGCATACAAGTAGCTTTCCATAGCAGAGTTTTTTATGTGGATTAGCCAGGGAACGGAGAGCATCAGGGATGCCCTGCTGTCACACAGTGCTCTGCAGTGGAGCAGCTACTGAGACACAGGACTCCTGGTAAGCAGTTACCTAATTCTCAGTCTTGGACAAATTTCATATCAATCCACATAGCATATTAGCAACAGCTGGTAACAGGGTATCTCCAAGGTGCAAAATAAATAATCTAGAAAACACCATGGACAAAAAAAAACCAAAATACCCCAAAACAATACTACATTCTTTATGTTGAAAAACTCAATACTTCAGAACTATTTATAGTTCTACCAATAACCAAGAGAGGGAGAAAGCATGTACTGCATCTCTGAGCTCTGCTAGCCCTGGCAACTCAACAATTTTCCATTTACAGCCCCACAGAATTCCCTTGACAGCCAAATAGCTAGATTAAGCTTTTCCACAGGAAAAAAAAGCCACTAGAAACACCACGGCACGAGGAGTGCAGTAGGCATTTAGATGCGTGGTGTATTCCCAGTTTCCCTTGGCTGACCAATGGCTCTGCAACCTGTCTACTCCCAACACACGGTGAAGCTTGTCGTAACCTCTTCAGAGGTTGTTTACAAACCAGCAAAAATAGAAGAGTACTTCTTTAAATAAACAGTGTACTGATAACTTTAAGAGTCCTTTGATAGGTTTAATTTAGACTCCTTGCAGCGAAAAGGAGACTAGGACTTGTGTGAGATTCTCTGTTCTTCATCTGATGCTTCCCAGGAGACCGATATGCTCCAGAAGTACAAAGCAGCAGCGCTGGGGCTGACAATCTCCCACCCACCCATTTGGGGATGACAAGCCAGTCCTGCAAAAAGGTAAGCAGAAAGCTTGCACAGGGCCCAATGGATCCAATTATCTCAAGTTTTCTATCTCAAATTTTCTTTTCCTCTTAAATTTGCACAAAACTGAGCCAAGCCCCAAGCTATATCTAAATTTAGTTTTGTAAGCCAAGCACTTACCAGTACTTCGAAGCATCATCAGGAGGACCATGCATCACCCACGTTTGTTTATCACCATGTTTGAAGACTAAGAAAGAGCGATGACTTTAAGGAGAGAAAAAAATGCCACCCTTCAAACAGTGGGTGTGCACGTAGGTGTAAAGTTTCACTGTCTTTACTACAATGTATTAAAAAGAGCTGAGAGAATATTGGGGTGGGGAGAGGGGTAAACAGGCAGGTTTTTTCCCTAATTTTGTCTCCAAGGAAAACCCAAAGGACACATTCACTGTGCTGGTAATGGTAACGCTATAAGCTCATGGACTGAAGTGGGGATTCTGTTCTTCCCTGCAACGTGCTACCCTGCCTGGGCTTTACACAGAGGCCAGGATTAGGTCCATAGCTACGCAAACACACACGGCCACATAAAATAGATTTTTTCCTTTGGAAAGCCTAATTAACATATCACACATGCATTTTCTTCTGTAACATCAGAAACTGGCAACCATGCAGGCTTTGCTGTCAAAATGTTATCGTTTGCACTGGGCTGTGAAGTGTTTTTCCCTGAGGCAGAGGAATAATGGCAGCTACAAATTAAAATGTAAGTTTAACAGATTCAAATGATTATGAAATGAAACTGTTAAATAATTTCTTAAAAGGCAGCATTGTCAATGATCACGCAGTCCACCAAGGGTCGGAGCTGAACCCAGAAGTGCCTTTTCCAGCTACGCAGGAATTCATTACTCTGGCAAGCACTGGCCCATGGCAATAAATTATCACATAGCTCTGGGCTGGACGGCACCCAGGCTGGAGTATAAATAGATTTGAGAAACCTTCTCACCTGTTGTTGGCCTCACGGTCAACTCATCCTTCTGCAAACAAGTTACAGACAGCACTACTTGACTACTGTCCCGGGTAAATATACATATATATGCCTTTTCAAAAGCAGTGCATCTTTTCCCAGGGAAATACGTTTCCTCTTCGTACATGTAAAATTGTGACTGAAGACAGCTTTGAGCCAGAAATGACTCGGATTGCAAATGTGCAAAGCTTTGGGATTTGGGCCAAGTTTTCTTTGCTCAGGCCTATTGTGAGCACAGAATACATCTAGTTAGAAAACTTTATTCTATACGGGACCTCTCAGGTACATTGTCCCTCAAACACGTAAATAAATGACACCATCGTAATGCTGAATAATCAATAGCAGCAGCAGATGACACGAAGAAGTCTTGGGAAAAGAGAAACACGAGGAGAGGGCCAGTGAGGAAAGGATATGGGGGGACAGATTTATTCCTTATTGGAATTGCACTAAGGAAGATTTTAGGCCAACATTTACTGGGCCAAGAGCAATCTGTAAGTTTGCAAAAAAAAAAGCTTCCTATGGGTGTGAAACCTGAACTACTGTCAGCCCTGAGCAGGACCAGAAGAGGGGCGCGCTGTTCCCATTCCCTTCAAATGGGGTATTAGTTGCAGGATCACTGGAGAATGGAACAGCAGCACCTGCCAGCAGCTGCCAGACTGCGCAGGGAGGTCCCGCAGCTGCAGAGGTGCAGCCTGCGAGGGCACCTACCAGAGCCGTCGGGCTGAGTTAGCTGGAGGGTGGCTGTTCCCTGGGGAAACGGGAGCAGGTTCTGTTTGCACTGGGTGATACTGAAAATAAAAAACTGCCAGAATAATACAGCAGTCAAAGCAATAGAGATCCTAGTATTGGCACAATTATATCCATATGAAAGTCATCTTATTAGGATAGCAAACTTCCCTTCTTGAAATAACATGTACTACTATTTGAATATTTGCACTGACAGAAATGTGCAACACTGAGCAGTTTTATATCCTGAAATATTGTATACACTGACAGCATACACGGAGGAGGACTATTGTGTAGAGGAAGTGTCTCCATGTATAGACGTGTGTGGGTAGATGTGCACGCGTCTGTAGAGGAAGCCGGAGCAGCAGCAGTCAAACCACAAGGGACATGAAATTACAGGCTCTGCCTGAGAGCCTGGGCACAACTGCAGTGCCGGCCGCTGGGCAGGCCCGTCCTTTCCAGCACCCAGCAGCGGGTAGTGACAGACCTGCGCAGCCTGCGGCCTCCACCGCAGTCTCCAAAGGAGACAGAGTTTTTACTTTCTGCTCTCAAATGCAGCAGAGGTGAAACACGCTAAACGGCTGTGAAAGTAGCACAGCCTTCATTTATCCGGGGCACAGCTATTAGCACAGAGAGAGGCTTTACAAGCTCCTTTACCACTGCCAATTGCATTCAAAAACTATTGGGGGGGCTTTTAAGGATACGCAGGGACACTTTGTTGGCCAAACAAAGTTACTGGGTTTTTCAGCTAAAGATACCAAGGCAGAATGGAGGCTTAAAAGTTCAGGTCAACTCTAATTTTAACCGGAGTGGTTTTCTCACCTCTGCCTGTATCAAAGGCAGTATCACAGTATCAGGATTCAGTGTCAGCTGTCAGAGATTTGGTAGCAATGCAATGACTTTTATTCCCATCATCACTATTTAACAAGGATGAAAATAGCCACCTCCTTCTGCTCGAGAGAGAGACTTCAGCAGCTGGTTCCCAAGCGCACCTTTAACCTTGGCAAGAGCAAACTCTACCAGAATCACCTTATTACACTCCATGACCCAGCTGCATCCCTGCAAAAGCAGCTCCCTTCAGGTGCATTCTTTAATTCTCTGCTCCACCTCTCACAGCACACCACAAGGCAGCATCGACATTATTTACAGCAGGAGCCTTCAGCCTCCACACCATACTTCAGGTCCATCCTTCCTTCCTTGATCTCCCTCCCCAGCCACCCTTCCTATTTGCCATTCATTTTTCCATACCATCCCCATCCCCAAGATCTTCTTGGCACTGCCAGGTTCATGCATTTACATTCCTGCAGGGGTTTGTGGTTGCATTTCCACAGGGAGATTCCGGGTCCAGCTAAGACATTTGCATGGCACAAGCACTCTGAAGAGCAGACAAGCCATGCCACCGGGCATGTGCTTTGACTTTTGGTGAGAAGAAAATGCCCATTTGAGGAAATGATGAATTTTGCAGACTGGATTCAGAGTACATAACACCAGCCTCTCTGCTCATGCAACTTCAGAGCTGTAATCCCCGTTGCACAGGGAGAAGGCACAAGACCGCTCTCTTCCTACTCTGTAGGGGAACATAAGCTTTCTTCACTCCTTTATGGTAGAAGCCATGTTACTTTTTCTCCCCCATCTTCCCTTGATGACAACTCTTACCTTCAGCAAGCAGGAGGAACCATCTGTGACAGCCAGGCTCTGTCTTGGGGCTCTGGCAGGATGTAGGGTAAGAGTAAGCCAATGTACAAGATTGCCATACATTTCTTTTGCTATACTAACTTCTGTGGGTTAGCAGCTGCACTGCACATTAAACGCAATAATTAAATGAATTAAACTGGCCCTGCAAGTGCAGCTTGCAGTCTCCTCTCTGGTGAGACTTCTGTAATAAAATTATAACAAAAATAAGTTAGAAAAATTAAATATTTAAATTCTTACCAGTGCTGGGAGAAGGTCCAAGACTTTTGTTTGTGTCATCCAAAACCCTTAGCAGCTTCTTACTAACTTCTGAGATGTGCACCTGTGCAAACATGTGGCAGGAGAGCTCACCTGAGCTGAATTAACCCCGACCCATTAACCCCCCCGCTTGTCACTGCAGACAGTCACATTGTCAGCTAAATTTGATCTCACTGCAGTAGAAGTGCCCCTCTCACAGGGAAACTGTCTCAGCTGGAGGGTGAAAAAAATAAAACACCTAGAACAGAAAATAGGTACTGACAGGCAATGCTTTATTCTCATCGACTGTGGGGAACAGTATGCATGAAAGCAGCACTCGAGGCCAACAGAGAGTTAAGAAACCAGTTACATGTGTTACTTCTCAAATCTACTTTGCAAGTGCTACAACTAAATGCATAAAAACAGGTTGTGGGAGGCCTCGTATGACATGCACAAAAGCTTTTTTTCTCCCAAGTGCAGAAACTTCCCCCCACGGGGCCCGAGCACAGCCGAAGAGAAAGTAAAACCAAAGACCTTTTATTCAGCCCAGCAAAAGCAGCCTGTGCAGAGCAGCGTTTACGGGGCTCCAGGAGAGATCTGCAGAGGAGGGAAACAGCAAGAACAACTTTTGAGGTAGAAGAAGCAAAACCAGGAGGCCCTCTAGAGATGCCAACCACTAAAAAAAAAACATTGCCTGTTAAAATAGATCTCGGGCAGTAGCAAACTGCAGGTGCTTAACAAAGTGACATAGTGTCGTGGTTTAACCCGGCAGGCAGCCAAATACCACACAGCTGCTCACTCACTCCCCCCCCACCCAGTGGGATGGGGAAAGAATTGGAAGGGTAAGAGTGAGAAAATTCATGGGTTGAGATAAAGACAGTTTAACAGAACAGAAAAGGAAGGGAAAATAATAATAATGATGATGATAATGATAAAATATACAAAATGAGTGATGCACAATGCAATTGCTCACCACACGCACTGATCGATAACCAAGGAGCGATCGCTACTTCCTGGAACACGCCTACCATTCATATACTGAGCATGACATCACATGGTATGGAATACCCCGATGGCCAGCTGGGCCAGCGATCCCAGCTATGCTCCCTCCCAGCCTCTTGTGCACCTGGCAGAGCATGGAAGCTGAAAGTCCTTGACCAGTAGGGTACTTAGCAACAACTAAAAACATCAGGGTGTTATCAATATTCTTCTCATACTAAATCCAAAACACAGCACTAGGAAGAAATTTAACTCCATCCCGGCCGAAACCAGGACACAAAGTTCAAGGTCTGCTATTTAAACTCAGCCACCCTCTAACATTCTCCAGCATTTCACCCTTAGCACTTGGGCGCACACGTATACTCTGCGGAGCTCTGTCACGCCTGCAAAACAACTGCACGCTACCAGGTTGTTCCTGTTTCTGGTAAGCTATCAGAAAAAATTCTCAAGATACTAAACTCCAAAATGCTCTAGCAGATCTGCAAAGACTATGGCTTCCACCAGGCTCTGCAGGATCCCCAGAGACACCGGTGTTTCAGAGCCAGGTCCCTGGCCTAGATCACACGCCAAGACTTCACAGAGATGAGTTCCTGAGTGCTCCCTGCTACCAAAAGTTGCAAGTTAAAAACAAAAAACAGCAACAAAAAAACATTTTAGAAAAGTCTACCAAATAATTTTGCCACTTCAGTGCTGTACTAAAAAGAAAAAGAGATTCCTTAAGATGAGACCCAGTGCAACAATAATATGTGGCAAGTTGGAGTCCTGTATAGCTTTAGACATACCAAAGAATGCAGGACGTAAGACCCCAAGGCCCCTGGGATGGGAAGATCTCCCTGGAGTATTCTTTGGCCTCCCAGCTTTATACAAGGTCCTTGAACCTGTCAAGGCTCTTCTAACCTTCCATGGGCCCAATGTGTTTCATGCTGTTATTTTCCTATTTTTTCTTCTCCCCAAAACTTCCATTTTTCTTTCTTTCAAAATTCTGCCAGTATATTGAGGATTATATGAACATAGATCAGGCTGCTCTGTTTTCATATCTGACTATACAGAGGCACCGACATCTGTGGCTTTCAGCCTTTCCTCTCTTGTCTCATCATTTCTCCCCTTGTGCTTCCAAACCTTTGTATGGTGAAGGACTGGCACATCTTTTCCTCACTCTGTTTCCTGAATCTCAGGTTCAGAAGTGCTTTATTGGTCTGCATGTAAGGCAAACCCTTCACTTCTCAAAAGACGGAAAAAAACATATTTAGAAAATGTATGTATTTTTAAAAACTATACTTTGTCCCACGATGCCTGCCCACAGCTTACCTCTCCTCAGCTTCTCTAGGACACTCTCAACCCACTCACTGCCCAGCACCCCGTGTGTCACCCAGCACCCCCTGCAAGGTGGCACAGCCCCCTGCCCCGAGCCCCTCTCCTGCATCTCCCCAGGGGTGCCCCAAGGTGCCGGGAGGCAGTCGGATGGCACCGGTCACCTCGCCGCCTCAGTCCACTGCATGGGAGAGCACAGGGGACTACAGACAAGATGCATCCCCTGAAATGGGAAGAAAATTTCAGTGCAGTTGGGGAGATTTCTGCTGTCATGGGACTGGGGGTCTGAGCTTGACCTGGACATCTCAGGTATCTGCCATTGCACCAGCAGCTACAAGCAGAGACTTGTAAAGGGGCCACCTGGTAGCTTGGCACCTAAGGCGTACACTGGCACATACAGTGAGCTGCACATCCTCCGATAACCCCACCGCATATCCTCTGGGCTAGCAGCTCCTGGTCTCTCATTCTCTGCTTCCTGAGTCAAGCCATCTAATCCTATAGCCCCAATGCTTCCAAAGCCCATCTCTTACTTTGTAAGTAAATATATATACATATACATGCACATCTCTTACTTTCTAAGTATGTATATAAATATATTATTTTCCTTTTTACAGTTACAAATTGCATTTACACATGGGTTTTTATTTTTTGGTATCTATGCAAGCTTCTTAGGGAACATGAGCTCAAGATATAAAACTTTTGAAAAATACTTCCTTTTATTTTTTATTATTTTTAAAAGCCTACATCAAAATATACTATGTACATCTGTAGCTATAAACTCTGTAGGGTAAATACCGTTCTTCAAACACACAGAATAAAACCAATGCCACTGCCACGTCCACCTTTGCCTCCACCTGTCCCACTCAGCACCTCTCCATCAGCTTCCTGGAGCACACCAAGCCTTCACCCGACATTCAGGTCCAAAATGTCCCAGAGGTTTTTCGCCACATGCTGAGGCTGGCTGGCGGCATGCTCCTTCAGCCTGGAGCCCATCACTTGGTAGAGGCTCTTTGCAAGCTTGGCGATCACAGCCCTGACATTGCCGCTTCGAACAGGCAGGACCCCGTTTCCCAGGAAGAACCAGAGCGCAGGCAGGGCGTAGCGCTTGACGGCTTGGGGTTTCTGGGGATAAACAGATGCCACAAGCACTGCCGGGCAAGAAAGACAAGCTTCTTAACAACCTTGATGCAAACAAGTACCTACCTTTATTTTTGGTTCTCGGAAGCCTTTTCTGGCTAATATCAGCAAGAACAAAGAGCCCAATGATCCAGAAACAGGCAACAGTGGCTGATCATCCACTGAGCAGAACAACCAACCTCTGAGAACCTCAATTTCTCCAAATCAGAGGCTTTGTATCCATGATAGGCTTAGCAAAGTGAATCATACACATTTTGTAAATCATTTCACTATCCGCTTCTGCATTACAAATGACAAAAATGTCAAAACGCTGTTTATTTCCATTAAGAAGTTGTTTAAACCAGCTGCTGAAGATTTTGAAATGCAGCTTAGAGAGGTAATTGAAAGATTTCTAGTAAAAAGGATGATTACTTTTTTGTGACCTTTGATGAAAAATGCCAAAAGCCTAATCTGGCAGTTCCCTTTGTTCAGTGGCACACAGCAAACGGCAGTATTATACCACACTTCAAAACTCCAGCCCACAAAAGATGTGTGCTGCTCGACAATTTTATTAGAAACATCAGTGACTAACTGATGTCTTTGGCAGAATGGTCTAATTTGAGTTTTTTTTCCTCTCATACTTGGTGGCTTCTAATGAACATGTCTTAGATAATTATCCAGACCCCATTGCCATGGCATTTGAGCATCTCACAAGTTTAATGGCATTTACCCTCACAATGTTCCATGAAATAGGGGAATAGAGAAAAATCTTACACAGGGGGCTGAAATTTAACCAAAAAACAATTCTCATTCTCTCTGAAGTCTGCTCTCAGCTCATTTTCTGAACTGAACTATATTAAATACAAACAAAAATTTACTACCAACAGGCTCCTTGCATGGCAGATTTTGCTGAGAGATCAAAATTTGAAATGGTCTGGAGACAGAGTTCTCGTTTTCTGTACAGTGGAAATGTTATGCAGTAACCATTTATTATTCTGTAGTGGAAGCACCTTCATTTTCTCTACGCTGTTAATCTAGCATCAGTCATCAACATTTAAACAGCTCCTAAAAGCACCTAAAACTAATTCTGGTAAGCAGGAAAAGGGTTATGGTACCTATTTTAAAATGGGAGTTAATTTGAGTTTAAATGCTATTAAACATAGCGGTCACTATGGAGCTTCAGAAGAGAAAAAGCTGTCTGTTCCCACTAAATCCCAGAGGGAACATCTGCTCTCTCTAAAGTAGTCCCAATTTATGTTCAAATGCTTTATTTGAAAAAGACATTAAAATAACTGTAAAACTAAATTCTATGTTTATGGAGATTTACTTTATTCAAATTATCTTTAAAGGCCCTTTTACATTCACTATGGCTAAACACGCCCTTTTGAGATTCATAATGAAGCAGCAAAGTGTATTAAACCTTGGATTAAAAGATGCTGGCATAATTAGCAGTGGATTTAGCCCTAATTAAAGCACAGCTATAAATAGTCTTCTCTAGTATATATTGAGATTATAATTTTTTCCATTCCTTGGCTGTTGCTGACATAGCAAGCTACTATTATAAATCAATTATCAGCTGCATTTGTGGTGTGGCGGACACCGCTGATATAGAAATAGACTGTTTGCACGTCCTGAAATGCTCAGAGTCCAATGTCATATCTGCAATACAGGCAGGGAGCCTCAGAGGGTTGGGCTGAACTGCCTGCTTCTGCCCCTCTGCCCCAAATCCTGCCTTGCACAAAATCCTTGCCTGTAATATGTGTGTTGAGTTTTCACCTACGCTATGACCCCCAAGCTCTGCAGGATTCAGGCTCAAAAGTTTCCAATAGGAAAATAAGAATCCCATGATGACAAAACAAACTGATTCTCAGAAATACCAGTTGCCACAATTTTTTCTGGAGGATGGTCATTCGCTTTAGAAAAGGGACCTCTTACAGACCTCCATGACCTTTACCGTACTGTCCTTCAAAGAGAGGAGCCAGCCAGGATATTTTTAGCTCCTGTCTTTCCTGAGATACCCCAGTGAGAGCTCAGCACTGGAGCCTGAGCGCCGTCCTCATCTCACATGCTGCACGCCTCCGCAGCAGACAGGCAAACCGCTGCCAAATATACCTAGTATGTGTATTTTGGAGGACAAGCTCAGGACCTTCTGAGGTTGCTACTGCACTGTCTATTCAGAGGCATTCCCTCTAAATATTCCCTCTGAAGACTTCTTGACTTAGAAGTGGACATTAGCTGAAGCAGGCGATACCTGAGAGATGTTCTGTGACATCCAGCAGAGCTTGGCCGCTGAGGAAACGCACTCGGTGGGCAATCGCTTGCAGCAGCAACGTGTTATCTGAAAGAGAAACATTTATTTCTGCTCACTCTTCTGAGGTTATAAGAAAAAAAAAAAGAATAGGGGGGAGAGGAAAGGGCATTTTGTAAAATAAAGTAAACTTCTGCCAGTTTCTGAGTGCTTTTCTTCTTCTTTTCTTCCACCTTACTTGGGAGGATTTTAAATTCAAAAAGCAAAGCTCATTTCACATTTGTAAATACAAATTGACTGCTGTACAAGCAGCTGTGTTAAACGTTTCACATCAGGGCCCTCAAAATTTAAATCACATGCAAGTAGTGAACAGGTTTTGCGTCCTGGAGCTTTGCAGAAGTGACCTCCTCCCTCCCCTAAGGAAAAGTGTGAGAAGGCTCAAAAGTCCACACATCCATTCACACTTTAAGGATAAGCTGGTGTTAAATCTGTAAGTTACCTGTTGGGATCTATGGACAAGACTCCAAGTTACTCTTCCAAGAGAGAATTATTGCTCATTGCCAACACCATCCACTCTTGGGGGCTCTTGTAACATCTCTGAAATCAGATCTTGGCAGAGAGACTGGAAAACAAACTGATTTCCCAATACGAGACTGTCATATGTATTTTAGTTTTTCCTATGCTGCCTGTTGTTGATTTGGGGTCTTGTTTTAATTTATAAACTGTTGCCTGGATTGGTCTGCAAGCCTCCAGTCTTACTGCTTTGATAAGCCAAGCAAAGCTTTTCTTGGAGGCAGAATGTGCGTGGGATGCGCTACGATACCTCGCGGTGTCACCAGAAGTGGCACCGATAAAGCAGGCAACCTACTTCTTTGTGAACCACTACAGAGCCAAATCCCAAAGTGGTTTTAAGTAGCACTGTGCTATGAAGTGCTCCTTTTTTGCATGAGATATAAAAAGGAAGTCCCTAATGATCTTCTTGCAAGCATGCAGTAAAGAACTGATCCTGCTATCCTAATTAAGCTTCTGTTTTGGTAATTACACTCTTCTCATTCACCTTTTTAAACAGACACTTCACTTTTTGCCTCACATGCTTGCAGTGTTGGCAGACACTGCGTCACACTTGCTGTTCCTCCCCAGAGAGTTACCTTACAGCTGCTGCTTTGAAAAAAACGCCCTGAGATCTGGAGATCTTGAAGGAGCACAAAATGTTAATTAATCGTTTATATCGGTATCTACACAGATTTTCAGGGGAACACTTGGGTTTTGGGTGGGTGAGGGAGAACTGTTTGTTTGCTTGGTTTTTAGGAATCTAAGTGTATAGGCACTATTCACCTTTCAATTTAAGGGTTTCAAATGCCCTGTGCATTTTGAAACACTAAAGCTTGAGTCAATAACAAATTTACCCAACCATTATTTTAGCTGCCTGGAGAGACCTAAAGACAGAGGAGCTTTTAATGGCTGTTAGAGAAAACAAGGCGGCAGGCAGTTCAATTCTTATTAACTCAGCTTTAATTCGCTGCACTACATATTAGCTAAACCTATTGGCCACAGGACAGACAGCCCAGCATTTGCCATATGAGCAAAAGAAGAATCCGCTTCTCCGTGCTCTCATTTTCACTGCAGTCCCCTCTTTGCTATGTTAACACCTACAGGGGAAACTTCCCTTCCCCTCTCGCAGAGGGCTGGTTTCTGTGGGAGCTACTCGGGCTGCTGGCCTGACTCCACGCCCTGGCGTCAGGCTGTGGCCATCTGAACAGTATTTATTTCATGACAGAGGACAGGGTAGGACAGATGTCAGAGGAGAGCAACATCTATGTCTTGGTCCCATTGCAGTTGGGTTTGATTTGCTGATTCACCCTAATCTACAAGGTGGCTCCCTCGAGTGGGATTAGGGTCCCAGGTCACAGCTAATGAACGTGTGTGGCCTTCAGCTGGGGACATCCAAGCCAATGCCACGGTTAAGCTAAACGAACGATTCAGGCATTATTTGGAAGCAAATTACTTTGTTTGTAGGTAGAATTTTGGTCTCGGGGATGGGGTGGGTTTTTGGTTTGGTTTTGGGGGGTGTTTTTGTTTTTACATTGAGTGATCAAACAATTTTCTAACCAGCTTGCATTTCTGCATGGGTCATTAAAGGTGACAGGTAAAGAAGTCTCACCTAAAGCTCAGAATCTGGAGCATGTCAACACAGAGGCTTGGAGCAATAGCTGAGCTCTTAGCTATGTAACTCTGTGGAGCAATGGGGCAAGACATTGCGCTTACTTACTCTAAGCTAGGAGCGTTGCACAATCCTTTAGAGTTCTGGGTTTTTTTTGTCATTTGCCACTTGATTTTAAATTGTAAAGGCAGACAATTTTAAAGCGTATGGAAAGTTTCGCTCAAGCATTTTGCCAGTAGAGCCTTCCTTCCCCCACTAAAGCCCTAAGTGTTGAATTTTGAAACATTTGTGATTCAGTTGCCTGTTTGAATTTTTGCAAACGTCCATAAAAATGAGCAGAATCAAAAAAATATATCTCACCTTGTTTGCTTGAACCTGTCTCTGGGTAAAGTCAGTATGATGAGAGACAGATGTGCCTCACTCCTGTTCTGCTGACATCTGCCAGCACGGAAAATTTATAGTGGTCTCTCAGAACTGGTGAGAGGGGAACGACAGAAAGCTCCATACAAAACCCTGAAGGGATCTGTTTGCTTCATCCTCTGTTAGCAAGATTCTGCAACTTTTCCCCAACCTTCTCCCAGGCACCACAAAAAATGGATAAGGGCCAAGAGCAGTACAGGTCTCACCCTTCTCCCCACTTCATCATCAGGAACAACCCTATACTCGGGACACAGAAAGGCAGCGGGTCAGCAAATTCACTGAGTTCGCAAAGCAGCTGATGTGGAGAAAGTTGTTAATTCCCCTTTAAGACCTGCCTTTTCAAAACTAAATTTTTCAGGCATATTCACCCAGTGCTGCGTTTTCACAGCTGACATAAATCTGCGTGGCAAGGGAATTTACAGCAGACCTTGGCTATGTAGTTATTGGCTATAGCAATCTTGCCCCATGCAGAACAACATGTGGAACAAGCCATCATTTACAGGTGGATTTATACCTGTTTGTTCTAAAGAAATGAACATTGGCAAATCATAAATTCCCTTTTAAAAAAAGAAGACAAAGAAGAAAGGTGGAAAATAGACAAGACCAGCTAATGCCTATAACGTAGAGCCTGCCAGGAAGCTGTTCTGCAGAAGCTCTGATGGACCAGCGTCCCTTCATGCCAATAGCAAAGCAATTAATTTGGGAAGTCAAATTGGGCCCAAACAACCTCCAAAAATCCCTTTGTCCCTGAATTCTAGCAAAGTTGTACTCCAGGATTTATTATTCACCTATTTCTGTACCGAAGCAGACAAGCAGCACAGAGCCAAAGGCTCCCAGGACTTTGGGGAAATGCTGGTACACATTCAAGCCTGTCTGGGAACTGGTGCACAAGGACTGCACCACCACAGCTTCTGGTTACCCAGCTCACCAGCTACAGTCGGCAGGAATTCAGGTCCTTTGATATATAGCATAAATGACACAAGTGATCTGCAAACCTAGCATCAACCATAGAACCCAAACACTTTATGTGGAACCCGCTTTTCTGTAGGAGATTTTAATTAGTGTTAAAAAACTCCTGGTGAATACTTTTATTGATGGCATTCATCTTTCCAAAACCAAACTCCTTGCATACATAAGTACGCACGCACCAGCTCTCATCTCACATTTCAACAGAAGTCAGAGCTGGAGTAAACAGCAGATGAAGAGTCGCAGGGACCAGAAACTTCTGCTCACAGCTGCAGCGATGACAGAAGTAGCACAAGTATCGCCAGTGTGTTTCTGAATCTACACCAGAAGATCTAGAGGGAAATTCAGGCCTGGATTCATCTCACCAAACTTTAAACACTTCACTGAGGTTTCAGCGGCAGACGTAAACTCCTCCATTAAGCTACACAGAGCAGCCTGGGTCTCCCTCCCTGATGGAAATGTGTGCAAAAAGAAAACCAGGCAATGTCAACACCTCTCCACTAGATCCTTGCAGCTGGATCCTCCAGGGGATCCAGCTGCCTAAAATAAAGCACCTAAGAATAACCTAACAGTCACAGAGAACACCACTTGCTACAGACTTGGGTCTGATTTTCAACTGTGTCCGCTGGCTGCAACCAATCCTACCAGCCCCTTCTTCACTTAGAGAACCACCCAATTGTCCATCCTTGTACTCACTGTTGTGAATCATTAATATCAACCATAAAACTGAGGTGAGAGAAAAAACAATCTTAGTATAATCCCATTCTAGTTTACTCCCATCCTTTTATTTCTGCTTTTCTGACTCCCTTATTTTTAGGTTACTGCCTCCAAACTAAGGCAAATTGAAACCTGTGGCGGGTGAGGGGAAGCAGGGAGCTAATTTCAGGACAGTATCTCCATATGCTTTTAAGAAATACGTACCACCCACAATGCGTACAATCAGTTTCTAGAGCAGATCACAAGGGAATAATTCCAAATACACTGACCAAAAAGTAGCTGTTAAAAGCTGTTTTGATGAACTGTAAAGACAGCAACGTAAACTGCTGTAGTATTACCCATGAAGGAACATGCCACTGTGTTTGCCAGTCCACACAGCAGGCAAACACATAGCTTTTGGACAGCGATAAGGGATGGGCTGCAGGTGCACTCTGCAGGGCAGGTGCTTCCAGCAGAAATGCTCCTGAGGATCCCCGAGAGCTTCAGCATGACCCTGGTAGGCAGCACAACTTGCTGGGGGCCATATGGTTCAGGACACAGGGCAGACCAGGACCTCACCCTTTGCCTGCTGCAGGTACATATTTTACAGCAACAGGCATACTTGCGGCCCCATGCTCAAGCATCCAGAAAAGGGGACAATAATGGGCTCCTTACCCTTCTGGAAGAAAGGAGCCAAGGCATTTCTAACCCCACACACGTGGAGACCTCGAGGCTGACTATGGAACAAGCATTTCATCCTTCATCTGATCTCCGCTATGATCTTTCATAACACAGGATTTTATTAAATTCAAGGCCTCAATCTTTGAATTCAAAAGGACATTTTCCTTTGGGCTTTACATGGCCAAACTACTACCTAAAATTGCAAAATGAGTAACTGAGTTCAAAGCTTGTCATATTGGGGTCAGCAAGGGCCAGACGCATCTGCTTGGGAGAGCTGCCACCACCAGAGTGTGGAACAAAGCCCAGCGAGAGCAAAGAGCCTCCACCACCCTTCCCACCAGGTGTTTCAAGGAAAAAGCACCTTCCTTTCATCTTGTTTTAGTGGATGTAAGCGTAACAGAATGCACATCTGAGAAATTAACATCTTAGAAATCCAATTCAATAAAAACAAAACGCATGCAGTTTCCCAGGAGGAAAGGGGGAAAACAGTCACGACAGATGCTAGTCACTTCCCTCATGCTCTTCTGGCAGGAATTTAAAATAATCCCTATAATGTCCTCTCTACTGAATTAACAATCAGACATATGATCCAGGTGATAAGCAGCATCCATCCAGCTGCACATCACAACATGATACAACAGATTGGGATAGAAAGAATGCAGGCAGGACTTCCTAAACATATTGCGGATATTTCCACAGATGAAAACAGCTATCAGCAGACTCAGTGTTCACTGGACTCCGAGATGGAGAAACCGCAGTTGAGGAGAGCCAGTGTCAGAGGTTAGCCTTACCTAGGTGAGCAATGGATGCTTCCAGCACTTTCACAGCTGCAGCATAAATCCCCAAGTGCTTTGAGTTCAGGTTGTCAGTGACTGCTGCTACTAGAGAGACCAGCACTGGGTGTAAGGCGTCTCTGAGCATGGGTGTCATCAAAGCCAGCGCCTCCAGTGCCTGCTGGTTCACTTTCTTGTTGCAATCCTGAAGTCTCAGGACAAAAACATCAAAAATCTGTTAAGAAAACAAACGACGTGAAAGCTGGATTAAAATGTCTTTGTTTCAAGAAGGGATATAGAAACAAGTACCCAGCAATGTAAAAGATGAATGTAATACTTTCTGTCAGGTCAGCGCTTGCTAGCACAATTTCACTGTTTTCCTGTGGGCTACTCACTGTAGTGGTTGCACAACCTCATGCTGGTTGAAACGATTTTCATATTTTATTAAGAGGTTTGGGTGGGGACAAGATAGTTCATATGATGTTTCTCTTTACCTATAAATCATTAAATTAATCCCATTTTAATAATGCAAAATAGTATCTTTGGTATAGAGGTATGAAAACAGGTATTTATGATGCCCATTTTTCCATAAAGTTGTCTCACGTACTGAGAGTAGTTTTGATTTTGCCAAAACTGTGGCTGGATGAGATCCAAGTTTTGTTTTATCTGTCTCAGAACTTGCATCTGGAGGAGTGCAGATCCTGATGAACTCCTCAGGATCCAGACCATTTGTCTAGCTAACAGGTAGACTTCTGAAGTTTAATGTGCTGTGCAGTTCTCATTAGAGCAGGTTCAGTCCCTTGACAGCCACATTATCAGGGACCATTTTCTGGAAAAGGGAAAAAAGCAGCTGCTGGGAGGAGAAAGAAAAGAAGATCTGTCTCTAGACATTTTTCTCCTCTTTCCAAAGAGAAAAGGACCCCCAGGAAGGGTGAGAACAGTCTCTCCCAGGCAGGAAAGGGATGAGGACGGAAGTCCTCATAGGAGAGGAATAGGCAGAGGAATAGGCAGAGTCGTATCTGCACAAGACAAGATAAAGTTTACAGGAGCATCCTTTAAAAAAAAAAAAAAAATTTTTTTTTTTTTTCCAAAATCAACCGAGCCTGATACTTCTCTCCCCCACCCCAACCCATTTTTCTTCTAGAGAATAATTGCCAAGCTTTCAGTGGCTGGATTTCCTTTATTTCAACCTAAATGGTAGCAGGAGACAGCAGAAGCTAGAGCAACAGTAAATTCTGTCATCATCTCACAAACAGCACCAATAGGCACCTGCCAGAGAAATACACCTGGACTGAAATTACTTGCCCTGAAGCCTGGAGTTGAATTAAATTATTCTGGGTAAGAAGAGACCAGCCTGTCCCAAACAACTAGCATGTAGTGCCAAGGCACACTGAGTTAACTTTATGGGTACAGGCTTGGGAAGGAAGCTAACAGGAAAGGAGCAATAGAGATACCCTACATACCTGGACAATGTTAGTGGAGATGAGCTGGGGTCTGCTTTTGCAGTGATCTAGGAGGAGCACCACTCCCTCCATTCGTGTCTGAAACTCCTTGGCTGTCAGGAGCTTGTAAAGCTCCTTGAGCTGTTCAGTTTCTTCCACAGTCTGAAGTGACGTGCGACGGACTGTCTGACGGGGTAAGATGAGTACATCAGAGCCAGACCTCAAATTGGAAAATAAAAACAAGGTCAGACCTTTTGGTGATAATATCTTCAGTTAATTGTGAGGAAAACATCTTGAGGAGACTTCCTAATGATGTGATTTCAGCTAGATCCTGATCTGAAAAGCAACTTGGATCTCATGACAATCATTACAGGAGACAATCTGCAAGTAACATTATTGCTAGTGCTCAGGAAACCCAAGGCACCGCGTTTGGGATTCATCTCATTTATCTTCAGATGTCTTCCCAGGTACTTATCTAGCATCCCTTTGTGAGGAAAAATAGGCACTACTTCAAAGTTTAAATGCCTCATCTCATGGGAGGTGTCTGTATTGTAAGGAAATTAATTACTCTGGAGAAGTGTCTCTACAACAGGTATGAGAATCTAGATAAATAGCTCAGATGCATCTGAACAGATGAATCCTACCCAGACAGATTAAGGGACATATCTGAAAGGATCCAGAGGATCAGTAACAGAGACAAAAACAGAAGCCAGCCATCCCACCACTATACTTACATTAATTGCTTCCCTAGGGACTGGATCCACAGCTTAACAAACCCAATGGGAACAATTCTCTTGGATCAACCTCTCTCTGCCATGAGCATGGGGAGATCCTAACTATGCTAGTGAGGCGTGTGGTCACCTTCCTGCCACCACTGAGCACAACAGAGCTAAATAAATCCACTCTGTTCTCAGAGGAGAACAGATACAAGTAGCTGTCCCGCTGGCGTAGGAAGACAGCAAGGACCAAATTCCTATCTTGAATGCTGATTGCAGCACAGGGGAAAAAACCATGCTGTCCATCAGTCAACCAGTAGTGGGTCTGAATGACATGAATAGCTACAGAAAAAGTCCACATTGAGACATCTGTTGACCAGAACTGGTCAGAAAACCATGATTCAGCCAGGTCAAACCACATGCATGGAAAGTGCTATTTTTGTGAATGGCATCTTGGTTCTAGACTAGGACTTCTCATCAAACCACCCATCTAAAAAGGACTCCACTTAGATGAGAATACCCTGATTGAAATTACTTGTCCCAAGTCAAACAGCAGAGACACGACCCTCTCACAGCCTCCACAATACTGTCCTTGCCACTGCACTGGATCTTCTGAGCTGCAGCTGGTGGCTGTCTCTTCCTCTCTCTCAATTTTTGTGGAAAATCCTCCAGAGAACTTGTGTTCAAGCCTAATGCAGAAGTAGACATTTTTTATCGTAGAAGATTTATGGGGCAAGGAAACAATATCTGGCACAGCTCGTCTTCACCAGAAAGATTTTACTGAGGAAGAGACGTGTAAAGCTTGTCGTGTGCTTTGTCAGATATAACAGAAGTGCTCAGTACCCTCCATCAGAAGGCAAGTTGTCCTGGGGCATCATCAAGCCGCTGTTCCTAGACTTCCTGCAGTCCTTGGCAGATGGAGGTTCACATTTATGGTCTTCTATCCCCTACATATATATATAAAAAACCATGAATCTATAGAAGATAAAATAGTAAATTACTTGTTTAAAACACAAGTTATAACCAGGATCACTGCTACCAAGAAAGGCTTAGGAAAACGTTTCATAACTTAGAGAGGGAGACAGGCCAGAGATTCAGCGATGTCTACTATTTGTTTTCAATAAACCAAGGCAGGTTATAGGTGCTACCATAATGGGCAGCAGTATAAAATCCTGAATTCATTAGTCTTGAGCACAAATGGGAATAATGCGAACTGGTAGGGAACAAGCTTTCTTAAAGGGCATAGCGGGAAACTTTAGGACTCTCTGCAGGTTGGTCCATTGTGTTGGGAGTTGATTTGGTTCACACTCTCCCTATTCCAGCACAAAGGCACGTTCCTTTCTAGAATGTAATTGGAGAGGAACGAAAAAAAAAAAAAGGGATGATTTTCCATGGATGCTGAATTCATGAAGCTTCTTCCAGCTCCACAGTGCATGACAGCAGGGCAGTATTCCCAGAACGCAGACAATGTATGTACTAATTATGATTGCCTTGTGCATCTTTTGTACGTTTGGAAATTTTCTTGGCACTACGACTTCCTTCATCTTTTGCAAAGCCTCTATTATCTTCAGAAGCACTATTCTCACTTCTTTGCTTTATTGGGGGCAGGGGGATAGTTTTTTTTATGCTTGAAGGTAAAAAACATTTTCTCCTACTTTCCTTTCCTGTTTGTGGCTGATATTCAAAGTACACCCACTTTATTTCTAACAATACTTGTTCTTTCACTGTCTGCAGATAAACAGGCTGAGGATCAACAGTTCATTCCCAGGAGCAAAGTGATTCAGCGGAAGAAGAATGAGATAAAGAAAGATTAGGTATGTTTAATCTCATATAAGCAATCTCAGTACTTGCATGAAGGAGACATTTCTCCTGCCAAGCACTTACTTTGTGCTTAAGTGTTGCCATAACGTCTTCCAAGTCACGTGAGGGGACAGACTGTTTCAAGTACCTATCAAATTTTTGATGACTCATCAATATATTCAGCATCTTCCGTCCATAACACCTAACACAGGAAAGAGAGAAATGAACACAGACTATTACTGTCTTTTCTCCCTTGTGAATAAACAAAGGAAAAGTGTTAATAGAATAAGCTGATATTTTAAACTCGTCATGGGCAATACCTTCATGAGAAGGTATTACCTATTCAGCAAAGAGAGATATTTACCTCCACTTGCCGTCACTGCACAATGCTGGCAGCTGAACACAAGAGGCAAGAGGAGAACACAGAGCAACAGGAAAATACAATTTCACTCTGAAATTGTGGGTATGCTTCTATGGGACCGAAGAATCCTGTGGGACAAGCGAAGCAGGATGACCTCCTGCTTTGCTGTCATGGCTTATTTGCAGTGTTTTGCTGCCATTGCACAATAATTTACCTTTCTTTAACTGGCGGAGAAGCTAGGACAAATCACACCTCATGCTTACAATTTATTATTCTATACTACATGTATGCACATGGGCAGCAAGCTGTTCATATGTTCTTGGCATCTATAAATGGGAATTTAAATTAATAATCAAAGTAAGGTTTTTTTGGTTTTTTTGGTTTGGTTTGGTTTTGCTACTATGAAGCTACAGCTATCTTCAAGATGAAATTTGGAGATCGTTCAGCCACAGACAACATTACACAATGATTGGGAAGAAAAATTTGTGACTATCATAGGCAACTAAACCTGCAGAAGAGGTTTAGAAAGACTGAATACATTGGTTAAAGACAGCTGGAATATTTCTAGGACAGTCTTAACCTTATCAGAAATAATTGCTTTGGATCCTTCAGTGATGAATAGTGGCTGTTGTGGTTTAACCCGGCAGGCAGCCAAACACCACACAGCTGCTCGCTCACTCCCCCCACCCCCCCTCAGCGGGACAGGGAGAGAATCGGGGCGGGGGGGGGAAGTAAAATTCGTGGATTGAGATAAAGACAGTTTAATAGAACAGAAAAGGAAGGGAAAATGATGATAATAATAATAATAATAACAACAACGACGACGACGATAGAATATACAAAATGAGTGATGCACAATGCAATTGCTCACCACCCACCGAGCAATGCCCAAACAGTGATCGCTACTTCCTGGACCACGCTTCTTATTTATATATTGAGCAGGAGGTCATATGGTGTGGAATACTCTGTTGGCCAGTTGGGTCAGCTGTCCTGGCTATGCTCCCTCCCAGCTTCTTTTGCACCTGGCAGAGCATGGGAAGCTGAAAAGTCCTTGACTCGCAAGGTACTTAGCAACAACTGAAAACATCAGGGTGTTATCAACATTCTTCTCATACTAAATCCAAAACGCAGCACTAGGAAGAAATTTAACTCTATCCCAGACGAAACCAACACTTCAGCTTTGCATTGCACACATAAGACCAAACAAAATTGTTTGACTAACTAATCTGAGTTGATCTGAATAAAGAATCTTTCAAGTCACAGGAATTTGGCAATGGTCCTTCTTGCTGGACAACCTCATGTTACCCAGCACAGTCATTTCCCCAGACAAGATTTTCCACACTGTGAAGTAACTTTCTTAATATTTACTTTACCTTCTGTTCTTTTATGGCTTTATCATTTATAGCCAGACATCAAACAGTTTTCATATTTTAGGAAGTGAAATGAAGATCATCACCTTGTCTCCTGATGACTGTCCTGAGCAAGCTTCACCAGCGTGCGCACCAGCAGCTCAGTACTGTCACGCGTGCCCGACAGGAGCTTCTCGGCTCCAATTTGTTCCATCGCAGTCAGTAGGTGTTCGGCCGCACATTTCCGCACCAGGACGTTGCGGTGCCTGGAAACAAGAGAACAAACACTGGGGCAGAGGGACAAGGAAGGCCAGAAGCACAGGTCTCGGTCATAGCATACTCCCTGTCATTGCTGGGAGATGGAGGCATGTGTTCTCACTGCAATTTTAGTCACCCGTAGAAGATTCTGTCCTCAGATAAACACAAAGTTGGCACTGTACAGAGGGACTACCTGCTAGGAAGGGGGAAGGAATTCAATCTCCCTGGACTATCTGATACTCAATTTCTTTCCTGAAATTAAGTCTGAGAAAGAGGGAAATGAAAGACAATTCATGCTGACTCGTCAGAGGGCTCCCACTACACAGACAGAGCTGAAGCAGGAGTGAGGCTTATTCTACCCATTTATCTCCAAATCTGCACACCCTTAAAAAAAAAATGTGGGGCATGAAGCTGCAGAATATCCAGCTATGCAGCCAGTTTGTTCTTTGAGGCTTGGCAAGAGGTATGTTTGAATGTTTCACCCTTTTCAAAAGCTGAGGAAAGGGTAGCAGTCATTTTAGCCAGGTTGTCCTTTCTAGAGGGTGCCTATTTGAAACTATCAGGCACAGCACTAATATTTTAAGGCAGCATTTGCTTCAGCTATCCCATGGGAGTTGGCCTGTGAAGGCGCCTGTAAAGTGACTCACCATCTCAAGGCTAACATGCAGCATCAATTTGAATAGAAAGTGGAGCTCTAAGGACACGACAGTCAGACAGACTACTCTCAGCAGGAGCTGCGCCTGCTGTGCAGGCTGTGCTGCACCCAGCGGGTTCTCCCCCACGTGCTCTATGTCCCAGCAATTAGCCTCCTTATTTCTCAAGTTAATGGCATAATGATGATGCATGGTTTTTCCCAGCGCTTCAGTGGTTAGCGTTGTGAAATATCAAAGTGTGCTCACTGCTGGAATTGCCATTGTCCCTCTTCCCGCAAAGCCACAAGGCTGTATCACCACCCTTTGCAGGGACTTTCGCTTCCCCATCATTGACCATGTCTAGGCAGCATTGACAGACTGTGAGAACGAATAGGCTGAGGTAGGGCAGAAGTAGATGACAAGAGGAAGGGAGCGAGGTTGATCAGAGAATCTAATCACCAAGTTCACAGAAGATGCAGGAGAAAGGACCCTTCCCTCCCATCATTCCCCTTCTGCCTCCCGTCCCTTCCTCCTACCCACACAATTTAAGGTGAAGGATATCACTAAGAGAAGAACAACATACTGGACTCCACTAGCCATGAGAGCGGTCATTGCTCGTGCAGGAGTCACGCTCCCCACCATGATCCCCAGGGATCGATTGGCTGCTTTCTGAATGAACTCGCTGGAGTCCCCCATCTTCTGGAGCAAGACCCGAGCAACCTCATCCACCTCTTGGTCCATGTGCTTCTTCATGGTCCTGAAGAGCTCTTCAAGAGTGCTGATTGCAAAGCGAGACACCTTCGAGCGGAGGTTGCTCACCTGGGGAAGTCAGGAGGGGAAACGTAAGAATCACCTTGTAAAGAAAATCAGTTCCCCTAGACAACCCTGTGCTGGTTTTGGCTGGGGTAGGGTTAATTTTCTTCATAGTAGCTGGCATGGGGCTATGTTTTGGAATTGTGCTGGAAACAGTGTTGATAACACAGGGATGTTTTCGTTACTGCTGAGCAGTGCTTACACAGAGCCAAGGCCTTTTCTGCTTCTCACCCCACCCCACCAGCGAGCAGGCTGGGGGTGCACAAGAAGGTGGGAGGGGACACGTCTGGGACAGCTGACCCCAACTGACCAAAGGGGTATTCCATACCATATGACGTCATGCTCAGCATATAAAGCTGGGGGAAGAAGAAGGAAGCGGGCGACATTCGGAGTGATGGCGTTTGTCTTCCCAAGTAACCGTTACGCGTGATGGAGCCCTGCTTTCCTGAAGATGGCTGAACACCTGCCTGACGATGGGAAGTAGTGAATGAATTCCTTGTTTTGCTTTGCTTGCGTGTGTGGCTTTCGCTTTACCTATTAAACTGTCTTTATCTCAACCCACGAGTTTTCTCACTTTTACTCTTCTGATTCTCTCCCCCATCCCACACTGGGGGCGAACGAGTGAGTGACTGTGTGGTGCTTAGTTGCCGGCTGGGGTTAAACCACAACAAAGTCACAGGAAACACCAAGGCTTCTCGCTGTGTCCAGGTAGAACATAAGAGTACGGTAAAAGCAGAAGACCACAAGCACAGAAACACACTTACTCTGATACCAACTTCTTCTCTGCCTTCAGGCCCGCTTATACAATACAACTTTAACGAGACTGCAGGCCTAAAAAATATTGTTTCACCTAGAACAAAATGTGCTACTTAGCCCATAATGTGCATTGCTTTGATTTTAAGCCCTTTTATTGAAAACAAACAAACAAAAATTAAAGCAAGGGCTGTTTTTAAACTATAAAGGCACAATTCATAAAGACAAGATAGCGGAAAAGTAGTACTTTCCTCCTGTCCAAAAATGCAGCACTGGCAGTTTGAGCACTCAACCAGGAAAAAGAAAATACGGGCTCAAGTCTACAGACTAATTCACAGCAGGGACGTGAGTCCATTTGCGGCTCCGTCTACTCAGGAGAACCCTGGCTGTTGGACTCCAGGCACTCAAGGATCCTGGAGATCACATGCAATTACAGCTGCGATCAGTGGGGTTTTACAGCATTCAGTGCTGTTTTGGAGTGATCTCTGCTTCCAAAAGGCTCTCCCACAAGGGTAAGGAAGAAGCCTCTGAGAGTCATGTGCTTCATTTGAAAGATACTTTGAATGACAGACCAGTGGTTCTTTCTGCCAGACTTAGTTGTGCCTGTTAATAAAAATGAACAACATAAGTGCTAGAAATGCTTGTGAAAACAAAATCTGGGACTGGGTTGAAATGAAAGCTGAAAGATGTCTCTGCACTGAGTGTGTAGAACAGAGAGGAGAAAATTTTCTCAGAAATATAAAAGTGATATAAAAATCAGATGAGCTAAGCTGAAAGGGCTTCTTCTCCTAACCCTGATCTGAGAGTGGAAGAATTTGAGTCCTGCATATCTAAACAGAAAGGTTTGAAGAGTCCAACAACACAAGGGGCATTCAAGCCTCCAACGTCATTAAATATTGGATAGAAGGACTCATTTTCATGGAAATGAGCTAAGTCCTACTGTCTTCTGCAAGCAAAGGGAAGTTTAATATATTTGGCAATCATGTAGTAAGAGTACAAGGCAGTTTATTCAGGCCACAGACAAGCACCAACTTGGAAATAGAGCCACAGATGTTATTAAGGAGCTTAGGCTGAGACCTCGCTGTTAACTGAGAGATAAGATAGTGAAGCTGTGCGCAACTGCCCTGCAAACCCCACAGCCAGGCCGCTCCAAGCACCCAGTGGCTGCAGTGCAAAATTCCACTGGTACACGGAGGCAACAGATCAATGGAAAGGGCAAATTACCAAAAAGCACGCAGAAAGGAAGAAGGAGAAGACATCATCAGGAAACACTAGAAAATAAATACCTGCAATCAATCCCCCAGGATGCTGAGGAGGAGGAGGAAGTGGGAGGAACCTGGGAGGCAAAAGCTGCAGTGTTTAATTACAGCTTGGGCAGAGATTTGGGCTGTGTCAAATCACCTGATTAGTGTCTCAGTTTCTGCATTTGTATATTGCATTATAATGACACCTAGCTCAAAGAGGAGAGAGACAGATGCCCTACATACCAGTAAATATAGCTCTATGTACAGACAGATCATATAGATAGGTGACATACCTATTAGAAAAATGAGGTCTAAAAATAGTAATGAAAACAGACACTGAGCACACATGTAAATGAACAAGCACATATCTACTCTACGCCCCATGTACAAGGTACATGGGACACAATTAAATACAATCTTCTTACCTCTTTGGTAACTGCCAAGGAAACATCATGAAGTCTACAGAGAAGGACTTCTGAGTGGCAGAGAGCCAGGCGTCTGACACTGAAGAGTCCCTTTGCCTTCTGCTGCCTGAAAGGCAATTATCAGAAAGATTGATTTTTCTCACCACCCAAGAACTAGGCAGCACCCTCTGAAATTATCAGGGTGTCGGCTCAAACAAACAAAGGCAGGTGCTTCTCATACAGCACTTAATTAAACCATGGAACTCGTTGCCACAGGATGCTGTGGCGGTCAAAAGTGTACATAAATCCGAAAGGCAAATAGATGGTTTCAGAGTGGATGGGTTAATTTGTGGCCATTAAACAAGACAGCCTTTCTGAAATCCCTGGCACACGAAGTCCCTATGTTGCTGCTTCCTAGAAGCTGGGAGCTGTGCCATGTTTCCATTTCTTGCACCCTCCCTGGATCCTGTCCCTGGGATACAGTCCCGCCTGGCCGTTGCTGGGGCATTTTCCCTCTTCGCCATCCCTAGAGGGCAGTTCGGGAGTGAGAATCTGCACTGCCACTCCATAGAGTTTGCACTCTGCAATGTAGTTTTGTCCCTCCCCCTCCCCCCCCCCCCAAAAAAAAAAAAGCAAAGCAGTGTGCCCTGAAAGATTCCACACCTGGGCAAGAAGAGCCGAAATCCTGGATTTTCCAGAAAATCACTACTTAAAATAACACCCACAACAGCGACGTGTTATTTAAAAGTAGTAAAAACCTGCCTCTTTCAGCACTTTTTTTGTGAAGGACCTCACCTACATGAAGGCATATGATGCAGTCCCTGGTTCACCAGGGCTGCCGGGCAGGACTGGGGACCCATCCTCACTGGGGTCCCTGAGTGTAACCTGGACCCCTCCACCTGCAGCAGCTCTCTGCACCTCACAGGGCACCAAACAGGAACAGGGAAGAGAAAGGGGAGAGGGGCAAAACAAAGCGATCCCACAAGGAGAAGCATCACAGAAGATTTTTCATGGTTATCCCAGTGTGAACGGAGCCCTAGTGAGTGTATGCTGACCCAGAAATCAAAAAGACAACCAGTATCACCTGAAATTTGTAGAGTCTCCTCCTGTCTGTGTCTAATTTCAGGACACACTGCAATTATCAACAAAACATCTTTGGCCCATATTAAGCAGTGAGGAAGAAAAAGCTTAAGTATAAAAGTGCAGGATTCCTAAAAGATTTTTTCTTTTTCCTTGTCTTCTGCCATGAGCCCTCAGGAGAAATGACAGGCTGAGCAACTCTGCACCACGTCTCAGTCTGTTTCTCAGAAATAGGAACTCCCCATAGGCGCTGCTGGGACTCACGTGCAGGAGGTCACAGGGAGGCCCTGTCTCCTGCTGCTGCTGCCTGCAGCGGGACCAGAGATAAATCCTTACTCAGTCCCACCTGGGCCAGTGACCTCAGGCCCCCAAATATCTAAACTCAAGACCACTTCCGTCCTGCTTCTGGCTTCAGCCAGCAAATCATCCTGTTCCACAACTTTCTCTCTTCCTTGAGGATTTCATTTGCAGCTACATGGAGCAGGCAAAGCTAGGAAACAGCACGGACCTGCTGCAGCTGTAGCACTGCTACGGACCAAGGCAAATAAAAGGCTGCTCTCACATCTTTATACTGTGACTGCTTTGGATTGGTTTCACTAGTTCCCTTTGGACATCTGGGCTGTCTTCTAACTTACCTTTACACTGAGGGGGAGAAAGAATGAAGAGGGGGCTTACCAGTCGTCGCTGCTGAGCCACGTGAGCGCGTTGAGCAGCCCCTGCTGTGGGTGAGGGAAGGGTCTGGCTTCCCAGTCCCCCCAGTCTGGCTCCTCTCCCCACTCCAGGAAGTCCAGAGCAATGGCCGGCAGCGAGTTCGCTGTAAGGAGAGGGTCAGACACCAGCATCACATACCCCGGGGCAAGGCACCCCACCACCAAGCAGGCTGCAACCCAGTCTCCCAGCCAAGATTACATATGGGTGCAAACTGGCATTGCTTCGGAGACTTCCCTGCTGTCTGGTTCATTGCTTTCCCCAGCACCCAACCGTCTCCCAGTCATCCCCAGCTGGGCACCAGCTCCTTGTGTAAACCTGAAAATTGCACACACAGAGCCAGCTCCCATGTCCATGTAGGTACCATAGCCAGCTTGCCGATTCATAGTGCTGCAGAGCTCACACTCACTGGCAGGACTTGCTACCCCAGGAGTAAGCTCCTGAGATGTGCACATACCTCCCTGTATCACCTCCCTGTTACGTGGAGCACTGGGGACAGAGGCACCCTGTAACTATCCAAGGAAACACCTCCAGCTGCCCCCCGTGAGCACCAACCCTGAACAACCGAGTCCTGCTGGGCTCGGGCAAATACCCAAGGAGCAACCACCAGGGAACAGTGATACCTGACCCTCTAAAACTGCCAGTGCCTCTGTTTCCATTTACTTCAAATATTCTAGACAGCAGGCAGCTGAGTGCACATACATTTTAGCATACTCTTGGGAAAGTAGTAGTTTATGGATTTTGCTATTTTCCAAGCGTTATGAATATTTACTATTTCAGAGGTACCCACTGGCTGTATTTCGAAGATGCTGAGGTGAAATTTATTTGTCATCAAATATACTTGTTTGCGGACTGTGCAATGCCTAAGCTTTCTCTTGTGGAAAAATGCAATTTCTAGTCTAGATAGTTGTGACAAAAAAACCTTCCAAATGTGAACTGAGAATAAAAATATGTAAATATAGATGCAAATTGTTGGCAACACACTTTCTTGATGATAAATATACAAGGTATAAGAAAATTCAGATGACAAATGCATTTGTTATGAAACCTATTTGTCATGAAAAGCACTGCAGGTCAAAAATTTCATGTCTTGCACTCAAAAGCTCATTTTCTAAAGTGTAGATGAAAACATCTGAGCTGTCTAAAAGTATTGACTGTAAATATTGCACAGAATCTAGATGAACTGCTATGGAGTCTGTAGGGTTTTTATGCTACCTTTCATGATCTACGAAGTATGGAGGATGGAGGAACTGTAAAATCAAAAATATTCAGATGGGGACTAATTTGGATGTCAGCGATAGCACTGTCACTGACATCAGTGATGTCACTGCACGAGTATGTACATATATACTTCTATATTCAATACGAATGGTCAATTTTGAAAATCGGAGCAGCATCACTAGAAAAGACCATTCAAAGCATCATTCCTAGCTCTCTTTTTCTTAACTCGCGCTACTTAGGATCATAACACGAGGTAGGCTACCCAGAAAGGAGAAACGAGAATCACTATGGACTCACTATCTGCTGTATATTTATTGCAGGTAGCAAACAGCCTGGGAGCACCAGGCAGCCTCTCCTGTATGCCATCTGCTACATGTGGCCACCATATTTGGGTGGGGTGACAAAAGAGGCACTGCTTGTTCCCAGTTTGCACTGCAGGCAGTGGGATGAGAGAGGCTAGAAGCTGTTAAGCACTTCTAGGTGCATGATTGTACCAAGTCACTAATTTCCATGCAGAGACAACCCTTGCTGCCATAGTAGAAAAGTTGGCTGGAGAGCCAGACAGCAGCATAGGCAGCGGGCCAAGACAGTGAGCGGCTAATTGATCATGGTGGTACACATGTGTGCACAGTGAGCACACCCTGCCAGACTGCACCGGAGCTCAGTTACAGCTGCCTCCTGGCACCAGTGTTATATTTGCGCCTATCAGTACAGGCAAAAGCTAAAGCTCAAGGCTTTACCACTACTTTATTCCGCTCAAGCTTCCAATGGATCTGTAAGCACCAACTGCTCCAGTACTACCAAGCTGGAGTGGATCCAAAGCAGGTTTGCTCTCAATCCTCAGGACAGTCTTGGGACCCAAGATCCTACCTGTGGTGGAGGAATGAGGCAGTTTGTGCTCCTTGTGCAAGGAAAGAGCTGGTGTGGGGGCTGCAGCAGAGCGGGCTCACCTGAGGAGTTGCGCAGGAAGCTGCCACCCTGGCTGACGACGGGGATGCTGGGCAGCGAGGGCCTGTTGACCCGCTTCCTCAAGGCAGTACCAGCACTCTCTCTGCATGCATTGCTCGTGCTGGGGAAAATGGAAACTGTCCCATTGACAGGTGGTGGGCCAAAGCCTGCAAAGACCGAAAAGGACCTTGTAAGTGGAGAGTGCTGGACAGGGTCTCTATGGGCTTGGAAAGGGCTAGAAATCTTACTGGAGCTGGGTAACATCCCTTTGTTGTCCCAAACAACTCCAAGCATAACAGTTGCACATAACTAACATGGGACAGTGATCACAGAACCATAGAATAGTTTGGGTTGGAAGGGACCTTTAAAGGTCATCTAGTCCGACCCCCCTGCCATGGGCAGGGACACCTTCCACTAGACCAGGTTGCTCAGAGTCCCATCCAACCTGACTTTGAACACCTCCAATGATGGGGCATTGACAACTTCTCTGGGCAACCTGTTCCAGCATTTCACCACCCTCATCGTAAAAAATTTCTTCCTTATATCTAGTCTAAATCCACCCTCTTTTAGTTTAAAACCAAATGCAGGGATGCTTTCCCTAAGAAATGAGGAAAACTCAGTACTGCTTTTCTTTTGCTTTCCTGTTTCAGAGGCTGGATAGGGAAGTTACATTTCTGGGGCTCCCACCTCAGCACTCCTCACTGGTACTTCACAAAATAATAGCAAGAAAAAGAGCAGATAATCTTGTCCGAAGCCCTTGGGCTGGGTGCTGACTCTTTAAGTTCCCTGCCGCTGCACTCATAGTAGCGCGTGCAGCAGTACAATCGGAGCCCGTCAGCTGCAATTAAGTCAGTAATGCTGCTTGCTCATGTGGGTAAAACATAAGCACTGGCTAAGGGCTCCAACATGGCTCTGCAATGCGAGCTCCTCAGCGGGGAGTGGTGAGAGCAGGATAATCTGTCCTATCATGTGAGCAAGACCTTTTGTGTTTTAATTAGAAATAGTTTAATTTTGTTTCTTCCAGGTTGCACCTTGGTTGAAAAGCATTCTTTTGGACTCACCCATTCACCTTCCCTGGAGCTACTCTCAATTAGAGAGTCAGAAGCCCCGGTGTAGTTTGCAAGACAGGATTATCTAGTCTGAAAGACTTTATAGGAGAAGGAGGAAAGGTGATATTCTGTGACTGACTCAGTGTGGGCCACAGGCAAGACACTTCATGCCCCTGTATTTTTCTTTGGAAAGCAGAAATAATTCCTATTTGAACTTCCACTCAGATGCAAGTGTAACAGCCTTCCAGTTTGATGTCATAAACATTTGCAAATAGCAAGCAAGTGAACAAAAAGGCCCTATAACAACTATAGCAACCACTTACTTTCTTCAGCTGCATCCCCAGGGTCAACACTCTGTGTAGGGAGCTGCAAGGACTTTTCGTTTTCTCTCTCTTTCTCTCTCTCTCTCCGCAAAAGCTCCATCTCTCTCATTCGCTTTTGGTGTATTTTCTTCTGAGCTGACTTGGATAAGGTAACATGGATCTAGTTGCAATGGAAACACATCATGGAGCATAAAGAGAGATACACAAACCATTCCTCATCAGGAACACAGTGGTAGAGTGTCATCGTCTTTAATGCAGCTCTATATACATTCCAATAGTTTCAGAAGAATTCCTCCTTTCCTAACCTTGGCATACAATTACACTCAGTGATGTATAACACTTCATTGCCATAACCTTTCGCTGGTCCAAGATACAGTTTCTCAATCTATGTCAGGAAGCCCTGCTTGAACCAAGAGAGTCATACGAGTGCTCCAAGACATATGAAGAGCTCACGTTACCAGTGATCAGGCAGTTCAGTTCCTACAGACCAGGGCAGGGGAATAAAAACCATCTGCAATAACCAGCAATGAGAGGTAATTTGCTGTTTCTTAACACTTGCAGCCAGTAATTGGAGCTGCTTCTCACTTCCTTGCTTCTGAAGGACTCAGCTGCTCTCCAAGAACACGAGTCCACAAAAGGACTCATGTGAAAAGAAGTTTGAGAAACATTGGTCTTAATGAATAGAAAAATTGAGAATGAGAGGGCTGTGAGACATAACAAGAAAGGTAACCAAGGAAAAGCAAGCTCTCCCATATTATTTTGCAGCCTTGCTTACACTCAACATTACAATCTTTGCTTCTGTGCTTCCGAGCGTGCACTTTGCACATGTTCACTGATATGTAACTTGCTCTGCCATTCAGATCTGCTCTAAATTGGCTTTCATACATAAAGAATGCTTCCTGTGTAACCTCAGCACCATCTCCCAAGCAATGACTTCTGCACCAGTGAAAATACTCAAGCAATTGCTCTATAGCTGTCAAATGTATTCCCAAGAGAATCCGCTCCCCAAGAGAGGAAGATTATGATTTTCAGTGACATTTTGTGCTAAGCACTGAACAGTCACTGAAAAGGAAGTCTGCTCACCCCTTTCCTTAGCCCTTACCCTTCCATTGCTGTCCTTCGAGTCGTCATCACTCAGAAGGCAAGGGCTCCCAAGATGATCCATCTCTTTGGCCTGGCTGAGTGGGAGGCCCGTTAACCGGGGCACAGGTTCACATAAATGTCCAGCAGATTTCACACCACCACCAACACTATGCTGGAGAACAGGCAAGACAGGTTCCAGAGTCCGGAGCTCTGACAAGACATGGATATAGATTGTGTATGAGAACAGCAAGGAACATATCACCTCTCCAGACAGATGGGGTACTGCCATATTGCAGTGGCAGCAGAGATGACATTACTCTGTTGGCCATCAGACTTAAACCTACTGCATGATAAAGGCCTCAGCCCTTGGCTTCTGGTGAGCAGCTGTGTTTGACAGAGAAAAGCAGAGAGAAAGAGATTGCCCTTGTCAAGAAGATTCTTATCTGTTCCTATCCATTTTGATTTTAGTAAACATTGTCTTCTTCCCAGTTACTAAAAGAACTCCTGGTTTTTAATAGCTATATGCCTTTGTAGAGGTAAGAATCAACATTTCCTCCTCTTTGCTGGAATATTTTAGAGGGCATTTAAAGAAAAGCTTAGGATTGTTAGAGTGTTACCAAAAACAGAATTGTGTTCCTGAAGCTAGAGAATTCATTTTCCCCAAGGAGTTTCATTCTAAATTGTAGCAGATCAGCCAACTCTCTGGGCAGCCTGATTAAAGGCTGATTTTCTTAATGGGAATAGCATAGTGCAGCTCATTCTGAAATACTCTCCAACAGAGTTGTTAAAACTCAGAGAACTAGTCATTCCTTACATGGCTTCAGAGTTGATAAAATCATGTGATAGCCAAGCAGTAAAAAAGGAATAATTTTCTTAAATCAGGATTTTTTCCCCTGCGGAATGGTCAAGTCAATAACAAAAGAGAGAGAGAGAGATGGTTTAACGATATAACTCATTTCTAGTCAGAATGTATCCAGCAAAAATGTCACCTTACTTACTCAGCAATACTTCTCCCTACTTGCATTCAGCACCCTAGCCGCATATCAGCAATAAAGGAATCATTCCTATGGGGCATGCCCATTATTTGGCAGAACTAATGCTGAGCTGAGGGACCAGTGGATCTTATCCCTTTTTCTGCATCAGCAAAATTATTTGTTAAATTCTCATCTCTCCTATCGCTACAAACCCACAGATGGCAAAGGGACGGCAACGGTGTCATTGAGGTTTTCAGCTTAAAAGTATTTTCTGACACAGATGCACCAGACACTGCATTTTGTCTTGTGGAACTCTTATTACTAGTGATAATGCAAGGCAGGGAGGGAAGAGAAGCCAGTAGGCATCTCCTACCCCAGCCTCAGTTTGCAATATTGACACATGCAGATAGAGTAGGGGAAGAGATTTGTAATCATAAACCTAGAGTATGTGGTTTGAGGTAAATGAGTTGCAAAAAGGGAACCTCAGTTCATTACTCAGCATTTAATTCAGGCTTGTGCTTTAAGAGGACAGAAAGCTCAGATCCTGCACAGGCTGGATCTTTTTTTAAGTCTCTTTCTCTGTAAATGGAAAATTCACAAGGACTTCCTATCACACAAGGTTTCACTATTTCTCCCAGTGCAAAAATAGGCAATGCTGATGAGTCTGCTTCAGATCTCAAGGGGTTCGGTTCAGAAACTGCTCCAAGGGAAGGTTTTCTCCTTCAAGTGTAGGAGGAAGGAGTGGGAACATTTCTCATTTCATGCTAAATGCCTTGTTTTTCTCTAATCTTTGTGACATTAGAGAGTGTGCAGGGAGATAAAAGGTATGAGCATGAGGTAGAAGAACGTTTTCCTTTCCTGCTGCGCATTTCCGGGGCCCCAAGGTACCCCTCCAGCTCCTGCCATTCATAACCCCATGCTGGAGTCATTTTCACTGGATCACCAGAGCACATCTCCCAGTGACTGGGCTCTGGGGGAGCCATCTGAGCACATCAAGGAATTGAAAAAAGTTACAGAATGGTTTTCGACCGAACTTTCACAGTGCCTCCCATGGCACCCATGGTCAGGATTCCTATGTTCATTTTAGGGCAGTCATGCCCTGTACCTACCTAGAGATTTAAGGGTCTTCTCTTCACTTCTGCTGCCTGATCTTGGCCTTAAAAAATTGAGGATAACAGAATATATGAGAAGATAGAAAGAGAAGGGGGATAGCATTAAAGGAGGCAAACTTTCTTAGCATGGTCATTTTGATGATGGAGGAGATGCAACCCATAAAACCAACAATATGCAAAGCTGATTAATTGCCATTAAATTTTCAGTTGCTGGAGTCACAGAGAGCTCATCAAGCTCCAGATGAAACACAGAAGTCACTCCTCAATTTGGGCCTTAACTATCCAATTCTGCTGTCTCCTTTTGAAGGTAAGTGGCTCTCACTGTTAGATACATCCTTTCGGAATCAGCAAGAGATGTTAAGCCAGTCATAAGGCTGTATTAAGGGCAGCTACCTTTACACTGCTGTAGAAGCCTAACTTTGCCTGGTGCTGACTTCAACTGATGACAGTATCTTGTTACACACAGTAATACCACTGCTGTGTCCTGAGAATAATAGTACATCTCCCTGCTCTTTCAAGGAGAAAGAAGGTTTGTCCAACTCAACTGGTAGGTAAGTATATTCAGATTGCACTTTAAAAGCCATGCTGAAGCTTTTAAATTGGAACTATATTTCTATGACTCCTTATTTATAGTTATAACTAGGATAAGGTTGACAGCTAGATTTCCACACGCATACCCAAGCAAATATCTTTCCATCAGTTACAGCTCTATAACTGTTCTCTAGCACCTTGCCCCCTTTGATCTTAAAACCATATGTAAATATTAAACATCTATAGGATTATACATCTATAAGCCGAGATTTATCTGGGCTCTCATTTCACAGTGAAGGCCCAGACACAGGGAATTTAAGACTGACATTTACAGAAGCAGCATCTGAATTTGTAGACAGCTCTACAATAGCCAATAATTGCCCTAACATATTCTTGCAGGTACAGATATTGGCAGCCAAAGATCACATGCAAAAACCAGATGCTGTATTCAGATCCATGCAATAGAGTTCCCAAATGGCACCACAAAGATTACAGAATGAATCAGTATCAGAGTAGAGCACCGGACCTGCTTTTAAGATGCTCGTAAGTCCTGCCTCCTCCTCCCCCCCACCACCCCTGCTCTTAGAGTGTATGATGCTGGTTTTGACATTGTGCTGGATCATCATAGATATGCAAAATGGTGAATGCACAGAAGTTTGCATAAATATATTGGAGAGCTGACTGTGGAAAATAACCTCACGAGATGAGAAGTGCGAGGTGAACGGCATATCGGAGAAACAGACACCTTGGCTTACCTCATCTCCAGGGCCTCTTGGAAAACCAGGGGCTGAGAGTTTGGAAGAGGCGCTGCAGCACTGCCAGGATCCCCATCTGATGGTCTCGCTGACTTGGGGATAGGGGGAATCAAAGCCACTCCCAGTGACTTCTTTCCATCCCCACCACTGCAATACAAGGGCAGCAGGGAAGCCTGGAAACAGTAGAATGCAGTGCTCAGCTCGAGCATCCAGCCTTCCCCCTTCGATGCCACCAGAAGTTTAGCCATGCTCTTAGCTAGGACTTGGCAGGAAAAGTCAAACTGATGGAGCAGTTTGGTCTAGGATGGGCAATGGAAAGGGAAGTGGTGAGGGAGAGACCGTGTCCCATGCTGTTGCCAACTTCCTCCCCTCGCTCACCTCTCTGGCAGTGGCTGCATTCCCACCTGGCATCTATCTGCTTGGCATAAGGATGTTCTGGGGTGCCATTGCCTCTATTAGCCTTTCTGATGGTACAGGAATAGGTTTAGATCACCATCCTCTCATTGGCCCTAAAGCACCTACCAGCCATTGCTGAACTCCAGCCAAGTCTCCACAGTCATTTTGTACTCTGACAAAACCTGCTTTTCTCAAGCCCATAATTTTTTCTGCTTCTGCCCTTCCTACAGTCCCCCACCAGCCTTTCAGCCCAGATGCTAATGTGCTCTCTGGGTGCTCGCTGCTCGCCAGGTCCCACACAGTTCATCATTTCAGGTTCACTGTCATGTATTAAGTTCAGCAGAGCTCCCTATCCTGCTGCTCTGTGTAAGGTCTCTGCCTCCTGAAACTACTTGAGGCTCCCCATGCCACAGCTAGGAAGGGGGGATGGAGGGAATGGGGGCAGATGCACACCCTTCCTTAGTATCCCATCATTCTTGTCATAGCTAAAGAGCCAAATCAGGACCTGTTCAAACTCCAGTAAAACCAACAAAGTTAATGTCAGGGATACATTTGGCTCTGTATCTGCACGGCTGAAATCAAGTACACTTTATTTACTGGTAATCCTGTTTACAAAAGCTGTTATTCATCTGCCTTCTCCTGCCCACCACAGCAAAACCAAAACAACTGCAGCTTCTGTCCCTCCTGCAAAGGCAATTGAGTGGATGGGGTCTGGACTCCATTCCCCAAGGCCAGAATTGCCACTTCCCATCACTTACCCCTGGGCAGACCCATGGAAGAGGATGAAGCTGCACAGGGGCCGCTGAACTCTAGAAATATTATTAGAGACAACTGTGCAGAAGGACATGGCTGTACAACTCAAAAGCTGAGACAACCTAAAGTTGAGTTTGCAGGACTGCCTGCTCCAGCAAACATCTTTTTCCACCTAAACCAAACAGAGCTGATATAAAAAGCCACCAAGACATCAGCGTGTCTGCAACAGTAACCACAACGTACAGATAGTTCACAGATACGTGTATTTTACTAACTGTAGAAGGATATGCTTGACCAGATTAGACACATTTAGTTGCTCTGACTGGTTGCACATGTTTTCTCAGTCGTAAAACATAGCAGGAGCCACCAGAGAGCACAGAAACTATTTAAAGACCTCTTCTCCTATTGATTTATGCTGAGGACACGAAGTCTGCAGTACACACATTGCAAAGACAGCCTGAAGCGCAATGTCCAGCTGAGCTCTTCCTTGGCTCAGCTGCTTCCCTGGGCTTGCACCACAGGGAAAGAAGATCTCAGAGCTCTGCCTACAGGAAATAAACTGAGGATCCATCACACGTGATTTGGCTTGTTTTCCTTACTTTATATCCTTTTCCCTCCGACATCAGCTCCTTGTTATTCCCATCACTGTCATCACAGCCTGTGCCATCTTCCCCATGCTCCTGCTCTCCGTTGCTCATCCTGCTGGGCTCTGAGGAAGGAAGGCTGTTCTGGATGGGAGGCACAGGGTTGGAGGTTACCAGGAGCCTCTGGGAAGCTGACCTGGAAACTACTGTCTTCAGGGTCATCCCCGCAGGGTCACTGCAGTCAGTCAGACCTGCAAAGCAGACACACAAAGCATAATAGAAGCAGCACTGCAAACTTAAACCACCTGAAGCTACATATTTCATTGGACAGATTTCTTGGAAACGTCTAAATAACTGAACAGGGAAACATGCTTATGCTGGCAGCCGCTTGAAGCAGGCCAGTGGACAACTTACCCACTTCCACAGAGCCACCAGAGGAACACCCTGGTCCTCTGGGCTCCTGTCAGACAACAGGCCCACGGACCTGTGCTTACCCAGAATATGTCACCTGCACATACGCCTTCCTGCTCCTCTCCCTGCTCCCTGTACACCCCTACAGCAACAGGAGGGCTACGCAGGGGACTGAGAGCAGGGAAGGTTATTGCAGGGGGGCGCATGCAGGGGAGAATGCGCACTGGGAACGTGCGCTAGCTCTCTAGGCTGGGAAAAGACCCTTCTTCCCGCAGGAGAGCGTGCAGGCTCCCACCTTACCTCTCTGTGAGGCTAACAGATCCTCAGACATCCTCCTCATCTTCAGCTTGTCCTTGTTCTGAATGGCTTCTGGGGCAGCGCTGCTCACCTCCCTCTCTCGGGGGTCCTGGGTCAAGGCTTGGTGAGAAAGGTGGGAGAGATCACCTCCACCCCCAGCGCTGAGGTCGTGCACACTAGCCTTGCTGACCCAGCCATCCAGGGGAGAGATGGCCCTTGGGTATGGAGGTTTCTCAACTCCATCTCCATCCCATAAACTAGGCTGCTTCTTCATGTGGGTTGTTAAGATGGACTGAAAAGAAGCTGTAGATCGGGTAAAAGGGAACAAGTGAGTTAGTTGACCTCACATCTTTACAATCAACCCATCTAATGAGTGAGGCATTAAAGGTTTTTTTAATCATTCAGAAGATCAGTTTGTTTTTATTTTTCATAAAACTAGCATCAGTTTAATTCTTCTGAACAAGATTGAGCTAGCAAGCCAGGAGAGAGACGTTGAAGGCCCCACTGGTAAGAAGGGAAAAAAGATTCCCATTTCAGGACTTGGCTTCTGTGAACACTACCAGTAAAGACCCACATAGTGCTAGTGGTATTTCTGGAAAGCAGAAAGACATCTCAGCAAGCAGGCAGACCTTGCCAGTGTTTCTACAGCACCATCCCATCCTTAAGGTCAGATCTGATGGGCAAGCAGAGGAAGAACTGGGAATTTACCTATGGCAAGACCACACATTGATAGCAAGGATAGAAACTCACATCTCATTACCATTTTGGGCCACAGCCCCTGTCCTGGCTGGCAGTAATAGTGATTTGGCTACTGTTGATAAAGGAGAAAGCATAATGAACTAATGACAGAGAGATGTGATGCCATGCCCACACTGGAGGAGGGCAGGATCATCTACAGCTTTCTGTCAGCCACCTACTCTGACACAGAGCCAGCACACGAGGACTGACCTCCAAAGACCATTTCTCCCTGAAATCAGGTTGGGTTTTTTTTATGCCACCATTGCATATTCAACCCCTTTCCATCCTCACCTTCTTCTTCCGCGGTCCAGCTGCTGCCACAAAACTGCAAGTTTGAATCAATGCTCCCACCTCGCAGAGCTGTGTATCTGGGTTTGAATTTGGGAATGCTCCCACAGTAGACAGCAACTGAGGCATGGTACTTAGCTTTAAAATAAGGACAATACAAATGACTCAGATTCACAGCATTTGATACGGTGAGGAAAAAACAGACACCCCTTCTCCACAGAAGACTAACACACCAGCAGTGACCTGCAGTCCTGGCCTCTGCAAGGGTCTGTTGGACCTCACACTATTCCACTTGGTGAGGCACTTGCACTCCAGCACTTTGACAGCTGAACGTTCTACAAATGTGCATGTGTTTTGCTAATTGCCCATCCACTACAGGATTTCTTTCCTCTCCTTTCAAAGGGTAGGCAACCCACAATGGTCTCTAGAATTTGACAATGTCTAGTAAGTAGATGCTTTCCAAAGCTAGTTTGAAAGTCCTTTGTTTCTGTAATTCCCACTCAATTTTGGGTTGGGTTTTGTTGGGTTTTTTAATTTCTCTTCACAACAAAGTACTAGGACACAAACAATTAATCACCAGGTGTTACAACTAAAAGAAGGTTTGCACTCTGCATTGGAAGTCCCCAACATTCAGTGGGCTTATTTGATTACTGTATCTGTAGGATGAGAATTGTCCAAGCAAACATTTTCTCCTTTGTTCTGCTTCACTGTGACAGGGGTTTACTCCCTGCTTTCTTTACCACAGACACACCCAAAACCAACATAAACATGGCCTGCCTCAAAAAATTTCTGATCTTGGCTGTTCCTGAAAATTCAAAACTATACACAGCGTGTTTCCCTGCCCATTGTCCTGGCCAATATCCTCCCCATGACCCAGCCTCTAAGGCTGGGCTCTCACTTGTACAGCATGTAGAATAGCTGCTGCACTTGCCGGCATCTCCGGGGTCTCGTGATCAGCGCTTTGAATGCAGCTTTTGTACACGCTCTGCCTCCCTGAGCCGAGCAGCATTCCTGGGCACCGGCACTGCCGCTGAAGGCGAACATCCTCCAGGCAAAGGCTGCAGGAATGGGATTGCAACAAGCCCTGGCTGAAGAAGTCGCCAGTCTGCTGCAGCCCTTTACCTGCTGTGAAATCATCTTGTGTTGCCATGGCGGAGGGGACGATGGGCTCTTCGCCCCTCTTGAGAGTCTACTCGATGTGCTGCTGGTCGCTGGGCCTGATACAGCTGCCGGTGGGTTCCCCTGCAGCATCAGGAACCTGCATGGAAAAATAACACTGCTAGTACAAGTGACAGCCACCGATCCCTGGCATCGCCCTGCCTACAGGGGCTCCTGCGTACAAAACTGCTCAAGTCAGGTGGTGTACAAAAACATAAAAATATATTCAAGCCATGCATTTTCCACATTCTGTCAAAATCATGGCCACGAAGTCCAAATGCTGGAGGAAGACTGCTGTTGGCATAACAGGGGAAACGTAACTCCACCCCAGCAGCTGCTCTCCCCATGGCTGTACAGGAACAGCAGCAGAGACAAGCCTCTCGCCGCGCCCACTGCTCTTGGACCCAGCGCAGTGCGTTGGAGTTGTTCCCACTGAACTCAGCGCTGCCGCTGCAGCAGGAGCATTGTTTCACACATTTGATAACAAAGAGCTGTAATGTCACACCAGACTTGCCCCAAGAACAACTGAAAAAATGAAGGGTTCCTTAATCTTATTAGCCCATTTCTTATGGCCTAAGTGAGAGGTTAGAGGGCATTTTGCAGAGCATACCTTAGGATATGAGGTCAGGATCATAAGCCAGCAGTAAAATTCCTATAAACATCAGTGAGTACAGAAGGATGTCAATGTGAACTGCTTTTGAAAATCCATTCATAGGTGCCTCTAAAGCTCTGCAAACAGAGTGACTATCACATGGTAGCTAAGTGCAGCCAGAAGGATCAATCACAGACACAATTCAGTTAGTTAAATTATTACAGAAGGAAAAATGCCTCTGCACTCGATGGAAGAAGTAAAGACAGGTCCCTATTAATGTGTTCTGCAAGCTTAAAACAAATAACAAAGAATGCCTGTACAAGGACTTTAGGTACCCTACTATCAATCAAACTTACAATCAGATAAAATGGTATCCTCAAGCAAATTTCAATAGAAATTGTTCATATTGCAGCAAGGCCCTGTACTGCTCCACCCCCCGCCCAAGAGATTTAACTCTGCTCAAAAGCTGTCAAAGCATTCATCTGGAGTAAAGCAAGTGATTTCAGAAAGGCTGGAGTTAGCTGAGACAGTTAACCCACTTCTGGCTTTCACCCTTTTTGTTAGTCTAGATAAATCCACAGAGACAGCTTAAGGTCAAAGAATGAAGGTGCTTAGAGGGTTTTTAGAGCCTAATTCCCATTACTTTCAATGAAAGGCAGGCACGAAATACCCTTAAAAATACAAATACAAAGTCTATTTGGACTGTGTACTTTAAAACAAGGAATGGAGGTATCATTGTGAGTGGGACTAGGGCATAAAGACGGGATTAAGGTATATTTTCTTTGGTCTCATTGTATAGGATGAATATCTAAGAAATATGCCAGTGGCAATTTTGGCTGGTTAAGATCACCTCCTAAATGAAGCTGAGCATGCCTCATTGCTTAAGGTATTAAAAATGCCCAAGAGAAAGCAGTAAGAACCAGAAATGAATGTATCCTGTAGCTAGGATAGAAGGCTGCCTCTGCCACTGACTTACCCTGTAACACAAAGCCAGGGTCTCCATGTCTCAGTTTTGTTCCTCTGCCAGGCCATCCTACCTAAATGCTAGGATGCTGTAAAGTAATTAGGAAGGGCATTACTTATGGCACCTCATGGCCCCTAAAGGCTTAATTGCCTAAATTCAGGGCATAGTTCCTAATTCAGGGCAGCTACATGATATGGAAAACCCCAAATGCACAGCTATGTAAGGCCACCCCTTTCTCCCTTGCACCAAAATCACTGTAACCGGAACAATAATGGCAGAGCAATTTGCCTGCAGCCTGGGGGAAGCGCTGGGCATGCAGGATTCATCTTCTGCCACTGCTGATAGGAGCATGGAAAATAAGCTGGTGCCATTCTTTCTACAGAGGAGAACAGTGGCAGTGGTTCACTGCTGAGTGAAAAAAAGCGTTAGAAAACGGCTTTCTGAAGAGGAAAAAATGGAACACAGCTGCATTTGAATAGCTCCAGGCCCTGGTGATGTTTCAGTAGACAGTAACTGTACTCCTTGTCATCCTTCTGCTGGGTTAATCGAACGGAAATGCATCCTCTGAGATTTTCAGCTCCTTTGGATCATTAGCACCCAGTAAATGAAAACAGAGATTATTTAATGCTATCATTACTTTCTTTCCCAACTAACAAGCTATTTCTCTGGTGGCTTCCCAGCATAGCAAACATACAGTATCGTTATGTGAAACATGCTGATGCCTACAGAGCCTATCAGGATTGGACCCACTGTGGAGGTTGAACCCAGTATCTCACCAGGCAGAAGCTTATTGTGAAGATAAAATGAAATTGGAGGGATGACAGTTGTTTGGGGGTTTTTTGGCCAGTGGATTTCAGCTTACAGCTTCATGCATCTGTCTGAAGTTTTTATGTAGAGTAAAAAGCCATCGCCCAGTGGAACAGGGCAGTTTCCCCAGGCCTGTGGGAGAATCACGAGGCAGTTCCCTGTGCTACTAATTGCATCTCTCCCCACTTTTCTAAGTTCTTGGTGTCAAAGCCACTTAGGTTAGACACACAGCTCACAAGAAGTGCACAATGATCCAAGTGAGATTACACATCCAAAATCTGTTTTCTCTTGCCGTTGAACTTACTGTTTGGAGGAATTCTGAACCAGCAGACTTGCTTCCTCAAATATTTACTGTGCATGGCAAGGAGCACAGACAAAAGATCTAACACAAAAAGCATCACCCACGTGATGCTCTTTTTTACAAGTTCTGCCCTGAGCTTTCATTTGGAAGATCTTAAAAGTTCAATGCCCCTATCAAAAGCTCCTGCAATGGCTGCTTCTCAAAAGAGCAGGGCTGCTCAACCATGAAACAAGAGTTACCACAAGCAGCAGCTTACCCAGGGCAGCAAATCAAGAGTTAGGAATAAGCTGATCTGAATGCCAAACCTCATTAGCTCCTTCAAAAAGCACTTGAACAATCCCTCATTCCAGCTCTAATGAGGTGTTGTGCTGGACACCATGGTTATTTGAGTACTGTACACGTTTGCTCCCACTGAGCGCTGCGACAGTCTCCGTTGGAGCTGTGGCCAAGGGAGGTGATTCCCCAAAGGCGGGTGATTGATTACTCTGTGGGCTCCTGTGACTGCTGGACACAATGATGAGAAGGAGCCAAGTACACTGACGCACCTTTGCCTTGAGCATAACGCAGCCTCGACCAAAAACGTTGAAAGGTTTCCCCTCCTTATCGAGGCACTTTGAAGAAGACCCTGAAACTGCGAGATCCTGAGCCCTGTTGGGGTTTGCAGAACACCTCATGCAGAGAGGTCTTCGCCCTGAGGGGCCTCCAAGTGCTAACGCTGTATGAACGTAAATTAGCTGACAGTAGTAACGCTGTGGGGGCTAGTGCTAGAAAAAGCATACAACAATCAGCTGCTGCTTCTCTTCTGAGAGCAGGTCTTCATGGCACATAGGATTTCTGCCATGAAGGACTCCAGGAAAGGCTCTAGATACCCGACACTCAAGGCTTGGGGTACAGAAGCAGTCACAATCAGCACCTTGAACTAATATATCCTCAAATTAAGTCCAACCAGTGGCCCATGTCTTGAAATGTTAGGCCAGCTGTTTGTCTGCTCACTACAGTTTCTTGTAAAAGCATTTTCCTTAGAAATATTGGGCTTAGAAATATTCCTCGGTGCCTTCCTCTCGGCTGCTTTGCAGAAAGGGGCCTCCCACCCCATACTCCTGTGTGAAGCCATTCCAGAGGGCTACTAAAATACATTCCCTGGCCAGTAGTTTTCTCCTGGTAGGGCCCTGCATACTGTTCCACACATTTTTCATAAAGGCACAAACCAACTCCAAGCACTCTGACTACAGCAGGTTTCCACAAACAGCTGCATAAATCCAAGATAACCCCAAGTGAGCATTCTAAGGGCTCTGTCCTGTTCCTGTGTAATCATCAGGCAGGGAAATTCTCAATGATCTGAAGCAATTTTGTTCAGCTGCAACATGGTATCCCAGTTCTGTATTGAAATTTTTCATTATGAGTAACAAGCATTGGGAGCACGAGGTGCAGGGCTGACATGCAAAAGCAGGAGCATATCCTCTAATGACACCAGTTTAATTGTCCATTTTATTACTCTTATATCCATTCCACTAAAGTCCCAGTACTGTTCTTAGTGCTGTATGAACCTTGAAATACAACAGTTCCCACTGCTCAGAATTTATTCTCTGGTCTTTACAGTATTTAAGCACCTCTGTCTTGTTCAGGGCCTAAGTCCACCATTCAGGCATCACTGAAAAATTTAAAGCCTCCATTCACCTGACCTACAAGGTATCACCTAACTCCACAGGCATTTAAATCCCTAGAGTGCCCAAGCGCCCATGATGCCTGCTAAACACAGGGGCTGTCTTGCATCTGACCTGCTGCTCAGAGCCTCACACTGTGGTGCCCAGAGGACCCAATGCAGGATCTTCATTCAAGGTGGACAAACGCTTATTTTCCAATACCTACCATCTGGCAACACCTACCTTGGGTGAGCTGGAGTCCACTAAGAGGTAAAGGAGTAATACGCCGTCTCTGCAACAAACTGCAATGCATACAGGAAGGGGGACAAAAAAGAGCTGCCAGATATGAACACACACGCAGTAGAGCTGGCTGACAAAACCTTGCAATGGTTTGGCTCACTGACCTGACAGAAAACATCACGTTTCCCAACTGCCATCACTTCCAACGTCCGAAAGTGAACAAAGCCGAAGAACAGCATGAAAAGTGGAAGACTGCAGAAGCAGGGCTAGCTCTGCTGCTGATTCATTGCCTGGCCTGCAGAGAAATAGAAATATAAATCTTAAGGCCAGAAAAAAGTTAGGAGCATATAAATGTGACCTCTGCAGGCCACAGATTTTGAATAAGTCAACTTTAGTTTCTTACAGGTCAATATCTCTAGCTGAAAAACCCCAAATAATGCTTGGAAGCTTTGCAAAGCTCTCAAAGGCCCTGGGGTGACAGATATTACACAAATACAAGCAGTTACCATTGTCATTACTGCAGCGGTCTCTGCAGCAGAGCCCCAGCTTGCTAGATTGTTAGGGGTGAGGGAGCATGAATATTACCAGGAAGAAAGGGACTGAAAAAAAGTGAAGCAAAGGCATTCTCTCCAGAGACAGAAAGAGAGAAACAGAGGGAGAAAGTAACCAGCAAACACCTCTGATAATGAGCAGAGTCCCTGTATCTCAGTCCTTCAGAGAGTTCAGTTTGTCCTCCCTCTGCTGCTGTGGCAGCCCGGCATCTCCGCACCCCAAAAGAAATTCAAGATGCATTAGACTGTGGATCTTCCCTCCTCATCCTCCTACATCTTTCCCAGATCCAATTTTCAGAGACTGATACTTTTAGTAAGAAAGACCTTTGAAAACAGAGGCCAACCTGCAGGCAAGTTTGTTCGTCAGAGTGATACTGTTTTGGGACCAGGCATTCACGTATCAGAGAGCCTGTGAGCTCACTAAAGTTCACTTCTCCTCTCTTTGCTTGGAGTAAAATGATTCCACTTGTCCCCCAATCCTTTGGAGTGAGGTGCCAAGGTTAAACTTAGTGAAACACAGCAATTTAAACCACTGGCAAGAGCAGGCTTGATTACCATCCTGCAGGGGTGAACCGTCACCCCCAGGAGCCATATAACACTAACCTAAACCTCAGCAGGGGCCGATTCAGAAAGTTGATTTGAGTTCAGCCTTCCTTGATTCTACCTGGAAAATAACATCATGAGCCCAGGAAGGACCAAAGGCGTAGTTTTTGCTTTTTGGCCCCAGTCAGAGCAAGGGGAGTTTGAGCAGGAGCTGAGAGGGGACTTGCCCGTTTGCCCACACGCAGCAGCAAAGGGAGCCCCGGGAGCCCGAGGGCAGCACCTGAGCCAACGCGGGAGCTCTCGCTCTGCCTCCCATGGCATGGCAGAGGCCAGGCTGTTGCTCTTATTATGAAAAGGAGCTTCCCTGCCAACAAACCACCCAGCTCCCACCTGTCCTCCTCTCCCCTCCTTCTGTCCACCACCCTAAGCATTGCTCTTCTTCCACACCTCCCAGGACTGTGTCTCTTTTAAATGACACCCAAACTCTCCAGCATACAGCTGGAGTAACCCAGCAGAAGCTTCCCTCGTGTGGCTTTAAGACTTTTCAAAACAACTTTTTGAAAAGAGAAGGACAAAAGGAAAAATCATCAAATCTTTCTCCCAGATTTTATTGCCTTCTGGGAGAGACGCTGGCATCAAGCAACCTCCACCAGAGCACAGTAAAAGCAACCCCTCTGCCTGGCTCCTGCCAGCCCCCACCAGAGCACCACCTTGCTGAGAAAGCAACAGCGCATAAGACCGGGCTGTCCACCAACCTCCTTCACAAACACGCGTGTCCTTCACTTCGGAAATCTAGGTCCATGTTTTTAAGCTTGTAATCCCCGCAGGAGCTGTGAAGCCCTGCTGTGGGTTGCCTCCCACAAGGGAACAAGGATTTCTTCTGCTCCAGACCCTGTGTTTCCAAAACTGGAAGCAGGGACGGCCATTTGTCAAGCCGGACCCCTTCTCCAGGAGGACAGCAGGCTCCCCCTTCCAGGTGTACGAGTTCAGCAAGCAAACAGTGTCACATACCAGGAATAAACAAGGCTGCATAGCAACCACTTCTCTGAAGAAATCTTGAGCGCGAGATGCAAGGAGTATCTTTTGCCTGCAGGGCTGGCGGTAGCTCCCTGGGTGTTGCAGCCGCAAGCACCCGAGGGATCTCAGCAGCACCCAGACGTTCAAGCAGGGACACACTCCGAATTGCAACATGCTCCTGGTCCCTTCCTGCCTGCTTCTTGTGGCCACTGCCTGAGAATCATCCCTAAAGCTGTGCACAATGCACAAGCAAGCAGCAAAGTATGCATCGCTGGAAACTGATAAAAAGGAGGGGAAAGTTTCCACCCCTTTCACTGCAGGATTTGATGACATCTCTGGACGGTAAACTGCTTAGCTGGGAAGTGTCAGCCTGGAGCCCCTCTCGGTTAGATCGGTGTAAATCCATACCAGCCCTACAGAAAGTGCCACATTCAGGCAAGATTAGGAAAAAAGGAGAACTAATTCCTTCAGCCTGGCCCTCTCCAACATGGCATGGCCACAGTTGCTGCAATCTCCACTAAATGCTGCCAAACTGGAATTCTCCACCACCCCCATTACAAATATTTTATATCTCTCCCCTGTGCTGTGGATAATTATGCAATATGCAACACAGAGCAGAAATTTAGTTTTGTTACTGCGTGTGTTTTGTTGTTGTTATGCTCACTCAAAAGCTACTTTCAAATGTAAAAATAATAATCTTTTCATCATGTCCAGGTCTAGTTTTGAAATCTTCCATAACAAGGTCACTGCTGGCTGTTTTTATAAACACCCATGCACACAAAAAGAGAGAGAAATTTTGTGCAGAGGTGCAAGGGCTCACATGAGGTTCTCTGTTAACCATGAGGAACAGCAGCTCAACCTGTCTTTACAATTATTTGGATGGAGAGTGTCCACATAAGTATTATGAAAAAAAGAATTCAGACACTAAGCAGCGAGTCCTGAGCCATTGTACCCAACCTGCAAGTCAACAGATAAGTAGGAAGGGGCTTTTTAGCTGTAAAAATGTGCAATAATTCAGCTCCTACAGGGGAAAAAACCACAGAAAACCATCTGCAGGAGTTAGCAATCCTCTCCAACTAGCAAAAACAGCACATGCACCATGTTGCAATTTGGGGAGGTGACTGTCACCTCACTTGGTAAAAGCAGCAGCAAAGCCAAAGGAAAGCATCTTCCTGTTGCTGCCGAGCCACCCCGTTGGTAGTGGCTCTGTAGGAGTAAAGGATTCAGCCTTACAATGAGTCACCTTAAACACGCAATTCTCTCAGCTTCTCCAAGGCTGAGTAATCAGATATGTGAGAAAATAACAACCCTATATATCGCAGAATGGCAGAAAATGAGCTGACTGCAGCAAATGGGTCTCCAAATGTGACATCTCCTGCATGAAAGAGCAGAATTCTCCCAAAAGGCTTCTCCCTTTTGCTACAAACAAGAGGCAGAGGACTGCCCTTAAACTCCAGCACTGCTTTAGACCTTAGGAGACACAAGGAAAATTCTTCCTCAGCCGCATTGCAGGCTTCAGGCAAGACTTAATCCAGCTGCTGTCTGCAAAGCAAGCATAGCAGAAATGCTGCTTGTTCACCTTTTTCCGTATTTTCTTTTAAGGCAATAAACCCTTTAAGGTAGAGAATTGTCTCTTCCTACACATTTGTGCATCATCTAACAGAGCTGGTCTAGCCATCAGCTAGGGACGTTACCATAAAATAGCAGTGGCAGCAGCTCTTCAAAGGACTTTCCCCGATACAGTGTTCGGTCGTTCCCTTTAATTAAGGGGCCAGCAATGAGCTACCAGCTCAGCTCTAGTGAAAAAGTTAAGCTCCTGGGTGTCTCAAAATGAGCACTTCTACAGGGAAACAGCATTAGCAGCACTGAAAAGTGTGACCCTCGTTAAATCACCAAAAGTGATAAAAGTAGAGCAGAGATGGTCAGCTGGTCAGACTAAGACCACCCAGGAGCATCTAATGCTCAGTTTCCCTCCCTGAGCACCTGCTTACACTCTTTTCTTTTGTCTCAGTAATACTGAAGCTGATGGGACAGATTCAACCGAAGAGAAACTTGAAAGCCTACACGCTTAGCCTTAAAAACAGTAAGCCAAAGTTTTGTTTCATCCTTTCTAAAAAGAAGAAAGTTGCAGTCATAATTGGGGAACAGAGTACCTTCCCTCCTGAGCCTAACTTGTGTCAGACCCATTTCACCTCCAGCAGTGTCACCCATGTGGCCGTGCTCTTATGTCACCTGCACACCCTGTAATGACGCATTACATTACACGGGGAAGGGGCAGTGTCCATGTGCTCACGTGCATCCTGGAAGTGAACCTGGTGACAGCTATCACACCGATCCGTCAGACAGCCATGGGATAAACCTTACTATGAGGTCAAACTCTCTCTCTCGTCAATCCATAGCACCCCAAGCACCTCCGCCAGTCCCCCCAACAGAACAATCCAATCATCCCTCACAAGTTAACAAAACAAATTGCCTTGAAATCCCCTTTCTCTAGACATGAAGCTTGGCCTCTATTTCAACAAACACCTTTTGGACTTATTTGGCTAAACCTCTGCACTCTGCTTTGAAGCCGCGGGGCCCTGCAGGCAGGAGCGCAGGGCTCAGCAGGGCTTTTCCCCCCGTCTGCAGCAGGGAAGGAAATCATGCCACCTTACATGCTTGTACCCAGAAACCTGCTCAGCTATTCCTCTCAGCACGTTTTCTTTCACATGGCACGCTTGCTGAGCGGCGTGGCCCTTCACGGCAGCCTCGTGGTGCACAGGCAGCTTCTTTTTTGTTCGCAGGAACCTCTGCCGGATTGGGAGCCCTTGGGCTTTCCCCATGGCAACCTCATTTGTGCACTGGGCAAGGGCGATCGATACCATGTGGCATCCAAGCCCGTGAGGGAAATGGCCCAAGCACACAGAGTAAATGTTAATTAGAGCCCAGCAGACAGGTCTGGAGCCGGTGAGCTTATACAAACCTTTTTAAAATGTTCACTTTTATCAATCTGGAATTCACAGCGATAGGAAAAGAGAGAAAAAAGCTGGACAGACAACAGGAAGAGTACTGCTGAATCTGCCTTTCCCCATCTGCCTCTGTTTTGCCCAGCCCTGGGGAGCACCAAGACCTCCCTGGCTTTTTCTTATTCATTAGACACTGTCCCCTAATCAGCAAGGGCCCGAGGGCTTTGAGAGGGATACCACCTTCTACAACCCTTCCTCCACCAAGTGCTGTCGTGCTGTCATGAAGAATAAATCAAATTATCCAAAGAGTGACAAGAGAAGTGTGTAGGCATGCACCTCAGTGCCATGAAAGGCAAGCAGAGAGGAGCCGTTAAGATACAAAACCATGCAAGGTAGAAAAACCTGCAACTTCAGCATCTACATTTTCAGAAATCTCTGTTGCAGTGGAAGACTTCCGCACCACTGCGTGCTGAGGCCAATGCCTGAAACAAAAATCTCAGAAAAACAGTGCTTTGGTTTCCTTAAAGGAAATGTATTTTGTGAACAATTTTTTTTCGTGAAAGAAAATGGGAAAGGAAATGACAACTTTACACTTCAAAGCGTAAACAGACTCAGAAACACTAAGGTCAGGGAAACACCGTGTTTTGCTACCTAATTCATTCAGGATCACGTGGTCCTAAACTAAGGCCACTTGGTTCCCCATGTTGCTAATCTAGTTAACTGCATATTGGCTAATTGCAGGCTTTAACTTTCTGCCAAGCGCAGCATCTCGCCGTCTGTTTGCTGCAGCTACCTGAAGAGTCAGCAGCCACATGAAGCTGCACCTCATCTGGGGAGGCAGAGAAACCAGCTGCTAGCGCCTGCTGTCTAGTGTAGGTCTGCATTTCATTTGCTTTACCATAATAGAACTGTTATTATATAAAGGGGCAGGGTGGGTGGGAGGGGGAACAAAACCAAACCAAAAAAACAATCATCACCTCAGGACACCCTTCACAAACACAAAGCCTGGGGACAGATGGACACAGGGGGGCAAAAAAAAACACCAAACCAACCCCGGTTCTTACACAGACATGTCAAAAGCAGGGCCAGCGAGCCAGTTTGCTAACCCAGTGTATGCAAATACACCTCTCATATTCCTGAGGGTTAGATATGACTCAAAAGGCAAAAGCCTTCTCCCCAAGTTTACCCGAATTTAGCCCAAATATTTTGAAAACTGAACCCAGCTGCTATGGTTTTTACTGAATGCCCAGTCTCCTGAACGTCAGCATGGGTACCTCTCTGTTGGAGGCAGACCTGGGCTGGTGCACCTCTAAGGGGGTGGGCAAAGTCCATTAGCTCCACCAACGCTGCACCATGGGCCACTATCACAGAGCAACACGTGGTGCTAACTGCAGCCCTGCTATACCCGCTTTGCTGTCTTGAAGTGCAACTGCAGGGGTTACAGGCCCTGATGCTTTTAAGTGCTTCAGCGAGCTACTGTACACAGTGAGGCAGCTGCACAACATCAAAGCTGCAGAAAAAAAAAAACACTTTCCCAAAACACCACATTAAAGCCAAGGCAAGAACCATGAATTGAGCCCCAGTGACGCGGTGTTCAGTCCTCAGACTTTAAAATCCCTCTGCTCCTACAGAAAGATTAGTTGCACATGTCCCAGGAGCCCCATTTTTCCCCTCAATACCATTCATCTGCTGAGCAGAAAATCTGTCAGCACTGTTTGGGGTGTGGGGCTGAGGCTCCAGAACCGCATTTCTGATTTGAAGGGCTCACGAAGATTACAAGCAGAGAACACACAACCTCAAAACCTGTAAAACAACAGGTACGTTCGTGGTAACAGAGACAGACCACCATGGAGATGAAGGATGAAGGTGCAGGGTGGGCATGTTTAGAAGCCCACGTTTGCCCACGTTTTACCAGATGGCAGCCACCAAACCATGTTTGGGATGCTAGACCTGCTAAGCCCTCTCAGTATCCCCCCCATAGCACAGCACGGGTCAGACAGCGACCGGCCCTGAACACACTGGGTAAAAAGTGACACAGAGAAGCAGAGCTGTTTCTTTACTTTAAGTCTTACAAACAGCTGGAAAAGATCTTGTTTCATTCATTTCTGACAGAGAAAAAAGTGAGATCATTTGGATGGAAAAATAAAAGTGCTAGCAGATTAAAAGATTTGTTCAGGCTATTGAAAATCCATGTAATGAAGGTGATGGAGACTTGAATTGGAGATAGAGACAAGAGAAATTAGCCCTGCAACTCATTTCACCTGCCATCAACTTTGAAGAGGTCCTGAAAAACACTTTCAGCTTCCATCAATCCCTGATAAAAGCTTGGCAAAGTGTGTACCGTGAGCTGGAGGATACCCAGACTCACAGGCAGGTAACAGCCTGTCTCAAACAGACGGCGATGTAACAGCTTCTTCATCACTCTCCTGTACCGGAGGACATAGTGACAAAATAAACACGGAGATTAAACACGATAAGGAAGGAGCCCATCTCCTTGTTAACAGCTTTCCATTCAAATCCTCTGCAGCTCCAGAAATTAGCTGCCTGAGCACTACGGAAAGGAAAAATAGGCACACGCTGGTAGATTTTTCTTAAAAAAAAAAAAATACAAAATGCAAGTATTTACAGACCACAATAAATACATGGAGGAGACTGCAGTGGTAGATGGATATATTCACTTTTCACCTTCACTATTTTAAAAAAAACTCTGTGTCTTCAGTGGAGAAAAAGTTTTGTATGGCTACCTTGAATTTAACTTGTGTGAAAGGGGTGGTGGGTTTTGGTTTTGTTTGTTTGTTTCATTTATATAGCTGCTCTTGAAATAAAATTGTATAGGGTGCAATTCTGCCTCCCTTTCCTTTCATTGAACTTGCTGGGGGCAGGGGCGAAATAGTAGGAATTAGAGGACCGAGTCTGACCCTGCTGAAATCAAACAGCCGCCATGCCCAGCCTGTGGACGTTTTGAGAAACAGCTTCTCTTCTGAATCGCATTATCCCTGTCAGTCTTGGGTAGAAAATGATTTCCAGTCACTAGCCCACAGCAGACGATAATAACAAATGAAAAATAGCCAAGCGATCGTTTACACTAGGTGCCAGAAATGAAGTATGGGGGAATTCTGCGGGCACAGCGCATTGGTGGGAGAACCGAGGAGGAACGGCATCGCCCCTGCCAGCTCCAAGGTGGTGGCAGCACGGTGGGAACAGCTCATTTAGCAGACAGCTCTTTTTCATCAAGCTGGTAGCTGTGTGCTGAGCCTTTTGTACGAAGCAGAGTTTGCTCATGAAAAGAGGCAAACAACGAGTGTATTGAAATGCCATAAATCCCGTGTTGGCAGAGCTCGAAGCAATTCGAGCCTCCATGCAAAATTAGGCCTCATGACTGCATGTAGAGGCAGGCAGGTAACTGAAACATCAGTACATCTAGAAGAGACCATGTGAGTGCCAAAAAAAGGAGAATTTGGGGGCAGGGAGAAAAACTTCACGTGGAACTAGTGCCTGGGTAGAAGTGACTGCTAACCCGTTTGTGTATCCCAAGCCAGCTGCTCCTCAAGGCCCTGCAGAGTAGATCCCACACAGCCTCACCCAGAACAAGGGTCAGCAGCAAAATGGGGTGCTGCGTTTTGCAGTGCGTATATACCTTCTCATATCCTCTCTGCACTCCAGCTGCAACAGTGTGTTCTTCCCCGCATCTTGTTGACGGTCTTGCCCAGCTACACTGCAAGCTTGCTCAGGCTGGAGATCCTTTCTGCGGTGTTTTCCTCAGGAACAAGGGAAGTTCAGCTGCATGCACTTTGCCTCCACCACGCATTTTTCTGCAAGAAACTCTAGGCATTCAGCCACAGATAAGAAAGCATTTTGGTAAACTGGCCAAGTAGGGTTATCCCTTCTTTGCAGATGGGGAAACTGAGGCACAGAACTTGGACACACAAGTTATCGTCCTTGACGGCCACTGATTTCCCATCACTCAGTCCTGAGATACTTTGGATACCTGCTAAGGAAACAAATCTCTTTCCATACACCTTACTCATGCTGTGTCCTTCAATTCCTCATCTGAGTGAGAGCGATTATGTCGGCTGTTTCACCATTATCTTAAAGCAAAGCCAGGACTAGACCATCTTTCTTGAACATAAAACTCCATCATCTAGTTAACAACATTTTCTGAGACTTTAGGGAGGCTTTTTACAAGACATGCTGCCTCTCAAGAAATGAGAGGACTAAAAGGTGAGCTTCCCACAGGGAATTGGCTTTGTGCTCTGCTGCGGGGCATCAAGTGCTGCTCCGTATCAACGTGGGCATTTCTTAATGCCGAATTTTATTATTTTTGAGCAGTTACTGAAAGACAGTGGAGGTTTGCATTGTTTGTACCTAGGAGTAGTAAGATAAGTGCCCAAAGAAGTGTCCTTGAAATCTGGGTCTAATGGCAAGCTTAATACTGCAACAGGCTCTGCTGGAGGCTCAGGCAGGGTAATTTTCCTCTCTACAGTTGCCACAGATCTCTGGGTCTATGGGGCAAACATTGACCATGAAATTATAATAAACCCTAGAACTGATTGATTCTGACTGCTCAAGTTTTTTGGTTTTGGGTTTGTTTTGTGGGTTTTTTTTAATCGTAGAAGCCACAGGAAACCATGAAAAGAGATGACAGTTTAGGTCTTATCTCATTTCCATCAGTGCTAATAGCAAACCTGTAATTGATTTTAAATGTCAGGGAAAATCCTTCAGCACACAGACTAAAAAATGGAATAAAGCTTCTTTATGTAGCCTGTTGTCTGTGCATTTTTTAAAAGATGCAATAAAAACCTTCACTGGAAATATATTCTTCAATAAAAATACAAATTTCCTCCAAACACATAGTTTCGTCATGATCTTTTATTTTCCACAGATCGGGTAAAAAAATCAAAACAATTTTCAGCTAAACAGTAGTTGAGATGTTCGGAAACATTTCACAAAGCCATGCAAGCATCTGAAACTAAAAAAGCTCTCATTTTTATGTCAAATTCTTGCCCTGTTACTTTTCCACTAAAAAAAAAAAATATATATTTTGGCTAATATGCCTAGTGCTTTTGTAGGAAGTTTAAAGTTTTAGAAATTTCCCAGAGAAGCTACAGCTTCTGAGAAGAAGTTCTCGGCCAATTTTTTTCCTAAAGCAAAGGAATGGCCCACTGGGATCTTACTGTTCCTCAAAGAGGAGAGCCCTAAGGGGAGTCCCGGAGGAGCTGCAGAAGGGACGTGGTGCACACAAGACTTGCACACACGCCTGCAATCCAGATTGGCACAGCATTCGGCAACGGAGCCTTCCCTGGGATAGACCGAAATGTGCCAGTGGTTCAGCCAGCAAAGGAGTGAACACAGAGGCTGGCTGCAGAGCCCTGAAGCCTGTTACACTGGGCATTTAAGGCAAGCCTAACTGCGATGAAGGAAAACCCCAGACCTGTTCCTCTGAGCACTAATGCGCTCTGTTTGGACTGAACATCTGCTAAGGCTCACCCCAAAAGCACTGGTGGACCCTTGCATGGATGGATCCAGGCACCCTCCTCATGCTGGCCAAAAGGCCAGCCGCTGTCATTTCAGCATCGGAGTGGCCTCCCCAGTGTGAAGAGACGTGCAGCGCACCCTTTCTTTGAGGATCAGTGCCACTGGCTACAGGCTGCTTTTTCAGAAGTATCAGAATTTTGCGTACTAGCCCTTACACATAAAACATATCTGCTACAGAGCTGTCGGTGCATCACCACAGGAGACAGGGAAGGAGCTAGCATGCATTGCATCTGGTTTTCACATGCATTTTGCTAGAAATAACAAAGGCTATTATAATCCGGCATTCCCAAATGATCCTTTAAAAAAAATTTTTGAAACTATGACTCAAACGCTAATAAGTAAAATCCACTCCCATGCAACTAGCCAAGGAGTTCAAGTTCCTTTGGCAAAGGGCATTAACCACAAAGCAAATAACATATTTGCTGCAAGAATGACAAGAAGGGAGACCTACCTTCATCTTTGTTTTTGTTTACATGCTTCCATTAGTACCCAGGGCAGTTTAACTCTGGGCTGGGGGACATGGCATGGTCAAGTCCTCAGGTTTCAGCACTCCTCTGGCCATCCATCACCCTGCAACTTCTCCTCAGCAATTCAGTCCCGAGGCATTAAGCTGTCACAGCTCACTAAGAAATTAGACTTGATGACATCTAAGCAGATTCATTAATGCATTAAGCAAATGCAATCTGATTGGTTCCTTTTTTTAGGCGTTTGGCAAGCAGTGTGCAAACAAACCAGGAGGATGAGGCTCTCGGGGGAGGGCAGGCAGCTTGCCAGTGTTCTTGCTTAAAGGGAGGGAAAGAAAGTGCCAGCTCCACAAAGCCGCACTAGAAGAATTTACAACCTACTGCTTGCTTCAAGACAGTAAAAGACAGAAGGTGGCATCAGTTGCTTCTGCCTTCTGGAGAGATGATGCAGTTTCCATATGTGTCATAGCACACAGGGCATTTCAACTGTAAAGGCCACGTGGCACTAATCATGGCCAAAACAAATCCCAGGGGACTAACTGTCCCTTGCATGTGGACTGAATGACACAAATCATCTCTAGATTAATCTTCAGGACCATACGGGGAATATTCTCGTCATCCATAACCACGTGGCTGCTGCCTATGCAGCTGCACTGACTTACAACCTTTATCGTTCACTGCTCTTCCATCCTAATAACACAGCCTGAGCAACGAGGTCATCAAACCAAACCAGTGCAAGGGAGGCAGTTGCTGGTGTCAAGCACGTACCTTCACTGTTAATTCTGTCACGTCCCATAACATGCACCAGCTGTTACAGGTGGTGAGACTCAAACATCTGTCCTTCCCAGAGACGTACGTTTCATTATTGATAAATATAGCTATTGGCCCTGTAATTCGGTAGTTACAGTTTTGCAGGACACTTAAATATATTATGATTGGCATATATTTGACTTGTGCAGGCAGCTTGCCCGTAGTACTTTCACCTTGGCCTATGATCTCATTAGACCTCACGAATTAAACAGAACCAGGCTGGAAAGATTCTTGGAGAAGAATCCTGAAGTGCAACAGGACACAGGACATGCAATTCCATAAGAAACACACTTCTAGGTGATACTACTGTGTGAACAGTTTGGTAAGACATTTTGTGCATGACTGCAAAATATGTCTTCTTTGGTGGGAGGAGAAATCAGTAAAATCCACACCAGTATAGTCTATACATTAAGTATACCTGTACTTAAGTATAGGAATATTATCCATGTGATCTGATCAAATAGGATGTAGCTATCTGTATTCTGCTCAACTAGATTTCCCCTGAGGCACCCACCACATACATTGCCATTCTTCACTGTAAGGTGACTGTAAAGCACCTATACAGCAGAGGATAACGCAGCAGTTCCCTGCATGGCACAAGAGTGGCCATAGGCTGGGTCAGACTGAGGGTCTGCCTTGCCCACAGCTGTCCTCTGCAGCGGGCTGCAGTAGACGTGGATGAAAAGTAAGAACGGGCAGGCACATAGTAGTGCTTAACCTCCTCTCCACGTTACTTGAATTTACTAGAACTAATGCTCTTCATTATTTTTTCTATAATAAACACAAATGCCAGCCTCGTGGTTCTGGAGAACCTAGGAAGAACAAAATAACACACATGCAGCTCAGCGCTTATTCCTTCCTCCAATGTCCAAGGAGTCCGCACAGCCTGACACAGCAACTGTCTCACTCTAATAGAGTAACTCCCATTTCTCATCTAGGCTTTGCACTTATGGATGGAAAGCCCAAGTTCTCCAGGAAAAGGCTACCTAGATTGCCACTGAAGGAAGTGAGGCAACCAGACTTCAGAACCCCTACTGATAATTTCCTCATTTTATTTTAAAAATCTTTTGTTTCTCTCAACACCTATTTAATTCTACTGCTGAATATTTAAAGAGATGCTTTGCTAAAGTTTTAACTTAGGTTCAGGTAATGGCTGATAAAGCTCTTGAGTTTTAAAGCAAAACAGTATCTATTGACACAGATACTTTCTTTGTTTAGAAAAAAAGCTTTGGTTGAAATGTTTGTGAATAAATTAGCTGACAAATATAGCTCATTTTGCTATCTATAAACCAATACTGACTTTTCAGTGCAGAAACTGATTATTAGCAAATATTTTCCAAATAGCTCACAGAAGCAACATTCAGCTGAGTAATTATTCTTGGAACAATTCACCACACTGCTGCCTCTGCACTCGTGGTACGTGTGCAAGTGGGTGCCCAAGCCATATGGCATTGTTTCTGCTTCCTAAGTAATTGAAATGGGCAAAAATCAGAAACAAAATGAACCCTAAATTACAGCTGTTTTGCAGTTTGAATTTTGAGCAAGCAATTATATGTACTAAAATTCTTGAATCTTCGCAATTTCTGAGTATTTCACTGAACAAACCAGTAGCTAGGCAAAAAACCTCCTGCAATGGCAACCACAACACAGCTTTTACCAGAAGATATCACAACATGATCATGTGTTTTATTCACAAACACATAAACCAACCTTTCTTCGACCCATTCAGCCTGCTCTATTAGTTTTTCTTCATAGGACTCTTAGGGAGTCTGAAGTTCTGGACAAAGCAGTCCCTTGCTGCATCAAAGTATAAGCTTTTATGAGTGTGTCCTACCAGACAGATATTCAGGGGTTCTGCTCAGTCCATGAGCTTTTTTCTGTCTTATTTTGTCCCCCACTGTCCCATTGAGGAGGGGGAGTGAGAGAGCGGCTGGGTGGGCATCTGGCCAAGGTCAACCCACTGGTGACATTACTGCACTGGCACTGTGCAGATATTCAGGGGCTCTATGCTTGGATAACCTGGAGAAGGCGTTTCTGTTTCCCATGCCCCCAGTGTCTGGAAGGACACGAGACCACGCAGTTCCACAGCCCCAACCCCCACGAGCTTCCCCTGGCGCCCAGCCCAGCCCCTGCTACCTCCACAGGGAAACTCTTCTGCTCATGGCCAGGTCAGGGCACACAAGCCCCAAAGAGCTGCGTATCTCAGTACTGGAGCTGAAGGAGTAAATTGATGCCTGTCCATTAGCAGCCTAGTCCTTGTTTCACCCAGCTGAAGCATTGCACTTGCCTCTCCGGAAGGAGAGCTGTATGAGCTCAAACTGTATGGAGCTGGAAAGCAGCAGTAACAACTTTCAGCCCATCACTACATTATTTGGGTTTTGACACATCAGGAGGGTTACATGAAGATAGACCGGATCCTGACTAGGAGGCAGCATCACCATATGACTGACCCATTATATTTTGGGGAAGGGAGTGGAAGAAGAGGAAGAACCACCAGGCTGCAGTGTGGTTTGCCTGCTCATCACACAAAACCTTTCCAGCACGTCTAACACACCAACAGTCTGCTGGCCAACAACTGCAAAACCTGCAGACTCCTGCATGGCACTTAAGTAGTTAAATATATTTCCGTGCACAACCCCCTACCTCTTCTTTCCAAGTAGAAGTCAATGTCTTACCCTGTTTCACATCTGGCCATCACTTCTTTTTTTTTTTTTTTTTTTTTTTTTTTTTAAGCTGTGTAATTAAGAGCTTATATAAAGTTGATTTAAAGAGAGTCTGCACTCTGCATGACTCCACTGAGAGTGAGGTAAAAGAGCTTTGACAGGTCAGGGTTGGGTTCATATGCTTTGTTTCCTCAAATAGCTGAAGTTTCAAGGAGGGGTCCTAGGGAGTGCAAAGGAACTGAACAGAGGTGTGACTGGAAACCAGATCCCTTGGGGATCTTCAGTTCTTGTCTAATTCATAAATTTCCCAACAGCTCACATCGAGCACTCCTGAAGCAGAGATCAGGGCTGGGTTTATGCCCTCCATTAGGATGAAATATTGTATCTGCCCACAGCAGGGCTCTGGAGCCTTGCTCTAGAACAGGACTGGGAGACGGGACTCTGGACAGGACAGGTGACCTAAGCCCCATCCCACCTGCCAATTCACACATTCCTGATTAAGCACTCCTTGTCCCTCACCTTTGTGAAACAGGCCAGTTAAATCAGCTGCAGCTTTATTCCTCTTTGCAAACCTCTGCCTCATTTTCCACTAGCTGATTTCACAGCCATTTGCAGCCACCTAATCAATAGCTTATTTATAAATACCTTCTCAAGCTTCATACACCGTGGCAGCAGGTGGTCGTCACAGCTCCAAAACCGGGTGCCCACTCCAAAGGCAGGGCTGGGTGGAGCGGGGCGGCAGCGGGGGCTGCCGGGCGGCCTCCCTGAGGAGAGGCCCGCCACAGGGCCCAGCCCCGCCGCTCAGCCAGGGTGGTGGCACCCCGGGAAAACATGCTTAAGGAAGGGTGAAACACCACAAAGACAGAGAGGTGTGAGGAAAAAAGTGAAAGGAATGGCCCTGCAGAAAACGATGGGAGAAGGAGGAGGGGAGGAGGTGCCAGAGCAGTGCCTGCAGCCCCCGGAGAGGAGACCACAGTGGAGCAGGTATCGACACTCAGCCCGTGGAGGACCCCACGCCGGAGGAGGTGGATATTTCCTGAAGAAAGCTGTGGCCCGCGGAGGACCCGTTCATCCTGAAGGACTGCAGCCCACGGAGAGTACCCACGCTGGAGCAGGGGAAAAGTGTGAGGAGGAAGGGGTAGCAGACAGGAGCTGTTACAGGCTGACTGCAGCCCCTGTCCCCTGTGCCACCCCACCGAGGGTGACAGGGGACGTAGAGTGTCAGGAACGAAGGGGTGAAGTTCAGTCTGGCACAAAGCGGGGGGGGGGAAAGGTGCTGTTTCACTTTTGCCTTTGTTTCTCACCATCCAGATCTCTTTTAACTGGCAATAAATTAAATTCATTTTCCTCAAGTCGGGTCTGTTTTGCCCATGATGGTAATTGGTATGTGATCTCCCTGTCTTTGTCTCAGTCCATGAGCTTTATTCCATCTTATTTTGACCCCCGCTGTCCCATTGAGGAGGGGGAGTGAGAGAGCGGCTGGGTGGGCATCTGGCAGCTGGCCAAGGTCAACCCACCGGTGACATTGCTGCACTGGCACTGTAGTGACAAGAGGAGATGAAAAACGTAGGATCTCCATGTAAGCACCAAGAGAAACATGGGGTGACCAGACTCCACAAAACCCACTCTACAAGATAGCTCACATGCAAAAGCAATAGGTACCAGTATAAAACACTATGACAACTCCTAGAGGTCCCCTTTGGCAAGGCCTGGAAAGCAAGGGAAGATATCTGCAGCTGTTTTAAGACTTCTCATCGCTTGCAGCTGTATTCATATTTCTAAAAGGAAATTACAGGGCAGCACTTGAGTTCTTCCCTTGAGGCACACATCAGAGGTGAACTTGCACAGTCACTCATTTTTGTTTCCCCCCCGCCTCTAATGAACAAGGATTTCTTACACACACCCCCCCCCCTCCCTTCTGCTCCATCAGCCTTTCCTCTCTTCACATACTGAGCCGGAATTGTTCCCCGTGAAATCATACTTTAAACCCTTTTAGAGTACAGAAATGCAGAATGCTGCAGTTAAGATAGCTGGAGCAGATGAGACCCCCCAAGCCTCCCCTCTCTTCAAATATTACAGCACTATCATACCAAACAGCATTAAACGGCACTGTTTATTTGGCCCTGGCAAATGAGAGGTGTTAACCAAAGGAAGGACTGACAAATGGAGGGATGCCGAGAACAACAAGAGCAGGCAGTCTTAGGAGATGCTAATCCAGCAACTGAAAGCATCGAGCTGACTGGGAGGTTAATGGAAGGAAGATTTGTACAGGAGAATTTACTCTAATCTAATCCTTCAACAGCCATAATGCGATGACACTTGGAGCCCCACTCAGCAAGCCCTATTTTTGACGTTTAGGGCATTTCTTAGCAGATGCAATTAAGGCTCTAATCTTAAATCCTCGGGAGGAAATAAATCTTAGGCCTCAAAGTTAGAGGCCTTGTCTAATCAGTCATTTTCTCTCCTGAGTGACACAGTGACATCAGCTCCTGTACCTGCCCTCAGTGTTGTATGCTGAACTCCCTCCAGCAGTTCTCTAGCTCTGAACAGCCTCAGCAGATGGCACCTATGACTCTCCTGGGCCTCCGGGACCTCGGCTACTCTCTCCACCAGTTTCTTCTCCCAGCACGTCAGTGACATCTCAGTATCAGACCCTCTCAAAAAGGCAGCCTCTGCAATATATTTAACCACATACTTCCGTCTAGAGCAGAAGTTTCAACTGTGGCAAATGCCATGCTGCAACCATCACTGCCTTCAACAACTTTATGGAGAGATCAAGGGGGAAATATGGCCTTTACAGAAGAACTAATAGAGGCATTGATTTAGAGTAGTTTTTTTGCAGTCACCCCCTGAGGAACATAACTGCCCAGAAATATGGTTATCCCTGCCCTAAGCTCAGCATTTTGCTCTGATCCCCTCCCCTTTCCACACTAGCCCCTACCAGCAGGGAAAGGGCTAAGTGTGGCCAGCAAAGCAGCATCACAAGGTTCTAGGACTGGCATGCCGGCCAGCGAAGAACAGGGACTTGCTGTTTCAGACCACCTGCATATTCAGCCTGTTCACCAATAAATTAGGGTTGGTTCTCTTGGGAGGTGCTTTTTGAAGCCACGGGAACTAAAAGTACACTTAAAAATTGATGAAAGCTGAGATTCTGCACACACTAGCAAAGCTTCATGCACCAGACAAACACACTGTGCAAATTAATTTGGACACATAGGCCATGCTTATTTAACTCCCTTTTCTACAGATATCTTCTCACAAGGACTGGATTGGCATCCTTTATGGTCCCTGAGTGCACTTAAGTTCTGCATATTTCCAAAAGTGCTATTACTGCTTTACATAAAAAGTGATCATCAAGTTTGTTCTTTTTTTCTGTCATTCCAACATTTTAAGAACATTGCAACAGCCTTCCCAAAAGACAAGAGAGACTGATGCGGCACGAGACAAAGAGCCAAAAATCGTGTTCCAAGGAGCACATGCTGAGGCCTGTCTGCGTGATGGACCACAAAGGCCTGGGGACAGATCCCAGGCAGCACAGAGACAGGTGGAATACTACCGCGGGTTTGTGTTAGCTGCATTTTCCCCACCATTTTGCAAAGCAATCAACAGCTTGGAGCTGCGGACTGAAAGACAAGAGGAAAAACCTGCCTCAATGGTTATTTTGTCTCTTCCAATCCCCAAAAGCTATATTCCCCCTTCTGAGGGTATTTTAGGTGTTTCACTGCCTGGCCCAGCAACAGAAGCAATCTGACATTTGGTTCCCTTTCCAAAATACTTTGGATTAGAGCACCGTTATCAACACATCCATTTTTAAATGCTGGACTATGACTAGTCCCAGGAACACCACTGCTTCCCAGAGCAGTTCTGAACAATGAAGAACTGAGAGCATCGCATCTGGTGAGCAGCTCTGGAGCAGGATTTCACTTGCACTGCTGCCGACTGCCCTCAGCAGCTCTCCTCGCCAGGAGAGTGGGAAACGTTTTCAGGTTGAAATCTGAATTTAAGATGGATTAATTCAATGGCGTTGAATTTAAAGCCAAAACCACCACCCCCCCCAAAAAAAAACCCCAAAACTGACATAATTGGGGATTGTTTTGTAAGTACCTAAAGGAGATTAAATGAAAATATTAAAGTCAGTTTAATAACAATCAATTCCAAAGAAAAAGTCAGCAGTTCTATTAGAATACTAAAATAAAATGCTTCAGCCTCTCCCCAATGAAAACAGCCAAAAAACTTCAAAATGTCTCTTCAATTTTTTCCCTCCCTTATCATTCACTTCACCCTCTCCCTTTTTTGTGCATCAAACTATTAGTCTGCTCAAAATTCATTTTTTCTTCTGCAAATGTACCATTTCCAAGTTGAATTGAAATCTTATTTCAAACTTCAAGCTTCCAGAAAAGCAAAGTATTCAAGACACCACTTCTAAACTAAAAGCAACCTTACATCCATAACAATACACACTTCTCCTAAAAGACAGTCAGACTAAAAGGAGATCATCCATGAAGAGCAGTGACCCATGCAGTTCTGACCAGCGCGTGCAGCGTGGTTTCCTACTCCCAACATTTTGGTAGCACCAAGAAGGACCTGGATGCCACCTAGTGCTGTTCCACTCAGGCTTTAATCATATAGAAATGCAAACGCTTATTTTTCCCATCTTTTACAGGCTTAGCACATCTTGCATCAGGCTGGCTTATCATCACTCCAGCAGGTGCCTTTGGAAGATCCAGGGATGTGCAGCCAAAGCCTCCTGCACGCTCACGAGCACGCTGGGTGCCAAGCAGACTGTTGCAGTTCTTCTGCTTGCAGTTTCTAGCACTAATACACCTTAGAAAAAATCATCTAGAATAAGCAAAGATTGGCAAACTAAGTTAGAATTTATGGAACCTGGGGGTGGGGGGGAGGAGTGACAACCCCTGGAAGCGCCAAGCTCGGAAATTGTTATCACACCCCTTCACGAAGCAGCAGCAAGCGCAGATTTCAGTGCCTTACAAAAGGAGTCTTCTGTGGCATTAGTTACAGAGAAATTTACTTACAGATAGAGGGAAAAACCCTTCCTCTAAACATGAAAATATTTCACTGGAAATGAGGAGACTGTAGAAAAGGAATTGTCACAAACTCCTTTTATTTAAAGGTAAAGTCATTTAGTCTGAAGCACCCACCAGAGTTCACATTTTTCCAGAACAGCCTTCCCTTCACCCTATTAGTTTCCTTTTCCAAGTCTTTAATTGTATCTACAAACCCTATGTCAGCTATGCATCTTGTTTTGAGGAGCCTGAACGCATGATAAAGCTTCAGAGAACCGCAGGTTTGGAGAGGACCCAAGCTCCTTCCAACCTACAAGCGCTGGAAGCCAGTCAGCTGAAACGGTGACTACAAATACCCGTGTCCCTACGTTCCCCGAGTTCACACCATGAAATTTTTTGCATTACAGAAATCTCTGAACCAACACAGCGCAACTCCGGCAAAAGCAGATTCTACCAACCTTCGCTGTCAACCCTCCTTCCCAGAAAATCCAGGTTCAGCTGGGGGCAGAAAACATTTCTTTGATCTGATTACGGGAACTTCCAGCTTGAGGCAGCTGAAACGGTCATCGGTTCCTGTACCAGACAGTCAGTGTGATATCATTTCACAATCTGACTTACCTCTACACCACCTTTTTGGGAAGTGTCACAAATGGTTTCACCCAATTCAGAGCGGGAAGATTTTTAATACTTTCATTGATGTGGACATGAAAAAGATTCTTGTTGATGCCAGTTTCCCACAGCAACTGTTGCCGTGGTTATAAATCATTTATTGCCCCCCGTCGGCCAACAGCTGAATATAAAGAATGAGTTTACTATGTGCGAGAGAGCATGACAAATGCACAAGCCCGCTCCTTCTGAAACACGCCATCAGGCACCGAAATATTGTTGACTGTTTTATTGCAGGGACTTTGGGAAGTCACTAAAATAACCAACAGACAAGTGCTCTCTAATGTTGATGAAAGCAAACAGTCCTCCAACCCACAGATGCAGAGATCAAGGGGGTCCTAAGCTTGTGTGTGCAGTAACCATCGCGGGAGGAACCTAGGGACAACCCCCTCCCCTCCAAGCCCCCATGGAGCTTAAGGGAAGTATTTTCTTCTCAAGGACAAAATGCACCATTAATTCCTTAAGATATTCCTAAATAACTTAGAGTGCTCATTACTGAGCCAAGGTATTTGAAATAACCTAGTTAACCCCATCTCTGTGATTAGAAGAGCTTTGGATAGGCTCCAGGTCTGACCATGACTTCACTTCCTCTCCTAGATAACGTGAGATTCACTCACACAAATCTTATTTATCTCTCATACCTCCTTGCTGAGCAATTTTGTATCTTGGTGCCAAAACAGAAGCAGAGATGACGGCATTTGGACAAAATTTTCCTCATGCAGAGGCCCAGGCTCTGTTCCAAGCGGGATTTTCTTTATTATCACCTTGATTTTGCAAGGGCTGGGTATAAGGTAGTTTTCAAGAAAAGATCCAAAAAAGAGACTATGTTTTAGGCAGCAGTTGAGTCAAAAACAATCATGCTGGCAACAACCAAACACATTTTGGCAAGTTATTTCCTCTTTTCAAGTGCAGTGGCTTCCCACACATTATTTCTGCAACCCCAACAGGAAGTGGATCTCTCTCTCCAGTTCAAAACAAGCCCTTATAGATGTTTAAATGAACTGAAAAACACCACAGCTGTCACAACACAAGAGCTGAGGCCTCCAGACACCATAACTTAATATCACACACTACCTGCTTTACAAGATCATCTCCAAACCACAGCTCCAGCAGCCCTCCTGGTGACTCCAGGTCCTCTGCACACCCAGTTAGAGAGCTTAGGGACCTGCATGCTGGGAGGTAGATGGCAAGACTGATCCCAAACCCAATCCCAAACTAGAAGGGATGGCCACCTGGCAACCAGCCAAAGTAGCAGTCACTCACTTTTAGCAGACTGGAGGTGTAGGAATAATTTTTCCTTCAGGGTCAATCATACTGCTCGCTAAAGCAAAACTGAGGTTTTAAGCCGCCCACCATAAATTAACTCACAAAATATCTGGCTTTCCTACAAACCAGGGAAACGGAGAGTCTCCTGGATGGTTCATCAAGGTCCCACAGCTGTGACTTTGGACACACCTGCAAGGAAACAGTGTCTGCCACAATCATCTCTCTCCAGCCCCCTCCTTCCAGGGAGCCCAGAACCAACACCCCAAAGGCCACAGATGAGTTTCTAGGAGACTTAATTTTCTAAGAACTAGTTGTGCATCCTAAATCTTTCCTTCTTTTTTCCCTTTGCACGTCCTCCTCCTCCTCTACCCTGTCTCCAACAGGAGGTTTTGCTTTTGTTTGCTTCTTCTTAACCAATGCCATTGAGATAGTTATTTTGGGACAAAGAAGCCATTAGCAAAAGTAATTTAAAGGATGAACCAAAAAAAGTTTGGGTTTTTTTTAAAAAAACAATTAAATCACTTCCCATAGCATGCAGGCAGACCAAAAGCAGAACATCCATACTCCAAGTCCTTACACAGCAGAACCTTTAACAGACACAGGTGCACATCCCACACAGGCAGCTTATTCCCCTACCAAACTTCCGAGAATCAGATAAAACACCAAAATATTTAGCAAGAGAGGCAACAAGCACCTCTTGCACCAAGTCCTGGTGTAGTACTAAGTCCCTTTGGAAATAGGACCATAACAAGAGGCGAGAATGGGAGCCACACTGTTTTACAGCAGGATGCATGTAGCAACAATGCGATTATGCCATCCTCAAAGGCGAAAGTCACAGGTTGCTCTTGCTGCCCGGTAATCCAAGGAATTTTTGTGGAGCTGGTGTGACACCCCCTGGCCATCTATGGTATTGCTCCTTATCACATTCAAAGTTTATTTACCTCTATGACCTGGAAATAAGGCCGCCACCACATGCAAAACAGCAAACAAAAATCCCTTACGCTGTGCAGTGGTGCCTGGACAAACGTTAAATAAACACCTATAAGTGGGACACAATACTAGTTAGGCATTTATTTTCACAGCATCTCAGAAATGAAATAAAAGCCCAGCTTTACAAATTATTAAGACACTAAGTAACAAATTTGTTAAAAACCCTCCAAAGACAAAGCCTCCAACTGCTGTCCTTCTAGCTCCAGCTCTCCAAAGACAGAACGCCTCTTCCAGCTTTGCCAACGACACAATCCCCTAAGCCTCCAGACAATGCTGCGACCCCAGTGCAATCCCCAAGCACTGGACAAACCAACGGACAGGACTGAAACGTAGGAAGCTAAGAAATCGGTAACAATAGATGCTTTGCAGAACACTGTAACCTTTTAGGTTGGCTTCCTCCTCCACTAGAAATCTGCTTTCTACAAACCGCATTTCACCCTTAACCACGAGCCTCTCTCTCAACAAACACCACAGGACAGGTATTTGGTAAAGGAGATGTATATTTATTCACTTTACAAAGAGGGTGGTATTTAGTTGCAACAGCTCCATTTATAGACAAATATATTATTGTACATTATAGTGGTGAATGGCTCAAACCTTTACCTTGTTTTGCTCTTAAAAATGTGTTTGCACCACTTCAGCTTCCATTAGCTGAGCAAATAGCTGTCCTTGTTCTGCCACTGAGAGATTAAAAATCCGTAATAAAGGTATAGCTGTGCGCTACGTATTCACAAGCATTCACCTTCTCGTTTCCCTGTGTTACTCCCCTCTCCCCACCCAATTCAACACAGTCTATCCTCTGGGTTAGCATTAAACTTATATACAGCCTCCATTAAAACAAAATTAGGAGCCGGTGATAGTTCTAATGTCCTTTTGAAGCACAAGAAAAGTCATTGATTTATACATAGAAAAGTCTTGAGTTCAAATTTGTTAAAAAAAGAAAAAGCCATTTTTAAGTCAGGTTGGCATTTAGATATTGCCAAGGCATGGCTAAACCAATGGAGGATGGCGGGGGCGGAGGAGAAAAGAAATTCAGTAGAGATTTTAAATATTACAAAAATATCTTTTTTTTTCTTCCTTTTTTCTTGTTTTGTTTTGTTTTTTTTTTTAAAAAATGCAACAGGATGCCCACTTGCTATTGCTAACTGAAGCATGGAAAGAAGGTATAGACCAGTTGTCTTTGATCCTTGAATATTTGAAACAAATTCAATGTAAAGCTGAACCAAGTTTACCACACAAACAGCGGTGGCAGATTTATTTCACTTGAGATACAAATGCATGTCCACATGACAGGCATAATCTGACCATGAGGTGGAAGAAATGTTTCTATAAGTAAGCGCAGGGAAATAGGGCGAGAGAAGGCTGGCATGGTTAAACATTCTGGATTCAGAAATGCACAGTGCCCCACATGTGCCTCTGCACACAGGCCGTGCGTAAGTCTGCACTCCCTATATGCAGATATGGCATCTTTCAGCAAGATGATCCAGAATTACGAGTTTGGTGGCCCACTTCTTTAAACTGTTAAAATTATTCTTTCGTGCTGTTATTCTTCTTCACTTTCATTTTCTGGTTCCAAATCAGAATCACCATTGATTTCCTTTTCAACAGTCATATCTTGTTCATCAGATTGCTCCTCTTTTTCTTCGTCTTCATCCCAGTTTTCCTGGGGGAAAAATAAACAGCAATGTTTGAACCTTTGACAGTCACACAATTTCTGTTACAAGCAAATGGGAGAAGATCTGATCCAACTCCACTTACATCAGAGTCTTTATCTGCAATCATCTCATCATCTGAGCCTTCCTCCTCTGAGGATTCTGCAAAGAGAAAACAATCCCTCAGTCTGGAGAACAGCCTTAAAAACATCATTGTGCAAAGAAAGCCCAACCCCACATGCTGCTAAGTCTCCAAACTGCGCTATTTCAATTCCAAAACTAATTCTACCTGAAGATTAGGTTTATCAATATGAATTAGGAACAAGTCACTTCCATTACGATTACACAGTATGAAGTTCCAGTAGAAAAAAAAGGCCAAACTAGAAGTGTACAGAAGTGTACCTTGCTGTCCTGCTGACTCAAACGTAAAAGTGCCTTGACTGTATCTACGTTAGCAGAAAGGCAGCTAACACTAGAAATTCGAGGTTGTCAGTTAAGTTAAGCAGCATACTGAACTTCCAATTAACTGATTTCTTAATTTGTGAAGCAGGGATGGGAGGGAATGAAAGGAAATAAAAGGAGGGGAAGGAAGGAAGAACAACCAACTACAAGAGGCCCGCATCATTAACCACTGGCTTTCCTGCCATGGACTTCCCACAAAAAACTCTCTACTTGCAGATTGTACACTTATAGATAAGCACATGATAAGCATAAGGAACATGATAAACAGCCATCAAGTATCGCCTGTCACATGAATTCAGGAGCTGAGCTACACCTAGCATACCACACTTACCATCCTCATATACCAGCTTTGCAGTCTGATTAACCTCAGTTACATCCTGAACTGTTTCCGATGCTGCAACCTGAATGGAATTTGCAGATTAGCCTTAGATGCAATCATATACTCCAACCTTAAAAGTCAACAAAACTTGTAACAATGTAAATGAAGTCTACAAGTTTAACACAGATTAATTCATTTATAGTAGTAGTTTAACAGCCAAACAAGTACGAAGGACAAAGTAAAATTTTAGAGGCATCTGCTCTGAAGTGGCCCAGTACCTCCTATTTATTCCCCTTTAGAACTCTATGGGTTAGTAGACACTTTTGGCAGGAAAAAAAGTGTAACACTTCCAGTGAACATAGACTGACTAGAGAGTCAATTAAGTGTACTGCTTTGAGCGTTATCAGTGTAGCTGTACAGCAGCAGTATTAAGTTCCCAATTACAGGTCCCATCAGATGTAATCACAACAGGAGGTTAAGTCTGCAAACAATACTACTTCTATATATCCCATGTTATTTAGTTGGAACTCACCTGGGTGACAAGAATGAAGAGTCTTCCATGCAGACGGGAAAGCTTTTGTAAAGTTTTTACCCTGCTCTCCATTAACTGGTATAGCATTCCCAGCTGAGGAATAAGGTCTGGCAACTTGGGAGAAAGGAGGGATGAAGAAAAATGAAGCTGTTGACGAACACATCCCAAATGTCTTATTATTTTTAAGTTTTTAAACTACCTTTGTATGTTTGGGGCAAGCAATCCTTGCTCACATTATTCTAGACAGAAGGGAGAGCTGAGGGTTCACAGAAGCCACCTGCAGCCTAATCAATTAACATTTAGCCATGTTTAGAAACATCATCTACTTTCAAAACATGGCAATTCTTATACTAATTTTCCTTTCCACAGTCACTGCCGTAAGCAGGTGTCGAAGCACTATTTGGAAAGCTGTGTAAATGGGAACTAAATATACACCAGTGTACGAATGCAGCCTCAGCAGCGTGTGCAAGTTCTGACGCACAGCAATCCTATAATAAGTGGGAGAAAGGACTAACAGTGCCAGAATGCCTTGTCCTTAACTGAGCAAGAGTGCTTTATCCATCACTTGTAAGGCAAGGCTGGACTTCAATCCAGAAGCTACGACATTACTTACTACCCTGCCAACTTTGGCATACCTTTACGCTGTAAATCTAGCCATGCCCAAGATGGTCTCAAGATAAGCATTATAACAGCAAGGCAAATTCAGTTCTATAAGATTTAGCGACATAGGCTAGATTACTCTTTGACGGTAATTTTGTTCCCTAAATCTCACAGGTATGACATAACTTATCTTGGTTTGACTTTGGGATGACTATAATTATGTCATGAATGACTAAGACAAACAATTTATAACCGATGTGCAGCAATTCGGCAAAAGTGGCAGAAGTATAGCCCTCTGTACATTGATTTGGGCACTGCCATATGCGGAGAGCAGGAGACAGATTCCTGAAGGAAGAACATACATACATTTAAGCATTTAAATCTACTTTTAGTTATGTCCATTAGCATTAATGCAAAATACTTACTGTGGAAAGGTAGGATGCATGTAGAGTAAAAACGGATTTCAGCCATCGAACCATTAGTGAGGCACTGGAAAAGAAAAATAAATGGTATCAAAGAGATACTGGCTAAGAAACACCCATTTCACATTCTAGATGCTAAACAGTTTTATAGAAAGTGCTCCTCTTTCATTATATAAAAAGATAAATGCAGATAGAAATATAACAGTTTGGCTATCCATCCAGATGAGATACCTATGTAAGTTATTTGTTTGGAAAAGAACAGACATTTAAGTGAGGGATTAAACTAGACATGTTCAGGGGTGTGGGCTTCTGACATCTTTTATGGAAGGTTTCAATGAATAAAAGATCAAAGCATGCTAGTTTTTTCTCCACCTACAATAAGGGAATTTTTATTTAAAAAACAAACAAACACCACTATGAAAGGACAGCTAGGCTCAGCAAAAGCTATCCTTATAGCAATATAAGAAGATGGTGGGGGTGGGGAGTTTTGTTATTAGTTAAACACAACACTAGAAGATGTCTAAATATATTTGATAATTAAACTGAACAAGCTATACATCTAATAGCTATTTTATTTTACATATTGATCAGGTCCGCAGTGTTGATACTCTGGGACTTCAGATATATTTTCAGGGTTATATGCTTATTTCAGGTATCCTTTTCCCTTTTTAATTTCACTTCAGCCATCCTGACAAAGCTCTGCCTTAATAAAAGTTCCTCTTTGCACCCACAATCAGGTGAGAATTTTTACCTCAAGATGCTGCAGTTTAGTTACAGTTACTATGAAAATCAATCACATAGGTGGAGGGAGGGACCATAATACACACAGCAGAAAAGTTTCAGGTGAATTAAACTGTAGTTGAGTTGTGTCTTACCTGTATGGGTTGCCCTGCAATCTCTTCGTAAGCTAAAAGGACAAAAATAGTCAGCAATAAGTAACAAACACATAATGAGTTTAAAAACCCATCATCACATCCATGTGACAGCCCCAGTATCGGGGCAGAAAGATCCCCAGGCATTTGAACTTCGCTAGGATTAACCATTGCCAGGCTCCAGAATATTACATTGCTGGCTCTACCATCCTATACGCAGGCTGATAACTTGCAGAAGCTGAGTTTCATTATTACAATAAAACTGGAACTCTTCACAGGCAATATATCCAGTGAAACTTAAAAGTTGGCAGGAATAAGTAGCGGGAAATCCCTTTGTTTATATGTCTCTCTGTATCTGCTTGGTAGAGCAGCTGTTACAAGGTGGGCAAGTTGGGGAAACAAGTGAAGGTAATATCAAGTAAAGGCTATTTCACAGAACAAATCTCAAGCTCTGGAGAAGACAGTTACATGAAGATCTGTCCATCCACTGAGATTATATAGTCAAACACTTGCACTTAGATTCTCTGACAAAGGTCCTAGAGAAGAAACGGTGCACCTCATTAACATAAGTCTAAGGAGGAGTCACAACACATGCTTAAAGGAAGTCTAAATACTCAAAACCAGGCCATCTGCATAATTCAGTTAAGATTAGTACCATAAGTAAAAATTAAATCTTACTTGCCACCAGCACATTAAAATACAAGAGAAATCTAACCATTAACTTATGTTATAGAATGTCATTCACATAACAAGAGCAACTAATGGATGTTCGGTTTAAACAAAGTAATGTCTAGATACGGCTAATCATTAAAATATTTCTGTTCAAATACAGATTTTATTTAATATCACTGAATAAGCAGTTCAGAAGCCAAATCCCTTTTAAAATTATTACTAAGTGATGTCACATAGCAACTGGGCTTCTGAGCTACCTTCGAAAGCACTCGATTTCCAAGTGCTATCTAAACTCACTGCTGTAACTATGTATTCTATTTTGCTTTCTTTCACGTGAGTATCTGGCATATTTATGGTCATACAACTTGCTCTGGATAGCACTGCTATTTTCATGTTTCAAATTATCATCCATTTTAATACTTTAAAATAAGATGTAATGGTAATTGTTTGCCATGGATTAAACAAGCTTTAGTTCAACCTCCCTTTTCTTTTTCCCACATAATCATTTAAGATAATATTACATGATCTAATGCTCGTCCTAGCTTTGACAGTGGCACTTTGTCCTTTGGTTAAGCTTCAGCCAGAGAAGATAAGAGCGTATCAGAGATAAATTAAGAACAATTTCTGTCCTGTAAAACTACCAAACCGATTTCATTGGTAAAAAGACATATCCCGGATTTTCCCCAAATAGAACACAAACCAGAGGTGGCTTGTATGACAAGAAACGCAGTCTCTCCTACCTCATGCAGCAATGGAATGACAGCATGTATAGGCATTCTGGCTACTGTGTTCTTTATTACATTTTCCTTTCTTGTGTTAAGCACTCTCTGTTAAAATGGAAAAATATGATCAGAGAATCATTCAGTTTTAACATGTGTATAAGCAATGAGCACAATCAAAAATTCCTGGCTTTAAATTTCTTTTTTCACTCCACTGCCTTTGTATGCCAAGATGAGGATAACAAGTAAAAGAAGATTTACTATGAAAAGGAGTTCCATTTTTCAAGTCAGCTACAATTAACAAAATAAGACACTTGAGTAACCCATCTAAAACAATCTAGCATTGCCTCTAGCCCATGTTAGAAATGAAGCACCACAGGCACATTAAAATTTCCCTTACTATTTCCCGTGCTTTACTTCTGTAAATAAATGCCTTTCACCAGTATCTGTGACAAGTAATTTCTATTCAGCATCAAATTCTTAAGATTTCATTTCCCTGCCCCAGAACTATTATTTCCTCCTAGTCCAAGTGCAACAGTAAGCTTTGCAAGTGAAACTGTTGTCATCAATGCATTTTTCAAACTATCTACTTGGAAACCGTACACTCAGGAGACTAAGCATAGATTATGCTCCAGCTCAAGCTAAAGGGGAGATGGCTGCATTAGTAACATTGCTTGTAAAACATCTGAACTGTGACATAACAAATTTATCATAAACAGAAGCACCTTAAAGTTCATGGACTGACTCAGAAAGCAAGGTAGATAACAACAAAGAAGTAATACCGCTACTATCATTTATAATACCACTGCCTTGAGCAGCAAATCAGCAAAAGGCAGCTGGGAGAAACAACGGGTTTTTGACTGTTCAGCCTCCCTGGCTTTCAGGAAGGCTCCCCACAAGTCTCAGTGAATAGACTAAACAGCATACAATGATCTTGTAACACTTACATTTAAGATTTCTGCATCGTTGCTTTCCAAGCCCTGAACCAAAAGTACCGCGAAGCTATCTGTTTGTGGAAGGCCACCTGGAGTTTTTACTTTGCTCACATCAATATCCAATGCCTCTAGGCGCTCTTCAATGCTTTCCTGCAGACGGTAAACAAGGGCAGTGCTGTTTCAGTGCAGTTTCTCAGAAACATCAGCTGAAAGCAAAGTACCTAACCTACAGCACTCCCTCTGATTCTGCTGGAAAGTAACAGAAATTTTACCTATTTTTTTTAACGTACTGACAGTGAACAGCCTGAGAAAAGAAGAGAAGATGAAGTTTTGACTGAAAAGCAGTAATATACCTTAGCACAGAGAGACATACACAACCGTGTGACAAAGTTCTGCAGGAATATGGCAAAACTACGGGCAAAGCACACAGGGCTTGAATGAGGGAAAGGTTTTGAGCAGAGGGAAGTCTCTTTCATACCGAAAGATGGTATCATTAACCTTGCTTCCACGCCAAACAAAGCAAGTTCAAGTTCACCTAAAGAAGTTGTAACGACAATTTATGATTCTAGCTTCTCCACTGTTGCTCTGTTTAAAAGAGGAAGCACTTTACCTCTGTCTCTCCCGGTTTCCTCTTGTTTTTCTTTTTCTCCTTTCCCGAGGATGGAGTTTTGACAGCTGTACTATGTCCTGGAATGCCAGGCACTAGAACTTTGGTGTCCGAGTTCACAACAGGCGTTTTTACCTAGTAGACAGAGATAACCACATTTGCATGAATTGCTAATACCTTGAACTTTCTTCCAATTTAAAATACTGATTTTATTCCGAGACTCTCACACGGTAAAACCAGCCTGCCACAACCCATTTTCTTGACATATATATTAGGAAAATCCTACATTTTTAAGAGAATTAATAACCTCAAGTAATAGTCAGCTAGTTTTCATCATTAACTAAAGCAACAGTCTCTTTGGAATCACCTGTGAATCATTTTTCTTACAAGCTTGTTCTGTAACTCTTCAAACTAAGTGTTTGTATCCAACAACAAATATTTGGATGTTTGCTAGAAATAGATACCACATGTGCTAATATTCAGGCCCCTAAATCGCATGCAGATTAATTCAGCTTCCACTGGAAGGTAAGAGCTGATCACAAACAGCAGCACAATGCAACAGTAAAAGGTAGTTACTATTCATTTCAATCCCGTTTTTCTTCCAGGGATTGCTCAGATGCAGAACTCAGTAGTATGAATTAGGTTATGATCACGATGACAAACAGAGCAACCTTAGGTTATGCCAATGAAGCTATGGTATCCATCTTCAATGAACACAAAAGAGATTGAATTTTAAAGGCAGTATTTAATAACCAAGTGCTCCCCTGACCCACAGAGGATGTAAGGGGGTATGCCACTTCCAGAATATCAAGAATGCTACTTCCAGAACACTTCTTTGACCACAGCGCTTCTGCACAGGCCTTTGTTTGCACAGTACCTGCCCAACTTCTGTAGTTGTGGGAGCCCTGCTGGGTGCCCACTGAGGTGATACAAATATAATCTACTACAATGAGCAAAGCAACTTCCATATGCTGTGTGTAAAAGTCAAAAAAATTGATTTTGTGGGTCAAGAATTTTACTGCAGAACAACAATGGTGTTAAAATACTACCCCCTTTGCTCACCATGCTAATCACTGACCTTCTCCCCACAGGCACGCTCAGACAGCCAAGAGAAATGCGTCTTCACTGGAATTCAGCAAAAAGCGAAACCAAGATGGGTATCATCACTGCATGCCAGGGAGTTCCTACACCTCTCACTGCATTTCAGCTCTGCCACCCACCAGCTCCAGGACTGAGGAATCAGCACAAAACCCTGCCGAGGTGATGCAGCACCAGATCCAGTAGGTAACTTGAGGGTTAGAAAAACAGCGCTGCCTGCTCACTTCACTGATACTGCAAGCATTTCAAATCTTCAAGACCTTGAACATGCACACTGATTAAGAACTTCACGGCCTGTCTCTAAACCCCCAGGAGATCCTGCATGAGAGAAAACGGTGGCAAGTGGCCTCAGTGGACACTGTTGCCATCTAAGTGTCAAGCTCACATTCCCAGATGCCGTATCCCTGTGAGTAAGAACACTTGAAGGCCACCTCAAGAAAGAGCCAAAAGGACATGCCCTTTAAGGCTCCATTACCCTTTATTTAGACTCTAAAACAAAGCCATCCCAACTCCATCCCAAACAGGGTCAGGGTCAAAGAGGCTGTACAAAATGACAGACTCTAGGGAAGGACTGATGTCAAGCAGAAAAGAAACCATCAGCCAGTCCTGTCTATCAAGCAGACCTGCTGAGAACAGGACCTGCTATGAGCTACAAGAGGGTAACTGTGTGTGCGAGCACACTAGGACACACAGCAGCCATGAAGCACACTTTACCCACACCTGCCTGAGTGCTATGGACATCTGTAGCTACCACTGCAGCTCTGAGCAGGTCCATACAGAAATTCAACCTCATCTTAAAAGAGACACGTGAATTCTACCATTTCCAAAGTAAAACAAGAGGCGCAACAAAATCACGTTTCACGCAAAGCTCACCTTTGTTAAAGCAACATCTGTTTTAAGTGACAACACTTTCTGGATGTCCCTTATCAAACATACATGGGATTCAGTGGTGTTCAAAGACTAGAAGGACAGGAACAAAGCCAGTTAATATATTTGAGATTCACCTCTCTGATTCATTATGCTACCGAAAGATGAGAACAAATTCCAGAGGTATAAAGTAGAATGAACTTTTTTTCACTCTAGAACAGCAGCTGCTTTGCACGTCTCCCTTTTTTTACCAGGTCTCCATGCTCTCCAAAGAAGCTCACACAGTTAAACTGAAACAGTATTAAAAACAGTTTCAGTGGCCTAACTCATTAACAGCTGAAGTGGCAAGAAACAGCCAGCAATAATGTCCAGCTGTATTTTAATTGAAAGAATGGAAGAATACAAATCACCTTTCAAAACAGCTCAGGGGCAACAGTCAGCTCCCAGAAAAGGGGGAAGGAGTAAGCTTTGTCTTGTTAAACAATTTCAAAAAAGTAAAAAAAAAAAAAAAAGAAAAGAAAAGAAAAGAAAAGAAAAAAAAATCCCTCCAACTGAAAGCAGTATTGCAGTCCACATTTATTACAAAATCCAAAACCTCTCCAGTAAGTTTTACATACCACTTTCTCTATGATGGGCTGTAAGGTGTTTCCATACACAAGCACCAGAGACTGTTTGTCTGTGCAAAACGCGGCTGCTAGAATAGGGACTGGTTTTGGTGTGGAGTCCCCATCATTTCCAGGCGTTGCTATCTGGATAGTACAGTTTGATGTTAAGGGTTTTTTGCAGTAACTGAAAAAAAAGAATGAAAAAATTCCAAGAGGTTTAGCTTAAACACTTCAGTATCTTGCACATCTAAGCACCTTTCATTAGCAAGTCGTCAGCAAACTCGGACAGTTTACACCTTTTACAGATGGCTAAGATGAGGTACAGACACACAAAATCTTGGCTAATGCAACACTTAATAGCAAAGTGCAGCACAGCCCCCAGCAAGTTAAGTTCTCCAAAAACGTGTCCAGTAACCCAAGACAAAGAACCTGGTTTGTGAACAGATACAAGAGCTTAAAGGCAGCAGCATGACAAGACTGAATTTTGCCTTACAGTAATCCCAAACCTTTCCCAAAGACACCCTCAAGATGAATACTAACTTACCCATTTAAGATATGTTCAAATAAATGCAACTGCCCATCTCTACACACAACTGCTAACTTCACGGGCTGAAAGAAGGCACAGTAAAAGATTTTCATTAGCTCAAAGGACAAACCTCCCATAAGTACAGGACATCAAGACACAGTTGCATGGTTACAATTTGACTTTTTTCAGTAACTAAACACATTAAAGATATAACTAAATCCGTAAAGATCAAAGTCACTAACATCTCAGGAACATTTAGTACAACTATTAGGAAACAAAAAGATAACTCGTAACTGTACTTTATTGTATCACTACTGAGATATCCAAATTTGAACAGTTTGGACAGTAGCAGACATATGTGATCATAAGCAGCAATGTTCCAAAAATATGGTACCCAACACATCCAGAGGCATAGGTCTACAAAGACGCTGACACTGAAAATACGCTTAGAGGAATGAAACCAAGAGGAGTGCTCTGAGCAATTAAATGACAGGTGTACATTACACAATACTCTTATCTCCAATACATACAGTAAGAGGGCACAGCTGGAAACATTAGAAAATTTAGCATGAAATACTGTTTTTAGAAAGCAATCTAAAGGCAGGAGAAAAATGTTTTAAATAATTACTGAAACAGTTTGTGAACATGTTTCACATGCAGACTTTTTTCATAAGACAACTACTTTGAAAGACTTGTACTTGCTGAAATTGAGAGACTTGGGGAATGCACACTGCTACTTTAACTTATTAAAGGCTAGTTAATTCAAAATGCAGTTACACTGACAAAGCCACCTGAGATCAAAAAAAACGGGACCATACCCAAACTGCATTTTTAGAAAGAATTTTTTTTGGTTTTTTTGCTACCAAGTTCTAACAACCATTTTGATTACTAAATTGTTCTAAATAGGAAACAACTGACATTTCCGCCATCACAAGGAAAACTGCTGAAGAAAACACTGAATTTGCACTTAGCAGCTTTGAAAATGAGTATTTCAAACTACCAGCTTTATAAATGCACCTGTAATAAATATCCTTACACCCGTGAACTGGCATTCAGATCTCATCTCTGCATAACAGAAGCCAAATACAAACCAAGCTTCTTTCTTTACACCTTTAAAAGGAAACTGATGTGACAATTGAAAATTGTTGAACATATTTGGTTACAAACTATTGGTCCTACCTCTTCTTTGACTTCTGATACCGTCAGGTCAATAAAAGTTGGTTCATCTGTTACTGTGAAAGACATCACGGCATTCTTTTCTTTCCTATCTGATCTGATCTGCCTGGAAGATACAAACAGTACACGCTATTTACCATAGCACAGACAGCACCCTCTGCACCTGAAAAGCATTATAAAGCCTACAAATCATCAGCAACTGTGGTAGTATCTACCCCACCCAAAAATACTCATGCTCCGATTTCAGCTTTCAGTTTAGAAAGTGTTCTAATTCCAAGTGCAAAGTAACTCCCAACTCCCAACCTAGCAAGAAAACTTAAAGTAAACCTTACAGTAAGTACAAAGAACTAGGAAGCCTATTACACAGTATGTTCTTGGCATACATTAGTGATTCAAACGGCAACTGGAAGCATGCTCAGACACAGCCAAGGAAATTCACGTCTTCATTCAACAATCAGTGAGTTGAAACCACCACTTAAGAGATCATCACTGCATTTCTCCAGAGTGCCCCTTCTGCTTAACCTTCTGTTTAATCACAGAGTTCAGAACATACTTGTTGAGTCTATCCTCAATACTGATCATAAACAAAGTTACAAATTATGAAAAGCTCACATACCATACACTCAGTAATCGGTCATGTATAGCTCCAGACAAGAAATAAAGCCCTGTAATTCCATCAAAGGGCTTATTTTCATTCATAGGTTTCACTGTGGTAAACATTAATGATGACACTGATGTAGCATGGCCTGTGAAATGCTAAAAGAAAAAAAAGAATCTTACAATGATTGCCATAAGCAGTCATATGGCAAAAATTAAAACATTAATTAACAAAGGATGTTAGGAAAGATTCAAGTGTTACTAAGTCAACATGGATATTTCAGTGATTTTTTTACTAGTTATCAGCTTCCTTGCATTTCTGTATTTCAAGGAAACTTCTTCTGACCCTCCAGATATTTATCAGAATTTTAAAAGTTAAATGGGGAATCAAAGGCAAATTCACTGGAACTAAGTCCATGCAAAAGAAATCGCATCCACCTGTACTGCTGTTACTGTCAGAAAGCACTTTCCCCCCCTTCCCCCCCCCCCCAATTTACATTTCAACTTTTACAATGAAACTAGATTCATAATTTCATTCTCAACTCTAAGACGAATGCACAGGTCTGCTGACACACTAAGGCTGTTCAACTCGCCGCCCCCCCCCCCCCCAAAAAAAAAAAAAAAAAAATCAGTCTTCAATCTACTTTCGTAAATAGTGGTTTTGGTCATCATAGGATGCAGATACACATGGTAGTTGCCATGTGCCAGCAAGACCACAGTAACAGCACTTGTGTACACACTTACCTGACAGCAAGTACCAGGAGATTCAGAGACTATCTGCTAGTAGGCAAGAGCACATGACTGCATTTATGGAAGAGCTAAAACATGGTAATTTGCTCATGTTTGAGCCCCGCTCAGGGAACAATGAGGGGTTTGCTCCTATGCCTTCCAACTGTTTCAATAGCAAAACTGGTAATGTCACCAGTTACATAAAGTTTAGCAAAGAAACCTGAAGGTTTTAATGAGGGACTCATATAAAAGTCAGAGAGGTCATGCACAAACCCATGCCAGCAGTAACTAATACTGTGGTGAACCGAGTTCTCCTACTAGAAGGGTATCAGAAAGGGACCCAGTGAAAAAGAACAGCATCCATCTTTCTGCTACAGGCTTGAGAAAGGGTGCTGGTAGCATGCTCAGACACAGCCAAGGAATTTAATGTCCTCATTCAACTCTCAGCAAGTTGAAACCACAGTTGAGGGTATCATCACAGCAACAGCTTCCAGCAATCCCAAAACTGTCAATTGTGTCCTCACACCCAATGAAATTTTCAGATGTCTTATCAGCAAACACTAGATACATAATATCACCAATCAAGAAGTATTTTTTTTGTATCTAGTTTAACAAAGTTACTTACTCTGTAGACTTCTTTGGTCTCCAGGTCCCACAGTTTTATAGTTCTACCGGCTGACAGCAGCATTTTCCCATCTGGACTGATGCATAGAGAGGTGACACTGCTATTGTCACCTTTCCACTTGCTAAAATTTGGATGGAGGGTTTTTGTACAAAGGGAAAAAGAGGAAGAAATTGAAGAAACAATATTCACTAGCATAATCTCAAAATCCACATTAACCATGCTGGAAAATTTAAGGCAAAAATTATTAAAAAAAAAAACCCAACCAAATTTAAGTAGTCAAAGATGAGGTCAAAGCTATTCTGCTTCTGCTCCTTTCCTTCAAATTAGTTTACACAAAAATACAGCAACTCAAAAATGTAAAGCTATTTAATACTGAACAACTGTTGACATTTTTTTAATATTTACCTATTCTGTTCTGAACTCCTCTCTCAAAGTTCTCTACTACTCAAAATAGGGTAAGAGGACCCATACCAAGACTTCTCTTTGCACCATAATCCAAAAAACTTACACCAACCCATTCAGAAAGGCCTTCTCAACAGTAAAATTCAGAGTTTCAAGCCCATTCAGTTCCTGGCCCTCCTCCCAAGTCTGTCAATGACACTGACAATAATAAACTTTGCCTTAAAGATCTATGGTTCAAAGCACTATTTAAAAAAAATAAAAAAGAAAGATGCTGTCATGAAAAGCTTGCATCTGCTTTGAAGGAGTCTGAGTACTACACGTTTCTCGCAGGAAAAGATTGCAAGGAAAGCATTAACACAAACCCTTTACAGATAGGAAGTACTCTGCAACCCATCGCATTCTGATTGTAAACAGCTGCTCTGGAAATACTTCCAAATAACTTTCACTTGCCCAAGCAGTGCCTCTCCTGTCTTCCAAAACAGAGCTCATTTACTGTATCACTTTTGATTAGACTTCATAGAAGCTGAAAGTTTTACTGCCTACAAATCTGACAAACAACATTGCACCTTACGGAGAGTATGACAAGATTTTGTATTCTCTTCCAAAGAGAAGGGCAGGACTAAGAATTTCAAACCATTTAATAATGTAAACCCAAGAAGGTATTTTTAAATGTACAAAAAGGACTAGTCTAAACTGGACTGCAGAGTATAAAACAGCAAAAATCCATTAGTTTTTACTTTGGATACTCCTTATACAATTTTACAGGGAAACTATATCATTTTACAGGGAAGAGTTTTAAACAGGATATCATGAAACAAGAAGTTGCATAAGGAGATGTACAGAATGCCTCTGAGTATTCAGAGTATTTAAGACATGAAAAAGCTACAACCAGAGAAACAAGTAGTCATCCAGAATGTGTTAGACTAGCACTCTCCAACACCTTGTCTTGCCTCTTCAGAAACTCTCTCTTCCCCAACAGCTTGTCCCTCTGCCAGAGGTTTCAATGTGTGCTGCACAGACCGACCTCCTGAAGTGGTTCTATGGACTACTTCTACATTAATTAAGAAAGTCAAGCCTAAAGCCACGTGGTTTCAATTCCCTATCTAGCAGTCCATACTTCTATAGGAAAATGTCTAGAAGCCTACAAATCAAAAGAAATTGAACACTTCTCTACCCCAGGAGCAACCATCCTGAATTCTCTGTGGGATACGTAAGGATTCATTTCCAGGTCCTGGCAAGTGTTAAAGAATGCAGGCATCCTCACATGTACGTTGGGCATGAGCAACTACTTTGCATAATTTGTTCCTTCTAGTCTCATCAATTTAGGTAAAATTTTAGGGAATTGTTTTCTTCTACTCTTTCCAATGTCATTTACCTTAGGTATGACTCATAATATCACCAGAGAAAAAATTTAGGTAAAAGGCATGATATTATATTGCTGGTGTACTTTTAATGTATACACTCCAGGAATGGTTTTTTGTTGCCATCTTCAAAATTAAAGAATACAATGCCTCTAATTACCTTTTACAACCACAGCCCCCAAAAAAGTGGTGGTATGGGACAGGGGCAGAAGGAAACACCCAAGATGACGCATGACAGGAAAAATTCTCACATTTCCCGAGAGCACAGCATGACTGGGACCCATCTCAAGTACCTGTACATGAACACACGCGCTATAGGGTACAAACAGGGCGAACGACATGTCCATGGGCAGCTTCAGAGCTTTGATCTCGGTGGGATCACAGAGAAACAGTGGGATAGCTTGCAAGACAGGAGTGCTGCAATAAATGGACCTTTAGGAAGGCACTTCAGCAAGGACATGCCAGGAAGGCAAAAAGGAGACACGTTTCTCCACACAAAAGGGTAGCATGAATGCATGGAGCTTTCCTCTGAAACAGGCAAAGGGCCAGTAGAGAACTTACAGGTAAGTATGAGAAGAGACCAACAAGGGTAATGTGGTGGGCATCTACTACAGATTGTCCAATTCAAAAATAAGTCGATAAATCTTCCTAATCCCATGCCCTGGTTCTTCTAAGGACCTTTAACCATCCCAGCAACTGCTGGAAGGGCAGCATCAGAGGGCACAAGTAGACCCAGAGATTGCTGGCAAGTGCTGAGGACCTTTTCTTGATGCAAGTGATTTACAATCAGACTATGAAAGGTGCTTTACTGGATCAGATACTCGAAAAAAAAAAAAGGAAGAACTGGTAAGGGATGTGATGGTTGATGACAACCTCCAGCTATAGCAACCACAAGACAATGGATTTAAAGACCCTAGGAAAAGCAAGCAAGATAAACGGCAGAATGACAACCCTGGACTTCTAAAGAGCAGACTGCAACTTATTCAGAGAACTGATTAATAGAATCCCACTGGAGGCTGCCCTGAAGGTCAAAGGGGCCCAGGAAAGCTGGTTGCTCTTCCAGGATAACCTCCTCAAAGCAAAAGAATGGTCCATTCCAATGAGCAGAAAATCACCAGGTATTGCAGAAGGCTGACTTGGCCAAGCGGGTAACCCCTGACTCAACTCAAAAACACAAAAAAGAAGTCTAGAGAAGGTGAAAGTGGGGACAGGTTACACAGAGGAATATAAAAATATTGTCCAGGCATGCAGGGACAGAATTAGCCAAAGCTCAGCTGGTGTTCAAACCAGCAGGGAATATGAAGGCCAACAAAAGAACATCTACATGCAGCACATCAGCAGCAGTAAGATGATGACTGAGGAAAGTAGGGCCTGCTGCTGAATGGTGTAGGGACCCATTCAGTACATAGAATAGGCCAAAGCACCAAAGAGCAAAGTCTCTCAGGCCTCCCATGTTCCCAAACCTAGTGCCAGAGCCAGAGGGAGCAAAGCAAAGGGAAATCAAATTAGGATCACAACAGCAAATCCAACACATGCAACTCCTTAAGACTGAACGGGAAGTGCTGAGGCCAGTGTTATTACAAGATCACTTTATCATTTGAGTGGTCACGTAGCTCAGGAGAAATTTTTTTTCTTTTCAAGTCATCAGAAAAGAGACAAAATGTATCCACAAGAAGGAGAATCCAGGAAACAACAGGGAAGATTATACAACAAATCCACCCGGGAGCCATTTCCAGGCACACAAAGGTCAAAAAAGTGCCTGGGAACAGCCAGCATAGATTTACAAATGGCAAATAGTGTCTAACCAACCTGATTGCCTCCTTAATGAGACACTGTCTTGGTGGATGAGAGGACAGCTGTGTATGCCATTTAATTTGACTTTAGCAATGCTTTTGACAATGTCTCACATAGTATCCTTGCAGACAAATTGGAAATATAGAGACTGAATGGATGGACTCTAAGGAGGGATAAGAGCTGGCTCTTGCATCACTGAACAGTTGTGATCACTGGTATGAAGTCCAGCTGGTGGCCGGTTACTGGTATTACTCCCTAAGGACATCTCTATACTGTTCAACATTCTCAGTAATTGCCCAGGTCTTCATTAGTGACCTCAAAACAGGACAGAATGCACACATAACAAGTTCACATTCAATACCAAATTAGGGAAAGCAGTTGATATGCTGGAGGGCAGGGCTGCTACTCAGAGGCGTCTCTGCAGGCTTGAGAAACAGGCTGTCAGAATCTCAAAGCTCAAAGGAAAATGTAAAGTCCTGCACGTGGGATGGAAAAATCCCAGAACAAGCTGGGGACAAATGGCTAGAAAGCAGCTTTGCAGAAAAGGAGCTTGCAGTCCTCATAGTCAAGTTGAACAAGAGTTAGCAGTGAGTCTTTGTGGCAATGAGGTCAACTGCATACTGATTTGCATTAGCTAGAGTGTGGCCAGGTCGTCAAGGAAAGTGATTCCTCTCCTCTGTGCAATACTTTTGAAACTGCACCTGAGCACTATGTCCAGTTTGGGACAGTACAAGAAAGTCACTGACATAGAGGAGTAAATCCAGTGGAGGGCTACAAAAAAGGCTTAGGGACTAGAGCATGTAATGTAAGAGGAAAAGGTGAGGGAACTAGGTGTGTGTTCTTCTTACATGTAATGTAAGAAGAAAAGGCTAAAGGGAGATTTTACAGCCATCTTCTGCTACTTTAGGTCAGGGTCTCAACTTAATACAATCTAAGGATGCATCTCCTCTCTAGGGAAATCAAAGAGGCTACTGATGATGGGCTGCCTGCAGTGCCTACACCATCTTTAACAAAACTGGTAGAGTTGCAGTAAGAATAACACAACAGTGGGAAACATTACAAAAAAGAAACAACAGCATAAGAGAAGGGTCAAGGTACCATGACTCACTAGGCTGGGATCGTTAATAGAAATCTTGGTTTCTCCTTTTAGGTTTAAAAACAGTTTTATTTTATTACAAAAGAAACTAAATGCCTACACCAGACATCTTGTTGTCTGCACTAAGCTGTATTTTGCCCAATGGTAGTTTAAAAAGTAGCAGCCTGCTCAGACAGCCAAGTGGAACTGTCCCCACTGCACATCAGTAGTGAGCGAAACCAAGTGGGTATCATCACAGCAAGGCCCTTTGAACAAAGCTGGGTGCATGTAACCAATTTAACTGGGGTGAGGTGTTCTAGTATCTGGTCCCCCATATTTCCAAGGATATTTTCTAGAATTTAGATTTTTCAGCTTCACAAAAGTGACTGGAAGCCCACGTCCCACTAAAAGTTAGCATAGAGGGACCCAAATCCCTCTCAGCGCAGTCACTCATTTTATCTAGTCTTTCCAATACACAGAGGAAGAAACCCAACTACGAGAATTACTCTTTTATCCCTTAATAAAACCACTTCCAATCTCAGCAAAATAATAGCCAACAGTCAATTTTGTACAGTGGGCATGAAGCCTGGATAGCAGAGTGCAGCATTTCCAACAAGCCCTCGCTAAAGCCTGTGAAGGAGGAAATACACAAAAGCAAGTGCGAACAAATTTGACTTAAAACCGGCATCACTTACCACTTTACTTTGCAGGTCTGTGCGTTCCATTCCACAATGTGTTTGTCCTCTGAACAGCTATACAAGCAGCAGTTGTCCTGATGCCATCTCACACAGTTTACTCTGTTGTCATGACCACCATCCTACAAAAGGTAAAAGAGGGTCAACTCATTAATAAATGAAGAAGTCTTGACTACTGAGTCTTCCCCACACCAATAATGTGAACAAGCTGCTCTTTCGAGAACTAAATTCAAATCATTGGCAACTTGAAGAGAGGGTGTGGTTTTAAAGACCAGTATACATATACAGTTATATAAGCTAAAGATATTTCATATTTACTTATGCACACATAAGTATTTGAATTAATTCTTGTTCTAGCACTTCAGAGTTGGCAAAAAAATTGTCCTGCCCACTATTTTTATACACACAGCCAAAGAAGGCTGTCTAACAGTATGAAATTTGCTCAAAGGAAAGGCTAGCACAGATGTCTTGCTGATAGTCATCTAAGTGCCTGCTTGCTTAAGTACATTCAGAGATGAGTATCCTTCCCTTTGTACTCAGCATTCCAGTGAGCTATCATCAGATCAGAAGACCTTACAAAGGGTTATCATTCACCTCTCTTAACAACCAAAATCTCTGCAGCTCAAATATACACTTTAATCATTTATGAAAATATTTCCTGAAGTTTATAAAATTTCACTATTTGAATTGGCACCAGCCAGCTCAGACTACTCCCAAAAGTGTCACTGCAAATCAGTTTTGAGCAAGACAAAATACATCACAGCAAGACATTCTGTTCACTAAGGACAGCTAAAAGTGACGGCTCTTATTCTAGCAGGAAAAATCTTTTAATTCAACCTACCTATAAAAAAAAAGTACTCACCAAATAACAACTGCTATCCTGCTCCTATAGAAGAGCAGTCAGTGTTTTCAGACCAACTGAAACTGAAAATTCTAACCTGAAACTCTTATTTTCTTCGTAGTTTGCTGGTATAAATACAGCTTTTCCATAAAACAGAGTTGATATTTGTTAGCTAGTGTCACTTGCATGGATCATGATTTTAAGAAGTCATTGCTTTCTCTTAATTCATGTACATTGATCACCTACACACAACTAAGAGTTTAGAAGTAAAAGTATGCCCAAGGATCTCCAAGTATTGCAGAGAGTCATTCATACAGACTTATTTTGCTTGTTATGTAACCCAAGACTAAAACCAAGGCACTTTGGAGTAACAGGGAAGTTATCAATGAGAAGGGCAAACTCTGAAAATCAGCGAATCTTCTCATTCGAGAAAGATCATGTGCTGAGAGGGCTCAAAAGCTTCCACAAGGGAGGTAAATCTACATCTGTACAGAAAAGCCCATCAACACGACACCTTCCCAAGAGTCGACGAGTACTTCAATCCTGCCCTCTTCTCCCACAATACTGTGCAGGAACTGACAGTACAACACTCCCATGGAGGACTTAACTCTCCAGTTAGGCATTTCATCATTACTGCTATTTTTAATGCAAAATAACAAACCCATGCACAATGTTAAGATATTTCATTAACTTTGAAACCAAGATTTCTCAAAGTGGACATACGGCCAACAACAGAAAAAGCACCACTTGAAGATTCCCAAGCACCTGAATTACTGCACCTCTATTCATATACACAGCTATTAAGACAAAAAAAGCTCTGAATAATTAGGTCAGTTTATTCCATTTTTGAGCAGCAGAAAGAACAGCATACTCTGACTGAAACCATCAGTATTTGGTAGCATGTGATAAAGAGCGTATTACTTACTAGCTTGCTCTGTAATTCTCCTTTTACTGTGCTGTACAACAAAATGCTACCAACCGCTGTACCAATAGCCAGGATATCTAACTGCTTGTCCACTTCTGCAACTTCAGACTTCCGTTTTTTCCTCTGGGGGCCATCCTGGAAAATCAAAAAAGAGAAAGCATGAAATTAATTAGTCTGACCAGTTACTCTCAGTGGTAAAGCAGAGGGGAAAAAACACTTCTGTAAGTTTGAGACCCAGTCAGCCAGCACAAACTCTGCTAAGACACAAAACGAAGACACTGAAGTGCACAGCAACCTAGAGACTCATCTTGTATCTCCATGAACAAGGTAACAAAGTTGCTATGAGTCACTTGGAAACATTTGGTGGAGGCCATTTTGTTAGCCTAGTGACCACATTCACGAGGCAAAAAACCACATTTAAGTTTTTCATAGAGTTCGTATCCCAGAGGCAGAGGTAAAGATTAACACGATCAGAATACTTCATCCGCAAAATGGAAACGCCTGATCAAGAACGATCAGTTTATTTTTTCTCAAAAGCTATTCAGAAGAGTCTTGCAAATATCAAGTATTCATAATGCCTCTTAAAAAGAAAGTGCTACCCGACTCGGCAGAGGGAAGTAACCAGGACTCGAAGCTCTCCCCAAATCCTGGTGTCAGTACCAGAGGCAATTCTTAAGTATTCACCCTCTTGCTTTGCAAGTGCTACCAACCACTTCAAGGAGGGATTTCACTTTGCCTCTCTTAACCAAACACAGGTGAATACAGCACATCACTGGGAAGGTGAGAAGGAATAAAACTGGCTCTTGAGCATGTGAAACTAAAATAAGGCAGAAGAAGCCACTACATTTATTCTCACTGGGTTAATCCCACATAACTTATCACATACACACAAAAGAAAAAACTGTTCAAGGACTTCAGAAGAAAAAAGTCATCCCTAATGCTACTGATTAGTTTTTAAATTGGACTTTGCTAAGTCTCCTTACATTTGTTACATCACAGCAAAGCATTCTCTCCAATTAAAAAAAAAAAACAAATTATACAAGCTAATGCTTCCTCTACGCAACAGATATATTTGCACTGATGAACAGCCAGAAGAAGCCAAAGGAGACTGATAAAATGTGAGGAATCAGCTCTGTGCAAGCTCCATATGGTGTAGCTGATCTGTCATACAACAGACATCACACAGCGAACGCAAATAATTTTTACTCAGGCCCAGAGATATAACGACAATCAGGATTTGGGAGTTTTCACCACAACTAAGATTTAAAAGTTTAACAGTGCAGGATAAATACTTTGGTTCTTTGAAGCAGGACTTTTTTTTCCTCTGTATTTAACACAGACAACACCTTCTGCAAGGAAAAGTGTATTTGTTTTAGGCCAATAAATACCAAAATGCTATATAGATACTTTTGCATCAAAAGCAGTCTCTTGAGAAAAGAGATTACATTGGTGTTTTTGCAAGCATTTGTTTAGGCTTCACCTTCCCTGGGAAAGAAAAGTGTTTATAAAATATTACGAAAACATAGGTGCTAAGAAACCATGACAGTCGCAAAGCACAACCAGGTTTTAAGACAATATGAGAAAAGAGTCAACTAGTTAAATTTTTGGCAGCAATGCCAACTAAGCCACCTTGAAACTGCTGTCTGACATGCAAAGACAAGGGCCACAGAGCCAGTGGAGATGCAAGTACAGTTTATGTGTTTGCTGGTACTTACCCCACGTACCCCCACTGCAAAGCAAAACCACAATTAAGAACAGATTTTATTTTCTTCCCTTGCATAAATCTTTTAACTAAAATTTGTTCACCCTTCATTTCAGTTTGTTATAGCCAATTTCCCTTGGAACAACCCAAAGGTACAACAAAATTCCCACTAAAGTCCACAGTTATTTCCAGTGTCAAGAAGAAAGCTAGAGGCAGTAAAGGTTTTTCCAATTATTTTTTCACATGTATTTCTTTACTGACCACCCTTTATCAGCATTATTAGTGGGGCATTTTGTCAGAAATTTTTGCATGAAAGAAATGCCAGTGGAAAATTCAGACACCTATTAATGTTGGAGATTATTTGAAAAAACACTCCGAGAACTAAAAAAAAAGTTAAAAATTAAAAAAAAAAACAAAACACAATCAAACTTCTCTACCCTGCATTAGATTAGTACATAGACAGATTGCCAACTGCAGTAGAGGTCCATGTGGGGTTCACTTGTGGATCAGGGTCTTAAATATAAGAGCACCCTGTTTTCATGGATAAGGTAGGATAAGGGAGCTGAACTATACCAAGTATGTTTCCTTTTGACTTTTTTGCAGATTTATGGGAACTCAAGCTTATTTAGAAATCCTTCAACTTTGCCTGAAAAAGCACAGTGTTTTAATTAGTAGAGTTGGTTAAAAGAAGTTATTTGTAAAGGGATTGTGCACATATTATTCCATAATGTTACTTGAGTAGGTCAGCTACTGAGACTTTTTTTTTAAAAAAACAAATCCGATCTCTGCTGCTTACATGTGAAGCAAAGCACTTAAAAGCCTAAAGAGTCTTGAGAGTTGAAGATGACAGAGCAGTTGCAGCTTATTAGGAAGTGGAAGAAGGTATTTTGAAAGTCGGTGGTCCACATACTCTTGCACAAGGCACCACTTCACGGAGCAGGAGATGGTGAACACCTTAAGCAGGAAGCACTGACACTACAAAAGCACATGTGCAGGGAACAACCAAAAACCCACCACTGCATCAGCAATTCCAGGGCCTGCAGTTCAAAACTTAATTTCTAATATTCCCCTGTAACACATGGCCTTCATTAACATGGCAGCAGTCCAAAACATACTTAGTTTAGGTGTAACTTGGCCAAACACCATTTATGGATATCTACTGGCACAGTTTTACTCCTGAACACCAGATACCAGTACTACCTACAGAGATGTCAACTCTCCAGGAATAAAAAAAGAAAAAAAGACTAAATAATGTCAGAAAAACCACATTCAATAAAATGTACTGGTAGAACCATCACAGCTTTAGTTCTTCGGTTCCATCCAAGGACAAACCAATGAATTATAAAAGTTTATGGCAGAATTATTCCAAGAAACAGTATGTTTTCCAGCTCCACTTGAAAACGTACCAACTTTCAAGCAGTGGGCAGCATTCAAACTACTGGAATAATTAGAAAGCACTGAGAGGTAGCCAAATGCTGTCTGATTAAGCCCATTTTCTGTACAATCCTAAACCAGGTTAAATTGGAGCATCTGGGGGTTTTAGGGGTGGGTGTCTAGAAAAGGGTTAGTTTTTAAAAGCCACTCAGAAACCTCCTGTGCTTGACTTAGGGCACCACAGCAGTGCACTATGTTAGCTTAAGTTTTATTGCACACAGGATAGATTAACCCCATTATAACACGCCAGTTTCAGTTCATCTAAGAGTGAAGAAGAACCTACACAGCCCCGCAATTAATGCATGTATCCTTTTTTCTTCAAGTTACGTGACAAACGAACAGGTTAAGGCCAATCTAAAACTAATCCTTTCTGTCGCATTCTTCAAATGTTCTGGGAGTTTTCAAAGTTCGAGGACAAAGCTGCTCAACTGAGAAAAATGAGACAATAATGCCCTCCTTTGGATTGGTAATCTGTGTGTTAAGCATTTTGAAATATCTCTTACAGTATTTCAAATAAACTAAATTGTTGATATACCAAAACGCATTTCAAAAAGCCCTCCCTACTTCTTATAATAAAGGGAGAGGATTTCACATACTTTATCCAAGGGGATACATTTTTTCCTCAGGCAATGGTATGTTCTAGCTAAAAAACAGAGGATTACTGCAACATAAAGAGGATGAAAAGGTACCTTACTGTATACACTCCAGATATTTTCAGGTCGAGTGCTCACCTGAGATAAAGTTAAATAAAACAAATTCAAGGTGGAGAACATCTGAGCCCTCTGATGAGTGCTCTGAATAAAGTTACTGAATACCTTCTTGCAGGATTCCTGAGCTCGGGAAGACACATCACTGGCAGCATAGCAGCTTGCATGGAAATACTTCCAAGGGTAAGGAAGTGTGGAGAGATACTGCCTTTACTGGAATGTGAACTGCACGTAAGCTAAGTGGACACACAGCAACCGACCTGCTCTGTAGCATCACCTTTTCGATTAAGGTGAGATGTGCCATGAAGTAACATACCTTGCTCCTTCAAGGAAGGCTTCTTCCATGCAGGTTATACGAAAGACAAATAATTTTACAGTCAGTGCTTCTGTTTTGTTAAAAAAAAAAAAAAAAAAAGTCCAGTGCTGCTTCCCCCACCAACACGTGAAATTTGCCTTGTGAAGAGCAGTCCTGTGATGCTCCTCTGAGGGGAGCGGATTCCTCCCCGCACCCCCACGCCGGGGGACGTCAGGTGTGGACATGCCCCAAGCACCCCGCGGGGGGGCCGTGGCTGAACCCTGCGGTGCTCCGGTCCTCCCCCACGGGGCCCTTATCCCGTTCCCCGCACCGGGACGCGGCGCCTCCGCTCGCCGGCCTGCCCGGCCACGCCGACCCCCGCCACATGGCGCCGGGAGGGCGGAGTGAAGCCGAGCGGGCCGCGGCCACGCGTGGACGCTGCCGTCGTCCCCATCCCACCCCCTCCTTTTTCCCCGGCGACCCTCCCCTCACACACTGCCCGTACCTTGCTGGGGGGCGGGCGTCCCCCCGGCGGGGCCCAGGCCAGACAAGTACAGGCAGCGCTGAGGTGAGCGGAGGGCACGTATTCGTGCTGCAAGCGGCTGTTCGCCGTCTCCCACACCCGCAGACGCCCATCTGAACTGGAGATGGCGAAGAAACGACGGTCGCGGGGGGAGAAAGCGCAAAGGGCCCGCGCCGCTGCCGCCGCCTCCCCGCCACACGCTGCCGCCGCCATGGCGCTCCTTGCCCGGCCCTCCGCGCCGGCGCATGCACCCGCCGCGTGCTCGCCCCGTGCGCCTGCGCCGCGCGCCCCGATGACGGCCAGGACGGCGTCATCGGGGAGCGCGGCGCAGGCGCACGGGAGCGACCGTTAAACGTCTGTTCTCGCTTCGCCTCTCATGAGGGCCTGGCGCGGGCTGCGGCGGGCCGTCTCCTCCGCCCTCTCCTCCGGCGATGGTGCGGCCCCCGGCGGGAGGCCTCGGAGGCGGGCGTGGGAGACGTCGCTGTCGCCGCTGGAGCGGGTGAGGCGGCTGCTGCCGCCGGAGGAAGCGGCGGCGGTGGGGCGGTGCGCGGCCGCCGCTCAGGCTCCCCCTGAGGAGGAGGAGGATGCGGCGGCCGCCCCTCAGGCGCCTCCTGAGGCGGCGGGAGCACGTCCCGGCCCTTTCCGCGCTGGGGAGTTGGCTCTGGCGGAGGTGCGGAGGAAGCACAACACGACACTGAAGCTGTTGTGCCGGCTGGCGGCGGGTTCGGTGTTGGCTAGCCCCGGCGGCCTTCTGCCCCACCGCGACATCATCGGGCAGCTGCCCGGGCAGATGCTGCGCACGTCGGCCGGGGCGCAGCTGCTGCTGAGGCGGCCCTCGTTGGAGGAGTACGTGCTGCTGATGCCGCGGGGGCCCACCATCGCCTACCCCAAGGTACTGGCTGCTCACTGGGCTGGCTGGTGGCTGGGAGGTCACTGGCTGAATCATAGAATAGTTTGGGTTGGAAGGGACCTTTAAAGGTCATCTAGTCCAACCCCCCGTCCGTGGGCAGGAACATCTTCAACTAGACCAGGTTGCTCAGAGCCCCATTCAACCTGACCTCGAATGTTCCAGGGATTGGGCATCTACCACCTCTCTGGGCAACCTGTTCCAGGGTTTCACCACCCTCACCATAAAAAATTATTTCCTTATAACTAGTCTAAGTCTACCCTCTTTTAGTTTAAAACCATTCCCCTGGTCCTGTCACAACAGGTCCTGCTAAAAAATTTGCCGCCATTTTTCTTATAAGCCCACTTTAAGTACTGAAAGGCTGCAATAAGGTGTCCCTGGAGCCTTCTCTTCTCCAGGCTGAATAACCCCAACTCTCAGCCTTTCTTCATAGGAGAGGCATTCCATCCCCCTGATCATTTTCATGGCCCTCCTCTGGACCCACTCCAACAGCTCCATGTCTTTCTTGTGCTGAGGATTCCAGAGCTGGACACAGTACTCCCGGTGGGGTCTCACCAGAGCAGAGTAGAGGGGCAGAATCACCTCCCTCGACCTGCTGGCCACGCTTCTTTTGATGCAGCCTAGGATACGGTTGGCCGCCTGGGCTGCGAGCGCACATTGCCAGCTCATGTCTAGCTTTTCGTCCCCCAGTGCCCTCAAGTCCTTCTCTGCAGGGCTGCTCTCAATTCCTTCATCCCCCAGCCTGTACTGATACCGGGGGTTGCCCTGACCCAGGTGCAGGACCCTGCACTTGGCCTTGTGGAACCTCATGAGGTTCACACGGGCCCACTTCTTGAGCTTGTCCAGGTCCCACTGGATGGCATCCTGTCCCTCAGGTGTGTCAACCGCACCACTCAGCTTGGCATTGTCTGCAAACTTGCTGAGGGTGCACTTGGTCCCACTGTCTATGTTATTGATGAATCTCACCCTTAGTTTCCAATATTAGTAATGTGCTGTGTTTTGCTCACCTGCAGGATATAAGTGGTATGTTAATGATGATGGATATCCACCCGGGAGACACCGTTTTGGAAACTGGCAGCGGGTCTGGCGCTATGAGCTTGTTTCTGTCAAGAGCAGGTGAGAACCTGGTTTTAGAAAACATAAAGCAGCACAATTCCCTTATCACATGTTGCCTTTCTTTTGACCAGATACTTATGGTCTGTTCTTAAAAGTTGTGCTGCAGTTCACATGTTCATATATAGTTTGTGGACTTAAAGGAAAATTACATCTGTGCCAGAGCCAGTGCAGGGACTGCAAACTGTTTTGACTGTATGTCGAGGGCCATAGTACAAAGGGTTACCAAAGGCCCTGCAGAAATCTGAGTTTCACCCATCATTATTGTTGGCTTTGGCTTAACTGTACTAGACTCTTTTTCCGATCTCTTGCCTTTCTCAGTTCCTTTTCCTCATCTTGGTGGACCACGTGAAAAATCAGATTCCTGGGTACCAGTGAAAATGCTTATGTGGACACACACTGTTATTTTTTCATGTTATAGCTAGCCTGGTTTGATCTAGGTCTCAGTGCTTTAAAAGGTAGAGAGCCTTTGCACTCAGCAATGTGAGTGAAGGTGAAATCTCACCCTTAAACTTCATCTCATCTGTAGGTATCCTGTTAGTGGACCACATTTCAGAGTAATTTGATTTATGGGCTCCTGATAGAACAACTTCCTTAAGGAAAGAAAAAACCCAAACCAAAACAAAACCCCTACAGTTGTTTGCTGTAATTACTTTTGCACATACCTGAAAAATAAAGCACCATTTGAATTGGTTTTCAAATTGTGTTTGGTTTTATTTAAATATATTTCTGCTACTGCAGAATACTGCAATATTAAAGGACTTTTGAGGGTAAAGATGGGAACCTCATCGTTCTGAGGTTGAACTGACACAGCAGAAAAGCCCAAGTTGCATATCCTGAAGGCTTATGTTCAAAGACAGGGTTTGTGGGCAAGCCACCATCAGAGTAACTGAATACCTGGGGGTGCCAGCAGTGGTCACTGAACCTGAGAAGCACCCCATATCCTGAGCTGCTGTGAAACCTCAGCACTAACATTTCTTTTTTACTATTTTCCAGTGTGTGTTACAAAGCATTGTTATAGACTATGCTGTCTTTGTGAAATGTTTATGGTTTGGGCTGCCTTTGTGGCTGTACGCTGTATCATTCAAAAGTTCAAGATAGAAAATGTTTCAGTACTCGTGCTTACAGCCAGCCAAGTATCTATGGGAAGTGATGCTTCCTCTTAAATTCTTGTGAGGGAAACAAACTGAACAAATCAGCTGCTCTTTTTGTTCAAGTCCATTAAATAACCTTAGAACTCGAGGGCAGCGAATTAATTTTCTCTTACTCTGCCATGTAGCAATGCTGTATATCTCTTGTCCCTTGGCACGTGCTCCAGGATAACAATACAAGGCTTTTTAGAAGCGTGAGTTTTTTTGAGGAAGTTTAGTATTCAGCAAGTATGTTACCAGTGTCATCGATCCAACCCCGTTCTAGGATGCCCGGTCATACTGCTGAGGATCACATGAGGAATTAGGAACGGTTATTCTCAGTGAATGGTACAAACTAGAGTGCTGAGATCATCAGGAGCTTAAAATTGGTGAGGGCGTGTAAGCAGCAGCAAAGGCAATCTGGAGGGTCCCCTACTGAGATGAAAAGAGCAGTTTGTTCTTCTTAGTCCTTTGTCCTAGCTGCAGTAATGTCCACCTGGCATACTAATTCAGGTGAAAACACTTATTTTAATGATCAGCCATTAAGCACAGCCCCAAGATCACTCAGCTGCAGGTGGTCTTGATATATATTGGGCCCAGGTTTTGAGGTCAGCAGTTGCACCTCTCCTCCCTCTCCCTCCTTCTGCCTCCTACTGCTATTCCTTAGTTCCTTCTGATCATCTTTCTGCAGTAAACTAGGATTTTTTGTAGTTCTACAATGGGGTTTTGAGAATAGTTGGGATTATCCTCAAAGCAACCATTGCTGATGTGGGAGGTAGAAGCTGAAGGAACAGAAGACGAAAGTCAGCACTTCTGTTTCTAGAGATGCATTTGGAGAGAGGAGAAGTAAGAGTCATTAGCTTTTTCCCATCTGCCCCTACAGGCAGACCCTAAATCCAAAGAAAGAGATTGAATACCTGATGTTGGCTAAGGCAAAAGTCAGCTTTTGATAAATACAGCAAATTATTTTCTGCCTTGGATATTCAGTCCACTGTGGCCTTTTCATACAAACACACCTGGACCTACCAGTTATTCCTCTCCTTTTTCAATCTTGTCCAATTGGTTCCTTCTGATCACTTTAATTTAGCTGTAACTGTGCCGAGTTGGCAAAATCGTTGGCATCACCAGATTGCTAACCCTGTCCATGGGAAGAAAGCAGTCCTTGTGCGCCAGTTCAGTTCTACCTTGAGGAGAGGGAAAAAGGTATGAGATTGTATTGCTGTTTTCAAATTTATTGAACTTAAATCAGCACCAAATACAGACAGTGTTAGTCACAGTTTAACACAATTTGGTGCTGACCCAGAAATAAATAGATTTGATTTCCTCTTTCCTAATAGTGGCTAATTTTGCCACCATTAAATACAGTGATACCCAACAAGAAAGATAGCTGCTACACAGGTAAATGCTGGAATTTAAATCTAGTGGGCACATTAAATCTAGTCCATGGAAGTATTTAACTTCCAAAATGCTCATTGATTTAACAGATTTCATTAATCTCCTCTCTTCGTCTTACTCGCAGTTTATGTGTTATTTTCCGTTCCTTTAGTCTTTCCCAGAAACTACTGACATGCACAGGACAAAGTTAAGACTGTGACAAGAATATGGCGTTTGCCATGACTTCGAGATCTTTGAGAACTGGAAAATATGATGTATGCAAACTTGACATACTGCAGCTTCACAATAATGAAGAGTTTTGCCTAGCTATTTTAACTACTTGTCCTTATTTTTCCAGAAGTCAGTTTCTAAATGTAGGAAATTTTTGGAATGAGCAGAGGAAGGAATAAGACTGACCCCAGTGTGAACAATTTTATTCTTCCAATATTTCCAAACTGATAATCCTGAGTAATAAGGAGTTGGTGCTGCGATTCTGCAACTGCTTAAGGTGATCAAAGGCAATACTGCTGAAGCGCTCCCTCTTCACATGTTGGCTCTGGCCTCTGTCTGATCCAGGGTGAGCTAGATCAGGGGAGAGACCCATCCCTCTTTTGTTCCGTTCTCTGAATGGATTCACAGAGGGATCACATAGGTGAGGAAAGGAGCCTGGTGACTCCAACCTAAAATGGCTTAAAAAGTCACAGAACCTCACCTGCTGAGCTGCCGATTGCTGAAAGCCACCTTTGCCCATTAAAAAGTAGCAAGGAGAAGGAGAAGCTAATGGTGTGATAGGCTTGATAAATTAGAGTAATACAAGGATAGAATAATACAGCAATGCACATGCTGCTGTCTGTGACTGGATATCCTGGTAACACTTCCTTTATGAAGAATATTGTGTATTGGACTCATACGCTAAATTTCAGATAGTAAATTTATACTTAAAAAAAGTAATAAAATAATGTATTGCAGTTACAGACAGTAACAGGAAAATAACACAAGCTTGTGTAAATCAAAGAGTTGATTGAAAGCTTGTCTATGGGGCTGAGATCAGTGAGCAGGTGTGGGGGTTTTCTTAGCCCTTCCCCAGCCCTGAGAAGGGACAGGTGAAATAAAAACTATGCATGGAAAACAGCAAACTTTTGTAAAAATGAGGATTGTCAAAAAAAATTAAAACCAGCAGTTTCAAATCTTATTAACAACAGAAGCAGTCACTTTATAGCAGTCTGTCAGCTTTATAGCATCTGTGAGTAGTGACCCATGTTGCAACTTTTTTGGCTGGTACCTCTGGTAGCTGTAGCAGGAGAATCACAGACGGATAGGGCCACAGATGCTCGTTGTCCTTTGCTGCAGGAGTTACTTCGGGAGGACATCTTGGGAACAATTTGTACTACTGTAACTATGCTTTATTGCATCTGTGGGTTGATGGATTTCAGTCTGTGAAAGAACTAACCCAGCACTTTATCTGCATATATTTGTTTTAAATGTAAAGAAAAAATAAACTGTAATTGATTGTTTCGTATGATTATTTCCTGAAGTGAAGTTGAGATTTAAAGGTGTACTTCTGTCATTTACTATGCTACTTTTTCCTAAATTCTTTATTACAGGGGGAGGAAAAGTAGTAAGTGCAGTATCTTTTGTTTGTTTTCAGTTGGGCCCAACGGACGTGTTTTAAGTTATGAAATCAGAGATGATCATCATAATTTAGCTAAGAAGAATTACAGGCACTGGCGTGCTGCATGGGAAATAGGACATATGGAAGAGTGGCCAGATAACGTGGATTTCATTCTTAAAGACATTTCAACAGCTGCTGCGGATATGAAATCTGTAACACTTGATGCAGTAAGTCAAAAAAATGCCCCCATTTGACATTTATCTTTTCTGCATAAATTAAAACCACTAGTGCTCACACTCACAGCGGGATTCCCATATCTAGTTTAACATGAGAAAAAACAATCAGAACCTCATCAGTGAAAGAAACGTGATTTTTTTTGTCGGATTACAAGTATTTTCAAGGTTTCAGTTACAGTTTCCCAAATGAAAGAGGGATATGGCTGTAGTACAGAAATACTACAATTAATCACTGCTGTCTTGTAGGCAAAGACAAACTTACTGTCTTGTATTTTGGAGAAACAGATATTTTTGTATCTAACTAAGGCATATATTTCGAACATTAAATTTAAAAAAAATACATAAGCTTATTGAAAATATAAATATGTCAACACTTTGCTATCAGCTGTACAGAACGCACAATGTAACTAAGGCCTAAGTTAGACTAAGGAACGCTCTTGCTTGCTCTCTTGTCCTGCTTTTTATATCCAGATTTTGTAAAGGGAGACGTGCGGGGGAAAACAGCTAGATGTTAACCACTCTTCCGTGTAAAGCAGACAAACTACTTACATTAACGCTTCAAACAAACGACAACAGTGTTAAACGGTTTGAGCAAAGAAATAAAATATATAGCATAAAAATACAAATTTTAAAACTTTAAATGTAACAGTCCACAGGAAGGATCAGAGATTGCATATCCCATTGTTATACAGTTTGAATAGTTTTCTAGCAGAAGATGGATAAATTGCTAAAGACAGAAGTTTTATAAATCTTGAAACAAACAGCAAGGTAGACATTGAGACTGTAGTGTAATCTTTTCATGATAAAGATGCACTTGAACATTTATTTTTTTTACATTTGAAAACTAGATATCCAAAGGTGTTAGTAAATGTAATCTTCAGAAGTTTTTATTAATGTCAACATTACGGAATTTAATTAGTATGAGGTTTAACGTTAACACAGGACTACTGCATTGGTGAAATGCTACTTGCTGTTTTAATAGAAATTCATTTGGAAGTGCAAGGACTTTGTTTTGTAAATGTGTCGATGTCATGTTTCTCTAAGGTTTTGAGAGGCAGTAATAAAACTGGTTTGTGATTATATACAGCTGTTGTATGCATTCATTTGTTTTCTCAAGTGTTGTTATGGAAAAAAAAATTACAGATAATGTTAATATTTACTGGGAAAACATATATATCTTTCTCCTGCAGGTAGTTCTGGATATGCTTAACCCTCAGTTGGCTCTGCCTGTTGTACACCCAAGTCTGAAACAGGGTGGTGTGTGTGCTGTGTATTTAGCAAAGTGAGTATTTACCTTCTGGCGCTTGCGCATTTATTCAGGCATCACCTAACATTGTTACAAAACCAAACATCTTTCAAAATATTCATCCAGCGTTAATGAAATGTTTAACAAAATTTTTTTTTTTTCCCCATGTAATTTTTTTTGGTGAGTTGCACTCAGTATAAATTACACTTGGCTGAATCCTTTGGCCTTTACTTTTGAAACTGTCATTATGGTCAGTGGAAGTTTGCACTTAATGACATCCTCAAAATAACTGTATTCTTTTCCAATTCAGTAGTCAGGTTGCTAGGTCCTTTACCCTAAAATTGAAGGACTTGTGTAACCTCAGGTAAAGAATGTGACAAAGGCAGTAGAATTGAGACTAACGGTGTATGATTTGAGTTTTCGAAATACTACTTTATTCTTTGCATTTCTTCAAAAGCATCACACAGGTTGTTGACCTTTTAGAGAGAATACGGACCTGCAAGCTCCCTTTTTTGTGTGAAAAGATCGTTGAGGTAACTCATAGAAATTGGTTGGTACTCCCTGCTAAAATCAAGAATTGCAAATCAAGCCAAACGGTGGAAACTCAAGAAAATATTGAAGAACCACCTCAAAAGGAACACGAAGAAATCCACATTCAGGATCAAGTAGTTTTTAAAGAAAGTGAATACAATGGTAAGAACATTGTTGCTGATGAGATATCCTGTTACTGCAATTTGATAATCCAAGGATAAAATGAAGGCAAAGTTTGTAGGAAGAGGTAGTATTTTTTTCTTAGGTCAGCTGAGATTGTTGTGAAGAATAGACAAGCTTCTGGACAGCCTAGACCTTGTCAGGTTTGAAAAAGGATATGTCAATGGTTATTTAAATATCTCATTAAAAATCTAGACTAAATAGAAAATAAATTGCAGTCTGCAAATAAAGAATGACTGCCCTTCTACTACTGTTTTCAAATTTTTATTTTTTAATAAAATTCAGTCCTCTATACTTGTCCTGTTGTGCTTTAGAGGACCCTGATGGGCTTAAGGATTCCACAGTTACCAGTGTGCTCTGTTTTGTAATCCTGCTGTTCTGGCAAATCCAAAAAAGATGCCTCATACTAGTATAGATTTGCAAAATCCATAGTAGAGCAAAGAGGTCTGAACGTAATGAGAGGTGACAACTGAGCACTTTAACAGAAGCAAAAAGAAAATGAAAATATGTCAAGGAAAAATAATCCATGCGTATTGGCAACTCTAGTCTGTGTGTATGTTTTAAACTTGTTGGAAAGAATTTAAAAAAATTTATTTCTCACAGAATCACTTTCTGACAACACTGAAACATACTGCTCGGTGCCTTATGTTGCTAGACCATCTTATTGGCAGGATGCTCATTCAGGTGAGACACTTGGAAAATGTTTTTTTATCTTAAATGTTTAGTGGTATTTTATTTTCAAAAATACTATTTTTTGTACTAGCATTTGAAATGTTACTATATCATGAAATCATAAAACTTATAATAATAAACTAATCATTGTATATTGAAATACTGAAGTAGTAACTTGTTTTGTTTTTCAATTAGCATTCCTTACCAAGCTGAGAAAGTTTCGACCACCGCTTTCTTGATGCTGCTCAGATGTTAGCTGCTAATTTGAGTATTATATCAGAATAAAATAAAATGTTACAAAGTAGCTGCTACATTTTGCAAGTTGTGTAACTTTTAAGTAATGACTGCTTTGATTTCTAGTGCATATGAAGTTGGAAATCCCACCTACTATTTAAAGGGAAAAGTTTTTACAGACTCATCAGGTATGGTGTTGCTATACAACACAGGTTGTTCCACAATGCAACGTATGTTTCTGTCTCATCTGGTGTATTTCATTCTTCATTGCTTGTAAACCAATCCATGGATTTGTCTTGGTTCAAGGTGCTACCTCGTCTCCTTTTGCTGGACAGGCTCTGACAGTCTACCAGAAAAAAGGAGAAAAAAAACCAGTATGAAAATAATGGATCAAAGTCTGCCCTTTGAAATGCAAGTGAAGCAGCTTCTGACTTCACTGGCTGCCAACTGGTGGCTATCAGTTTCTTTAAGAACAGTGTTCTTAAAGCACAGCTGTAAGAGAAACTGAAATTCACTGAATTTGGCCTCTTGCTAAAGCTGTGCTTATTTTAAGAAAAAAACTGGTTGTTAACATGTATAGCTTTGGTTCACTTCCACCAGCCATGCTGAAAGTTGCCTGGTTATTTGTGAACTTAATATAAAGCATTCTCAAATGATCAAAATAAACACAATTTTTCCTGACCTTGTCAGATATGAAAAACAATATCTCTCAGGTAAATGCAGATTTAAAATTAAGTTTTCTAGGGTCTCACATAAGTCTCCACATAAATTTAATGTGTTAAGCATGTGGTGATGTTTATTAAATGACCTGTTGTGGCCACCTGACTTGTTCTGTATCTCAAGGAAGATTCAAATGCCAAATTTATCAAAGTTGAGGGATCCCTTGAGAATCATAGTTGTACTGAAGCTGTCAAAAGCAATAACATACAGTAGTGAAAATTTGGGTATTAGTGAGAACATATACAAATAAAAAATAGAGCTATAAATAACTGTAACCCTGTATTAAATAAGTATACTTAGAACTCTGCGGTGGTTAAGCATATGAAAGTATCTTTGCAGAACTGAAGCCAGAACAGTTCCCCCAGAAGTTTACATCTCAAGTGTGTTCCACTCTTAATAATAAATTAAACAACGAGCGTTTGCCCCATGACTGCTGTATGTAACGGAGGCTTCTCATAGAAAGGCTCAGGACGTTATTTTGAGTAGATTAATGTGCAAAGATTCAATTACATGAAACAATTTTCACAATAAACTCTTGTATTGTTTTCTACTTGTACCCTAATCTTAAGAGGAAATCTTGTATAAACTCTGTCAACAATTGAAATACACTTAAAGGAAAATGTGAATTGTGATTTAACATACATCCAAACTGATGACAGCAACTGAGAGCCTGCCCTCTCTAAAAACAGTGCTCTCAACAAGAGCACTTTAACTCACGTAACACATGCTCTTTTAACTCACATGACACACGCCAGTATTTTTACTGTTTCTTCTAGCCAATCCTAAGTGTTTAAAATAGGATTCTCGATTTAATTTATAATGCAAGAATAGTAATAAATGCCTAAATAGACTGGAACAGAACCCAAAATCTACCATAGTAGATGAAGGTAATTTGAAAAGACTCAGAATATAAAGCAGTTGGTACTTCCAGGAAATCAAGAGACAGGATGTGAAAATGAAACTATGGCAGTAAAAGCACAGTTCTGCCAAGGTAACTCCAGTTGTAATAGGGATTTCTGCTAACAGAGATCACATCTTGTCATACCAGGAAGGACACAGTAGTCCCTACAGTAGTCTGAAGGGCAAATACCACCTCAGTTGTCTAAACTAATTGAAAATTATTTGCAATATTAAACCATACCTTGGCCATAATAAAAAGAAGAGTCAATGAGCATTTTTTCAGTTGGAAAGGTGTCCTTCGAATTCTGGGATGAAGGTAATTCCATCATCTCCAAAGTTGCAGTAGATGAGGAGGAAGATGATGATAATCCTAGTCGTACAAATCTTCCTTTCTTACCACAAAGCAAGCAGTCTGTAGGAGTAGCACTAGGTCCTCGGGGCAGCTGTACTTCATCATCATCGTAGTTTCTCACAGCTCCGCTGTGGTGCATAGAACGTTCTCGCTGCCATACATAATGTGTTGGAGCAATAGCCATCACCTATCGGAACAGCCATTACATCAGAAACCGTAAAAATGACAGGAAAACATACAGCTGAAAACAAGGGATCCAATTCATGTATGGCAGAGAATTAATACTATGTAGTTGAAATGGGTATCATCTGTTATCTGTCTGCTTCTGTCTCACGAGGAAGTTTGCTACCTTAAGCACGAGTAAGTGAACCAGTTATGAATCAGATGTGGAAACACAACAGTTTACATCCTTGTATATTCACATGAATCATCACAAATATCAGCTTATGCTTTGTATGTTGGGCCGAAGGTGGTGTCTTTTACTAACTACTAAACATAAATTAGATGGATCTTCTGGTTCACAACGTCACTGAACTAATGACCATTGGAAGCTGGGAGGGTGTGCTGGGAAAAGCATTCTACACTTGCCTTGTTCCTTCTACTTTTCCCATAAGCATCTAATCCCATCCTCAGAGATGGGATTCTAGAGTAAACGAGATTTTCTTTTCCACCAGCTGTAGTAAACATTATGTTCTTAGAACATGTCAGGGTTTTTCCAGACAGGTACATTCCACCTGAAAAGTAAGGAATGTCTTTTTTTCCTCTTAGTATGTTTGAAAAATGCAGGTTGTAACACTGCATTGATAGTAGAGAATGTTAAAAGTGTGTCCTTCTGAGTTTTTTTTAAATGCAGTGAAAAACCCTTACCTTAAAAAGTCAGTTGAAGTTATATTACTGATTTTGAAGGGATTAAAATTTCACCTGAGGTGCTGGGATTTTTATTTTAATGTTTTACTTGTGTACAGACTTATAATTTGTAAAGCAAAGACACAAAATTATTTCTAAAGTGAATGAAGTGAAACAACCAATGGTAAATTTTAAATAAAAATATTTGCATAAAGCAGAAAGATTCTAGTCAATAAAAACTTCACTTTTAACAGTAGTGTAAATGTAAAATATTCTAGTTTACCTTTAAAGCAGTTTCAAAGAATGTATTTTAAACGTAGAAGAAAAAAAATTCATGGAGGATAAATGGACCATTACCTTGTAGCTGCATCTTTTCTTTCCCATGGCTTGCCTACGCACTTTAGGGAAGAAATTATTTGTATAGAGCTAGATTGTTAGCAGGTGTTAATTGTTGTAGTTTCAGCATCTACAATATTAAAACCCTCCCTACCTCTTCACAGCAGCGTCTGCTTACAATAGCCCTGTAGTCAATTCTACTCCATAGTTGATCTCTTAACTTTAAGAAATCAGGGAAGAGTTTTCTCCAGGCTTTTCCCAAAGCCCATGGGAAAATGTCATACTTTGATTCTTCATCATCTTCCTCAACTGTATTTGCCAGATACCTTCAAACATATATATGTTTGTATCTGTAAATGTTGTTCAATCTTAAATCACTGTATTAGTATGATTTCTAACATTAAAAGACATAATATTGAAGTAGTTCTTTTTCCTGATATTGTGAGAAAAACTGCTAACAAAATACAGCCTTCTCAGGAGTACAGTATTTTCTTAATCAGAAAGTTCCATGTGTATCCTTTGGGTAAATAAAAATGTAAGCTATTGTAAAAAATGCTTTACCCTAAAGTCTCCTAAATGAGTAGATATGCAAGAACTAAGATATCCTGACAACTTTCTGCAAACTGGCAAGATATCCTTGCACTAAAATGAACAGTTTCTGACTGATTCTCTAAGTAAAGCTTAAAACTATCTTATAAAATTTTAAACTTTACATTTTCTACTTCATGGATTTTAGCTATTCTTGGAAAATTATATTGCTCACATTAAATTAGCAGCAAACAACTAAATACAGGTCTACCTTCATGTATAAATGAAAACCTTAAATGACTTTTTTAATGTCCATATTTCCCCCTTCCTTCACTACGTGCTACTTTTGGTTCTGCGTCGTCTTCTCAGACAACAGGAAAATACTTACTTTCTCTGGATTCATCTGATACCAAACTCCTGTTAATCATACCTGAAAAAATTATGACTTTTAGTCTCCTCCCTAATTTTCCTAACCCCGATATTCCCTCTAGTCCCAGTCTCACCAGACCCTTTGTCCCTTTCTAATCCTCTCGCTCTTCTGGTCTGGTTTTTCTCCCTTCAGTGGAGTCAGACAGCTTCCTCCTCCATGCTCAGTGGATGCTACGCAGAATACCATTTACAGCAGAGGAAACAGCTGTCTTTCTCCCTGCACTAGTGTGCAAATCAGAGCATCCGAGAAGCGCTATTACGGAAAAAGATGACCTGAGCACCATAACACTATGAAAGAAAATGCTGAATCACTCTGCAGGTGTAGCCAAATATGGAGAGATTATATAGGCTTGGTAAAGACAGATTACTGATTGCACCTCTGTTTCAAAGTACAGAAATTTTAGAACTGTTCAAAAAAGTTCTCAGAAATTCTCTAGCAACATTTTTACAGTTGACTTAAATCATGTTGACAGAAACTTTAATAAAAAGTTACTCCCGAGGTGCGTATCGTGATGAAACATTTCAGTACAAATGACTTAAAGGCTGGCAAAGATATAAAATAGGGTCTTATAACAGGAAGTGTGAGCCACGTATGTGTTGCCATGTATTGTCCTGCATAAATTTCTTGTAATGCTTAAAAAAGTTCACAGATTGACAGTTTGGTAGGCAGAATGCCACGCTATGTATCACAACACCAACGCAAACGTCCCCTCACTGCTGCTCAAGCTTGTTCCACACAGGTGGTCATCAGAGGAAGAATGTTGAATTTGCACTATTTATATATAGTATGTAGATTATGTTTCTATACTTCATATAGAACCCAAACAACTACACACTCATTAAAGAAGTCTCATTGTATATCATAATTATCAGTGGCATAAACAAAGAAATAAAATAATGCAAAGTTTATCCTAATAAAACCTAATAAAACCAGATAATTGAAAAGTACTTACAGAGCGACAAAGAAATTGATTCTGGTATGCTCCTTTATTGTGAAGTTAGCCCTCTTGAAATAAACGAAAGTCATTGCCAAGAGATACTGTTTTAAAATATAAAATGTTACATTCATTATTAAGTACCAATACATTATTTCAGCATATCATTTCCTAAAACGCTTTGCACATTTATCTTGCACCAAGATATTTTGGTCATTTCTATCAATGAGGAAAGCATAAATTGAGTTTCTTGAAGCTTCCATATGAACACATTAGAAGAAAATTATGGTCTGTATTTGCATTACAGTATCAAGTGATTAAGAGCAGATTTTTCACTCAATAAATGTTCTATTAACTAAGAGGGAAAAACACTTACCTTGTCTGCAATTTTACAGCAACAGTCCATCCAAAGGAAGTCTTGGATTAGATCATCATCTGCAACAAAAGAAATTGTAGCATTTCAAACACCAAAACTGTTTTTGTTAGAAAGTATTTGTAAATAAATAACAGGTGGTCCTTTTATTAAACTAAATAAAAAGAAAGAAGCTAAACTCAACAGTAGAGAACAGAGAAACTGAAGGGAGAAAGAGATGAGGTATGAAAAAGCTTAAGCGACAAAAGACGACAAACTACCAGAAAGGCAAGGTGGAAAATCTAGTGACCGTATTTCATTCTCAGTAATAGCAAGTGAAGGTGAAAAATCACCAGTATTTTTTCTATTTATGTAACTTCTTTCTGCGCTAAGTGGTTCCATTTAATAGCATACCGTTATTTCTGATGAACCATAGACTGTTGAGGTCTCTGCACCCTGATTACCTGACAGCCCTTATAAGGCAATACTTGCCTGCTGTGGTCAGTGCATCACTGTCTGTGAACATGTACTATAATAGTATTACAGCAAACTCTGATTCACTCCTGTATTCAAGGTTCAAATAAAAACCAAGTGTAGTCTTCTACTATTACTTAATCTCTTCGCTAAATTAAATAAATACAAAACTTTGTGTGAAACAGACACAAATGCGAAAGAGATGCTACAACTCCTCAGATTTTCTTCCCATTCCACTTCTCCCCCTAAATGTTCATTCCCACAATAAATAACATGTTTGTAAGACTGGGAGTCCAGCCTTTTTTAAGCCTTGTGAAAACAAGGTGTACATTGTTTAACATGTACTTGCTGAAATATAAGAGAAAATAGAAAGGAAAGGGAAATGATCATAAAAGGAAGTATCATACCACCTTGGTTTCATTTGTAATTTAAAAAGATACTTTTCATCAGTTTGGTAGCACTTCTTGTATTTTTAACTTAGGCATTAAATATTAATGCACTAAAATATAACAACAAAATACATTTAGACAAAGACATGGCCATGAGCATATAAAAAGCACTCCCAAAATTACTGAGTTTAGAAAACATACTTGCTTCATAGTTTTCTACTGTTCAGTCAATACATTGATATCTATTGTTATTAACCTACCAAATAGTTTAAAGAAAGCTGTCATTTCCTGACGCTGAATAACTAGACATGGTCCCTTTGGACATCTATATTTATGACTAGGAACCTTTTTTTCACAATTTTCTTCATGGTCTTTAAAAGTAGGCCGCTTTAGTCTAATAAGGTTTTTTTGCTGATATGATCTGGATGCACTCGATTTTACATGAACAGTGACAGTGGGAGGTGTCTGACACACCAGATTGTGTCTCATTTTGGTAAGTAAAGGTTCCTGTTAAAAAAGAAGAAGAAATTAACTACAAAAATAGTCAGCTTCAGCAATCGTTCTCTGTATTTCTTTTGTTCAAATGAAGCGTTTCAGTAGAGCTTGTATGTCAGGTGATACAAAAATTAATTGTATCAGTACTAATTATCAACGTCTTGTGCCCTAAGCCAACTATGTAATTTCTTTAATTTAGTTCTAATTTGATAAAGCTCTTTTTCAGCGGAAGGAGCCTTCAATCTTTCTTTTTCCATTTAAAATTTTGAAAAATTGAAAAAATCCTTTCCAGAAGTTGCCGTCAGACCTTCATAGCCCTACACACTTACTTAGATCTACCAAAAAATCTCCATTCCTCCCCTCCAATTTGTGATTGTGTATTTTTAAAACAACATTAATAGAATTAATGCAACAGAACCGTAATTAAGCCACGTAACATTAAAATTGAAGTCTTGAGCTCTTGATTTTGTAACATTTGGTTATAGCCATTGGGAATAAAAACTTATCCCTCACGTAGGACATACCCCGAAGGGATAACCAAGGAGATTAACCTGAGGTGTTTGTAACTGTAAAAATCAAGAAGATACCAAATGGAGCGTGAGGAAAGGTATTTTTAGACAGGAGCAAATGCATTTACTCCTTCAGTAGGTCCCTCCACAGAGCACAGGGCTGCCCGAAGCCAGCTCACAGCAGCCCACCTGGCTCTCCAGCTCCTCGTTAGCTGCCACATTAAAAAAAAGCCAAAACAAAAAAACACAAACAAAACGCAAAAGCCCGTCACGTCTGGATGCGATTACGCTCTTTTGGTTCCCAGCAGACGGGGCTGCACCCGCGGCTGCCCGGCCCGGCCCGGCCCGCTCTCCTCAGCGGCCCTTGCAGCGAGCCGCGGCCCCACGGCGCAGCCCCCCCGCGCCCCCCGCGCAGCTCGAGATGGCGCCCTCGCAGCCAATCGGAGCGCGCGAGGCAGCTGCCTCAGCCAATCGGACGGCGGGACACTCTTACCTCCCCACCCTCCTGCTGCCGCCTGGGGGCGCTGGTCTGCGCGGCTCCCACGGAGCCCGCCCCGGGCCCGCCAGCCAATCAGAGAAGGGCACCGCTGTTGCTAGGCGGGCGGGAAGGTGAGCGCGGGCCGGGCGGTCACCAGGTGCCGGGCAGGCGGGAGGGGCCGGGTGTAGCCCTGCTGCCTTCCGCGTCCTTCATCGCGCGTCCTGAGCCGCGCAGTGCGTGGCACACTGACCTCTTGGGTCCAGAAAGCTCTAAGCTAATGTCGTAGCTCCGTGCGATGACGCGATTCTCGTCAGGCACGCGGCCGGGCCGCGCGGGGGCGTCTGAGGGCATCGCTTTCCCGCGCAAGACGAGGCGAGCCCCCACAGTGGCGCGTCCGGTCGGTGTGGGTGTGTGGACCCCGGGACGCGTCTCCTTTCCACGGTGCCGCCTCACCCTCGCCTTCCGAGGGAGCGTTGGGTGTGAGCCGTGCGCGGCCGCGGCCCTGGCGCTGCCGGCGGGGCGTGAGGGGAGAAACGGGGCCGCGCCGGGCAGAGCGGCTGCCCGCGGCCGAACGCCCCTCGTCTGCGGCGCCGCCGTTGCTGCCGTTGCGCTTTCCTCTACCATAAGCTGTTCTGAAACTTGACTTCCATCTCCCAGCTGCCCAACGACATTGTAAAAGCCTCCTTAAAACCTCTCCGCAGGATGATAAACATCTCCCCGGGAGGCACAGGACATGAGGGAGGAGGCATACCTAACTTTAAAGATCGCTAAAAATACAGGTGCAATATACCCTGCTGTTACTTTTCCACAATTAATTAATTTCCACAAGCAATTAATGCATGTAGTATTACGCAATTAGACTAAGGCAGTAGTCTAATTGAAGTAATAAGAATTAAAAACTCCCTTCGCTAGTAAGATTCAGTGGGAAATCTTATTGTTGTCTTTTGTTACAAGAGCTAAAGATTTATTCTAGGAAGATGGGAAGAAATACATCCAATTTCGTTGTTTCCCCCTGTACAGGCCAATTAAAGTATAACTAGTCTCATTTGTTATGGTAATGTGAAGAGAGGCCTTTTTACTCCTTCCTCATCTTCTATTAATAATTTGCTAGATTTCTTTATTTAGGTGCTCTGAGTTAGTGAGCGTATTCAGGGAAAGGTCATACCAAGTTTCTGATCATGTACTCAAGAGAGAAAAAACGTACCAAGTGGTAAATCTACGAACTAACAACATCTCTGTATGGAACAGGCTGAAATCAGGAAACTTGGCGTTGGAGCGGAGATAATACCAAACACATCAGTTGGGCAAAAGTCTGTTTGAGGTTCTCTCTTCATATACATGTGTTCAGGTTGAGTTACCCTGCATTAAATTTTTCTTTATTTTTGCATAATAGTTTTCATCTAAGGAACTCAAAGCACTCTTCAATTAATTACCATTCATTTGATAACTGTGGAAAACAAAGAAAGGGTAAGTTACAGGAACTTCCATATAACCATCTAAACCATTCAGACTAGGAAACAAGCTTCTGTCTTTTTTTTTGCCCTACTGCAAAACATAAAACTGCAATGATAGTTGTGAAGTGCATGCATTCTTATTCTTTACATCTTCACATTTATATTCCTTGGCTTATCAATAAAAAGCGGCTTACAATGTAGATTTTTATCCACACAGAGCTTTCCAGGGTTTGTATGGTTTTTTTCCTGTAGCTCTCCCCTTTCTGAAATATTTTTTTGAGCTGGTGGTTCTGCAATGAAATATTAAAAGGTTCTTTTTTTTTCTTTCTTTTCACTCTCCGAGATCTGTTACAATCAAGTTATTCAACAGGTACTGTGACTCTCTAACCCCTGTTGTACTGTCCCCTACCTTCCAAGGCTATGCTCTGATACAGACCAGCTGCATAACCTTGGCTCAGACCGAAGTTGTTAGAAAAAGCTGTGAGGAAGTCTGCAACTTTACCTTTCTTTCCTTGCAGGACTCTACAGACTGAGGTAGGATTGTTGTGAAGGGGATGACTCAAGGATTCAACTTGGAAACATCATGAAAAAACATCAACGTGGAAAGGCTGATGCCTGAACACAGTGACAATAAGGAAACAGAACTTCACCTGAGTCTAAATCCTCTGAATGATATAGTGGACTTAATGGGTTCTCAACTTTGCGTATTATTAACTGCAGTTTTTAGAAGGTTGAACAACTCATTCAAGAGTATCTGGAAGAATGTAGTTTTCCGATTCCCAGGTAGCTCGCTGGACATCAGGGGGCACTGTTTCACCACGAGGAATTTAAACTGGGACACTGGCATTTGTGTAGTCTAGTACACTGGATTTCATGTTGTGCTTAATTCCTAATCCTTCCTATAGGTGGACATTGACTCAATTCAGCTACTCTTCATCTTTATATGTTACCACAGTTTGAATTTATTTTTTTATTTTTATATATGTGTGTGTGTATATATATATAAAATGGATAAGACCTGGGTTGGAAAGACCTGGGATTCTTACAAAATCTTAATTTTGTGGGGAGGGGGAGACTTCCATAAATGTACTGGAACTCAATTATATGAGATATATAGTTACATAGATACCCAGTAGCTGGTCCAGAAAGGCAGCTGCAGAGCAGTTTGCTTCCTTTAAACAAAAAAAAGGACTTAAAATTTTTCAGTGATTGTTTACAGATAGATTAATAAGCATCACTGAAGAAAAACACAGGGCTAGTATTTTAATAAATTATATTTAGGATATACATACTTTTTTTTTTTAATCTTTTAATATTTGTGAGGTACGAAAACAAATGCCTTTGGTCTCTGATATCCTTTCCAGTGAACTTTTTGTTCTTGTTTAAGAAAAATAAAGTACCATAGGAAGAACACTTGGTATTTTTTTCCAAAGTCATGAAGAAGAACCATTAGTTCTTTTAAATACAGATCATTGTTCATAATAAAATACGTATTTTTCAATTATAGACTTTTCCTACTTATTGCAGAATGTGAAAAAAAAAAGTCTGTCTTCCCTGTAGAAACAACTCCTGACTTTGTCGGGGGGAACCCAGACTCTCAGACAAATATGTTCTAGATGAAATGCACGCAGGCTGAGAGCTCGATTCCTAAAGACCATAACGAAACTGAAGCATTCATCTAAAAAGCAAACTGAACATGCGGTTAACTCTTTCAGAATAAAGGGTGTAGCAAGTCACACAAGTTTCAGTAAATTAAAAAGGAACAGATAAACCACCTGAACCCACATCTATCACCAGAAACCTGTTTTTTACGTGGGAAGAGAGAGTAAGGATTTAGATGAGTTGTGTGAAACAAATCATTATGGCATCATGGTGCCTGGGCTAGGACTAAGCATTACAGACTGAATATGGCTTACCTGCAAGTAAGGATACTGGAAAGGCGCCTTACAGCTAAATCCTTGCTTTTGACAAATGTTACAGTATGATCAGAACTAAAAATGGTCCAGTGCCGCTTAAGTATATGTCATTGATGGATGGATGGACAGGAAAATTGTTTTCAGCTTTGTTTACTTGAAAAGAACTTCTAAGCATACAGCAGGGGTTTCTAATACTTAAGCCCAAGAACAGCTGTAGTTATTCTCAGGTACTGAGAAATTCAGAAACTAGAAGAAAAAAATTATTTGGGAATTACCAAGAAGTGTACTGACTAGATTAATACAGCAAATGGTAAAAGAATGTGAAGGCTGCCAGCAAACACAGTGCATGTTTAAACATGCTGCTTCTGCATACTTCAGAACAGCCAAGTACTCTGCAGCAGAAAATCTAAAGTACTGGGGACATAAGTTTGAACTTGCTATTCATTTCTACTGTAAATAGACTGTTATACCCTGTATGAATTTAACTAACTCAAAGCAGGCAGTGGAAGCCTTTAAGATTTATTTTTAAGGATTTGCGCTTCTGTGCTAGTTGTAAATGAAATGGTCTTATCTGAAGAGTTCCAATTACTCTGTCAAAATAAATAGATGAGATGGACTACGTTAGGTCTTCACCATCATGTCACAAAATGGCAAGTGAAGAAAGATGTATCTCTCAACATCAGTAACTCAAAACTCCGAGTGCGTATTTTACATTAAAGAGAAAGAAGATGAACTGTGCAGTAGTCCTTTAAGTGTTTTTTGAACCTTCTGATGTCACCCACCATATTCTAACTTTCTAAAGCCACTGGAGATTGCATTTTGCATTGGCGAGTATTTAATAACCATGGATATTTGTTACCCAGTTATGCCCATGCTGTTTCTTCATACTGCATTGTGCAAAGAGCACTAACAGGCAGGACTCCTCTATACCACCCTGGCCCTGGAGCCATTTGTTTCAGCTGCCAAGAGCACCAGGCTTCCCGAGACACAGGTGCAGGAGCAGGGAGCAGGTGCGCGTCGGCTGTGCCCAGGGCGCTGCCGGTGTACTGCTCGTGCGCAGAGCGGCTGGATTGCCTACGTTCCCATTGAAAAACGCGAGCTCTTCAGCTGGTGTTTTTCTCCTCTCGGAAACAACTAGCAAACCCTGGACTTCAAAAATCTTTGCGATGAAACTGTAGCTGAACCAATAAAACTTCAAGAATTTTACTTTAAAAACCACTTTTATAAAATCACATTAGCTGAAAATATTCCATTCACATCTAGTGAATAACACACATGCATAGTCTCACTGACGTAATGTACACATTAGTACACAAAGCCACAAAAGATCTAAGCTACTTACTATGCAGGAAATATATCTCTCTCTTTATCTAGGGAGATGAAAAGTAGAAAAACTTTGGTGCTTTCAAAATAATGTCCTAATTCTTTTCCTGAAGGCAGGTTCAGCATTTCTTAAATAATACCTGTCTGAGTGGATGAAGAATAGGTGGGAGCCTTCAAACTCTTAGCTAGCTGGCTTATGATTCTGTAACTGGGCAAAATGTGTAAATTGCATCAAATCTTTCTCATCTCGTTTTCCAACTCCGATATTTAGATTTACCTCTCAGTTTACTGGTCACATAATTCAGATTACACACTTTTTCAAACACAGGGTATCTATTTATTCTCTGTTTTTACACTGTTAAACACAATTGAATCTTTGTCCATGACCGCAGCCCTTATAACATAAAACAATAGTAGTAATTAAGACAGGACAATTTCTCTATTGTCAAGAGCCTTATTTTGATGGCATGGCATTAAGAAGACGCACCCCATGAAAGGATTAATCAAGAGTAAGGTAGCTATAATTTCTGAAGTAAGGGAAAATTATTTTCATATGCAAATAGTTTGGCTCTGATCCCCTCATCCTGCTAACAAAGGAACAGCACCAAGTTCAACAGTGGGAAGGCAGAACTTCAAGGACAGCCCTTTGGAGACTAAAAACAAACAGGTTAAAATGTGAGCTGGGAAGAGTCTAGATTTTTTTTTTCACTCCCATCCAATGGTCCAGGCTCCACACAGTTAAATTAGAGTTGCCACAGTTTGTTAAACATTGAATGCCCCTCCCAAGAAGCAATGGGCGCTATAATTACTCCACAGCAGGTCAAAACCCTTTCTTGTTTCTCTGAGTTCAGTAATCACAAGTTGTAAAGGTTCTCTCACTCAGAGGCTGAAGCAATAAAATGACTAGGACAAGGGCTGTAAATTAAAGTGCAAAGAGAAACAGATGAACTTTGGTAACTGCTATCACTAACTGAAAAAATAAGGGAAACTCGTGAACAAGGAAAGTAGTCACAATACAAAAGCAATTTATTTCGGGGGGGGGAAGCGTTCTGTGAGCTCTGGAACACCTAGGTCTCTCAACCCCTCTCTCTGCTCTCTGTTGTGTTAACGCTAAATGGTGTTTGCGAGACGCGATTTTTCTGCACAGCTCATGTGTGTATTTATTCACCTTTGCTTGGAGTATGACTGCGCACACAAGTTAGAGTGAGGCAAGAGTGGGTGGGGATTTCCAGCATGTTAGCTGCTCCATGGAAACTGCCTGTGTGCAGGCTGTGACCCTGTTTACCTAGAGGAATAAATGTCTTCTGCTCGCTGCTGGGTACAGCTGTCTCCATAGGTTGTTACTGTAGGTTACGTGACGTACTGTAAATCCACACCCTAGCATGCCGTGTAGTGACCTGTATATATAGACAAGTCCGACACAAGCAAATTTAATGGCAGACACCTCCAAGTTGTGAGAAAAGTACTTAATGTGCCGTCTGATAACACCATACTGAGAGACGGGACAACTATCTGTCTGTATAACCATCTGCTTTGGTTCTGCCTACAGCGCAGAGATGCTGTCATGCGATAAAACATGTTAAAAACTGTTTAGGACTCTCTCAAACAGTTTTTAACAAGTGTTTTGACAAAGTTCCATCTGTATCTTCTTTCACAGAGAATGGCTAAAAGGGCAAAAAAAAGCATCTTAGATGCCAGAACAGAAATAATTTTAGTGTAAATGGAGCTTCCCTTACTACAACTCGCGATCTCCTGTTTTCCTCTGAGCCCTTTCCAAACCATACTAAACCAGCGAGTGTTCTGAGGGATTGGGCACAGTATGAAATTAATATGCTTGCCTCTCCGCTACGAAGCAGTCTGGATGAAAAGTTATTAAGTTTTTTACATCTAATGCTGCACATTTTAAGCACCTTTGAATGCCGACAATAGATGTTCTAAAAATGCTGTAGGTACGAGAGCCATGGAGATGTATTTTCAGGTAAGTAAAGACGAGGATGACAAGCCTGTTACTGACCGCACCCACTGAAGTTAAGACTAAGCCCTGGCAGAGAGGTGAGGATGCCACAACGTATCAGACGGGTTGGTTTCTATAACCCTCAAAGATGCAAATAGAACTTACATTAATTGCACGAGCATTTCTCTCCTGTGGCTACACCCTGTCTAGTTTTATGAACCTCTGAACCAACAGCCCTTTACCTCTTAGCAGATACTCTTACTTTCAGTCAAAGGCCTCCAGCCTGATAGAGAACCAAGCGGTGGGTTTCTGAAGGTAAGGACAGCTTTGTGAGTGTTGCCACTGCCCCTGAACTAATTTCCATCTCCAGTGTGCATGACGAATTTTGGCAAAATACACAAACATAGTTATGTTTATAAACTGTGTTATTCTTCAAGGAAAAAAAAGTCATGATCTAGAAATAGGCCAAAAATAAACAAAAGGTGTAAACTAGCTTTTTTACAGTGTTCAGAGGTAGTTAGACACTCAGTCTAGCAGAAAGACACAATTGCTCATTTATTTTCTTATTGGCTCTATATTTGACCAGCTCCGTATGGCCAAAACATTTAAGCTCTCCATGACTCCAAATGTTCTCATTATTCAAATCAAGATAATAATACTTACCTGTTATGAAGTGTTTTTCAAACCTGCAGGAAAAATAAAATACGCAGAAGCACCAGTTTTATTACGCTTCTTTGAGCAGCAGCGTACATTGGTTTGTGAAAGCATGGAATCTTCAGAAACACATCACGGACAAGATACTCTATATGATAATTTGAACACAAACATTCTAAAACTGTACTAATAAAAAGTTCCTGAGCAAGTCTAAAATATAGATAACATATATAGCAATGTCTACCGTCCAAAAAAACTGTTGGCACTTTTGAGCATAAGACTGTTTCTGGTTGTTTCTAACTTTGTCAGCCTTAACCAGTTAAAAGTCATCATGAATTTTTAAGTGTCATTAATTCTGTTGGGAAAACACCAGTAAGACTATGTTTTGCAATTTGGTATAATACATGGCCTATTTTCTAGGGATGAGACTGATTATCTTCGGCAGGGTACACCCAAAACCGATAAGGTTTGCAGCCTCTGAAGAACCTCAGTTAGAGCTAGATTGCCAAATACTCCAGTGGCACGGATCATGCTCTCTCCACTCATCTCTCCGATCTGCTGACCACAGTGCATGTCACAGCCCCACCTTGCATGGTTTCCTGATACTTCGGGAGTGACTCATACATCCTTGCAACTTTCCCTGAAAGCAGATTTTGTCCTTTTTCTGTGCCTGGCGAGTATCACAAGCCCACTTACCCCATTTCTCGGGAAGACCTGGAAATGACCTCGTAAAGACCTAGGCCAGATCCCAGTATTGTACCAATTCTTACTGACTTCAGAAAGAGCTGGATTTATCTCCTCCGATCTGATCCACAGTTCACTGAAGTCAACAGAAAATCTTCCACTGGCGTCAGCAGCTTTTGAATACTTTAGTGAACGGAACTTTATTCTCCAAACAGAACTGGTGCAGATGCAAATTACAGAGCAAAAGTTGAAAAATACATGAGTTTTCCAAATGTAAGTTTACATATTCTCTAGGGCCTGGTGATCAAAACATTTTTTTTTCTTTTTGCTATATGACAGAGCCAGTAATGTGCTCGTAGCATTTAAATTATAATTTGTCTGAGTTGTAATTATGCTTTAATAGGTGTAAACCACAACTAGCCTACACTGCGCTGCCTAATCAGCATTCAGCTATTTGTAAGAGGAGGTATCTCCAACAGTTGATAAAATTATTCTGTTTATAAGCAATAAGCAAGGCCTTACCTTTAGAGCTGTACCGTGAGGAAAGTGAGTATAGAATAGCCATTGAATAAGATCACGTATTCCAGCACAGAGTGTTACGTATTGCCACAAAAGGTACAAAAAAGACACTGCCTTCCAAGCCCCTAGACACCAAGGTAGCTGTGTAATGACGCTACTTTGATATTTGGGCCCTTTTATCTTTTTAACCGGATGCCTGCTCCACCGGCTTTGATTCTACAGAGAAGCTTCCCTCAAAATAACCTGGAAAGAGGGTAAGATTAAAGCTATTGTGAATGGTCTCTCATTTCCGCTGCTTTGCTGGTGAATGACATTGTGTAGAGCAACTCTCTACTAAGATACAGAGCAGTGTTTAAACAAGAATTTCTTCAGATTTGAAAGCCCGGGGAAATTATAGATAATGAGCTCTTTATTAGCTCCTGCAAATCGGAGCCAAATTAAATGCTGTAGTCCAAAAAGCAACATGATGCACCTATCTTTGCACTGCAGTTATGGTGTGGCTTTCTATAGGTGATAACAGTTCAGGGAAAACATGAAGTGTCATAGTAAAAACCAAAACCACACTGTAATAGGCTTCTTTAGTCCACAAAATACCCTAAGACCATTCAACCCTTAGACTTTTTTGTATACTGACAGCAAAGACCCATCTGGTATTTGGAGGTTGTTGAAGAGACAGTGCTACTTTCCATAGTAGCTGCTGTGAGGCTTCAAGACTGCAGACTAAGGCTTGGATTTTTAAAACTAGGCACAGAGGTTTACCTACACAGAACAAGGGCCAGGAGAACAAGGAGGATTAGCATGTACCCAGCCTGTTCTGTTCTTCAACATTTACGTATTAAAAAAAAAAAGGCAAAATCCCATCCTAAAATGTACTGTTTCTTATTAACAAGGATCACATAGTTCAACTTGGCGATTTGGTAATGACACGGTAACTCTTCTCATCTTGAACAAACCGCTACATTTACACAGAAAATGAGCTTTACAATAAGGCAGGCATTTCTGAGCCTATTGATCCTGCTCATCTTTCTGAAGTCTTCTCATCTTTCTTAAAGTCTTCCCAAGTTTTCACATTGCTAAGATCATGCTCTTATTTTGAGTCCTTGACAAGTGTATCAGAAGAGTATTAAGAAGCCACACAAAACCATAGGAAGAATTAAGATAAATACTGCAAAACCCTAATTCGGGCTGTACCAGGAGCAGACTGAAAAAAGAGTCATTTAACTTGGACCCACCTGAGACAGCACTGACCTGGTATCAGCAGAGCACTGCAGACAATAGTAAATACAAAACCAAAGATACAACATAAACACAGCTGCACACAGAGACAAAGCCACAAAGATAGCTAACCTGCACTTACATTTCAGAACATGCAAAGGTTTCACACAGTTTCATTAACTGAGGTCTGCATACACAAAAGCGGCAACAAGTACAGCAAAGGTGAACACTGGTAAAAGGAAGTTTCAAGTCTTTGGAAACGCTGTTGTTTTCTCATAAATGCAGGAATGGACTTAGAGGGATGTCATTCTGGTTTTCTCCTCTACTAAAAGAACTTGTTCTTCTAGGACACTAATATATCTTTCAGAAAGATCTATGCATTTTTTTAAACTGAATTAATAAACTCAAAAAAAGCTTCAGAAAATATTTTCAGTGTACTATACCTATCTTTCATCTTCCATTTTGGCATTGCTTTTACACTTTGGAAAGCCATTTTAAAGCCTGCAGCAGGCTTTCCTATGTTTCCTCCTCGGCAACCTTGCAGGGCTCTGGCACTACCTACCATGTTGTAGGTTCCCACAGAGCTCTGCTGCTCAGAGACAAAGCACCAGACATTTTTCCGAACAAGGAAGCGTGGATATTGCAACACCAGAAGTGACTCTCTTCAGAGCAGTCCTAAGGTAGAGTGACCTCGTGTGTATTTTAGAAAAGAAAAAACCAACCAGCCAAAGGATCCTTAAGAAATAGTTTATTCTATACAGATAGGTGTTCTTTCTTAGTTAACTGAGGGATTATCAGGATTTATTTTAAACGCTAAGTCCTCCTCGTTCAAAGGGCTACTGAATGTGAGCAAAACTACCTATAAAGTGTGAATATTTATTACTGGTGCTCAGCTTGCCGAGAGTGGACTGCGGGAGTGATCTGTGGCCGCTGGCCCGCAGAGGGGACAGAAAACACCCCCCCGCCTCTCTCCTGAGGGAAAGGAGACGCGGGGCCCGGCGGCCACAGGGCCAGGGCAGAGACCTCGGGGCCGGCCACCCCAGGGCCGCCGGCGGGGGGGGCATTCCCGCGGTCCCGGCCCTCTGAAAGCCACCGGCGGGAGCGGGAAGCCCCGAGCCGGGAGAGAAGCCGGCTTTGCTCCCCCAGGCCGTGTGTCACCGTGCGGGGCGGCCTCCCCGCCCCGCAAAGCAAACACGCCCGGGAGCTTCCCCCGATGACTAACAGTTTCTCCTCGACGGCGGGGGCGGCCGCCCCCCGGCTCCCCGACGACGCCCCCTCCTCCCCGCGACGGCCCCGTCTCGCCGCTCCTCTAGCGCGGGGGGGGCAGTTTCACAGCCCCTTCACCGGGACCGACCGCACCTCGGGGCGCCCCTCACCTCCCTTCCTCCCCGCCACCCGACCCGGGCCGCCGCTCCCCCTCCCCAGCCCTGCGGAAGAGGCTGTGTCGGGGCCGGGACGAGAGCGGGGTCCCGCCCTGCCCCATCCAGTTTCGCCCACGTGCGGGGGGAGGGGGCGGCGGTTTAACAGCGCCCGGCTGGCCGGGGAGGAGGAGCCGCCGCCGCCGCCCCTGCGCGTCCCAGGTGTAACCGGAGCCGGGAGGGCGCGGCGCAGCGCAGCCACCACCACCTGCGGAACCTGTTGGGCGGCTCACATCGCTTCGCCGCCGCGCACGCACCGCTCCGTCTCCTCCGCCCGCGTCTCAGAGGACTTTTCCTCGGCCTCTCCGCGCCCCGCCGCCGGCCCGAGCTATGAAGCCGCTCCGTGGGGCTGCGCTCCTGCTGCTGCTCTGCGCCGCCGCCTGCGCTCAGCAGAGCTGTGAGTGCCCGCACCCCTCTGTCCGCCCTGCTACCCCCTCCCAACCGGGCTCCCCCGCTCTGTGACCCCCTCCTGCGGCCCCGTTCGTCTTCTGCCGCCCGCGGAGCCTCCCCGGTGGGCACCGCGCTCCGCGCCACAAAATGGCGCCCCCTCTCCGCCGGGGGCGCGGGGCCGCTGGCGGGCGGGGAGGGGCCGCCCCGCGGGCGGGAAGGTGAGGAGGGGGCAGGGGCGCCTGGCCTCCGCGACCCTTTGTCCCCGGCCGCCCGCGGGGAGCCCGAGGGTCGCGGAGGAAGTTCTCGCCCTTCTCTGGGGAGGCGCGGGTGGCGAGGTGGGAAGGGGTGGGGTGCGGGTACCCCACTCCCGGCCGGCTCCGTCCGGTGAGGGGCGGCTTTGTCTCTCCTCCTCGCCGGCGGAGCAGCGGGTGGCGGTGCCGCGGGGTGCCCGGCTGCCTGCCCGGGGGCGTCCGCGCTCACAGCCGCGCTTCTTTTTCAGCCTGCATCTGCGAGAAGAACAAGCGTGTGACCAACTGCAGGTTGGTCGACGGCGTCTGCTGGTGCGACTCGGTCGGCTCCGGCGTGTCTGTGAACTGCGACACTTGTGAGTAAAGCACGCGTGTCGGCTGCGGCTTGGCCTGGGTGTGCTCTCTGGTAGGGGGCGGCAAGGAAAGTGCCGACTAAACTCAAGAGAATATGGGAAAATGACCTTTGAGTTTCTGGCAAAAAATGGCAGCAAGGAAGGAAAGTTTCTTCCTGGTCTTCCGGATCAGCTGGCAACGGCAGATAGGCGTTTAGGATTCCTCCTGTGTAACTTATGTGGATGTGCATACGCTTACACTGATGCAGGCTCCCCCATCCTCCTTAATATTCGGTCTCTTAATGGCAAGGGTTTCTCAAAGATTAATTTTTAGCTTCCTTCTAAGCGCATATCATGACTTCTACAAATCTAGAGGTGAAAGAGCCGTGTCTCAGGACCTTACTCTTGATCCGAGCCCAGCTAAGCTATAAATGATCCTCTGGCTGGACGAAATTGAAGGTGGCTGGACTTCTTGTGCGTTTGGCTTCAGAAGCTGACGTACCGCAGTTGTGTTGACTTTCTGCACCACCTACGTATTAGGCACCCGCTTTTCCTTGTAATGGCTTTAAATCTAGTTGCTTCTGATGTAACCTTGTGTTTTTACAGGCTACAAGCTCTGTTTTGAATGTGCCATGTAATGTGACTTTCTGGTTATTTTTAGTGACTTCAAAATGCCTGTTGATGAAAGCAGAAATGACAGGCTCAAAATCGGGTCGTCGTGAGAAACCGAAAGATGCATTTGAAGATACTGATGGCCTTTATGATCCTGAGTGTGAAAATACTGGTGTTTTCAAGGCAAAGCAGTGCAACGGAACCACCTGTTGGTGTGTGAATACAGCTGGTGTAAGAAGAACCGACAAACATGATGCAGACTTGAGGTGCAATCAATTAGTCAGAACAACGTAAGTCTTTCAACAGGGTGTGCTGTGACATGAAAACATTCCTGTGTTAGGTTCTGTGCTGTAGAGTATTTATCTGTATGAATGATGTGCTGGGGATGAATGAAGATGGAGCAATAAACACTTGATTACTGCTTTTGTTTTCTTCTTCAAAAACAAGGAGACATTAAAGGGTTTTGGAGGGGGCTTTCTTTGTTTTTCTCTCACTGCTTTTTTTCCTTGGGGTTAGATTTTTAGTATGTGTTGTTATATGCACGTGCTTTAAGAATATTCATTGTACTTGCCTATTACTTCAGGTGGATCATGATTGAAATGAAGCATGCTGAGAGAAACACTCCTCTGAACACTGAGTCTTTAAAGAAGTAAGTGATGATAGTAAGATGTCATGGCAATGTCTGCATGATAGATATCTAGTGTATTTCTAAACAATTGTTTAAAAGCATTGTCAAACCTGTGATCTCATTTGTAAGACATCTTAGAAGTGACCTACAGATCCCTCATAGACTTGCTTTAATTGTTATTGGAAATTAATTAGCTGCTAATGAGATTCACTTCCATTTAAAATTGATCGCTACTTTTTTTATCAAGTCCATATACTGAAGGAAATGGAAGGTAATAAGGTGAAACTGCCCAAAAAGTAAGCTGACAAAGATGGTGGAGGGACTGCATAGAAGCAGCAGGAAAAAAAAACAAGTTTAGCTATTTTTTGTCTAAAATAAAATCTTACGTCTCTCTGTCAGAGGTCACACAGCAAAAAAAATGTGCTTGTAACTATTAGATTCCCCCCCCCCCCCCCCCCCCGAACAAAAGCTGCTACTCTCTAGCTCCTCTTCTGAACTCTGAAAACTGTTCAAACCCTTCTCTCTAACGCTGCAGTAATGTATGTGTTTATTTTTCAGTAAGTGCGTCTTCACTGTTAGGAACTAACACAGCTCTAGTATAATTTAATAATGAGTGTACTGGGTTTGGTTGGGATGGAGTTAATTTTCTTGGTAGCAGTCGGTATGGTGCTGTGTTCTAGACTGGTGACCGAAACAGTGTTAATAAGTCACCAATGTCTTAGCTGTTGCTGAACAGCGCTTACATAGTGTCGAGACCTCCTCAGACTCTTGCCCTGCTGCCCCAGTGAGTAGATTGGGGGTGGGCAAGAGGTTGGGAAGGGACACAGTAGAGATGGCTGACCCAAATTGACCAGAGAGGTGTCCCATATTGTGTAATGTCATGCTCAGCAAAAAATCTGGGGGCAAGTTTTTTCCCAAGTAGCCATTGCTCAGAGATTGGCTGGGCATCGATCTGCTAGTGGTGAGAGATTGCTTTTGCATCACGTGGGTTTTTTTTATTTCCTCCACCCAACCTTTTCACTTATTAGACTGTCTTTATCTTGACGTATGGATTTTTTTTTTCCTTGCTTTTGCCCTTCTGACTCTCTTCCCAGTCCTGCTAGGGGGAAGTGAGTGAGAGACTAGGTGAGGGTTTAGCTGCCAGCTGGGGTCAACCCACCACAGAGAGGTTGCAGGGAAAAAAAAAAAAACAATTATACTAGTCTTCCCTGCTTCTGAAAATAGATGTGTAAAATAGTCCTGGTTTTAACAGCTATGGCTTTAATACCCTCACAGGTTCTTCAAGGAAACAATTACCAATCGTTATATGCTGGATGGACGCTATATAACCGGTGTTCTGGTAAGAGGCACATAATTTTTAGTAAGGTATCGGAAGTTTTTGTTGTGAATAACTTTGAAAACTCTTGTTTGACTAACGCAGTACAGCATGACTCTTATTAGAAGCTCTCAAAATAGCAACACTTACTGAGCAGCTAGCAAATACCTGTATCTGAACTGCAACACTGAGAAATTACATATTGCTCTCCTCAGTCTGTAGATTAATTCTTACTTTGCTTCACTAAAAAAGTGGAATTTGAATCATGCTGTAACAGTTGGCTTGAGAACAAGTACCATAAACTTGATTCAGGATTCCAACTTGAGTTCACAAGTTGGATCATAATATTTTGCTGTGTATTTGATAGTTGGATTTGAACTAGCCACTTCTTAATACTACACTATATTTTTTGCAGTATGAAAAACCTTACATTACTATTGATTTGAAGCAAAATTCCTCAGAGAAATCTCCTGGAGATGTGGATATAGCTGATGTGGCCTACTACTTTGAAAAAGATGTAAGTGTGTCATGGGTAAAGTCTGCCAAAGACTAGATGTGTATATTGCATTCAGTAGTCTTGCTGTGTACTGGCTGAAGCGAGATGAATTATTGCAGTGCCTAGATGAATGCCTATTACAATGTGAACCAGTAAGTCTCTTTTTTCCTATCTGTTCTTAGGTAAAAGGTGACTCCATCTTTCATAATAACAGGCTAAACGTCAGCATTGATAATGAAATGCTGAGTTTTGAGAAGACAGTGGTCTACTACGTTGATGAAATAGCACCGGAGTTTTCCATGAAGTCTCTGACTCCTGGCCTCATTGCTGTCATTGTAGTAGTAATATTAGCAATAGTTGCTGGAATTGTTGTTCTGGTAAGTTCTAACAAAGCTGCCAAGCAGAACGGGTAACAGTGTAATCTGGGAAATAACAACATACCAGGGTAATTGGACTCTGAAAACAGTCTTCCTCTGCAAACGGGCTTCTGTTTTCAGGCTTCGTAGGTGGGAAAGAGGGGATAGACATACTGTCACTGTTTCAGGTTACGACTGAAGGGTGTTGCGTGGAAAATGAAAGTGTTAGGAAAAACTTACTGAGGTGAAGAAAATACCTGTCTTGCCTCCTGGTTTAAAGTAGTCGAGACTGACAGACAGCCTCTCGTGTACCTCACTTTGGAAGGATGGGGAAGGGAAAGCTTCAAGTTCGGACTTTTAAAGTCACAACCAGATAAAGTTACATGTAAGTCAAGACTTAAAGAAAAACTTCACAATTATTCTGTCCTTCTCTTACAGGTCTTCACAAGGAGGAGGAAAGGGAAGTATGTGAAAGCAGAGGTAATTAATTTCTCTTTATGGTGTATGTGCGGGGAGGAGGCTGGCCAGAATCCAGAAGCTCCTAAGTTTGCTGTAGGTTAAAAGCTTGCTGTGGGTGCTTCAGATGTGTTCAAGGAGACTGAAAGTATTCAAATTCTGTAACTAGTTTTCATCTCTATATAGTTCACCGTGTTCGTTCTGCACTAGTTTCAAAGGCAACCGGTGATCTGCTGTATTTCCCACGGGTGGGGGGCAGTGCTGACAGCAAGTACTAATTTTACATATCTATAGCGAGGGCCATACAATCCACAGGAAACACTGATAGTCTTGTTCTGTCATGAAGACCGTTAGTTGAGGTATTTGCATGGAGTTTGCAGCTTCTATTGAAGAGCTGCTTTCCAATGGAATAGTAACAAATGGTACTAGTGCATGGTGCTTCACCCCAAGTGTAGGGCCTTTTGTACAGGAATCCAGAGGGTGTTGTAGCTAAATAGTAAAGTCTGCTCCCTGCACACACCCCGAAGAGTGCTGTGGGTTTTTAAAAAAAAAAAAATAAAGCTGAAGTGTTACAGTGGTCTTGGCATGTTTGATTCTTAGTGTAACATCAGATCCCTTTGCTAATGAAAATCTGGGTTGTTCAGTCCTATTGACTTCTTGGGTCTCATGTTGAGAAGTAGCACAAATGTTGACCTCCCTCTACCTCCTCCCCTCCAGGTAAAGGAAATGAATGAAATGCATAGAGGGCTGAACGCGTAATTACATCAGCTGAAGACAGTAAGATTCAAAGAAGACGACAACAGAAACATTGGAGGCATGGATCTTAACTCTTAAAAGATTCCTCCTGAAAGGGAGGCAATTGTGCTTACTTAATGATTGTTAAAACTCTAACAGCCAAGACTGGTAACCATGCTACTACTTTTACTATTTGTTGAGAGTTAAATCTTAAACGCCCCATCTTACTCAAGTCAAACTTAGCTATTGCTCCCTGGTTTTATTTTTTTTATGATAATGAAATGAGTTGACAACTGCTGTTACTAGTGTTTTGGAGCAACCATGCTTAAATGGTTATTTTACCCTTGTGGGAGGTTTATTGAAAATAATGATTTTTGTAGCCATGTTGTAACAAGACTGTCTCCTGTATAAGTGAACGTGACGTTTTTACGGCTGTTTGTACATATTTGAAGTTGGTGTAACTTTTTTATGTCTTGAATTAATAAAACTTTGAAACAGGCTTCTAGTTCTTCCATGTTGAAATGATCATGATCTGCTAAGTTATCGTGCTTACAAATTCAGCAGTGTAATATTTCCTTAAAGCAAGCTACCTCAGCATAGGTGAAAATATTCTAGAACTCCAATTAACAAAGTTTGTATTAGCCATCTATTATCTCAATAGCATGATTTTTTTTTTCTTAAAGCTGTGAAAAGTATGCTTTATCCTGTTTTCCACTCTTAATGTGCAACAGGAGTAAAATGATAAAATACGGATTGTTTGTATAAAAATAAACATGCTGTGAATGTAGCAATTTCAGGAATGCATAGACTGCTCTTTCAAATGCTAGGTAAGTATTTATAATAAAAGAAGCCTCTAATCTAGAACATATCTGGTGTAGAGTTGGGGGTGGGTAGCCTTGGCATCTGACTGGAGCTGGGGAAGAGCTATTACACCATTGTCATGATTTGCATAGCTGTCCATTGCAAAGTTATTGCACAGCTAGAATCTGTTTCTGCTGGTATTACCGTTTATTGTCATGGAGGCTGACCAAACTTACACAGGCAATCTACCTCCCACAGCTTTCGATAAAAGAGCTTGCTTTGGCAGCCAGTAATCTCTGTAATGTATATTGGTTAGCAAGTAAACATGTATAGTCCATCCAGCATATCTGATTTATAAAGGAAATGCTGTAACTCCTGTTGCCAGAGAAATAATGAGATACAAGATAAGGAACTGAATGACAAATCTTATTACTAATGTGTTTGTTTTGACCCCCCCCCCTTAAACAGGAAAAGTAGGATTAACTACGAGAGGATATTCTACATACTGTGTTCATAAAACTAAATGTGAAACATACCCCATTAGAGAGCTTGTGCGCGTCTGCTAAATACAACAGGGAAGTTACTGGACTGCATTGAATGTCACAGGTCACCAGTGTATCTTCTGCCTTTGAACAAGGTGGTAGCTGACGTGCATGTGTTACTGTGTTGGATGTTGAAATGTAGGCAGCGACTGTTCCCTTGGGTCTTCCACCAACTGGTGCTATGAACTTCGGGGTGTGTGCTGAGCTGCTGCAGTCCCCAGGTTTTACAAAATTTCTTTTGGGTCTACAGTATGTTTTGGGAAGTGGAGACGTGCACATTGATTTGCTCTGTCAAGCTGCAGCTCCTGCTTTCCTGAAGTAGGGAATTTACTGAAGTGCTTTGCAGCCTTTTCAGGCACTTTTTCAGTGGCAACTTCTGTAGGGCAGTCTCTCCCTCTGCCAATATATGCAGGTGGTCTGCTGATGAATTTCATATGATGAATTTCATACAATTCTGTAAGCTGTTAAACAAAAAAAGTCTAGTTTGCAGTAAGCCTGCCTTTTGCTGTCTTGTGTATTACTGTCCTCCCCAATTCTTCACTATTTCCATATTCTGTACTTTCTTAAATATCTACAATACGGTATCCTTGCCCTTCTTTTTTTCTCCCCAAGATAATAATGCTATTGTTTCCTCTCCTCCTCCTCTTCCTACCTTATTTTTGGCCTGTGGGATGGAAAGAGATGTCATGTGCTGTGGTTGGGCTGGAGCTACACATGTGCTGACTTGACTGGCTGGTAAGTACCTGCTGTGTGGCCTGGACCTTGCCCCAGTTGGTTTGTTTGGAAATTGTTTTCTCCCTACTTTTCCCACAGTAGAGGAAGACAGATCCTTTTCAATTTTTTTGCCTAATGGAGCTTTTCATATTAGATACTTGCACAAGCTTTTTGTCTCTCATATGGTCTGCTCCCTTGCCAAATTTGACTGAAACTAGCCAAGGGGTCAGAAAACCACAAAGTTTACAGAAATTAATTAAAAAATAGAAGACAGTTTAACTAAATCCACAACTGAAGAGATCACTGTATCTGTTTCTAAACTCAGTTACTATGGTACATACATGATGCTGCTCAGCTCTCAAAATGGTGGTCAATAATAATTTTTTCTCTAGTTTCCTTTTCTAAATAGTTTTATTGACCTTTATAACTGGGTTTTGTTTACTAAACACTGCACTTGAGCAACAGTCCAGCTGCATAAAAGTGTGTATTTATGGGGAAATGGAAAAGGATGAGGGGGACAACAGTTGAGAAACTAGTGTATCAGCATCCTTAGCTTTATTGTTTTTTATAGCTAGAGGAGACTAATGTGCTGAAATGTTTAAAAAAAAAAAAGCCACTATTGGGTAGTGTCAGCTCTCCACATATGCATGTGATGTTTCTTCTCATATACAGAGCAGTTTTGAACTGCTGGCAAAAATGATTGCTATTGAAAAATAATATGGTATTAAATAACAAAATATGGGGTTCTCTATTTTAATACTTTGAAAGCATTCAGCAAAGTTAAAAAGCAAGTTTCCTGTAAAAGAAACAAGCCAACAGAACTTAATAAAAGAGTATTAGTCACTGCATCAATTTTTGACAAGGTAAATATTTTAATACTTCCATTTGCCTAATTGATTAACTTCCTTCCATGAAGGAGCACGGTTTTTAAATCTAAAGTTCTACACAAAATTGTGATACCATGTTCCCTCTCTTTTCATGTAATGTCAATTGTGATAAAGGATATGAAGGGCAGACTGAAGATTTATTAAACAATTTGAGACTGAATAAATGAGATCTTTTGTTACAGAGACGGGATGGACACAAACTGTGCAAGAAACCCTAGTAATAATATTTATCTTAGTGCCTATGTACAACATCAGAAAATAGTGTTTGTATAGGCCAGTGCAAATCTATTACTTCCTTATGAATTATTACACTAGCATATATATTTTAGTTATTATTACTGCTGAGCAAAATTAAATAAATGTTTATGCAAAGACAATGAGAGACTTTTTAGAAGAGGATATGCAGATAATGTATTTGAGAAAACATGACCAATAAAGTCTATACAACTTTCTTCCAAAGACCTAAGTAATCCCTACGCGTGGTTTCCACAACTACAAAATGAAAGGTCAGTGTTGCGTATGTAGGGTCTGTTGACAGTAGCATGCTCATTACCCTCCCGAACAGTCATAGTAAATTTAGTAAGAGAAATAACATTGTGAACAATGTTTATTTATGTCCTCACCTGCTGGACTTTCATTGCTATAATATATAGTGACTTGGATTACAGACTGCTTGAAATAGCCCCCAAAATATTCTAGGAAACTAAAAATGCTAGCAGCTCCGCTGCCCCAACTTTACAACTGCTAGTTGCTGAATTCTAGCAACTCCCCGGAGAGGCTGCAGTCTGGTAGTACAAAGGTCCATCGCTGGGCTTACGGGCAGTCAGACACGCGGTAGGGGCGCCTCGTATGATGGGGACAGTTGGGCCCATCCCTGCAGAATTTTATGAACTTTGCTAAAATCTTTGTCCTCCTTGTCTTAGCAGTGACATGCAATGGCAGACGTACGCAAGGGAGAGGGTAGAAGATAAAAAGGAGGTGGTGTGTAATGTTAGAGGCAACACTTACCAGCTTATAGCATGTAAAAACTTCATACATGTAAGAAGTGTTTTTTTCTCTACTAACTCCTAAATACACTGTAGAATTCTTACACATTCAGGTGCCTGCAAAGTAGAGCATGGCAGTGCCAAACTGGTCTGAGTAAAAAAAGTGCATACAAGAAAGCTAAAAGGTTCTTTCCAAGGCAACAGCCACATTTTCTGTTTTCAAATTTACATTAACTAAATATTCTTGTTAGTATTATCTTAAGTCTCTGCTGCATTATACCTGTGCACACATACATACACATCAGTCTAATACAAAATTTTCTCAAAAGCATTAGAGCTGCCATAGTGTGGAGGAATCAATGTCTGAGAGTACAAGCAGTATCATAGCATTGGTAAACAAGAAGCCATGGGAAGATGGGAAGTGAAAGAAGCCATGGGAAAAAGGGAGATAAGAGGTCGCAGTTCACGGTTCTGAGGGCGTGACAAAAACAAGGAAATTAGCGGAAGAGTGTCGAGATGACCTTTGCTTAGGGGATGTACTAGGGAATTCTTTGAAGTGCATACGTGGCATGATGTGAGGTATAAAAAGGCGCTTGTGCTGTATAATAAAGGATTTTGTCTTCGTTCCCTCTCAGACAGAGTCCGTGCCCTTATTCGCCACACCATAGATCACACTTGTATACTAATTAACCTTTGGTGAAAGAAGATTTATTTTTTCTTTTTTTTCTGCAGAGTGGTTAAAGGACATCCATTTTCCTAACTGAAAAGCCATTGCAACTTTTCTGTATATGCTAGTTATGCATAAGAAGGCAACAAAATTAATTAAGGTCTAGATTAGCATCCATTTCCTGTCTGCCATGCATAACAATTACAGCCATTTTCTTGTTCCCATCGCTCCTGGTAGGCAAGGGAGAAAGCAGGAACTGCTCTGTTAGCAACAGCACGGTGAAGCAACCAAGCCTGGCAACAGGGAGATGGTCCCCATTCAGAGTTAGAGCTGTGCGGATCAGCCGGTGCACCAAGCTGCCCTGGAAGAACAGATGGGACAAAGAAAATGGCAGAAGCTCAGAGGAAGGATGATCAATCTGCTGACGTTTGTGCAAGAGATGTCACAACATAAACGTTTTTCACGATTGTGAACGCTAAGAGCATTAGTGGCTGGTTTGGGTGGTGGCTTTCTGTAAATGGGAGCCTGCAGCTCAGCAGAGCTGCCTTGAGCAAACTGCTGAATGAAGAGGTGTAGCCAGCCCAGAGGAGAGAGAAGGAAGCACTGCAACATGCAGCAAGTACAGCTTAGCAGGCATTATTTTACCTCTTTTGAAGGTGATAATAAGGTCCCGGGAGCCCACTTCCTCTCCAGCTGTTTGTACAGGACACTCTTTTCCTTCTTTTCCTTCTTGTCCTTATCTGTAGCTATCGGTATGTACAAAGGCAAGCACTTCCAGGTATTCATAATGTATATTTTGGGCTCACCTGGTATTATCACCTCTTGGCAAGGTTGCCTGACATTATGAGTGCCTTCAGAAGGTTATGTATTTGCTAAACAACAATTATTTAGGCTGAATTTTCCTATGTGAGTACTGCCGCAAGCAAACACTTTTGGTGGAGGGAAGTATCGGACCAGATAGTTTAGTCACATCTGAAAATAAGGTTAGGAAAAGTACACTTATTCATACTGAAAATAAATCCAACTTCCAGAGTGATGTCATGGAGATAAGAGAAAGATTTTGGGCAACTACAAAGCTTTAGTGGTTAGTTATGCTTCACTTCTTCCTTCCTAAGTCAAATGGAGGCAGATTGGACTTTCTCTTCTCCAAAAGAACTGCCTGTGGTCCTTCAGTGAGTGCATTTGCAAAAGGGCTTTGAAGGCCTTTTCTGGAAAATCTGTATTACCTCAGGGGTACAGGTTTGGGAGAGAAGGCTGAGGTGGGGACAGGCGGCCCAGTGTAACACTGGGCAGGAACAGGGCGGAGGTGGGGACACCAAAGCATTCCCTGTGGAGGGACAGCCAGCACATGGCAACACCTTCACACTGAGGTATCAGGATGGCCCCAGTTGTGAAAGGGTAGTTTAGTGTGAAAACCTGAAGTAGTCCTTATGTGGGCCCCTGAGGGCCTTTTGGAAAGCACCTACTGACACCAAGAAATATTAAAGATGAGCACATTGATTCAGTGAGTGGAAAGAAGAGAGAAGTCGGGTGAGAAATCTAGGGAAAGAGGTCCCAAAAGCGTTCCATAGCTGGGACCAGGGGCGCGCTGGGAGGAAGAAAGGAAGGGTGGGAGATGTGGTTGGTGAAGCTGAGGTAACATATGATAGAAAGGAGAGAGAAAGCTACGGCACGCAGACAAGGGGACGTTCTGAAGCAGCAAGGTACACAAACCAGAAGAAGGGATAAGCATTTATGCAAGAAATACTAAGGCATGTAAAATCTAAGACGTGTTTTGTCTGTAGGTGATAGGGTGTGGGCAGCTGAATTGGGGTACAAGAATCATCGTTTAGAACTGACTGGAAAAAAGAAAAGTGGTGCGAGACAAGAGAAGTTTCCAAGAAGACTTAATTTAGCTGATGAAACCTGGGATTTCCCAGGTTATTCTTAAACAATAATCACCAAATGAAAAGATTGTCAGATATACTGTTTCTATTCCTTTGTTTTTACAGCAGAAGGAAAAACAAAAAATGAAAACTGCTTAGAACAGTGCAAAGAAAAGATCACGAAAAATCAAAAAAATGAAGCACTCAGGATCCCTCTGATCCCTCCCACCGCAGGGCAGTCAGTGCCCTTTCTGTCCCTGAGCTGGGTGACCCCAGTGTGTAAATGGGGATCAGGTCTTGGGTCTTTTGGCCATGTTGTTCCTTGTGCTGCCTGGGAGGAGTGACCCCCCCCCCCAAAGGAGGTGAGAATTGCTTTCTCTTTGCCCGAGGGGGCACATGGGGTCTCTGGACACCATCCCCCCTGCAAGCAGAGGAAGGCCCATTACCTCACAGTCTTCTGCCTCCTGGCAGTCTGAGCGAGGTGACAGCCCGGTACTTGGGCTGTGTCACAGCATTTGCCTTCTGGCAGGCTATGAAGCTCCTCGGCAGGCCGAGCCCTGCGGGCCTCCACACTCCTGGCCCACAGGACACTCTCCTTCTCATGCAGTAAGCGGAGCGACCACCTCAGCATGGCTGCCTGCGGCTCCCTTCCTCCTCTGGGAAGACCTCTGATGACTCTGTGCCTGCGCCAGTGAGGCCTGAGTACTGCGGCTTTGACATCAGCTCGTACACAAACACACAGCTCCTATCACCGCACGGGTCTCGCCGCCGAGATTAAGGGAGCACCGAGCACTGGCACTGCCGCGCCGGCCTTGACCGCCTCACCGGCAACCACCGGCAGGGAGCAAGCTGGCCCCGCGAGGGCCCGGCGGCAGGCAGCCCGCGGGCGGCGGCCCTCACCGCCCCGCGTTGCCATGGCAGCGTACGGCGCGCGGGAAGGCCCAGTTCTCCCCGCCCCCGCAACGCAGGCGACCACCCGCCACGGCGCGCCCGGGCGCCCTATAGGGGCGGGGCGGGCGTAACGCGCTGCCCAGGCCCCGCAGCGATTGGGTGCCGCCTCTGGCGCGCGTGCGCCGCGGGCGGAAGGGTGCGCGCGCGGCGGCCGGTGGCGGGAGGCGGCAGCATGGCGGCGGAGCCGCCGCGGGAGGCGGTGTGGCCGGAGGGCGCGGGGGCCGAGGCGGGCTTTGTGCGTGCCGTGCTCTCGCTGCCCGAGAAGCCCGACACCACCGTGCGCTTCTTCGAGCGCGGCGACTACTACACGGTGCACGGCGCGGACGCGCGGCTGGCCGCCCGCGAGCTCTTCCGCACCCGCGCCGTCATCCGCCAGCTGGCGGGGGCAGCGGGTGGGTGCGGCGGGGCAGGCCGGGCTCGGGGGCTTGAGGGGCGGCGGGGGGCAGCCGTGCCGGGGCGGGCGGCGGGTTGGGCTCGCCCCCCCCCTCCCGGGACCTTGCTGCGGAGGGGCGGGCGGTGTCGGGTGGCCGGGAGGGAGCGGGAGGGCCGCCCGCGGCGAGGCGGCGGTGGGTGCCGGTACAGCAGCAAGGCAAGGCCTCCGGCGTGTCACTCGGGTCGGGACGCTGCGTGTTTTCGCGTTCCGTCGTGGCGTTTAGTGGCTTCCTTGGGCTTAAGTTCTCCGTGGCGTCGTTTTTCAAAGACGGGGACCGTGTCAGGGCGCGAGGTGCCGCGGCTCTGCGTCACGGTGTAGCTGCTGGCCGGTGTTGCCGAGGGTACCTGCTGCTGCTCGCTGCGCTGGTGAACGTGGAAGGGAGATGCTAGGAGGTCTCTGGATTTTAACCTCCGCTGTGAGTCATTGCGGCTTGGAAGCAAGCGTAACTGCATGCAAATCTTTCTTCCTCAGCCTCTCGCAGCTTTGAAATGATAATTAGTGGCCATTCTGAGTAGGATGCGTGTGGCAGATGTGGGTGTACAAACGTGGGAAGGTAGCTACAGCAGAAAGCAGGGTTCTGAGTATACACTTCTCGTCACGTCAGCTCATACTGCAGGACTGTCAGATGTGGGCAGTTAGTTGAAGACAACAGGTTGCATAGGCTAACAGCAGTTAATAACGTTTTTCCAGGGCATTGGTAGATTTCCATTTGTGAAAATGATTGCATGATATTTTCTGTGATAACTGAGGACGGGGCTCATACGCTTCTATAGTGCAGGTGATAGGCAAACAATGCTAACATCACGCTTGACTAACGATGGCCTGCAGATGTAAATAACATTTAATTATGTATTGCATAAGATTTTCTCTTCCATCCACCCCCTGTTGCTTTTTATTTATCTCTTGGTATAAGACGGTGGAGCTTGCAGATGTTAAATTTATCTCGATGCTCTTACATCTATCTTGTCAGAAGAGGCAAACCTTAGTATTATCTTTAATCTCGAGGAACATGATGTTGCAAAGTTATTGGCTCACACGTCGCAAAATAAAGCTGTTTATTATGAATGAATTTTTTGTGTGTGTGTGCAGTGGCATTAAAAGAGAATGACATTCTCATATGCTTTTTACTTTCTATTGCAAGTGATTAGCTAATATGTAAAAAAAGCCAAAAAAACCCCAACCCTTCCCCAAAACCACAAAAAAACCCTCACAAAAAAACAACTTGTGGAGAAGTTGTAGAGCTTGATCGTTTCAAGCGTAGAATTTGATGTTTTCCAGACTAGAAACACATGCATGAGTATTATTTTTGTGTTCCGTTTAAAAGTGATCATTTCACAGATGTAAGCCTGTGAGTATCAGCTCTGGTTTTAAAACCTTTAAAGCCTTATCTAGCATATCCAATTAAAAGTCAGCATAAAACTACATTTTTTGCTTTCAGGATGATTTCAAAGCACACATCAGCTTCAGCTGCCACCCACCCCCTGCTAGTGTATTACATAGTCTCAGCTAAAAAAAGAAAAATTATGTATTGTTGGGCAGTTCTGCACTGGAAAGAGAACCTAATTATGTGGAATTAGTTTTTTACCTGCCTCCAAAAAAGTCTTACTAGAGATTTGAGGAAAGAAGAGGAAGGAAAATGCAAAAATGCTATTTAAAATAAACCTGTAAGTTCTTATGGGTGTGGAGACTTTTGTTTAACATCTTTCATGTAAAGGGAGGAAGAGCCTCAAATGTGATGAAGGCATGCTACTGAAAAGAGGGATTTGATAATCCCTATCTATTGCTTGTGCTTACTTTATACGTCATCTAGCTCTCATGTATCTGACACCAGTCTGAGTTAATTCCACTTGCGGATCTGGCAGAAAACTTAACGTACTCACCCAAAACCCCAATTTGGTTAGTAGGGGCATTATCTTATTGTGTGAGTAGGCTGCTGCCAGAGGTGGCACGGGAGGTAGAAGTGGTATTGCTTCTATTGGCAGCCGTACAGAATTAAATTTGTTCAACTGTATCATCTGCCTGCAGCCTTACAGGAACAGGAGCAAGAAGTTTGTCAGTTAGGCACTTTCTAAGTTAGGTTTTAATGTAAACTTTTAAACTTTTTTGAGAATATGTTGTTTTTACAGTATATATTGTGATAAAAGGGAAATGTCTTGGCACGTGTGTCTTGCCATCTTCTGAGTGCGAACAGGGTGATGGTCTGTTCTGTCAACAGAAGTGGCTCATCCAGGAAAGAAAAGATGTTATCCAGAAGGAAAACCTGTAGCAGGCTGTCTCCACTCATTAGATTAAAATGTGTGAAAGATTAATTAGAAAACCAAATCAAGAATATTCTAAGGAGAGGGGAAGGGTGAGAGGAACAGATTTCTTTGTATATACGTACGTATAGGTTTAGTGAAATTTGGAAATGAACATTGTTTTTATTTGGGTATGGAGTATGCTTTCTTCATTCTTAATATTAACCAGTTGAATGTTGTGGTTTTGTGTTGTTTCATGGATTTTACATGTTTACTCCTTTGATATTAGAACACTGTTGTTCCTGAAGGCTGTTCTTGGGGATTTTGATTACAGAAAATAAAGTTTATAAACAAATTCAGGTGTATCAGAATTTTCTTTTTTCCTTTTTTGTAGGAACTCAGAAGCTTGAGAGTGTTGTGCTTAGTAAAATGAACTTTGAATCTTTTGTGAGAGATCTGCTTCTGGTTCGTCATTACAGAGTTGAAGTTTACAAGAACAAAGCAGGGAGTAAATCTATCAAAGAAAATGACTGGTATTTAGCATACAAGGTACAATTTTCAATCTCTCTTTATAATTGTGAGATGAAAGAAAAATAAATATCACTTTTTCCTGAGCCCCTCAGTTTGGAGTTTTGGGATTTTCAGGGACTGACATTGGTGGTATGATGGTAAATCATGCGGTCTGTTATATATCCCTGTATTTTCTATTGCTCTAAGGCTGGAAGAGCTTGCTCTGTATCTTTGCCATAGGTTGGGAAATAAAGGAAACCTGAAGTAGTTCACTTTGTGTAGATGATATGTGAAATTTTAATGGTTAAAAAAATAGAACAGCTGTATGCTTTATATTAATGGACTGTTCAGTACTTAGTTTTATCAGTTGTTGTCCTTTTTAAAGAAAAAAAAAGTCTGTGTGTATATACACACTCTTTACAAGTATATTTCTTTTCTAAATAGGGTTCTCCAGGAAATCTTGCCCAGTTTGAGGAAGTTCTCTTTGCCAACAATGATATGTCAACGGCCATTGGGGTTGTGGGGGTTAAGCTGTCTACTACTGATGGACAAAGAGTAGTAGGAGTGGGGTATGTCGACACTACGCTGAGAAAATTGAGTGTCTGTGAGTTTCCAGATAATGATCAGTTCTCAAACCTTGAAGCTCTACTGGTTCAACTAGGACCGAAGGAGTGTGTGCTACCAGGAGGAGAGACTGCAGGAGAGATGGGAAAACTACGACAAGTAAGGGAACCATTGTGGTTTACAGTTAGACAAACCTTTGTCTAAAAAGCTGTGTTCTAGCTTATGAGCTAGGCTCCATGATTTATGGAAAAATGAAGGAGCAATATGTTAACTTGAAGTTTTGATTTACACATCCAAAATGTATTATTTGTCTGTTGATTCACTTGCATTTTAATCAGTAAAAGTGGTTCTAAGGGTAAAATCTTGTCTCTCATTCTTCTCTCTGCAACCTAGCAGGAAATGAATATCTCTCAGGGTTTGCTTCTGTGTGATGAACATCTGTCCCCTGAATATTGAAAGTAATTGATAACTCTGTGTTTATGAACGACAGGTCATTCAGAGGGGAGGAATCCTGATTACAGACAGGAAGAAGGCGGATTTCACAACAAAAGATATTGTTCAGGATCTTAATCGCTTGTTAAAATCAAAAAAAGAAGAACAAATGAATAGTGCAGCATTGCCAGAGATGGAAAAGCAGGTACAATGTTTAATGTGCTCCTGTTGTTTAGAAGCAGAGTGGTGTGTGCACCTGTTGTGCAATCTCCTCTATCCTGTTGAGCTGATCTCCTCTATCCTCACTGGTCCTGTTTTATACTGGATTCCCACACTTCTGGGAAAGTATATTGTACAACCCGTGGTATATTAAGCTACATTCTTGCTGAAGTGTTTGCAGTTCTGTTCAGCTTGAGTCTGTGTCAAAGTTGGAAAAAAATGAGAAAACCCTTCACTTACAGTAGTAAACTCTGGTAAGCAAATAGACTGTGCACAAGAGGTGCTTCCTATTCATAATCTATCTAGCCTAAGGACTGAAATACAATACTTTGATTATTTTGCATGAGAGGAAAATTGGTATTTGAAAACAAAGTAATGTTTATGGTAATATTTTTGTGTTTTGTATCATCTTATGGCTCAAGCATACGATTTAGTGCCTGCATGTGAACTGAACATGTTTGTTCTCAGCTGCAAACAAGAGGTAGTTTGCTTGCGATAAACATGTTTTAAAATGCCCTTCACTGCTGATGTTCACTGCAGGTGTAAGGTACAGAGTTTTTCTCCCTTAATTTGTGATTTCATAACAGGTTAAGTGTTTTATGTGTGTTGCAGCTGAACAAGTCAGTCATGCTCCTGCCTCTCTTTTGTGCTGGCACTAGCGTTTGTAACGCCATGCAGTGAGTCAGATCAGATCCTTGTTCTGGCTGAAAACTAACCCTGAAACCATGTCCTGAGATGATTCATGATATCTCATTTATCTGCAATAACTTGTTTGTGTTCCTGAGCCAGAAACATCTTGATAACAGCTTTGGAAAGCTGGCGGGCCGTGCACTTCACACTTTGTTTATCAGATTATGCAAACGTCTAGTTCGTTGTTCTTGCACCTGCCTAGAAAGATGCTGCAGTGCCATAGAATATCCCTGTGAAAATGAAGTCTTGTCAAACAGGATGAGTCTGTCATAGCTCTGCTGGAATTGGCATGGCTCAAAGTATTCCCCGATTGTAATTTTCTAGGCGCATTTATCAAATAGTCCCCAATTCAGGAGTGTTTCTAACTAGAATGTGGTGTGTTTTGTTTTGGTTTTTTTTTTAAAAAACTTCAGGTTGCTGTTTCGTCTTTGTCGGCCATTATCAAGTTTCTAGAGTTGCTGTCAGATGAATCTAATTTTGGACAATTTGAACTGACTACCTTTGATCTTAGTCAATATATGGTTCTAGATAATGCAGCTGTTCAAGCCCTCAACCTTTTTCAGGTAAGAAATGCACACTTGAATTGGTAAGTGTTTTGCAATATACTTGTTTAGCTGCTTGATAAGTAGCCTGCCCAATCGCAACTCCCCAGATCCTGATTCATGGCAACTTCTACATTTTAGCTTTGTTTTCAGCTACTCCTGTACAGCATGTGTTTTAAACGCTGTTAGCCACTGTTACCACCTTTTTTGGTTTTATTTTTTGTTAGCTTACTTTTGACGTAGAAGAGAAGATCATCAAGGAGGTAGGAAGTAGCCACAAACAACGGTCTGTGTGGAATGCGGATATGGGAAGAGCCATAGAAGTACCTCATGGTTGTAGCTGCTGAGGAATCTGGCTAAGCAGTGGGGGGAATGCTTGCTCTTTCCTTGGTTTTAGTCGGAGAAGTCCACATCTCCATTGGCAGGAGCAGACTTGGGGTCTGGGAGGGGAGGAGAGTTCTGTAGTCTTGTGGTATGATAGGGAACTCCAAAGCACAGTTGCTTTATACAGTAGTGCTGTTTTGGGGAAAAAGAATAGAATTAGATAGTGTTAGGGGAACAGGAAGCATATGGCAGGAGCACTGGTGGTGGTGGAAAGGGAGGGCTGGCTGCAGCAGGCAGGGCAGTGACCAGGACAGTACTTAAGAACATTCTGAAAGCACCGTGGCATGCTAACTGGCCAGTGTCAATTTTACTTTTTACACACATTTTCTACAAATCCAAGCAGGTTACCAGTCTCCTCCATTCCTCCCACCACATCTGTTTTTCTGCTCTGCCCCTTTCTATAGTTGTAGGAAAATGTGGACTCAAAGTGGTGTATTGTATCAGCTTTTCTCTGTTGTTTTCATGTTAGTAAACCCTGCTTAGTGATCTTTTCTTGGAGCTAATCCACTTTAGTTTCAGATTTATCGGAAGAAATCGCACATATGATCCGCTGTTTAGCTTAGGGGGGTTTCTGGAAGAAAAAAGAGGGTATATTCAGCATCTGAGCTGGTTAACCGTGGAGAGAGATGTTCTGATTTTTTTTTTTTCCCTTCTCTATTTCCTGATTCTGTGCCACTGCATAGGGAATGGAGCAAGAATTATATCTCCTTTCAAGCCTATGGAGGTGTTGTAGGAAGTTCAACACTCTCTTGGCTACATCCCTGTATAAGTCCTTGCAGGTGTGACACGTTTTGTGATAGGAGGTGCACTGCTGTGTCTGTCTTTAGGGGCTGTTGTGAGCTTTGGGACAAGGGGTTTGCCGTGTAGCAAGAAGCTGTGTTGTTGCCTGTGTGGCAGGCTGTCTGTAGGGAGGTTTTTGGGCAGGCACTAGAGCAAAGGCAAAATATTTTATAATTTGAGTTGCTTTTTGTGGTATGTAGGTAAAGTTCTTATGATGCAGCAGATGCAGTTGACTGTATGAAACTGTAGCCTTCCAACCTGGATGTGCTGAAGTAGGTTATTCGTGTATAATATATGTAGTCTGTGACACTTTCTTGGATTCAGAAGTTTTTAATATATAATACTGTCCAGAATACTGAAAATAGGCACATCCTATTAGATTTTCCAGGGGTTAAATGTGTCAGTATACCTTCTCACTGCATTCTTTTCCTGTTGTGGTGAAGCTAGTTCTACATCCCAGTTGTTTACAGGCATCCAGACCTGCTCCTCGTTGAATGCTTGCCTGCTCTTTTAATTGCAGGTGTTCTTGGATAGAGAGGATTGAGATTTTCATTTCAAAGCTAAGAGTTGAAACAAGCTTGTTGCTGTTTTTCAATGTTAAACAAAATTTTTGCTTTCTAGCTGTTTGTGCAAAAACCAAATAAACCCCAAAGAAAAATGCCCAAAAGGCTGTCTTGAGTCCACTTAATATTAAACCTAAATTGTAGATAGTAAACTATAATCTGAGCAGAGTAAGTTTAGAGATGTTTAGAGTACTCCTGAGATGATCTGGGGAAGCTTGAGAGAATTTGGATAACTGGTTTTTCCAATTGCCTCATTCTGTTGTGTCCCCGTGCCACTCCCCCTCCCCAGCACCCCGCAAAGATCTCCAACCAAAACCCTTCAACCCAAGTCCTGTTTCTTGCTGTTTTTTTTGATGGACAGGACCCCTACTTTTTAACCTTATGAAAGGCAAACTAGCAAATATCTGTGTAGATTTCCACTTTTCCTATTCAAAGGGCAAACTGCCCAGTACCTAGGTTCGTTTCTAACTTTCTTGTGCAGTCAGGGTTAGTTTCAAAATAGCCAAACCTATTCCTCGCTTGCCATGTTCCATGGACCAGAGTGTAAGTGCTTTAATGCTGTGCTGTTTCATTTGCCTTTTTTGATGGGTGCCAAGTGGAATGCAGAAAAAAAGACTGATCTGTTCCTAGGTAGCAAAGTTGAGTGGCATTCAGTGGGTGTCAATAAACGTCACTAACTTTTTTTTTTCCCTTCTCCTTTCCCCTCCTTCCTTTCCAGAGTTCTGTGGAAAATGCTAATACTGCACAGTCTCTAGCTGGTTTACTAAATAAATGCAGAACCCCTCAAGGACAAAGACTAGTTAATCAGTGGATCAAACAACCACTTATGGACAAGAATAGAATTGAAGAAAGGTAACAGTATTATGTGTTTGATAGACTTACACAAGTTAGTAACTATTTTACAGAAGGCTCTTTCTTTTTAAGCACAAAAGTACTATAACCAAGAAATAATGGTCGTTGGAGGTTTTTGTATGCCTGTAACACATTGTAGATAAGCAGAGCAGAAAATATTTTTTCCCGAGATGCAAATTGACAGGTTACTGTTAGATTAAATAATTTTTACAATTACGACATTTTAAAGAGGAGGTATGATATGTTTAGGTGATTCATGCTACAGGCTAAGGCAGTGTAGCAGCCACTTCCTAACTACTACTCATACTGCAAATACTCAGTCTGTATAATAGTATTTTGATGTTACTTCCAGTTTACCAATTAAAAAAAAAATCTACAAAACACCCAAACAATTAAGTAGTAGTGACCTCTTCCTATTTCCAGGAAAAAACCTACCTTTGATTGCAGTGGGTCACTCTTATCATATCTTACCTAGATATTGTGGCCCAAATACAAGTGGTCTTTTTCTTCCTTGCGCTTTCGTACTGCTGCCTGTCACCATGCGCCTGCCCTAGCAGTAGATAGCAGTATCAGTCGACACAAAGCCTTAGAGAATCTGGCAAATCTCTGCTGGGAACATACAGATAATTCTCAGTCCTTCAGAAAGGAAAGCTGCAAAGGCCATATTCCTACTGTGTGTGTTTATTCCTTGATTATGTTCACTGTGCAAACAAAAGTTACATTTTTTTTTAAACTCATGCTAAATATAGCTATATTCTTATAATCTAAAACCAAACTTCATGCAACTCAAGTGTTCAGCAGGTTAATGCATTGCAAAATGTACGTTAATGTGTATCTTGACAAAGAAGAGGCCAGAAAACTGAATTTAACTTTGATGCCTTCTCTAGGGCTTATATTTCAGATAAGGCATTACAGGTATGTCTGTATATTATGTCGGGCTTTAGCATAGATCACTACTACCAAAAAAATTTTGGCTTGGGCATGCTGATATTTAAAGAAGTTATGCAAAGAGTAGTTTTCTCTCTAGATTTCTGGAGACTGAGTTATTCTGCTTCTCTTCAACAAATTTTTCTGCTTTTTCTAATAATTTGCAGAATGATGGCTAGTAACTTGATCAGAGCCCACTTAGAAATATTACTAATGTGACACTGAAATATTTGTCCCCAGGTTTATTGAATACTGTATCTTACTCTTGCGTGTGTTACAAGAGCTTTCATCATTACCTACCCAGGATCATCTACTTCTGTCAGTTTTGGATCCTAAGGTCTGAGCCAACTTTAATTTTATGGTTATGTTGGTTTTAAGATCTTGAAAGTTATTACTCCCTTTTGTAGTTTTCTTATGTCAAAGTAAACAGTGGAAATTTTAACTGTCCTACAAGTTTGGAAGAGAGACGGTGTTTTCTTTACAACACTGGGGTTAAATTATAGGCAGAAAATGTAGCTTGACCTGTTTTGTAGGGTTACGATCGTCTCTGCGTTTTGTGTTGCGATTCTGTATGGCTAATGTTGACTGCATTTAGGAAAAGCTGTATTAAAGGAGGAGGGAAGTAATTAAGTTAAGAGTTAAGCTCTTGGTGAAGCTTGTAAAGGTTGGTGTATCCAAGTGTTACGAGGTTGAAAGAGGTCTGGTGATAACCTCCTGTATCTTGCCCAGCCACAGAATCATCGGATCTGTAATTTGTTAAAAGTAGTTTGTTTTAACCTGTATTTACGGACACTGAAATATTATAGTCATACTTCTTCAGTTTATTCTGCAGCATAGCTAGGCCTGTCTGAATGCATCTTGCTTTCAAGTACTACTTTGATTAATTTAATTCTTTAGGATAAAAGCAATGTATTATACTCGTAAGCTGTTGGTGTGCCATCCTCCTCATCTTAATGCTTTTCAAAGTGTGTAGGACTGTTCTTTTCTTAATCCAAAGGAACAAGCATAATAAGAGAAACTGTTAGTGGGACTGATGAGATGTATTGACAGATTCAAATATCTTTTGAAAGATACGCAGTTGCCGAGGTATTTTCTATATGCTTTACAGTATATTGTGGCTGTGTTAAGAATTACAAACTATAATTTAGAATATATATAGGTGGTTTGAGAAGGAAATATCTGGACTGATGTTCCTTTACATTTTCTTTGTAGTCAAGGGGAGTTACTGATTATTTCTTAGCTTGAAGTGTGCCGTGTTAAAAGACACCATTTAACACTAACCAGTGCAGAACTCTTCAAACTAGGCTGAACTACCCAAGTTGGACTGATGTTAGATGACAAAGTTTTGAAGTAAGCCTGTTGTTTTGCTTATACAGGAGGTATTTTGACTTAACTTTTATTCCAGTACCGTAGAATTGGATGTCTGACTGTTTATTTAAAAAAACTTTTTTAAAAAAAGTTAGACTCTTGTAACCCTCTGCTAAGACCTGTAGGTGGTGCAAGTCATCTTTTGGAGCTAAATGGATCAACTTCTTTCAGTAGTTTGTAACCTGCAATGTGTTGTTAACATTTATGGATAAGTACAACACAACTGTTACATCACTAGTCCATATTAACGATCGATACAGTAACAGCACAAATTAATGTACATAGTGCACATGCTTCAGATAAAATAATGTTTATCTACTGGAACAGCTCCTAATGAGAACTAAGAAAACAGCGGTTCCTGATACTTGCCTGTCTTGAAAGACTTGGGGTTCTGCCCATGTCTGGCTGGTTTTTCATGATTAAAAAAATAATTATCAGTCATTATACAAGATACAGCCCTACTTCTCCCATGTGGTGTGTTCAGAAGGCAAGTACATGAGGTTCTTGCTTCTTGCCTTATAGTCAGCATATTTCTGAAATTAAAATGTAGTTGCAGAGACAGGAAGTCCAAATACATATATTAATTGCATAACATAAGTGACTGTAATACAGCAAGTAACTTCAGTATGTAATGTTTATTTCTCAGATACTGGAAAGTCTGAGAAACGTGGCAGAATAAAAATAGTGCTTGTTCTGTTATGCCCCGAGAAAGGAACTTGTGCTGAATATATTTAATTTTTTTCTATATTGGGGGGGAAGTCTGTCTGACATTTGTGCATAGAACAAATACAAGATTCCAGCTGACCTTTTTAGTCCTCTGTGCATACTGTGGCCAAACCTCTTATATGTCTCTGCCCAGTAGTAGAAGAGGTGCGGGAGTCTCAGTTCCAGAGGAGTTACAGGCTGCACGCTAACGTCACTTGTTCTGAGTCAAGCCTGTTTTGAGCTTTTCTCTTGTGTTCCTAAATACTGCGCCACGTTGGGGGCCAAATTGTAGAAACCAGTCCTCTCTCTAGCAGAGTCAGAAAGTAATAGATTTAGGAAACTTGAGGTGAATCAATGGCTAGCAGGGTAAAATTTCCAAGTGTGTAGAACATTCTCATGAATCAGTTGTGAATGACAATTGACGTAGCAGCTTGCTTAAAAATGAAGAAAAAAGCAACTTGTTGCTAGCTAGTGTAGGCAGGCTTGAATGCCTTAAAGGGCTTTATTTAGTAATAATTTAACCGAACATACGCTTTCTCTAGCAGATAAATGGAGGGACAGAGTGGGATAATGCATATGCGGTAGCTCAGAAGCCGTGTGCCTGGGGGCTCGTCTCAGGTGCAGACGAATACACCGCATGGGTGAGAAGCGGCCAGGGGAAATGAGAAGTCCGTGTGCCTTGCGGGCCTGTGATCTCCCTCGGATCGCAGAAATGAGATCGAGCAACGGGAGTGCTGTAGCGCACGCTCTTTACGAAGGCTGGGCGGGGAAGATGGCGGGGTTGCGTTTCTGCAGAGGTATGGCCTGAATGCGCAGAGCTGCAGAGGGTCCAGCGGGCCTATCAAGAGCTTATGGATCAGGATTACGGGACAGCAAGGCGGGGGGCATTACAGTGAGCATCTGCAGCACGCCTGCCCCATCACGATGAAGAAGTGGACAAAGCCGCCTTGAGACAACAGGAAGAAACATGGCTCCAGGAGAGCCCTGGCTCTCTTGGAGGACTTGACCGCCCCGGCACCTGCTGGAGGAAAGCATGGTAGTTGCATCTTTGCACGTGCTGGCAGGCAAATCAGCAGTGTGTCCTTGCAGTAAAGGGTGACCACGCGCTGGGCTCCCCTAGTAAGAGCAGGTTAAGGAACGTGATTGTTCACAATCTGCTTGGTGGCTGTGAGGCTGCGTCTGGAGCGCTGTATCCAGCGTGGGGCTTTGCAGTACAGGCAGGTGGACAAACAGGAGCCGGTCCAGCAGAAGGCCACTGAGCGGGATCGTGGGCTGCAGCACGTGGTGTGGGAGGAGAGGCTGAGGGAGCTGGGTTTGTAGCCTGGAGAAGCGAGGACTAAGGGGCAGACCTAACTGCTGGTTTCAGCTGCCTGGTGGGTGGGAGTCATAGAGAAGGTGAAGCCAGGCCCTTCTTGTAAGGGCACAGCAAAAGCATGAGACAAAACCAATGCCAGCTTCACCAAAGGACCCTCCAGCTGGATATAAAGAAAGAAGTCATCACCATGAGGCTGGTCAGACTCTGGAACATGTGCTGAGAGAGATGGAGGGATCTCTGTTCTTGTTCAGTATTCAACTGAGATTAGCCTTGATTTGAGCAAGGACTGGAACTAGAGGCCTTGAGTTCCCTTCCAACGTAAATTGTTCTGCGATAGGTTTTCACCACTTTTGTGTTCTTTTCTAATCTGCAGCTGTCCCTGCAAAGCATTGCAGATAGGCTTTGTGGCTTCTGTCATTCTGGTTAGCAGCTCTGGAAAGACCTTCAGTACTTTCCGAGTACAGGTCAGTACTTCTCCACAGCAACAGACTGATTTCGGGCAGTTAAATTAGTAGGTGGTGGCCTGCGTCCTCAGGGAGGGGAGAATGTGACCAACTTGGAGGTTTGTCTAAATGGCTTAATTAAAATGCACTTTAAATGCTGGGAGTGCCCCTAATGCCTGTAAAGAAGCTTTTGAAATACAGGCTGAATCTGAGCTAGTTGGAAGACAGAAATGTGATTTGTTATTGCCATGCAGATCATGACGCAATAAATACTTCGCACGAAAGAAGTTGTCGTTGCAGTGACATGAAAATGGTGTTGACTTCCCAGTAAGCCTCTAGAAATGTTAGAAAAATGTGTCATTCCAAAAGTTATCATCTCTAAGAAATGTTTGGAGCTTGAAGCTCTCAAGGCTTCTTTTCTAACCCTCTCCCCTCCCTTCACCTATGTTTATGATTTGCAAAACTACTAGATAACCTGTGTTTTCATTTGGGTTTGCTTGTAAAACTGGGATTGACAGTGAGTGCTGTCTAGAAATGTTAAACAAAAGCTCTACTAATCAAGCCCATGTCAAACAGGCCACGTCTTTAGGTGGGAATTTCCATTAAAATCCCAGGCACTTGAAACCTATTAAAAAGCTTAGATTCCTGTGTTGCAAGAGACTTATTTTTAGTTTTCTTGTTTGAGGGGAGGGAACAGGAGGATGTAAATAAGCTGAAAAAAGACTCCTTTCATGGCACCTTCAGGTGTGGGAAAGACAGTGTTGCTGTTTGAGCTGGAGAAGTGCCTAAAAGCTGTTTGTATTCTGCATGTTATCCAAATCATTTGTCTTCTAGGTCAAGGATCAGCAATCAGTGTTGCAAATCTGTAAATTATAGGTGGCATTCAGTGGTGCAGCACTGGAGCAGGTAGTCATAATACCTCCTAGTTGATACTTCCAGCTCGCCAACTTCATCCTGACAAGTCCTCACTTGGTGCAAAATAAATAGAAGGATTAAGCTTTCAGTTCGTTTCTTTTGCATTTGAATTTTGAGGCTCAAGGGAAATGAAAATTAAACTAAAATTTGGTTGAAACATCAAATTGGTTATCAGATTTTTAAGAAATAAACAAATTGCTATTTATTTAGGGAGATGTGAATCTGTAGCTGCCATACTATTCTTTTGCTCTTGGCCTGCCAAAAGGAGGTGGGTAGTAATTACTGCAGTAGTTAAATTTTACTTAGAATCTGTGTTTAATTATTCAGGATTTTTTTTAAAATCACAGACATAAGTTAATGAAGTTTCCGGTTAAAGAGTGTGACCATATGAAAACTTTTATTATGTATGTGTGCAAAGCTCTCTGATTAGTGACCACCAAGGATACTGTGACAAATTTGAACATTTTATACAGGAATATGGTATATCCTCTGTGAAAGAACAGTGAACATATTAACGTTTCTGCTCTGTTTAATTTATATCCACAAACATTAGAAAGTGCAACGGAAGCTCTTGGCAAGATAATTTTGTCTTGACTTGTAATTTAATTTCATTTATCATGTGTAAGGGTTGTAAAAGTCTTTAATGTTTTGTTTACATACAGTTTTGAGTTTCTCCTCTGTACCGAATGAATGCAAATGAAGAAATATTTGTTTTTTACAGCAAAGAAATAGAACTTGTTCAGTATGCTCTTAGTCTGCACTAGTTTAAGGAAATGCACAGGTTAGCAATTTAAAAGAGTATTAGTGTTGATGGAGCGTAATAAACTTAACCTCTTAATTTTAATAATGTATGGAAACTTGCAACTTACAAAAAATAATAATGGAAATACCTTTCCTCAGCTGTCTCTAGTCTTTGAAGACCATGCAGTAATATTGTTTTATCGCTGGATCCTAAAATGCTGTATTTAATTAAAAAGGAAGATGGCACAAAACCTCCGCAGTGTGAGGCATTATGCTGAGAAGCAGCCTTAGCTGCTTTCCGTCTTCGGTTTCTCTGCAAGGTTTTGGGTGGGGCGGTTTCACTATATGGAGTTTACGAACTTGCCCATGACTGTACAGAACTTGATGAGTTCTTGCTCTGCTGTCTCCATTGTTCTTTGTTACCATATAAGAAATGGAGGTTTATTAGTAATTCTTAAAAGATGGGCATTTGTTTTCCAGAAGCCTAAATACTATGTTGATAGAATGGCAATGTTAAAAAAAAAAAAAAGTATTGTGAAACTGGTTGTTCTTGTCTTTATTTAAATTAGAATATTTTTGTCTTCATGTCCTTGACACTTGCTCACACTAGCTGTTCTGTATGTAGGATTTCCTTGGTCTTCAGTGGTCGGAATTCAGTGTGAAGGTTTTTTGGTTTTGACTCTTATGCATCACGCAGCAACCTGTGACATTGAGTTGTTTAATAGTTGGCTGACACTGTCTGTAACTATTTAAATCAAAAGGTGTAGTCATGCGTCCCTGACCGTGGATTGTCACCAGTTCCCTTGTTATTGGCATTGGCACTAGTGTTCATGTAGCTGCTTGGTTCATCTTTTGATGGGGAATTTAGCATGCTAAAATAATCAAGGGTGTAATGTTGTATAGCATCTAATCCAGTAAAACTAGGCAGTTGCCAAAAGGGGCAATCCCAGTTCTGGCCTTCAGCGCCTGCTGCTCCCCTTTTTTGGTCTCATAGCTACAGAATAATTTGGTTTGGCTTGTTCACCTGGTGAAAACTAATCCATGAAAAAGTGAGGAAAGTTGCCATCTAAAACTAATCCTTTTGCTCCTCTGCAGCTGGTCCATGACCTGCTATCATCATAAACATGAGAAGATTAACATCTTCTTAAATGCAGACCAAGCAATACCAAAAGCCTGTTCTTCACATTTAATGATCTGACTTGTAAGTGTTTGCTTTCTCTTGGTATCTTGACTTTTTTAGAGCTTACGCTAATTAATTTATACTGTGAATTGGATTATCAAACTTGCTACAGGAGGATAAATTGGATATCTGCCTATCCTCGAATTGGAAAAGTGTCTGAATCTGTGGAATGGAGCTGTTGAGTACCATTGCTCAATAAACCTGCTGCCTTTGACAAATTCACTATGAAGATGCTACTTGAATATTTTTTAGCTCCTACAGAAGACAGACTATGGAAATTTTATGAAAAATAATGTATGTATGGAAATAAATTAATAAATCAAGTCTCTTGTAACATTGGGAAGACAGAAAATATGTCTGTGTCAAAGTGTTTAGGAGATACTTCGGGAATCTTGTGTTATGACATATCCTCTTATCACTTTTACCTGTAAAGTTCCTTGAGGGTAAGAGACTCTTTAGTCCAGCAAGATTGTGCTGGGTTTTTGAGGTGGGAGAGGACTTGCTGTGTAAAACATCTTATATTCAAAATTCAACTTTGCTGATGGATCTTCTGTATGTTTTTTTTCTTCAATAAGCGTGCATGTTTAAAAGTTGGGAACAGTGTTTATCATTCTGTGAAGTAGCAGGTTGCTACAAGGTGAGAATTTTCCCTTTTTATCCTAGCTCCTCTTTTGTGGAGCCACTTAATTCTTTAAGGGTAATAATTTATTATTTCTTAACTGAGAATGAGGAGTGGTAAATCAAATCTAAATAGTGCTATTACATAAAATTCCAGTCTGAATGGCAGTTCTCAGTAATAATTAAAAAATAAAACTTACTCTTATTTGGGAAACATAACTTTCGGGAAACATAAGTGAAGGTTTATTTTCCTTTTCTATAACTTGGATATAACAACTGACTGTTACTGTAAGTAATATACCCAGGCTGTGGAATGAGAAATAAAGGACACTTGGTATTGGTTTTATCTGCGACTGGGGTGATCGTGTAGGTGTAGGTTGGATGCACAGGTGCATGAAAGTTTTATTAGAATATAGACAGGAACAATACTTTTGCTTTAAATGTTTTAATATTTTCAGGACCCAAGTCCCTTAGAGCAGGGCTGGTCTGCTGTGGGAGCACGGAGTAGTCCCAACCGTCTCAGTGAACCATCGGTAGGAGCTGGTGAGAGGGAGATGCTGGAGGCCTCTTTGGGTCCCTGCTGCAGGGCATAGGTGTCCTTCTGTCCTATCTGGAGAGAAACAGTGGGACCCTTGACAAGCTGTGGTCATCGCCTGCCTGTAGAAATGCTCCTGAAGATCCCTCTCCCTGTTGCTCTGAAACACAGCTTGCAGCCTGCGGCTCTTGGCCGTGTGACGAGACCGGTGTGTGATAGTACCATCAGGAGCACTGCCAGCCTTGCCTTATAAATGAAGAAAAAAAATGTTTCCTTTCTGCTTCTTTTACTTTTCATCATAGGGAATTTGTGTGCATGCCTCAGAGCCTTGCAGTTCTTCGCTTTGACAGGCTTCCTGGCTAGAGGAGGCACAGCGAGCTCTGCCTGTGTGCTGCTGCTTTATTTGCACATGCTTCAGAGTGGTGCCAGGCACTCCCTTCCCTCAGGGTCTAAAAATACTGCTGTTGCAGCAGTCTGCTTCAGGAGCAAGATCTTAATTGCATGAAGTGGTACCTTGCTGGCAAGGATAAGACCCAAGATTTTATTTTTCTGCTGAAGAATTGTTTTCTTCTTTACCTTGCCGAATCTGCTGGGGTTGGAAAATGTTTAAACACTTGTGCAAAAATAGCAAATTATTGGTAACCTATTTCAGAATAAATAAGACTACAATAAGTATTTTTGGGGAAGAAAACATTGTATTGGAGTTAACGATGCTTTTTCTGAGAATCCCATTTTATGTTTGTTTTTTTTTTATTCTGAGCTCATTAGCTTGCAACCTCACAGTCAATATGTAACAGCTTCCAAAGCTTTGCTTGATTGTTACAGAAAATAGTTATTTTGTGCCTGGTACCCCTGATGTAATCTCAGGGCTTCAATTTACTATCTCTAGTCTTTGACATAATACTCAAATGGTATATGCAGGAGTTCATGTAGGGTGGGAAAGAGCCTGTTGCTTTCCTGATACATATTAATTTTATGTTATATAAATGTAACTGATGTAGAGGAGTGAACTCTGATTATTTGGAAGAATGAATGCATTTATTGAATTTAAAAATTCATCTGTAAGTGGACCGTTCTGAGGTTGTAAATGTCCAATATTGTTTTCATGGCAGGACGGTTTGGGGACTAATTAGGAAAATTAGAAAAGGCAGGAGACTGATGTTTGGATGAGGCTTTCTTTTATGTTACTTAATATTTCAGGTTAAACAGCAGGGAGCCTGATGTGGAGCGCTTTTGTCCGGCTGCTTAGGAGCACACTTTGTGTACCCAGTGCTCTGGAAGTGTGCGCAGTGTGATTTCTGTGGCTCCTCGGGGGTCTAAAGCTGCCCTTCAAACCTTGGACTGTGCATCACAAGGGACTGCTTCAGTAGAGCCGCAAGAAATAGTCAGCATATTCATGATTGCTTCAAGTTATACGTTTGAGATTAAAAGACAGTAGTAGCAAGTTTAATCCAAAGACCTGCCCTGTAATAGTGGAATGAAGGCCCATTTCTAGTACTAAATACATCCTGAGGGCATCGGGTATTTGCCTGGAGATCCCTTGATTGAGTTCACTTCTGACTTGAGGGAGAAAGAATGGCAGGGTGGAGAAGAGCAGCAGGTAGCAATACTACCTCACGCTTTTTGCGGTGGCAGTGCTGGTTTCCTCCAGCTTAGAAGTGTTTGTGGGACTGTGGCTTGAGGGCATAATTTCCTAGCCAGCTTAAACCAACATCAAGATACAACTGAGCTTGTCCGCAGCTGGCAGAGCCACCCCAGAGCGAGCTAATTCAGGGGAGCCTCGCTGGTGGCAAGCTAACACAGCTACAGCAAATGAAGGTGGGTGTTTAAGGAGAGGGCTGCTACTGGGAGCACGACCTTCAGTGTCAGCCTGGGGTGTCTGCAGCTGCCTTTACCAGACTACAGGTTGTTCTTCCTCCATGCCTCGTGGCTTGCCTGCGTAAAGAGCAGGACAGCTTTCATGCCGTACCACTGAGCCAGGTCGTGCTTGGTCTCTGTGACTTTTTTGTTTCTGCAGAGGAAAAGTTTTGAAACTCCCTGTTTGGGTCTAGAACTGGGAATCATTGCAAAATCTTTTAAGAAGCTGGGAAGGTCATCAGAGGATTGCTATAATTTTACTGGGATGACAGCGTTGTCTTTAAGAACACAAACATTACAGGTAAATTGTAAGATGCATCACTGTGGGGCTGTTTGTTCCTGGTTTGCTGTTTCTGTTATCTACCCTATTATACAATATCGCTTCATTGCTAGAAGTCTGTAATTTCACATCCCGCACATAAAACAGTAATGTACTTTAAATTCTGAGGATGTATTTGGACGTGGTTGCACTCCTTCACTGTCGCCTTGAAAGCTTTGCTATTTAGGCAAGCTGCGTCTTTTAGTTTAGCTCTTTCTTTTTTTAGGTTGTAACTGGTTTTCGGGGGGGAAGCTGTGAAGTCATTTGATATTACAGAAGCATTTATAGCATGTTCTTAACTGAAACTTTGTGCTAGCAGGCTAAGAAGAAATGATAATGGGTTGCGCGGTTTGGGCAAGAGCAGGTGGGAAACAGCAGAAGAACTTGAGCCATTTAGTGTGGAGGGGAATACACGTGAAGGTGCAGGCTGCTTCTGTGGCAGACAGTAGGAAGAAGCCTTGCTTACCTGGGCGCAAGCCTCTCGCACAGGCCTGGCGGAATTGGCTGGGTTGTTTCTGAACTACAGGCCCATGTGCGTGCATGCATGTTTGGGAGAGCTGAACGAGAGCTTACTCAGATGAGCAACTTGTGACACTCACTCAAACATAACGTTTTGGACCCTAACGATATTGTAGGGCCCAGTTGTACCAATTTCACTAAAATAACAGAAAGATTTTGACCCCTTACTTGGGATATTCTCTCTCATGTGTAAACTGTGCTAGAGAGGTATGTATACAACTCATCCAGAGAGCAATGTTCAGAGTTGTTGATGAAAAAAAAAAAAACTGGATTCAAATCTTGTGTCTTCAAAGTTCTGGAAGAACTGGTGCTTATGGTGAGTCCCTTGCAAGGCTGCTGCTGCCGCTTGGGTCAATATTGCCACCAGCTGGAGGCTCGCTGCCAGAAATCAGAGCAACTTCTGTCTGCGCGCTGTTGTCAGAAACCACTTGGTGTGAGCTGAGTGTGTAAGCGGAGTGGGGGATTGAGAAGCGGTGTTAAGCCTGTGGTGTATGCATAAAATAAAATGGCTTTTGATGGTATTAGTCTCTCTAATGCTGCTGGTTGCTTATTCTTTAGGTTTTGTGTTATTTTTATTTTAAATTGTTTACAAAGATTGCTCCAGTTTCATAAGAAAGCCTTTTGTGCATAACTAAGCACTTCCAAAAGCGTGTGTGGGTTGTCTAGATCTTTTGCGTTGTTATTTCTTTGTGCTTGTCTGAGAAATTTTGAATGTTATTTTTATAAATGCATATAACAACTCTGATTGTATTGGGCAAAATGACCTGGGGTGGTCAGTGTGATTTTTATGCTGCTAAGATGTGTGCTGGAGTAAAGTCATTCTCAATATCAGGCTTCAGATCTCTGATTTAGGCTCCTGTGTACCCATCTTAGGTGTCTGTCTTAATACTTCAAAGGCTGTAAAGCATACCGGGATTCTTTGTCATGAAAAGAACTTTGCAAATTTAAGGTGATATTTACTGCTTACCTGAGGCGGTGACAACTGGACTTCGGCTGATTTTTGGGAGGGAGAAGATGTTTGTCTAGGGAACGATTGGGTCACAAGGGAGAAGTTTATAAAGGGAGCTTAGGACAGTGCCTTGCTTATTTCTGGAAAACACAAATGCTGGTATTAATCAACTACAGCAACTTGCTCTAGTGTGGACTTCCTCCAGGGTGTTAAAATCCCAAGTGCTTTGTGTGGAAAAGAAGACCCAATTAGAACAGGTAGGATGGTGGCTTGGCTTTGCCCGCTCTCCTGTTGAAGAGGCAGTACCCGAGGCTGTAGTTTATTACGTTATTCTGGTAATTTCTATAGGATTAGAAGAGTTCATCAGTTTAATATGTCTGGGTTAAGCGTGTCCAGGGAAGGTTTACCTCGGCTACATTGGTTTAAGAAGAGATCTGAGTTTGAAAGAAACCTGAGGGAAATCAAAAATAATGGTATATGAAGTGTTTTCCACTTTCCTCTATATAAAGGAAATATGAAATTAAACTGGTACAACTGTGCATATTCTGAAACTTTTGTGGTGAGATGAAAGTTTCAGCGTATCTTAAAGCAGTTCTTAGTATGCTGCTTTTGTAAGTGGTGTTTCTCTGTTAAAATTCTCTATAATCAAGGTGAACAGTTGGACAGAAAAGTTCATCTTATCCTGCAGTCATAGAAAACATTTAGAGGGCGGAGAATACAAATGTATGCTCTTCAGAAGTCTCGGATGTTGTACAGTCAGGGGAGTTACAACCTTTAAGATCTTCTTAAAAGTAAGTCAGCTTCTCCTGTAAAAGAGTGCATTCTTAATTTGATTTCAGTGTTAACACTTTTTTCCTTGTGTCATGTAGAATTTTTAGTTAGTACAGTTTTTCCCCATGAAAATGTCTACCAGAATTTGGGATTTTAAGCTACTACTCTGTAGTAGTAATCAAATATATATATTACTCATTATTAAATATATATATATTACTGATTATATATGGATCCAAGTTTCAGAATATGATTAAAAAACCAGAATCCTTCTGAGTAGAGGTGCTTGGAGGAAGCGTTCTCCTTCCAGCACGCACAGAGAGGCGCAGAACTGCCCAGGGTTTTGCAGGATGTCGGTAAAGGAGAGATTAAAACCTGGGTGATTTATAACTCAGCTTGTCGTACAGCTTGCTGGTTTGTTACGTTTTTTTTTGTGCTGACTGATCCTGCTCAGGCATTAAAAATATTCTATTCATTCTAACTCTGGTCTTTTATTTTAATCTGTTAGTTTAGTTATTATTTCTACAGACAGAATTCTTTTCATCCTTCTATGAAATTTCTGTACAAATCAGGCTTGATTAATGCTTTCCCGTTAACTTAAACTCCTATATCTAGCTCTGTAAAAGCCTAGAAATATAATTAAACCTTCCTGACAACCTCTGTGTTGCGGCAGTATTGAGTGCAATAACCTTAAAATCATGATGAAGAATGCTGCATAGACGTAGTGAAGGAAGAAGCAATCTTTTCTGATGTCAAATGAGATGTAAACCTCGGTGGAACGGAACCATTGTGATGAGACTTGGGAAAGCGTGTGCCATTTATTAGATTGAAAACAGATTTTTGGTGTCTTTTTTTGGTGTGGAGTGTTAGTCTGTTAATAGTAGGGCCGAGAAATGCCTCTTATCAACAATAAAACACGGGAAAGGATAAAATGCTTTCAATTGGGTTACGGAATATCCAACAGAAACTTGGACATAGGTGTGGGGTTTTTTTCTCTCCCTTTTGCTCTCAAAGCACGCTAAGCCTAATGTTACTTGTTACTGCACTTCAAAGCTGATAAATAGCCGTGGTTTTGAATAGCAGGAAAAAAAGGGGGTTATAATTTCCAAGTTCAAGAAAAGTACTTGTGTTGGTTTTCAGTTATATTAGTTGAAATATTGTTTGCTGTGTTTGTGGTTTAATTTGCAAATTAAATAACCGTCTTGAAACAAAGATTTCATTTATGTTCTAGTGTGGTTTCACTAGTTATAATTGTTTCTGAAATCTTGACTGTGGTGCCTTAGATCTGTGGTGGAAAGTTTTGCCTTCTTTTTCTTTCCCTTTTGGCTCTGCGGCAGAAACAAGTTATCCAGTGTTGTCAGCTGTTGTTTGATTACGCTTTCATGGATTTTTTTATTTGTTTCTCTTTGTATTTTCTTTTTTTGTTTCCTCAGTTGAAAACAGTTATGTTAAAAACAACCTGTCATTTGATTTCATTATTACTTGTGAGCATTAGGCATGGCTTATAGTTGCATTATCTTAACGTAGCCCTTTCTATTCAGCAACCTTGTATGTATTCTTACCATACAGGAAATTGTTATGCAAAATGTGGCATGAACACAAACCTTATATTCGTGGTTGGCAAATATGGGGCAGGGGGAAGATAGAACAGTACTAGGAAGGTCATGAGATGTTAGTCTAATTAGCATGCTTTTGGCAGAGGAAAATTGTATCATGCTGATCTGAGAACTCTTTGAACTTGTCATTGTTGTGGACAAAAGAGGAAAAAAAAAAGAATAAATTAGAGCTTTCAAAACGCCTTTGACAAGTTCTTATCCAAGAGGCAGTTGAACAAGCTGAGGGAGTCGTGGGATGAAAGTGAAGGGTTTGTTTGTGTAAAAGGCACAAGCAAAAAAAAAAAAAAAAGGCTTTAATCTTGGCAAAGGTAAGCTCAAGAGTCTAGAAGCTGCACTTGAGATACTCTCTAATGATTAGGATAGCAGCTGGCTAGTAGGTACTGACACTTTTATAGGTGACACAAGTAACGAGCAAGAGCTTCTAATGAAAACCAAAACAGCCCGACTGATTGGACAGAACAAGGATGGTTTGGATTTTAATGAGAATAAGTATAAAGCAACGTGTATAGAAAGAAAGAATGTAATCTGCCTGTGTCTTACAGAGCTTTACATGGATTCAGAAAGGGTGCCGGGCATCTCTGTGTCAGGTTGAAGGCAAGTCTCTGTGCAATTGGGTTTTAAAGATAGGTACTGTGGCATTATAGAAACTGTTGCTGCTGGTCTTTTCCAAGTGCAAAATTTAGGAAGTTTCAAGAATTGATTCCATGTGTATATGACTGCCAGGATTATTGATTGTGTAAGGACCTCTTGGAAGAGCAACTAAATGCTCTGGCCTGAAACGTAAGCTATCAGAGGGCAAGACGGGATCTAATATAGAGGACAAACTTGAATTTTGCACATTCTTGCATGTTGAGATGGGTCATCAAAATCAGAGAAAATAGTTTTTATACTGGAAATTTTGATGTGGAAATCATGAAGTAGCGTGTAGCTTAAGCAGGTTGGATAAAACCACCAAACCCTGGTTTCCTACCCCAGGTAAGAGTAGTATTTTTCTAGATTAAAATTCATTTTTATAATTGGATAAACCCTCCAAATGTGTGTGTGTTGCTTTCTTCCTAGTACTTTTATTAAGTGAAGAAAGGGTGTTTTAAACTAGAACTTCATGCAGCTTCGCAGGTAAGAAAGTATCAAGGTATTCGTGACTACTGCCTCTTTATGGATTGATGTGGTGATATTTTGATAATTGAGAAGTAATAAATAGGTTTACAAATACTGCATATCACCTGGGAAGTGAGAGGATATAACATCAGAATAGCGCAACCTCTTGTGCTTGTTTGTCGTGACCATAACTGCTAAAGACCAAGCAGGGTAAGTAAGAACACGTGGGTATGCTTTATTGTAAGTTTTCAGTGAATCCTGTCTTGGTTTTGCCAAAGGAATTGTTTCCAGATTACAGGACTAAAAATGACCAAGTTACTTGGTTACTATGAAGAGGAACAAGTTGGCAGGTACTGGTGCTAGTTTCAGTAAGCTCTGACAGGGCTGAAGATAGTTTGATGGGAAGATCTGCAGATGGGATTTGTTCTTTCTGTAATCCCCTTGGCAAAGCAGGCAGACATTTGGTTAGTAGGCTTATATTTAGGCTGTTAAGCAGTTGTATCGGGTGTCTTTGGTGGGTTGTTTTGGTTGCTTTTTTTTAATATTAAAAAAACCTGGTATTTACAAAGTGTGTTTGGTCACCAGTTGCTGCTGGTGCTTCTGAGAAAAGTTTGTGATGCGAGTCTTCAGTCAGGTCTCCTAGTTAAATTGTGGGGATTTTTAATAAAGATGGGAATGTATCTGCTATGACAGAATCGTGTGATTCTTGTTATTCCTCCAAAGCATTTGACAGAAGCCTGAAAGCTAGAAATTGTGCTTAGAACATCAATAGGGATCAGAATTAGAAATTATTTGGCTATTATGACATTACTTATACAAATCTTGTTCTGCATTCTTGCAATAGGTATCTTAAGTATGTTCCTGTCTACTTCTCACAAGCTCTGTCTACATGCTGAAATTTTAATGTATCTTTTAGAGATTCCCCATGGTTCCTATCTTTTTTGGAAATAAAGTACCATTATAGGTTAGCAATGTCAATCTTTATTTATTAAGGCAATAGTTGAATGGATAAATGTAGAGGTAGGATTCTTCTCTTGTCTTTTTCATTGATTTTGTTCAGTATAATACAGAAGGTTCTCTGGAGTCGTGTGGGTAGAACACTTGCTGCAACAGGAGGACATTCCTTTTGAATTTTTTATATACAGAAATGTACTTCTACCTGTCCAGGGGTCTCTATCTCCTGTGTTACCTTAGACAAAGCCTTTGTTTCTTGAGTGACTGTCTTTACTAATTAGCTGAGGCAGTGTGCCATGTTAACCTCTGTGTACTGTTTCAAGTGTCTAGCTCTCTCTGCAGAACACTGCATGGCGTAATGCAGAGATTACTGCTTTCAAAATGACAAAAAAAAAATTGTCATTCCCAATGCAGTTTGCAAATGCAAATGTTCCTATTATTGAAACTGATGCATTTTTCTGCCAGTAAGCAAAAAAGTAAAAATAATGTGGTGAAAGCTGCCCTTTCTCTGCTTGCATGTCTCTAAATGAAATTAACTTCCCTGCTGAAACCAAGATACTGATAGATAGCATGCTAATGTGATTAACCAGAAGTCAACACAGTGTTCACATGTGGAGGTCTCTGAGACGGGTAGAGTTCTTCCTTCGTATTCCTAAAGTGAGACCAAAGAACACTGAACTCTCTGGCATTCCAAAATGAACAATATCTGACTTACTTTGTTTAACTACGAATGCAAAGTAATGCAAAATATGTAAAGATGACAATGTTAACTGGTACAAAAAAGAAAGCAAGAAATGTATGAAAGTACTCTTACATTCTAGTGGGGAAAATATAATTTAATGCTCTGTCACTTCTCATTGAGATTTATGCTTGCTTTCAGCACTTAAAGAATATTTATTTCATAAGTTAAAAAACAAAACAAAACAAAATGTCAGGCAGCAGCAACAAGGGCAGGCTGAAGGGAAGGCAAGCTGGGAGTCAAGGGTGACAACAAGGCAGGTAGAGACAGTTCCCTCATTGATCAGGACTCAGTCCTCCAGTACCTGTATGAGGCAAACAGGGTATATCTGGTGACAGCAACCAGGTTCGGCCAAAAGTCTGGATCTCCAGGCAAGTCTATAGTCATGATCTGAGGTGAAGCAAGGAAGTCAAGTCAGTGGGTCATAGACTGGATCGGTGGGGTGCATGGCCAGGCACAGGCATGGCTGCAGCATAGCTCAGGTGAGAACTAATGACAAGTGCCTTAGTTTGAATGCAGCTCTTGACTGAAGGTGAGGACGCCCCAAAAAAGGCTTCTCACACTTCTTTCTTACACAACTCTTCACAATGGTCTTTACTGGTCAGATTTGCCTTCAGGCATCCCAAGCATCTGAAACTAGTGGCAAAGTCTGGAGCAAAGAAGACACAACATCATTAGAGGAGGATCAGCTTAGCAAACATTTAAACGAATTTGACACATGCAAGTCTGTGGGACCCAAGGAATATACCCACAAGTGCTGAGGTAGCTGGCCAAAGTCATTGTGGGACCAATCTTGATTGTCTCAGAAAGGTAATGATGATTAGAGGAGGCTTCTGAAGATAGGAGTGACATTTGCTTTCTTCCAATCCTCAAGAAGGGCAAAAAGGACTATCCAGGGAATTACAGGTTGGTCAGCCTCATCTTCATCCTTGGGAAGGTGATTGAGCAAATAATCCTGTAAAGCATTGCTAAGCATACTAAGGGCAGGATGGTGATTGGAAGTAGTTGGCATGGATTTACGAAGGGAAAATCATGCCTGACCAACCTGATAGCCTTTTACAACAAATTGACTAGGTTGTTGCATAAGGGAGAGCAGTGAATATTGTTTATCTTGACTTCAACAGGCTTTGGTCACTGTCTTCCATGACATCTGATGAAGTATGGACTAGATAAGTAGACATTGTGGTGGACTGAAAACTAGCTGAACTGCCAGGCTCAAAGGATTGTGACCAGGGGCATGAAGTCCAGCTGGAGGCCAGTCACTAGTGGTGTATCCCAGGGGTTGATACTGGGGCCATCCTTGGAGGCACTCAAAACGTGACTGGACACAGTCCTGGGCCGCAGACTCTAGCTGACCCTACTTTAAGCAAAGGGGTTGGAGTAGTCAATGTCTAGAGGTGCCTTCCAACCTCAAGGATTCTGATTCTGTGATCCAGGGTTGCACAACTGCACAGTGTCAATGTTGGCCTTGATAACAGGCAGCTAAACTCCTCCAAGAGTGTTTTTTTTCCTACAGTGTGGGTTTTTCCTACTTAATATCTGTTCTTTCATAGACTACTCGATGACTTTTTTTATGGTGCAGGGAAAGGATTAATCTCAAAGTAGATTCTGAGCTTTGACATACCTACAGGACAAAGGTTGGCATCTGTGCTTGAAACAGTTTCCCTCCAATGCTGTTCATTAGATACCCCAACTGTTAAAAACTACAGAAGCATGACATAGGCTAAATATCCTTGCTTTCTCAGCTCATGCGTTATCCTAGTTTTGTTTGTTCTTTTATCAAGAAAGTGGGCTAATGGATACAGTCATAGAGAAGGGATAGATAGAAACTGCCAGATAAATGTTTTCATTCTAATTAGTGACATAAAAGAATTGCAGACCATGCCATGCTCATCATTTTTATGAACTTCTTATTTAGGTTGAATTTGGTTGAAGCTTTTGTGGTGGATCCAGAACTACGTCAGTGCCTTCAAGAAGATCTCTTACGTCGCTTCCCAGATCTTAACCGACTGGCAAAGAAATTTCAGAGACAAGCAGCAAACTTACAGGACTGTTACCGAATGTATCAGGCTATTAACCAACTGCCTAATGTTGTACAAGCACTAGAAAAACATGAAGGTAATGCTACCCCTGTCTATTTTCAATGTTTTATAATACACTGATGATGCAAAGAAATGGCGTGTAGATTTCCAAAGATTACCTTTTTCCTGTGTACTCATGTTGCGGGAATAAAGCTTAAAGACATCTGAATTTGAAATGAGCTGAAATTCTGAAATGCCAATCAGATACTTAAAAATAAACATAGCCAAATCTTTACACGAAAAAGCGTTCCAATTAGTGTGTAGCTGAAATGCTTGAACTGTTGGGTGATGGTCTGTGATCTTTGATGTCGACTTGTCTCTAAGAATTCTTGACCAATTGTGTGTGTATTATGATCTTACAAACAAGATACTGTTCATACAATATTATTGTGTCCCTTTTGAAGACACTTTGCACTCTGGGTTGAAATTAAACACAAAAAAAACCAGTTTAAGCGTTATTGGTATAATTTGAATGGCTTTTTTACTTTTTTTAAAATCGTAATGCTCCTGTATTTGATAAGAGTAACGTGGCAGGGTTTCTTCTGATCTTCATTAGTAGGAAGCTCAATGCTATGACAAGCAAGTCTAGAAAATACAAAGGTTCCTATTTCTTTTCCTTTTCTATGTGTTACCAAGAAAATGCAGAATAAGGTAGTGTCAGCATAATGGGGGTGATTCAATACAGCAATAGGAGTCCTAGCCTGTCAGAAAGCATATTTTGGTAAAAGCCCATTAATTTGTTTGAAAATCTCTTTGCATAAAGCAAGCACCAAAGCCTTAAAGAGAGATAATTTTTGAAATGGTATGGTTACAAAAACTTCTTCCCTATATTTGAGTAGACAGTAATATTACCCAGTATCTTATACTTTTCTTTACTATGGTTTTATGACTTCAAGTAATGAAACTTATCTTCTAAAATATTAATCTTGAAATAAATTAATTTTTGGTTGCTGGCTGTATTATTTCCAAAAGCAGTTAAGATCTAAAACTGGGAAGGAACTGGCAGATACAATTTTTTTTTTTTTTTTAAAAAAAAAAAAAGAGCTGTGCCACACTTTAGCTGCCTCAGTCATGTCCCTTTGGCTTTTCCAGACAGACTTTGCTTGGTTTTGCCTTGGCATGGAGCTCTTGATTTCCATCTTAAACTGAGTTATTAGTTCAAAATGCTCGCTTCCTGTCTTTACTTCTTTTTCTGTTAGTTGTCATTCGGATCAACAGAGTTTCTCTGTCATAACGTTGGGGTGGGAAAACAATTCCATTTTTACAAGTTTTGAGGAGCAAGCTGTGTAAGGCAAACTGCTAAGCTCACCATATGGAAAAATTAATAGACTGCAAAAGGTTCTTACACGTGAATCAGTTGGCCTTAGTAGGGCATTCATCAGCAGTATATCTAAGATAATTTAAAATAGGTGAAATGTGTTACTTTTGTTTTTCTTTGTACTTGTACACCCTTGTTTAAAGTACAAGAATGGCCTGGTAATTTTGAATGTATGTGACTGATTCAGATTGGATCTGATCATTTTCCTGTTTAAGACTGTATAAAATCTCTTGACTCTTCAAGAGATGGAAAGTCAGAAATATTTTTGACAATTCTGAGTATCTGCCAGTTTCAGAACTTACTTTTCTCGTGAATGGCTATGGGGAGATAGAGCAACTACACCATGAAGTGATCAGCAGCGATTGCCTTTCCCTCAAAGGAAAGGGAGATGCTTGTTTTTATGGATGTTGAAAGCTGAGGAGGGGGGCAGTGAGTGAAGATTACTTTTTTTATTTTTTGGACATAAGAAACCTGCATAAGATGGAAAAGGACTCTGAGTCATCAAATCGTTTTGCTATTGCTGGCAAAAGGGAGCAGTTTTTCATTACTCAAACAGCTGGGGCATAAAATCTAGGTACTTACAAGTTCTCTGTCTTCAAGAAGCTTCTGAAGCATCTTCCTTCCCATCTCAGATTGATAGTCTTTATTTTAAGCCTGTAAATATGCAGGATACAGGATATGCTGCATTCCAGGTGTATTTTTACCATATCGTATACAGTGGCTTGAATGCCTCCTTAACGCTTTTGGAAATACGTCTTACTGCATGTTCCAGTACTGTTCCATGACTGTTGCACTGGTGTGTTATAAGCATGTTGTGATCGAGCTTGGCTGTTTCCCATCCTTTGTCACTTCCAGCTGATTATTCGCCTACTCATAGTGGAAATTCGTTTATCTATCAATGCGTCATCTTACTCACTCTTAAATTTTATTTCATTTCTATTAGCCCAGTTTTCAAGGTCAGTTAGTTATGTTCCTGATTTATTTTGTTCCAATTTCATCTACTGATATCTTCCACATTGTATATATTAGTGAATTTTATAAGCAGCCTTCTTTTGTGCACTAATATTATTAATTCACACATCTTAAAAAGATAAATGCTTGTATGAGACCTGGAGGAACTGTGTTGCTGATGTCCTTCCAGCTCATTCGTCTTTTGCCAGTTGGTGATGTCCTCTTTATCTGCCTTCTGATCATTGTATTAATCATGAATCTTGCATCTTAGCGTCCCATGTGACACTGTATTGAATGCCTTAGAAGAGCCCAGATTAGGTCTACAGATTTCCCTTTGTCTTAGGCAGTCAGTTGTCTTAGACAGATGTTGCGCTATACAGGTATGATCTGCCTCGAGTAAACCCATACTGTATTTTATCCCAATTTCCATTTTGCTCTTTGTTCTTTCCTCACCATTTTTTCCAAGACCTTTTGTACCATCAAAATGGCTGGTTTAAGTGCATTTACTCATCGAGATTTGTCTGTTTTCCCTTGATAGAATAGTGTCAGTTTTCATTCTTCTGTTTGCTGCCAAACTAACTATATAAATGTTTCAAGTTTGAAGATTAGTGCTTGATTTTACTTTCTATACAACATTTTAAACCATCTTAATAGGAAAGTCTTTAATGCGTGTAATAAACACTTATCTGTGCTTCAGTAAGTAAATTATGATTTAAGTTAAACACTGTACCTGGGAGCAGATAGGCTTTGTGATCAATATGCATCTCTGCTTTTGACGGTACATAAGTCTATTATTCTTTCTCTCAATGGTTAGCTTACATGCTAATAATGTTGAATAGGTGCAAAAGGGTTTTTTTTCCCATGCATCTTTTATATGAGTTTATGAATGCAGGTGCAAGACAGGTTGGAGTTTAATTTAGAATTTTTCAGTGGTGTTTCTCGCTCATATTCTCTTAATGCCAAGTGTTATGCTTTTAGGAAAAGCATACACATACAACTTTTCTAAACCCTCAGTACTCACTGACTCCACTATTTTACTTCAAGTGGTGGATACTGAATATGAAGTTGGATTGAAAGTGTAAATCAGTTTTGCAATGTATCAGTTTGAACCATATCATAAATATATGTAAATACTTTAGTATTTTATTTACTTAATAAATTATTATTTTCTAATTTTTGAATGTGACATCTTCCTATGGTGACTGAAGATGTTCTCTTCAAACTTAAATGATGAAATGGTATTACGAAAACTTTCCTACTTACTCCTTTCCAGAAAAGAAATTGTAATGCTACTTTTAAGTTCAAGCACAATCATTTTTCATTAATTCAAGAATACTGAAGATCATTTCATTGTGTGTGCCATGCACTGTCAGCTGGTGCACTGGGAACTGCTAAGTCCACTCTGAAGAATGGACGAGAAACTTCTTTTCTGCTTTTCAGTCTCTTCCTTCTTTACTGCCTCCTTTTATTTTCTAGGTTGGTTTAGATGTGTCTTCTTACAGGAGGGAAAAAGATGTGACAGAAAGCAAGCAAGAAATGTGGAATAAAAAGCAAGCTGTACTTTATTTCAGATCTCTCTTAGTTTTGAAGATTTCTAGTCAGTGGAAGACTCAATTTTTACAAGTTCAATAATCTCTCAACAAGTTTTTTTCTCTATTAATAGATACTAATCAGTTAAGAGCTTTAACTTGAAAAGGTTGGGGGAGTGCGGAAGCAAAAAAGACACAGGAGGAAAAGGAAACAAACCAACCTTTTTCTTTCTACTTGAGTTACAGTGCAGAGAGAGAATAGAATTCCCTTGGGTAATCATGTCCTGACTGTGTGACTTTTATAAATTCGTACGGAAATTTTTCTTAGGAAAGATTAGGACTTTGTCCCTAGTCTGGTAAGAAATCATGAGGCCCTGGAATAGCCAGAGCTTAATTCTGTGTTTCTCTGTTAAAGTGCAAAGCCTTGCCTGTAAACATCAGAGGCAAATATTGTAATTCTGTACATAATCCAATGACTATAAGATCATACTATTGGATTCTTTCTGAGGCATTTTGTGTAAATCATGTAGTCAATAATGCTAATCTTTCTGTGATTAAATCATAACTTGAAGTGGCTGCAAAGATGTAAACATTCATTTACTGACAGCGTTTTCACAGCTGGCTGCTGGATAGGTGGATATGAATAAGGTGCCTGAAGAAAATACTTCTTTCACAAAATTGGCGGTATCTGTACATGCCAAGTTAACTGTGAACTGCGTTTTGCATTCGATGCTTACAGTGTTCTGTGGACTTCAACCGATAGGTGTGCTATGCAGTTATACTTGGTGCTACAGAGTATCTGTGCTAACAAAATATGTTGGAGAAGACTAATGTAATTTTGGCGACTTCCTGTTTAAGTGGAAAGATCAGTGACTATAAAGATCTGGTTAAAGTAGATGGTCTATTTTTAAGGAAAACAAAACCAAAACCCATACACCTCAATTTCTATTTATGTCCATATTGTAACCTACCAAATATACCCAATTTTTTGTAATTTTGAAGTAAGAAAAATTAAAGACTCTGAATGTGGATGATGAGACTTCCACTTTTTACAAAAGCCATTTCAACTCTTTATGTGCAAAAATAGGTAATGTTCAGACAGCAGGTTTGCTTTCAAACTGTTGTTTGTCTGGAGTTTTACTCATAGTAGAAGGGAATTAATACCACCAGACATGAACAAAGATGACAGAATAGGTACAGGCTTAATCAGAATATAAATTGGATAATGCCAATTTTAGAAAAATACATGCATATGTCAGTGAAATAATCATAACCAATCTTAATAAAAATTAACCAACTATATAGTTGTGCTGTTTATCTTGGATAACTGAATTCTGGTAAAGTTGTGGGGTTTTGTGAATGATAATTTTTCTTGTTTGCTCTTAACAGGAGCTCACCAGATGTTGTTGTTGGCAGTGTTTATAACACCTCTTAATGATATCTACTCTGACTTCTCAAAGTTTCTGGAGATGATAGAAACAACATTGGACATGGATAAGGTATGGGCTGGTGTGTGGGAGGGGGTTTACTTATTGAACTTTGCAATCTGCTCTACAGTCACTAAATTTAATTGATCATCTATATTAAGTAGTTAGTGATAGTTCAGCCGTGGAATATATGAAGACTGTTATTAGTATAGCAGTTGAATATCAAGAGGATATTCAGCCACTATCTGAAATTATCTAGCCAATGAAAAAATGCTTTGAGTACATGGATGCTGTGGATCTGAAACTATTTTTTAAAAACTCATCAGTATTGAAAGTGGGGAAACTTCTTTGTCACTTTTCTGCTTCTTCATATTTTCAAAGTTACTGTGATATGTCTCAAATCTAGAATGTAGCCAGAATACGTTTATGACATACCTCTGCTTCTATAAAGTTCATTAGACTTGGTTGTATTTGGTGGGATTAAGTCTTCATAACTAAGTTTGCCTCTTTGAAAAATGATTGATCTAGGTATAAAGACATACTTTACTTTCCAGTGTAAAGACATTTCTCACTAGAGAGAAAGCTGCTACAATTATCTTAGCCTTGCATCTACACTTGCTCATAAAATATTACTGATGATAGGACCATGCTTGCAAGGGACAACTGGCATTTTTTTCAGAGGAAGAATTGGCCAAACAAAGCTGAAAGGAACATTCCTGTTCCTTAAATCTGTAGCGGAAAGGAGAAGGGATGAGTATAAATGACTGATTTATCGTTGTTTAACATTGAACACTAGGGGACAGGCAAAAACATGAACCGTTGCGTAACTGGGTGAAACAATGCCAAGGTTTTTAGTGAGTTTTGTACATGATTTTTTCCCATGTGTTGGGTCTGGCTGAGTTCATGGAGTTCATTTTCCCCGTAGCAGCCCTCATAGTGCTGTGCTTCGTATTGGTAGCTGGAAAGGTGGTGTTACTGGCTGAGCAGTGCTGGCACAGCATCAAGGCTGTCTCTCCGACATCTCCCCCCCTCACCGGTAGGCTGAGGGTGGGCAAGATCTTGGGAGGGGACATAGCCAGGACAGCTGACCCAAACTGACCAAAGGGATATTCCATACCATATGATGTCTACTCAGCAATAAAAGCTAAGAGAAAGGAGGAGGAAGTGGGGGCATTCATTATTTATGATGTTTGTCTCTTGGAGCAACTGCGATGTGTACTGAAGCCCTGCTTGCCGGGAAGTGGCTGGACATCGCTTGCTGATGGGAAGTGGAGAATAAATCTTTTGTTTTCCTTTGCTTCCACGTACGGCCTTTGCTTTTGCTTTGTTAAACTGCCTTTATCTTGATCCACGAGGTTTTTTCTTTTTTTTTTTCGATCTTACTTTCTCCGCCCAGTCCTGCTGAGGAGGGGAGTGATAGAGCGGCTTGGTGGCACCTGGTGTCCAGCTAAGGTCAACCCGCCACATCCCATTATATTTGTTCGAGAATTGGTGAGGTGCATTTTGAAATGCCCATGCTTGGTTAGAAATGTATTTAATGTTCCTTTCTCAATAAGATGTTTCAGTCATTTTGGAAAACTTGGGAGGCTTTTAGGATTGTCATAAGTGTCAATCTCAGCTGACTGTAGAAATACGAGATCTACCTAACCATGTGCTAGGCACGGTAGTAAGGGCACGGTATTGAACTTTTGAAAACTGCAATGGCTTTAAAATTTTGAAGATGCATATTTTTTCTCCAAATGCAGAAGCACCACTTTTTATCTCTTTGTATTGTGTATGCATTCATCAACTGCGTTTTACTGTTTAAGGAAAGACTGTTCGATTGACATGTTGCTGTAATTTATGATATATGCTAATGAAGAAATTTATAGCTTTATACTAGTTACAGACCATCTGTTGATGCAGTTTGTATGCCCTGGGACTCTGGTTTCTTTAAAACTAACAGCTGTTCTAAGCCTTCACCCTTCATAGTCCAGCTCTTCAAATTTCTTTTCAGCTTCTACTTTAAAAATGTTTTGCTGTCCTTCTAAACAGAACAACAAGTCAGTTATTTTTAATCAAGTCCCACAGAATCCGGTGTGTCGGATTTGGTTTTTTTTCCCCTTCAAGAAACTGGAAAATGGCTATAGATAAGCCAACACTGGCTTTACCAGAAGAATAAACCTTGTCTGTATGAGTGTTAAAACTTGAACTTTGACTTGAAATTCCTCTTAGATTTTTAGGGAGTTCAAACAAAATACCCAGCTCTATTCTGAGTGTGATTGAAGGATAGGTTGTCATAGCAACTAAATTATGTCAATAATGCATTCTAATATAAAAAGAACCATCTAAGTTCAAAAAGCGTGGGATGTGGTTATTCATTTACCTAGCTGTAATAAAAATTGAGAAACTATCACTTCCATTCCTGTCTTCCACAGAATCATAAGGGGCCTTCAAAAAACCATGTACTCCAACCTCCCCCTCTAGTCAGGGCAACTTCAAAGTTTGTTAGTACTTTTGGAATATAGTGTTTTGGTTTGAGTATTAAGAGCACAGCCCTTCACAGAAGGACTTGTTTTTCAGATTAGCTAGCTAGCTCAACATAGTCCCACAGTCTGCAAATTATTTGCTGTCACCTCCTTCATTTGAGCACCCCTTGGAAATGTGGCTCACTTGGGTCTTATTTCATGTAAGTAAACATATGCAGGTATGAAAGTGTTGTCAATGCTGTGATGTTAGTCTGCTAGTTACCACATTAAATATTGTACACTTTGACCATTCATTTCAGAGTAGCTCTGAGCAAAAACTTATACTAAAAAATGCAGTATGTTTAGTAGAACAAAAGGGAATGTCTAGTTGCTTCTTATCCCTATCGCGTTAAGGGATTTGCTTTCATTATAACCCTTTGCATGACTCCTGCCAGTAAAAGGTTATATATAGAGTGCAGGTGGTAGCAAGAGCGTTCAGACCAGTCTGTTGCGTGTCTGTTGCATTCCTTAATCTCTGAAGCAAATTTAACATTTGTATTTAATGCAGTACTGAGTTGTAATTTAGACTTAAGTGCATTTCTGCGATCAATATGTTGGTGAAATGTCACAATGATGTTGAGTATTTTTATTCTTCTTTTGGGGAGATGAGAGGGGAGTGAGTTGAGCTCACTGGTATTTCCTTCCATTTTTCTGGTGAGGTGTAGCCTTACTGGACCATAACTGCTGGTAGATTCATTAGGTACAGAGCACCAAGAACTCAAATACCACATTCCTGTTAATGTTGTCCTGCCAGATTGTTGGCCATGTTCACACTGAGGGCTGTGGAAGAGGAAAAAAGCAAAAGTTTGCTTTAAGTGACTTACCTAATTATATCTGAGATTGTATCTGCTGTCGGAGGAGCACAGCTTGGGAAGAACGTTAGAGGGTAATATAGTTGTGGGTGCCTGATGTTTTTATATATTAATTAGTAGCACACATTTTTAGTCCATAATCATTTTACTTCCTTAGCAGTTTAGCTGAACTTTTAATTTAATTTTAAAATGTTTTCTATTCACTTGATCGCACTTGGCTTTCACTTGGAGAGTGTGGTCAGATGGAGCGGTTCTGTTTGTCACCTTGTTAAGGGTTACTTCATGAGGCCTGACTGAGGAAGGAGCTGCCCTATAATAGTTGGGGTGGGTAATGTGTCTTCATACCTGGATCTTACACATTTTTAAATTCAGATTTTTCAGGCTGAGGTAATGGGATATAGGCTGCTAGATGTTCTAAAGACTTGGTGTCTACACCTGGAAAAGCCACCGGGCACTTACCCTGGGGCTGGAGTGCCTGGTCTGCTGCGAACCGGTTCTTGAACTGCTGCAGTCCCTATTGATGTAAATGGAAACCGAAGTAATTTTACTTTAATGCTCCCGTCCCAAAACTTCACAGCAGTTCAGGATTTATTTCTTGCACACTAGCAGTCTCTGGGTTCACTTGTCATCACAGGCCTGTTGGAGCTGTAATGGAGCTGGCAACAAGCACATGAAAACTAACTCCATTCCCATGACTGCTGTGGGTAAGGCAGTACCGTAGCCTTTTTGCGCATGGTAAGCTCTAGCGACATACGGATCTTTGCTTGCAGTGAAGTGAAAGCTTGCCTGCAGCGAGGAGGCCCTGAGGGGTGGAAGAGCAGGGCACGGCTTTGGTTCTGGTCAGCCTCTCTGACATGGCAGCCTGGGTGAAGGCTGGAACCGACAGCCAGACCGGGTGCCCTGCTGGGGCTGCCGGAGCGTTATGGGCCCTTGGGAATGTTACCTTCCTTCTCCTGAGGTTATGGGATTTCTGCAGTGTATTCCAGGCTTCAAATAGTTCTTTGAAGCTGTGAAACAAAATTACTTTTCAGTTGACTGTCAACCTTGCTTGTCTCATGAAGCCAGCCGTGACAGGGGCTGGCGTGCGTGGCGTTTGCATCCCAGCCTTTCCAGTTTCTGTTTCAGATCCAGGATCTGCCCTACAAAACCAGGAATGGTCTTTTTTGCTGTATGCTGTCATAAACGTTCATTGCTGTTCTTTTAGCAGAATTATTAAGGGAATGGGAGGGGCAGGCCTATCGACAGGGACGTAACAGGGGAATGAATTTGTTCATACTCCTTTCTTAACACCTCCAAGTTTCAAGATAGTCCTCTAAACCTCATAATCTGTTATTTTGTGGTGTCCACATCTCTGGATAAGCAACTGGAGGACTTTGCCACTGCAGTGTGTTCGCACACAACACAACTGGAACCAAAATGGCGGGCTGAGCGTAATGCCTTGCAGTGCTGGTAATTGCACAGAGAAAATAAGCAGCAACGGTTCAGTTTTCCGTGATGCAACTTCTGTGGAGGATCAAATTATCTGTTGGGAGAAGGTCGTTCTCAGAATAAAGTAGCAATCCTTTGAATATACAGTATGCTATGCAGTTTCTTCATATGATAATTTACTTGCCCCCCCCATTCCAAATTCAAAATGTATAAGCCCTGTGGCTTTCATCTCCAGACTGCACTCCCAGGTCTTTGTTCCAAGTTGCTGCAAAACCTCGGAGTCTTCAGTCTAATGCTTTTACGATTGTTTTGATGCACCGCAGATTTGAAGTGCTTCTTGTGCTTAGTAGAACAAGATGTATGTGGTGGTTCTTGCAGTTATAGTTCCTGTTGCTCAGTGCTTTCTGGAGTGATACTTTTATTGTCTGGGTGGTCCTCCCTTTCCTCTTCTCCTTCCTCCTCTTGCTAGCATATACTTGTAGGTAAAAGTGAAATTGTATGTAAACCACCATCTTGTTTCGGTGTGTTTTGCAAAGTATTTGCAGCTGCTTTGTGTACAACTCTGCAGATAATTCCCAGCTAGGGGAAGCTCCATGCAAGTGTTGGTTTGGTTTTTTTAACTTAATTAAATTAAATATATTACTAATATGAAAGTCAGTGCTTAGTTTCCATGTTGGATGACAGTGCTAATATTTTGTTGATTGTAAAAGTTTGTATATTAAAAATCGAATTTCTTTCATTTAGCAGTTACAAATTGTGCTTGTGAATTAAACTTGAGGCTTGTAAAGTCATCAGAAACACAGACCTGGCAGTGGAAGCATGGGCAAGAGAGAGGAAGAAGATGAAATACAACTTACTTCATCTGTGCCTCTGAAAATGTTTAGCTTGGAAGGAAATGTGTATGCTTTTCAACTCAAAATAACTGGGTTGAAATTGGGTAGCATTTTTGGTGATATTATGTAGGTTCCTTCCGTAACCTCTTGAGTGTGTTTTGGGCAGGAATTACTGTTTCAGAAACGTCTACTTCCGAAGACTTCTTGTTTTGAAACGCCCCATCCTTTTATGCTCTGTCTTGATTAGCTGCATAAGTCCAGGCTAGCATACAGATTATGTACATAACAATTTTATTTCCTCTGACTTCCCTTTTTTCCTGCCTAATGCTCACTTATTTGTATGCAAATAAATGTGCAGACGACTCCATTTCAAAGTAGAGGAGTCTGTTAAATTGGTATATTTTGCTTGTATAAAGTGTATTATTTGAGAAAACAAGTGTCTGAGGTATATTTGTTTCGTAGTTGAATCAGACACCAATAATCACAAACAGCATTGCGTTACAAAATTATATATATAAAAAATAAATTGATTAAATAATTAAGTAAATTCATTTTACTGTGTATGATCAGGGAGGTGATTCTTTTTTTTTTTACTGCCTATATTGATATGAATTTTTTCTTATTTTTCCCTAGGTGGAGAATCATGAATTTCTTGTCAAGGCTTCTTTTGATCCTAATTTGACAGAATTAAGAGAGAAGATGAATGAACTGGAAGAAAAAATGCAGTCTTTTTTAAAGAGTGCAGCCAAAGAACTAGGTAGGGTGTGAAACCGCCTTTTGTAAAATGTTTTGAGATCAAGTGATGAAAACTGGTATAGAGGAGTTAATGAGTTTGTATTATTTCATTATTAGTTTTGGGTGACTATAGTTGTCACAGTACAATCTGTTGAAAACTGAGTGATTTTTGGTTTATAACTTGGCCTTTTTTTTTTTTTTAAAGGATGGCATTCCAGAATGTTTCAGAAATTATCATGTATGTTGCAACATACTGCAGAATTCATTTTGTAGAACTGTAACTCATCTAACTCTTGGCTGAGCCTAGTTCTATTTTACATCCTTTGTGGACATGCATTGAAACTGCTTCCCGTGCCCTTCCACACCCCCGTGCATTCTCCTGAGTGTCCATTCAGGACATGCTAGTTTTCTTTTGAAGTTCTTTGCAAAATGTAATGTGTAAGCAAATGAGACATTTAAAGAATGGATTATCCTATGCAAAAAATTCCACGTGCATCTGATGAATTGGGCATTCAAAGAGCAACTTAAAAAACCCCATTTTTTAATGCAAATATGGCAAGGAAAACTGGCAACACCATAGTTATTTTAGATTACACCTTTAAGGACTTGCATATTTTTTAGTCTTGATTTTTATTTAGTGTAAACAAGATACCTGGATGAAAAGGAGGAAAGACAAGATTGTGTAGGGATGGAATGAGAAATCCCACCAGCAGAAGTATGTGTTAGTAAAAGGATCGCAAGACTACAGGTGCTGTGCTTACAGCAGCAATATAGAATGTCCTTGCAGTGTGCTGTGAACTTTTTTCACATTCCTGGAGAATATGTAGCAATACAATAATTGTGAACCTGACTTGAATATGCAGTTCGAGAGCACAACAAAGTAAGAGCAGAGAATGAATCAATAAACTTCTGTTAGGTCTGAGTATTTCTCATACCTGTATGGAACGCAAGCAAGTATACTGAATAGCGTATCTAAGGGAGGCTACATCATACAAACTGGGGATTAGTGAGCAGAAATAGCACAGGCTGCAGGATTTTTGATAATACAGTTGTTTTCTTTTTTGTTTCTTTTCATCTAAAAGGTTTGGAAGCTGGGAAAAGTATCAAACTGGAGACAAATTCGCAGTTTGGACATCACTTTCGAATAACTTGCAAGGAGGAAAAAGTTCTCCGTAACAATTCAAGATATGGAATAGTTGATACACAGAAGAATGGTGTGAAATTTACTAACAGGTATGAGATCATCCTGGTAGTTTTTCAAGCCTGTTGTGAAAGAAACAAAATTGTTCCTTTCTTTATTATTATGCCGATAAACTGGTTTCCCTACATCTTGAATGGCTGAATTTTCACCTTTTTAATTGGCTCACAGATTGAGATATTGAGCAAGACTGGCATAAGGGAGGAGTAGTCATACAGTTTCTGTTAAAAGCTGCATTCCCCATTTACTTTGCCAACTGTTAGCTATTTTTGGTCCTTTGACTTGGGCTAATTTCTCTGTTTTAGCTGCAGCTAGTGGCATAATTGCATTCACTGTGAGTGTTTATACAGACACTTTCACAAGCTGCAATAGGAAAAGAGCTATTTATCATCACCAAATATGACATGCAGCAGTTTTGTTGATTACCTTTTTTTTGTTCCAAATCACGCTGTAATTTCTGTTGGTCCTATGTATTGGACTTCGCTTCTGTGGCTCTATAGATTAAGCTATTTAAAAATTCCAGTCTTCAAGCTAATTGCATTGATGCTGTTTCAGTGTCTCCTTGTCTGGACAGCAGTTCTGTCACAGGTCAGCCAAGCAAAAAGTCTATACTTTTTGTTGAATTTTTAGCTCTTCTAGAGCATTTTAGAAGGAGCAAGGGCTACCTTGTCATCAGATGCCTCTCTTTCTGTACTTCATTATTTTTACACAGAGCAAACAAAGTAGAAAGTTGCATGTGCAGAATCAAGTAACGCTTAGGTTGAAGGCAATCTCTTGAGGTTAACTGGCCTAACCCCTCACTCAAAGCAGAGCCACCTTGGAAATTAGATCCTATCTCAAAGCTGGATGAGATAGCTCAAGGCCTTCCCCAGGGGCCCATCCTCCAAGCATCCTTCAGAACGTGGTGGAGCACAAGTTCCAGTGCTGAACCACTCTTTGTGAAAACTTTCCTCATGAGATCTAATGAGAATTTTCGTTGCAGAAGCTTGGGTTTTTAGTATCTCATTCTTTTGCTGTACACCTCCAAGAAGAGTCTGGTGCCTCTCCTCTCCAGGCTGACTTCAGATTCTTTCAGCCTGGGCAGGCATCTCTCTAAGCCTGTCCACGTATGCCATGTGCTCCAGCTCCAAATCTTTGTGGTGGCCATCTGCTCCAGGTTCGGTGTCTCTCTTACACTGGGAAGACAAGACTGGAAACAGCACCACAGTTGTGGTCTCACGAGTGCTGAACAGAGGGGAAGAATCACTTCCTTCGACATGCTGGCTACGCTCTTGCTAGTGCAGCCAGTATGGGCTTGGCCTTCTCTGCCGCAGGGGCACACTGCTGGCTCATGTTCAGCTTCTTGTCCACTGGGTCCCCCAACTTTTTTATGAATAGCTGGTTTATAGCCATTTGGACCCCAGTCTCTACTGTTGCATGGAGTTATTTCATCCCAGGTGCGGGACTTTGCATTTGCCTGCATTGAAATTCTTGTCCACCTATTTCTCTAGTCTGTAGATATCGCAATGAATGGCAGCCCTGTCCTCCAGCGTACTGAGAGCTCCCCTTAATGTGGTATTGTTCACAACCTTGCTGAGAGTACCTTTGAGAGTGCATTCAGTCCCATCATTCAGGTTGTTAATCAAGGCATAAATAGTATCTGCCCTAGTATCAACCCTAAGAAATGCCGCTAATAATCATCCACTAACTGGACTTCAGCTTCCTGACGAGTTGCTCCTTGTCTGTCAGTGGCAGGTCCAGGAGAAAACTAGTCTTTAAGTCGCCTGCTTGTGTTATATACGGAAGGGTAAAAATAGCAGAGATTAATACATCATACAGTCTGTTTCAGACGAACCATGCTGCTATTGCTTTAGGTATAACAGTTCCTGTTGGAGTTAGCATCAGAGAAGTGAGTTTATTGAGAGAGATTTTGATTGACAGATATGTATGAGGAGCACTGCCTACAGGGCAAGGTTGGTTTCAAGCCAGTGCTATTACTGATAGTGACTGTTTCACTTCCATAGTAATAAATCCTTTGCTTTGAAAAGGAGGGCAAGCGTATTGGTTCACACCAATCAATATGTTGGTGTATTTTGCACCAATTTACTTAGATGAACAAAGTGTAAACCTTAATTGCATTTTATTTTAACATTTACTCAGAGGATGTTTTTTCAAAACATCGCTGAAATTTAAAACAGCTTTTTTTGGTTCTAAATGTGTTATGAATCTAAACGTAATGATGAAGTTAGGCTTTTCTGTAACTGAGAAGGTGGTACTTAGAACCTCTACTGTAAGTGTCATCTGTTACTTTACCTTAGGGAAGAAGCCCATGGATCACTAATAAAACAGACTTCTCTGTGCTTAGTTGAGTTATAGTTGCTTCTGTAGATGGTACTCAAAGCACAAGGCTAACTTCTGCTTATAGTGTGAGTGCAATACTTGGGTGTGTTTCATATTCAGTCCTGCACACTCTGCTCCATGTTTGGAGACAAGCTTGAGAAGAATAAACACCTGTTTAAACTCTCTCTGGATTTCAGCTTACCTTATTTTGAAGACTAGAACCTGTTCTTAGTGACAGTATTTCACTGAGGTTTTTACTAAATCAAAGTCAATGCCTTCAGCTCTGATAAGCCTGTTGTAGGACTCTGGGCTAACTACACAGTTGCTTAGCAGCAATTCTCCTCTGCCAGTTCTATAACGTGCCACATCTTGCTGCAAAATAGCCAGAAATTCAGCTTTAAGAGCAAGTCCTTATCACATAGCATGTCTATAACAAACCACCACTAAGACTTTTAGAATGATGTGTTCAGAGATGCTAGAATTCCTGGTTTGGCCCTTTTGGGTGATCTTCAATGTGGAATTAATCTTACTTATCCCCTGGTGTGGATGAATTGTAGATTAATTGCTTTGTGCTGAACCTTGCTGTTAAAACAGGTGGGGACAACTGGTATTGACTCATAGATGAGAAGGCCAGAAGTTTGGCATGGTAGCAATGAAGACAGAACATCACAGCTTCTAAATATTGTGTTTTTGTTCACAGCAAACTGAGCTCCGTCAATGACGAATATATAAAGAACAGAGAAGAGTATGAAGAGGCTCAGGATGCGATTGTTAAGGAAATCATTAACATTGCTTCAGGTGAATATGTCAATGTTGATGTGTATCACAGTCTGTAATGCTGGAAGGACTTGCAGTTACTTTGTAGGTCCTTCTATAGAGAAGAACCGTAACATCCCTCAAAGAATTAGTGTGCAAAATGAGATTTGGCTTTTGGACAGTTGTTGAAAGTTTGAAATATATTGCCTTCTGTGGTCAGACCCTTTCCTGGCATTGCTACAAGTGTGCAGTGATGGAGTGTGTGCAAATGCTGATCCTGTAAAAAGAAAAAGAAAATGCCCATAAAGGCCACATCTATCGTCCACCTACCTCCCTGACTCTGGGCATCTCCACCCAAATGGCAGACTAAGTAGAAGGCAGAAGAGGTAAAGGACAACAGAGAACTGAGGGAGTGGGACCTGAGGTCTGTGAAGGATGGTGAAGAAAGAACGTTGGTATGCAATGTAAGACCAAGTTAGTCATCGCTTAGATAGTACAACAAAAAATTACTGTCTTCCGAATTATTTTCCATATGTTTTTGCTCCAAGATTGCCTACTTACAGGGCATTCTTTACTATCCTTCGGCAAAAGAAGACGAGACATCGAGGTATTTGGGCTGGAGGATTCTGTAAATATTGCCTCTCCCAAAGGCACTAGTTCCAGCAGAACAAATCTTAGCTCTTTGAAAGAGAGAAGTGGAAAGTGAAAGCACTAATGAATATTAAGCTAAGGCTAAATGTATTAAAGATAAAAAAAACACCCACTTTTTAAGCTGATACATTAATATATTTGAGTGTGTATTAAGTTACGATGGAAATCTTCATAAGCTTTGACCTGTTGTCATGATAAGGAATTTGCCACTATATTGCAAAATCAGTAGCTTGTTAGATTTTTTTTTTCTTGGTAATTTTCAGGTGGTGGTCTTTTGTGTGTAGCATACTAAGGTTTGTATATTTCTGTGGAAAGCTAATTGCGTATTATATAGCGGGATTAGCTTCAATATGTCATCTATAAATATCTAGTATGTTTAATAAAGTCTTTTGCTGCTGCTTCAAGCTTCTGTGGTGTGCAGTCATAGACTTACAAGTGTATATGTGTATTTAAAAAGCATTTTTTTCCCCCAAGTGGAGCAATTTAATGAAAAAGACGGAATTATCTGTGTAATTCTTGAATGAAAGTGACTTAAAGTCCTCTTAATGATCTATACCTAGCCAGTTCAAGAGATGATGTTAGAACAGGAAATGTACTTTGTACAGGTAGGACTCTTTCTGCAGGTCACTGCTCACCTCTTCTGACACATGCATCCCATTTGCTGGTGTTAGATGGTTTACCTATGTAGACTCCTGTCCCAGTGCCTTTCACTGAAAAAACCGAACACCGAAACTTAAAAACTGGTACTGTGGTTGCTGGACCATCTAGTCTAGTTGTCGGGTATCACAGGCACTGTATCTTACAAACCTCTCCATACCATCATTCGCATAAACGTAAATGGTTGCTGTGTCTGAATTGTCAGTGCTGTGTCTCTATTGTCTTTGTTTGCATGAGTATCAAAATGCAGTGTGCTGTTGAGGAAGGGAACTTACTGGATTTCCAGCCATCTTGCCGTTGTGAGCGTTTGCCTTCCCGTACTAAGATAAGCTGTTTCTCGTTGTCTAGTGTTAAGGCAAAATAATCAACATGGCCTCACCTCTTCCTTTTCTTAATCTGAAGAAGTCCCCTTTGTAGTCAAAGCATGGAAACTTTAGGATTTCATCTTAGACTCTCGCAGAAGTTGACTGCTATCTTGAACAAAATTGACTTTTAATACAGATGAATTAATTTTATGGGCTTGATACAGGCCTTAAGTTATCTTTTCAGCAAGAACAAAATAATTTCTAACTGTGTTGAATTTGTGTCTCTCTCTAATCAAAAACAGGTTATGCAGAACCAATACAGACGATGAATGATGTGATAGCTCAATTAGATGCAATTGTCAGTTTTGCTCATGTGTCAAATGGAGCACCAGTGCCGTATGTCCGTCCTGTCATTCTGGAAAAGGGACAAGGAAGGATTGTGCTGAAAGGTGCCAGGCATCCTTGCATCGAAGTGCAAGATGAGGTGGCCTTCATCCCCAATGACATTACATTTGAGAAGGGCAAGCAGATGTTCCACATTATTACTGGTAAATGTTTCTGTTCTCTTTTTCATTTGTTATTTATGTTTTAAATGTCTGGAGTATTTCCAATAATGTTGTCTTTAAAAAAACAAACCAACAACAAGCAAACAAACCAACAACCCAGTAAAACTCTGTCAAAACAATTTGTCTAATCAACAGAGGGTGAGCAGCTAGCCACTTATTCATCTTTCTGTATAGCTCTGGAAAAGAAGGGAGGGTATTTGTAAGCTATTGTTGTTTATTGCATTAAGAAAGTAAAGTGTCCACAATGTTCTTGTGAAATATTTCCTTTAACAGTGGATATTCTACATGTTTATGCACATACAGACGTATTTCTCATCTTCCAAACTAGTAGTCATGAAATGAGTTGTTATGATTGTAGTTATAGTGCACTGTTTGGAGAATGTGATCGCTAATTTAGAAATGGAAGGAGAGAGAGGCTGCTAGGACAGTAGGAAATAAGAAATTAGTTCTTCCTTAACGTATGTATTCTTTGCCTTAGTGAATGTAATTCCACAAGCCAGGAAACCTCAGGAGCTGGAGAACCTGAACCTGCTTAGGCGAGTGGAAAATTCCACTAGGCATCAATTGTACTGTAGCTATGTAGGCACCTTCTGTAGTCAAGATTTTAAGCAGCCTCTTTGTTAATGTTTTCTTTGTTTAGTATTAAAGTCAATTTTAAATGCAAAACATGTTCCTAACTGTACCCTTTTTTCCCCTGTTCTCTGGTGTAGTTAAGATAATTTTACTACACAGGAAAACATTTTTAGTGTTTATACATTTAATTGAATTTTAATTTCCATCCAGATGTCCTTGACATACATTCTGAGTAACAAAGATCTGAAATTAGAGAATGATTAATGAACACTTCTAACATAATCAAAAAGAAAAACTAAAAATCTGAATAAATGCATGGTAACACACTTGTTTTTCTGGTTAGCAAAAGTGTAAAATTGTTTTTAATGATCAGTTTTCTGGAAAATACTTTTTATTTCATTTGTACTTCAGTTAATTTTAACTTACTAATATCTGGTTTTGCTGATTCAGAATCCCTTTAGATTGTAATTTAAACCACCCGTTAGTTTGTACCCAGTCTGTAACTAAGCTATTTCATTTTTACAGACCAATTATAATTGTTGTTTGAGGTGAAAACAAATTATTTTCATTCTTAAGCAGCAATACTGATGACTTTTAAATTAAAGCTTATTAGTTTTAGATATGGACATGTGTTTTAGATGACTTCTTATACTTCTGAAAAGTCCCAAAACTTATGAAGGTCCCTAATGCTCTCCGATCACCTTTCTCTTGAAAAAGCAGCATTCAGTAAGACATACAAGTAAGCCTTATTAGCAGTGGAGCTACTTGTTGTACCTGTTAGACAAGTCTGCTACTCTTTTCTGGCAAGAGAGTAGTAAGTTTAAATGTTCTTTGTTTTAATTTAGAACATTTTCTCCTTTAAAAGAACCGTTGAATTGTAAAAGATGATGTTTTTTTAATTCATTTGCAAAATTTCTTCTTTAGGCCCTAACATGGGGGGAAAATCAACCTACATCCGACAGACAGGGGTGATTGTTCTTATGGCCCAAATTGGGTGTTTTGTACCATGCGACTCTGCAGAAATAACCATTGTGGATTGTATCCTGGCTCGGGTGGGAGCTGGAGACAGTCAGCTGAAAGGTGTGTCTACTTTCATGGCTGAAATGTTAGAAACTGCTTCAATCCTTAGGTAAGTCCTGTGCTTATTTGATTTTGTTGGTTGGGGTTGATGGGAAAGGAGGTACTCTAAGAAAGATGCATTTAAGATTTCCTTTTATGTAGGATTCAGTGAAGGATCTCAAGTCCTTTGTAGCAGGCTCATAAGTTCATGAAGTAGCCTTCTGTTTTATAGAGGTCATAGGAGGCCAAAGTCTAAATGGGACAAAGAAACTAATTTGGAATGATCCGTGTGACATTGTGTGTGCACTTTATTCGTATGTTGTTACGTAAATAGGAAAGGTCTTTTGCCTCTTTTATGCTATGCTTTTGCCTCTACAACATAACTTGTGGTACTCCAATATCCAGAGTTCATGCCGTTCTCAAATGTTATAAAATGCTCTTGTGTTTTTAGGACAGCATCTGAAAACTCCCTGATAATCATTGATGAGCTGGGAAGAGGAACTTCTACCTACGATGGCTTTGGCTTAGCATGGGCGATTTCAGAATACATTGCTAGCAAAATCTGTGCTTTCTGTATGTTTGCTACACATTTTCATGAACTGACAGCTCTTGCTGACCAAGTGCCAACAGTAAATAACCTACACGTTACTGCTCTGACCAGCGATGACACACTGACGATGCTTTATCGTGTCAAGGAAGGTAAGACTGTGTAAATGGTAAAAAAGTAAACTTTATTTCGCCCTGAGAGAGGAAGAAATCTTAATGAAAAAAAACATTAAAAAAATTTCATATCGTACTCCAGGCTTAGGGTTTATAATAGACACGTTTTTCTCTGTCCATAGAGAGTGTGTATGGCAGGAGCTCTGTCCATGTGTAAACACAGTTGATGATGTTGATGATGATTATTTGTTAAGACTTCTAGGTTATATCTGCCACTCAAGTCGATGATTTTGAGATCAGTTCCTTTTTGTTTTTTAAAGAGCAGAGGGAAAGGTTCCAAAAGGTTATTTTCTGTTTTCCTAAATCAACCTGCTGATAGAAAAGACGTCTGTTCCTTAAACTGTTCTTTTAAAAGAAATGAGTGCAACTTCTATGTGCTGACAGTTTTTAATAATGTCTGTTCCATTGTAATAAGGCTTAGTTGTTGAAGAAAGATGTTGCCCAATTTATGCAGTGGTTTGATATAGGAAAAATCATGTTTAGTTTTTAGCAAATAGCATCATAGTAAAACAACAAATAGCCTATTTTGTTAGTGTAAGATAAGTCAGATGTATTTAATTAAAATCCTTTAGTGGATCCAGTTATTCCTTTTGGTATTAAATTAGGCAATTTTTAATGGGGCATAAATTTCATCTGTTAACCACAATAAGGGGTTCCTCGTGCTTCTCTATATCCCCAGTCATTTGTTCTTGCTCCCTTCAGCAGGAGTCTATATTTATGCTAAATAAAGCAGGGCTGTTTAACTGTGGCTTGCAAGGTGTGGTCATCTGTGGCATTCTAATTTAGTTGTAAACTCTACAGTGATTTTGTTGTTCCCATAAGAGCATTTCAGTCAGGCTACCAACCTCTGGACTGAGATTTTGATTTAATATGTGGGCAGAGTACTGTTACGTTATGTTTTCACTTAAAAATACCTCTTAATTTTCCTTTTCTGAGCTCCACAACGAGGGAATGAATTAGATGACACTCAGATGGATAGGACATGGTTACTATAGAACACTGTGGCTATACTGGATCTGATCAACAACTTGCCTTGTGTGGTGGTTTTGTCTCAAATAAGGAATAACTATTTGAGGAGTTAGGCTATTATCTTTACTAAAACAACTACTAAGTATCATCCATCCTTGTTAAGGCTAAGGACCTAGTCCTCATCTCATATCTCAAGTCCTGGAGACTGATGTTTACTTGTATCTTTTTAGTTTAGCATTTAATCTTACAGGTAGAATTGCTGAACTTCATTCCTCATTTTAAAAGCTGTTTTGTTATGTTGACACAATACCGAATACTTGCTTTCGCTTGCCTAGTTCATCCTAATAACTCTGCTTTTCATGATCAGGGCATATTCAGTATGTATTATCCTGGAACTCTCCCCAGTGTTTTCCTGATTTCTTTAGCCAATTTAGGACTTTTCAGTTCATTCCTTCTGGCATATATTCTTCTGAAATGAATCTACTATGGAATGTAATATGCTGTCCAATTATTAAATTTTACTGTTATGCTTTTAAAGATAATTTTTATAATCTTCACAGGCTATCACCATACTATTAAGTGTCTTTAGATGATTGGTAAATGTGTTTTTATTATATCCTGATCTGAGCCTCACTCAAGTGGTACCATGCTAGTTTTACTCCTATGACGTTACTAATTGACTATTTCTTACTCATTTCTTCTGGTTTTAAATCCATGAAATTACTTCATTTCTTGCCCTTTGATTACTTGTATAACCACTTCTAATTTTGTATTCCCCTATGGCTATAGTCTTGCAATTAGGTTTTGGGTACTTTTCTGTAAAGCTAGGAGACTGCTCTGAACAAGGGGAGTCAAAGCATGACCAGAAGTACTGCTCTCCTCTGGCTTTACTGAGAGTCTGCTTAAAGCTGGTTAGAATATCTCCGGCTGCCACAGTTTCTTTTAACTCTGTGTCCTTGTCTTTTGAGATCTTTATTCCTTAGAAATGGCTTCTGTTCTCTCTGTTCATGCGTTTTTCCTAGGCAATGCCCAGGCTTTGCTTCTGAATATGAGTCCGAAGTGCTGTGGCCCTGGTACCCAGCCTGTCCCAGCAGAGAGGCAGCGTCTGTGGTTCTTCTGTAGTTTGCTGTTTTGCATCTTCTCCAGCACATCTTGGGCTCCTTCTACCACGTGAAGGTTCAGAGCCTTCTGAATGCCTTGGTCAAATCCATGCTTAAAATATGACTTAGTGTGGCATGGGAACTGAAGACAAGTGTAGTCATAAATTGCTGCAAGCGTGCATTGAAACTATGAGTGTTTTCAATGCAGCAAGAGCTGTGATGTACAGTATCTTCAAACAAGCCATCTTTATTTAGGTGCCTTATTTTGAGTACTTAAGTTGGCGAGGGAAGTAATATACACTAAATCTAAACCTTTTACCTTCTAAATTCTTTGGAATAGCAACTCTTACGATAAGAACCCCTAATATTCCGCAGATAGTTGGGTGAATTCTTTCTTCAAACCACTCCCCCTTTTTTAAAATTTTTTTAACCCGTATTAACTCACCTGTTCTGGTCTTGGTGAAAACTCCAGAAGCCTGGTTTCATATTTTTCTTCAATCAGTTTTGACATTTTTTGTCATACACATCTTTTCTTTGTACACGCAGTGTCTTTTCATTTGATCCATTTTATTGGAAGTGCTATTGAGCATAGAGGCACAATAGTTTATATCTGTCTACTTAAACCTCTGTCAGATGAGATACAACATTATGAAATCTTCACCTTAAAATACTTGGTCTCAAATTGGATGTCTTTTACGTAAGTTTTTGCATTTAGTGTTGTGCTCTTTCCCTTTTGGAAGAGTTATGTTGTTCAGGCAAGGATGTGAGTATAGGCAGCTCGGATACAGCTGTGTTTTGAAATAAATAATAGGTTTCATGTCATTTGATATGTATAACTAAATCTGAAATGCATGACAAGGAACTTTTATACAGTATTTTCAGCCTTGTCTTCATGCTTCAAGAGTGTGACAGAATCACTGGAAGAAGAGACACAGAAAGTACTGTTCTCCAGGCCTCTGCTCAGGGTTCTCTGAGCAGAGACCTGAGTTAGCTTTGTGTCTGGGGAGGTGTGGGTTTTTAATATAAAATCAAGAAGACTAATTTCTGCTTAAAAATCTTAATTACCTTTAAGAAACCTGAGAGATTACAAGGTTAATAAAACAGAAAGAATCTAAATGCTAAGTTTTCCTTCACCTATTCTTCAGTTACCCAGTATTTAAGAGATGATTAGTTAAGTATCATTTTACATGTGTAATTCATTTTTTCATAACTCCTTGCTGGAGACCAGAATTAAAAGGATGTAGTAATGTTTGTGGGTGGCCAATCGGAATTATGGTAATGTAAACAAATGGAGTTGACAGATTGTATCAGAGGGCTTTTGATATTGAAGTGAATATTATTTGATGTAACTGTGTATAATTGACATATTTTGAGCGATTATGAGAACTTTTCTTTCTCAACCAAATGTTATAAACAGTGTATTAATTGAAGTAAGTGTAAAGTTAAAGTTGAAAGGTTTTGATATAATTAAAGACATCTCCCGGCGACTGAGGAGTTACATGGTACTGATGCAAAGGAAGAGGAGGATGACTGAGAATGCAGCATTTCTAATATTTATATATAGATATACACACACACACACATATATATATGTATTCATATAAATATAGAAAAATGTGAGAAATATATTAAAAAAAAAAAGATGCGAATTCCTATATTCTACAGACTGTGCTGAAGTATTTTAATAAAAACCATTACTCAATTTCATTCAGGTACTAGAGGGAAATTCTTTCTGCTTGAAGAGTTTTCCCTTTGTTCCTGAAGCGCTTTTGGAGCTCTGTAATTACTGCTCTAGGAGAGCTTAATTAAATAAGAGCATATTCTTTAGTCTGTGTTATCGTGTGTAGTCCAAAAGGTAAATCAGAAAATGTTGGGAGAACCAAATGATGTCACGCACTTAATTCTTCAGAACAGAGAACTATTACAAGCTTGTTCATATAATCTCTGTGTAGCCATATTACCTCTTGAGAATTCTTTACTGTTTGTTTTTTTTTTTCCCCCCTCTGCATCCAGGTGTTTGTGACCAGAGTTTTGGAATACATGTAGCAGAGTTGGCTGCTTTCCCCAAACATGTGATAGAAAGTGCAAGAGAGAAAGCATTGGAGCTGGAGGAGTTTCAAAACATTGGCAAGTCCCAGGAATCTGAAGGAGAACCACCAGCCAAGAAATTGTACAGAGAAAGAGAGGTTTGCTATCAGAAATGCTTTCTTAAATTTGTTTAGCTGGAATAGCCCAAGCAAAATAGTTTAAGGATCCAGATTCCCCCAAAGCTTGAGGATAATGAACCATAATCTCATTTCTCCATAACAAAATGTTTTAGCTATGAAGTTCATTAGGAGTTGAAGAGATGTTCAAGGATAGTGGGTTTTAGTTTAGATACATTTCCAGTTAACATAGGCAAGAATTTTATCCAAAACCATAGTCATGAGAATGAAACTAATTTTTTTTCTTAAACAATAACGATCAGCAGGTAGTATGATTGGCATACAACTGGAATCATACAAGGGACCATGTCTCTAGCTGTCCGGTGGGGTTTTCTTTATGCCGTGAACCAAGCCAGAATTTTGTCTTCATCACTTTTGTTGGCTACTTAGTTTGTATGCAGTGTTTCTTGGGACTTAAGGTACAGCTTTTGTTTTAATTGTTGTTTAGATTATTCTTGGCTCTGCAGGTGGGTTGCACCTGGTTTTGCTCCCCCTTATTTGAGGGCTTATTAGTGCTGATTTCTTGAAGCACAACATGAACATGTTCAGATCTGTTCACGTCAGAGAAAAGCTGAGTACACAGCTTTCTCCTTTGTGCCCTTCCATGTCCCATTAATAAGAACATGTCTCACAAGGCAATCATATTGAAGGACACGGCAGTTTGGACCCGGAATGTCTGATTTACAGATGTCATAAAGTTCTTCCCATTTCGCGTGATAATTTTAGCTTGGTTTTCTCTGCTCAACTGAGAAGTAAAATGCTCTTGGCTTTGCACAGGCTTCAAGCACAAATTGAGGAAACCCGTATCTCAGCATAGATCTGATCATGTCTTCATTGCATAATACAGTTGTGTAAAACCATTTGAGTGAACTGTTTTTTCCTCTTCTCCCTTCACTTTCTCTTAAAAGAAGCTTCATTAGCAGGTTGTGTAAAGGAAGACAATAGCTTACAGGAAGCTTTTTCAGAATAGCCTGTGTCATCTTGTTGCTGGATTAAGAGTCCTTACAGTGACATCTGTTGCAGCCTCCTAGGAAATCCTCGTGCTGCCTTATGACTTGCAGGGGTTTTTGCCAATAGGTCCTCCTTGCTGCATGCGCATAAATCTGCTTACAGATTGTAGTTCTGTGTCCCAGCAGTTGGCCTGAAGCTTTGCAGTCTTGTAACTCATTTATCTCCTCCTATCCATCAGTGGCAATCTGGGTAATACTCCAGTACATGGAAGCCTTAAAGTGTTAGTCCATATCCAAAGCACTTTCTACATTTAAAAAGCCTTTGCTCTAGACAGAGGCTGTTACCTGTTAACTTTATTTTCAGTTTCAGAGGTCTACTGCATTTGTTCCTGGCTCAGTAAGTGGATCTGATGATGTGGATGAACGATCTCTGGTTTGTCCTACCTTTTAGTGCCAGGAGGTTCCCCCTCCAACTACCTCAGTTGTTCCACTATTGCCTTTCCTTTGCCAGCTTGCTAGGTATCACGGTGAAGTATTTTCCAGATTAGTTGGATCTGGCTGTGTGGTCTTAAGTTAGTGTAAATTAAATTGATGTGGCAAACACTTCTGACAATACAGCATCATGTTTTATTCTTTTTTTCTATTTTATTCTTTTATTCTATTTTATTCAATAATACATAATATTTCAGAAACTCGGCAATAGAATGGCATAGCTCTAGATGTCTCACACAGGCAATTTGTCTGCCTTCGTTAACATCATGGTTAGAAGGAAAAGCGTCTTTGTTCCAAGTCCTTTGGAGATTTCTCCACTGAAAGCATGCTGCATTAGTCCTAAATGATAAAACAAAACTAAGAAAACTTCGTAGTAGAGTTCTAAAATGCAAAATGTAGAGGATTAGACAAAATTCTGTATTCTGCGCAAATTGTTTCTAATACAGGGATCCTGAATACTGTTCATTGAAATGTTTGTTCTTGCTATTCAATTCAGATTGTTTAGAAGTTTCACTTTGCCTGTTTGTGTAAAAGCATATGCATAAAGCTTAATTATCATCTGTTCTCCTTGGTGACGGCCACTCTCCAGTTGCTTGGTTACAATTTGTTCTTTCCTTTTGCATATTGAAACATTGGGTTTGATTTACAATTCCTCCAAAAAGTGACTAGTTTGGGTAATATGGCCACCCTGATGCTAGTATTGCTAGCAATCCTCACCTAATGTGGTTGCACACTGGAATTAAATGTGGAACACATATAGGAACTCTCAATGTTAAATATTGTATTTCTGCTGATCAGCTGATGCTTTTTGCTCATGAATTGAAAGGGGAAAGAACTCCTGATATCAATATAACTGGATTGTTCTGGTTTTGAGAACATGACAGCAAGTGCAAAAATAACGGTGTTTTTAGCCTGCAAAATGTTTCTGGTGCTGAATAATACTTTGTGTCTTTGGCAGATTTGGAAAGATGCTGCTTGCAATCTAAACATCCTTTCTTTTTCTTTTCCTTCTCCTCCCTCTGTTTCAGGAAGGTGAAAAGATCATTCAGGATTTTCTTTGTCAAGTGAAAGCATTGCCCCTGACAGATATGTCAGAAGACGACATCAAAATCAAGCTGAAACAGCTGAGAAATGATGTGTTGGCAAAGAACAACAGTTTTGTGAATGAAATCATTTCCCGAACGAAAGTTACATCATAAAAGGTGTCAGAACAGGATACAGCTCTTGAAGTGTGTTTTACATTGCAAGAATTATCATTTTTCTTGTCTTGTAGCTTTTATACTTTAAAATACTTGTACTGATTTATGTAGGCTTTTTTTTCTTGGATTGTAATTATTTTGTAAAAGATTCTGAGTACGTTCTGTGCCAGATTCCTGCTTTAGTTGTGATCATTGTGTCCTTCTAGAAGTTTTCAATAAAATGCTTTTTCAGTAGTGAAAGAATTATTGACTGTACAAACAAAACGCATAATATTTTACCAGAAAAGTGTGCTAGAAAGTGTAACAACTCAGATGCCATATAGCTACCACAGTCTTGAAAAGCAACAGCGCATACCCAAAATCTTTGTCCTATACCATGATTCTTTTTTATATGATGCAATTACATTAATTAATTCAGCGAAGTTTTAGTAGCGCTATATTAGTGCTCCACTAGAAAAAAGTATCTAATCTAAGTGATTTGTCGTAAAATTTTTGCATGTTTACCTGCATGGAGCTTGGGGCGGGGTGGGGGAATGTGTGTGGATTTTTTTTGTTTGCTGTGTGGAAGTAATGCTCGAGTCAAATATACTACAGCCCTGCTCTTCATGCCTGGGTGGTGATAACTTGCATTTTTTGGTGGTTTTGTAATGTAAGCAGAGGCTGGGGTGAAGTTTAACAGTTAACTGGAACTTCTGAGTTGGTCATGATTTGTGAGGTCTGTCTATGAAGGAAGAACGCATTGATTTTCTTCTAATGTACTCGCACTGAGACATTTTGAAAGCGTGCAGATACAAGTTTATATTCTCCTTGAAATTTAGCATTTTAAATTGTAGCTCTAGAACACTTTACCTATATTTAAAACTCAGTGTTGAAAGATTAATGGGAAAAGGTGTTTATCGCATGAGATATAGGAATAAAATCATGCTGAAGGTGCCGTGCAAACTCTTGTTTTGTGTTCAGAGATTGCATCAGTGGGTGTGTGCTGGGGACAGCAGTGCTGCTGTTAAAGCTGTGCTACAGCTCTGCGTCAGGGATTAATGTGTTGCAGTGGTCTGCATTTAAATGTTCCAACAATAGTCATAAAAGAGGTGTGGTGTTCAGCTTGCTGTTGGATAGCACTTGTTTGTAGTTAGACTAGAACTTGGACATACTAGATATACTACTCAACAGAAGAAAATAAAGGCTTGTTTGAGAGGTTTGGGTTGTGCATAACACCTTTTTGGTCTTTAAATTAGAATGCATTCTACTTATAAAGACAAAAATAGACTTGCATTTACTAACAGCACAGTCGATACATGTATTCAGTAGCTGTGTCTGGAAAAGTGTGTAAATGGAAAAATCTGTTACATAAAGTAATGAAAAATATAGCTGATTTTGCAAATTCAATTGGTTCAAGCACAAGCTATCCGAAAATACAGAATTACACATAAAATAGACAACGTGAATCAATTTAGTGGATCATATACTGCAATGACACACAATTTGTATTGGATCAAACTGCTTTAACTGTTGCTAGAAACAGGCAGTTCTTGTAAGGGGCTGGAATGGCTGGTACTTGCAGCCTCTTCCTACATATGCTGAGGTATCTGTGGTCTGATCAAAGATGCCCCTTGCTCGGTCTCCTGTCCCCTATGGGAACAGGCATAAAACCATCGGTGGTTTTCTCTTCCAGGAACTTCTCTTTTTTTCTCCTTGACCCTGTGTGAACGTTCAGTGTGTACAGCACTCTTAGCCAAGGAGTTCCTCACTGAGCTGCCACCTGCAAGCGGGACCACTTCTTTGCTTTGAACCCGATTCCTAGTTTCATTCTGTGCCACTTTATTATTTAAGTGTCCACGCTTTCCACGCTGGATGTGGTGCATCAGTACAGCACGCCTGCAGCGTGCTGAGGAAGGGCTGCTTTTGTTTTGGTATTGCAGTTGGAGGCCGATAGAGCTGCTCCTCTGTAACCAGATTTGCCTCTCCCCGAGGGTGAAAGCAGCACTCGTGTGTATTAATTGGGAGTGATGGGGTGCCGACTGGACCAGCTCCGGGCAGCGCCTTCTCGATGCGTCAAAAAGGGAGTTCTGCACCTGCAACAAAAAGGATTCAGTTTTTCTCATGCCCTTTGACTCTCACAAGGAAGAAAGGTGCAAGCTGATGGGATTTTAAGACTCATCAACAATTTTCTCTTCTACACTGCACTTCCTCCCACACCAAGTGTACCGCTGCTGCCGCCAGATATAGGCGAGAGGGAATGGGGCAGAGTTAAATCTCCATACGTCAGTGCTGCTTGCAAACTGGGTTACAGGTAGTGTGGTTTCATGTGAGCAGGAGGGTGGCTATTTTTGCTAGTTCCAATTTAGCTTTTCGTTTAGAAACATACCTATGAGACGGGAGTAATTCCAGAACTTGTCTGGTTATTACAGAGCTGTGCCAAGGACGCAAAGATTATCAAAGCTTCAGAACAAAATAATGGAGCTATTGGGGAGCGGTAAGGCCGCTTACTGTCACTTGAATAAAGATGCAAAATTTCTCTTTGCTGGTTCACTTGCGAAAGCTTGGCGCTGAATGCTCACTGCGGGTGTGGTCTTTTTGGTCTGTGCTGTTACTGTTCATCTAGAAGGCTCTTTATGAAGAAAACTGCATTAGGTGGGGGAAAAGAGCGGACATGATGAAACACCGAAGGAATTATTTTCCTTTGATCACTTTACCACCCACCTCTTCGTGATTAGGAGTTCAAGCAACCTACTTGTGTGCAGGAGCACCTGGTAGCCAGCCTGATGAGAAAATGGTGGATTTACCTCTTGGCTTGTGGTCAAAAGCAGGTGAGGTGCTTGGAGGTCAGCAGGCGCCAGTTATGGTTGGGGGACTCATGGATCAAGCTCATAAATCCAGGGAAAGCAGCCTGCCAGCTCTGGGACTTGGCTCTGCCTATTCCTACTTGCAGCTGTGCAAGTTCATCTCAAATAATAATGCAGTCGCTAAGTGGCTCTGTGTCTCTTTACTCCACTGGAACTGAGGTAGTTTTGGGGTCAGAAATGGCAGGAACGTGACCAAGATGCACTGAGGCTGGCTTGAGGAGAGTTTCAAGTTTCTGAGAGACCTTCAGATACCTGCTCAGGAGAAGCAGGCCCGTTACTGGCCTGCGCCTTGTTGAACACAATGGCTTTGTGCTGGCTCTTAGTGGATGTAGCAGTTCTGGGTTGATAACCCCTCTGTAAGCAACTGGGAGTGCTCGTGGTCTAATTTTTCCAGATTTAGGGAAGCCTGCACGAGAGCTTCTTGCTCTGCTGGAGGAGATGTGCCTTTGCAGCTCAGCTGAGGTCTGGGATTGTGTGAGCAGTTAGATCTGATTTGGTGCGAGGTTAGGATGACAGTTTTTAAACTGGTTTTCATGGCGTTTAATGAGTTTCAGATGTATGACCAGTACATAAGAGATTTCTATGGCTACAAAACCACGTGACTATTGGCCTTACTATTCTGCAGTGTGACAGATTTATTTGAAAAATCAAGGGAAAGTGGTTGCTCCTTTGCGTCCAAAGTAGCGTGAGGTCATGTATCGAGCGCTTTGCAACTTGCTGACCAGGGAACAAGGAAAACAAGTGGCCACAGGAGCCTGAAGCCTTAAAAGACAGTGGGAGAGGTGCTGTCATCTCTGTGAGATGGCTGTGACCCTTGCAGGTAGAATTTGGCTCTTGATGCTTAAAAGGCCTTGTTTGCACTTATCTTAGATGTCCTTGTTCCTCTCCCAGCCTTGCAGCCACCTTTCCCAGCCTGTTGCCTTGCCTTTCCTTACTCCCGCCAGGTGTCTGCCCCGTTCCTAGACTCAGGGGAGCGCCTTGTATTGCTACATTTTATGTACGTGTGTCTCTTTTAGCTATCAGCAATGCTTTTTATCCTTTGCATGGGCTGGGACAGGGGTGGATATATTCCTGCATGTGTATTCTCTCCTAAATCCAGTTCTGGTTATGACCAAGGCTTAAAGCAAAAAGGAGCCTCCTCCTTCAAAGCCGGTGTAGCTCAGTTTGGTAGGACTGGTAGATGTTAATGGCATGTGCTGCTTTGTCAGTCAAGTTGAGAGGGAGCAACCTGTGCTGTTGAAGAGGGAAATGACAATTTCTAATCGTTCTCAGTGGCAGCTGGGACTCGCCCTCCTGACATGCTGTCTGTCCCCTGCCGCCCGGACCAGCAGCAGTGGCTGTAGCTAAAGGAAACAATACTGTAAAGTAGGTGGCAGATTGTGTTTGCTCTAGGAGCTGGAGCGAGTAGCACTTTTCTAGGGGTGAGAAAATGTATTTGCTTTTTTGCTATCGTGGAAAATCGTGCCTTGGCACCTGGGTTGAGCTGCTGGATGCTCATGGCAGTTTCCATAAGGATGTAATCATGCTGTCCGTGTAGGGATGGTTGGAAACCTGAAAACAGCTGTGCTAAACAATGTGAGCTGAGAGGAAAAGCGGAGAGTAAATAGCCTGTGCTTATGAGAACAGTTCCCCTGCTGATCCACCTGGTCCTGCTGCATACTGCAAAGTCATTGCTTGTCAGGGCAGTGCCCTCGCACAGGGGGCTTCTGCCATTTGCTCCTTTTTTTTTTTTTTTTTCCTAAAAAGGAGACAGCTGTTCCTATGTGGGTCAATGTGGGCTCTGGCAGAGAGTCCCACTGTGCCACGGCAAACGGCAGACCTTTAGCCTGAGCAGGGAGGGCTGTAGCAGATCACACTGGCAGTCTGGTCCCATCTCCAACCTGCCACTGGACTGTGCAGTGGGGGAGGCGGGAGCCTTGGCAGCGGTGGCTAGCTAGGCTCCTAAAGAGCATCTATGCCTGCTTGAAGTGGCTGGGTTACAGCCTGAGGGGACATGTGGATTTTCACATTGAGATTTTTAAATAATATCTTGCCTTCTCCTGTCCTGCATCTTCCTATTTTTGCATAGGAATGGTAGAAAACTTCAGGAAAATACACACCACCGTGGGCTTTAGACCAGAGATTGTTGGCCTTTTCAGCACGCCCGCTGGTTTCCCTTGCATGGCTCTTCCCACACCACTGTGATGCCTCTGACAGCAGAAAGTCCAAGCCGGTAAACCTCTCTACACCCACCCGACCCCATCCAGAGCTGCCTGGGGACCTGGTGTTCCGACGCAGGTGCACCCAGGCTGGCGCTGCAGGGAGCTAGAGCGAGTCCAGCAAATGTGGCCACGTGCTGTACCTCCTCCCCAGGGCCTGTGGTTTCAACAACAAATTCTCTCCAAGGGATCAAAAACATAGCTGTGATCACAACGTGGTCCCAAGCCTTCCAAGGAATGACAAGGTGTGTTACCATAGCGCAAGCCGTGCAGATTTTAGGTGATCTTTGGAAATGCTCTTTAGAAGCAATTCTCTTCTCCCTGGATATTTTCAGTAACTCTTCCTCATTTCTTTCTGCTGTAGGTTGTTGCTTGACTTAAATGTCTCTTCCTTGGTTTTCAGGGTCCCAACGTAACGGCAAGTAGTTTCCTTACACTTTGATGTGCTAATGAAGAAGGTAAAAATGAAAAACAAACTTCATATCAATGTTCAACCCTAAAATTATCAGCAAGATGATTCTGATACTGATTTTAGTGCAGATGCTCTGGCTGTACCAAGTCTTTTTTTCGCCATTATCTGGGAAGGCAGCGCAGGAGTGTCGGTTTCTATAACAGCTGATTGCTCCTCTTTTCACCTTGGGCAGTAAAAGATATTTTTCAAGCTCATGCTCTCTTTCTGTTTGCAGTAGGTCATCTCTCATATCTTCATTCTACTGTGGCATTTATCATTCAGTTCAGGGACACTGGGATGCAGCGTAACAATTCACTCGCACATTAGTAGCAATCAATGACATTAAAAGAAAAGGAAAAAAAGCCTCCTTACTTTGTGCCTGTGTGCTGTATGAAAGGATGTGTATTAAAGTGCAAAAGGCTAGTGATCTAGGTGTGGGAACACAAGGAGGTGCACACGAGCTGTACGAGATGCTCCCTCTTTCTGTGGACGTACATCCACACTGAAACTCAAGCAGCCCCCTGGGTTTAAAAACAAAACCGAACCAGCTTCCTCACCCGCCAGCTGTGCGTGAACCTGCTGAAGGTACCGTTTTCACACAAGTCCCAACCTTGGTGGCTTTGCGGCTTTGGCACGAGGTATGCCGGTCTCCCAGGTTGCCAGATGTTGCACACATCAGCAAGGGCGAGAGAGGGTTTGGGAGGGGAGTTGCAGTAGGTATCTTGTTACTCTACCACCAACCAGGAACCAAAGCACCTAGTTCCACCTCCCTCCATGCAGTAAGCATGGAAGATGCCAGCGCGGTTACTTCATTTTATGTTGGTTGCTGTGACGGTACCCTGAGCACTGCAAAACCAAATAACTGGAACAAATCTCATAGCAAGGCTTGGCTCAGGCAGCTCTGCGCTTCTCCGGTCTGGCATGAAAGCCTGAGCCTTCAAGAGTGGCTGCAGCAGCAGGGAGCAGCTACCCGGGGTAACTCCGGTAGCGCTGACTCCATGGCGTTGCCTCCTTTGGTCGGATTCGGGGGCACCCTAATCGCTGTAGGAGCCTTGCTCCCCAGCACAGGTTCTCCTTTCTCTGCAAGGACTCTTGAAGATGCTATTTCAGTGATCCTTTGGCCACTGACATTTTTTTCTAGTTATTACCTTTAATTTAAATGGCGTTATCTGAGACCAAAAACACCTGCTTGAGGTTTCCCCAGAAAATTAGTAGCACTTATTAAGCAGGCTGTGGACTGCCAGCTTTATAGAAGACGTGCATGGCTGGGTAGCTTGCTCAAGATATTTGGTCTTCTGAGGGGGAAGTGTGGCCTCCCAAGACGCTGCCGATGCTGAAGGTGCTGGGCAGACGCTGCTCTGCAACTCCCGCGGGTCCCCGGCTCGGACCTGCCTGCCCCGGTACAGCGAAGCCAACCCGCGGTTCAGCAAAGCAGCAGCTAGAGCAGAGCTAAACTGGCTCTGGCAGACTGGAGTCTCATTCCTAGACTTCTGACATACATTTTCACTTACAGTCACATTTTAATGTTGTCTTTTTATTTTTTCCCCCAGGAAGGAGATTAATTTGCAAAAAGGAAATCTCGCAGAAGCCCCTCTTTCTGTGTGGCAGGGGCTGGATTTCAAGCGCAGTATATTACGGCGCAACATTGGTTATGAGAAAACCGCAGTGCTGTATATCTTTCTGCTGTAGAGAGACACAGGATTAGCTCTCTGTAATGTCTCATGTAAGAGGTGTCCTCATCCAGTGTGAATCGGAGGAGCTGCATGAATTAAATGTGGTTTTTTTTTTTTTTTCTCCTGAGATTAGACTGGCTATTGATTTGGCCCATGAACCCATGCTAATGCTTCTGTGTTCTTAGTAGTTCTCAGTGGTTTAATCTCTCTCTCGAGTGTAGTTTGTCTGTAGATAAAAGTGTAATTTTCTTACAGGAAAAATTTGGAAGCTGATGAACACCTTGCCTATTAGTATTGCAAAGTTTAGTTTTACTGTTTTTTTTTTTTAAGGGATTCCGGCCATGCAGTGAGAAATGGCTTCAGTCAGTGACTAGATGCTCGTTTATTCTGTGCACATATGAGAAAATAAAACCATCCAAGACTTCGCTCCACCTCCCGCGCATCTTGAGGAATGCACTTCTGCAACCTTTCTTTTCCTGTTTCCCCTGCCAAAGGAAATCAGGTAAGGCGTCAGGCTGCGAAAGGTGTTTTATGTGAACAAGAGATTTTGGAGGAGTACAGTAACGAGTGCAGTAATCTGACATTTGCAGATAATACCTTAAAATTGCCTCTTTGGCCCTTCCAGGTGGAGGAGGTGGCGTGTGAGGGATGCCTGGTACAAACTCCAGAGCTGCTGCGCCCGCCCCGGGAGCTGCGGGCATGGCATCTGGACCAGTAACCCTTTAGGGCGGCTCTGAAGCTTCAGAGTGGAAAAGAAGAAAGAAGGAAAGCAGTAATTAAATGAACATATGAAGCATGCATAGCCATGGGCCTTTTGACTTCTTAACAAAAATCTCATTGTAATTTACTGTAAAAGCTGCAATATGACCAAACAGGGCAGAGAGCAGGAGGGAGCTCCTGGTACAGCACTCGCAGGGAGATGTGCGTGGAGAGCAGGTCTCTCAGCAGCTCCTGATGAGGCAACACCAGCGGGGAGAACCTGAAACCATCTATCTTAATTAAATTACGTATTGACCTCCTATGGGAATATAACAAATTCTACTGCTTCAGAGTTGTTAGCCAGAAGCGAACACCACAGCAGTGGCTCTGACAAACGTATGGATGACCCATTGCCCGTCCCTTGCTGCTCTTCCCAGAGTCAGAGAAGGTGGCGTGTTGTGGCAGTCATGTAACTGAATGCCTGGTTACGTGGAAATGAATAACCCTCGTGTCCTAGGGCTGTGGCGCTTCATTTAGACATGTTGTGCAAGTGGGACAGACCAGCTGCCCACACTGCACGATGCAGAGAAACCCGCTCCTTTTGCATTTGTTTCCCCAGGCTTGCAGGAGTTGGTTTTCCCCCATCTACCACCTGTGATGAGCTGCATTGCTGGTGGGGGTCGGTGGGCATGGTTTTCTTCTGCCCAGGCTCTGCTCCTCCCGCTGCAGCAGAGCTCGCTGGCCAAGGGGTTTGCCAACGCTGGCCACGTTTTCTGCTGACCAGTTTCACAGCTTTCCAGCTTGGCTTCATCTGCTGGCACAGGGTTGCTGTGCTGGGGCTGAGCTGCCCGGAGGAAAGTGAGGTTTTAGCTGCCAGTCCGGCTCAGGTCCCTAGGCTCAGTGCAGCCAGGGAAGGCACCTCCTCACACCCCTTCAAACCAGCCCTGGACGCTCTCAGAAAGGCGTATTTTCTTACCTCTGAACATCTCTCTCCCTACCACCAAACCAAGGATACCAGAGATCCCCGTTTCCAATCGCTGGGCTGCTGATCAGATCCTAGAGCAATGAGCCCTGCAAAAACAGAGAGAAATAATGCTAAAAATAGCTTTTGTCCTCTGCAAAGGGGAGCTCAGCTCTAGCACAGCTGTTAACCTGCACGACTTCGGGATGGCCGACAGCAAGCAGCTGGGGCTCACTCTGCTGAGACGGTATAAATAGAAATCAGCTGCTTGTGGCTTTGACTGCAGGGTGAAACACACTTGTTAGTGCAGGAGATGGCTGCTAATCTTTTTAAAAAGTTGTAAAAATTATTTAGTGGTCTTCAGGGCTTGTGTGTTTCTGCTTGATGTTCAGTTTGTCAGTTGGGTTGGCTCTATCTGTGGTTCATTATGCCCCACCTCTCCTAAAAGACAGCGGTCTCCCATTATGAGGTTTGCCTAAGTATGATCTTTGTCCAAATGGGGAAATTTGGTCTGGAAAATGGAATGCAACGCATCTGGTCTATAGGGAACAAGTGACCATTAATGCATTTGACAAGGAGCTAAAAGAAACCTCCATAACCATCAGTCAGGGTGGTTTTGGGAAACCTTCCCATGGCTGTAGAGGTCAAGTGCCTTGCCTGGCTTTGAGATGGTAGGTGATACCTTTGGTTGCCGAAGCAAGGGGTGCTCTTCTCTGCTTCTCCTGCAGTTAAGTGTAGCCCCAAACGCAGTGTGCTGCTTTGCACTGTATCAAGTTCATGTGCAAATGGACAACCTAAATTCCTCTGGTTTTAGCACTGTGGAATCGGATAGAGAAACAGGGAGGAGAGGAGGAGCTGATCCGAGAGGAGCATGTGCTTAAACTGTGATAGTACAAATGGAGAACCACAGTGTTTTCACTTCATATACCACGGTCTGCTCAATTTTGCTTGTGTTGGAGTTAGTGACAACACTTGCATCGATTTGAATAGAGCGGGACGAGGTCACCGCGCGCCCCTGAGAAGTTTTAATTCTCACTTCCCCGTGAACCAAAAACACAAGCCCTGAAGCCTTTGAGGCTCAGTGGGGTCCTAAACCCGAAGGCTGAGGTGTGGGGCTGCAGCATCCCTGCCCAGGCTCTTGCTGCGGGGGACCGGTGGGTGGTTGGCGCAGAGGCCGCCATTGAGAGCTTCTCAATTAGACATCAGTCTTTAATTAGGCACCAGGAAAGCTGCAGGCAAGAGCTGCTATGTACCAGACCCCTTACATTCCCTGCTCCCTCATCTTCCTTTTTCTCCCTGACTTCGTGGCTGTCTTCTCCATCTCATCGTTACCTTCCTCTCGTTATCTTCCCTCCCCCTGTGTGGCGGTAGTGCAGATGCTGGCTGGGAACGGAGGCTGGTGGCGAGGGTGAGGGGAAGGGTGTGCTGCAGCTGGGCGGGGGGCGAATCCTCCGAGGGGAGGTGGGAGAGGGACAGGCTGAGATTTTTGGATGCCCTTCACGTGCTGCTCTAAAAAGATCAAACAATAAGGAAAAAGGCTGTTTGCACTCGGAAATAGTCCAATTTCTGCTTTTAAAAAAAGAGTCTACATTAGCAAAGTCTTTCAATTCCAGCTAACAAGGAAAGTGGCTGCAAAGATTGATGCTCCTGAACGTGTGCAGGCAGAGCAGCTTCGGGACTTAGGTGGCAGAAAGCTCGATACAATCAGGTTGTGTTGTGCCTCCTGAAAAATTTACCTTTGTAGAAATGCAATCAGGGAAATTTCAGGCTTGAGATAATGTTTGGAATAGGTGACCTGAAGACGGCATTGATACACAGAGGTTAGCCTGTTCCCCAGATGCCTTCACATTCCCTCAGTGGATGGGTTAGAAAGGAAAGCCATCAGGAAACCTTTGGTATTTTAGGAGACTTGCATGGCCTGTTAAAATCACTTATAATCAACTGTTAAGATGTAATACTAATATAACCATGGCAGCACGGTGGGTGCTTAAGTACGCTTGGTATAAATGCCTCCTCATATTTAGCTTGTGTTGATATGCTTGACCAAGAGTTAGGAAATAACTGAAAAAATTTATATATATATATATATAAAAAAATATATAGATAAAAATGTATTAAGTTCATGTTTCTAGGGACAGCTTTCTGAAAATAATCTTTTTTTCTCACCATTCTGCGCCCTCCTGTTAGGCCATGTTAAAAACGTATATGGGAGCAGACAAGCTGTGACGAATAAGGATGAGCCGCTATAGCAGAGCATGAGCTCGGCTGGGGTAAACCCAGCTCTGCTTGTAGCGGTTTCAGAGAGACCAGCCAGAAATCAGCCTAACAGAAGTGACAAGTCTCAGCTTCAGTGTACCCTGAAGGTCAGCAGTTCCCATTTTCAAATGGACTGAGTGGCCAAAAATGGTTGCTGGAAAAAATATATTGGTCTTTATCCAACATAGTAGAAAAGTATATGAATTTGAACAGGTATCTTTGATTTTGAAATGCTGTGGATGGTCCTGAAAGGAGACAGGCTCTTCACTTCCCCCCAAAGCAGGACTGGTCCCTGCTGCGGGTGTCAGCACGTTAAATAAAACCGTTTAATAAAGCCCTCACCCCCTCATTCAGCCCCTCTCTGGGGAGAGCAGCAGTTATTCTAACCGGTATTTTTAGTAGCTTGCAACTCTACGCACCCTCCAGATAGAAGTGCCCATCAATAATATGTTAGGATTTGAATGACTAAATTTAATGAGCAGCGGAGGAGGAAAATCCACGTGGGGACCTGTCACTTCGCTCTCCCTGGGGCAGCTCTGCGGACCGTGCTGTTTAACTGCAGCGGAGAAAACCTTTGTGGTTTGAATTAAACGCCGCACCACTCAAAAGATGCGATATTGCGTGCTCAGAGTCTCTCCTCACGTTTGCGGCATCCCCCTTGCAGGTGCTTTAATAACATTCACAACAAATGTCCTGCCCACGCAAGAAAGCACTAAAGCAGGCGGGGACAAGCTCTCCGAAGGATGATGCTGACTGGTAGCTCCCAGACTCCCAGAGCTGCAGACGTGGCCTATTAAACATTAGAGGGGTACTAGGAAGATACGGGGGGGTATAGGGCTGATGCTAATAATGCCCAGCTGCAGTTTCCAGAGTTTTAAAAGATTTTAGAGCAAAGATTATTGACAATGCTGAATGATGCAGTGGATGCATCTTCTCCTGACTACATGGGGTGCTGCTGGTGCTGCCTTGGGTGTATCAAAATCGGCTCCGGCTCTGGGAAACCTTCCCCCTGGCCCTGGGCATCTGTGAGTACCAGCAATAGCTTGGAATGATTTGCTTTGTGGAGGCTGTTTCCCTCCCAGCAGGTTGTGGAGACACTCTTATGTCATGGCACCAGGTTTTCATCAACAGCGGGAGATGGGGGGACGATGCCTGCTGCTGAGCCGAAGGACTGACGGGCAAAGAGCTGCTACGAGCAGCAGTGTCACCCTGAACACCAGGGTCCTGCCAACGCACCAGCCCTCCTCGCCTCTTGTCGGGCAAAGACAATTTCTTTAAAAACCCTTAATCAAATTATGTTCTTTAAAAAAAACGCGCCCAAATCTCCTCTGCTGGTGTTGTTATGTATTTATTTGCTTGAAGGGCATCTTTGGGCACCAGTGCCAAACCATCTTCTGCTTGCAAATGGGATGGATGCCGGTGGTGCTCTGGCTGCTGCCCCAGGGCTGGCGATGGAGCTGAGCAGCGCTGCGGCTGCTCTGCAAAGCCCTTGGGCTTCTCAGCCCCGAGAGCCATGCTCAGGGCCCTGCGGTCCCGCAGGTGCTCAGCAGCCAGCTTGCCAGGGAGACCTGGGCATCACGGTGGCACCTGTTCCCCTGCTCAGGGTTTGGGTCCCGAGGTGGCCTGCAGGTCTGATCAAAGCGAGGGGCAGGAAGGGGAGAGATGGCAGAACACCCCAGCCGATGCGCTGAGACCCTGGCCACCCTCCTGTCCCTCTCTGCTGGGTCTCTGCAGGAGCAGCCCTGGGAGAAGGGGCTGCTGAGAGGGAGCCCGGAGAGCCTCCAAATCCAGCCCAAATCCCCCCAGAGGCACCCGGGTCTCCCCACATTTGGCTCAAGGGGGTCTAAATATCAGGTCGTGCACTGGCGTGTGTATGATGCCCAGGGCATCTGACCCCCGCGCATGGCAATGCACAGTGAGCGTGTGTTATCCCACGGCTGCGTTAGCCGTTACCTCTGCCTGTGTTAAGCCGTATTTTCTGCCGTGGAGGTGCACGGAGCGTGTGGGGGCCTGTCTGACAGTATTTGCTGGCTGCACTGGTCTTCAGCATCTCTGCGGAAAAGCAAGCAAAAGCACCCATGACATGAGGCAGAATTTTGCCCTGGTGATTTTTCCACTTGCTTTGGAAAATAAACTGATGTGCTCTAGCAGGAAAGTGCTTATGGTATTTCTGGGGACTTCCAGCGGTGTCTGTCCATGGCCCCAGATTTCTCTGTCATCTCTGCTCTTTTGTAGGTAAAACCAGCCAAAAAAGAGTGAACAATCCCTCACAGTTGTTTTCACGTGCACTTTTGAAATAATATTTTTACAGCAAAGCAGTGTAGATCAAAATGCATTCAGGTTGGGAAGTGATACCATAAAAAAAATTTTAAGAAGTCAGCTCATCGACCCCTTAATGCTTAGGTACAAAGCAAAAATAAAGTAATTCTTAGGATAGCTTTTAAAATTGCCGAGAGCTGAAGCTGTCTCTCCACTGGCAGTTTCAAAACCTAGAGCTATACTTTTTTTAGACTACTTTGATAAATGGATGTTTTGTTAAAACCCCACTAGCTGAGCTGCTTTCTGACTCCTGCTTCCTAATTCTGATACCTGCGTGATGGGAGGATTTGTCCCCATCAGCTTTATACATGGCAACATCTGCTTTCAGCGCTTTCATTTGCCTTTCATAATACTCTCAAATTTTCAGTGCTGTGGCCTCATGTCCGCTTTTACCAGCTTTGCATGCACAAGGGATCTGGTTTGGCAAAAAATTCGGAAAATGCCGAATACTGTGTTTCTGTTGGAGCCAAGGTGCTCAAGATTTGTAGGGTTGGTACTCTCATCCTCATCGTCTTCAGGAGAAACCACATAGAAAAAATATGCTGCCTGCAACATTGGTCTGGGGCTCAAGGATCTGCTGTTAATTCTTGGGCAGATCTCCTGTGTTATGATGGACAAGTCCTTGGCTCTCCAGTGTCTGAGTTTCTGCATATGGAATCATAGAATCATAGAATCCTTTAGGTTGGAAAAGACCCTTAAGATCATCGAGTAACGTATATGAAGTGAGGATGCCAAAAGCTTCTCGTTCAGAGGCTTGAGGATAAGCTTACGTCTGGTCATGAGACGCTAGGAAATCACGGGCAGTAGAAGTACCAGCGACAGAAGGGAGCAAAGACAGAGTATGTGATTCATCCACGGGCTCCTCATTATTGATAATGCTCCGAGGAGTTAGAAAAAATGTGATTGCACTTCAGATGGAAACAGTCACTAATTATTCTTGATGGTTCATTTTTTCTCTAAAGGGCCGTGGATACAGCCTGTAACTGCCTATAACCCATTTTTAATATAAGGTAATTTCTGCTTAAATGATCTTGCAGATCTCAAGGATATGCTAACATTTACCATCATCTATTAGATCTACACAGGAATATTTCATTTCTTCTATAATAGCACAGCTGATGCTCATGAGAGGTTGCTTAATTACACCTACATTTTGGAAGATGAAAGATAAAAATAAATATTGGTACCAATCAAGATTTTACTTGCAGTCATGAGGAGCTGAGGGCAAAAATTCACCATCATTATATGGGTATGAAAAATCTCATCCAATATTGGCTTGTTCCTTCCTAATCGCTGATGGGTTTTACCTGATTTGCAGAGATTTCAGGAGTGAGTGTTTCTCTCCCTGTATAGTCCAGATGAATTGGTTTGATTTTGCGTTGCCAATCCAGTAGATGTGATGAGACACGGACTGTTGCAGCTCCTGGCACGGACACCTCTCTGGCTGGGAGTGCAGGAGAAGACTTCAGACCCTGCCTGACCAGGGTGGGAGTGGACTGGGGAGAGCCCAAAGCATGTAGATAGAGCAAAGTGACCCCTTCACGTTACCCCAGGGGAGTCCTCCTGGGTTTGATCCCTCCATTAATTTAATCACTTATTTTGTCATGTCATTAAGTTGCTGTAGCATGTTAGGCTAAACAGTTTTCCTTTCCTGGACATCAAGGTTAGTGGAAATCCCTCATTTGAAAGTTAGTTACTATCAAATTCTCACATATTTCCTACTGAAAAAGCAAAGACTTGGAGTCACTTGTCCCATACATTTTCCCCAGCAAGGGGTAGGGGTGGCCACCGGTCCATGGCTCAGCAAGGATGGAGGGTTTATCTCTGGTAGCAGACAGAAGATCTGAGGAACAGCACAGAACTTGTGTGCCGGAGGGACTGGCACACTTTTACTGGTCTATCAGTATCCAAGTGCCTCTAGCGCACGTGCCTGCCCTCGGTGTAACACCTGATAGGAGATCAAACCATACTGAAAGCAAAGAGGTGCAATGAGATGGCTGCTCTTACCAAAGCAACCCAAGCACATCAGTTACAGATGCATTAGATCCACTCCATAGGGTATTTTGTTATTCTTTTCTCTAGTTTACCAGGAGCATAAGAAAGTCAGAATAATTTCCTTGGCCAAGAGAGCCGTACATGTAGTATTTTGCCAACTGATTGACATTTAGGTGGTGATGGACATATGGACATAAAACTTTGCACAACACGCATCCGCCTGCAGTACCTGCAGCTATCGGGGGGAGGGAAGGGGGCTGCCTCTCCTATTTCTGCAAACAGGCCCAAAGAGAAAGTATCCCCAATCATTTGCCATTGCTCCAGGGCTGAATCATTCAGGAAGCCATCTCTCTTGGTGCCAACACGATGCGGTGTGTTAGAGGCAATCAGAAGTTTTCATGCGAAAGATTGCATAGGAAATAAGATTTCCCTGCAAGCACATCTCTCCCAGGGCAGGCAAATGTGCTGCTTCAGGTTCTGCTCGCTTAGTTTACAATTAAAACAGAATAACGCTATGAAGGAAAGCAGTTTGTAACTCTGGGGAGGTGAGACTTGTGGCCAACTCTTCTCAATTTTGATGGCACCTAGCATCTTTTTTATAGGGTCTCTCTCACACGTTCACTGGCCATTTGGGGATGCAGCAGATGATGGCTCTCCTGGAAAGGGACCTTATGTCTGTGCAAGATCTCATGGGATGCAGGATGACCGGCAGCCTCCAAGTCAATGCAGTGGTATAGCTGTGATTATAGACACTCAAATGTAAAGAAATTTCAAAATAAAGGGTTTCATCACAGCATTAAAAACTTCCCACATGAACCGTTTTGAATGACTGGAGGGTGACAATCTAAATATAAATCTAACTTTTTTAAAAAAACTGATTTCAGGCACATATGTACAGCTTTGGCTGACTTTCAAGAGGAGTCTGTGGGAACATCTGACAGCAAAATTAAGTTATATGTTTTTTGTGGGAGTTCGTTTCCTCCAAAAACTGTAAACGCCTTGTTTCCCTGGCACTCAGATTTTTAAACCTGTAATCCTAACAGGATATGAACTGGTTTTAATTACCCCCAGTGACGGTATTTCGTCCTTTGAAGGAATCGCTTAGGGAGCGGAGGGGAACAGGGAGGTTTAGTGCAAACACGAGGGTGTGATTTATTTTTAGATCCGGTGTGGTGATCAGCTCAGCGGAGGAGGTTTTGTCACCAATTTCAGCAGGTCACAAGTTCACACATCGCTTTTGAATTAGTTTGGGAGAATAAAGCAGTGGGAAGGAAATGGGAGACCTGGAAGCAGGCAGAGGAATAAATGGGGTAAGAGACCAATTAAACTGGATAAAAGTAGAGACAAACAGGGAGCATGGTGAGGGCTTTAATGAATTCTACAGCACATTTCACGGGTATTTCAGGTGAAACCTTTTTTGGCTCACTCATTTAAATAACATCATTTCTACCAAAATAACTGGTTACATGACTAGGGTGAGCCGGATTTTAACCTTTATGTAATCTTCCTGTATAAATATAATAATTGCACAAAATGCACTTTCCAGGTAGGGTACAGACTTGCGAAGGAGGTGACGGCGTGTTTCTCGGTGTGTGATCAGATGCCCACCGAAGGTGGAGGGAGGATGAAACTCAGACCCAGGAAAACGCAACAGCAGTCATCTTAATCCAGTGAAGTTTGCAGCTCAGTGGCTGGAGCCACTGAAAAAAGTCATTAAACCCCAAATCATGTTGCACAAGGTCTAATGAATCATCTGCAACTGCCTCATCATGGACGTATCAGCCCCCATGCAGGGTTTTATCCAGCATGCTCGCTTCTCTCGAAGTTAAGGCCACGTCTTCTGCCGTGTCCGAGTGAGGTGGGAGCAGGATGGGGGTGCCTGTTGTGGGGGATGCTGGAGAGGAGGGAAGCCAGCGTGGCACAGAGGTGCCATGCCACCGGACAGCCTGAACGCCGAGCCAGTACTGATACGCGTATGGGATAAAATCCCAGCGACGCATTTGGGAGCTTGAGGCGGCCCCATCATCCCTGTAATGTAAATGCCTTGTGGTGTAGCATAATGGAAATGTAAATATAAATGCAGCCCTTATGTGAGGGCTGGATCCTGCTGCAATAAATTGGATTAAGGGCTGTTCTTACACTCCTGCCTCTAGAAAGGGTTTTGGGGGGCTGGAGGCAGATGCATGCCCCAGCTGGGTACCGGGATGTCCGCTCCCAGAGAGGTCACAGAGGGTCTGAGCGAGCCAGCCCCCGCTTACCAGAGGGCAGCACGGATGAACTTTCCACCAGCAGCAGAAACAAGGGAAGTCGGCTCCCAGCAAGCCGGTTGTCTTCTCCCACCTCCCGATACGCACCAAGGACGGATGCTTTCACTGTGGCCTTTCGCCTACGCCAGGATGAGCCACTTGAGAGATCTCGGGAGCAGTTGTGGGAGCTGCCGGTGTTGCCCTTCCAGGTGAGTTTTCTCTTCCCCTCATTTGCTTTGCTGCCTTCTTGGAGAGCAGAGCTCAGTACCTTTTTTTTCCCATTAGGAAATAAGCTGAGGTAGCTGATGCTTCTCCAGGAAGGAATACATTTGCAAACCAGGAAGGTACCAGAACAGTAACATCAAAATGGAATGGTGTAGAAAGTGTAATTGTTATTTAAAAAAAAAAAGATATTTTCTGTAAATATCAATATCTATCAGATTAGTAGGGTTTTCCCCCCATACTCTGCGATAGAGAACTTTAGGGTTGGAATTCTGAAGAAATTCAAATATTCTGAAAATCTTAACTTCTTTGAAGCATGGGAGACCCCGAATAAATCCCAGGGGAATTGGTGCTCCCAACATCAGCATCTCTGAGGGCACTTAGCATCAGTGGAATCAGTGCTAAACAGCCAACAGCTTCCCTCTCCCCTTCGCTGCCTGGCCCAGCAAAACTTTTGGAGGCTGCAACTCTGCAGCCCTTCCCCTTTCTGCTGGGAAAATAATTTGTGTGCGTTTTGGCAAGCAGGGGCTGTCAAACCAGCCCTCGCAGGTTGTGTTTCTGGCTGGGACACTGCAGCAGCGGGTACCATCCAGAGCATGCGCCCAGCACCACCTCTCGCTGGGGCTTGTTTTAATTAGCTAAGGAGATGGGGACAGCAATATGGGTTTTGGCTGGATTTATAAACCAGAAAGCTTTGCACTTTGGGTCCACGTTATCCAGCAAGATTAGCAAGCCTCCATGTTTGGTGCAGTGACATTTCTCTGTTTGCAGTGTGATTGATTTTTTAAGACCTTTCTAGTCAATACCAAAATTTCCAGGATTTATCTTAATACCTTCGACAGATGGATCCTATTGATTTCAATGGAAGTTGGGGAGAGGCGATATACAGGGAGTTCCTTATAACTGTTTACAGAGCAAACAGTTTCCATCTGCTCTCTATTTTACTGTAAAGCAAAGGATCGGTCAGCTGCAATCTTTAACAGCTAACCATCACGTACATGAGAAGCATGTTACACTCGTTACTATCCTCCCCGGCTCTGCCTGACCATACGCGGTTTAGTCAGCACCTGGGGGGCTGTGGGGTCTCCCCTTACGGCTCTGTGGTCTCCAAGCCACACGTTTCAGAGAGGATCTCTTGGCCGGGAGGTACTTCTGCCTTGCCTCCTGCTCCCCATGCTCAGAGAAGAAGAGTACTTGCATACACATCCCAAGCAACGTTTTTTCTCCTGTTTATTTCAAAAGTCTTTGTAATAGCTTAATTGCAACAATCCAAACAACACCCGGAATTTTACATCCTCCCAGATGTACAGAATTCATAGTCGGTCATGTATCACAGCATTAAAAACACACAGGAATGTTCCCCGAACACCATCAGCGGGTTCTTCCATGGTCTCATTAACTCCCAGCTCTACGCATCCTTCGCCAACACCTCTGCACCGCTTTGCAGGGCGGCTGCGCATCAGCCGTCTCTGCCTCCTGGGTCCATAACCATGCTTCTGTGAATGAAGGGGTGCCAAGCCCAAAATACCCATTTTTGTTTGCAAATTGTATATAACGTACCAGTAGAAATGTGATCTGTATTTAATTGGCTTAGTATATGGCTTTTAGTCCTCTTCATTCAAGATCTTATAGTGGAAAAATCCTGAGCTGACATCAAAAATGGGACCGTTTCGTTAAAAGCACTCACAATTATGGTATGTGTTGGAGGCAGAGTTCCTGTCAACCCAGAATTAAATCATTTTAAAAAATGCCACTTGTTTAAATAGATTTCAATCTTGAAATTTATTCCAGTTTAATGTTTTGCTAGGAAGCAACATCTGAAAGAGAGTACAAATCTGTGCTTTCTAATCAATGATTTACAGGAATTTACGCTGCTTCATTTCACCTCTTGACTCGGTAAACACAACTGAAATTGTGCTGGAAAAATACATGCAGCTCCTTTTGACGTCTAGCAGGCATTTAAAAGTCATTACGTCTACTTAATTAGGCTATTAACCACCTGCAATTCAACTAAGTTACTCCGAATTCAGGCAAGAGCAGCATTTGCTTCCTAGAACCTACCGGCTCTTTCGCCTTATTTAGGTAATTTCTGTATCATTCAACTCTTTGGGAGGATGTCGGGTGATGCCAGGCACCGGGACCTGCCGCGACTGTTTCTGGCCAGTGAAATGTCATTTTTTCTGACCAATGCTCAGCTGAAACTCCTCTCGGGTCTTACAATAGTCCCTGGCTAACACCCATATTCACCGGTGGCAGTAAAAAGCTTGTGTAATTTCTGTACCGATGATGAGAAATGACCCTAACAGTGTAGAAACAGCTGCAGAAACTTGTTCAGAAAATGCCATTTTTGGTGCTGCAGCAGTTTGCAGGGCAATGTCCAGCACCCCAAACATCCAGCTGATGCTCTCCTGAACCCAAACTTCTCCGCTGCCGGGGAAGCAGCTGGCTGCTACGGGCAGAGGCAGCTCTGCTCACAGCTTTTGTATGCGAGCTCATTACTGTCTCGTTTAGGATTATTTTGCTTTTCTGATATGCTGATATTGGGTGGGGTTTTTGCTTTTTTGGGTTTTTTTTTTTCTCTTTTTTTTTTGAAAAACCATGACCACTTGAAGGTCAGCTGTCAAATAGATTGAATGATCAGCGCAGGAAAAATGAAAATCATGACATCTTGTGTGTAGGCTGTGAATAATGGGCAACATCCTTTTGATCATTAAAATAGAAAATGCTCTCTATATTTTCTGATGTTTTTAGCCCATTAAGAAGGCAGGGATATGACCGCATTGCTGATGATTTGCACTGCTTTCCTGGCAGTACATTTGCTGGCTGCAGACCAGGGGCTGGCGGTGGGATGGATCCCACGCCGGGGGAGGCTTGACCGGAGGAGGCAGCTGCAGGTTGCCGTGACATGCAGCTCCTCTCCAAAAACCACAAACACCCCGAGGCAGGTCCATTTTCTGCTGGGGACTGGACCAATATTCATGGTTTCTGGACCATGGGCATGCTTAAATTTGGGGGTGGAGGCAACTCCATCCCTGAGTGCTATTCAGACCAAGGCATGTCCTCAAATACATCTTGCTTTCATACAGATGAAGAAAATGCAAGCCTTGATAGCCTATCCCAGTGCTATCAGAAACCGAGGCTTTCCCTCGAGATGCTCCCATTGAGCATTAGAAATGAACGCTACGGTAATTTCGTGCCACGTGCCTGAGCTTTGGGACCCAATTGTATATTTTAGCACCTTACTTTCTGTTCAGAGCACCACTTTTGTTGCTTCACTGTACTTGCAGGATGGTAAGACAATTTTTCCCTTTTTTACTGCTAAAGATCTCTTAGCACATATAACCAGACTTGGTAATGGATTCATCTTGTAGTATTTATATATGCTGTCATCATATAGAAAGCCTAAACAAATCTCTCTATCCGTTTTACAAGGAAAGTAGGATCACAGCGTTACTGCTTTGCCGGTGCAGAGGCTGAATGTAAAATGAGTCGATAACTGCACCTGGGTCCCAAACGCTCCGCTTTTGGGAACTAACCAGGGTTCAAACAGTCTAGCGCTGGCTACAGCACTTTGCTGTGCTTCTCAAGAGTGGCTCAATATAATGTCAATCTTTTTTTTCTTTTTCTTTTTCTTTTGCCTTCCTCTATTTTTTTATATCTTGACCATTCAAACAGCACAGTTTCTAGCCCCGATTCAAGGGCGGGGGCAGGCGCGTACGCCGCCTAAAGACAAGGACCGTCCTTAGGAGCCGCAGCGGGCTGGGGCGATGGCGAACCGTGTCCTGAGGCACAGCGAAGGGCACTGCCCCTTATCACCCAGCCCAGCTGCTTTGACAACCCCGGCGTAAACTCCCCGCAACCGAACCAACCTACAAAAGAACATCTTTGTGCATCAAGAGCCAGTACATTATCCTTGACGCTGAGGCTGTGTACCGGTGGTCTTTTGGATAAAAGCGGTCAGTAGGGAGTGGAGCTCTATTATTTATGTTTCTTTGCCTGAATTAGAATCACATTACTATGCCCTTAGATTGCAATGGCCAAACAAGTAAAAATATTCAAGTTTTGAAGATTTGTACATATAATTTGTACATATAATCTAGTAGTCTCAGCTTTAATCCCTTTAGAAGCTCTATTCACAGGAGTGAATGTACAGGGTAGGGAGTTTTCCAAATGGGATTTACATCCTTCCGGCTTTCTTTTAAAAAGTTTAAACAACTTTTAGATAAAACGGGCAAATAAAATAGGAAGGACTTGTTACATAAAACTGTATCTTTAGCATCTTTCACTGAGTTCATGTCAAGGATTTCTGTTGGTAGGAAAAATATTCACTCCGCTCATTCCAACCATGACAAGTAATTTATACTCATAATTTAGATTTTACAAAAAAAATTTTACAATAAAAATATTCAGAAAAGTGTCTAATTTTGGTGTGTCTGGGAACATTTGCTGGTTAATTTGCTGCTGTTAATATTTCAGCTGTTTGCAATCAATGCAAATGGGAAAGTGATACGAACCAGAAACCAGCACAGAACTGGTCATTCCTTTTGTAATTCACACTTAGTGAAATACAGAAGTAAGCAAACACCAAAGCCAGTGGAATTAACTGCAGAAGTAAAATTCTTGATGTTTGTAATAGGACATAATAATGCCAACTCCATTAAAGATATCTACCAAGCTGTGCCCCTTCAAAAAGAAACAAAAATTAAATGGGAATACGTTTGAGCAGATATATTATCACCGAAGTCTTTTTAAGTTGGCTTGAAATTTGGAACTAATATTTTTGCCGAGAGTATACAACAAGGTAGTATTCTAGTGAGCTAAAAATGTGTGTGTCTGTATATGTGAAGGGATGGCATTTTTTATTTTTGTAAATAAACAATGTCTACACAAACACACACACACAAAAAAAAACCCCAAAACATTTTTCAGATGTTGTGCTTTCGGATACTGAGGTTTCACATAAAATTGGAACTGAATTCTTGCACTGTCTGTACAGCCCATCGATGTTCTATAAGCAAATATTTTTGGACATATTTTCCACTTGCAGGGAATGAAACTGATTCACTGATACAAAAATTAGGAAATGATAGCCACTGAGAAAACACCTGGTGTTTGAATTGCACATTGTCAGAAATATCAGTAATTTTCTCCAAGTTGTTTATTGTATATTCTTATAAAAGCATTAATTTTGCATTGACTCACTGGCTTTAAAAAGTAATCTTACAGTCTGTGAAGTACAAAGGGATTATGGGGACATCTTTGTATCTCTTAGACGGTCTGATAAAGCATCACCTGCCTGAAAACACTTGGGACGATGATGTTACACAATTTCAAATCCACCTACATCCTCGCGTCCGGTGCCTCCTCGTGCCGAGTCCAGGCTTGGGAGCTGGCTGGCACGCACCTGGGCATGACGTGGCCCAGGGGCTGAGGGGACCGGAGGCGTGGGCACCTGCACCTACGATACAGCCACCACTATAAGGGATCAGCATGGCTGCTTTTCCAGTAGTAGGCTGGGTGATCGTCTTCCCAAAATCAGCCCTTGACAGTGTTCACCTCCTGAATGAAGTGCAGATGGTGAGTGTAGGCGTGCGGTCCCTCTCTCTTCCCTCCGCGTCTCACAAAACACTTCTCCCCATGTTCCAGACGAGGTAGCTGAGCCTGTGATGCACCCGGAGCTACCTGGGGCTGTGACGGTGTCTCACCGTCTTGTGACGGGGCATAACGCACGTGCGTACGGAGAGCAAAGCAAGTCTTTGGTTTTCTGCTGGATTTGTTGGAAAATACGTCTGAGCCTCTCCCTTTCCCCACACTTTTCATTCCTCGATAACAGTACACTTGCTGTACCTTGAGAAAAGCTTGTATTTTTTTTCTTATGCTAAATTGCCAGACTAGTGTATAAACTGTACCCAGATTTACTGTCTCTCTCCTTTCCCGAGGAAGGACTAAACACAACAGACAGGAAGGCTGCAGGTTTGCAGCCCTACTTCAAAGCAAAACTACACCATTTCTGTTCCCGAGAGCTGAAAGTTTGAATTTGATCCTAGACCTCTTTCTGGCTCTGCAATATTTAGGGCAATTGCATCGTTCTTTTTTTCGTGGTTTAAAGGTATATTCTAATTAAAGGGCGAATGTTATCCATTTAATAAACGAAGAGAGTAAGAAAAAAAGGCATGCATCTTTATTGGTAGCTGCATTTGGACTGTGGCTATGTAAACCGAAGTACTCCTTCCTCTGTGCCATTGCTACACAACATATTTATAATGCACAATGAACCGCTTACCGTGCATATGTTAATATGCATATTCTGCGAGTCAAATATCAGTGGAATTGGCCATACCTTCATGCATTTTCCACAGACAAGGTAATTAGATGACCTTTAAAGGTCCCTTCCAACCCAAACTATTCTATGATTTTATGATAACGCTTCTGTTTTCCTAGCACGAGTATTCACGAAAGCACAATATGAGCTCAAATATGGAAGTCTTCACAAAAAAGAAATTGCATATTGGTTGTACAATGTGCAATGCACACTTCATCCGTTATTTTGTGTGAGTCAAGTATTAATATGCCCTAATTGAGTTTATTATGTAACATAACATTTATTGTCTTATTTAAATATAACAGTGAAAATGTGTGTTGGTTTGGAAAGGCACATTAGTAATCCAATTAGAGCAGAAGCCATATCCATAGATGTGCTAGCAATCAGCAAAGTATGATTTTGTTTAGATTAGCTCTGAACATTCATTGTAATAATTAGTCACTGAATATTTTTCAAGTTAAAGGTTAGAAAAACACAAAAAAGTGAAAACAGTCTCATTGCTACAGCTGATCTCCATATAATTATAAATTCATCCCACACAGGCAATCAGGCTTATACCAAGCCTGCATGCCTGGCTATATGGCCTCCACTGCTGCTCAAGTCCTCCTTTCAGTAGCAAGTCAAGACATGGCTGAAATACAGGTAAATGGTTGTAGTATACCTGAATTTTCACCCACAGAAGCTGGGGAGGAGAAAAGATCAAGGGCCAGGGCTGAAGCCGTGCTGGGACACCTGCGCTACACCGAGAGGCAGCATCGCAGTGCATCTCTGGGCAACCCAAGCATGGCATGGGGTGGTCACCAAGAGCTTTAACACGATTCTTATACCTCTCTTGTCTTCCACCAGGTATTTTTGTTGCAATTAGAGCTGGCAATTGGGTTATCAAATAGCAAGTACATGTCAAAGAGGCACAAATATCCTTTATAACAGACCTTCTTTCCATTTTTAGTTGTGCCTACTGCTGCAAAGCCCCAGCCACTGCCTAAAGTACCTTTGCACGTCTTGCTAGCAGTAACGGAGTTACTTGTGCAATGCTGCTTCCGCAGGGAGACAGGCAAACTACAGCCTCGTCCTTCAGAAACTTCCATCTCTGACCGAGGTCAATGAGATTCCTTCTCTGAACATTTATATCGTCTGAAGGACATCCTTTGCATTGCAAGGATCTGAATTTTTTGGACAAAATGAGAAGTGTGTTTGCAGATGGGAAGAAACCAAAGAGAATTGGATGACATCTCAGTGTGACTCCAAACTTTGTCTGAGACACACAGGGGAAAGACAAACCCTAAGAAGTAAAGGTAGTGACTTGTCGAACACTACAGGTTTCACAGGAAACTGTTCCTTGTAACCATTCTGCCCTGAGCTCCAGGGGAAAGAGAAGACATCGCTTGAATTTGGTCATTGTCCCTTATTAATTTTCACTTAAATTTTAATTCTCATTTGCAAGGTATTAGCACGCAGGCCAGGTGAACATGGTATCTCCTCCCTTCGTGCTGGAGGTCTGAGCAACTCATGCCTGTGCAATCATTGCTCTCACTGGGGACTGTCTCACAGAGAAGTCCTAAGTCCTGTAGCTTTCTGCTGCTCCCGAATGCTCTTCTCAGGCCCAGACAGCAAAAGACCAATTTGGGGCATGGGGTCTGAGCTCCCCTCTGTGCTGCCTGTGCAGCTGCTCAGACAACTGGGATGTCTGGGTCTGCATCAGCTAGGAGTCACTGCTGCCATTTTGCAGGGTGGTGCAAAGGGGGTTGTATCAGGGGGATGAACTTTTAAATCCTAAGTTAATTGCATTCTTTCAAGGCTGTCCAAAAATAAAACCTGGAAAAAAAAAACATTTCAAGAATGTAATACAACCCCCAAGTTACCTGAAAAGAAAGTGCAATCTACTGCAGTGTGCTTTCACTGTCCCACTCTGTTCCTTCTGTTTCCTTCTGATTTCTTGTGCTTCAGCCTGTGTCCGGGTATTGCAGGTATCTGCTTTGTCTGTGAAAATGAAATACCAGGAGGAATTGCACTTGGTGCAACTGGTTCGTGTTTAAGGTTTAATTCACAAAAGGAGCAGGCGGCCCTGGGGAATCCTGAGTTGGATCGTGCACAACAAAAGAGAGGAGTTAGGTGCCCAAGTCTGGCAAGTTTAAAGAAAAGTTGTCATAAAAAGAAGCTAAAGAAAGAGCAGGAAGGACTAGGAAAGACCGATCGCTAATCTCCTATGTCCTCTTGGCTCATGTACTCATGCATACGGGTGATGGGTGCCCAGGTGGTGCTAGCAGGCAGAAGAATAGAGATTTGGAGCTTGGTTTTCATGCATCCTTGAAAAATACTTTGGCTACTGAGTATGAAGGAACTCTAAGGCCAACCCTTGTGAGACCCAATTCAGTAATCGTGCTCTGAACCCTCTCATAAACTGGCCTGAGTGAGCCAGATGGGGTTGGGGATTTTTACGGGGCTTAGATACGAGCTGGGGGTCCCTGTGGTCGAGTTGTGTCAGCTTCTGGACATATGTGCACTGCAAGAAATAGGGGCACTGGTAGAAAATTGGGCATACATTTTATATGCCTCTGAGGCTAAGGAGAAGCAGAATGGAGTTTATCAAGGATCTTGCGAGTAAAGAAACATTAGACCTAAGTGCATAGAGTAGCAATCAGATGCCCAAATCTCTTGGGGAACCCAGCTCTGGGAGCCAATCCAACTTCCCCTGAAGTCAATAGGAACTGCAAAGGGTCCTGCAATGGCATCACTGCGATCAATGGTACCAAAAAGACTCAGAAACATTTACATCATATTACAACAGACTGTGCGTCTGCCTTCGGCTGGACTCGGAAAAAGTACAGAAACGGCAGAGGAGGTATGTACAATTTCCTATGACTTCACTGTGTTTTCCAGGCAGGAATAGGTAGTTTGAAAACAATTTAAAAACATTTTAACAGGTCCCTAATCATAGTTATAATATTTATCCTTTAAAAAAAACCACTTACTGAAAAAATAAAACCCCTTAATTTGCAGATTTGTTATCATAAAAATATAGTTCTTGAGCTCACAGAATGTTAATGCATTTGAACATGTTTTTATAAGTAAAATGATAAACCTAAGTAATTCTGCTGTGGCTTGGGATCCTATCTATTCAAAGACTTAAGACCTTTGGGACAGAGCCCATCTGCCTCAATTTATGCAGCACTTCACACAGCGCGGTCCGTCCTAATGAGTAATAGTCCCTGTGATGGCAAATGTACCAAGATACAACCCTATGAGAGGTCTAGCTGCAAAAAGAGAGCAGTGCCCCGTACACACTCTTAATAAACAAACACATAAATCATCATAGTTAAAGAGATTTATCCATGGGGTAATCCCGAGGGAAAAGAACAAATTTTTATTCTTTTGGTTTCCTGCCTCTGCTGTTTCCAGAAATGGTCCCTGCAGCTCTGGCAGTCACCTTCCTGAACTGGGTCTTTGCAGTCGGTCTTTGAGTCTTTCCTAGACCACGACCTGCCCCTACACATCCTACTTAAATTTATCCTTCAGTGGGCTTCAGATTAGGATCACCAAACACTTTGACCTCTGCCTGCTTCTTCAAAGGACCACTCAAACGTAGCATCTGACATGGAGTGCACAGACAGACAGGCACATGGACACATGGACCCCTTAGGGGGTCTCTCTGCCACCCCAGAAGCTCCTGCCAGATTAATGCCTCTTGAATGTGGTCTCTGCCATACCACGTACTCTGAAGTATGAGTCCGTATCAGGCAGATACAGAACACAAACATCATTGAGTGTTTCTGGCCAAATGCATCTTGATAAAAGCTGTGACTACGTTTATGATACAGATCCACGTGTGATGGTTTCTCTGCTGCTCTGGTTCCTTCTCCTTCAGGTAAAAGATACAATCACTGCCATACTTCAGCTGGCAGGCTCAAGTGTGCAAAACTTCAAATTAAAAATTAGTTTTCTGAGGTTAAATTCCAAAATGTTTTGCACTACTACAAATTTAAAGGAAAGCAAACCGATGGATACCCCAAACCCATGCAAAACAAAGTAAAGTAAATAAACAATAGAGTAAAATATCTATATGAAACTTCATGGAAATATTTTCAAGCATTTCTAATATTCCTAGTTTGTTTTCATCAGCTTTTTCAATTTATTCAGCAATCAACCTAGTACTCATGATCTTGCCTGTAATTACCCAAATTGTTTTCAAGAGCGGACCATTGTGGCTTCTCAGACTTCAAGCCTAAGTTGTATTTCTTGCTGGAATCAGCGAAAGTCTTTTTATTACCTTCACAGCGTTAAAGGAGTGGCATAGTATAGAGAATTTAGAGAAATGATCCAGAGCTTTGCACGTATTTCTGAAAGAGATTTGCAGTAATTCCTATGCACCCATTTGTCACGCTAAACCAGACACTTAGACCAGGTTTGCTTGAAGATGCTCCTGGTTCTTCAGTGGTTTGGGCTAGCACAGGTTAAATATGACTTAAGACAGTAGGAACAGCCTTAGGCCAATTTGTGACTTAGTACCAACGTTTTGGGGGAAGCCAGCTTCTGGGGGAGCTCCAAAGCAATGCTCTTCTGTATAACCTTCACAATCAGATTTGTGGGAAACAAGTACAGGATTGGGGCCCCCCAAAAACTGCAAAGAAATCATTTGCATGAATCTCTGCACCAATATTGCAGAGGTAGAAGATGCAAATTTAGGACAACAGAGAGCCTACATTCATTTCAGCTGCTTATTTTCATGTAAAAGTAATAAAATAAGCATTTCAGAGGTGATGCAAACATTTGACATCAGAGGTGCGTACTGGCTTCTCTTGCATTAAATGAAGGCAGTACCGAAGTTGACAATTGACTGTTTTCAGTAATTCAGCAGGTAGGAATAGTTTTGCACATTTTGACACGGTTCTTGATAATCCCCTGACTTTTAAGAGTTAGGTAGCAGGCAGTGTTTCAGACAAGACTGGCTAAAAACCAACATTTACAGTCAGGGGAATTCAGCCCACTTGATCCTCTACCACTGAAGTCAGCAGGATTATTCAAGTGAAGCACAGTCACCCTAAAGCTGCTGTAACTGCAGTCACCTACGTGTATGTTATATACAGGCCTGCTATGGGGATTTGCTGAAGAGCATCGAGTACAAAGTTAAGGGCCAGATCCAGACTTCAACAAATGGTGAGATACTGCTTTAGCCAAACCTTATCAACCCCAAGTTTGAATCTGGAGCTGATCTTGCCAAATGTTTTTTGCATTTAAACCCAGGGTTTGGGTTCAGGCTATGTTCTGAAAAAGAACACGTTGGTTTTGACACTATCATAATCACGTACACCATTCTTCTATAATTGCATCAGATTCTGCATCAAAGACATCCAAGTCTCTTCCAAAAAAACCCTTTGGGAAAAATTATAACATTACGGTAAAGATGTTCCTGCATATTAGAGAAGACTTATAAAATCCCCAGAAACTAAGATGCTGAATGCCCAATGAATACCAAGGCTCTCTCTCCATTTAAAACTTTCCAGTAGTTTACAGTGATAATTCCACCCTAATCACCATTTTTTATTTTTATTAAAGAAACAAAAGGAATTTCAAAAACTCTACCTAGAATCACTTGTTTCTGCCAAGCGGTTGTTCATGATGGCTAGAGCACCCACCCCTGCGGAGAAACCGTTTTGTCTCGTATTGATACAAACGTTCCTCGGGTAGCCGTTGGCTGTCTCGGACAACTGCTTTTGCAAAATGGCCAGGGAGACTTTATTCGATGCCGTGAGCTCCCTCATGGAGATCATCTCTCCAGAGAGCCTCCTCCCCTCGGTGTCGCTGTCGTACTGTCCATCAGCGTCCATTGAGATGTTATGTCGACGTAGGCGGGCTCCTGGGGTGATGGCGTTGCGACGTCCAAGGCGGGCACTTGATTTATGGCACTTTGGGCAACATCTGCATTCGAATTTTTTCAATACCCAGTTCAAAACTTGCTTGATTACAATTGAGATGACATTAAAAAGAGAGTATATGCAACATACCCCCATTAATATAAATATGAAGTTTCCGAATCTGTATAATCCCTGATTTTGGTACGCAGCGTTTTGGCTGCTTACCAAATCTCCAAAGCCAATGGTGCTGAAGGTGACAAAGCAATAGTACAAGGAGTCAACGTAGTTCCATCCTTCCACCGCTGTGTACATTGCGGAGGCGCAGCAGGAAAGGGTGATAGCAAAAATTCCTAGAATCAGCATCACGTGGTAAACGGACGGCTTCCAGCCCACGAGGCTGCCCGCCCCCGACATAACTGGCCCCCTTCGGAAGTTGGGAGGTAGGAGACCACTTCTTCGCAGCTGTCTCTCATGGCACGCCTTCATGATAAATGCCAGGAGAGAGATAATGCGCTCCAAGAAGAGGTTGAAGAAAAGAATAGTCCCGGCACACCCAAAAAGGCCATAAACGATGAGGAATACTTTTCCAGCCACGGTTGCCGGTGTGGTCATCCCGAAACCTAAGGTGTGGAGATAAACGAGTAACATTAATGACATGGTTTTTCATGTGTAAGCTCAGGATGTACGTAACTAGGCAAAGGTCCCATCTCACTGGACAAAAGATGGAGTGCTACCTCTAAGTCAGCTTAGGCCAGCAGGAAACCGAGTTTTGTACAGAATGAAGGCGGCACCAGAAAGCTCAACGAGATGACCAAAACTCAAGAGAGAGCAGAACATCCTCGCAGAGATGAAAGATGACATTAACGGAGAAACACCACTCTGTAAATGCGGGTGGAAGCATTCCTGAGCCCAAACCACCTCGAGATGAGAGGAGGTGAAGAGGCCATTTCCCTGCTCCCACGCGCGTGGCCTGATGGAAAGTTTAAGCTCTCTACTGACAAGCTGTAACCCAGCATAACGCTATTGTTATCGAGGGCTGATAATACCACTCCCGCTGAGAAGATGGAAGGTTTCAGGTTGTGTAACAGAACACCACCCGAAGATCAAATATTGTTTTAAAAATAACAGCACTTTAAAGTCTTAACCAAATCCCAACTGCGACTAGCCCACCTGATATAATCACAGAAGGAAGGAAAAGCCATGGCCCTGTTTTAAGTCCCTGGCGAGATACCCCCCCTGCAGAGCCGCCCGGCAGACTGGGAGCACTAGGATCTTGCAGACTGGTAATTACAGCAGGGAAAAACACTGCCGAACAGTTACATAGAAAAATCGGAGTATACAAACTCTGGAAAGATCCGGCAGCAATATTAATTCACCTCTTCTTTACAAGAATTGTCTTTTGACATTATTCATACACATAATTTTATATATAAGCAGTAATGCCTTGCAGCTATAGACGCTTAAATAGCAGCAAAAGTGATCTTGAATTTGCATGCATATAAATACAGTAAGTTTGCTCCACATTATTTGCTGATACCAGTTATTTTATGAAGAAGAATTACATATATTTCACATACTATCTCAGGAAGATTCTTCCGAAACTCAGTTCTGTAGGTATTGCCCTTGTTCTGCCATTCTTCCCTGTAAAAATGCTCGGTGGTTCAGTCAAAAAGCGTACTGATGGGATTGAGGTCACTGCTCATGTCCCATGAATAATTAACCACATCTAATCTAAATTTATGGTTTGCGAAAAATCTGCATGCTGAAATTTCTTTACCTTATTGTTCCACGAAAATGCTGAGCAAGTAACATACTCAGGGAAGTATATAACAACATCAGACCACATCAGTGAAAGTTTGCAAAGAAAAAGGGGCTACTTTTAGGATAGAGCATAATGAAATCATTAAATCCCATTTATTATAGTAACACACCTTTAAACAGCAACAGGAAAATATTCCCTATGTATAATGAATTGAGATTGCTGCTTGAAATCTATTGATTTATTTTTGTAATGGCTGTATTGTTCTGGGTAATTTATTTGTGCTACCTTTGTACTTCATTGATACAGAATTTCTCATCTGTGGATAAAAGAGTGTAAATGCTCATGACAAGTAAACTTGGAAATATCTTTTCAATGACATGTAGGTGCACGAGGAAAGAGGTGGTCCTACTTTCACAACAGATTTGGAATGCTTGGGAACAGCTGTGTGACAGCAATTCCGACTGTACTGCATCATCAGCATCTTCACAGTAAAAACAGTCTTTTCTGTAAAAGACAGTGAAAAACTGCACAGTATTACCAGAAAATGAAAAATTATCAAAGGGGCCATCATTCTGGACCCACAATCTCTCCATTTTGTCGTGCTAGAAGACCACCTTTGAGCAGATCTCACAAGGCCTGCCTTGGGGTCCCAGGCTTAACCCAGGGGGAATGGGAAGCTCCTCTCAGTTCCTCCTCCTCTGTGGGGTGAAGCTGTCATCTGCGTCGGGCTGGCTGCTCGTGGGAGCCTTCTCATTTGATGATGAATATCCACTGGTGTCTGGTCCCCAGAAGCCGGGGAGCCTGTTGCGGTTGCCAGCTAGGGATACCCGGCCAGCTGGTTATGGAGAAGGCATCTGTTCGCCCATGCCTTGTCAGCAAAGCATTTAAACATGTGCTTCACAGCAAGCATGTGAACATCACCATCAAAATAAATGGGTTTATTGTCACACATATAGCTAGACACATTTATTAATTAAAGAAAAAAAAGAGAGATAATGACAGTTTGGATCAAATTGTAAATGTGCTGAAGCTTTTTAGTATTTTTGGGTGATCATTCATGAGAGGTGGTGAAGTTTTATATTTTTGATGCAGTTTGTTTAAGCAAGATTTTCTGAAGCATAACGTTACCAAAATTCAGTATGTAGCTATGCAAGGTGAAGGGACCCATCACAGCAACGAGAGTGCTAAGACTTACAGAAAACAGACAAAAAGTAAGACCAGGCAGACAGAGCAATTTCAGGTCAACAGCCAGCAGACAGAAGTGGGCTCACGCACTCTTCATACAGGGTCTTCCTTCGCTACCTGCGTTTGTCCCTTCGGCACCACCTGGACCATGAGGGTTAGTCCTGGTGTGCTCTGTACAACACACCTGAGCTCAGCCCCTGCTCAAGTCCCTCATCCTGACCTGCATAATAGGTTTTGTGGTTACTATTCTGCTCATCGGGACTTTTACTTTACTTAAGCTGGTGATGGATTCAAGAGGTAGTGCAACTGGACGACTCTGTGAAGACTTACGTGCCTTGTGATATGCTTCCCGTTGCTCTTCCTTTCTTTTCTTTTACCCATTTTCTTATGGGTGAGAGAGATGGTTGGTACCAGAAACAAGAAGGAATAGCGGCTGTAGTACCTGTGAGCTCTTCTCTCAGGCCAGTCGGTTTGGCGATTACCTTGTCCTACTATATAGAGATTAAAGGGGTTGACAGTTTTCCAGTAAAGATATATTTAACCAGAGATGGAGGAAAGTTTGGGTCACCTTGAAAACTGAACACAAGAAAGTCTTCCAGCCTTTACCATGGCGGGACATCGTGTGTCCCCGCTTCTTTTTACCAGGCCCTCAGCTCTTCTTATAGAGGCATCCTGCCATGGCACTTGACTCACACAGCAAGTCAGCACAACTGAGCAACCATTTTAAATCCCAGAGTGTAGATCATGAGAGTAGCATCACCTCTATCCCCTCTTAATAATGCAGATATATTTAAAGGAATCAAAATAAACTAAAATTGTTGAATACAACTTTTTAAACAAATGATTTCTCAGAAATAAACAAAATAACCTATAACCAGAATGCTGTTTCCAGCGGGAAAGAAGTTCTTGCAACATAAAGAGTAAGCTCTTACAGGGCTGGTTCCCAAGAGATGTGGGTTACAGAACACAGGCAGATAAAGTAAGAGCAACCAATTTTGTTTCATGTCTGTTCCACATGCTTTAGCTCATGGCTTTCCGTAGTCCTGGTTCGCCTTTATTGACTAACATGTATACTGCATCAAGGAAGACATTATCATATTCTGAATTTTGAGACTAAAATTCTATATTTGGATTCTGGTGCTCCCTTCAACCCCTTTTCCACCTGTTAGCATTTCATCATTATTGCCCCTGACAGAGTCATACCTGTATATTTCACAACTACCTCTCATTTATTCTATAGCTCCTTACCACCTAACATCCAGAAACAGTTGCCTTGGATACAGGGTCACAGCTCAGAGCCGGCAAAACCGCCGCAGATGGAAACCTGCTGCTGCATCTAGCACTTTTACCCAAGGAGTGAGAATATTACGAGGCAGTTCTTCCACCTGGCTTTGCATTTTCAGACTAAAAACGAAAAACTTACTTTCCCTTTAACATCTTTGTCAGCCTGCTTTATTAAAATACCTCTCTTTGGGCTCAAACAGTAAGTTTTTTTAGAGCTTTTCCATTGCCAAAGTCTTTAATATCAAAGTTGCTGTACAATCACATTTGATCTTGTTTAGATTACTATCGGGAAACAGAGCTCCTGAACGGTGGTGGTCTGTCCAGCACTGTGTGCATTAAGACACTTTAAGTTAGACCCATGCTAAGCCTGAAGACATGAGATACCACTGCCGTTTTTAGGGCTGGTCTAACTGGTATTGTACACAAGCTTGCAGTCTTTGGTGACCCGTGTACTGGAGCAGATATCCCATGGAAAAAATACTAAGTGACTATGCAGCTAAGGACTGACTCCCATAATCAATCAATCAATCAATCAATCAATCTACCTACCTATCTATACTTGGTAATATACATACCACTTCAAGTTGAATAAACAGGCTGTTTCTGGCATTTCCTAACTTTTTTGTAATTTTAATAACATTCTTCTAACATGGACTTGTTCTCCCCAAAGCCTACAGTAAATAGACGGTCAGAGGTCCTGTAAATTTGCTTTGTGAACCAGGGTGAGCTAAACCAGGTCTTTTTTTCCCCTAACTCCTATGACTGTTCAGTATACAAAAATGTGCATATATGTACCCAATCCACCACAGCCTGGGAAAAGATGCCCGGTCTATTCTGCCACCTGAAAGAGCACCATGATAAACTCGATTAGCGAAGTCAAAAACCATCCAGGTCACTGTTGTTGCTCCTTGTTACATCTCCACCGGTGAAATATTAGTCAGGTGTCTGAGACAACTGCTACTCAAAAGGAGCCACGCTGGCAGAACAGAGGCAGGAGATGATTAATTGAACGTTAAGGAGTTTCAAGGAGCTGCAGGCAATTATTAAAGGCTTTCCACAGTACCAATTTTAATCTGTTTATACACAATTGTGATCACGTTATTGGTTATCCGAAATGCTGCTACGCATAACATCAGTGAACACCAGAATCAATCACCCTCAGCGTTTCTCTGCTGGCTGTGATTTAAACCACAGCCTGAAAGGTCATGGCCACATTCTCATTCCTCTTTAAAGTACATTGGTTTTTAAAAGAGTTAATAGCATTGTCAGCCTAAAATAACCTAAGCTTCCTTGACAAAAAAGAAGTGATTAAATTGGCAACCACGACAATAAATAACTAAAAGGTAAAGCTAACAAATAGTTGTTAGTTACCAGATGCATGTGAAGGGTACAAAAAGAGACCGAGAGGTACCAGTGCTTTTCTGTAGAGGTGAATGACAAAGACAAACCTAAAATTATGCCAAAAAGTGACTCGGGAGAGGATGAGAGACAGGGCTGGGCAGCAGCGCCTTCTGCCCAGGGCTGGGAGGCAGCAGGGGAGCTCCATCAGTCCAGGGATGCCGGCACTCCCCAGCTCCTCTGGCAAGCTGTGATTTCTGCTCGTGGGCAAGGGGCTTGTGCTCCCATGGGCACCCCCGGAGAGCAGCGGGATGCTGTGAGGGGCTGCCCCACAGGGACAAGGGAGGAGGAACCTGCAGCGGGGAACGGTGTGATGGAGAGGACCGTGGAGGTAACCAGAGGCGCTGGTGGCTGCGATCCTCGGGTTGAAGAGGGGACTTGGGTACTCTGGAGAGGAAATTTTGGAGGGGAGAAGGTGGTGAAGGACCTCCTCTGGTAGGAAGGGGACAGGACAGCCAGCTGGGGGCTAAGAAGCTGCAAAGGAACTTCTGTCTCGTGAAATCCCCTGAAGATGGGAATATGAAGCCTGATCCCGCGTGCAGGGTACTTGCACGAGGAGGTGCTGCCGTGGGCGGCTGATACCTGGCCACGTCAGCAGGCAGGTGAGGAAGGCACCCCATGTCCTACGGAGAAGGTGTCCTGTGTGACGGGGCTGGAATGTATTTAGGGTGAAGGATATGCCAGACCTGACAGGAGTAAGGGTGAGATTTCTTCTCAGAAACCTCAAATGTTACCACCTTGACAGGGGTCTAAGGCATTAGGGGTACCCTCCTAAGATCCCCCAGGAAAGGGGAGAGGAATAACCTCCTCAAAACCTGGCTGCTCGTGTACATTTACCTTCTGCTCCTCGCAGCAGGCTTCCCAAGTATGTTCTTCCACGCTGACACCTTCAAGTTGAGCTTTCCAAGAAAGACCTTAAATTTCTAGTGAGTACTCAGCAGGCACATTTATCAACTCAAGTGGCCTAACTTTTGTAAATTTGAGTGATAAAAAGAGACACGCTGGGGCTTCAGCTTCACCACCAGCAGCAGCACTCTTGCTCTAGTCATTTACCAGAAGTAGGCAAGCTTTTTTTCTGAGTTGTACTGCATGTTGCCCTTTCTGTGTACAACATGAGAAGAAAGTGCATAGCAAAGACTAACCAAAAAAACCCACCCTTGCTCACTACTAAACGCCATTATTGTAAACACGTAGCCCAATAAATAGAGAAGGCGGCTGATCATCTGGTCTGGCCAAGCTGCTTTGGCGCAGAACCAAGACAAGGAAGAAGCAGAAGTGTCTCTAAATCAGTTTTACAGTTCCCTGGCTGGGGCTGGCTGCTCCCCTCTGCACTTTGTACAAGCAAGCAGGGACTGACTTATGCCAAGCCACCAGCGTCGCCAGCTAAGCAGTAGCTCTGGCCCAAGTTCTTCCTAAACAGCCCCTCGAAGAGGGAACGCATGGGGAGAGTCATGGGCTTGAGGCTGGAAATTTTTGGCAAGCTTATGTCTGGGTTTTCTGGTTAGTCCTATTGCATCAGGACACAGTTTCTAATGAGGGACAGGGGCCCTCTCCTAAAAGGGGACAACGGAGAATGAAGTTCAGAGAAATAAAAAAATCAGAGGAGTATGAATTCAAACTGCACCCAGAAAAAGAAAGTCAGGACCTACGAGCTGGCATTATTCTTGCTGACTCTCAACCATAAAGGGATGGAGGTGTCCTGCAGCATGACAGTCTTCCTTAACTTCTCCATTAACATATTGTTCGTAAATACACTTTCTTCCAGTGCTTCAGGTTTTATTGCTCTCACAAATAATATAATCTTCTTCTCTGCTAAACTCTTGGGGCCAGTGTTGTGGTTTAACCCGGCAGGCAGCCGAACACCACACAGCCGCTCGCTCACTCCCCGCCCCCGCCCCGCTCAGTGGGATTGGGGAGAGAATCGGAAAAAAAAGTAAAATTCATGGATTGTGATAAAGACAGTTTAATAGGACAGAAAAGGAAGGGAAAATAATAATAATGATGACAGAATATACAAAATAAGTGATGTACAATGCAGTTGCTCACCACCCGCTGACCGATGCCCAGCCAGTCCCCAAGCAGCGATTGCTGCTCCCCAGCCAACTCCCCCAGCTTATATACTGAGCATGACGTCATATGGTATGGAATACCCCTTCAGCCAGTTTGGGTCCGCTGTCCTGGCTGTGCCCCCTCCCAGCTTCTTGTGCACCTGGCAGACCATGGGAAGCTGAAAAGTCCTTGACTAGTGAAAACGCTACTTAGCAACAACTAAAACATCAGTGTGTTATCAACATTCTTCTCTGTAAATCCAAAATACAGCACCACACCAGCTACTAGGAAGAAAATTAACTCTATCCCAACCGAAACCAGACAGACAGACTCTGATTTACAGTCATAAAAATCAAGACTGAAACTATTTTCTTCATTTTATGCTACCTTTCTTGGGCAAATCTTAAGCAAGATGATACTAAACCCCCTCTTGTTTTGTCAGTTACTCTGCCCCTTGGCACAGCTGGGGTGCTCTAACAGCTTGTTAAAAGGAAAGAATATGAATTAGTCGTGGCTAAATTAGCACTAAACCACCTCGCAAAGGAAAACTTCCAGAAAAAGGGGATGAAAGCAGGATGCTCTTTTTTTGGTTGCAGCCTATCTCCTTGTGAATTGACCTAAGCTAGTCCAGAGCTGCTTCTCGTGGCTGTATCCACACCTGATGATCAGAGAGTTCCATCTTTGGTTTGTTTTCTTTCCTTATCCTGAGAGCTGGGTGAAAACCACTTTGCTATAGTCTTTTCTGAAATGGTGGTGGTGTTAATAATGGAAAAATATAGCCCACAAGCTCCTCGGTTGTTTAAGTTATATTACTGTGGAAAAACACTTCCTTGCACTAGAGGCCAACGGTCTTTAAAATCCTGCCTTAACAGCCGTCGGGGCCATATCAAACCCTTGCTCACATTTGAGGTTGTGTGCAGAAGCATCTGCCTTGGCTCACCGCACTGCCGAACCTCAGCTAAAACACTGAGGTTTCTGAGACGTTATCAGACAGAGGAAACTTCTCTGAATTTAAAGTAACTATTTTCAAAAATCTGCAGAAAACAAAAGCATGATAACCAAGAAATACACAAAGTCTGTCTCAGTAACCAGAGATATACATGAAGACATAGCTCACAGACCCTGAGTGGCCAATTCCTTCTCTCTCTTGAGACGTGTCCAATATCTGAAGCCATATACTGCCACCTTCTCTGACCTTCCTACAGTCTTCATGTAGCTGAGGATAAGATTCCAGGCGAACGTTGTTTCAAAAGTTGATTTCTCTTGCAGTCTTAATTTTTCATCCTTTAAAGCTCCTTCCACTCTTATTTTCCTATGTTTTTGAGAATGTTTTTTGTGTGGATAATTGTGTATCTAAGCAACACCGTAACAAGAAAAAGCTTATGCCCTGTCATTTCAAAGGGAGTGTTTCAAACATTAGCATTCACACTTGCTTTTGCTGCTTATTGAAACTTCCAGTCGCATTTCAGATGCCTGAGTAGACCCAAGGTTGTGCAAACATTTTTTTCTGAACTGCAAGGAAAAAATAATGGTATCAAAATCTTTTTATATTTTTGAGACATTATGGGCTTGGAAAGAATACTTGCACGTGTACTGCCACTCCAGTACCAGTACATCTCACAACACTTCTCCGTTCAGGCTAAGAAATAGCATTACCTGAATTTTGCAAGTAATCTTGGGCGTATGTCATATTTCCTCACATGAGAAATCTGATAAAACAAGATTTCGCTCCTGCGCTTTCTAAGCCTTAGAGATGGGAAAGGCTGTCAAATGGTTGAATCATTGGCTTATCTTTTGACTGGATAAAACAATAGACTTGCAGCATTTTTTTCTGCCATTGGTATTTGTGCAGGTATTCAGAGAACATCTATTTCTTGATAGCTGTCTCAGCTCTTCTGCTTTACAAAGACTCAGCCTATAAAGATCGACCTGTAGGACAAAAAGGACCTAAACATACAGGGCAAAATCTTTTACATCGTTTGGCCACTTTTTCCTGAATTTCTGTGCAAATTTCTACAGTTATGATTTAATGAAAAAACCCTGACCAATCTACCTCAACTTTTTAATGGTTTAAATATGCCTTCCTGAGTCCCTTATTTCAAAAAGTTCCTGCTGAAAGAAAAGAAGCAAATTCTTAAGTATCTTTTAGCTCAGGCAGCTCTTCTAATTCATTCACGAAGGCACAAAGACCTAATTTTACATAACTGTAACAGAAATATAGGGTGACAGGACTGCTGACTAACCAGTTCTTCCTCATTTTCTATTTCTGCATTTAAGTCTTCCTTCCTTAGTATGCATTTCCCTTGACTACTTTTAAATTTAATGATACTGAACAACTTAGCCACTTTATCAAGATCATTTTGAGCTTTTATCTGAGATTTTCCCGGTCCTCACAGCTCTGCCAGTAGCAGTTTTTGTAAATGGACAAATCATTTTATCACACAAGTTTTTCCCCCCCTCCCCATTAAAATCACCATTTGGACTGAAGATCTTTACAGTGCAGTCATTTCCATCATCAAAGGCTTAAAGTAGACTCGACTCCATACACATTGAGCACGAGTGACACTGTATTTTTTATTTATCCTCATAAGATAAATATATTGCTTGCACAATACTCAGTCTGAGCAAAGAGATGACAGAATATTCAATAATGAATAAGCAAAAGGATTCTATCCAGTTTTTTTTTAATTGAAATTTACTGAATTAGTTTCTCATCCAGTTCTCAGGTGGGCAAATTTCTCTTAATTGCTGTTTCTGCCTTGATTAAATTTGCCTGCCTAACATGAACGTGAACATTTGGCCCATCATTTCTAAAGGGGAAGAAGCTGCAGTGGTACAAGCTCAGAAAGTTTAAAGTTCATTGAGGAATCACTGGGGGGCTATATTTGTTATCAAGGTATTATCACTTTTTTCATGAATGAGTAAGCAGCACTTACCATGGATTTTTAAACACCTCACCCATATAGGTAATCCCATACGCTAACATCAAGCCGTTCAATTTCTTATCTTATTGCACTCCAAAGCATTAATTACTTGAAAAGGCTGCTAATGCTTTGTCTCATCTCATGCAATTAGATTTAATTTTCATTCTGCTTCTCTTGGTTTGATTCAAGAGAGATTGCTTTGAAACCTTCCGATGTCTAGGCTAGGTGTGCCACCCACTGCCACCAACAGACCCACTGAGCTCAGAGATGTATGACTTACGGTAATGTCGTGCGCCAGCCAGTGCTGGCAACATCAGACCTACATTTGTTTTATAAACCTAGCGTGCCAATACAATGAGTAAGGTGGAATTTCCTAAAGCTCTGTAGACTGGTCTAGTGTTGACTTCAGCAGAAGCAGGCTGTTGAGGAGATGTAAAATTAAACATATTCGATTTGTCTGGATTGCTATGCAATTGCCCCTTAGGTTATAATTCTGGTTGTTACTTAAGTGTTTCCATTCACAAAAGGTTTTTATTATCACTTCTAAGATTTATTGCGCTCAGGAGGACTTTCACATGTCAAATGTTCACCAGCATGAATCCTGATCTTTGTCCTTACCTACCTTCTCCCAAAAGGCACTCAGATATGCACTTGGTGCTGACACACTATGAAAACTGTCTCTCTTGATAAAGGTAAGCAAGGCTTATATGGATCACAGGTACAGGCTATGTTTCCAATAATATCAGGCTGTCTTCATACTACAAATTGCAGATGAAATGTTCCATGTTGGTTTTCTGTTGCTCTAAGCCTGATGCTATTACAGCAAGAAGTAAAATTCTCATTGACTTCAATAGCTGCAAAGATAAGGTAATACTGCATTCCTTAAAATAAAGAAATGACATTGTGTTTTCCAGCACAACACCAGGAGTAGATATTGTTACATGAAGTTAATTGCCAACAAATCTATCCTGTAATTGTTTTCCTCTTCTCTCCACGACGGAGAGTAATTAAAGTTTGCAGAAAAGCAAGACAGTGTGCTTGCAAAGATGACCCATCAGTAAAAGTGAGAAAAAATTATGAAGTGTATATGACCTGTGTCAAACTGAAGACAGTCGGAGGAGGGAGAAAGATTAGACTGAAAAAAGAAATAAGGGTCAAATAGCAGGATTAACACTAGAGAAGAGGGACAGGTGTGATTAGGAGCAGAAAGAAACTGTAAAGCTTTACTTTTGACTTCTTTGGTAGTTATTAACTTGAAAGACTGCAAAGCCGTGAAACAAATATTCAAAATTTAATCAAGCAAACAAATCATCAGTAGAGGAGGGCATGCTAACTGGGAGGGAGGCAGCAGAAATTAAGAGTGCCTGGGAAAGGCAGGTGACCGGGGAGCGTTAGAGAACTGTAAGAGAAGGAAAGGGGGAATATCCCCAGGAGAGCAAAGGGGGACGGCAGAGGCCAGGGACTGGCCGGGCTCCATGGGAACACAGCCCGTAGGGTTTCAGGCAGGGTTTGGAATTACGAGCCCACAGCAAATAGGGCAGCTGATAAGCCCAGTAATTATGATCCCTCACTGCTATTACAGGCGCGATAGCTGGTTTACAGGGAGGTTGCTTAGCAATACCGACCGACTGGCTGGAGCCACGCCTGTCACCTCCAAGGATGGAGAGCTGTCAAAGCGGTATCTTGGCCCATCAATGTTTGGTTTGCAATCACATCTCCAGGCTCTTGTAATGCATAGGGAACCGAAATACAGGTATTTGCTGCCCAGCAGGAATATCACTGAAGACCAAACTGAATGTTGGGCTAAGCGGGAGGTATGTATCCACCAAGTAGACATCACTCCTTCAATTACCCGAGCTAGAGGGACCCTGGAGGCTGCAAAAATGGAGACTCCTTGATTACAAACTCCAGTTTGTCTTTGTTTCGAACGTGAACCAGAACACAAGAAGTCAACATAAAACTTCCCCTGATTTCTGAGATGCGGGACCATATCTCATGCGATGCCAGGGAAATTCTTCATTCCCTGATGTTGCAGAGGGGCTTTGTTTTTCGGGTGACTGCTCTGAGATGCTGTGGTGCTTGACATTCAGTTCCAAGACCCCAGGTTTCAGTGCTCCACCTGAACAGCGAAAGTCCAGATCCACAGCAAAAAGAAGTGCAATTTGGTCGTCCCCTGGCTTAACGTCTCCAGCCGTAAAACAACAAATAGATCTCCACTGTACTGACGTTAGTGTTTTGAAACACAGGGTTTCATAGATAGGGCTTAATATTTAAGAAACCTCTGAAACTCTTAGATTAAGTAATCTGAGCTGATGTGCTCTGTAGAAATCACTCAGTTTAGATGACCGAAGCATAGTAATAGCTTCGCCTTCTGGGTCTGGCATAACCCTACAGGGGCAGGTAAACCCTAAGCAGTATTGAGACTGATTAAAATGCTATTTTCAGAAAACTTCTTTTCTTTTAAAAAGGGCTTTACTTAGAGTACTGGGGCTCCCCCCTCCCGCCTTCTAGAATAAAAACCCAACAAATCTAGGATCAAAATTATTTCATTGCAACCCTTCAGCGGGGACACCTCAAGTCACCCGCGTACTCCAAGTAAAGCTTCCTGTCGTTGCTCTCAACTACAAGAAAGCAAGCTGTGATTTAGATTACTTTCCCGCTCAGAGCACCCAACCTATGCCCACACGTTTAGGAAATTCCCATTAGTGGTACCCAAAGAAGTTAATACTCCCATGAAACTACAGCAAGTAGAAAACATTGCTATGGCGCCAGGTCTTCATCTGAGGAAAATCACTGTAGGATCACTTCTCTCCACAGAAACATGCTGACCATCGACTTGCTGACCTCTGAGCCTCTTGCTCTCCGTTCTTTATGGAGACTACCAGGGTGAGATAGATATCCACCGGCACATTGATCAAAACATCACACGCACCTAAGGAATCAGATCTGGCCGCAGCAGACCAAGCTGAAACATGCTCTCATGCTGGCTGCAGACCGCATATAGGCTGGCAAAAACAAATAACCTGACACTGCAGCTTAATAATACTGCTTGCTCTCCCAACTGCTTTCTCGTTTGGTTTCTGTTTGGGGTTTTTTTGACTTTAAGAAGGTCAACTCTGGAGGCAACTGCCCCCTAATTTGAACCCTCTGCAAAAGCTGCCTGTACAAGCCTCAGAGAATTGCAGAGCCCTGAGAAAACATAACACTGATGCTGATCAGGTGCACACTCAGGTTTGACTGTCGCCTTTTGGTTTGCGTTGGCCGTATAGACAGTGAAATTGCATTCACGGAGAGCAGAGAGCCAGAACCATCCCCAGCTGCAGCTCAAATTCACATCCTAAAATATATCAATGAAGAAGACAGGGCAAATATATTTTCCCCTTAAAGACTTCAGATCAACCCGGTTATTTGTGGAATTTCTTGCCAAATTACCTTGTGAAGTGCCTGCTCTTGGGCAGGCTCACTCCCTGGCTCCTAACAGTGCAGTCCACCATCTGACCATGCACTTGCTGAGCTGTCTGACTGCCTTTTGCACATCACTTCTGTTGAATTATTGCCTTCAGCACATCTGGACCTCCAGATTTTCTCAAAAGACTACAACACAAAGCCAGAGGATATTTTAGAAGTGAGTGGTTATGGTTCCTAGGTTGTGGAGCACAAGCAGGAATGATGTGCTGGGTATGCTGGCTCCCTACAGAAGACCCAGAGAGAAGGGGGTCTAACCCAGCCGACATCCTAAGCAAGGAGACCGCCGCTGCCAGGAGCTAGTTAGCCGGTAGAAAATACCAAATATTATGTGGCCTCTCTTCATGTGGATTCAAAGCCCATCTCACCGCCGGGCTGTGCCTTATCTCTTTGAGATTACAGCAGAGAAGAGCATGCCCCATCCCTTTGGGTGGAGCTGTCAGTCCACACGAATACTGAGTCATTTAACAGGATACCTCAGGGATAAGGAAAGGATGAATAGTCCCGCTCACACCTATACACTGTGCCCTAAACACCTGTAACCCTCGCACAGCTGTGCAGAGGGAAGGTTTTTGCATGATTTCCTCCCTTCTCAAAGCACCTATAACCCACACATGCTCCATCCCAAAACAATCCATCCACAGTAAGGGTGCTTTTTAAAAATATTATGTTGAAAAATCACTTTTATGTATTGGACTACTTCTTTTGATCTCATTTTTTAGTGCCTGGTATAGATTTCAATAAAGCAATTGTATCACTTGATTTTCCAAAGGATTTTGAAATGTGTACTTACACGTAAGAATCTTAAAATCCAAATTTAGTAGTAAGTCGATGTCTCAATATGTTTTAATATGTAGGTACCTAATGTTTATTCTAACATTTAGGAGAGGAAGAAAATCTGGATACAGAGTCTAGACTCATGGACTGAGTCAGAAATCCAGACCTTCAGGCACCCCGGAGTTGCCTTATGTGCTAGGCAGGATGAATTTGTGCTACTAGAATATGGGGAAAGCTCTGAGTGATGATGCTGTACTCTGCAACATTTCAAAAACTGGTCTGAGTTATGCTTTGCTTTCAGTCTTTAACAAAGTGCTGGGAACTATTTGTGATTTGTATTTGGGAAAGGAAGGAAAAAAACTCAACTGAAAAACAAAGTCTACTGCCAGTTAGACCAATGAATCAAGAATAAATTTCACCTAGCTGCTCCTTAAAGAAATCAATACAAAAATAATAATAAATGCCTACAAGAAAATACCTTTTGGAGTGCAAAATAATGACTGAATAAAAGGTGTAGACTGACAGCAAGCAATTGGAAATTAGACCGAAGAATTTTCTTACATAGCCCTGAAAATCGAGATGTGTCTAATGAAAAATAGACTCAACATTTCATTATTCAACCACAAACATTGCAATAATAAAAAAATGAATGCCCAGAGTGCTATCAAGAGGGTGTTTTATGGACAGTAAGCCACTCGCTTTGTGGGTTATTCCAGAAAATGCTTTAAGATTAGACTTAACACTTCATTTTAACTCTCTCTCCCATTTCTTAAAGACCCCACTAACATGCCCGTCACCCAGAGGGTTTGATTGCATCCCCGTGTAATCGGTGAGGATGCAGAACTGCAGCCAGGGCAGTACAGGAGACAAAGCACCTACCGAAGGGGAGCTGCTCGGCTCTGCGGAGGCCCTGCTCAAGGAGGGTGGATGGAGCAGTTTTCTCCAAGCCCGACTGTGCCTAACCCTTGTGTTCACAGAAGGTTGAAGAATTGGAGTCTCCCGCTCTCTGTTCAGCTTACACAAACCCCAGGAAAACTTGCAGCGCTGTCCCTGGCTGACTGTATTTCGATGCCTACATATGAAGGATTTAGTAGTTTTATTGAAACCAGTGAGAGCAGAGTGAGGACTTGAAAAAGACCCAGCGAGTTTTCTGTAAGTTGGAATCCTCTACAGAGAAGAGGCTGAGTAACCCGTGGGTGATTTACCCTTGACAGACATGGCGTCTACTTGCTGTTTGTTAAGCAGTGAGTAAGAAAGCTTTCCGATGCGTCGCTAGGATAGGAGTGTGTTTAGCTGGAGTAATAAAGTTGCTTTGACACATGTAACTGATGAAGTTGTTGAGGAAGGCAAGCTGTTTTGACTCTAGATGTCTGGTACTTCTTGGCAAGGTTGAGTCAAGACAACATTCTCCTTGTCAATGAACCGTGACACGAAGGCAAGTGAAATTGCTCTGAACCAGGATAATATGGTGTTCGAGCTGGTAGTGGAATCAAAGGTACACCAGGTAGGTAGGTACAGAAATGAGCTGGCTGGGAGGGAACAAAGGGACCATGAAAGAACGGCTCTGGAACTGCTCCCCCAGGTAGACATTTTGATGTCTACCATTTGGTTTCTCCCATGCTGCGACCGTGAGCGAGAAAGCCTTGTGCACATTTCATTCTGAGTACAGCTTTTGGGTTTTAGCGGGACAACTAGTTAATTTGCTGGGGTTTTTTTGCTTTTGCTGGGCAAACACAGCCGCCAATAATAACTGAACACAACTGTGCGGTGGAAGAAACCTTGCCCATGGAGAAGCGGCTGAGCTCACCGAGGGCTTTGCCTCTCTACAAGCTGCAGGACCTTGAAGAGGCGAGCGAGGAGAAGCGCTGAGGTGGGGGCAGCAGTTCCTCTTCTTCTGCAGGAGCTGTACACGTAGCTGCCAAAAGCTCTGCTGGGATGGGATGCAACAGCCTTGGGACACCGGTACTCCAGGAGACTCTAACCCTGCCGGGACCGTGCAGCTCGGCACCCCCAGCGCAGCGTCTCTGCCATGGCCTTTGCTGTGCCCAAAGGCACAACTCAGCTCGCTGAACTCACACTAAATACTGTAAGTAATCCAGAAGTCCTAGCCGGTAGTAGGCCAAGAGAAGGTACTACTCAGGGGAACGCCCGACAGAATCTGGCCTCTGTCGTAGCTCAGGAAAAAAAACCTCAGCCTCATCTCACATGCAAGAGATGTAGACATTATTTGCTATAAAGAGAGAGCGGTGCCCTAGGTTGCACTCCAGGAATATGAGAAACACAATTCTTAGTTCAGCCATTTACACCTGTCAAGACTGCCAAAAAACCCTGCTGAGTTTCTCATTCCCTCTACCCAGGTACAAATGACTGCAGACAGGGCAATGAAGTGGAGATGCAAACAAATGCTTGCAAATGAAGAGGAAACATTTTACATTTCAATAACCACAGAGAGGAGAAGCCAGGGTTGGCGGAGAAGTGAATGGATCTGTGTTTACACATCACCTGGAGATGTCTCTGTTTGCTACAGCAGGTGTAAGGAAAGAGTGGGTTTGTTAATATACTGACTTTTTTTGTCCATCCATTCAGGTCAGTCATAATGATCTCTTAAAAATATACGCTCTTGTGTTGAAGAAGACCTAACGCTTAATTAAAATGGTGTTTTAATGACTGGACTATTGAATGTACTTGAAAAGGGAAAGTTAACTGAATTATTCAATGCAAAAAGTAACAATACTTGACAACATTGCTGTCGTCACCATCACGACTCTATTATACAGGTTAGTCACTATTGATAAAACATTTTCCGAACCTAATGAATGCAAGTGCAATAATAAGCTGTGTGTTTCTTCCTCTCTAATAAAGGTAAAGCACGGCATTTATGCTCAGAAGCCCCAAGACAATTGGCTCGTTACAGAACTTAAAAACTGGTGGAGAAAGGAAATCGGTAGGATGTTGTGGATCTTGTGTCCGCGGGGACAGGACTTCTCAAGCAAGACTCCGAGAATAGCAGATAGCCACAAGCTTTACTTCAAGTAGATCTCCCAGTTCTTAATGGTGCCTTTAGAGTAAAAAATTTTAGAGTAAAAAATGGTAATTTTAGAGTAAAAAACATTCCTGCCCCCAAAACTCACCATTTGCTCATAAAGTGCTGCTCTTCCTAAACGCCTATCGGATACAAGTAACTGCAGTGAGCTGTAGCCAGCGATGTGCTGAGAACGTACATTACGGTACAGCTAGAAGACGTACGGCTTCGTGTATTCACATATGCACCTTAACTTTGCCAGCAGTTAAAACCAGTATCAAGTTCAGCGGTCAGGCACCGCGAAAGCCTGGCTATCGCTCAGCAACTTCAGTAGCCCGCTGCCTACCAGCCCCCGCGCCGCCTCTCCCGGTAACGAGCTATTCGACCACCAGGCGCATCCCGCCGCGGGCCGGGGCGCGGGCCGGGGAACGGGCAGGGGGGCGGGCAGGGCTGCTCGGAGGGCGGCCGGCCCCGCTCGCTCCTTCGGGCCGGCTGAAGCCCAACCATGCACCCGCACAGCCGGCAGCAAAAGTTTGCTGGGGAGGGAACGGGGCTCCCGCCGCGGCCGGCCCGGGGCACCGGCTGCCGCGGCGGTCAGCGGTCCTGCGGACGCAGCGGGAGCGGAGCGGAGCGCAGAGCCGCTCCCCGGCTCCGTGCACCGGAGGGTGCACGGGGTCCCCGGGGCCGCAGGAGAGCGGTGGAGCCGCGACCCCCCCGGGGTAGGGGATAAGGGGGGACAGGGACCCGCCCCCCCCCCGGCTGCAAGCCCCCCGGTTGCCATAGCAACGCGGCGGCGCCTCTCCCCAAACTTGGGTCGCTATAACGACCTCCCCGGGGCCGTGGCCGCAGCATCCCCTGGGCGGGCGCCTCCGCCGCGGGGCCGTCGGCGCGGCGCTCACCTATGGTGGAGACGACGGTGCCCACGAAGTAGAAGGCGCCGGGGAAGTCCCAGCGGGGCCGCAGGGCGTCGACGCGGATGCCCGCGGCCATGGCCGCCTCGTAGCTCCGCAGGAAGGCGCGCAGCTCCGGCAGGCTGATGTTGAAGATGCGGCTGAAGTTGTGGAGGGTCCGGTTCCAGCGGAGCTGCGCCGCCGCCTCCGACGGGCTCTCGAGGGCCGAGAAGACGGTGGCACCGGCGCTCAGGTACGCCGCGATGAGGGCGGCCAGCAGCAGAAACCGCCCGTTGTCCTCGTTGAGGGGCGCCAGGCGCCGCCGGCGGCAGGAGCCCGCCGCCCCCCGCGGGGGCATCATCCGGTGCGCGGCGCGGCGGGCGCGGCGGGCGGCGGGCGGCCCCCGGCGGGGGGCGCGGGCATGGGGCGGCGCGGCGCGGAGCCCGACGCGGCGGCGGCGGCGGCGGCTTCGCTGCAGGGGCCGCGGCTCTGAGTCATCCCCCGGCGGGGCTGCCTGCCCGGCTGGCGGCGGCGGCGCCCCGGGGCCGCCGGCCTCGCCCGCCCGCCCTCAGCCCGACGCCCCGCGCCCCCGGGGCCGTGGGCTGCTGCGGCGCGGCCTCGCCGGCGCGCCCCGGCCGGCTCGCTCTGGCCATGCGGGGCGGCGGCGGCGGCGGCCCCGCCGCGGGGGAGACCGCCGCGGGGAGGCGGAGGCGGAGGCTCCGTGCGGCGCCCGGTCGACGGCGGGCGGAGGGCGGGAGCGTGCGGCGCGGCCCCCGGGGAGCCGCATCCCCGGCGGGAAGGCTCCCCCGGCCCCGCTGCCGCCGCCCGCCCGCCCGGGCCGGGGCGCCGCTGCCGGTGCCGCGCCCCCGGGGTGCCGCCGCTCCCGGCCCGGGGGAGGGACGGGGCGGGGCGGCCCTGCCTCGCGCTGCCCGGCCCTGCCCGCCGCTCTCCGGATGTCCGCTCCCCACCGCGACACCGGACGGCTGCCGGGCCCCCGGGCACGCCCGGGGACGGGGGACACGGCAAACGCGGCTGCCCCCTCGTCATGTGTGCGATGCGCCTTGCCGTTGCGGAGGTTTTTTTAGCTTTAAAATCTTTTCTCTATGCCCGGTGCCGAGAGAGATGGTTTTGAGGGAGCTGGTGGTGCTCGGTGGAGCACTAATTAATTAATTTCGGCCATTTCTAGGTGCACGAATTGTTGTTTCTGGTCTGACTCCAGTTTCTGGGCTGCACGAAGTTAGACCCAAGAAAATGATAAATTTTGGTTTTGGTGCCAAATGCCCATTCAATCTTAGCTAGCGTCTGAAAGGTGATTTTTTTTTTTCCTAAGCTGGTGGATTCTTCCTTCGCTGTTTGGCTCGGAACAAACATTATAGCCTTTCTTATCCGTTAGGCTGCAGTAAGAACTGCAGTCCTTTCCTAAGAGACTTGTAGTAAATAATAACATTTGTATTTTTTTTTAGAAAAAGAGAATTCACGCCAATAAAGTATTGCAAAGAGAATGGCAATGATGCCAGTCCTGCAAACGTGTGTGCAGGGGACGATAACACGTGTAGGAAAGATCTGGGCTTGGAAGAGCAAATACTCCCCACAATTTGCAACTGCCAATGTCAGTCTCACCTGGATGGGAGTTTGTTCCCTGGTTTATGTTTTTTTTTTTTAACCTAGGTTTTATATTTTTTTATACAGGACAAATCCTTGCTGCCTCTGGGTAGCTACTTGATGCCTTTTAGCACAAAGATATTTACAGTTGCTAGGACTTCTCCATAGCTGTTCTTCACACATTTATTTCTTATTTTGCTCTGCCCTGAGATTTCATGTTATTGGCAGTTATCTTCTGGCCACATCCGTAAAGGGAGAATTTTCTCCCTTCTTAACAGACTGTTCATACTCACCAGGTGAAGAAAATGGCTTGGGTTTGCACCTATGCTCCCTAGGAAAAGACCACAGATAAAATGCCACAACTTAGTTTACAAAGTACTTGAATATCATGTTCTGATAGCCACTAACACGTTTAAACTTTGCTTTTTGCCATTATTGCTTTTGTGCTAAAGCATTTTGTTCAGTAGAGGTGGAATGAAAGTGTCCAGAAGTATCAAAGATTTCCAATCTCCTGTTGCGCTCAAGGCGACCAATACCACATACAATTTTAAGAAAAAAAGTGGCTCCTATTTCAAAGTGTCAGTTGTGTCCCATTATAAATACTAAAACCAAATAAAAATAAAATAATTAAACCAATAAATCACAATAGCTGTGGGAAGTATAGCAGATCTCAAGGACAAAAGAGGCAGAAAAAAAAAAGGGAAAGTATATCAGACCTAATCAAAAGCCCATCGAAACGAGTGGGAAGTCTCCCATGGGTAGTCAAGGGCTTAATGTAATAGGTCAGATATGGACCATTTAGTGCCAATGGCTATAGTTAGAAATAATTTCCACTCTGGTAATCCAGGAGTGATTATGTGCAATCCACTGTGTCAGATGCTGTAAATCTAAGCTAATTTACCTGAATACATGGGAACTATGTTGCTGCAGCTGGATATTGGGGTTTGGATTCCTGGTATTTTTGTGTTTGCAGGGGAAATAACACTGTTACTTTTTTTTTTTTTCCTTTTGAAAGTATTAAAAAATGAGGGTCCAGTTCTCTGGAGTGCTCAGCAATTTCACCTACTGTGAAAAACCAAGGATGTTTTTGGTGGGAAGATGGTTAGAAAAGTTTGTGTAACTCATGCTCTCACCATGCCATGCATTGTCCCCTCTTGGGTGACGGTTGGGCCATAGGTGGAAACTGAAAAATTGGTTATTTCCTTGGGTGACAGGACTGAATCTTTTCCAAGCAGTAGAAACTGACTGACTCTGGAGTCTGTGGTGACCTTTCTGGAGATCTCCTGCCTCTGAAAGGATGATGCTGGTGGGATGCCGGTTAGCTTGAAGAATCACATAATGGATATGAGAGCATACCGGTAACTTTCCACGAAGGAAAAAAGGTAAGCTGAAGCAGCAAGGAACATGGTTTAGCTGCTTCAGTATGGACAAGACAATATTTCAAGCATCACCAAATCATGGTTTCTAAGAATTAGAGCTGTTGACAGATTTTCAAAATGTTTTGACAACTCATTTCACTAAGATTTTTTTACTTAGAGTTTTGAAAATTTGTCACCGTTTTGCAAAGATATTCCGTTTTTTTGGTTATAAAGTTGGGGGGAAAAAAAAGAAACGTCCACGTATTTTTTTCATTAAAGTCTTGCTGAAACTGTATGGTCCTTTCCAAAGTAACTAACTCCTGGAAAAACTCTGTTAGCTGGATACAAATCCTCCATAGCTACAAGAGGCTTAAAGAAAGGTCACGGTTTTGGTTAATCTAATCCAGATACCAGAATTTGTTTGAGGAAACGTCCTGAAGCTGCTGCTGCATCTCTGCTTGGGGAAAACTCCTAAAGGCAGTCATTTGGTTAAATGAATTATTTTTTTATAAATTTGCTTGATTAATTGAATCAAATCTCCAGGCATTTGGCAAAAATATCACTGTCTTTAAAACCATTTGCCTAGGATTTTTTTTTAAAAGCTGATGGTCAGCTTTTATGCTAAAATTGGACCCCTGCACTGTGGGTGCATTGTATGCACGGCGCCAGCCATTTTGTTTGCCAGAAGGCCGGTGTTTGTGAAAGCAATTATTTTAATAATCAAACAGTGATGTTTACATTATTACCTTGGTTGTTTAGAGTGAAGCTCATGCAGAGAAATGAGATGCATTCATTAAATGTTTAATTAAACCATTGTCTGAAAATAGGTCGTAACACTGAACATCACGTCTCATTATTAAAGAGTAAAGTTTAATGTGGTATTTTAAAACTTAAACAGCCCAGTTACTGTTATTCCTTTCAAGGGAACAGTTCTTTTTTTTCTCTTGTGGGTAAAACCCTTACATTCTTAACCATGGTTTGACTGTGTGACTTACAAGCAAGTTAGCAAGACCACTTCTTTTGACTTCAGGGATACCAAGACCTCCACCGCTGGATTCTGGGTTTCAATACAAGCGTCACTCATACATGTCCCCACTGACTTTGCAGCGAATATCCGCTGAGAAAAAAAAAATCAAGTAGGTAATTTAGAAGCTTTTTACTGCTATATTGGCATGGAAATGTCTCAAGTAATTACTTGGAAGTGTCTCATGCAATTTGAATGTAAGCATGCCATACAGTCCCTGACCTGAAATGTACAGCTGCTTTGGAGTAGCTGGACATATTTTCCACCTTGACAGTGACCGAAGACAAATAGATTTGTAACTGTTACTGCAGCTGGGATTAATGTGCAGATGTTTTTGTGCTGCTCTTTATACAGCCCAATATGGTTTAGTTTTTGATCTGTAATGTGTGCCAAGGAAATTACTTTTCAATGAGTGGCCTTATGGTTAGTCTGGATGCTCAACAAATTGCACAGGCAATGAGATGGTCCTCTTCTTCACTTGTACCTCCTACTGGATTTAAGGGGATGGTCTCTGCTTTGGTATTACTTTGTAATTAAAAGAAATGGATGAGGTAATTGGTAGTCTATGCAATCAGAGCATTGGTAGCGTTGTAAGCAAGGGCTTCAGTCATAATGCATAACATAAGTGAACATGCCAGTTTTCTACGTTAGAAGTCTGGATACTTTGGGATGGAGGGCGAGTTCTTTCCGGTACCCTACTTAGCACGATGACAGATTGAGACAGTGGAAAGTATACTCACTACAAAGTATTAGGGGAAAAGTATGTGTTTCCACGGAGCCTTAAATGTTACTAATGCCTCCTCATCCTCTCAGAGTACTTTTGTGGGTTTTGAAGCAAAAGACCAGCCTGGTGACCCAAATGGCCATTTATACTCTCTTGTCTCCTGTCCGTATCAGGGTGACCTTTTGGGGAAGGGAGAAGAAAACAGGCAGGCTTGTAGCTGGTCTTGAAGCCACAAGGTGCCTACTGCAGCCAGCTGGGTTGAAAACCAAGTCGTTTTATGGGTTGGCTAGCAGGTGATCCGTCTTGAGTCATGGGCTGAAACTGTTATCGGGTAGCTGGGCTGTATAAGCCCTAATTATTCTGTCAGTAGCACTCTGGCTTTCATGAGAGCAGAGCCAAAGAAGCTGATGAGATGAACTTGGGAATCCTTTGGGAACCCTTTCTTATACTCCCAAACTCAAAATCAAGTCAGGGTGAGAGGTAGGAGTCAGCCGTGTGCAAGTTTTGACTTGCTAGGTCTTAACTGCTAGGGGATGCTAAGCCGTATTGAAACAGGAGTACTGTTAACTAAAGTGGTGGTTTTACTAGGAGAATATTTTCCACACGTTTAAGAGAAACAGAAAACAATTGCTGTTTAAATCAAGAGATTCCTGCATTCTTCCTGCTAATTTATGAATAGTTATGCAACGACCTTTTTTTTTCATTTTTTCTGAGGCCCGGTGATAATCTAACTATGCTTTCTCACTTTCACTGTTCTTACTGAGAGAGAGAGTAATCTAATTAGCTATTCAGCCCTGACAAACACATTCAATTTAAATGTGATGAATAGCCAGTTTCAAAAGGCCTGATCCTGTATAGTGCTCTGAGCATCCTGAACACATTAATGTGTTCTCACTTGCTGGTAACGTCAATGGAAGCTGCATCTTGTGCAGTTTGTTTTGTACTCGGATGAGTTATTTTCATCTCAGTCTTCGGTGGTATGAAACTTCACATTTTATGGGCAAACCTTCCACTCTGGTGGGTTATATTCTTCCTGCATTAGTTTTGCTAATTTGTTTTCTATTATTGTTCTGCACAGGGAAATCTCAGTCAGAGTCTCAGCATGCAAAGGATTTTTAATACATTTTAATAATGGAAAGATAGTATTCCACAACTCAGGCAGAAGCAGCTCTGTAATATTTCTGAGACCCTACAAAGGATAATTTCTGAATACACAACCCACTGTCGAGTTCATGTAGACTGTTAGGCAACAAACCAGTCACCTTCATGGTTTTTTCGGATCTCACCTTGTTTGGCACCACCAGGGCTAGGCCTTTCAGAAGGGATCAGCATCCTTCAGCTCTCCAAGTGAACGGCTGAATGTTTGAATGGACCGAATGGCCAGTTAGGCAGCAAGAGTGTTCTGCAGCCTGCCATTTCTCTTTACAATAATTTGGAGGAAAGAAGAAAAGCTCTTTGTAAATCTCTCTATTAAGGTGAGGGAGGTGGCCCCTGTATTCAAAGAGGGGATGAGGTTCACAGTGCTGCAGAGGAGAGGGATGGTTGGACAGATGCATGGATGCATGGATGTAGGAACCTGCAGAATGGGATTGGTGCAGCTCCTTGAGAAACCTGCATCCTCCAAATCCATGTTTGCCTGCATACCAAAGAGCTGCAGGGAGCTTGCCAGGAAGGGAAGTAATTTTAGAGTGTGATTTGGAAAAAGATTCAGTTTAAAAATTGCTATTTTTGAAGGGCTACTTTCAGCTGGGATCCAGTCCCCAGCATGTTCCCAGAAGCACTCGCCTTGCTGCAGCAGAGCGTGGTGCGGGGGGGAGGAGAAGTGTCTTGGAGCCGGCAGCCCGGAACCTCGCGCTGCCGCTGAGAAAACAATTCATGGGAATGGGTTCTTCTCCCGTCTCATGTCCCATCCTGCATTTGGCAGGTGAGTACTTTAACCTAGCTAGCTTGATGGACACGACAAAGGCAACTCGCCCACCCTCCCTAGGGGTTCACCATCCTCTAGGGAAGGAGCAGGCACTTGTATCTGGAAATGGGGCTGCTGGGCAGACAAAGTTTTGAGACAGGAAAGCCTACTTTATCCTGTTGACATAAAAGCCAAGGACAGCTTGAGGAATTTATCAAGCAAAGTTACGAAATGGCAAACAAACACCTTTTTCATGCCATCTGAAGATGTACTGTATGTATTTTACCGACCCTGCGGCTGCATATCTCACAAATCTCTTCAGGCAGTGGCATCGAAATGAAACCTGCTAAGCTGACGCTCACTCCATCAGGCTGAGGCTTTACAGAAGTGCAGGACAGGCAGCATTTGATCACAGCACTGAAGAAAATGTTGGCAACCCCTTTGGCCTGCCAGATTTGCTTTCTAGGGTGAGAAGCTGCAGATAACAGTACTGTGCTGATTACACCTGTCAGTTATCAACAAATAGGTTAAAATGTCCCTTCCACTCTGGATTTGTCCCTCTTGTTTCATTCAGGTAGGTGCTGGGTGCTGGTCCTCTGAGACCATTTACCCTGCTAAGCTTTTCATAGACAGGTTCCGCTTGTGACTAAGCAACTCCATACAATTTTGTTTGTTCTGGAGGACAGGTGGAGTCGAAGTGTGTGGCTGAAGACTATGCCCCGGTTCCCATGCAGGTATCAGGACTGCTCACTGGTGATGGTTTTTGGAAGCATTAGTGTTTATCACAATGGTGCCTGACCCAAGGCTCCTGGGAGCGACTGGCCGGTGGCTTTCCCCAGCAGTGGGCCAAGCCCAGCTAGACGTGTCTGTGTGCGTGTGCATGTATGTGCACGTAGATACAAAACAAGGTCATAATTTCCCTTGAATGAAACTAAAAAGCTGAGCCTCCAGTTGGTTGATCGTCAATGTATCCATCCCACGTATGGCAGTGTTGTGTTAAGTGACCAACTTTACAGAAGGTCTCATTTTCATTCCCGCCTCTCGCTTCTCTCAAACATTGCTAAGAAGTGGAAGCGTGGATCATTTTCCGAGTTGCTTCCCAGTGCCTGTTCACCTTCTGACATGCAGCAGATGAGCAGCCCAGCATCAAGCTGTGTGGGAAGGCTCTGAGATCTAGCAAGCAGGTCCCCAAGGCAGCAGATGGAGGCCAGCCCTTCACCGGCTCACCTGGCATCTAGCAGAGAGCTGTGTTCGCCAAGCCTCATGCAGGGGCTGCCCGTTGAGACCGTGGTTCACTGTGAAAGAGGGGGAGAAATGATGGGAAAAGGGGGCATATTGTTGTGCTGCTTAGTTACTTTTTCTTTTCTTTTTGAGTATTTGTGTGTGAAGAAACATTATGGTAGATTCTATATCTGGGAGGGTGAGGAACATATAGGGAAAGCAAGATATCATCTTTTGAACAAATGCTTGTCGTGGTTTAAACTGCCAGGCAGCTAAACACCACACAGCCGTTCGCTCACTCCCCCGCAGTGGGATGGGGGAGAGAATTGGGGAAAAAAAAAAGTAAGATTCATGGGTTGAGATAAAGACAGTTTAATAGGACAGAAAAGGAAGGGAAAATAATAATAATAATAATAATAATAATAATAATAATAATAATAATGATAATAATGATGATAATGATGATAATGATAAAAGAATATACAAAATAAGTGATGCACAATGCAATTGCTCACCACCCTCCGACCGATGCCCAGCCAGTCCCTGAGCAGCAGCCCCCCGACCAGCTTTCCCGTAGTTTATATATTGGGCATGACATCATACAGTATGGAATAGCCCATTGGCCAGTTTGGGTCAGCTGTCCTGGCTGTGCCCCCTCCCAGCTTCTTGTGCATCTCCAGCCTTCTCAGTCAGTAGAGCATGAGAAGCTGAAAAGTCCTTGACTTAGTGTAAGCACTACTTAGCAACCACTAAAACATCAGTGTGTTATCAACATTATTCTCATACTAAATCCAAAACACAGCACTATACCAGCTACTTGCAGGAAAATTAACTCTATCCCAGCCGAAACCAGGACAATGCTAACCCTCTGCTAGTAAGCAGAATGTAAAGGAAGAACGTGACGGTGAGGAGAGCTCCCTTTTATAGCTGTCCATTCCTGCTTCAAATGCGGTGAGGAAACGGGGGAATGTATCAAGCTTTAAAAAAAAAAAATCCAGTTTGCTATGTAGAGGGTTTGAAAGGACTTTTCTTTCCAGATTAAAATTTTCCATTATTTATAGCCACATAAAAGATGTTTTATGTGTAATACCAATACATTCTTTGTGCATGTAATGAAAGAAAGACAACTGCTATGGTCTTCCTTAGCCTGGAAATGAACTTCAGCCTTTCTAGTTTTCCTATTCTTAGAGTTGGCCACTGCCCGTATTCACCTGGGCACTAATAGGTAATTGAATGAAGCTGTTTGGCAGCATTTTGCAGGCATTTTACAAATGAGCAGTCAAAGCAGTGGAAAGGGAAAGTGATTAAATTTCTCACAGTGGATTTAATCCATTGTAGGTGTACTGTGACCAATGCTGTCACTTTGGTTTTAGAGCACTGGGGTATGATTTAGCCTATAACAAGCACTTATCTGGTGAAAATGCATCAGTGGAAACAGCAAAAATAAAAACACACAATGAAGAACATACAATATTGAAACCTAGCCACATGGTGTGCTTTAGGTAAGAAAGACCTAAGGTAAGGAATGAGGTGAACGTAAAAGAATCGCAGGGCGAAAGACGCCTAAAGCTGGACACTTCAGAAGCGGAGTAAATAATGGTAACTCTGAGGGCTCGCTGTGCCTGAGAGATCACCTCTGTAGCTCTGCATCTCTGAGAAGCACAGGAGAGAGGGATGGAGAATAGAAAGGAGCACAGGCTTTCTTAAAAAGGTTTCTGAAAGCTCCATCAATCTTACTATCCTCTCGAAAGATTTTCTCCTAGCTGTACAGTCTCCATGCTATCCCTTCGGGTTGGTTAACTTCCAGTTAAATGAGATATAGCCAGCATGGTCTAGGCAGAGGTTGGAAAGTTTTCAAGCATTGCTTGCCACACTGGATTTTCCTTTTCTAAATCAGAGGTTCAGTGGGCTAGTAGACAACATTTTGGAGATACGAGATCTGCCCCTCAGAAAGCAAGCTGCCGCTGAGCAGCTGAGTATCGTGCCTCCCCGGCAGGCAGTCCCTTGGACTCTCAGTTGTATCTCAAGATGCAAGCATTGTTGTTTTGCTGTGCCTCTGTGTCAGGCTCAGCCCATGTGCCATCCGCTGCCACCGTGCTGTCAGCTACAGATTCCCGGTCTAACAGGCAGGTCGTCTGATTCAGGCTTAGAAAACGTGGGTTTTCTCACCAGCTCTGTGCTGATATATTACATCACCTTGATCCAATAATTTCTCTTCCATTTGCCTTACTTACCCTTCTGACCTTGGTTCTGTTTCTCTCCTTAGGTTAAGAAATATTCCAGAATAGAGTTTCTTTTATTTTAATGCATTATCATAGCTCCACTGGAGATGCAATGAAATCATGGCTGGGATTATGGCAAGCTTGCCACATCCACGAAGGACATAAAGAGCATCCTACTGGTGTGAGAACCATTGGACTGGGAAGACCTTGTCATGGTGGTAATGATATAAGGATATAAAACTCTGCTATGAAAGGGATGTGTGCTCTAGCAAGCAGGCTTCATTTCTGTCCAAATGCCAGCATGGCATATTATTTTCTAATGAAATGAAATATATTCATGCTCTCTGAAGTAGACTGTGTTGATTTAATTTGTGTTTTATGATCAAGATTCTAAATTTCATATCTTTTATGTTTTATAAGTAGTGAGCAGGGATTTAGCTGCATGAGACCCATTAGTATCAATACAGCTAACTCCCCGTGTCCTTCTTTAAAGACTATTTTATACATAACAACATGGAATTTCACCTCTCCATATTTCTCTCAATCTCTGCAGGAAAAAACGGTGATAGCTAATCTGAAGGCAAGCACACATTTTATTATTGCTTTCAAAACAATAAGCATTTTTAGTTCTTTGAATTTTTCCTGCTGACAAACAACAGGCAGTGTATAACATAGAAATCAAATAGCTGCTTTTTTGTGGGCTGGGTTAGGGAAAGTAACAGAACAATCTCAGGCAAGAGATCACAGATTATTATTTATTTTATGTCATGTCAGTGTGCTGCCTTCTGAATTTTTTGCTTTGGAGAATTGGTATGCACTAAGTTAGGAAGATACTTCTCCAGTGTGAAATATTATTAGAAAAGGAACGTTCACTTTTCTAGATGAAATTTTCTGGGTTTGCTTCCTTCCTCACATATGAATAAAAATGATCCAATGACTGTTGAGAATGAGAATAGGGAAAAAAAGACATGCTTTCCAAGCAAAAGATGTGAACTTTATTCCTTCATTGTCCTTAGAAACCATGTATTCTGAGTTTCATCTCAACCATTAAATTTGTCTCTTTGTGCCTTCCACTACTAAAAGACAAAATTCACATCTTAAACACTCGTTGTTCATCTTGTCACTATCCAGGAGAATGGAACAATCTGAGGACGATCCTGGATGATTTTGAGTTATTTCCAGCAGAAGGAAAGACCTGTCAACATCGCCTGAGGACTGTTGGTGGGTCTTGGACACAAGAAGATATGCTATTTGGGCTCAGCTTGGCGAGAGCTGTTGCCAGAACAGGGTCTGTGCTGTGGGACGAACCAGCTGGCTGAACCTGCAGCACGCTATGCGCTTCGTAGGACATATCTGTGGGATCACACCTGTATTGTGCTTACCCTCAAATAAGAAAATGTTACATTTGTCAAAGTTTAGTCTTCCTAAAATTTGGCTTTCCTGATTCAACCATGAATCAGGTAAACAAAATGCAACTTATTCTGATGGCATTTCACAAGGGTTGGACTCATGATGGCCCAGTCACAATTTTCCCTGGTTTTGGGTTACAAAACATTCTTTTTGCTCGGAATTGAAATGAGTGAATACTTCCCATTTGGCAAGCATAGAGCATCTATGCATTTCTTCATGAAGAAGATGGAGCACTACACTAGTCATTGATACTGTGTGTATTCATCCCATGAAGCAAATTCTCCCACCTGTGATCAAGTGCTGAAGTTTAAGGGGGCCAATGCGATACAATGGAACAGAAACCATCACCTTAACTGCAGTTTGTGGAAACTTGTGTCATGACCTTCAGCCTAACAACAAAACAAATCTATAAATAGAGAGGTAATCGGCTGGAAGTGACGGAGGAGACAAGTATCTGGATTTTATCAATTGAGTATTGAATAATTACGAGCTGCCAGTGTGGATGCCCAGGTCTCACACACACACTGGAGATGTGTGGCTGATAGAGATGTAGCTCAGGAGTTCATTATTTGACAGCTATGGGACTTATGAATCCCAGGGACTGCCTGACTTTAGGATGCTACTTCTAGGCTGCATCATATTTAAGTAGGTGAGTCTGGATTCCTTAGGACTGGAGTCTATACGTGGATCAGATGGATGAAGATCAGGGAAAGAAAAGGTGTGTTTAAGCTAAAGGGTAGTGTTGGCCCAAGAGCAAATGAGTGTATATTGCCTATGAATACATTGAAAATTAATATTTAAAGTTTCCTAGCTATTAAAGTAATCAACTCTTTGAACAGTCTTCCAGTAGAAAGAATGAGAGCAAAAAGCTGGACTGTCTGTAAGATGGAGTCCAAAGTGTTTATATAAAAGTGATGTCTGCAATAGCAGAAAATTGAATTTAATGACTAAAGTGGTCCTAAACATCAGATATTTTAAAGTGGATAACATACAGGCCTCAGTCATATATGGTATTTCTTTCTGATCACTGTCCCATTTCTACACTCTTTTCACTGCCATAAATGTTGACTTTTGGAAGTCAAATAACTGTTGTAGGCTGGCTGGGGAATGCATTTAGGAAGAAAGGCTTAGCACAATTTTGCTAGAAGATCCTTATCAGTGAAAACAGAAAGAAAAAAAGAAATAAGTCTGTTATATTGTACCAACATGAAGGCTCTTCAAGGTCTCCGCCATTCAGAATCCAGCAGGAATTTTCCAACTGAGCAGGAGAAAGAGAAATGTTTACTAAAAGACAGATTGCAAACATCAAGCTGCCTGTTCTTTAATTGATCTTTTACAATGGGAACATTCAAGAGATCTATATGCATGGTTAGGTTGTGTCCTGGTTCCAGCTGGGACAGGGTTAACTTTCTTCCCAGTAGCCTGGGGGGTGTGCTGTGTTTTGGGTTCGGTGTGAAAGGAGCGTTGATGGCCCATTGATGCTTTGGCTGTTGCTGGGTGATGCTTGCACCGGGAGGGGGGAGCACAGCCGGGGTGGTGGACCCAGCTGGCCAATGGGGTATTCTATACCATGTGACATCATGCTCAGAATAAAAACCAGGTGTGTGGGGGGGCTCGCCCCCCGTTCGTGACACGCGGTCGGCGGTCGGTGAGCGGTTCTGTTGTGCATTGCCTGCTTTGTGTATTCTGTTATTGTTGTTGTTCTCACTGTTATTATTACTGTTCTACTTAGTTTTATTTCAATTATTAAACTGTTTTTATCTCAACCCGGGAGCTTTCCTACTTGTGCCCTCCCAATTCTCTCCCCCATCCCACCGGGGGGGGGTGATCGAGCGGCTGCGTGGCGTTTATTTTTGCTGGCTGGGGTTAAACCACGACAGGTTGTTATTTGGAAAGCCAGTAAAACATGTTCTGCTGAGAACTGCTTCATATTAAGCCTGCAACCCGGGGATCTTTTAAAACACAGCGATTGTCTTGAATGTTCATTTCAAGGCAGACACTGCCCTGTATGTTTAAAGCAATGATTTGTCTTTCAGACCCACTGGGGTTTTTTTTTCTGCTTGATTAAGAAGCATAAGAAATAACATGAAGGAGAAAAAATTGATATTAAGTAGGTTTTTGTTAAAAGCAACACTAGCTCCTTCTGGAACAAGAAAGGCAAAAACCCAGGGGAGACCCCAGTCAAAGCCATAATTCTAAATATCAGTCCTAAATTTTTGCAGGCTTGATTCTGCTCCTCCTTGCATCAGTGGTATGCTACATGGCTGTGCTAACATCCTAATTTCACCAGAATGCATCAATTAAAGTAATGACCCAGCTTTCTACAACAGGCCAGGCCTCCACACTTGGAAGTCTGGAAAGGAAAGTGCAACCGTTCTCGAGCAGGGAAGCTGCCAAATTCAGTCCATGGGGCTGCACCTACATCACTGAAACGCGATGGGGAAGTCCAGAAATGGAGGAATGATGGTCACATGCAATAGCTGTTCACTGAACAAACATACTGTCATTTTAGGAGAGGCACTTTTATACTTAGTCATATTGACCTCTAGTTTCTTATTGCTGCAGATTGAATTCTTCTTTTGTGCTCTTTTCCCAGTGTCTTCAATCAGTATCTCCTTGATGAGAAGATGACTAGTAATTAGAAGATTAAGTTCTGCTACGAAGAAGTGTGAGTCTTTATCAGTTACCCTTTGAATTGCTGCTGCTAGGAGATACAGACACAGAAAACATTTAATATTTACTGCTATGCTTCCTATCTGGTAACATGAAACTAGGTTCCTATCTAGTACTCGTGTACAAACCTGTCTTCTTCTATGTAGCAGCAAAGCTTTGCTAGAAAAGCAAAGAGGATGAACTGGTGTCTCAGTCCTCCCTCCAGCACTTGCAGTACCACGCCGCATTCAGCCTGTTCCAACACTCCTGAGAGTCTTGAATCCTCTGCAATAAAGCACCTTTCACAATCATTTCCTAACAGAGATGTGGTATTTCCTCTGATATTAAATTCCCTGGTACTAATGGGTTATGGCCTTCAGCATCATCGATATTATTAAGAACAATACTGTTACAGTGGAAACTCAAACCTCGCCTTTTACATTAATTGTTAAAGGGTTTTTCTCTTGGCAGCCCAAAAGGAAGCAAATATCCCTGGATCCATGAAAACATCTCAGACATAAAAGACACCAAGTAATGATTGTTTTCCCTTCACCCTCAAAGGAAAACAGATAATTAGAAAGGAAAATAAAGACGGTGGTGGAAGAAAAGGAGATATATATGGTGCCATAGGTCCTTCATAAGAAATTCTACCTGCTTGCATCTGCATGGTGCACTAGCAGTTCAACGATTTCTCAAAGGCAAGTGGGTTGCTTTCACAGCAGATTTTGATGCATCTTTTGGGGGATCTGGGGCTAAGGATTGTCCAGCTGTAATTTGTATTTCTGCTTCCCAATACATTTCTGCCTGTTTCCACACATGCAATGAAAACTCTCTTCTCCTTTTGAGCACAGCTGGCTAAAGGCAAGGATCCCCGGGGAATTCTAAAGCAAAATCTTGTTCCTGTTTTATGATGACAGTTAACTTTGAATTTAAAAAAATAAAAAAGAATATTTTAATTTAACTCAAAATGGAACTGACTTTTTGGACTAAAATTTCAGAGTTGAATAATCAGAACTTTGATATCTTCCTCTATGTGTTTATGAAGCAATATTGTCCCAATGGCTAATGATGCAGTGCTTTCTCAGTCCTGCTGAATGTAGGAATAAATCTATTTTAAGTTAATTCCCAGTCAAAAAGTTTGAAAAGCTACTCTTGCTATTGGCATTGTTTATTTGCAACAGCAGAATTCTGCCGAATTTCAGGCTTCATCCTGAAAATACCGAGAACTCGGTCCCTTATCCAGCAAAGCTCTTCATCATGGGGACTTTAATTTTGAGATATGTGAACAGTTCCTAGTGACATCTGCAGAGTAAGTCATCTTCAACAGCTTCAGTTAAGCACACACATCCTTCTGGACCAGAGGGATTTGTTTCTATGTTGTTTAGAGCACAACACTTTAAAAAAGTCTCTGTCAATAGAGGGTAGCCACGGAGTTGTTGACTGTGGTGCTTTGTATAGGAAAGGAGCGGGGGGAACACCGCTAGCGGGCCAAGGTGTTTGGGAGGGACACGGGGCTTGTCTTCATTCCTTAAAATTGCTATTCTGCTTCATCCCAGATTTGGTTTCATTACATCAGGGTCCCACAGGCTTTGGGGGTTTCTATGTGGTTTCAGAGAGAGGTGGGTCCACTGCAGACCTCTGCCCGGTGGGTGAAACGCTGTGGAGGTGGAGGATGAAATGGCACAGCATTGCTCAGCCCTCGGAGGTGAAAATGGTGCTGGTGAAGGAGGCTCTTGTGCTACAGACTAAAACCGGGCCCAGACATCACTCCGCTGCACTGAGTGCTTTTAATCTGATGGAGCCTTCTTTATTCAAATGGCATCACTCTTGACTGACATCAGGAGTGAAAATCGATCCTCTTGAACAGAAATGTTTCAGTCCTTAATTATAACCAGATTTTAGTAACTTCCCCTCTCTACTGCTTTGGCCATGCAATGTTTTCTTTCATTTCTACGCCTGTTTGGGAAGAAAGCCTGGTAGATCATCATCTGTAGGCATCAGTTCTTCCATAGAAAGGGAGAGTTTATGAGGGCAGGTGCACAGGAGATAAATGGACAGTATGTCCCTGTGTTGACAGGAACTTGTTACGGGCATGGAAAAAGTTTCGTTTCAATATCCCTATAAGACATGAAGCCAATAGCTTTGTGGATAGTGACACACATATCGAACACACTCATCTGATCCTTACTAACGTGAAGAGGACTCTGACGCAGATGGGTTGAAGGCAGGTCAAGCTGAAACCTTGCTTGCAGCAAACAAAACAGTGGCTGAGAGTGCACAGGTAGGTGCATAGCTTAGTTCAGGCTAGTGAATGTGGTGGCATGCACAAGATGTCCTCTGGCTGTAGGAATACAATAAGGGACTGTGGGGTGGAAACCAGCGTGAGCAGCTGGAAGTCTTAATGTTCAGGAGCTCAGAATGTGGCTTACCAGGAATGTTCCATAATAATGTAAAATATGGTGGGATTTTTGTTTTGTTTTGTTTTGTTTTATGAGAGTTTACTGCTACTTTTAGTGGCCTTCCAGAGATGAGCTTTCAGCTCACATGGAGTGCGTTTACAGTGCTGGCAGCGTGAAGTGCTCTCACGTGGAGCAGACTTTCTGCAGTTTCGGTTTCTGCATTCGTCTTGGTTTAAACAAATGGGAAGGAAATAGTTAATGATTAAACTTAACAGATAAAGCTGTTAACAGCTACTGAACACATCAAAAATGGTTTTCTGTGTGCAGCACCGTTATGCCTCTGAGGATTCTGATTGTGTACAGAAACAACGGACATTTTGCTCCCAGCTACAGGCAGTAACACAGGAGTCCTGTGTTTGTCCAAATTCTTGCTTTGAAGTCTTACTTCTGTTCTTTCTCGGCTTTGCTTGTTCCAACCCAGAGTCATTCAGACTGAAAAGATATTCTAAACCTGTGAGCATGGAAAGCATGAAAGCCACAGGTCAAGGTCTGTCGGTTAAATAAACCAGTGTAATAAACTAAATAATGGCAGGGGAGAATTAGCCACAAAACCTTACCCAGAATTTTGTGCTGCTTTTGCCGTTCAGAAAGTTGGTCACGTCAGCCCCTGACATCCGAAATACCACCTTTGGCTCAAATATTTTTAATGCAGGGGTTTCGCTTTTGCATGCTGTGAGGTACTTGTGAACTGTCAGAACAGGCAAAGAACTGCGAAATGCTCCTTCAAATGAAGTCAAAGCGAATGTTTTGAAAGATACATTGCAAAAGGGTTGTTCTTCTAAAGACATCGGGTACCCTCTCATAAGGTGTTGGGCATCCTTGCGCTCATTATCGTTAGAAGGACAGGAAGAGCTTGATGGGATGTAGGACCGGGCATGGGGCTGGTTGTGGAGTTTGCAATTTCCTTCCCTTTCCGACTTCTGACATGAACCAGAAAAGTGAGCCTTTGTTTTAAAAATAATTGTGACCATCTGAATCATTGTCATGGACACTGAGGCTGATTATTTGCTCTCCTGAACCTTGCGTTCACAACATCTTTCCAAATCTATGGAAAATATTATTACTGCCATTTGTTCAGGGAAAGGATTGCTCCCAATAGAGAAGAATAGGGAAATCGTTTCATTGAGTTCTATTGTTCTTTGCTACTACCTGGGAATCTCAGCTCCTGAATTTTTAGTTTGTAATTAAATGCAAACTAGAGTGTCCTGGTTAAGGAATCATACCCCATAATACATCTTTAAATTGAGGTTTTAAACGCGTATAAATTGCAGCAGTTTTAGTCAGTGCATTATGTATTTTTATTACTATGAATGAGCTCTAGAGACATTATTTATGAGGAATCAAGTGAGATTTTATGGTCGGAACCTTAAAGGGCCTCCTTTCACTTAATTAACTAAAAGCAGCTCCACCAAAATCAGTGAAATGGTGTGACAGTAAGCAGGATCAGAGCTTTCTCCTCCGTCTTTACTGAGCACATCTGACTTCCTGGACATCATTTAGATAATCTGGTAGTTAAGAAGACTTTAACGGCTACTGAGTGCCTGTTGCACCAAGTCCTAAAATATGGTCAGGTTTTTATGCTTAACAGAAAACCTAAGTCTCTGAGAACACGACATGGAATCTTGCATCACGATTATTTTTTCGGAAAAAATAACAGACATTCTTATCGACCTCATAGATACCTGGTCATCTAAGAATCCCCTCTAATTTGGGGAATATTTTAAGGACAAAAGATTTGTGTTGACCTTTCAGAAGCAGAATAAGCGTGTTTGTAATGAATATTGCTTGCTTCAGAGGAAAGAATTTCTTTATAAACATTGATAGTGGAACTAAGCAACTAGATTGGCTTCAGCTGAGTTGTAAACTGACCTGCTTGTACAGAACATGGGAAATAAAACAATGGGAATTTCTTTCCACTTAGTTACAGAGGGGGCCAAGAAAATTGTTATTACTGAGTGAAAACTGCCTTTTGTGCAGTGTAAAGAGAAGTAAGCCCCAATGTAACAAGACCATAAAAATGTCATGAAATACAAAGAAAAAGCCTGTGTCAGCGATTCTGCAAAAATGCTTTGAGCAACTGCAGAATTTTGCTAGCAGAATGAACCAGACAACACTTTTCCTAATGATCAATATGCATTATAAAACTCATATGATTTTCTCTCATCCCAAAAGACCAAAAGTTCAGAATCTCAGTCGAAACTTTTTTCTGATTTAAAGCGGTACTCGTGGCCCTGAGGAAGACTGATATTCAAACACAATTTGGACAACTTTGTGAAAGAAGATATACCGCCTGCTCTAGGAACCCAGGTCCTAAAAAAGTCAACATGCGGCTGGCAGAAAAGGCAAGCAAAATCTGATGGTTTAATATAACAATGAAATGTTAAAGTTGTCTTGATGAAAGCTCTGTTCTATCTGACTCTTCTAATTAATGGCGACATTTTCTCTTACAACCAGAGGGGACAGTCCGACCATCAGGTCAAAGTAGAATTTAATCCCATTATTTTTCTGAGGAGCCCAAGACGTTGTGTCTAACTCAAGCACGTCTTTAGGAAAGACATTTAGTCTTGATTTCAATACTTCAGTAAGTTGCAGTGATTAATCACGTTTGAAGTTTAAAAATGTGCATCTAGTTTCTAATTTGGATTTGCCTGGCTCTAGTTTCCAGACATTAGTTCTTATTTAATATTTTTACTATTTGTTCTTTGTGAAAGCCTTTTGTGCTGGTTTTGGCTGGGATAGAGTTAATTTTCTTCATAGTAGCTGGTATGGGGCTATGTTTTGGATTTGTGCTGGAAACAGTGTTGATAACACAGGGATGTTTTCATTACTGCTGAGCAGTGCTTACACAGAGCCAAGGCCTTTTCTGCTTCTCACCCCACCCCACCAGCGAGCAGGCTGGGGGTGCACAAGACGTTGGGAGGGGACACAGCCGGGACAGCTGACCCCAACTGACCAAAGGGATATTCCATACCATATGACGTTGTGCTCAGCATGTAAAGCTGGGGGAAGAAGAAGGAAGGGGGGGACGTTTGGAGTGATGGTTTGTGTCTTCCCAAGTAACCGTTACGCGTGATGGAGCCCTGCTTTCTTGGAGGTGGCTGAACACCTGCCTGCCGATGGGAAGTAGTGAATGAATTCCTTGTTTTGCTTTGCTTGCGTGCACGGCTTCTGCTTTACCTATTAAACTGTCTTTATCTCAACCCACGAGTTTTCTCACTTTTACCCTTCCGATTCTCTCCCCCGTCCCACTGGAGGGGAGTGAGCAAGCGGCTGTGTGGTGCTTAGTTGCCGGCTGGGGTTAAACCACAACAGTTTATAATCCAGACACTTCTTGGTTTTTACTTTTTGAATGTGACAGCGTATCTACCCTGGTATTTAAAGTAGTCCTCAGCCTGCTTGAGCTAAATCTCACACTGGAGTCCTCCCTACTGTGACCTTATATTTGTAGAGTTCAATCTTGACGTGCGCCTAAGAAATAAAGAGAGGAAATGATGTGTGTGGGTAGAGATGTCAGAAGCACAAAATCCTTGGTGCTGGCTGATGCCCTGTGCTGAACGCTCGCCAGGCTGACTGCAGTAGGGCTGGGGCACAGACATGGCTTCACCTCAAACTGGAGCGGAGTGTTCAGAAGGAAACAGAGGTGTCTGCCAGAGATTACAAGGGAGGCATGGAAAATCTTTAGAAAATCCTCTGGGCGACCCTGTTTTCCTAATGCAAAATCATTCCTGTGTTTTTCCCCCTGCCTCCTCTTCAAGAAAGGGAGTGAAAGATGAATTTCAGTATTACAGCATCCATTTTGCCAGTGATGTGCATCCTGGTTAAAAACCAGCGGCAGATACAATAATGCATTCTGGCTCTGTCAAATAAGGGAAGTAAAAAAAAAAAAAAAGATATAAATCACATTTCAACTACAGAAAAGGCACATTTTATAAATAAGGAAATAGTGGAGAACAGGAGAAACTGTTTCGTGACTTGCTGTCCAGTATATAAATTGCTACATGTAAGATACTCAAACTGCAAGAAGGAGTAAAAGACGCTGAAAAATGAGGGAGAAAGCCAAGAGACAACCTAAGGTCAGAGGCTGGCAAACTGGTCTCAGCTTACATGGTGACCTGCAGCCATTCAGAAATGAAAAGGCAAATTGTTATTAAAGAAACAGCATCTGTTGGGAGGTGCAGAGGTGGTTGCAGAGCTCCCCTTGCATCGGTTTCCCGGAGGGGTTGGTGGGTGGCCCTCTTCTTATTCCACATATGATGATGGTCACAGACTTGCAGGAACTTCGTATACTTGGAAACTCTGTCTCTCTGTCAAGTTTCGGCAAGAGGGGGGAGCTCTGCGTGGCTGCCGTTCAAGCAGAGTGCCTGATTGCAGCTCCAAGGGGGTTGCATGAATCCCTGGAGGAGAAGGGATCTTCAAACTGAATGCATGTTGGTTATTAGCATTTATTGGATGCTAATAATCTAACTAAATGTATCTGGTTTTCACGAGGTTAGCAGCAGATGCCTTTTCTCACCAGTGCCCTGTTCCATATTTATCTTGCAGAGCATTGGGGTAGGGGAAAGCAGAGCTGATCACAGGAAAAGTCTCTGAAATTTTAAAATGGAAACAAAGTGGTTTTCCCAGTCTCTTATTCTTGGAAATACCTGAAGCGGTGTGAAATGGAGGAGCATAAGGCTGTTCTTGCTGGTTTCCTTAGGTGTTCAGTGTGATGGGCTTTGTGAACCCCACCTTAGACCCAGCTCTCTGCCTACAATGCATAAACCGAGGTGGCATGGTGTTCAGCGCAGCAGCGTAGAGGCACCTCTGGGGTGCCCATCTCCAAGCTGGTGCTGGGAACTCAGCTCCATGTGGCTGTTCCCCCCGGGCACGTTGTTTTGGATCAAGGTGGCTACGTGTCCTCTGGGCCTCAGCCCGTACCACTTTGTGGTGCTGCATGGTGCAGGGTGGATGTGGTAGGTTGGGTTGGGGCTTTGGGGGGACACCTCTGCAGCGCAGTCCATGGCGGGGAGGCATGTCCCTTGTCCCCAGCTCAGAGGAGCTGCTAGTAGGAGCTACTCCTGCTTCCTTGTTGGACATAATGTGTTCACAGAGCGGTGACTGGCTTTTCATGCTTCAGGGAAACATCTCAAGCAGTGGGACAGAACAGAAATTTGCTGATAGCGCCTTCTCAGTCCTGCACCTTTTTGTCAAGGTTAAAAAATCATTTGGAAATTAAACTTGGAATCAATTTATTTCAGCCCCTCCTACTTTCTCCTCTCCTCCCCTTCTTCCTTCTGTCCCATCTTCCCTGCAGAAAAAAAATCACCATGCACCTCAAGGGGGACAGTCCTGCAGAAGGAGCTGGGAATTAATCTTGTTGCTGAAATGAAGAATGGAAAAGTTCTTCAAAACTTTGCCATCTATTTATAAAATGCAAGATTTATGATTGATTTGATTTCCCTTTGTTATTAATCTTTGCCATCTTCAGGCAGAAGAAATGTAGAATCAGTCCCCCGCCCCAGATTCATTAAGGGGAATAAAAAGTTTTCCTTTCTCTACCTGCTTTTTCTGAGCCTTGTGGGATCGCATTTTACTGACGTTCCTTTGCAACATACAAAAATAGAAACGTACTTAAAAAACAAAATAGGGCCTTAAGAGGAATATCAGCTCTCACTAGATTTGTGATAAAACTTATCACATTTATGATAAGTTTTATGATTTAACTTCTAGGTACAGTGTAAGAAAAAGGAGACACGTGTAACTTTATTTAATGGATGTGTCCTTCAGGAGCTACGAACACGCTCACATGCTGGCATGCACCTGCGTCTAATGGGCATAGCAGGACATAGGGTCTCATAGCATTGCAATGGCACTTGTGTAACTCCAGGATTTGTTGGAGTACTCTTTACCCTTCACCCCAAGGTTACTGACTGCACGCCTCTCCCAACCTCTCTCCATGAATGACGGATAGATGGACAGAAAGAGGGAAAGATGACACAGTAGGAAAAAGCAGCTTGGCTGCCATTAGTTGATGGTGAAAACCTATGCCCATGATTTCCTCCAGCACAAATCAAGATGAAAAATCTTGTTTCTGCTCAACAAGCCTATGGCTAAGACACGGAGAGCTAGGATTAGAATGTGCTGGGAGAGCCAGGTGTATGTTTTGGAGCCCAAGACAGGGGAATTGCACATCAGCTATTGTAGTGGCGGGGGAAAAGCTTCCCAGGCTCCTAACAGCATGCCTGGATTGTAGATGGCTGGGTATAAATTTCTTCCTCTCTTTCAGTGTCAATTGAAAAAAACGATTTATATGGCTTTATTAAATGGGCCTGATTGTGAAAGTGGGTGCTATATATTGGTATATTAGAAATAATATTAATGTAGATGCGCTACAGTAAATTTCTAATACATTTTCCCTTCATTCTCTTGTATTCTTTTTCAGGTGGGGTGAGAATCTCAGGTATTTCTATTTATTGCACAGTGCTGATGAATCACATTTAGAGGGGATGAAGGATCATTAGGTCTTTCAGGTGGGTTGCCCTTCAGGGCAGTGCTGTCTCTTGCGGCCATGATGGGTAGGATGGGCCACCAAGGTCTTGCCAAGGACCTGCAGAGAGCTGAACCCGTGGTTGCCTTGGAAGTCGCACACAGTTCATAAAAGGCTCGGTGCTGTCAGGAGTCTCTGTGAAAGTTATTATTTGAATTTGTTGTAGTGATAGACTGCCTCTCCAGCTGGAGAGGAAATAAAAGTTTAAAAATTAGTTTAAGACATTAAAAATGTACTGTTTAGTGCAACTACAGCCATACTTTCACAGACAGTAGGGGTCAGCTATAGCCTTCCATCCGCAGTCCCAGCGCTGTGACCGTCTGCAGCTCCGCTCCCAGCGGATACCTTACTCCATCTGCAAATGGTATTGGATGCTAGGGCTTGAAATTGCTCTGTATCTACTCATTTCAATATATTAGAAACTGAGTAAGGCCCCAGACTTGGGTATTTCATTGTCAAGAAATCTTCCCAATAGCCAAAGATTTCCTTTCTAAATTTGATCCATTTGTCTCTATTTTTTTACCTTCTTTCCCACCCAAAGCTACCCTCAATAATTCTGCATTTTTAAAATTTACATCTTAGACAATTTAGAATGATTTGTAAGTAGTTATCATGTTCCCTCTTATACTGCTATTAACCTGCCAAACTGATGTGTGTACAGTCTTGTGTGAACAATTTGTGGGCAGGATTGCTTCTCCCCTATACTTGAAGCTGGTTTTGATAGAGCTTTCTGTAATTTCTCTCTCTATTTCAATGAATTTAGGACACCTCCCCAAGAGATTTCAGTCTTTACTCGTTTTTGGAATTTTCTTGCTGATCTTTAGCTCATTAGGAGACATGATAGGAAGTGGGTCATCTAAACCTTTTAATCCCACCGTTACAAATCTGCGTGCTGTAGGTAACTAACACTACCTACATATCAATCTCCAGGTTGAAAGTAATAAATCTTGCTTGTCCTTGGGAAAGTAATAAATCTTGCTTGTCCTTGGGACACTTTGCCAAGTGACTCATTAAAAGAGATCTTCATGGAAACAGTTCTTTCTTCAACTGGTCCATAAAAACAGAAGCATATTCCCCTTTTCTTAGTTACTCCGGTACCTTTAATAGAAGAAAACTGTCAGTCCGCTGAGAAGACTTGAATCTTCTAGCACTTCTCTTCAGTCCCGGCCACTGTACTCTGCAGGTATTCAGTTCTGCTGAACACCTGGGCTGCAGAAGACGACCGAGATTAATTTGATTTTTTCTCAAATCAAGCAATTAGTCTGCAGGTCTCTGTCTGTGGACAGCATTTCTGGAGAAGGCATGTCCTGCCCCAGGAGCAAAAGCTGGAGCAAGAAGCAAGGCTGCCAGCAAAAGTTGCTTTGTGGAGACAGATGCATGGCGGATTGGCAGTGTTGGGGGGGCAAGGGGGTATTTTGGGGAAAAAAGCGGTAAGGAAATGGAGAATAGACATTAACTGCAAAATTAGGATGGGAATAAGGGAGATAAGATACTGCTTAAAAAGTTGGGTGATTTTTAAAAGACATTATTTTGCTGTCAAGTGAATTATAGAGGAGAAAGGGAGATTATTCATTAGATGCATCATAGAGACAGGACATAAAGGATTAGAAATGCTGTTTGAGCCATAAAGCTTTCACCAAGCAGGGAAAGAGTAATGATCTTGTTTACATTGTGCTGTCTTCAGGCTGAGAAAGTTCTAATTTTGTTCCAAAAATAAAGTTATGAGCCAAACCTAAAGGGCTCTTAAATTGTGTGTGTTTGCTTCTGTGATAGTGTTGACTGTGCGTAAGACAGGTTGATAACTATCTGTCAGAGATGTAGAGAAACCTTATGCTTTATGGGAGCCCAAACAGTCCTGAAAATAAAAGCAGGTAAAATTTCTTCCTATTGATTATCTTTCTGGCTGCGTTTATTTGCTACTGCAGCATCCTCCGCTAGTGTAGGATGAATACCCAGTGACTTGCAAGAAATGTAAATCTGACCATAGCTTCTTATGGGAGGAGGGCTACGTTTGCTGTGTCTGAAGTGGGTCTGCGTCCTTCAGCTCAGAGTCGTGAAATGCCATTCCAAAAAGTCTCGTCTGCCTCTCACCCCCACTCTTCTGAGTCACACGTGTACCAAATCATCCAGCGTCTATCAGCTGCGCTTTGGGGGAACGTGCTGCTGCCACCTCTTGTGGCTGCGGCTATTCCAGCATCACTGATCCCATCCAGCCGAAAGCACCCAGCTTGCCTTTCACATAAACTGCCAAATCCAGGAAAAAGAGATGAAGGACCCATATCAAGCTGGAGTATTGATCTGACAGAGGAATACCAGGCACTTCAATTCTATTACTTCATATTTCTTGTGACTTGGACAGCCCCTTGACTGGCTGTAGGGGCAGCTTTAAAAATAATTTCCAGTGCATTTTAGTTACCAGAATACCAAGTACTGCCTTTTTACAACACCTAGAACAAGGAATGTAATAAATAGGTTCAAATCCCTTCTGTAAGCAAAATTCAAAACTCAGAGGTGTGCCCTTAACCCTCAAAGCTCACAGCAACCAAAAGCATTTTATATTCAGAGCTTATAGGAAGGCAATATTACAATATGGTGCCCTGCACTTTTTTGAGCCATTCACTCTTTTGAATCACTTTCACGTGATTCACACAGGCTGAGTGAAAATGCAGACCTGATCTGCTGGCTAGTTTCTTTTCTTCTTTTTTTTTTTTCTTCCCCCTTTTCCCATTTTTCTTAATTCTCTCCCTTCAGTTGCTTAACAGTATATTTATCTCAATTTCCAAACTGAAGTTCACAAAGGGAAGAATGTATTAAGTACCCAACCAATGTATAAAGGTTGTGACACATGAATGAAGCACCAAAAAGATAATGAGATATTAAAAAAAAGTTATTCTGACTTATAAGCCTCGGGTAGTCACATTTTCACACATTCTAAGCAATTTGAAGGCTAGAAATGTACTTAAAAAAAAACTTCACAGAGGTAGTTTATGCTTGCTCATTGATCCTTTCATAATGTTCATGTCTTCCTCTTTTTCATGAGTTCCAGCAGATGATTACCTTAATTAAAGCAGAAAATTTTGTTAGAACTTCCTAAGTATATTACCTTCCTCTTTGGGCTGCACTGTACAATTAAACTAATTTCTTAGACCGTATTTCTCAAAATTATCTGTTTCTTCCCATAGGATATTCTGATTCTTGTCAGGCATTTCTTCCTCACCAGCATTTTTTTTTGAGCCACAGTATTGCATAAAAACAAAATATGAAATAGATATTTCTAAGCTTGAGCCATAAGAAACTTCAGCAGATCCTTTCTCCATCCCGAAATTTCCTCTTTAGCCCAGTCTGTTAACATTTACTCTTTAAGTTGGTCCCCTCCGCCCCCGGCATGCTGAGCCTCCTCTTCTCTATCTTAACTAAATATTTTTTCATGAAGCTCTTCATCAAACACATAAAGATGAGGTGTTGTGCATCACGTTTCAGAAAAAAACCCAATCTCTTCTCTAGGAAAGAGACCAAGTTTATCTTTAGTAACTTTATTCCATACTTCATCCCTCTTTCCTTTGTGTCTAGGTTGGTGCTTATTCTTGCATTCCAGCTTTGTTCTCAACTTGCATATTGTTAAAGGCCAGTTAATTAAATGTCTTTCTCAGTCACTTCTTCCCACTATCTTAAATGTGGGTCATGCAGGGAAAGGTCATTAGCTGCGAAGAGGTCTTCAATTGCTCTTTTAAACCAGAGTGGAGCCAGCTGTAAAACAAAGCCCAGATAAAATCAAACCAAACCTGGAAGTATTGAGCTGAAAAGCAAGATTGTTTGGCTGTGCTTAACATTTGCCTAACAGAACTACAAAAGTGCTTAATTTAGCCCTGAAAACAAAACTGAAAGCATTGTTGGCAAGGGCTTAAAGAAAGAAAAGACTGTTGATAATAATGATCGTACTTGGCACTTTTTTTCCTCCAGAAAATGCTTTACAAACATTAACTAATTAACCAAAATACAGTGTATTTCACACCCTGTGGATCTCCTCTAGTACAGTTTTTAAGCTTTGCTGCTTCTGTGATGGCCAGCCAAGGGATAACCATCATTAAAGCCCTGTGTTAGCTGTATGGTAAAGCTTGCTCCGGTGGAGAAATGGACCTGGTCTAGTGACTAGTCTTAGCGTATGCTAATATACACTGCTTTATCGAACAGCAGTTAACACTCCTTAATGGAGATGCATTTGTTCCTGTTTAAGTAGGCATTAAATAGGGATAAAACATCATATTCTAAGCTTTTTTTTTTTTTTTTTTTTTTTTTTGCAGATGAAGCAAATGCAACCGTTATAAAGTATGGAGTAGGCCATGAACAGTGTTGCCCTTCTCTGCCTGAGGCAAACGGCACTTACTGGAATAATAATAATTAAAAAAATAACAGAAGCAAGAACACCTTGGAACATCCTGATTTGTAAATCTGCTTATAATAAAAGGAGCTAAGTAGTTTTATGGGTGGGGATGCGCTTTTGCAAAATGAAAGCCTTGGGTCGTCCTTGGGTGAAAGGGTTGGGGAGGAGAAGGTGAGGTGCTGGCAACGAGCCTCCAGGCCAGGGCAGTTCACACCATCCTGGCCAGCGAGGCTGCATAGATTGTAGGTTGAAGGTGATAATATTGTGTACTTTGCTTGTGGTTTTTGTATAAATATCTCCTTGGGGGCTGTCCCTTACTGCATATCCATGGTGGGGTCTAGAGGACCCATCTAAGGTCTAACTGCTAATGTTAATCATAATCAACATTAATCCTCAAAGTGTTATTGTCCTGTGTATAGCCCTCACCCAGAACTGGGTTAAAAAAACCAGTTAATAAGAAACCAGAATGATGAAGTTAGTGAGTGGGTGTTTGATTGGAGGAGATCAAGATGTGTATGTTTTAATTTAAGAACACTATGGTGATAGATAGTTTGTTGTGGATTCTATATTGCTCACTTCTGTAATTTTAAACAATGAAGGTTTGTTGCTTAGAAGTTAGATAACTAACAGGTGTGTGTTTGTAATTGTGTGGAGTAGTAATTAATTATAAACTGTGTGTTTTAGAGGTAGTGATAATTAATTTTAGCTATGGAAACTATAAACAAACATGGTCCAAGCATGGCTCAGGGACAAATTGTGACCCTATAAGGTAAAGAGGAAATAAGTTCATGAAGAGTTCACTACCTTGATGACCACCAGAGACCACCCGAGACCCTCAAGGAGACCCTAAAGGCTTTAGTGCGCATGTGTTTAAGATGATGTAATATTATAATTAGTTCTCGGAAATGTAATGAATATGTAAAAGAGAAATTTAAAAATATGTATGAGAAGCATGGATATAAACAGAAAGGTGACTAGACCAGGTGTGCTTGATTTGCGGCAAGTCCACCGAGCACCCAGGCCTGAATAAAACAATCTCTCTCCTGAGCGTGTGGAATTGGTTACTTGCACGCCGGGCACGAATCCGCTTTTCGGACAACATAACCACTGTTACAAATGACAACAGGAGGACTAGGAGGGGTGTTACTGTCTCTGCAGTCTTTACTCTTCTGTTACGGTCTCTGCAGTGGTGAGATTGGCCTACAGAAAAGTTATGTACAATTCCAGTTATTAATAGCGAATACTAATAATTAAATAACCATTACCTTTGCCTACAGTGGACCTGGCGTGCATCGCTAAAAGCAGAGCAAGTCTCAGTTTTAGTTTTCATCTCCACCTCTCATACTCACTGTGCAGCACAGCAGCTGTTTAACATGAAAAACAGAGGCCAGTGCTTCTTTATGATGGATAAAACATGAAGCCTCACAGGATTCAAAATACTTGGTAGCACACAGACTATCCTCATCGCGCTCTCATGCATCAGGGATGACTATGTTTTTCCACTTTGATCACCGGGGTCTATCTTGCAATCTCCAGCTTTGCTCTCTTTGCCATTCCCAGAGATTTGAAATGAAGAGAGGGCCGTATTTATAAGTGACAACATCAATTTCCTTTGCACTGATAAGTAAAATCGACCCTTCTTTTTAGCAAGAAGAAAATTGCTCTGCCATTTGTATGTTATTGGCCTGTCTTTTATAAAATGTTATGCCACTCAAAGCGCCGGCAATCTGCTACAAATACAGTTGTAGTGCAGTACATTTTACAAACAGCATGTCATGACAGAAATAAACCCAGCCCCTAGCATTAGAGAGAAATATAATTTGGTGCTGATTAGCCATTTACATCTGTGCAAGCTGACTATGAAAGGCAGTAGGAGAGGTTGTGAGCCAACCTTCTTCACCCTGCGCGCTTCGCACCAGCGTCTCCACAGAGCTCAGCGCTGCAAGGTGCGAGCCACGTCTCTCGAAGGGCTGAGGGAAGGAGGGTCTCCAAAACCTGAGCGGGGCCTCGGCAGCTACTGCTGCCTCCTTTCCAGTGGGTCGGCACTGGGGTGGTCCGGCAGCCCCGCCGCAGCATGGTCTTGCCCTGCTATCGTGCCAGGAGCAGCCTCAGCGGTGGCACTGCCCTGGTGCCATAGCAGGAACCACAGCCTCTTTGTTCTTCAAGCATTGAACACCTCGAAAGCCTCCAAAGTCTTGTGGTTTTAATGAAGACTATGAGAAGAAGAGAGGAAGCAAGAGTTTTATCCGGTCTTCTCCAGGGCTATTGCAACTAATTCCTGTTTACTGCATCTTCAGGGGGCTCAGACAAGAGTCGTGGTTCGGCGTCTGCAGCTGAGCCTGGTTCGACAGCCCCGCATCATCCCTGCAAAGCAAAAAAAGCAGGAGTGAGGTGCGGGACCTCTGGAGTTTTGTGTGACTAAACCGGGTGGACCAGTGTCACTGAGGGAAGGGGAAGGAAGAAGAAACCGATCCCGTTTTGGGCAGAAGTCTGCCCAACTGCTAGTTGCAGTCCCGATTAGTGCATTTGTTGTCCGGATTCTAATAAACCTCAGCTGTAAGCAAAGAGGTGGTGAGGTCATTGCTGGACTCCCAACTGCCCTGCCACTAAATTGTGAACGAGTTGGTGAACCAGACGCCTAACGGTGATTTTGGGCAGAGAGGGAGCCTGCAGCAATTGCAGCTCGGAGGTCCTGCCTCTGCTGTCCCTCAAGCGGGGTTCGTTACCCGGTGTGCAACGAGCCAATCTCACACACAGAGCCAAGATAGTAGTTTATTCCATGTCTGTGCAGAGATGGGTGCTAGGTGGTAGCTCCACAAAGCTAGCACACCTCAGTTAACACACGGTAAGCGTTTTATACATCCCGAGCAACAGTTATCAGTACTTTTACATCTACGCTTAGTCATCCTTGCTTCTATTGGTTCTGGCAATGCCTCCTCTTCACTTAAAGTCACAGTGTCCTTTCTTTTTACTGTGCGTGTTCAGTGGGGAAGGGGCTTTGTTGGGCAGGGGGCTTTCCTGCCTGCGGGTGGGGTTTTTACTATGCTAATTAGAATAGGTCAGAATAGGTCAGACTACTCTAGAGGAATTTGCTGGACTTTTTTCAAACAATGGGGTTAACTGGTAGCTCTTATCTAGTTTCAAGGATGTACCTCCTCACCTATCTCACCAGAGCCTTCCTGGGACCCACCATCCTTGGCGCCTCTAAACAATGTCAATGTTACATATGGATCTGATTAGGCTACACCTCTGCCGGTGAGCGTGGGAATCCAAGCACAAAACTTCAGGTGCAGCTGAGACTGTGCCTTGGTTGTCACAACCCATTCATTTTCAAGCAACTTTTCCTTAGCATAGTTTATTAGAAGCAGAAGGCGATTAACTCCAGATGGTGCTACTCAGTTTTAAATGTCCTTTCAAAGGGAAAGGCTGTTTCCCCATGCATGATTTTCCAAGTTCCACTTCAACTTAAAATATTGTCAGCAGCATAATAAAAAAGCTAGACAAGGTACAGAGAAGGGCAGCTGAATGACCGAAGATACATAACGGCATCCCAACCCAGGCTACAGCTCCTCAGCATCAGGAGGAGGCGGCTGAAGCAGAATGAGATAGAGGTCAGTAAGGTTTATTTGCTGATCCTCCTACAGCAGTGTTATGAGGCACCCCACGAAATTGCTGGGTGGCAGGTTTAAAATGAAAATAATGAAGTATTACTTCATACGGTTTGTAATACAGTTGCAGAACTCATTGCTACCGGCCACCGGAGACTCATCATTCAAATGGCTTCAAGAGGAAATTAGCTCATTCAGGGAAGAGAAGTCTGCCAGGGCCTGTTAACGCACAGAGGTGTTCACACACAGACATGTTTGGGAGCCACAGAGCTGGTGTTTTGGTGGAAGCATTGCTGTACGTGCTCCTAGTTCTTATTCCATCCCCTAAAGCACTTGCCACCAAATGCTACCAGAGGGATCTCTAGTCCAATCCAGTGCAGCTATTACTATGTAAGAAGTCCTCAGTTGAAGTCAGGAAGGTGACATTAACCACTACATGTCCCTGTACAAATAATCAGTCTAAAGTACATGCACAGAAGAGGGCTGGATGTTGCAAGAATACGTAAACTAAGATAAAGCACTTAAGGAACCTGCCCCAAACTACCTGTTAGCAAAAGAGGGGGTTAGACCTAATGGCTTCCCTGTCTCAGTCTTGAGATTCAGATGGTGGCAAATGGCTTTTTAAATTACAATGCAGCATAGAGCCTTCCATTAAAGATGGCAGCTAACTGTCTCATATTTTCAAGACGAGATGTAGATGCCTTAGGTACACATCTCGGGGACAATGCCATACATCCCTGTGACATTCTCACCATATCCCTTAAACAGCATGTATCACAAAACATTGTGATGAATGACCTGTTGTTTTCAGATAAGAAGACAGATGACTTCCCAAGTGATCTCATTGGTTTAGAGATACCATGGGACACTTTCTGTTGTAATGGACAACAGTTTTTTAGGATCCGTCACAACCACAGCTGTTGAAAGTAAATGCAGAAGAACAAGGTTGTCAGAGGGTTTCCAGAACCACAGCGACTCCCCGGCATCTTGCAATCCCGCATCCTCATTTCAGAAAGGCGGGATGGCTTGGTGGGAATTTCCTGAGTAAAGTCTTTTTTTTACACCTTTTCTCCCTGCGAGAGGCATTTGCATCATTATCATGCAAATAATATTATTATGGTTCTCCTGAGCACCATAATAAGAGCAGGGCAGGACTTCTCCATATAAAAGGAAGGAATGTGAATTTTCTTCTGCCGAGTATATGTGTGGGGTGTAAGGTAGCTGAATTTTCTAGTCTCACACACTGCACGGTGTAGTCACTCACAGAGTTGGTGCAAAGTACTCTGAGGTGCTAGAACAGGAAAATCAGTTTTATAATAATTATGAGTCACAGAGAAAAAAAAGTGCCTTTTAATGCAGAATCATAGAAATATTAGTATTTCTAACGATCCCTTTAATCTGAACAGGACCTGTCTTTTATATTTTGGAAGAGAGAGAGTGATCAGATGTGCTTCCAGTGCAGCTGCAGACAATGCTATTTTGTGGCCGATTATCCATCCATAATTCAGGACAGTGAATTCTACCTTCCTTTTCAGTTTCGCACAGTCCATTTGTTTCCAAACTACTTAGGTTTTCAACAGTATTTAAAGTGGTAGAAATCATGCCAAAAGGTAATATCTCTGCAGTCTTACCCAGGTGTATGTTTGGTAGCATCAGTGTCTGCCCCAGGGTACCAGAGTGGTGGTGAGAGCTCCAGCCTGAGAGCAGGGTTCAGCTGGCCCCTCCGCTTGCTGCTGAGGTACAGTTCATTTCTGTTTTTAAAGCATCTCTTGAGTGCAGGAAAAGCAATCCCTGTTTATTACACTGTAGGGAAAATACCAGCTGGAGAGTCTGTGTAGCCTTGTGGTTTTGAGGTTTGTGTTTGGGTCCCCCTGAGAGTACTGCAGTCTCTGGGTTTAAAAAAGAAATAGGTGGCCCCACTGTGTTTTTTGAGATGGCAGACCCCTGGGCTACATAATTTACGTATGATTTACAATTTATATGGGCAGTGGTACACATAGCCTGAGCTACTGTGATTCTTCTCCATGTCCTGGGTGTAGCTGGTAACTAGACCAGCGCTAGACATAGTCAAGACGACCTGCAGCTTTTCTTACTTTACCTCTGCAGAAAAAGTTTTCTAATGATGCCCAAGTCCTGCTGATTCAGCATCTGATTTTTACACATTTTTTCAGAATAAATAACAGCATTTTTCCAACTAGTTGGCCTCATCCTCCCTCCTGGCCTTGAAAATCTATGAATCTGAAACACAGAAGCTGGAGAAGGAATTCTGCTTGTGTCAGGAAGAAACCCTTTTATTTTGCAATATTAATATTCCTAATTTAGATTTACTGCTTTCCAAGCTAAGGGGTTTAAAAAGCATGTGGAACTGCTACTGCAAACCCTCCTTCCACATATTCGGGGACAGCTGAAATTCAGGGTTAACAAGCAGCTATTTATAGCTTTTCGTTTGCACTTGTAGGAAGAATCATAAATATTCCTCACTTCAGCAGGAAAAGAAGTTCCAGCAATATAAAAAAGAGGCTCAGTTCATAGGAACGGCATAGGATTCGTGCTGTGTTGATTATGCAGTCTCAGTTAAGATTTATCTACTCTAAGTTTTTGAGATTGGTACAGTCTTACCTTGATTTAAAGATAGCACAGCCCCACAGAATCAGTTAAGCCTTACATCATTAACAGAATGGTGTGCAATAAATGTTCTGTGAAAATAACTTCATTTCTTGGCTTTATGCTCCTGCGAGACACTCTAAAGTAACTGGAAGAGACCAGCACCTAAAAATCACTGATGTGAAAATTTGCAATCTATTATTAGCCCTTTGGGGGATATGATAATCATTTGTGTTCCCACACCTTTTAACAAGTCATCTGTGATGAGGAGAGAGGGAGAGAGGCTACAATTGTTCTCTGCCTGCGTTTAAAGATTCTTTCAATATGCAATTGAAAAAATACAATACCTCCTGGTCATGTGTAATTTTAGTGTTAAAAAATAATTATCAGAATGGACCTTTCAATAGCTTTTTATAGTTTCTTGGTTTAACATACCTGAGTAGGTGCTTCATACGTGGCTTATTGATGTAGTGCTTGTGACGGCTCCGAGAGGGATGTGAAAGTGCTCTTCCCTGTTCAGAATTTTTAAGTCCATTTATTCACACAGTGTATATATTCTTGGTATTTCTATTACATGCAGTTCCTGTGGAAATAAATATTCTTCATTCCAGCCAACTGAAATCCAAACGCTATTTTAAATTAGATATAGTTACTAATTTTTAAATGGTTACTCTTGTCCTTTTTATTAGCGCTGTTGATTTCCTCGAACATCTCTGACGTTAACATGAGGTCACTAAAACGAAGAGTGGTATCATTCAAACAGCCAGAGCTGGGGCTAATAGTGGAAGGGAGAAGTCTGCCAGATGTGGCTCCTTGGTCCTAAGCATTGCCCCTTACCCCCTACGTACCCCTTAGGCTGTGCGTAACCCCCGACCAGCGAGGTATCTAGGCTGCAGCTGGGTGCCTGCTGCTGCAGAGGCACACCCAGTCCCCTGCGGATCTTCTCATCATCTCCAAACACTTGCTTTTGCACTACTTGTTTTCTGCACTGATATACATCGGCTCTATTGCTTTTTATGGATTTCCACCCTGAGCTACTGCAAAGTGCTTTGAGATCCCAAACACACCCCCCGTCTGATTGTCCCAAGCCCCGTACCCCTGGACACAGTTAACTCTCGGTAAATGCTAAGCAGCAGCAGATCAGGATGGGAAGCCTGTGCAGGTTTAAATGAGACCCAAGGCAGCTGAACGAAACTTTTTTAATTGCAAATAGTCATAGCGATTATCATATTAAAATCAATGATGTTGTGAACTGTCAGATATGGACTGCATTAGCTCTGCTCTGCCATGAACTTGCTCCTCTTCACCACACAAATCTCCTGAAACTGCAGGGGAACAAACATTTCTCACCAAGCCTGAGAGCCTTCTGCTCCTAATCTGAATATATTTGGTTTTCTCACTGAATCTGCCAACATCCATTAGAGTCACCATTAACGGGCCATGGTGGGATTTGAACTAATCATTACAATTTATAAAATTGTTCTGAGCACAAAAACTTTTAGGAGCAGCTGAGTGGTGAACGCATACTCAGGGGACAACAAGAGTTTCTCTAGCAAACTTGCTGTGGTGGAGGGGGAAGGCAGTCTGAAGGAGCAGCAACCAGGCTAGCTCGCGCCCTGATTAGTAAGAAAGGAACATTTTGGTCTGCGATAAACAAAGGAGCAGTCTGAGGTGTTTTGAACCTTCTCAACAAGAAGGAAAGGCAGAGGAAGGCATAAGGGGAGACAGTCAGCCAGGCATCAGCCCAGCACCCAGAATTGCTTTAATTACTAAGGGGACAGAAGAACCAGGAAGGCAGTTCTCTGGTGCAAAGCCAGAGCATGTCAGATTTACACCTCTTTCCATTTCCCTCTCCAAGTGCTGCCTCACACTAAGTTATGCTTTGAACACCCACATGCCCACTAATGATTTAGAATTCATATATTTGCATGAAGGGGTTTTAATCAGGGTCCTCTTATGGCTTCGCACACAAATTTACCACTCCCTTGCAGACAGTATCCATCAGCATTGTGTCTTTTTGCTGCTGTAGGATCATCATATCCCCAGATCAGCTGTAGTGTGCAATGTTAATTTGGTATTTTAGCAACAGCCAGGAGCCCTGTTTCAGGTGTCCATGTGCCTCACACTACTCTGCTCATACTCTTTAAGCTGGGAGCGTCAACCCTTGAGACAGGAGGCTACAGCAGAGCTTCTCAGCCAGCCAGCCTGCCGGAGCGCAGGGCTGTCGGAGGAGCTTCTGGAGCTGGTGCATCTGCAGGTAGATCTCTTGCCAAATGCCAAGCCCAGGTTTCAAAAACGCACCAGTTTCCCAGCTCTCTCAAGTTTGCATTAGTTTGGTTTTGAATCCCAAACCAGTATCTAATTATGGCCAAGTCTGACTTTTGCTTTTTTTATCCCATTTCTAGGTATGGAAAATATATCCCTGAGTTTTTGGTTAAACCAGACCACTCTTGTATTGGGAGCAAATTGGAGTGCTGCTTGATACTTGTTTTGGGTCCTGCTGAAATCAGAAAAAGCTACAAACTAATGTGTGCAGCCTACACACACTATTTTGCATTTTTTTCTTATTCAGAAGACTTATAGAGGAAAACACCAAAGCTGTGTTGAAAAGAAGTGTAGAAAATATAACCCCAATGAGAGTAAGTGGGTCACCAGGCTGTGTATTGCTGAGCAGTACACGCTTGGAAGAGGTGAAGCACTTACTTGCCTTGGAAGCTTGGAGCTGGTACAGTGGCTACAGTAGAAATCTTTGTGCTAAAATTAGAAAATTACAAGTAGCTTTCTGTCATTTGCTCTTCGCCCCAGAGCAAAACTGAGTGTTTCAAGGAATTATAGCTCAGAGGGTACCCATAAGGCACAGATGTGCCTAGAGATGTTCTTAGGGCAGTGCTGCAGTATTTATTGGAAAGAAAAAAAATCCCATTCTGGCACATAATGGGCTCAGCTTACCAAATATTCAGTGCTAATCACAGGAGCCAGTTTTACAGTTAGATATACTGGTGACTTTGACACTATTTTTCAGCTTGACAGTGTAATAGCTCCATTGCTGTTTACTGGATACCACTGTATAACTGTAGATCACCGCCACAGGCATTTTTAATGTTTTTATTCAAGATGGTTTGAAAGGTTTTGACACTTTTCAAGGCAAGGTTTGGACACATATGGGTTGCTGTACAAAAGAACCAAACAGACAGCAATGAATCCAGGAGGTCAAGGTCTTTCTGCCCATCACTGCTCCACTTGAAACTGGGTTTGGATTGCAGTATGGTGTTGAGGATAACCTCAACAAGGAAAAATTGCCTAGCTTGCTCTCTCAATGTGTAGATCTTGTCAGCTTTCATGCCACTTCTCCTAAGGACACTATAAAATGTATGGCTGTGCATGGAAAGTAAAAACACGCTGAAGAGAGGATCTTTTAAAAGCCTTTTGAAAAGCATTGCTCCTTCTATACAGATCAGCCAGAGAAATGGTAATAAATGTATGTCATGCAAGTCCCATGCTAAGCTGGGACAAAACGATACAGGTACGTGATGGATCTGCATTACCCGTGCAGGTTCCAGCTAGTAAATGGTGCTGTAAATGCCAAGAGGATGGGAAAAAGACAGGCTTTGAAACCTTACCCCACGTCTCTACTGAGAGAGATGGCTTTGAGGGGACCTCTGGCCTTTTCATGCTGGAAACCTCTCATCCTGCCCATGGAGAGATCTGCTGGGGTCTCCAGCTGTTTGGAAACCATTTGTGTCTTGCTGCTTCCTAGCTTCAACCCCACAGTGTCCTGCCAGGGATGGTGTGCCTTGGAGAGATCCAGCTGCTTCCTATCCCTTTGGCACCACGTCTGCTGGATGCTGTTCTGAGACCTGGGGCACAGCGGGGGCAACCGTCCCATGGGTCGGTAGTGGCTGGCATGGCGGAAGGACAGCTTGCATGACCTAGGGCAGATGAGTATCAGGCTCAAATTCCACTTTGGGTGATAAGATTCAGATGAAAACCCAAGGAGGCAATGTCCTGAGAGCTGTCTCTGGAGGGAGGAGCAGACAGCCTTGAGCTGACAGCAAAGCACCAAGAAATAGGCAAGCAGGCTGACACAGTGATTAATAACGAGCAATTCTTCTAACAAAGGCAGGGAGAAGTTTTATCTCTGCCGCTTAGGAAGAAAGTGGAGGGAGAGAAAGAGAGAGATGATGTGAAATTTCCCCTAATTTTAAAATAATTCCAAGAAGGACCTCAAAGCCATCCTCACGTATCATGTGCAAAAGTGACAGGGTGTCACTAGCAGTGGGCTTTCCCGGGAGCGGGGCTGGGCTGTGTGCTTGTGCATCGCTCTGGCTGTTGGGAGCAGAAGGCGAAAATTAGTAATCTAAGTTTCATTCAGCTGAAGCAGTTCCTTATTTGAAGTTGCCCAGCCATGATATTAGCTCAGAAAGCATGTCAGCCTGAAACAGAGCAACCACAGAGTGAAAGCAAAAAAGTGAATGAGGAGAGAAGGTAACAAGCCAGAAGGTCATTGGTTTCACGCCCCGTTTAAAAAAGAGAGAGAGAGCGCGCAGGGTTTTGTGTCAGCAATGGGACTAGCTCATGCAGAGAGCGAACAAAGCCCACGAGAGCTGCTGAAGAAACTTGCTCCTGAAGCCAGGCTGCACAGCATGCTGAGATCAGCGGCGGTGGAAAGCCTCCTGCCCGTCGCAGGGCTCACACGGGCGGTGACATGGCATGGAGTCGCTTTTGAGTAACACGGGGTTATGCAGAAAGAGATAGAGTAGCCCTTTGCTTGTAATTCAAAGTGAATTCCCTTCCCCTGTGATGCTGCAGTCAGATCCCAAGTCAGGCAGGAGAAAATACTTGTCAGGGTGCGAAACGTTTTATGCTCAGCTACCTGTACTGTGTCAACACCGCTCAGCAGACTGTTCCTCAAATGAATTGCCAATCACCTACATTGCTTTGGTGCAGGAGACCCAGTCCTGCAGCCTTTATCTGCAGTAATAATCCTTACTCAGGAGGAGCCAGGCTTGGAGGATGGCCCCGGCCGCAGCCAGAGCCTCTTAGGGCTGGAGTGCTCCTTGAGCAAGGATGGAAAACCAGGGACACAGGTCTTGGAGATACAGTCCTACCAGCAATTTCCTTTGCTTCTCTGCTTCAAATCATATGAGGACTAAAACATTGGTTTCCCTGTAAAATCCCGAGCTAATTCATCAGTATTCTGTATTAAAAAAGTAAGGGGTGGAAGAGAGCTCTTTTCCAGCATAATTTGGGCCCGTTCCTTTGAGGTGCCAAAAGAAAAGAGAAACAATCAGGGAAAGCTAAATAAGAGATGGTCCTTTTTTTAAGAAAGTGGTTAAATATGAGGCACGGAAATATTCTTTATTAAAAGAAATACATAATTTCCTTGAGCACCTAAGAATCAACATGAACCTGTCTACAAGCTCTTGTTTGGTGTGTGTTTTAAGACAAGAAAAGTTTCTATTTTTGATAATCTTTGTTTGCCAAGACTTAGAGGTGCACAGACAAATCCATTTCCCTTCGCCTCACCAGGATTTATAGCTGCAGTCAGTCCTTCAGGGGAACAGCCAGCAAAGCCTCCAGCAGGCGTGCAGTGACCAGGAATTGATACTGCATCAAATCCACAGAGGAGAGGTGACATGATGCTTCCCCTGGGATCCTTGTAAAAATGACATGGAAAAAGACAGAACCGTTTGCAGATTGCATTGTGAACGCTGCAGAAAATGTAGCAGCCCAAACAAGAAAAATCTTGGAAATGACAAACCCTCGTTGAAGGTTAATGCTTACAGAGATGGGGGAACCAGTCCCAGTGGTCCATTACTGACCCGGCTGTAATAAATGTGTTTTCCATGAGCTTATGTGCCAAAGGCTGGACCATCGGTGTGGCACTTCTGAATTGTAGGTATACGGTGTGTCCTGAACTGTACCAAAGCTGAAGGCGCCGACAGCTGTAGATACCTGATGGAGGAGCTGATCCATGGCTGTTAGCTGTGGATCATACCTGCAAGCCAGCTCAGCCCTTCCACTCCACTGATCCATCCTTGCTCCTGGTGCACAGAATTAGCTCAAGAAGCAGGAGAAGGAAAAATTTTACCTTAAATTACAATTAAAAAACTTGTCCAGTGGTGGACTCCAGCTCTCAATGTTAAGTTCTCCAAAACAAAATGGATGCAACACATAAAAGCCATTCATATCTGTCAGGGCTGAACATATGTGTTTTCTGATTTCCTAATGTGCCATTGGCAATTGCCAGAATCATCTATTTTTTGAGCTATGTGCCTAGATTGCATGTTCCAAATAGATAGTTTAGTCCTTGTGTTGCATAAATACATACTTTCTCTATGAAAATGTCTTGTTGACTGGTTGGATGCTAATAAAAGCGGTCTAGAAACATAGGCTCACCTGAGCCAGCTGCTAGTCTGGGTGGTTTCTCTGAACTGGATGCTGTAGTGATGTAGCTGACATTGAATGCAAGCTGGGTTTATCCTCTCTTGGCTGAAGTGATAGCTTTTTGATTGAGGTTGAGGAGCTTGCAATTATCTGTAGGGCTGTCAAATATTAAGTTTTATCTGTTTTAACTTCATGAATACTTTACTGCTACCAGAATGCCCTCAAAAAGCCCTTCCCTAAGCTACCAGAAAGCTGTGATTGACACGTCTCTCACATCCATGTGAAATGCAAAGGTATATTTGATGTATGGGAGCCGTCATTGGCACATTCTGTGTCGAATAAATAGAGCCAAACTATTTGCTTGAGCCGCACAAATGTCTCATTAAAATAATGAGTTGAAGATTATTTTGTAATCTGCTGCTAGTATCACTCAGTAGCATTGCAATTAAAAAGGTTTGCTGAGATGAATAACATTTTGAATTTACTATAGCGATGTTACCTGCCTGACTCCTTGGCTGACACACCGCCAGTGAAGCTACTGGAAGTATATGAATTAATGCCAGCTGGAGATCTGGCCCATTATCAGACTACAAAATTCTCCTTCTGAAACTGTTTTACTGGCCAAGGTGGCCAAATCTATAGATGAGTTTCTTAATTAAAACAGATGGCAAGAGGCCCTGAATTTTAGTGATGCATAATGCATACAGGTAACAAGGACGCATTGCTCAACATTGTTTGTGGTGAATCACAGGAACCTAAAAGGAAGCTTGGAGAAATGTGCTATCCTGTAAAACCAACAGGATGGACTCACAGCTTCTTGGCTTTAATAGTTGGTATCTGATCTTCTTTTCACATACCTTTATTTAAATTCTTACATTTGCTGCTCCAGCATCAAGTTCAGTGTGGTGGCAGAGTTACAGAGCAGACAATAATATGTACAGCATACCTTAAATGAGTGGGTTGGATCAAGGATGCCTGTTAAATAGCAAGGGGGAGGAAATCTGCCGTGAAATCCAGAGGAATTGAGCTTGAGTTGCTACAAGTAGATTGAGCATGTTTATGTCTCAGCTCCCCTTATTTCCTAGTTCCTTGGCTGATTGGAGATTGCCGAAGTTGGTAAATGTTTAATTTGATTTCGGCTGTATTTCCCAGAGCTGCGGGCACAAGTGATCCGTTTGCAGAAGCACCCTCTTTGCACATTGTAATCGGTTTGCTAAATGAAATATTAATACTCCTGAATATACCCAAGGCACACATGTAGGATTTCTTCTTGCATCTGAATTTTAATAGGTTTAATTTTCAGTATTCAAGTGCCACAACAGACTAGCGGGCTGGGAAGGTCTGATCTTAAGTCGATGTCTGGAGCAGGCGTAGCACGGAGGGTAACAGTCTGAGCTTTGCCACGCCACCACTGTAGCACGGCTCTTCCCTGGCACAGGGGCAGATGTGGGTGCAGAAGACTCATTTCTCCCAGCTGTGCTGTTCCTCATGCTCTGCTGCTCCGGTCGGTGTCAGATGTGCAAGGGTTTTAGCAGCGGCAATGAACGGAGGTTGCTCCACACATTTCACAAGGGCTAAGTGTAAGGTGGTAGCACCATTCTGGCAATGGCAAACATCCCCTGAGAAACTACACCTCCACCTTCTGTCCCGTCAGCCAATCTGCCACAGATCGACATTGTTTTGCAAAAAGATCATGTGATATATCTCTTTATTTTATCCTTTCTAGGTGGTAAATTCAGTGTGTGGCTGTATGAACTACGGAGTTGTGGATGGTGAAGCAAGCAGCAGTAGCGAAGTGATTGCCTTTAACATCATATATAGAGTTTTTTGATTTTTTTCTTTTTATTACTATATATTCATCTTTTTCTGCTGAAAAGCGATTTCTCTTTCCTTTTTTTTTTTTTTTGGTGTGTTAGCCTGCTCTTCTTACTAACACTACGTACAGGTTTTCTTATGCATCCCTTGACAGAAGAGAGAAAGAGTTCTGAAACCTTGAACGTGATCTCAGGTTTTTCTCTAGGATCATGTGCTGTTGCAGTGTGATGCCCTTCAGCAAAAGTATGCTGCTTTTTTGTATTCCTTCCAGTTGCAGCTGGCTTGCATTGGGATCCCAGTTTCTGCACCTAACAGAAATTCAGACCAAGCCTGGCTGCTCTCCAGCAGACCTTGTTCAGTGTAACCGAGAGCAGAGGCCAAATGGCTCCAGCCAAACTGGAGCCAACAGCAAAGAAAAGACAGAATTTTATTTCCTGGCTCAATATAGCACTTAATTCAGTGAATTCCTTGTCAAAATAAGATGCATGTTGACACCTATGAGCACACGTCATCAGCTTTCCATAGTGTCTGATAGCTCATGAAGAAATTGTATGCATTTTTGATGAGGCATAATTACCTTAATTATTTTTCAGAATTCAGACTATGTCATGACTTCCTTCTTCCCATTTCTTTCTCCTCATTACTGCTGCTGATGGCTTGCCACCTAGTCAGTTAACTTTTTAGCAGCTAGCTTTGAAAAAATGTGTTTGAACTGGTGCTTGATTACCCTCTCCTTCGTTTGTGTCAGAGGTGGAAACAGGAGGTTCATGCATCTCTCCTTGGGAAGCTGCTGGGAAAAAAAGCAAATATTGCTGCTGTGAAAAGGTTGTGTTTACCAGCTTCTGAAATGGCAGTAAGTCCATTTCTGTATCAGTGCAAAGTGCAGCTGTTAATGGGATTATCCCAGAGGAAGGTATTCTCCGGGATGGGAGTTGGAAGGAGCAGGACCGCAGCTTGCTTGCAGTGGTGACCCACCTCGTGTGAGCGTTTCCTCGAGCCACCTCCTCCGCTGACCCCATCCTTTGCCTGTAGCCTTATAATGAGATTTGAAACTCTACAAGGTGGCGGCCACTTTGTTGTCACCTGCATCCATTGGGCTTCAGGAGACCCTGTGCTGCGGCAGCTGCAGCAGTGCTGAGCTAGAAGCGACACTGGCGATCAGCGAGCCAGTTTACCTCACTCTTTGGAGTAACTTCAACTTCAGCCTGCTGGATCAAATTCTCTTTTCAGTTAAACCAATGATACGTGATTGAAGAAAACAGCCCATGGGGGTTTTATAGAGGGAAGAGTGATGGTCCCTTGTTGGAACGCTACAGCCACAGGAGACGAGGATGCTCGAGATGATGTCTTAATAAAAAGATCTTTCATATGTATAATTAAACATAATATATGTTATTATAGCTACGTAGCTTATGTAAGGAGAGAAGAACGTTTTGTATGTTATTTGCTAATACGCCACGAGTGCAAAAATGCTGACAAAAACCTCAGCAGCAATTCAAAGAAGAGCAATGTATTTGTCCTAGTAAAAACAGCAGTGAAACAGCGTGGGCAGTGGGGAGGGACACTTGGCTCCTATCTTCCGTTCTGATGCCGCAATAGCGTTCAGTGACACTAAATATTATCATACCTCTGGCTGTCTTTAGCTACGGTTGTGCCGTGCAGCTGCTTTGCTGGGCGCAGAGCACCCTGTTCAGCTCAGACGCTGCCTGTGGGGCAGGGTCTCGTGCCGGCTCGCTTTCTCTCGCAGCCAGGACGGCTCGCTGTGCACCCCGGGCTCCGCAGGCACCTGCAAGGGGTTTGTGGCCATAAGGTAAGAGAAAACTCATCTTCACTCAGGCACTAAATTGTGACTTAGTCTTTCAATCAGGTGTTGGAAGTAATGCCAGAAGCCAAATTCGGGATGGCTCAGGATTCCTTTAGAATAAAAAAATCGGCTCAAGTTGTATCACCTTCCTGCCCTGACAAAATGTAGCATTTAACAGTGTCTCTCTTGCGCAAGTGTCTGCTGGTGTCTCTCCTTATCAGCTGAGGAAAGAAAAAAGAGATAAACAAGTAGTTTCTGAAAAAGTATGACTCGGGCCTGAAGCTGTGTCGCACACCTGGTCCCGTCTCTAACATTTTGGGAGGAAACTGGGGCAAAGCAGCACGTGGATGCTAATACAGCAGCAGGTGGGAGCTCTCCTGTTCGCTCCCAGGGAGAGCCTGGGAGCTTTTCCTCTTGCAGCTCTGACGTCTGTGGGTTTGAGGTTGCAACAGACTTTCCGTGTATTGTGTAAAAAATGGGGCTCTGAAAGGAATAGGCTCACACTTGCAAAAATATTTTCATAGTTTTGGGGTTTTTTTTTTCTTCTCTAGCTTATCCATTCTTGAGAATTTCTAACAGCTCATATTTTGTTCATGTCCTTTGTTTGTGAAGATTACACTCATCTGAAAAAATACTGTGTGACTTTTGTGATCAAGCCAAATGGAACAACACAGCTCAAATTTTGAACACTGAATATTAAGTTCGCAGAGTAACTCTGTCACCAACAGCAAACATGCACCAACCAATGTATCCAACAGAGCAGTTCAGGAAGGCTGACATCTGAATGGTGGCATGACACTAACAAAAATAAAGATAAAACATCCCAACAAAATCCATTCTTTTCTGTGATTTCTTTGCTTGCCTCTAATAATGTTAAATATTATTCTGATGTGAAAAATTTCATGTCCAACAGCTTAGGGGCATTATTCAGTTACATTCCTACTTCTGGATCATGCATATGTAAGAACCTGGAAATAAAAAGGGGGCTCAACCATAGCAGATGCTTTCATTGCATGAGTAAAGAGCAAAGCAGCACTGTTGGGAAGCGGGTCCAACTTCCACCAAGTTTCTCTGTGCTAAGGAAACCCACCCTTCCCTGCCACATGATCTGCAGTCACTGTTTTTCCAGCCAAGCCAAGCCAATAACAGGTTGGTTCCAGAAAACGTGAAGTGCAAGTTTAATGCAGAATCCAAACAAAGCTCTGAGATTTTTTTTCTGGACATTTGTATTATTTACAGTCATTCTCCATCTCCGTCTGGGAGTGTGATGGACAAGTGTTTTTAAAAACTAGTCAGTGCAATTTATTCTCCCGTTCCAGTGCAACTTTAATGGCTAATGGTAATCTGAGAGGGTTTAGCCGTTCGTTATCTCGGTGTGCTAGCTACTGCTGATGGCTTAACCAAGACTTGTTTGCAAAAGTGACACTTCTGTGATATTCAAATCTGCCTTGTGATATTTATATGCCAAAGAGCTAGAGCTTTTGTGAAGTGCTAATATGCTTCTATATTTATGGAGGGTTTCTCCATTGAGACTGTGAGACTGCATAGCCTTCTGCAGGCGGACAGAAGGGCCCCACACCCACGGGAGGTTTAGCTAAAACTCAGTGCCTTCCCAGAATCCGTGCTGAGAGGTAAGGGACACCAGTGTAGGCTTGGTTCAGACTGCAGAAAAAATGCACTCTCCCTTGGGTGCACGCAGCTGGCCTGGTCGACCCTCTCTGGATTCCTTTGAGTAAAGGGATAGATATTCTCATCCCTGTTTTAGCACTTTTGCAAACCTATTTGCAAAGTCCTCCCTTGAACTACTTTGGGCATCCTCTTCATCGCTTGCCAAACTGATGACTGGCAGCAGAACAGGTTCAGAGAAGATCTGCTGAGATGATGAAGGGAAGTCAAAATGTATCACACAAGAAAAGACAAAAAGAAAAGCGTGGTTTGCTTAGTCTAGCAGAACAGGGATGAGAGGAGACGTGATTGCTGTCTATAAACAAACCAGGTAAACAAACATCTCGGAGAGGGCAGAGCTCTTCAGTTTAAAGCAAGTTGAGGCAAAGTTGAGAGCAGAACTTGTGCCTCCAGCTGTGTTTCAGCCCTCGTGTCACACAACCCACCCTTCCCTGCCACATGATCTGCAGTCACTGTTTTTCCAGCCAAGCCAAGCCAATAACAGGTTGGTTCCAGAAAACGTGAAGTGCGAGCTTAATGCAGAATCCAAACAAAGCTCTGAGATTTTTTTTCTGGAAATTTGTATTATTTACAGTCATTCTCCATCTCAAACATATTTGCATCTCTCTGAAATGAAAAGGTGTTATTTTTAAATCACATCATCATTCAGAAGAAAGTAATTTCAACAGTATGTAGCAGAGACATCATCAGTCAGTAGAGATGAAGAAAGTTGAGAGGGCACAAACCCCTTCCAGTAAGTGTATTTTTTTTTTCCACTCACTGAATAGCAGATGGGGGAAAAAGGTTTGCCAATCAGTTGGACGAGCCCCAGAACTTTATCGCTCTTGGCTGCAGATTTTATCTCTTGGTGTATTTTATCACTAGAGGTTTGGTGCCACTAAGACGAGTGGGACTTTAAATGCAGCAGCTAACTCAACACGCACCATTTCCTTTTACAGGAACAACTCCTGGAGCTCCTTCAGTCCTCAAGACCGCAGCAGGATTTTCTGCATTCCTGCCACGCTCCTGCTGGGAAGCATTTGTCATGTGGAGTCCCACCACCTCCGGTGCAAAGCCAAGTCCCAAACCCTTCTGGGAGTGAAGCCTGACCGGCGGGCACCACGCTGCTCTGCATCTTGCCGAAGCAGAACAGCAGCTTCTAGATGCCCATCCTGGAAGGGACCAGGAACTTCTCGAACCTTGTGTGCTTATCCTAAATACGTGCAATTAGGTAAAGTTAGGTGAGTGTGGGAAGGGTTATCACCAGGAAAGCTGCTGTGTGGGTGGAATAGGGAATGGACCAGGAGCTGGCGCTGCTGAAATGTCTCAGCTGAAACTGCAACCAGCGATTTGCTGTGTTGCTTATCTTGATATGTTTGTATGAAGGGAAAATAACATTCCCCAGTAAAACTACTGGGTTTGTAGGCTGACAGGGTGCAGCACCCTACACTGACAGACGTATCCAAGGGCTTTTTTTGTCAGCTCAGTTAGGATGAACTCTGCAATGCCATGTGCCACATGCAGACCACTGAATAAATTCCTACTGCAGAAACATGAGCAATTTCCAGGTGACAATAAGTGTGAATTATAATGGAAGAAGAATGGAATACTTTATCTTTCACTACCATTTGAAAACCTGAAATATTCACCGAAATCAAGCTTTTTCCTAAGAATTCTGCGGCTAAGCCTTGCTCAGAAGGCTTTTAAGGATGTTTATGTATTTTAAAATTACTTCTATGGCAATAAAGGTGCCCATGAAAGGCATCTGGAGTGATTCCTTGAGAAGCATTAAAACTACAACAGGAAGAAAGCTCAGGATTCATCAGAAAAGTTGTAGGACCTTGCAATATCGAGCAAAAATATTCTGCTTTCAACCCCTGCCTCCACTTCCCCCTGCCAAAATAAAATTAATCTGAGACCATAGTCTTTGTTCCTCGTAGGTAACCCGGAAAGAAAGGGTAAATCTATGAACTGAAGCAGTCTGTTGAATGAGATAGTGATGCCTAGCACATACAAGGCGTCTGGGGTATTCTTGAGTTGAGTACAGTAGTGCTGTGACCATATTCTGGCTGATTCAATGTAGGAATCTTTAAAATCACCTCTCCTTCTCTCCTGGAGCCACCTCCCAGTCCCTCCCAAAGCAGCTGAGGTAGTAACGTAAACGTTAAATGACCCCTGTATCACAATAATAATAACAACGCAGTCTTAACGCAGATTCTTCTGCGTCAATTTGGTAGGGATGCTTTGCCTAACTGTTAATCAGCTAAGGATGACTGGCAGAAACTTATGACTCAAGACAAATTAACCAAGTTATGGAGGTGCAATTAATGTGTGATTCCTAGTCCTGATAAAATGGCCTGGTTCCAATCCTATTTGGCTGGAAGGTTTCAAATTTGCTCTGGTACTTCTCTTGTTTGCCAGGAAGATGATAAAGCATTTTGGTCACACGCTCAATTTGCTGAAGCTGCTGAGGTGAGCGGCACTGCTGCCCTGCCGTTCAGCGGCTAATCTACTGCAAAATTGTAGTGCTACACTAGGATTAAGTGGTGCTTGGAGTGAATCTGTAGTTGTACGAGACACGGTGCTGGACCTTGTAGGTCACGCAGCATGGAGGAAAGCTTACAGGTAGCTGTGGGTGCGGGGAGAATACTGACCTCATGTTACGACAGTTCAAGCTGATTTTGAACTAAATTGCTGCAATATCAAGTTTGGCAACTTTTTAGGGCATCATTCTTCTCAGGCTGTCTAAAGGATGAAGTATGTAAGGGTAAAATATGGAAAGTTAAAACACAACTTGATAAGAAAGAAGAAGATTGCTGGGGTGCCGCGGCTGTGGTTCAAGCAAGAGTCAAGTTTAGAAGGTGGACATTTCCTAGCTCAGTTCCTGGGCAGGCTTAGCCCACTACCCTTTCAATATCCACAGCACATCTATTCACATCACTTTGTTATCTCTCCCCGGGGTATACCACAGTAAAAGCATTTTGCAGTATTACGCAAATTAACTCCTAATTCAGAGTAAGGGCAGAATAAATTCCAATTCTGTGAGGTCTTACACAAATATACCTGTCTGCAGCAAGGAAATGGCAGCAGGAGATACTAGCAATGCCATTGTTTCTCTAAGGCATCGTTATCACTGACAATTGTATTATGCTAACAAATAAATCACTTCTTCCACAGTTAATAAAATTTAGGATGTAACTATTTACCTCTTTGCTATATGATTCCAAGAATGAAATGGGTCAGCAAATGTGGTATGACATTATCTGCTGCCCTTTATTCTTTATGTAGAGATTGGATTGATCAATGTATCTTTCTAAATAAATTAATGCACATGAGCAGGTGAATGTAAATTAGGCTTTTCCTAAGATGTGGGCAATAGGTGGGTATTGACTATTTAGAAGCTCTGAACAGATATTATGGATATTCTGGAAATATTAGCTGTTTATAACCTTTTAAAATTCTTTCTAATCTATTGAATTTATAGTCCTTGGACTTAACAGTTGTCTAAAGAGAAGGAAGCTCTTCACCTTTTTCCTTTTCACCTATTCATACAAGCCAGGCATGCTCTTCCCACTGTCACAGCCTGCAAACAGATCATTCCTTTTGTGCTACATCATCTCTTTGCTGACTGAAGTTTTCACCCAATTTTGACCTTACACCCTTGTGGCTAGAACTCCATATCTTTGTTTAGCATCACTTTTGCTGACAGCAGACATCCAATGGAAATGTTTCTCTTCATTCTGTAATTTTTCTGCCCTCGATGATCTCTATCTATGGAGGAAATTGGACTTTTATTTCTGTGTTTCTGTGGGAGCTGAGGTGAAGACTAGTTTCAGCAAATCATCCTAACAGCTTATTATTTTTATTCCTCCTACATGATCTCTCTTCTTATATAACTTTATAAAGGATGCATTTCAAACCAGCACAGTCAGTGTTCCCAACAGAGCCACTTTTCTCCCTCGCCTTGACGTGATCGAGGTGGGGTTGAGCCCACCAAGGGCCTCGCTGGACCCACGGGGCCCACCATCACAAACACGAAGCAGGTGGGGAAGAGGACAAGCGGCTGGGAAGGAATGGGGTGGGACCAGAGGTAGAGGCATGGCAGCACCATCCTGTTCACCAGCAGTGGAGCTTAAATTAGCCATGAGACCACAGGATTAGAGCCAAGATACCGTTACGAGTATTGATGTTCAATGAATCGTCTCATTTTTTTATTTCCCCTTTCCTCAAAATGTTCAAAATTACAGGACACTGCATAAACTGCTTCTAATATTTCCTCTTTTTCTTTCCTAACATTTCCAAAAGATCTTTGATATTGTTCCCATGAAGCTGTGAATATGCTCACAGATGCTTGATAATACAGTTATTGACCCTTGTGCTTCTGCCTTGGCACTAGCGTGACTTTACCATTCTGAGTTGACCTCAACAAGGGCCAACTGCAAGTACAGCCACAAGGAATAACATGGAGGTGAGAAATGATAAGACAAGCTGTAAAATAGATGGATGTGCCCAGTGGCGATATCACCAATCGCTTCAGCTTCTCAACCTTGGCGTTTGCAAAGACTCCATCCAAAACACTTGGAGTATTTGTAGCCTTGGAATTTACTGGTACCTTTACCGCATGCGGGTTTTTAGGTGTAAAAATGTAGACTGATCAAAACCAGTGTGTTTTTCTCTCTGCAGCGTTCTCAGTTCCAAGCTGGCAGGACTATTTCTCATGCGTTGGCAATGTCTACCCTCGTTGTTTTCAGAACATGAATCTACAGTCGGTAAGGTTTCCCCTCTCTGTTAAACATATGTCTCATCTCAGAGTTGCTTCAATAGAGTCCTCTCACCTCTATTGAATTCTGCACTGCGCTTCTGAAAGAGCAATGCCTACATTTCTTCCCCTCTACCTGGATTTAACTTTCACGTCTGTGTCATGTAGCCAAAGGCAGAACTGGAGCTCAGATCTGATATTTGCATTAGACACGGGTCCAGACTTAGTATGTGCTAAAGGGTCCATTTCATTGAAGCATACACCTTCTTAGGAAGAAAGTAATCAATTTATATTTTAGGTGGAAAACTCTTTCAGTTGATAAGCTCTTAATGAAATTCCAAGCCAGCAAATACAGCCACCAAATAAACCTTTAGAAAGTGGCAGTTTATTTTAGGAATCAGAAGTAGTGTATTGCTCAGAGGAAGACGGATTAGATAATCCCATCAGAAAAAACATAGGAACCTGCACTAAAGAATCAGTAGCAAGAATGGAAGTTTTTACCTTATTTTCAATTAATCATGTGAAGCTTGGAGGAAAAAAAATCACATTTTAGCTCCCCTTGAGCTGGGCTTCATTCATAAAAGATCTTTCAAAGAATGACTAAGAAAGAAAAGAAAGTTGAAAATGAAACCAGCCAGCTGATCAGGATCATCGTGTGTCAGGATGCCTGATGTCAGCGTGTGTCAGGATGTCAGGATGTCCTGAAATGAAGCAATGAGAATTAACGTTGACAAACCAACATGCTAAACATGATTATATTGCAAAGTTATATAATGACAAAATAAAAAATCACTTAAATTGTCTTGGGTAATCAAGTATCAGGAATAAAAGAGCTTGGTAAATGGTCAGCTTGAATAAGCAAGGTGGTTTTCCCATTCAAAGGCAATGTCCTCCAGAAAAAAGTTCATGCTTTAAGAGTTCCCTCCCATGTTTAGAACAGCTTTGGTTAACGGAGGGTTTTGCAATTTATGAGTAAAGCATTTTGAATAACTTCATAAAAAATGAGTAAAGCTTCTTTTGCAATAATTTGAAAATGCCAGGACTACCAGTGCTTTTTAAGGGGCAAACTGACTCAGTAAAGCCTGGACTTCTTTCTTCTCCTGCCAGGAGCTGTTATTAAAGGCCTTCAGTAGAGATACCAGCATCAGCCACTGATACTAGATGTACTGAAGCATCTAGTAGAGTATCACTGCTGTGTTAAACACAATAGCTGATAGATATGAATGACACACTTTCCAGCAGTATCTTTCATTAGAACAACTGGGTCAAAGCAGAAAACTCTGTTAAACACTGCCTTGGTGGAACATTTATAACAAATCACTGATGTGCAGCTGTTAGCCCAATGCTGGCAGCGCTGCCATGAAGAATGTGGCAGCTGTGCCAAGGTGCACTCAAACTCCGTAGTATCGCCCTGGCAGCTGTTACATTTTTTTCCTACCTTTTTCCAAATCCTCTGCTTGCTTTCACAAAAAAAAGGGGCATAGTGTGCTCCCTGTTGCTGCCCCTGCCTGCAGTCCAAATATTTCCTTCTGCGGCACAGGAAAGAGAAGTGCATGTGGCAGCTCTTTCGAGTACATGCAGAAGATATGGGAAGGAAATGCCTCTTCATTCCTTGTTCTGTCTGGAAGAGCAATATAATAACAATAATAAAAAAAAAAACAGTAGAAAGTGCACAAGCCTGTAGGAGAATACCCCTAGCATTTCTTCAAAGCCATAGGAGAAAGCTAAACAGAGGATGGAAAGATATTGAAGAGCTGCAAAGAAACAGGGAGAAAGAAGGAATGTTTTCCTCATTATAGCAAAATTCTTGGTAAAAAGAAAGTATTTATAGGCAGTGACTGATTTTCTACCAGCAGTGGAATAAAGGCCGAAAGGACCAGTTGAAATAAAATATATTGAACGAAAATACGCCAATGCTATATTACATATCACATGACAATTCTTCCTGGTCTCTATAGTAATGTCAAAACATCCCCAAAGATCTATAATATGTTATTGCCAAAATATCCTGCTCTAAAAAAAGAAAACTGTTTTATCATCCCTCACTTAAAATGTCTTCATGAATGCAGGAAATCTCTAGGGTCAGATGGATGCAGTTCACCTTGCTGGCCAGCCAGTTGTCCCTGTTCATTCCCTTGGTTCAGCTCATGTCTACAAAATATGGTTTCAGGTAGGACACTTGACCCACACCTGCAGATCTGACCCGTGCACCTCTGTTTAGTAAAAGATCAGTCAATGCCTCTCAGGAGAGAAACTGCCAATGCTTCAATCAGAGGAAAAACCTTTCCTTCCTCTGTTAAGCAAACACCAGGGAAGAAATCCGGTGGTGACTGCGTATCAAATTATTTGTTCCTCAGCAATTTGATAGAGCAACCAACAGCTGCTCGCTAGCTCACCTACAGAACTACACCCCCCGGAGCCGGTACAGGCTGAACACTGGCAGGGACGGGGGCTGTCACCTGTGGCTAATAGGGGGCTGTCACCCATGTGGCTAACACACTAGCAGAGGGAAGGCAATGGTTTTCGTTCTCCTGACCTCTCTTCAGAGCTGCTGCCTCTGTTGTGGTACAGTCAGGAGGTGTCCTTGAACAGCAAGTGCTTCCTAAAGAGAAGCTCATGAAGGGACCTCTCAGGCAGGTCCTTCACCTGCAGAATCCAGCAAGAACCAGCTCTTTCTCAGAGGGTACTCCATACTCATGCAACCACGAGGACTATTTGCATTCACCCCAAAAACCTGAAGATGATGGGCAGCTGGGACGGGCTTGCAAATACCTTGCTCCAATGCCTCCTACCGTCCCTCTAGCCACTTTACCAAAAGCAGCTAGCCGGTGATGAATAGCCGATCTAAGGAAGAAGGGGCAGTCATTTAGTTCGTAGAGTTGCAGCTACCTTTGGTGGAAGATGCCCAAAGTCTGCAGTTTATAAAGATGGAATTCCTTATTTATAGCAAGCTGCCTGGTCACAATGTCTGCAGCAGCATCTCCTACCGCTTCTTGTGGGGTAGGAGATGGGCTCCTATGCTGACAGACAGCAACTTGTCTGTCATTCATAATACATAACAAAACTAGTATTTCCTTGTGCTTCAGGTAACAGCTCTGTTAACAGATGAAGACATTTGGAAAAATTTATATTCAGCCCTGGCAGTGGCTTTTAAATAATCTGGTCTGCTTCCACTCCTTTAAATAAACTTGCATTATTCATAGATATAACACCAATCCCATGACTTAAGTGCTATCATATACTGGAATTAAATCATAATAATTCAGTTCTGGGGGCTTGTGGTTTAGTTGAGACTTGAAAGGACTTGGTAATGCTTGCCTTTGTCACCTCCCAGCAGCCCCAAAATATATCTGGGCATGGAGCCACCGGAGTTAAGAAAATAGCAGCTAGCACAGAATATTGCTGTATAAGCTACTCTGAGTTCCTTATTAAGCTGTCTACCACAGAATATTTTAGATTATCTTCCATATCTTTGAAATCATCAGTGATCCAGCTCTAAACATCTAAAACATCACCTGAAGGATGATCATTGTGCTTGACCACTTCATTCCGCAGGCACAGCGGATCGCTTTTCAGCAAGTACAAAACTCACTGGTACAGAATCAAGCATTTCCTTGGAGACTGCTCCGTGGCTGCAGAACAGATTTGTGCAAAAACTAAGTGCCATCTGAAATTCAGTACGCTCTATTCAGAAAGCAAGGTGTTCTTCAAGGTGATTTTTTTCTAATAAGAACATACATCACAGCAAAAGTATATCTATGTAGCGCATCGCCAACAAAAACACTGTGTGTGTTTTTAAGGAAAGAAATAACTACAAGTGACGATACAGTATTGAAGGGCTTAGGTGTTGGTAATTATTATCAGTGGCATAAAAATCCAAAGCAAAACAGAATGGGTGGCACCCAAACTTTTCATGTCTGTCCTTGTTTTACTCCTCAGGACTCCTCTGTTGTGTAGGTGTAGAAAAGAGAATCTTCTTGATGCTTCTCTTGTTTATTCTGTAAATTAGACACACTGTATTTAGTACCTACATGATTCACCTTTAAATTTTTTTTACCTACCCAAGTTATGGGTGCTGTGGGCACTCGGCATGCAGCCGGAGAAATGGGACCCAGAATAAGCAAGCTGGTGCTTCCGGAGAGACTCCTGGGTCGTTGGAGTGCTACACAAAACCTACCTCATGCAGAACTTCATTTTTCTACACAAAACGTAGCTCATGGTAGCACTGGCGTGTGCAGTTGTTTGGAGAAGAATAAGAAAACATTTCTTATGTCTTACAGGTCTTCCTAGTGATAATTTTGCAACAGCTTTCGCTGTTTTATTGGAACAGCGAACGTTTTGAAATAGTTTCACAGCAATAGTCAGCACACTTCTATTACACTGTTGTAATTGTGATATACTATACAATATTTTTACAGCGTTCAAGATAAGGAACTTTTTCTTTCTGAATTCATGATTGCTTTTGATGGCAAAGTGCCTCAGCATTATTTAATTTCTCAGCTTTTAAGGATGTTTCTCCCAGAGCTGCACTGCACTGCGCTTCTCCTGCATTAAAAATAAAAAATGGAAAGGGAAAAACCACAGCTTTCAGGGCTCGCTCTGACATTAACAGAACAGGGAGAGTTTTTGTAGGCATAACAAGTGAGATACGAATGGGGACTTTTAATTGCTCTGCTTTGTAAATCAGGCTCTGATGTATGCTTAGCCTGTGTCACGGTTGGAAGATTTTTTTGTGGGTATGGTAAGATACAAGTGCAAGGAAAAAAGCAGCAAAATTTTGTTTGAAAAGGAGCTTGTGTGTTTTACTGTATTAGCTTCGGAGACATGCTTTCACGTTACCTCTTAATTACACAAAACTTAGGCATGTGATAATTGTAATTATCCTTTGTTAGCTAATAACTCACTTAACCGACTATTTCATACTCGCATTAATATTCTACTGCCTTCTTCTTATCAGCCCACTTTGTTTTAAACAGGAAACATTTCATATGGTGAGGGACAAAAATAATTCCTGAGTGTGAAGATCCTCAACGATTTGGTTGCGTGGCATGAAATGGAAAAAGCATAACATTTCCGTCAGAGTGATTTTCTCAGAAAAAAAATGGTGATTTGATCAAACCTAAGTATTTGGGGCAAACACATTCATTGCAGCCAGAGCTTTCCGTGGAGTGTGAAAACATTTTCTCCTTGGGTTGCCCAACTCCCCTGCTGCTACAGGGAAAGGCTTGTGGTTGCCCTGGTTTCCTGCAAAGCCCCTGCCTGCCTTTGAATAATTTGGTTACTGAAAGCAGCCCTGTTTCCTTAGAAATCATGCAGGGCATGTTACTTTTTCCTTGTCTTGTACCATTGCAATAAATATAGATCTTTATTCCATCTTAGAAAGACTTTTTTTTAATTGTTTCTGCTGCTCTTGCCAATATAAGCAATGCATTAGGCTGAACTATACATGCAGAAGTGAGCTAACAAACAGTATATAATATCTCTGTTAGCTGGGGACATTACTCTTTGCTCATGGCAGCATCAATAGAACTGCTTGCTCAGAGCGAGCACGTCAGGGAGCTGATAACAAATCTCTGTGGATATGCCTAGCTGCAGAATTAAGTTTCCTTTCTGAGGGATATTAAAAAAAGCACCAAGTACAGCTATTTAAGAAGACTCCCAAATGTATGGGAGACAATCAGGTTAGGAAATGTATAATATCCGTCAAGGTATTTCAGCAGGAAAAGCTACTTTGCAAGCAACTTTAAAAATAGTTCAGGAATTTAGATAAGAAAAGCATGCACTTTTTGTGCAAAAAAATGGCTTTGAAATTACAAAGCATATAAGCATAGGGCTAATTTCAATCAAATCAATGCTCTCGTGAAACCGAAGCCTAAAGTGAATCATGTAACTTGGCTGTGTTCATTGCTTTGCTTTTGGATGTGACACATATCAATGCAAGACATCGAAATCAAGTGCTCCACTGCATTAAGAGGGTTTTCATTCTTGGGAATCCCTCTGAAATAAAATAGATAGTGGAGAATGATGTCCAGCACATCAGCGATAAAATCTTGTTTCCATTAAAACCAGCAGTACTTTGATGTTAATATCAGTAGGGTAAAGATGTCGCCTTCTTTCAACTGTGACCCCAACGAGACAGACCGGGATTCTCCTTCCTCAAAGGTCCAACTGCCCATTGTGCAAACCGATTCCCCTTTAATATCCACATCGCGCTTCATCTTAATCAGTTTTTCTCAGGAAGTGCGGTGTTGACCTTTCCCACACTTTATTTAATTTTCTTTAATTCATTTTATTAATTTATTTATGAAGTAAGGTTTCCCAAAGGCTGAATTCCCTGATGCTCACTTTGACAAGCATGTGTATGAAACCTCTCGCTTTGTTGTACTTAGGTGCTTGGGACACCCAGGTCACTCAGTACTGTCTTTTCTTTCTTTGTGGATTTATTGGATTTATTCTGTGTGAAGGTGGTGATTCATGCATTAATAGGAAAAGCCACCACAGAAAATTTACATGGTCCAATAATTGACTCTGTGTCAACTCTGTAATGCAAAGGGCCCAAGGTTTCATTATCAATTTTGAATGCATAATAGTTCTTTTTTTTTTTTTTTTTTAGTTGTTGCTATAAAAGCAAAGGGTGCTGAATGAGGGATGAATTTTCTTGGGTTATAACCCTGCTGCCTCAGGCCACTTTCAAACCCACAGTTGGATCACTCTGCTGCTGCGGTTTCCATACTGGCTTTAATGAAAAAGAAGGAAATAACAAGTTGGGCAGAAATTACAGATACCCTTGTGAGAAGAGTAGGAAAAACACACTAGAGATTCAAGAGCAGGTTTAGTAGATATTTTACCTTTAGAGAGTCAAAAGAAGACAGACTTGACAATAGCTAAGCATTGTTGAAAAGATCAGCCTTGTAGATAGTATTAGAAGTTATCCCAGTATCCTAAACAAGCCCCTCCATCTGTAGCCATTTTATAATTGGCTCTTTCAGAAATATTGAGTAGAAGATTAAGTAAGTTATTTTAAAGTTTCGGTGATCACTGGAATAAGGAAAATGGAAAAGTGTATTAAAGACATGGAACAGGTGTTCCAGAAAGAGCCTTTGGGGTTTCGGATACATCTATTTATGATGGTTAGAGGGAACTTAAGGCAGAATAAAAAGCCTTATATCACATTTTTAAGATGGATGAAGCCAGTTTGACCTTTGGACAGAGTAGAAACTTCATTATTTTACAGGAAATTTAGAGGAAAAACCAGAACTTGCATGTGACTTCTCAGTAGGTCAGCAAATAAGGATTGGCTTGCTTTGAAAATCACAGTCAGCTGTATTGCAGTGAATTTGTGCTCTGAAGTCACAGGCTGTGTAATGATGCTTACTTACAGGAGCGTTAGAAAACAGGGCACAAATCTCCAAGAGGCTGTTTAGAGTAACACTGTCTGAATACCATGATGAGAGCTCTGATTAAAGCAGAGACGGACTTTACAGCCAAATTCCTCACATTGTGAAAGAGAAGATAAAGGCTGTGATTTGGTTTTGGTCTTGGATGTACGCATGTACCAAAGCCTTTCAAGAGTGCAGGGGTATGGATAGCAGGTAAGTTTTTTTTAAAAATAGCTAAGGTCATCTTAATTACTGTAATTACATTGAAAAATGGGAGGTGGAGTTTTCCTATCTTTGGCTCAAAGTCTTTGGAGAAAACAACTGGTAAAGGAGTTACCTTTACGTCCTCCCATTGACCATAGCAATGGTAGAGTACAGGCCTTATTCTGTACTACGCAGAGAAAAGCTTTCATACTTTCTGCTGCTTCTAAGTTGCTGTATCATTCTTGCTCCACGTAATGTGTCCCATGAACATCAGTTGGATTCAGCACTGCAAGAAGACAGCCAGGATTTCTGCCCTTACCTTTGTATCCCGCAATACATTATTTTTTCCCCCTGATGTCTTTTTTTAACGTACCTTGCTTGTTTCTTTGAGCAAACACATTCTCCATCTTAACGGCCTTTATTTCAAATGAGAGAACACTGAAATGAGGAAGGACAAAAGTTTGTGCAAGAAAGCAGAGTGGTTAAATGTTATTTTTGAGAGTCTGCAGGGAAAAGGACATGTCAGTCTTGCGTCCTTCTCCAGATCATTTTTAAGAGGCGAGAGGCAGGAATATTCAGCCAGTTGCCACCGACTGGATACACCAAAAATTCCTGCACTGTTATGTCAGACACCAGTCATGCTCGCCCACACATCCACGCACGCTGGGTGCTCATTTGCAGGAGCCAGCAGAAAGCCCTCCTTGCTCTCCTCCTGCTCACCCGGGCGGGTCTCGCACGTTACTGGAGCATGGACCATGCCAGGGACCGTGCCTGCCACTGGCAGAGGAGGGTCACAACCTGGCTGATACTTTGCAGACCTCGGTCTGGGGTTGGTCCAGCTGCTGGAGGAGCCTCCTGATCTCTTAGGATCTCTCCTTTGGCTTCCTGTGTCAATGTCTCCCTCCTCCTCTCCTGGGTGGTTTCACACCTCTGTTATCACAAGGGAATCCAGAGGAGGATCCTTTGAGCTGGGAAGTTGAAGGCAATTAACTCAAGCTAAAACTTTCCCATCTTGCTCTTGTAACAAGTAGGTACAGCTTGTCTCTCACAGCTCAATAAACCTCAAGAATGTTAATTGGCAGGTTTGGGGAATTAGAAGGCTTTTATTTGTGCAGTGACAGGTGGCCATTGCACAGAAATGTGAAAAGAAACAATCCAAAAGTAGTTACTGGTTGCTAACAGACTGGTAAAAGGTTTCAAGGGAAGCAGGAAAATGTGGTGGCAGAGGACACAAGCCAAGCCAGGATGCTCTGCCCAAAGGAGAGCAAGGAGAGCAACCGACCTGTTCCTGGAGTTAGGGGAGCCGTGTGTTTTAGTGATGTTGTTTTCCTTCCTTTCCCATCCCTCTTGCAGTCACTATTTACTGTGCCTGTGCTATAAATAACGCTGGGGAGTGAAAGCTGTTTTCAGTCCAAGGTACGTATCCAGGAAAGCTCATCAAATTGAGATGCGTTTCTTGAGCTGAATGGTCTTCCCACCAGAGGGCAAACATGTAAAGATGACTCTCATCTTTTGAGCGCGCAGAAAAATGGGCAGAGTTATAAATATATTAAGCTTGCTTCTGGTTTCACTGACAATGTATGGATCACATATTACGGCGGGTATTATAGCAGTGATCTCACTGTCCTGCTCTTCAATGGGCAATGTCTGCTTCCTATTGAACAGGCAAAGCCTGGGGTTTTCTAGAAGGTGTTTCCCAAAGCTTTGTAGAAGGGGGAAATGTCCCCACCCATAAACCTGAGGGGGGTTAAGCAGACACAGAGCACAGCTTCCATCCTTTGATGTATCTCCATCTTAAAACATCATCTTTAAACAACCCCAGAAAACCCTCTCCTGATTGCTGGTACACGAGAACTGTACACGATGAAGCAAACCAGAAAGCCTGTTTATTGCAGTCTCTACATAAATATATACGAGGCCGAGGTCTAAATATTTTTGAAGGTCTTTTCTACTGCTGAGTTCTGCATGGCTCCCTTTCAGTGTGTGCGGGGTGCGAGTGTGTGCGAGTCACAAACTGATTTTAGAAATCGGAAGCCTTAGGGACTCGATACGTATTTGCTGGCCACAGGTTGTCTAGACTTAAAGAAATGAGTGTGGTCGTTTTGGCCTGGTATTTTAAGGTTTATTTTCCAGGACATATCATTCACCCGAGAAGAATGCAGGTTAGAGTTAACTTCTGTAGGTCTGAAACTTTGGGGTTGCTGTATTGTTTTGTTCTGCAAGAGCCACGGAGTTAGGAACGGTCTTGCGTTCACCTGCGGACCCAATTCTTCTCTTGCCTTTTCCAAGGGGTTGGTCATGTCTTGAAGTTAATTTCAGGGGAAATCAGATCATACACACACACACACACATATGTATATATAAAGTATCAGCAGCTCTGTACATTTTGCGTATCCATAACTTGCTCAGAATAGGGAAACCGCTGGTGTCAGTTTGCGCCAGTGCCTGCTGACAGTGCTCACCTGTGCAGAATTCAGTTACTAATGTAACTAATTAGTAACTAAGGTTACTAATAGGGGTTGGATAGTCATAATTTTGATCCTGTTTTTTCATAATGCCTTGTTTTTAATGTTTGTCCATTAATAAGGCATTTTTAATAAAGTCCACTCTGAAGCCCTAGTTTCAAAAATCAGTGGAAAATATTGGGAGAGGGAATCGTTTCGATACTGGAATATGTCTGCAGTCCCCACTGAACATTCAGCCCCAGAAATGCACTGGTGGCCAGGCTGATCTTTAAGGCTGTACCAGAGAAAGCTTTACCTGTGACATGGCTCGGAGCAGTGAGATGGGGAGGTAGCCCATTATAACAGATCAACCATTCTCTCTGTGGACCATTTCCTAAGGCTCTCCAGACATCCAACAGAACTGTGCTCGCCCCTTCTCCTAATTTTTGACATAGAGGCTTTTACTGGGTATCGCTGACTCAGTGGGGAGGACATGAAGGATGTTTTTGTGCGGTGTAGGCAGTCAGCATTAGGACCTGAGGTGTCAGCCTCACCCCAGGAGAGACACTGGGAACAACCAGAGGTAGCAGAGGTTTCCAATGAGAGGGAGAGGAAGGAAAATAGCACCGATGCAGGGACAGGAAAGTGCCCGTGCTGGAAGTAATGGCACAGGAGAGAGGAGAGTGCATGGCCACGCAGCAAGAAGCAGAAAGTGATGCTCCTGCATGATTTGTTCTGATTTCTTCTGTTCTTTTCACTCTTTAGCTGTCTGCCTGCTTCTTCCAGCAGAGAGGAACAGAATGTGCCACGGTGAGTGATGAAAGGAGGAAAACATCTCCTTCAGGAGTACGTGAAATCAAAGGGAGCTTTTTCCTTTGCATTGCTAATCCTGGTGGCATATACAGCTCTTGAATATACAATCCATTTTAATAAACCTGTGGAGTACATGCAATTGCTTTTTTTAATGTGGTCAGATTTCTCAGAGCATCTTTTTAATTTATTCAGTCCATTTTCCACAATCTTTCTGAACTTATTACTTAAATAGCCATTTAAGAAGTTATTTTCTCTTTCTTACCAGCTCTTAGATAGGTGACTCTAGTTATTCTGAATTTGCTAAGGAAGTTGCTGGAAGACCATTACAAAATGAACTTTCCAGTTAATACAAATATTCTGTGTTGGTTACTTGTATTAGTCACCAGTCAGAATTGACATCGCTTGAGCATACATTAACCTTCTCACTCCTCCTGATGGGGTATTAGGAAATTACGACGATGTATCTCAAAACAACCATAAAAGGCTTATGCCTTCTGAAGCAACATGAATTACATTACAGTAATCAGCATTTTCTGGAGAATGTTTTTTATCCATTAATGTCATTTCATGAAGTTTGAAGACTAATAAGAAGTATTTGGAGAACAAAACACTCTCAGGAAGAAAAACTGTACCATTTTTGGAGTTCACTTACGTTAAGGCTGTTTTTGCACAGAAGGATAGAGAGTTGATCTTATTCAGCTTATTCCTGAAGTCCTCCTTCTCCTAAACAAAGCATAATTACATTTTCATTTATTAGCTTCACCTGCATCTCTTTCTAAAGTACAATTGTCTTATAAGCTATTTTCAAGAGATAAATACCATGCCCCTCTAAGGCTGTGCACCTTTCAGATGGAGCCGGTGTCCTGTTGTCTGAGAAGCTGCTTTTGTTAATTATTTAAATGTTCGACCAGAAGTGGTTCTAGCATTACAATTTCCCATTAGTGGCATATTTGCAGCTTGGAACTAAACACGAAATAAACTATGTTAAGGCACAAATCCCTACAGAGCAAGGCAGGCTTCTCAGCTCGTTCCCCACAGTCCCATGCACTGCATGTCTCATCATCGTTACCTAACGAGCACCTTACGGTGAGGCCGTGGTGAACTTCTGCTTCCCAGAGTTTCGGTGCTGGGCCCAGCCGGTGGCTCCCGGGTGTGAGGTACAGCCTGCACGCGGGACGTCTCCTACTGCAGTTTGGGACCTCTCGCAGTAACCCCCTGCAGCTATTTTCCAAATTACAGCATAAAAGAAAGATTTGAAGCAAGATGCGTATAAAAACATCTGAGTGCTCAGTGACTGAATGTGTTGTCTTTTATGATGTGACAGGTTTTCATAGCAGAGAAAAAGAAGCCCCCCTCCTAGAATTACTGTAATTATAGTGATACGGGCATATGTTTCTGCATGATTTCTTGTCATTGAAGGGGATGTTCAGGCTGGTCTCCAGAAATTATATGCATGAAATAAAACCAAATGGTTTTGTAAAGACACAAGTACCTTTGTACCACCTTGATTTTATAGGAATATATTTTATGGCTTATTAGTTATATTTTTATGACTAGTATTTAGGACTCTTCTGCGGTGTATACACTTTTTGTAAAATATTTTTTATAAAATATGGAACCTTACCAGTCCAGTTAAAAGAAATTGCTTTTGTTTTTTATGTATTTTTAGGTATAATTTTCCACTCTGAGTTGCAATGGCACAGAAAGTTGCAACTCCTTGTGCCCTTTTTCTTCACTTTCTTCTGGATTTTTGGAGAGAAATGCTAGAACTCCCATTCCTAACCCATAAGAAATACAATTTTCTGACGCACTCTAAGCTGTTGCTTTGCTGCCGCTTTGCTATAATGCAGGCTAAACCACACTTACTAACCCCAGGGGACTTCCAATGTAAGTACTTATGACAGACAAAATGTAAAAGACAAAAGGCACATGCAGAGAGAGAAATTACTTTCTTCAGGTCACAAGGCAGATGTAGCAGCAGAGGCGGACGTAGAAATCTGTAGGGCTACATCCTCTAATCCAGTGACTTGCTTGGCTGTAATATACTGTACAGTTTTCGAGGCTTTTGCTTTTGTTTTCTACTGCCATTTCATTCTGTTACCTGCTGTCATATAAAAACAGTCTTTAGTTTTTCTCAGCATGCCTTATTTTCAATAAAAATCCAAGTGGAACATACAGCTTTCTATTAAGAAACATGGGTTTTGTATATAAGCTTCAACACAGCACAGTATTTTTCCCATATGGCAGGCAATTTCCTTAGTAATAAAATAGTTTTTCCAACATAGTAAGGGGTAGTAAAGATAAATATTCATGTAGCATGACATCCTGTGTCCCGAGAGACATCACTAGTTTTTAAATTCACTGTTCAAATGGACACATGGTGTTTCATACAAGTTGCCACAGCAATACCACATCAAAACCTGAACAGGTGCAGACTGCACGCAAGTGAATTACAGAAGAAAATTATAGCAGCAACTGTGAGGGTGATGGGGTCTTTGGAACACCCTAGAAAACTGGTAGATGCACTGCTGAGAGATATCAATGTTGAAAGCAAGCCCCTAGCCTCTTCTGAATACGAGATGCTGGGCTGGATTCTTCCTTCCTTTAGACTCTGCTGCATCCTACAGAGATGATGGTAGGAGGGAAGAGCCTGAAGGTGCTTCAGCATTTTCGTGATGCCGTACGCTGGGCTGACTCGGCCTCTGGAGGGACTCGGGATTACAAGCAGGTACCAGCTGGGTAAGGGCAGGTGAGGAGAGCTGGAGGGCAGCAGCCCCGCGAGCGCTGCCGTGCAGCGCTGCCTTGCAAAGGGCGGTGTGAGGGCCAAGTCCAGGAGCGCGTCAGAAGCTGAGGACCCAACCAAAACAGTTCTTTGCCAACTGGTTTGTGTCCTGGCCCCTCTATCAGTCCGCCTGCGCTGCCCATGTGCTCAAAAATGTTGCAGCTTTATTCACACTTCCGCAGCAAAAAAACCAAGAAAAGCTCAATTAAATAAGCTTTTTATAACAAATGACAGTTTTGTGGCAATTTCATTCAGTGCTGTTCAGCATATAATTGGCATGTATTTCCGTAGGCAAAAGGGAAAAAACAGGAATGTAAATTACGGCTCTCACTCAGCATGGGCATCGTGTTTTCCCTATGTTGTTGTGTAGCAAAATGAAGTCCTGATCGTGCTATAAGCTGGGAGCACAAGTCCCTTACACAAATAACACAAATCCTGTGAGAGACTACACTCATCTGTAGTGTCACTCAGTGTAGCTAGGAAGCTCTCTGGAGATGAGCTCGACTACATAACTGGTACCAAAATCTTCATAAAGTGATAGTCTGAAAAATAAGTATACTGACGTGAAGTTCCTGAGTCATCTCACCTTAATGATTTCCTGGCTGTGTTTGCCTTGCTTACAAGAGAACGGGGAAATTTTACATGATAACAACCTGGGGTCAACCTATTTTCCTTTTGTCCCCAAACTCTCAATTTTTTTGCTGAGAGCGCTTGTAGCAGAATAAAATTAATTAGTTTGTTAGTGCAGGTCTAGGTTTTATCGTGAAGAAAGCAGCACAATCAACAATATTTAATCATCTAACTTCCAAGTCAGAGCTGGAATGAGTTCTGCAGAAACTCCTTCTTGCCCTGAAAACGAGCGGTAAGAGGGGAGAACCGGTGTGTACAGTCCTACCAGAAACAGCCCGTAAAAGATGCCCAATTCTAATCTACGGCGAGGTTTTTAAATATTAAATACAAAGTTAATTTGACAGTAAAGAGAGGAGCTGGTTGACCCCAAAGTGCTGTCCAGGCTGGAGAGGTTTCCTGAAGAGACACGCAGAATCTTAATGGGGAAGCAGCTCCCTGAAATCTTACACCATTTGGCCAGTAAGTCACTGATCCGCAACACTTACTTTAGTCATTTATTATGGGTGACATGGGCCTTTCAAGATAATCCCTCCTATTTGAGGCTTAATATTTCATCCATTTCAAATGGGATAAAGTTAAGACTTTGTTCATGAGATCTCAGCTTAGACAGAATGTAATTCAAAATGTTGAAAATCACTTAAGCCTGTATTTCTTACCTACAGATTTATAGAAAGTTTCTTATTGGGTCTGAACCTCTTTTTTTCTCCTAACATGAAGCAAGTACAGTTTAATTTTAAAAAAATGAAAGTTTGCATAGAATAGCAAATTTTTCTTTTCCTAAATGACACTGATTTGAATCTAAGTCAGCCTGGGCATATAATGCAGTAAAAGATGTTTTCCTGTGTTCATTTATACATATATTTATGTGTATATATGGATATAGTCAAACCCTTGTGGGTTTGTGTCCCAAAGTGCCTTGTGGACAATCAAAATGTGCAATTTAAGAAGGGCAATTTGTTAATCAGAATTATTACAGAAAAATATAAAGCGTTGGTTAACTTGCCTACAGTCTTCAAATGAGAAAGATGACATGGCATGTGGCACTTTGGGTAGCTGATAAAAAGTCATTTAACTGGAGACAATATGCTAATTTTCAGCTTTCCTACACTACCAGTATCCTTACCTGTCTCTCCTACGAGCCCAGTGCTGATCACAGCAAGCGCACGTGTGACACGTGCCCCGACCAGCGAGGTTCCAAAGTGCTTCATCTCCACCTGGCACTTGACATCTCTATATTTGCTCTGTTAAACCTCCCGTATCAGCACGCTCTGGGTGCTGTGCTGTCCCCACCAGCCATCAGGGACTCGGTCCCCATGAGCTGCACGGGCACGGCTTTCCCTCCATGGGAAGAAGGCACGTAGGTTCTCCTTTGAGGGCAGGGATGTAGATGTAGGATAGCTGCAAAGGGCTCAAGCGTTTTCTCCCCTGAGCACGTCCTGGCTCCCCAGCTGAGATCCGACTCCGGTGCCAGGAGCCGCCCGATGGCTTTTTTCCTCTTTCTTGCCTACAGTGGAATGAGCAAATGGTCCCTCGTGCTGGCCATTTGCTTTCACGTCTCTGCACATTTTCCACAAACTTCCCCTGCCCACGCTTCCTCTGCGCTCCGTGACTCACGCGCCTCCCTTGTCAAAGATCTGGAGCGTCTGAGCAGCATGATGCTGTTTTTCTTTTGACTTCACAAAAATCTGTGCAGGAAGTCGTGGAGAATTACAACAAATACATCAGAAAGTGAATGCAAATCACATTTCCAAATTGTGCTTATGCTAAAAAATACCCTAGTATCCAGTTTTAAAATGAAACCACATATTAGCTTTGGCTGTACAAAATAGGAGGCATCTTAGAAAGTACTAGTTTCAATGTTTTTGCTATCCAATTTGAAAAAAACCCTCTATTTGCATCTATATTTTAAAATATTCCCACTCTGGAACAGTTTCTATGCTTCGCTTCATACCTGTGGGGGATATTTAGGGCTGTTATGGATTGAAAATGAAAACATAACTTTGACTGTAAGAATCAAGATACCTTAGCCTTCAAAATTTACATGTGTTACTGGAAATTGCTAACTCAGTGCCACCTGAAATGCTTGTTTGCTAACTCAGCAAATGGGGAGTTAGTTGTACCTATTACCAGAGCAATGCCTACACACGGAGATTTGCCTATCGAAAATCACTGGAGGGCATGAGAAAAATGAGGAAGGATGTTAGGACTAATTGAAATGAATGGCCACACTGCAGTTTTATTCTCCAGCTTGAGGAAGGCTGGAGGAATGTACTTAAAAAAATTATGCAATGCAAAGAAGAGCAGTTTATTCTTGCGCATCGATGGCGATCGAATCTCTGCTCTCCCAACAAGTAGCATTGGGAGAATGGGGGAGAGTGCCAGTCACTCTGACCCAAACATGTAGTTTTGGAGGGTAAAGCCAGCAACTTGGGTTCCTCCCAAAACGGAGCAGAAGCTGATGGAGTTTGCTCGGGCACAGCGCTGGCTGCCAGGTCCTGGGCTGCTCCTGGTGTGAACAACCCCGGGGCCAAGCCCTTGCTGTGCACAGCACATCGTAGTCGAATCCTACACTGGGCCCCAGACCTGACTGCAGGTGGCCTTGCTGGGATGGTGGGGGGACCTGTTGCCAGCAGCAGCCCTGCCCTGCCTGAGCGCTGCGGGACGGTGCCCGGGGGGGTGAGGGCACTGCCCCGTGCTGGGGTCTCCTCAGCTCCCCAGTCATCCCCCCACTCCCCGGCACCTTTATATGATTGACATCCAGAGCTTCAGCTTCCTCATCCTAACAAAGGAGGGCTGTTAAGAAGTTGAGCAGTTGGGTTTTTTGATTTCTTTTGGTTCGTTTTGTTTTTTTACTTGAAGAGTCAGCATCAGTGAGATTTGAACTGAGGGTGCTCTTCAATCTACTTATCACCAGCGCCCCAGAATCATTAGAGAACACCCCGAAGATTAAATATCAGCTTTTGTACTGACAGATGAATTGGTACGTGCTACATCCTGGTGCCAAGTAAAAGTAGGGCTATAGAGAAGACAGAGCCAGACTCTCCCTGGAGGTGCACAATGAGAGGACAAGAGGCAATGGACACAAGCTGCAATGAAGACATCTCCACCGAAAAGAAGAAACCTCTTCGTGAAAAGGCACAGCGCTGGATGCCCGGGATCTCCTTCCTGACTGTTTTCAAAATGCAGCTGGATGGTGCTGAGCAACCTGCCCTAACCTGGCAGGCAGCCCTGCCTGCAGCAGGGAGCAGGAGATGAGACCTCCATGGCCACATCCAGCCTGATGGCCCTCAGGACACCTAGGAGAGGACGTGTTCCTTCACCCCCTGCTGAGTTCAACCTATGAGTGAAGGGTGCTCACCTCTTACGGGCTCAAGATCACAGTTGTCATGACATGAAAAAATAATATAGCGTTTTTTATAAAACCCGCAAATCAGGCAGTGGTTTCTTGTCTGATACCTCAGCATCTTTTTGTCTTTCCTTCCTCCCCAAATGGCATGTCGGGAGCTAACACTGCCTTCAACCCAGCAGGGTGCTGGGCTTGCTGTGGCAGTGATTTAAAGCTGCAGCTCTTCCCTTCTGCTGCTGTTGATCTGCTCACGCCTTAGATGCACGGTTTCCAGCCATACTTGCTGTTCCACAACAGCTTTTAGTGCTCTTCTGGGGACAGTGCTGGGTGGGATAACAGGTAACCAGCTCAGCCTCCTGACACAATTTTCAATATTCTTGAAGTTCACTGGAGATTTGTTTCTATATATTCCTCTTTCCCCACTCGAGTCCTCCTTCTTCCCACCCAGCCAGTTTCTAATCACCTTGGCATCATCAGGGCTTGTGTGTCCAGTCACTTCCAAAGGCATCAAGGGACAGACGCTAGCACTGCAGCGGTCCCGTCCTGGTAGGAATGCAGGGCTAACATGTACGATCATCTGAGCTCACCATGCTGGGATTTAACCACCATCCCCTCCTGCTTTCTGGTGGTGTGTCAGCTCAGGATGAAAGCAGAAACTGAAGCTGTAGCTGCAGTGCCTTTGGTATGAATGTGCAACCTTAATTAGAATCTCCATCAAATCACAGACCTGCCTCTGCTCAGACTATTATAATATTATCCATTCCCTATGCTTCTGCTAGTGTTCCTTATGGTATTTCAGTTTTCTCATTAAATCCAGACCAAATAGCCCCATTTTTTCACATACATTTTAACAGGTTAGAGGTCTGCTAGATTCCTCACAGGCAACTCGTTTGACATGTCTGTCTTACTTTCCAATTATAAAATCCAATTTACTCTAGTATCTTAGAGCTTGTTATTAATTTCATTTTAATGCAAAGAAATTGAATGGAGCTTAAAGGATGTATATATTTTTACTCCCCAGGAACAGACCGTGTCATGATTTGCCTGGCTTGGTCAGTACAAAATACAGGCTGAATTTTCTGCTGTCTGCCCCTTCTATGGCAATATCAAAGTCAGTTACTTTAAATTCAAAGATGTGCTGAAGGTCGCAAACACAGTGTGTTTTTCCACAGTTCTCTGTGGCAAGGTATATTATAGAGGCAGAAAAATCCTTTCCGTGCACCAATTTGTATTCCCCAGGGAGTACTGCTTGCAACACTGTGCAGACCTTTGGTCCACCCTTGAATCAGGACGGGAGAGGGTTTTTTTTTTCCCCTCTGGACAGTTACTTCAGAACAGAGTACTGTCCCCAGCATGCACATTAAACTTGTATGCAGGATGGGTGGGATCAGGCTGTGTTCATCCTTGCTCATCTGGACACACTTGTTGGTGTAACCTTGGGCCGCTGGACACTGTGAAACACCAAATTGCAAAGGACTGGTTATGAAGTCAAATCCTGTGTATGTCTTTTTCCATTTGATCCGAAAAATAAAGTCAGGGTCAACGTTTTGTTTGTTAGCAAGTTCCCCTAAAGGTTTGTACTCCAGTTCATTATCTAGCAAAGAGAAAAACTTGTTAAATTAAATGGTGCTATTAAAGCACTAAAAGTCATTGCCAAACAGAAAATTTATGCTCATGGTCGCTTGCCTGGTTGTGGAAGCTATAGTGCATTTAAAAAAAACCACCTGTCACATCCATGCAAAATCCAGAAATTCTGAATAAAAAGTGGATGTTTGCTGGTTTCCCCTGCTCAGACCCTGAGGAGAGTCCTGTACGTGCTGGTTGTCTGGAAATACTGTGAATTTATAGCTCTTTCTGGAGTTAATGGCCACAGCAGTTCCCCAGCACCTAACTATTCCTGTTGCTGATTTTCCCTGAATTCACTTTAAAAAAATGTTTTTAGATTCTTTTATTAACAGATGCTCTAGTGACTACAAATACCACCTTGAAGGGACAATCTACGAAGCTGTTTTGTGCCTACAAATGGGAAGAAACTGAGAAAGAAGTTCCTACTGCCCTTTCACTGTCGCGGCAATAGTCCTACACACTACGGGCAGGATTTCTATTGATGAATTTGCTAGTCCTTTTACAGAAGAAAGGGTTAACTCAGGAGGTGACTCAGCCCAGTCCCAGGTGGTTACGGCACTCTTTGGTTTGTGTCTGGAATTGCTGAGAGTTTTTGTTTCACAGTGTCTATTCCCTCCACACACACACACTCTTTTCTGAAGTCTTTTGACCTTTGGTTATGTATAATTCAGTGGATTGCAGCTAATTAATTATAAATTATCTAGTTGCTTAATTATAAATGAACTAGTACACAGATCAGATGAAGCTTAACTGTGGCAAAGTCATAGCTGAGAGCTTCACGCAGCTGCGCCTGGGCTGCTGCCACCATCCCGGCTAACTCTCGCTTGCAATTAGCTCAGGGCTGTCCACACGTCACTGCGATCTCTAGCACAGATACACCTTCTCGTGGAAATGACTTATTTTTAGACAAGAGAGAGAAAGCAGGCAAGAGAGAACAAAGTCTATATAAAAGCTTACTAAAGAGCAGATGTTGCATGTGCCGAATCGCTCCAGTGCTGAATATGAAAGGTGAGGTTTTAGCTAGTGCTCAGCGTTAATCCAACGCCATTCCTACCAAATCGATAACTGGCTCAAAGGGCAAAATTTTGGTCAGTGTTGAGCGTGTTTGGAAATCCCACAAAAACGGACGGAGTCTCTAGAAATCTGAAGAGGCAGCACAGGGAGATGAAAGGCATAGACCCCACGAGAAAGAGAGTATTGCAGGTCTAACACATCCTGAGACTGAGCTCAGAATAAAACTGTGAGGAAAAAGGAGTTATAGGAAAAATTTAAATCAGTGCTGAGCATTTCTCTGTGAAAGCTCCTTGCTTGGAAAAAAACCAGTGATAATTATCATATTCTAATTTTTCCCATATTCATATAAATGCTAAGTAGAATTCCCCTGGAGTACATTATTCAGATTAGCACTTCTCACTGCAAGGGGACACAATGTTAATTCAGTCTCTGTTCTGTTGTTATAATAAATTACTAAGCCATCATCAGACAAAAAATGTTTTGTTTTGGAAAACGACAGTTTTTAGAGCAGTTGTCTCACATAATTTTAATGCCTATTTTTTAAATAGCTCTGTATTTAAATGCCACTTATTATGAAGGCAATTGTACTGCTTAAATGTTTTTTGTGAATCAAAAATATTTGCTTTAATTTTATTCAGGACAAGTTGGGGGGCTTAGTGCAGCATAATGAAGAAAATTGTCATACCTGCTAACGTTGGGAATATCATCCGCTGGCTGGCCAGGCCAGATGCATGGCCAAAGGAACAGTTTTGATGCCAGTTTTTGGTGTTTGATCCCAGCGGGGAGGCTTAATCACTTAAAAATATGTTCAAGATGTATCCTACATTTACCTTACCTTTTGTTTGCCAGCAGCTCTCAGTTTGAATGGCTCTATTTGCAATTAAGACTTGCCCTGCCTCCCAGGTACTTATGCCCGCATGTCTGAATTAAAGGGATCAGATAATTCATAGGTTGTGGGCTAGACATTCTGTAGAGCGGTCATTTTCCCAGTTAACATATCCTTTTACTTGAACTCTTTATTTGAACATTTTTGACCAGGTGTAATAGCTCCAATCCTAGAAATGAGTGCTCTGCTGCTGAACAGGATGAAAGCAGGCCTGTTACTGAGCAAATGCCCTGAGAAATCCTGGGAAACCCAATAAAACCTAATGCATCTGCGTGGTGGTATTGGCTTCTGCACATGTCTCCACACCAGCCTCTGAAGGCAAACTTTACTAATTAGAATTTTGCATTAGAACTTTTTTTTTTGGTGCTTTTGCAGTGTATTCCTTCATAAAGTATTCCCCAAACATTGAGAATGACAAACAATTTAATAGACGGTAATAGATGGCATGAGCATATTACGGGCATGATCAGTGTATGGTATTTGAAGCACACTAGAAGGTATTACAGATGACTATAAATCACAATTAGAAGTAACCTGCTTTATTCTTTTACATTATGCAGTGATTGGCTACCATTTGTTAAAATATTTATTAAATATCCTTACCCTTGTAAGCTGCTGCAAATGGCCTTATAATATTAAGTAACTAAAATGCAAAATTAAAGTGATTTGAGTACACTTGTTCCTGTTACATCTTGTTATCTTCTGATCATACTTTACTTCTGTCGAGATCATTTTAAGTTCTCACTCTGCATTTACTCAGTTGCGGTTCCTCCTACCTTGATGTCACCTGAAAACGCAATCAGCTAACGCTTTGTCTATCATACAGGTTACTAGTGAAAATATTAAATAATGCCAGGCACTATGCAATCAAAATGACTTCAATTACAGATATTAAATGCTTTTAATAAAATATTGATAATTCAAGGCAGCACTTTTCTGGGTGTTACCTCAGTTAATCTGTAATTTAGGATACTGTTATCAGAAATTTTCAACCATGGTGTATGAAGAGATCTGCCAGTGTAAAATTCTCGCTGTGCTCAGCGTGCAAGGAGCAGGTGAAGTGCTTGTGCAAAGGGCCGAGTGCTGAGCCTCTCCTTTAGCCCCGTCATGCCCAGTGCGCGTGAGCGTTACTGTGGCTCCATCGCCTGCCCCTGCAATGTAATTAGGGACTCATTATGGAGCAGTTCGGGGAAGGAGCTGAGGGTGGCAAATTCATGCAAGGTCACCTGGATCCTCAGATGTAGATGACTTGCAAAGCTGCGTCGCAGCAAATTCAGCTGCCACATTGCCCGGCAGGAAAGGGCAGATAAGGTAGTAGCCCAGACCTGGAGCAGCGGTTCATGCCTTCAGAGCAGTGGTGACGACCACCTGGACAGCTTAGCAGGTCCCAAGGAAGACAGACCGGAGGAGAAGGGCACAGTCACAATCACAAAGGGAAAACTGGTTACAAATACAGTTCATTCCCCTGCCCTCTTGGATGTAACTCCTTAACCAAAGAAGGAATCGTGGGTTATGAATGATTTGGAATCACTTATGATTAATTTACAGCTTATCTTTAGTAAGTGTATTTTCACAGGTATGTACACATATCTATGGAATACACACAGGTTTTTTCCTTCCCCTTTTTCAATGGTTTCCAATTCTCTTACATACCATACTCTGGTTTGTTCTGTACCCTTCACATGATGAATTATGCCATTTTCAGAGTGCAATTCATGAAATACAAACTGTTCAGCAAAGCAGTAATACAATTTTTTCTCTGCAAACATTTGCTGCTGGAATTTAAACAAAAATCCTTTGGGTTCCACTGTGCTGAGAGACTTAATATCCTGTCACACTTTTTCTTATATTTAAAAATTAATTACTTGTATTTGCAGTCGGTCTTGCATCAGAACATTCTTGCTTGCAATTAATTCCTTGTATCCTCTCTCAGTGATGCTCCTTGCCCTTGTTTCTGATGATGATCCAATTCTCAGACTCCACTGAGACTTCAAGTAATCGAGAATGAGGAGGTTCTTTCATTTTTTACAAATTGATTTATTCACTCCTGCTAAGCATTTGTTCCAGTTGGTATCTCCCATTCTCTGATATATATATAAAAATACAGATCTATCTCTCTATATATACAGGCGCATATATATATATATATATGCGCTGTTAATTAAACGTTGCCATACGGGATGACCTTCACAACAAGCTGTTTGATTACTGGGATTCATTCCATCAGTCTGAAATGAATCCAGACCAAGGAAAAAGGTACATACTTCACTTTGGATAGTGTTATTTTGGCAGCTTCTTTGGAAAGTCTGTTTGTTGTCCTTGCCAATGCTGGCTTCAAAGCAACAGAAGGAAAGGACATATAAATAAGGCAAGAAAATAAAAGTCATTTGGTCAAACTGTAAAGGCAGCTAGTAAATGATATGTCTTGCCTTGACTGAAGCCTAGTCATGCTGTGTAAATTATCATTTCTCAACTCCCTTAATTTATTTCCAATTTTAGCCCACTGAGCTAGATTTCCCACTGCCTTTTCTGATGTGGCAGACTTAAACACTGTTGTTCAAATTCAGGAGCGTCCTGCTTTGCCCTTACTGCAATAACTGCACAAGATGCAAAGCTACTGACCCAAATTGGTTTTTTAAACATGCTTTATACCAGTGGGTAACTGCACTCAAGAAGATATGCCAGCATGTGCCTAATTTAAGTAATGTAAATCATTCATATAGATATAGTAAATGTTTGAGTTTACCTTCATTAATAGGTTCCTTAGAAAAGAGGCAGTTAGAGGGTTTGTAGCAAGGCAAGAACCAGGGGGCTGAAAGGCCACTTGCAAAAAATAGATAAGCCTTGTACCAAAGGGGAAGCAAAGATTCCTTTATACAGCATGAGGAAAAGCCATGTTTTACCACAGGATTTAAGATGATAATTAGCAGACAATAACTTTAAAAAGAAAATATGCTACCTAGAGTCAAAATCACATGCTGAATGAAAGGCCATAAAGACATTATGTTTAAAAGACAAAGAACTCTCCGAATACAGAGAAGGCACGTGTCTGCACCTTCTTTAGCCAGGGCTAAGCGAACTGTAGGGAATAAAATAAACCCAGCTTCCCAGAGTCAAGCTCCAGGCTGTCTACATTTCCTCAAATTATGAATCAGATTCCCAGATGCAATCTGGTGCAATGCCAGTGCGACCAGTGGTGCCACAAACGGGGTCTTCCATGTGTATGCATTTGTGCAAGGTCAGCCCGTTAGAAACTCCCCAAGGAATATCCTTCCACCGGAAAATAGCAACCCAACGAAATGTTCTGCAGAAATAGGAGGATATCAGCAGAATTTCAGGGCAAACTGTACGTTGTCTCCATTTTTACCAGCTTGACCTCGCCTTCAGAAACTTTCGAGGCTGCATCAAGAGGCTGGAAGTCCTAAAGACCAAGTCTCCTCAGCGTTGTGAGCTGCCTCTTGTAAGGTCACCAGCTGTAGAGCAGTCCTGCTGATGCAGGTGCTCGGCAGGCGGGGTACCCCGCATTTCCCAGCTGCCAGCCCGCTGGTCTGTTCAGGGTCTCGGACTCACCAGGGCTGCAGGCTTCTCCCACCAGCTCCTCCAGTCCACACACAAGTTTGACCTCTCACCATCTCCCACAGGTTTCTTGTTTTACTCAGCAATTATCTGCACTTGGAGGAGCTCATTCATTGCCAGCACCGATATTTCCCAAATTAATTTATTCTATTTTGGCAGGGAATTCTATAAGCTCATTCTGATTTCCTTTGTGGAAATTTCATTTTTCAGCTTTCTCTCTCATTCTGTAGGCTTCTTTATAGTGCGTTTGGTCTGAAAATGAGCTGGAGTTCCTTGTGCCGTTGAAGTCACTTGCAACCCACAGTTTGCCTTCACTTTCCTGGTGTCCTTCCAGTTATGTCGATACTATACCAGCAGAGATGAACTGGGACTGATGATATATCCCACGTGTCTTTGACCTGTGTACTATGGCCCCTTCTAACATTTGTGCTTCGGGGCATGATCCTTGCTTTCGGGGAGAGGCTGTGGACAGAGCATTGCAGGGCAGGGGATGGGGGGTCAGGTAGACCTGGGTTGGACTACCAGCCTTGTTGGGATGATTTTGAGGGACTGGGAACCAAGACAGTGCCGCTTGTCACACCCGTAACAACTGGAGGGACAGGGTTCAAGGTAGTTTTACCCTGTCTTCATGTCCAGCCAGTTAGCCAACACACATGAAGTACACACATATACACTAACTCTGTCAATATTTTTTTAGGGTGTGCTGAAGGAGGATGAGTACCAAGCCCACAAACATGTAAATATAAATGTATAGAGTGTAATCAGCACAAACTTTAGGAAAATTGTTGTGTTTACCCTTTTTTCCTGCTTCCAAGACCAGAATTTTAAAGGACTAATTTGGCTAATAAACTTGTAAAGAAATTGGATATGCTGGAAAATTACTTTCAAAAGGTTAATCTTTAAAGAACTATTTTTGGTTCTTTGAGCATTAGTGGGAACATAAAATAGGAGGTGTTATTCACATCACCACCATTTGCTAACTCATCATTTCCTTGGCAATCTTTTTAAGTTTATCTCCAGTTCATAAAGTGATTTGAAACATCCCTCTTACCTTTCTGAAACTACCTGGCCACAAGCTCTTTAAAAATAAGAATAAATATTTTTCTAAAGTTATGTTACCTTGACCTGCACAAAAATGCCCCAAAAATCACTGCAGCCTATCTTGGTAAGCAGTTATGTTCCAATCTGCATTGCTGCCTAGGCTTCAGCATCTCGTGAACGCTTGAGGGAGAGAAATAGAGAGACGTTATCAATTACTGATTTAAGAATAATGGCTCTTCAGATTTCAGAATACCCTGGATCTCTAAAAGGCTGTTGATACCAGCAATGCATGTCTAAACTTTGTTGTCACGTGCCCCCGATGCTCAAAAATTCAAGGCAAATCTTAGCATCCTCTCCCTTCAAACACTGTTTTTTGAAATGAGTTTTCTGAAGGATATGATTTCTGTAATGGTTTGCTGCCTAGCCTGGCCCTGCAAGAGTAATTCTTTCTTGGGGAGCAGAGGCAGGCTCCGCTATCCATGGATTTGGAACAGCATGGGTCATTTCATTTTACTTTTTTTTTCCTTTCTAGCAGTATAAAAGAAGATTGAAAACCCCAATTGAACATTTCTTTAAATACTGCCATTTTCAGGGAGCTTTTGGGCTTCACTTTTGTTTTACCTGAGTGATAAAACATCGGCACATGTACAAAACATAAATATAAAAGCTTGGCCAGTACTTGTTCTGAATAGCGATGGTCAGAAAATTCTTTCGCAAGGTATTTACAAATGCAAACTCTATATTAAAAAGAAAAAGCTGTACATGATATCTTCTTGATACATTAGAAGAGTTATTTTTTCTTTAATAAACACAGTCTCTTCCAGAGGAAAACAAATATATCTGTAACTGTCTTCTGGCATGGACTACAAATAAACTCTCTTGTCCCTTGTCGCTGTCAGCTGCCATGTATCCTCTCCTTCTTTGTGTGGATTTTTTTTTTCCCAGGCATAAGAAAAGCCCTTTAGGGACACTCAATTTTAAAATCTTAATTCTGATTTATGATGGGTTGTACAAACCTGATGCTGGAACAGCTACAAAGGAGTTCGCAGATAGATCTATTAGTTCCTTGGCTGCAGGTGAGTAAATGATTAGTAACAACTGGCATGAAAGGCCGGAGTCCAGCAGTTCTGCTAATTGCTTCAGAGAGGTGCTTTATCAGTAGTGGTCTTGAAAGCAGGAGTTGAAACCCCAAGAAGGGATGGGTCAGCCAAGTAGGAAAAATGCGATTTCCCTTGGTGCTGCAAAGGTTTTCTAATGCCTGTGCTCTTAGTCCATCAGGCTGGCAAAGTGATGCACAGAGCGTGCTGCTGTGGTGCCCTGAACAGGACCCTCAGATGGAGAATAAGCATCAGATGGAGCGTGACTCGCCTTGTGAACGCTGTCGCTGGGAGAGAGCTCCTCTGCAGCCTTTAGCTGCCTGGTGATCGGGGTGGTCGGTGCCTAGTACTGAGTCCATTAAGTGAGGAAGCAGCCTGAAAGAAAATCATGTTTTTAAGTCACCTGAAAAGCCAGTGAAATGGTGGTAATCAAAAATAGGAAGCACAGGCTCCTGGCTCGGCAATGCAGAGGACCTATTCCTACATCTTCAGCATGGAATTAGGAACACCGGAATGGAGCTGCAGGAGGCCAGAGGTGTAAGGAACTCAGACTAGTTGCTTGTCCTTGTAGCTGAGGAGAAATTTCTCTCTGGTGTAAACTGTCAAGGAGTAAGATGCAGAGGACAGGTCTGTGGGTGAGTACAAAACAAGCACCTGAAGGAGATTCTTTCAGGGCAAAAGCATCTGGAGGATAGTGCTGGAGCAATTTCTAGTATAGCTCTGCCCAAATGTCCCTCTCCATGCTGCGCTTTCCTCTCTCAGTCAGTGTACCAGCAGTTCGTGGTCCTTCTGTGCACGGGCTAGCATTGGCTGCGGAGAATGAGAAGGTCAGACTTCTAGTATATTTTTTAGGAGAGCATGCACCTGCGGCAGGGTTTGATCTTAGCAGGATAAGACAGATAATAAGGCTTTCCCTAACTTTAATACATCCTGGAAAATACAGTTGACCTTGTGGGTGCCACTGAATAGGCTTACTACATCTTGAAGCTAACTTTCTGGAATGTTTAAATACGGAAAAGCCGAGACTGAGACAGCTTCATTGCAATGCTGGCTATATTTAATCCTAAAGCCTCAGGAAAATGTCAAAGATGGCATTGCAGTAGGAAACCCTATTTGTCTCAAGAACTGTATGTGGCCTAAGCAGACACATTTTTTTCTTCTGGAGCACCAGATGCTGTGGAAAACGTCATTTTAGAAGGTAGACCTTGCAGTCTGATAATACAGCATTTATATAGATTCATAAGCTGTAAAATGGATCACTTGCACAAAAATCCATACCATCTTCTTGGCTTAATATAGTAGTGAAAGAAATATTTCCAAGATTTCATCGGAGGAACAGATTGGAGATCATGACAAAGAATGAGCATGTAGTGTAATTTATAGCTTGCCTGAATTAGACTTCTCATGTCTGATCTGCAGTTAAAACTGGATATAGTAGGCTTAAGTTGGCTTCGTCAGCTAATGAAGAACTTATATCAGGAGAGTGGCTGTTCATTTAGCCTGGCTCTGTTCTGCGATCCAGTCTCTGCAGCTGTTTCCTGATCTTGTTGATGTGTTTAAAGAACACACATTTGGTACTCCACGCTTCTGGAGGTGGCATATCTTCACACTTCCTGCGAAGACTTAGCACTATACTTTACAGAGTAGTAGAAACAAAAGCCCATAACATAAACAATCAAAATTCTCCAGGGAGAGGGATCCTATTTGAAAGCAGAGTCTCGAAGTTCAGCCCCACAAAAAGGCTCAGGGCCAGTTCTGCCGTAGCTCAAAACTAAGATCCAAAGCATGCATGCCAGATCTTGCTCTACCTTCAGCAAGTTTGTCAGAGTAAATAGTTACACATTTTGAAATATGAAATAGGTATCAAAACCAAACTTCTGCCATAGTAATAGACAAAAAAAATTCAACATGCTACATTTACTTGAAAGATTTACATATGGATGTGGAAGTTTGTGTAGGAGACCAAGACACACCCACACACTATCATAAGCAGTAATAATAAGCTATTGGATGTTTGACTTGAAGGGCAGACTAACACCATGTGTATTTATATATAACCTGTTTGTTAAATGAATGCACACTATAAAAGAGGGACCACCTAATTGTCCATTAGGAATACTCTCCTCCTTCTTTCCCAGATCTAATCCCCTTTTACTTCCTAGGCTATTGGGAAAACTAAAAATAACAATAAGGGGAGGTGTAAACTTTTTTCAGGCAGCTGTTTTGTTCTTATTCAAAGCGGCTGCTGCCTCTCCTTGTCTGTGGCACTGAAATCATGAGGCATCCTCACCCTCGTAGTTGCTGCCAGTGGAAGATGAGGTACCCTTCGGAGATGGGTTAGGTGCCATCGCTCTCAAATGGAGGTGAAGCCTTATCAATCCCCAGGGAAAGGTGGTACCCCTTAGGGGTATGTCTGGATTGGGAATGAAATGCAGCATTGTAGAGCAGGCAGATACATCTGAGCTGCTTTAACTAGAGGGCCATGGCAGCCTCATGGTGGTTACTATAAGTGTTGTCCGAAAAGCGGATTCGTGTCCGGCGTGCAAGTGACCAATTCCACACACTCAGGAGAGAGATCGTTTTATTCAGGCCTGGGTGCTCGGTGGACTTGCCACAAATCAAGCACACCTGGTCCAATCACCTTTCTGTTTATATCCATGCTCCTCATACATATTTCAAGTTTCTCTTTTACATATTCATTACATTTCCGAAAACTAATTATAATATTACATCATCCCAGACACATGCGCACTAAAGCCTTTAAGGGTCTCCTTGAGGGTGGTCTCTGGTGGTCTTCATGAACCTGTTCCTTTCTTTCCTTATAAGGTTGAGGTTTGTCTCCGAGCCACGTCTGGACCACATTTGTTTATGGTTCTCTTTTCCAAGGTTACTCTTCACTAGAGTCTAACAATGCTTCCAGGATACACGATTTGTACTAGTTGCAATTCTACACACCTGCAAACACAACACCTGCAAGTTACCTAACTTCTAAGCAACAAGTCTTCATTGTTTAGAATTACAGAAGCGAGCAGTATGGAATAGTAGATACCGTACCTACTGCATCATAAGCAGCAAGCCTTTGAGAACCCTTGAAGGATACTTTGGTTTGTGGACAACCTTGTGCCCCGTGCCGCTAGAGCTGCAGGGGTATGGGTACCTGAAACAGCCTGAATTGTGCCTCTGCAGGCTGCAACTGCACCTCTGGATCTGAGCGCAGTTAATGCTCGGGATCAAGCGTGACAGGGAGACAGGGGACACATGAGTGGCTGGAAAGCTGCCCAGAGGAAAAGGACCTGGGGGTGCTCATTGACAGCTGGCTGAACATGAGCCGGCAGCGTGTTCAGGTGGCCAAGAAGGCCAACGGCATCCTGGCCTGTATCAGAACTAGTGTGGCCAGCAGGAGCAGGGAGGTGATCGTGCCCCTGTACTCGGCACTGGTGAGGCCGCACCTCGAATACTGTGTTCAGTTTTGGGCCCCTCACTACAAGAAGGACATTGAGGTGCTGGAGCGTGTCCAGAGAAGGGCAACGAAGCTGGTGAAGGGCCTGGAGCACAAGTCTTAGGAGGAGCGGCTGAGGGAACTGGGGTTGTTCTCCTCCTGGAGAAGAGGAGGCTGAGGGGAGACCTCATCGCGCTCTACAACTACCTGAAAGGAGGTTGTAGTGAGGTGGGTGTTGGTCTCTTCTGCCAGGTAACTAGCGATAGGACGAGAGGAAATGGCCTCAAGTTGCGCCAAGGGAGGTTTAGACTGGACATTAGGAGAAATTTCTTTACTGCAAGAGTGGTCAGGCCTGGGAACAGGCTGCCCAGGGAAGTGGTGGAGTCACCATCCCTGGAGGTATTTAAAAGACGTGTAGATGAGGCCCTTAGGGACATGGTGTAGTGGGCATGGTGTGTTGGGTTGACGGTTGGACTCGATGATCTTAGAGGTCTTTTCCAACCTTAATGATTCTGTGATTCTATGAGTGTGTGGGCAACAGCGACGGGCACCAGGGAGGGGCTGAATGAAGGGAATGGCCGTGGAGCTGCAAGGAGCCAAAAAAAAAAAAAAAGGAAACGGCAAAATCCAGACTGGAAAGATATGTGGGGACATATGGCACGGCAGAAATACAGTGTACAACAGGAGGGTAGTGCAAGGGAAGCAAGTCAAGTACAGAGGCAGATGGGGGACAGGAGTGTGTGTATGGAAAGCATGGAGGGGGATGTGACTGGAGCAGCAGCTTCTCCCATCTCAAGGGGAGGGAGGAGCACTGGAGTGGCACTTGCCTCGGTTTTCTCTGAAAGACCATGCCAACAGTAGATAAAAAAACAATGTTGAATTTGCAATAAAGAAAAAAGGCAATTCAGGAATCATGAGCTGAAATGACTTAAACTCATGGGATTAGTAAAGCTGTAACAGTTGCGGTGGTCTTGTGCATGGAAAAAAAACTCAGCTCTGAACACAGACCGTGTCTTTGAAATGGGTGCGGCAGCTCTGAACTGTGTAGTTCAACACTTGATAAGAAGTGTTGAAAGGATAAATAGCAAGGCAAGGTTTCATTTTCTAGAGATGTGAGGGGGAAAAAAACCTCTTTCTCTAAGCAAGGATTAGATTGATTCCACTTAGCACCAACCTTCAGATTCCCAATGTTAAATCAGTATTCAAAATACATTGGCATCCCTCTTGTTCCTGAAAGTGGTTGTAGAAGTGGTACTTTTAAGCTTTCCAATTGTAAAAATAATTTTCTGTTGTATCAGCGCAGGGGGAGGATGTGTGTAAAGAAGCTAAATTAAAGGGTTCACTAAGATGAGATATTTCACTTAAAAATTTTACCTTTCAAAGAGTTTTTTTCAAAACTCTGTTACCATCACATTGCATAACTCGTTTTATTGTTGACTCATTACTCTGAAAGGGGAAAGCTAGTATTCTTATTTTGGGTGTATGCTACACCTGTTTTTTCTGCACTGTTAAATCCACAGCCTTCAGGTTCTCTAGAAACCCTTAGGGCTTCCAGATGCCCATGCAACCAGAAATTAAATATTTTCTGCTTCTATCTGAAACTCATTTAAAATGGTGTCATATAAATTTACATCACAGATTAACACCATAATTATAATCTGGAAACAAAGCAAATGTCCTTGTGCTATCGCAATATCGCATGTTCACAAGTGGCTTTCCTGCTCTCTCTTTTGTTAGGATATTGTCACGTGGACACATTGGCACAGTTCCGGAAAAAAGAGATGCTTTTTCTATAGCAAAAGTGTGAGATACAAGAGCACTCAGGGTGTTGCATGCAAAAGCCTTTATCTTCACTCTATACATATACTTGCCCGTAGGGAGAGCACTTTGTAACAACGGTGACTCTTGCAAAAGTTTTTTTGTTAACCTAACTGTAACTTTCTTTAACAGAGTATTCAGAAATTATTGCTATAATTGTGCATTGCAGATCATGCAGAAACAGTTAAGCGCAAAATGTAATGAGCACAAAGGTACAATGGAGGGAACGTTTGTGCCTGTTCTCACCAGACAATATCCACTTATGTGCATCTCTATAGGTGTCTCTCAGATGCAGAGACTGGGACAACATCAACCCTAACCAGAACAAGAAATGGGAATTGCTCACCCAAACTTGTATGTTAGCCTCCTCATTCCTGTTTTTCCTGTGCTTTGAACACAATAAACCCTGGAGGCAGCATGGGATCCACGCTCAGGACAAAATGTCTTCATAACTGCACTGTGGCTAAAGACATTCCGTTCAGCATCTGCCGCTGGAGACCAGAGGTTAGCAAGAAGCAGGGAGAACAAGAAGCTAATAATGCCTTGCAGTTGCCATACAAGCATTGCCTGTCTGTTACTGAAATAACAGCTGACGGGCAGCCAAGGCCTTTCAGAGGCCCAAGTGCTTGTAAGACACAAAGTCTCAAATAATCTGGCAAAATACTGGTAACTGCTGTGGTGCTATGAAAATAAACCTACTAACTGGGAAAGGTTTGTCTGGGTGTGAAAATTGTGTCAAAAAAAGAAGCAAATTGAAGCGTCTATCAGATAAGGGAATGATTTATGTCCAGTATATGATGGGAAGAAATACAGATATGGAAAACTTGTCCACCAGGATTCAGTTTGCTGGGGATCTAGTCAGCAAAAACCCTTCCAATACAAGGGAAATCTGATGAGACAAGCCAGAGATAAGATAAATTGCTATGACGTCAGAGAAAGAATATCATCGAGTCTGGGATTGCTGGAGTGCTCATCGTTGAGAAATTAAACATGGTATTATAGCAAGGATGTCAGAAGAAACAAAAAGAAATTCAGCATAATTTTGGTCCAAAATAGACAGCCATGGATCCTGTTCTCTCACAACTTTAAGATTACCAGCATTGCAAATTTAATTTTTCTGACCAACAGATCCTATTTCTTACCATGCTCATTAAAGACTTTCTTCCCCTGCTTCTGTGAAGAATGCAGCAAATCGGCTGGTGACCCTTCCACACTGCTGCTGCTGGTGCGTGGCATTTCCATGTTGCAGGCCAACATGGAGACATCTGCTAGGGAAAAAGATGTTTTCACATGAAATTCTATTTTAAAATCTGTTTTTTGAGCCAATCTGGGGTTCACAGTCTGCACCAATGAAGGGAAAAAATATCCTTTGTAAGGTTTTCAAAAAGCTCTGTCTAGTTGATAGTGCGGCAGCTATTGCTTAACAATGCAGGTCTCCAAGTCAGTACCATCAACAAGCCACAGAAATTCCCTTTGAGTAGAGTTGAGATCAGCATTTGCATTCATGGAAGACCCTAGTCTTCCAACTTTCTGGAAGGTAATGTACTTTTGTGGTCATGGCTCCCTCAGAAAATTAACTTCTACTAAAATAATGAAACTGTCTACCCAGGGGAGGGAGCAAAAGTGCAGGGTACAGAACCGCCTGGGAAATAAATTTGGATTATGGCACTTATTTTACAATATATCAAAGTGACCCTGGTTCTTACGGTGCTCAAAACCTCCTTTTCATTAGTTTTCCTTAAAAATGCATCCTGATATACAGCCTTATACACAGATACAACTCTTTATAAAGTGCTTAAGTAGTTTCTTCCCTATAGGTTGGGGGAAGTGGGATAGGAGAGTCTCAGTGACTTGACTATCTTTAGCTACTTCAAGCGGCCTAATCTTACAAGTCCAAGGCCACAGAGAAGCTCTTAATGGCTGTATAGTTTCACGTGGTCTTATTATACAAAGATAAATTGCTTTGCTCCCATCCTAAATTGCCTGTTCTACAGAGCCTTGCCTGTAAATTAATAACAAATGTAAGAGAATCAGTAGAATTGTATTTCTGCAAAAGAAATTGATCTGTTAACATTTAAATTCTTTGCCACAGGCTTTAGTAAATCTTTTAGTTGAAGGTAAGATTAACTTCTTCCCTATGGTTCCAACATCTTGGCTTGTACTGTTTTTAAAGATGCATGAAGGATAGATATCCTTGCCTTTCAGCTTTTTTATCAGATCACTTTCATTTGGCCAGATGCTATCATGGCCATAAATTTCAAAGCTAAAAATAGACTTGACTTTTTTTCCCCTTATCCCTTAATTCTCTCAAATAGATAATGATTCAGTGCTACCTTGTGACCTTTCAAGTATAGCTCACTGCACGTTAAGTGAACAAACTGATTTGGAGAGCAGAAGTCTTATACTTTAAGGTTTTTTAAAAAGGAGTTAGAATTTCCCATCTTTTTAAGCAGTAGGTAAGAGCAAGGTGACTTTATTCCTTTACTGCAGGACATACACGTGCCAACTCTGGAGCCTAAAAGCCTGATTCTGGTTTTTTACTTCAAATAATTCTATCACAAAATCTTTATGTTTTACAAGACAGCTTCATAATATGTAAAGCCATTAAAACATTAGATCCTGCTTTCACTTGTACTACCATAAATCTTGAGTAATTGATTAAGGAAAACTGACACCAGATTTGTGCCATCATAGCAAAGAGCAAAGAACGGTCATCAGCTCTTGTCTATATGACTGCAATATTAATTGCTACAAAGGGACTTTGTTAGCACCTTGGTTTAAAACGAATGTTATGACAGGAGTGGCTTTTTTGAAAGAATAAACTGTAGCAGAATATTTCTGTTCAAATGTTTAAGATGAAATCCAATAGCACAGCATCAAAACTTGAAAGATCAAGCAAGACACATTAATTCATCAGGAGTACAATCTTTGTGGAGGATGGCCCTCAACACCAGATTTTCTGCCAGTTTCTCTAGCATGTCTTTGTGGGGTAATTCCCAAAACATCTTGGCAGCCTCAGACAGCTGGTATTCCACACCACTGACACGATGCAGTCATCCAGAAGGTGCTTTTAGGAAGCTAGGGAATTCAAGACTGTAACTCTGTTTCGCTGTTCTATTTTCCCTTTATGTGCAAGAAGCAAAAATTTGGTTCTGGTCAAAGGCTTAGCAAAAACGCTACGCTAGATGAAATGGGAGCGCGTGGAAGGTTTGCACTGATGGAAAGAATCACGCTCTGAATTTGCTTCTTGGCAGTGCAAAAGGTATCACAATAGCAGTGTAAGCGCGATGCAACTGATGACTGCTTTGACTGTGGTCTAAATAATTTTAGTCAGGGATGTCAGCAAGGAAAGGAGTGAGCTGGATGTATTTTGCTGATTGTTTTATGTGTGCGCACTCTTTCTGGTAATACTGGTTGTGCAAAAGTAAAGAGTTTGATCCTTCTCTGTAACTAACTCTAGCACTGGTATCACTGCCCTGTGGTCTATCTGCAGTGTCTAGGCTGGGCAGGACATCCAAAATGGCAAAATGCTTGATTGCAGCATGGGTTGCCCATTTCTTTCCTACCTTCCCTGGACTTTGAATTAACCCACTGTTAAGAGAAGGGCAACTCTGTTCCTATAACTTCACAGGAGTTTTAAGAAGGTATATTGACTCTTTATAAAGCATTGGATACAATTATATTTGGATGGATAAATATTACGAGGAAACAAAGAGGAAATTATTCATCTGAAAATCAGACACCAAGTATGAACAAAATACTGACATTAAACTCAGCACTGAATAAAGCCAGGTCTGCGGGCGGGGAGGGATGTAGAGGGAAGGAGTCTGTGGGAGAAGGCGGCTATGGCAGTGAGGATGGACACAAAGGAACTGCACTGAACTCAGTGCATTGAACTCTGATCTTACCTTACCTCTGTGATAGGGTTTTGCTGTTTAAAATGCCTCTTCCCCCACTCATGCCCATAAACCAAGGAAGAATAAAACCAAAGAAAACATAAAAACTAGTTTCTATCACGAAAGATGCTTGATGTTTTCAGGATACGCCACCAAGAGGTGTTGGATTGGAACAAAGAGCTTGAACAGATGATTTGTACACCATTTATTACATCTGGCAAATGTACGAGTAGTTAGTAATGGTCTTCTGGGGGAGCTGTCAGTCATTCCCAGCAGGCAGCAGTGCTAATCTCCATAAATACACAAGCCATCATAATGTAATGCACACTCAAATAATTTTTACGTCTTCTATTTTCTGTATCATCCACCTCCTTTGCCTTTATGGCAAGGAGCATCTCAGTATTTGTAGTTTGCTACAGCACATGCACACTTCTTGCTTTGCTTTTGATGGTTAATGAATCAACTTTGCTTTTTAAATGGTGAAAGTTATAACTAAAACATGACGTCAAAAGAAGAAGAGCGTCTGGAAATTCTAGGTCAGTTCACGCACAATTCAGAGAAATCAGTGAAGTCTTCCCAGCATTGGTTTTATTTAGTTGAATATCAGTCGATACGGTAAATGTAGGTCTGCTAAAACGGTTGTGTTCTCCATCTCTTAGTGAAACTTGAAAAGCATCTCTTTCTGAATACACGCTAATCTCAGTGAATTCACAATGTTTTGTGTGTGGTAGAAACCACCTCAAAATAACGTCTAAGCAACTCAGAAATGAACAGTCTTGGCAACACCTGCAGGGAAGATCAGTAGCCTTTCCCTTTTAAGTATGAAACAGTCTGTCTTCTTTACCACATCACACAGAAAGTCTGTTACAAAACAAGATCATGAACCCGCGTTGCAAAACTGTTTGTTGTCAGAAGAAGAGTTCAGCAAATGCCAAATTCATAAGCAAACCTAAAAAAATAAACAAAGGAGCCCAATTCTGTTACCATTCCTGGTAGGACCTGGGGCTGTATATATCCATTTGATTTTGGCCCTAAAATTAAACTACCAGCTTTTTCGGTGTATTGTTTGCTGGTTAGTGTATTGCAGCTGTGGGAAAACTACAATGTGCGCACTGGATGGAAATAACTCCTTTGCGCGACAGCTGCATTTGTCTTCGTTGCCTGCCTTGCATGTCTCCACCTTTTAGCTGCATGAGAGTTATAGTCAATGATGTAACTGCTACAGTATGGAAAAACAGAGTTATGAGAGCCACTTCTAACAGGTTGGATATAGCTGTGTCCCATTTACTGAGGAATGCAGTCGAGCAAAGAAACAAAGAAACCGAACCAAAAATGCTTGAAATATCATGGGTGTCTTTTCAGAGCTCCGTGTTTCATATGTTAGTGCCATTTTCCTTGAAGTGACATACATATTTCTCAACTTGGCCCAAAGGAATTTAGGAAATCCCCAGTAAAAGTGAAAAAGTAAGAGCTTCTTCAGAGGCAGGCATAAATAGTTCATTCTCCCAGTTGGCTCCTTTCCATCTCACCAGTATCACAGGGTGCTGTCAGAGATGACCCTTGCTTTGAGAAGCAGTCCCTAGGCAATGTGTAGAGAAAACTGTATCATTGAAGGATTTCTCTTTGGCACAATGCACCAACAAACTAAATGAAAAAGATGCCAACTTCTTCATCCTGCACCTTTATTCTGTATTACTCCTTTTCCCTTACTTCTGTAAGCAGCCACCCACCCTCACTACTATTTAATCTGTTTTTTCAAGGGACAGAGATCTGTGCTGGGGAGCAACCGTCAAACTCTAATGGTGGCTCAAGGTATTATCAATGGCATCTCACATATCTCATTTTAAGAAAAGGACATGCATTCCAGGAACGTAAACTTACATTATCTGTTTAGAAGAGTGTTCAGATTACAAAACCTCAAAGTCAGGAAGTGTTGGAATCAGTGCTGCCCAGGCAAGTAGCATTTTTTAAATTCAGGCATAAACTCTTGAAAACTTTTTTTTCCCCCAGACAATTTATCTTAATTACAGATCTCTGTCCCGGTAGCTTGTCTTGCAGCAAAATTGAATTGAAAATCCATGCAGGGAAGACTTCCAGTTCAAATCCTGTTTATTTTTATTTGTTGTTTTACATCTCCTTTTTTAGGCCTCAATTCCTTTTCCTTGAGCCACGCACTTCTGTAATGTGTTGTTTTAAATTTTAGAGTCGGATAAAGTGAGAGTTAGTCACCCTCTCTCCAGAGCACAGCTAACTGGACCTCGTGGGAGGAGGCTTGGGAGAAGAAGTTTAAGAGATTTCCCCAAGCCATGATGCCTGTAGGATGTCAGGGCAGAACTTTTACTCAAGAGGTAATTAAAGCGGATGAAATGGCCTCCTGGAACGGGGATTAGCTCAGCGTAAAGAGGGGGGGCTGGAAAATAAGGGAAAAGATACACACAGCATTTCTGACTCCTACAAGCAATTAGATGAGTGGGTACTGCAGGAGCACCCCTCCTTCTTGCACTGAAATCTTCTGTCCAAGAGAAATTGTTGGTGAAGGGATGCATTTAGCACTGCTGCTACAAGAGAAGATAACTCGGCTGACAGGCATCCATTTCTAACACAGAAAGCACGAGCCAGGGCAGGATGTCTCCCTGCCAGCCTTCATGCTGGAGATCCTGCACTAAAGGCCAGAGAGCTGCAACAAAAAAGTTCCCCAAGCTCAGCGTTTCTGGAATCAAAGCCATCGCTCATTATGCACTGTGCACCTAGGCTACCACTTTTGATCTCCAAATTGTTACAGGAGATGAGCGTAGCATGCTTCCTTCAGAGTAGGATGCTTCCAGGATTAGCCTCATTATAAGAGACCTTTTAAGTCTTATTATTGATAAATTATACTGCTTTGTTGCTGGCACTCTTCAAGCCAATGGAGTTACTGGCTAGATGACCCATCCTCAAGATGGAAAGAAAAATTGGAGCAAATTTGCATGTGGGAGAGTTCAAGGACCAGTTTTTGAAAGGAGATAAATGCCTCTTAATTTTATTGACTGTCACAGGAATACAGAAAATTTTCAGCATTCCTTGTGACCTGGCCCTACATAGTCAAGTATTTGGATAGAATTAAGTTGCATTTACAAAACTGCTATTACCGTCAGCTGAAATAAGCTGAAATAAGCACTACTGGCAGTCAAGAGACCTTTCAGAAAGATAGCAACTTACTTTTTATTTGACATGAAGAGACAGTTCTTAACTAAGTTGTCTGTACTCGGTGCTTTTGTTACTCGTTGCTGAAAATATACTCTTTACTGTTCTGGAAAATGGTTGTAAAAATGACCCTTTTTTTCTATAAACTCTCCTACTGAAGTATTTATAAAATACCATTGCATTACAATATTTACATAGCAATAGTGAAATGAAATAAATCCCTTCCCTGCTCCAAGCAAAATATTCTAATAAAACTCTAAAGGTCATTATCTTCAAAACATTACTGTCCTGGTTTTGGCTGGGATAGAGTTAATTTTCTTCCTAGTAGCTGGTATAGTGCTGTGTTTTGGATTTAGGATGAGAACAGTGTTGATAACACACTGATGTTTTAGCTCTTCTGAGCAGTGCTTACACTAAGTCAAGGACTTTTCAGCTTCTCATGCTGCCCTGCCAGTGAGGAGGCTGGGGGTGCACAAGAAGCTGGGAGGGGACACAGCCGGGACAGCTGACCCCAACTGGCCAAAGGGATATTCCATACCTTATGACAACATGCTGAACAAAAAAGCAGGAGGGAGTTGGCTGGGGGTGTGCAGCCGCTGCTCAGGAACTGGCTGGGCATCGGTCAGCGGGGTGGTGAGCAATTGCATTGTGCATCACTTGTTTTGTGTATTCTTTTATCGTTATTATTATTTTCCCTTCCTTTTCTGTTCTATTACCTTGTCTTTATCTCAACCCACGAGTTTTACCTTTTTTTCCGGTTCTCTCCCCCATCCCAGAGGGGGCGGGGAGTGAGCGAACGGCTGCGTGGTGTTCAGCTGCCTGCGGGGTTGAACCACAACAATTACCAATGCAGGTAATTACCAGTTTAAAAACATGGAAATGAAGCCTGGTTACAAAAGCTGTAGTTATTCTGTGGCCTAATTACGCTCAGCTGTGGAATAATTGCAGCACGTCATAACCTCTTGCCCCGCCACTTTGTCCTTGAAAGATTTTGGATTAGCCAGTTTGCCATGACCTGATTAAAAAAAACCCAAGTGGGCAGGCAGGAAGCGGGCTCTGTGCAAACGCTGCGTGGTACTGCCAAAATAAACACGCCTGATTGCTGCAAGGTTGCTGCCAAAAAACAAGGATAGGACTCGACTGGAGGCAAAGGGAAAGAAACAGAGAAGAAATGACAGTTTGGCATCCAAGCCAGGAAGGGACAGTGCACGGTGCCACCGGGGCAGGACTCTTCAAAGCCAATGGTCATTTCAGTAGGACCCTTCCCTGCAACTCGGCCAAGAGCTGAGAGGCACCTTGTACGGCATCCTCAAGCACGGGGACACAGAGGCTTTGCTGACACAGGCAGCTTCATCTGGTTCCAGTAATTGCCTCAGAAAGATCTGCATCCACCCATAAACAACTCTAGCTTTAATCTTCAGCCCCAGAGTGATCAGTCAGTGCTCAAGGACAAATACCCGGCACTCAGCAGCCTGCTGGTGGGGGTGAGTCTGGACTCTGCTTTTTGCATATGGAAATCTGTCACAGATGCCAAACTATATGCATTTCTCCTCTTCCCTCTCCCCTTTTCGGGAGTTGGATTTCATGATCCTTATGGGTCCCTTCCAACTTGAGATATTCTATGATTCTGTGATTCCCTGACCTATTTTGCCTAACCATTTATGTGACTCAAAGTTCCAACTTTGCCACCTGAGGTTCTCCAGAGCTCTGCTGATTGTCTTTGATTTGCCTATTTCTCCAGATGTGACATTAAACTGTGAAATAGGTGAGATTACGGCAATCAAAGTGAAAGCTGGGGAAGGAAGCTTTGGGCATAGAGAAAGAAGTATTATCTGAGGGCACCTTCAGCCACCACCTGTTCTGACCGTATGGTATGGACTTGCTGTTAGCTACCTTTGACAAATTAGAGGCTGTAAGCGGTAAGTTAAATGGCTTGCAAATAACATTTCCACTCCTCCTAAGCCCATGATCAGCTCCAGTGGTGATGGCACATGCAGGCAGAGAGCACAATTTCACAACAATCTGTGCTCTGTGGCAAAGAAGCAGGTTAATATTGGGAAGAGGTACATTGCCTCCCAATAAGGCTAAGCTCAAAAAAGGAGAAGATGCAAGATCTGAATGGAGAGTTGGGATACTTGATCCCACGCTGAAACAGTTTCAGCTAACGGTATGCTTTTATAAGCCAGGGACAAACATGCCTTCTGGAGGGGTTTTGGGTAGAGCACAAGTGTTGCATACCACTGCATTTTGACAAAGATAGCTTCATCACGAGGCAAGAGATGTCTGGAATACCCTTCCTGGACATACCTCTCCACGCAAGTAACCTGTCCATGGATTTCCAGGAATTGTCATCCAGGAAAACATGACATTGTAAAATGGAAGCAAATCCAAATCTTGCACATTGTCAAAACAGTCTTCCCAGTACAACTAATAAAAGACTAAAGGAAGAACGTAATACAAGAGAGGGTTGATACAAGCAAGCAGAGAACAGTGAAAAAGTAGTGAGTACTTTCCTGATAAGCTCAGGGAACATCTGTACTGGCAGGCAAAAGCAACAGAGCTAGCAGTAGCACATGATGGATGTTACAGAAAATGTAGTTAACGCATCTCTGTACACAATCCAGGAGCCAGTGTCATAGCACCAAAGTTATGAGAATTTTGGCAAGGAAAACCCAATCCACAAATATAAGGATTACAGATTATTAGAGAGGATTCAGTGCTTGTTCTGCAGGTTGCCTTTACTGCAGCCTGCTTCTAGTTCTTTGTTTAACATGCAAATCTAAAATTAGGAAGATCCACTCAGGGACGTTTAACCCCAGGAAGGTTCATGGCAGCTACTGGCTCAGCAGTGGAAGTTACAGCTGCTGAGGACTTTGTGAGATCCACCAAGTCCCGGGAAACTACAAGGTATAGTTTAATCATTTTGATATTAGCTAAGGACTGCAAAGGACGCACACATTTCGTTCAGCTCTGAAACACTCTTAAGCTGCTTCTAGCTTGGATTTGATGAGAAAATGGGGTAAGCATACCGCAGCCCTGGCTGCGGAAAGGTCAGTAAGGCACTTCTGACTTGTCTTAAAATTCAAGATATGAAGCATCCTAATGGAAAGAGTCTCTTGGGCACAGGAAAGCAGCACTAATGCACTGAAAGCCTAGCAGAACAAAAAAAGTCATGAAACAAACTGTGTCCTAAGCCTGCAAGTGTTAAATAGACTGATGGACTGGGTAATTCTCCATCCCCTGAAGCCTGTCTGTTCCTCCCCACATGGCCTTCTTTCTCTGCCTTAGCTCGGAGCCATCAGAGCCCTCCACCAGTCTCAGTGTGGAATTCCAGGTACAAGCTGGAAAATCAAGAGTTCAGGGAATTATCCCCAAAGATGACGTTTTCATGGCAACAGGTAAAAAGATCATACTCCGCTGTCTAATCGTGCAGCTGAATGGGTAAATAAAGAACAATGCGATACAGGTGGTGACACTGGCAGTCGTGTGCTGAACTGCTGTATGCAAATTATGATTCTGTGAATACAGAAAGAAAATAAAAGCAAATGTAAAAGAAGAAAGGTAGATACATAAAATCAAGAGTAGAGATTATGTCAAAGAAATGCTAATAAGGATACTACCTATTTTGACACTGTTTTGCCTTATCTAAGTTCCATGACTGTATTTCAAGAAGAGTTTGGAAATTCTGGGCAGAAAGTTCTGCATGAGCACTGTTCAGGGTCAGAGGGGTACAATCGGAGTGCCAGCCCCCTCTTTCGTTACCCAACTCAAGGCTATGAAATAGCTTAAACTATAAAAGGCATTTGGATTATGATTGTAACATCTCATTTTAAGTAAAATGTATGTTTGTCAGCTGCTTGGTACTCAGGTTGTTCTTCCTACCCTTCTGCCCATGGAAGCCTCAGTTCTCTGTCTTGTTCCTCTAATATTTTCTGATCCCATAACTGCCAACCGGCCTAACTAAAACAAAGTTGACCTGAGCTGCCTATAATGGTCACTTCTATATACTAAACTATCGACTAGCTAAACTAGACCATATATAAACTGTATACTTATATTCTAATAATGATCATTTACCACCTCCTGCATTTCTTGAACCCAGTACAACACCCAGGTGTCGTGAAAGAGCTGGGATGAAAACACAGGGCTACCCCAGGGACAGCCCCTTTGCCTCAGGCTGCCTGACCCAGCCGGTTGTGTCCCTCGGCCCAGCCTGGGAATGAGCTTGAGTATGTGGTGGAAGGAAGGGAGAAATCAAAGCCACATTTGGGCTGTGCAGCCGGGATGCACCATATTCACCCTACTTTTACTTGCAGTGGGAACATGGGAAGATGGATGATATTTGGGCACAGGACTAGAGTGTGAGGAAGAAGATGTGGCATTTCCACATCTCCCACTTTCTTCTCTTCCTCCCTTCCCTCTTGCTGGCCCCCAGCCTTCCTGCCTTTTCGCTGCCATTACTGCCTGCTCAGCCTGCTGCGTAGGCAGCAGCGGCAGCAGCAGGAATTACAGAAGTTCTGGCATATTTGCCTCCTCTTGATACCCCTCACATGGATGCAGGGTGCATACCTTTCTTTCTCTGCCCTGGCTATGACCCTACCTCGTCTGCCCGGGAGAAAGCAGTAGGGTTTCAGGAGATGAATGCCCAGGAGGGATCTGGCCCAGGCTGCAAGAAACGTCGGGCTGCCCTTGCTGGCAGGAGCAGTGTAAGATGTCCCACTGATAAGCTCTGTCTGAATCAGGTTCAAGAAGTGCTTGAAAAACTGTCAACCTGCCATTGAGAGAGCGTGATGCTTTTCCCTGTCGTCAGGCTCTAGCAGACAAGCAGAATCAGCCTGAAAGCAGAAACCACAGTCCCAGAGCAATAGCCAGCAGTTATTAGGATCTCACTGAGAATGAAGCTGGCAGGGCCAGGGAGACATCTTGCTAAAAATACATTTGGCAGTTAGCAGGAGAGAAGTAAGGCAAAAACCTGCTTCACTCAGTGCTCTTTGGCCACATATCCTTAAAAGAGCAGGAGGCCCCACAGCAGGCATTCGCTGAAATCATCCTCTGTGGGTCCAAGTGGTTAATCTGTGTCAGTGGATTTGATACTGAATCCTGTCCAGTCCTGGAAAAAACTGGGGAAGGAGAAAGCATAACCATTCTTTCCATCACAGAAATGATCAAGTGTTAAAGCAAATACATGCAGATTAGGAGTGAGACAACTAGTAGGGACATCACACCGAACTCAGCTTCCATCCCAGACACTCGTCAGAGGGGGAAGGCTGATAAAATGAAACTCCGCTTTATCTTTTTACTTCACTTTCTCTTTTTGCATATTTTCTCAGTGTCTGTGATGCGTAAGGTTTCTTTGCAAAGATAGTTTACCTCCTAACTGCTGGGTCCTGCACTTGGGCCACAACAACCCCAGGCAACGCTACAGGCTTGGGGAAGAGTGGCTGGAAAGCTGCCCAGAGGAAAAGGACCTGGGGGTGCTGATTGACAGCCAGCTGAACATGAGCCGGCAGCGTGCCCAGGTGGCCAAGAAGGCCAACGGCATCCTGGCCTGTATCAGAACTAGTGTGGCCAGCAGGAGCAGGGAGGTGATCGTGCCCCTGTACTCGGCACTGGTGAGGCCGCACCTCGAATACTGTGTTCAGTTTTGGGCCCCTCACTACAAGAAGGACATGGAGGTGCTGGAGCGTGTCCAGAGGAGGGCAACGAAGCTGGTGAAGGGCCTGGAGCACAAGTCTTACGAGGAGCGGCTGAGGGAACTGGGGTTGTTCTCCTCCTGGAGAAAAGGAGGTTCAGGGGAGACCTTATTGCTCTCTACAACTACCTGAAAGGAGGTTGTAGCAAGGTGAGTGTCCATCTCTTCTCCCAAGTGACAAGTGATAGGACGAGAGGAAATGGCCTCAAGTTGTGCCAGGGAAGGTTTAGACTGAATATTAGGAAAAATTTCCTCACCAAAAGGATTGTCAAGTATTGGAACAGGCTGCCCAGGGAAGTGGTGGAGTCACCATCCCTGGAGGTATTTAAAAGAGGTGTAGACGTGGCACTTAGGGACATGGTTTAGTGGTGGACTTGGCAGTCTTAGGTTTACGATGGGACTCATCTTAAAGGTCTTTTCCAACCTAAATGATTCTATGACTCTATTGGATCTCACATGTCAAGTATGTCCTGGTCAAGGAGTGCTGGGGAGTATAGGCAATTAAGTACTACATTGCAATTGCATTTTGACTATCAAAGTTATCTTTCAAAACTTCCTAAAAGGTGTAATTTTGTCCTCATAGCCTTCAGTAAAGGCACTGAAGTAGGTCAGCTTTTGAGTTTTATGAGGAAAGGAAAAAAAGTCATCAATAGGAGAGCTAGAAAGGAAGAAAACTCAGAGTAGGAGAGCAGATATGGAGGAGGAGCCGAGGGGGAGGGCATTTGTATTTACTGTCAGGGACAATAGTGTCTCCTAGAAGAGGAAAAGTGCACAATACTTGTAGAGCTTCTGCTGGTCTAAGTTCATGTAAGCTGCCTCTTACTAACTAACGCGTGTCACCTCCACAGTATGGTAAACCACTTGACCTCCTTTTGACATTCCCTTTTAGTGAATATCATCTGATGGGAAATGAAGAGTGTCTGGAAGGCAGAGCAGGGCTTTTTGCAAAGCCTTTTAATAAGTTATCACACCTTCTTGCCAGATTTCTGCATCCTGGATGCTTCCATGAGGGCAGAGCTCCTGTACTGGTTTGGGGCAGATGAGTGACTCCATCCCAGCGGCAATAATGCATGGGGATGAACTTTTTTTCATCCTTTCTAAAGCATCACTTGCAGTGTCTAACTAGCTGACTTTTGACTTCTCAGGTGGTAGGCTGGTAAAGCAAACCCACTTAGTAGTATCTTTTTCTCTTGGTTGTTGCAAGTCCTCCACCTTGCTCTGGTAACCAGAGTGGGAAGGTAAGCAAAATTTGCTTCTGGCAGCAGAATAGGAGGAGAGGACATGCTGTCTCATGTCTTGCAAAGTACAACGGTGTTTCTATAAGTGTGGGGGTGTCCATTAGTGACTGCTGATAATCGTCTCCAAGCCACATGCTCTGCTAGAGGCAAAGACACTCTCCAATTTATGAAAAAAATAGCAAAGTACCTGGCTACCCTGAATAAGTGCCACATAATCTTTTTGTGGTTAGGCTATGCACTTTTTACTCTTCACAAATACAAGTGGCAAGAAAGAAACATGCAGGGACATAAGCCTCTTCACATGACTCAGAACTTTAAATCTGTCTTCTTGCTTAATCCAAGTGTTGTGATCGCAGCACAAGCACTTTGCTGGCAGTGCATAGTTCTGCTAAAAGCAAGCTGCTTCCTATGGGCAGTTCTATGCAGAGAAAATCTCCTTGGAGAGCCTCCTAAAAGGTTACTAAAAGAGATCCCCCACTAACTTCTACTTCTCAATATAAGTCCATGTTACCTGCCATCCAAATAATTCCTAGGAGTCAATGTTTCACTTCAGCCAAATCTAGTAGCAAACAGTAGCAAACTGAAATTCTTACATAAAATTGCATCTGAGAAACAAATTCTTGTATGACTTCTTGGTCAAAAAAATTATGTATCATCAAAGTCTAGATTTTCTGACAGTGATCCAAAACAAATCTGTACCTGATCTTTGTGTATCAAGGAGTTTACACAAGTTTGGGATTGGTATATGTTGCATTTGCAGCTACGAGAAGCAGCATAATTTAGCCCATCCAGCTATTTATTTTGATAATTATGCCTCTTCTGTTTATAACATGTTTTCATTGTAGCTGTTGTGACACCACGGATGGCAAAGCTCTGCAAACTGGCTGGAATAGTGCAATCAGACTGAGAAAACCTCAGGACTTTAACTGGCGTTTTTTAACTCTTCTGTAAGGTACTGCAGACACCTATTGCCTCATATACCCATTGTTGCTTTTCATCACAGGTGGACAATTTTATATTGTAAAAAAGTGTAAAATCCCTGTAGTATTAATTCAATTTTCTCAGTGCTCAAAAATTCTGAAGAGCCTGCTTCAAAATGTCTTGTATTTTGCCTGTAGAAGTTTAAAGTCCTAGCTATAGTACGCCGATCTCCTCAATCTGAAATGAGACAGTAACCCTGCAAACAGACGTGCTGCAGTTCTCTGCCTATCATTAGTACATGTCGACACTTCATTAAACTGTCCACAGCCTGCAAGCATAAGACAAATGGACTTGATTCTGCAAAAGAAGCAGAAGAAAAAATAATCATTTTTCATGCTGTGTGTTTTGTTGATTAATGGACATACATTCAACTGATAGGGGTAAGAATTTGAACGGACAAGAAAGGCAGCAGTTTAAAATATCATATTCCTACAGTTGAAAGTCAGGTGTCTGTGAGACATTAGCCCTTGTAAAGGTTGAGAAACTGATGGTTCCTGGCATGGGCCATGAGATAGATAGTCACCTCTAGACACCTTGGGAAAATCAAATGTTATCCTGTGGTCCTTTAGCTGCAAATTCCAACCTGTAAGGTCAGGGCTGAGGCACAATGGATACAAGAGTGCGTGAGACATTTAAATTGGTGTTGCAACTCTTTTGTAGACAAAAATCTTCTGTTTCCAGTGATATTTCTCTTGCTGAAAGCCATTCTGTATCTCTGAGGGTTCATGATTTTTAAATATAAAGGTTTGAAGCCGCTGAAATGTAGCGGTACATTATATATAGGCAGAGAGACAAAGCTGTTCTAAGAAAACACACTGACCTCAGAGGTGAGGAGAGAATAAAAGCAAGAGAAATAAAGCAGCAAAATGGGCACATTTATGAACATCATTTAAAAAATGTAAAGCTAAAATAACGTTTTGTAAAACTAATTTATTGCACACATTAAGTATGCTTTTATCAGACTAACTTTAAAAAACAGAGGCAAGTCATATATAAAGACTGTGCTTATTTTTAGTCTATAGGAGAAATAAAATCAGGCAAAGAGGATAGAATCATGGGGAAAGGATGCCAGGTAATAAGTGAGTGAACATTGAGGAGTAAAAAGGATAATAATCATCTTGCAGTGGAAAATGAACATTTGGAATGACAGGGGCTAATGTGTTAGGATTGCTCAAAGCCTCTTTATGCTGTTTAAATTCATGAGTGACCAAAAACACAGCTGGTTTCAAGTCATCCTAGGTTCTCAAGGGAGACCTAAAGTATTATTTCATTAAAAGACTTAGCCAGTTTTTAATTGCCTGAAAGATTATCTGTTTTTCCATGTCTAGCTGATAAAACATATTTTTTCTCCTTATCACCCTCAGTGCTTCTCTTAGACCACTCTCTGGTGGTCTCTAGTTCTCTTAGTACTATTACTGGTGTTTTAAAACACTTGGTGCTGAAAAAACCTGAAATAATCAGAGTGAGAAATACAAGAACATTGAAAATCAGGGGAAAAAAAGTAGCTTTATTCTGTGACAGTTTACAGGGAAAGAAATTCAATGGGTGAAGTTAAACTAGATTTCCGTGAAAATCACAAGATTTATCGTACAAAGATAAAAACCATTCGGAACAATGGTAACCCTTACAGTTGCACAATTTGTGACTGCGAGGTCCCAGGGAGCTGCAGAGCTCTTGGGTCCAGCCGTGTCCAAACTCCACACTAGGGCACGACACTGGTATCCACCATCCTCCTGAGAGCAGAAAGCTGGGCAAATGTGCAGGATTTGCAGATCTAAGTAGCTTTGCTGCCTCCTGAAAGAATAAAATTATTTTATGTGCTGTTTCCAAAGGGCTTCGTACCATCTCATACTATACTTCAGGATTGATTTTCTCCTGCTCTGCTTGCACAAGTTCCAGCCCTAACACTGGAAATGTGATAAACAAAGGCTGAGGGAGGGGAATCATGGTTGTAGTTTTCATAACATAGATCTTGATACTTCAGAAAATGGTGGCTTTTTTCCCAGTGCCTCTGGAAATTTTTTTGCCCCTGAATCTCAGTCTATTTACAGATTGGAAGAAGACTTAGCTGGGCCAGACAAGCAAATGTAGCACTGATTACAAAATTACAACAGATACTCATGACCGTCGCACAGGTTTCAGAGAGTGAGGAGCTTCCAGCTGCTAGAAATTATCTACCAGAATACTTCTATAAGTTTTGAAGGTTTTGGCAAGAGTGAGAGTAACCCTAATAAGTTACTTACGAGCTCAGACTTATTAGAACTCATGTGGCAGCTATCTGAGAATCTGAGAAGGTATAGTGAGCTTCTAAACAACTAATTTAATTAAAGGCAATTAAGGACTAAGAGGTATCAGATGCATGCGATCATATTCTCTTGATCTGGCAATTCATATTAATAAGTCTCAGAGAGCATTTTCAAATTCATTATTTGCCAGTGCTCACTCTTTTTTTTTTTTTTTTGTGATTTATTCCCATTATACATCTCGTTGTCTCCAACCGGCAAATTCTGCTTTATTATTATGTTATTCAAATTCTGTTCGGGGAATGTGAGCCAGGCCTAGCAAATCCAAACAGTGAGGGATTCTCTCTGTCCAGTGGAAGCTACCTGAAGACTAAAAGTACTAGCTCCAAAAATTCCCAATGAGTATAAAATGCAACTCCTAAAGAACACGTTTGGACTCATTGGGTGAGTAATTTTTATGTGTTAACTACATTATTTGCTTTGTCTGACACGTAGATTGGCTACCAACTCTGTTTCTAAATTATTTTTACAAAAGTAGCGCAGCACCCTTACAAAAAGCATCGCTTGAACCGTATTATGAATTAAACTACTAAAAGACCTAACCAGTAATTTCTTCTTAACAGATAACAAAATAGAAACAAGTATCAGAGATTTACTATAGAGGGAAATTACTATTTCAAAGCTGTTTCTATAAACGTAAAGTATTAACAGAATTAGTCCTGTTCTGTTCTGTAAAATATTTAACCAAATCACTTTGCATAGAATCATAGAATCATAGAATCATTAAGGTTGGAAAAGACCTCTAAGATCATCGAGTCCAACCGTCAACCCAACACACCATGCCCACTACACCATGTCCCTAAGCGCCTCATCTACACGTCTTTTAAATACCCCCAGGGATGGTGACTCCACCACTTCCCTGGGCAGCCTGTTCCAAGGCCTGACCACTCTTGCAGTAAAGAAATTTTTCCCACCCATACAATTGATCTCTCTTTTTTTAGGTGATGAACAATCTACATTGTAGTTGATATATTACCCCTTACAAGGTCTTTAATCCACATCCCAGAAATAATTAAACGGAAATTACTCTGTGTGATGCAATGTAAAATAAAGATAATAGTTTAAGAATCTGAACACCAGTTTTGGTGAAGTCAAACTGTCAGCACTCATTAATACCAGGTTTGGATCTGAAAGAACTACAGAATCCCTCCACTTAAAAAATTTAAAAAATATACTTTTGGTGGGTGCTTCCTTGATGTGGGATAGCATTTGTCGGCATCATGCAAAAACAAAGGAGAGGGCATATTTTGTTCCTAGAAACCTTTGATGTCTTGCTTCACTGAACAAGCCACGCAGCTTGAATTCCTGGTGGGCGTGCACAGAATGCCATCCAGGCAGCCAAGTCTCCGTAGGTATACTGCAAAGAAAGGCTTGGGTTTTCTGTAATGGTAGGACTCTTTTTTTCTTCTCAATGTTGTCACAGAGCATGAAAGGACGATGGCCTACCGGGTTCTCTAAGAAACATCCCCTGTGAAGAGGGGACCATCCCACAGTTGCCAGTCTGGGGTTCCTTGAACTGAAACACTTCAGAAGCATCTGAGCTGACACAGCGCAATGCACCCGGGAGACTTTACCCAGCTTTGTAATCCCTGACCTGTTTAAATGACTTACAATAATGTTACCTCTTGCGCTAGTAGTGCTGTTCCTCTGTAGGAACATTTAGGGAATACTGTAAATCCTTCAGTAATTTTATGGCCAAGGCAGTATAATATAGTTATTTTGGGCTTCAGCTTACAGAGCCATACGACTACATCAGAATCTGCATTTTCATAAAAAAGAAATGGCAAGTTTCTTGCCCTTACAGAAGGCTTTAAAGGAAGAAGAAAAGCTTTAAAATATGAAATTGATGCAATGTCATCTGCCTGAGGGCCTGAAACAAGAGCTCTAAAGAGACTGATGCAATGTGATATGCTTGAGAGCCTGAAATGTGCTCTCAAGGGTGTGAACTCCAGCATGCATCTTCGTTTCCTATTTATCCCTGAATCCACAGTCCCAGCGAAGCTAGTGACAACCACCCTTGCAAAGAGCAATGAAAAGGCAGGAACAGATAATTGTGTAAGACCTGCCTATTCACTAAGTCACTGTGCCCTGCAAATTAATGTAGATATTACAGGTTATCCTGCTGCTCTTGCTTCCTCCCTTACAAAAAGAAAAGGTTCCTATTTTCCACTGCTACTTTCACTGGTTAAGTAGGACTGTGGCAGAAGGCTAGTGAGTATGGAGCCATGGAAGGCTTCTGGGCAATATGTATGGGCTCTGAATTATCTTATTCCAGCCACCGTGTATTGGGAATGTCATGTAATAAGAGGACGTAATATGTGGATGTAATGCCAAGTAATGCTGAAAGTTCACGAACGTTGCATAGCTTGGTAAACTATTATTTTTCTGTGTAAAGAGCCCTGGAAGTACACATGGGGATAAGGGAAAGAGCTGAATCTGTCAGGAAACTGTGTTGAACTATTATGCAGTTACAGCTAGAAGCAGAAAAAAGCCAGGACTCCACAGAAAACTAGAAGTAATGAAGCCCATTCTTCCCCTTGAGCCATAACGTTATCAGCCTGCTTTACTCTCCGTTTATAGAATTGGCTCATCTCTACTTTTTAAACTCACTTATGTGGGATAACTGAAGGCATCATCTGGCCTTTTGGTATTTCTTACTATTTTCATCTGTCAAATCATTGAAGTATTTTTGTAATTAATAAAGGCTTTTAAGTGTTTTTTTAAAGTGGTTTTTTTTTTCCTCTTTGGGCAAAGCTGTTTTAATTGCTTGGCTGCTAATAGTAGTTGGTTTGAATATTTGTGATCTGATAGTGTATTCTCAAGGGACTAAAAATATGCACATTTCTGATTTACTAGAAGTAACCATGACATTTAACTGACTGAGGTCTCTATCCCACAGTGAACTTAATACAACCTTTGGTATACTATTGGCTTGCAGAATAAAGAAAACCTTAACAGGGAGTTAAAAGAAAATAGAACTGAAGAAAGAAGTAATGGTAAAGCATCTGGAATACGAATAGGAACAGGAATATATCTGTATGTGTATGCATTTCTACTTATTTTTACTTCTCTCTCATTAGCCCCATTTCTGTGGCTACATTTTTGAAGAAAAGAAGCTGGAGGAAAGAGAAAGATGTTCAGAACTTTTTTCTTAAGTAATGAGGGAAATAAATTGACAAATACAAGTAGAAAGAAGTGAAACAGCCACGTAGGCCATAGCCAGATTTGCTGTTGTGGCTCCAGTTGGGTAAGAGGTTACTGTTGAAGCTGCTCATCGCCACCTCCCCCTCGATGTTACTGCCTCTCCAAGATCTGCAGGCGTAACTGAACATGCAGATTTGAGTTGTGTTATCTACTTTAGGGAGTCATTGAATGTGTAACCCTGCCAACAGCTCCGAAGTCAGTACTACCGCAGGGGCAGCAGCATCCATCCAAGGGTCTACCTGGTGATAATAACTCCAATAATCCAGCCCAGCTGCCAGGAGAGCACTTCTGACCAGCTAAATTTGTGTCAATCCAACACCACCAGATTTTTACTACTGTAACTAAGAGCAGAATGTGGCGCATAAAAACTGCAAACAGAATGGGAGCAAAAGTGCATCAGTTTGGAGGAATAGGAAATGAAGAAGAAGAAGTTAAGAGAAAAAAATCGAAACGAGGCAGAATCTGGCTGAGATGTACAAACCATCTGTACTGTGTATCAGTGGAGCAACAAAGATCTACAGCAATACAAGCTTTGAGGCCACGTGGAAGAGGAAGAGACTGCAAAATGTAGTGGTTTGCTTATAACCAAGAACCTGTTCCAGAGGAGTCTTTGGCAGTGATCTGTGCTGCATGGGCTGCTACTGAATCTCCAGGTGCAACTCAGGTGTAGGTTTTTTGGGTTTTTGTTTTTGTTTTGGGTTTTTTTTTTCCTTTTACTTTTAAAGTTATAACAAACACCTTACTCCTTTTGCCAGATCAATATTTCCACTCTAAGATGTAGCTCGATTCTGCAAAGCAATCCTGGCTTTTGTTTGCCTGAGCATGGATCTCACAGCTTTGTTGATAAACCGTGAAATCTGTCATTTCACTCAGCACAGAGGAGTGTGAATGGAGGTGCTGGGGTGAGACTCGGAGACATCACTTGAGTAGGAAGTCTTACAGTTGTGATGTTCTCAGAGATATCTATTTTGGTGGGGAAAACAACCGGTGACTGTTCTCTCAACAGCCAGTTGAATTGTGGGAGGGTGCTTAGCACCGAGCCAGTCCTCAGCCCAGTAATCCTATAAATCCAAAGAAGTTAATGGCATAAAGAGCTTTTTTTTATGACTTGGGAGCCCCCTGTGGCTGCAGATTTGGCAGCAGTGTCTGGCTTCATGTTCCAGAAATCTCACAAAAAGCTTTATGGTGGAAAAACGAGGCATATTAGATCTCTAAGCCTTTGACATGTATTTTTCATCATAAACCCTAGTATTTTTTTGTCCTCTTCTACGGGCTTGTGGATTAGTTTTGGATGTCTTACATAAAGACTCTGCAGCTTAGTTTTCCATATTATTGTGCCCTCAATGCATACTTGGTTTTATCTCCTACAGGCAGCATTGGCACCCCATAGGCAGTCAAAGCATCTGACATCGTGGGACGGCTTTTACACCAAGAAGGGAGGTGTCTTGTGCCAGCCCAATCCCTTTCCACTGGAGTTACTCATCGTTATTTATTCAGGAATCAGTACTTTTCAAATTGGCTTCCACAGTTATGAGCCTTTCCAGCACAATACAGCTTTGAGCTATCATTTGGACAGGACTGGTGACTCAGACAGGAGTGCGTCTTTCCTAATTCTCAGTTTATTCTGTATTTAAAAAAGCACCACAGAAGGGACTGCCACTGTCTCCAAGAAGGGACTTCTGAGACGTGACAGAAAGATTCACCCTTTATAGTGAAAATGAACATGATCAAACTACTCACTGTCATTCCATGACTTTCACACACAATCTCAGTAAAAGGCTTGTTCTCACCGCTATAAAATAAAGGCAACATGAGAAAACTCTAGACTGTGTCCAGCTCCCATGTGGGAACGCTGTGAAGGTAAGCAATTACCAACTCTATTCTCCTCCCTACTTGTAAACCCCCTTAGTCTGGTACCAAACCCACCCTGCGCTGGGGTGACGGCTCTACTAAGCTACTTTTAGTACCGTAGGAATTGACCAGCCCATACTTTACTGAAAATTAGGCATATAAGAATATAAAAACATCCCTCCTGGGTTCAGCTGTTAGGACCATCCAGACCAAAGCTTTGTCTCCAGCACTGGCAATAGGAGAGGCTGTGTCAGGAGAGCACCTGAGCCTGGCCACTTTCTGCAGCACGTTCCCTCAGTATCCACAGCTGTTGGACTGGGGATGTTAGAGGGTCTGTCCCTCTAGTGTCTGCTGATGGAGCTGATGACAGTTTGCCTGTGCTTTTTTTGAGCTTGCTGAGAGCATCAGAACCACAATGTCCTAGGGCAGCAAGTTCCAGAATTTCAGTCCTTGCTATGTAGAGCAGTACATCTTTCATCTCTCTTAAACCCATCTCCTACTAGTTTCGTTGAGTGACCCTCAGCTCTCACATTGCAAGCCTGGGTGAACAACCGTTCCCCATTCCCCTTATAGTGACTTTGTAAACTTCAGTTACATCCCGCTCCGCCTTCTCCTCTCCACATCAAACAGTCCCAGTCTTTTTGGTCTTTCCATGCAAGGCAATGGCTCCATCCTTTGAAAATTTCTTTGCCATCTCTAACGCCTCTCTGCCCACGTTGAGGTGCATGGGAGCAGATCTGCCTGCACGCAGGCTGCAAGCTGTGCGTTTGCCGCCGTCCTTTGCGGTGGCCCCAAGATGTCATCTGTTTTCTTGCCAGGACCCTTTCTGATGGTGCCCTGCTGGTGTTTTGTTGCTTTTCCAGCTGCCAATGATTTCGGTGACCTGCCAGCGATGGCTGCAGGGAGCCCTTTCCCGAGTGCTCTCACTGCCTGTTTTGAGCTCAATATCGTGTAAGCGTGACTTAGATATACTAACTATACTTTTACCTGCACTGAAGCATATCTGCCACCTTTTTGACCCCTCACTCAGTTCCCCATCATCAGTGCATCGTTTGACTGCTAATCTCCCGAACTCGGGGACTTTGCTGTCTGCCGCCCTCTCCAGGTCACTGGTGAAGATGTTGAATGAAACCCACCTCACATCTAGTTCCTGAGGGGCACTACTGTTGACCCTTCTCCGCCCTGAAAAGTTACACTTTCGCCGTTCCTTTTCCTTCTTATCCTGTAATCAGATTTCAGACCATGAAAGGACCTTTTCTCCAATTCCATGGAAATTTAATTTCTTTAATAGCTTTTCATGAGGAGTCTTGTCAAAGGCCTTTTGAAAATCCAAGTGTATTATGCCACGAGCAATCTTTCCTATAATTCATGAAATCCTCCTTGCCATTGTAAATCATCAACATATAGAGATACCACACAAGAACTAAGCACACTTATCATTTGGCTTCAGAATTAGAAGCACCTTTAAGTCGAATGCTTTCGTTCCTCAATTGCGTTGTGCAAGGAATAGTCCAGAATCCCCTCCCATGTGATGTATCTGCTAGCTAGAAGGTAAGCGATAGAGCCTAATTCAAGCTGCATTTTGTATATTGGTAGCTCAGAGCATTTTCTGAAATGAAATCTGAAGAAAGAAATATATCCTTCATTTAAATAATGTGATTTTTAAAAGCTAATTGTTTAAGGTCTACTCAAAAGAAAAGCCTGGGGTTTCATCCTGATCAAAATGGAAAGTAACAATGATTGCTAGGTCAAACGAAATAGTTTTGAAATCCAATATTATTATTTCATTAGATTTTAATATACTTTCACGCCACCTTAAATAGTTAATTCAATTTTGAAATAAAATATTACTTTAAAATGAAAAAGAGGCACACCTCATTATAAAATATTATATTAAACCAAACTGTTTCACATTTTAGGGGGTTTTCTATATTTGTTGGCTGAAGCTTACTGGCCAAATTCTGGTGCGAATTTGCAAGTAGTTCCAGTTGATCCAAAATTGCATTATCAGCAAATGAATTTTTTGTACGAAAAATTTCAGCTAACTTTATATATAAATCTCTCCATTTGCAATCGTAAAGAAAGTGATATGTACTACAATATCATGTGTTCTATTACTTGACTGAATATCAAAGTAGAACAGTGTAATTAATGCACAGAGAAGTCTAGTTTGAGAGTAAATCACACTTCTTCCTTCTAAACTGCATAAAGTCAGACTTTCAAACTGCTCGTCTCACATACTTACTGACATATCGCTCATGTTGTTTCCATACTATTAAACTGAACTAAACTAGAATCTAACTTGGTAATTTGTGGTAATTCTCTTTTAGATATCAATCCTCTTAAAAGCATAATTGTTTTGTGCCATACCTTTTTTCCTGTCCTTACATCTTAAAAGGCCTAGAGTGTCACCTCTGAATACGCCCCATATTGCATCCATCTTTTGATAATTTTTGCTTATAACCTCTTAGGTGTCCAAGTTCCGAAAGGTTATTGTCAACACGCAGACCAAAAAGTCAGTCAGAAGGGGGATTTGCACAGGATGTAAATCTGGTATGAAATCATGCTCAACTATGTATGAATCACTCTTTCAAAAGACAAATGCAGGTACTTAGTGATCTAACCACATGCCTCAGGGAAATTTACATGCCAGTGACGTACTCTTCAGAATTTAATAATGCACACGCATCGTTAATGTGCTACTTAGCAAACTTAGGGAATATCATTTATCAGTCAGGCAGAATCTCCTAGCTTCATTTTTTTCCTGATACCTTGCTCTACAATTCAAAATGAATAATCATCTAACTTTTACTTAAAAAAAATACATTTAAAAAAAGATCTTTAGTGTTGGTAGGGGAGCTCTTGTTTATCACACAGAATTTTGGAGATATGTTGAACAGTACAAATATTAACGGGCCTGCCTTTCGCTAGGAGCAATAAGACTAGGGAAAGTGGGGACAAAAAATTAAGGGTGTTAAAATGTATAAGCAGGGAAAAAGACAATTTCAGCACGGCAAAAATGAAAAACATTTATAAGAACCCACTACTGACCGTACTTACTGGCAGGATTTGAAAATACTATCAACTACACCAGGGATGCCCCCCCGCGCATATTTCTTTACAATACTATATAAACTTGGAGTTTTCCTAAAAAGTGATCTTGTATTAGAGCTTTGTCCAATTTTACAAATGATCCCAAAGGTTGCAAAATCTGCAATATTACTGGATTTTTTTTTGTTTGTTTTAACTTAACAAAAGCTCTGGATGAAGGGAAATAATGGGCAATCAGGCTAACCAGATTCTGTAGTCTCAATGTATTATGTAGGGGTATAAGAAAGTACAATTTATAAAATCATGTAAAGGATCTCAAAATCATAACATCTTTCTAGCAGTAATTTATTGTAAAAGTTAGGTTCAACATACAGGTAGTAACTATTTTTAAATTATAACAATGTCATCAGAATACAAGCAAACTCACAGTGTGACTCCCTGCAAAATCTGCAGTGTGACTCCCAGTGACTTAAGCTTTTTGTTTACATATCTGATATACCACCTAGGATACAGTTATAATCTGTTGGCTTAATTTAATTTTTAACAACAAATTATTTTCTTTTCCCTTTGAAAGTTAAATAACCATCCTGGGTCCAGTTTATCTAACTTTCAAGCATAAAACCCAGAAAGCTGAAGTAATCTGAATTCAATTATACTTTTAATGTTAGGCAAATATACTTCCTCCATCCCTTTGATACTGAAACAAATTAGTCCATCCTGTGCATTAAGCAAAAGTGAAAATTGAACAGCAGTGACATAAAATATTATAAAAACAACATAAAAAAATTAGGGAGTCTTGAAGCAATAACAGTCTGCAACCTGGTTTTAAAAGATGCTTATTTCCAGGCAATAAAAACAAACTCTAGTAAAACCACTTCAAGTACAATTTAAAAACATGTGAGTGACATGTAAGTCTATGTCCACAAGCGAGTGGGCAGCCTTAACAGAAGCCCTTTAAGAAACAGATACATACAGATATGAGAAAGCACCATTTGACCCTCCTGTCTGTATTCTTTGATCTTTAAATGCCTTTAGAAGTCTGGCTCTTGAACATTTAAAAAAAAAAACAAACAAAAAAGCCTTTTTCCCTGAAAAACCTATCAGGTCAAGATTCAACAGGTTACTATGTTAAACTTAATTTGCTCTGTCTGTTGTAACAAAGCCACGATTAATATTGTGTTAACCTGTCACAGTTGCATTCAAAGACAATAATGCCTGGTGGTGATGCTAAACCTTTAGCACCTGGAGTTAGGAATTGTTTTTCTAATTGGGTTATTTCTTTCAATTTATCTTACTGCTTGAAGGACATGGAGGTATCCAGTGTCCTAACACGCAGAACATCACATTACTGGAAGGTAAGAGATTAACAGAAAAATCACTACCATGAAACCAATACAAAGCATGCTATGTACTCTTGCAATTATTCCTTTTTCTTCAGAGCTTTGGTCATTACAGCAGACATGCATATTAGGTAAACACAACATTGCTGGAAGTAGTTGAAAAATGTATATCTAACCTATTAGCTGAGGCAAAATGACCCACAACCATCTAACAGAATAAATCCTTTTGAGCGGGGTTCTGTGTACTGACTTTCCTCTTTGATTATATTTCTTACTGGGACAGCTCTGATTTTGTATTGGTTAAATAAATTGGTTCTTTGTAGTGACGGAGGAGGCCTGAGCGTTCAGTACACATATTTCTTTCTATAGATCATTTTCTACCCAAGTAAGTGAGAGTTCACTTGGCTGACAGATGTTCACGGAGGAGCAAGGTAAGTGCAATGCACTTACATTATCGATTATGGATGGTGATGATGTGGCTCCCTCTACTGCAGTTTCCTAGATGGTGTTGCTGGTCCCTGTAGGGTTCTCTGGATTGGCTATGAGAAAAAAGAAACAGTCCTTTTAAATAAAAACAAACCAACCAGCCCCAAAGATTACACTAATAAATTTGGCTCACTAAGAAATAGCTTTTTGATTCTCTAGAGTAAGTCACGAAGATATACCTCATTTCAGATAGTAGAGCTGGCAGAAAGGCAAAACACTCCACCAAAAGAGATTCAGGTGCAGTTGGGGAGCCTTGTAGCTCCTTTTAAGGCAGGGAGGTGCCTTAGGGAGCTGGGGTGTTCCTCCAGAAGGGCTCCAGATACAGTCTCATGTCTCTTAGGGTTCCTTTTCCTCCTGCTTCCATTGATTACTCTTCTCCTTTTTCAAGTACTTTTCTTTTTCTCTCCTATGCCCTGATCCTTGTTATCTTCTTTTGTTTTTTTCTCCCCTTATTGTTTTAGGCTTATTTTCTGTTTTTGATCTTCTTTGCCTCACCACTTCTTTATAAGGCAAAATGCTTGAAAAGGAGTTGTTGTTTTTTTCTGACAGTAGCATTGACCGTTGTCACAAAATCCTTAAAGTGGAGAAAAAGGCACTGGCAGCCCAGAAAGAAACTGGTTCAGCACCCTGATGCTGCAGTTATTACCATACATATTACTATATTACTATACTACAGCGCACCAACACCATGCAAACTAAGCGTTAACCACCTTCTGCCACCCACACAGCCACGAGAGAAGTATGCTGGGGACCATGGGGCAGGTCTGCGTTTCTACATGTGCCCCGTCTCAGCGTGGTATGACAACAGCGTGACCTGTCATCCCTGTGCTACACAAAGCTGGTCTGCTCTCAATTACTCAAGAAGAAACAAATTACTGAGGACTGGGGACTACATTTAGAACTGATGTGGAAAATGGTTGAATGGCAATTTGCACGTATTCTAAGCACGCTTATTTGAAATCAAGATGTAAATTTACATCTACTTTGCAGACACCTGGAATGACTGTGGTGCTTGTGCAGGAGGTCACTACCTGGTCTCCCAGCAGCAGAGTAATGCTGTGTAAGTGTTATTCCTTTCTATCTTTGCAATATCAGTGATCACCTGTGATTTGACCTCATGTCTAACTTTGCAGTGGAATTAATTAGCACTGAAGTTTTCACACGGTCGCCTCCATCTGAAGCAGATGCAGAAGGTAATGTCCAGTGGTAGATGGCTGCGAGTACTTAGCTCTTGTGCCATTTTCAGCCACTCCAGCGAGGTCCATTAAAAGATGTACAGCTACCCCCTTAGACTCTCCCTGCTACTAACAGATACTTTCTCCTTCTCAGTGGACAGTTCATGAAAACGGACTATCCTTCACTGGAAAGATGATCACTTTGGGAAAGACAGCTTTCCGAATTTAGTACCACATGTGTCTGCGCACGTGTATACCCATACCCATGGGCACACGCACTAGATGCACTCTAGTCGGGGTGCAGAACTGCCCTGTTGTGTACCGTCAGCCGCACAGTTGCAAGTCCCAGGGTTTTTTTCTGTGAAATTCACAACACATGGTACCTTTTGTGAAACCCCAGTTTCCAAATCCCCAGGATTACATGAGAATTTAAGTTTTTATTTGAAAGGAAGGCAGGTTCTTAGCTTTCATCCTTCCAGAGAAATATTTGAAAATTAGACCACTTGGAGCTTGAAAAATCACAAGGCAAATTTAAAAGTTCATTACATTTTAAAAACTTGTTATTTTTTAATGCCTGAAGCTGGCAATATAGCATAAGTCCTATCCTGCTGTCAGCTCACAGATTTTACTTAAATTAGATACTAAAGGAGTTCAGCAGTCCTCACCAAAAAAATACGGGGCCATCTGTTTCCAAGAGTTTCTTCTAAAATTATGAATCCCCGTTGCGAGTGCTGCCCAGCTGTAATTGGCTGAGAGGTAAGTAAGCCACCGCCTGAGGGGAGAGAAGAAGACAGTGAACAGAAACTTTACCCAGAAAATTAACAAACTATACTTCAGCTATTTAGTAATTTTTCCAATACAAAAGAGTTTCAAAATAATAAAGTGTATTTCCCATTGACAGAAGAATAAATGTGTTTAAAAAGTGCACCAATTTGATGAGCCAGTTTAACCAGGAAGCAGGGTTTTCTTTAAGAGACCCTGTTTTAAGATTTAAGGAAGAATGTGGGAGGAGATAGCAGATGCTCCAAGACAAGTGAAAATTATTTAGGTGTACTTCTATTAGTACAAAAGCTGCACTGTATTATTACTGTGAACGCAGGATATTCAAGACACATGGTAATAGACAGGTCAGTGATGTGGCAGTCTTCCTGCTGAAGTTACCTTCCTGAAACTATGAAGAAAAAAGAATGTGTCAAACAGAAGATCATTAAATGTGAAACAAAAAAACAGCAATGAAAAGGTAGTGTGTAAAATGAGACGCTGTCTCCTGGTAACCCTGTGGAAAAGTCAAATTTAGTGATAGAGATTATACCTTAAATTATGCATGAATGAATGTCACAGCTAGAAGCTTTGACTTCTGAAGTTCAGGCACCACTGATAGCAGACTTGCCGTGCAAGTCGTCTAACCTCTCAACTGCTCAGTGTCAAATTTGTGAAAATGCCAGTGCCTACAGAATGAGCAATATAGATACTTTCTGTCTGGCACAGGCACATGAACTCACATTTCTGATGAAAATCACAGTTCACAGATTATAGAGTCACATAGGCCAGATACTTATCATTCATGGCTACAGCAGTTCTGTTCAGAGATGGATAATTATCCCACTACAATTTGACAAAAACCTCTAAAACCGTGCACTTTTCCAGTATGCCTTTAAAATCAGAACTGTTTACTTTGTATGTTTTTGACACCTGCGTTACACGTAAAATGAATACAGGTGGTGTCCATCACTTTTTAACACCCGTCAATGTTCTAACATAAGGGTTAGTTGGACTTGGTTCTGCAGAGCAATGTAGGAAGCCCATAGGCAACATAGGAAGCCCTTGGATAAGGAAGAGTACCACCACGGTCATCCAGTATTTGAGGAGGGGGACCAGCTACAGCCAGCCTGCATGTGCTCTGGATCACACAAAGGGTGACTGATGGTCAGTCTCACGATGAGCAGGCGAGAGCTGGCTGCACATCCTTTCCATGACTCCATGTAGCAGGCTACCTGCTCCATCCTGGCAAAAAGCCTTATGCACATCTCTTCCAAATTCTCCACAGGAAAACAGAGAAGAAAATACTGCAGTGATCTAAAAATGAAGCTTCAAATAACGTTCTTGCTCAGTGCAGACCACCAGGGTTGCATCAAGTCCCACTGCGATCAGCAATGCAGGACTGTGTAGCTCCATGGCAATACAGTTGTCACCGGATCGTGACTGAATTGTTGGCTTTAGCAGGCCATTAAAGAAAGGGTGGAGAAGGACATCTGTATATAGTAGCCTATTTTAGATATCAATAAATCTTAGGGTTTTTAAAATTAAAATAGAAATTTGCTTGAGAAAGGAAATAATTTTTAGAGCCTGATCAATGGAAAGAATTAGTATATTTGGCACTATCTCTGATTTGTGAAGATATACCTCTGTCTTTACCTGAAATGTGTTTAGTTTTAAATCCCCTGCCTCTCCAAGGTGCGGATGCCAGCTGCACAAATATATCTAATAATTCTGTGCTGTAGGCAAATTGCCCCTATATCACTCCTTGCCTGACTGGTTCCCCAGCTGCTTAATTGCTATATGGTGTCATGAAATAGTATGCCATTTAATGTATCTTTATTTTCTTTTAACAACTACAATAGGAGATTATTAAACTGATTGCAGGTTATATTATAATTTATCAGCAAATAAACTGTGTACCAAAACAATTATACTGGCAACTGATTTCAAGATAACTATTAGGTACCCACTAGAAGACCAGTACCGGTTGTATTATTTGATGCTTTGACAATATTTTGCCCTAACTTTAAAGCAGTATCAAAAAATAATGAACTGGACTTTATATCCAAATGTGGTGGTATTTGTCTGCAGGGTTTGCTGCTGTTTCTGTTCAGTTATGGTGGTCAAAACTTTGTAAAAACTAAGAGGGGAATGAGGACAGATTGATAACCGCCTACAGATCAACACCTTACAGCATAACATTGCCCTTACGTATGTCAGTTTTGAACAGCAGCTTGGTGGAGCATATAGTATTAGCACCCTGCATGGCTTCCTTCTCAAAGAGAAAGAAAAGAAAAACAGCACCAAGTGGAGCTCTTGGCAGGGATTGGAGATGCCTGTAGAGAAAAGGAAGGCTTACAGAAAAAAAAAAAAGAATGGGAAATCTTGTGTCCCCAGCATGTGAAGAGAGATATGGTACACACAGCAAAAAAAGCAGATAACCACAGAGAGGGTCCTGAGCTTGTAAGGGATGGCAAAAATGGTATGGAGAGGAGCAAGTGAGGTGACACACAGAGCCACTGCCACGTACGGGAAGGAGAACAGCATGGCACAGAGAATCTTTGCCATCAGGGCGATGAGTGGGATGAGAGCCCTGGTAACTTCAACGAGAGCTCCCAACCTCCGTGTTTCCCCAGGTTTATATTCCATCACACATACCAGGGAGTGATCCCTGCTCTACCTTGGGCCAAGTACGAGCTGTTTCTCCGAGTTTAAAGAGAGGTCATTACTGCCATCTCAGAGATCTCAAGCCCTGTCTCCCCGGAAGCTTCATGTTACGTGGCTCCCACGTCTGGCTGCTGAAATATAAAGTGATAGTGAAAACCAGGCTACATTAAAAAAGCAGTGTTCTAAAACTGAAGCATCTTACAGCGTGAACTACTAGGTTACAGGAATGTGTATTGAACCAGCTCTCTAGTGCAGCCACAAGCATACAGGCAGTGATTTTCATGAAAACGAACTCTTGTTAAATGTTTGAATTCATGTTTTGAGTCCCTCAGATCCTTTGTGCTACTTTACTAACCTGGCCGTTACAGGGAAAATTAATTTCTAGACTCACTTCAATCAATAAACTGTTGACTGTCACAAACTCAATGTATGCATACTTTAAAAATAAATCCACATAAATACAAAGCTGCTAACAAAACACAAACTTCAGGAAAGAGACCTCTCAGAGCATCTGTGTTAGGCAGTCTGCAGAAAAGGGCTCAGAGTAATAGTCCTAATAAGCTATTAATTCCCAGTAAGCTGACTGGTTATTATTTCCTAATAAAAGCATATTCATTCAGCAAAGGTTCATATTTAAACTACATCTCTCTCGCTAAGAAAACCAGTTGTCAGCTGAGGTCTGAGTCGGGGGATGGATCCAGCATGGACAGGGCTCAGTGGGCACAACCCTCCTCCAGTGCGAAACACACAGCACCGGGTCACAGCAGAACAGGCCACCTCGCTCCATGTCACCTCATCCTCGTCCCGATCTGCACCTTCATCAGAGAAACAATTTTTGGAAGACATTTCCCAGATTTAGTGCCAATGTCACTTGGCAGGAAATTAGCTCCCCATAGGGAAAAAAGTTATAGATTTAAGAAGGAAATCAAGAAGCCTCTTTTTTTCCCCCGCATTTTAATTAGTAGGAACCAATCTTCCTTTGGCTCTCCAGGCAGTATCTGGCATGGATGAAGAACTGAAACATTTAATTTTCCAAGCAGTGACCATACTTGTTCTTCATCACCAGGCTGCTTTCCCTTTGCCTCTCTCACCCATCATCAATGCTGACAGGTGATATCTCTGAAGTAAGAGAACATCAGTCACACAAAATACAAATACTTTCTTTTTGCAACACTGATTTGCTAATTCAGTGCTGGGAAAAAAAAAGGAACTTGCTTAACCCTATCCATCCAGCTCTAATTTATGTTCCCTGCCTCAACAGCTGCAAGTATCTCATGCTACTTTTTTTTATTAACAGACCATTGCCATGATCTGTCTTTGCAAACCTTTAAATCAAAGCTGTTTGTTTTCCACAAGAGATTATCTGATTTAAACAGGGATTGATTCAGGGAAATCCAATGCCCTGTGCTATGCGGGTCAGACTGTTTGATTACAGTTGTTTTTTTCTGGGTTTATGAGTTATTTTTTCTTTGCTTTTCTTTGCTTTTCTAATTGAAATTAGTAAACTGTATCATCGAAAAACCCACAAGCATTCATACTATTAATAGAAGCACAATAGAACAGAAGGCAGGAAGCAGGATAACTGTGGGTGGCTACTACACTTTCAAAAAGCAGGAGCATCTTGAACCCAACGAAATCAGCAGATGAATGTTCCTGCTCTGTGGGAGCAGGATGGAACCATGGAGAAGAGTTTGATCATCTTCAGCCCCGGCTCATTTTTCTTTTTTTTCCTGTGTTTTTTTCTTTCTATTTTTTAGCACATTCTATCATTATGCACGGATCTATACTGTATCACATGAGAAACATCTAAGTTGGAGATGCAGCTTGTTTGCGGTTTTGGTTGCGAATCAATTTCACAGATTACGTTTAGACTTTTCTTATGATTTTTGAACTCTTGGTTTTGGTAGTTCTGCTACATGCCACTCCGGCAGCTCTCATCTCACTTCAGACCTGCATCTAAAAGAAGGCACAGTGTAAACAAAACATCGTAAAATGTCATTTATTCAGAAATCTTACAGTTTCATCTCTTGTATTTGCTGCTTTGTCATGTAAGGAAAATAGTAAAAAGGTTTTAGTCACAGACTGTGTAATTAAAGGGAGCCCAAATAAACACGCATTTCTTACTTCATTTCTTGCTGCTATACAAGCTCTTCTAAAGCTCGTACAAGGAAGCTGCATGACTGCAGACATGCAAAAAACATGCAAAGAGGAAATGAATTCTCTTCTGTTACTAAAATAAAGATGGTTTCTCAACCTAACTATGGAACAATGAGCTACTGAATAAACAGCAGTCTCTGACTTATTTTCATACTCTTGCTTAGCCCTGTAAGTATGCTAGATGCTGAGGAAGAAACTGAGAAGTAGTAAACTTAGCACTGGGGAAAAAATGCCCTTTAAACACACTTTTACAACACCCTTACATATTCTTTTTTCCAAGCCTGCACAAAATTAGTATATTGGGATATCTGATTCTTACCAGCCTACTAGATCAATTATGTTTAGGTCAGAATGACCTCAGTACTCATTAACATTTTGTCATGGTCATATTTTTCTTAAAACTTCTCCTTTCACTGGTTACCTTATTTACAGCGTACATCTCATGCTTAAATTCTCCTTTGGGGGAATTTCTGAGAAAGGTCAACATTGTCTTCAGTCCTGTCTATATTAGCATGATGAAACTATTTCCGTAAATTGTTTCACCTCACAATCTAAGATTGGTCTAGCACCCTTTGTCACCAAGGTAAGGCCCATAAAGCATTTAGCACTGCTTTACGGTTATTTCTGATCATCTCCCTCTATGGGTATAGAAGCAGCTTAAGCCAACCTCAGAGAAAGGACACACATTAATCGAATGAAGCAGTGAACTCTTCTTTCCACTCCCCATTAAGCTATTTGCATGCCACAGTTATTTCACTTGGTTTTGATAGAGTTGCTGGATATTTGCAGCAGTCCTATAAAAACAGTTAAGACTCACGATCTTCCTCCATAGTCATGTCTTGTGCCAAAAAATAAAAATAAAAGATATTAAAAAATTTTCAGAGAATGTGTTTATACTAAAGGGGAAAAGTGAAAACTGTTACATTTGTCCCAATGGGACAACTGCAGAATATTGGGATGAGAAAATCTCAGAGTTTTGTTCAAAATGAAAAAATCCTACCTATAATAGCCAGGTTTTTTTTTTCTCACTTCAAGAGCTTTCTGTTAGCTCTGGAAGACAAATTTGTTACTTTGCTCAGCAGACACATAAAGAGGAGTAGCGCACATATCTTGTATTTCAAACACCCACCAAAGTGAAATTTCCTAGACTGCTCTTGACATTAACTATCATAGATATAGCTCTTTTGCTAATGGTTTAGCAACTTTTGCCTGAAGAGCTTTCAAAAGTTTGTTATCAACAATTTGCCCTGGTCACCCAGCCCCTGCCTGAGTGATGCTCACCGCAGGCATGCCTGCCTGCAGCCCTGCCTCCCGGAGGGACCCTGGATCTGACCCACCCCCTCGCCTTGTCTGGCGCTGTGGTGGTTACCAGCACCCTGCTCTGCCCACACAATCCAATGTCCAAGTGGAAACCAGTGATGAGCGGTATCCCTCAAGGGTCCGGACTGGGACCAGTAGTATTTAATATCTTCATCAATGACATAGACAGTGGGATCGAGTGCACCCTCAGCAAATTTGCAGATGACACCAAGCTGAGTGGTGCGGTTGACACGCCAGAGGGACGGGATGCCATCCAGAGGGACCTTGACAGGCTTGAGGAGTGGGCCCACGCGAACCTCATGAAGTTCAACAAGGCCAAGTGCAGGGTCCTGCACCTGGGTTGGGGCAACCCCTGGTATCAATAGAGGCTGGGGGATAAGGGATTGAGAGCAGCCCTGCAGAGAAGGACTTGGGGGTACTGGGGGACGAAAAATTGGACGTGAGCTGGCAACGTGCGCTCGCAGCCCAGAAAGCCAGTTGTATCCTCGGCTGCATCAAAAGAAGCGTGACCAGCAGGTTGAAGGAGGTGATTCTGCCCCTCTACTCTGCTCTGGTGAGACCCCACCTGCAGTACTGCATCCAGCTCTGGAACCCTCAGCACAAGAAAGACATGGACCTGTTGGAGCTGGTCCAGAGGAGGGCTATGCAAATGGTCAGAGGGCTGGAATGCCTCTCCTATGAAGAAAGGCTGAGAGAGTTGGGGTTGTTCAGCTTGGAGAAGAGAAGGCTCCAGGGAGACCTTATTGTGGCATTTCAATGTATAAAGGGGGCTTATAAGATGGAGCTAGACTTTTTACCAGGGCCTGTAGTGACAGGACAAGGGGCAACAGTTTTAAACTGAAAGAGGGTACATTTAGATTGGACATAAGGAAGAATTTTTTTACTATTATGCTGGTGAGCCACTGGAACAGATTGCCCTGAGAAGTTGTGGATGCTCCATCATCGGAAGTGTGCAAGGTTAGATGGGGCTTTGAGCAACCTGATCAAGTGGAAGATGTCCCTGCCCATGGCAGAGGGCTTAGACTAGATGATCTTTAAAGGCCCCTTCCAACCCAAACCATTCTGTGATTCTAGGATTCTATGATTCAGCTGCTGTGGGTCTGCATCATGGTCAGCGAGGGCACTGCCTGTGCCAGGAGCACCCTTGCTCCTGCTGCTCCCTAAGCCTCACCAGTTTGCTCTTGGCTGTACCTGGCAACTTCAGGAACAAGATCCCTCACCTGAGGAATGACTATTCCTTCCTGTCAAATGTTTCTTCCAAAGAATGTCAGAGTTAGCAAACACTACAAAAGATAAACAAGCAGGCACCTAACCTCAAGCGTACTTTGCTTTTCTGTTGTGGTTATTGTTCTAGATATCCTTCTTTATTTACATTATTTCATTTTTCCAGAAAGACCTCAAAATTACCTGGTTAGCATTTTCCTTATTCCAGCATCTAACAAGATAGAAACGATTAATTCCAAACTCTAGAGGAAAGCAGAGAGTCACTGCATTGCAAGCTAGCTCTTGGATCCACTATTAACACAGCAGTCCATCATCCTTTTCTGTATCAGCTGCAGAGAAGGTACTGTACAATCTAGTAAAGCAAGGTATATCCAAAGTTGTTTCAATTTCAAAAATTTTGAGACATTACCTTGAAAAAAGCCAAATCCTTGCCATTTCCAATGTTCCTAGAATGGAAATTGTTCAAAACCACTTAGGGAGCTAAAAAGCACAGTTGAAGGCTGTGTGGGAGTATTTGCGTATGCATTGGCAGGGGGAGAGGGAGGAAAAGAATTAAGATAAATACAGCACTTTTCGGTGTTCAGCTGAGCTTGGTGTAAAGTCTGCACTACAGTAACTTAACAATTCCCTCTGGTTCTCTCTTCAAAAGAGGATATTCAAAAAAAGGGGGAAGGACACAGCTGTTTATAATGTTTTCAATAATGTCATCTTTTATAGCCTCCTATCAAACAACTTCAAATACTTCCATGTTTTAATTATTCTATAACCTACCCTGCTGACACTGGTAGAAAAACAAGTAGAATTATATATTTTACCAGAGAGAAACTGAAGACCATGTCATAAAAGCCCCTTTTGTGTGAGTTTGTGTGAATGGCTCTACCAGGTATACATGGGGATGGAGAAATAGGTACCAGAAAACAGCAGGCTGAAGAGAGAGAAAGCGCGTGCCAAGCGGTAGCATGCAAAAGTCTGCCAAGAACTGATGAGCTCCAGAGACTAGCAGTCCTGCTGAATCCACAAAAACTGATAAACTCTGAACACTGAGCCTCTGCCGAGTCTCTCCAAATCCACTAGCATCAACCATGGGTCGTACAACCCAGGCTACATCCAAGAGGGCTGCTATATGCAAAACTACAAGATTATCTATCTATCTTCTATCTGTGTGTATAAATATATAAAATATACACACACATATATATACGATGAAACAAATCATCTGGAGGGACTTCCTGAACACCCACCTCACAGGCCCTGGCACATCAATACATGCCTCTTCTTTTAAGTAGACAGCTGGGGTTGGTCTCCCAAGTCTTGCTCCATCCGGGTACCTGTTAGTGTGCACGTTTGTGAAGTGCGTGAGGGAGTAAGTGAATGCAGTGTGCGATGAGTCCCTTGCTATTAATAACAGCATGATAAAAGGCTATCTGATAAATACTGGTCTGATCTGTGTCTCCCCCAGCCTGATCCCACCAGAGAAAAGGGGATGTACAATAATTCACTATTGCAAATTTTAACTCCTACATTTTTGTGGATATTAAAGTGCGGAGCTACCCCACCTTGGGGAGGGTGCCCGACATTGGATCCAGACTTTCTAAAATACAAACTTAGGTATGTTTCTAATGTGACATTTCTTAAGCGGCTGTCACCATGTTATGGAGGAATGCTCAGACCCAGACACGGGGACACCACAGGCCTGGAGAACTGGTATCATTGCATGGGACAAATTAAAAAGCTGCAAACCAAAGTATTAATCTTCTCACAGGTGCATACTCCAGGCCCCTCGCTCAAGCTTCTGGACCACGTGGTCCGTAAAAACACCAAAGTGACTTCTGTGGCGCTCATACCATGTTGGCTCAGGAGGCCACCAAATTCAGATGACCATTCATGTTTTTCTGTCATCTCCATTCCTCATAGGAACTGACAACAGTCGTCTCCAGGGAGAAGCTACCAGGATCTATCAGGACTCTGCTCAAAACAGGCTTCGTCTTTAAAGACTGGGCCTGCTTTCAGCATCCTCCCAAGTTTTTCTCCTCCCTGCCTCAGCCCATCTCCCTGCTTCTACCTGCCAGATGGATGATCAGAGTGCAATTTTCCAGACAGTTACAAATTTAAATAGGGTTGCCTATTTCCTGCAAACAATTGACAAAAATGTGCTGCCCAAACATTTGTGCAGGTACCAGTCCTCGTGAGTGTTTTTGATAGGAACAGCAACAGCTGCCGAGGGGGTTATCCTGCAGCGTGTTCCACTTCCAAGCACTCCACAGTCCACGTGCTTTGGAATCCCCTGGACTATTCTCAGGAAACTAAATGCAGTTGTTTTTCTACTTCAGTTTTAGGTGTGTGTAGCTGGGGACACATCAGATTGTTTATGAAAGCAATAGATGATAAGTTAAATGGAAATTATGCTTTGAAATTAAACGGAAATAATTTTTTTAGAAGGATAAAATCCTTCAGTACCGTTTGGGTTTGCGTGACCTCTTGTGGTGAAATCCCTACCTTGCAGTTCCACTTTTTCACTCGCGGTGGGAGCGCGCCTGGGACATTTCTGGCTACAGTTGTGCTGAACGGTAGCTGAGGTTTTGGCTTGCCATATTAAACGGCAATTTTAGTGAAAGACAAAGCTATGCTAACAGTTATCTAGTGACAGTAAGTAATTTTTCTCTGAATTCATGCTGATAAAAATAAGTTCTTATTTTTGCTGTGTAATACTACAGTATTAAGCACAACAGTTAAGAACCATGAAACGGACTGCCTTCTAATGACCAAAAAATTGCTTTTAAAGGACATAGCCTCACCTATGAATATGAAACAAAACATGTAGGAAGAGCAGACGAAGAGATCCTATGGTTTTAGCTGCCATTTCTTAGCTTGCATCTGCCAGTAAAGCCGGCTGAGAAGCACCATCTTGCCGCCCGGCAGCAGGGCCGGCAGCTGTCCGAGCTTCTCCTCTGGCCACGTACCGGCTTCTCCTCTTCCCACCAGGCCGCTGCTCTTGCCCTCCAGCGCGGAGGCGGGAAGGAAGTTCTCCAGTGTGGGTGCCACGGCTCCTCCTTCCCTGAGGATGTTTTTGTGGGAAGGCCCCAGCTCATCCCGTCTCAACATTAACGGTAGCACCCACCGTGCCTCACTGCAGGCTCAGACTCAGCAGGTCGGAAGGCCTGTGGTTAATACGGAGAGACCGAAGGCCCGCCCGCGGCGCAGCAGGCCGCGACGCTGCCACACGGCAGCCCCCGAGGCGCCCCAGCCCCTCTGCCGGCGGCGGGGAGAGGGAAGGCGGGACGAAGGCGGAGGCGCCGGCAGGGAGGGCTGGGGGAGCCCCTCCGGGTGCCGGAGTTCAGGCTGCCGGGGCGGGCGCGGGTGACGGAGGGGGGGCCGGGCGGGGGGGGGGGCCGGGCGGCACCGCGCGAGCACCGCAACGCCCACACGGCGGTTCCCGCCCGCGGCGGCTGGTAGCGCGCGCGCCGGGGGGCGGAGCCGGGGGCGGGGCGGGGCCGGCCACGCCCGGTGGCGGGTTTGGCGCGCGCTGGCGGCGGGCCGGGGTTCCCGCCGTGGCCATGTCTCGCCAGAGCACCCTGCTCCGCTTCTTCCCCAAGGCCTCCCCGGCACCGCCTCGGGCGGCGGCACCCGCCCCCGCCCCTCCGCAGGCCGGCGCGGGGACCCGCCGCCGCGCTTCGGGGGAGCGGAATGGCCGCGAGGCCGCCGCCGGCGCGGCGAGCAACGGCGCACCGGGCAGAGCTGCGGCCCGGCGCAAGGAGGCGGCGGAGAAGGGCGGAGGGGACGGCGCGGCCGCCAAGGCCCCCAGGTAACCGGCGGGGGGAGAGGAGGCCGCGGGACCGCGGCCTGCGTGAGGGAAAGGGAGGGGGGATGGGGCGGGAGCGGCAGCGCGCGCCGCGGGGAAGGCGGGGGGGGGCAGCGCGCGCGGACCGTTGCGGGAGGGGGGCGGGGCGGGCGCTGTCGCCGGTGGCTGTTGGAGCGGGACCCCTCGGGGCGCAGAGGCGCCGGTGTCACCCCCCGCACCCCGGGAGACGGTGGCCGCCCGCCGCCGCCTGGGCCGGCCTGGGCCTTCCCGGCGCGGGGAGCCGGTTTGCAGCGAGCCCCGCGCTTTTGGCCGCCTGAGGCAGCGGTCGCTGGCGGGAGCCGTGCCGCCCGGGGCGAGTGCGCGTTGGGGGGCGCGGGAGTGCCTGTGACCTCCGCGCTGGAGGCCGGGCGAGCGGCCGCTGAGCATGGAGCAGGCGCTCCCAGAAGCGGCGTGCGGTGATGCAGGCCAGCGGCCTTCTCCCCCAGGCGGGGTTTGGGGGGGCGGGATAGGGCTGCCGGCGGGGTAACGCCGACATCTGCAGAGAGGGGGTCTTATCTTCAGTTTTTCCTGTTTTGAAATACATTTTTTCACTCGTGCCTAGATTTCCTTGCTGTTCTCTATCAGGGGGGTAAGGGCCTCAAACGTCAGCTAATCGAATGTCGCAGATTGTTTGGCTACAGCCTACAGGAATACCCGCAGCCATCAGCGGTAGAGTGGCAGTGGCTGGGTTGAAAGCTCGGGGGAGAAGGAGACAGCGAATAAAAGCTGCATCAGGTGCTTTGCAGCAGAGACCGAGTTTTTATTTATTCATTTGGTTTTTTTGTAGCTTGAGGGTTTTTTGAAATCTTGCCCATTTCCTTTAGGTGCCCTGTTGAGAATTAGCCTCTATAGGAAAACTTGTCTTAGTTATGTAGGTTGACAATGCGTAATACGTAGTCTGCAATCTTTTTCTTTTAGTTAGTGTCTGGTTGGACGCAGTTACTCTCTCCCCTTCCCTTAAGAAACCCATTCAGAGTCTGGTTACACATAGCTCTAAATGGCTGTGCTTGTGCTAGGAGCCTTCCAAGACCTTCAGAGGGCAAGGTGCTCAGAAGCAGTGTCCAGTTATGTTTATGAAGAGAGCTGTTTTAAATGTTTATGTTCCTTAAATTACACATCTGTTGTCTTTGCAGTGTCTCCTGTGAGTATTCGCCTGGTGACTTGGTCTGGGCCAAGATGGAAGGTTATCCTTGGTGGCCGTGTCTCATATACAACCATCCGACTGAAAGAACAATAGTCAGAGGAAAAGGGAAATCCACTCGTGTCCATGTACAGTTTTTTGATGACAGCCCTACGAGGGGCTGGGTCAGTATTAAATACCTGAGGCCATATAAAGGTAAGAAATATAAATAAAACTTCTTGAAATGGAAATATGCCACTTGCTTTGGAAAAATAGGCATGGACTATAGGGTAGGGTATTCTCCATAGAGAAAGAGCAGCAAAACCAAGATTAGCGTTGAGTGGGAAAGCATGTTTTGTACTTTGTAAGTTAGAGAAAGCTTTTGAGGGTTACAGGTGCATTTATGGTTATACAGTTCATTAAACATAAACACTAAGCCCTCTTGTTTATTAGATTAGAACACAAACTTAAAGCTTGCTTATGTTTTAAACCTTTTTCCTTTATTTCTCCCATCAATACAAAAGATAAATCCACTATTTCAATTTTTAGCACTGAAATCCTTAAAATACTAGGAATGTCAAACCCAGTTTTTCAGCAGCTATTTGGGAACTGCAGTTTGTCCAGAAACAAAAGACTAGGCATAGGATGTTAGGTAACTAAAATTAATTCTACTGCGGTGTTATTTCTTTCAAGCAATTCAGTATCGTTTTGTTAATAAAATACATAACTTTAGAAGTCAGAGTGTTTGTTAGGGTAGTGCTTGTAGTTATAGAGCAGGGTTGGTGTTTGTCATCTTGAAGAAATGACTTGGCTAACTAATGAAAATGAAATTTAATCAAGAATTAAAACAACATTTTGCATAATAAATCTCACCGTACTAATAATGATCTGTTTTCCCCTTGTTTTGTAATTTTACTGTTGCTGAAAACTCTAAATCATTGGCTGTAAACTGTCATGTGTAAATCGTGTTGCTGTAAACTGTCTTGTTGTTAGTCAAACAAATACTTTGGGTGTAATACAGTATTTTTGATACACTGTAGAGTTTGCTTATGATGTTAGTGAAACAACTGACTTTAAACAGTTTCTTCCTTTTTACAAATCAGAGTTCCATCTCATGTGATCATGTTGTCATCTTTTTTTGGCTTGTTTATACTTAAATGTACTGCCCTTAAGCCATAGTTAGTTTTAAGTTAAAATGATAATGCTTTTACCATAAATGTTAGCATAACTTAACACAAGTGAATTGGTTCTTGGTTTATATGTATCTTTCCTGAAGGTATTTTAAAAGAATCAAATATATTTTAACAGCTTGAAGTTATACTTAGAAGCAAATACAGGAGTACAGGTAAGGAGAATTGATCTGTTTATCAAAAGAAAATTGCAGAAAAATAATAAGTGTTCAAAATGTTTTAAGCACAGAAACACTGGTCTATCTACAAGAAATGTGATCAGTGCAGAGCAGAGTAAAAATATTGAAAATACATGCTTTGCTTTTAAATTCAGACAAAAAGCATCTTTGTGTACAAAGTAAGTATTGGAGTCTTTGGGTAAGAAAATGGAGAAATTTCTTACATTTTGTTATTGTTTGTAACTGACAGCACAGGGCTAGACTTCTAACAGTTGGGCATGCAAGAAGTGGAGTTACATACAAGTTGGTTATGTGAATATGCAGGTGTTGCACACTTGAGTATGCAGTTAAATTATATGATAAGATTTTTCTCCTGCCATTGTTAAATTGTCAACATTAACCGCAAAATATTTTTAGATTGTCTCACTGCATTTGCAAAACTAAAATGGAGATCTGGTTTGTTAATGTGTTGCATCTGTGCTGTAGAAGCAGCTACTTGTAGCTCCATGCTTTGCTACTGCAAGCTCAAAGAAATGAATGTGAGAAAGAATTCTTTTTGGCTTATTTCTGAGATAGTTGGCCTCCTACAAGTCCGCTGCCTTTTGTCTACCATTGGCTTAGAGCTGAAGCTTCAGTTAATAGCAGCCTATGAAGGGATTCACAAGAGCGGCTGTAAGGACCTATTCAAGCAGATCCTACTGTCATATGCAGCCAGCTGAACTTCTAAGAGCAGAGAAGGGAATCGCCCTTCCCCATCTATAGCGTACTCTTATGTCCCCCTTCTTTCTTTCCCCAAGTTGAATATATAATATGTAATATATACCATGCGTTTCTTGAGCATGGCATTCAGATGTGTCTCAGCATCTTTGGGAACCCTTTCTAGAAATCAGTCTGTAGATTGGTTGGCTTTGTTTTTGTGTTTATGTGCAGCTAGTGGAAGGAGGAACTGTGGTGCTCAAGAGATACTAAAGAGGATGAGGGAATGGTGCAGTTATTAATAGTAGGCTTTGCTTGATACCCAGCAGCGTCAGGGTGAATTGCCAGCATGATTGATGGTCAGCTAATCTGGCTAATAGGTTGGTGTTGGGTGTGGACACCCTGCTGCGCTTACAGGAGCAGTTTGAACGGCCAGCAGAGCTTTAGCCAAGAGGTCTATGTCATAGATGACTGATGCTCATAACTTGAAGAGAACTTTATGGTTGAACTTAACCTATCATTGCTAAAATAGCCATGTGGTCTCAGTCAGGTCTGCTGTGCTGCTAGTATAAAGTGTTGCTTTTCAATAGTAACTATAATTAGTGTTTAGAGCTTAGCTTAGAAGTATTCAGATGTGGTAATGAGTTACAGAAATAGAAACAATTCTTCAAGTGTTCATGTACTAGGTAGGCATTTCATTTGTGAGTGTTTAGACTTTCTCTAGGGATAGTTTATAGCCTGAATGAGTGATGGGTTGCTATATTTAAGACGTGGTGGGAATGACTGGTAACAACATAGAATGTTAGATAATTACACTAGTTGTCTAAACACATCCAAAAGTGGAATATGAACACTAACTAAAGGACTGGCTAAATGCTAGACCAACTTGAGTTTCTGACAAATTATTTGTGGTTTTATAGGTTCATCAGATGGGGAGACGCTGAAGGGAGGTATGTTTTATAGTACAAAGCCTGAAATTAAAAGAGCAATGGTGCTAGCGGACGATGCAATGAGTAAAGATAAAACTAAGCGGCTTGAACTGGCAGTATGCAGTGAACCTTCAGACACAGAGGAGGAGGAGGAAGAGGAGGAAATGGAGGTAAAATTTTTCTTACTTACTGTCATATTCAGAAATAGTGCTAGAACTTAGAAGCTGTCTCTTGGAACTAAGCATGGAATATCCTGCAATTCTCTGGTACAGTAATCACAGCTTATCTGCTCTTTAATCATGCATGCATATGTATCCATATGTCTTTTTTTGTACTGCTTCTGTGTTGTCAGGTCATATGCTGGTCTCTCACCTTTTCTAGTTGGAAAATATCTCTTTGATGTTCTGTATGGTAAGGACTGACCTCAGAAATTACTTAATTTCTCTAACTCTCTTTGATCACTCCCTGGGTAACCCAGGTAACCCACTTTCTCACTCATAAAGTACTTCTTTTCTGGTGCATCTTTTTGTCTTCTGTATCTGCTATTCATGTTCCAAGTTCCTCTAAGTTCGATCTGAAGTTTTAATTTGTCATAATGTAGAAATGTCTAACTTTTTGAGTATTCATCTTAAGGCATTAAATTGGATTTTTGGAGTCTGCCCTTGTTTTGTGCAGTAGCACTAAAATACAAATTCTTGTACTGTTAACACCAGTCTGTTGGTGGGGTAACTAAAAAGAGATCTTTTATTGTATTGTATTCATGTTGTATTGTGAATGATTCAAATATTATTTCAGTACCATCATATGCATTGGAATAGATTTTGTTGGAAAGGAATGGTGCGAGGAAACTGTCAATGGGATAGTGGTTTTCTGTCAGCATGGCCCATCTGCTCTTTCTCCAGAGTGACATTGCCCTGAGGGACAGGTGCCACTCCAAGCATTGTGTTATGTTTGTGGCAACAGTGCAGTGGGCACTGGCGCTTCGTACTCATTACAGTCCCTCCACTGCTGTTTTTTTCCACCACTGGCGCTGGAGTTCTTGAAGTTTCAGGCTGAAAAGGCAAATAATGGAGTTTGTGCATATCTAGGAGAAAGAAAACAATCTTCTTGAAGGTTGTTATAAGGTAGTATGTTTGTAGGTGGAAATAGGTAGTTAACTCAAAAAAAAAAAAAAAAAAAAAAAAAAAAAAAAGGCAAAACTCACATAGGCTCGTACTGAAAGGCTGCAAAACCCAATCGCATTTCTGACATAGGCCAGTAGGAAAAAATTACAGCACAGAGTTGGCTTATGGAGGTGTTCCCCCTTTGTGCCGAATTTCATATACCATATGCCTTTTGTCCAGTTTAAATGTTTTGTTCAGCATCACTTACGCAAAGTAACAAATAAAGCTGTAAAGAATACAAAGAGGAGTAATTATGCCACTGGCCAGTAGCAGTTTGTTACCCAGAAAAAAATTAAATTCTGTGAAGGTAAGCGGAATTGGCTGTGGCTCAGCTTCTTGCTTGAAGTATCATAGCTACTGCATTATTGTACATTTTTGCACTTCTTTTTGCAGCAGGGATACTTTACTTTGTAGCCAGAATTTTCTATAGGTAAACCAGTTTATTTTTCCAGCAGATGAGTGAAAGTGCATCAGGCAACAGTGATGACTGCAATAGTGAGGAGGATGTGAAGAGTAATAAGCGAGTAGCGGGCAGGGAAAGTGCCATAAAAGCCAAAAGAAGAAGAGTGTTGGATTCTGACAGTGATCATGATGGCTCTGACGTAGAGTTCAAGCCTGATGTGAAAGAAGCGGCCAGCAGCGAGGAAGCTAGTAGTGGGGTGGATGAAAATGAATCTACTGACACAGAGACAGATGCAGAGAGTGTTGCAGAAAGTCCCATAAAAGTCCCTTCTAAACGAAAGAGAAAAGAGATAAACAAGCCTGCTAAAAGGAGTAGCTTAGAAAATGAACGTTCTGAAACGCCCAAAAGAGCAGCAACAGTTTCTTTAGAAGCCAAGTCTAAGCTGACATCATTTGCTGCACCTGAAAGTTTTGAATCTCAAGCAAATACTTGCAGTGGAGGCATCGGTGGCTTCGCAGTATGGGAACATGAAAAGCTTGATTGGCTGCAGGAAGGGAAAAAGAAAGATGCGCACAGGAAACGGCAGGGTGACCCCGATTATGACCCATGTACTCTGTATGTACCTGAGGACTATCTCAACAAGTGTACACCAGGAATGCGGAGGTGGTGGCAGCTGAAAAGTCAAAACTTTGATGCTGTGATTTTCTACAAAGTTGGAAAATTCTATGAGCTGTATCATATGGATGCAGTCACTGGCGTAAATGAGTTGGGCCTGATCTTTATGAAAGGTACTTGGGCCCATTCCGGTTTTCCAGAAACTGCGTTTGGCCGATTCTCTGATGTTCTAGTGCAGAAAGGCTACAAGGTAGCCCGTGTTGAGCAAACAGAAACTCCTGAAATGATGGAAACGCGCTACAAGTCAATGGCCCACCCAACAAAATTTGACAAGGTTGTACGCCGAGAAATATGCAGAATCATCACCAAAGGAACTCAGACTTACAGCGTTCTGGACTGTGATCCCTCTGAGAACCATAATAAATACCTTCTGTGCATTAAGGAAAAAGAAGACTCCTCTGGACAACGTGTTTATGGGGTCTGCTTTGTTGACACGTCGGTGGGGAAGTTTTATGTAGGCCAGTTCTCAGATGACCGGCACTGTTCGAGGTTTAGGACTTTAGTAGCGCATTACACTCCTGTGCAGGTACTGTATGAGAAGGGGAACCTGTCTGTGGACACACAGAAGATACTGAAGGGCTCACTAGTTTCTTGCATTCAGGAAGGGCTGATCTCTGGTTCTCAGTTCTGGAATGCATCTAAAACACTAAAAGTCCTTCTTGAAGAAGGCTATTTCAAGGAGAAACAGAACTCTGAAAATGGATGTTCTCTGCCGTCTGTAATCAAATCTCTGACTTCAGAGAGTGACTCGCTGGGATTAACTCCTGGTGAAAACGGTGAATTAGCTTTGTCAGCTCTTGGGGGATGTGTCTTCTATCTCAAAAAATGTCTGATTGATCAGGAGCTGTTATCGCTGGCAAACTTTGAGGAGTATGTCCCTGTGGATATTGATACTGCAAAAACTACGAGTTCAGGTAGTTTCTTTGCCAAAACTGACCAGCGGATGGTGCTGGATGGTGTCACCCTGATGAACTTGGAAGTCCTGCAGAACGGAACCAATGGGACCACAGAAGGTACTTTGTTGGAAAGGATTGATTCCTGTTGTACGCCATTTGGGAAGCGACTCCTGAAACAGTGGCTCTGCGCTCCACTTTGTAATCCTAAATCCATCAACGATCGTTTAGATGCTGTTGAGGACCTTCTGGCAGTGCCAGATAAAATGTCTGAAGTTAGTGAGCACCTGAAGAAACTCCCTGACCTTGAAAGGCTGCTCAGCAAAATCCACAGTATTGGATCGCCACTTAAAAGTCAGAACCATCCTGACAGCAGAGCCATCTTTTATGAAGAAATCAAATACAGCAAAAAAAAAATTGCTGACTTTTTGTCTGCACTGGAGGGGTTTAAGGTAATGAATGAAATTGTCGATGTCATGGAAGAAGTTGCCAGTGACTTCAAATCCAAAGTCCTTAAGCAGCTAGTCACGCGCAAAGCCAAAAATCCAGACGGCCGCTTCCCAGACTTGAGTGCAGAGCTTAAAAGATGGGATACTGCTTTTGATCATAACCAGGCTCGAAAGACAGGAGTGATTACTCCGAAGGCGGGTTTTGACCCCGATTATGATAAAGCACTACAGGATATTAAAGCTGTTGAGGAAGATCTTCACAAGTACCTGGATAAGCAACGCAAACTGCTTGGATTCAAATCCATGCTGTACTGGGGGGCAGGCAAAAACCGATACCAAATGGAAATACCGGAAAGTGCAATATCACGTAATTTGCCTGAGGAATACGAGTTGAAGTCAACCAGGAAGGGATATAAACGTTACTGGACCAAGGAGATCGAGAAGATGCTGGCCGCCATGGTTAATGCTGAAGAGCGCAGAGATGCAGCACTAAAAGACTGTATGCGGCGTTTGTTTTACAACTTCGACAAAAATAGCAAAGACTGGCAGACAGCTGTGGAATGCATTGCTGTGTTAGGTAAGAGGTTTTCTTCATTTTGACATATAGTAAAAATACTCTTGTATAGTAAATGATGAAATCTGCAAAAAAGCAAAAAAGGCTTGTTGCCAGCTCTTAATTTGTGGTTGAAAAACTCTGATTGTGATAACAGCATTGATAATTAATAGTGATCACCTGTTTCCTTCCTGTCAGTAAACGGCAGAACAGTTGCTGGGTCTTGATGTTTGCAAGCTCTTTCTTCATTCCTGTTGTGTGACTGTAGGTGTGCAGCTGAGTTTTTCTCACAGTTCAGTGTAGCCTGGTGGGTCTCTCACTGCTTCTAGGATTCTTGGGTGTGGATTAGTAGCTTCTTATTAAATGAAGGCAGTATAAAAATCTAACCTGCTTAGTCATCTCCTTTCCATCTGAGCAGGCTGCTTGCTCAGCAGCCTTTAAAAATAAAAAAGGGGTCATTGTCACTGCCTTGAAGAAGGTAGTCTAGTAGGAAGACTTCCCCAAATCTTCCTTAAATTTCTGGGGTAGAACGGTCTCCTGTATTCCCTTCTCAGGACTGGCGTACTCTTGTACTGTGAATTTTCTGCTAGCATGAGGCACTTTGGGATGTCTTTGTTCCAGGGAAAAATGAAAGCACTCTGTCAATGCCACTGGGGCAGAAAAGGGAGGACAGGCCGGCAGCGAGTGTTGTCTGGGAACAGATTCTCTGAGTGGGCCGGGAGAGCTGGGAAGCAGTCACATTAGCTACACCACACTACCAGGGCAAGTACTGAACTGATTTTCAGCAGAGAGGGAGACAGCTTTCAGGCTCAGCTGTAATATGTGTACATAAAGTCTCTAAAATCACATAACGTGGTCTCATTTTGCAGGTAATCAGCTTTTAGAACCTTAGAGCTAGGCTAATTGAGGGGGATTGTGCTGCTGCTTTCTGCTAGGCCAACAGAATTTTAATATATAAATTTATTCTGGCAACTTTCAAGCAGTATTATGATTCTTAACAAAGTAATTCACTGTCACAGAAGCTGATTTCCTCTTTACTTATCTTGTTCCAAATTAAAAACCAATGCAAGAAAGTAGTATCTTATACATGTACATTAATAAAATAGCTTTTGAAGTGAAATGATGCAGATTTTAAAGACTTTTAAACTGAAAACTAGAGGGGAGGATTTTTAATCTGACATCAGTAGAAATCTGGAAGGAATGAGGAAAGACATTGTGAATATCCCCACCTTTTACTTGTTCCTGTGGAGTACTTCTTGGGTGTTTCCCTTAACAGGAAAATGGAATGGAAATGGAAAATCGTGTTTAAAAAAATGCTATTCAATGAGTAAATGCATTCCAGTGAATGAGTAAAAAAAGGTGAAAGCGTGACTTACTGGAATTTCTCTTAATCTTATAGATGTCTTGATGTCCCTTGCTAACTACAGTCAAGATGGTGATGGACCACTGTGCCGACCTGTAATTCTACTGCCTGTGGATAGTGCTCCTCCCTTCCTGGAACTTAAAAATTCACGCCATCCATGCATTACAAAAACTTTCTTTGGGGATGATTTTATTCCTAATAACATCGTGATAGGCAGCAAAGATGAAGATAGCAGTAGTGAAGCCTCCTGTGTGTTAGTAACTGGCCCAAATATGGGTGGCAAATCTACGCTCATGAGACAGGTGATTGACTATCTACGTAAGATTAGATGTTCCAGAGTACCTCTGTGTTTTGCATAAAGAAATTACATGACTTGACTGTTTATAAATGTCAGAGGAGGTCCCAGCAGTGGTCTTCAGGGTGTGCAGCACAGTACAGCAATTACACTGTAAAGGCAAAATATAATCTGGTAGAAAATGCCTGTGATTAGATAGATTTTCTACTTTCACTTACTTTAGTGAGGAATAAGTTTTATTTCTCTTAATGAGAGATGGTTGGGAAAAAGTGATGGAGCATCTTTTATCTTTTTCAAGTGGCCTTATCCAGGACTTGGCATCATCTGGCAGAAGATGCTTCTGTAGATTGAACAAGATGAAAATAGAGATCAGCGGCAACTGGGAAAGCAAGAGGGAGTTTGCTTTATAAACACTGCTTGCTGTGATAACTTGTGTTTTGAAGGCTTTCAGAGTAGTTTAGCCCTACTTGAGATTATGATGCTGCAGCCTGGAGCAGTTAAGACAGTAGGAATCTTTATGTACTCTAGTCTTTGTTTTAGGGGAAACATAGTTTCATTCCCTCGTTCTCTGTGTGGAACTGAAGCTCCAAGCACATAGTAAAAGTTTAAATGTTATAATGTTTGTTCTGCAGGCTGGTCTCCTGGTTATAATGGCTCAACTGGGATGCTATGTACCTGCTGAAGTTTGCAGGCTTACACCGATTGACAGAGTATTTACGAGACTTGGCGCCTCAGACAGAATTATGTCAGGTGAGTTTCTGAGATCCAGCTGTCCAAAGTGCCTTTGCCACCGAGTGAGTTTCTTTTCTTGCTTTGAGTGGCAAGTTGGAAAGGGATAGTCTGTTCATTTTGCAGGGAGAGCTGGGCACCTGATTTGTTGTCTCTCATTGTTCAGAGCAGAAACAGAATTGTAGTTATGCTAGATTTGTTTGATCTGCTTGTCCTCCATTAGTTTTGACGGACACATAGAATCATTTTTTGATGAATTATAATATTAAAAGCCTGCCTTCCAGCCGGATGCAAGTCTGAGGAATATCTTTCTGGATATTGTACAGTTGATTGTGTTCTACTTACATAGGTATCTTCTTCTAAGTGTTTTGGAGTAGGACAGTGATGTTCAGGTAGCTGTTGTAGAGGAGTTGGTTTTGTACCTTCTCGCAAGGACTAACGGTCCCTTGTTTCAACCAGAATGCCTGCCTTATGTCTGAAATCCGATTTCTTCAGACAATGAAGAGAGAGGCAGGCTTCCTTCTTGGAAGCAGTAGTTGACAATTCTTGGAGTATTTTGTTTCTTCCGTGGAGAGGAAGACAGAAGTGGAGGATGACACAACTGGAATGGGGAAGTCTACCTGTGGTGGTAGGCAAAGTGTCATGGGGCTAGAAAAACAAAGTATTTTTTGTGGTAATAAGAGTAGTATCACAACTCATTTAAGGAGGGCGCAGCTTTTCTGTGATCTTTCTGCTGAAAAATGTGGGTCAGTGAATATGAAAGGAGTTAAGCCTCCTGAACTTGTTGCACATAAGGAATTTAGAAATGAATCATTCTGAGTTGTTAATTAAAAAAAATATTTATACTTCCCCAAATCAAGGGGGAATCTAGCTGCTTTCTTTGCAGCTAGAGAATTTTATTAAGGCTTTCCTTGCCCAGCTATTTTCCATTTTGTTTAATTTCAGTACAAAAAGAAATCTTAAGAATGGAAGAGTACTTAAGTGGTTATGGTAGAAATAAAAATTGCCCTTTCTGCAAGAGAGAGGTGGTCTAGAAAAATGTAGCATTTTCAACTTTTTTTTCTATCAACTGAGAGCTGTTCTTTTCTCTTCCAAATACATGCACAAATGTTTTAACATTTCGCATCATGAGGCTGAATGCTGCACAGCAGAGCTAGCTTTGAAATCTCTTCTTGACGCATTGGTTTCCACACTGTGTAGAAATGAAAGCACAGCCAAAGTTGTTCCATGGCAGTCATTTCATAATGGATGTCGGCAGGACTTCTGTGAAGTAAATTTTAAGTAATATTTTAAAATTGCCTATGTAATTTTAGAGGTTTATTTTCTAAAGTGAATAAATGGTTATTCCTAAACATTGTTAAAAACATATTAAATCCTGGAAATGTCTTTAAATAAATGCAGAAAATCAGGATTGCTGGACACTGCTTAAAAATTCATGTTGAAAAACTTAGGTTACGAGCACAGCAGTGCTCGTGCAGCATGAGTACAGGAAGTAAATACTTGCCTGCTCTGGAATTACGTTAATTGCTGCTGCATGTGATTATTTGGAATGAACCCTACAAAGAACTAGTAAATCTGGACTTTATACGTGTAGATTTATTGTGTGCAAGGGTCTGAACAATGGTGTACTTCTGCTTGTAATCTGCTAAACAATTTCAGGTCTAAATTTCAGGCCTCGTGTTATCTGGGTTGCTGGAACGCCTGTAAGATGTCCAGTCCTTAGCAGCAGTATATTTCTTTTGTCATACTTCACTCAAGCAGAGTACATAGGAGTATAGCCTTAATTATCCACATAATTCATTACCTTATGGCATCAACAACCAAACCAATAAGTCTAGTCTCTTAAGTATTTTTTAAGATTTTCGGCTTGCTTTTTCACGCTGAAAAGCCACACACCTTAGGCCTGCCTCGTGCATTTAAGAGCAAGAAGGGGCAAAAGATTCTCCCCATCTTGTATCCTTTGTGCCCCTCTTTTTGTCCAGCTGGTACATCTGACTAGTGCTATTAAAAGTAGACAGATAAGGTGGCCTAAAACTTATTTACTCAATTAATTGTGGTTGTGCCCATGTGGGTACTCTTAAGGAACCAAACCCTGCTTTTTCTGGCAAATGGAGGCCCACCATTTTTATGCTGGGAAAAAAGCTTTATTTTTTTGTTCATCTTCAATTTGCTGTCAAGTTTCAGTTTAGCTTGACCAAGACTCTAGTGCAGATTAAATGGGGGTTTAGTTGTGGTTTTCAGATCTTTGACTACTTCATGGCCTTTTTTTTTTTGTCATTTCTTTTAAAGGTGAAAGTACCTTCTTCGTTGAATTGAGCGAGACTTCCAGCATTCTCCAGCATGCAACAGAGCATTCCCTTGTTCTTGTGGATGAACTGGGTAATTAGTCTACTTTGTAATAGATGGAGATTAAATCTAAGAGTAAAGACTAGCTCTGAGGTTGTTGGGCTGTCTAAATGGCAACCAAGTACACAGGGGCAGTTTCATCACAATGCTGCTAGTGTTTAACTGGTCAGTATCTCTGTAGTTTTCTGTAAAACATGTATTTCTTAGGTGCCCTGGGAACTAATACACCACCTCCCACCACCCAGTCGTTATTAGCCTATTTCTAGCTGAGTTTTCCAGCTTTCCTTTGCATAACTGCTTGCAGCATCCCTTGAGCAAGCCAGTAGCGAGTCTCAAGAGAGGGGAAATGTCTTTTTGTGCGGTGCAGAAGAGACTGTGGTTGTCACAGGGCAAACACCCAGGTCCTTCACCCTGATGCTGGTGGCTGTCACTACTCGCAGCTGTTTGTCCATCTTCCACGCAGCCAGGAGGGAGAAAAACAAACAGCGCAAACTGATACATGGCAAACAATGCATTGCGTTTGTCCTTGCTTTTCCATTTCTTCTCCAGGCAGAGGCACAGCTACTTTTGATGGAACAGCTATCGCGAGTGCAGTTGTGAAAGAACTTGCAGAGAAAATCAAGTGTCGGACTCTGTTCTCCACACACTACCACTCGCTGGTGGAGGATTATTCGCACAACGCGGCTGTGCGGCTTGGTCACATGGTACGTGTAAGCGCAAGGCAGGAGGCGTGAGCGCTGACGTACAGGACTTCCCCTTGTGGCGGCAGATCTTGTGCTGCATGTGCTTTGCCCAGAGTCACAGAGGTGTCCTGAGAAAAGGATGCGATGTTTCACGCATTTATTAGTCTGTAAGTATTACATACACTGACTTGTAACTTACTCTTTCTAGGCATGTATGGTTGAAAACGAGAGTGAAGATCCAAGCCAGGAAACGATTACGTTCCTGTATAAGTTCATTGAAGGAGCGTGTCCAAAGAGCTATGGCTTCAATGCAGCAAGACTCGCTAATATTCCAGAGGAAGTTATTCAGAAGGGGCACAGAAAAGCGAAAGAATTTGAAAAAGCTACCATTTCACTGAGAATATTTAGGTAAGGCCTTTGTTTTCCAGTTTTAAGTTGCACATTGCTTAGTAGGCATCCATTTTAAAATTTGGGCAGTGGCTTTTGCTCGTAGTCTCATGGTAGAGGGGGAAGTGGAAACTATTTTTGCAAATACCAAATGTACTTCACAAGCAGCGAGGGAGGGAAGTACTAAAGCCTGACTACAGGATGGCGGATATGACGAGTAACGCAGTGTTTTAAGCCTTGGGTCACTGCGAGTCTCTAGGGCTAGGAGCTTAATTTGCACAGAGGTGCCAGGCTGGCTGCGAGCCGAACTGCAGGAATGCGTGAATAAGCCGATGGCTGCTGCGCCGTGCTGGGGGGGCACCGGGGGACGTCACAGTAGTACCGGAGCCCCCGTGGCTGCCTCTGCATCAGGCAGTGACGGCTGCTGGCAGCCTTTACACCAGACACGAAATGGCATCTGTCCCTTCTCAAGCTGTGCAGGCAACAGGACGTTTAGGCTCTGCCCCTCGGTGTCCATGTTAGTAATGCTGACTTCATTATCTCCCTTAGGTATCTCTGCCTGGTGGTGGATGGTGCTGCGGGTGATGCAAATGCTGTTCAGAAACTTACCACCATGATCGATCACCTTTAAGAACACAAGTGTTTTTGTACTGGCGGTTTGTCAAAAAGGTGGTATCAGACAACATTATGATCTAATAAACTTTATTTTTTAAAAATGACCATTTTTCCATTGTCTTTCCTAGGAAATTAAACCCTTTAATTCTTACCTACCCTCTACATAATGGTTATTGAGTACTCCACAATATATTAAGTCTAGATGTTATGGTACATGCATACACTTTCAGGCTGTTGATTACCCACTGTCACCAATACACATAAATGGAAAAAAGCTATGAAACTGTATAGGGCTGTATATATACTTGTCTCAGCTTCATTAGAGCAGGAAATTGCTGTGATTTCCAGCAGGTTATGTAAGTAATGTCCAGACTGTTCAAAAAAAACTATGAACAGAGTAAAGTACAAGACTGTTTTGAGGAGACTTTCTACTGCGTACTTTAAAACATAGTAAAATTTCATTCACAAAACTTAGTTACATGGGTACTTTGTTTTATAGTGCATTATAGTCTAGGAAGTCTCATTAAAACACTCGCTTTTTTTGTTAGGGTGGTTTGAGTACAGACTATTGCTGGGGCAGGGAAGGAGATTATTCTAACTTCAGAGGACACCAGAAAAATTGCTGGATATAATTTAAGATTAGTGTTTTCTCTTTCATAGAAAGAACGTACATACTGGGACATGAGTACAGTTACAGCAAGTCTAGGTGTGCTAACAAAACAGGACACATTCAAGTACAATAAGATTTTTTTGCTTGAAATTAGAAACAAACTACATGAGATTAAAGCATTAAAATCATATTTCTCAATCTGAATAAATGTTAAAAAATCAAAAGAAATGCAGAAGTGCTAGCTCACATTTTTTACCATGTTACAAAAGCAATTGGTACCCATGTCCATAAAGGCAGCAACAAAGAATGCTGCTTGTCTACAGAATAGTACTACTGCAAGTTGGACTGCGTTTCAATGCTACTTGTAAAAACACCAGCTTTCAGAAGTTGGTATCTGTACAAAATTGCAGCTTATTTTTCTTCACTTCTGTCCCTTCAAAGTCTTTGTTTACACAGTAATGCTAAAACGCCCAGTTCTGTTATCCTGAGTCAACATATTGCCACTTTCTTTTTTGGTAGGTTGAGCTCCATAGTGTCAACACCTCACACATCCGCTTTAATACAGTCTCTTTCTGCAGAAATGGGCAAGTATAACTTCCTCCAAAAAAAAAGTTTTAACAGTTACGATATTAGAATGGCAGGACTTTCTTTCTGAAAGGAATTCAGTTGTGCTGCAATGTATTCGATTCTATAGGTGGAGCAGAGTCATATAGTGTATCTGTATCATGTGTAGGCTCTCCAGCAAGCGTACAGGGATTAGACAGTGTTCCAGCACCACAGTCACAGAAAAACCTAGGAAGAAAGAGAGCTCTTTAGTTTCTACTTTACTTGCGTTGTCGAAATTGCTCAACGTACTCGTTTGAAACATACCTATCATGTCTAATGAATTCTACGTCATGTCCTTGATGGCACTTCTTAATGCAGTTCACACATATGGCATTACGGTCTGTGGTGTTGCAGGTGTGACATCTGAAGTAAAATACATCACGTTAGGCATGAATCAAAAACTGAGGGGCCGAGAAAAGCACTCGGGGAGGGTGTGGGGGCAGAACAGCACTGAAGAAAGGATGTGCACAGGGCTGTAAAACTTGAGAATTTTACATGAACTTGGATTTCATGGCATACTTTTGGTTGCTTGTTTCGAAAAAGCAGTTCTGCTGTATAATCCCTTAGGCTGGAGTTCACAGTAACAGTTCACAGTAATTTTCCTCAAGACAATGGGAACTTGTTTAATCCTTTTCTGTTGCACTTGAGGAAGAGCACACATTTGTGTGTTAACAGACATGGCAACTGTTTTAGGGGTCTTGCTAGAAGAGAAATTGTGTTTATTTGAACTGTGTTTATTTGTACTGTGGATGACAGAAAAGAACCCGTTACCTGTAGAAGTCATGCATCGGATAGCTGGTGTAACTTGATATCTTATATAAACACTGGCCTCTACTGACAGCTTTTTCTATGGCATCTTGATTGTTCATTATTTTGTTATCTGTTGGGGGGCAAAAAAAAAGCCAAGAACTAATCACACCTGGATCAATGACTTTTTTTTTCCTTGAGGTGTTAAAGCAGAGCCCCCCCCCCCCCCGCCTTCCTAAGAGCTAAAGCCATGAGGAACAGTTAGTTCTATGCCTGTATTTTAGTTTTGGCATTTAAGCATATCAAACCCTCAGTGCCAGATTACAAGGCAAATGCCCAGTCAGTGCAATGCACTCCTCAGACCAGAAAGACTGTTCCTCTTTGCACGCATTGCATCAAATACCTGATAAGCCTTCAGTTAAATACTGTTTGTGAACAAATAGTTAGAGAAACAAGCCTTCCATCAGGTTTAAGTTTTCTGTTGAGAAGTCTGAAACCCAAACATGTGAAAGTCTCTCGTCTACCATAAGGCCTTTCACACATCCCTTAGAAAGCAGAACAGCATGGCTCTTCCCCCCCAGGGGAGTTTAAGGCGCTTTCCAACACAATGGAAGTGGGAATTAGGTCTGACCACCTCCAGCATTTAAAAGATGTGTCCCAGGCACAGCAGATTTGATAATCCTCTCTGTTACTCAACTACTAGATCTTCTGTCAAGTCCCAAAGTGCACCTCAAACTAGTTTTGTCTGCTCCCAGTAGCATCACAGCACTGACGGATGCAGTCGGTAAGCCCAGGGGCTGTGAAGCTGGGAGCCAGAGCTTGTGTTTTAAGTGGTGTAAAGAACAGACAGGAAAAGGCATAAACAAGTACAGCCAAGCAGGCAGAAATTCTGCAAACTGAATCTTTTTCTTCTAGAATAACCTCCTGGAGCTGTCTGGCATTCAAACCATCACGCCAATCTCCTCCAAGAGGATCTTGTCTCATGCACACTTCCCCACTATACATAGGAATTTTATGTATGTAAACTGCTCCTATCTTCTGAAAAAAAGTGATTTGGGATTGTGAATATTCAATGCTTTTAGATCCTAAAAGCCAAGCGAGGCATGTTTCTTTACTGGACACTTGTTTTCAGATATGTTACAAAAGACTTTCCATTATACTAACTTAGAATTGGAATTTGAGCTAGGCCAAAGACCAGTAACCAGTTCGGAAACCATGTTGAGACAGAAGAGCTAATAACAGAGTTTTAATATGATAGGAAAACCTTAAGTTACCTTTGAAAGTGTCTGGCTGTCTAAAAATCTAAGATAGCTTAGCTTGGCTTATTACCTTCAGCTGAAACTCTTACTTACAACTTGGCTTAAGGTGGTAGCAAATCTGAGCCAAAAATGGAAAAACTGGTACGATAAACCCAAAACCCAGCACCAAATAAAAAAATGCAAAGTGAACAAACACAACCAACAAGGGCTCAAGCTCACCTTTCATCGTGACATTGACACCAGATGCTAGAAATAAACCTCCAAAGCGGTTGTTGAAAATCTGATTGCCTTCTAATGTTGCAGTTGCATGATTTGTTATTTCAATACCTTTATTGGGTCAGGGGAACAAAGAAGAGAAAAGAAAGTGGGAAAGTTAAATCCTTAGTGACTGTGCATTTGTACCTCTCTCACGATCTATAGTTTGTTCTTTTTTTTTTAAACCATCATAAAATCAGGGGAAAAAAGGAAAATGGCACAGCTAGAAATTGCACTGTAATTTGCTATAAAACTGAGGTTCAAATACTTCTGGTTGAATCCTTTCAAAGAGCTACAGCTGGCATGCATGGTTTCTGGTAGTAACAATACACTACTAGTTTATCTGATAATAAAATGGTACTATGATCATATATTTTCAAGGGGGATATGATTTTTGGGTGCTTAAAGCTGTCATCTGCACATAAATTTGAAAGTTCTTGTGCACATACCATACCTTACCCTTTTAAAATATCTTTCTAAAAAAGTTCTCGAGATGGGCACCTAAAATTCATTTCTTTAAATCTTAGCTTTTATCAGTAACCCATGTCTTCCAAGTCATTTGTCCAGGACTGCTCTTGACAGCAATCTAATCTTTCCCCCCCCACACACTGAAACAACACCTTTAGAGGCTCTTCTCAGAAAACTTGCTTCTTCTGAAAGAAAGATGGAAGAAAACTCAAGAATGCAATTTTAGTTGGAATGGAATGGAAAGCAAGACGTATGGAACTGCGATCATTAAACAGTAAATTGCACAAAAATCACTATTAAACATTCTTCGTCTCTTTTGGAGTAAGAAATGCTCATTTTAATAATTTTTCAAGTTTTTGGAGTGAGAAAGTTGAACTTGAGATGCAATTCAAATCACTTTAAAATGAATATTTGCTCTGTTTCCTAGGTTTTAAAGCAGTGATAAAATATTCAAACCAGCATCCAGCAGATCAGCTACAAATATGTCCTAGACAACTTTATCAATTACTTCTAAAATAAAATAATGAAAAAATATTTCACAGAAAAATGAGAAGGCAGAATCTGTGTTGTTTCTCAACATGCTAGTGATTCCAGACATTGCTGTGAAGATATTCTGGATACAATTCTGAATTCTGAAATGATTTCTAGAATACACTGAAGGATATCCCAATCTCTGTTAAAATGTCTAAATACTGTGGGGTAAAGAAACTCAGGAGTTAGCTTTGTGAAGAGCTTACTCTAAGCTCTAACACTTCAAAATTTGATTTGAACCACACAAACCTGCAGCAAATCCATCGAATATTCGATTTTTCCTTAGCACAGGGTGGCTATTGGTGCTGATAAGAACACCGGCTTGAGCATTCCTGAAAATATCATTCTCTTCCAGAAGACCTATGACAGACCAACAAACATGCCATTTGAGTTTGTTTACATTCCTTTCCTGTAACCATTCTGTGAAATATTTTCAAAAGATCTCACGTATCATCCTCCTGCTAATTCCCTTCATTTGAGGAATACCCACCAATAGCACTGAAGTTAGTGATACAAGTTTAAAGTAATTCTCAGGGTATAATCACGTAAGTGTATTTTTTCAGTATACAGAATAGAATTTGGGATCGTATGCATCATTACAGAAAACTCCATTTTATTTTTGAAGAAACACTAAGTCTTTTCACTTTCCAAATTTTTCTTCAATTTTTCTAACATCTTTCTGTTCTTGTCTTCTAAAACGAACAAAGCTTAACTTGCATTTTTGTTACCGCAGGACAGGATTACTTTACAATGCTTAACTTAAAATTAAAGCTCATTTACAGTAAGTGATTATCTACAAATACCAGAAGCTGGTATCAGGACACACAACAGTCAGGGGATTTCAGAGGAGAACCACTTCTAAATCTACAAGTATACAAGAGATTTCTTAAAGATCTGTCTTTTTTTCCCCTAAATCTTTGGCACTGGCAGAACCTGAACTGTTCAGATGCATGATTTTGGCTACATGACTTGAATTCAATACTGTCTTTCAGTCAAATGGCAAAGCATACAAAAGTGGATGGGATAAAAGGACTGTCCTAAGCAGCAATCTAACAGTCGTCTTGGATGAGATTAATTACCTCTCCACCTCCCACAGATTTGAGTATTACTGATGTAATTAAGGCTAAAAAGCACCAGTGTATGTTCGTTATAACTATTTTATTACTTCAGAAGACAAGAGCTAGGTTTCTAAAGAGCACTTTAAAAAGGACACTGCTTAATCTGAAACTAAACTCTTATCCAGAATATTCAGTATATGCCAGTAAGGGAAAAAACTACCTCTTCCCCCATTAAATATACAGATGCCTCCATCTCTTCCATCATGGATTTTATTTCTTCTTAGTGTAGGATTACTGTCTGTTTTAATCCATACACCAGCCATTGCATTATCAAAAATTTCATTGTCTTCTATAAATCCAAGCCCTAAAATCGAAGGAAGGGTGGAAAAAAATAAAATCAAAAAGGATAATAAATGGGAAGAGGTAATATTGCAGAACATAAACAATTCTGGATAAACATGAAAAACAAACCTACCAGAATTATAGACAAGAATACCACCATTCTGACCACCCCAGATCTTGTTGCGCCTAATTTTGGGGTTGCTTCCAGTTCTGGAGAGAAATGTAAGCAAAGAAGTAATTTAAAATAGTTTAGTATCTCCCAAGGGCAAACTTTTAAAACACCCCTATAGAAGAAGTGCCCCATAGATCTTGCTGCTTAAAAATCTTAGTAAAATACGGTTATTTGCAAACATGCCAAGCTTTACAGACTTCAAGGGCCACCCATTCTAGTCAATATCCAGGCTGTATTAGTAATAACTTTCTTGTAAGTTGAAGCAGAGGATATTCAGACATACCAGATTTCAAAAAGAAGTTATTTTTAGAAACAAAATTACAAGAACAGTTAAAAAGACACAAAAGAGCACAAAACAAGTATGTCTGTTTTGACATAAAATAGAATACATTTTTACCTTATCTGAACCCCTGAGTACATGTGATTATAGATGTCATTGTCTTCTAACACGCCATGTCCATTGTCATAAAAATAAACTCCAACCTAACACATCGAGAATTAAATTATTAGTTCCAAAGTAATTAAGTATAAAAACACAGAAGAACTTTCTTCTCTGTGGCCCCTTTGTAACCACAGAGCAAAACTCACCTGTTTCCCACTGTGTATTCTGTTTCTCCTCAAGACTGGAGTGCTCCCTGTTGTCACCCAGACTCCAGCCAAAGTATTGCTGTAAACTTCGTTTTCCTCAATCACACCTTGTCCTTTTTCATGCTAAATACAAGACAATTTAAGAGTTGAGAAAACCTGCTAACTGCCAATACTGTTTTTCTGGCTGTACTCATCCCTCCCCAACATGGCTTCTTTATTGTAGCAAGGTAATTCTTTTCTATTTGAGTAATTCTTTTCTATTTTCACTTTTTTTTTTTTAAGTAACAGTACATCATGATTTTGAATGTTTGCCATGAAATGAAGAACACACTGCACGTAAATCATTATGTTTCAAGGCTCTGCAGTAGTATTTGCAAATCTCTGCTAGCTGTTGGTAGAAGAGGTACCTCCCCAGTGCCACGCAATCAGATGAAAGCTGTAGCACTTGGCACTTAAACCTACACCCAGCCCTGTCCACCAGACAAAAAATTGGCATGTCTCTTAAGGTAACTATCTTTACCACGTGTTTGTGCTTAAAAGTAAAGCATCAGTATTCTTGGTCAGGGTAAGCTGTTCTGGTTAGATTTACAGAATGAATAGATCAAGCTGCACGCTTGCAGTATTAGCTGAACCTTAGGTAACTTTTGGCAGAAAGATACAGAAATATTTCTCAAAATCTGATATTGCTTAAGGGAACCTGACAGCTCTTTCAGTTCAATTAGCAGAGCCCTTGCACACGCTGGAAATTGCACTTTATTCCTCACTTTTACAATACACGACCGTACAGCAATTGCAATGTATATCATCCTGAAGGCAAAAAAAAAATATTTTCTGAGGTTAGTGGTAAACACATTACACTCCAACAAAGCTGAACAGATTTCTAATTTTTTTTTTTAATAATGACAAACTACTGTGAAAACGAAGCCTTTAAAAAGCTTTTAACCAAGAAATGGTGAAATTCTGTCATCTATCCCATTTTAAATTTTTTACTCTGTAATAGAAATAATTTTAGTGACATTCGTAAATGCCTTCATCTTCTAAATATCAGCACCAGCTTCAGTCTATTACAATTAACCTAGTTTATAAGTCTTTGTAAGTACAATCAAACATTTTACATAGAGTACCCTTTTCCAACGTTTGTATGAACAGCAAACAAGTTTGTATGCCTGTTTGTAGGTAATACTTACTACATAAATTCCACCATGTTGACCATCATGAATCTTGTTGTGTCGAACTATGGGACAACTGTTTGTTCGAATCTGTATTCCTGCTAATGCATTACCTGTTAACAAAAATGTTATTTAATACAACTTACATACTCTCTTTTCTCAGAATTCAAGACGCAATAAACAAATTAGCTTACCATAAATGTCATTTCCTTCAATAAGGCCTCTTCCATCACCAAAGATATAAACACCACCTTGATTCCCATTAAAAATTGCATTGCCCCTAAGAAACAAAAGTATCCACATTATGAAATGATTATAATACACTGTACAATACTGAACATGTATGTAGTGTCTAAGACTGTACAATATTCAGATTTCAAATAGAGAATTTATGTTCTGTTGCTTTGAGAAATACATACTTCCAAGTATACACGCAAATTAAAAATGCAGTTCAACCGAACAGACAGCAATTTCATTTTTAATATACAGGAGTATTTACAGTTCATTATAAATAAATGAAATAAAATTGCACTTTTCCCATCCCCATCAAATCTCTTATTCTAAGTAGTAAAATATCAATGAGGAAAACAATACCTTATTGTTGGGTCACTGTTTGAGGTAATCCAAACACCTGCAAAATTGTTTGCATAGATTTTGTTCTCTATGAATTGTCCTCTTCCTTTTTCATGAACATAGATTCCTCCAGTCTGGCCGTGATGGATTTCACACCGAACTACCGTAGGATTGGCGTATGCTTTCACTTCAAAACCTGCTATCCTGTTTCTATGTATGTTGCAGCTTTCAAAATAACCCTTAAGACACAAAACATACCGTTTCCTGTAAAAGTCCTTTTTAAAATGAAGGCTATTCCCTCCCCTCTAAATACAATCCTCATTTAGAAGGAAACAGTACCAAAATTGACAATATGTAAGTACTTATATAGCTAATTAAAACAGCTACTGACACTATATAATTTTTTTTCCCCCCAAAATAAAATACTGTTTCAAACACACTGTGCTTGCATTGCTATTTATTACTACCCATGGAATACCAAGAAAAAATGGCAAGTCTGGATATAGCACCTCGAAGAGGACCGACTATCAGGTTTCCTTAGCAACTCCTAAGGATCAGACTCCTTTCAAAGGCCATAAAGCCCACAGGTCCAATATAAAAAGGACAGTGCTATTGAGAAGACTACCTACTTATTTTCAGACCCAGAACCATATATATTTGGTAAGAATATGATTTATTTAGGAAGATGTGTCCTAAATTTCTTTGAAATAACTGGTCAGAATAAATACATATGGATGTGGGAGAGGAGGAATTTTTCCAGGGCTGGACTGGTCTGAGCGGCCAACTGGTAAACTTTTCCCCCCACTCCCCTTTTTTTAAATGGTGTCCATTTAAAACTTCCTTTCAGACACTGCCATAGTACTAGTAGGCCTACAACAAAACTGTATTTAAACAAATGCTTTATAAACAGCACAGCTGGGGGCGGGGGGAGACATTCCACAAAGCCATCCCAGGCATGCTCCTTCTGCTACGCCAACAACCACTTGCGTAGCAGCACGATGAACTGGTCCATCTGAAAATTCACCTGGCAAAATGGTTGTTTTCTGCCCAATTATTTCTCCAATTCTAGTTAATTCCAGGGCCATGCAAAGTAACCCTGTCAGTCCTTTTAGAGCGTTTTTCTGACATGCTTTTAGAACATTTTGATACTAAAATTCAACCTATTCTTTATGGTGAACTTTAGAACAGAAACTAAACAACTGAAAGAGAGGAAGCATCTCTTACTGGAGATGGTAGACAATCACCAAGTGATGTGTTTTAATTTGTGGCTGGCTTAGATGCAAGCTCTTTAAAGATCTAACCAAGACTATCTCCAGGGGGCATCTGCAGAGGGCAAGACTAAAAGCAGAGCACGTGACGTTCAGAGCAGTACTCTGCTGCTGACAGCCAAAACTGCACTGTCCCTTACACCCAAGAACACATGGTTGAAAGACAGTGTGAACCAATCTTAGTTCTTTCTTTTCTCCTAGATGTCTGCCTCTGCGCTCTGCAAAGTCATCTATAGTATAAACGATCTATGTGATTCCAGCTATAGTTTTAGCAGTATCAGTCCTCATCGTGCAAAAGATTACCCGTTTAATGAACTGATAACATGTATATAGGTAAAACATCTGACCTAAAAGGAAAGGGGCGCGATTTTCACTGATCTTTGTCACCCTCATAGGCACCTCACCCAAATACTGTTGTTCCTGTAGCCACTTAAGTTAGTTACTTAGCCTCGCTAATTGTGAGACTTGTTTTACTTGCCAACTACAAAAAAGCACAATTCCTCCTACTGCTCAGAGTAACTGGATTCCAGCATTCACATGACCTACTACCATGAGCACCTCAGTCCTGGAGCTTCTACTACCTACCACACGGAAACTACTGAAGTTACTGCCAACCTAGGTGGAAAGCACTCTGTTTCACTGTTGTATTACTTACGTGCTGTGAATTGCTAAGGGACTTCATCAAACATATTCTGATTACAAAAAAGCAGAAATACATATAGTTTAACAAGGAAATCAAGACAGCATGCACTTCTCCCTACTTGGAGGATTGCAGCCAGAAAAGGCACTGCATTGATTAAACATTCTCCAAAAAAGTACTATCAGTGTGCACAGCTTGGCTCCCCAGGTGCCTCTGGGTGACAAATAAACAAGTCAAATGGAAAAAGCCTACTTTCTGTAAATATTCAGAATATATTTTTTTCCAAGGACTTAGGATTAGATTTCTTCAGAGTGAGTCAAGATGTTTTCAGAGTTCTCAAGGAAGCTACAGACTAACAGACAGGGGAATCTAAAGGAGATCTCCTCAGAATATACCTTCATGCCAACAGGCAGTCTTTGGGACTCCTTATCCCAAAAGGAACCACTTTTTTTCCTCATTTTCACTTAAAATGAAGCCCTCAGAGAAACTTAAGCAAGATGACAATTTGGTATAAAGTAAAGCTTAATCCTCTTAATGGAATACATAATTTCAATTAAAATATTACTACACATTGTCTGGTATCTTTTTAATTACTTCACACGCTATCTTCCCTTTGAGTGCCAAACATGTTGCGACTACAGCAACACGATGAAGGAAAAGAAGTATTTCAGATGCACTTCATCACAGTCATTTCAGATACCACCTAGAAGGTGCAAACAAGCAGAGCCTTTATCATGTGGTCAGTAATATCTTTGCAAGCTTCAGCAAGCACTGTTACTTAATAGTAAGGAAATTTTGGTGTAAATACTTTTAATTCTTGAAAACAATACCATATACTCTGTAACTTTTAAACTTGCTCGGAAATGAAGTGAAAGGGAAAGCTCCTTCACTTCTGCTTGTGTCCCAGTGTATCTACATAATATGCAACTTCAGAGAGGAACAGAAGAGGCACCTGTAGACTAATTGTACTCTGCCCACTATGTCTAGAAAACCATAACATCACTTGACAGCAGAGTACAAGTGTCATTTCTTCAAAAAGTAGAAAACGGAGCCTTCAAAATGATTGCTCGTCTACCTTCTCGAAAAAAGTAGGACCGCTGATTCAGAAGAATCTGGTAATTTGCTGTAAGCCTCTGTGAAGGAAGCGCTCCTCAAAAGGGGGAGAAGGGGGGAAAAAAAAAAATCTCTCTCTCTTTAGAAGGCTGACTGCTGGGTCAGAAAGTCAAGGCTTTCTGCTATGTAAGATCCTATAACATTCAATATTCATAAAGAGCAATTGCATCAAAAAGTCCAGTCCACCTTAAGGAGAGTCAGCTTAAGCTGAACTGCTGACTTTGAAGTGATGCAGTAAACCCAGTGTATTTCTGCACTTGTTGAGACCATGTCTGAACACCACCTCGGTGCATAATTATTAAACTGAATTCAGTTAAACCAACAGAATTGCTGTTTGTGAGAGTCCTGAGCGACCACCTCATTCCCGGGCTGCCTATTTCCTATGCCATTCTCTGTTGAAACCAGCAACTTCTCTGGCCCAAATTCACCCCCTAGCGAGAAGGGCCAAACTTATCTCAGGCTTTAAGATGCCCCCCCGGCAACCCCTGGTATCTTTTCCAGCCACCACAGCTGCTCCCCTTCAAAAGGCATTGTTGTGCCTTTGAACTATATCCTCTCAAAGACATCTTCCTTTTTTTTTTTTTTTTTAAAAAAAAAAAAAAGGTGAACTTCTGGATCCCAAGAAATCACATACAGGTTCAGACAACATTTTCTTCTTGGAAAATTAACAAATATTTTGTTAACAAGGAAATAGTGTTTTTAAGTATGGAGTTAAATGATCTGTTATCCATAGGGCCCACTAATACCGTTTGCAAATCCAAAGCTTACTGCCAGCTCCAGGTATAACGAGTAACACCATTAGAAACAGCCTGTTCTTTTCTTACCGCTTCTCTCTAACAGCACATGCAGGCTGCCCAACCTGCAGCTCCTAAGCTCTGTCCAGCTGTTGGGCAGCTCAAGCCCAAATTCTTTATGGATACTCTGCCAGGCAGCTATTAAGGTCAGGAAGGTCAATACTCTTCCTCTGCATAAAGGGATTGCAAGCATTAAATAGCCTCTACCTCCTTCTAAGAACGATTTTCAAGTGTGCTGGGTATTTTACTTGTGTTTTGTGATGGTTTCTGGTTATAATTCATCAACTAGCAGTAGAAGAGCCTGGAGGACGCAGCACCTGGCAGTGCCAGGATTGCTTACTAAGAAAAAGAGGCCCCTGTGATTAATAAGGAAGAAGGAATAAGGGATGCATGTGGGAAAAAACATTACAATCTTACACAAAAATACCAAGTGTAGGGAGACTCAAAATACTTTAGCAGTAGCTTTCTGCTTGAAAAATCCTAAATATTAAAAAGTAGCTCTGTACACCAAATTTATTTATAATACCAGGCAAAGTATTAGCTGTGGGCACAAGATGACAGCTACAGTGACAGAAAGTGTGGGCAAGAACATACTGCTGCAGCCTGTTAAGACCTGAGCAGAGAAATCACGAACAGACAAACACAACAGTAATGGTAATGTTGATGTTTCCACACACTACTTAGCGTACAGAAAAAGTTGATGTGATGACAAAGAAGGGTTCCTGCACATCTGGACAAGCTCAGAAGACTTTTTACATCAAGACTAACTCAGTAATTGAACTTGGATTTTTTTTTTTTTTGCTTTCTGCGTTTTATCTAGTCTAACAAATACTGCTTTGAAATGCATTAAGGTTAAAACTTGTAACTGATGGGATTTTGTTCACTGCTTTTCTTCTCAGAGGAATTTTTCCCCATGTATTTCTGAAAGGGCTTTTTTCTTTCTCTGTCTCAAAGATCACAACATTACAGAAACACAGAGGTATATCATGTTATTGTTTGAACAATACAGGTTTGTTTTTTTTTTTTAAAAAAAAAAAAGGTAATTGTGCAAGCTTTAACACTTCCTAAATATTTACTGACACTTATATTCCCAACAGGGTAAGAAAAAAAAAACCAACACAGGAGACCAAGATAGAAAGAAATGAACTGCTAAAGAGTATCTGACTCTGCATCAACTTAAGTAAATAACAATAATAAGTGTGACTGACAGCACAAAAAATATGTTTATAAAAATTTGTCTCCCAAAGCCTGGAATGGTCTTTATTTGACAGTTGGTGGATTTTATAAAAACACAAAGGCAGCATAAAGAAACCACATTCAAGACGCAAAACAAACCCTTTATTTTTAGTGCATAGGAAAAATTTGCTATTGCAGCAAAAGACCAACTGAGTTTTTATGTAGTCTATATAGAAATTGGCATAAGCTTCATGTATTTTTTGGACTTTATATACACATTTCTTTAAAATTATCTGATTTGTAGTATTTAAAAGACTGAGCTGCCAACTAGTCACAATCACCCAACTTAGACACAAGCTAGTATACTTTTCTTTCATCAAAAAGAAAAAAACAAGCAATAGTGCTATATTTCTCATTTGGAAGCAACAAAAATGAAGATTGTTATGCCTAGATCTCAGCTTTGAACTATAAAATCATGCTTATTCTTACAGTAAGTCAGAACTTCTCTGTTGTTTGCATACAACTACTAAATATAATTTATGACAAATGTCTGGTAACTCATCTCGGGCAACTGGCAAGAGAGGTCAGCGTAAGGCACTGAGGGCTGCCAATGCCATGCTGCATTTTTAATGCCCGCTTGTTAAACATTTGGCACAAGCACTAAGGCAAACATCAGAATATTGCCAGTTTAGAAATAAGAGGTTAAGTTTCTACAAGTATTAAAACCACAAAGAACAGTCTGAGAGCATGAAACTGAAAAACAAAGCACACTTGAACCTTTTAGAGACAGCACTCCAGCACAGAAACCCACGGGAAAAGAACGTGTAGGGTAGGAATTCAGCACTGGAATGTACTCATCCCACTTCACAGTCACAAGCAATGAAAAAAAAAAAAAATACACACCCAAAGTAACAGAAGGGAAGCGAGGGAAGTGAACATAGAAAATCCATTAATTTGTTTAGGTATGTACGACTTGTATCTGAAAGATACCATGTCACTTAAAGAGTATGTAAATATTGCCAATGATGTCATTTCATCAACTCTATCACTACCATGATACAGAACAGAGGACACTGACAAAAGCAGACTTTGAGATGGAAGGAGGGGGGGAGAAAATCTTTCAAAGGAGTTTATGACTAAGAAAGATTTCAATAATATTTGCAGCTGAGATAAATATTATTCATATGTTCTCTTTAATGTGCTAGTGTTTTCTTTAAACAAAAAAAGAAAAATTTACTTCTGTTCCATTTTGCTTGTGGTATCACACTGATCACAGCATTGGAACAGGCATTCCACCGGTAAGAAAATAGATCAAATACACTTTTATTTAAAATGAATCAAGTGAATCCAGTCTGGCTTTTTAATTTTTTTAATATTTCAATACTCATATATTTAATATTTATACTTCAGTACTTAAACAAGCCAGACTTTCCAATTAACCCTCAAGCCTACATACAGACATCTCCCCTCCAGGAGTTACTGAAGCACTCTCCTTTACCAGCTCTTCTATGGCTGAAATCACTTCATTACATGTTTCCGAGCCTATTTAAGTCTTAGAGGGATGTATGGATATATGTATCCACTGAAGCGGATTAGGAGTGCTTATATAATATGTTAATACAGCTTAAATGAGGCAGTGTCAGTGTCCAAACAATGAGATAATATAAAACAAAGACATAGCATCTTAAGTTTGCCACCACTCTTTGCAAAATGGCCAAACAACTACATCTCTAGAGAATATAAAATGATGTAAAGAAATCTGTCAGAACACTGCTAGAAGGGCATTCTTCTGGGCTGGTATAATCTTGCCCAACACAGAACAAATATGCTCCTTAGGATGTAACTAAAAGAGTGGAGAAGAGGCACCTAACAGAGCAGAATCCCAGGACGTTTGACCTTCTACTGGCAAAGAGATTCTATGCCAGCAGCAAAAATAACAGCACTCTGTGACCTGTTTACCTTCCACTGAGACCAAGAAACTGCAAATCAAACAGCTACAACTAGTACTGCATTGCTCCTTTACCCCTACCTCCCCAGAAACTTGGGTGGAAAGGAGAAAGGCCTCACTAGTTTCTATCCACAATGGATCTTCTATTAGTTAATACTAATAGTTAATACTATTTCCAGACTGCCAACACTCATCAAGAACCCAACCAGATTTGGGTTAGAACTAAAGCAATAGAACAAGTACTTACAAGGGAAGGAAAATATCCTAACAAAGGGAAAAAAGATCTGCAATTTAGAGAGCCTAAAAACACCCAGTCAGGGATCAAAATACCGATTTTCAAAAACCACCTACTTCTCTTCTTCCTCCTACCCATGATAAAACTACATGGTTTTTCTCCCTGAAAGTTTGCTACGTTATGTATTAGCTATAATTGCATTAATCATTCATCAAAATTATGGAAATTTACTTCCCCCAAAAAAGGTCTTATTATCAGAGATTATTATTTTATTCAACAGTTATCTGAGACCTAGCCAACAGTTCCCAAACACGTAACACAGTGTAGAAAATTCTCATGTAGAAGTTCAGCAGGAAAGCTAAAGCAATTCAGTAGCTGAATTAATAAACATTTTATGTAGGAATAAGATTACTTTAAAATGGTGGACTATAGTTTCCTTGGAGCAAGTATCAAATAAGTCTAAGTTTAAAATTAATGTCTACTGTAGTTAGATCTCTGAACATACTAAATTGGGGGGGTGGTGGTGACAGCAAGATGAAATACATGAGGGATACGGAAGGAACCGTGGATGCAAAGGTCAGAAGATATAGTGAGAAAATTGAAATGAGAAAACAGGGGTCCAGTCTACAGCCAAGCTATGTCTGCAAAAGTGTGAAGTGGGACTCATCTTTCTCAGCTAGTCAAAGCCATTAGTGTCTAAAGCTTGCATTTTTACAAGTATTATTTATCTTTCTCAGGGATTAAATAAAACCTACCAACAAAACTACTACTTCGATGATAAAAGACATTTACTTACAAAAAATATCCGTGGATATAACATACCGGGTCTAGTTATGGTCTTCTTGCCAAAGAACAGGCTTAGCATATATTTAGCCATAGCTAGGCAAGAAGTGTGTCAGGTAGTCAGGCTAGGAGCAAAATGTATGGAGGGGAATATGCACTAGTATCCCAGAGTACATGAAACGTGCACTGATTTGGCTGACCTCATTCTTCAGCAGTGTTCTGAAATCAAGTCTGTTACAGTGAGGTTTTCATTACAGCAGCAGCACAGCACCAGCGAAGAAGTTCCTATTTATCTACAGCACCTTTAAAAATACAACTCCCAAAGCAACTGACTATATAGTTTATTATTCCCTATCACCAAAGTTATAGGCAATCCTTGTCCTGCAGTATCCAACGCCTACAGCAAGATAATCAAATTCTGTGGTATCCTTGTGAAGGCAAGAGGGAATCTGAAATCATGTTGATTTTGAACATTACACTTGACTTGACAGTGAGCAGTATTAACTTCAGCATCCGTTATTTAGTTTGACATTTTGTTCACCATACTCTGATCACATTTTGTAACTCTGATCACATTTTGTACTTTTTATGTGTGTAATTTTCACAGAAACATAAAAACATAGAATAGTTCGGGTTAAAGATCATCTAGTCCAACCCCCCCGGCAATAAGCAGGGACATCTTCAACTCGAACAGGTTGCTCAGAGCCCCGTCCAACCTGACCTTCAATATTTCCAGGGATGGGTCATCTACCACCTCTCTGGGCAACCTGTTCCAGTGTTTCACCACTCCTATCGTAAAAAATTTCTTCCTTTTATCTAGTCTAAATCTACCTTCTTTTATTTTAAAACCATTCCCCCTTGTCCCACCACAACAGGCTCTGCTAAAAAGTTTGTCCCCATCTTTCTTATAGGCCCACTTTAAGTACTGAAAGGCTGCAATAAGGTGTCTCCGAAGCCTTCTCTTCTCCAGGCTGAACAACCCCAACTCTCTCAGCCTTTTTTCATAGGAGAGGCATTCCAGTCCCCTGATCATTTTCATGGCCCTCCTCTGGACCCACTCCAACAGCTCCATGTCTTTCTTGTGCTGAGGGCTCCAGAGCTGGATGCAGCACTGCAGGTGGGGTCTCACCAGAGCAGAGTAGAGGGGCAGAATCACCTCCTTCGACCTGCTGGCCACGCTTCTTTTGATGCGGCTCAGGATACAATTGGCTTTCTGGGCTGCGAGCGCACATTGCTGGCTCATGTCCAGCGTTTCGTCCTCCAGTGCCCCCAAGTCCTTCTCTGCAGGGCTGCTCTCAATCCCTTATCCCCCAGCCTCTATTGATATCAGAGGTTGCCCCGAACCAGGTGCAGGACCCTGCATTTGGCCTTGTTGAACCTAATGAGGTTCACACGGGCCCACTTCTCACGCTTGTCCAGGTCCCTCTGGATGGCATCCTGTCCCTCAGCTGTGTCAACCGCACCACTCAGCTTGGCACTGTCTGCAAACTTGCTGAGCGTGCACTCAATCCCCCTGTCTATGTCTATGTCGTTGATGAAGATATTAAACAGTACTGGTCCCAATACGGACCCCACTTGTCTCTGATCTCCATCCAGACGTTGAGCCGTTGACCACTACCCTCTGGATGTGACCATCCAACTAATTCCTCATCCACCAAACAGTCCACCCATCAAATCCACATCTCTCCAATTCAGAGAAAAGGATGTTGTGGGGGACTGTGTCAAAGGCCTTAGAGAAGTCCAGACAGATGACATCCATAGCTCTTCCCTTGTCCACTGATGTAGTCACTCCATCATAGAAAGCCACTAGGTTGGTCAGGCAGGACTTGCCCTCGGCGAAGCCATGCTGGCTGTCTCAAATCACCTCCCTGTCCTCCACGTGCCTTAGCATAGCTTCTCGGAGGATCTATTCCATGATCTTCCCAGGCACAGAGGTGAGGCTGACAGGTCGGTAGTTCCCAGGGTCCTACTTTCTACCCTTTTTAAAAATGGGTGCAATGTTTCCCTTTTTCCAGTCACCAGGGACTTCACCTGTCTGCCATGACTTTTCAAGTATCACGGAGCGCGGCTTGGCAACTACATTAGCCAATTCCCTCAGGACACTGGGATGCATCTTGTCAGGTCCCATAAACTTCTGTACGTTCAGGTTCCTTAGATGGTCACAAACCTAATCTTCTCTTACAGTGGGAGGGATTTTGTTCCCCCAGTCCCCGTCTTGTGGTCCATCCACTCAAGAGGTGTGGGAAGAGAGGTTGCCAGTGAAGACTGAGGCAAAAAAGTTCAGAGTACCTCAGCCTTCTCCTCGTCTGTTGTTAACAGTTTGCCAGTCTTGCTCATCGCGGGGGGGAGGGAGGGTGTTACCCTTTCTTTGACCTTTCTTTTCTGGCTGACATACCTGTAGAAGTCCTTATTATTCTTTGCAAGTTCAGCTCCATCCACATGCCTTGGCCTTCCTGACCCCACCCCTACAGAACCGGGCAGCGTCCATATACTCTTCCAAGGATACCTGTCCCTGCTTCCACCGCCTGTGCATTTCCCTCTTGCCCTTTAGTCTGACCAGCAGGTCTTGACGCAGCCATGCCAGCCTCTTGCCTTCCTCTCCTGATTTCTTACACCTGGGGATCGAAAGCTCTTGCGCTCTATGGAAAGTGTCCTTAAAGATCTGCCATTTTAAGTGTGACTAGAAGAAAACTGCTCATTTTGCCAGCTAGGTGTGGGGAATTGGGACTTTGTCATTCAAGGGGGAAAAACAATGATTTGGCAAGACATGCAGAATATTTTTCTAAAACGAATCAGCAAATAATCATCTTTTATTTCAGTGGCAAAAATCCATTCTGTTTATTTCAAGGGCTATGCAAACTCATTACTCACTACTTTACATGTACTGTGTACTACTGTACATGTATCACCGTCATCCCACAGAAACAAACATTTTTATGAAAGAAGGCCTGAATTCTGAAACAAAATTCTGTGTTAAAATTCCACAATTCCATGCTAGAAAAGTCATCTTCCCAGAGAAGTAGGACATACCCTGTTTCAGAGGTTTAACATTAAATAAGACTAAGTCTCCACAGAGTATTTTATTTAAGTTTTAAATCTTCCAGTACCTTATTTTTTGTTCTGTTTCAAACGAAAAAGAATGAAGCGATAGTGTAAACGTAAGCCTACCATTTACACCCTATTTCAAGAGGTATTTTGTCACTGCAAAATAATTCAATGTAACAGGCTGCCAATCAACTGCAAAAAGCTTGCTTAAACCTCTTTCAGCTGAAATTGTCTTTAAAGTGAAGTTGCCCAGTGAAGAGCAAGAGAAGAACAATAGGCATATTTAAAAATATCTGTTCACATATAAAAGCGTGGTTTTTTAAACATTTCTTCAATGACAGGCAAAATTTGAAGACTTTAGCTATGCAACATCTGTATTTCTTTCTTCAAAAGAAAACGTATACATTACCATGCCATGGTCAAAAGTGAAAACGCCAACGTCACGTCCATGGTGAATGTGATTCCGTCTGATAATGGGATTTCCATGGTTTTTAACCCAAATCCCTGCTAACGCATTATTGGAGATCTCATTGTCCTCATATATTCCCTGGAAAATAAAAATGTAAATTAAGGCAGGAATCAAGAATAGTAAACAATTTTATCAAAGTAAAGAAATTAATAGTGAAAAATACCTGTGCATGGTCTGTAATATAAAGTCCAACATTTTCACAGTCGCTGATGTTACAGTGTTTAATAGTAGGACAAGCTCCCTGGCCACTAACACATACTGCAGAGCCAACTGGAAGAAAACAGTACAGTTACCATAGCTTCAAAGCACAGTGTATTTATAAATAGTCTGGCAGTGCTTTTGCAAGAAAAGTTAGTGTGAACTGATATTTTAAAAAGATTCGGCATGCACAGTGCCAAAGCACTGCAAGCCACAGGCAGCAAAACACTAATGTCATCATTTTGCAGATGCAAAAAAACGAGGTAGAAGTTCCTTTAAAATCACTCTGCCAAGGTTACGCAGCTGCGTAATGATTGCCAGAATAGACAACGGTTTATATAATAATTCATGCTTATGAAAGTTCTCACTCATTTATTTCCCTACATTAGGCCCACTATATACTGACTGTTCACAACAGACAAAGGACAACAGAAACATAATAAAATTCTAGGCTAATTACTGCCTTATTTTACTTCCCTTTACACTTTCATAACCCAGTACTTCCAAGAGCCCAAACAAATAATAACTTTGTAGCATACAAAGACACACTGTCTAACTAAAGATGAGCAGGAGACAAACAGCACAATCTCAAGTACAGAACTACAGTTCAGAAACCAACAGGTCTCTTCCCCGCCGAATTACAAAGCTCCTGCTGCAGCTGCTTGGATGATTTCAGCTACCATACCATTATCCAGAAGACAAACTCTTTTCAGGCAACTAGGATTCAAACCGCTCAGGACATCATCAGATCAGCTCAATTCCCTGAACTCCATGAAGTATGAAAACATAAAATTCTGCAGCCACTAAAAATCAATGGCAGATTCACAGTGACTTCAGAAAGGTAAGACCTCATCTCTGGGTATCTGGCCTATGTAACGCACACCTTCCCTGCAATTAAACATCACTAAATAAGTAAGCCAGTACATGCTCTATTAGTAAGTTTTCATATTACCTTCTAGCATAGTACCACAAAGGCTATACTTTAATAATTCATAGACTCATTTACAGGGCTTTTTTTTTTAAAAATCCTAAAGAAATTATTTTGATTGTCTAGTCTGACCTTATGAATAATACAGGCTATAATAATTCCCTGAATTAATTCCTGCTTCAATTCTAGTAGCAGGAACCTCAGCACATATCTTTTAGAAACACATTTAATTTTGATTTGAATTATTTCCAACAACTGAGAAACCACCATAAAGCTTGTTAGCTGGTTAGAGAGTTGTTACTCTGTTAATTTACACTTTAATTGCTCATCTGAATTCCACCAGCTTTAGCACCCAGTTACTGGATCTCTTTATACGAGTGTATGCCATACCCAATGCATGCATGTATTTAGTGCAAGCGATTTACTCCTTCAACCTTCTCCTTGATAAAGTAACAAACTGCAGTTAGTATGTTTTTCATTACAACTGAATTTTTCTGCCTTATCTTCTAGGACTTTTCATCGAACCGTTTCTAAATTTTCAACATGTTGCTACGGACACCAGGAAAGAGCACTTTATTCTGAAGCAGGACTAAGCAGAGGCCTAATACAAGCCTCTCTACTGCCTAATATTCCCACAGGTATAACTAAGGATCACATCAGTTCTTTTGGCCACTCGACTACACGAGGGGCTCATACTGTTTACCCACAATGACTCTCTAAGCTTTTCCCAGGAATCCAGCTTCCCAGGAGAGAGGTTTATCACTTAAAACTAGGAATAAAAGCAAGTTGTGTGTATAACTTCACGCTTGTCCACACTAAGGTGAATACTGTTTGAGAGCCCACCTTCCAAAAAGTGCATAGCAACCCATCCTCCTGGTTATTTATAGTACCCTAAAGTCTTCATCGTCCACAAGTCTCATCAATATGCATTTTATTTCTTCTCTGCAAGTCACTGATAAAGTGGCTTAAAGTCAAGAAGTCATCTTTGAAATAGCCACAAAAAAGCCATTTATAGTTACCCTGAAAGTTATTTTTCATCTATTTAATGTGTGCTCTGGTAATTCTGTAAAATTCTGATATTTTAAGGCACTATGCATTGAAGTCAAATATTTTTCAAGGATCTATGTAATTATACAGGAACTGCTACCTTCTTTTAGTCAAACAAAGTCATCAAAAATGCGAACAGTGTGATGCAACCATTATAACTTTCTGTAAATACACATTAATTTGCTTCAATCATAAATTTTAAATTCTTGATTGACCAAATCCCTGCATTTACTGCCTCGTTATTCTACCCAGGATCAATAGCCAGTACTACTTGCCATACTTCATCCTGTTTAGTCTCCCCCATGCTGCCCCCACCCCAGGACATACACCACCTCACCCAGGTTTCAAGTTACTGTTGATACATAATAGGAGCCCAGAAGATTTCTTGTCCAGTTCTTTTTAAAATCCTGCATGATTTTAGAACGTCTATTTTTACAGCTGTTTAACCTCATCCATGGTTACTGTCAAGAGTGGAACATATTTCATTATCCCTCTAGGGTATGAGCACATTTATCATTCTTGTCTATTCTCATTAAATATGGAACAAAAATTACACAACACTTTGCCATTCAAATTCTTCCATTCTATGATGGATCAGTATCACTGCTAAAACTCCCTTTGTTCCCCAAGTTAAAACACAAGCGCTGTCTCTTCTAGACAGATGCTGTACCTTGCCTTGTTTATCAAGTACTTCGGGGGGTAGGGGGCTATTTTGTTGGTGTGTTTGTATTTCAGGGGGGGTCCCCACAATTTCCTGCAATTCCTGGTTTCCTATTTATATTAATTACTAAAAACTTCTCATTTCTTGTATTTCATAATTGCTTTCACTCCCCTTTCCTCTGCCTCTTTTGGTGACACCAAGGAACTGTGGATTTTTGGGAACCCAGTGTGATGTTCTAAAAGCACACCTCTATCACATTTTGCTTATTTAAATGAAAGCAATCTTTATTCTGACTCACTTCACTGGACTTCATTACTGATTGTACGAAATTGGTCCTTTTAGAGTACCAAGCACATATTACTGGTTTAGGCTTTATTTTGTTTACTCAGAATATAATGATTGCACACACTTAAGCAACACTTAAAAAAAAGGCACATTGCCATCCGCTACTACTTTTATCTATCAAGGTGAGGACTAATACAGATTTCCTCTACAATGGATGCAATAGAACCTCTAGACTCAGGATCTGGCCATTTAAACTTTATTTAAAAATATTTCAAGATGCTTTGGACTGGCAGCAAGAGACCTCCAGCTTAAATCACTTACACTTACATAGCTCCATCTTTACATATTACATACATTAAGAACTTTACATATGACATAATGTAGAAATATGCTTTAATGCAATTAGGAGATCTACAGAAAGGGTATCAAGCATGTGCTAGGAAAGAGATTTTGAATGCTTGTGGATCAATATTTCAAAGATATGTCGTTGACTTGGAAACAGTAAATGCCTTTTCTGGCAGACTGCCATTCTTCCTCCCTTTTTACACACACTCAGTACTTCTGAGTAGGTTATAGCAAGGCTTGGCAGGATTAAGAGAGTCAATAAAAATTAATAATCAATAAGTGATGATAGTACAGCCTATACACAGCCTTCAAAATTGACCAGAAACTTTAACTTTGGAGAAGAGAAGCAACAATTCAATGCAGCAAACATTCAGGAATCCAAAGTATTAAAGAGGGCAAAAGTCCAAAATTCTCAGAAATAGTCTTCTATAATGAAAAGTGATCATGAAAAAAATTATCAAAGCTTAATTTTAATAAACAATTTTCACAAAAACATCAAGACCTACTAGCTTATCTATAAGCACACGTTTCCATATGAAGCCATGCAGCTCTTCAAACTACTTCTATAACCAAGCTGAATGTGGTCCAAGAAACAAATTTAATTCCTCTCATTTGTTATCAGGGTCCCCAATATTGGTATATAGGAATTTCCAGAACAAATTTTCTTTGTATACTTCAATTAAACAAAGTAATCAAGATACTGAGAGCAGCTAGCTGTCCTTTGTTCCTTTTTTCATTTTAACACTTCCACATATTAGCTGCTATGTCTCCAATAAAACAAATGGTGATGCGAAGCGTAGAGCTGCCTTGACCAGAAGTGAAGTAGTGTTTTATAGCCTGAAACCTCCAAGAAAGACCGTATCTTCCTCTACAGGGCACAGACAAGGAATCCTTCCACCGTTCTTATTACAGTTCCCTGCAGAATTCCTTCCTTCATAGTTCGTACCAGAGAAGTGTAGTTTTTATACCTAGCTGAAAACCTCGTTTCCTTATGTTGAGCTGAGCAACCTTTATGCACAGCCTGCTGCGTAGATCCATTCCATTTCACTAACTGAACTTAGGTATATACAGTTCATATTGCCATTTCCATGCAAACACTTCGTATCTTAATTCTCCTGTACCTCTTCTTTCTGACACTCCAACTCCATTTCATCTGGTTGCGTTCAAACACATTAAACTTGCCATGTCTTGTGTCTAGTGACTGCGAACTCCCATGTCTTCCTGCCGACGACTGTGAACTGCCATCCAGCCTCTCATCTCTACTGCCTCTGACCCTTTCTTCCCGAATCTAGACTACCAATGTTTCCCAAATCAGGTGGTATAAATTCCTCATTATCTCCGATGGTGAAATGAGTCTAACTTTCCACACTATGCATTTCTTCTGCCTGTATAGCTAGGAACTCATACTTTGAGTATGTCAAATCATTCCACTCTTGACAGGAAAGTGAACGTAGCTTAGCAGTTACAGCTCATGACTGTTTTAATGCCATCAATCCCAATACTGCGTATCGCAATGAACCTAACGTAAAAGTCCCATGTGTGTCCCCTTCAAATGCCCTCTCCTGCCAGCTACAACTGTATATACCAAAACCAGGTAAACTTATATAAACGGTCACTTTTGAGGTTTTAAACTGATTCAAATACAGAGACCAGAGAGTCCAAACTGATTCAAATAGAAGACCAAGTATACATTATCACAAACATCTTGGACACAAAGAAGTCACTGTAATAACGCCATTTCAAAGCAAATAAGGCTTGCAGACCTGTATTAAACACCTGCAGCAAAAAATGAAACATGCCAATAGTGATCATAATCAATTTGTGTGCTGCTTCTGTGTGCCCTGGTTAGTTTAGTAATTTTAAACACAGTGTTAATTTCAAACAATAAAAAGCCCACTAACCCGTACAAGTACTTCGAATAATACAGTGATCTATAATTGGACTGCAGTTCACGGTAATCTCTAAGCAGTGGTGTGCATTGTGGTGCTGAGCAGATTTGTCATCAGGGTTGAACTGAAAAAGGAAGACAACACAGAAATGTAGTATTTATTTAATTGCCTAGGCATTAAAATGAAATTATTAAAAGCTCAGCTGAAGGTTGAGATTCTTACCCTGATTGTCATATATCCAACATAGGCATCTTCAGAACCCTCCATAAAAACGAAGGTGGAATCTCTAGTGTTTTCTATTATAACTTTATCTGCTACTTTTCCAGGTGCTGTAAAGAAGACATTTATTAAGTCTTAGCTTATGCCACTGAAAAAAAAAAAAATCCTAAAAGACTGGCAGAATTCTGTTCAAAGCCACAAATGAAAATGAACACTATTCTTGGCACGTAAATAGTCTTCATGTCAGAAGAATCTTAAAACAGAAAGTTTCAAAGACAATGAAGAAACTAGTCTTTAACTAAGACAATCTTGCACCAATTTAATATCTAGTACCATGAGAAAAATCTTCACTTACACAGAGCTATTTTTTGACTACTACTTATCACAAAACAGAATTAACAGTTTAAACATGGATACCACTCTAGAGGCACTGTAATTCTATTACTAAGTACAATTTATTTTGGTATTCTAAACCCTTTTATTAAAGCTAAATACATACATTCCATCACTAATTTGAACCAATTTAAATAACTACTTAGTAATCTGCTCATGACCTCCGAGTGACCTCCCCACACTTCTCAAATGTAAGATTAGGAGTTTTGAATTGATATCCTCATTATTCTTTAGGAGAAAATCTTATAAAATTAGATTGAACTATACTTCTGAAAGTATGTATAGAAGGTTGTAAAATGGTTCATTTGCAAGTTCCCATAATCTGCAATTTGATTTCCTGTGTTGACAAGGCTCTGCTCTATTCTTTATCCTTAATCCAAAGGAAGGAAATGTTTACATTGGTATGGCAACAGCCAGCAGAGGGAGCACAAGTTAACAAGTCTTACATTGGTGTAAATTCAATGATACTCGTTCACAAGCAAGATAGTTTGTCTGATTCAAAATTGCACATTAAATATGCAAGCTAGAAGAAGCCTTCCTCAATACACAATATGGAAGTTTCGCATATTATAGCGGATAACTTATCTGATAGCAATTTCAAACCATTCCCAACTCGAGACACACAAATGTGACCAGGTATTTGCCCTAAATTCTGCATTTTATCAGAGAGCCTACGCACAGGGTTTCTCACGAGCAGATCTTTTTCTGTTGTCTGTTGACACTAGTACAGACAAGTGGTATGTCCTGTTCTTTATCACTCAGGCAGAAAGGTGCCAGTCAGAATGAAGTAACATTTACATCATTATCCAGCTTGTTCTCACTATCTGAAAGCTGGATCTCTGCTTTCATTACTGCAGAGCTGCAAATATTTTAAGGTAGTCTAGCTCTTCTTCATATCACTATTCACTTAGTACTAGATAACAACTAAAAGAGGCTTTGATGAGGACCTGTGTCATCCTACAAAATATTTTTCCGTGGCCTGGTAACATTTCTATATATTTACCATGGTGCAAATGCACTGGCATACGCACATCGGTATACTTCAGCATCTGAGAAAGAATGGCACCACGGTATTGCAGGTGAACCAAAACCAGAAAATAAATGGAGCCCTTAACAGGAAATAAGCAAGCCATGAATTAATATCAGAATTGTGCTCCCTCTTAGGGGAGCAAGGAAAAATTGCATTTTACATTGGATGCTTTGAAACACTATCGAACAAAGTAGAGAGATTTGTGGAATTGTGCTTGGAGGTGTTTGCCATGCACTTAGATGATGTTCTCTACAGACATCTCTTTCCTCTCAGCACATGAGTTACTTTACAGGTCTCTTGAGTTTGGGAGGTCCCAGAATGCCCATTATGGAACATGCTAATTAGTAAGACCACTGCATTTAGATCCCCCCCCAGCAAAAGGCTGAAGAAGGAAGGGGACTTGCTCAAGCATCGGTTTCATTCTAAATGCATCAAAGAAATTCTCTGCAACATCCTATTGAATCTTTGCAAAAGAATTATTCGGAGAAATATCCATATCTCAGCTTTTGGCTTAGACCACTTTAGAAGACAGAAACCAGTATAAGAAAGGCAAAAGAAAGAAAAAGGCCACTAATTTTGTAATCAAGCAAAACATAGCTCCCAAGAAGGCGATTTGCTGAAGTCTGAGGGAGTCATGTTCCATGGGATCAGAATTCACGCTCAGTTTAAGGACCAAGATGAGACCATTTAGAAATAATTTAACAGAAAGCCTACAATAAGGGACTGCCTAAAGAATTACAAATTAACTGGATGTTGCCTCAGAATTCTTTTATTCCTCAAAAAGAATAAAACAATTTCACTTTGCAGTGCATTAATAGAAAAATAACTAGATTCTGCAGGAAATAATTGTGACCCTGTTCAATCATATCAGGGGAAAAAATGCAGAGGCCCTTTAGATCTTGCAGTCTGTAAAATCTACAGCAAAGAACACAGCTCTAAACTAGTCTAAAATATAATTTTCAATTCAAAGATGCAGAATGGGTATTTAAAGAAGAGTTCAGGCATGTGAAAGTTCTCTTGCATTGAAAAAATACCTAATTATGACAGTCTTTATCATTTCAGATTTTTCTACCCTTAAAATTACAATAATTATTCTTCTTATTGTTTTTACTAATTTTTTTCTTGATTGGAAAATCCTTTGATAATCCTTTTTTCACTTACTTGCACATTATTTAAGTCAAATGGAAAATAAAGGGAAAAAAATAAAAGCTGTATGTCGTAAAATACAGAAGAAACATATGCAGTGAAGATTCTCAGATCAGGACATGTGTCTGCACAACTGCTGGAACTCAGCTATTAAGACGAGAGACTTTGTGTCTTGAGTGAGATGAGCACTCCATGGAAGGCTTGTATTCCTGCAGTAATCTTACACCCCCTCCCCAACCCTGGAAAATAGAATTCTTCTAAGAAATTCATAGGTATTTCTGTCCACTAAACCAGATGCATCAATTTCCTTACAGGACCTCTACTCTTGCTTCTTACTTGACAGTTCAGATAAGCCACAGTACTCGTAAAACCTTACAAAGGCTTCCTTCTGAACCTGACTCCTTCCCCTAGATTTAAGGAAAGAATTAAATAAACCCAAAATTAAACAGAACAACGAACCTAGAATACGAGGCATTATTCTGTAAGAACATTCTGCTTATATGAGAAAGCAGAAGCTTCTTGAAAGCTTGAGGTATGTAAAGCTGCCTTTCTAATAATGTTGTGCTTCTTCAGAAGTCAGCAGAAGAAACTATTAAAGAAATTTGAGTAGAACTGCGGAGAGATTTGGTGCTGCCTTAATCCTACCATTCTGAAAAGCATGCCAGACTGAACAGAGAAAAGATAGTTCTCCAAGGCTTAGTGGTTCACTTTAATTTGTTTTCTTTTCCAGACAAATGAAAATTGACTCCCTCTACAATGTCACTGACCATTCAGTGGAGAAAGTCTGAGGAAGTGAAGAGTCAGCAGTGCCAGAAACTGAAATATAAATACATCTAGCATTTCTGGATTCATCTTGGAGGTTTTCTTCCCCAAGACAGCTATTCTGTTACAAAAATACACAATGCAGATCCCTTGCTTTTAAAGAACTGTAGTTAAGATAACTGCTTTTCTGAATAACTTCGATTAATTCCAGTGGAAGGGAAAGGAGAGGACCTTTCAACACTCAAAAGAAGCCAGAGAACATGCATAGGTTTAACCAGATATCAAAGATGTTGCTTCAAGTTTCATGAAGTAATGGAGAAATTTTGTATCTTAGGACAGTGCTGACCCACTTTCTTCTGGATTTTAAACCCTTCACGAATATGACTTGCCCTATTTGTACTGGCATCTATTACCATAATCCCCTATCTGAAACAGAAGCCGGGGGTATTTTGTCATTTGTCTAAGGCTATGTCTGCATTAGCAAGCACAGCCGCATAACAGGAGTGGTACTACAGAGTGAAATAGTGCTGAGGATCAGACATCCACACCACACGCGTGGCAGGACAGGGAGGGTAGAAAAGACTGTGACTTTGGACTAGTCTTCGCCTGGTCCCTCTGACTGAAGGCACACCAACTACTAGAGTGCAGTAAGAGTATTCCAGGAACATGTCTCTTAGATTAGTCTTACCCAAAAGGAATCCAGTTTGTGCTCCAAAACCCTCTCCACAACACAAACCAAAGCACTGTCAGTGGGGATGTTAGCTTCAGAAATGTAGGCAAGAACTGACAAACTAACACACTAACGCAGCTGCATCTTGCAGGTCTGCAGGGACAAGTTTTAACACTAACACTGGAACAATCTGACTGCATTGCTCAGAACCATTCTCACTGCCAAGGCTGCAAAACCCAGGCAAGAAGTGCCAGAATAGGCTCACTCAGGAACAAAACAGTTGGTATGCAGAACAGAAGAACAGATACCTGAAAAGACGGATGTTAGAAAAACAAAACAAAACAAAAACAAAAACAAACACACACCAAAACAACAACCAAAAAATGCAAAACCAGAAACCCAACACCAAAAAAACCAAAAAACCCCCACCCAAAAATCCCAACCAACCAACAAAACCAACCCATTCAGATAGTATCTCAGAAAAAGCAGGCAGCAGGCAATTCACTTCTGGGTCATCACAGGAGCAAGAGGTCTGAGACCTTAACCAAGATCTCTACCAGACATTAAGACAATCTAAATTCTTACCACGCTATTGTGCTACTGGGCATTAGCATGCTCACATGGACAGGAAAAGCAAACAGCTCCACGAGCACCACAATTTGCAGCCAGGTGTATTATCTTATGTTAACTTCCTAAACCTTTCCTATTCTGAAAGTCTTATTTCCTTCTCCATAAAGGTTCTCCTTTAGAGGAACAGTTGGGAGACGAATAGAGAAAGAACCTCCAGTCTCAGAATCTTTCTGCTAGATGCTCTCATTTACTTCCTCGAGATGGAATTATGATGCTGAAGAAAATGGGACAGATACTAATTTGGGCTTGCTCCCACTGCTGGATTCTACTCTGGAGATAGGTTATATATAAACAAATTTCATAAGAACCACCTGAAAATTTCAACTGCAGTCATGTAACTGAGTATACTTTCTGACAAATTCAATTTTTTTCTCCTAATGAAATAAAAAGATAAATAAGTTATTCCAAGAACTAACAAGCCAGACAATGGTCCTTCAGTCTGAAGCATCAGCTACTTTTTAGTTAGTGACACTTGTACAGAAAATACTTATTTACGAGGCTGATGACGAAAGACGGGCATTTATACTCGATATTTAATACACCAGAATATCTTTGTAATTAAGGTGGTAATTAACACAAGTCATACTTTGAGACAAAGATGTTCTCAGTTTAAATACCTGCACCGATCATGGTGATTGGAGATTCTATATATATCCATTCATCAGTATATATACCAGAGTGAACAAAGATAAGTCCATCAAAATGAGCTTCTTGAACTCCACCAAGAGCGTCCTCAATGGTATCATAATACTAGAAGAAAACGGACAAGTTTAGAGAGAAATATCCATGCAAAGATATATAAATATTCTTAAGAACTGCTTTAGAAACATACCAACATATTTTCTCTTCCTTTGTATCTTGCAGGATTACTGTAGAAGTGTTCAGCAAAACCTGGCTTTACATGTGCTCCTTTGTACTGAAACAAGGAAAATAGTTTATGATAAGCTTGCAGATAGGGGGATCTGAACGCACAGACAAGAGATCTACTACTCCCCTAATTAACAAGCCATTTGCTGATACCAGTTTGTTCCAGGAAGTAAGGATCATATTCTGACCTTCCATATTAGGCACCCAATTTGAAATGGCAACAAAAAAAGTCTGAGCGATCAACTAAACCAAGAGGCTAATCTATTTACACAGCCAGAAGCCTCTAAGTGACTGAAAAGCTTCATGTACCTTATCCACTCCACAACAGATGTTCTTATTTCCATCTTTTGATATTCTAGCAGCTTGCCACAAAACAAACTGCATTTATATGGTGAGGAAAAAAAGAATCCCATACCTTCACTTTTGATTGAGTACTGAACAAAGAAGCCAAATCAAGTATTTGTCCTCAACAAGCTTCAGAATTTCATTAACCAATTACATACAGCATTGTATAATGCACTCACCTTGATATTTATTTGCCTTATGTTTTCCAAATATCATGCCCAGCCATTCTTACAATACCTTCTACACTTTGGATTAGAGGTTCAATCACATGCCTTAAAGGTAACTTGTTTAGCTCCAGTCACGTCAGCTGTAAATCACTATTTAAGCCCCAGTGGTATTACCAGTATACTGTTTGGTTTAGAAGAGGAAGATGCATACGAATCTGATAACCAGCACGCACACTGGTTTAATGATATATGACAACAACAATATATTTGAAGTTTATCTATGAGCCACAGACCATGACAATCTCTTCCACAGAATTTCAGTGATGCAAAACACGAGGAAAACCTAAGACAGAAGAGCTGGATGCTCAAGCACTCCACTTTACCATGACGTGTCTCCCTGAAGTGTGCCTCAAAACAGGAAACAACTTCAGATATCCCCTATTGCATAACACAATACAAGGATCTCTCCACACCTCCCCCGTCCCATCATCTTATTTAAAGTCTAAAACTAAAATAATTACTATTGTCAGGCACATTTCAGAAGTTGGGGTTTTTACTTTTATAAACCATCTTTAAATTGGAATATGAATGAATACTACTGTTACCAGTTGCTGAAAGCTTTCTTTCCAGGGATTTGGATGTTCATATTCTTCTGGATTAATCTGATAAAATTTACCAGGTTCAGGATGCATCATTGGACGAGTGTACTCAAATACTTCCATATATAATCTTTTCCTGAGCAGAAGCATCAAGCAGAAAAGAAAATGAATGTATTTCTGATAACTCTTCCATTTTAATATAACACAGCAAATATTAAAACCTGGGGTTTTCCAACAGCATTTGCCAGTCTGTGACAGTGAATTTGACCAAGATCAGTACCAACCACTTTAAAACACTTCCAAAACAGTTTTTGTGTTGGACTGACTGTGTTCTTTTAAGAAAAATTTTGACACGTGTTTCACGATCCAAGCAAAAGAATTCTCAACATGTAATTTCCATGAAGAAATTTAAGCAGTTAGTTACACTGTTTGTGGAATCAGAGTCTAACTGTATATTAACTACAGCATTGCTTTAACACTGACGAAAGCTAGTAGCATAAGAATAACAAAATTTAAGACAAAGTGTGCCACTACCTCTTCCTCATCTTGCCAAAAAAAGGCTGAAAAAAAATGCAGTCACAGAGAACAAATGATGCACTGTATTTCAAAGAGACTTCATCAGTGGACAGATTAAAAAGAAGAAAATAGCACACGAAGCACACAACAATTGGATTCTTTTGGTTAGTGCCAGAATACAAATAATTGCAGTGTCTGAGCCTGCTGATATTAAGCCCAAAACTTACGGGATGCCACCGAATCCCAGAATTCATCTGACAAAATATCCCCAATACTGTCTTTGGGGGGGGGGAAGGGGGGGAGGCATTTTCATGATGTTTTATTCAAATTTTGTTCTTTTTCTTTAAGTCTTAATCTTTATTTAAAAAAAACAGCCCACGAAACATAACGTTATTTTTCCCCTTATAAAAATTATAAATTTAGATTCCATTTATCCAAGCTCTCAATAACCCAGGGGTAGGGTGGCTTCATATGGGGGAAAACAGCCTGAGTATCCAAACATTAAACAAAACAAACAAAAACCAAACCAACCAACCAACCAAAAACTCTAAGTAACACCAGACAAAACTTGCATCTAACATTAAGAAATGTGTCATTTCTTTTGCGTCAAGTAACAATCCCCACAGAAGCCTGAAAAAAGTTAAAGAGAGGAAGAAGGAAAGAGGCGGCTACTGAAGGAATACCTCACTGATTTTTTAAAACAGCCATTATTTAACTAGTATCTACACTACTAGAGAATCAAAGGTTTTACTGTTTAACACATATAATCAGATATTCATAAGTAACAAATAATGCTTAAGTAAACCAGACATTAAAACACAATTGGTTTTAATTCAACTAATTGCAACCAACATTCCAATTTTTCTACTGGCATCTTGTGCAGCACTTCTAATATTTCTGAAGATAATGAGGAATAGCTTTTCACTTACCACAAAATTGGATCATTAGCCAGCTCACTGAAGCGTTTACACACACAAGCTGCTCTACACAGATCCTGCTCCAGCAGGTAGGAGAAGATCTTTAGAACCACTTCATCTGGCAACTTCTCCTGAAGATATTGTTCTGCAGGTGCTGCTATTAAACAGTAATCTATATAAGATTATTGACATATTTAACCAGCCAAAATTCTGACCAAAATAGATCACCAACTTGCCATTTGAAAGATTCCCCATTTAAAACGCCAAGGATCTCAAAGCAGCTTTTTTTTTTTTTTTGAAGTACATTTCATCTAAATCTAAAGGCAAAAAAAAGAGGTAAATTTTTGACTCTGGAGTCAGGTAGAAGTTATAGACTTCAAGTCCTCTTTCAAAACTTTTTAGTTCACCTTTTCTGTCGGAGGAATCAATCTGCATACAATTGCAGACATTAAGTAGGCTACTGTGCATGTTCCAGATATACTGGCTCCTCACTGCTATTAGCTTCATTGTCGTTCAATTAACCCATATTATCCACATGATGATAATAATAATAATAATAATCCAGTCCCAAAGTAAAAATCTCTGCAAACGTTTTCAAACACTAAAGAATTTACTCAGAAATAGTCACTGTCTGGAAAAACTACTAGTAAAACTTCCTTGTTCTCCCACAGTGAATACATTAGAAAAAAGGACGTCTGGGATGCAGGAAACCAGTAGCCAGCAATAATTCCAGTGCCTCCTCCTTCCACTTACTCCCACTTATACTCTTTCTTTTAAATGAAAAATCTAAGCCAGAAGAAGTGTTGTAGCCTTGCCAGATGTTGTATTTCTTGAGGGAGGTTTGAGAAAGTGGCATTGTCGTATGATTGTGTGGACGTGAGTGCTCTTTGTTAAACCCCTGCTCTTGGGCGCATGCGCTCTCTACATAGACAGTTCATACAGGAAGCCCCCACCTGTAGTTTGTGTTCTCAGGAGACCTTTCTGTGGCAGGTATCCCCACAGCAGGGGAGTTCTGTTTGCACAGGTCACTTGTTTAGTTATTGTCTCTAGGATCCTTTCTCAGGCAGAACTGTACAGAACAGCTTTCAAAATTTAGAGGACTTGTATGCAAGGCATTAAAAGCTCCTGCTACATTCATAATGCAGTTACATCCATGTAATGCCCCTTGCATTATTCATTTTCTCCTAGAAATCTGAACCTAGGGAGCAATAGGATCGTGATTTTGGCTACTACAGGAAGACTACTAAAGTGACCCTCAGAAAGATGACCTCCTAAATTTGAGGGAATAACATTCTGAAAAATAGTTTCCATGTGAGGATTACACACACACACAAAAAAGAAAAAGATAAGCCCCAAGTCTTCCCTGGGCAAAGCAGCACAAATAACTACGTTATTTCCAGCTAGAAGAGTGAGAAGACGTAAACTGCAAGGACCAGAACTGCAGCTTTTATGAAGATGCTAAACTGTGGTCTACAGACCACATCACCAGAACCTGTGTACTATGAGAGAACTCACTAAAGCTGTTTTTCTAGTGTGTCATGCCCACATCTGTGGTCAGACCAGTTAGCAGAAATTCTGAAATATTACTGACTTTGCAGTGACTTTCCCTGAACCTGTTCCTTGTTGCACCATTGTATGAATGTCACCTTGGTGATTCACAAACACCGATTTCCTCTAAGATGCTAGGAGGGCATTTATCCAATTGACTGATGGCTGCTCTCAACAGTAACACAGCTTACAGTCATAAGCCATAGGTACATGCCACTTTAATCCAACAAAAATCTGTGCTGTACAAAAGGGATGCGTCTCACCACTCCACATGCCCACAGCTATTTGCTCCCAAAGTATCCTTTATGTTGGTAGTACTGACCGTGGACAGAATAAACCAGATTTTTTTTTTCTTCATCCTTACCCATCCTCCTCCAAACTAAACTTTTTTATGGATCAGCTCCTTTTTGTAGTTCATTGCAAGCTACCGAAGCGCTAGCAGGGGCACAAGGAAGGGGACAGGCATAAATGTCCAGAAGCTGGCCAAGACAGTTCCCTTCAGCAGCAGTGTTATTAATGCCAGATAAAAAAATTATTTTTATTCAGAAAACAAAACAAAACCAGAATAACCTTGTGAGCCAGGCTGAAGCCAGTAAATTAGCAAAACTAATAAAAAGCAAGTAGTCTGGAAAGGCCTTATGCTCAAGAGACACTTGGAGAGCCCAAAGCATATATCAGCAGTCCGTAAGGCGAGTATGGTTGGGCATCACCAAAAAACGTTACATGCATGATCAATATTGGTTTTTAAAAAGGTCCTTTTCCACTGGAGATATAAAGGTTCCTTCCTGTGTCAAACAGGCCGCAGCAATTCATTCTACAGTCCTAATTACCCTTGAAACGCATCACAGGATAATTGGACATTGCTTCTGAATTCATCTTTTTCTGGTAGCTTTCCAGTTAGATCTGGAGATACTGCCTTGCATTCACAACATCGCATTTCAGCTTGTAATACAGCAGAAAACTGTAAATCCTCACAAGCCCTCCACAACCTTCTTCTCCTTTTAACACACAAATCCCTGAGGCATACGATTTGATCTTCTTCCCAAGACCATCAGTTACTTCCCTAAAGAACCTGCAGAATTTTTTCTTCCTTTAGGTTTATATATGTTAGGACCTTGATTAATTTTTTATTGAAGAGGAGAGTTCATTAGTGTAGTGCCTCCCATTGCTCAACAGTTCATACTCCCATTTTCCTCCCTAGGCTCTATCTCAAAATGAAAATTGAAATCCAAATGCGTTTCCTTACTGCAAGGGGCAGGGATCAACTTTGAAAGCATCAAAAAACTTCTTGCAATTAAAAAAAAAAAAGCCACAATAAACCCACCCCCTGCAATTTTTCAAGTTGTATTTACTTGGAAACTTAGGCACTGCTTGCAAAATGAAGATGATGATTTTACAGGTGTTTGCTATCCTCACCCACCTTTATTCAAAATCCTGTAGAAGTGAGAGATTTAATTTAAATTGCCCTTCTGTTCAATTAAGGAGGGGTTGATTTAAGATTTCTCCACTCAAATCAGTGATAGAGTGATTAAGTGGAATTCTCCAGTATAATTTGAAAAAGCTAATTCACTTCTTAATGTGAAGACTTAAATATCCTCTGGTCCAAGACAGAACTCCATGCTTTTATTTTATAACTTCACACTTCACATATTGGGTATCTTTTAGTAATCTGTCAAAGCAAGGATGCATTCAATATGTTCTTCCTCCCAGTTTACAAAAATAAGCCGAAACAGTTTTAAAGATTTGCCTGGCCACCAAATCAGAAACTCGTGTGCTGCTACTCCTGACAGTTTTATGCCTATTGACAGAGTGAAAGGTTAAGTACAAAATGCATACTCTTACAAAGAAAAAAAAAATCGACAGTTTTCCAAGTAAGTGTTAAAAATAGAAAAGAATAAAAATAAAAACAAAGTGCAAGAGGTCATCACCAACCTTTGTCTTTGCCCTAACATAAGTTGACAGTTGAACTATTTATGATTTTAATAAAGTGTTAATAAAGTGTTAATATATGAGACAACTGAAAATTAGAAACACAGCTGGTTATGTTGTTCTCTTTCCACAGGATATGCGTGAAGCTAATTCAGTTTCAATTTTGATCATTTAGTAGACAGAAACTAGTATAGTAATACCAAGACAAAGGGCAGGGAAAGCTGCCTGAAAGTGAATTACCTTTTGCACAAAGACCAAGAATGCCATCCCATGAATCCCGAATTGTAAATTATGTCTTGTATGGATACCTTTTTTGTCTATTTTGGTGGAGAAGATGGAGACAAATAGCTTTTGTTCCATAAGGAGGCATTTAGTAAAAATATTTTCTTGTTAAGAAATAGAAATATGTCAGAAAACATAGCATGCAGTGTTCCTGGAAAAATATCTTATAAATCAAGAGGAAAAGTAAAAAATAAATTTAAAAAGGCAGTAAGTTCTGTGAACTATGAAATGTGCATGTACCTAATGTACGGAACAATCAACGAGTGATCCAGCAACCTAGAGTCTCAGTATCTACTGCAACTCCGTAGTTCAGTGAAAAGAAAGAAATTACTTGTCTCTGAACTGAAGTCTTCTGAAGATGGTTAAAAGTCAGCAAGAACTGCCCGGTATAAAACAGATATGCAAATGTAGTGATCTTAAAGCAAGAAAGGAAAAAACCTACGCAGTAATAAACAAAAAGGAAGAGTATGTCAAATGATTAAAACCCTGGATTAAAATGACATGACGAGACAAGTGGTACTGACGACTGTGAAATACCCCGATAAGCAGCAGCACACATTTATAGTTGAGGTAACGTATGGAAACAGTCAGAATATACTACATTTAAATCTTTCTGTAAATCAAGAAATATTATATTAGCATATGATACAAATACTTGGATCAATAATATCTAAAAGCTGAAAATGTTTTCTACAGATGTCAAACAAGTGCTGAATTTGTATGTTCACCAGTCATTTCTGATGTAAGCAGCACAGCTTCATCATACCTTTTTCTTATCTAAATTTTTGGTTTCTTCATTTTTTGTATTCTACTTAAGAGTTTAAGTGAAAAATTATTTACATATTTTCTATAATGTGTTGCTTTCTCATCAAGATTCTTGTATATTCATTAATCTTTCTGCCTCAGGATTGAAGAAGTCATTGTCCACTGCAGAGACCACTGGAGGACAGTGTTGCAAATAACAGAAAAAACCCATATCAATATTTCAAAATTCTAATGTGTTCTTCTTGACAGTATCTGAGACGGATTTTTTTTTCCCCTTACAATTTGAAATGGCAACTCCCTCTCAGCAGCACTAATTCTGAAATCAGTATTAAAACAAGGAATAGTCTTCTGTTTTTCCAACTACTGGCTCCAGTCCAGTTGGAAGCTCTAACTGACTGGCGTTTCTCGTTTCATCTCTGCCAAATTTTCCTCAACTCAGAGTCCATACAAGAAGGAAGGGTTCTCCACCACGACATTTTCCTATGTTTCCAGTCCCACGCCTTTATTTCATCTATAGTTCTAAATTAAACAGCTATATGTTCCAGATGACAATATACAATCTCCACTGATGACAATCCAGAAAGTCTCATGCATACAACTCAGTCACAACAGCTATCATTATCTGTGCTAACAAAAACCAGGGGAAGAAAGAAAGAAAAAAAAAATCTCACCGTAATCAATACTTGCACAAATTTAGAGGAGTATCTCAAAAACTCAATAGGGAAAATAAAAAATAACCATCATCCATACTGGGAAAAAGGTTAATAGAAAATGGGTTGAGAAGGACACTCCCTTGTTAGATTGAGACTGGTTTGAATACAATCTTAAAAGTACAATTATAAAATCATTGTTTACAATTCCTCTCATAATTCCATGCTCGAGAAGCCTCCACAATCCCCGTACTTTCCCCACATGTGCTCAAGAATGTAACAAAAGGAATGCGCAGCAAAAGTGTGGAGAATTCCTTTGGAAATTAGTGTCATTCATGCTGTAATCTGTACTATAGGACTCGAGTGAAATTACATACCTTCACTAAAGTGAGGAGGTGAGTTACATACCTTCACTAAAGCAAGGAGGTGAGTAAAAGTGTAATGAAGAACACATCAAAAGTGAATGACCTTGGAAAAAACCTAAAAACTGGCAAGAGAAACCGAGTCTATGACAAGATGACTTTGCACAAGGCTTCAGATATCAAAGCAGGAAATGAAACTGGAATTAGAATGACATAGGTTGGTATTTAGTTGGTCCTGGCTATTTCAAGAATATAAATCTGAGGTTAAATGATTCTTAAACAGTTGCTGAAAATAAAAGAGTTAATCAAGGGGGGGCGTGGGGGTGGGTGGGGAGAATAAGACAGGGAAAGAGACAGAGGGTTTGAAAGATAAAATCTACACTATGGAGAAGGTGAGAAGCCAAAAAGAACAGAATTCAAAGCAGCAATGAAAACGGACCAAAGCTTTGCGCCAGCTGCTCAGTTTTAATTCACAATGTTAAGGGAGACATGGACTAAAAAAACCCCAAGAAAAGCAACAGAAACCACATCAATGGGAGCTGGCAAGTGTTGGTGTTGATTTTCCAGGGAAAAGTGAGAGCAGATCTCCTGGAACTAAAGAGTGTGTCAGGAGACAAAAAGGGGTAGAAGCAGAGAGACTGAAAAATGACGTAGAAAAAAGAACAAGTAGGATATGTGTGCCTATATATGTGTATGTGTGTGTACACAAATAAAAATACACACACACACACAATATACTTATATACACATGTATTGCACGTATGTGTTTATTATATAATGTACATATACTGTATATGTGCGTGAAATATGTACCTATATGTATGTAGGTGTATTTTTTATTTATAAACACACACAAACTCTCTCCCTCTCTCCAAAATGAAGTGCTACAATGACATACCAAAACTACCTCTAAACAATATACTAGAATAATACCATCAATATGAGAAATGGTAAATAAGCCTCGTCAGAGTGTTGCACCACTGCAGCATTACTGCTTCTAACAGCAGCTTGGATACAACTACACAGCTCTTTGAAGAGAATAAAAAACAAACAAAACCAAAATAAACCCCAAAAAACCCCAAACAACCCCAAACCAACATGTCTGCAGTAAAGCAGGTAGACTAAAGGACCAGATTCTAAAAATCAGATTAAAATCATGCTTCTAAATTTGAAGTTCAGCATAACTTTATAGGTTTTTTTTCACTACTGTTTCTTAGGTGGAGAACAGACAGGAAAAATAAGTTCGGCATGGTGTGTGGGGGTGTGTGCGTGAAGTCAAAATGTCTCCACCCCTTCTCCCCCACCTCCTTTTTTGTACAAAAAGTTATTACCTGATAAATCCTGGGATTTTCCAGATACTCTAGCACGCTTAGCTCGGTGACCAAAGTTTTCTGTAGCTGAAGTGGAGGCACCCTTTAATGAAATAACTAAGAATTAGTTCAGTCATTAGGTAACTTATGAAAAGTACTAATTAGCTTCCTATTCTTGAAACAGTAAGATTTACTTTACAATTAAAAGCAAACAAACAAAAGTTACCTCCATACTGCTCTTTGTAGGGCAAGCTGTTCTTTTAGGTAGAAGAGTTTTTCTGCGAAGTTGGTATGGACTATTTTGTGCACCAGGACCTGATTCTTCTGCAACCATATCTGCAGGTACATCATCATCTGTCAACAAAAAAGGAAATTTGCTAATTAGAATTGTAGTTTTGTAGCATTTAGAAAAATGCTACTGAAATTTTCAGATAAATACATCCAGTCAGGAGGGTGGGGAGGAAGTGCTAGAGCACAGAGAACTTTTAGTGAAAAATCAGAATATACACAGCATACATAAAATTACATGAGAAAGTACACATGAACTAACTTATGTTCTCCATATGTACACAGCACCTATACCAAAAGCTGCTTTAAAAAAACCAACAAAACCCCAGAAACTTAGGCTGTCAGTTTTTCTGCAAGCATGTAAATCACTGTGCTAATTCCATCACCTCATTACCTCAAATTTTTCACCTAACACTATCAGCATAACAAGGAACACTGGAGTTTCAATTATTAACCAGATGTTATCAAGAAATCCTTTAGTAAACATAGCATTTAGTACAAAACTCAAGGCAGAATTTTCCCCAAACATTTCAGGAATAGCCCAGGCCAGCATACAAATCCTTCCGTAAAATGGAGGTAGCTTTAAATACATAGATTCTGTTTTCCTAAATTAATTAATTTAGGAAATTAATAAATGAATTAATAAAATTCCTATCATTATTCTATATTATAGAAAAGTAAGAGTATATTTTCTCCCTGCCCTTTAAAAAAAAAAAAAAAATGTAGAGAGTGTGTGGAGTATAATTTTAACAGTTTTTGATTCATTAGTTTCAATTTTCCATGTTCATAGATTTATGGAACATACTTGAAACAAGCAAGGAATAATTACTTATCACTGCACGCCCTACAACTAACATCACATAATAAAGTCACAAGAATTTTTAAAAGGCCAGAACAAAAACCATATAGAAAATAAATTAAAGCACAGCTCCACTTAAGTAAAAGGTATACTTTCTGCAGATGCTTAACTGTGAGAAAAGGATTTTGGACTTCCTTTTCGTTTTAACTGCTTTTTCATTTTTAAACAGGGTAAAACATGACGTAAAAGTGATAGTCAGAAAAGGAATACTGTAGAGTAAGCAGTTTTCCTGAATATATTGGGGTGAAGAGAGACTGATATCAAAAAAAACACCACTATAAAAACGCCCTACCCTTCAAATATTAAACCAGTCTGTTAAAACACAAAGAAAAGCCATTTTAAACGTTCTAAAGATTCCCTTACATTTCAAAATTTTAATCTCATGCTTTTCCTAAGGGTTTTTTGTTTCGGGTTTTTTTGACATAAATTACAGAACATTGCATTTATACAGGATTATGCATGCCATCATAGTCCAAGCTGCTACATCGATGACAACTAACCAACAAAACTCTGAAGAAAAAGCTATTTCAGTGTCCTCCTGCTCTATTCTGGTCCCAATTTTTCCTCTACTTTAGCAGGTATTTATAAACTGCAAACTTTGCCATGTATCATAAACATCATTGTTTATGATCACAACATTGCCAGGACATCTAAATAGAGGACAGAAGCTGGCAAAAAGCTTAAGTTAGCTGGTGGTATGTGTGCAACTTCACACAGTCAGCTCAGGTCAATGTAGGAGACTGTCATCAGCTCATTAATCCACCTGAAAACTAACCCTGCAAGAAGTACCTCCATGATTCTGCCAGCCCAGCAGCTGGTCCGGCTCAGCGTAGCCACAAGGAGGGGACAAGACCCACATGACTGGGAAGAACCACCACCCCTTTTGCAGCAACAGCACAGGTTTTTAAGGACAGAAGTGAACTGTGAAGCTTCTACCAAAAAACCACTACATTTTAAAAGAGAGCAACCTCCGTAACTTCGGCTAGAAGCTAGCTCACTTCTCTCTCTCCCCGTCTGCTATTTACATGACACACCTCTACCCATAAAGGCTAAGTATTTATGCATTATGCAAAAAACCTAAAGGACATCGATAGATGAACTGCAGCGCATTTTCCTGTGAAGGAGTGTCTGGCCTGGTGTTGGCATCGTGCGCTTGTGGAAGGTTGCTGACCCCAGAGCAGATCCACTGCATGCTCACAATTCAGTCGCCTAATTTTACTTGTTTCTTTTCATCTCTGATCAAAAAAGCCCTACCAATTTAACAAGATATCAGCAGGCGGAAGAGAGGAGCTGCTACAGGGGAGTTCCCAGCCCTCCCTCGCACACCAGAGCAGAAAAGGAGCTGTGGGTCTGAAGTGGGCCCTGCCAGGAGGAATTCAGGCAGCCACCGCCAGCAGCAAGGCTCTCTCTTCGCAAAACACCCAAACGTTCTCAAACACTGCAGCATACATCTACTTCGCACCCCTTATTTCTACTTACGACCTGATACAGTAATTATGATTTCTGTTGCTAACATCCCCCAGAAGCATGCTTCTCAGGGATTTTGAGTGTCTTGTCTTAAGCCTGTTCCCCTCTTTTGCATGGAAGACACAAAATGACTGTCAGAACGGCGGGGTTTTTCCTCCTGTTCTGGATGGTCAGTACAATAGTTCAAAATTGCCACATGAAACACAGCAAAAGCATAATAAGCAAATAGGAAAAAAGAAAAATAAAAATCAAAGCACAGAATTTTGATCCGTCGCTAGGTGATGAAAAGGGCAGAGACAAACCCCAATCAGCTCCTTAGAAGTAAACCCGTGGAGGCCACTAAGGACAAAACGTATTACTGCTGGAAAGAGAAGGCAGAAGCCTGTGGGGGAAAACGGAAGTAAAGGTCAGTTTGGCTGAAACACTGAAGGACTGGCTAAGCAGCAAAGAAATGTATTCATTTTCTTGCAGTGGATTTAGGAGGATGGCAGGAGTCCCGCTCGAAGATCACTTTTCTAGCACAAATGACATTAGGGGATATGCACGCATTCACTCAGATTCACAGCAGGTATCACAAGAATTAAAATCTTCCTGTTTTCCATCCGAGCGGCAAGGAAGATGAGAGAAGGGCACCAGGGGAAAGCACGAATCCAGGCAGCATGTGGGAAGCAGAAGAGTGCCCAGGGCGCATGCGTGCCAAGGTGCCCGAGGCTGCCGAGCAATGCCAGCCTGGAGGCACCAGTCCATGCGGCAGTGCACATGGAACATATCGCGACAGCGGCTCACATATTGCGAGAGCAGCTCAGGGGGAGGAGAGTGCTTCAGAAACCAAGAGCCTCCAACCTGGCCCTGCCACAAACCTGCTAATTGTGCACAGGTAATTTGCTGGCTATAGAAGGATAATGAGAGTCAGGTGAGTTAGATGACTGACTTCTCACCAGCAGTTTTTGTCACACTTCTGAGGAGCTGACCAGCTTCTGCATAGATTTCTAACATTTCAGGAACAATAAAAACTGATAATATTTTTCCAAATGCGGCCTGTGTAGTTACTGTCAAGTGAAACACTATCAGGAAACCTGAAAGTCTTAAGTGATCTGTTATGGTGCTTGTTTTTAGCCTTCCAAATGCTCTGCTGTAAGCTCTGAACAGACTAAACCAGCTACTGTGCTAGCTTTCAGACAAACACTTCTCAGCAAGTAGTATTTCCTGAAGACTGCACATTACCCTTCCCTGAGCAAGCAACATGACAACACTCATAATACAGACTGAGAACTCCAAGAGCTGTATTTTGAAAATCCTCCCCTAAAAACACACTCACATAACAGACATACTTTAAAGGGGAAAAATCAACTTTAAAATACAGAACCTCAGTGACTCCAAAATATTTTGAAAAACCCTATTTTAAAGCATAACAGTATCAGCTACTGCACCTAATAACATAAATAAAAGGCATTATAATCGCATTTGTTGATGGTAGAAGTATAAAAGTCAATAAACAAATCTGAGGGAGTGTGTGTGTAATATTAATATCCTCATACAAACACCTGCTGAAATGACTGCCAGATGCTGTCACAGTTTTAATCAAGTCAATACATTTGCAGTTTTTAAGAGATTAAATTAAGCTGAGTCTGCTCTCAAATAAACATTTACCTGAATATTTTGCACCAATTATATCATATGGTACCATAAAATAATTTCAAACAAAATCATGCTTATTGCAAATTAAAAACTTAGTGACACTGACAGGTCAAAACCTAAATTTAAATTGAGAAGTATCTTACCTGATAGTTCAAAATGGCTCATGAAACCTGAACCATAGCACTACAAGCTTTAACACCCACAAAAGACCAGTAAGCACAAATACTTCCAGGAGGAAAATAAAAATAAAATTAATCTGCCACTCTGTCAACTGCTATAATCAATCAAGACTGTCTTGCATTTACACAAATGCTATGGAAGTGTGTACTTTAAAGTGTACTTTTAAGTGTGTACTTTAAAGAGTACACCATAAACATTTTTTTTGCTTCATGAAGACATTGTAAGTTACAGAAAGGTGACAAAGGATTGTCAAAATAGTTTATTTAAAAAAAAAAAAAAAAACAAAAAAAAACCAAAAAAACCAAAAACACACAGATCACTGTTAGAGAAAGTTTGTCATGTCCATACCATCTTCTCTACAAAAGCATGTGCATGAGGTTTCACTTCTACCTTACACGTGTTCAGATAATACTTTCAAGAGTCATCTTAAATATTGACAACTGTTGTGAAGACAGTAAGGCTGATAAAAGCTTTTTTTTTTAAAAAAAAACCCAACCAACCAAAAAACAAGCACCACCACCCCCCCCCAAAAAAAACGTATTTAAACCCCCCAAAATACACTCTTACCAGAAAAAAAAGAATAAAGGGGGGTTTCAAGGGAGGAAGCTCATACACTGATCTCTGTGTTTAATCACTTAGTTTTAACATTGCAATTTTACTTTTTTTGCTGTTTTTCTGTATATTCCCAAAATGGGGTGCAGGGGGGAACAAAACAAAACAAAAAGATTTGTAGTCAAGAGAGGCAAAATGCGGGGGGTGGCAGGTATTCCCAAACAGACACAGCATTGAAATTGTTCCTGCAGACTGGGGGAAGAAAATGGTGAGACACATAACCAACTAGTTTTAAAATAGAGAAATCCATATCAAATTCGGAGTAGGCCCCAGAAGAACACCTCTGAAAAATAAAGTTAACCCATACTGAACCTGTTTGAATGAAGTGATGATTCATTTTGCCTATCAAACAAATTTCAACAGTAACAACAGTTCATCATACAGTGTTTTAAGTAGAATGGGTGCCATTTCAGAATGAAATAATAAGCAATATATTAAGACAAAAATCCCAACACTGTCCATCTTAATAATTAGAAGAAAATCTGAGAAATGCAACTAAAATGTGAACTGATACAGCTCAGTTGCTTTAGTAGAGCAAATCTTGCCATATATTTGGCAAAACGTGGATAAGGCATACTGCCAACCTGTGAGGTGACAGCTCCAACTACCTCACTGCTGGATTAGCTTAAAATTGCAACAGAGAAGAAAAGACGACACAAGCTTAGGGGAGTAGAAAAGGAAGGTACACACAAAAGAGATAGCAATAAAGGCAAAATGACTTACAGAACAGAAATACAAGGCAGGAGTTCTGTATTTGCACAGACAATAACTGCAAAACATGAGCATCTCCATAACAAATTGTCAACCCAAAAAACAAGAACACACCCACCCACCATTTTTCTTTAAGCAGCAGAATCTCTAGGAGTGAGCTGTTAAATAAATGTATGTATCAATAGTGTGACTGACACTCATCCTATGTCCTTGCAAACACTCCCAACAAGCGGCTGACACTTAAAAGCAGATACAGTATAGAAATGGTACGTTCTACTCCGTATCTCAGAGCAAAAGTTTCTCACACCAGTAGAAGCTTTCCCATTGATTCAGGGCAGCATTTAAGGGTTAGTTTAAATTATGGATGGCCGGTTGCTTTTGAAATGGAGATCATTTTCTTTTGAGAGCTATTTGAATATCTCTCTGAAGAGAAAGCCACTAGCTAGGAATACCACCACAAAACAAACAAAACCAAACAACTCAAAAACTGAGAAAGATAACATGCAAAGTTCACTGACCTCAGATCCAACATGTCCTAAAGGCAAGAGCATTTTGGTGTTCTTTCACTGTCAAGTTCCACTTCTTCAAAGTGGACTTAAAAAAAAAAAACAAAAAAAAAAACCAACAAACAAACCCACAAAAAAACCCAACCCTAAAAGAAACAGAAGGCACTATACAGCAATTCCCTTCATTTTATGTTTAATTAAAAAAAAAAATTGATATTAAAATAAGAAGTAGCTGCAAACTCATCTACTACTAACACGAAAGAGACTTTAATAAATACTGTAATATATTTTAATTTTCATTATGGAAAGAAACCCTGCAGTATTTTCCAAGCAATATCCAAAGCAGCCTGACTCACATAAAGATAAAATCTAAGAGGTGGTATTTTTGTAAGGTTCTAATGGCACAGGTCAACAAGAAGGATTAATCTCTGACAGGAGTCAAGGCTGTTTGGAACTGGAAGAGACTCAGCAAGAAAAAGATTCAGAGAGATCTCCACTCAGAGTAGCAGGCTTTCAGTTTGGAAAGGGGACAGACCTAACATTAAAAATGTATGCTTTCTCAAAGACTACAGAAAGATCAGACTTACTGAACACCATATGGATTAGAGAGATTCTGTCTTCTGGGAAGCAACAACTAGACACAATAACTATTACTAACTACTAGAATATTTTAAATATACATACAATTTCTTACTGATAATAAACCAAAGATATATTATATAACAATATACAAACTTATTGTAACTTGTAATGGTTTATTTGATAAACAAAAAGTATGTGGACTACCTAGAATTTTTTTTTCCTGTATGGAAATTATTTCTTAAATTGAGAGAGAAAAAAAATTCTGCTTTAAGCTAAAAGTCTCGGTATTTGTACAGAGCAAAATAAAAACACACACCACACCACCCCCCATCCCAAGGATTAAACAGCACCTTTTTGGATTTTATATTTTAAGCTTTGAAACATCGATACCCAAATGAGATAGCTTATTACTCTTTGGAAATAGGTCGTACAGTCACGATGGCCTAAAAAGAATAAGAATAGATCAGATGCTCAACTCCATGTGTATTTGCTCAAAAGCTCATATTAGTTTTACAACACATTTAAACGTGTTTTCTACAAGGAGAAAAGTAACTACTGCTTCTATCTACATACAGAGTTTCTTAAGGCTCAGATTATTTTTTGTGTTACTCTCTGTATCTAATGGAAATTAACTTTTCTCTAAGGATCGGATGTTTCTTCTCCTCAGCGCATTGTGAAGCTCACTACAGCAATCCTTACACAGGTCACTCAAATCAGACAGGAGAGAAAACACTCCCTCAAAGGCCTGTTAGGTCAACTAGCACCCTCAAAATAAAATACAGCTTATATACACAAGGCAAAAACTTAAGTTCTTAGAGCTGGCACAAAGCAGACGGAAAGTGAAAGGAGACAACTGGGAAAGATAAACTGGCTGCAAGCCCAAAACTTGTCCCCAACTATATTTCTTTAAAAATTATCAACCATCAAACAGCTACTCACATCTCTGAACCTCGTCCACTAGGGAGTTCATAGTCTAAAACCATCTAGCACAAAAACCATGTGTGAACCCTAGTTAAAAATCCCTCCAGGCACTATGAAGAATATTTTCCTTTTCAGAAGCCAGGAGCAGAAAGTGGTAACTAGGATTTGATGAAAAATTCTAGTTTCTTTCCACAAGCACCCCCTCAAAAGAGATATTTAATACCAGGTTAAAGACTGAATTTCTAAAAAAATACATTAACATGCACTTTTTTATTAGACATACAGAATAATTGTGCAAGTACCTGCATACTTGAGCTGCTTGTTAGGTAACTCATTTTAGAGAGGGAAGAAAATCTTCTTCGCAGAACAAGCAGCTCTAATAATCAGCACTAGCATGTTTCAAACAGTAGTACCAACAAACTAGAATAAGATTTTTCCTTAGGTATTTTTTTAAATTATACTGTTTTCCCAAACTGATGATAATTGTATTACAGCATCGTCTATAACATTTAGCAAACTAATAAACAAGTCTCCAGGTGGCTGCTTTGCAAGTTTTTTATTAAGAGAACTTCCCTTCCTGCTTAATAGGCAGCTTGACTCCTGCTCTGACAAGCTTTCATTGAGAAGGGACACGGATCCCTTTTTTGGGTGCATTTCTCATTAATAAAGCAATACTTTCAAAGCGGTGGCCTTGCTGCATGGTTCCTTGATGCTAGAGCGAAAAAGCTGACCAAGTAGATTTTAAAGGTTCGGGAATATACAGTGTTTAAGAGCCTTCCTACGTAGTGCTTAACAGCCCTTCCTCATTATATTTCTGAGTGATGCTAAAGAAAACAGACTTTATTACTCAAGCTGATTTTTTTCCTGTCTATCCTGACTACTGACTCGAGTTTCCAACTAGTACCAATTTAATTAAAATTTATACCTGGTCATATCACTTCATTTGTTAGAGTAGTCAAGTTACCACTGTCAAAGGTCATCCCTCTCTTTGGCTGAAATACAGCAACTTTCATCTCACTAGAAAAGCATAGCCAGCGACAACAATAAAAACACACTGAAAGAGGTTCAAGTATTCCCATTGTGTTCTGCAACACAATTGACCAGAAAGATGTTTCTGATCAACCACCATACTTTTAACTGCAGGCAGTACTTCAAGGTGCCTGAACAGAGGCGAGAATGCAACCCTGTGAGCGCACCCTTGGAGTGACAGAAAATTACACCAAACAAAAATCCAAACACAACCCCCCCTTCTTCCTCTTCCTCCCTGCAAAAATCCCACCTTACCAGGAGATGGTATCTCAGACAGGAAGAAATGATAGCTCCTCCAATAGCAACACCAAAGTGACCACAACATGTGCACTTTGGTGGCACAGAGGAATTGTTGAACCAAGCAGTCACCAGTACTTAAAAAAAAACCAAAACCCAACAGAGAACTCACTTCCCTGAAGTGAGAAGAAGGTTAGTAAAATCGCTGGACATTGATAGGATGAAAACTAGCCTCCAAAACTTAGGTATTGGGAAGCGGGCAGACTCTGGCTGGGGTCAGCTGGGACAATTAAGTAAATTTGTTTTATGGAATGGCCATTAAGGCAAAACAGTATTTCCATCTTGCCTGACAGCCTGGCTCAGGCTAGATAACATTTTTCTGAGAAAAATGTTATAGCTAGCATATGTAAAATAAGAGGTATTTGTGAGGATAGATTATTTCTAATAAGCAGAGAGTAGCTGAGCTATGAAGCAGAAAGCTTACATTCTTTAATTAGAGTAAGTCTGGATATTCTTGATACCCATAAACCCCAAAAAGAATTAATTAGAAATTTGTAAATTCCTGGGCTTTTTTAACTTCCGGTGGCAATTATTTCCAGCCTAATCTCATCCTGCATGAGTAACTGCCTTTAGCACTGCTGGAACTAAAGAATGAGCATGACACTATTAATTTTTAATCCATTTGAGTTTCTGGTATCTTTGAAAAAAATGGAGGGAAACCCACAGTATAGGAATGAGTAAATTCATTGAGAATGCAGAGATCTCACTTAATGCATCTACAATTTACACTTCAAATTTTCTATGGCCCGTAACTGATTGCAGAGATGTTTTGTGATGCATGGGAAGCTAAGAGAAACCTTGCTCACAGAAACATGGCTCCCCTTGAAAGGGCAGGCAAGTTTATGTGTAATAAAACAATCCACATAGCTACAAGTCTCATTATGACTAAACACTATTGCAACTATTCAAGCATAACTCCCGTAAAACATAATCTCAGGGCACCATCATTTCACCAAATTTTCAGGAAATGAAAGCCTCCCACAGATTTCTCTGCCATAAGCCACATCTGCAGAGCACTGTAACATAGGCAAGGCAAAGGGAAAAAAAAAAAAGTAAGTATCTCCTGCTACTAAGAGTAGTAGCAGATTTGGAGATACTTGCCATGCAAAGCCATCTGCCTTATATGGACTCTACATCAGAAGTGACTGACATCTATCAATACATTGGCCCAGCTGGATCCTAGTTATGTCAAGAAGCAGTTTTGATATACTAAACTAGGAATTTCCTAAGGTTCTTCAGAATGAAAAAGAGTTTCTGAACTTCCTATCATGACAAGGAAAGGCAGTCATGGATCTGCCTTGCAGTGGCAAAAATCCTAAGGAAAAAAAAAAGGCAACCAAGATGAAAGGCCAGACAATTCTTTCTGTATGCTGGGGGGGGTACAGTCAGTATTATTTCCTCCAAGAAAAAGCAATAGGAGGAAAAAAATACATTAATAGTACTCTAAAGCTTACTGGGTTTGGCTGTCATTCTTCTCTTTCTGTATCCTACTATTATGTTACATCAAAGGAAGACAATAATAATAATCAAGAACCAGGAACCATCAACTTAAGCACTTTATATGATTTAATGTAACTAGGAAAACAGAGGGTCACCAAGAAAATCTTAGTTTGATTCTTGACTTTTTATAGATTCCAGATTAACACTTTGACATAACCCTGAGAAACAATACAAGCCAACAGACTATGAAGAGTAGTTTTCTGGAGAAATCCCTACTGGTATAGATGGGCAAATACATACTGTACCAAGCAAAGTTTCCAAGTCATGTTCAGCTGCGGTGGCAATTTACACCAACCATTAGTCTAGGAAGAAGCAGAGGAACACCAAACGGTCCAGAGGCAAAAGCTGGACCTTGTCACTTTGACAGATAGCTGGGAGGAAAAAACACCTTGAGCTAATAATACTCACAGTTTTGAATATCCAAGAGCATGTCACTAGAAAAAGATAACTGTGTGAACTGCAAAAGGTAAAATATGAATTCTGCTACCTCTTTCAGCTATTTCCCCTAACTTACTATTACAATGATATTAAACATACATGCTACTTTCTCCTCCTGCCGAAGAATTACAATCAACACTTACACAAGTATTTCAAGCGTTACAGCTGAAATGGGCAGGGGGGAGAGGGGGAAATAAAAACAAAACAAACAAAACCAAACCAAACAAAAAAATCCAACAAAAAAACCCCACACCACCCCCCCACACACAAAAAAACCAAACCAAAAAAACCCTATGAAATGCCACCATATGAACAACATAACTAGCAAAACTTAAATGCAGTACAAACTGGGGAGGGGGAAAAAAAAAAAAATCACTAGGTCCCCCCAAATTATTGTTCTTTTATTCACCAAAAAGACAGACCTCCTATTACAGTATATAGTTATTTTAAACCTGACTTTCAGCAAGGCTATTCAATGATAATTATGCCAGAAACATGCACACACAAAAAAAGAAAGCAAGCATTTGTTATCGTTGGATCAGTCAAAAGTATGTTGTTTCTAATGTACTTTGTAATAAGGCTGAATTTTACAAGACTAACTGTGGCAAGGTTTGCATGCACCGAGTCAGACTTATCTGATCATTACTTACTCTGACAACTTTTCTAAATGGCTGTTCCTATTATTCTATTACTTGAATTACAAACTCCAAAGTGCCTGACAAGACCAGAAAAGCATGGCTCTGTTTAGCTTCAGGGAAATGACTGTGAGAAAACAGTATGTGGAACTATAGTAAAACCAAGCATCGTCAGGGCGCGGGAAGAAAATGCTTTGTTACTCATTACTTATTTGCCAGCATATATGTTATTAAGATGGGTTAAGAGAACTGTCATCAAACTATAAAACACCAGTCTAGTAGGCAACTTCCAATTCAAATCTAAATTTGTTAAGAGCTACAGTAAAAATAAAAAACTTTATCAACACCAAATACCATAGTACTAAGGGCCAACAGTCTACCTAAACCCAAGCTGCTTTGAGAAAGACAGGAAAGTAAACCCTGTACAGAGAACAACTATCCACATTCAAACCTTCTACTCTGGGAGATAAGACTAAATAGGTTTTCTACCAAGTTTTACAATATTAATACATTATATAAATACAAATTGGAAGAACATGACTTGACTGTTTTCCATTGCCAAAATGTGCTGCAAAACAAACATCAGGAAAGCTCGAAACAAGGTTTTGTATTATACGTGCAAGGAAATTGCAGCACAGGGAGGACACTCTGTTCTTCCTTGCCCTCTAGAGTAAGGATCTCCTAAGCACTCCAGTCCAGCAGTTACTACTCTTGGACATCTGGAGGGGTAAAAAAAAAAAAAAAATCCTGATTTTTTATTATAAAACCAAGTGGCATAGTTTTGATATATTAATCCAAGTTTCTACCTTTGTTGTTTGTTTTCTCTCCTTCTAAACAGAACTTTTTTTAAGCCACGTTTATTTTTAAAGACACATACTTCCTTTTTTTAAACCTAAACACTCTATACACGTTAGTTATCCAGCCCATTCCACAGCACTTCATAACCAATCACTCTACAACGCTCACCTAGTTTAAACTTTCCCCTGTTTTCAACTGCAATGGAAACATGCTTTCAGATGCAGACTGATCATGTATTTTTACCATTAAAAGCAGTATCATGCATGAAATGCTGCATCAATGAACTTCTAAAAGCTTTTTCTAAGTAGCTATTAAATTTCCATTAGTATCTTCTATTAACACTGTCATCTCACATTGTGAGTAGCTCTTACACATGGGTTTATATATATATTTAAATGTATTCGAACTTCAGAAAAAACCACATTTTTAATACATAATACAACTGATTTTGATACAGAAACTCAGTTTTCAGTAAAACTTCAGAGACTGAAACACCAGCAGCTGCAACTGCTAACGTGTGCATGGAGGTGGAGGGCAAAAATCAGTGTATTTGGCTGTTAATTATGTCTTTTGGCTGCTAATTACACTAATTGCAGAAACATTTTTTCCTGAGAAATTCTGAAGTAAAATGTAATGGCAGCTTAATTTAAGAGTTTCCAAATTGAGATGTGTTTGCAGTGAATGCTCTCAAGTTCAAAACTCTGCAGATGATGCCCTGTATCCCGACAAACTACTTTCAACTACTGACAATTTCATTTAAAAAACCCCCCCAAAAACCCCAAAAAACAAAAAACTATTGAGTTTCTTTTCTCAGCATCTCTCAACTGTTTTTCTCATGGTCCCAATTTGCCTAAAGCTCTGTTATACTAAACAATATAGAAACACCATCTAAAAAAAAAAAAAACAAAAACCCCCAAACAACCAAAAAACCTTTTAGATTCCCACCCCCTGCAAGTAAAGGAGATGCTTGCTATTTGCATTTCAAGTTTATTCTTAACACCATTAAGAAACAATAAAGTTCAAGTGGGCAGTGTAAGCTTGGTTACCTGAGAGCAAGCATAAGTCACAAAACAGAGGGGAATTACTAATTTTTCATATTGTCTAAAACATCCAGAACTAAGTGCTGAAAGTTTTCAACAGGGTTTTTTTTCTTCCCTCCACTGCCCTTTATATCTAGCCTTTCTGTATACCTAGAGCAGAATCCTGAAGTTTTCCTTTTCTTAAACAGGTCCTCCTTCTCATGCACCTAAACTCCCATTTTGTTTCATTTCCATAGTTCTGGGTATTCACCCATTTTAAGACCAGACAGAATGGCGCTCTGTCATTTATTCCATATCCATTTTCAAGTCCTGACCCACCACACTTCCTACAAACTCCCTATAATTTGTCATGCCTCAGTATGATAAATTTCTATTTTAAAAAACTGTTTTAAAATAATGTGCATTAACTGTAAAAGCTGTTTGAACATATGCAACAAAAAGCAATCTGGAAATGGTATGGTTGGAGGAACAGTCCAATACCACAGCCCCTTCCAGACTCTCAAAGCCCTTCACTATACACAGTAATCCCGTGTTGTGAGCCATTAAAATACAGATTGAAACAGCCATTAAAAATAACCCTTATGTTACAAGGCCACAAGGACCTAAAGAGGCTTTAAGAGGAAGAAGTGTTCTTTATCATCATGCCAAAAAATTAAAGATTATCTAGAAAAATGACCATCTTAGTATGCACCTTCTCCTTTCATGTCTGGATAGTTCCATCACTATCCATCTGCCTCATGTATTTTCTCTCAGGCATATACGCAAAGCAGGGTATTTAGAGACCAAGACACTCTGGAGAGTCAATGGACAAAAGATACATGCAGAAAAAACCTGAATCATTAAACTCCTTTTCTGATTATTTTATCTACATTTCCTGATTTTTTTTCCAGAGAAAGAATGGGGAAAAAAAAGGAAGAAGACTGAGTAGAGAGTATTAAAAGATGTCAAGATTTCCCATGGCAGCTGGCCCATGGGGAGGTTCCCCTCCATCCCATGAGTACTGCCGACTCCCTCTCTACCCCGATATTCCCAACAAGCCCATGCAGTTTGATTCTGTCCCTTTTAGTACTTCTTAGTGTTGATGAAAAGTTAAACAAATACATACAGAACAGAAATGCAGCTGTTTGCATATGCATAGCTGTCGAGGCATTCTTCTGCAGACAATTTTGATATCTACACAAAAATACATCGTAAGAGAAGAGTCACATTGGAACAGTTCCAAACATGCTGATCCACCAGAAAAGAGAAACACCTCTCATTTAGCCAAACTAATTTTACTTAGTACGTCAACAGACTGGGTCAGTCGCAATACCTCAGTTGAGGAGGGCTGCCACTTCATAGTATTAATTTATTGTGGTTGTCAGGTCATCTGACTATATCCTTAAAAGGTTGCAGGAATAAAGAGTATTAACATTAAGAAGGAACATCATACTACAGACAAGATAGATGGCTAACACACCTTCAGATAAGTTCTGTATGACAAATAATCTTATAGATAATTATCTCTTCTGGAGGACAAACTGCTCAAATACTATTTAAAATAAAAACAAAGACTTCTTTGGCCCAAAGCACTGCAGAAGTTCACTCAGCTTACAGCTCTACACAAATAAGGTGAGAAAGTATTTAAGCACTGGAAGGACATTATAAAAAGAAAATTTCCATCTGAACATAAGGAGACTTTTTTTTTTTTTTTTTTTTTTTTTTTTTTTTTACTGTGAGGGTGACTGAGCACTGGCACAGGTTGCCTGGAGAGTTTGTGGAGTCTCCAAGCTCTGTGAGCCCTTTCCAAGGCAGCCATAGCTTTGCTAATATGGCTTATTTGAGCTAAAACAAGATAATGAGCAAAAGATGAGCTCAAAAGGCTGTTCCATCCATTTTTGAAGGATGACCTAAGTTAGGAGCCCAGACTCCCCACGTAGTCAGCAAACAGAGAAGGCACCATCAGAGAACGATTCATTCATTGCTTGACTCCAGCATTCTCATCAGGCAGATAACAGCTCTCCCACTCCTCCTGAACATATCAAGGCTTTAAGTATTTACCCTCTAGATTTCCTATTACATGGCCTCACTAGTACACTGAAGCTCCAATTCAACTGCTTTTACCCAAGGAATGCTTTTTTGTAAAACATAACTTAATAGTACATTAGCATCTCGAAAACCTCATCCCATTTTCACTCTGCTGAGTACTCCACACATCCAAAAATCCCAGACATCGTGACATTAGGATAGGAAGAGAGACCATAGTATTTTCAACCATACACATGTAAAACTACACAGCTTCACATAGCTTACGCTGCTACATAAACACTGGTATTTTCTACACTGGCAAGTGTTACTTTACAAACACACTATGCTTATTTAATAACAAACAGTTAAAGGGCTAGCAACTGATGAGGTATTTGTAACAAAGAGCTATTTTAGAGTAATAGCAACGTTTTTACAAAATTGAATGCTGATGAGTAACTGATCAAAACATGACTTTCAATTTCTTTAATTATATCTACAGAAAAATACAGAAGAGGTCAATCTCAAAGGTGATCTGCAGAAGTTTTAGACAGGAGGACTCAAGCTGCTTCCCTCCTCACCTTTCCACATTAAAGACTTTTCCAACAGGTAAAGAGATATTTGTGTTTACCCTGGAAGGCAGGCATGAAGACAGCCACGCAGAAATAAAGACACTACTGCCTGCCCATGTGACCTCATTTACACTTCTCAAACTCGGTTACAACAAAAATAAAAGCTTTGATTACAGAGGTATAGGAAAAGATTTATCCCTTACCACTAGAGATGAGAAAGAAAGCGAGACAAAGTCCAAGACATCCAACAGATCTTCCTTAAGAGAACTAAGATTTCAAAATTAAATGCGAGGGTGGGAACAGAGCAGTGATAACCTCCCATCTCTGTTCAGAAGTAAAGCCCTCTCGGGCACAGCAACCTGAGCAGAGGCTCACAGTCCCGCCAGGCACATACCACTGCACTGTGCACGCTGAGCTCCCCACAGCTCAGAAAGGATGGGTGTCCAGCAGCAAGCTCCGCTCCCTGTGCTCTCCTCCTATCCTTCTCGTGCTCTTCCAGTCATTTCTGTTTGTGCCAGGATGGATGACATATTTGACTAGAAGTACCACCTACTTAAGGGTGATCTTCAAAATAATATCTTCTTCCCCTGCTGTATCTTTCATCTGGAATGAAATACTTACACTACTACTGTACACCATCTTTGTACAAATCTAACTATCCTCCTGGTACAAAAAGAGATAATTCATTCTTTTTCCATATTATTGTTTTAGGCTCTCAGTGTTTAAAAAAAAAAAAATTAAATTTAAAAAAAAAAAAAAAAAAATCAAGAAGTGCTACTGTGCCAACTCATGGTTTCAAGGATCTTTGCAACTGTAAATTGAAGTACGCTAGAACCCATGCTGGCTGAACACACTGAAAAACTCACCTGCTAGACAAGATCACACCAGCTAGAAAACCAGAGTAATAATATATTCAACCTCCTACATCTTCACTCTAAATTACAGTCAATTTGCTAAAAGTGAAGCCACACGCAATCACTCTCCCTTACAAGGTATGTTCTCAAACTAATGAATCTACAGGCTGCACTAAGATGGTTACATAACATCAGCAAATTGAACTTATTTTCCTAGCCCTATTTTCTGTCAGTCTTCATAATCATCATCTCAGTTTCAGTTTTCTTCATCAAGTCTTCCTGTCAGTTTCACCTGTTCTGAACTGACCAATCTGACACACCTCAGTTGTGTCAATCTGAACTACTCAGTTGTTCCACTGTTATTAATTTGCAGTAGCACCTGGAGACGCAGCCAAGTTAGTCACTTCAAACACTTAAAGCAGGGGGGGAAAACCCAAACTTACCCTTGAAGAGCTCATGGACAAGGTTGCAAGCAAGACTAGAACAGGAGGAAGTAAGACACAAAAAGTAATCATACTGAGTTTGTTTTCACACAGGCTTGTACCTGCATATTGACTCTGCAGTGTTTTGGGGTTATATGAACAACGTTCACATCTCTCTGTCACTGCTGGCTTGCTTACAGCCATCTCTTCTAGTTGATCATCTGGGATGATGGCCACATAGTTTAAGAACTCTGCCCTCAAAGATTTGCCTGAAACTGATGGAGCCAATCCAGAACTGGCTGCTGCCATCTCCAGATACTCTACCTGATTCATGAGCACATAAATGATTAATGTCTTCCAAAAGTAAGTGGGGAGGGTTTAAAAGACATTACTGCTTATATTCTTTCAACTGCTGCTTCTTTCAGACATCACTGATACACAGCAGGGGTAGAATAAATATTTTCTATGAACTCCTTTGAATTTAAATACCACTGAAAACTGCTGATGACAATAAAGGAGTACCTAGTGGACTACAATTTCCAATGTTTGATCTGAATTACTTTACCTTGTGCTAACGCTTAGGAGATCAATTCAGTACCAAAAGTCCTTAATTTCTTTAACTGCATTTATCCTACGTTTTTCTTTACTGAACTTGCAAACTATACAGCTGTGCTCATCACTGTGCAATTGAAATGTTGATGGAATGACCACCTCTTCCCTCCACCCCAAAGATAACAAAAGCATGTTGATGCCATCAAGCATGCATGTGTTTCAGAAACACACCACCCCCAAAAGGTCTTCGGGCAGCAGTTAAACTTGTGAAGAAAATACACATGGCTTCTCTATGCTCCCAACTAAGAGCTGGACAAGTGGGCATTATTCAAACCCTATGAAACCTAAAGTTTCCAGCCAGCAAAGCTAGAAGGCAGGCTACTTTGAAATACAGATTATACCTTGAAGAACCCTGTCATTGTACAGTAGCTGGCTTGACAATATTTTTTTTCCCCTAGATGTCAGAGCATATGCCACCACTGATGACTAACAAGTAAGGAGCACAAAGAAACTTTGGTGTATCAGTCAAACCATGGCTGAAAAAACTATGAAGCCTGACATCAAATCAGGCTGCTATCGTTGAAGTGTAATACTTAACAGTCAGTGAATTATTTCATGTCAGTGCTGTGTGGATTTCTGATACTGGTACAAGATGAGAAACAGGCCAGAGCCTAAACTATGACGGAATGAATCTTTATTTCCAGTTGATAGGCACAATGGACACTAGTGGCAGACAGATGCTCTGCACTATCTATAGTGATATTCTGGGAAAATATTATGGTAGTTGGAAGTGTCCAGTTATAACCAGAAATGAACAAGTAAACAAAACAGAAACATCACCATAGAGATTTATTTCCATTAACAGACACCACTCAGATATGTTTTCAAAGTATATAAAAATATTTCCAAAAACATTTCCAGAAAAAAAAAATATTCCACTTTGTATCTCAGACGCTCAAAGGACTACAGGAGGTTGTGTCTTTGGTGGAGGAAAGTTCAAGACCTCTGTCACAAAGTAAGAGCTATGCATGTATGCATACAGATACCAGATAATAAAAAAGAAAGAATCTTAAATACTGAGAAGAGTCAGAGCCCGCTTCATTCTGCTCCTGTCCTTTCACGTTGATACTAGATAATAAAGAATCCTAAATACTGAGAAGAGTCAGAACCCACTTCATTCTGCTCCTGTCCTTTCCCCTTTCCTGCATAATTGCAAATTGCAGAGAACTGCAATGTTTCAGGGAACACGGGTTAATGCCAACAAGTCAGCCCCAATCCAGTACTAACCATCACGTCTAGAGACAGGAGGTTTTTTGACCATCTAGGATCTTCACCTCGAAGAGAGCCTCTCTAGAGTGTCTAAGTCTTCCTAGAGGAAAATCTTGCATACAAAGCATCTACATACTGATGATACTATCTTTTACACAGCCACTCCATATGCCACATCCACCTTCTCAGCAGACCAATGCCTATCATAGGATAGCGAGAGTATAGAGTCCAACCTCAGTACAATGGATCACAGTAAGTTTCAAATCCTATGCATGCAGAACATATAGGACACTGTCCATTTGGAAGCATAAAAAGCCCCCACTACACAACTACATTCATCCAGTCTGTTATGTTATATTTGAAGTGCAAGCATAGCCACAAGCAGATTCAGTATCGCTAAATACTCAAAAGAAAAGAATCCTTCATGAGTTGTTCTTAAATCACGAGCATTCAGAACATTTTTAGCAAGTGAAATATACTTTGTGCACTCAATTTAAAGTATGCCACGTGGGTCACGAACACAGTTAAATCCAGCCTACTGAATAAGTGGATGTTTTCCTCCACTGAACTGAAATATACAATACTTGTCAACTATTAATTATACTCCATCCAGAACAGCATCCTTAGATCTCTGTTCATTGTTTGTTTTTCTACCAGCAAAACTGGGATATTATAAGTGTTCTAATATGTACCAAGGATATTTTACAAGAGCACTGAGCTTTGCAGTGTTCCCCCCTGTACTTTAGTTGAGCATATGGAATATTAGCCATCTTTGTTATATTCATGCTCAACATAGCCACAAAAAAAAGTCTTAAGATGTATTCTAAACAACCATCAGATTGAATTCTTGACATGTTTATTCCCAAACCATGGTTAATTTAAAAAAGAAACTGTTCATATTCTATAGACTGAATAAATAAACATTTTATATTAAAAATGCCAGTATATTTATTGAAGTAATTTGTTCACACATAATTTTTAAGACTATTTTACACAGAATACAGATTTTAAGAATAATTATTTAAAATACTAACTTTCAGCATGCATCATGTCTCACCATTCTGAAGTTAATCCAGAAGTTTTCCACAGCAATCTTTTTCCTCCACATATATCAATATTCATCCTATATCCAGATGCTATAAATATGCCATTTGGGTTAGTTTTTTGGAGTTTAGTTGATTACTGGGGTTTTTTGTTCCCAACTTCAAAAATTAGTATATTGGTAGGAACAAGTATTTCTTCTAAGAACTTTCTACCTCTGTTAAGGAGGTAGTATTAATTTACCAAGAACCATAAATCCCTTTCCAGAAGACTCTTCATTTTTTGCAACATGAAAAACAAAGAATTCCACCACCATCTTGCCTCTTCCACATTTTCTTCATCTTTTGCTTACTTTCTCCTCACATACCCTAACAGAAAGCTGCGAGAAGCAACCTGTCCTTTGTTTTAGAAATCTGAAATATTTTTTCCATCTGATCTTTAAATACTGTACCAGTGCAAATTTATTAATACAGATAAGATTAGATTATACAAAGCTTCTGTAAAAGTTAAGGTTTCACTGTTTTGGACTACAAATTTCACTTGCAGAAAAAGCCACAGAAGGCAGCAAAGGAGGATTCCAAACCTACGAATCTGTACACAAAGTGACCAGCCACAGAGGCTGGTCCCCAAATACTTCAAATTTGAAGTTTAAGGCATAAAGCACAAATAAGAGGATGAAGACTTCACAGCACAATATTCCAGTATATGCTACCTCTTTAAACATGACTTGCTTTTATGATCATTGTCACAAAGAAATAAACATGCTCCAGAATACATCCAACCATTTCTAAGATTCTCTCCCTTCAATTCCTTCTCATGGAAGCTGAATATATTTAGCCTTCACCCACCCATCAGTAACAATATAAAACACTGCTAAGATCTTCTCTGCCTTTTCCTCTTAATCAAATTGCGTTTGCATCCCTGTCCCCCACTAGAATGCACCCAACCACTGAGTTACCTCCACTTTTTGACCACAAAGCAGACTTCTCCAAGTGAGGTTGAGATTCCTACATTTAGTCATTCAGTTTTAAGGACTAAGAGAGGCTGCAGGACAAGACACCTGCCCTGAGTCAGGACACTTACCTGCACTTGATTCTCCTCTACTCCTACCATCCTTAATTGCAAAATTATAAATGTCTCCCTCCTTCTAGTCGCTGACTAGTCTCTGTAGACACAGCTGGGAATATATACCATAAGTCTTTTTTCAGCAGAAAAATCATCTGCCTCGCTTACATGGAATATTCAAAGTTTTGAGTTTCCAAATATCCTCATCCACATACTTTTTATTTTCTGAGTGTGCACATATGGTACATGAAAAATAAGATAGCTATAACAATAAAGACAGCAAAACCAAATACAATAGCATGGGGGTGGGAATATGAAACAGGAGGGACACCAACCAAGTAAGCAACCCAACACAGTCAAGGAAACCCATAATCAATAGAAGTGCTGTGACATTTCCTCTTCTACTGAGGAGCAAGCAAGACATAAATTCTTGTGCAAGACTAATACCAGACATAATAAGTTGGAAATGGAAGAGAAAAAAACCAAACAACCAAGCAGTAACCATTCAGAGTTCAGGTTATAATAATGAAAAAAATTATATTGGACCTCTACACCTATTGCAATTAAAAATAAAGTTCTGTAAAGAAGAAAAAAAAATATCACTTTTCTTTGTTCAGTACACCCTCCAATTCTCCTGAATGGGGGATGAAAGGAGAAGAATTACTCAATACAAACTTATAAATTCCTATTTTCTAGTAACTTCTCCTGTAGTTTCAGCTAAATAAACTGCTATTCATTCCTTCCTCCTAACACCAACCTTCCTACCCCCAAAGAAAGAGCTCTGCTGGTGCTAGGTAACAGCTGCATGTCATACTAATATCTTAATTGAGATGTGGGCAATATAGCAGCCCATACCACTCAACAAAAAAAAATACATAGGCACTATGTATGAGAAACAGTCCACAAGCAACTCTAGGCCTTGCATACAGGCAAGAGGCTGACAGCTCCTTTAAGCAATATATACCTATTACTTTTAATTAAACATATAGAGAAGCAATTCACATATATCGGGGCTCCCATCTGGTACCAAGTAAAGCATACAGCAATAACATATTAGATACTTTCTGCATCAAGTGCACCGGTCAAATGCAGTTACCAGAATGAAAAAAATTTAACATTAAACATCTATAACAACCTAAACTGGGAGAGTAAAAGTTATATTCAGAGCTCAGACTAGATTTACTGCCAGGCAGTAAACTGTTGAATATGTATAATTAAGCATACACAAAACAGTATTATGCTGACAAGACCTTAAGAGCAGCAGTTAGGTAAAAGACTAAAACCATTGCAGCAAACTCTTCTATATTCCAAGGGTAAGAACCATTCACGCTATACGTGATGCCATCTATTAGTCAGAAAATGTCAGCATTCCTGCAAAGTGAAGAGCTGTGAGATAACGTAACAGGTTTTGAAAAATTTGTTAATCACGTTTCACACTTGAGAGCTAGTGCCCTCAAACTTAAAAAGCAAGATAAAAGAAGTCACATGTATTCAAAAAAAAAAAAAAAATCCAGTTTGGCTACTTCAGCTTAGATTTTTAGGCAAAAGAAAAAAGCTTTTTTAAAACATCTTTTGTGTTCTTTAGAAAACAAATGGGAAAGGAGAGAAGCTTTCCTTTAAAGAAAAGGAATGGATTGTGGCTGGAGATCTGCAAACCTTCAGCTATGACAGTGTTGGGAATGGAAGAAAATCATACAAAGGGAAAACTTCTAGAACCAACACAGCAACAAAATTGCCAATGACTCAAGTGCCAAAAAAGATCTAGTTTGGTGCCTTTAGTGGACAAAGAGCTGCAGACATCTTGAGTAAAGAGCAGTTAAAAATGAATTTTCATCTTCTATAAAGCCAAACCTTACTGTGAACTAGTTGCTCACTGTAAATACGGAGCATTTCTGGATTCCCAACAAAGAAGAGACTTGAGATAAAAAGAAGGGGAGGAAAGTCCTACCACCACCACATTCTCCCCACTCATCACCACAAATAACATTGGAGACAGGAGACCAATGTGTATTGAAACACAAGTTAAAAACCATTAAAAAAAAAAAAACAAAACCAAAAATAGGACTCCACAGCCTCTCCCTGCTGCAATGGGACAGCCTCAGACAAGACAGCATGGTTGCCAACATAAAGCTGTCTCTAATGTATCTATTAGGAAGAATGGTGTCAGAGTAAAGATCAAAATCAAGGCAACTAAGTCATGGACTTGAACATCTCAAAATCCAGACAATATCAGGCAAATCCTTTATCAGAAATAATTACACTGGAAGTAATTTTGAAAGTGCCACTGAACTTCGTTTTGCCAGTATAAATGAGTACAGTAGTTTGTCAGTGCCCTTTTTGGTACTTACAATTGTAACTTTTTATTCCGAGTGATTATATTTTTTTTTTAAAATCAACTGTATTTTTCAGATTGCACAGAGAACTAAATATAATTCCCTGGAAATTTGAAGCAATTATTAAAGACAAATGCTTCCACCACATCTGAAAGCAAAAAAAGGTTTCCCATCAAAAATTTACTTTCACCTAGCAAGTGACATAATTTAGTAGGACACCTCTACAGAAAATTTTAATTCCAGACTGTTCTCTGAGCTACATGTAGCAATGAGGAGATGCTTCAGACATGTCCTACTGCATGTTCATAAGACTCCAACCTTAACAGCCTAGGGCCCTACCAATTATTTCTAAACATTGGAAAGGCACAATCAACACTGAGACAGATTCTGCGACCAAACCAGTGTCTTTTACCACCACAAAGATGATAAATTCATGTTGCGCATACTCCCTTTAATGGTCTCTGCTCAACTGGACGTGCTAGAAGAGTGGAGAAGTGGACAGAGCACACATATGCCAGCTATCATCATCTTTATAAAGGTCCTTTTAGAGCAGCCAGCAGCTGGTTGAAGTTAGAGCAGAATATCATCTGCACCAGTCCAGATTACGACTGAGGACTAAGAATCCATTATTAATTAATTAAAGTTATGCTGTTTCCTATCCTTTACTCTCAGCATATTAGCTGGCTGTATGGGATGAAGAAATAATAGCAATTAGACTTATGCAAGAGCCGATGTAAAATGCTATCCTGGGCTCCCTGAGACTTCCCGAAGCCATCAACTCATTCCTGGTCTTGAAAAAACAAAACCAAAAAAAGCCAACCAGCCAACCAAAAGGAGAGAGAGAACAATACCCCCTCTTCTGATAAAAATATTCAAAGCATTTCAAATTAAAAGCCATATATTGTTTGACTGCCAACTGCAATGTTTTATCCAACTACTTATTTTTCCAACAATTACTTTTCATAAACCCACGTAGTCTTCCTCAGATAAAATGATGTTATCAGTGTTTTTTCTCTCTCTGCTCACAGCAATGTGTCCGTATGATCAATGCCATTAAGAGCTCCCACGTCCTTACTCAAGAGCCTGTAAGATAAAGTTTCTGAAGAACTAGTGCAAAATCTAAATGTTTGAATCTTCCACACGATCCTTTCTGTAGGTTGTCTCTCAATGCATTTCTTTCAGTATTTGTGCTTTCACAATATAACACTGCATTTTAGTAAGAATGTATAATTTTCTTGTGCCATATGTATGGTTCAGTGCACCCACAGGCACACCTATGGCTTCACAACTGCCACATTATTGTTATATTTCAAAACCGTAAGAAATAGTCTATAAGGACACAGAATGCAAATTATATGAACGTAATTTATTCTCACAGAAATGCCCACTGTTCCTCTTGGGATTTTTTAAGTTAATTGCACAAACAATTAAGGCAACCCCTACTCTCTTCCTCACCCACAAATAAGGGCTCTGACTGACATGCAGTGGCAAATTAAAAAAAAAAAAAAAAAAAAAAAAGAAAGGCTGCCAGCTGAAGCCTCAACCCTGCCAGCTGCCCCTTGGAATACAAGTTGTTGCCCCAATGACAGATGGCCGTTCAGCTCACGTGGCAATTCAAGAGCGGCTCCCGTTTTCAGCCTAGCATAATTAAGCCAGCCAACTGCAATTCCCGTTTACCTTAATATGCTGCCCTGAAAGATTAAAGCACCACCACAACTGTATTTTGAGCCGTTCAGTGATCCTTGCCTTGAACAGGGATCAGCTGGGAGCACAGGACAAATGACGACTGAGAGCAACAACTCCCAGTTCAACCATCCAGTTTTTATCGTGGGCCAAGCTGAGCACTAAAGTAAGTCCAGAAACAAGACAGGTATACCAAGAGAGACTGTATAGTTCAAAACTAGACTACTAACCACAGGAACCCAAGAGCATCATGTTCAATTCTGTGCTTTGCCACAGATGTGGTTCCATGATAAACCAATTTAAGAGTATACTACTGACCGAAAGGAGAGTACAGACCTTTTCCCACCAGCTCCTTCACACAACAGCCAGTGATTGCACAGGTGCACTGTCACTGAAACGAACAAAGGAAGGAAGAAGAAAAGCACCGAGAAAATCCCTTTTGGTGGCCATCTGCAATTACATTGCTTAAACCAATGGTGAAACTGTGCCTACAGACTTCCTTGGTGACTCTGGGCAAGTTAGGTCATTTCTTTATGCTTTCATTTCCCACTGCTGAAGTCAGAACAATGGTACTTCACTACATCCCAGGTGTGCAATGAGGACAGATACAGACATCACTGAAAGCCTAAAAGACACAAGAGTACTGCAAGACAAATATCCAAATTAGTAAAAAAAAGAGGGATCCTGTACCAGTACCTGAAATTACTCTAGGCCATCACTAGAATAACTGTAAGAAATCGTGGGGTAAGAGACATTTCCCCACATTTACTGTAACCCCAACGCAAAACCTTCAGGCAGAAGGGAAGGATTAAAGTTGAGTGCACTGATTAGTATCTTTTTACATCACTGAATGCTTGAACAGCTCTTTCCCAAGTAAACTCTTAGCATATACAAAAACAAGGATTTCTGTGAAGAGATCAGTAAGTCAGGAACCTTCTGGACTAGAAACTGCTTCTTAGCCTCACTCCACCCACTGCATTACTGTTACTAGAAATACTGAAAGAGGAAACAAAGAACCACTGAATTACTCCTCTCACTTTAAAGAAAAAAAGTTAAATATGCACACATACATGTGTCTTTTCTTAAAAGAAAAAAGTCACTAAAAAAAGGAATTTTTTGTAATTTCTTATTTAATTTAAACTCCTAAGATCATTAAGTCTTTTACAGAGACTCTCACTAACAAAAGTTTTATCTAGGTGGGGAGACTTTGCCAGCTACATTTGGAGAAGGGGATACTTAAGAATTTTGTCTCCACATACGTGAAAAATATCTGATGGGGGGGAGGAAGAGGCATGCCTTAGGAGGAAGTGTATCATTTATCTGTATTAATAAAAAAGGAACAGGCTGGGGTTTTTTTTAAATTGATCTACAAAACCAACACAAGCAGGATTTGTGGATTCCAAGTTCTCAAATCTTGCTATTCTGACCTATCCCTCTTTGCCCCTTTCTCAAACCATATTTTGATTTCACAAACTAGAGGTATTAAAATTCATTTTCTGTAATACATTCTGCCACTTCTGCAGTACTAAAGAATTTTGGCAAAAGACAAAATATATATCCCAGAAATCTTACAAAAGAAAACTTAACCAGGCTCAAGCAGTTCCCCCAGCCACCATAATGCACACATAGTTATTTATATTACTGAAAAATATAACCTTTCTACCCACAGGACCCTACACACAAATATTAAGAAAAAGCACAGTGAATGTTTAACACACAGTATATACACATAATTGTGATGTTTTGATGCAGATGTAGGTCACTAAAAAGATACTAGAACAGACCACTTCTTCAGTTTTTCTTACTATTTAAAACTTGCTCATTAAACTTGCTCATTACGAAAGTGGTAATTATTTCACTCAAGTGACAGAAACAGTCGAAAATTTCTGCCCTCCCTAGCCATTACAGTACTACTTCAACAGACTATCTGTTTGCTAATAGTGGTACCCCAGAGGAATGCTGGAGGTCCAACCTTGCTGCTAAGGAAGAAACATTGGGGTGGCACCCAAAGTATATTTAGTCTGAAAATCACTGTGCCCAACTCACTAGGATTTCAGCATGCTCAGTGTTTCAGCTACTGTTCTTGATTTCACACGATTGTATAACATTTGTAAATGTTACACGCACACAAAAAAACCCCAACATTGGCAGCTCATGGCGCTCTTTGTGACCTTGGTCATTAAGATGACTGAAATAAATGAAACAAACTATGCAGTCAGTCTGTTGGGATTTACCCAAGAACATGGTAATGAATCCACTCTTACAGCATCAGTGGATAGCAGGTATTGCTTGGCAGGCCTTTCAAATAAGGAGGTTAAAAATCATGATTTTTCCATATGCTACCTATTTTTAACTTCCACCGTATTAATCAGCATAAAAGCAACCCACAGCAGAGTGCACGCTCAAATTTTCTTGAAAAAGTTAGCCGGAAAACCATAGGCTGAAAAATTAATGAAGTGAATGTGAAAACTGATCTTAAACTGGACTACCATATAATATCAATATTGAAAATTTCAAATAGAATTGTTTAAAATTAATTTTCCATTGTTCTTTCTCCCACACTATACACATTTTTACAAATAAGTTAACACTTTCTTTATACTCACTTTTTATTTTCAGCCCAATTATGGAAACTATAGCTAATAGCTATACTAAAGCAAGAAGCCCCTAAAAGATAAAGAAGATAAAGTGTTTATTTCAACATTAGCATGACCAATATATTTTCCTTTAAAATTTCATATTAAGGTTATTTTGTCTATAACTGAAAATCAGAATAATTTCACCTCTTCTTCTTTTTCCTCTGGCATTTAAAAAATAGGTTTAGATGAGACAGAGCTGTCAGAAAACATTATTTCCTGTTAACACTTTTAACATTAACAAGCTCAGATGTTCAAACATTACTTAGACAAAATGGGAAATCCAGCATCACGTCGACAGGTACTATGACGACTTTATCTTCGGAACAGAGCTTCATTAGACACCCACTGAACCTACTCAGGTATGCCTTTTTCAGTTACTTAAACCTTTTAAATTAAGGTAAAATTTGGCAATGGCAAGCATCCATACTGATACTGTCAAGTGTATCAGCAGATTATTGATCACAAGCTGCTGATCAATGACCAGCTGCTGCTAAGAAATTCAGCAAGATATGAAAGGGTCTAAACTCGTTATCAAATGCCACCTGAAGTCATTCAGATATTACCCATTGTCACAATCACACCCATTCTTCTTCTAATCATCCAGACAGCAACATTAGCCCAAAGCATTTATCTCCTGTCTTCGCACTGATGCTTAGCTAGCCAAACGACTGCACAACTTGTGTTGAAGGAGGTTCTCTCAACAACAATCTGAAGCATATGCCTTAGAGGCTCAATTACTATACAGCTTTGCAGGGAGTTAAAAATGGAGCCGGAGAGGAAGCTCCAAATGGATCTGAATAAAATGGTTCTTCTGTGATGGAAAACCTGCTACTCATTTTCATACACTGCAACCACCCTAGACCTTCAGTCTTGCAACTTCCAAGGTCATAAAGGATGAAGCTCAGCTGTCTCCTGCCCCATCCGTGCTCTCAACTTGGGCAGTTGCAGCCAATACAGGTCAAAATGGAGCCAGTGAAATTCCAGAATACCCTCTGGTGTATTTTGAATAACTGATCTTCAATGACTGTTGAAGAAGGTGAAGGGGCAGAACTGTTCTACCAAAAAAAGATGGTCACAGATCTTACCATCTTCAGAGAAAAGCGATGTGTCACATCTTGCCAAAGACTAATACAACAACCATGTAAACAAAGTTGCTGTCCTTCCTCCTTCAAGACAGCAACAACTTAAGGAAATAGCAAACATTAATTTGAACAGCTACTACACACAATTTAAATTAATGACCCAACAGCATTTGGGTCATCTTTCTGGTCTCTTGCTTTCCCAATAGTCAGGAAAGGCTTATTTAGCCAAAAAGCATCCATTTTCTCCTCAGCTCTTTCTCCTCATAGAAAAATTATTAAAATCGGAAGTTTTCCTATGCTTCTGCAGCATAAAGTTTTCTCTAAAGGTATGCTGACAAACTTTCACAACTATTTATTTCTCAGAGGATTACAGCAAGTCTGCACCAAGGCCTATGTCTTAAGAAGACTGAATTCCAAGTAAAGAGAAAAAAAAAAAAAAACACACAAAACCCGAAACACACACACCACACTTTTCCACTCACTTTCCCAAGTACAAGCAGCTTGGGAACTGTAAATATTACCCAATACCTTCTAAGAAACTCTCATTGGCCAAATAAGAATGAAAAATGGGGAGGAACCTTTATTTATTTGTCATATACACATACGATCAGTAGTGCAGTAATTAAATAACCAGATTCATCTGTGGGAGATGGGGAAATGAGGTAGATTCAAGAGGCAGTTCTAAGTTTCTCTTCGGGAGCCTTAGAAGTTCAGTAAGGCAGCAATATCTGACTACTGAAAAGTATTTCTCCATATGCATTTAAGTAGTATTTTAGTTTTTTAATAATTATTGATGAACCAGACTGGATAGCTATGTATTTACTGTTGCAAAATCAAATCTCAAATAAGAACTAAGCACTAAAAAGAAAATCAATTGTTTTACCTTTCACGTCATTTCAGATCAAATTCAAGTGCCATTTGTGGTCAATGGGAATCTTTCAGCTAGCCAGGATTTCAGTGGGCTTTGAATCAGAACATCCAAAAGCATTACTGCAGTGTTAAAATGATTTCAATTACCAAGCATCTTCTGAAAGAACTCAAAGTAAAACCTACCTCTTTAAAAACAAGAAAGAAGTATACCAAGATACTGTGAAATAAATGACTTATTTGTGGTGTTTTAAAATGCACTAATAAAGCTTTCGTAAGTTTTGCTAAAGAAAAACACACCCGGTAATTATAACATCTGACTGATATTCAGGGTAGCATCTTTGTAGTATTCACTCCTTCAGCAAGGTATGGTCTCAAAACAGCAACACCACAGGAAACTGTGGCGAAGCCCTCATCTTACTGTTGCATAGATACACCCAAACTAGCTTGGGGACAGAAACTGCATTATTGTTTTAGCCAAGGCACTCCAGCAGGTCTAACAATCCACGTGGAGAAGGGAGTGCCTTGAAAGAGTGTAATGAAAGAGGGTCAAGCTAACTCAAATTACCATCCATTTGCCACAGGCTAAGAGCATACACATGAACAATTACTGTGAATCAGATACCACAGATCAGCTGACATATGGTAACCTGTCATCCTACAATAACCTGTCCAAATACAAAGATAGCTTGAAATTTAGACTGGCTGTAGAGCTACAACTCACCCCTATTCAGAAAGCAAGAGGCTAAACCCTCAAAACTTTGCTTCTAGATGCATAAACTGCAAACAAGCAACAGAAGAGAACCCACAAATCAGAGCCCTTAAGGCAAAGAGGCTGTTACCAAACACTACAAACTGGGATTACCAAAAGGAAATAGTTACTGTAACACGACCTATTCATGCTAACCAGTCTTTTGGTATAAAAGCATGCACACAGTGTGATGACCATGAGACTGCAAATTCAGCTCTTCTGCTGGTCTGGACAGTGGTTATTTAAAACAAGTGTAATAATTCCAAGTACAGTTGTTAATTTTGCCTTGTAATGGCAATTCACAGTAGGACAAAACCCAAGCTTTTGCTTCCTAACCTCATTCCCAGGAGTGCTTGTTTCTCTACGCTGTGTTCGGGAGCTAGGAACTAAAGAGTTCTCTGGAACATAAGGAAGACTATCCTTCCAGGGGCCTACAGCTAAAATAACCCACAGGTACTCTTACTGTTCACCCCCCGTATTTTTCCATCCCAAGAGTAATGTCTGGTAAGAGGTTTAGTTCATTTTTAAAATCAGTTTTCACTAATAATTGCAAAAACCATCAGCAAACAAACAACCCTAATCCAAACACCTACCAAGCTCAATGAAGTCAAGCAGGACAGAGAAACTGAGGAAAAACTTTATATACTCTATCAACACTAGACTGGCACTCACATGGTAGAGCTCTACAGCTGAATCAGGTTTTTGCAATACAGAACCAGTTGCGCAAGATAAACACTACTATTATTTTGATATTGGAATACCAGTAATATCTGGTATGTATTGGAATGACATTTCTACACACTTTTGCTAAATAAACTAAGCAGAATCAAGAAAATATAGCTGCTTATCAGAAACAAACAGCCTTAGTGACAATGTTTCTAGGCAGAAAACAACTATGCAGCAGTTCGAGCTCCTAGAACAAAGCAGTGCCTGAACTCTCACATTTAAGACATCAGACCTGACAAACCTAGCAATGGAGTGGAAACTGCAGGTTTCTGTTACAACGAACAGTAGGTTTCATTGTATGTATGATAGCACGTATCGTAGAACAGAGCCACAGGAGCATTTCGACAGCTCAAATGGACAGGACCATCGCCAGTCACTGTGCAAGGCTCCAGCCTCACATGGCAGCTAAACTGATCTAACGGTTCTGCGAGGACGAGGGGCAGTCCCACTTCCTTCCTCCCGCTCCCAACTGCGTACCTGCTGACCACCTCTCTTACACACTCACTGAACTCTGCAGCTAGTTAGTTCCAAGAGCTAAACCAGTTGACAGCTATTCAGGGTGTTTTGGAGGCTTAGTTTCTGTGGTGATCTGGTTCAGGGAGCTACAAATGCCGACGCAAGGTAGGGGATAAGAACATGGAGCTAGAAACAGGAATAATGGGATAACCCCTTGCTCTCGCAACCAGGCTCTAAAATTACTTAGTTACCTTGTCAAAATGCAACTAAAGGAAGTATCTCAGAGGAGAGCATAAAAAATAGTCCCTAAAAGCCTGCTGAAAGAACAGTATGTTTTACGAGTGTTCATTTGTTGCTTGTCTGTGTCCTCCCAGCTTCTACGTATGGATGAACAACATTTTAAGAACAGGCAGCAGTATAACCAGCAGAACTCAGTTATTGAGAAGAACCACAATAACCGCTATGCAAGTTATCTTTTAAGAAGTATTCCTGATTCAGAGATTTTAATTACCTCGAAAAAAGTTCACTAAACTTTCTAATAGGAAGTACAATTTAAATGATAGGAGATTCTTCTAGAGTGTCTTCTTTACTTCAGAATCTACATTTAGATCTTGCTCTCCTCTTTTACAACAATTTAAAAGTCTTTTTTAAAAGCAATATATTATAAAAGCAGAATTTTGATAGATGTTCTGTAATTTCACTGTAGGTTTCAGTTTGCTTTCTCCCACCCCCCATTTCATCAAGAATTGAAGGACTCAGCCTAAAATTCTGGACTATATTCAGATACTGCAGTTTAGTACCATGAACAATAATAAAAAATCACCAGGTATGCTTCCCCTCCTATTCAAGTGCTGAACAGAGAAACACCACATAACCAAGAAACAGAAGTACTTAACAACCAGAAAACATGAGAGGATTAGGTAATGACAAAGTCAACTGAACAAACCTTTCATTTTCTCGATTCCTGTTAGTTCAGTCATGTTTTTTTCTCTTCTTTGCTTTTATTATCCACACATTGAACAGTTCTGATTTACTTTTCCTACACCATCTGTTATAATATATGAGGCTAAATATATTTAATCAGCACAATTTAGAAATCTTAGAGAAGCACGCTACCTCCTCTTCCGAGCAGACCAAATAGTTCACAGCCACAAGCTGTAAGAGGAAGTTCAAGCTCTGTCACAGGTGACCCACGTTACAACACACCTGGGGTATACTCACTGCCTTTACAGAAGTGACCCAGACCAGAGGGTGGGCCAAACAAGTTGTCCCCACTGCAGTGGCAGCCCCCTCTGGCTGCCACCTGCCCTCCTCGATGGTACCATGTGCAGAGTAAGTGTGCTTAATGTGCCAAATAAACACAGGCACACAGCTGTCCCTCTGTAGAGGCACTGCAAATTCAGCACTTGCCGGGCACACCAGATTTACCATGCTGGTGAGGAAACTGCCAATGTAAAGCAAGCTGCAAGCCTGACGTTCTCAGGCAGCTGCTGGGCTGACAAAGTGTTCACAGTGCTCCAATTCTATGCATATACATTAAATCCTCCATATCCAGTGCAGGTAATGTTTATTATGCTTAATGCCCTGCACACCTGCAATAAAAGCCTGACACATATTGGACAGCTTCGGTCTACTCCATAACTGTGATTCTCCCAGGAAGCACCAGAGCAGGAGTGGGGCACAAAGCATAACCTTCCCCCAAAGCAGAAAGATATCAAATACATCAATGTAGGAGACCTCATTACTTCTTTACTTAAACCATTGGGCTCAAAGTTTTTGTAACACAGAAACTAAATAAGAGAAGATTTGGTATTTCTGGGAAACTATAACAGATGTTAGTGGTCTTACGAATGACCAAAATACACCAAAACTATGGGCAATGAACATTACTGTGTATTCCAAGAACATATACACTTGATTTTGATCTCTCCAAAACAGATAGAAAGCTTTAGCATAAATTTAGGCACTTGTCCTACATGAAGGACAACAGAGGTACCCAGACACTCCTTTTTACTCATGATGCAGAATCAGGCTTTGGTAAACAGAAGTTGTACTTGAAGTACCCAATTTATAGATTCTAACCTTTTATCTGTAAGGTAGACTTTGGAAACTTTTCATTGCAGAAACAAGGATTACACATGCAGATGTAAATACATCTTTTCACAGCCCAGGACTCTCTTTTAGGGAATATGGAAAATCCTGTATTAGATTTCTTTCCACCTGGAGCAACTGATGCCTGATGACTTGACTTCTTGCCATAAGGGATGATCCTACAAAAACTGAAACCAATTTAGTTATTTTGATGCAAGTCCGGGCATTTGCTTCAGAATAAGAGTCATTTAATTCAGTTACTGTTACAGCCCAGCACACACCAATATAAGCCTTTTGGTGCATATATTAAAAAAAAAAAAAACGCACATGCTTACACACATGCACTTGAAATAGGGCCAAATAAAGACTCCTTAACTTTCCCAAGATATTTATCTCAGCATTACAAAATTCAAGCTTTGTGAGCAAGAAATCTACTGGAGCTTAGTTTCTACATGTTTGTGTCTTACACAGCTTAACCTACTCTTTCTCCCAGTACTTCAAACCCTCACGTCCCCTATACAGACAAATGACTAATTCAATTACCTTGTGCGCTGACAGGCCAGCTGGTTGCTGCTTCTTGGCATGGGCAGAGAGGGTAAGTTATAAACGTCTTTCCCTCATTGTCTTCTTCCTCTGGCCAGTCAATAATTTCCACAAAACTTAAGAACTTCAGACCCCTTTGTCAAATCTAGTTGAAATGAGTTAACAAGTTCAGAAGTTGCTGAGTGACAGACAAACTGACTGTATGGGTGTATAAGTCTTGTTTTGTTTGGAAAATAGATTGGGGGGAGGCGGGGGAGCAAACTTGCAAGGTAGGTTTACAGGCTGTATGTATTAAATATGCCTCAACTCCAAAAGTATTGACCCAGCTTAACCCAATCTAAATCAGAGCTGCCACAGTCCCACCACACCCACAGTGTTATGCCTTCCCTTGTACCGGCACTTGTGCCAAAAATCAACACGGGGAAAAAAAACCCCAGCAGTTAGCGTTTGGCGCAGGCAGCTCCAGAGCCAGCTCACTGCCTTGTCACATGGACACCGCTATCACGTAAAAGGAACGCGCAGGATTGTGGCAGACGCAGCTGCCATGGTGCTACACATTTGGTACTTTACAGTATACAGGATCCAGTCCTAAAAGCACTTAATACTGGACATAAAGTTCAGAACCTCATTGGTCAGTAATGTGCTGATGTTATAAAGAAGCACACATATGCACTAATGTAGTTATTATTTTGAGAAAAACAGAAAAAAGAAAAAAAAATCCTATGTGATAGCTCTGAGGTTGAGAGTTTTAGCTGCATTCTGGACAAGATTTTCTTTTTTTTTTTTTAAGTGTCTAACCTTGTCTTCTTCCTAAAACTGTAGCCAAACCTATACCCTCAAGGAAAAAAAAATAGCACTATAAGCAAACACAGCAATATTTAAACACAGACATCACCCAGTCCAGATTTCCTTTTGGGTTGACCATTGTCCTAAGGAAAATGAAAGGACCCATCTATTCTGTATCCTTCATGCAGAATTCCAAAACCACAGAATAAACCACTGGCAACCCCATTGGTGACTGGGGAGAGATCAGGAGGGAGAAGGTAAAAGAGAAGCAGCATAGTGTAGCCAGAGTGGCTAATTTAGATGGAGGGAGGTGTGAACAGCAGAACATAAGGCAAAACATCTTGGGAAGTATATCCTGATGACATCTTATCTTGGCTGTACAACACAGTGAGTTTGGGGGAGAAAAATTTTTTATCTGCAATCATTTATGATCTCCCTTCCACACTAATCAGAATACAGGTACACAATCATTGTTTATCAATGTATAATATAGATAGCATGATTATGCATTCATTAGATCTATTCACACTACATATATAAAATACATTAAAACAAGAATCGCTTCACAGTATAAAACACAGCTTTGTATGATTTTTAAACCCTTACAAGAAACCTTTGATGGGGGATTTTTATAAAACCATTTTTTTCTAGTGATCTATTTATTAATAACAGGAGTCACAACTTTATTTTTACCCAGTGGTAAAAAGCTCACAGTTGCAAAACACTGTCTACTTACACAGCATTAAATAATAAATAAAGCTCAAGACCTAGTACACGTTTTACCAAGCAATCTAATGATATGAAACAACAAGAAGTTCCAAAGATTAACTTTGTGCTACATTATCAACTCTGTTCCATGATATTTGTACTTGTAAGTACTGTGCTGTAATACAACGGAGGAAAGAAATTAATAATAACAAAGAATAATCTTCATTTAATCACAGCCGCACTCACATTATCTAATAACAATTTTTTTAAACAAATTTGAATCTGAGTTTAAAAAAAAACCCTTTCCTAATAACTTACACTGCTTCTTTTGTACAGCCTTTTTTAAGATGACCTACATTGCTTGGGAATAAAGGTGAAAAAAGTCACCACTGACTTGTGTGGTATACTTTAACCCTAGTATATGGGCTTATAATTTAGTAGCATTATTCAACATCCTTTGCAGTAACAGCCCTGCACAAAGCTATCAAAGTCACAGGTAAAACTGGCATTAGCTTCCAGAGATAGTGGATCAGACCTTGCAAGTTCTGAGATAGGAATAGGAACTACACCCAAATGTAGATATAAAACTAGTAACAAAAGACCCCAACATTCTCGATACATTTTTGGGCAAGTCAGACTAGTGCAACTGACCTTCAAAAATGGAAGGAAAAAGCTAGCAGTGATCCATATGGAACAGTAATTTCAGCAAACTGTGAAACTTGATTTTGTTACAATTTTATCACCACTAAGTGGTAAACACCAATGAACAACGTGAAAAAAAAAAGAATTAGGTGAATGTAGAGTTCTACAAAACGGCAGAGTAATACAAATAAATTGCAGCCTCATATTTTAAGAGAAAAAGTTTCTGCCTGTATCTTTAGCAAATTAATAGCATATGAACGGTTTGAGACAGGTAGTCCAATGTAAAACTGAATAATCACAGCATTTAATCCATAAGCACACCTTTCCGGATGCCTTTCAGAAGTTATATTTTCATCTGTTTAAAAGAAAAAGTAAACTGCGGGGCTGAAAAAATTCTATATTCTGCATATGGAACATCGATGATGAAAATCCTCAGTACATGTCATTGAGAGCAGGAAGTTCTTTTCGTGGTTTTTTTTTTGTTGTTTTTTTTTAAATGTCAGTATACCAGAGAAGTCATTTTAATTATATAATTATTAAAGATTTTGGAAGGTTTACACAAGACCCATAATTGGGCATAAGACATCACATCCTCTGGTTATATACACAGCAATCTGGTCTGGGTAACATTCTTCGCTCTGACCAATGTGTGCGAGGAGGGGCGGGGGAAGGAAGGGGAGGGAAGGGAGGGGGGAGGAATGGAGAATTAAAAATACTTCCTCCGATTAAATTTTCTTTACTTCATTTGCTTAAAATGTTTTGATTGTATAAAACGCACTAAAATATTTATCACGATGCATCTCCGTAGTTAAAATACCTTGTTCTCGATGTAATATCCTAGATACTCAAACAAAAGACATTCAGATGACAATGAAGGCTTTTTTTTTTATTTTAAAAAGACATTTGTACATCTAAAACTGCACCACGGATCAGTCTCCTTTATCATGCCAGAGTTGTGACAGCCAATGCATAAAAAATTAAAATCCAATCCACCAGATAAGACATGCAAAATGTCTCCTCCAATCCCACCCCCATCTCGCCTTCAAAAAAAAAAAAAAAAACCAGCCCTGCACATACGGAGCACACGCACACTCGCACCCCGAGAGCCATCACTGGGGCGACAGTGCCAGGGCCGGGGGACCGCCACCCCCTCGCCCCCACCCCCCTACCCCAGCACTAGCGACCCCGCTCCGGGCTCCATCAGGGGAGGAATCCCACCTCGCCGCTTCCCCATCCCCTCAGACAATGGTGCTTTCCCCCATTAGCTCCAAATTGTCAACATTTTTACGCTAGGCCCCGGCCCCACCGGCGCGGGCGGACCCGCCGGGCAGGGCTGAGGCGCGGGGGGCCGGAGCCCCCGTTCCGTTCCGGCCGGCTCGGGGCCGCCGGGTGCCGCGGCGGGGGCGGGCGCGGGGTTGGGGGAGAGGGGGGCGGTGTGGCTGAGGTAAATAAATGGCCGATCGGCCGCGGCCCGCGCCCCCCCGCCGGGCGCTGTAACCGAAGCCCGGGCGCCGAACTGCGCAGCAAACATTGCACGGCGGCGGCGGGCCGCGGAGGCTCGGCGAGACCCGGGCCGCCGCCCCCGGACACCATTTCGCCGACGGCGGCGGGGAAGGTGTCGGCGCAAGTTGCCCGGCACCAGCCCCCCGCCCCCTCCGCCCCGCAGCCCCCCCGGGCGCCGCTCCCCCCGCGCCCCGCGGCTTCCCGCGTCACCTCTCCCCTTCGCCGGCCCGGGGGCCCAGCCCGCCGCTCCCCGCGGGGAGGCACCGGCTCTCCCGGGCGAAGCCTCCCCGCAGCCCCCGGGGACGGGGCGGGGGGGCGTTCGCCCCGTTCCGTCCCGAGAGGCCGGCGGCGATCGGCTCCCCCCTCCCCGGCGGGCGTGGGAGAGCGGCCGGGAAAGGGGCCGAGCCCCCGCCTCCCTCCCGCTCGGCGGCAGGGCCCAGCGGCCCCGAGTCGGGGCAGAGCCCAAGCCAAACAAAGCGCGGCCTGAGCGGGAGCCAAGGGTGAAGCAGCCTGGGCTTTTCCTGCCGGTGCCCGGCCGGGCGCGGCGGGGCCCAGCGCCGCCGGCGAACCCCGCGCAGGCCCCCGCTCGGCGCGGCGGCGCCTGGCTTACCCCGATCCCCGGCGGCGGCGGCGGCGTTGTTCCTCTCCTGCTGCTGCTGCACCGGGCGCGGCCTGGACACTCGCCTGGGTCTCCTGTTGGCGGCTCGGACCGAGTTCATTTGCCGACTCGTGTGGGTGGCGGGAGGGGAGGGGGGGAATCCTCCGGCAACCGGTGCCTCGTCGGGGAGGGGGGGAAGGAGGGAGCCCCGGGGCGGCCGCCTCGCAGCAGCGGGCAGCAGGGAAGGAGGGGGGGGTCTCCAGGCGCGGGTCCCGCCGCCGCTGCCGCCTCCTCGCCGGCTCGCTCGAGAGGCAGAGGAGCCGCCGGCCGCTGGCTCTCCCGAGCGCTGGCTGTGGGGGACGTTCGCGCCGCGGCCCCCCTCCCCGGCCCCCCCGAAAATCCCTCTCTTAAAGGAGCCCCGCGGTCCTGCCCGTCTCAAGCCCGTCGCTGCTCCGTGGCAGGAGGAGCCATTGACACTGCCAGAGACACACACTCGCGGGGAGGCAGCCGCTGGCGGCCGCGCTCCGCCAATCGCCGCCTCCCACACAGCCGGCCGGCGGCGGCGCGGCCAATCCCCGCGCCGCTTCTATGGGGCGCGGGGTGGGGAGGGGCGGGCGAGCGGCGCGGCGCGGGGTGGGGTGGCGGAGCAGGATATAAGGGTCGGGGCGGCAGGCGCGGGGGGGGTGGCGGCCGCGCGGGGCTGGGCCGGGCCGGGCCGCGCAGCGCCTCGCGCGGCAATGGCGGGGCCGAGGCCCAGGCTCGGCAGTGGCGGGCGCCGCCGCCGCCGCCACGGCGTGAGGAGAGGGCGCGGGAGCCGGCCACAGGCGCGGGACCAGGGCCTGGCAGGGCCTTGCGCAGGGCCTTGCTGCGCCGTCCCGTCCCACCGGATCCGCCTGAGTCCGGTGGGCCAGGGAGGGGGCGGGCCGGTGGGAGGGGGCTCTGTGAGGGCGGCCCGGGTGCCTGTCACCGGCCGGCCCGCACCACGGGTGCCGCCGGGACCTCCGCGGAGCCTGCCCGCGGGCAGCCAGGTGGGAGCGCAGCAGGAGAGGGAGATTGGAGGGGCCCGAGTGCCCGCGGCCCGGCGCTGAGGCCGTGTGTGACACGGGAGCGAGGGAGGCTGGCGGCGGCAGCCGAGACTGCCTCGTGTGTGCTGTGTGCCTTGGTAACCCTGCCTTGGGTGTGGGCTTAGCCGTGGTGCGGCTGGGGCTGGGGGTGCCGTCTCCATGTACTGGCTGCTTATTCCCCCACTGGTTGTTAACAACTTTTTCACTCGGGGAACGTGTCTATTCCTCGGTCAGCGTGCACACTCGCGTTTGCGTTAGCTTTTGCTAATACAACAATATGCTATTTATCTTGGGCTGGCAGTTTAGGCAGTGTATGAGGCTTCTCCTGCTTTATTATATTTGTCATGTTGGTGCTCAGCTGGTGGCCTGAGAGCAGAAAAAAAATGATTGAAGTTAGCTGTGCTTTTTTTCCTTTTCAGAAATCACTTAATAAAATGGATGGCAAAATCCGAGCAGTAAGGAAGATACCTGCTCTTTGCAGGGTTGCTCAGGAGTCTCCTTCTGATGCTGCAAAGGTGGGTTTGTGTGTAGTCCTGCTTAAACTAAGCACTTAGAGTCAGCGGAATCAGGGCCCATGTCTGCGCCTGAAAAGCAAAAGCTCTCTGGTATAAAATGTAAACAGTGGTTGTAATTAAAAACACGTTAGGCAGGAGCTTGTCAAAGCTGACAAATGAAGGTATAACTTTAGCAAATGACAGCTTTAAAATAAAAAAAAAAGCTTTAAAAATGTTTATACTTGTGCTTCTAAAGTAGATGGGAGTAAAATTGTACTTTTAAGTTCATATCAGACCAGAAATTTTACAGTAGCTGTTAAGGAGCATTTCTTAGACTTAGCATTTTGTTGCCTTGAGGAATGACTAGAGAAGCAGTGGAGGATTGTTTTCCATGCCTGAGAAAAGTAATTCTTGCCACCTTCTCTAAAGTAGGGGAAGAAATAAAGTTAAGCTCTTGTGAAAAGAACTTCATAGGGAAAGAGAGTAAGTGTCACTCTGGGGCCAGTTTCTGTCATAACAGTTAGCAGGCTAGTGTACTAAACATTCAGTAGAGCTACACAATTACATGTACATATCCTAAAAATATTTTTTCTTCTGCTAGCAGCAGTGTGAAACTGTGCTTTAACTCTTGAAGGGGAAGAATGACCATACCCACGAACTGTGGCGAACTTACTGTAACATGGTTAAAGATTTTCACATCCTTAAAAACCTATGATCTTTAAAACATAGTATTTTAATAGTTTAACTGCCTTTCTGTTCAACTGTTCTAGTTGTGCTCTCTTCACCAAGATCTAGCAAATGAATTCTTAGTGTTGCAAGGTTACCTGCAATTGCTCAATATTGGTGTACCCCAAACTTTTGGTACTCGTGTCTAAATCTTTGAAAACCTGTTGAAGGGTCAAGATGGATGACAAACTAGTTTTCACCTAAAGGATACAAGAATCTAAATCTTCTTACATTACAATAAAACTTTATTGAAAACTTGAATCAGAGCAGGCTTTAGACTTTCTTAAAAAGTCTTGAACTTGAACTAGTTTGAAACCCAATGATATCTTGGCCTAAAAAACACTTTTTGTAATTAGCTTCTCAAGGTGGTAACTCGTGTTAGGGACATGGTGGTGGGAGTCTCACAAAACCTACTGTAAATGGGAAGAATGTGAGTGTGCGTATAAGCAGTTCCAATATGTAGTCTCACCGACTTAGACAAAATACATATGAGGGCAATATATAGAACGTTATGCAAAAGTTTGTGAAAAATGCTCCGAGTTGATATGATGAGAACCTCATATGCTGAGTAAGGCAAACTTGATGAAGTTACTGAATAAATTACTGGTGCAAAAAGTGATACCTGTAAGCTTACAAGGCATGGAGTAGGGAAGTAGTTACAGTGCTCTTGTCTAATATTCTTGGCTCCGCTTTAGAAGGCCAGACGTTAGAAAACCTGAAAACTCATCAAAACAGTTTTGACTAGAAGTCTCTCTCTTCTCATAACAAAATTAAATCTATCCTGTCTGATTTGTGATGACTGGGACTTGATCATCATACTTCCAGTTTTGTAGGTCAATCTTTAAAATGTTATACTTAGCCATCCTGTGCCTCCATTGCTGCTGTATAGCCTCTGAGAGGAAAAACACTGTTCTGTGGTGAAAATGATACTGGAAGTCCAAACTAATATTAAGGCTTCATTGTATTGACCATTGTGGAGATGCTTTAAGCCATCCTGTATGATGTGCTAATAAACCATTCCTGAATGTGGGTGCAATTTATACTGGCAAGATAATTTTGCCTTTGTCAAGACAGCTTTTTCTTTATTTAAATTGCGAAGAAAGGCAATGGAAAGTGGAACTAAACTATGCTGTGATTTTTTTTGCATAATTGTCTACAACATAAGTGCTTGCTAGACTGGTTATGTTGACCACAAATCACCTTTTGGTGACCCACGAACAACTTCACATTATGAACAGAAAGGCTTAAGACCTGGGTGAAGAGTTTACTTGGACCATTTACAGCATAAGCAATTTGGGCAGAGTTGTCAAGTTGCTAGCTCGTCATACGAGACTATCTTCTAAGCTGCACTGAATTTCAAATGTATATGTATTTAAACATTAATGATATTTGGTTCTCTGTATGTATATGAAGAGTTGGCTGCTGCTTTGAAGAGATCACCTTCCTTCCTGCATGGAGGAAGGGATGCCACAGAGAGCTTAGTGATAATAACAGTAACTTGTTAATTATGCGTTAACATAGAATAGTTAGAGCTTTGTAGCTGATGAGGCAGCTTCATAGAGAGGAGTAGTGCAAGTTGTAATGAAGGAGATACAGATAATAGGGCTTCCTATTTGTTTGTGAGGGTGACTTGCAGAGACAGAAGAGCAACTTTGATTCAGCTGACTTCTTCTAAAGTGAAGAAGACAGTTAAAACAACTTGAAGATCTGATCAAGATAATGGAACAGTTAAGTATTCCTTTTCTAGAATCTCAGTAGAGAATAGATGAGGCACTAGAGATGGTGGGGCCACAGAATAAGCAGAATTGGGAAATGGGTGTGGGGCAGTGTAAACTGTTAAGTCAGCAAGGCTGATTCAGGCCAGGGTGATCCGCAGGAATCACCACTATTTTATTCCCTTTAACGTACATATCTACCAGCAACCTGAAAAGCCTTGCTTCAGAGACTGTTAGAAATGCTTTGAATGTGGGACAGATTTGTGTAAGTTGTTATGATCCTTAGTTGCCCTGAGGATGTGAGTATTGCTTTAACAGTTGATCAAAACAAGTCTAGGATAATAGATTTTGGTGAATGGTGATCTGTGGATTACTTCTGAGGGGTTCACAAAAGATAAGAACAGACTTCAACTTTTACAGGATGGCCTAAAGCTCTACTTAAAAATTGTTCAGAAACTATAAATCGAAAAAAAAAAACCCACCAAATTGCTGGCTTGCAATTAAGTAGAAAATGCACAGTATTGTCACTACCTTTTGCTCTCTAATATTTGAGAGAGAACAAGAAATATTTTGAGTTGCAGTTTGTTACACAAAGCCCACCGCAGAGCCTTTAGCTACAGCTCATGGATTTGAACAAGAAATACAAGAAGTCAGTTTTTATCGTGTTAAAACTGGTTCAGATGGCTTTGCAAAGGAGCCACAGGTCTATCCCTCTCCTTACAGATGAAAGTGAAGCAAAAATGGCTGAAATGACTTGCCCAAGAGCATTTACAGGCTATTAACAGGACCAGGAATAGAACTCAGGGTACAGGAGTCCTTATCTAAGGCTTTCTCCACAGTGTCACATTACTGCTTTCAGAAGCATAAGACTTTTGCCTATTATTTCCAACAATCTCATAAGCTGTTAATATATCCCTGGACTAAAAATACTGCATTGAAGATTTGGGACTAACCCACTGTGGACCACTGACTTTAAATTCTTTAAACCTAGAGGGCTGTTTCTTACAAGCTTGGAGGAAGTGAGCCTTTCAGAAATAGTGATGCCTACAACTGGTTGAACCTGCTTGCTGTGCAGCTCAAAAATATTAATGCCATTTTGTTGTGATTTCTCTGACCCTCAGTTCCTCTTAGTTGTGTTTTACATCCCATCTGATGCAGCTAAATCTTCCCACTCTTACAGAAGAAGACTCTTAAATCTACCCTCCATTTACCTGGAATTCACGTCTCCTGAAATGTAGCTTGATGTTAGCTGACCTTAGTGGGTTGCCTTCTGGGTGAATGTCTGTGGGTGGTATGTTTTCTGTTGCTGTACCAACCTGGTTTCTGCAGGAAGAATAAAGACTTCAGGGTAGGGAAATGTGTGCTCTTTCCTATAAGCTGACATGGCTGTTGCAACATGCTTATCTAATGTGTTAATTTTGATTCTGCCCTAACAAAAGCTCTCTGGAAGCCTGAATGGTACTTCAGTTCTCATTAATTTTTTTAATAAAAGTAACTGCTGAAAAAAGTCCTGGAGGGATGATGTCTGAGTTTTAAAGCATTATCGGTTGTCCCGGTAGAAATTTCATAACCAGATAGATATATACAAACCACTTGCCCTCTGGATTTTTTGGGAGTATTTTGAGGGGAGGGAGAAGGGGTATGAAGCTGTTTCCATCTGAGAGATGTCAGCTGATGGGGAAAAGCACTCAGTTTTATATTGTTGGGTCACTAGGAAGGAGGGAGGCACGGGGTGGGGGGTGATGATCCTGTGGGCTGCTACCACAGAGCTCTGGGTGCTGGCCTCTGGCAGGGCTCTCGCACAGGGACTAACCTGTTGGCCCATGAGAGTTGGAAGCAGGCTTGCAGCGAGGCTGGGTACCATGCTTGCTTGTGCAGCTTGATGTGCTGCATGTGGGAAGTGGGCTCAATAGCTACCTTTGTGTCAATGAAATTTTGAGAAAATTATATGTTCAATCCCAGCTATAAATCAGGAGTGTAAGAGGTCTAGAGCTCAGAGTGAAAGGAGCAACAGCTTACGCTACAGATGAAGCCTGAATGACAATTTTAAGGTAGCATTGGGGCAGAGATGTCACTGTGCAGACCAGCCGATAGTCAATGACAGGAATTTATGTTGAGGAGGTAGAGTGGATGACATCTGTTGCATGTGAAGGTGGAACTGTCTCAAGCATCCAATCTACATTTTAAGCCTTGTTTTCCCAGTGACGCCCACTGCCCTCCACTGAAGTCTCCAAGCTTGGTCCTCTGGATTGTGCTGAATTTAGATGTTTCGGGTAGTCTGAACTGATACAAAACTTCATTGCTAAAATTAATTAAAATACATTGGGTATAAATCACATAATTTTACAGGTGGCCTGTCAAAATAGCATGATTCTCCTGAATGATCTGTGTAGACACTTAATATAATACTGAGATAGCTAATATTTTGATTCTGTGGTTGTCATTCAGTCAAGGTTTGCTTCTCACTACTCCTTTTCAAACATGCATGTACAGAGATAAAAAAGTATGGACTACACCTTATACTTGTAGTTCCTCTCAAGTCTGTGGCTCAGATTTAAGGTATTTCCCTAGATCTTGCTGTTAATTTCTAGTTTCAAATTTGCCTTGGACTCAATTTTTATTTCTTGGAGTCTACTTTTTTTTTGCTCATTGCATCAGCAACGTGTCCATATGACAAACTCTGTCTTTAGAGCTGGGGTTTCCCCAAATATGGCCGGTATGTCTGTTGTTTATATTGCCTTGGAGAAGATACAGCCTGAACAAATCTTTCAACATAATGAATTGAGTCAGGCCCCAAACAAGAAAGGTTTACAAGAAGTACCTCCAATACCACCAACTGGAAAAATCAATCATTTAATATCAAGAGACTGGAGTTGTATGCGGGCTTGCCTCCAGATTTAGACCTACCAAAGAAAAAAATGGCTTCTTTAGGGAAGTTTTTTCTGGTTTGTGGGGATAGTTCTTGCTCCCAAATCTCTCAGTGGGATTCTGAACTCCTCATTTTTACAAAGCAGTCACGCTCCCTGATGCTTATCCAAGACAGGCCTAGAGTGGCAGGAGCCGTTGAGGACACTTTGCTTCATCTTCATTATGAGCAGCTAAATCTGAAATAAGCACATTGAAAATGAAGACTGGCATTTCTAGTATCAAACTGTTGGCAGCATTGCAGAGCATCCAAAGGGTGCTTCTTAGATGGGATTCGGTATCTCCATGCAGAGGAGGGTCAGCAGTGAGAAGTGATACTTCTTTCAGTCTGGAGACAAGAAACTGAAAGCGTCTGTAGTCTCGCCATCAGCACGTGAATACATGTGGTATAATTGCCTTCACTTCAGATCCTGAGAGCAGGTGGGTGTGGGTGCTATTAGTATCATCTGTCAATTCTACCCTACCAACAACTGATTTTGTTTACTGGTGGGAACAAGTTCTTGCTAAAAAGGGAGAATATTGAGGAATCTTGCAGTTTTTCACTTTGCCTAGTAGACCGATGTCATTTTAAATGTCCTGCTCCAAAACTGTATCCTTTTCTACGGAGGAGTTCTTTAAATATAGAAAGGTTGTGAAATTAATTCCCATGAACCCATCCAGGGAGAAAAAAAAAAGGTGTAGCACGTCATATGTGTATGTCTTGCTGGTTTGCTCCTTCTCTAGGTTGGTCAGCTAGAAAAGAGGAGTCTATGTCTTTTTTCTCCATCTCGCAGTCTCAGTTGGATCTCTTAGTCATGCCTTATCTGATGAGTGGGGGGGAAAAGATCTAGTTATTCTTGTGACTGAAAGATACTTTCCCAGAAAGGGTTTTTGAATGTCCGGAAGAGCGTTTTGCAGTTAGGGTCTAAACTGTCATTGCCATTAAGAAGCAATCCTGCTCTTCACAGGCACCTCTTTACTAGCCCTACCTGTCCCCTGTTCTGTCAGCTAGCATTTATGCAGCAGCACAGTTAGGCAGATCAAGGAGGTAATCTGACTGAAAACTAATCCAGCTGAAAGTGCAGCTATTTTTCAGGCACCTGTGCAAGTGTTAGCACAGAGAAGTGTTGGGAAAGGGTGGCCCCTGTGTGGTGAAGGAAGTTTGCATGCAGACTGGCTTGCTGTGATCCTGGAAACATGCCTTTAGCACTTCCCTGGGCCTTCGGGTGAAAGTCACCTTTAATTAGATATGTTTTACGGGAATGCTCTCAGATGTAGCTGCTCTGCTGTAGGATCTGTTTGGGCTGCTGATGAAGCACCACATTATGTTTCTTGATTGAGCTATCCATTTAAGCAGGTGGCAACGTGTACTTAAAAGATGACCAACTTGGGATCACACAGTGAGTATAGACGTTAAGCTATGTAATGATTTTAAGCAGTTTGTTTCTTTTCATTGCCACGTGGTGGTGATGTTGATTGTTGCCTTCAAGGAGCTTTGGACTTCCACTGCTGAGGGTAAGTGGCAGATAAGTTGGCAAGGAATACCTACAGGTCAATACCTACGATGACTGTTTTCCAGTGCTGCATGGTTTTTCCAGTTATCCACATGGTGGGGACATTCGTGCTCCTATTTGTGTTCCATTTTACATGTAAACATTTCTATACCTCAACAGGGTCAGCTAATTAACAGCAGAAAGTATTTTGCTAAGGATAATTTTGGCAAAATACAATAGATTTTCAGGGTAGCATGCTGCAGTTATCTCCGTTTGAATCCTTGTTCAGCTGTCATCCTAAGTTATTCGAGATGTAGAAGGTTTTCCTATCCCATCCTTACCACATCAGTCAAAGGCTTGGTTGTGATCTTTTTGTCTTCCAGTGATGATGTTTCTCTGGTGAGATCTGAACTCTGTCCCCTTGTCCTCAGTGGGTCAGCTCTCACCTTCTCCGAACGTACCGTTCTTGATGCCTTTCACTATGGTGTTGCTGGTTGAAGCACAGTCCTTTAATCTCTGTCCATCTTGAGACTCCAGGACTTTGAGTAAAGGCTGTTTTGTGTGGAATATTGATTTGTTTCACTTTCAGGGTGACAATCTTTGTAATGAGTCTTGAATGCTTATTTGCCACTAACTAGCTGATCTGGAGATGATGGGTGTTCATGCTTCCCAAGGCGAGTGGTGGAGTGGTAGGTTGCATCCCTGGAAGACTCAAGGATTTTGCAGTTGAAGGGAACTGAGTGCTTGCATTGCTTCCTTAGCAGAGTGTGTGGTATATGCTGTATAGGTGTGTATCCTCTAGTCTTGACTATATGTCACCCAGCATGTGAACATAAATACCAAAAGATACATGACCTTTTCATTATGCAAAGGACGTAAAACCAGGAATTCACCCAAATTAACTGATAAGGTATAACTGTGCTGTATATGGAAAATATTCTCCTCTCTCTCAGTTGCCTATAACTAATGTCTAGGGATCTCATCAGTTTTATGCTGACAAGCAGCGATGGAGAAGAGATCGTCTATTCAGAAGAATGTGTGTGGAAATGAGATCAATAGCAGTGTAAAATCCTCTCCACTGACTATTGGTGAGGATCATCAGTGTGATCTAGACCTTGAAGAAACTTGCATAGTCTAGGTAAATGCATATTCACTGTAAGGACAGCTTACAAAACAACTGGTTTAAATATGTTAAATAAAGTCTGTTTTTCCTCCACTTGTCTGTGTCCAGTAATACAAACTCAGATTTACTGAGTCACTGAAAGTGTTATATCTTCTCATTCCTCGGCTTAAGTTTTTACGGTTTTCTTCACAGCAAAGCAGAAGAGGAAAATGGAAAATCAAGATTATCATGTATTTTCAAGTCTTAGTTAGCTAAGATGAGAGGGAAAACTTGAGTAAGACAAGACTAATCTAATATTTTAGAGAATTTTCCTATTAGGAATGGAATGAAGGGAAGTGATGTGTTTATGGTGCTTTGAGAATACAGGTTATTGACAGTCACTGCAAGTGCATGTTTGAGATAGGTAAACTAGCTGTTGCTCTAGAAGCTTATAAATGTTCAACCCTTATTGTTTGTTTTGTAATCTTCATTTCTTAACAGCTGATCTTTGTCTTCCCTTTTTATCAAACTGGTGATCTTATTACTGTGTGTGATTAAATGGATGACTTTGTCTTGTAATGTTGCTTGGCAAAACCAGGCGCATTTTGTTGCAAGTTGGTTTTTTTTTAGATCTGCATCTATGTAGATATCATTACTTTTGTGAACCACTTTCAGTATGGACTAGCATAATACTTGTTCACAACAAAAAATGGAGTTGGGCATTTTACTTCGTTTTTTTCAGTGATACGTGATGCAGAAAACAACTGAGGAAAAGGAAAAGCATCAAATCAAATTTTCTTTATATAAACTCTGTTCCAACATGACATTAGTTGCAGTAGTCAGTGCTGGGCTGTGGCAGCCCAGTGCTGGGATTTTGCATAGCTCTGAACATATTTGGGTGGATAGGGGAGGTCCAGCTATCACAATCATAGAGTTTCCACAGCCTGCATGAGCATCTTGACAGCTAACTACATTCTATTGCAAGACACTGTGTCGGACTATGTATATGTAGTATTTCCATACTCAATCTGTGAGGTGTGGGAGAAAGAAGGTAGCAGTCTGATTTATGAGTCAAATTTTTTGGAGGTGTGGAAGAGTAGTCGGTGAAGGAACATAAAAAGATGAAGATTAGGGAATGGAATGTTTGGCGTTGGTTTTAATTAGAATCATCCTGTTCATCACTCATATTGTGAGATAAAAGGGGAAAAATATCCATTGGTATAGCAGACTCAAAGAAGAAATACTTGTATTATAGTTAGTGAGCGATTCTAATTGACCTGCCAGATACAATTGAATTGAAATACAGACCTTATTCTAACGATATTTCCCTTATTGTAGTGTATGAGAGAGACACAACTGGCATTATATTTATCCCTAATCTGTCTGCAATCTAATGACTTTTGTCTAAAATTCATACTGCTATTAATTCAGTATTGAACTTAGCAAATATCTGTGTCAGCCAAAAAATTAATAAAGCCCAACCTTTCTCTCATGAACACAAGCCTTCTTGTGCCTCTCCCCTTAAAAAGGTAAAAAGACGGCACTCGTATTGTGGCCTGGAAGGGCGACTGTTGTAAACCAGAGAAGGAAGTTGATCGTTGACTTTGAGAGTTCAGAGCTGAAGGTTCTTCTGGTTTTGGGGGGACTTTGTTTTTGCCAAGGAGGAACCAGCCATTGAACTCCTCTGCTCGTCTTCTCCTAGGTGTGGTGCTGACATGACAAGAGAGGTATGTGCTACATGTGACTGCAGCTAGTCATGTAGAGTCACCTATGGACTAATCTCCCTTCCAGCAGTGCAAACCAACTGAAGTGACCAGTGCTGTTACTTCACATGTTACTGTAACTTAGATTAGAATCTGCTGCTCCTGAATTTGTTTCATTAGCTGGCAATATCTTTAAAATACTTTCTAGAGTGTTTGGACTGTGATGTGAAAGGTGCATAATTTTTAAGGCTTAAACCTTTCTAAAGTAAAACAGTCTGAGATCCTTCCACATGTCAAGGGGGCAAGTTTGAGGTTTAAATTCAGATCGTTCTACATTTTAAAACCAGAATAAGTGGGTACAAGTAGCCCTTTCACCCCTCAATTGATACAAAAGACTTTTCTCACTTTACATGAATGTCTCTATGTAGACTGTAGCTTCCTCTGAACCAATTTTTTTTGGCTTCTGTCAAAAAAACATGCAAAGAGATGTTCCCAGGGTAAGTACTTTGAATTACTATTGAACTGCCAGATGCCTTACCTAAAAATAGTGGTAGAGAAAAGAAAAATCTTAATTGATTGCTTTCCTTTTCTAAAATACACAGTAAGGCAGTTTTGACATTATTCCATTCAGGTCATCAAATTCATATCAGCTATTGTACTACAATGTAAGACATACATTTTAGAAGAATGAAAAGTGCAGGAAGTTTGAATGATGCGTGAACATAAATTTACTCATCTTTTATATAATGCCTTCTTGAGGTGCTGACGTTTTCAGTACATTAATTGTTCATAATTAATACTCTTGCATAAAGCATTTCAAAGGTAATTTTCCGAGGCCAAAGAATGACTAAAAAGTTATTCACTAAAGAGCAGTCAATAATCTGTATCCAAAAGGAGACTTACGGGGTGTGAAATAAACTGACGTAACAGGCAAGAAGTTTGAAAGAATCTGCCCTTTCACAGGTTTGATGCCCTAAAACAGAAGCCACAGAAGAGGTGTTGGCTGGTGCAGAGGCAAAATCATTATGTTCTAATCATGTGCCATTGAAGGAAAGGAAAAACCCAGCTTTGGGCAAAACATCCATACCTCTTGTAGCAGAAGTCCAGGAGGTAGTCACCTCTGCTGGAGGTAATATGCGATCACTTTTGTGCTATATACTTCAGGATGCATAATACTAATAAGTGAAGGTAAAGTATATTTAAAGAATATACTTAAAAATAAGGAAAATAAATTATTCGATTTATCAGACTCCTTCCAGGCAGTAGATTTTAAACAACTTGTCAAATATTTCTTGGCTGTTACAGCCTCGCATAAGAGCTTTTCCTGGTTCATAAATAAAATTAATGTGAAATCAATAATGGTATTTAAAAATTCACCAAACATTTCCCATCGAGAGAAAGTCTCACTTTCAGAGTGCCACTTATGCAACAGGCACAGTGGGAAAAACACACAGACTTGACCTTAATGGTAAACGAGAGTGCAGATGGAAAGTGTAGTGAAGAAAGATGCTTCCAGAAGCAACCAGGAGGAAGACCTGCCTGCTCCCCCACAAGAGCAAACCTCTGAACAGAGCCGCTGTGGACATCAGCTTGCAAAAGTCCTTTGCTTGAAGGTGTAGTCTACATGCTATGCTGACTTCCAGCTGAAGGATACAACTGTTGAACAGCAACAAAAAATTCACATAATGGTGAAAACACCAACAGAAACACAGGAAAATAAATTTCCTATAGAATATTACAACCATATGACCTGCCGGACTTCAGAAAATGAAGAGGAAACATTTGCTACTTCAGGTTGCTTCATTCTACTATCCCAGAAAACCTGGGATCATTGTGGAAATGGGAAGAAACAAGCTATATAATTAGATTTGTTTATTAGTTTATATTTTTAATACAAGCACAAAGAGGAGTATTACAGTACATGGTGATCTTGCGGCTGTATATACATTCAGGCTACTTCTCTGCTGAAGAAGATGCATTGTAGTTACAAGTTGAACAAGTTAATACAACTGTAATTACCTGCAGTTGCCACATTTGATCTGTGAAAATAAATAGGATTTGTCAGTATCCCCTCTCCTCCCCCTTCCTCCCCAAAGTAATGCAGAACTGTTTTTCAACCTCTTGCGGCACAGGGCTGTTCAGAAATAGCAGAAGGCAGCAGCAGAAGAGCAAGCCTGTAGAGTTTGGGTGCGGTGGTCTTTCCTGAAAGGCTGATTTCCTGAGCTGCCGCACCCAAGAGCGAGGTTCAGAGAGTTTGCTCAGTTTTGTCATCTCCAGAGACCCATGCCCACGCTCTCTCAGTGGCATTCAAACAGATTTTAAAATATGCTACTTTATTACTCATGGTGATTTCTAGTTTTGGGGGTTCATGTGTCTCGCACGTCCCCAAGCTTTTTCTCTGAACTTCAGAGTTAGAAATTCATGTTTCTTTTTAGGTTAAAATTCAGATTCACATGGAAGCACTTGACTCCAGAAGCTGCAGCTTCAACCAGCAGATAGGAGATTCATGATAAAATTGGCAGAATTGTACTGCTCTAAGCACTTTCGGAGACATATGCTGCTTTTCCTACTCCTGGAAGTAGTCCCACAAATGTCTCATGATTATTCACTTGAGTCATGGTTGCAGAATTGAGTTTTTGGTGTTTTGGATTCCCAGATTCCTACACTGCATATTTACGGTGTTTAAAGTGCAAATTCTAATAGAAAACCTGCCTGTTTTAAAACATAGAGGATATGTTTTACCAAAACCCAATGTTTTGAACTTAAACTAAATTGCCTCTTGACTTACAACAATATTTGGTCAAAGTGAGGCCTCTCCAAGGACAAAGAGACGAAAAATGAACTGGATATGGCACAGTGCTATTAAAAGTTCTGTGTTTGTTTTTCTTCCTCTTGTGGTTTTTCACCAGATATTATTGTGGTATTAGTCACTAGGTGGTGCTCTCCTACATGGTCTTCTACATTCCTGTTTCCAGGGTGTGAGTGGCCTAGCCTGTAAGTTTTCAGCTGGAGTTTAATTTGGAAGGAAAGTATGGGAGTTCTAAAGCTATACAGCAACATCTCATGCCCGTTTGGACCGGAGTGAATTTTTAGAGTAAAATTGCTCCGGGGAGACTGGGTATTGGTTTTTTGGCTGAGATTCCTGAAATGAGAGATTGCCTGTGTGCCATTTATGACCATCTTTGCTCCCAGGTTAATGTACTCTGTAAGAAACGTGGTAGCGCAAAGCCTGTGCTTACAAGAAGTTTAACTCTGTGCTGCAAGGCTTTAATATCTAATGTATCAACACAATAATAGCTTTTTTCCCCAGGTGTGCTTTTACTGTTAAACAACTGAATTTATTATATTTATTTGTATATGCTGTACCATGAACAGATGTTAGGCAACCTGAGAAAACTTTTCTTTCATTTGCTTTGTCTTTTTAAAATTGCATTTCAGATTCGTTCCATCAGGGTTTTTTTTATAGAAAAGGAAAACAAATTCTGCCTGCGACAGTCCTTTACAGAGTTCAAGATCTTAGATACGTCCTGATAAGAGAGATTTACAGATTTTTTGAATACTAGAGACGGTCTGAAAATGGTAAACATTTCTCAGTGCTTTCTCTAAATTTTCCACAAAGCTTCTGGAATATTTGAATTTACTGACTCTAAGTCAGTTCAGTTGTCAGGCAGCGAAAGTTGTTTTCTTTTTCCTCACTTGTAGTATTTTTACAAGAACTGAGGACAAGATCAGGCAGATGGAAGGAAAAAAAGTGTGAAGGAGTTGCAACATCAAAATCTTTAAAACTGCATTATTGGTTTGAAAAATGAAAACATTAATTGTGTAGCTTCTACATCTAAATTTCAGGAAGTTTTTAAAATGCCATTTTAGTTTTTAAAAATGCTGCATTTATTCAAAGACGACCGAGAATGAAAAATATTGATAAGCTCTACTAAGCGTTTTCATATGGAGTCTATTTTCAGCCACATACCAGAAAATGTCTTTGTTTTTTTTTTGAATGAGACCCTAATCTTGGAATGACTTTTCATTTATCAGAGCCTTGTAAGTTTGCTATTGTGTTTCCAGCCAGATCACTTCCACTCACTTCTTTTTTCCTGTGTCAGCCTCTTGCAAACTCACCATAGGGCAAAGTTCGCGGTTATTTTCCACAGGCACAAGGATTTCTCCTCTCAGGGGTGCACTTGGGCTTTATGCAGTGGAAGCCAAGCACAAATTAGTGCCAACTCTAATCGTTTGTGATAAAGTTTCTTGTGGTATATTATATTTAATAGCGAAACCTACAATTTGCCATTTAACTTGTTAGCAATTCAAAGACCTTTGTTTCTTACCCTGTTTAGTCAGATGAAATGGCTTAGTGGTTTTTTGCATCACCAGCATTGGCATTTGTCTCAGTGTTGGTGTTTTTACTAAGCTTCCCACTTCAACAATAATTTAATAATGTTAAAATGTGGCTTTCCAGAAAAAAAGTAAGTTCTGGTATCTGCAGTTGAGAAGTTGGAAAACACGAGTGCAGTGTGCCAAAAAAGCCCCAAAGAAAAATAATTGGCTCCTCTTAAAAATTCACGATTTTTCTGTTTTTTGGGGGTTAACAATATTGTAGCATTTAGATTCTCTGAAATATATCTATTTTAACTTGTACCAGGGTGTTCAAGTTTATTTCCATTTATTTTATAGGCAAGAAACAGCTGAAATTCTCTAGAGGGATTCAAAAAACCACAAAACCTGTTTGTCCTCCTCTGATTCACTATTACAGATTTTATGACCCTTGGTAGCAACAAGGATTTGCGTTCATATCCTTGATCGAAATTTCCACCTCCCCATCCTTCTGCGGTGAGGATGTGCCAGTTGTCAGCCTGGCTGCCGTCTCCCAGCCTCCTGCAGCTGAGTGGAGCTTTTAATTGGTCTCGGAAAATGCTTTGCGATCCCTTCAGATGAAAGGCTGATGTTCAGACTGTAGTTCCTCTTAACAAACATGGTTTTCTATTTCTCACTGGACGTTCGTTGCCTTCAGCTGGAGCTGAGGAGACCAACAGTTATTTGCCTGTGTCAGATAACTAGCTGTAACAAGAGAGAAGCAAGGATGCATGGGTCAAAACGAGACAAAGCTATTCTCTTAACCGATAATGGTGCCATGGGCTCAAATTGCTCAGTAATGTTTTACCAGGTACCAGCGTAAAAAATTAATCAGGTTGTTTAGCTAACCTATGCTACCTGTTGGAGGCCAATAAACATCTGCATCACAAAAGGAAAGCACGGGCAAGAAATCTGGGGATTTTGTGCAAGTTTTGTTTTGAAAGAGCCAGCCTCGTCAGAGTCGGGTCTCTGGAAACGTATCACCGAGGTACCAGTGCAAATCAACCAGGGTTCGGGAGGCTGCTGCTAGCACAGGCTGGCACTGGCAACCACCCAGCCCAGCGCCTCATTTTGCTTTTCCTTCTGACGTTGAGATGTGACCTTTGGCTGATTCTCTCCCCGTTCTGGTCTCCTCCTATCTTTTGATTGCTTTGTCTTTTTAGAGTTGAGCTCCCGGGCAGGGAGAGGCTGCAAGCTCCATCTTATTAGCTGTTTGCAAAGTACGTAGCACAGTAGGACTGATCTCGGTTAAGATCTCTAGGCACTACTGCAGTACCAGTAATTGTTACTATTAATAACAAAAACAACTAGTCGTAATAGAGTGTGGAAAGGGGAATAGCTTGGCATTATTAATGTCAAGTTTAAAGAGCAAAAGCTCCATTTGTGTTATTACCTGTCATCCTCTGGAGAACTATAAGCATCTCCCTGAATAGGGATCCGGTTCCTGCCCTTACCCTATATAACCTCATCGGTTTCAAAACAAGATTTAATGTCGTTAGAGCAAATTGGCACGAAATCAAGGCATTTTGTCCAAGGAATTCAGGTTGCCTTTACTTATTTTTGGAAGCTCAATGGCATCAGAAGGATCACTGAGAAACTTACCCCTACCAGCCTTTCTTCCCAGCTATCTCAGGTCCAGCCTGTACCACCAGCCCTTTTGCTTATGCTGCTTTCCATTCCACAGCGTGGTGAACATCTTTCGAACATCTTAGCATCCTTCAGGATATTTTATACTCCTCTTGCTCTGTCTCACCCAGGCACAAGGGATAATTGTGTGGTCTGGTCGTTATATAGGAACTTGGTCAGCCCTCCTCATGTTCTCAAGATTGGTTATAGAGTAATAATCCTCTCTGGTGTTGCTGTGGGTTAATTACCGTAACTCATCAATGGGCTAATGTATATGGCTAGCATTTAGTTTTACTCATTCCTCTTCCTTTTCTGCAACATTTTTCTTTCCTGCTGTTTTGTATGAGAGCACCTACTTCCATGATAGATTGCATCTGGAAAGCCAGAATTAGTGATTTAGGCTATCCTACTATTGTTGGTTTTGCTCACACTTTAGAAATCACTTTGCACTTTGAAATTTCTGCATTTCAAGAAAAGGAAGAAAATTCCCTCCAATATGGAACCGCTTAGATTTCTTTGGTAGTTTTTTAGTGTATCAGTCAGCGCTTTGTTTCCTAGTAGGTACAACTCCTCTATAAATGTCTCTCTAAAATCCTTCAGGTACCTCCTAAAGGAACGTGGAGTCATGAATATGGCTCACAAATTGTTTTAAATGATTTGTTTATTGGATAGCCCGTGCGTAGTTCATTCTCCTTTACAAAATGCAATCAGTTGCTTTGCATCAATCCTCGTAAGCTACAGTTCGAATCTTCTTTTGTTTTCCCAGAGAAGGATCTGAACCCTGACCCCACCACTGCTTTGAAGTCTTCCCTGACAGACAAAGATGAAGTTTGAGGTATCAAAATGTCCTGGGAGGGGTGTGACCCTGAAGTAAACGAGGACCCGATGGGGTGGGCTTGTTGCATAGGGCAGGGCTAGAGATGGGAAAGAGCGTGACTGCCTGGAAGCATGGCTGCTCTGGAGCCCCTGTAATTGCAAAATGTAGCTGAAAGCTGGAGAGAAGCCAGGAGGCTGTGCTGGGCAGTGCACGATTTCCCGGTGTCATTCAGGGGATTAGGAAACATGCTTTAATGGGGTAAGGGGTTTTTATCTTTGGAAATTGATGCCCACATGGATCTACAAGAGAATGAGTTGGAGATTTTCACTACGGTATTTTGATTCCAAGACAGACAGTGGCCTTCATAAGCAGTAAAGAAACAAGACTTACGGTGATTCTCAAGGAAGCTCTTTCAGCAGAAGAAATAGAAAGTATGGAAAGGCAAATTAGAGGTATAAGAGAGGATTAATTCAGATCACATAGCAGGTAAGGGTATTCCCAAAGTATGAGATACTCCTTTAGGAACATCCCCACATAAAAAGGAAGTGTCGGATGCCTTAAATAAATCAATCTTCATGACATGACACGTCTGTGGGCATTTAACCTCCTTGCTGTAGCACCTCTGTAACTGCACTCTCCTGTCATATAGATGTGTTCCAGACGTAAAAGTTGAAGACGTAAACATTTCATCTTTATTGAAGAGTAGGCTGGATGAAAGATGTTCAAAACAACCCTGGGATTTTTTTCAGAGGGCCAGAATTCATGAGATAATGAGATGTAAAGAAAAAATCTGAAATTTGCAATGAGAATATTTCAGGTGAAATGTTTCCTTCTGAACCTGAGAGAAAGACAGAGGAATGATACCAGCTGATTTCTTGTCATAGATCAGCTGTCAGAATGTGCAGATAATACTTACTTAATGGCATCCAAAATAGAGATCCTCCCGATCAATCTGCACAGCCCCTGTAAAAATAACAAAGGGAAAAATAATTTTGGAGTAGTTAAGCATTTGAGAGGTATACAGTGACAAAATGCAAGATAAGAGAAAGCTCTCAGAGAATAACTGGTACAGAACAGTTATTTTGCCTTTTCTCTGATAATTTTCCTTCCACTTTCCTGCCTCTTCCTTTCACTTTTTCTAATACATATGCCAAGAACTCTGTTTCCAGTGAGCCAATTCAGACAGAGGTTGAGCAGATATCTAGGGGAGCAGCCTTTGGTTAATCAGGTAGGAACGTATAGGTAGAACTAGAAATGAGTGGCACAGGCTAAACGTGCCTGTATAACTAAAAGGTTTTAGTTATTCAGTTCCACAGATGCAGCATGGCAACAGGGATGTGACATATTGCTTATTTAGGGGGATGTGCCAGAAACTGTGAGGTGCAGATCAAGACTTGTGAAAGAAAATCAGACCAATTGGAATCTTGTCTAATGTTTTTAATTAACTTAAACCTCAAGCTCTTATTTCTAGAAAGGAGTGCTTGAGGGAATGGAGGCATTTGGATACAAAACCATCTTCCAAACCATTTGGAATTCACTCTGATAAGAGTGATTTTTGACTGCGCTTTATTTCCAGCTAAATTTTAAAGCAAGATGCCAGGCAATACAAACTTGTATGAACTGAAAATAAAGACGAAAATCCTACTGGTTTCTGATAGCTATATATTGTACCAGTCAGTCCAGTTACTACAATATCTGAGCATCTCAGTCTTTAATGTGTGTAGCTTCAAAACTTCTATACAACTAAAATTGGTTTTAAAGGTCAAAATCAACTTCTTAAAAGCCAGAGAGAGGCCGTTCCTAATAACAGTTTGCCTACGTATAACAAGTGAAGTTATATTGTAATATGCTGGGTTTTTCTGATTTTTTTATTTATGAAATATATCTTTCCCAGGCATACAACCAGCACAAAACCAAATATAAAATTCACATAATAAGCTGGTAAAAAGCAGAACATGTTCCATGACCCTTCAATATGCCAGGTCTTATATTTTTCACCCACTTACGCTGTTCTCAATACGTCCTTTTGCCTAGGGAAAAATGCAGGATTTATAATGTACCAAGAGAGCAAAAAATCTCAATCCTTGCCACACTAAGGTGAAAGTTTCATGTAAAAGGATCATCTCCCAACGCATCCTCGTCCATGTTTATTTTACTCTAATCTACTCAGATTTTCTATATTTTTAGATTATCTTCATCATCATAGTATTTAAGCATTACCTCCTACAGACTCCATATGGAAAGAAATACTCTTGTGTATGGCTGGTAGGTATTCAGGAACAAATGGGAATCCAAGAGGAATAGCTTGAATGACTAATGACATCTTTAACACTCGCAAGCATTTGCTCAAGATGCATCAAGTTCTGGTCTTGCATCAGTAAGGTCCACACCTTAAGTTTGGAGTGCTGCTGAATGGTAAGTGAGGAGCAAAATGCACACACGTTTTCAGTTCCCCTAAAGCTATAGCGGAAACTTCTAGCTGATCTTACATGGCATCATGGGATGACTTTGGGGAGAGTCAGGGAGGAAGAAGGGCAGATTATGTGATACAAACCCCATTCACTTATGTGTTTAATAAAGTAAGTATAAGGAACATCTGTGCTTTGGCTGCAGAAATGCCTGTGAGGCAGCTATGAGGATGCTCAGCAGCAGGGTGGGACTTTGCTCAGTCCCACTCACAGAATGGGCTACATGGAAAAGTTATGTCCAGTTAGGACGAGGGGGAGAGATGTAAAATACAAATCCATAGGAACTTCCATTGTTCATGGAATAATTTTTAGGCCTTGCATGTTATCAGCATGCAAATACTGGAGTGAATGTATCCTGCCTTTTTAATAGGCTGCATAGGTCTGAAAAGAAGCAGCCCTATCCAGTCATTTGCTTAATGAAACCTGAAAAAAAGATGAGTTTGGGCTCTATAATGCCATGCTGACAAGCAATATAATATTCTTATTCATCTTTTAATCCTCTTCTTTCAGGTGTCTAATTTGGTGCTTCCCCTATTAACTTTCTGATTTCTTTCTGTGCAGTACATCAGAGGCCACCGTACCTCTTGTCGTAATATTTCCAGTTTATAAGAGGGCAGAGGGAGCAGAAAGTAACTACAAGGTAGTTCTGAATCTTTCATCTTCATTTCTAAATCCTGTAATTTCTTTAAAGTACACACACTCTTTCTTTCTTGCCACCAGAAACAAGAACTTATTTGAATGTCAAACAGGGCCTTAATGAATCCCACAAGATAATCAGAGCAGCAGCTGTCCAAGTTAGTTTCTATAAATAATTCTATATGATCTTTACTTAAGTTTTTAAGTGCTAACTCGAGAGTCTGCCTTTTTCTTCCTCTCACACACCCATTTGAAAACAGGGATGTTAATTTACTAGTTAAGGCCTTTTAAATGCTTCACCTGAGGCTCAGATTGTGATACTGAACACTGAGCTCCTCAAATGTAATTTTGAGGAGTGAGGAACTCCTGAGTAGCCAATATCGCAGTCATGAAATTGTTGATACAAATATTTAGAAATGTCTTGAAATAACGTTAGTTACCATTTAGGAAAGGTCGGCACCGCTAGAATGGTGGTAACTAAATTTCTTACGCTTTACTAACTTGGTTCAACAGAGTATGTGTCTTTAGGGTTTATTACCGTCCTCTAAGGAAGCACTGAGTATATACAGTGTTTTTTTTGTACTCTACCCTTTAAAAGTCTCTCATACAAAGAAGGGCAAATGACAGTAAATGGCAGTTTTGTTGCCTTGACTTCTAACATCTGTGTGCTCTATCCATCACTAGCAGATGCTTGTGCCTTCCTTTTGGGCATAAAAGAAGTCTGAGGGTATTCTAAATTCGAATCGCTTTATTCGCACACATATACCAGTCCCAAAATGAGGATGTGCAGCCAACATGCAAGGCAGTTCCTTCATGTAGCCCAACATCTCTGTCTGGTTCCCAGGAGACAACTCTTAACACCAGAATTGATTTAACAAGAGTCAAGGCAGACAGCCAATTTTCAGGCTGTTCGCGTTGCCTCCTCTTCTTCGGAGTCTGCCAAGGTACAAAGTCCTTGCATAACCCAAAGACTGAACAGCAAGACAGCAGGTCTCCCCCAGAGATTAAAACCTGCTCGCACACTGTAAAGGTAACATTAGAAGATTTTGTAGTGATGCTACATGGTGATGCTTCCCATAACGATATGCCTGCTTATCTGTTAACAGAAAAGGTAACTGCAAAGCTTTAGAGCTTCACTTTTGACCAGCATTTCTGCAGTTGGGTTCTTATCCAAATTATTTGTGTCTGCAAAACAAGGATAGGAATCAGCTTTCTCATAATACACTGATACTGTTTCCATTCATCTTTAAAAAGTTTTCAGTGTGTTTAGTGACAGGCTTGTTCTCAACAATTTTCATTCCCAGCCTGATCAGTTACGCAAACGGGGACATTTTTACTTTGTGAACCTCATTTTTCTTCCATCAATTACTGTAGCTTCATGCTGACGTCTTGCAGGGCATCCCTGAAGAGTACTGTGTTTCACACATGCTTTTCTCAGAAGAAAAGAAGGATTTGCGTTTTTTTTAGTAGCTCGGAGCTGGCTGTCTCCAATTCTCTCCACCTTTTCCCTTCGGTTGTTTCAGATTTGCAAGTAAGATGCCACTAGTAACATAGGAAGGCTGCAGTCACTTCCAGCCTGTTCTCAGCACTGCCTACAGACTGATGCAAATTGGCACATTCAAAGCCCAGGCAGACAGCAGCTGTGTAATCCAGCGGCATTTCCTTCTAAAATTTTCTGCAGAGAAGAGGAGCTTGAAAGGAACATGAAATGAAGTAACAGTTTGGGGAGAAATCCAATTCCAACCCCAGAGGCAATACTATACTAAGCAATAAATCTTCTTGTCTGTATCTACAGAAAGAATAAGACACTCCTGACGTGCTAGCTCTGTCTCTACAGCCGGGCAGGTGCCTGCAGACCTGCTGCCCCCCTCGTCTGTATCAGGGACTCATTTGACCGTGCTGCAATTCCCTTTCAGCCTATGCTCCAGGTTTTCTTTTCCATGGAAACCAGGACACTGTCGAAGAAGGAGGATGGGAGAGATGCTGTGTACCTTATTTCAACCTGACGTGGCTTTAGGACATGAGCAGAAAACACCACCGGAGCCAGACACAGCTCTCTTTTTTTAGCTTGCTAGGTATCCAATAGTTTCAGGCAGTCAGACAGTGTCTGATGTGAAAAACAAGCTTAAAAAATCTGGGAGCATCTAATTCATACAGAAAAGTACCTACTAAACTGGGGGGAAATAGAGACTTAAAACTAGTTGCTGTTGCAAAGTCACAGACAGTTACATAGCTTCAAGGTAGCGATGCCTCCCATCTAATTCCAGCACAATCTGTCACTTGGCTTTGAAAAAGGCAGAGTGAACAATAGTCGTTCAGTGGCAGAAAACATTGGTATCTATTGTGCCGGCACATCAGTATTGGAAGGATGATTTCTGCATGATTTCATTCCTGAGATCCCAGTGGGGGTTTTTTTGGACTATTCAGTAAAAATAGGCCTGCTTCTAAATTTCCCGTGAAAACAATGGTTTTGATCAAAAATGCAGTTTCTGCCACATGAACAACTCTAACACACTCACAAGTCTTTCATCGGGAGACGTAAAAAAATGGTTTGCTTTTAGGGTTGCCTAACCTAAGTTTACTGTCCGTCAGTGCGTTGAGCTAACCCAAAAGGTTGAAGGCTGAGTTGCTTCCCTGCGAGGCCAGTTGCTTCCCTGCCCCCACCGCCCTCCAGCATCCCTGTCCCAAATATTGCTCCAGTAGCAAAATGTGCTTTTCTGGACGGGCTGGGATGAGGAGCCCGCTGTACGCGGCACGTGGCCGTGACATTTTAGGAGAAGGAGTCCAACGCAGGAGGCCAGACCGGAGGGGAGAGACAAAAACCCAAGCTGCAGCTCTCAGGGGACACAGTTTCCCGGCGCAGCGAGATGAAATAAAAGACTGAAGGATTTTTCTTTCCCACCTCCCTTTCACATCACACGGGTGTTCTTCTCTTTACCAGTATCTTTAGGCTTTCAGTTCCTCTAGCCAACTACAGTCTGTTCTGCTTCTGGGAAGATTTGGGGAAAGGAACTGCAAACGGAAAATACGTCCCCTTGTTTCTATCCACCTCTTCCCCCACGCACTTTGGTGAAAAACCAAAAAGTGCAGATCTTATATCTCCTTTTCTTTAAGCCCAGATTGCTTCCCTTAATGCTTTCTCTTGTGATTTCAGCTATGCTTTTTTGCTCAAGAAGAAATAAACCACTTCATATTTAAAAGCCACAAATTGTTGCTTCCATTTTGTCAAAAAGGCTGGGCTCCTTCCAGGTTTAGAAATACACTCAAATCTGCCAAGTTTTGTCAAACATTACCTTCTTGTAACAAGAAATATTCATACTTTTTGGATTAAAGAGAAAGAGGAAAAGCAACCATTCAAACGCCTTCTATAAGAGGGAAGGTTCTGTATTTTCTCGGGTGCAGACATGGGGGAGGAGGAATATGGAAAGACAGAATAGAAAAGAAAAAAGCAGACAGAAATACCCGGCTGAGGGCCCATCGGAGTTTAAAATTGGTATCAGATTCTGCCAGTCTTACTCGTGTAGCGCAATCCCTATTGATTTCTGGAGGTTCCTCACAGGGTAAGCTAATGTTTAACATAAATAAGGGTTACTGAATCTTATCCTTGAGAAGTAGGGGTCAGGAAGCTTTTATCAATTCAACTGCTGTATTCCTGACCGGCAAGCCTGCTCGATTCAGGGTTAATTAGCTGATTCCTTCGAGCGGAAGTGTTGTGGAGGAGCATGATCATTACCATTTATATTCATTCTAATATGATGTATTTCAACTCCCCCTCCATCATGTCTTACAGAGAGCGATCTGGTGAAGGAGGATGACAAGTCTTTGCGAAATGATCTCGAATTCTGCCAGATACTCGTAGTTTAAGTTGTATAGCAGTGCAAGATCAGACACAGTGAAATAATGCACACATTCTTTATTCCAGACTATTTTCTAACCTTGCATGACACAAAACCTCATCGTTACTGGGCAGCTCGCTCACTTTTCATGTCAACCTTTGCTACCTAGCCCACTCCAAAGTGCAGGAAAGAAACGTTGATTTGAATTCTGCCATGGTGCCATGCATCTTAATAACACTCTGGAGTGATTGGCACGGAGTTTGGATTCTGGGGTTGGATCCAGTCTCGCTGCCAGGAGGCAATGTTGCGGTCTCTGAAGGGACCTGGCTACTCTATCTATGTATTCTTTCCCTGTGTCTCGCAGTGCTTGAAGATGCTGATTTGTTCACATTTTCCTCTGTTCATTAATGTATTCTGTCCTTGAAAATTCAGCTTTTTAAAATAGTAATGTGTATTATCTATGTGAAAGATTAATCACAAGGAGGTGCTTGAGGTGGGAAGGCTTTTCCGGAGAGGTTCCACATGTTGTCAGCTAGTCACTCTGAATGGCAGTTTCCAGTTAGGTCCCTTAGCTTTTGGAAGTGACATTTCGTCTGACATGTGCCAGCCGCGCAATCTACCTAGCCCTGCAAAGTGCAAATATTAACATAAATGCATATTAAGATACTGTGTGTTAGCTCCTTAACTGAAATAAAGAGTGGGTGTTCCAGTGGAGGCAAGCAAATGGTGTTGATTTACGCTGGCTTGACGATATGGCCTGTTACCACTTCTTTATACACTTTTTAGAGGAACTGCAAATTGGATAGTGAAGGCTTTTCCTGGAACATGGCAAGTAATTGTATGTTTAGGCTGAGTAGTAGTTAATGTTGGGGAATCTTTCTCAGAAATTGTTCTGCTGGATAGCCCATTCCTCAGGTAAGAGCTACTTACAGTGCAATCCTCCACCCTAGGCCTGCGCCTCAGGTACGTCCTCCTTCTCTCAGCAATCTCCTCTGAGCAGATTTTGAAGAACAGCTCTGATGATCCAGGATATCTGTGTGTCTGACCAGTCTGTCGTTCGAAGGAGGTCCCGGACCAGCTGCATCCACGCTGTGCCGAGCAGAGCCCTGGGCAGCAGCTCTGCACCTCGCTCCCACGGCAAAGGTACAAAAGTCACTCCGATACTTTCTGGAAAACTCTAGTGTGACTGCACAAATGCAAAGCGATGGCAATGCACGTGAAATAACGCCAATGCTTCCAGAAAATGTCGAGCTTCCCGCTCAAGGATGGCGTACCTCCTCTGCAGCCGCAGTGCGCTGGGCTGCGGGCCGCGTGCTGAGCACCCTGTGTGCGGTGGTTGCCCCAGCAGCTCCCGAGAGGCTCCTGCAGCACCGCTGATGGTATCGTTCTGGTGGCTGTCTTTGTTTAGAAAGCTGATTTTGTTTATAGCGTAATTTGATCGCGGTTTTCTTGGGCGTTTTCGCCTCTCTGATAAGTATGCTGTGAGTACATCTGCAAGCATTCATATGTCGAGATGAAATTACTGGTGGTGCTCATCTTCCCCCGTGCTGCTGCTGCTACCTCCAGTGAATGATGGTGTGCCTGCATGCCCACGTACAGACACAGATGCGTGCGCGCAGCACCTGATCCTGCTGCTTAATTATTTTTAGCCCCATTCCCTGAGTTGTTCTGCTTCCTGCTGATGAATGGAAAACTGTAGTCGTGCTGTTTCATTTCACCAGCCTCTCAAGTGTAGAAATTATGGTAAATTTGAGAACAAGTGAGATTAGATTAATAGTTAACACCTCCTTCTTTAATTAGCCAACCACAGGATCTGTGGAGACAAGGGAGGGGAATAAGATTTTACCATGACGAGAGTGCTGGAGGTTCTTTCTTGTCTGTTATTGCTTGTCCGTCTGTTCTCACTGAGAATGAACCCTTTCATGGTGTGTGTTTTATTTACAACTGCCCTGACTATGCTGCATCGATGGTTTCCCTGACCTTGGCTCAATGATTATGCAACAGAGCGCTGTAAATTATCTTGTCACCAGAATCTCCATTTAGGCAAGTATAATCACTTCCTTGTAAGAACCCAGGCCTGGGGTACAGAAACAAAAAATCTACTGCATAATAATGAGAGCAACGTGCTCTCATTATGGAAAAGCCCCTCTGCCATATGGAAAACCACCACATACGCGTGCTTGGAACCTGAACATCATTAATTTGTGCAAAGTGCTTAGCAATCCTTGGCAAAAAGGTGATAAAGTGTAAAATTTTATTTTTAGCTGCATTATGAAATGCAGCATGCCCCATCCTTTATTTAACGCAGTATTGAGTCTCTCTGTGCCTCGCTGCGGTGACGCTTGGCAGTGCCGCGATCGCTGCTTGGCAATGCTTCCGCAGGCTCCATATTGCAGGCAGCGCTCTTCGCCTTACTGGCTCTCTGATCAATGTGACTTGGAGTCTGGTTTTTCTATACCCACGGTAATAAAACATGTAATGCTCGTTCCTTGCAATGCATCAGAGGAGCGAAGGGGAGCAATTGCATTCTGCTTGCTACAAGCGAATCCTATTATGGAGATGAGGAATCAAATGGCCGTGTGTCTGCAGGTGTGTATGTGCACACATGTGCATACTGATTCCGTCAAGGATATGTATCCTCGCTTGGCTTTGCTAGCTGGACTAGGGGAGACGTGGAAGGGATTGGCTATGATAGCGATGATTGTGTCCAGTGAGCTAGAATCAATTTAAGATGTAGCATATTTGCTAATACCAAATCTGTTCTCGTGTTTGTTTCACTTCAGCTGAGAATTACGCTTTCCCTTCTTGTATCTCTGAATGATGGAAAATGTCCCTCTGTCGTGGTTTAACAACCCTTCGGTACGTCTCTGGACCAACTCATCAGCAACTTTTCATTTTTCTCTCCAAAACCTTGAATGTAAAACCTCAGGCTGCTAAATTATTATTACTGTATATGAGGGAATGACACTATCTTGTTCTTACTCCAGAGATTTTACAATTAGTCCTCAAGCACAGTGCTTTCTCCTCTGCCTCTCCATAGTAACAGGGGAACTGTTATTTTGGTATATTTGTTAGGAATGTAGTTAGTATTCAGTGAATAAACTCAGAAAGCAGTATTTCACACAGAATAATTATGAATATGTATTTATTTGAATAAGCTGTTGATTTTGCATGAATTCTGCACTCTGTTTCTTAGGCAAATATGCTAATGATTGATGTGTGAAAATTTACTTTATTTTGGGCTTGTCAGACTAACTAACATAGTGATCCAAATCCAGAAAATTATTTCCTTACGCCTAAAGAACCACAACAATTATAGGAATATTCCAAGGAAGTTGATTACTAATACATCAAACCCTTCTCTATGGATATGATGACTTTGCAGCAATATTTTCAAACAAAATTTATTTTGCAGTTGTCTCTTGGCATTGGTATTCAATCAAGTCCTCATAGCTATATTAGCTGTACCAGGAAACCAATTTAATTAGGATTCTTTCACTTGGTCTCTGTGACAAACACTGTGGGCAATGATGCCAATGGGCAGCGACATTGGGCACTGGGCAGTGAAATGGGCAGTGCCAGTGAGCAATGGCTATCTCAGCAGGCAATGGGGAGCAGTGGATGTCATCTACCTGAACTTTGACAGGGCTTTTGATAGCCTCCAGTAGTATCCTGGGTGCTGAGATGGATACATGAGGACTGATTGGGAGAATGATAAGATGAATGGAAAACTGGCTGGACGACAGGGCTCAAGGAATAGCGTGCAGCAGGTCCAAGTTGAACTAGTGAGTGGTTACTAGTGGTGTTCCTCAGGGGTCACTACTCCGTCTGATACTATTTAATGTCTTCATTAAACCTGGACAATGGAATAGGATGGACCTCCACCAAGTTCACTGATGACCCAAAATTGGGGGAACAATGGATACACTGAAGGGTAGGCCATTGAAGAGGGATCTCAACAGACTGGAGAAATGTGTTTACAGAAACTTCATGAGGTTCAACAAAGGCAAATGCAAAATCCTGCACCTACTAAGGAATAATGCCCTGCAACAGCACAGGCTGGGGTCCAGCTGGCTAGAAAGCAGCTTTAAGGGAAGGCCCGGGGGTCCTGGTAGACAACAAGTTGAACAGGAGTCCACAGTGTGGCCTCGTGGCCAAGAAGGCCAGCAGCATACTGGCTTTATTAGCACGAGTGCAGCCAGCAGCTCAGGGGAAGTGATTACTTCCCCCAACTCAACACAGGGCCAGTGGCCAGTTTTGGGCTCCCCACTACAAGGAAGACGTGGACATTTTTACCGTGAGGGTGGAGAGACACTGGAACAGGTTGCCCAGAGAAGTTGTGGATGCCCCCTCCCTGGAAGTGTTCAAGGCCAGGTTGAACAACCTGGTCTAGTGGAAGGTGTCCCTTCCTAGATGATCGTTAAGGTCCCTTCCAACTCAAGCCATTCTATGATTCTATACTGGAGCAAGTTCAGCAACAGCCACCAGGATGCTCAGGGAGCTGGAGCGTATGGTGTACAAGGACAGGTTGAGAAAGTTGTTCTTCCTGGAGAAGAGATGGCTAAGGGGGTATCTTACTGCTCTCTGTAACTACCTAATAAGTGATTATAGAGAAGCTAGAGCCGGACTCTCCTTGGGAGTGCACAAAACAAGGGCAAGGGGCAGTGAATACCAGCTGCAGCAAGATAAATCCCAATTAGATATAAGATGATCTTCACCATGAAGATGATCAAGCACTAGAACAGGTGCTCAGAGAGGTTGTAGACTCTCCATGCTTGAATATATTCAAAACCTACACGGATAAGGCCCTGAGTAACCTCATCTCACTGCAAAGCTGACCCTATTTTGAAGAGGGGTATGGACCAGAGGCATGAAAGCTCCCTTCCAGCTTATTTTCAAGTTATGGCAAACACTTGTAGTGAATTTTGTACTTGGAAAAGTACTCCTTTTATCTGTATTTTGGATATCTTTCATGTCACAGTAAATTCCACCAGAAAGGCATCCAAAGAATGGGAGTTTTGCCAAAGAAATGAGTGCTGAGACTAATTTGTATCATGACAGTCTGGCTATGAATTTATAATTGTATCACTCTAAAAACTGACTGGTTTCATACCTACAGATATCTCTAGCCGAACATTGATCAGCTGCTTCTAGGGATGAAATCCTTCTGGTGCTTTAATCTCCAAGTTGCGGTGGATGCCACCTCTGCCCTTCACTGGCCAGCCACACACGCTGGCTCTGTGTTTCCAGCCTGCCTGACTGCACGGAGCAGGCTGTGCAACCCCACGTAGGTATGAAGAGACGTGACTGCTTTTCAACGCAACCGTCAAAGAGCCAAATGTACCACCTAAGTGTCTCCCACATGACTTGAATGTGGAGAAGTATGCGGAGAAGTTCCAAGCTGACCTGAGTTTGAGTCAATGGGAATTGTGCCATTGGTATCAATGACAGCAAGATTTCACAGTTCCCCTCCCTTAAACATGTGCATACAAATCCTAGAGGCAACGTTAAATGCAAAAATAAGCTAGGCAACCAGATTTACACAAAAACACTAATTGTTTCTTATGTTTTTCTTCTTCTTTTTTTGAAATGTGAATGGGACATTGCTTGCAAACTGAATTTAATAGTTTGTTCCTGATGACGAACCAGAATCAACCATTTGATGTGAGTTTGTATATGGAGGAGTATGCTTTGCACTTTGCTTGGGCATTTCAGTGGCAGGGCATCTATTCTTCTAATTTTCTGACTGATGTGCTCAATAAAGCGTGCACAGAAAACTGTTTAAGAAGCTTTCTTAAGCCCTCAAAGAGTATTTTAATTTCTGCTTTTATGGAAAATAAATGTATAAGAAGAATTAAACTTGGGGGTAGCTACATGGTGCAAGATTTTTCAGCATTGCTTTACTAATGTAACTGATTGAGTACAAGATGTGTTGCTTGCCATTTCCCGGAATAAAAAAATGAGCTGTTGAGTCTTAATGTGCTATTCCAATTATGGTTATAAAATACTGAATCAAGTCTTTCTTTAAAAAAAAAAAAACCACTTGGAATTAAACAGTTCAACAGAATTAACAATGATTCCAGATGGGCCTGTATTTGGCACTAGGAAGTGTGTGAAAGGAAACATTTTCAACCAGAAGTTTGAATGATTTATAAAAGTCCTTGAGAGATTTTTCACTAGTAAAGATGCCCTTTCAACCTCTGCACATTTGGAGCTAATGACGGAAGTGACACTCACTGAGTGAAAATCTTGGCATTGGTGAAAAACACACATACGTTCACGAGCAGAAGTGCCTGAAATAGTACAATTAAAAGCCCTAGCAAAGCCAGGTTTTCAACACAATCTCTGTGCCTTATTTCCCTATTAGTAAAAGAGGAAGAGTAGCAGTTCCTCACCTTGAAAAGGTACTGAAAATAGGAAATCTTGTGATTGTGGAGTAGATAGATATCATAGTACTGATAGCTATAGCAGTATGTTGAGAATAAAAGCAGCTTCTGCTTGCAAGTTAAACCTTTCCTTAGGTCTGGGAGAGACAAGACACTGGGCCAAAAAGAGAGAGTTCTGTGTTTTACAACAATTATTTTAGTATCTCATGTTGGGCAGACTTGGAACTACTGGAAATAGCAGAAGGCAGAGTTATAAACTCTTATCCAAAAGTGAACATTATCTTACTCCACTGACTAATTGTCTCCCTTTTCCACAGCATCCCTGTTATAACCACAAAGTATTTAGTAGACATTTAGCTTTCTTAAATGCAAGTCGGCAGCTGGAGTTAGGAAAAGAGTTAGCATCATGTGGTCAATCAATCTCTTTACTGGTCACCAGTGATTCATGGATTATATTAAATGGAGGAACAAGGAAACAGATTACACACACTTCATGTGTTACATTAAATCAATTATTAATAGACAGCTGGGCATCTTACTGCCTTGTACTCTCTTACGAACTTGTGAGAATGATGAACAGCAAAGCAGGAGCTAATAGACTGCCCCAAACCACTTTTTTACCAATTACGGTTTTAGCCTAGTGTCAGTTAATGGAAATTACTGAATTTCGCATCCTGCCTCTTCTGTGATTTACAACCCATTCCTTGATCAAGACTTTAGGGAGGATGTCTTTTGCAGGGGGAGTGGAAGCGACAACATATGGCTTCTGTCTCATATTACATCCATTTGTAACCTTCAGGTTTAGCTTCTTTTTTTCCTCCAAAGCCCGAGAGACCCCCCAGTGCAGCTAGCTCCCAAATGCCACAGAACCTTTCTCCTTGCCAAATTCCCCGCTTTAATTCCAGCGTCCCTTTCCTTTATTCCACCACCTTAATACTTTCTGTCTGCTAATGTCACAGTCTTTCTTTGCACATAAGACTGCCCAATTATTCATAATTTCTGGGCCCAGGTTCAACAAGTCTGTTTGGAGATGATAGTTGCTCTGCACAGACAAATTCCTTTCGTATCAGTAGTCCTGAGGCTTGTATCAAGCTCCTGAGCGCTTATCCTTTTTAATGAATAAAAGACATTCTTATTTACCTGTTTTACAATGTTAACAAATGGTTCCACAGGCAAATAATTGGATTCCAATACTTCCTAGAGCTGTCACGTGCTGACAATCACATGGCTTTATCGTGCAAGTGTCATGATCTTTCTTATAATTTAAAAGCAGATGCAGCATGATTAGGATTTTGTTCATTAATTCTAATTATTGAAAATAACTGAGGGTGAGCTTTTAATGTTTCATTTTTAATTGCATCTTAGTGTATAAGCAGTACATCTCTACCTTCTATTAATTGTAAAATTAAGAAACATCAAAACTGCTTCCTTTCACTTCGAATTTTCCAGGCCTTCAGTTCTTTCCTGTTTACTGCTGCATGACCTTGGGAAAAAAAGCCTTGCAGCCTGCATGTTGGTTCCACGAGGGTTTCCTTTCTGTCCACGCACACTGAGGCAGGTTCTGACACCCCGCACACCCCACAACACTGGGCTCTTCAGGTTGTGCTCGCTGCTCTCTTCTGCCTTGAGAGCTACGGCCACAGACACCGCTTCCCCTTCGCCCTCACCATGAATTTATCCTCTTTAAAAAGGTTTACAAGGTTGCTTTCTTCCTTCTTGTTCTTGCTTGGTTTGTGCTCTTTTGCAAAAGAGATTGGTAGCGAATCTGATCATGCGCTTTTTCTTCTCTCTGCCTTCTTCAGCATCCTCTGTGAAGTGTATCATGTTGTCCATAGCTTCGTAACTTTTCCATTCGTTCAGCGTGTTCAGATGAATCTTGACTGTCTAGTGTTCAAACCAAAACTCATCCAAGTGAATGGAAAAATTCCTAATTCCCTCAGTTTCTGGGCCCCATAAACTTGGCTTGTTTCTCCAAAGCTTTGCGCCTTTTGTATAATTATTTATAACTTTGCAAAGTCGAGGGGGGGGGGAAGTTTTTATAAATGTTGCCCAAATGGAATATCAGGGTTTCACACCCCCTCTGCATAGCTGTAAATGAGCTAGAAAACCCAGAAAATCTGTTGCGCTGAATAAAATAACACTAATGATTTGGAGTTCATGTCGGGCTTAGGCAGGCAGAGCAAAGCACCGGCAACTCTGCCCAGGAAATGTAGGGAGAAAAGCCAAACCTCATAAACATTTCCTTTCAAGGAAAATAGGTTTTGAAACAATGTAAATAAAGACATTACCAAAACCATGTTTTTCTTCTAGGAAAGGACCATCCAGGGTGGAGGATTTTTTCCATTTAGGAAATAAAGAAGCCTGTGAAAAAGCTATCAAAATCTATCAGAAGCAGAGCAATCTGGACAAGAATAGGAACAATCAAATGAAAATTAACCTTTTTCTTTAGGATTGTAGGAGCTGTCTGTGAAATATTTTCTGTTTTAAAGATCTCATTTTCTGACAAAAGATCCGTTTCAACAGAGAATTTTCAACCTATGCTTTTTTACATGCTTCTGCAAAATAGCAGATGAGAACGTTAACCTTTATTTACAAAAATAACCCTAGGTTTGAATGAACTGCTTGGAAAAATACAAGCTTGCTGTTATCCCTTGCGAAGAGACGCAGCCTTCCTGCCTCCTTCCTGACCAAGCCCATGGTAAAGGTTCAGGTTGAGACTTGAATCCTGCAAGACCCTATGGCAGGCTGGATTGGTTTTCGCTTACTGAAAGCTGCGTTGCAGGGTTATAACACAAGCTTCAGGTCTGCGTATGCACAACGTTATTTCATTTTCAGGTTATATCCTTCGCAACACCTTTCAGGCTTGAGCGAGGGGCTTTTAGCTGTTCCCTGCTGGATGGGAAAGGAAAGGGCAGCTCCCAGCCCGTTCCTTGGCTATGGTCTCTGTCAAATCCTCTCTGCCGCAACGGCGGGATCCCAGGGAGGAGAAATTAAAATGAGGAGAGAGCTCTACTTCTAATGCAGATCCTGGGCCATTAAATAACTACCTGGGCATGCGGGCACCCAATGCTCGGGTTAAAGGAAAAGCCACAAGCCCAAGCTGATTGTTTATTGATACAATTTTTCTTCTTAAAAAGGCAAATTTGCAGCAGGACCACATGTATTTCTGATCTGCTGGAAAAAGGCGTTTGAATGAACTGGCAGATTATAAAACCCACTAGAAAGTGAAGCTCACTTCTGCTTTCCCAGTTGCCTAGGTGATTAACATGAGATAAATACAGTTCTTCCTATGTCTATTCTTAAATCTTCAAGACAAAGAGTTTTTTGACTTTGTGTTGCAAGACGTGAAGGTGTTTCAACAGCCAGATTTCACAAGAGCTGGGCCCTCCTCCTTTCCCTTTGCTTGTATCGCATTTCTGCTGTGAAGGTCACCTTATAGTCACTGGCTGAGCACCCTCCAAACTGTGTTCGAGCCGGGAGGGGGGGAACTGTCCCTGGGGGCGACTGAGTTCAGCCGGTGCGTGCCTATATGTAAAGCTCCCACTAGTTAAAAATACCAAGTCATATATAATTATCTTTCGTGCCGTTAACACCCCCTAAGCATTAGAACAGCAAAAGGCAGTTGTCCGTGAGAAAGAGCAGATTGCTGGGCTGGAAACCAGAATACCAGGCTTCTGCCTCGGGCGTCCGCACCGAACTGTGCAACCCTGAGCTAGTCAACTCGTTTCTAATCCCCCCCTTATTTTTCCTCCATCGTCTCTATTTAGAGAGTAAGTCCTTTGTGACAGGGATCGTCTCTCGCTGTGTGTTTGTACAGCGCACGACGCAATAGGCCGCGATCTCCGTTGATGGCTCCAAAATGCAGATGAGACCTCTGATACAGAAATCGTCATGTGTGATGGCTTCAGAAAACCCGGTTCTGCTGCGTGTTTTCTCTTCTCCTTTTTGAGTATCTCGGGCTGTTCGTAAGCGAGCATCAAGACGAGGCAGGGAAATGCTGTTGCCCTTGTTTGACAGATCAGGAAAGAGAAGTACAGAAATGTGGAATGGGTTTCTCCAGCTTATAGAGCAAACAGACTTTTTTTTCTTTTTTATTCTCCTTCCCACTTCAGTAACACAAAGAGACAAAACATTTTTAAAACCAAAAAATTCCCAGCATACCTTCAAGTTTTTATCTCCGGCTTCCTCTCCCTCTTTCCGGGCTGGCAGAAGCCACCGCATCTGCAAGTATGTGCTTCCTTTAATGTCTTCACTTTCCTCCCTGCTTCTCTGTTGACCTCTGGAAACTCTCCAGGGATTACCGGAGCAAACCTTAGCCGGGCAAAAAGGTCTCTTCTTTACAGAGACAGCCACTGAACATGTGTGTTATGCCTAATCCATCCTGAGGTTATATATCCACGTAGCCCTATTTACCCATAAATTAGGCATTTTTTGTTGAGACTTAAACATCCACACATTGATAGTAATCTGATTTTTTTTTTTTAATTTTGCATGTTTTTAACTGGGAAGCAGAAGGGACATCATCACCCTTTGTTTAACCTCGCAGCTCCACGGTGCAGGAGACAAATTAGAATAGTATCTATTTTAAAGATGAGCAAATCGAGGTAAGAGATTACGGTACAATTTGTTTGGCCTCTACAGAATTCAGAGGTGAGGTTGGAGGGTTGGAGCTGGTGGTGCTCGGACCAGAGCAGTGCATCACCTGAGTGCTACCCAGTGGGGGGAAACCATTCTTCTTTGGTCCGAAACCTTCCTATTACCCCGCACGGTGAAACGGAGAGCTGCCTTTTCCATTTTGCACATTGTGCATGAATTTGGAGCTGCTTCAAAATGGAAGTTGTTTTTTTTTTAAAAAAAGAAGAAGACGACGACGACGTTATTTCAGACACGTTTCCTGGGTTGCTGTTTGTTTTTGATGTTTTCAGCTGAAGCCAAATGGCACGAAGCAAAGGCAGCCCTGGCTGCGGCGCGCTGTTTCCCTGGCTGGCAGGGACACCTAGTGGGTAGGGCAATGTGTGCCGGTGAAGGCAGGGAAAAACGCGCTCTCTTGACTTCCCACCAAGGGCAACATTTCATCTTCTGAGTCATGTTTGTGCCTAATTGACGCTCATGTTATCCTTAGGAATTAACACGGAGTTGAGAGGAGTTTACAGCCAAACCTCCTTCAAGGAACGGTGCTTGTGACGTGAGAAGGTGATCTGAACAGCGTTACCTAAACTACTGCTAACGGGAAAGGCTGCCAGCCTAGCTTTTCTGTGATTTATTCTTTTGAAGCCTGTTACAGTCATAATAACACCTACACCGGCTCTGTGTGACAGCTGACTCGGTAGTGGCATGATTCATCTCTGTCTGCAGTTACGCATTGCATGGGGTATTGCGCTGGGGCCACTTTTATTGTATTGCAGACTCCTACAAAATGACATTTACTCCTGTTCTTAGTGGGATGGCTTCAGCAGAAAAAGCAACAGGAAGCTTCAAAGGAAGAGGAAGGCAGTGTGACCATCCACCCCCCCAAAACCAGCAGGGCTGTTCAATGTCAGGGCCGGACCCAAATCCGTCCTGCCTCCTCATTGCTTGCGGCACAAGCCAGGATTTGCTGGCCCTCAAGCTGTTTCCCAGATTGGCTCCTTGATTGCATTCCCTTACCAGAGGTTTTTATGGGAAGAGGTTGTTGACTAATTTCTTTGTTTCCATCGTGGAGCTATGGACACTTTTTTCCTGACGTCTTCCCAAGCACCTGTGTGAGAGGGCTGGCGTGCGAATGCTACGTTCCAGATGGACGGCGTCCCTAAAATCCTCCAGCCCGTGCCAGAAACAGAGACATTACCTGTGAGAGGTCTCGTGCAGGGAAAAACGAAGCCCTTTTATAAGCATGTGATTTTTTTTTGTTTAGGATAAATACTTTTCCTCTGCAAACTACAAAATCTGGAGGCTGGGAAGGAGCATCCTCCCCGCTCCCACTCTGGGGACGTAGGCCCTGAAGAGGTTCTTACACTTAAAAATTTAAGATGAACTGCAGCTTCTGAATCAGAAACATATCATCTAAATAGCAGGAAGCAGTTATGTTCTGGACATTTTGAAATCGTCGTCTTCTGATCTAATTATGTGCTAGCAGTAAAACTGACACAGTTATGGTTATTAAGTCCTTTTCTTTTTTTCATGTTTTACCAGGAATTCTATCTTAGGATTAATAGGCGCTTGCATCATTTCTGTCCTATGTGCTATATTAAGGAGCACCTACATCATCAGCAAATATTTTTGTTGTGCTGATACTGCGCACAAAGTCAAACGCAAATGTACAGAGCTTTTTTTTTTCCCCTGGACTCTCAACATAAATTGAGTGGCTTATTCCTCATCAGTTCCTTCATTAAAGAAGTAGACTTAATTCTCATTTAATGAAATTAATACATTTGAAGGAGGGGGAAGAATTGCTCCTTTCTGACATAGCTGAATTGACACAGTTTTGTAGCAGGACACAAATATCTGTATTCTAAATACTGATGATAGAAAGAAACAGTAGACAATATATTTCAGAAGACTTTTGGCACTAGTAACCTGAATTCTTACATATAAGCTAGCAAAATGCAGTTTATGCAAAATTATGATTATCAGTGTGTATACAAAGAGATGAAAAAACTCTCCAAGTATTATTGCCAATGACTCAATGTCAAACTGGAAGTAAATTTCAAGAGAGTATTCTGAGCAGATGTGCAGAGATCTTCAGGACTGATTTTAGTCAATATTTTTATTAGTGATTTGGAGGATAAATATAGAGTACACTTATAAAATTTGCTCAGTCTGGCAGACAGGATCAGAATGCAAAATGATAAATTGAAGAGATGGTCTCAGATCAACAAGATGAAGTTCACTAATGACAAGTATGAGGCGCTACACTGCAGAGGGAGATATCAGATGCATAAATACGAAATGGGAAATAATCAGCTCAGCGTCAATATGAGAAAATGATCTTGTGTGTATAGTGGTTCATAAATTAAATATGACTCAACAATGTGATTATGCTGCAAAAATTGCTAATCCCACCTGGAGTTCTGTTAATGGAAGTGTTGTGTGTGGAAGAGGAGAGATTGCGCAGGCATCAGGCTGGATGCCTGCAGCTCCTTAATCACAGTCTGGGCACCCAAGTAGATCACGCTGCCCATCACCTTCCAGATCTTCCCTCTCTCCCCCCCTCCAGGCCCTTTCCCCAGCCACAGCCATTTTTTGCTGGCTTCCTCCATGAAGGATCCTCGACCTCTTCTTCCCTTTGGAAAACATTGCCTATACTCCTGCTGCCTCGCATCATTCCTTCTCACGGATATAAATGGTGACGCCAGGAGGGGTCTCCGTACGGATCCTGTAGGCACGTACGATTCCATACGATTCCATACGGGCGACACGCACTGCTCAGAGGAAGCTCGCAGGGACTCTGGAGGAGGACACGTGCCTCTGCAGATGCGCTGGCTCCTGGCAGCTTTGGTCTGAACCAAGGGAGTGCCACACAGCCTCAGTGCAAGCGTGTCACTCGCGGGCGCAGCTCGGTTCGGAGGGGAAATAAATACTTAAAGAAAGGAGGAGACAATCCCCTGAGAATTACCACTGTCCCAGGCAAGAGAAGAAAGCGGAGGGAAATAATTGCATTTCATTGCCTCATTTTTTTATCACAGTGAAATTCTCGAAAGTTTTTCATGTGTTTTTTATTTTCTTGTTCAACCATCCGGGATTTAGTACTAGACAGAGCCACCTCCGTTGCACCGTGTGACGAGAAGGGAGCCGTGCCACCCACCAGGCCCCGGCGCCGTAAGCAGGGCCAGGTTAACCAGCACCCAGGTTAAAAGTCCTCCTTTCGGCGCTTTTACAGACGTAATGGCGGGAAGGGTCGGCCAGCGCTAACCAACAAACCCAATATATGTTTCAGAAATCACGAACGGACCACCTGCTCGGGGGGTTTGGGTGGTTGTGCCCAAAAGCCCGAGGCCTACCGCTAGATGGCAAACTTTAATTTTTATATTCTGGAGCTGCCAGCCCGCAGCAGTGTCCCGCCAGGGCCGGGGGCTCGGGCCGGGGCCATGGCCCCGCCACACGCCGCTCGGGCCGCCGCCAGCTCTCCAGCTGTCCCGCTGCTCCGTGGACACCGACCGGCCAAGAATTTCCCTGTGAGCGTACTGCTTACGCACACAAAATAGCCACGCCGTGCTTCCCCGCGTGCCGCTTTCCCCAACGCCGGGAACCAGTGGCCCTCCTGCAGTTTGTCTCCGTATGGAGGCTCCCGGCCATGCCCTGAGCAAGGACATGGGGGACGGAGACCCAGGCGGTTGGTCAGTCAGGCTCGGGTGAGGAAGGGATGGCGACGGGGCTCTGCTGGGTAGGGCTCACAGGCCGCTGGACACTCTCCGAAGAACCACCGCCCTTTCTCCTCCAGCCCTGGTTTTACTCCCCCTCTTGGCCAGGGACCGGGGTTGGGTGCGCCGGAGAACAGAGGCACTTTTCAAGGCTCGGGACATTGTATAGGGTGGGAAAAAGTCTTTTCTGCTTTTCTCTCCCTGATGGTTATCTCGGAAAGCATTAAGAGGTAAGCTAAGAAAGTGACTCTACTGAACGTGGTCTTCTCCAGATCTTTATCGATCCCTGAGGAAACGGGCACAGACTGCAAATCAGAGTGGTGCCAGCGTCGCAAGCGACCGCAGGTCTTGCCGGTCCTTGCTGTACAGTGAGAAGTACATAAAGCACATCAAGTTTTACATACATTTTAGGAAACTAATAATATTGCCTAAATCAATCTATCTTCATTTTCTTACAAACTTAACGAAATTATTCATTTTCCCCATCAGCCATGCGTGTTGCCTCATTTAAATCAGTTAACTTGTCTCGGTGTGAAGAGATATCTCGGTGGATTCTGGGAAACGCAACCCCAAGACTGAGATATATGCTTTCCTGTATAGAAATAAACCGTTAGGTCATGTTTCTCATACCACAGGTCTTAGACCAAGAGCTGATCTTATGAGCAACGCTGCTTCTAACGTGGCGACTGCAAGATGCTTCAATGGGATAAATCACATTTCCTCCACAAATATAGTTAACTACTCTGTCTAGCACTACTAGCAGGAAGAGCGTTTCTTCACCACAGCAGATGATGTTTTTGTGGCAAAGCACAGTGGATAACACGGCAACTTCTGCAAACCCTCACAGGGTTTTCTTTGCATCTGCCATCTGTGGCAGTCCTTTTAGATTTTTTAAAAGTCTTACTTACTAAGTCATTCAATACCCAGCAGTTGTCATCTACACACTAAACCTCTTGCAGAATTTTGCAATGTGTTGTGCAAAATAGTGCTTGCTTTTACTGATTTGTTGTCTTTTAAATTACATGGCATGAGTGACACGTGGGAAGTATTCTTCATCTTCTGTACTTTAATTCTTTTTCAGTTGTCTGGTCCTACATCCAGTGTCATTAGCTGAAAGCAAAATCAGAGACATTCCTTCCAGCAGCTGAAGAGCTGGCTCCTCACCATGGTCTTCAGAGTCTCCATTTTGTGGCCCAAACTTCCCAAAGTGGGCAAGGATCTCCCCTGGCTCCACACAATGGGGTTAATCACCTCATTTTAAAGTAATCTCCTGAAACAACCTATAGGTTCTTTACCAACAAAAGCAATATTTTAAATAACACAAAGCTAAGGCAAATAATGAAGCATTTTCCAAAGTCTTGTTTCCCTGGTGGACTCTTGCATCAGTACCTTTGAGTAACAAGAATCACAGGGAATTGAAAAGATGAATTTAGGGTGAAACCACAAATAAGTAATACATTATTACTTATTACTTCCTACAGGCATAAGCTGAAAGCTGCAAAGAAAGATTTGGTGTCAAAATGTATATTCATTTTTAACAGAGGAGGGCGAGCTTTGGGAAGGGTAAGGCTATATATCCTTTGTTTTCAGTGTGAGGAAAGCATCAGGTAATTGCACAACGGCAGGGATTTGGTTTTTTTCATTTTAATACAGTCTCATTCAATGCACTTACCTGTAGTCAGGATGAGCACGAAGGAGTCACACCAGTTACCTGCAGTAGCCTAGGACCTGTAGCAACCTGGGATACAATGCCCGTACACTTTAACACTGGGGAAAAAAAATCTTTTGGGGTGTTGTTAACACTTCTGTAACACCAAAAAAGCATTCACTGTGTGAGTGAGGGAAGTCTTGTGCAAGGGGTGAGCATTCCCACCCACTCAGTCAGGATCTCGCCAACACGATGGACATGCCCTGTGGCTCTGAGCGGTCAAAAATATCAGAGAGGGAGAAACATTTCAGACTGTCTTCTTACATATAAGGAAGGAAAAAAGATCACAAGCCAGTTTTGAAAATATCCTTTCCAAGTTAACTATAATCACCTTCTGTGCAAGAAGACAGCTGAAATGTAATCTGTCCATTAGAAACCGCAACTTTAAAGAGCGTAGCTCAAGCAATGAAAAAGTATCCAGGGAAGGACTGGACCATATCATACAAGCAGCTGGATATCTGACAGCTCATTCATTATTGCCGAAAGGTCTAGTTGTGAGGGACAGGGTGGCTCATGGGGCTGGCTATGCCGCCCGGACCAGCGGTCGGGGAAAGTCACCGGTGTTTCTCAGTGATTTCATAGATTTTTGTGAAGTGTACCGGTCGCAAACTACTTCCCATTGGATAAATGTCTGGGAGGCAAAATCTGCCACCAACGGCACCAAGTGATGCGTTACCGAGGGCAGGCATGGCCTGATGATTATTCTGCTTTTCCCCGGTAATTCTTGTTCCACCATCTTATGGCTGAGGCTCACTGAAAAATGCATTCAGCCTATGGAGGGAGTACCCAGGTTGCTTCACGTGGCGATCGCTGGAGGTACACGTTGCGCCAAGCAGAGAGCCACGGACATGCAAACGCAGTGACAATCCAGTATGCTTTCCCCTGTTTTACCGTAGGGTTTGAGGGAGGACTTCATCTTTCGTCTTGAGTTTCTAACAACGCCCCTTGCACTGGGGAGCTGGTATTTAGCGAGGCCCCTGAGTGCTAGAGCAATGTAATCAGTCATACGGCACCTCTAGTTAAAGCACGCTGCCAGCTTGCTGTACACGGCACACGCCTCTCTTCACGCTGGCCACCAAATGTTTTGGCATACCTGCTTGTTATGTGTCATATTAGGTCCAGGCCCCCAGCCAAACTTCGCAGCTCAGACCCACTTCTCGCTGAACTTGACATGGGGTAAAGAATTGTTGAAAACAAGACTGGCATTCCCCCGACTTGGCCTCCGTAAGCATTTTTAATTAACAGCTATCAACTCTTGTGTATTTGGGGCCATTAGTAACATCGACTGAACGAATCCATTGAAACTTTAGGTAAGGCTGTCCAGATCTTTCATTTCTTAATTAACTTCTACCTGAGTTGACCTCAGCAGGTATAGTTTAGTAGTGCACAACTGAACATTTGCAGTTGTAGCTTGACAGAGTTTTGAGTTCAAAATTCTATTGTTTATTATTTTTTCTCAGGTTGCTAAATAGGAACAATTTTATTTTATATTATGGTACAGCCCAGTTGCCTGTTGCCCTACATATTATGCAAACAAGTACCTAGGGTAATATGAACCCAGACATAATAATAAAAAAAAAAAAAGAGTACTGAATGGAGAAAAGGGGAATAATTCTTCGAATTTTCAAATGTTTTTTTTTTTGTCCTTACTCAGAACAAAGCAATGTTTTAAGCTTGCAAAATTTTTCATGAAAGGGATTTCATTTTTCCATGTGTTCTTCCTGACACATCTTAGAAATGTTTTGATTTTCATTAACTATTTAATATCAGATTCCTGAGGTGGTGGAAAAAAGCAGAAATCAAAACAGTAATATTGGTAATTGTTTTTCAAAGGGCTGTGTTAGCATTCCAACCATTCCCTTTATGCAGCAGGGTAGTAAATAAAATGATCTTTGAATGAAGAGCTGGTTTTATGAAAACCATTAATTGCTGATGCAAAAGGTGCATGGGATTTAGGCTTGGCCGGGAAGGCAATAAAAATACTTTACAATTAATTTTTAATTTTTAACTTTATACTTCCCCATCATGAGTCTGTAAAAATGCAATATCCTTAATTGTTTTTCCATGTCCTGTGCTAAGTACAATGTATTGCATTTAAAAGAAAAAAAGCTTTTTCTTTTTTCAATAATACTGTTTAATTCCCCCTGCCCTCCCGCCCCCAGTTAATAGTAATATCTAGAGCACAGAACAGGGAAGGTCTGGTTTTGATCTCAGACTGGTATAAACTGGGAGTTAATCCATGGAATCAGTTGTATGACAATGTGAGAAAATGGTTGGGAGATCAGAGTTAAGGCTTCTGTTTCTAGGAAGACTCACTGAAGAGCATGTAGCTAGCTGTTTTCCTGGAGAGATGCTTCAGAGCCTTTCACATGCTTATTTTGATCATTTTTTAAAAATACACTGAAGTGAAAAAAAAGTTGAAAAAAAGATGTTTCTAATTCTAGTTTTTTCAAGCGGTATCTTAAGGTTGAGTACAAAACAAACCATACATAAATAGTAGAAAACAGTCTGCATCTTGTTGCCATGACAATGCCCTACTTATAACACATTAAGCTGATTCATGTCTTTTCTCACCTCACTGTTAATAAATTATGGTGGCTGATGAGAATTAAGCCAGCTGGAAGAGCTGGTGAATGTAAGCAGCGAATTAATTTGCCACTTAATCGTGGTGTCCTTTAGAGCGGAATTATCCTCTACATAGCATGTCTTACTATATGTAAAATGGTAGGAATAGGTTGAAATAGCTTATCTTTGTTTTCTTTGTCACACTGATGTATCTCAGTTTATTGCTGTACCAGCAAGAGCTGGCGCAGCCCTGCTCTCGCTGTAGGCAGCAGCACCGACTTCAGTTGGTGGTGGACGAGTGTTGCGCAGGCTCGTCCACTCCATCAGTGAAGATTACAGGAATCAGTCTTTAAAACCCTGATTCCTCAAGTTTGGGTCATGTTTGGCCAACAGCTGCTGAAGCATGTCACCTGCAATCCAGCACCTTTATGTTAAACTGATGCACCATGCCAACATGTGCAGAGTTATAATAGGGACCATCATTACTCAGTTGATGTGTGAATAGGGTTTATGCAGGTCAAAGTGCAAGAGTTCGGGTGAAAGTGGGCATTTGTCAAAGGTGATCAGAATTTAGGCTTCTTAATGTATATTCACGGTGGAAAAGATTTTCTCTTTTTTCTGTAGGGAGAGATTCAGCCATGGTAATGGTAGAACTGAATAAGCACTGTATAGCTCATAATAGCAGCCTTTAACAGAAACCAGCCGTACTCCATTCAAACCTTTGTCTCTATACTCACTTGAAGTCAATAAACTCTAACAGCTGGAGCTGGAGCTCTGTATTGGAGGACTTTCTGAGTCACAAGTATAAGGCCCTTGAAAAATAGCAAATGCTTGCTCTTGGGACCTGAAATCTGAGAAACGCTAACTGAATTCTACTTATAAATATTCTGTGATCTTCAAGTATTTGCTCAAGTGCAGGAGTTTGATTGCTTTCCCTACTTTTTTCTCTGCTGACTTTTTGCATTCTTCTTCAATGGTTTCAGTTTTCTCTCAGCTGTAAATCAAATGCAAATTTTCTTTGGCCTTGCACTTTGGTTTGAGTTAACTAAAGAAACGTTACCTGAGCAGTATCACCTGAGAAAGCCAAATTAAACAGCCATTCAGAATAGTTTGGCTAAGCTAAGCCCTCCTCCTCGTGATTCCTAATTTCATCCATTTCTTTCAATGACATGAAAAATGACTGTAGGCTGGCACCCGCTCAGCTATCAAAATGCTGTTGAAATAGACTTTCATTTTGTCAGAAAAGTTTCCAACAGGCAATGGCATATTGTTCTGAATTTAAGGATGATTACAGACTTTCCAACAATTCTCATTGCATTGGAGATGTCTCCAGTAACAGCTTTCTGGTGAATAATACGATGATAATGAACAAGCTCTGCACATCCAGACTTAACAGCAACTTAACAGATCCATGATATCCCTTGGATATAAGAGCTGCAACACCCATTGTCCTTCTCATTATAGAAAGTGTATCACCTATAAACACTGGCCAGACGTTACAGCTGCATGTTATTTTTGTCAAATATATGTCATAAATAAATTTTTAAATTTGCCTTGGGGCTTGAAATTCTTAAAAGCTAATAGCTCCTAAGAAACTTGACATTATTGCCTTATGCTGCAGACAGCAACGAGGAACTGAGTAAAGCCTTCAATGTCATGACTCCCTTCTAGTGCTCTGGAAAATGCAACCAACTTTCCCAAATTCTTCTGAAGCCGCTCTTAGAGTTGTCTTGTGCATGGGATTGTCATCTCAGGCAAGTTGAATTGACCGAATACAACATTCTCACTGGGTATAAAATGTTTGTGATCTTCAACTTGCAACTGTAGCGGACTCTCTATTGTCAAATGGCTTTCTCTGAAAGCAGGGTTATCATAGCGTTGCCTCAGTGTTTGCCTTTTGATGGTCCTGCAAATGTAGACTCATCTCCAAGTGACGCTGTTTTACTCTTCCGCAAGAGCAATAATTTGCAAAGATGCCCTTTGCCCTCAGCTGAAGTACCAGGTTCGGTTCCTGTCTTTATTGCTGACCATTTATCTTCTGCAGAGGAAGGTGAGGGGACACAGAGGGAGCAGAAATTTGCCCTGCAGGAGCCCTGGTCTGGAATCCCTCATCCTCCATACCCAGCGTCCATGTGAGGTGGCCGTCACTGCCCCTTTTCCTGCTCCTTGTCAGTCCCTTCTGGTTCTGCAGCCTTCCTTAGCAAAGCTCAGCCAAGAGGATGCCAAACATACCTACTCCTGGCATCCCCTCACCCCCACTACATTAATTCAGACTAGGAGAGAGGGAAGAGAGGTACTCCAGCCCTAGCTCTTCTCAGTTAAATGATGCTTGGGGTGCATATTGGTTTTTCCCTCCACAATGCTCAGAAATAGAATCTCCCCTACTTTATAGGTACCTACACATACATGCAAACTGAAACATGATTAAAAGCTACTTAACCTTTTTGTTTTTCATCCATAAATTTCTGAATATGCTCTCTCAGAAGCTTTTGGAGAAGATCCACTGGATTATGCTGGGGATCTGAAGAGGTGATTCCCCCAAAAATTTCATTTTCATCATCATATAATAGCTCTGCTTTGTTTTGGGTAGGAGCGTTGGCAGTCTGCTACGCGCAGCACAGCTGGAGAGCTGGAGCATGCAGCTGCAGTGCTCTATAGAGCGGACGGCTCCATGGGGATAGATCCCGCCAGCATCAATAGGCTTGGCCTCTTAGTGTCTAGACACTCCTACCATCCTTTCACAGCAGGAAAATAGCCTAAATGATTATATGGATTTAGCAATTCAAAAGCGTGTCTGTGCACCTCATCCAAAGGCTTTTGAGCTGTGAGGAAGATGCGTGCACACATTGGGAACTCTTGCGTTATTCTGTATGCAATCCTAAACTCTGTCTTGTTCAATTTCTGTAATGCTCCCGTGCCCATCAGCTCCGTACGTTAACGTTTCTTGCCTTTTATTCCGCACCAGCAGATTGGATCCTGGTGAAGAGGATGGACTGCTCTAAAATGCCTTTTTTCTGTATGTATTGGACAAGACTTGGGGCCAGCTAAGAGATCTTGGTTAATGGAGCAAGAAGTATCAGCAGCTTTAAGTCCACAAAGCTGAAATTCCTAGACTTTTTGTAATTTCAAGGCGCAAGACAAAATTTTATACTGAAGATTTTTACCTAAGGTTAATTTATTGCCAATTATTCCGGTTGCCTACTCTGAATTATGGAAAAATTAACACATGTGAGTGCTGCAGGAATATTGCATTGAGATATGCTTAAGAGTTTCTGAAAATTGCAAGAACCGATGTGAAGCTAATTTCCAGCCTCTCAAACATGGCCTTGCAGTGGGCATCTGGGAAACTATGAATTAATCTGTACCCTACTTTTACTTTTCCCTCTCCTGTTTTGCTTTATGACACAAGTATTAATGATCCAAGGTGGCATCACAGATGAAACCAAAACCCAAATCTCACAGAAGACAAATGAGTGCCACCTCCTCTCTCCCACTACCATCATCCACCCTGCCCTGCCAGAGCATCAGCTGCTGCACGTTGGCTTAAAATCGCTCTTCTCCACTGCAGCTGAGCAGATTTATATCAGCTGACCGACCATCTTGTGCAGCTTGGTGTGTATGGAGGCCTATGGATTTCAAGGGCTGGAGCTAAAGAAAGGTGGTAAGCTATTTCTATGTCTTCTTTTGATTATTTTTCCCTACTTAAAAATATAAGTGAGAGGAGATTTGGTTACTTATTCCTGGGTTACTTCTAAAGCAGGTACTGGGCAGCTACTGAGAAAGAGGATGTGCCAGCAAATGTCTATGCAGCTTCTGCTGGAGCCTTATTATGGTGGAGTGGAAAAAGCAATGGCAGAGAGGGCTTTATAATGTGAATAGATTATGTTTCAGAGCAGATAGTTCCTTCTTCACGTACTGAAAAAAAACTCTCAAAAACCCAACCCATGTGTATAAAGGATCACAGCCTCCAAAATCTGCCATTACCTTCTTGCACTGGCTAATGTTGTTGGTTTGAATGAAGATATGTTCCACTTAATGCATCTTGGATATCTGGGAAGTTTTTCCTACTCTCCTGCAAGCTCTTGTCCGCATGTGTCTCTTTCAGAGGGAGGCATTGGGCTAGGAGTCTGTACAGATCAACTTGCAATTTTCTCTGTCTGTTTCAGCAAATAGTAGACGGAAATCATGAAAGGCAAAGCAAAAAATCAATGCATTGAGCTGAATGACACTTAACTCTAGGATTTCTGACTTATCACAGAGGCTCATTCTAAAAAACATTTTATATATAAAAGCTTTTTTTTTCCCTGGGTTATTCTAGTTCATTTTCATGATAATGATTCTCTCCTTCAGTTCCCATTTTATGTATTGCTATTTTACATTAAAATGAAACAGTTCTGTACTTTAAGATTTTGGAATTAGACTTACAGCTGCTATATTTTGGCTTTTCCTCATTTCCTCCAATACAGCTGTGTACAGTGATATCGGCTCAGGGTCTGACTTCTCATGTAGTTTTCTTAAAGGAAATTACATTAAAAAAACCCACAAAACTGTAAGTCTAAACACAGCAGCAAATCGTTCATTAGGGGCTTTGTAGACAGGTAATCTGCAACACCCTATGCTGTTAACACAACTTAAAATTACCTCCAAGTGGTTGTGTTGTCAAATAATGCAGAAGGAAAACCAGTTTCCAGCCAACATCTCATATGCAGAAACAGCTGAGCTCAAAATTACCAAACTGAGGTGTTTTAACTCAATACAAACAGTGGTTTTTTTTGTTTGGTTGTTTTTTTTTTTTTTTTTATCTGAACATGCCAATATTATACACTAGTGTCAGGATCCGAATGATAATCATACTCACTAATTTTAAAAGTATTAGTGCTTCTGATGACTTTTTGTTTCCCGAGATACAGTATTGGGGGGTTTCGGCAGTTATTTTTCAGATATAAACAGTCTGGTTGAAGTTGATTACTTCAGCACTTGGAACAAATGGTCTTAACATTGCTTTAATTTTGTATGCGTCTTGTGTTAAAAGAAGATGTTGCTGATGAGCAACTGATAGCGCAGCCACCGTATCAACAAGTGTCTGATCTTGCTTCCCAAGAAATAAGCGGACATCTTCTCTTCAGTGGTTAGAAGCAAAACCAAATCTCCTGCTTTCCCACACTTTGATGTCTTATTCTTTGTGTATTCTCTTACCACTGCAATTTACGGTCTCCTTAAGAGTTTCTTAGCCTTCATTCTTGTTTATTTACAGTCATTTGTCATGTATGTGCAATTACAGCCACGGCTTATTTTGTAGAAAGTATGCTAGGGAAGTGTGTCATTTCTGACTATCTAAATGTGTGAGGAACCATTACCAGATGATGATCAGCTCCTCGAGGATTACAAGCCACCAGAGAGTTTAAAAATTTCAGATCCGTGGTACTTTGCAATGGTTTTGCCTGGAGACTGTATGGCAGTCTTTTTTTATCTTTAAAGATTTTTACACTAAAGGTAGTTGCGTCAAGATAGAGGGTCTGGAGAATGTCAAAAGCCGTGCAGAGTGAACTATGGCTTCACTTTTTCTTATTCTTTTCCTTTTTTTGGGGGTGCTGTCTTTCATTCTGCAGAGCAGGGGAAACGTAACAGGAGGCAGAATCCAGGGAGAAAGGCATAGCTAGAATAACTGTAACTAATATCAAGCCTGGCATTTGGCCTCTGGTGAATAACCCCGTTCCCTGAGCCTCCGAAGGCAGACCCTGCCTGTTGGTAAGCCAGCAGCAGCACTTGGGCCCAAAAGAGGGGGTGTGAAGAAGAGCAGTAGAGCTGGTGACAGCACCGTGTACCACCAGCTTCTCGGCTCTGTTCTTTACTGCTTGTCTCGCCGGAGTTTCCAAATAGGTCAACCCCCGTGCTGGGCTTGATTTCAACAGCAGTGTTACCTAGAAACTAAGACGGTCTCTTCCTTCCACTGCTCACTGACTAAAGGCTGAAAGTTTTGTACGTATTACCCAAAAAAAGAAAAAAAAAAAAAAAAAAGAGAGAACTGGAAGGTACCCAGCTTGGTTAGCAATTCCAGACCACTTATAGTGCTGTCAACTGGTCTGTCACCTACAAGGGGCCCCAAAATCTCCACTCAAGCAAATGTGGGCACTGCAAGACCCTGATAGCTAGTATTTTAAAGTCAGCACTCCCTAGCATGTCCTGCTTGTCCTTTCTTGCAATAAAACGCATACTGAAAGATGAGATCTAAAGGTCTCCTTCCTTGATCTGAATCAGTGGCAGAACACTGTCATTGACTTGCTCCTGTGACAGCATCTGCACAGTGCCTGACAGCCACGCAGCAGAATGCTGTTTGCCTTTTTGTTGTCATCAGCAGTGTTAACTCTTAATGAACACAAAAAAGCATATATTCTTTCAGTATGCACATACCCATATCTTACTGCTGTGGGGTGAGACAGTATCTCGTATATGGTACCTATTGCTATGAACAACCCTTGTGTTTCAGCTGTTTTCGTTAAGAAAGTCAGGATATTATCTGTTTTCTGGCAGGCAGGTTTGGCTAACAATTGCCCATCTGCTTAGTGTTAAGCATGCAACTTAAACAGAATTTTGAGTAATTAAAAGGATGCACTGGCTGCAGGTCAGCAGTAAAACCTTTACCAGGACTTTTTCTTGCAGACCTAAGGTGTTTGCTGCACTTTCATCTCAGGGGTAGACTGGTAACAGTAGTGATAGTGGTTACTCCATACCATACCATTTACGGGTCTGGTCTGAGGAAGGAAGGACAGCCTTGGTAACTGAAGTACACTCTTCACTGCAATACTGCTATGTTGCTCTTCTGAAACTCAAGACAAAACAACCTCTCACCCAGAATATACCCTCATAGATGGTACTGCACGGTCCAAGATATCTTGTGCTTTGTAAAGTTACAGGGATGGGCTCCCAGTGATTAACACTGATCAGTAAGTATTTTCCATGCAGTACTTGACTGGCTGTTGGCTGTCGTTGTGCCCATCTTTCCCGGACTCCCGCCGCTGCACCACAATGCGTGGGCTGTGGCCATCCGCCCGTCTGACCATTCCCACCAGCAATCAGTAAAGTCTATGATAATGCTGATGGTCTTTTGGTGTGTTGCAAGTGGGTGGTTTCACTTAATTTAGGAATCTGCTAACAGTTATTGCAAGCTCTACTGTTTCATGAGCTACTTGAGGCCAACCAGAGGAGTAGCACACGGGCACAGTGCGGCTGTCTCTGCAGCGCTTCAGTGACTGTGCTGCTACTTGCACCCTACTGTGTACATGCTGACACTTCATACACATGTTGGGTGAAAAGCAGAAGACACAGAAGGTGCGATAGTTATATTTTAGCAGTCTAGATCAGTTTTGGAATAAGAAGAGGAGTCACAGGTTTTTTTTATTGACACCAATCTGATTTTCATGGAATCATTTAGGTTGGAAAAGACCTTTAAGATCATCAAGTCCAACTGTAAGCCTAACACTGCCAAGTCCACCACTAAACCATGTCCCTAAGCACCACATCTACACGTCTTTTAAATACCTCCAGAGATGGTGACTCAATCACTTCCCTGGGCTGCCTGTTCCAATGCTTGACAACCCTTTCAGTGAAGAAATTTTTCCTAATATCCAATCTAAAGCTCCCCTGGCGCAACTTGAGGCCGTTTCGTCTCGTCCTATCTTGTCCTTTCTGTAAGGTAGGATGGGGTCACCATGAATGTTTACAAATTGCTGTTTCCTACATTGTATGGCACAAGATGGGGGAAAACTTTATTTCCAATAACCATGTTAATTTATATGTGCATTTTGAACATATGGTGGGCATAGCTTAACATGGCTTAATTCAGTCTCTAACTGGCCTATTGCTCATTTTTTCTTGATACTAGAAAATCTCCGCAAATTCTTTTCTTCTCTATGGCAATGCATCTTTTGCATGTCCAAAGTTATCTAGAAATCATCTGATAAATCTAAATTCAGAGAAACACAGCTGAAGATCTGTGTGCTCGAAGTGCTGTGGCTTCTGTAGAGACACTTAGAATTTAGGGAAGATCTATTATGGTCGATACATATTCTTCTACTTATATGATCAGCAGCCTATGCTATGCAAAAGTTCCCTGGCTGGTTCAGTCAGAGATGATCCCAGGCAAATGCTCTTTCTTTTTTTTTTTACCTTGCTGCTATTACTTTTTCTGTTGATTTTCTCCCAATTGGACTCTTGTTTTCCCTCTTTTCCTTTTCGTGTTGGCTTGCTTCCCAGTATACCCATCTTTTATTCCTCTCCCAGTTAGGAGGGGCTTTGTTCTGCAATCTTTACACTGAGGCTGTGCTTTGATTCTGCCATGTGCTCAGCAGCAGCACTGGCTTAAGGTGTCGCTGCCAGGATGGCAGGGGTCTTCCTGCCCTGGGCTGTTCCTGTGCTTATGCCCTTAGCTGGCCTGAAGCACTGACCTGGCTTAAAAATTGCATGTATTGTTTTCCTGAGTTCATTTTTTTTTTGTTTTTGTTTTTCCCCTTCCCCTCAGTTGACTCGATCATGATGGAGTCATGAACAAAGTTAAAGGATGCAGCCCTAGAAGATGGTACTTGACTTCTTAATCTTCCCCCCCCCCACCCCTGCGCTTTGGATCTTATGCCTAACAACAGAATTGGGGGGGGGGGGGGGAGGAGGGGGGGAGTGTTATAAATTTTGTTAGGCCTCCACAGCATCTTGAGAGTAGCTCAGAAATCTTGAGACTGTTTTTAAGAGATTAGACCTCTTTTTATTTTGTCTGGGTGTTTAAGAAGTCTTTTGATACATTTGGGTCATTTTTTGAAGCTTTGTTCTGCAACCATGAGGGCTAAAACCTTAACTTTTAGAATAAAACTGGAATTTTTGGGTCATTGCTTCAAACCACCAAATACTGCAAGATGTGTAATATAATTGTGAAAGATGCCAGTTCTTCTGGTATTCTCCAAAGTACATTTTTTACAGTAACCCCCCCTGCATTGGAGGGTTTTAGTTTTTTATTTACTCAAGCCAATCTTTTTCTTAATTTATTTTCATCTGTTGCTTTTGAACACAGCACATATGTGCAACCCGTGACCACTGTAAATTTTGTGAGGAATTGGGAATAAATATTTCCATACTTAGCAAGAACTGTTTGTTGTATCGACACTTCACCTCCCTTCCCCAGGGCTATATGATCTCTTCCCAAATCCTCGCTGCATGTGGCTGATCCAAATGCTATGTAATCCTTTTGATGCAATTTGGTTCATTTTGAATCAGCAAAGCATGTTCTGTGCTTTTAACCTCCATACTGCACGCCACACCTGTAGGGGGGCTGCTAATCTAATTTTGATTCACAGTGGTGGCAACAAGCAGGTCACTTATGGAGTTAATGTCAGCTGCTCCACTAATTACTGTAGGAAAGTGATCCCATCATCCCGGATGAAAATGTCTAACTCCAGCCTATAAAGCACTTTTAGTGCACTAATTCTGTTAATGCTCCATTACTGCTTCGTTTGAGCTGTGTAGTCCATCTCCCAAAGTGAGGTAATAAATCCCCAACTGGTTCCACAGCTGGGAAAATATAGAGACAAAAATATTATTGACTACATTATTGGTCATTGTTTTCTGATGGGCTTGGATTGTTTCTTGAAGTTTATTTAGACAGATCTTCCTTGGTAACTCTTAGCTTATAGTAGCATTAATCTGCCACTCTGCCTTGAAGGGAGTTATATGCCCAAAAAAATTCATGGACGTGGATCTGATCTCTCTGTTCCTTAGATACTAAAACATAAAATGAGAGTATAAAGTTACGCTATTGCAATACCTTAAAACTTATCAGGGTCTTGGAAAACATGACGGTGGCAGGCCATACCAGTACCCTCAAACATAGAAGTAGAGGAACATCTTGAAACATCTGGGTAGGTGTATTTGGGCTTGAGATTTTGCAGTCTTCTCTTCGCATGAAAAGCTCTACAATAGCCTCAGCCCATGAGAAATAACATGAGCAAAACTGAGCGCTGTACAACAGTAAATGTCATGAGGATAACAGAGACGTAATTCTGTGCTGTCTTCCACCCAAGGTCCCCACTAAAGACACAGGCATATGCAAAGTGTCTTATCTTCCTAAGTTTGAAAGGCTTTAATTTTCTTCCCATTGAAGTAAGCGAGGATCCTTGCACTGGCGTCTTTAGATTTTCCTTAGGCTTCTTCCAATCATCCTCGCTGTCGTTTCTCCTGAAGCCCATATATATGTCTCCTTTAAGATATACAAATTATTTCAGAATTTATTGACTAGCAAAATGCTTTTAAAGAGCAGAAGAAAATGTGTAGTGTTGGGAGTTGCTGTGGTCTAAAGGAGGTATGTTCACAGCGATGGATCAATAAAAATGCCGAGGTGTCTGAGCTTCCTCTAGGCATTCCCTGTTCGCTTCTCAGGTGAACTGCAAAGACTCTTGAAAAACTTCATAAAAGTTATAAGTGAAAGGCAATATGAAATCTGTTGAGCAGTTACCTTCTCAGCTATAGCACCAGCAGTGCTGAGGCCGTCGGGCAGCTGGAGGTCATTGTAGCTAGTGGAACAGCAAGGGCTGGATGATGGTGGTTCTTGCAGGAGCATCCGGTGACTGCTTCCCACGAGCGCTGTAGTGCTGGGCACTACTCACCTGATACGCCCTCCGTTCCCTATCCCTGGGCTCTCTGTAGCCGAAATTCCCTGGTACTGAGTCTTATGGAGTTCATGCCTAAATATTCACTACAGGCTGATTGTATCTTTCTGTTCCTTTTGTTTCTAATGCATGGACTCTGTAAAAGTATAACGAATAATGATATCATGACTTAAACATGTTACATATCCTACAGTGCGCAGAACCTATTTCTTTAGAGCACGCTTATTCCATACATATATAGCAACGTTTCTTCAGCCTTTTTAAGTTTTAAAACTTTTGCTATGAGCTTAAAAAAAACCCTCCTGCTTCTAAAAAGAGATTAAATACAAAAAATTGCTGTCTGTGGAATTATTTTGTCAATGCTTAGGTAGCAGTGAAGTGAATGGTTATAGATGAGGTTGGAATGTAGCCTTAATAATAGGACACGCTGCCAGTATACACCATCATACTATGAAATGGGTGTATTTATATAGATATAGTTAAAATGTCTCATGTGAGAAGGCAAGTTAGTGTCAGAATAAATACTGTGATATGGTCAGCAAGCGTGATTATGTCTTGTTTTGCAATACTAGATTATGTATAACACAAGGTGTTTACTGTCTCCCATAACATAGAGTGTGATTAATGCATATCTAGAAAACTGCATCTGTATTTCCCATATGGAATGACCACCATGACAGATATATTTGTACGAGCCCAGCAGATCGCATACCTTCAAAGAGCCGGGGCTAACATTTAGAGCATGGCATGAAGCTGTGCCCCCTCCTGCCGGACAAGAGCTCGTGCCTTTATTTCCCACTGTTTCACAAGGCTGCCTTGGCTCGGCTCCGCTTGCTCTCGCTGCAGCTCTGCTGGGCTGCCTTCTGGCAGATGGCTGATTACCATAACGAGGAGCCAGCCTGTTGTGGCCGCTGTGCGCACATCCCGGCGTAACCAAGCACAGCGCCGCTGTAGCTAAGCACGTGAAAGCGGCATTCGTCTTCCTGCCGACGCCGGGTTTGACCTTTCGAAAGGAATACTGGTGGTGTCACTTGGAGCAGATGGTGAACAGGAGCTTGGTAAAACATCTGCGATGTCATTTTTAAAAAGTCCCGTCGGGCTTTTCGTGGTCTGGAGCTGTAGCACCAGGGTATCGCCATTTCTCCTCGTTCGAAAGGTGAGCTGCTGCTAAGGGCAGCATATGCGTGATTGTGGGGTGGAAAATGTGACCACTTAAGAAATTGTCAGCGTTGCTTTGTGACGTCCTGAGCTTAAGAAATAATATAGGTGGAATACAGAATATCATCTTCCATGACACAACGTGTGCTTTGGCGTTGTACGTGGCCAAATTATCCAGCAGAAAATGAGATGTTCAAAGCGCAGTGGTCATTCAGGCAAGATGCTGCACGTGTGGGTTACTCGCTGGCTGCGGAACAATTGCAAATGGGAGTTCAGTCATTCTCATGAGCCTCTTAAATCCATTGCATTGTATTTAACTCGGTATTTAACAAATTCAACCTGACTGAAGAATCAAATGTGTTAGTTCTTCTACTTCATTTTCCAGAGAGAGGAGGTGAAGATGGTTAAGCAGAAGATGGGCATCACTCTAGGATGAGTTGGGGAATCTGGCTGTAGGACTTCTGCCAGGGTATGAAACCATTGCTCTGAAAATTGCTGTATCAACCACTGTGTTGCCCGTACACATCCGTGGGCATTTCAGTGCATAGCTGAGGTAGGTCCTGGCTGTGCCACGGCTCACTCGAATCACTGGTGGCAGGGCTGATTTAGGCAGGGGATGGGACTTTCTCTGCTCTGAAGGGAAGGGGCTGGGAGGGACGATGGAAACTTAGATCAACAGAAGTGACAAGAGGAGTGTTTAGATGGGTTTGGGGGGAAAGGCTGAAACCAGTGGGAAGTTTTCATCAGTGCAGAAGGTCTCATGTTGCAGGGGGGACTAAGGTGAAAGAAAACAAGCCAAAAGCTAGTGGCCACCCTGCTCAACAACCCTAGAACCTGTGAATTACCATGGACAGCATGGCCTTACATTTTGGACCTCTGTACTTCTGCTAGCGCTCTCTGAGCTTGCACTGGTTTTCCAGTTGTGTGCTCTGGTTTGTGTGTTTGTTTGCATCTAATGTACCGTTCCTGAAGTGGCAAGCCTCTTTCAGCCACCTCAGATGCTTTGGATTATCACTTCTATCAGTATACCCTTGCATCCTCCAACTTTTCCTGGTAATCTGTTGGATTCCTGGAAATCTTGACTCCTATGCAAACAAGAGTGCCTCTTTGTTTTGTGCCTGGCTTGCCCTGGATGCACGCTTAACATCCGTCTGTGTGCACACAGGGTGTGTGATGCCTTATTGGATGTACTAGGCTCTCTGTGCTCATGCAGTGTGGTGCTGCTTTTCTGTCAGCAAATTTTTAACAGGTATGCCTTAGGTGGGTGTCTGGAAGAGACTCCATTTCAGCTGCAGAGAGAACTTCAGGACTGGACTATGTCTAGCTGAGAAAAGTGGTGACAGACAGGCTTGTCACCAAGAAGCGTCCTGACAGGGACAGTGGTTGGCAAGAGCAGTTATTCCTCTCAGCAAACCACGTGAGAGGCTGAGGAGGAACCAACAAAAAGCACGAGGTAGCTGTCGTCACGCCTAACTATTAGCTGGTTTTTTTTATTTCTCAGGGAATGCAACAAGCCCATATTTACCTGTGGTATCTCCACAGCACCTCTGTGTGTTTTATTGTGGCAACCTAAAATGACATAGGGATGTGCCCCTTTCTCCCTTCCCCTGGACATAAAGGGACATCAAAGATGGTAAAGGTGTCCCAGCTGCCTAAGAAGAATTCCTTCCCTTCGGTGGCTCCCAGATCAAATATACACGTGGTTGTAAAAATATGAATGAAAAGAAACGTAACAGCACATGGTGATGGTAACTCACTCAAATGCTGAATTATCTCAGTGAAGAGTAGGACAAAGGATGACTGACTGTTTTGGGTACAGCACCGGTTGTCTGCAGCAGTGGGAATGGGATTGCTATGGACTTAATTCATGGAGTGAATCACACATCCCAGAGACACAGGTGGATCCATCCTGATGGATGGCATGAGCACCTACGGCAATTTATTCTCTCTGGAGCCTCTGAGCCTCGCTCCTTCCTCAAGCATCATGGTGCTTCTGCTGGCTTCAGCTTCAGTGGGGGACAGTTTAGGTACCCCAAGAAGCAGCAAGGTGTGCCAAGGACTTTGCCTCCCCCCTGCCTTGCACACCCCCAAGCCTGCACCCAAACCAGTGTTGCCCCCACAGCGCCCATCTGCCCCATATTTGCTGTTCTCTGCTCCATCTGGCATCACTTGGGCCCTTCATAGTAGTGGGATATCTGGCCCTTAAAACTTCAAACATTAAAAAAACTGCTGGAACAGTTAAAATACAGCACAAAACCACTGTGCTCACCAGACTACCCGCTTTTTCCCGTTCAGTTCTCCATCACCAGTTGTGTTGTGTGCATTTAGGAAAGACTTGTTTGTGTCTTCAGCATTAATTGTGGCTGTTAAACACCATTCTTATGTTATTCAATTAGCTCGACAAATTCCTGTCCTCAGAATGATTTGACCATAGCAGGGTCTGCTAGAGTGTAAACCCACCAGCAACGGGCACCGCTGCGAGCTGCTGCCACCAGAAGCAATGTAGGCAGTTGGGTCTACGTGCAATACTTGGAAGTGATCGTGTTTGCTAATCGAATATAAGGTGTTCGGGCTGATTGTTAGGTTTCGTCCGATCACAAGGCAGGCTGTTATTAATCCTTTATCAGTGTAGTGCTTTTGATTGAAATCTGTCTCTCTTTTTTTCTCTCCCCCCCCCTTTTCCTTGCTGGACATAAAAGACAATGGAAGGGATAGGGCCAAACTGCTCTTCTGCAGACAAGAAGCTAATTGTCTAAAAACAACACGTCATTCAAGACCATGGGAGACTGAGGACAGTGGCAGGAGCATGAATATACAAAAGCGCCTACTGTTAAGGCCACAGCTTTAAGTGTTTAAATTCAAATCACATTCCCATTTGAGGTTCAAATTTATAGCAAGAACATACACACAAGGGTTTTAGTGTTTTATATAAATTTCATCCGACTTCTCAGGGTATTCCTGATGGCAGCACATCAGAGCTGAGTGCAAGGGAGACGCGCTTTCCTTGCTATATGAAGCAAAAATACTGAAGTAGGTTATTTTGGTTTGGTTTGGGTTTATGTGCTCTGTGTTAGTAAATAGAGCAGCCTGTCATATCTAGGCTCTGGTTTTCCAATTGTGAGCTTAGTCCTTGGCTCGAAACACTATTGTTCTTGGACCTTTGCCTTGAGCTTGAAGGGCTCAGATGTGGGGAGGAAGAGGAGGAACCAAGCTAAAAATAAAGTGAAACAAAATGCTGTTTATTGCTATGGAGTAGATAATGCTTTCCTAGATGTCTCTGCAGTCCCATCCTTGCAGGCAGTGTAGACTGGCACAGTTTGCTTTCACACGCAAGAGGTGAATGTCTGTATCCCCTACTGCCTTCCTAATATTTTGCTCTGTGCTCTAACAGTGTTTGCTCAAACCGGCCACACCAACAGAGAGAGAAACAGACTCCGCTTTCCATCACATGTCAAGCAAAGAACATTTGCTTCACAGATGTAAGAGGCAGTTCAAGTTCCTTCGCTCCTTCGTGTCCCTCAGTGCGACCCCGTGGTGCCTGCTCCTGCCGTGGCCCTATAATCATGGGAAATGCTGAGAGCCACATGGGCTTTTTGGTAGACTGCGACACACAATACCTGTGCGTACATGTGCACGCTCTGCCCAGAACAATACCTGCACCGAAAGCACTCTCTGTCTCTGTTTATTTACCCACCTTCACAACTGGGCATCCCATGAAGCACTGAAGGCTGCAGGGTTAAGGCGGTGAAGGAGGTATTTCTGCACCGAGGGCTGCAGCACTCGCTGCGACAAGACTTTGTGCACGCAGGAGCTGAGCAGATGTTAGATCACTTATGGGAACAATGAGAACATCCCCAATTACATCAGATGAGCTGTAAACTAGACACGAGGCAACGGCCAATAGTCAGGATTTAGAAGAAAGCTTCTTTTGGACAGGACGTTCCCTCTTTGCCCGTTTTCAGGCTTTGAGTACGTGCCACTAAACCCTCTGCTATGAAATCCTGTTGGTGCTGGGTACAATGCTAAAAGTGTAGGATTGAATCAGTGCACAAATTATCCTGCTTCAGTATAGATACCACAGAGACAGGTAAAATATTCAGGCGTTTAAATATTTTCCATGAAAATCACTCAGCTGTGGTTATCTTTGACCAGTATATCAACATCCACCACCACATGGATAAACAGTGGCCGAGGAAAGATCAGAGGCCACATCTTCTGCCTCTCCAGCCACACTGCTTTTGCACTGATAAAACATTCCTGCAGCTTTACAAGCTCAGAGAAACGAATAGTTTCTCTCAGTGATATGGTTTAATCAGGTTGTTGTGAATAGTTTATGTGCAGTATCGAGAGCACGAGGTGCTCAATTTCTTGAAATATTTGAACAAGCAGAACATCAGAAGTGTTTAAAGTTCGGGGCTTAATGTCTCAGTAACAAGGCACAGTGCATTTTTAGACATTTTAGAGACCTATTAATAATAATATTTCTCTGTGCGAGTAAAACACACAGCACTGATCACGCCTCTGGGGCCCTTTCCCTACACGTACTGCTTGCGCAAGTGAAGTGGGCCAGTTGCTATCTCCCGAGGCCCCAGTCGGGGTATCTGCACAGAAAATTCCCAGGTCTGGCATTCGAGTTTGGGTATATTATTAGCACAGCCCATTTCTTCTTTTAGGGCAGTTAATTGAGAAGCTGCAGAAAAGCTGCTTTTTCCTGAATCCCTAAAACCTTGGAGGTCCCTTTCCCTTTGCGGCAGTAACTGATAACGTGTGGTCGGATGGCCTCGGAGAGCAGCGCGTAATTAAAAAGCAGGCACTCGAGTACTGGTTTCATGAGCTGGACTGATGCTAAAGGGCAGACAGGCAAGTCCCTTGTGCAGAAACCTCAGGCTGGGTACGACTGCCTTGTTGCTAAATGCAGCCGTTTTGCTTTCACAGCTAAAATATGAGGGTGCTTCAATATCTTACTCTAAAGTCCTCCTCATGACCAGGAAAATGGCTTGTGCACCCAGAGCAATGGCCTGCGTGGGCATGCTCTAATAAAAGATATAACCTCTTCTTACAAACTTTGTCTCATTTAGTGAGATGCCACAGTAGTTTTATCGTCATGCAGGTGGATAAAGTGCAGGAATTGTCCATCTACATCCCAGTCCTGTGTCTGTGCCTTACCTCTCTAGGAAATGGGTGGTGAAATAAAAGACTCCTGAAGGAAGCCCTTCCTCCACCTTTTTCAACAATGAAGGCATTTTGTTTCTCTCTTTCTGGGGCATTTCATGCCCCACTACTTACTAAAACTTAAACCGCTTTCCTCCCCTCCGCTGCTGTGTGTTTCATCTGTGCTGGTACCAGCAAAGAGCTGCTGGCCCGGTGGGGTTCACGTGTCAGCTCCCCCCGCAGCGGCTGGAAATGCAGGTCGTGGGGACAGCGTTGTTTGCACACGATGTGGGACGAGTCTCCAAAGACTCCTCTGGATGCAGGATGAGGATGCGGCTCATGCACCGGCCTTCCTCCCCACTGCTGTCAGGTTGAAGTGACTCACTCTTCCACCCCACCACTACAAGAGAGGTGGTTTTTGGTCAGTCCTAACCTTGTCATTTGAGGGTTTTGGAAAAAAATATAGGAAAACAGCAGCAAGGCAGTCTGGCAGCGCCGTCTGTGCTGAAGGCTTGCCACCCCTCACCGGCTGGGATCTGCGCTACAATCTGCAGCCACCAACTGCTGAAGAAGCTTGTGAGCTCTGGCTTCGCGGTATTAAGGGCAGCAAATTACTATCGGAAGGAAAAATCCTGTATCAAACCAACCTCAAAGCCAAAACAGGAATGAGGTGGCACCTGGAAGCGCGTGCTGAGCCTGGGTAAGCTGGACACAAGACACCCAAGCTGGATGGGGGAAAGTCAGCAGCGCTGCCTTGTTTGTGCCAGCTGAAGGTCTTGCCTTATCTGCTCAAAATACAAGGACAGATCCATGTAACTCGAAGTCTGCAAGACGTGACTCTTGAAAAATAAAGGCAGCGGGCTTCATTCCTTCCGTGAAGTAGCTCAGTGGCTTCATTGAACCTCTGGAGGTGTACAGTAAGGCTGAAGTTGGCTCCTTTGTTTGAAACCTTCACCTTACCATCAAGACTGTTATAAATCCCGGTCACAAATTAAATGTTGTGATACTTTTATTCCGATTCTGTCTCCTCAAAGTGGCTGTTTATTTAAAAAAAAAAATCAATTTTGTCACAATTTTCTTTGCCCCCCCTTTCCTCACATGGAATGAAATCGAATTCCTTCCTCTGGTTTTATTACCGAGTGCTGTTACAGAAGGTGATTAAGGGTTTTTTAACTGGCAGCTACAGAAGTATCGCTTTCATTGCACAAAATGTGTGATGGATACCGAGAACACTTTCAACCAGTTGTTTGCCTTGTTTGATTTGTGAGGCACAACTAATGTAATAACATCTTTGCAAATTACATTAATTATTACTTTCCCTTGTGTTATGGAAACAGAAAGAAGAGCTGTTTTAGAATATAACAGCAGCAATTTCTCATGTCCCATACTTTGCAATGTTCAAACCAATTATCACGTCAGTAGAAACATGAAAAACAGTTTCACTGTTACAGTCATTACTGAGAATACATGATTGTAGTTGTTGCAAATGTGCTATCTACATTAACACATATCTTAGCAAATGCCGAAAGAATTTACTTAAAAGAATCTTGTATTTTTCAAGCAACCGCAGTGTTACTAATAACCACAGCGCTGATAAACAAGTGCTCTTGTTTCTGTGGTCATGGCTTAAATTCTGCTTTCAAGATGAATATCTGAATTTGCTCCTGTTGATTGATAGAGGTATTAAATCTGTATTGTCATAAATTTGGCTTAGCAGCTGGGAAACATATTTAAAGCTGGGGAGAAATTAATATGAATAAGAGGATGCGTGAGGAGCTGTTCAATACTGCTGGGAGCAGAAAGATCAGGTTTCTTCAGTTAATACAAACGGTACATTTGCATCCACGTCTTAGGACAGGGACCCAGGAGTGACTAAAAGCTACTGTATAGAAATTTTTGTTGGTAGGATTTTGTCAGCAAAGACCACAATGGAGAGAGAGCTTATAATGATTGAACTAATCTTCTTCCTTGAGAGCTAAAATCCCCCAATCAATGTAATTAATACAGTAAAAAGACTCTACTGCTGCTGTGAGTTGTGCATGTGTCGGGGACTATTTTGCCAGCATTGCTCCAGCAGTGGGAGAGCCTTTTGCTTGTCCTTGTAGCTCATTGCAGAAGCAGGTCATTGCATCTGCTCAATCACCCCTTGACAGGGCTGGATTTGAGGGGGCAGAGGCAAACAACAAAGTGTTCACGGTGAGAGTGCCGAGCAGCACATTACACCGTGGGGTATCTGTTTGTCCTTGGCGTGATCACCGCAGCGGGTTTTAGCTTTTCAGCTCGAAGCTCTGCCTAGTAACGAGGAAGACAAGCTCTTGGTCTGCAGTTTCACCAATACTTTAATCCAGCATCATCTGTCACCAAGAAAGGCAGTCCCACTGCCCTCCTGCCTCTGCGCTCTTCTAGCCCCTGTGTTTCACAGCGGTTGCGTGTTCAAGTCCACATGGGACCCGATCTAGATCAAAGACGATGATTTGCTCTCAGCCTTTAGTTAAGCTGAGTTTCCCATCGAGCTCTTTGCTGTGTTAAATTCATCCTAAGAAACTTCAAAACAGGGGGAAGCCCTGCCAAGCAGGCTCCTGCCGAGCCGTGCTGTCCAGTGCACGTGTTCCACCAAAGATCGATTTCAAAGTCTGGCTTTGACTGTGGATGGAAGTCTTCACCTGAGCAGCCTGAAGGTGGAGCGGCTGTACGGTCACGTAACTGGGAGGAAAATTTGGCTGCCTGAAGTCTGCAAGGTCACTTTAAATGCTATTAAGTATTAAGCCTTGTTTTAGTTATAAAACTTAATGAAACACTGCTACAGAGGTGTTTCAGGAGTCCTGCTGGCCTCTGTTGTACTTCATAAAGTTCCTAAATGATCCTCTGCTTTGTTTTGGTTTAATTCTCATGGGAAAAGCTTACCCTTTCGGTTTCTTGTAACTCATTAAAAGCTGACAGCCGGCACGACATTGTACAAGACATGGGAAAAGAGAGCAGGAAAATTCAGAAGAAACATAACAGAGGATGTCCCCCCCACGGTAACCAGAAAGCAGCTCGAAGCAGCAAAATCATGGGACTTGCATCAGCCTGATGTTTTCTGGATAAACAAAATGAAGCTAATTGACACCGATGACCTAATTGTGTTTCTGCTGAGTCCAACTGCAAAGTTTCCATTTGCCATCAAATTCAGCATCTTGGATTCGTATGTGCGATATCCCCTGAAGACAGGGGAGCCAGCTAACTCACAGCAAGGTCAGCCTTATTTTTCTTTGTGAACCAGCCCGTCGTTTCAGGGTTGCACTTTTAGCGGTGCTGATACCGGTGCGGCTGCGCTGTCATCCTCCACCTCGCTGTGGGTTGAAAGCACGCCTGATGCACGTCGATAGCGTTGACGTTACACCTGATTTGTCACATGCAAGTAACTGCTCTGCCCGTCCCCGCGTCAGAACGGTCTCTCGGAGTGACGTTTCTGGACTCTCTATTTAATTTTACCATCCATGGAAGGGGTAAACAAAGGAAGCTGGGAGACAGATGCGCGGCCGATACAAACCCAAATCCTTCTAATGAATTCAGCAGAGCTGAACTAGTTACATCAGGAGAAAAATTTCCCTTTCTTCCCAGGTCAGAAATTGAGACCTGCAGCCTGGCTCGCCCATACCCAGCCTGACTGGGTACTGTCGTTTGCTCCCAGAAACACAATTTCTGTATTTTCAAAAAGGGCTGGTGGAGGTGCCTGGCCCAAGGGAAGAGCTGGGAGCTTGGCTGCCCTGCGGAGTGCCGAAGAGAGGAATGATGTTCGTTAGCCACCTTGCTGGCTGCTGGGTTTCTTCCCGGGTGGCCGAGCGTGGCCGAGTGTGAAGCGCTGACCTGGTCTCCTTGCGTACGGCAGGGATGCGCGTTCGTGACACTGGGAGGTGACGTGCCCTAAAGCCGAGTGCTGCAATGCTGGCATGCGCAGACGTGGCATGGTACCAGCCAGCAAAAGCCTGGATAGGTGTAATCCCATGCATCTCATCGGCCCCGTTCTTAACAGACACTTTGATTTTTTATTATAGGGGGTAGTAAATAAATAAATTATATAATCAGCAACAACATAGCTTTAGGGATTTCCTGAAAATCTGATGCAGAAATGAGCAAAAGGACAGCTGCAGTGGTTAAAAACTCAGGGCAGTTGTTTGAACTTTTACCTCATTTTTTAAACAAAGTTGTCAGCTGTGATTGCATCCAGTTTGAGATCATTGCCATAATTAATTTTAATTAAAATATATTTAATTTAAACCTTGCAAAGTTTTTTCATGTCGTTGCATAGTGCCAACATTCATGTATGATAGAACATCACTCACGTGCAATTTTGCAGTTCGATGTTGACTCATACAGTGCCTGCTAGCTTAGCCGTGCTTTGAAAATTCAAAATACACTCTTGCAAGTAGGTTGCAGCGAATGCCAATACAATGATTACACAAGGCAGAGGAATCTACTGTTGTGCGTGGCTGCAATGTTGTGAAATACCACATGACACGTGTCCTCGCACACGCCAATAGGTTTTTATGGCATACTGTCGATTGATTTTTTTCTGTGCCCTTACCAATCTATTCCATGATGATCTCAGTTTGAGGTGGCGATGCGGGGTGGACAGGGCCTTGATCCACACTTCCAAGATCTCTGTAACACTGGCCATTTGACTGGCAAATTTATCTCCTGCTTTTCCAAATTGGAGCCATCCTTAAGTAGTTGCTGGCTCCCAGCAGCTTCCAGCCCTGACTGCTGTGGCGTTCGCTTCTAGGAAGCTGTGAAAAACAATGAATACAGCTACATCTGACTTGAGAGTCGGAAACATTTGGTATGGTAATAAAAATATTCCTGGCAGAACAGTAGCAGCCAGCTTCATAGCTAATTGGCTTTATTCTCACCGAGCAGTAACTATGCATTTCTTTGGAAACTGGCTGCGGGGTCGAAGCAAGTGATATTATTCTCTTCCCACCTTATACAAAGCTGACACGGAAATCTGAAAGCAAGCAAGTGTATAAAGGTGTGATGCTATTGATTAGCTTATGAAAATACCATTTGGATTTAGTAGAAAATGAAACAGAAGTATTTCTTTCATATATTGGAAACAATCAAACAAATGTATAGACAAAGTAAATTATTTACTGTACAAATCTCCACATAAGCAGGTCACTGTGTCTAGGTAGGCTGCAAATAATATTAATTGAAAAACGTGTTGCTTCTCTTCCTGAAATTTACTGCCACCTTGAATTAGTATTCCTCATGGTAACCGCTTGTCAAGCACACAGCCAATAAATAACGCGGGTGGTGTAAACACAGCTATGTGATCGGGAAGTTAAAAAAGGTTTGGCAATGCCTTTTGGGGGGTCTTTCTGTTTCTCAGATGAAGAGTTTTTCTACCCACAAAACTCTAAGTTATCTGTACAAGCCCATGTTGGCTCAGCCAACAGTTCACCTCTGTTCTGCAGATTTTAGCCACATGAATCATTTCCAGTTCCGCTTTCCTATTGCCACTGATTTTCAAAAGGGAGCGGGCACGATCAAGAATATCCAGCGTTACCATTGTTATTGCTAAACCAAATGAGAATAAAGTTGAAAAAGCTCTTGAATGGCCTCTGGAAGCCAGTGTTTAACTCCTGGTGTTGGGATGAGAAATGCAGATTTTTCTACACCCTGGGAAACATCCAATACTAGTCTGCATTAGAATTGCTGAACAGACTGGACTTTGAGATGGAGCCAGAAGATTAATTCCTACTTTCCTGCCACAGCCTCCTTCCTCCTGGAACTGGAAAATGAGCCAAAACCCCCTAAGCAGCGTGTCTGGCCTTTGCTGTTGGCTGCCAGGGCCTTGGGTGCACCCATTGCCTTGCTCCTGGGACCCCCACGTGCCCCATTCCCGTCCCTGGCTGCTCCTCACTTGCTGGTGATGTCCCCATCTGGTCGTGGACCGATGGTGCGGAGCCACCTCTCCCATCACCAAGCTGCTTCCTGGCATGGCCACCCACCTCCATCTCTTGGGCAATTTATCCTAGCTTCCCTTTGTTAAAAAGCAAAAGTTTGGTTTGGATCATTCAGAGTACTTTATTTTCAGTATAATTGGGGAACTGGCTAGCATTCATCGCATAGATACGGTCTTTACGAAGAAAGATGTTGGAATTTTGTACAATGAACAGGGTGACCTTTACTCAAATGCTACCAAATTATACATAGGTAAACAAGTAAACCAGGTTCAAGACAAAAGGAGGTGGTGCTCCATGAAAGAAGTGATGGACCTTAGGAAGTCTTTCCTAAAGGGTGGTATTTGGATGCAAGACGTGTTTATGAGTTCAAAGGGAAGGTGGAAAAGTGCTTCCAGGAGGAACCCTTTGGTTACCTAAAGACAAAGTGCACCAGGCTCAAGAAGCCCCCGAACTGAACGTAAGAGAGGTTGGGAGAAGATTAGAGGTGAGAAGGATCACATATGCCTGCGCTGCTCCTGCCTTCCCCTCGCTGTCCACTTACGGCCACGGCTGGGTACAGAATGATGGGCCAGAGGGATCCTTGGTTGGAGTGAATGTGGCCACCTTGTCACCTCGTTGGTGGCTTTCAGGAGCAAGGCATAGCCTCTGAATGGTGGTTCACAGGCAGAAGTTACCCCTTGCTGAAGTCCTGCTTCTGCAGGGGACAAGTTATTGCATCGGTGGTTGATTTGGATGGATTGCCTTATTGGTAGCTCAAACCTTTGGATACAGGAACAGTGAATAATAGCAAAAATAATTTTAAACTTTATTTAATTTAAACATTAAGTAAATTCATCATCTTAATTAATTAGAAGTGATCTTACAAAGTTAACAGAGCAAAATTATTTATTGTTGGTGAATGTACTTATAGATCTGTGAATAAAGATCTACACAAAAGCCTAATCCTATTTTCATTGTAATTTTACTCATGTGCAATGTTTCTTTAGGCTATAAGTTAAACAAAATAAACTTGGTTTGCCTAACTTATCTTTCATGGGTTCCCAGAATAATCAAATGAACCCTTAAGTAAGGGGTAGCAGTTTCTATGCTTCATCCCGATCCATTGGAACTCCAAAATCCAAGTTGCGGTAAAGAGAGGAAAAACAACAGCATGGTTTCACACCGCCTCAGAGCTGCCAGTGGAATAACCTTCATTTGGTCCACTTGATGATCTCGTTCCATGTTTCCAGATCAAATCTGATTTGAGCAAGACATCAGTTCAGAGAGAATTAAGTGCAGTTTTTGTTCATCGTGATAATTAATTAATAAAAACTTGTATTTCTCTCGGTCAGCTGAGTTTGTCTGAGGTTTTTCTCTCTGGTCAGAGCCAGAACTGATGTCAAGTGTACCAATGTAACATGAAACGTTAACGATGATTTGCATTTTATTTTGTTTCTTATCACGTTTCTCATCAGGTTCCTGCCTCCCCACTGCCTCTCTCAGGACGAGTGTGTGCTCTTGGTGCGGGCTGGAGGCTTTCCTCTACCCCCAGGTTTTGGCCAAGGCAGCTGCAATGGCTGGAGGCCTCGGGCTCTCTGGAGGAAGGCGAACAATGCAATTTTGTTAATGCAACATCTTTTGTGTATGTATTAAATAGAAATAGATGGATCCTCAGCTATGGAAGAGGCTATCCCCATGCAGATGCCAGAAAGTATGAGTCCTCTGGACAGCTGGAATCAGGTCGAGGCAGCGATCCCTGCCAGCTGTTGCACAGATGTGCCTGTTGGAAGCATTTATAGTTTGGGAAACTCAACAAGCACCATCTAAGAAAGTCCTCCTCTTTTTGCCCAGGGCACAGCCCCTCCAGTGGGCTGTAGTACCAAACTCTGTTGATTTCTAACTAACTCTCCAAATAATGTAAACCTAAAAGATTTCTGGTGATAAAGCGCAATGATCTATGGAAGTGAATAGCTGGTGCATGCCCCAGAGCCTGATTTTGATCTAAGTTACGCTAAATCTGGAGTGCCTTTGGAAAGACTAAGGGAGATACGACAGAGAAAGGACGTGGGAAGCAAGGCACCGAACAGGCAGAGCGTGCAGGTTTGCCGTCAGGATTGCTAGTAAAAGTGCAGGAGCTCTGCAGAGTGGGGTCACGCTGTGCTCGCTTCTCTGCAGATGAGTTATGATGGGTTTTTATAGCAACTGCTCCTGCGCCAGGGGAGAAAAACTTCTAAAAGGTTCTGCAGTAACCATCCTGGGAGCCCAGGCTCAGGCTGACTGGGAGAAAAGGTGCTGGAGTCCCCTCTGGTCCCTTCTGCCTCCTTGGAAGCGGCAGAGAAAGCCCCCCACGTTGCGCTGGCAGAGGCAGGCCCTGTCGCACACAGGGAATAGGTGTGCAGAAGGCGCTTTTGACTTTGTGCGCCCAACCGGAGACGTTCTCACAGACTCCAGAAAGGAAAGAAATTACTCTGGGGCAAATTCTGTCATCCTAAACCAAGCAAGATGCCCAGCAAAATCCTGGAGAGTTTACTCAAATGAGGATTACTGTGATTGAGCCCAGCCATTTCTCACTACTCTTCTTCACCTTGTTGTACGTCCAGATACTCTAACCTGAACATAGCCCCCTCTTTTGCTGGACTCCATGCACGCCTATAACAAAGTAGATTTATATTCAATATTTAGATATAATCTTATAGTTAAATTATATATATACAAACATATACATATATATTCACATATAAAATATATGTGTGTACACATTGCGTATAAATAAATATATATATACACACATACAATAATCTAAAATTCAAAAGATGAAAAAAATGTGGAGGTGGAATACAATCAGTAACTCACAGTGTTTCTGAAAGCCTTATATAAGGATATCCCTGAATATGTAGGACAGTCCAGCTCAGGAACTTCAGCTTTAATATTTTGAGTGGCATATAGAGAAAATTTCTTGCAATGATTAAAGAGTTGTAAACTGCTGCTGAGCAGTAACCAATGCTACATGCAAATGCGGAAATTGCTTGTTAAGTGTAATGTTCAGTGATAAGTGTTTTGATTACAGTCATTTTAGGGAAGTCTGATATATGGCAGCAGTGAGATCGAAGGAATGTTAATTCCACCTTGGATCATCTCAAACCTTGGCTCTGGTGGGAGGTAGAGAAAACCTTTCTCTTCTGGATAGCTTTAAGTTTTAGACAATTCTGAATTATTTGGGGTTTTGCAGGTGAAAGAAAGATCAGGGTATCAAGGCTGTTAAAGCCTATGAAAGCCAGAGTGCAGAAGCACCAGCAGGCGCGGACACAGAGGACCCAGGACCAGCTCTCCAAAACTCAGCAGGCAGCTTCAGTGGCTGAACTCTAGTCTTACGCTAGAAAAAGCAAATGAAATCCTGGTCGTAAAAAACACCTTTTTCTCAAGGACGTAGATGCAACATTTGTCATGAAACTATTTTTTCTGAAGACACTGGAGATAAGACGGGAAGAAATGCCTTCTGACGAGGGGCAGATCTGCGCAGCTCGGAGAGCAAGCTTGCCGGGGCATGGTGTTGGGTCTTCCTCCTCGGCACCAACTCTGTGCAAACCGGCCTCTTAAAAAGGGCTTTGCCTACAGATTATGCACTGGAGGAGAGTCTAGGTCTCCTCCCACCCTGTCCCCTCTCCCACACTGGATTTGGGCTTGGGAGCCCCTCACTGTGCATATCCCAATCATCAGATGTATTTGCAGTAATGATCTCTAATTCAGTCCCCTTTTTTTTCCCTCCTCAGATTCATACAAGGACAAAACATTTTTTAAAAGTAAAAATGAAAAATAAGTAGCAGAATGTGGGGAATATACATCGCTAATTCCTGATGTTTTAACGAACTCTATGGTCTCACCCCTGCACTGAGCAGCTCCAGCCGAAGCAGCCAGCTTAGGGCAATGCCAGGCTCATAACTGAACCTCAGACAATTTTTTCTGCTGATTCTCTCCATTGCACATTCAACACAAACTGTGTTCATTGAACAAAGCAAGGGGCTTAAGGGCTGTCTTTGACCACTTACCAACATTTTGTCTGCCCCAAAAGAAAGCCAACAATAATAACCTGGGGAAGGAGAGGGAGGAGGACTATGTGAAAGTCTGAAATTGTCCCCATGTGACTGAACAGGGAATAAGGCTGAAGAAGCAGCTGCATGAGGGAAGACTGACGGAGGACAAGAGGATAGAGCCACAAAAGCGGCAGAGGCAGATGGAGTAGGACGGACGAACAGAAGAGGGGGTGAGGGGTGAGATGCACAACAGCAGCGTGCATGGCACAGCTGGAGCCAAAGCCAAGCCTGGCTTTGACACTCAGGGTTCCAAGAACCCTTTCAAAGTGTCGCTTTGCTGTGGTTCAAACTTTGAAGTCTCTCTTTTGTTATCAGGGTTTCAAGCTGAAATAAATGTGCAGTGAAATTCAGTAACATTATTTTGCTCCAATTCTTTGGTTCCTGACTAAAACCAGCCTTAGATGGGGATCAGGACATTTTGTAGACGTATGTGCACGGACACACATGACCCTGCACAGAATTGCTTTCTGCCTTTTCCACGTTCAGCCCATCCACCATTTTAGCTGCTTTTTAACAGTTTGTAAATTCACACTCACATCTGGAAACATCCCTGGGGATCTTCCACCCGCCGCTCACCCTTGGGTGCCATGGTGATACATGTCTAAGAGGCACTGTGCTGCCCGCCGCTGGGCTGCTTGGGGACCCGCCAGCCCTGCTCGAGCTGCATCAGGTGCCAAAACTACCCAGCTGAAGAGTTGGAGATGCCACTTGAGCATCGCAAGGGCCATTCCCCAGCAGGATATATTAGCTCGTGTAGAGGTCTACAACACCAGTCCCAAAGGATGTCATTATTAACACGACTACCTCAGACACCCAGCAGATCCATGATCAATAGGTTTAATGTTGGCAAGCCAGCTGTTGGTGCTTTGATTGTGAAGTGGATTAAAACCTTGATAATCCATGAGCGATGGGTATTGTGAATGGGCCTAAAAGGACTGTCTGTGAGAGAAAAGGCTTCCCATACTCAACCAGGACCATTAGTGGCATAAGGTTTGCTGGCCGCAATAAGTGTATGAATGTATCAACCAAACAAAATGCTGCGTGAGCATTATGTTGCCCTTTATCAGCTGGAAGGCACCTTCCCGAATGCCACAGAGAAATGCACCAGCTGGTGTTGAATAGTCTTTCTTCTCTCCAAAGACGACCGTAATCAACAGGACATCTGAGTCCAGGCTTATTTTCCAGGGCCTTATCTATCTCCTTCTCTGACTCATGAGATTATACCCAGTGTCAGAGCACTGAAGAGAACAAGTTTTATTCCATAGCTGCAAGTTTCAACACAGTTGATCCTTCAGCCCAGCACACCCTGCCCAGGCAATGAAGGGGTGAAAGAGTATTTTTTTTCTACAGAATAAAGATGACCATTTCAATCACCCTTCTCTCCTGTGTCTTTTATACTCTGAGTGATGGCAAGGTCACAGGTTGATGCTTTTATCTACTTGGTATGCCGTAATTTCATTTCTACACATCAGCCACTCAGAAACAGCAAGAGCCATGCCAGCCCCCAGACACACGGTGATAAGGATTTCCAAGTTCATTAGCTGAAAGAGAAAGTTTAGTGAAAATGTGGTTTGGGTTGTTGGAGACAGTGCAGCAACCAGACACAAGGTCTTTGACCATTATCTTTCCAATATTTCCAGCCAAGGAGCCTGTTTGAAATCCTTGACTGGAACAGGCTGTGAGTTTTCCAGTTTGGTGCTGGAATATCATCCATGCGAGTGTGACTTTTCTTAGCTTGCTTGAAAAGTTCAGCGAGAATTGGTTTGCAGGTACCAAACCAGCCATTGCTATTTGCCTCATACAAGGACCACATATCTTGAGTTTCTCTTGTATGAAGAGATTATCAAGCAACTTCATTCAGGAATGGAAGGAGATTCAGACAAAGGGTAACTTACCTGCAGAACCAGGCTGCAAAACCATGATTATCAATGCACCTGGAGTCTCAAACCATGTGGGCCCTAGGCAGAGAGGATGAGGAACTCAACAGTGCTCTCTTTATGGGCTCTTATCATATCATGAAGTCAGTGGAACTGATAACTTGGACTGCCTGGGTCAACGCTTCGATACCAGTGATGGTTGATGGCATAACTCTATAGCAATCTCTTGACATGAAGGTGTTGCACGGAGCCTCATATATATATAAGAAATATCTATAAGAAACATGCACTCCTGCTTGCCCCATCCATAATCCCACTTTTTGTCTTGATTTCTTTTCTTTCCCCTTTATGTATTTTTGCAAACACTTTGAACTTCAGAAGAATGAAGTGCCAGTTCCATGTGCAATCTTTCTGTCCTGTCTGGAATCCCTTGAATTATGGGTTACGGGCAATGAAGGAGGAGAGGCAGGAGAGCCAGGGAGCTATGCATGCATTTCTGAACTATGCCCTTACTGCCATCAGAGTCCCCATCACTGCCATTCCTATCGCCTCTGTCTCTTGTCCGAAAACCAACTCATCCAACGCCAAAAGCTGCATATGGAGTCTGGTGGTCCTTTCTTCCCCCGGATCTGGGCAGCATCTCTTTGCTTGCCTTTGCAGTACACGGGTAGACTAAAGTAGTTGGTAGGCTGATCATTGCCACCCTTTGTCTTGTGCTAGGTGCTCTTTGGTTGAAAATGTCCTGTGCAAAAGGGGACGTTCAGAGAGCATCTCCTAAAGCTGTCCTCCCAGCAACAGACTTGGAAAGCTTGTGCATTCCTCTTGCTTTTGGGCTGAACATTAGGATGGCATCACCTCAGGCTCACTGGCCTGTGTAAGGCGAGTCCAAAAACAACCGCTCTTCTGCACTGTTCCTAATTCAGCCAAAAACACGATGGCAGGATTAAAGCAAATCTCTTCAGGGATTATTTCAGAGTTGCTGAACCCCAGCCCACCACCGTGCACTGATGAGATGCTGTTCACCTCTCAGTCCCTCCCTGTATCAACCCGCCTATCTGTTAGAGGAGATTATAATAACCAGCTGCCTCAGACCGTGTTTTGAAGCTAAGCACTTGCAAATGCTTGAAGATATTTGGACTAAAGATAGGCTAAATAAAAGCTGGTATGGGAAGTAAAGCTTATAACGGGCAGTAAGACAAGGGGCTAGATTTCAGGTTTTTCACTGGGCTTTAAATCATACCTTTTCTTCTGAATAATAATGTGAAACCATAAAACCTTTGTTACTGAGAGGCACCGTAATGAGCTTTTTGCACTAAAATCAAAATAGTTTCTTTTAAAAATACTCAAGCTCTCTTTAAACTGCTAAGTCCTTAGTCAAATATTTAACCCCAGATCAGAACTTGAACTATTGCCATTTGCCTCAAAATTTTAAGCATCAGTACAAAAATAAACCACAAATAAATTCATTTCGAGTACTGCGGAATACACGGACACAACAATTTGAAAGCCAATTGTTAAACAAGCAAGTACTCTCCTAATCGTAACAAAAAGAGAGCGCCGTAACACAAGGTGAAAATAACCAGAAAGCAAACAGAACACACCATTGATTAAGTCCTTCATTATCTAAGATAGCTTTTAATGGAGGAACTTGTGTGTGTGTCATTGCTCTTATCTCTCCAAAGGCAGTATGCACACACTGTATCTCTCCAAAGGCAGTATGCACACACTGTAAAAATCAGTCTCTTCATTTTCTGCTTGAAAAGATCATTGTAAAAAAAAAGTGTCAGGGAGTGGAGGTCATGCTGATTTATTGGCAATTAAACCTGCAGGATTTCTGCGCTCCTTTCAAAACAAAGTATCTCTGGGTAATTCAGCCTGGCAGATTACATAGTGGGCTATCTACTAAAAGGCATGAATCTTTTTGTTTCTGCACAACAGAAACAATTGACTTGGTCTTACTTAGGAAATTGCTACTATTTTCTGCAAGGTATTTGTATTACCCATGAAGAGAGGGAGGTAAGTTATCTCTTAAAAATGCGAGATTCTTTCCAATAGTAAAAATGCTGGTTTTACTCCTCAGCCTTTACTCCTCAGCCTTTACTCCTCATCCTCCTTAGGACAGCAAGCCTACAGATAAACTTCCTCCTGCTTAAGAGTAAATAGATGATGGTGCTAAATAATAATCCAAATGCATTGCTAAGGAAGATCGCATTTAGTTTACTCCGTGGTTGATTTACCCATTTGTGAGTAGGTACTCCTGCACGAGCTTTCAAACCAGGCTGCGTCGGCCTGGTCTCTTGGTGATGTTTTTCCAACTGTATCATTTAGAAGTCTGAAAAAAAATGTCACCCTTAAGTGACATAGTTAAACTGGCAAAATGTTCACTATTCTGTTTTGGCAGAACCATCTCACGTAGATTTGGGCTTACATCATTTACTGAACTAGCATAAGCTATACCAAACAACCAAATGCAAGTATATCGATATTCCCACCCAAAGTGTTTCCCAGCATAGCAATAATCTCAAACTCTTTCTAACACAGATACCTTCTTAGCTTTGCAAACAGTTTTGGATATTCAATATCACAGAGTCTTAACGTTTTGATGGTGATTCAACACGTGTATTTCAGTTCTTGGACACGCAACATGCGGTGTGGGAGGAATATTGCAACCAGCACTGAACATCTTCCCAATCAGTGCAGTGACTTTGGTTGTATGGTTGGGGAAGCACCTAATATTGCCTCTAAGACTTCCTTTATAGTTGCCTGCTTGTCTGAGCTCTGGATCTATACTGCACAGATATTCAGTGGGGAAGAGTGGGTCTCAGGAGATGTTCACAGAGCCTCAATCTTAGGAGAATCTGTTAAGGGGGAAAGAAAAAAGCAGACAGCATATTCAGTCCCTAAAATAAGGGACTTCGGGCCTGCCTATATATAGCTACAACCAGATCCGAACAGGAACTTCAGCGCTAAGTCCCATTTAGGATGTAGCAAGAGATGAGAGAGAGAGCAAATGTGGCAGGCGGCAGGATGGTGGGAGAAGAAATGCTAGGAATCACACACTGAACAGTATCTCTCGTGGCTTTGCCTAGGGCGAGGGAAGAGATCAAATGCTAAACTAGCCGGGTGGTAGGAGAGAGCAAAGCAGGAGACATTCCCAGGCAGAAACCGCAAGCAGAAAGTTACGGTGTGGGAGCCGAGTAGGCAGACACACCAACCTGGAGAAATAGGCAATCCCTTTGAAGTTATTACTTCAAACAAGCTGTCAGTGCAAATCGGAGGTGCTGCTTGCCAGAAGAAGTCCTAGAAGAAGCAGGTGTCCAACCAGTGCTGGACCGGCATTTCTCTCACGGCATCCCAGGGCAGAAACAAAGGTTAGCCAGAGCCTGCGAACAGCCCCCTGTTTTGCTCCTCTGGAGAAGACGACGCCGTTCCTGGGTGTATTAGCCTGACAAACTCTTCTTATGCCGGCTTTCCGCAGGGTGACACACCGGTTGTAGGTCACCGGGATCAAAGCGCCTGTGGTTTCACAAAAGCGCTGAGGTACTATGAAGCCCGGCGGACAAGTTCACACGTGTGGCAGAAATCCCGGCACAGTAACTGGGGCTCGCTGGATCTCGTATCACAGCCCGTGCCACTGGACCCTCAGCACTTGCCCTTCTGCTTTTTAGCAGTTCCTTTCTTGCCCTTCCCCGCTCTCCACGCACTTAGGTCCCACCTAAGAGCACTGATCATGCGTTGTACTTTAGGTGACAGGGTGGGTGACTGGCTTGGGTGAGGAGATGCTTTCATGGCACTGGGTGGCACGGGTCGGGTCCGGCTGGTACGGCCCTCGGAGAGTCCCTGCTGTGCCCTCTCCTCTCAGAAGAGGCAGATTGCAACTGCTGGGAGGTTTCATCTTCCCAGTGGGTTTGCCCTCCACATACCAGGTCAGGAGGACCATCCCCTCTACCTGGGGAAAGTCTTATCCCACGATGCATGTATAAATGCCATCTACCATCAACAGGATCAAAATAAGAGAGAAGGTCTGAGGATTTTGACCCTGACATAGGTGGAGGGGCCTATTTTCTGCCCAGAGCAGAAAAAAATAAAAACCAAAACCACTTCTTTTTTTTTTTTTTTTTTGCTTGCATTTCACCACCTGTGGTGAGCGGAAGACAAGCAGAGCCGTGACCGTGCCCTGAAGGGGAGAGGACAGCCAGCCTCTGGCAGAAACCGTGCAGGAGCCGGGAAGGAGAGCTGCAGTGATGAGAGCCGCCTTGGCAGAGCAGGCACGGCGCGTCCTTGCGCGGGCGGTACCTTCAAGGACAGCCCTGGAGCCGGGCCAGGAGGCACCAGCAGCCTCTGCTGAGTCTGACTTGGCTCTGAGCAGGAGGTGAGAAGGGTAGGGTGGAGGGCACCTCCCGCACCCGCCTCTGCCTCTGCAGCCCGTCTTCCCCACGCCTCCTGCCTTGGGGGACTGCAGGAGGTGCTGCATGGACATCCTGGGGAGCCGCGCGGAGACCCGGGGTGTAGCACCATGACTAATGTCTGTCCCCCCTATTTTAAAGGTCTGTGTTGGGAAATAGCACCATGTCCTTGTCACATTTATTGGATGAGTTCTGCTTTGCTTGGTTGCTGTTTTGCTGTAGGTTTCCTTCAGCGGCTCTGGTGCTTGTCCCGCACGCAGTAGAAAGCTGAGATGGAGCGAGAGGGAGACCAAGGTGGCGTGTGGGCTTGGACTGCCAGCAGCCGCAGGCCTCCGTTGTGGGACAGGGCAAATTGCAGGAAAGAATGGTTTAATCCCTTCAATCCAAAAATTTGGGAACAAGCAGCTTTCAGGGCTTTTGCACAAAGCAGCCTGGCAGGGCATCCTCCATGCGTGGCTTTCCAGCCTCTCAGGGGTGAGCGAACGCGCGGCAGGACGACACCGGTGGCCTTGGCTCCGTCTGATACCGATGCTCCCAGCCCTCCACTGCCCGCTCCCTCTTGCTCTCACAAATTGCGTGCAGGATTTAGCAGGCAAACTGGATCATGGTAAGGAAGCAGGGGTCAAACTCGGCGTGGATACTGAACGGAGACAAACACAGGTTGCTCGATCATCCGGCAGCTGCCTGGGCACTAAGTGAAGGCATCCTGATGCTGGCGGAGGTCGCTAGTCGGGAGCCAGTACAGGCAGGGACAGGCAGAGCAGGCAAACTCGCACCACTCCTGATGTTTGCCTGTCACCCAAAAAGGTCTGCGGTGAAGGACTGTCCCTGCCGGTTCATGAAGGCTGCGTACCCTTCTCTCCAGCTGTAAGCGTGGTGAGGACCAGGAGAGCCGGGAGCCCTGGCGTGCCTTGGCTCCTGTGTCAGCTGCAGGCACGGATCCGAGCCGCTGCTGAAGACAGGCTGAGGATGAAGCGTCGCCCCGGGGTGCAAACAGTGCTCCGGCAGGAACACGCTGGCTTTTGCAGGGCTGCTCCTGGGGGCTGTGGCTGGCAGGAAAGCGAACAGCCTTGAGGAGCAACCCGCAGCATCGCTGTAACACTAGGGATGCTGAATCACGTATCCACGGCACGTGCCTGTCCTGTACCCGCTACCCCACCCGGTGATGCCCACTCAAAATGCTCTGCGCCCAGCTGAGCAGGGTCAGCTCCACGTCCTCCGACACGGCACAGCGAGCTGCTGCAGAACTGCAACTACACGTGCACCTCTAGAAGACGTAATTCTGCTTATGGCGCGTTGTTGAGATGAGTATGGTATGAGGTGGAAAGCTGAAGGCTTTCTAGGGATTGTGCTGGGCTTTCTCTTGTCCCCCCTGCCCAAATGCCTGACTGCAGCCACCGGTGACTTCAGGCAGCAGAAGAGTGAAGGTGACTCTGGGCGGTGTTGGAGATAAGGGACTGATGGAGAAAGCACTCCAGAAAGCTTCAAATCTTGGTTACTGGCTTTATTGATACGGAGTTGCTGGATTTTTAACAACATAGTATGGTTTAAAGCCAAAAAAACCTACGTTGAGCAATAGAGAGGATCGAGGATGATAACAGTGACAACGTTTTTCAGGAGGTGTGGAAACATTTTATTTCATTTGAAGTGTTGTGCTATACCCTGGTTTAAATAAAATGCCCGTTCAAAGGCCAAGTTTTATTTTTTCTTTCCGTGAGGGGGTGGCGACTTCAGGGCACTTTCAGCTTTTATCTTTTTAGGTTTATCTTTTTGTTTGGTTTGGGGTTTTTTTTCTTCCACTAAAATATAAAGAGTGAGAGGGCGTATGTTCCTACTGAACTCAGATTGCATCTTTAAAGGGTAAATGGAAAAATCTGTGAGCAGCTCTGCTTTAAAGGCCGGGGTGTAAATGCAATCAAGGGGTGAGAATGGATACCACCCTGGCTGGCCCACACCAAACCGTTCACGCAATATATTGAAGCCAAAGGGATCTGGGATTCAAATGTCTCTCTTTCAGGTTGCCGCCCAGCCGGGCCAAAGGCAAAGCAACACGCCCTGATTCCAATGGGCAAACAACGCGCAGCTTGGGCCCCCGCTCCTCCCTCCTTCCCTCTGAAGCAGCTGAGGTGTGGTAGCTAGCAAGGCAAGCTTGCTGGGAGGCGGAGGGATGGGAATTTAGGCAAAAGAGCCTCTTACGGGCAAAGCGTTGCTGGTAACAGCAGTGCTAGGTCTATTTTTAATGGTTTAGGAATGGAGGGTGCTTTCAGCATTAGATGGCTTTAGTAATACATAATTAATATAAGTGCACTTCCGTTGTCCGCTGAGAGGGTAGGAAGGGTCCAGATAACTTCTGAAGCTGTAAAAAAAAAAAATAAAAAAAAGGTTGAATGAATCATAATGTATTCAATCCGTGGAAATTAGGTGGGAGCAAAACGAAAGTTGCTGAGAACAATTTATTCTGGTCAAAACTCTGCGGTCGGAGTCTTTCCGAAGCCGGTTGTGCTTCACAGCATAGCAGAAAGAGCCTATACCTGCTGGGCTGAGCCTCCCTGCCCCTGGATTCAATCCTCTGCCCTTGGGAGAGTATTCTGCCTGCTATAACCCTGGGCCCGATTCACCCTCACTCTCAAAAAACCCAAGAGGTTGTTCTCTGAACTGAAATTATTTCAAGTTTAACAAAACCCAACTGGTTCCTGTTAACGTGGAGTTGGGGAATTTCCTTGAAACACGTTCCCATCCTCTCTTATAAATAAAATTACTGCAATGCATCATGAGGCAGGCAAAAGCCGAGTGTCCTTCAGAAGGCAAGGAAACCTTGGAAGGGCGAATGAACTTTTTTGCAGCGGCAGACGGGCCACACAAGAAAATTTCTCCCTGCGAGTGACTTCCCGAGGTCCTCTTTATTATGTTGTAAAACTGCAAGTGTACGCAGGACTGTAAAACCCTGCTAAGCAAACAGCAAAGTTCTCTCCTTGAAAAGCTTAAAGCCGAAGGCACGAGTGGAGGACAATGCGCTACAAGGCAGAGCAAACACGGCGGCGGCTTCATCTTTGTTAAGAGGACAAGAAAAAAAAATAAAAAAAAAGGAAGGTTTAATGTGAAATGAGAAAAATGAGGAAAAAGGGGGGGGAAGGCAGAATACACCAGGATGATGGTGGATGTGCGAAGGGAGAGGAAAGGGAAGTGAAACTAAAAGGAAGGTTTGTGTTTTAAATTTGTGGGTTGGTTGTTTTTGTTTTTTTTTCCGGGGGGTGTTTTTGGGGAGAAATGGAAACTTTTCCCAGCCGGCGAGGATGCTCGGGGCGGGATACGGAGCTTGGAAGACGATCGCGGCTCGCACCGCCCCGGCGGCCCCCGGGGTGGCGGCGGTGCCTCCGGGGCGGTGCGGAGAGGCGGTACCGGCGACGGGGGGGGTTGGTAGATCCCGGTTGCCATGGGGAGGCGGGGGAGGGCGGTGCCGCCGCCGCCGCTGCGCAGGGAGCAGCTGCTCCCTGACACATCCCCCCGCTGCCATATTGTGTCCGCGCTACCGGCCGTACGGCTTCATGACCGCGGTGAGTGGGAGCCGGCCCTTCCTCCCTTCCTTCCATCCCCACGCTTGTTTTTGTTGCTTTTTGCCTTTTTTTTGGTTTAGTTTTTGGGGTTTTCGCGGGTTTGGGGGTTGGGTTTTTTTTGTTTTTAACGCTCTGGAAAGGTTTGGTGGGGGAATGGGAAAGCGCGGGGAGCGGGGCGGCGGGTCCCGCTGGTGCTGGGGTGGGGGGTGTGTGTGTGTGTGTGGTGGCTGGTGGCCCCCTCGGGGATGCTGAGCCCCACGATGGAGGCGGAGAAGCGACACTCCACCCCCCCCTCCCCCCGCGTGGGGATAACGCGCGGCGGCGGCGCTTCCTCTTCAACCGGTCTCGATGGCGATGCGTGGGGAGCGGGCTGCGCGCGGTGCGTGGGGACCCCCCCACGCGGCGGCCGTGCCGGGAGCGGGCTCTCCTGCTACCCCCCCCGCGCCCCCGCAGCTCCTCCTCCCGGCGCGGCTCCGCGGAGCTTCCGTCTGTCCGTCCGCTCGCGGGTTTTACGCGGGTGACCTCCCACGGCCGCGCAGGCCCGCGCTTCTTACGCGCTTCCAACTGGGGTGATGGAGAACGGGGTCCTCCCGCGGCAGGGACCCGGCAGCGCGGACCCGCCGTGCCCCTCGCCTCCGGGTCACCGCGTTAAAACCCTCAAAGGGTTTATTTAACTAAATAAACACCCTTTTTGGCGTTATTCCGGTGCGCCCCGTTGTCCCAAAATCGGTGGGAAGCCCCCACGGGTGTGCAAAGGGTCTGTGGTTTGCACATGTGAGGGGGAAGCGGGAGATGCGTTAGCGGGGGTCCCGCATTTGGGGTAAAACACTGGAAACGGCTCATGAGGTGCTCGAGGCAAGGCTGGGATCGGCACGTGGCCCTTCGGAGTTTCCTGGCTTTTTCGGGGGTTTTTGCTGGAGTTGGGCAGCGAAGCACAGTGGCAGCTGAGGAGCAGCATCCTATTGCCCGCCGGGCTTACTGCTGCTTGGACACACCAGTACTCCTGGTCTCCCAGTTTATGTGGGAGCGGAAACTGGCTTTTGTTCGTAAAGGTTTGGATTCTGACAAGGCCCAAACAAAGAGTAAAGAGGACAAAGAGTAAAACCAGAAAATAAGGAATAACCTTGAGCAGGGCCCAATAAACTCACCTCCCCACCTTGATGCCTGCCTAGGGATCGGCATTATATGCAAAATGTAAAGTTAAAAATGCTGAATTATGTTGGACTTGAATGCTGTGAAAGCAACTTGATTAGATTTGTGGCTAACCTGTGAAATCAAGATAATTTTATATATAATATACCACATATATATACACACACACACTCTCCAAATCTTGTTGTTGGTGGACTTGCATTTAAATGGACTTTGGTAACAGTTGGGTTGTAATATATTGACACGTGAATCATTTAACTTCTGCTGTGTTTCTTCGTTTGGACTCTTTTTTCCCTCCTAGAAGTCTGGTGTGATGCTACATCTATGCAAGAAAAATTAAGCTGGCATTATCTTATGTCAGAAAACTGGAGCTAGTTTGCAGGGTTTGGTGGTTTTTTTTTTTTTCCCTTGGCAGGTGCCAACTCACGTTTCCCAAGCTCTGCAGCAGGTAGTTGGGCACATCAACTCTGAACTGAAAGCTATGTAGTAGCAATTACCGGGGCACAGAGCCTGAGCTAATGAACTTAGCTGAGTGCCAGGGTACGTTATTTCTGAGCTCGGCCACGTGCTGCTGGGGCCTCACTTGTGTCCAGCTGCGCGACTTGAGTTTTGTAGGAATAGGGAGGAGATGGTAATTCTCACATGTTTGAGTTGTCTAAAATACATATAGGACTTTTCTGTGCTCTTAGTCTTCCCCCCAGCCCCCCCCAAATGCCCCATAAAGTGAGAGGTGCCACCGTACACGGTGTTTACGCTTGCAGAGCGTGGTGGAGATGCTGCGTTGGCTCTGGCTGCGGCGCTGCCCCGGGGAGCAGGGGGCTGGAGGGAGCCGGAGGCACTGACCCCGTGTTGCTTCAGACCTGCGGCCCTGAGCGCTCCCGGGGACCTTGCTGGAATGAAACTCGCTTGATGTCTTCGTTGTCAGCGTCTTGACCGGAGGATGAAGTTGTGACCCTTTTGGGTGCTGCCGCCGAGGTTGTACTGAGGGAGCTCCGCAGGGATTGCTCAGCCCAGAGTAAGATTTTTTTTTTTTTTTATCCGAAAGGGACACCAACCAAGGAGCGTGCTGCCTCAACAGCTCCAACCGCCACAGGTTTTCTGCTTGAGGAGCCTTCCCGGGTGCTCTGGGGAGCTGGGGATGGAAGGCACCAGCATTGTCAGCAACTATCTCAGGGTCAGGATGTGCCAGTCCAGTAACGGAGCAGATACAGGGATGTGTAATGGTCCCGTCGGACTAGAAAAAGGACTGCCTGGCAAGCCACTGTAGTGCCTGGGAAAGAAGACAGAGGCTTAGGGGCATGTCAAGCTCACTTTTACCATCTCTATTAACTGTAGGCTCTGCCCGCTCAGTGCAGTCGGCTTGAAAACCTGACGCGTTGAGCCAAGCCAAACTCTTTTGGTGAACGAGATAGTTTGGCACCTGAAGATGCTGTGCATGGATTTAGTTTAAACTGATGAGAAAGCGATGCAGTTCTTGCACGGAAACATTGGTTCCCATAAAAACAGTGGAAGTTTTGATGCTGGTTTCACTAGGGTTGTAATTCCATCTTCCTCCCCCGTCGTCGTTCCTTGGCTTCTCGTTGTTGGGGTTAAAAGGAGCTGGTATTTAGGGGAGGAAATATCCCAGGCACTCAGAAGATTTTTTTCCAAATTCAAGTTCGTGTTACCTTATCAGAACGAGCCGGACAGCGGGATTATAGCTGGCGGGGTGACAGAAAGCAGGAGCGTTGGGAGGAGTGACGGTGTGCCCGCAGCCGCCGCTGCTGTGCATCTCTTGCGCCGTTCCCTTCACCCGGGCAGTCTTACTGCGCCGCCGCGGTGCAAGGCGAGCTGTGTGAAATACAGCTTCCCTTCCCTGGCTGTAAATCAGTGAAAAGCAGCCTTTAGTCCCCATAAGTAAAGGCTGTCAGTGGTACGGATGCGTGCTCACAACTTTTAGCACAGGTGTAAATTCTGTCCGTTTTATTCCCTTTGGCTCCTTGAGTTTTCTTTTCACGGCTGTTGCTGTTCCTCCCCCTCCCGCTAATGAGGTGGATTGTATATAAGCTCGTCCATAGGATGTCACTGCATTGATTGTAACTTTTTTGAGGGAAGTAGATAGAGGCAGCGAGCGCCTCATCCTAGGGCGCGTGCCTCGCCGCTCGGCAACTGAAACGGCGTTGGGCAACTTCCTGCGGCGAGACGCTGCTGTCAGCGGCGCTCGGTGACTCACGTCAGCACGCGGCTTCGCCTCTCGACAAGTGCACGCTTGCAGCCTGCAAACCTCGTCCACATCCCAGCGCAGCAAGTGAAAGGGTCGGTTTGGGCGCGTGGTGTGTGTCTCTTCCCAGATCCAGCAGCTTCCTCGGCTCCCCAAGAAGGCACCCACGAGTAAAACAAGAAAACCCTCAGATGCTGCTTCACTTTTTTTTCCGGCTGGACCTTTATGTGCGATACGAGTTTATTCGTTCCCTGTCATATTACACATGCCTTCTGACATAGTGTGTGGTGGGCGATGATGAACTCTCCATCCCGCCCTCACCAGGCTGGGTAAAAGCACACAGCGATGCTCCGGGGTACTTGCAAAATACAATTTAAGTCAGCAAGTGGGAGACAGCTCGCCTGTGCTTTGGTAATAAATTACATTGTACGGAAAGAAGTGCTGTCTGATGCCAGCCAGCGTCTTTATGACCCCTGGTACTCTGCCTCCTCCCTGTAAAGCGTTATGGCTGCGGAAGCACGAGGGTTGGGTCACACTTGCTTTTGGAGAGCGCTGCTGGGTGCTCTCAGTGCCGAGTGCCCGGAGGTCTGCGCAGTCGGCAACCGGGAAGACTAGCTGTTGTGTCTGGGGTAGAAATACCCGCGTTACCGAACAGTTGCTCGCGTACCAGGACCGTTTTAAGAGAAGCCTGGAATTTGTGCAGATAAGAAGATTTATACCAAAAGTCAGCGATGTGGATTTTGACTTTTTTTTTTTCTTTTTCCTAGTGTGTTCAAATTTTTTTCTGTTATGTTCGAACCAGACTTAGAGCTCCCTACTTTTTCCTCAAAGGTTAGGGTATGTTAGGGACTCCATTAAATTGGCTATTGATGCTGCAGAAGTCACCCCCCACCCCTGCTCTTCTGCACCCTCTGTAAGGATTAGATTATAAGTTGGGAATGTTTTCACCCAGTTCCCGCTGGCAGAAAATCCTAATACGATTTTCTCGGGTCAGCGGTACCCGTGTACGCTGGCCGCCTTGCAGGATGGCATTCGTGGTCGAAGCTGGCTGACGCCACCTCTCTGAACTTGCTAACGGGAGGGGTTTGAAATGCGGGGCTGGGCTGAGATCAGGCGCACAGCCTCCAGCTGCGGCGATTACGGCTGTGCGCGAGCCTTCCCCGACGGCCGGCGACAAACCTGGTCTCTGCATTACAGCCAGAGACCCGCACGCCTCGGTGTGCCTTTGAACGGCATCATTGGGTGCCTTCGAATTTATCGGCCTGACCGCATTTTCCATCTATTAAGTGCTGGATGGGTGGTATGCGGGTGATGCTGCTTGATCCTCCTGTTATTTTGCTTATGCATCTGGGTGTCCCACCAGCGTGCGTCGTACGAATTGCCATCGCGTTTTTATTGTGGACTTATGTGTGACTGGATGTATTCCCAAAGCCCATCTCCTGGAGCACCTTATCTTGATACCACGCTCAGGCTTTGTTTCTGCTCTCAGATTATTTTCAGTGCATTCCTACCTTGCAGTTCGTAGCTACTTTTAGTTTCCCAGTTCACGTGCGGTCCCCTGCTTGCTTCCTTTTTAACACTGTCACTGGATTGCATTGCGCTTAGATTTGGGGCAAGTGTATGGTCACCTAAAAGCTGATTACTGGATGTGAAGAGAGCTCAGCGACTGGAAAACTCGCACAAAGTAGAGCTGAGCAGCAGCAGCAATCACTCATCCCTCATCCTCTGGTCTGTGAGGACCATCACCAGACCGGTTATCAGCCTGTTTGGTTTAGGGATGTTGAGTAGTCAAAAGTATGAGCTTTTGGGCTTTTGACTATGCCATATGAGAAGTGTCAGATGGCATCTTGTACTTTGATGGTCTAGTTTTGCTAGCACGGCTGCCTTTCTTCTGTGTTTAGAGAAACTTCTGTCTTGTGTAGCCTTCCATCTGGAGGTGTACCTCAACATACAGACCCCGTATGATTAAACTGGGCCATTTTTCTCTACGAGCAACCTGCTTGATCCAGTTGTTCCGGTGTGGGGTCACCATATGGAAGAAAAGATAATTTTATGCCACAAGCATTATGAGCAGAGGGATTATTCTGATATAAAGTAATTTTGAAACAGAAAGCCAAGTTAGGCAGTTGTGGAGTAAAATTAAGAGCAAGTTGGCCGGGGAGGTCAGCATGGTGAAGAGCATCGCTTTGCCGTGCCTGGGGCTCCAGAGGAAAACTTGGTTTGGGGAGCAGGAGGTGGGAAGCAGCAGTTTGACGACAGCTTCACGATCACAAAGTTGTACTGGTAACGTGGCGGTGGCTTTGTGGTACAGCTCCGATGATGCTTTTAAATTAAATCTTGCATGATGGTCACTTTGGGCGAAGCTTCACATTGTTGGTTTTCAGCTGAAAATCGGGAGTTCTGGTACTTTAAGGCTGAAGAAGGCAGAAAAGCTGGATGGAAAAGATAGCGTTATGTTTTCCAGTGTTGGTAAATTGGTACTGACACCAGCTGAAATGTAGCTATGTTCACTTCTATTTCAAGAGGATGGTAGAAAAACACGTGGAAGGGTTACCCTGGAAAGGGAATTAGCATCAGAATTATTTTGCAAGGCATTTGCTCAAATGGCTCGCTTGTGAACATATCAATGGCTTACATTTTTTTGCATTTTAGTCCATTTAGCAAGCAGTGTACTGAATTTAAGGAACATGACCCGAAGGCATCGTTTGAAAAGCTACTATTGGCAGTAAAGCATTTTTCTTCAAAGTACTTCCCCCCCCACTCCCCTTTCTGGGACACCAAGGGTTTTTCTTAATAGTTTAGATTTCACTGCTGGGTTTTTTTTTTTTTATCACTTCCCAATTTCTCTGTTATACTCCGACTGTTCTCATGTGCATGTTTTAAATCTGAGGCACAGGGAAACTTGTCCAACAGTGACTGCAGGCTTTGGAAAGGCTTCACGATTGCAAAGTCTCTGCAGGCAGCGCTGGAATAAATGGCCCAGAGGCTCTGGGCTGTGCACAGGGTCTGGACTGGGGTCTGGGCATGTCTGAGTTTACCGATCATTTTTGTTTCAGATATTTATTTCGATTGCAAACCCACTTGTGTGTGTGTATATGTGTACTTAATAAAAAAAAGAAAACTTTTTTCATACAAGTTAGATCTCAGATGAAATCTCTTTCTCTCACTCCCTGCCCTTCCCCAGGCTATGATAAGGGTTTATTCCCTTCCCTTTTAAAATTTTGCAGCATTTCTTAGCTTTTCCTAATATTAGACCTTTTCACTGGTTTTCATTACCGTGTTTTGTTTTTTTTCTTGCCTTTAATTAGATCAGAGAGTGCGGGAGAATATTGACATTAAAGGGACATTAAAATGAGAGAGGCTTGGAAGTATTTCAGCAAGTACCTGGAAAACCTCTCTTCTCTTTTGAGCCCACCGATGCCAAGGTTAAAAAGAAACCCTTGAGCTTACGGCTTGTCCGGTCCTTTGGTTGTGGGTTTCTTTTTTCAGGCTGGCTTCGAGAAGCTGATAACCGCCTTTTTAATGGGTTTTTAAACAAGTATATTTAATTTTCCCCCCGCTTTGCAAGCCAAGAGGAGCGGGAAGGGCCCCGCCTGCCGTGGGTGCTGCCCTGGGGGAGCATCTCTGGGTGCCTTTTGTCGCCGTGGGGTGCAGCTGCCCCTTCTTCTCCTCTGCAGACAACGGGTCCCGCCTCGCCGAAATCTATGGCCGAGAGGCGGTTTTGTCCCTGGGAGACCGTAATGCCTTTAGTTGTCTTGGATACGTGACATCATATAGTGTTGTAATCAAATATAGGCCCTTTTGCAGGGCTGGGGGGGGGGGTCAGGCTGACCTCCAGCCCACCGAGCTGCCCGCGTGAGGTGGGCAGGGGATGGAGCAGGGCAGCCCGAGACAAAGGAGATGGGGGGGGAAGGTTAAATTAATGGGGGGAAAAATGGTCTGGTGTCATGCTTTTAGTGCTCCCGGTCAAGCGGATGCAGTGCTTTTTATCGATGGGTTTTCACTAGTCATGCCAAGATTTTTTTTGTTGTTGCTCTTCCCTCTAATGCACAAAAACTTGTAGTTGGTCCTGTGCTGTCTTGAAAGTTTATTGTCAACTTGTGTAGGTGAGTGGTGACAGCCATTTATTTGTGTAATTCTTGTGCTATTTTAGCAACACGATACCTACATCGATGTATTCAAGTCAGGACAATCCCTGGTGTCGATACGCTTCCCATAAATGCAAGGGAATATGAAAAATCATTAGAAGAGTTTGCTATTGGTATAGTTGCTTGCATGCAAAGGCACATACCAATCTTTTAAAATATTCTCTCAGAGCGTGTATATGTTAGTCCCAAAGTTGTGTGTAGAGTACACAAACTGCCCCGGCTCTGTAACTAAGGCTGCATGCCCTGAGCTTGTTGCAGAGAGCGCAGTTGCAGAGCTGCTCTCTTTAACATAAATGTGATATAGCTAAAAATCTCTTCTCCTGGATTAAAATCATATTCTACTCCTCAGGCTTAGACAATGCATGGTAAGACTTTTTAATTTTTTTTAAGATTTTTATTTTTTAAATCCGGAGGGAAATTACTGCACTGTTAGCAGGTTCCAGGTCTTCCTGCTACCAGCAGAAGTGACCTGGTTGCTTGGCTGGTCCTACAGAAATGAATAGGTACATTTAGTTGAAGAGAAGGTTGTCCTAACCTGGGGCACTGATGTTGTGCAGATGCCAAACGGCACCTTTCATCTGATGCCACTGGAGAGTGAAGAAGGGCCAAGCAGCAGCAGCAGCAGCGGCTCTGTTCACGCGCTAACTTGGCACGGACAAGGTCTATGGCGTCTTTTAACGAAAAGGCTGAACTCTTTCTCATCGGGTCGATGAGTCCAGCTGTGGTGGCCGTAGTACTAAAACGATGGCTGTTCACTGTTACCTGCAGTGCTGCTGGTTTTGGAGAAGGTCACCTTTGGTGGGATGGAGGTATCTACTATGGCTTTGTCCCCTGGACCTGGACTCTGCTGGAGCTGAGACTTCTCCAAGAAGGGCTGCTGCAAAAAAAGTGTGCTTCCTTGCTGGCCTGAGGATATGCTCAAGCAGACTCCCAGTTTGGTTAAAGCAGCTTTGTCTTCATAAAATGCTTATGCATTGAAGTATTCCTTTCTGTGGCAGAACACAGTGGTGCTCACGGTCTTCTGTCAAAATGAAGTCGTAGCTGGAGATGCATATGGGGGTGTGCAGACCCAGTTTAACCCCAGATGTGCTCCACTACGCTGAGGACCTTCCAGCCCCCATAATCTTTCCCAAACGTAGCTCTTCAGTGAGTTTGAAAAAAGATTACAAAAACTATCTTGTCTCGCGACGTTGAATCTCCTCCGAGGGCTTCTCTGAACCTGACTGCCACCTGAATGCACCTGCAGCCTTAAGCAGCCCCTTTGGCTGTGCTGTCCGGGTAGCGAGTGGCCTGGAAGAGCACGACTTCGCTGGGCTTTGGGTGCTGGACCGGCGTTTATTATTTCTGTGCGCTCTTGAGCGATGCCAAAATCACAAGACTGCTGGACAAATGGTCATCTCTCTCACCCTAACTTTTAGTTGAGCAACCATAGTTGACTTTGCAGCCTTTTAATCTTCTTACCCTAGAATCGTAGTCCTCTGGATATGCAAAGTAACGTGCACCTCTGCTGCAGTACGTTGTATTTGAGGAGCAGACGTTTTGGTTGGCTTTTCTTTTGAAGGTGCTTACAGGAGCTTGATATGGATGCTTGAGTTCCTTAGAGTTCAGATGCGTGATGCCCTTAGGCTTTGAATACTTCGTCTTTCAGTTGCAGGTGTTAATACTAATTAACAGCAGCATGCTGTGTTACTGTGTACTTCTTGGTAGGGCACAGCACATGGGACAGAGCGTAAACTGTTGCATGTGTTTCAGAGGTGCGCTTAAAGCACGTTATTTCTGCATTTGCATGGCTGGAGTTGCCTCCCGGCTCTGCGTGCGGGGCTGGGGCTGTCCCCGTGGGAATTGCAGCAAGTCTCTGGGCGTTCAACGCGCCAGCCGGGGACGTCGGTTAAATGGTTGCCATCTGCCATCCTCCTTCGGTAAGAAGTGGCTGCGGGAGAGCCGGAGGAGAGGGACAGGGAGCGTGTCTCAGCAGCTGAGCAGCTGCGTGTCATTTGGAGAGGGTTTTCTTGCAAGGCTTTTGCTGCCCCAGGAGTAGCTGAAGAGGCGGAGAAGGTGGCAGTAAGGGAATAAAAGATAAGATAAATTTCACTGAGCGGCCTCGCAGTGCTCACGTGTGCTCTTAACCTTGCCTTTCTGCCGGGTTTCCCTCTCCCCTCCCTCCCTGTTTCACATCGGCGCTGCTAATGCAGCTTGGCTGGGAGCGCTGTGGAGAGCAAGACCTCGTGGCTACCTATAGCCTTGTTTGCATCCACCCTTCTAGCCCGTAACAGCGAGAAACATTAGGAAAAAATCTGAGGGTCCAAGCGTATACAGTTTTATCACGACGTCTGCACTGGAGAGCTGCTTTCTGCTCATACTCTGTTCTCCTTGCTCTTACTGTGGCTTTCCCGCTGGGTCATCCCTGTCCACAAAACCCTGCTAGCTTACAGCAAAGATGGCTTTGGTGAATCGCATGACCCTTATATAAAGTATTAAACCCCAAATATTGGAAGTGGTAATCTTAAAAATGACAGCGTGGAGGCTGTGTTCTCACAGTCCCATCTGCCTATGGCCAAGCAGAGCACACGTGGAGAAAAAGAAATGGTGAATTTTGGATGTCATTAAGGGTCTGTGTGAATGAAGAAGGGCTTTGGAGAGCACACGAGCTGAGCACTTGTGTGCCTTCGGATAACACTCCAATGGCACTGCTGTCGCTCCCCACCGGCTGCTGCAGGCAGAAAGCAGTGCTGCTTCAGCTGGATAGTTAGAGATGGTCCTATGGTCCACATGGTCCTTGGGTGCTTGAGAGGTGAGGAGGTCTTATGGGCTGCATGGCCCTTGGGTGCTTGAGAGGTGAGGAGATCCTGTGGTCCACATGGTCCACGTGGTGCTTGAGAGGTGAGGAGATCCTGTGGTCCACATGGTGCTTGAGGGGTGAGGAGATCCTGTGGTCCATGGGGTCCTTGGGTGCTTGAGAGGTGAGGAGATCCTGTGGTCCACATGGTCCTTGGGTGCTTGAGAGGTGAGACAGACATTAACATGTCTGTTAATGAGCCCATCTGTGGAGTACCCCTTGGAGTTGTGGTGGTTGATCTTTGTGTAGGGGAAGGGCGAGCTTTTGACGGCTTTGCAGTCCTTTGCAGTAGGAAGGCTGCCAGTGTTGGCTTCTTCTTCAGACTGACGCAGCAGCAGGCCAGAGTAAACCGGGCAGAATTAGAGGTGACAATATTCTGAGATCAAGCAAAGCAAGGGTAGGTTAGCGTGGTATAAAGCATGTTACGTCGTTGGGGCTGAGGTGATGCTATCTAGGAACGCTGGCCGGCTGCAGAAGGGCAGCGCCAAAATTACCGGTTGATGGTCCTCGATGTTACCAGTCTTGTCACTGCCATCGCAATGGAGTTAAGTATTGCCTCATTAAAATAACTCTTCCTGTTGCATACTCTGCTGGTTCTATATTTAAATTACCCTTGATGCAGCATTCCGTTTAGACCACTGGAGAACACCCTTTGAAAACTGCAGTAGTTATGGAACTGTGATTTTATTTTTTTTCTTATTTATTAGATGATAATAGTCTAATAATGGCCTTTATAGCTTTCTAGAAAAAATATTTTAATTTCTGCTGATGTGTTCATGTAGAAGATGTGCGAGGTGGTGAACTGGGCACTAAGAAGGTAATATGAGACGTGTGGATATTTGTAATGCATCTACTACGAGAAATGCGGCACTAACCTATGTTATTTACTGTAAGTATATTGCTTGCAAATAATTTTTTTTTTAAAGTAGGGTATTAATTATTCTAATGATTCTCTGCTTACACATAATAGCATGCAATCAAATAGCGCATTGACACCACAAAGCCTACCTGATTTTAATAAGTTTAATAAGTTTTTCTTCCCTCTATATTTTTGAGAAGACTGTGAGCATGCCCAGGCCATATTTGTGTTGTAAAACAGACTTTATTGCCCCATTTCACCAAAGGAATAAATATAGTGACCTACAACTTGCATGTCTGTGTGCATGTGCGTGTTCTTGATCTACTGTGCTGACTGACGACTTGCAAAGGGATAGTTCATGCAACATGAACCCAGTGCTAAAATTACTAGTACACGGCTGAGAGGTGTAAGCCAGTACGTAGCTGGCTAAAGAGGCACTGGAACAAGGAGGTAAAGTTAATCTTTATAAGGAAAACGGTGCAACTCACGTTGCAGGAGAACTGGGGTTTGTCTCGCTGTGTGAATTTTATCACTAGCTCTTCGTTTGGTTTTTAATTTAAGAAAGGATTGAAAAAGTGACATAAGCATATGTATATATTGCTGTGTTTAAAGCCAGCAATCACTGACTGCCAATATAAATCTGCTCTGATGGCTTGGGGGAGAAGTAAATTGTAGCAAGAGCAAAGCTATTTTTGACCAGCTATTTGAGCAGTTCGCTTTGCCTTTTTTTTTTTTTTTTTTTTAATGACTGAGCTGGTAGTTAATCATGCCCGTCCCTGCACTTAAATAGAAAATTGGGGGATGGTTTCCAGTACTGGTACTGGTAAGCATAGGTGCAGGTGTCACTGTCAAAACAGCTTTGCAATAGCTGGCGCAAAAGCGTATGAGCAGATGAAGAGGGGAGAAGAAATTGCTGGTGGGAAACCCGGTGCGTTTTCTGGGGGAGGCACAAATTCTGCACCCCCCGCCTGGCCGGCACCAGGCAGGGGCTGGCAGGGCTCTGGCTCCTGTTGGGGACCATAAAATGGATGTGTCCTCTTGCCTTTCTATGTCATCGCCCACGTCGCTCCCCTCCTCCAAAATAAGGAGGCTGGGCAAATACATCTCCAGGCGGGCTGGGCGGTGTGATTGCACGGGCACGGTGAGGCTGTCAGGCTGGAGCCAGCCGGCCGTGTGGTTTTGTAGGTGGGACAGCCAGAGCGTGTACGCAAGCTGGCCACCTCCTTGCCTCCAGTTTGCAGGAGAAGATGGAAGTGCACGAAGCCATGTGTTTACTAAAAACTGTTGTGAGGAAATATCCAGTCACTGCCTAGAGCTGTCTGGTGAGATATGGTATGGAAACTGTCCTAGTCTTGCAACTGAGCTCTTGCAGTAGGAGCTGGAGCATGAAACCAGAATGATAGCACGTGTACTGGGACAGGGAACAGGGTTGGTTTTTTTTATTTGGGGTTTTGGAGGTTTTTTTTACAGGTAATGCGAACCTCAGCTTTGCTGATAAACTGCATCCATAGTCAGAGTGCTTTACGTTTATAGCAGGCTGGTATAGCCCCTGTGTATATATATAGATAGATATACACACTACTTCTTTAGCGTGGTTTTGTTGGCGTGTACATCTGGTACGATTATGTTGGGCAGAGCTGTAGGTGCAGTGAGGTTCTAACATGGTCACACCAGCAGAAAAAAGAGCTGTTAGCGTTAACATAGTTTGCTAGATGACCCCTTTTAAAACTCTGTGAGCGAGAAGATGCTTTTTGTTAGTATAATGCCTCTGAAGCACGGGTAGCCTGTTAGACCGTGCATTCTGGGTGGCAGTTTTTAACAGATGTAATTTTATATTTCATATATATTTTTTCATTTAGGGAAAAGTTCAGAGCAAGTGGTCAGCCATTATTGCTACAACAGGTCTGAGCTGCCACCCCAGCGAGGGTCCCTTCCCGTTGAGAGCTGGTCCTACTGTCCTCCGCTCTGCGGGGGAGCCGGGGTTAGGACAGCGAGCCCTTGCGGGAGGGGAAGGGAAGGGCTTTCGGACCTGGGCAGCGCCGCGGGACCCGGCTGAACCGATGGGCTGGCCAGATCTTTCCCTGGTGGAAACAGGAGGTAGTGCTTGGGAATGACTGCGACTTGTAGGGGGTTATAAAGACTTCATTTGCGCTGAGACCACAACTTTACTTCATGCTGGTTTAAGTTTTACAACTTATTTTTCACTTTTTGGGCACCAAAGGGAAATGCTTCTAAATAGGGTCAATTTACAATATAGTGAGTATAACTAAAGAGTTAATGTGAGAGCTGAACGGATTAGATCCTACCTTTTAAGGTCTTTTTCAGATTTCAGACGTTGACATCAAAATAGCCATTATTTGTGTGTCCAAATTGGCGTTGCAGGACAGATACCGCAGTTTCCAAGTGCTTACCCTAAGTTCTGGTTAGAAACTGGGGGCGAGTTAACACATGCTCATAAGATTACTGGGGGGCTCGTGTTGGACCCCGGCTCTCAGCAGTGACTACAGTATCCTTGCACAGCGTGGGGATGGTACAGCCCTGCGTTTGGGTTTGATGGGCTGCCCCTGAACGTGATTTTGATCTCTGACCATCTCCTTTGTTGCAGACCAATAAAGCTAAATGGGTCCAGTCACTGGAATGACTCCGGATAAGAAAGCTGAAACACCAGGAGCAGAAAAGGCTGCAGGACTACGGCAGTGTCACGGGATGGGAAGCTTGCCCGACGCAGGCGATGCCGGCAGGCCGAAGGCCACGGTGGTGGACAGAGATTCAGCAGACGATGAGCTCACGAATTTGAACTGGCTGCATGAAAGTACTAACCTTCTAACAAACTTCAGCCTCGGAAGTGAGGGTCTTCCGATTGTTAGCCCCTTATATGACATTGAGGGCGACAGCGTGCCATCCTTCTCGCCATCCTGCTACCAGAACCCCGAAAAAAAATCCTCCACTTCCAAACCTCCTTACTCTTTCAGCCTTCTTATTTACATGGCGATCGAGCATTCCCCCAACAAGAGCTTGCCGGTCAAAGAAATCTACAGCTGGATCCTGGAGCGCTTCCCCTACTTCGCCACGGCACCCACTGGCTGGAAGAACTCGGTCCGACACAACCTCTCCTTGAACAAGTGTTTCCGAAAGGTGGAGAGAAGCCATGGCAAGGTGAGACCTGGCGGGAGGGAGGTGGATCAAGGTTGAAATTCAGGGGGAAATGGAGAAGACTCTGTTGTTCTCAAGGACTTTTTGGTTTGTTTTTTTTTTCCCCCTCCATGTCCTTTAACACTTTATTTGCAGCTGGAGATGGTTTGGAAATGCCACTTCTGACAAATCACAGGATGACAAAAGTCTCTTGGTTTTGTTATTTAGTATGACCTGGGTAGAGCCAGCTGTAATGCATCCTTTTTAAAGCTGGCTAACGTGCTACTGCGAAGGATCCTGTCTCCACTTACTTACCATATTGTTAGCCTGCAATACCCAGCCTGAAATTTCAGACATCTGTCTTAGGATGTCTTTTTGCTGAAGCTTCTTGAACTGGTGCTTTCTCTATTTTCCCACGCTGACATTTCGGGGTGTGTTCCTCCTTCCCTGCTTTTCCAGCACGACCACGGCTACGATCGCACCGGGAAGCAGAAGAGATCGTGGGATGTCAAGCAGCTTCCCCGCTTGGCTCGCACGGGTGTTGCCCGTTTGGGTGCAGGGCACCCTTGCTTGCAGGCACGCTGTATGTACGTGGATGGGTGTTTCTCAGTCTGAAAGCTGTCTTGAATATCAAATTGACTTTTTCACCTGTGATCTTCTCTTACACTTAGCACAGCTCTAGCTTTTGAATAACCATCTTCATTCCTGCATTTAACATACTGTATTTCTTTAACGTCTGTCATAACATATCAGTGTGACACAAGCTTCACTTCTTAAAGTCAAGGATACTCTTTTCTGTACAAATTCCTCCTTCTTCTGATTTGTGTGATTTTACTAGTGCCTTCCTTCCTCCATCTCTCTCATTTCCCATCCCATTCCTCAAAGAGCCAGCTCTGACTTAAACAAACCAACAAACCACATACCAAAAGTCAACAAACAAATCCCGGACCCGCGTGCTTGGAGGTCAGCCTAAGTGGTAACAGGCTTGTTATCAGAAACGCATGCAATGCCTGCCGTGCTTGACAGCCTCTCGCTGTAGGTAGAGGCCCTGGAGCTGAGTGGGCATCGGGAAGGACTGCCTTGTACTGGTAGGAGTGAACGTCACCACTTCTCAATATGCCTGCTTTTACATTAAATTGTTAGGGTGTTGTTTTCCCGAGCAGCTGCTTTGCCCTGAAAAAAAAAAGACTTTTTACTGCTGTAAAGTCCCCCATAGCTGAGTCCTGCCGAGTGTTAGGACGGGCTTTTACTGTGGCTGCAGGTGCTGTAATGGAGTAACTGCGATGCTGCAACCTGTGCCTGTGCGAAGGACGCGGACCTGAGCCGCGACCGCACGCTGCCGCAGATGGCAAAGGTGCCCTTAAAGGACTGGGTGGCTCTGTCCGGGAAGGGAGACGTGAGTTTCGAAAGAATTGGGGCAGAGAAGGGAAATCTCCTAAATCGGTGTACGAGTTCCTGCTGTCTGTGAATCTGCCCTTTAAAGCTGAGCCGTTTCCAGCCTGGAAACCCTCGCCGGTTAGGAGTTACCAGTCAAACCTTGTGTCTTGGCACGTGGGTGGCAGGAGCTTGAGACTGCCTGGTCCTCTGCTTACCCTGGTGACTCCACCAGTATTGCTGGGCTTGGGGTGGCTGAAGGAAAGCCAAAGGCTGGCTTGCTTCCTACCTCTAGTAGGAAAAACAAAACGTGGAGTCGGTACCACCACTACCAGTAAGGTGATGCTGATGTGCTCTGTCAGCGTTTTCCCAAGGCTCTAGAGACTGCACAACTTTCTCATTCTTAAGAACAGAAACTGCATTTACCAAAAAAAAAAAAAAAACCCCAAAAAAGCCCCTCCTGAAACTTTGCTGGAGCTTCCCCATTTCCAACACACAGTAGTGAAATCTTTACCCTCTGCCCTGCTTAGAAAAGGACGAGATGAGCATACTGCTCCAAATTCTTCCAGCAAAATAAGTCGGTGGCGCGTGCAGACTCCACGGGGGTTGATCTGGCAGATGACGGGAATGCTGCAGACCCCTTCGGATGAGCTCCTCAGGTGTCACCTCTTGCAGCGAGCGGCCGTAGCTTGCAAGCTTGACTTGCTGATTGCGTTGCCTGTAAGCATGCGCTAGCAATGCCTCTGGGTGCTTCTCTGAGAGGGCAAGATAATTTTGTGTTTTCTTCCATTTTTTCTTTGTTAATGGCATCTTAAGGGATGCCATTAGTCAGGGAGCACGCAGTCAGCTTTCTTCTATGCCGAGTGCCCGTGGAAGCAGAGGTGCCTATGGCATGTTACATGCGGAGCATGTTTTATTTTGTCACGTCAGGGTAAGAAGGGTTTTGAAGCCTTTCAAATGAATCTGGGCTCTCGTATTGGAGGAGTGTAAATGTCTGACAGGAGGGGAGGGTCTGTGCCCCCACGTCCCAGGGCAGGCTGCTTTCCCACACCTCCTTGGCTATTGCTGCCAGCCGTCAGCTACGAAATCATCTCTTGGAGGTCTGGCAGCAAAAGTAGGAAGAGTCCGTCCTCGTGTTTGCAGTAACGCTAATATTCTGGTTTGGACTTCATGTTTCGAAGTGAATCTCCTGATTTTTCCCCCACTTACCCACGTGAGCTGGCACTGCAGGGCCATTTCGGGACACATGAGCTGGATTCATTTTGGCTGGTGCTAACCTGGAAGAGGTGCTGCAGGAGCGTGCGTGCTGTGCCCTGACAGCTCCCAGGCGTTGTCCACGAGATCTGCTGTAGCAGATCTGGAGTAAAAAAAAAAAAAACCTCCAAGGCATGTGCAGGTGATCCCCCAGCACCAACTCCCTCACTCCGCAGAGCTATTTCCACCGAGCTGCGCCACGTCGTGCTGCAGACGTAGCTGTGGGTGGTCGTTCTGTTTGCACGTATATTCGTATCAACCAGCTAAATACCTTTACCTTGCCTGTCGCAGCAGGCTGCAAGCGTTCGAGAGTCTAGGATGGCATTCAGCAGAGATTGAGGGAAGGCTGTCCTTGCTTGGATCGCTGAAAAATACTGTACGCTATGATTTTCTTTTAATGAGTTGAAGGGCGCCGAAGGGAAAGTAACTGCTTTGAGAGGTCTTATGAGCCAGCACGGCAGTCGAGAGGAAGAACTTCTCATGCCATGGAAAGAGGATGTATGTACGTCAAATCTCTGCTAAAATATACGTTACCCTTTCTGTATGCATATATTGTGATGCCGCTGTATCTAAGTGGTTTGTCAAGGTTTACCCAGGCGATAGACTTAGGAGCTGAAATACCCTTTCTTAGTAGAGCTGCAGCTGAGCTCATGTCCAGAGTCATCCAGACAGACGAGGTTTCAGTGGTTCTCTGGTGGCTGGGAGCTGGAAAGCGAGGGGACAATGCTGGAGCTGGTCCCTGGGACACCTGCTTGCCTTCCAGCCTATCTGCTGTGGCCCTGGTGCCCCTGAAGATGTGGAGGCGTGATTGCGGGCTAGCGATCCTCAGAAGATATTGCTAATGCTCTTTGCATCTTAAGTACTGTCACACAGCCTTGGGGTCAGGGGGAGAGAGGTCTACAGAGGGATATTGCTTTATTTGAGGGAGCATGTCTGATATACAGCACGGGGGGTCCTGAAGTGAGAAGCAGTTTGGAGTTGGAAGCCCTGAAGAGTCTCCCTGCTTTTTGCTAGACTTGTTTTTACAATTGTGGGTTTGGGGATTTTTTATTAATCGATACCACGGGGGAGAAAAGGCGCGAGGAGGCAGGAGTGGCATCCGCGTCAAGCATCAGTTTGGCATTCCACTGCTGACGTGGATGTGGCCCCGCCACTGTCTCCTCTGGAGGTCAGGGGGGACAGGGCTTGAATATCTTCCAGGAGATCTCCCTTTCTTCTTCTTGCTAGATATGCGTTTTAGGTTTTTTTTCTTCTTTTAGGGTTTGTCTTTTTTTCTTTGACAGGAGGTGGTGGTAAACAATCTGTGTGGCTATTCAGATATTCGAGCAAAAAGCAGGTCCCACCTATAAGCCTGTAGAGATAGGAGAGAGATGTCTGTTATCTGATAAACCTCTTGGTGAATATCCAATACACCTCCATGCACGCACACAGTATTTTCCAGTGGTTCACCTACCTCAAGTGGAAGCAACTGGTGAGAACTGCCCATACCCGATGGAGCTGGGGCTGCTCCCCGGGGCTGAAGCTCATGGAGGGCTTTCTTCAGCGCGGGGAGCCCGAGCCACCGGTGCCGGCTGAGTTGCTCCACTTCAGTTCCTCACTGGTCTGGTCATACTCAGTGGTCATACTTCACTGCTAGCAGAGGAGGGACCATGGTAGGGTGGTGGTAAAGGTAAAGGACAAGGCTGCACTGTGGGGGGCATCTTGTTTCCGACCCATGTTGCTGTAATCAAGCCCCAAAATGCTGGGGACTGGAAACTTGCTGTTGTTATGAAATAGTCCAACGCTTCAAAATGCAGGAATTATTCTCCTTCCCAATTTTCTTCATTTGGCTAGATAAAATCCTGCAAGTCAAATAAGAAATGTTAGAAAGATGCAGAAGAGATGATAGACAGACCAAAAAAATCATCTCAGAACAATTTAACTGCCCGCTCATTTTGAGATGGAGAGTCAAAACAGTCTGGTGGTTGCTCTGGAGGGACGTTTCAGTAGATGGTAAATAACAGTTATATCTACATTTCAGCTATGGTGTGGTTTAACCCCAGCCAGCAACTGAACACCACACAGCCGCTCGCTCACTCCCCACTCCGGTGGGATGGAGGAGAGAATCGGGAGCGTAAAAGTGAGAAAACTTGTGGGTTGAGATAAAAACAGTTCAGTAATTGAAATATAATAAAGTAAAACAGTAGTAGTAATGATAATAACAACAGTAATAATAGAATGTACAAAGCAAGTGATGCATGATGCAACTGCTCACCACCCACCGACCGATGCCCAGCCAGCCTCCAAGCCATGATCCCCCCTTCCTGGACCACGCCTCCTAGTTTATATACTGAACATGACGTCATATGTTATGGAATACCCCATTGGCCAGTTGGGTCAGCTGTCCTGGCTATGCTCCCTCCCAGCTTCTTGGGTACCTGGCAGAGCATGGGAAGCTGAAAAGTCCTTGACTGGGGAAAAGCACTACTTAGCAACAACTGAAACATCAGTGTGCTATCAACATTCCTCTCATACCAAACCCAAAACACAGCACCACACCAGCTACCAGAAAGAAAATTAACTCTATCCCAGCTGAAACCAGGACAAGCTAACACATCAACAGTTGCCCCACTGTCGACGTGAAATAGTAACCTCCAAAGGCGGTTTAGCATTTTGGATTGCCCAGGCTTTGTCTTTGCTAGAAGAAATGGCACAGTCGTCTTTTGTTGCTGTGGTTAGGCTGCTGTTTTGTTTTAAAGCTGGGTGTATCTGTGTTTGATGGGGTTTTCAGTTCCAGTTGTGCACGGTTTTCCCCTAAAGCGTGGCCCTAACTTCAGACCTGTGTTGGCTTTCCACCGTGTGTCTTTGCTAAGCAGCAGATGCGAGTGCAGCGGCGCACAGGAGCAGCCCCATGGGCATCATCTCTTGCTCAATGTCTGCTTTTAGTACCAATAATGGTCAGTGGAAGTGTGATTTTGCTTAACACCTAACCCAATCTTACTACCCAAAGAAGAAGTCACCCTGTTTATCGCCTCTTGCACTGGACTGAGTGTCTGCATGGCTTCGGGGTGTGCCCCGGTTCAGCTGGATGCTGCAATACCCACCCAAAATCCCTGTGTTACATTATCAGGGCAGCAAGCTGGTGGGAGTAAGTGGCTGGGAAGATGAAAGAGGGGAACTAAGCCCATTCTGGCTGCAGCCCACAGCTGAACTGAACGAGGTGTCAAGTGGAAGTGCTCACCTAGCAGATAAAATAGTGCTGTTTGGGGGAGTTCCTGCTGCTCCCCGAGGGTGAGAGCCTCAAAGCTACCGGAGAGGGGGAAAACAAGCCTGAGTTAGGCAGGGTCTTTTACAGGGGAAAAGTAATGAGCCGGCTGGCTGGCCAGGGAAAGGGTCCGGCTCCAGGAGAGGTGTAGGGAAGGGCTCAGGGCATTAGTCTGTCATTGAGATGATGGATGGAGCCAGTTGGGAGGATACCCTCCATTAGTACCTAGCCGGCTAAAGCATCCTGCCAGTCACCACGGTGATGGAATCGGCTGTTTAATTAAAAGGAAGCTTCTTGATACGTATCTTACAGGCTGTGCTCAGTTTTCGCATGAGAAGATAAGTATAGGAAAGATTCGGGTTAAAAAAATAAATAACTCTGAGACATGCTGCAGCTCAGAGATGTTTATGAAAGGCAGTGGCTTCAACTAAAATTACAGAGCAGCATCTCTCTGTTTCTCAGCTGGAGCTCTCCCTGATTTGATTTTTCACTATTGATAGCAAAATATTTCCTCTTTTCAGGAAAAGTCCCGTAACTCAGATAGGACCACCTTTGGCGGTCCTTTTCAGTCTTAAATAAGTCGCGGAGTATCCATCCATAAAATGGTATTAATACCCCCTTGATAGTGGAGTATCCATCCATAAAATGGTATTAATACCCCCTTGATAGTGGCAGGAGGCGGCCAGCTGGCCTCTGTGGGCTCGCAGGAGGTGCTCCACGAAGCTTGGGTTTTTGCTCTGAGACTTTTCCCCCCAAAATCCTACAGAAGGATCTTCCCGTTCAGGAGTAGAGCTGCCCCATCCCTCTGCCATGTGCATGACCACCCCTGTAACATCTGTTTTCCCCCAAAACACGAGGCGCCGCTACCTGTGGAGCTGTTAGCTGATCTATCAGGTCAGTGATTATAGAATTGTTTCAACTTTTCCTCTTCAATTTTCCTCTTTATGTTGTGAGAACTAGCAGGCTCGAAAAACAGGTTTTTTTCTTTATATAGTAAATATATGAAGAAACCCTTGAGAGGAGCAGGAGGTGCTTTATCTTGCTTCACTTTCGGCATATCAAATTTAATATCGAGAATGACTAGCACAGTGGTGCTTACATTGTTAGGTGCATCAGAAATACATTAATAAGGTTTTTAAGGTTTTGAAAAAGTGGAAACAATCTATTTTGTAGCTGGGCATCCGGCAAGTTGCTTTGACAGGGTGGTGTAAAGTTAAATTAGTATGCGGCCATATCTAAGCGAAGGGAAAGGTGCTTTGGTTTCTTACTTAGCAACCTGTTAATCAAAAGACTGCTGATCAATTCACTGAGGCCTGGACAGATCCTTAAACTCACAGCTGTATTTACCAAGTGTTTAAATAAGGTTTACAGCTTTCAGTGGACGAACACGAATGGAAATGGGGCTTTGGAGATGCTGTCCCAAGCTGCAAGACGGGTGTTTCCATACCATATAACGAGGGTCTCGGGACTGCACGCTTGGTTTAGGAGCATCCACTTTTCACGCAGGTGATGTACATCAGCCGTACAGCGATGGATGCCTACATCATCGCATTTTGCTGCGTCTTGGGAATATTAAATTAGAAATGACTGTAACACGCTGGTCCCTGGATTTTCTAATTTACGGTACTTCTTTCTTGCAGGTGAATGGAAAAGGTTCGTTATGGTGCGTGGACCCAGAATATAAACCTAATCTTGTCCAAGCACTGAAAAAGCAGCCTTTTCCCTCAGCACTTGCATTTTACACTCCGCCGGCATCACCACCAAGGTAGGTGAATTTTCTCATCCGAGCGCGGCGCGCGGTTGCCTCACTCCACCTAGCAGAGGAAATGCCCATGCGGATGCTGACGCGTTGTTGCCGGCTGCCACCCAAGAGAAGAATTTGAGTGGGGCTTAGGTGAGACCGGCTAGACGAGGCGGGGAGATGTAATGAGCTCAGGCTTCCTAGATAGCAGATCTGGGGTTCGTGTCTCCATCGTCTTCCTAACTGTGGGAGAGTTCGAAAGAAGAAGGTCGGGGCTGTGCTGGGTGCTTACTGGTGAGCCCCATTTCTCTGGAGGGCAGGCAGTCCCAGGAACTGGAGCAAGATCCTCCTTCAAGCACAGTTCACCGGGACTGATCTAGGGTGCCTGATGCTGTTAGCTTGGAAGGAGGTGCGTGTCTTCTCCTGTAAGTCAGCCGTCTGGTTATAAAATGTATATGTTCCGTGCTGTTGTCAAAAACAATCAACTTTTCTACAGTCTGAAGTGCTTAGAGAGACTGGTCTAAGAGAGGGGTGTTTTTCTCCGAGGCTGTTAAAAGCATTTTGCAGCAGGGATGGGAAGAACAGCTTTTACCATAAACATACTCTGAGGTGGAGCATGCAAGACTTCTGAAATCAGGGCTTCCTCATCCGACACATTTTAAGATTAGGCAATAGATTTTGGAGAATTTGAAGTCAAGGTCATGTGTTGTCAGTAGAGGAAGAGCAGCAGCTGGGTCAGCCTGTAGACGGAGGGAGGAGAGGAGGAGGACCGAAAGCAGAGAGGAATGCGTTGCTGTCGGTGAGCTCAGTTCTTAGGTAGGCATGTGGCCGGTTTATCTAGTTCAGCAAAGAATTTGAGTGAGATAAGAGATAATTAAGGTCTCTGTACATTGCCCTATGCCTTCACCTTACTGTGAGGAGTTTCCTTAACAAACAGGAGGAACTGGGATTATGGAGCAGGATGTAAAACTGATAACATTGAGCAGACATTTCTAAGGGTCCAACAGGACGCTGACCCTGGGAGCTGGCACCCCCGTGCAAGCCTTAGCTGTCTGGCAGCAGCTGAAGATCTGTGTGCCATGGGCTCTTCCAGTTGGGCTTGTAACCTACAAGATCTAACAGTGGTCTCTGACCTTCCAGACGTCTTGAACCGTAAAGGGTCATCTTGGGTTTGGATGAGCCAGGCAGAAGTGTCCCGTTTTCCAGCTTTCTGCTGGAACAGGAGCATTACTAAAATAACCCTGAAGCATTTAAGTATCACAAAATAGTCAAATTGGAAAGTATGAGATGGCTGATGGTATTGTCAGGCTTTCTTTTATGGGAACAAAGGTTGTTGAAACTACTGTAATTGGATTCTAGATGATAATGTTTTTACATTAATGTTTCTACAGGCATTAATGTTTCTATGTAAGGGCATGGACTTCTGTTTTTCAGTACAACTCGAGTGAAGGTTTGGGCTTTGAAAGCTTTGTTAACACCGTGTCTATGTTAACATGGTCAAACTTTAAAATTTAGAGAGTAATACGGATGGGAAGGGACCTCTGGATGTTGTTTGTCCAGCCAGAGGAGCAGAGGATCAAGACAGACTCAGCCTAGGGCAGGTCGTTCAGAGCCTTGACCAGTTAAGCTTTTAATATCTCCAAGGTCTTCAAGATTAGTCCAACGCTACAAGCATTGAGGTATGATTCACCTAGCTTGTATAAATACAACGTACTGAAATTAGGTGTAGGGAAGGAGAGGTTTTATCTGAACGCTAAAGTACTTGCAAGATCAGGACTTTGATTTGAAGCTGTTGGTTTTGGTAACTTTTTTCCTTCACTGAAGGACTAGTCACACTTGCCAACAATCACAATTACAAGGAAATCCTGGTCCTAATGAAGCCACATGGCAAAATTCCCACTGACTTGAATACATGAAGGATTTTGCAGTGCTTATATATATAACAACAACAAAATAAAAACAGCATTTTAAGACAAACGACTTCTTCCTAATGAAAGCTGGTTTATTTTCCTTTAATAATAAAAAACATTTGTAGGACTTTCATTCATGCACAGAAAAAACAGATTTATATTTTTCCCTTCCATGTTTAAAACCTCTTGTGTTAGATTTAAATTCTGGCTTTATTTTGGGGAGGGGCCCCCAAGGGGCTGCCTTGTGTGTGGAGAGAAAGAGAAAGCCCAGAGGTCCAGCTGGAGAGAGGCTGGGAGCACTGCCCAAATTTAACTATAGGGTGATGCTCGAATTTGACTGCGAGAGTCTCTGAATTTTTCTGTGGGAGGGCTTGTGTTCGTAATTATTTTACGGTGTGTTAGCGGGGAATATACCTATCATTCAGCGGCATTTTAAAATAAAATTTAAGGTGTTACTTTGAGCAGAAGCTTTCCAAAACTGTAATCTGTGTCTAGTTAAACTGAAGCTTGTATTATCATTGATGATTGGCATCACTGGTGCATTTTATTCCTGCACAGCTTGTTCAACAAGTCGGTGCAAGGCCACTAGCTGCGTTCTGTTTCTAGTACTACACGTGTTACATCCCTGGGCTCCGGGGACGGCCAGGGACCTCATCTTGCAAATACCTTACGCATATGCATAGCTTGTCTTAATCAATACTAAGCATTAATTTGCTGCAGGAAAGCTCTATGTGGATTTGATTCTTGAAGGATCTGAGCTCAGACAAAAGGATGAAGATGTTTAACATCTCTTTGTACAATTTACCTGCAGACTGCAGAGCCAGCCATGTTGGGGTGGGTCCACTGCTTTCCGTGTGACTTTTTTTTTTTTTTAAATTATTTTTAATTTTTTCCCCCCATTTTTGGATCTGTTCCCTTTGCACTCCATCACCCCCACAAGAAAACATACCAGACAGTGAACTCGAGTTTTGCACATGTTTGTGTTCGACTGCGCTGATCTTTCCCCCATCGGTTACCACATTGGAAGATGCTTAAATATTACTCTCCTTTTCAGTAGCTTTGGTTACCAGCGCCAGGCAGGCTGCAGTGCTGCAAGAGCTCCTTACGTAGCTCGGATGATGCATTTCAAGCCACCTTGCTTCGATTTTTTTGCATCTTCTCCTTGCCATTAGCAGTCTGCGCTGTGCTAACCTTTGGAGCTAATGGCCGGCTGAGTTTGGATACTGTGATGGCAAGTCGGAGCAGCGAGAGTATTAAACGGGCATCCCTCATACACAGCGGTGCAGAGTAGCCGATCTCAGGGATGTTAAGATGTGTGCAGCCACAGCACCGGCCAGTGACCGGTGAAAAACATTTTGTTCAAAATTCAACTTAAAGACTAAAGATTTTAGTTTTAAAAAGGTATTTTAAAAATGGAAATAATTGTTTGGGTTTTAATTAATGATCTAGACCAGTAATTTTAAAAAAAAAAAAAAAAGGCACTTAGAAGCTGTGTGATTTTTGGCGGGGATTTGTGGCTGTGTCTTATTTTGGAAAATAGAGCTGCCTATAAATATGATACATATAGAAGGTAAACACACCTTAATGATAGAAGTCACCCCATTAATCCTGTGAGGTTGCTGTTACAGGTTGGGCTTGAAAATTCTACTCATCACCCTTTGAATTCTTCTAGCGATACTATAAAAGATGGCACATTGCTGTGTTTCATGCAGTTTTAATAGTTGTGTACTATTTCTGTTGTATTTATTTCTGTTTGCTAGTACCTTTATATTGAAGCACATAATGAGGGCTGGGTGTGTAGCAGAAAACCATGTGAAAGCTTTAACTTGCCCTTTATTCTGGTGCAAAGCTGGTCTGATAATGCAGAAAAGCAGACAGCATCACCAAAATGGCCCAGCTTCTGATAACTTTAAAATCAGCAGATAACTTGTTTGGGTTTGGTTCTTCCCTGGCTTTTTGCATGATGCTACCTTTCATTTTTGTTAATCTCCCACCACCGTTTTGAAGAGCAGACGGACACACTGGTCCGTATCCATTCTGTCGCTCCTGGGCTCTAAGCATCCCTGTATAAGCGAATGTTTTGTTCAAATGTAGGTTTTACTTACTGAAAAATACCTATCTTTGTTTAAAATCCAGCCTTTAGGCAGGTACATAAAATCTGTAGAAATTAGCATCTCTTGCCAACAAGACTTTTGCTTGAGTTTGGGGGTGTTTTCCAAATGCTGATGATCGCTTAATCGTGCTACATAAACCATCAATCAATGTGTCAAGCCATCTACTGAGGGCAATAGAAATTGCTTGCCCACCAAACTGTGGTGATTGGGTTGGTTTTGTCTTTACCTTTCTCCGATCATAGTATTGTGCCTACTATACTTTGTACAAATCATTTGGCTAATTAGGGCTTGGCTTTGACCTGTTTAATTTCTTTTCAGTAGGTCAGCGTCCCCTCACTACCTGACTTCAGTCCTTCAGCAGAATCATGGTCGATCTCTCAAAGGTAAACATTTAATTTTCTTCCATTCCACTCCCCTGTTTTGAGTCGCAAGCATGTACTGAAGCCCAGCTGATGTTGTGTACGGAGCTGCTCTGAAGGGTCCGCTGGATTACGAAAAAACCTGATGTAGTATCATAGCATGCTTATTATGTTAGCCACGTGTGTATTAAGTTTAAATCCATAAGGTGAATCTCAAGTTGTAATAGGAGTCGTCTTGTTCTGCCAGCAAGGTGTTTAGCAGACACATCACTCCCAAATACGACCTACTTGAAGAACGAATAGTTCAGTAGAAAACCAGTCTGAAAGCTACATATCTCTACAGTAGTTTTATTGGTGACCAAGAACTGAGAATAGAAGGCAACAAATTTTAATGTATAAAATTTTTAATGTATAAAAATGCATATTTTTAGTGTATAAAAATTTTTAATGTATAAAATTTTAATGTTTAAAATTTGTGGGATGTGGCCATAAAAGTGCCTTAAAGTTGGTTGTTTGATAGAGGTGGCTGGGAGAGCATGACGGGATTTGCAGGGGAATGTGGAATAATTCAGAGGAGCATTTCACAGCTGTATGGTACTTTTCACTCACTTGCCAAAAAGTTGGGCACAAGCTGGTGTTATTGCCATGCAGAAAGACTTAAGTTCTGGATATTGACCCAGTTAACAGAATAGCTTCATGATGTCTCTTTAGTTTAAGGTATCACCTTAAAAATTGCAAAATGTTCATTTTAACTCTTGGGAGAGAGGAATAGGATGGGTTTAATATATAGACTCTGAATACAGGTCTTGATACCGTAGGCTGCAGTGCTGCTCCTCAACCAAGTTTATATCCCTCTGTGTTTCCTGCACAAGTAATGAAGTAGGTGGAGGAGAAAACAAGTCATGTCCACAACCAAAAGCTTTTATGTTGTATAAATGTTATTTTAACCGTAGTCACCAAAACTTGGTGGAGAAAGATTGGATTGGAGCGAGTCATGCTCAGGATATTACTGTGGATGAGTGATCTCTTCTAGCCATGGCAGGAACTCGGTAGCACAACCCATTTCCCCGTATAGCAAGTTAAACGTAGTTGTCTGTAGGTGATGTTTCGGAAGGTGCCCGTCCCTCCTGGTTGTCCGCTGTCGGCACTTGCAAACCTGCCCGCGGGGTCAGATAGGCACCGGCGGCAGCGTGCAGGCTGAGCAGGGGGTCTTGGCATAGCTACGCTTGCGCTCACAGACCAACCCAAAGTGGTATTACTACCGAGAAAGAACGCAGGGTTTGGGTTTTTTTTTTTTTTGCTGTTTATTTTCAGGGAATCCCTGCTGAAGTGCAACATTGCTTGTCTTTCTGGTGTCCCCTTCCTCAGCCTGCTGGGATATATCTACAGGTTTTAACGAGCATTAGAGTAACAAGGACTTGGCCTTGGTTCTGTCCTAGGGGTTTCTACTTTTGCTTTCCTCAGTGAAAAACAGCCAGCCAGATTCAGATTTAAAAAAAAAAACCACAAAGTGAATTTAAGCTGGAAATCTGTTTTTCATCAACAGTCAAATGCAAATAGAAGTAGCAACAGCTGTTGAACAGAAGATGGTTACTTCATTTTCCCATATGTACTTTTTAAAAAGTTTTCTTCATTTTAAAACATTTTAGTGGGCCTTGGTACCAGGAGGGAGCTAGACAGCATGCTGGGATATTGCAGCATTTTTTTAGAGCCTGTTGAGCACGGGTCTTGTACCTCAGTAATAAAGCTTAATCCACTGAAGGCTTATCCTCATCAAGAATAGTAATTTTTTAAAAAGTGCTGAAAAGTGAATCATGCTCATTTTTTAAAGGGCTGATCCCAAGAAAAAGCGAGCATGTGTTAATTTGTTGTAGAGGAGTATTGCTAAAGCTCTTTCAAAAGGATAGTAAAAGACCACCGACGAAGTAGGACTTCAGCAGCATAGCAGACATCCAGCTCTCTGGTTTTGCTAGCGCGGTGGGCTGTTGAGGTGAGAAGGTTGCTTTTCGTTTTCGCCTACAAACCAGAAACATTGGTTAGGCGGCAAAGCCAAGGTTTTTTAAAGACTGAGCAGCTGCCTGGTCCACAGATTGATAACTACCGCGCATCCAGACGGAGGTTTTATGGTGGTAGCCTGGTGGCAAGGAAGCCTCCTTGGCTGGCTGCTGCAGGGCTGCTGGATCCCCTCTGCCCGCAGGACTGCAGGAGGAATATGTTTCCTTGGGAAGACCCGGGATTCTCAGGGCTTGTTAGAGAATACAAGAAATCCCCCTCCTCTTAATGATTTTGCTGGTGTGTCCTGTGACAGGTTTGGAGATTGCCAGTCTGATGCCAACTGTCCCAGTTTGCTACACCGGAGGTGCCAAAATGATGACATATATCTGATCTCATGTAATTTCTGCATCTCGGTGAACCTGTTCAGCATCTCCCTGGCATTAGAGGAAAGCCGTTAACGTTCCCGGGGTCGTATAGGGCAGCTGTTGTGCATGTGAAAGAATTCCTTGTAATAAGGCGCTTCCTCAGCCATTCTGCTGGGGAAGCATAAATTTGGGAAATGCTGCTCTATCGAGGAGAGCGATCGCAAGTGAAGCCAAAGCACGTTAACGGTGACGCAGAGCACTGCTAAGAAGTCGCTGCAGAATTGTCTGTCCTCTTTGGGGGTACTAACATGCAGAAACGCTATTCGCAGGTAGCAATTCTGAGTTGCATTAATGCCTCCGATGGCTTGTCATTTTAACAAGGTGGTGCTTTTATACCAACATGGTATGTTAAAATGAAATGTCTATGATAGCAAGTAAGGAATGGGAATATTTCACTTTCTGATTATGGTAGTAGAGGAAAGTAACTCTTCATGCTTTTTTTTTTATTTCTTGTCAGTTGGATACATATGACTTGTAAATTCAGGGGCTCTGTTGCTGCCAAAAAAAGACAAAACGGAATAAAATAAAATAATCTCATGAGTGCAACAGGATAGACCTTAAGTATGCTGGTTTTAAAATGATAGAAAGTGAAAACAAGGTGGGGAATGTGTGTGTTTTATAACCTGCGTTGGAAACAGCCGCTCAGTCCCCTTTCCATGTTGGTATAACATTCCCAAGGCAACGTCATCTTCTTCAAATTTCTCCTTAACCAAGATTAAGTTAGGGACAATTATATAAGATAAGGAAGCCAAACTGACAATTCTGCAGTCCCCCTCCCAATACTAACCTTCCCCTCAAATTCAGTAACGTAGTTAATGCATATGATGGGGGCCGGGGGGAGGAAGAAATGCCATCAAAAATGACATGGCTGATGTTTCACTTTGGCAATTCCCACCCCGGTTCCAGTTCAACAGGACTGAGAGCCCGTTCTGCGCTGCCGGCGCCTTCCACGCGTTGTCTTCCAGCCCCGCTTCTCCACTCATGGCTCATATGTACATACATACATATGTACACCTCGGATACGGTCTTCTGCTCTGAGACACCAAGGTTCTTGTGAGAGCTCACTGTCTCTTTGCTCCTCTTTTGCCTGGTTAGTCCACCATATATATATAGCCTTACATATTTCTCTCCTGTATAAGGAGAGGAATATATAGCCTGTCTCTCCATCATCCATAGCTGAAGTGAGCAAAGGAAAACCTTGGATTTCCTCTTTTTTAAAGTGCATGAGCGTGTCCTGAAATGAGCGGGAAAGGCGTGCTTGTTTCTTTTCCTTTTCACCGCATTCTGGTTAGAAATGTCACTCCTTGCCGTAACATCCTCAAGGTGCCCTTTTTGAGATGAGAGCGATCCGCTCCGTGCGGCAAAGGATGGGTTTTACAGCAGCGCTTGTCGCTGTAGCTAAAAGCGCCGCAGTTCACCTGACCCTTTTAAAGTGCCTATTTATTATTTAGATCCCCTTGCTTTCCAGATCGAGCAGTTCAGTGCCCTTTCCTCCTTCGTCTTCTTGATTTCTTCCGTTTGACTTGTTGTTAGTGTGAAAAATACTGCTGGAGGAGAGAGGTGTGCTGAATTAGTGCTGCGTTAACGGGCGCGTTCGTTCCTCAGCCTTGCGCATTCACATAACCAGGGTCTGAGGCTGCTGAGACGCTTTGCTGTGCCACATGCGTAATCTTTCTCTCTCAACTGGTACAAACAAAAGCCACTTGTTGATAAGTACAGCAACAGCATCGTCGAATGAATGTCTAATTAATGTCGCTGATTCTTGGCTTCAGCTTTGGTAAGTGCAATGTGAGAATTCAGCTTTTGAATATCATAGTTAAGATGTGAGACTGTTCTGTAACCGTATTGCACCGTGTAAGAGTCATGCTCTGTCTAAATTTGTACATTTTTTCCGCCCCCTGCTCTTTATTGTAGGCCAATATATGCAGATATATATTCCTCGTATGTTCTAGGGACCTCATTTTGTCAGGCTGACCTGAGATCTAACGTTTTGCTGCTTCTCCTTCACAGAATCCGATATTGATGCTGCTACTGCAATGATGCTGTTAAATACTTCCATTCAACAAGGGATGTTGGACTGTAAGCATAAACCATATTACTCTCTTTCTCTTCTCTACCCAGTAGCTAAATGTTTTCTCTATAAAGTTTCGGGAAATGAGTATGGTCTGGTTTCCAAATAGTAAGAGCAGTCAAGAAGCAATTCTGGTTTGATTATTCTTTTCTGCTAGCATTAGAGTTTTACAGAACCACCACCTTTTTTTTTCCCATTTCATTTTGTTTTTTCTGCAAAGTTCTTCCCCTGCCCTCTTTGTGCTAGATGGTGAGAAGAGTTTCTTAGCTACTTCGCTCTCTCTCCAGCTCTTAGTTGTGATTAGCTGAAGAGCGTTGTCCTCTGTGGGTGACAGTAAATGTGCACAAGATATTGCGCCTCTTAAATGCTCAGATTTAAACGTTCGCCTCTTAAACGTTCAGCTTACTTTGCAGTCAGCCAGCTGTAGCGTGCTCGTTTTGCAGGCGATCTCATTGGGGTATTGGCTTACTGACGAATCTTGTTTTTAATAGGTGAGAAACCTCAACCTCTGAAGACACCTAAGAAGAGGAGTTATGGCAGCGCGTTCAATCCTCCCAGTTCCATAAATTTGCAGGAAAATGATTCTGCGGCCACCAATATCGATCCGAAGGAGGATCACAACTACAGTGCCAGTAGCATGGGTTCCCAGCGCTGCGCATCTAGGTCCAGCGTGTCTTCCTTGTCCTCCCTTGACGAGGTGTATGAATTTATCTCCAAGACCAGCCATGACGGAAGCGACGGCAGCGAAGGATTCCACAGCGAAGTGGATACAGACGTTGACTATGAAGATGATCCTCTTGGAGACAGCGGCTATGCATCACAACCTTGTGTAGATACCTCTGAGGAAAGTCAGCCTAGCAACAAAGCACTCAAGGAGTTATGTCAAGAAATCGATGAGGAGTTGAAAGAAGCAGCGGGGTCTCTGCTCCACCTTGCTGGCATCCAAACATGCTTGAGTTCCTTAATAAGTACTGCAAAGACCCACTGTCACAAGCAAAGGAAAAAATAGTGTGTTTGTCAGTGTTGAATATATACATATATTTTTTTTAATTGTGGCAATACTCTTCTACTTTTACCCTTCACAAGGGAGATCAAAGCCATAAGAGGACTCATTGCTTTTTTATTTTTGGCGCTAACTATAATTTAGCCATTTATTTTTAAATCACTGCCTAAAAAGAAAAAAATTATTTAATCTTCTCAAATTAGAAGAGATGCATGACTTGTGAAAACCTGAAAGCATACTTCTTAATGATCGCTTTTTAATTTTTTTTCTTCTTCTTAATAGTTGATTTTTTTTTTTTTGTCCAGACATGTGTTTGTTCAGATGCACATTGCGGTTCATATTTACATCTCTGCTGGCCCCATCTGCAGAGGTGAATTTTGCCCTGTCTAAGGGCTCTGACTTCCATGTAAAGGATTAAAAAGGAGAAGAAAAAAGAAAGAAAGGGGGGGAAAAAAAGGGTCCTGGCCTCGGTTGCCTCCTCCCACCTGACCTCTCTTCGCTCTTCTGAGACAGGTCCCAGTGGAAACGCTGGTGAAGCAGCTCCGAGCGACTGCAGTTTTCAGCCCATCTGACCCAGCGGCTGAAAACCCGTAGCGCTCCAGGAGCTGCTGTCAGCAAGATGCTAAGTACCTCCTGGAAGAGTGGGGGTAAGGGGTAGCTGAGGTGGGTACCACCCGCAGTTTTCTTTGGTTTTTTTTCCTCCTTCCCCCAAATCTGCTGTGTGCAGGTCAGATTCCTGAAGGAAAACAGTTGGGTTTTTTTTCATCTTAAGACAAATTGTCTTTTTCTTGGGGGGGGCGTGCATGTCCTTTTCATGCAGATGCACACAGGCATACACGCACCTTGGATGTAGACAACAGCGAAAGCTGCCACTTGCCAAGTTTGATGTTGTCCTCATTTTACCAGCACTGTTGAATACGTAGTAGCTGCGTCGTCCTGCAGCGTCTACCCTTCTGCTCCCCTATACTGATTTGGGGGTGGAAAAAAGAACCCAAGAGTTGATGGTGGTGACAACATGGATGGGGGGGAGGCTTTAGGTGGCTGCTGAAAAGGGAACGTCTTCCCCCCTAATCGGAGACAAAATAGAATAGCTTCCTTTTGGATCAGTGAACCCTGAATTGCTTTTGGGGTTTTTGCCCCTTCTCCCCAACGCTCGTTGTTTTTTGTCCCGTGGGCATCTATGCCTTTTTTTTCCCAGATCACTGTGCCTTGTGCTGTGTGAGTCCTGCCAGCCTCCTGCTGCGTACGGGGCACCTCATGGGCAAGGCTTCAGCCTTCGGATGCACATCGTAGCTCAGGAGGACCTCTCTGTTTCAGGAAGAAATCCCTTCACAATTAGTTTTTGCAATAAAAGAATCTCTTTATAGTTCCCAGACATCCTTTGGCCAAAAATGTTTTAGTGGTATGGTGAACATTTTTCCTCTTTTTTTTTTTTTCTTTTAAAATCAGTGGTGATTGCTTAATCTTATTGTAGATGATGGCTTTTTTTTTTTTTAAAGTTTTCTGTTCACAACTGGGTAAGCAGTTCTGTTGGAGTGGGTTTTAACAGTACTGTAAGTATAAGGATGCCTTAAGTAAGTTGCAGAATCGTATACAACTATCAAAGGTCATCTTTCCTGTTTTCGAAAGGTAGCATGATGTGCCATAAATGTTCTCGCTAACACGTGAAGCTATTGCTTCCAGCAGGTGTTGGGCAAGCTGGTTGAAAATTAGGAGCAGAGCCACCTAGGAAACCAATGTCCACTGTTTTGGTTGTTGAAAACAGTGCTGGATTGAGCCAAAAGTTAACCTTTCCCTAATGGGGTATTTTTCTGGTTATTCTTTGATCAGTGTGGTTTTTTGTTGGTTTTTTTTTTTTTTTTTCTTACTTGTCAGTCTCTTCATGAATACTGCCATAAACTGTCTACTTTAAATATGAACACAGCCATGCTGCTGAAGGTCTGTTGCTCTGAGGGCCTGTTCCAGTGCCTCTTGAAGACAACGGTGGTGCTCCCGCTGACTCAATGGCTGTTGGATCAAGCCTGAAATATTTGAGGTTCTTTGTGTTTTGGAATTTAAAGCCAACATTATTTTTTTTTAAAGCACAAACACTAGGGAAAAAAGTGGTTCTTTTTTCTTTTTTTTTTTCCTTTTCTTTTCTTTTTCCAGTAATTTCAGTTTTAAGCATGATTTGTTTTATTTCTTGAAAGGGAAGAAGAATACTCTGCTGCATTCCTGCTTTGTGTGAACACCTGTTGGCCTGCACTTGTAACAGGGCAACGTGTGTGCAGATGTGTATGTCTTCTGGATATCACAAGTGGTGCATTAGCCAATTAGATCTGATATCGGATGTGTTAACTGACGGATAGTAGGGGTAAACCTCGCTATTTAAAGGAAAATGAAGTACCAACGCAGTGGTTCTTACGATTTTGGGATGTGGAGATGTGAATGCTTGGTGGGACTGCTTTTTGCTCACGGATTGCTTTTGTACCTTGGATGGAAAACTGCAAATGGCAGAGTTTGTGTCAATGCAAAAACGAGGATTCAGCTACACAGAAATATTGTTAGCAGTCTGGGATTTTGCTCGGTGCCATGATTTCAGTTGCACGCTGTTGAAGAGGGGTGCTGCTTGGCTCCCGCTGAAGGTGGTTGCAGCTTTTCTGTAGCTTCCAGTGACAGCTGGATCAAGGTCCAAGTATTCTGGAAACTGCGGTCATAGTTGGCTCCGTGGCTTGGTTTGGTTCTGAATTATTTTTTTGCCTCGGATAAAATTTGAGAAGGTTAATACTTACTAGGAGCGTGGCTGTGCCACTGTTAACCCCGAAGTTGGTGATAATGACTTCAGCATTTCTGAAGGGATGGGGTTGGGATGCTAACGATGCATTTAATTCCCATATGCAAGGAGCAATAAAACCATACTAATCAGAAGTTAACGATGAAAGCTGCATCCATCCTTACAGCTTTCAGCCTGGGAGAACTGGAATTGTGGAAGGGGGGAAGCGGGGCCATGCTCTCCACGCTTTGCCATCTTCCCTCTCCCCTTTGCGAAGGAGAAGGCAGCTGATCTGTGCCCCTGACCTATTCCACCACGTTGTCCCATGCCTCTGCCCGCATGTTTTGGCAGGCAAAGGCTGCCAGCTCAGTTGCGGAGCACCCCTCTTGGTAGCGGGAGAATAGCTGCCCTCCTTTCGCTTACGTACCTAGCATCGGGTTTGGGTTTGTTTGCCACCTCAGTTAGAGACCCTGGTGTATATAGTATAAATGGAGTATAATTAAAAGTTATTTTGATTGTTGGGTTTTGTTTTTTTTTTAGCGATATATGTAAAATGTTCATGCCAATGGTTGACTCGGATATATTTTGGCAAGAAAAGTATTAATGAACCACATTCAATTCTTTAAATGCCGTGAAGAAGTGTATGAGACTCATGTACAAGGGAGGCTGCTCTATTCAGGATAAATCTGATGTGAATACTGTACGAACCTGTATTGGCCTTTCAGATTCCAATACTAAATTACTGCTTTTGCGAAAGTCACATCAAACGTTTTCAAATCCGACTGTAAAATGGAAGTTGTATGGTTTGCAACTTTTCTTCAGCCTGAAAAGTAAGTACAAGCTTTGGTTAAAGCCAAGTACACTCATACACGTTAATAATGGTGTAGTCAAAATATTTATTGAAAAGAAAAGGTAGAATATTTTAAATGTTGCACCTGCCATTATATCGTAAAGCACATTCTTCACACCTAACTGCCAGTGCCATTATCAAGTCTGTTTTATAAATGTACATTTCTTCAAACTAAAAAGTGCATAATTAAAAGTATTATGTTACTGCCATATAGTGATATAAAACATTTTATAATTGCCAATTCATTGTAACTATTATTTATTTAAAAGTGAATTGTAAGAATGCTTTCTGATCAAATGAACCAGAGTTGTTTTTAAACCGTTCCCATTAGCTTGTTTCTAAAGTAGCATAAGCAATGTCCTTGGGTTTGTTTAGAATAATTTTGCCAGTAGGTGACCAATTCTAACCCTGTTTCCTCCAGTTTAGTCCTTTACCCGTTTTAAAGACGATTTACAGAAGTTTAGTTTTTTGTATGCTAATCTCTGTTAATTAAAATGTTTATAAAGTTTATTTTTACCAAAGAGATGCAATTCATTATGACAAAATATTGCAGAATAAACTTTGTTTTATAACATTTGTGACTTTTCTGCCCACATTTTTCATTCAGATGATCAAAGGGGCTTTTCTAAAATAAACAGCATTGCAAACAGAAAGCGCTGTGTTCTCTCTTTATCTCCAGACCCTGGTCTCAGATGGTGCTCCAGGTCCCCTGCCTTGCCATTCAGATCTCTTCCACAAGACTGGGCTAGTGTAAAAAGCCAAATGTGTAATTCATTGTAGGTCTCGGCTTGGTTAAGACTGTTGCATGCGTGTGCAAGTCATCTGTACAATAACGGAACCCTACCAAACCATAGCAGGGTTTGCTTACAGTCAGGTTCATCCACAGCTGGCCCGCAATATTTGAAGAGCATCTTATTAAGGCCAAGATTTCACCCTTCAACCTGGAAGTGGAGGTATGTTTTGACATCTTGGAAATTGCTGAAATACTATTGCATACCTGTTGCCTTCCTGTGCAAAGCATTTGTTTAACCAGAAATAACGCTAATCTTTTTTTGGTGAAACATCTGTGATTATTTGCAGTTCTGTATCCGTATCGCTGCAGCTCAGTTGCTTGTGTGATACTCAAAGACCAACAGCGTAGTACAGGACAGGTAATTTAAAAAGTGTGTCCCTGGATAAAGCTGCGTAGGTCTTGTTTGGTATTTTTTCAGTATTTACTTTTCTTTAGATATGATTTACAGCGTCTGCCGGGTCTTTATACACAGGGCCTTATGGGAAGCACACAGGTGGGAACGCCCCCCTCTTCATTAGCAGGAACGAAACGCTCCCCATCCCACTTGCCTCAGCTTGCTGCGCCGGGCAGCCTTCCCGCAAGAGCACGCACACGCGTGCGCCCTTCCAGGGCCCGGGAGGCAGAAGTACCAGAAGAGGGAAACAAGGCATGACACGATGCTTATCTCTCTTAAAGGCAGACATTGGTCCATCTCTTCTATTTTTATTTTTTTAACCTACTAGTATCACTGAGTTAAGTTTCCTCTGTAGGATCTGATGGAAATACAGTTTCTTTTGCAATACTTGAAGTGATGCAGTAGATTTTAACAAAGACTTGCCTTCATCAAATAATATTTAAATCACAAATGACAGAATACATAGGCGCTATTAATATCTTTGATTTAGTGTTCATCCTAATATACTGATAAGAGTACAACTGCTCCAATTAGTTCAGACAAAATCACAGCTATGTATCATATGTTAATGATATCTCTCTAATTGTTATTCACTATATTGTGCTAAGAGAGCCTTAAGTTCGTTGTTAAATTTCCCATGAGTGTTTTCCTCTGTTACGACTTTGCTGGAAATTACCCTCTGTATGGAGCCACGAGTCTCGAAATAAAGCATTAACTGAAGCAATTACCCACTTATACCAGCTGTATTTTAAGGACATTTGTAGAGGAGATACTTAATAGATCAGATTTATTTTGCAAAGATGGCTGTCTAAATTTAACACGGAACATGGTTATACTTTCACAGATCTTGAGCTTCCAGATACCTGTAAGTGTTCTTAGTTTGTGTAGTCTGAGTAAATATAAGATCCGGTGTGCTTAGAGGTAATCACATAGGAGTATTAGTCCAGCAATGTTCCTATGAACTTTCCCAGCATATTTGGACATGGAAACTTTCTTCCCTGTTTTTACCTGTGAGAGTTGTTCTTGCACCTGAGATAGCAAAGCAGTATTGCCTCTGCTCGAGTTTTGAGTCTTCAGATCAGCTGGGTTTGTTCTTCTCCCTTTTCTTCCAGAAGGCTCTCCTGAAAGCTACCTGCTTTTACAGTTATAAACTACTTACAGCTAAAGTAAGATTATTAACTACCCTCTGCCAGTGTTAGTTTAAACAGCTCTTCGTTAAACATCGGAGTGTTTGTTTTCCTATTGCATCAGTACAAAAGCAATCATTTCCCTCCTTAGGCTCTCGACTTATTAAACAAACCAAGATTATTTGGTTTCCGTTTGGAAGACATGATCTTTATTCCTCTTAACCACTTTCCTGTACTTCAGTTCCAGTTTGAATTCAGCCTGCTGGCACGTGCATGAGAACAGCTACAGACACTCTTGTAGAGTGCGGGTGGGTTTTGTAACCTGGCCTTCATACCTTCCCTGACTTTGGAGCACCACTCCTGCCTGGCGTGTCCTAGGCTTGTCATGGCCTTTACCATGGTCACATACAGTCAGCTAATCCTGTTATCAACTAGTCTGTCCATGTCTTTGTTCTCTTCCCATCACTGCCAAACAGTGAGGCCAAAAAAGTTGGTAGTTCATGACCTGGAACTTGATTTAATGAGATCTGTCCTGATCCTGCCTCTCCTGGTAACCTTCCTGCTCACCAGGAACTCCCTTTTGGCACAGTCTGTCCAAATAAAGGAAGAAGGACAAGATTTGTCAGCCATGATACGTATTTCGTCAATGCACGTTGCCATTCAGCTCATTTTGCGCTTATCTACAGGGTTGGTTTTTTTTGTTTAAAACAGTGGGGACAGATCAAAGGTGTCTTTGCCTCATGTGTTTATAGGAGATGCTACATTTGCCATTGTCACAATTCATTTGAGTCATCGGAATGACTACCCTCAATCAAGTACTTGTCTGTGCTCTTTCAACATTCAGAGAAGGACATCCAGTTTCTTAAAACTAGGTATGCCTACCTGAGTGTTGCTTTTGTGCTGGTTGCCGTAATCTCCATTTCCATAGTGTCTTGACTTTGCAAGCCCTAATGGGCAGCATACTAGGTTGGACTGAATACCTAATTCCTGAATCCATTCCGAAGACGCTGGTAGCAGTTAAGCACTTGGGTATTTTCATGCCTAGAGATGCAGGTTGGTCCCTATCAGACCAACCTCAGAAGCACTGATCTGCTTATGTGCTTTGCAGGTGGCAGGCAGGTGTTCAGAAAAATCTCTGTAGGTGCCTATATCAACCTTTACACAGCATCACTTTTAAAAACAGATTTTGTGCCTCAAAGGCTATTTTTGATTTAATTAACTTGGTATCTTGGTTTCTTACTAAGATCCAGTAGGTTCCCTGTTGTTTTAAATGCTAAAATTAGCTCAGCAAACTAAATTTTCAGTTATTTTCAGTAAGGGTACATTTTATTCTCTCTCATAAGCTTTGTGCCTGTTTTCCGAACTGCTGGTGGAGGTTTCCATGCTCTGAATACACAGTCAGACCTCTGCAAATTACAGGCATTTTGCTTTTATTTTGGCTCTGAGTAATTTGAAAAAATTAAAAATTCACCTGTTGAGTGTGACTACGGTGTGCTGGCTGAAACGACCTGCTGTTTCGCACAGACTCTGCGAGCCCTTCTGTGGCGCAGGTATGGTGTAGGCAGAGCTGAGCCATTTCAAAAGAAAAGATGTTTCCTTAAATCTCTGAGTGGCTACACAAATCTGGGTATTAACTCGAGTGCCATCGTGGTGTATGCTACCTTAAAAAAATGATGCCGTTGTGCTGCATGATGTCACCTTGACCCAATCATAACCCATTTTCTGTGAGCATAACGCTAACTCCCCAGAGAAGCATCTGCTGAGTGACAGCAGCATCCCATGCAGCCGTTGCTAAGCGACAAGATTCGGCTTTCAGCAGGATCTAATTTTAAAGTATTTAACCCTAGATCTGTCAAGGCTCATTATTTCCGATGTGGTTGTTAATCCCTACTTGTTGGTGTCCAACTTCGCAAATACCCTGTTTCTGGTAGCATTGCTGTTTTATTTATCATACATAGTGGCTCATAATGAGGAGAAGCATAAGCACCCCGGGTAGATCTTGGTACCAAATTTCATTTTAGTGCTGATCTCTATACGGAAATATGGGATGCAATTAGAGGTGGAAAATAGTGCGTTGTCATTCTGTGAATCTTCCTTTCTTTGCTGGCTGGCGCAAGTGGCACCTACTTTCTCCCTAAGGAATGCTGGTTTTCAAATGAATGAATGCTTATGGATGGGTACCTGGCAATAACAATTCAGCTTCAATTTTTAGTAATATTATGTGTCCTCTTACTTCTAGCTGAATTTCATCTAGGTTAAGAAGCTTGTCTTCTTATCTTAAACCATTCCAATAAACTGCTGTCATTTTGAAATGTAGTGGTTTTTTAATACTTGGAAAACTTTAACTCTTTTAAATCATTACATAGAATATTTACAGATCATGAGGAGGTTCTACAGACTTTTTTTTTTTTTTGTAAATAGTTTTCTACATTTTTTTTTCCTAAACTCCCACATTTTACAAAAAAAAAAGAAAATATTTCTGACCCACTGTGTCATTCCTTGATTAATTACTGTACATGTCCCTGTAAGTGCACTCAAGTTCACTGCTAGCTTCTTAAAGGTATGTGATATTTCACTCAGCTGAAATAACGCTGCTTTTACTGGTCAGTATCATAACCACACACACACACACAAAAAGAAAAAAGGCTGAGAACTGCACAAAAAACCCCATAAAATGTAATAAAATGCAAAAAAAAAAAAAAGATTGGACCATTCATATTTTTAAAAATGCTAATATAGTCCATCTCAGCCTTGTAATCCCCCCCTAAGATTCTTCCTCCTCCCATTGTTAGGATTCAAAACCGACACTGCTTTGCTCCTCATGCTGTTTCTCCTTTCCAGTTCATACTAATCCGCAAAGACAAACCTGTCTCTGCCAAAGCACTTTTTCCAGCAGTCAATTTGATCGTAATACTCCCCTGCTGCCTTTCGATCCTCCCGGGGCATCCCCCCTTCCACTGCTTCAAGTTCACGTTTCCCATCACCGGGCCTGCAACGTACAAATAACTGTTTATCGCTTTCTCCTTCCGCATGGCGTGTTCTGCCTTCTCCCCTTCCACCCCTTTGTCTGTGAGGAACCCTGCCCCACGTCTCCTTCATCCCTCTTATTTTTCCACGATGGTCTTTACATATCAAAGACCTAGCTTTAGTTCATTCCAAAAGTCCAAATTATTTCTGGAGGTGCCACAATTTTTTTTAAAATAAAAAAATAAAAATGTTCATGAACAGGAATGGTTCTGATTAAAATGCTTCCTGAACTACTGGTAAATCTGCCAGCTCTCTCTCCTTTCTCTGCTCATGTGTCTGTCTCTGGAGATTTGAGAAAATTACGACAAACTCATGCCATCTTTGCTGCAGGTAACAGCTCCTGGTTTGTTGATGTTACTCGCATGGGTGAGTCGGGACTTCTTTCAAAGGCGTGCAGGTCGGTGTCCACAACTGGTGTACGTGAAAGAGCTTCTAACTGTACAATCTTCATAATGCTCCTTCTTGTAGACATTGTACAGTCTACAAATGTGCAAGACTGCAGAATCTGAGTGGAGGCAGTCTTAGCTGGGCCAATGTTTCTCAGCTATGGCCCCTGCAAGCATGAAGAGAAGAAAAGCAGGAAACGAGGCTGTAGAAGATGTGTAGACCTTCAACAAAAGATGGCCGAGCTAGGGAAGAGGTTTCATTTTCCTGGAAGAAGGGAAATTCTGCATTCAAAAAAAATGGAAGAAACAAACTTTTTCAGCTGTTACTAAGTTCTGCTGTTCTATGGAGCGAGTATCAGTAAGGATTTGCTGTGAAGATACAGAAGTTGCTGCTGTTGCACCAAGGGCTGGTATGTGTCGTACCAGAGTGGAACGTGAGCTGCAAAGTCAACTCTGAATTATCACAGGCAGCTGCCTGCTCAGTTTTTCCATCTTCTCCTTCTCAGCAATTTCTTTTTACACAAAGGCACCACTCCCCTGGCCATGCACACACCCTACAGATGACTCAAGCTATTTATCCTATGGGCTGGGAAGGGACGCAAGAGACAGAGAGACTTGTTTTCATTCCTATTTTTAAATGCTACAGAAGCACTGAAATTATGATAATGAAGACTACAAATAATTAAAAGAAGCTGTTCTGTGAAGTGCATATCTGTACATGCATATACTTTCTTTTTTGAGTACTTGGCTTTTTTAAATTTTATCAGAACAATCAGATTTTGAAAGAGGTGAAAGGTTATATATAACAAACGGTTTGTTACAGAGTCACCATGAGAAATAACGAGCGCATATCGTGAGCACATATCCTGCTGTTCATACTTGCCGTTGCTAAGATAACAGAAACAAAACATCAGTTTAGGGTGTTTGCAGCTTCCGAGGATGTGATTTATGCATTGCTTGTGATAGTCCGATGACTGAAGATGGCTCCCTTCCAATCATTTTTGAATTTTTTCCGGATCTTAGATACCCTTTTGTTGTGAATACTTGTAAGCATGTAAGTGATGACAATGAAGTTTATTTTCCCAAAGCACAGAAAACATCCTGGATGATTCAAAATATATTCTTTGTTTATTTCTCTACCTGCGCCTATTCACAGGGTATGTGAGTACAAGTTCTGACTAATCGGACAGAGGGGAAGGCACTGTTTGAGCAGGGAGGGGAGGATAAACGAGCTGAAAATAGAACATATCAAAACAATCACTGTAATTCTTAAATAAATTATTTGTCTTGAGACAGCATCTAAAATTCAACACCCATTATACTACCTGCTGAGCACAGATACAAGAAAAGGACAGCCTCTGTTCCACTGTTCCTTTGCTCTCCATTCTCCCCCATGAAAGCCAACAAGACAAGCAAAAATGCCATGACCCTTGTAAGGGATTTCTTTGCTCAACACGTCATGTTTTAGCTTGCATTAAGTTCTGCTGCCATAACGTGTACTTATATTCGTGTGGGTGGATTTGCAGAAGGTAGTATTTTGGGGGTCCTGTGGCAACCATCCCACACTGCTTGGCATTCCACTCACTTGACCTCTCTTGCTCCGAACTCCTGATGACAGGATCAGTCCTTTGCAATTACATTCCGAGTCACTGACAAGAAGCATTACGACACCACGCTGCAGCAGCACGCGTTGTGTGCCTCGCCGGTGCAGTGGTTGGACAACCTTGCTCTCTAGGGAGAGATGAGTATTAAGAAAGTGCTTGCGATGAAACAGCACAATAAAGACATTTTTTCACAGCTGAAAGTAGGGGAAGTTGCACTGCAGCTGCAATGACAAATCAAAAGGATGAATCTGAGAATTTCCTGTGAGAAAGTTAAAAAAACCTACCAACCAACGAAACAAACAAACAAAACAAGCCACATAACTTTTGTTACCTGTATGTTTAGGGAACTTTGACTCAAGCTGTTCACCAAGTACCACCATGGAACGGTGATAAATTACAACGCTGTATGTTCCTAGCATTATAGGGACTCCAGGATCCATGAGAAACTGGGTAAGAGACAGGACCACTTTAAAATAAAAGAGGCTGGCCTGATGCTTAAAATACACTGAAGTAGAGCTGTTCTGATGAGCCTAACAATCCTGCAGTCAGCTCTCAGCCTTACAGCCTTTAAGCAGTAAAAGCACCCATCGTTTGATTCACTCAGTCCGCTTGTGTTTTAAGAAACTGGCATTACCTCCTATGATAAATGCCCTACATAATGTACATTTGGATCTTGCTATTCTGGATGGATGCAGGCAAATAAATTCTGTGTTCTTCCACCCTGAATGCTAGCTGCCCCATCACAAACACCGTTGCTATCAGTGGGAAGGCAATTCATTCTGCTACAACTAGGCACTGTAATTCCCTCAGCTCCTTTTCCCAGCTTTCAGCTGTGAAACCTCTCTGCCAGCATTCACTGCACCAGATACAAGGAGAAAATTTTATCACAAAAGCATCTTTGAACACAGCCCAAACCAGGAGTACTGTATTTTGCAAAGTATGTTCAAAGCATTTCAATCTAGCATTTCATGAAACACATATCCTAGAAAATGCAAACCTAAAAATACAGGCTTAGAATCAATTGTAAAGGTTTTTAATAATTTTCCAGCGTAAAATTTACTGCACTGACATGTGAGGACATACTATGCAAGGTATGCTGCTGTTAACCTTGGCGTGCTGAATGGCAATTGCAAACTCCATTTACTTCGTTAAGAACTTCTGTAGGGAATACAAAATGGAGTGGAAGGAGTAGTCTATCATGGCTCTAATGTTAAAAACTAGAGCTTCCTTATTTCTTATTCTAGTATTGCTATTTAAGCTCTTCTGGTCATGCAGAACAGCAGCAAGATCATTTGGATGAATAGTGACAATCTGTTTTGCTTTCTTCCCCTTTTAGACTTCCTAAAAATGTGCAGTCTCTGTTCTTGGCAATATGGATCAGCGACATGTCCTCCAACATTAAGACTTCTTGTGGAGATACAAACATATTTACTAATCTGGCCACCATATCATATTTAGTGCTTGCCAATTCCATTACTGTGATAAGCAAAAGAATAGCACACACCATCAAAGCCTCAAGACTGAAGACAAGGATTAGCTTCCATTACAGGCACCTACTACCTACTCCTACTTAAGGGAAACAACGAAAAAAGGAGGTAAGAAAATGATGATTTAGCATCTCTAGCACTACCCACTACTGAGGAAAGGCTATGAAGACACCATGCTGAAATCAAGTGGAAAAAAAATGATACCATGGAAACTGAACAAAAATAATAATTTGCTGTTACATCTCTATCCTAGACCACGAAGCCCTTAACCTGCAAATCACCAGATGCTCAGCATATACTGGTGAAGTATCATCATATTTTTGCCTTATTATTCTTTTTCTTACACATCTGTTTCCAGTAATTTTCAGAAACAAAATCCTGCATTGGCTGGGTATCTGGCAGGACCGAATACACCTATTATGGTGTCTTCAGATTCTGCTTAAAGAGTGCTGATGGTACACACACATTTAAGTGTTTGGCAAATCTGAGGATAAAGAAGAAGAAAATAGGAGATAATTAGCACAGTTTAAGCAATTTCTAAAGGAGGATGGCTGAATGGTGGAGAAGCTGAAAGGCGGCTCTGAAACAAAGGGACCTACAGACTGGAGGCAGCAAAGAAGGGCCCCCCCCCCCCCCCGGGAACCACAGGGTGCAGATACTCAAAATGACCCGCGAGACTGTGGAATTCGAGTTTCTGCAGCTTGAGAGCAAACTGACGGCACTGCAGTAACACACGATTTACCCGTGTTCCCCTTCGTTAGGATATAATGGCCCTGAAGGTTGAACGCAGCAGGAAGAGCCAAGTGCTGGCACCGACTAATCCCACCCCTGCCACTCACTTGTTGCGAACCATGACATATTACTTAACTGTCTTTTGTTTCATTTCTTCACCTATGGATGTGCAAAAAATGTATTTGCCTCAGTTTCTGTGGGTATTATGTTAGACAACAGCTGTAGCGCGCTCTGAAGGAGCAACGCCCGCCGCTCTGTGCTGCAGGCCTCCCTCCCTCGCAGGCCCCGCGCCTGACCCTCTCCCCCAGCAATGCACCCCCAGCTCAGGCTCCGCCGGGCGCCGTCTGAGGAGCAGCCCCTCAAGCAACCGCCCTCAAACATCGGCGGCAGGACCGGCCGGGCCTCTGCGGCCCGGGCTGACCGCCCCCCCCGCCGCCGCTGCGCGCCCCGCTGCCGCAGGCCCGGGCCCTGGGCTCCCCCTAGCGACAACCCTGCCTCGGGCGGGGAGCCGCGGGACGGGCCCCGGCACTCTGCCCAGGCAGGGAACGGTGCCCGGGCACCGCCCGCCGCTGCCCGCGTCGCGATCCGCCGACATGACACCCCCGCCCGCAGCCTCCCCACCCCGCCCAGCCCCGCCCCGCGCGCGGCCGATGCTTTTTGGGCTGGGTGGGGCTCCGTAGCCTCGAGGCCGCGCAGGGCCCGGCGGCTGTTACTATGGCAACAGAGGCGGCTGTGATCGCCTCACTGCCGTCACGTGGCCCAGCCCATCCCACCCCACTTTGCGGCCCCGCCCTCCTCCGTGCCGCCATCTTGGAAGTTGCGTCAAGATGGTGGCGCCGGCGACTTAAGCTCCGCCCTCCCTCCCCTCGGCGTGTGGGGCGGTGTGGTGACGTCATCGCGCTCCCGCCGCCTGAACCCGGAAGTGCGTCTTCCTTTCGCGGGCGTGCGGAGCCGGCGGCTGCGTTAGCGCCGAGCCAAGCCGGCGGCGGGGGGATGGCGGCCGCCGCGGAGCTGCAGGGGAAGTACCAGAAGCTGGCTCAGGAGTACTCCAAGGTATCAGGCGCCAGAGCCCGTCCCCGATGCCCCGCGAACGGCGGCCGCCGTCCCCTTGCCGGTGCCGCCCCCCTCCAGCCGCTCCCTGCGCGCGGGCTGCCGGCCGTTACGCGCCTAACGGCCGCCTCCCTGAGGGGAGGGGGCCTTCGCCGCTTGGCCCGCGGGGCTGCCCGTGCCTTCGCTCAGCCTGCCCTGCCCTGCCCTGCCCTGCCCGGGGGAGCCGGCTGCTCTGCCCCGGTGCCGCCGTGGGGCGGCGGGGCCCTGAGCTCTCCCGCCCGGCTTGGCTACCTTCGGCGCTGTGCTCTAGCCGCAGCGGGGGGCTGAGCTGATTTTTGTGGCAGCATGAAGTGTTTGGGGCCCAAGGGTTGCCTCTTCTTGAGGATGAGGTGAAGGCAAACTTGGGAGGCAGGGGAGGAGTTTGCAGGTGCCGAGGGAATACCGAATGGCCGAGTGCTGGCTGGGCAAGCCGATGCGAGGAGCAAAGCGGTCTTGTCTGCAGAGCATCCAGTAGGACAAATAATGGGTTCAGCTACACCAGGGAAGTGAAACTAGCAGTGCTTTCCCTTGCTTCTCCACTTCCCAGTCAGGCATGAGGCTTAGTTATCTTTTTGGGTGTGAACATTCTTTGAGGTCTCGATCTTGTATCTTACCCGTAGACTCTGAGTTTGCTTTGACTGGTGGATGTGGAAGTTCAGTGGTCTTAGTAGTGCTTGCAGTGGTGTTGCAGTGGCTTGGAAGTGAGGATACTTGATTCCACTCTTGCCTCATGTCTGTTCCCATTCTTCTGCAGCTGCCCTAGGTGACTTTGCTTCCCGTTTCTGGTGCTGTTTAACGGAGTATTTGCAAAGACTTCTGGCCCATAGCAGAGAATGCCTTTCCTGTCCAAGGTGCTTGAGATGATTTCTTAAATGTGTGCCTTACTTAATACGGAACTCTTCATTCTTTTTTCTCCACTAAAAGGAAGAGGAGACCGTTGGTCTTGAATAGCATAGTTCTTCAACGGCTGTGGGAAAGAAAGCCAGCACTTGGTTTTTGTGTAGCCAGCATCAAAGTGTTTGGCACAAGGCACTTGACTGTATTCGACATCTTTCCCTAGATTACAGAACAATGCATTTTTTAAATACTGTTCTCCTTGGGACTGCAATTAAAAACCTGTACAGAATCTAAATTGTTCAGATATTTATTTTTTTTACTGCTTCCACAAAATCATTTTAAGAAAACTGAATTCACTTTGGGGCTTTATAGGTCACAGAGTTCATCTTTCTTATTGCTTTCTACAGTGGCTCTGCTGTACTTTGGAAATTAAAAATGGATCAGGGTAAGGAAATTGAGTGACTTTGCTGCTTGATTCCCGAATGAAACTTTGAAATGTGGACTTTTGATTATAGCTTCTGAAAGTTCCAGCTGCTCTATCCTCTTTCCTTTAGTATCGTGGTGTCCAAAAGCTTTCATTTAACTTCATCTTGCAACTTTCAGCCTGTGAAATTTCATTGGTTCTTTGTGGGAACTATTTTTTGGTCTCATCCCACTTCTTGTGCAACAACGCCGGGGCATTGTGGGATCCCCTTTGCAGATAACTCTCCTCTTTGTGCAAATGATCAGTTGTTCAGTTGGCTGTTTATTGTGTGCAGGTGGAAATGGAGAGTAGCCCTGGGAAGCTATTTCCCTGTTTGCTTAATTGTGTTGTGGAAGCCAAGGAGAGAGGTAGACAAGAGCTTGATAGACTGGAGGGGTGGGATGCCAAGGGAATTACTTGCCAAAGAATTGCCTTCCCTCTCTGTTCACTGAGCAGTCCAGAAGAAGGATGTGCATTTTCAGAGTTTCTTCTTCCACTGCAGTTGCAGCTTCTGGCTCTCTCTCACAACTCTGATGGAAGTAGTAGTCAAAAGGCTCTTTGAACTTGTGACAGCCTTTGGTGGATCACACTTCAGCTTGGATATCTTAATGCAACACGATTGAGCTAGTTCATTCACTGCACCTGACATTTGTTCCTGCATTCCTGTGGAAGAAAAAAGGCGTAGAAAACTACTGCACTGCTTTTTCTTGCTAGGGAACCCCTGTGCTTGGAAGTCTTTCTGTGGCACTCTTGCAAGTTTCTTCTCTTGCCTTTGTGATGCCTGAGCAGCACAGTGGGAATACTGCAGGGCAAAAGCCTGTGCTTAGCAATGTCAGCTGACTTTTGATCTTTCAAATCTATTCAGTCATCAGACTGAAAAGATTAGCCATTGCTGTTTTACATTGAATCTTGCCTTTTATGCATCTGCCAGAGGTATTCCCAAATGCTATACAAACCCTTTTAATTTATATCTGCAACAGCTGGACTCAAACATGTCAAATGAATACAAACTGCCATTGAAGAAACCAGGATTCAAGCAATTATCAAGGAATTGGAAGATGGAACTGTCGGTATCCTCATTGCTGCAGGGTAGAGGTACTCTGTGAAGTAACTGGGAAATAGATTTCTTGAGCATCACTTTTCACTGCAGTGATTTTAGCTCAGATTTGTGAACTATATAAGTAAGACTATATAAATAAGTCTTATATAAAAGAGGGCTTTTTCTTCTATGCTTTTTATGCATTTCTTGAAGTGTTTGTCAAGCTGTTCTCTCTGGATCTTCTGCTGCTACCAGTAATAAGTATTTTTGCATTAGAGTATGGTTAAGCTCTTCTTGAATTGATACAGATTTTGACTTACTGTGAGCCCTGCTTATGTTCCAGAACCGGTCATGAATTGTTTTGGGGAGAAGAGGGGAGAGACAAAAATAGCACTGAATATGAGCAAGAACTTGATTAGTCAAGGAAGAAGTTGCAACTTTTCCATATTTGTTCACTGTTCTTCAAACTTTAACTATATTTAAGTAGCTAATCTTCCAAGATATTTATTGAGTAAGAATTATGTTCTATTTGAACAAAATACTCACATGATGAAGTAACTTCTTGTTTCTTGGCAATTCAGGGTATGAACTGGATACTTTTTCCAACCTGATACCACTACTATCTACCTGAACAGAATACTTTAAAAAGCATGTACATCTGGTGCTCTCATGAGAGCATATGCTTTATGCACATTCTAATGAATGGCTTTTATTTATTCCTTTGTCTTGCATAGTTATTGGCATCTCTTATTTTTCAGCTTCGAGCTCAGAATCAAGTACTGAAAAAAGGGGTTGTAGATGAGCAAGCAAACTCTGCTTCTCTGAAGGTAATCTCTAAAAACTGGTCATGTCAGATGTATTAAGCTGTGACAAAGTAGGTAAATGGGAAGGGTAAATGGGAATACCTTTTACTCAAAGTATTGTGATTAAAGAATAAAGAAGGAACTTGATTTAGCAAAAGAATTTCTGTTCTGCAACGAGTCTTCATTGTTCTCTGTAGGTGCTGACTTTGTAAAAGTGGAAGGTTGCTTCTTGATGATTAACTTATAGAATGAAGTACTTGAGTGTGATCTGTGGGCAGCTCAAGGAAGTGAAATCTGTTTTTTAGTTTAAAAGCAATACTTTTTGCCTCTTCAGTGTTCAAATAGTGAAGAAAGCAATTTTTTAATGTGTTCTTTTTTTAATGTGATACTACTTACTAAAAGCATGTGTGAAAGTAAGTGTGGAAGTTTTAAAATTAAACTTTTTGGTCATTCAGGAGCAACTGAAGATGAAGGATCAATCACTGAGAAAACTGCAACAAGAAATGGACAGCTTGACCTTTCGAAATCAGCAACTTGCCAAGCGAGTGGAGTTACTTCAAGATGAACTTGCATTAAGTGAAGCTAGGGGCAAGAAGAACAAGGTATGTGCTAAAGGCAAAAAAACTTGCTTAGCAGATGTCTGCTCCTCACCTGTCAATGTCTTATCCTGATTTCTAGCAGTAGTTGCTTTGTATCAAGGGTTAAGTGGAATGTTTTGTCAGAACTTGTGTTATTAACTGATGTTAGTGAAGATACTCATAAAACAGATATTGATACATACAATACATAAGTAGTTCTGTACTCTTCTTTCGAGTGCGTCAGCTAGCTGATACTGAATTGCTATCTCCCTTTCCAGATATTTATTAAGTGTTCAAATAGCTGGGAAAGATCTTGGAGCTCTGTGATTAATCTGCTGCTATGAAGAAAACTGATCACCCCTGATTTCCTATCCCCACCTCCTTGCTTTGTAATTTTGATGTTGATGGTTAACTCTTCAGCCTATGATTGCAGCTTTTCTAGTCAGCTCTTACAAGAATCTTGTCAAATGCTTTGAAATCTAAATTTTTAGTTAGTATTCCTTATGTTGTTTCAAAATGACAGAATAATTTCAGTACTGCGGTCTTTCTTTGCCAAAATGCTTGCTGATTAAACCTGGTTATACCATCTTCTGTCTTAAGACCAGCCATGTCTTCTGTAGGTAACATCAGAATTCCAGGGGTGGTGTATCTGGACTTAAATAATTCTCAAGCATCCTTTGCTATCTTCCTCTTATGAGGAAACCCCTCTTAATTACTGTCATCTTTTCTTTTTGGTTAGTTCCCAAAATGCTGTAGCTATCAAGACTGACATTAAAGAAATCATTCAACTGATTAGTGATATGATCATCTTCCTTACTTTTTCCCTAAACTCGTGCATTTTTTTGCTGTCCAGTTCCTTGACAAGCATAGTACCTCTGACTTAGTACCGCTTCACTAGACATGTTTCCAAATTTTGAAGGACCTCAGCCTGGCTTGAGTAGCTTGGCAAACCATTGCCACTGACTTTCCTTCCTGTTCAGCTGTCAGAATGCACAGTTATGTATTTCTTTTGTTTAAGAAGTGTTTGTACTACCTTTCAAATATGTTTCCTTTAGTTTTACCTATAGGGCCTCACTGAGTATGTACATTGTGTTGACCACACCCCCACTAAATTCCATGTCGCCCTTACTTCAGAGACTGGCCATTGGGAGACCATGTAAATCACATCTAAAATTACTTAGATTAAGCTTTGGATAGATGATCTGTGTCAGACTGCAGTCCTTTTAGAAGGAGGAGAACGTATGACCATGTCTCAGGTGTTGTAGGTCATAGGCTGACATCAAGTGCAGAGGTGGCTTAGCTGTCCTAGCTGTCCCGAGCACTTGAAGTTCGGTGTTAAGTTTAAATGTAAACAGTCTCCCTTTTTTTGGGTGATGGTACTACCTTTGTTCAGCAGTGTGGTAGAGCAGAGAAGCAGTGTGGGATTCACTGGTGGTCTCTGAGTCTTTTGGACGAAATGGGTGAAAAATGAGGCAACAGTTGGCAGAGAAATGTCTGTATTGTCAGGGTAGTTGGTGGACAGTGAAGACCCTGTGTTTTCCAGTGCCACCTTGTGCTACAGCCTGACGTGGGATAGTGCACTTTCAGTGATTGTTCCTGGTCCCTGCTGAGACCAGACCAGCTTACATCTGGACACTTGGTGGGGGCAGATGTGCCTTACACACAGCTACCAAACCAAATAAGCCTGTGTGCATAGGGTTTCATATCACTGACTGCGTGGAATCATGCAAGGTTCAAATGATGTCAAATGGGCACCTGCCCATACAAGCAATTTCGTGTGTGTGAATGTGACGCCTGCGTAGAGGCTTTCCTGAGTCCTTATTGAGTTAGCATTCTACCACTATACAGTAACAATGGTGTGAAGGAAAAAGTGCTGCTTTTAGGCTCATGCTGTGTGTGATATGTGTACCTTTTGATATATTAGTCAATGTAAGTAAGATATATATACTCATGTGCCTCTATTGAGAATTAGCGATGGGAAGTGTTTTCATATACTTGGGGATGGGCTTTGGGATAACCCCAGAAACTTGGAGATAATAAATGCATTTTCGTTCTTTTAGAAAAGTGCAGAATCCTCATCTCAGTTGAGTCAAGAGCAGAAAAGTGTCTTCAGTGAAGATCTTCAGAAGAAGATAGAAGAGAATGAACGATTACATATACTTGTGAGTGAAACTTTTTTAGCCTTTCTTTCTAGTTCAGAAAACTGGTCACACGAACAAAGACAGAGAAAATAAAATGCCATCTGAAAACTAGTGGGTTTAGAAGCGTAGTTGTATGCAAAACGGTAGATTAGATCGCGTAGCTTGTTTATAAAGATGTTCACTGGGCAAAGAAGAAAGTATTTTGACTTCGGATTCTTAAGCCAGTATGTGGAATAACCGACATAATACGTGTTTTCTCATTTAGATTTTTAACTTTTGGTGACACTGAGCTACTCTACTGAAAATAGCCATATAGTTGGTACTGGGTGGAAACTTCTTTTTAGTTCACTAACTGTTTCAGAATTGCCTTAAAGCTTAAAATACTTTCTGCAAGTTGCCATAATTAAGTCAGGAATTACTTTACCGAAATGGAATGCATTTCACTTTGGTTTAGAAAACTTGAGAAAAACCGTTTGGCTCAAGTTTAATTTTTCAGGTGTCTACTATTAATCGGCAATATGTTTAAGGAATGCTTGGTACTACAAAACTTTAATAAACACAAAGTACTTTGTTGCTGAATCTTTTCTTTGTAAATATCATCATAAAATTTCTATTTGTCTGCTAGTACTTGTTATTAACCTGGACTGGCTTATTAAGTTGGTGTAACTCATAGAACTAGATTCCATAGTAAAATGAAGCTTTCATATGAGCTCTGCTTTTCTTCTTTTAGTTCTTTGAAGCAGATGAGCAGCACAAACATTTAGAAGCGGAACTAAGAACTAGACTGGAGGTTTTGGAAACTGACGCTGCCCAGCATCAAGCTGTGGTGGACAGCTTAACGAGGAAATACACAGATACCATAGAAAAGCTGCAGAATGATAAAGCCAAATTAGAAGTAAGGAGTTTTTTCTCTTACTTGCAAGTTTGAAAAGTTTTTAAATGAAATGTCTTGCTGTGTCAGTACTTACATTGTGAGATTATCTTCTTGCATAAAGATCAAGTCTCAGACACTAGAAAGAGAAGCTAAGGACTGTAGGCTTCGAACCGAAGAATGGTAAGTGTTTTTATTTAATATAATTAAATATTGATTTAAAGAAATAACTGCTGTAAAAGATTAACTGGATTATTTTTAGAGAATAATAGCTTAAAAAAAAAGGGAGGGGAAAAGAAAAAAAAGAAAAAAAAAAGACTTTGATAAAACTCAAAATACTGGGCAACAGCGTATTAATATCAAGACTGTGCACGTCAGACCCCTTCTCCTTCTGCTGAGTATGTAATCAATTCAACAGATTTAGCTTTCAGTAAGAGCAGTTTTGTTGCCAAGCTACTTAAGTAGCTGTGAAGTTGATGAAAGCTTGAAGAATTTATTTGCAATGGAATGCTATGAAAAGTAAAAAAACTACTGAACTTGTATGAAACAAAGATAGGTGAGTTTTTACAAACTGCTTCTAAAAACAAAGCTTCGGTAAGGTATGCTGAGACAGCAGACTGAAAAGATTTTCAAAAATCCTCCTCCACCCCAAAATCTTCTTGAACTTGAAGCTTTTGCTTCAGGTATAACATGCTCAGCTAGAATATTTGAAAGTTTTTGTTGAAGGATTGTTAGTTTTGGAATACCTTAATTGTGTTGAAGACAAGTTGTAGAAAATGGGAAGAAGTTGAGGACTGTGGGCCTAAATCAAATTAGGGTGCGCTTCTCTGAAGTTTATTATTAAGATGCCTTTTTTAAAGATATATGTGCAGTATTGATCTTTAATGTAATGGATAAAATGCATAGTGAATGATCAGATGAAGAGTTCTTTCTTTCAAATGGTAACCTCGAAGTATGTATTTTAATTATTTTGATAGGTGCGAAGATACTTGAATTCCAATAACTCTTCTCTAATACAAGTCAGGGTTTCACTAAAATGACTTGCAAAAGAGGATGAAAGCTGTGTTTTGCTGCTCTTTGCTTTTTTGTGGTGTTTGAAAAACAGTGTAGTCTTCATCTGCTACTATTCAGTTCAGAGCTTGTCTGTCACATTCTATGATGACTGGGTAATTAATGTCATTGTCAGAAATTGTCCCTACCATTTAAGAAGGGAGGCTTTTTAAAAATAATAAAGCCTGACACTTCTTTATTTTAAACACTGAAATTGGTATCTAATGAAGATACGACAGAAGATGTCTTTGAGAGTACTGCTCTTCTGTTTTCCCCGCTCTTTCAGGGGAAGGGATCCATTTGCCTCTGACACCCACGCTTTATTCAGGAAAGCCAGGGGATACAAGACTTGACAGCCTGCATGCCTTGAAAATTAAAGGGCAGAATATACAACAAAACATATCAAAGTACTTGTTTGCCATTCCTTTATAGTACAAAAAGGAAACATCTGTACTTTCGCAGTTTGTCTTTGAGTTTATTTTCTATCATGCCCAATGCTACTGCGGTTCATGCTGTACAGTTTCTATGCAACTTTGGAGCTGCTCTTCAAGAAAAATGTTTGTTAATGTGCATGAGCTACTTATTGGCCAGTTTCTTCATATCTTGCTTGTCTATTTTGGATCCTTTTTCCTTGTTGGTCCTGATAAATTTCCACGTCAATTGTTTTTGTAAAAAAGGAAAAAACTGTCACTTTGACACCTTCCCCCCACCCTCCACTATATGTGCAGGAGTTCTAGATGTCAAACAGGAAGCAAAACAGTGAAGAATTTGGTGGCCTAAGTTGGGTAAGGTGTGGAATTTGGTCTGAATCAATATGCAGTAATTTTTGACATATGTATATAATGCTGGAATATGTTACTGTTCATCTCAAGAATCTATACTAATGATATTAATAATCTTAATGGCTTACGTTCACATCTGTATACACAATCAAATGCAAGTGAAGCAGATCTAGAGAAAAATCACTTGAGAATGCATCAGAAACATAATTGCCAAGTCTTGTGGGAATGGGCTGTATCATAGCAGTGTTTAAATATGGGGCTTTGAAAAGCTTGCGAGGTATTTCTAATAGTGATGTGACATAGTTAACTGACTTATCGACAACTCACTATTTGCATACTGGAATAGCAGATCAGATATATAGTAACTAATTTAAAGGCCCTTTTGCATTCCCATTCCAATTCCAGTAGAAAAGAACACCTTCATATAGCTTATACAGTAATTGCAGAATTGGAAAATAATGTAAAGGTTAAGTCTGAAGTAAGATGAGCTTCTCAAGAACGGAACTTGGGATTTCCAACAACTTATTGCATCTTTCATTGCATTTGTTAGGGATTAAAATACAATGTCATATATTAAATATGACATAAAAGAGGAAAAATTATTCCTGCTGTCTTATTTCTATCTAACTTCTAGAAAGAGACAGATACCTGTACACTCAAGGGATGCTTATGGTGAGCTATGATGTTGGTGATACAGATTTAAAATTTGAAGGTTTACAATGTATGTGTGTGGTTTTGTTTGTCTTTTTGTTATTTAGCCAGCAACAGTTAAAGAATCTTCAAGCAGCTTTGGGCAGTAGATTGGAAGAATCTCTATGCATAATCAACGAAAAAGTACCTTTTAATGATACAAGTACGTATTGCCTTGGTCTGGGTTTCTTGTTTAATTTTGGGTATCCATCTGGAGGAAGTACTCCTTATGAATTAAAATGTATTAGCTGGAAGAAATGTTGGACATCTGAACAGCCGCTTGGAGGTAATTGTTAATAAGTATTCATGATACTAGTCATAGACTTGTTTAGTGATCTTAAAATATCAAGTTTATATATCTATATCTAATGAAAATTAAAAATTTTGAAGGCTTTTGAGTAATTTGCCACTTGTCTTGCTTAGTGTTGACAGAATGTTGTAAAAGATGAAGGAACACTGTCAATTTACTGGTTTCTCCACAAAGATTTCTTTAGTTACTCATCTCAGAGAATATTATTTTTGGCAGGGTATATTTAAGAGTTACAGTGAGTTAAGATGGGGATAAACTAGTGGCTGCAGAGATGTTGACTTAATGAGGCATTGCCTCAATAATGGTCCACACTTAGTGGGAAGTCTGTCAGTGTGTCTCATGTCTGATCAGAGAACACCCAGCTTAGTTCTTATCTGTGGTTTGTCTCAGACTCGTTCATCTTTTCAGGGAAAAAAACCCTTTGAATCTATGGACTTTCACATGAAGCAACCTTTTTTTATGTTTCCTTTCCAACTGCTACTAGATAAACTGAAGTGCAGAGGATGCCATGAAGTTAGGAGTGCTCAGCCTTTGCATTGCTTTGGTGCAAGAATCGGTTAGTATGTGCCAGATCAGTGCTGTGTACTGGGTGCTTTTGTAAATAGCTTGAACACGAGGTTGTACTTGGGCAGGCAGCAGTCTGTAATCTTCTGGCAGTGAGACTAGAGGACCTAGAACAGTGAAAAAGCTGAAAGTAGTGGAGAAGGAGCAGAGAAGTGAAAACAGGCTGTTGAATTTCTGGTAGGTTTTTATTGGTAGATTTTGTATTTTTCATTCAGTTCAAAACTTGATGACAATGTTTTGAATAGCCTTAGGTTCTCTAAAAGCTGATCTGGTGGGGTGCTGCAGGGGTGAGCCTTCCAAATTCTTCACTGGGTTGGCAATCCAGTGAGTCTTGCCTTAGAAACACCAGATCATCTTCTCTTCAGGAAATGTTGACTCTCATACAGCATGTTATGCTTAGGTGTTGGTTATGCTTAGGTGTTGGTGCCTTGAGTTGATACCCTTTTCACTTCTTTTTCTCACAAAGATCACTTTGCCTGGCATCTGCTGCTTATTTCTACTTCTCTGGCTGCTTTAGCTGATTTTTTCTTTTACAGGTGGTTATCACTGTAGTGAGAACTTTGATGCAAATAATTTGTTTATCTGCTCACTCAGCTGCCATAGCATAATGCTTTTACTTGTGTAGAAAACATTGCAAATAGTGGACAGATCTTTAGTGACAAAAGAATGAGAGAAAGTCAGGAAATGTTTGTCTGCTATGGATTCCAACTGTCTTGCTATAGGCTCTGTAGTTGGTTGTAAGTGTAACTAGCAGCTGGCTTCAGTTTCAGTAACAATCAAATGACTTGTTTGCTGCTAAGCATGATTTCGAGAGCAGGAAGATAACAAAAAAGTTTTCTGAAGCATTTACTTTCGAGTAGAATTTGGTAATTTTGGACAGAGTTTTTTGTTCTGAATACAACTACCTCTTCCTATGTGTTAATTGCCTAAATGTGAATGATACAAAAGGAATAAGAAGCTGTAAATTTCCTTTGTGTGCAAATTTTAAACTAAAGTGGTTATTATTCCATTTAATTGAGGATGGATGTGATTCCTTTTAAATCTGTAAGACTTTAAGCTGTTCTCTAGGTACAAATATCCCTCTTCCTCTTTAAAAATCGTGCCTGCTTGTAATTGTATAATCATTCTAGTTGCTCTGTAACTGGAACAGATGCTGAAATATCTGGAGAGTACATCTTGTTGTAAATTATCAACAAATCAAGCACATACAGGAGGTTTTTTAAACATGCAAACCATTAAAAAATACATTCATCTTATTTGACAGTCCCTGGAATGTAACTGAAATTTGAAGGTCACCTTGAATTCTTCAAGGTTTTTTTAAAGATTTCTCACTCTTCTTAGTGATGAATACTGTTCTTTTGGGCAAGAGGATTCTGCTCTTACCTATCAAATTCAAGGTGTTTGGATGGTTAAATTTGACTTAGTCTAAGGCAAGTATAGAAGTGCTTTCTCTCCACGTAGTCACTGTAACAGTTCTTAAGTGAGGATGTTTAAGCCTACTTTATTGAAGCCAATTGTTTGTATCTTTTTAGTTAATATTACTTAGATGAACTGTAATATCACTGCAATGAAATGTTATATTTAAAAAAAAATCACTATTTACCAATAAATGTCTCTTAAAAAACCACAATTTAATAAGTGCATGTAACTTAATTTTTGTCCTGTAGGATCTAATCGATACAATGCTCTGAATGTACCGTTACACAACAGAAGATATCAGGTAAGCCCTTTTTGTGGCTTCATATATAAAGATGCAACTTTCTACACAGATACTGAATAAAAACAGTCATTTTAGTGACCTGAAATGCCAGAAAATAGGCTATCTTACTACTATCATGATATTCCAAGGGAATTTCTGTCCACAGAGCCCCTGTGCTTTTCAAAAGGTAGTCTATACTATTCTTATGTCAAGGAGTCAAGTTCTCTGCTTACCTCACTTCACTAGAGCTAATCCACTGACTACTGGCTGGTGAACACTGTAGGTATTAATTCAGGCATGCCTTTCTAAAAAGAATGGCGAAAAGGTTTAATATTAGTCTCTTATTAAAGTTATACAAAATATTCTTTTACTATGCCAACCTGCAGTAAGTTAGAAATTGAACATTTCATTTTTAAAGTTGGTTAAAACTATGTTAGTTCAGAGGTCTTAAGCTTCTTGTTGAAAAAAGGTAGTTTTGGTATCTTAAATTCCTTTTCCCTCAAACTGAGCTTCTTCAGTCACATCACTTCAGCCCCAAAGAATGTTTGCTTTCGTAAACTGTATGTTGGTGTGTACGCGTGAATACCATATTAGTTAATATTACTTGTCACTAGTCATAATCCTTTTAAGAAATAAATCATGTATCTTTGAGAACTCTGCATGGTTCATTTACATTTTATGGGATACTTCTTGCCAAAACACCTCTTACTTGCAGCCAAATCACCCTTATTAATTTAAATATTTAAAAAAAAGAAACCGTTTCTGTTCATTACTGTAATTTCATCAGTTTCCTTGGAAATGTGGTTTACTCAGTATTCAAAAATGAGCATTAGTTTTCTGTGAAGAGCTAAATATATTAAGGCTTTTTACAGTAGTAAATCAGATACCTTGATGCAATCAAAATTTTCCTGTTTTGCTACCACTGAGGATGGGCTCCATGGCACTTGGTGTTTTTTCTCTTTGCTTGTATGATATGTCTCAAACCTTCAAGTTGGTGCATTCAGGTGCTGCTGTAGAAAGATTTCAAATAGCTGCTTTCTCCTTTCTTCAGAAGTGCCTATAAAAAGAGACCTTGTTCCTAATGTGTCTGCTGTGACAACAGGTGACCTGCTATCCAGTTTTGTGATGGAAGTAGCCTTAAATCAACCTGTTGCTGAATTCTAAGAAAAATCTGAATAACTGCATGGAGAGTTTCTCCCTTTACTATTTTCTGCTAGCTATGTCAGCCAGCCTCATGCTTCAAGATCTGCAGCCTTGAAAATGTTCCAGGAAAGATTTTTATGACTGGCTTTGCCAGTGGAGGCAAAATGCTAGTGTATTAGTACAGGCTGCAGTATAAAGGACAGCAAAACAGTAATATTGTCTGTTTTCCTTCCTTGCATACCTAATTAACATACACAAACTGAGTATAATGACTGCATTAATTACTACCACTATCCCTGACCCATAATCAGGATTCACTTGATTTAAGACTTCATTGAAGCATTAGGAATACATCTCTGAAGGATAAGTCATTCTTGGCTGAAATGTCACTTTAACCTTATTCTCTCCTCTATAAATCACAACAGAGTGTGGTTTTCTTCTCTGTTGCCTTTGGTTTTTCAGAATGCTCCATTTTGGATTCATTTCTTGGATACCTTCCTGCTGCACTAAAGCCACAGAACAGCCTTATTCATGAGCAGCAGCTCAGTTCTGTCCAGGTGGGAGAATAATAATTGAGTGTTACTGGTTAGAGAAGAAGACACCTTTTATTCTGGGAGGAAACCTCATTGGTTTTCATGAATTAAAGTTAGGTTTCCTTACAAGCAGGTGTTACAAATTTCTCACTATCACCACACTGAAAGAACTGAGCTGTTGTCAGCAATTAGTCTATTGGTCTTCAGAAATTTTAATTTCAAAGATGGTTTCTGTAATTGTACTAACCTCTAAGTGGCCTGTAGTTTGAGAAATGCAGCAGAGGCAAAGCATCATCTGTTGTATGAAATAAAAATGTACTTTGTCATCATAGAAAAACATGCCCTTCTGTGTGGCATTGTGGTTTATTCATAAACTTTAAAAATTAAGTTAAAGATAATTGCTGCTATGTATTTTAGGCTGAGCTAGTAACAAGAAAGAAATCATTGGTAGCAATTTTGTGCATCTAACCAGAGTTTTTTTTTTTTTCATATTTAAATAGGTATATGTCAAATACAATCATTTTATAACTGTCTTTACAGCTGAAGTTGCGAGACCTTGCTGGCCAGGCTCTGGCTTTTGTTCAAGAACTTGTAACAGCTCTTTTGAACTTCCATACGTACACTGAGCAGAAGGTACAGATCTTTCCCATTGATTCTGCAACAGACACGATATCACCGTTAAATCAGAAGGTAAAGCTTACAGATTTCAGCTACGAGTATATTCAATTATGTAGACTTTCATGAGTGAATAATCTTAGTCATGCAAACTTCTACCACCTTTACCGGAATGCTATGAGCGTGTTCCTGAGAAGCAGCCTCTCCTGCACGAGAAGTCTTTTCTATTGGGTGAATTCTCTGAATGTGGGCAAAGGTGTAGCTGTAAAGAATCTTTTTCCCCTGTGCCTCTGCTACAAGAGCAATATGATAGTCAAATCAAGACTTTGTTTTTTAAGCGCTAAATTAAAGTGCATTTGTCAAAAGTTCAGCTGACTTATTTTAAAATACACAAATATTGCACTGCCAAATGGATGCTTGCCTTAGTTAATGCACTGGGGCATGGGAGATGTTGAGATAGAAGGTCTTGTGTTTAAAGTGTTTAACTGTAATGTGAAATAAACGGGATGTAAGTTAGGCTTATGAAGGAGAGAACTTGGACTCTGTTCCCTTGTCAAAAACCAACTTTATAATCTGATTTTGGGCTATTTGTGTAGAGACCTTTCCTGTAAGTGTTCTGAAGCTTCAAGTCTGTAAAGCATGTTGAAATCATTGTGAGAAACCTGACCTGTCTCTTTCTGTGCAACTCCGTGGGAAGACTTTTCTGAGAGTATCATTCAGAGTTGTTAAGCTGCATCTTTTGACTTTCTCTTTCTATGCCATGAAGCATGAAAAGAACTTCGAGCACAAGGATTTCTGTGGGGATGGATATATGTATGCTTTGGAATAAAATTGCTTTAACATCAGAGTTGTTGACTTCATAGTGCAAGTGGACCTGTGTGCGTTTAAGTTGCTGGATGGCAGTATTTTCTGATTGAGACTATAATTTCAATTTAGTAGTTTGTAGGGCTCGGACTTAAGCTACTGAAAGGGACATGATTGGCATTCATCAAATGGCTGCAATGCACGTAGTGGCAATGTTAACTATCACAAAACTTCCCTGTTCTTGGGAAGACCTCCTTTAATCTCTTTGCAGGCAACAAATATGCTTGTGGAGGTGTTTATCCACTAGAGAAATCCCACTCTATTTACCTTCTCAGTTGTTTCAACTATTTGAATCAAGAATACACTTTTACAGAGATTCAGCACAGATCTTAATTTGAGAACAACATTTTCTTGCTCCTGCCACCAAACATACTCAAAACGGTATATCCTTTTGAAAACTATGCGGCTTTGTCATCTTCCAAATACTTTGGGGCAGGAACTGTGTCTCGTTGTTTATGTGGCCCAGTGTGGTGACTGGATTCTACAGACACTACTGCAGTTTACACTAGGGGAATAAAATCAGGTTTCTTAGACATCACTTCTCACGCATTTTTTTTCTTAATGTCCTAGTTAACACTTCTTCGTTGCTTTTCAGCAAAGAAGTGCTTTCACAGAGCTGGAACATGCAACTTAATCAGAACTGTAACTTGATTCTCCTTTTCTGATAATTGACTCTGATTCAGTAGTTCAGGCTTTGTTTGTTTTCAAAATTATGTCTTTTGTAGTCTGCCCCATTGTGTATTCATGACCTAATTGCCTTGGTGCACTGCCACCTCTCAGGGCTTTTGCTGTGACTTTCCAGCGGTGAAGCATCTTTTATCACTCACCGAAGCTGCTGTTGCCTTCTGTATTTTTGATTAATTTATCTATTTGCTTGGCAAGTGTTCTCAGTGTGATCTTAGCTCCTCCACTGAGTGGTTCAAAAACCTCCCCTCAATGTGGTAGAGAAAATGAGACAAGTGTCAGGTAGTGGCTTAGCACACTTGCACTGATTTATTTTTCCCCAACTCCAGGTCTTGTCTGGCGCTTTCGAGCTATTTTCCCCACCAAACACTCAAAGTAGATGTGGACAATTCCTTTTCAGGTTCAAGTATTCCTTTTCTCTTTAAGTATTGGATTGCTGGGTTCTGCTGGGTCTTCAGCATTGTGCCAGATAACTCCAGTCCTCTCTCTTGCAACACAAGTCAGGAGCGTTCTGCATGTGTTATTTCTTCCTCCTTAGATTTAGGAATTTTCCCTAATTCCATCCAGATTTGTGCATGCATGAATGAGAGCTTGGCATCTCTCTTTTCTTGTTAACACTGTGTTACTGCACTGTAATAATACAAGAAAATAATTAAAATTTCTTGTACCCTGTTTGCCTGGATCTTTAGCTACTACTGTGGTATAAATAATCAAAGGTGAAGGTATCTTTCTGTGGGGTAAAATAAAAACCAAGATCACTTTTGACTACCTATGTCAATCTGTGGAAGAAGCTTTTTGTAATACTGTGGTATCAAAATTGAAAGCTGACGGTACTGTTGCATTTTGATTATTTGCAAGAGTAAACACCTTTGTTCTCAGGTATACTTTTTTTGAAGGCGAAATGAGCCATAGAATTTACTTAAGCAGTTTTTAGCAAAGTCAGGCAGTTCTATGAGGCCAAAGTTTCATAATTGCCCAAACCTGTCATAGTTCTTGAGAGTAAGAATTCTCCCTTTGATTAGTTACTGCTCCATCCTTTGCATTGGCGTAAGCATGCTTTGACCCATGTTGAAAACTGGACTGGATATAGATAAAGATTAAAATGTATCTCTTGCTATCAGTTTTAACTTGGTTTAGTTCTTCAATACTTTGCACAGCACAGCATAGCTGTGCAAATGTTTGTGCTGATGCACAGGATAAGGGCTGAGAGGCAAACCACAGCTGGGAGGAAGGTAGGATAGTTTATTCTGGTGGCTTAATGGTGCATGAATCTAGCTGTAATTTGATGGAGTTGAGCAAGGGATGCAAGAACGTTTAAACTTAGAAAGCAGGGGTTTGGTGTGCTGTGCATGGCAGTTAAATTGAGATAGAGTGCTGTGGCAAAGCCCTAGATGGGGTTTTGCCTGGACTTCCATTGTAGTCTTCACTATTTCTCACTTTCCCTCAAGGTGTGTGTTCTGTAGAAGAGGTTGCTGTACACCAGTTGACTGTTATATCTTATTATTGATGTTCTGGGGATCATTTAAGATGATAGGTGCTTTGCTAAAGTGGACTGTTCAACTGTTAACTTGAAACAGTTTGCAAGAGCCTTCAGCGAGCACCATTTTAAAATCTCTCTGTACTTAGTTCTCACAGTATCTTCATGAAAATGCTTCCTATGTTCGCCCTCTGGAGGAAGGAATGCTTCACTTGTTTGAGAGTATTACAGAAGATACTGTGACAGTCCTGGTAAGATTTCTTATTTTTAGTATTGAAAGAGTTTTTTACAGAGCAAAAATACTTATGTGTTGTTTTTCCTTCCAGGAAACAGCTGTGAAATTGAAGGCCTTCTCAGAACATTTAGCTTCCTACTTATGCTTTTTAAGAAAGATTCTTCCTTATCAGTTAAAAAGGTACTTTTGATTTGATAGATCAAATTAAAGGGGCACGAAGTGTCAGGCATGCAGCATTGTCAACATCTACAGATCAAATGCTATATCAACCCTTAAAGCACTCTGACTTAAAAGGCAGAACTCTTATTTTTTTTTTTTTCTGCTGGTTTTTGAGCATTTAGGTTATGCATGTCTCTTTCAGCTGGACATTAGAGCTAAACCCATGTATTTTAAAGCCTCCCCCCCCCCCCCCCAGATGAGACGTTAATTAAAGTTGCACAGATTTTTAATGTTTCTTAATGTTATTCAGTAGGATTGATACTATTCAGGTATGATACACTGAAACTGTTAATTTTTGAGCCTGTCTGAAGATTATTTATCATGCAGTAAATATAGGAATGTAGTAAAACTTGGCCAGATACACATCCCTACTGCAGTGAAAATCTTTGTTCCCAAGTGGGTCAAAGGGCAGTGAATTATTAGTGCAAAGGACTGCTTAAAAAGAGGATTTTGGATTAAAGAAGAAGAAAAAGTGTGTTTTATGCCTTCTTTGTACCTGTTCTCCTGCTCCTTAGGAAGCAAAAGGTACATTATATGTAGTAGAAGAAAAAGTCTTTAAACTGATGCGATCAATTTCTTGCCATGAGTGTAAACCTTTCCTGACTTGTGACTGAAGCCCCTAAGAGTGGGGATAATACATGCACACAGTAATTTTCATGTGTTGCTAAGTTACTCTGATATGTTAACCTTTCTAAAATAAATTTCTAGTCTATTGTTGCTTTGGACTGGGGATGTAAAGAACACTAGCTACCTACTCCAAAACTCATTAACTTGTTTTTTAAAATAATTGCTCACTTTTTAAAAAAAATAATTCATATATTCCTAGTTTGGAAGAAGAGTGTGAGTCTTCTCTTTGCACAGCTGCTTTAAGAGCTAGAAATATGGAGCTACACAGAGACATGAAAAGGTTGACTGCAGCCTTTGAGAAGCTACATACATACGTTAGTCTTCTTGCGTTACCAAGTAAGTGCCAGTTTTGGCTCCGTTGGTTACATTGTGACTGGAAGCTATAGTTTTCCTTTTGGACCATTTTAAAAACCAACCAAACAAACAACCCCCCCAAAAAAAACACAAACAAAAAACCTAAAACCCCACCACACGAAAAAAACACACACAAAAAATCCCACTTCTGTGATAGAGGAAAACAAGGTTAACGCTACTCTTCAGGTACAGCCTAATTTACGGGGCAAGTGAGTTCTGCAGTATGCTCTGTCATATTGGACCCTCTTTGATCCAGGCTGGGAGACTGAGTGTGCTGTAGGGTGTTTCTTTAATGCTCCACACTTGTCCTTCTGGATAGACATGGGCACGGTGCAGGCCTGGAAATTACCAAGCAGTCACATGTACCACATTTTACGTAATCATAGTTAACTGTAGAGGAGAAGAAATGACTGTAGGTTTTTATAGTACGATTGATAGTATGTCTTTTGTCGTCTCTTAATCACGAAATTGTTAATAAACTACATTTTATTACTAATTATCACTTCCAGCTCCTCCTGTTCTATCAAACTACAACTCTCATGGTAATGGCTAAATAAAAACAAGTAAAGCCTGTGTGTGTGGGGAAATTATGTCCAAATGCATAATGCAAATAAGAGGAAATAGTTATTGTATAGCTAGGTTATTTCAGTCTTCACTCTTTAGAAGGACCCAGATGGTCCTTCCTACAACAGTGAGCATGTAAGTCTTTCTGCATGCATGATTGCTTTTTGAGACCAAAAGAGTGGATATTTGCAAAATCTGAATGAAATTTAGGGAACTTGGAAGTCTTTTACCTGCCTATTCTGGCAAAATTTGGTTTATCTATATATCTAATATTAAAAGAAGGGGAAATTTAAGTAAATGAATCTGTTATGATTCTTCAGTTCTAAATGTTTCTAGTAGGTGGAAATCGGATGATTTTTCAAAGCTAACTTTTGTCATTCATAGTTCAATTTTAATTTTTTTTTTTCTTTCTTCATGGTACTTTTAGGTACAAAACCAGAAGGACTTCTTAGGACAAATTACAACTTCGTGTTTACAAACATTGCTACAAGTCTTCATGGATTTCACGATGTTTTAAAAGGTGAGAGTACAGGAATAGTGGTATGTTCCAGCTCTGCTTTTTTTCTGTTTAACGTAGCGCGCATGCACTCTCTTTGTAACAATGTTAAATGTGTAATATGTGATAAATCTGGTTTGTTTTGCCTTTACAAACTAAGATAAGAAACTAAACCTGCTAACTATGTTTTTCACGCCTCCATTCTGTTAGCTTGGTTCTTCTAAGTGGCTGGAATATTTAATTGTGGCACTTTAGATCTTTCTGAGCATTATCACTTTAGTTACTGAACTTCATTACTGTAGTGGAACTAGCATACAGAATGGAATGCCATTAAATATACATATTTTCCCCTGCTTCTGTACTGTTGACCTAGTACCTGCCTTCAAAGTGGAATCTTTTCTTGCATTTTTTAGGTTGATTACTATTTTTAACATGAATATATAATCAAAGCTTACAAAGAAGTCTGATTTCCTTTTGAAACTTAACTTCCTCCTTGAAAATGGCTTACCTTCCTTTTATCAGAAGGACATGGATATGTTACATTTTCAGTGAAGTGATGCTTGGTTAAAACTCAGAGTTATAACACACTGATGTTTCTGCATATCCTAGAATTTCTGAACCATGTAGCTGTTCCCAGGGAGAAAATAATCCATATAGGTGAATTCTTTTGATACTAGTCAGCTGTTTAAACATTAGGCTTTTATAATTTTAAGCAAAATGGTTTTTTGTTTTTTCTAGTCTTTTAGTAATGATGTCAATAGCACTGCCCCATTTTGCAGTGTCCCTGTTTTAAAAAAAAAAAAAAGATACTATTAGAGATTGTACCACAAACAAAATGAGACACTAAACCAAGAGTTTTGTAACATAGATAAGTTTATTGATAAATACCTTCTACCTCTTGATATAGTTACTATTATAAAACCAACCCAACTTATACTTCATCAAAAGAAATAAAGAAAATAGAAGCAAAGTACTGAAGAAAAGTGTCAGTAGAATTAATTAGCTAGCAGCAGAAATGTTGTGCTTAACACCTCACACTCCCATACTCCAGAACGCTTGATTTGTCACCTCTCTTCCCTTTCTTCCCTTCCTTCCCAATGCAAACTAATTTCCAACTGCTTAAGCTTGCCTCAAATTATAACTTCTGGTGGTGATGGCTTGGCATTTCTCCATTGTGTAGCAATAGTACTTTAAGATAGGTGCAAAGTGTTCACTTGTCAAATAATTACTTATTTTTAATTAGGCCAAGTTGGGAATGTTTGTTTTTACATGATAAATACTTGAGTATTTTTAAATTTTGGCGCTGTTGAAATTAATTAATGTATTTAAGCTAAGACATTTTTGTGAATGGCTTTCGAAAAGTTTTGTGGGTTTTTTCTCTCTGAATGCTCTTCTGTTGATTTTGCCTGAAACAATTTTAGACTATAGGAAGTAGTATTCTAAACTTCTGGTAGTCTTTTAGATTTGCTCTGGCAGAATTAAAATACTCTTCCCTTCTAAGCTATGTAAGCTTAAGACTCAGATATTGAACATGACTAAAAGTTCTACCTTTAGTGTCCTGATGTAAACACACAGAAATGGGAAGTGTACTTGTGGAATGAAATGCTAGTTCAATGTGAGCTTGGATCCGCTATATAGCTATTATTTTTGGGATACAGAGTACACTTAAATATACACCTTTATTCTGTCTTGTGTGACAGGCATAGTGTCTATTCCTTATGATCACAAACAGTTGTCTAAGGCGGTATACCAAAGAACTAAGAGTATCCAGAATAAACTTTCATACAACTTGCTTAAAGAAGGGAAAAGCGTTTGAAGCCTGAGGTCATAAGCTGAATTTGAAAATGGTTGCTTAAATAGACAAAAACCATAACTTGACATAAATGTGTGTTTTCTTTTTCTAGACATTTCCAAGCACTACAGTCAGAAAGCTACTTTAGAACAAGACGTTCCAACTGCCACACAGAAACTCATAACTACAAATGACTGTATTTTATCCTCTGTTGTGGCTTTAACAAATGGAGTGGGCAAGGTAATGGATATTTTTGTTTCAATATAATGCCCTAACTTGTGCAATTTAAAAAAACAAACAAACAAACAAAAAAACAAACAAAAAACCAAAACCCACAAAAAACAAACAAACAAAAAAACAAATCCCAAAACCCCCCAACCCCCCCAAAAACCCCTTAGTTGAATGATTTGGAAGATCTAGGTGTGCCTCTGATATTAATAATCTATAGTATCAGGTTTGTTCTAAGGTATTTTCAGGCTACAAGATAAAAACAACTGAATGGGTGATAAAAGTAGATACTGTGAAGAAGATGCTTTGTGTTAGTATGGTCTAAGTTACTGTGAATTTCTTGTTGTGAAGTCCAGTTTCACTAAATACTTATCTTTCTCTTGAAAGAGTAATTGCTGTTGTGAATCGTCCTGGTCAACTTAATTAGAGAAGTGACTTTTCTTGATGTGTCTAGATTGCCTCGTTCTTTAGCAACAACTTGGATCACTTCACTACTTCGTTGAGCTATGGCCCTAAAGGAGGAACAGAGTTCATCAGCCCTCTTTCAGCTGAGTGTATGCTGCAGTACAAGAAAAAGGCGGTTGCTTACATGAAGTCTTTGAAGAAGGTTTGTTCAGCTAGCATGCTTGCACAGAGAAAGCACAATTCAGTTGATAGTTGGTTATGTCAAAGAGAGTACAAACTAAGGATTTTCAGTATTTGGAATGGATTTTCCTCTGAATGAGAATCTTTGGCTGAGGAAATGGAACCCTTAGAGAAATAATGCTATTGAAAACTTTAGAGAGCATAGTTGCTCTCACAGCTGAGGGTACGTGCCAATACTGCCATTACCCATTTCCACTAATTATTTCTGTGCCAAGACTCCAAGGAGAAGAGGGTAGCTGCTTATTTAAATTTCCTCTACTGTTCACCAGGAATATGGAGTAAATGACGTCATATTCTTAGACTTGCATTCACTGGAAGACAGTGGAGAGCAATGGCGGTTGGAAAAAAGCACCTGAAAAGGAAGAGAAAATGTGCTGAACCAAAGGATTGAACACTGCCAGATCTCCCAGTTGTCTCCATTAAAATTAACGATTAAGTGATGGTGTACTTAACAGTTATCATTAAATCACTTAATGCAATGTCTATAAAGTGAACCTTAAGATGCATTTGATCATTATGTAACACCTGGGGTTTTCTGAGCACTTTTTAATCAGGTGTGCATTTGGGGGTGGTATTTTTTGTGAGCTTAAACCGTTTTTTCTACTGGCTGGTAAACACTTGGAAGATGTTTTTCTTCCCTTTGCTAAATTAAGCAGGGCAGTAAGAAGATAAAAGTAGAATACATATTCTGATCTACTGTGAAACATGTTTTGAGGTTTCTTTTATCCTTCTGCAGCCTTGTGCAGATTCAGTGCCTTATGAAGAGGCTTTGGCTAATCGCCGAGTTCTTCTGAGTTCCACAGAAAGTAGAGAAGGTCTTGCACAACAGGTATTCTGGTATAAATTTTACTAACATATATGATAGTGTATTTTAGAAAGGTAAAGTAGTATCAAATAGTCTCCAAATATTTATGTGTGTGGTTGTTTGTACATATGACTTAGTTTGTAGCTATGACTTAGTCGCCATCACGGAAATGTGGTGGGATGAGTCACACGACTGGAGTGCTGCAATGGATGGCTATAAGCTCTTCAGAAGGGACAGGCGAGGAAGGAGAGGCGGTGGAGTAGCCCTGTATGTTAGGGAGTGCTTCGACTGTCTAGAGCTCGATGGTAGTGATGACGAGGTCGAGTGCTTGTGGGTAAGGATGAGGGGGGAGGCCAACAAGGCAGATATCCTGCTGGGAGTCTGTTATAGACCACCTAGCCGGGATGAGGAGGCAGACGAAATATTCTACCAGAGGCTGGCAGAAGTCTCCCAGTCGCTAGCCCTTGTTCTCGTGGGGGACTTCAACTTTCCGGATGTCTGCTGGAAATACCACATGGCAGAGAGGAAACAGTCGAGGAGGTTCCTGGAGTGTGTGGAGGATAACTTCCTGACGCAGCTGGTAAGCGAGCCCACCAGGGGAGGTGCCTCGCTTGACCTGCTGTTCACGAACAGAGAAGGGCTGGTGGGAGATGTGGTGGTCGGAGGCCGACTTGGGCTTAGCGACCATGAAATGGTTGAATTTTTGATACTTGGTGAAGTAAGGAGGGGGGCCAGCAAAACCGCTACCATGGACTTCCGGAGGGCGGACTTTGGCCTGCTCAGGACACTGGTCGAGAGGGTCCCTTGGGAGACAGTCCTGAAGGGCAAAGGGGTCCAGGAAGGCTGGACGTTCTTCAAGAAGGAAGTCTTAAAGACGCAGGAGCGGGCTGTCCCCATGTGCCGCAAGAAGAACGGGCAGGGAAGGCGACCGGCCTGGCTGAACGGGGAGCTCTGGCTGGGACTCAGGAAAAAAAGGAGAGTTTATCACTTGTGGAAGAAGGGGCAGGCAACTCAGGAAGAGTACAGGGATCGTGTTAGGTCGTGCAGAGAGGAAATTAGAAAGGCAAAAGCCCGGCTAGAACTCAACCTGGCCACTGTCGTGAGAGACAACAAAAAATGCTTTTATAAGTATGTTAATGACAAAAGGAGAGCCAAGGAGAATCTCCATCCTCTATTGGATGCGGGGGGGTACGTTGCCACCAAGGATGAGGAAAAGGCTGAGGTACTCAACGCCTTCTTTGCCTCTGTCTTTAGTAGTCAGAGTGGTTATTCTCAGGTGTCCTGGTTTTGGCTGGGATGGAGTTGATTTTCTTCCTATTAACTGGTGTGGTGCTGTGTTTTGGATGTAGTGTGAGAATAATGTTGATGACACGCTGATGTTTTGGTTGTTGCTAGGTAGTGTTTGCGCTAGTCAAGGACTTTTCATCTTCCCATGCCCTGCCAGATGTGCAGGGGGCTGGGAGGGAGCGTGGCCAGGGCGGCTGGCCCAGCTGGCCAATAGGCTATTCCATACCATATGACGTCATGCTCAGCATATAAGGCTGGGTGAAGAAGAAGGAGGGGCGGGGGCGTTTGGAGTGATGGTTTGTGTCTTCCCAAGTAACCGTTACGCGTGATGGAGCCCTGCTTTCCTGGCGATGGCTGAACACCTGCCTGGCGATGGGAAGTGGTGAATGAATTCCTTGTTTTGCTTTGCTTGCGTGCGCGGCTTTTGCTTTCCCTATTAAACTGTCTTTATCTCAACCCACGAGTTTTTCTCACTCTCACCCTTCCGATTCTCTCCCCGTCCCGCTGGGGGTGGGGGGAGTGAGTGAGCGGCTGCGTGGTATTTGGCTGCTGCCAGGTTAAACCACGACATCAGGGTACTCAGCCCCCTGAGCTGGAAGACAAGGACGACGAGCAGGATAAACCCCCCATAATTCAAGAGGATGAAGTTAATGACCTGCTACGCCACCTGGATGCTCACAAGTCTATGGGGCCGGATGGGATCCACCCGAGGGTACTGAGGGAGCTGGCGGAGGAGCTTGCCGAGCCACTCTCCATCATTTACCAGCAGCCCTGGTTAACTGGGGAGGTCCCGGACGACTGGAGGCTCGCCAATGTGACGCCGATCTATAAGAAGGGCGGGAAGGAGGATCCGGGGAACTACAGGCCGGTCAGCCTGACCTCGGTGCCGGGGAAGATCATGGAGCGGTTGATTTTGAGGGTGCTCACGAGCCATGTCCGGGACAACCAGGGGATCAGGCCCAGCCAGCACGGGTTCATGGAAGGCAGGTCCTGCTTGACCAACCTGATCTCCTTCTATGACCAGGTGACCCGCCTAGTGGATGAGGGAAAGGCAGTGGATGTGGTCTACCTGGACTTCAGTAAAGCCTTTGACACTGTCTCCCACAGCATTCTCCTAGAGAAGCTGGCGGCTCATGGCCTAGACAGGTGCACTCTTCGCTGGGTAAAAAACTGGCTGGACGGCAGAGCCCAGAGAGTTGTGGCCAACGGAGTTAAATCCAGTTGGCGGCCGGTCACGAGCGGTGTTCCCCAGGGCTCAGTACTGGGGCTGGTCTTGTTCAATATCTTTATCAATGATCTGGACGAGGGGATCGAGTGCTCCCTCAGTAAGTTTGCAGATGACACCAAGTTGGGCAGGAGTGTTGATCTGCTCGAGGGTAGGAAGGCTCTGCAGAGGGACCTGGACAGGCTGGATCGATGGGCCGAGGCCAACTGTATGAGGTTCAACAAGGCCAAGTGCCGGGTCCTGCACTTGGGTCACAACAACCCCAGGCAACGCTACAGGCTTGGGGAAGAGTGGCTGGAAAGCTGCCCAGAGGAAAAGGACCTGGGGGTGCTGACTGACAGCCGTCTGAACATGAGCCGGCAGTGTGCCCAGGTGGCCAAGAAGGCCAATGGCATCCTGGCCTGTATCAGAAATAGTGTGGTCAGCAGGAGCAGGGAGGTGATCGTGCCCCTGTACTCGGCACTGGTGAGGCCGCACCTCGAATACTGTGTTCAGTTTTGGGCCCCTCACTACAAGAAGGACATTGAGGTGCTGGAGCGTGTCCAGAGGAGGGCAACCAAGCTGGTGAAGGGCCTGGAGCACAAGTCTTATGAGGAGCGGCTGAGGGAACTGGGGTGTTTAGCCTGGAGAAGAGGAGGCTGAGGGGAGACCTCATCGCGCTCTACAACTACCTGAAAGGAGGTTGTAGTGAGGTGGGTGTTGGTCTCTTCTGCCAAGTAACTAGCGATAGGACAAGAGGAGATGGCCTCAAGTTGCACCAAGGGAGGTTTAGATTGAACATTAGGAGAAATTTCTTTACTGAAAGAGTGGTCAGGCCTTGGAACAGGCTGCCCAGGGAAGTGGTGGAGTCACCATCCCTGGAGGTATTTAAAAGACGTGTAGATGAGGCGCTTAGGGACATGGTTTAGTGGGCATGGTGGTGTTGGGCTGACGGTTGGACACGATGATCTTAGAGGTCTTTTCCAACCTGTATGATTCTATGTATTTGCATATACTGAAGCTTAAAATTAGACTGTAGATGCTTTATTTGTAGAGTTTTGAAAGTCAAACTTATCCGTGTCAGGCTGGGTTATCCAAGACTTGTTCTCCTGAACTTGCAGAATGTACACGTAGTTATAAGAGAGAGGATTATGCCATTGATATCTTCATTTATAAATACAAGAAGTCAGGCAATCTTTAATAATTCAAATAAATGCAAAATAAAGACAAGAATAAGGCATACTGAAGTATTCATTTCTAATGTTATGTACTGTTTTGAGTGCTTTTTTGGGCTATGCAGGATTTATTAGCACTGGTTAAAAACAATGATTTTTCTTTTCAGTTAAAGTCTATTAATAGATTAGTTTCATTCTTGCAGTGTGCGTAGGTTGGTTTTTTTTTTTTCCCTGGAAGGTGAGGCAGAGGGAGGTTTCAAATAAATGGTATTTGAAAAGCCTATACAATTTGCCCATCTCCTCATGTGAATGAGACTGGCTAACTGATTAATACTAAAACTTCTTTATTAGCTTGAATGTTCAGACACTGCTTGAGTCACCGTCATTGAACTTTTACAGAAGAAAGACTTTGGTGTTTTTGTTGTAGTGGCCAATGTTCAAAGTGTACTGGTAGGGATGAGGTGAATTTCAACAGAAATGTGTGGAGTGATATGATGTGTACTGTTCCATAGTTGATTTCTTATCTGGACAAGTGGGTTGTTCTGTCTGCGTGAGGTGGGGCAGCTGGGAGGGGAGAGATTGATTGTCTCTCTAGCATAGAACAAGGTGGTGCTAGTGCCAGGCACATATCTTTCAAGTTTTCATAAAATTTTTCCCTGCTTTGATTTTAACCTAATATGGTGTTGCCAGTTCTATGAGCTGTAACTTCGTGATGCATATTTCAGACTAATTAAATAACGTGGTCATTTTTGACATGACCACAGTTAAGTGTACAGCTCGAATCAGTAGTTGTTTGTCTGCTGCATTATTCATTAGCTCACTTACGTAATGGTTTAAAATACTGTCTTCAAACATTTCCTGTGTGACTTTTTTCCCCTTGTGTTCAATAACCTGGACTGTAAACTTTCCCTCCTAAAGGTCCAGCAGAGTTTGGAGAAAATTGCAAAACTTGAACAAGAAAAAGAACACTGGATGTTGGAGGCCCAGTTAGCTAAAATAAAGCTAGAGAAAGAAAACCAAAAACTGAAGAACTCTCTTAGTGGACATTTAACTGAAACTATACAAGAGCGTTCTGTTTTGCCAAATGTAGCTGAACAAAAGAAGGAAACCACAGAAAAGAGTCCAAGGGAACCTATTAAAAGTACTAGTCTGGTAAGTGACCTTTTTCCTTCAATAGAGAAAAATTCACTTTCTTCAGTAGTAGTACTGTTTGATCAGTGGAACACTAATAACGAAAGCTTTTTGACTGTGTTGAAATGCATTCACACTTGGGCTCCTTGTATTTGCAAAGCTGCTTGCTAGTACTTTCTGCAAAGTTTGGAACTTTTTGGCTTTTGCGACTTTGGTATCTTTAGTATCATGGAGACATTTTTGTAGTTCTGTACTTGTATGACTGAGGGGGAAATAATAGATGCTGAACTTCTAGGTTTTTCTGACTCTGTAGTCAGGAAGCCTTGCAAGTAGTGTATATCTCAGGTTGGCTCTGAGCTTCCAATACTTTTTTTCATCTGTAGGTATGTTAAAGCAAACGGAAGTAGGTAATTAGTATTTTTAAATGGGTTGGAAGACTTACTTAAGTTAGTGCAGTATAACTTAATTTTAACTTGAAGCCATTCAAGTTTTCAGTGCTGTCTGGAACACTGATTTTTACGTAACCTTCATAGGCACGTACAACTTGGGCTCAACAATTGCATTTGAATATGGCATGCATTCTGTCCTTGCTCTTCAAATGCCTTTCCTGCTTATTGCTAGTAGTTAAGAGGTAGGCCTTTCCTCTGAATTACCACTTCTAAAGTGGTATTAATAGGGATGTCATCTTTAAGAAAGAAACAATCTTCTTAGCTCAGCACTCGATAGAATTCTTCCCTTTTTTTTTTTTCTTTTTTCCTCCCCACTTTTCTGCTCCGGAATAAAAATGACATGTGAATTGTTTTGAAATCCCCAATTTCGAAGTAAACTGGCATCTTAAGTTTTTGATCCTGTATTTGATCCGTTAGGAGTTTGAGGAGAATGGCTTTTTCTAGCCACAATGTTTAATGTAACTCACAGGTCAACATATTATATAAGTATTTCCCATAAACCTAAATCTCGAGTCCTGTTGAGGTCAGGGAAAAAACCCTCTTGTCTCTATGAAGACATTCTTCCATGAAACTACTTATTCGCATACGCCCCGCTGCTGGAGTTCTGTCAGTGCTTCACACTAAACTGTCAAACTGGAAAGAAAGGAATTCAGAAGGTAGCCAAGAAATCCAAGATGGGTTTCCTTGCTCTTGAACACAAAAAGTAATGCTTCAATGTACTACTGTACCTCTGAATTAGTTTCATGTAATCAAGCAGTGGCATAATCAGTGGCATAATCATACAAGTTAGCTGCATCTTGTTGCTTCTATTGCTTTTTTCCTATGTACGTGGTAAGGCAAAGGATATATTTGGAGAGTTGGTGTCAGCTTTAATTCTGTTCAAGGCATTAATATGTATTATTACCCTTGTTTATGTTACAGGTGGAAGTACTTAAATTTGGTTTTCGTTTTAACTGTTGCAAGATTTTTTTAATTTAAAGTCCTATGACTGAAGCCAAAATGACTTGCAGCTATAGTATCTATTTTTGCAGTTCTCACTTAAGCATGTTTTCTTCCTTGTTCTAGATTGGAATGTTGACTATAACTACTGATAATGAAAAGGTAATCTGTTTTAAACATTATCAAAGTACATCTGGTAAATACTTTAATTCTGATTCTGTTAAACTAATTAGGTCTAAGGTCTAATTACCAAGAATACTGTCGTATAATGGCATGAGTCACCCGTGTAGTCTGTATACTGTATCTTCGTTTCTGAAATGCATCTCTTTCTTAACTTCTGTTTAGTGAACTGTTATCTTTTATTCACATAAGCAGTTTGGAGCAGTGTGAGCTATGGTCCAGATCTGCTCTCTGTAATTTGAGGAAAGCGTAGGTCTGTCTGTACTTCAATAACCCTAACTGCATTCCAAGCCTCAACTCTTAACTCTTGAGGAAGGGCTCAAGCTGCAGAAAAGTCACTGACTGTAGTGCTTGGTGTTTAACACTTAAGTACAGGCTATCCCAAACCGGAGGTCATGCTGAAAGAAACTTCAAACCAGCTGTCAGACTAAATGTTAACTCTTTGTTTAGCACTGCTATAGCGTAATGCTTGCCCCAGCAGGAACTTAGCAGAGTAAGATTCAGTGCTTTCCCTTTTCTGACACTGCAGGGAACTGATGTTTACTCACCCTTTTCTTCTGAAGGTATGGTTAAAAAGAGGGTGGGAGCCAGATAATAACTGATACAAGTTCTTAAAAGCTACTGCATAGTGCTGAACTTGAAGGTAATGACAAGTCATGTGAAAGCTGCCTCTAGTGGGTTACTCTATAACTTATAGTAAACTGGTGAGTTGTGTTTTTGTGGGTTTTTTGTTTGGGTTTTTTGGGTTTTTGTTTGGTTTGTTTTTTTTTTTTTAGTTCAAATGCCTAAACAAACTTCTGGAACATGCAACATAAGAAATAGTCCTGACTGTTGTGAGCTTCTGAAACTTAGTTATGCGAAGGAATTCTTTCTTGTTGGGAAAAGCCAGTAAGTTTTTATGTAGGTGAAAGCAGCCCACTTCTGCAGTGGGTTTTCATCTTCATCAGAGACTTGATATGTTAAATCAGGCTAACTTCTTACATCTTCAGTCAGCTCTTTGTCCTTTAAGGACGTCTGACACTAAGAGTTACCATCAGAGTGAAAAATTGCAGAGTGACCGGCTGTAATTTGTCCATTGTGTTTGGGGAATTTATTGCTTTCGGGTAGAGCAGCCAGGCTTCAGGAGGGAAGAAGAGAAGTCAGTGTAGAGGACAATGTTGTGATGTAAGTGTTCAGGCTACTAAACATAAATATCTGTTTGCTTAAATTTTTGCTTTGCCAGGCTCCAGATGTTGAGTCTCGTGAAGACCTGATAAAAAACCACTATATGGCAAGGATAGCAGAACTTACATCTCATCTGCAGCTTGCTGACAGCAAATCAGTACACTTTCATGCTGAGGTAAGCATGCAGGCAGTGTCTATACTGAAAACAGTAAATCCCTTTTTGAACTTACCACAGGCAAGTGTTATGACAGTGAGTTTAAATATATGGAACATAATGTTTCATAAAAATCTGTTCCTGGAATATGTGTTTTGGCTGTGGTCTAATATGCATAGAAATGGATACTGTAGAAAGATTTTTTTTTTTTTTTTTAAATAAATCCGTTGGTAGGCTTGTCTTGGGTGTATTAAGAAGTACAATGTGTATTATGTATAGGTTTGTTCATATAAGCTGAAGCAGCTGGCTTTAGTTACCAAGCTAGTTTTGACTTCATCTTAAAGTGATGCTGATGTCATTCAAAAATATTTGAGTGTATCATGAAGTGATGAAAACAGCTCTCCTCTGAGAGATTGGTTTTTAGGCATAAATTAACTTCAAGAATCAACAAAACAATTCATTGTATCTATGACTTCCTGTTTTCATTTCAAATCATAGGTAATTTTTCTTGAAAGGAGTGGCCATTTCAATTTGTGTAATTAACTGATGTGGAGTATACCAAAGCTCCAGGTTGACAGAGCAAATCCTTTTAAATATTTTTTTAATAGTAGATGACATAGTATGGAGGAACCATCTTTCTCTGATATTTGAGCAATGTATGAAGTGAGTTGTTTGTATTGCTTTTTACTTATGAAATATTTCCTAGTAATTTTGTGAAAAATATGGTATTTGGATGATGGGCTATATAGTAATTCTGTAAAATGAAACAAAAATTTACTGTTAACTGTTACATTACCTTTGCATTTAAAAATGTGTATAAGCTCTGACTAAGTTGCTTGAAACGTAAGGGTTACAGAAAGATGGAAACATCCAAAGCCATCAGTTAAAGGTGGCACAAGGCAATACTCTGGAACTAACTTTCCTCCCTTCCACGCTCCCTATCCTCTTCTGATTGACAGTGTCGAGCACTTGCCAAAAGACTGTCTTTAGCAGAGAAGTCCAAGGAATCGCTCACGGAAGAGTTGAAACTAGCTAGTCAAAACATCAGTAGATTACAGGCAAGTAAAATGTTATATAATGCAATAGATGTGTTTCATTGTGTGTAAGGGGAAGTTAGAGGGGAAAAATTACGACCATTGAGCGCGGTCATGCCTTTACTAGATCTGTAGTTATGTGATGCAAAAACTCTAATGATATGTAGAGAAGAGACTTAAATAATACGCTTCAAATCCCAGGTATAAAGTTGAAGTAGAACATGCTTGCAAGGAAAGGGTTATAGTAGTCAAGCCTGTGTTTTAGCACACTTGATGTCAAGGTGTTTTATGAAAATGTTTTTGGTTTTTTTTTTTTTTATGTCCAGAGGTGTGGTTGTGTGACTGATTTCAGTGGCTTGTTTCCCTGTGCAAGGGGAGGATTACTTTCTATACAGCCAGCACTTGCATCTACTCCTCAGTTAGATGTGATGCTGACGAAGCTGACTACACATCAGTCCATTTAACTTAGAAACAGGACTAGGAAAGTGATGAAAGTGCAGTTTCCTAAATGACACACTGAATTCTTAATCCTTTCTAGCACCTGGGACTGAAAGTCTTAGAAATGCCAGGGTGGTTTTTTGAGACGGATAGCTTAATATTAAGCAAAAATAACTTTGGGGTAATCTTTAAGAAGCAGTTGTTGACAACAGATAATAAACTCTTATACCAGATGTCCTGTGAATGTCCTGTCCCTTTGCCCTTCCCCTCCACACAGTTCAGAAAGGAGCCAATAGTAAAATAAAGCGTATATAAATATTCAGTGCTTAAATGCCTTTGTGTTTTCTTCATATTTAGTTCATATCTTTATTGCTCACCTGTCTGAGATGGTGAGTACCTAAAATGCTCCATGCAGGCAGTGAATATAATGATAAACACTTAAAATAATTGTGTTCATGAGCACAAAGTGCTCTTTTGATCTGTTCCTTTAACAAATTCCACAATCAATAGCCAACTCAACATATGTTCACCTCCAATTACATCTTAAACTTCCTAAGAAAAGATAGCAGGCGCACATTTGTATGTTTAGTAGTCTGCATAATATTGAATCATAGAATTGTTTAGGTTGGAAGGGCCCTCTGAAGGTAATCTGGTCCCCTCCTTTGGTCATAGCAGAGACAGTGCAGACCAAGCTGTTGAATCGGGAGTTTCCTGTACAGCCGTGCTGGCCTTCTGCCACAGTTGCTCAACTTCGTAAGCACTGGACTGTTCTTTGCTCTGTCCTTGATCATTCAGCTTTCCTGGGCTCTGTTAACTTCCAGGGCAGTTTTACCTGGGATCTTGCCAAGCAGACCTTGAAAAAGCCAAAATCTACTCTTCTTAAATCTTGGGTTGCTGTAATTCTTCATCTTGCTTGCTTCCCTCAGGATCTTAAATTCCACTAACTCATGGTTGCTGCAGCCAAGGCTACCATTGGCTTTCACATCCCTGACCAGCTTTTCCTTATTTGTGAGTAACAGGTCCAGCAGAGAGCCCCTCTGAGGCCTATTGATCACTGGTATCGAAGAGTTCTTTACCACGTGCAAGGGAACTCCCGAATTGCTTGTGTCCCACCTTGTTGCCCTTCCAGGAAATGTCAGGGTGGTTAAAATCCCTCATGAGGATCAGGGTCTGGAGTTGAGATTTCTATTGGCTTGTAGCAAATGCCCCCCATATCACCCTTGTTGTTCTCCTCTGATCCCTACCTATGAGATCTTGATTGTCTTCAAACCACTCCTTCACGTAAAGCATGACTTTTCCCCTTCCTATCCTGTCCTTCCTAAAGGGTCTGTATCCCTTCATCACTGCGTTCTAGTCATGCGCACTATCCCACCACGTCTGTCTAGTGCCAGAGAGATCATATCTCTGCAACTGCATGTGGATTGCTGATTCCTTCAGCGTTGTATGCCATGGATGTTCATGCACAGGCCGTGCTCTAATCCTATAAACTTTACTTGTTTCTTGGCTGGAAGCAATGTTGGAAAACTTAGCTGTTAGTCTTTTAAGTAAGCTGTAAAAAGCAGGGGAAAAATTATAAAGGAAACAGAGCAAAAATAAGGGGAACAGACCATGCATGAAACTTCAGGTAAAAGAAAAATAGCTATTGAGTTTCTTTCAGCAAGTGATTTTTTTTTTCCAACGGTTTAGCTTAATTGCACACATTCAGCATCGAAAGTGTAGCTTACTAAGTGGAGATAGAAGTTGGCTGCTTGGCCACTTGTCACTAATATTGAGCAAAGGCTTCTGTTTTTTTTTTTTTTTCCCCCCTTAGGATGAATTGATGACAACAAAGAGAAGTTACGAGGATCAGTTAAGTATGATGAGTGACCATCTCTGCAGTATGAATGAAACATTAACTAAACAAAGGGAAGAAATTGATACACTAAAGATGACTAGTAAGGTAAGTTGCCAGGTGTTGACATTAAGCACTGGCTGCAGTTTGGAGGTCTGTGGGTTGTTGCATTTGGTATTCCTGCAGTACTACCCTTTAACAAACCAATTCACAAGCTATAATTCCTATTCTCGGCCAATTGGAAAGAAAACTCCAAACCTGGTCCTGCATATTTCAGTGAAGAAAAAATTCTTGCAAAACATACACATGGGAAAGAAACGCTTTATGTCACTGCTTCAAAGTAGGCTTTCAAAGTGTACCCTCTGGTGGATGATCAGCACCTTTTTTTTTTTGTTTGTTTATATCTGTTGAAAATGGAACTATTTGCAAATCCATCTAGTGATACCAGGTGTTTATGATTAACTTATTGGTAGGAGTGTCCTTCCTTCACTCCTGTCTTGGTTGTAGCATACTTTGTGCTTGTCAGCTATTCTTTTTCTCTGTTTTATTTCCATATTCTAGCTTTTCTGTCTCTCCTACGTAGGAATGAAAAATTTGCCACTTATGTTCTTCTGTGAACTTAAAATGCACATTTAAATTTTTTTCCAAGGAAGGAGTCTATCCATTTACCAGAAACAAGTTTTTGACTTACCTTTATGTTAATGATGAAAAATACAGAAGTCTGCTGTGAGCAGTCAGTGCTTAAATCATGGTATATCTTATCCTGACGGTTCTAGGGAGAAACAGATCTTGTGAGGGCCTTTGCCCTTCACTAGTCTGGCTGTGAAACTAATAAGGTAGCATTATTCTCCTCAATTGTGGAATTCATGGAAGCAGATTTCACTGAAGGGTTAAAAAAAAAAAATTCCATGTTTTGATTAAAGATCCCATTACATCAATTTTTATTTTTGAGTAGACTCTTCCCCTCATGTACAGAACAGTTTTTCTCCAGGTGTCAGAGTGTTTTGACTTGGCATCGCAATCTTTTAAAACTACTTTTTGGTGTATAAGCGCTTGTGTTTTTAGGGGGAAGCTCTTGGCTACATACTGATCATAGCACTGCATGTTTTTATAAAAGCTTTTCTGGAATTTTTCACTTGTCATACTTTCAAGACTTGAAGTGGTACTCTGTAAGGAGGTAGTTCAGGATCTCGCAACAGTAGACATGGATTTTCAAACGTTACCAAATGTAGAAGGTGATTTAGTTGAAATCAAAATGATGCAGTTAAAGCCATTATCACTTGGAGAGAGTTGTTGGTTAGATTTAAAAACAAATGTTATCTTAAGGAAATAGGAAGACAGAGAATTGCCAGCAAGTAACTATTGCACAAAAGTTTATTTTAAGCTACACGTTGGCTTTGTAGAATTGTTGCAAGTCAAGTGTGGGTTGGTTAGTTGTAGAACAAATTCTTTTCTAAACTAGGAATATTCTGTATAGACCAAGTTAAAGTTAAATTTGTTTTGGAACAAAATGATAGGGTGGGGGATTGATTTTAACTTGAGGCAATTATCCTATAAGGTTTATATTTGAAATATCACTTAAGGGTGAATTATGATTTGACTTGCCTTCACTGACCTTACAATATTAGTGGTATTAATACAATTGAGTGTCTTGGGACATAACTCAAATGTCTCTTTTCCACAGGTTTCAAGTGAAGTAAGGTACTGTTGTGCTTATTTGAAATATCTGGTACTTTCCTCTGTTATGCCTGTAAAGACAACGATTTTCAGAGCAAGCAAATACAAGCTTCCATTATTAAAAGCCTATGGACTGTTTATTTTCAGTTTGACTGTTCTTTGTTTGCTGTAGGCATAAATTATCAGACGTCAGGTTTTACATGTTGTCTGTATAGATTTTCTTATCTGAATTACATGTTCTGTTCACTTGTTTCTTGTTGCAGGGAAATTCTAAAAAGAACAAAAATCGATAGCTTACAGCTAATCAACTGTCTTCGGAAGCTGCTGCTGCAGAGGATGCAGTTAGTGAACATTCAATGTCTAATTCCTGTTTGTTACAGGAAGCAGAGGTGGTATTGGGTCTAGTAAAAACTGATTTGGTGCTGTAAATGGCTTTAAAATATTTAGAACTTGTAACAGATAAAACAGAATTTAATGTTGGCTTTAAACCAGGAAATACACACTCTGTGGATAATTTATATAGTAATTACCTTCAGTTTTTACTGTGCACTTTTTAAAACTAGGTTTTAATTTCATGTAATAACTTCAGATTTTGTATATTTTCAAATATGATTATGCATTAACAAATTTGGATCAGTGCAGTAGTTGTCTATTTTTGAGTTATATGTTAAACTGTCAACCTATGTACATTCCTTTACTTGTTAACAACAGTTTAAAAATTAATTTTGAGACTTTTTTGGCCATGCAAGCTGTGCCGTTACTGTAAATGTCTTATTCCTAATCTCAGCCCTTTTGAATTAATTGGAATTGTGGCTTTAAATGATTTCTATAAATTCACACAAGTAAATGGGATCAGTATTTTATTTTAGACTGCAATAGTGGAAGCTTTTTGCTGCTTGTATTTGGCACTTGGGATTTTGAAGTAAAGAGCACAAGTAGCTGAATTGGGATACTTCTATGAAATTGCTTTAAGCCCTTACTTAGGCATTTTGTTTACACATACATGTATATATATATTTGTTGAAATAGCTGTTTAAAGCTAGAGGAAATTGTGATTGTAATTTGCCCCAAAACAGTGAAGCAATATATGTGTGTAGAATAGATCAGCTTACTGTGCTTTCTTACAGTAAAGAAGAATATGAAATATGTAGAAGATTTAAACACTGAATTTGCAAAAAGTCTTCATGGAATTAAGTCCTGATGGATTCACTGGGGGGATGCACATGGCTTTTCCTTTGTTTTGGGAAGTTTGTGAACTTTAGGCCTCTCCTGAGATTTTTTTTTTTTTAAAAGTGAAGTCTAATACTATGAGTTTTCACAGCATTGATTATTTAATTTTTTTTTTAATCAGATGCTGTGCTGCTCCACACTTTACACTGATCTTCTGCTCCAGATTTTGCATTATGGCAGTTATTTGTCCCTAAGGGTTTACTCTGATAACAGCTGTGTTGATATGTATTATTAGTATGTAATAATAAAATCAACTACATGAAACCAGCTTGACTTTTTTCTTGATTCTGGTTATATCCAGGTTGCACAATGTAGTATTGTGGTGAAATGTTAACAGCTGTTCCTGGTGAGGTGAGCTTAAGTAATTAAATCAGTTTAGTTACTCTTAGTAGTGCTTCTCTTTATTTGAGCCAGGCTGCATTTCTGTACCTAATGCTGCAGTGTGCAAAGTACACCGAGTCCACTTTAGCATTTCTCACCTTCTTGTCTGCCGAAAGGCAAACAAGCATCGTATCTGTATTGATCGCAGCTGTGGAACTGCTCTGATACGGTTTTTCCTTTTAAAGACAAAATGGATGTGGTAATGAAACTGGAGAGGAGATGGGGAGAGTTTCTTACCAGCATTGTGTTGAATTAAAAACTGCACGGTGGCGCTAATGAGGGTTGGGAAGTGTTTACTTTCTCTGTAACCTTTTTATTGAAGCAGATAGAGCTTCCACTGTTTCAATTAGGGTTGGAAGCTAATTGCTTTCTTCCAATTCTTTTGAAGCTGCCTTTGCTGGACTTTCATCTTGCAGTGAAGATACTAATTTATCTTATTTTAATTCTCTGGATCAAATTGCTAAACTTCTTACTGATGCTACTTCTCATAGGTGGCTGCATTCAGAAAAAGGTTTTGCTTATGCCACTTTTGAAAGGCCTAAGTAAAAATATATTTGGGTGTCCCCTTCACCAATCAGCAATAAACTTGCTCTGGAAGAGACCATTTTGATCACTCAAGCTGCCGTCAGTTTTTCAAGGAGATGTTTTCACGTAAGTTCCAGACAATCATAAACTACCAATACACAAAAACAGAATCTTGGAAAAAAATTTAAAACAGTATTTTGGATACTGTTGTAGTAATACTGTGAATGGGCATAGTATTTTACATCTAACTCGGTGGCATTAGAAACTGGAACAAGTGGAAATGCCCAACTATCTTGTACTTACCCACTAACCAGGGGGTTCTGAATCCATTTCTGAATATCTCAAATGCTCTTAAATATCTAAATTGTTACTGAACAATGCTATGCTATTAAAAAGCTGAAAGGTGTCTTCAACATTGCAGTGAAGAATTCATCTGTGAGACAGTCTTCCGGAAGTATGAATTGGAACTACTTTGTCCATACAAAATGGTCTGTGCAGATTACTATGGAAAGCACAAAATTTGGGCAAAGAAATTGTACTAATACTGGAATTAATGTTCAAAAATTTACACTGTGACTCCTCAACTTTCTACTTGATTAATCAGCAAACTAATGACAAACTATTGTAAATTAGGAAAATCTTTAGAACAATACAGTGTAAAACCAGGGTTAAAGAAAAATCCTAATGCTAGTTAATTTTTTTTAATGGACAGTTCATTGTAACACACAAGTTTTTAAAGCATTTTTAGAGTGCTTTAAAGGAGTACTTAATTTCTGCATAATGTTGGGCACCTCATGAATAATCTCTCATACTCATGAATAAGTGACCAATTCAGATAACAGCACTATTTCCTATTAATGGTTTTAATAACTGGATCTTCAAAAATTCTTTCTGAACATCGTTTTAAACCTATACTAACACTTGCAAAGATTTCAAAATGTTTAACTATCCTAGATTTCTGAAAATACATCCCCAGTAACTATTCTGTGTTTTCAAAATAAATATATGCTATAACCAAGAATGAATTTACCTTCAAGATTGCCCTCCTAAGAAATATTGCTTCATGAGTTTTGAAAGTACCCAAGAAGCACCAAATACATTGGCTATTTTAAAAGGCCTTAAGCTCTTATAGGTCAGAGGTTTCCCTGCCTGAAAGGTTAACTTCTAAAACAGGAGTCTTAGGATGACACTGTCATAAGCTGTCCAAGGGTGTTACCTCATCAGTGTTTAAATATTCATGTGATTATTTTTAATTGTTACATCTATAACTACACATCTGTGATTTAAATACTGATCATCTTAAGTGTTGATTTAAAAATGGTGTGCATAATGTCCTTTGCTAATTCCTTCAGATTCATTCTTAACCAGGACAATGCTTCCAATGATACTGGTGCCAGGAACTTAACACTAGATGTGATCTAGTGGCACTCAAAACAGCACCAGTACCAAAACTGAAACACTCTGCTTTCCCATTTCTTTGTTGAATGCATTGGCTATTTATACAGGGTGTTCTCCCTTTTTACCAAGCCAGCTTCACTTCTAATTTGTACTTGTAATCCTGTTGCTCCTTCTACTCCAGCTTCCATCACTGACAGATGAGTTGAATTTTTGGTGGGGCGAGGTCTTCGGCCCGGCATGTTTCCCTGATGCTGACTTTGGGCACAGCAGGGGCCTGTCGCTCTTCAACAGTGCTCACTACCCCTCCAAAGAACAGATTTGCTCAGGCATCCAAGGCATCAGTTGCAAACAGGAAAGGAAATAAACTTTTTATCCACGTGTCACCTATCATGAGGCTAGAAAAGTTATTTACTGGCCTGATTGAGCAATGTGAATGCTTCTTTTTTTTTTTTAATATAAACCCAATGATATATTAAACTTTGGAGAACCATCTGGTCCTGTAAACTGGGCAAACCTGTTGTTCTTTAATACAGTATGTATGTAAGGTAATTTGAGAGCACCATCTTAGCAACAGCAGGGTCATAATAAAAATAAAGCTTAGTGCAGTAAAAAACTCTAATTGCTACCAGAGGTCTGATTACTTCCTCCCACAAAGGCTAGATGCCGCTCTCTTAAGAATGCTTGTTCTGTCTTATTCTGTGTTTTCTGCTTCTGTTACTACTTGCAGTATTACTCAGCAGTGAATTAAACCCACGTTTGTGTAGAAGAGGCCATGTTTGCCCTAATTCCTGAATATTTCTTTTAATCACAGAGCTAAAAAGTTGCTTTAACTACACTTGTGTCTGCAGAACTGCTAGCTTGGTTACAGATGGGGAGAGAGGAGAGCTTCTGGGGCCCTTTATAAACAAGGTCTGATTGGGGCTATGAAATCCGCCACATGGAAACTTGCCTGGGGGCAGTTCCCATTGTCTGCCTCTGCTGCGTGTGTAGGCAGCTTTAGACATGTCAATGCTCACTCGGAATCACTCTGCTGCTTACAGAAGCTTCGAGTGCAAATACTTGCATTGATGCAATACTGAGGTTACATAGTTGAGCTGCAAAATAAGAAGCGTATGATTCTTGTTGGGCTTAATTTGCATGGCAAGCTACCATGCTAACAGCCCTATAAGAATTTTAGTTTTAAACTCTTTATATATGAAATGGCAGAGATAACAGCAGACATTGTATTTTATTTGTACTGGTTTTAACTCTAATTCACCTTGTAAGTCCAAAACTTTATAAACTGATGAGGTCTTACCCAAGGAAGTAGCCTTTGAAATCTAGGCCTGGTGTCAAAATTGTATTTATGGTCTTCCATAAACAACACAGCTTGGTCCTGAGAAGAGTTAAAACCACAAAATTAAAGAGTCCACCTAACTTCCAGTCACTTTAAGCACTATGGATTCTTTCATGGATTGACTTGCAAGCTAGTCCGTGGTGGCATGTAGCTTCTTGTAAACTTCTCCGTATAAAGCTCATTGCTTCTGAAATGAGTATGGGAGGACCTTAAATCTCCACACATGCCCCTTTCTACTACAAAAAGAGTCTTCATCCTTGTCTGCCCTCCCACTAAAGCGTCAAGTTTCCTCCCTCTTCGACTTAGAAGGCTTCAATTTGTGCTTAAATGGTAAATGCAGAACACTTCATTAAAATATTTTTTTCTGGAATAAAGTTATTGGCTCAAAAAAGTCTGAACTGAGAACTTCAGTGCAGTTTCATTAACTGCAGCCTTTGGCATAAGGAACAGCCGTAATATTGGAATTGGTGCTGCACCCCTTACGTGCCTTCTATTTAATCGACTTTCAAACTGCATTTCGCATGTGCAATATCAGACACAGCAAATATTTGCCTTGGGAGGGAGGGAATCAATTTTACCAAAAGTTTCTTTTGACGCCTGGAAAGTCTGGTTTATTTTCAGTCCAAACAAGTAGACAAGAACAAGATTCTCTTAGATTATCGGTCTAGCCCGCAAGGTCAAGAGCATTGGTAGCCAACAAGCACTCAATCTCTCTCAGAAGGAATACGAGTATGCTGTATTTCTATAACCAATTCGTATGTAGTGAATATACTAAACTTGTGAGGTTCTTTTAAACAGCAATAGATACTAAGTGAAAAATGAATTTATTAAATGAGAGGGAGAGAAGAATCTGACTTTTGCATTTTGGTTTGAATTCTCAGTTAAGATGGACTTTTGCAGAAATTTGTTGCTAAAATAAAAGGCATAGGAGTAGAGCAAAGAGTTAAAATAAGTCTAGAAACTGAGTGCTCTTCTGCCTCCAATTAAGAATATTTGGTTCTAGTGAGATACGAACTGACAGGTTTCACTTTTGACAAAATAGTCATAAACAGTAAGCATTTTATTAAAAGGGTAATATACTGCAAATCACGTTAAGATCAACATAATCAGCAATGTAAACTGACTTTGTTAGCATTGTAAAATGTTGAATGAATTTAATAACTGCCTGTAGCAATATATAATACTGTATCTTTGTGAAATACTCTTCAAACTGTATTTACAGTAGAAATAATTTTAATAGTTCTAATTTGTTCTGCATATGCTATTCATTAAAGTCAAATTATATTAAGGACTTTAAAATCTCACTATCCGTTAGACCTTTTTTCCCCCCTGCTGCTTGAGTTTATATTGCACTGAATTATTTTGGGGGAAGAGAAAATGATAGCAGAATTTACTGGAGAAGGACAATCTTGTATTGAAAATTTATACACTTGTCTCAGCAAAGGAAAAATCTGATCTATTTTTAAACAAATGCTGACCTTGATAAAGAGATGTGAGAAATGTATACCCTTCCCACCTAACTTAAAAACCATTAGAAAGGGCTAATGTGGAAGCTAACAGGCAAAAAGATTTATTGAATGTTGTGCAGGAGTACATGAGAGTCTGAAGGACTCATTTTGGAGTATGTAGAAAATATTAGAAATGAGAAATACTTTCTAATTTCCTGGCTTTTTGGCAAAACAGGAGGTATTGATTCTCCGGTTCCCTCTGCCAAGAGGTTGGGGTGTGTCCTGGGAGAAGGCAGAAGACTCACTGGGATGGAATTCCAGAGGGAAGAGGTGGGGATCAGGTTTTGGCACCTCCAGGGCTACGTGCTGGGATGAGGGTGGCATGGGGAGCTACCCAACCCGTGCTTGCCAGGGCTGCTGCTTTGCGATCCGAGCCTGGAGGCCTCGGGTTGGCAGTACTGAAGAAACACGTTTAAAGAGAGAAAAATGGAAATGTAACGATTCACTGGCTTGCAAGTTACAGATTAAATTATGGTGAAAAAATTCCGGGCTATCAAAAGAAAAGACCACTACCCTTTCCTTCCACTCTCCTGTCTATGGAGGAGATCCTCAAATCCTTCCTCTGTGAATCACTGGTGTCCCTTATGCGATATTGAGGTGGAAATATGAAGAACAGCAAGATCCTGTCAGAAGCTGGCAGATGAAATTATGTATTATCAATGTAAAATTCATTGGGAGCATAATTTTAACAACCAGTACCTTACCTGCTTTGAAATGATAAACACTCGTGAACAAAGACCTAGCTAATTATATTAGGCACTGGATTTTTTAAATTAAGATAATAAAAATGGAATTTTTTAAACCAAGACGCCCACTGTAACGGATAAGAAGGGATTTCTATTACTTAAGATAATATGACTGTATTATCCTGTTGGTAATTAAGCTGTTTTCCAAGCCTTGTGCTATATTTCTTTGAAGGAATTCCTCTCTCCAGAGGAACTCTGAAGCACAAGATAACCTGTCCTGTCTTGGAGCTGGGAGGTGTTTGCTCTGAGAGGGCTCTGCAGAGGGTGAGACCTGACCTGGACTTGGTCTTCCCACATTGCAGCTTGGTCGTTCCATAGCTCTGCTGGTTTTAGGAAGGCTTGGCGATTTTGATGGCCTACCTTGAAGAAAAAGAAGTGATGCTTTACCGATATCTGTAGGGTATTGTTGGAAATGCTGTCCTTCAGCATTGACAGAAATCTTTGCTGCCTCGTGCTTTTCAGAGCCACTGCTCATCCCACCTCACGCCATTGAATGTACTGGAGCCTGCCTCAACTCAATTTCCAGAAAAGCCTGTCTGCTTTGCCGTGACTTTCCAACAATGTAAGAATTTGTAAAACGGCCTCACCAGCTTCTCACGCCTTGGCTCACCTCTGTTGCGTGGCAGTGTCTTGTATCCTCACCGGAGGCTGCCAATGTGCTTCCTCCAAGCCTGTTCCCCAAGAGGCTCCCATCTCCTTAAAACAGTGGTAGTTCATCTCTGAATCTCCCAGTCTTTCAGTAGCTTGCTCTTCCTCACCTCTCTTTGACTGCAACTCATATTCTCTTACTCTTGAGGACAATAGTAACAGATGTTTCTGGCTGGTCCTCCGCCCATAAAGTTCTTTCCCAGGGCTGAGTCTCATCTTTGTTAAAGCACTTTGTTAAAGTCTTTTTTTGTCTTTGAGGTGTCCCTTTCCTGGGGCATGAACATTTGGACACCAAGAAATCCTTTGCCCTTTTTTGGACCGTGCTTGCCCTTTTGGAGGCAGGAAGATTGACACTGCAAGGAAATGGCTGTTCTTACACAACTTAGAAAATCACCCTGGCTTAAGATCTTCTAAGAAACCAGCAAGTTTGTATATCTGATGTAAGCTAAATGGCTGCGGAGCCCCACCCAGACTTTCCAGCCAGCCCAGTGCTACCAGAGAGACATCTAGGAAGGGTGCACAACTGAAGAGAGTGATCCTGGAGTCCTTGTCCTCATTAGAGGCGTGAGGCTCCTCCAGAGGAAACTCTCTTGGAGGAGAAGTCAGCTTAGGAAGGATCGAATTGAAGCTCTTCCCAGGAAGTGGTGTCCTTTGAGCTCTGTCCTCTGGGCCATCAAAGACATTGTCTATCCCCACTGTTGTCCATTTTCGTTTCCTTACCTCTTGGCTGGTTGAGGGATGCGCTGTGCCCTTTCCTAACTTCAGGAAAGGCAGGACAGGCCTATTGATACCCTATGGACATAGTTATAACCAAATGCATGCACAAAGTTGCCTTAACTATACTTACCAGTAAGAAACTTTCTTCTGCTGCTGTAGCTCCCATTACCACCGGAATGACATCTTCTTTTCATCAGGCATTTTCTCCCCTGCTTTCTGCATTTCACAGGCTTCACAGCTTGGGTAACTTCCTGAGTCCTTGTTTACATGAAAGTTAAATTAATACCCTCGAAGCACTCCGCAGCACTGTTTTAAACGAAGACTGCGAAGCAGTTCAGAAGAGCTCAGTGGTATTTGCCGCATGTATCAGGATTTCTATCTGTGTCACTTATTATTAAAAGTTGGTGAAAGACCTGGAGATGCTGTATCATATTATATGAATTATAAGATCTAAGAAAAGTTGGCAGGGATATTCTAACAGCAGCACTAGAAAGTCATTTTCTGCTTTAAATTAAAATAAATGATGTACGCTAGAATAAATACTCGTTGAAAGGGGGGCCCTTATCCTTTGAGGAACTTAGCTATACGCTGCCGAGTCAGCATAGATCCATAGATTTCACCCAAAGGCTTGCTGAGGAGCGGAAAGCCCGCCCGAGGCCTCGCTGGGGGATGCTGCCCCGAGGCTCCCGGCCGGGCGGGGGGGGGGAGGGGGGGAGGGGGCGGTGGCGGGGCGGGGCGGCGGGGCGGGGCTAAGCCCCCCGCCCCGCCGCCCCGCCCCGCCGCCGCTCCCCCGCCCCCCGCCCGGCCGGTGCCTGTTGCTGCCTCTCCCGGCGGCGGCGGGCGGTCCCCCATGGCGGCGCCGAGACGGTGACTGGCGGGTAGGGAGCGGGCCTGGGGGGGTAGGGAGCGGGGCGGAGGTCGGCCGGCTCTGCCCCGGGGGAGGCTGTGCCCGGGGACCGGAGCGGCGGAGCGGGTCCCCGGGGGCGCGGAGGGGGGGCTCCGTCAAAAGTGGAATTTTCCCGGTAGTTGAGGCGCAGCCCAGAAGGTCCTGGCTTGAAACGGGCCGGTGGATGGGGCTGCTTTGTTTTGGTTTAAGGACAGGATTTAAAAAAAAAAAAAAATTGGCTCTTTTCTCTTTTTCCCTCTTTCTTTTCCCTCTTTCTTTTCCCTCTTTCTTTTCCCTTTTCACTTTTTTCTCTTTTTCTCTTTTTATCTCTTTTCCTCTTTTTTCTCCTTTTCCTTTTTTCTTCTTTCCTTTTTTCTTCTTTCCTTTTTTTCTTCCTTTTCCTTTTTTTCTTCCTTTTCCTTTTTTCATCCTTTTCCTTTTTTCTTCCTTTTCCTTTTTTCTTCCTTTTCCTTTTTTCTTCCTTTTCCTTTTTTCTTCCTTTTCCTTTTTTCTTCCTTTTCCTTTTTTCTTCCTTTTCCTTTTTTCTTCCTTTTCCTTTTTTCTTCCTTTTCCTTTTTTCTTCCTTTTCCTTTTTTCTTCCTTTTCCTTTTTTCTTCCTTTTCCTTTTTTCTTCCTTTTCCTTTTTTCTTCCTTTTCCTTTTTTCTTCCTTTTCCTTTTTTCTTCCTTTTCCTTTTTTCTTCCTTTTCCTTTTTTCTTCCTTTTCCTTTTTTCTTCCTTTTCCTTTTTTCTTCCTTTTCCTTTTTTCTTCCTTTTCCTTTTTTCTTTTTCTTTTTTTCTCTTTATCTTTTTCTCTTTATCTCTTTTTCTTTTTTTTTTCCTTTTTTTCTTTTAAATTTTAAAGTAGAAGTGGTGAAAAGGGGATGGCTTTGCATGGGGTACCCAGAGCTTTGAACCGCTGCGGAAATCGGTGGGGTTTGGGTGATGGGCATCCCGCAGGATCAAGTTCCCATGACTTTTGCTTTGTTAGGGAGGAGACTGGGGTGAGCGAGAAGTTTTTTCATTAAATACTTGAAGGGAAATGAATTCCTGGAGCCTTTCTCATATTTTCTAGTGGTTCAGCTGGCGATGTTAAACTATGCATGTAGGCTCACAGCGTTCGCAGTCATTGCTGCAGAAATCCCTGCCGTACGTACAGCGGGGCACGGGGCTTTGGGAGAACAACCGGAGCGGATGCAGAAGGATGTGCCTCACGAGGCTGGAATGATTAGACTGCACTTACCGTATATACCCGTAGTGCAAACTCTAGAGATGGTATTTCAAGCATATTGTAGGTGAGAAAGAATCTCAAAAGTTTTAGCTTTCTGGTTTTAATTAAGCACTCTCTGAAGGGATGACTTTCAGTCAGTTTTTTTTTTTAAAGATGTAGGTGTTCTGATACTTTGGGAAAATAAGAGCACTTCTGAAATGTGCGAGGAAAAATGCTGACTAGGGTATTTTTTAGGAGCCCAGCAAAAGTTAAGTTACAAAAGTCTACCCTTACCTTACCCAATAGATATGTTTTTTCTCTCAGATGGAGCGCACTAGAAACCCTCACTAATTTCTCTGCAAACAGGGCTTAAGCTTTTTTTGGGAGAGTGCTAATGACTGTCTGGGGAGGAGGGAACAGAAGTTTTGGAGCCCGAGGCTCTTAAATGTGAACTATTCATTTTGCTGTTAACTCACTTTTCCCCATCTGGAGGCTGAGACTCTTCTCCGTCTGTAAGAGAAGAGGAAAAAAAGGTAACTGAAGACAAAATGTTGAGTTGCCCGCTTTAGTGCACTGAAAGCACACCTGCAGCGAGAAGATGTTATGAGGAGAGATCAGCTGCTTGCTTGGCTATTCGTATGAGCGGAGGAGAGCTTAGCCCTGCGCTCTGTAACGACTTGTAGTTGAGCACAGGAGTACTTTGTCCAACAGAGAGCGTGGCTGGAGATTCCGCTTCACTGGTGTGGGAGTTGTAAATCGCACCGCTGGGAAATTCTGCCCGAAGGCAGGTGTGAGGTCCTTGTTTCATGCTCAGGTTTGGTTATTCTCCTTCTCCCCATCTCCTTCCGCGCAGATAAAGAATGTTATTTTCTATCACTGTAAAAATTACTGGGATTTGTAAGCTTAATGGCCCAGCTTTCTGATATTGCTGCCCAAATCCAGATCTCTGAATAGCAAATTAATGTAAACTTTTAAGTTTTTCTGTGTGTGAATGTTAACTCCAACATGAAACGCACCCAGTTACATGAAGAGTGATGCGCTATCATGGACAGTGTTTTACTTCGTGTTTTGGTAAACGAGATTCCTCTAGTCCACCACTCCTTTTCTTGTGTTTTTGATAGGTATAAATATGAGCTGAAGTCTTCTGCTTCAGAAAGCCAGGCTGCCCACACGTCTATCTTAAAAAGCGTTTGGAGAGGAACCCAAATGAGGCTTTTTTGGGTGACTGCATTATGAATTATACTTTCTGACGTGACTGTCATCAGCTGCTATTAAAAATACCTCTCTCCAAATAAACAAAGAAGGATTCAATTGTGACCCTCCTCGTTAGTGCTGGTGTTCTTACAAGGCTTTAAGGCAGGGAGAAGGGGAGCATCCCGCAGTTGGAGAGAGCTGGTCTGTCAGAAAACGTCGCCAAGAGCTGTCAGGCAGTACTTCTCCTGTTTAGAAGAGCTCTGCAGATCTGATGTCGTGTGTTAGCCTGCGGGAAGGGACTAGCGCTTGTTTACCGGGCGCTAAAGCGTGAGGTAGATTTAAATGTGGATTTAAAAACTGACTCTGAACCAAAAATAAAAGAGAGTGTATTCTGTTGTAGAGTTACTGTGCTAAATATAGTATTTCCATTAGCTTCCGTACTTTTTATTGTTCACTGCTGAGATTAGTGGCAAGAGTTTTTGAAGTATACTTTTGCGTCATGTATTCTTTGTGGCATTTCATCCATCGCTTTGCTTGGACACTGCAAACGCTAACAGAGGACCAGGTTTAAATTTGTTTCTGACCATGACCAGTTTAATATTTTGATGTGCCAAAGCATTCAGGCTTTTTTTTTTTTTTTTTTTTAATCCAGAGGGCTGCTTAATCCTAAAAAAAAAAAAAAAAAGGCTGTTGATTTTGCAGAGGTGGAACAGCCACCCATAACTGCATTTCTGCTGCTTGGTGGCATATTATAAATCGCTGTCTCGGCTCAGGGGGTGGGGAGAGGGAGGGGTTTGGGATGTTAAACTCCTTGCCAGAGCCCTCTGCAGCGCTGCCGTGACCAGAGTACTTCTGTGGGATGTTTGTGCGTTCCTAATAATAACATGTTTCCTAAACATAGTTAAAAATTGCTTCAGTAGATGCAGTAACATTCCATTAACTTAGTGACCTGCAGAAGTACTGTAAATAAAAATAGATTTATTTTCCTGTCTCTTCCAGGCCAGAGCACTACGCTGAGGGCTTGTTGGCTTTTTTTTTTTTAAAAAATTAAAAAAAAAAAAAACCCCAACCTTTTGTACAGTTAAATGCCAGCTAGTGTCAATAAACATTTTGCATGAGACACTTCTGCAACCGTCCGTCGGCTCTCCGAAAGCTGCGTAGGGCGCGTGAGTGGTGCAGTCACTATGGTGATGATTCAGAGAGGGCGAAGCAGGGCTGGCTGAGCGAGCCGAATGGGAGTGGGAACAGAAGCACCTTTCAGGGGTGCACCGGCGCTGCTCCCCGCAGCTCGGCAGCCCAGCAAACTCCGCCTCTTCCCCATCCATCTGCTAATTGAGAGGTTTCATTTGTAGGAAGAAGAAAAGGCCCCGTGGGGAGGTGTGTTGTATACACGAGAGAAACATGCGTACGCACGGTGAAGTGAATTAAAAATGATTTACATATCTTGTCTAACCAGGTAACAGGAAAAAAGAAAACAAGTGATGTGTCTTAGAAGGCACTGTGATATCCAGGAAGGGAGAGAATAAAAACACTGAGTAGTTAATATTGATTTGATCATGCTCTTTTATTATTTCTTCTAGAAAAAGAGAGTTTTCTTCTGTTAAAGAGGCTCAGTATAACATAGAGAACCATTCTGTGGTTCTCAGGGTTTAATCCTGTTCTCATTCGAGCTAGTGAAAATGCTTCTACTGCCTTTGATAGCCGATTGTGTCCTCTTGAGGTTTTTCCTGACCATCCCCTGTTTGCTAGCAAATGGGGCACGACCGTGGGTACACCCCGTCCTGCCTTCTCAGTTACCAGCCTGGAGTCCGAAGATGCGCAGAAACACGTGCGACCAGACTTACGTTACTTAGACCTGGCACCGCCTGTCACCTTCCGAGATAGGAAATCCACCCCACGAACGGGAAAATGCTGGACATCCGAGGTGGGACTCCTTTCTGAGTCTCTTCTGGAGCAACCAAGCGAGAAGTTAGAACTGATGGACCCAAGAAAGATGGTTAGACTTGTGTCGAGATCTGATGTTTGCCATTCTTGCGGCTAGACCTGATGTTATACCAGAGATAAGCACCCTTTTTGTCACTTCTGTTACATTTTTAAAAAAATAACAGGTTAAAAGTGAACCTGTTTCTGGCTCTTCCTTCTATACCAGAATTATCCAGTTAGTGGTGTGATGCAAGATGTGATTGCATCTCCTCAAGACAAAATAGTTACATGTAGCTGTGACTGGGAAAACCTTTTTTTTTTTTTTTTGATGTTAGAAAGTGCTCGTTGCAAGCCTGTGAACCTTAAATGTTTTGTAGCGGGAGATTGGCTTTTGATTGACTTCTCCGTGCTGTTGCATTCATTGATTCATGTGTTTTGTAATGTGTCTGCATACTGGCTAAGTCACAGCAAGCAGTATAGGAATTGTTGCAAGTAACTTTATAGTTCCCTTCAGGTGAGCAGGGTAGCCTTAGGGTAAGAGGACTGCTGTTGTTTTTTGCAGCTCAGTGCGTGGCTGCGTGCACTGCTGGAGAAACTCTTGAGTAACTTCCAAGAGTAGCTTCAGGTCTCCAGTCCGGTATCTTTCCCGGATGACACTTAAATTATCTATTTTAGTTTAATTTATTGTTTATTTATTTTTAGTTTATTCTATTTAGTTTATTTTATCCCATTCTGAAAGTTATGTTCATGATAATAAACTCTGCAGAAAAGCCTTGAGAGGAATGGTGGTGCAGATCCCAGGTGACTGCGTTGCGGTGATTTATGAAAATCTCTCAGTTCCTGTGGAAAGCATCTTTGGTATTCCCCCCATAAAATTCTACGGGCACTTCCAGTAAAATGTCATCTCTAGGCTTTCCTGCCTTGATATCTCATCCCAGCTAAGAAAATACTGAAGGAGCAAGCTGGTCTGACTCACCCGCGGTGGTGTGACTGCTGGTGCGGGGCGAGGGAGGGTGTGGGAATCGGGGCTTACAGTACCTGGGGAAGTCGGTTGAAGCCGATTGTGTTACCCACAAGACCGGTCATGCACGCTGCTTTGTTGTCTTTTTGAAATGACTTCACATCTGAGTGTTGGGGAGGGTCTCCTAGAATGGATCTAGACATGAAAAGGAGTTTATTTACAGTGCATAGCAGCTGAGGTTTGGGTGATTATTTCACGGCAAAGATGGGATTTGTTTTGAATAGCCACGCTAGATTTTCGTGTAAACTGGAAGGTCCTCACCATCTAACCTCATTCTGTTGTGAGCAAGAAGAGGAGCTACTTCTTTGAGGAAGACCCACTTCAACCACAGCCCAGCAGGCTCGAATAGTTATTAGAGGTGTGAATCTGGCAGCACTGCTGCTTTGCTTTTCTTTTCTTTTGAGAGCTTCCCGTAGGTTTTCCCTCGCGTGTGAATCTCATATCTGTTTGCAACCTTTAAAGGATGAGATGTGACTGCGAGGCAGAGGAGCCGGCGTTTCGTCAGGTGCCTGTGCGTAGCATCCCTTCTGAGCGCTGGATGCTCTCCCGGCACGCAGAGAGCGTCGGTGCTGTAGCCGTCGGTACTTGCCCTTGTGGTGGCGAGTCCCCCACGTCCCAAACCGCGTGACACTGTCCTCTCTAGAGGCTGTTTCGGCCTTTATCCTGTATCCTTTTCCCCAGCAAGGAAAGTAAGCGTTGCCTCCGCTTGGGTATATACTGTGATATGTTGTGTGGATGCCCTTAAAAACGTTACTTTTCTCATGCTTGCACATGCGAGTACCAACCCCCTTATTCGTAAACTCCCCTGTGACTCAAAGCAGAAACGAGTAATAGCGAGAGGCGTTTACGCCTGCCTTTGCTCTGGGGACGTGTGTGCTGTCAAACGCTGACAGCTTTCATTCCTCTGGCTCTCAGGGCCAAGAGTAAGGAATTCCAAATTAAACAGATTAGCTGCGAGCTCCCAACTTCTCCCAGCTGTGCCTATGTCCCAGAGAGCAAGCAATGTAAATAAGTTCACGTTACACTTTGAAGTCGGTGTACATTTTTGACTGTTCCACCAGTTCCTTATTGCTGAAAAGTAATGAAATGAGTAATGCAGTGGGAGACTTATTCCATGTATATATCCCAAATACAAGCGAAAGCCAAGAAATTCCTATTTCCCGACAATTGTGCCTTTTGCTTATGTTTATTTCAGAGGTATAGGTTGGAGAACTTTTTTTTTGGGTCTAGGAGACGAGAAGAGTTAAATAAAAGTGCAGCCATATGTAGTCTCAAAAAGAAATTTGAGGCAAATCAACATAAATCACGAAGTATTTTACGTAGAAGGTATTCTTCAAGGTTTTTGCATAGTTAAGTAATAAACAAAACAAAGAATATGGCTGTAAAATACAAAGATAAATCTGCCGTATTTTACTTGGATATCACAAGGGCTTAGAAACGTTTAGGGTATTTTATATACCATATGTGCTTTATTGCTTAAACTGCAGAGAATTTGTACTTTCCTGCGAGACTATTACACTTTATGGCAAAATGCTTGAAGAATTGTCTACATATTTGTACAAGAAACGGTAACAACTCATATGGTATCGTTATGGGACAGCTTCACCACAGCGTGCACAGTATGCAGAGTTTTGCGTTAAATTTCTGTATAGCCTATATGCAACAGAGGACGTTGTTCCTGGAAATATAATTGACGTGTAGTAGTGTGTGGGGTCCACAGTCGATCTGGAAGGGTGGAAACATAACAGCCAGGCGTTGTCTGCAAATGGAGTAGCTGGTGCGAAGAGCTCAGCTGATTTGGAGGGATTATTTAACTGTTTTGTCACACTGTGTGTAGGTAAATCTGCTTTTTTGGAGCTTGAAACAACCCGTGAGGTTGATATTTGCCCAGCAAGACCCTGCCATGGAAGTGGCACATGTAAGACACATGCTCGGGTGTTACAAAGGGAGTTTATTTAGAGGATGTATAGCTTCATAGTTTTGAAGCCATGAAGGCCTTTGGAGCTAGAGGCAACAAGGAATGTATTTATGAAATTATGCTTTTCCGTGTCTTTTAGAATGTGGGTGCTGTCTATTAAACCCTGCATTTACTTGCCTTATGCTTTGCAGAAGGGAGGTGTTCCCCTGCCATTCCGCATTAGATGACCCCGTGCTTCTCCAAGATTTACCAAAAGGACCTTTGTGTTTAAATCCGCAGGGATGCGCTTGAGGGTTTTAACGGGTGCCAAACGTTAGGGAAGACCCTGGGAGTGCGATGCTCAGGGGGTTCCCTCGTGCGCTGCGCTGGTTCAGACGCGGCCGCTTCCCCGCCGCGGAGCAGGCGATGCAAGGCCGTCCCGTCAGGGCGGCGGGGGACGTGGCTGGGTGACAAGTCAGCATCCTCAGCCAGCTGAGGACCAAGCCGTACCTGGATTAAAAGTACCAAAGTCAACACCTTGAACTGCACCTTGGAGCGAGTAGGAAGTTGTTACTACTGTTCCACCGTAGGAAGAGATAACGGTATCCCCCAGCAAGGCACAGAAGTTGAGCAGTATTTTCGCTGCAGATTTGATCTGGGATTTTCGAAGCAACAAAGGACCCAGTAATAGCTGCAGCCTATAAAATCTCTCAATAATGGAGAGGGTTTCTCTTCCTTGCATCCTTGAGGTATTAAAATCAAGAAATTAAGCTGCAGCTACCATTCATTAAATGCTGAGGGATTGAGTTAATCTGATAAATGGAAAGGTTGTTTTCAGGCAAAAGAGGATGAATTGAGATAAGTCGCAGCTTTTGGGTTCACTGGAATTGATGCATTTAGGATCATCTGTTATTTCAGCCAGCTTTTCTGTTTGCAGTTTCAATATTCTAAAAATGGTATTTCCCGTCGCGTATCTGAATGAGATACCACACGTGCTTGTAATTTAAATGTTACGGGCTGCATAACATATGTGGTAATAGAGATCAATAGCAGCTTGTATCATTTTCCTCTTCCCCAAAACATTTGGGCTATGTTTACGTGGGTCCCATGGGAGCTTTTCAAAGTCAAAACAGGTCTATCCTAAAGCCTGAGTTTACTGCCATTTCGAGGAAGAATGTCCTAATTCTTAAGGAGGAATTTTTAGAACAAAAGAAAAAACTTGAAAGAAAAGATTAATTTGTGGTGGTATGCAGATGTAAAAGCATCGGAGACCAAGCTACATAAAGTAGCGTAAGACTATAAATGTTTTTTTTTTTTTCTTTTAAATACTGGATGAATGGTGCTGCCCATAACACATGAGAGGATGCACTTCCTTTTATTAGCATGACATTATAAAAACAGCTTTTAAAGATCCATTTGGATTTTTTTCCTCTATTTCTAGTAGTGGGTTTTGGGGATCAGTGAGCAATAGTAGGGGCACTACTATCTATTTCCACACTTACTTCTTCCATGTGTGTTTTTGTTAACATCAGTATCTTTTTTTTTTTTGGAAAAAAAAAATTCTGGAAAAGTAATGAAAGGTGAAAGCTACAGCCTCTGACAGGTATGTGAAGGGTATTGTAACTGCAGATGAGAGCTCCAGCTGCTAAAGTGGTTTGCTTCATAGACATTTATTGACTGAAGTTAAATATTTGTCAGGTGAATTTCAAACATCTTTTTGTTTTGTAACAGGGAAAAAACCTGCCAAATGATCTGTAGCATCAGGTTTTAAAAAGTAAATAGCAACAGACGTTGGGGGAAAAAAAAAAATCAACATCTGGAAATAATAAAGGACGCTGAAAAACTTCATTTCTAACGAGAAAGGGAAACAGGCTGCAGAACGTCTTCTTTAGCGTAAACAACATTTGTATTTACTTACATTCCCGTTTTATGTTTTCTTCTTCCCTCGCACGTCTCGGTGTTTTGCGATCTGCCCCTTCCGCGTGGCGGCGGTCACGCCGAAGAGCCGTGACTGCCCGGCTGCAGAACGCGCCGCCGTTTCCGCTGGGCTTCACGCCGAAGCCCCCCGCCACCCCCGGCGCCCCGCCGGGGAGAAGGGCTTCCTCTCCCCTCGCTCGGCGCCGTTTTTTCTCTCGCTGGCGGTCCCTTATCTCTTGCAAATGCCGGAGGAGTTTCTAATGGCAGCCTTTGAGGCTGCTTCCTAGCGCTCTCTGTTCACCAGCGTGCCCCGCGGTCCTGGCCGTTAGAGAAGAAAGCCCTGCTCCGAGCGAGCATCGTGTAAGCTGTCGTTACAAACGAGGTTTGTAAAGATGAAGGAAGGTCTGAAAACTTTGAAACTTCCCGATCTAGAAATAATCAATATATACTGCTGAACGAGCAGTGCCGGCAGCCAGAGGGGAAGGAGGAGAAGGGTGTGGAACGGCAGGAAAAAATGATGACGAAGTCGGAGACCAAATAGCTGTGATTTTTCTTTCCATTGCTACACTTTGTTTTGACGAAGCGATTGTGTGGGTGAAGGCTACACTGGTAGTTGTGTGCGTCTGAGCTATGAGAGTCATTCGTAACTTGTTTGCTCCTTTTCTCTCTTTCTCTCTGTGTAAGTGGAGAGGAGAGTGCCTATAAAATAACTAGCATAGTGCAAATATTTTTACTGAACGAAAAGGTCGAGAGTTCAAAAAATAATGAAGGACCAGAGTCCTTCTCCGTTGCGAGCTCTTGTTTGCTCGGCCGTGGAGTGAGCGGGCTGTGCCACAGGTTATGGTGCTTTCTTAAAGGCTATAAATTGGCCAAGAAATAACGGGGAAATGGTAAAAAATAATGACTCGTAGCATTAAGATTTCACTTGGCTGAACCTTGGCATCTCTAGAAACGAGCTGTGCTCTAAGCGCTACAGATACAGAATGGCTTTTGTGGTTAGGTGATTATATGCTGTATGCTGTACAGTAAATAAATGGCCTAACTATGGCTGTGTGTGCACGAAGGGGAATGGCTTTAAGTCATCGTTATCTAACCTTAATTAACAAAGTAACGTTTGTGCAGGTGGGTTTATCTATATGAACTCTGTCTTGTGCTTTCAGGCAAACATGAATATGTTCTGACATAACAAGAATAACTTTTTTTTCAAATGAACAATGTTTATCTGTGCCCTGTGGTGCTTCATTGTACTCGATTCCTCCGTCATTAGCAATTTGTTGCTCGCTTCTTCATCAGTCAGGAGCAGTGGGGAGGAAAAACTTTGGGGACGACATATCCTGCGAAAGGATACAGTGAGTGTTTACATTTCAGTGCATGATTTAAAACCACAAAGGCAAAATTAATTATTTACTGGTTGCAGTCCTGCTCCGAGGACATCTAGCCGAGCCCTTTACCAAAGATGCTTTGTTTGATGAAGTGTAGTTTATTAATTGGTTTAAAGACCTGTACTTTTTCCAGGCTGCCAGCCAATTCACTGCTTAGCAGATGCGTACGTTGTTACTTGGTCTTGACTTGTGTTTCACCAGCGTTTTATCTCGGGTGGATGCTTGTAGTCTACCCTTCAGCAGGGATGTATCGCTCACCCTTAGGGCTAATTCTTTCTTGTTTATAAGTCTAATGCTCTTCCATCCCCCCTTTAACTTTACTCTGACACGTCCAGTCTCTAAGAGCATAAGTCGGGGTTGAAGGAAGCGATTCCTGCCCAGGTCTGGAAGGCGTCTGGGACCAATCCGCGCATCCCGCTCCTGGCAGGAGGCACCTCAGGTAGCAGCGTGGAGCGGGTGTTGAGCCGCATCCCGGTTCTGGTGGCTGCAACACACTCCCTGCTGCCTCTCACCTGGGGATGCTCATGCAAGTGCCCTCTTGCCTGTGCCCATCGCACAGGGGGGGGACGGAGGGGACCGTCGGCCCGGGAGAGACCTCAGGAACTGGCCATTCATTGCACACATTATCTTGGTGGGCTGGTCCTGCCCTGATGGCTGTAGTATGTGTACCTTTGCCATCAGCACCAAGTTGCTACAGCTTCTCAACAACAACAAAAATATCCCCCCTCATCCTCCTAATTTTGTTTTTGGAAGCAGCTGCACCATTCTTAGTAAAACGCTGTTTTGTTTAAGGGTGGGATGGAGGGGAAACCTCACCCAGAGGAGAGGCCTAGTATGGAAAATCTCTGTCCATATGAGAAGCTACAGATAGGCAGTACGGTAGAAAGGATTACGCAAGCAGTCCCGTACAGCTGTGGGACTTTCTGCTCTCTCTGCTGTAGAGGCTGCATACATCAGATACTCTGAAGAGCCCACAGAGCTTAGATCGCCCTTAGATCCCCCACCTGGGAGAGGGATTCACAGGGAGTTCATCTGTTTCTACACGGCTGTCTCAGATTGTACATGTAAAACACAAAGTACGCTGGATTTGTGAACTGCATGCACATTTTAAGCTTTGTGTGGTTTGAATTTTATAAGGGTTGGGTTTCTTTGTTTTGTCTTTCAAGAGAATTTATTTCCATTCATGTCCGTTGTTTCTTCGTAGGTGGTTTGCGGGTGATACGTGTGCAAGTGCCTCAAGTTTCTCCTACAAGATGTGTTCCACAAACCCAGCAAATTGGGTCACCTTTGATGACGAGCCGCTCTTCCAGTCGCCTCAGAAATCGGTTGATAATCAGAGTAGTTGTAAAGCAAACGGCCTTAAACTGAATCTGTCTAGTGTGCATGAGTCTTCAAGTAGATCGTCTTCTACGGGCAGCACTCCACTCTCGTCTCCTGTAGTTGACTTCTACCTCAGCCCTGGACCCCCCAGCAACTCTCCACTTACTACACCTACCAGAGACTACCCAGGAAATCCGTGCATCCCAAAGCCTGGGATTCACATCCTTTATCCCATCCCTGAATGGCCATCAAATGTTAACCTTCTTCCATCAGCTGGGATTTGCTCATCCCTCACCTCGCAGAAACTGAGCAGCCTTCCTTTGAACACCTCGCCTAATGACCATCCAGTTAAGACTTCGGTTTCCAAGTCAACAGAGGAAGGAAGCCCTAATCCGCCAGGAAGCTGTGAGGAGTTAGGAGAGTTGTCGTCGGCACCGGCGCACTTCCCGTATTTCCAGAGCGACTGTGCTTTTTCCAGTCCCTTTTGGAAGGAAGGATGCTCGCTCGGCACATCGCCAGCTAATGTTAGCACACACGGGAAGGACAAAGCGCTCGACAGGAGCGTCTGTCATCCTAAAGACAAAGAAACTTGCCACGATCAGAAAAGCCTCAACCAGGGCTCCTTCAGCTACATCTGCGAGAGGCTTGAGCACCTGCAAGCCGATAGCTGCGATGCCGCGGGAAGCCCGCCCGTCTCCGGCGCTCACGCGTGGCACCAGCTCTCCCCTGCCATCCCACGCAGCCTCTTCAGGAGCCGGAAAGCGGATGGGTGGCCGTTCATGCTGAGGATTCCCGAAAAGAAGAACATGATGTCATCTCGGCAATGGGGCCCTATTTACCTTAGTGTCCTAGCCGGAGGTGTACTGCAGATGTATTATGAAAAGGGCCTGGAGAAACCTTTCAGGGAATTCCAGCTGCAGCCACACTGTAAGCTGTCTGAACCCAAATTAGAGAGCTATAATGTCTCGGGAAAAATCCATACCGTGAAGATCGAGTGCGTGTCTTACACAGAGAAAAGGAGGTATCATCCCAAAGTAGAAGTGATCCATGAGCCGGAGGTTGAGCAGATGTTAAAGCTGGGCACCACAGACTATAACGACTTCACCGATTTCCTCGTAACGGTCGAGGAAGAGCTGATGAAACTTCCTACCGTTTCTAGACAAAAGAGGAATTATGAAGAGCAAGAAATGACTCTGGAAATAGTGGATAACTTTTGGGGGAAAGTCACTAAGGTGGAAGGAAAACTCACAGAAAGTGCCGTCATCACACACATTTACTGCTTGTGTTTTGTGAACGGAAGCGCCGACTGCTTTCTAACCCTGAACGACCTGGAGCTGCAGAAGAGGGACGAGCGTTACTTCGAGAAGGAGGAGGAGAAGAAATGGATCAATATTCTCGATTGCCATTTCCATAACTGTGTCAAAGCGCAGGAATTCGAGCAATCGCGAACTATTAAGTTTACGCCCCCGGATGCCTATCGGCTGGAACTGATGCGTTTCAGGACACGGTACAACGGGCAGGACCTTCCCTTTTCTGTGAAGGCTGCGGTAGTGGTTCAGGGGGCGTATGTTGAACTTCAGGCTTTTATAAACATGTCTTCAACTGCTCCGATCCCAACGCGTTTACCCTCTCTGAGATACTGTGAAAACGTTATGATACGCTTTCCCGTTCCCACGCAGTGGGTCAAGGCACTTTGGACCATGAACCTCCAAAGGCATAAGTCCCTAAAAGCAAAAATGAATAGGAGAGCGTGCCTTGGTGCTTTACACGAGGTTGAATCTGATCCCGTAATACAAGTCTCGGTTGGAACAGCAAAATACGAGAGTGCCTACAGGGCTGTTGTGTGGAGGATAGACAGGCTTCCAGATAAAAACTCAAGTAAATAATTTGCGCTATAAAATGACGGGCTTGGCTGCACGTCTTCACTGGTTTTGTGCTTGTGTACCTCCATCAGCTTCCGTAGTTTGGGTTTTTATCTGTGCGGTGGTATTGGTAGAAACTGGAGTAACCTTTTAGGAAAAAGAGAATATAGCCTTTTTGGTTTTGTTTTTTTTTTTAAAGGACATTTTCCTAATTTATTCGATGGAGGCGGATGTATTATTGTCAGTAATTATAAGCATGCAGTATCATGGAAGTGGATCTCATCATTCTGAGTAAACCTCAAGTCTGTAGTACGAAATATATGGTTTTAAAATTCCCATTTTCAGTCATGTTACCAGATTAATAGCCCTATATAGTACTTTTCTAAAGGCATAAAAATTCTTGAGGAATACAGTATCTGCTTCAAGTTCTGCAGAGTGAAGGCGTTTGATCCTTTGCTTAGATATGCATTATGTGTATTTGAGGCTTTGGGAATCTGTGTAAGACAAGGGCATCTATTAAAGCATTTTGCCAAAAATATCTGTAAAATCTGTACTTTTAAGAAGGGGGTAAGTGTGTAGCATTAACAAATGGATTGGCCTAGTCTTGTAGTATCCTAACTGTCTGGACTAACTACGGCTTTAAAATGTCCAGAAAAGATTAAATCTTCTTAAGTCCTGGTTTCAGGTATGCTAGTACTAAGTTGACATATCGACTCCCAGGTTCTGACAGCTAGATGTGTGTGCAGGTGAGAGTTAACATTCAAAACTATTTAAAAAAAAAAAAAAAAACCAAAAAAAGTAAAGGCAAAAAACCTCCTGAGGGTTTTTTTTTCCTCATTTTTGACTAATTGTAAGTTTTATTTAATCATCTGACCTGTTGTTTAGGTAATTATGACTTTTATTTTATTTTATTTTTTTACAGTTTGATATTTGATATTTGAATTCTGATTGATATTTCAGTGACAGAAGTAATAGATCGACAGAAAAAATGAGGCAGGAACAAATGAAAAGGGAATATTATCCTGAGCCTATATATGAACTAGATTGTTTTTGGTATTAAAACAGCATTTGAAAGCATCCTACATCAACATGCTAATGTGGCAGTTGTGAGAGTATGAATGGCTGCTGGCAGATGAGAGCTAGTATTTTTACGAATGACGCTGCATGGAAATACTGGTCCCTTTTGCGTGCAGACTGGGTCTTGCTTAGGCCATGAGGTCTCTCAAGCCTCGAGCAACTGTGCCGTTCGATTTCTATTGATGAGCACCGCGGCAGGAACAGCGCAAACGCCGCTGTGGGAAGATTCAGAAATGACGTCGTGTTAACGCCATCTCTGTTTTTCCCCTTCTTTTGCTTTGGAAGAAGCCGTGGTGGGTTTGGACCTGTGGCTAATGCCATATGGTTCCTCCCGAATTGGCTGAGCCCTGCCTTTTACACGCTGCTTGTTAGCCGGGTACCGCACGCTCTGCTCGGAGGGGATGCTGGTGGCTGCCAAGCAATGGGCAGCGGGAGAGCGGAGACGCGGCATCGGCAGACGGGCTAACGCAAGGCAGGGAGCCAAGCCAGAATTAATGGAGGGGGGAGAGAAATGACCGAGAGAGGGAAGATAAGGGGAGGCAGGAAGGGAGGGGTTGGGGAGACTGGAAAATGGACAGAGGAGTTGATGGGGAGATGTAGGAGAACCAGTGGGCAGAAGAAGGTTCTTCAGGTCTTCAAAATCTGTAGGTATGGGTGTCTTGCATTCCAGGCTTCAAGGATTTGCACCGTGCTGTTGCGACCTGTGTGTTTTCCCAAGGCTTACGGGACTGACTGTTCGGGTAGCTGTTAGTATTCTTTGCTATTTAATGTAGGTTTGCTTCTGCAAAATCAAGTCAGCAATTTAGTCAGGCAATTTTAAAGAAGATTATAAGTCTTCCAAAGCTTTAATTCCCTGCACTTCACTCACCTTAAGATTGGATGTGCACAATGAACTTCAGACTTATATTATTTGAAAGGAAGAACTGTTTTTTGTGGCATTCTACAGCTTTACATTATTTTCTACCAGTAGCTTAAACTTTTGACATTTGAATAATTCCTCTGGCTGAGATCTGCAAAATCATTTGTATCCTTGAGATGTTCATGCGTTTGAAAAAACATTTTGGTAGTAATACTGCCTGGTCAAATTTTAAACCTCTCTATCAAGTTTTCTGTATGCACTTAAGAGTTTAAAAATAGAGTTGTCCCAAGGCATGCCAAAAATCTGGAGGCAGTCAAACTAATAGAAATATGTAAACTTTCATAATACATTTACTGCAGGGAGAAAAACATGCCGAGGCTTTTGCTTTCAAAAGGCTTTGTCCAAGGCTTCTTAAAAAAAAAAAAAAAAAGGGAAAAGGAAAGGTTGCCTACAGTTATATTGTGACTCCATTTGTAGACATTGAAATATGTTAGTGTCCACTGGATTCTACTGAAGTGCTTCCCTGAAAGCGTGCTGGCCAAGCGAAGTCGATGTGAGCTGCGACATACCCCAGATTTTTAAAAGCTGCCTGTGCTTTTTCAGATATATAAATGGAGAGTTTGGAGCCTGAGTGTTAGCATTATTTAAAAAAAAAAAAAAAAAAAAGAAGTTAAAAAACTGTAGACTTTGAAGAGTGGATCCAATGAAATTCCTGCAAATTGAGTCTACATCTGTGAAATCGGGGCATTGTCTAAGGAAATGTAGAAGACTTTATGATTTCAGCACAGTACCGGGGCCAGGCTTTGCACTGGAGCAGCTGTATGCGCCTCTGTCGCCCAGGCAGCTGGGGAGAGACTAGGCTTCGAAACCCTGTGTTTTAATCTCTTGCTGTGTAAATTTGTGCCCTGCGGTGTTTCCTGCTAGGACACCTCCATCCTTGGGCCGTTGTGTAAAGCAACAGTTCTTCAGCTGATTATTCCTCCTTTTCTTCTGCATCGTGGAGCCACACTGAGGACGCAGTGATTAAGCAACAGAGAGAAATGGAGCCAGGGGAGCTTGTGGCTGCTGGCAGCCTTTAGCATCTGAGCATGGACTCAAGTGTGGGAGGTGAAGTGGCACCCAGCAACTGCCGCTTTTTTTGTTTTCTAAACTGCCTAGGTGGAAACTCCAAGCCATGACTTTGTTAGGTGGGCTCCGTCCCTGCCCAGCCACCTCCTTCTGGCACCAGCACCGTTGCAAACTGCTCCTTGGCAGTGGTACCTTCCCACTCCCCTGTTTCCTATGGGTTTCTCCCAGAATGTTGGATAAATGCACCCATTTAGGCACAGCTGCAGGAATTGTTAACTTCTGACAATCCTCATGTAAATCCATTCTTAGTAATTGTTGATGTTTTCATGTTCAAAATAAGACTTTTGGAACTTGACCTATTCTGGCAAAATTAGAATTACTACTTAACTAAAATAGCCAGCACATTTTTTTGACCTAAATTGCTTGGCTTCATGAGCCTTTCTCGGATCAAGGTTGCTTGAATGCTACTCATACAGGTTAACAGGGGATAAATAGTGTGAGTAAATGCAACAAAGTTAGGTTGTTAATTGTTTGTGAAGTGCTATATGAATGCTAAATGAAGCTTTGAATCTAGTTTCATAGTTTTACTGGTTTGTTTGTTTGTTTTGGCTTTTTTGTTGTTATTCTTCAGAGAAAGCAAGAATTTGGAACATTTTTAGGAAGTAAGAGCCAAATTTTCAGATGTAAGACAGGAAAGACTTAGGTCTCTGAATTCACAAAAGACTTTAACAAGTTGTCTAGACACCTAAACGCCAGGGTTTCTGTCTCCTAAGTTAGCTAGTAAAAGCTCAGTTATCTCCCCAAATTATCTGGATGCCTTTCAGGAGTGATTCGATTCCATCAGGCCAGATGGTCATGTCTCCACGATGCCTGGTGGGCCACATTTTGGATAGCTGGGCTCGCATCTGAACATGTTGTCTTAGCTTCCACTGGGCAACTGTACAGACTTCAACCACGCCTGCTCATCCAGCTTGTCTTTCCACACCACTACCTTTTCTCTTTTCTGGCCGACATCTTGCTTATTCAGCATTACAGGTTTTTCTGTAAAAGGATCTTGTACATGCAGCCCCTCTTTCTTCTTCTAACGCCAGTGTAATACAAGGCCTGGGAAACAATAGTTTCACGGAGCAGAGGTGACAAGGACTGGCCAGTTTTAGGTGAAAACTAAGGCAATGGTCACCGTCTCCCGAAGTATTGGTTGATCGCTTTGTTGTCTGACAGCTATTGGGAAGAAGTAGCTCCATGCTCCTACCACAGCCCAGCAGTGGGCAGAGGAACTTCTCCGCAAGCGAAGTGGTGAGTACCTCCTTCTGACATTGACGTTGGTGCAGGAGTTGGATGGGCTGGGGGAAACCCTGTGTTTTGGGAGTAGGCAAAAAGGTCCAGTGGAGGCTGCTCCAGCGGACCCAGGGCAGTAACTAGATCCCAAAACTATCACCTCTGCCTTTTCAGGTTACCACCGAGGAGAAAGGATGGACTCCAGAACTCGTCGGATCCCGATACTGAAACCACCTCATGGGTGTGAGTTAGCTGGAATATAAACCCAGAGATTTTTTTTAAGTCTTCTATGGTACTGAACCACAACTGTGCCATGTCTAACACAGGAGCCTTTAGCAGCAGACCAAGAGGAATGGCCCATTTATGCCTGGGCTTAAGTGGACATCTACCATCTCACATTTACTATACCTGTCCAGGAAAATTCCAAGCAGTGGTTATTTCTGGAGTACCTTTCTCAGAAGACAAAATAATTTTCCAGACAATTCCCATTGCTACTTGTTTCTCCACAGACCTGCCTCCCACAACACGAAGATGCTGAAGTTGATCTCCAAAAGCCATTAGATCTACGCCCTTTTACTACTACCACAAATGGACTCCAAACAAGATGCTACTGCTCTTGGACAAACCCTTTCTCCTCACATCCTTGGTCAACCATAGCCTCAGAGGCAGAGCGTGCCACTTTCCTGGCCAGGGCATGATGTGCCATCTTAGTGTTGCAACTGCTATGAAGGACCCTTCACTTGAGGCTGACGTTGTGCCGTCTGTGCATCCCGACCCAGCAAACAGCACAAAGACCAGGTCAAGTAAGCGCATTGCCAAGCTGCGTCCCAGCAGCACCACCACTGGAAAGTGGAGCAGGTCCTGGAGCCAAGAGGAGCACAGCTTGGGTGGGCTGTGGTACCACAGATGGGATGACGTCTCTCAGTTGGGCTGTGGAATGGGGTGCTGCTTCTGGTCTCCTTCACCGCTGGTGTTGCTGTCAGCACAGCTGTTGCTGGGACGATGGCAGATTCAAGGATGGAGAGGCCCACCCCAACAGGGGGCTCGTTCCACCATGTCCAGACAGTCTGGAACAGGGACTGTGGACCAAGAGAGAGTTAGTGTGGGAGAAATGGGCTTGGACACAGCAAGAGATGAGCAGCAGCAGATCGTGAACAAGGCCCACGTCCAGAGGTACACAGATCGGCCTGTCACCGTGTACATGGGTGACGAAGAGCCTTCTCCTCCTAACACTTGTTAGTCCTCCTCCAGTTTCCTTCTCAAGGAGCTGGCAGGTGGTTGTAGTGTTTGTTTCTGACTTTGTTCCCTCCTCTATTTCAGTAATAAAGTCCCTAATGTTATAGTTTTACCTGTCTCTGTGTATTGTATTACTGGCCTGAGACTTCAGCCATGCGCTGCGTGCCCCTGCCATTGCGCTCCTTTGCCCAAGACCTTTACGAGCTTGCAAGCCGGGTCTCTTTGTGCTTTCGTGCCTTGAAGGACCCTGTCCTGTAGCGTGCTCCAGGGTGCGAGTAATGTCTCGCGCACGCCGGTAGCGCTGGTTCAGCACAAATCCGTCAGCCCTCCTACTCCACCCCCGTACCAGCATTGCCGTGCAGCTGCCTGGGTGACTGAGCCCGATTCACGTGCGAGTGAACTAAGCGGTAGGCTTTTACCGAAAAAGGAGGTGACGGTACTGCTGCTTTTGGTCACGGGCCATGGTTTGGGTGGTGGTTGTCATGTTTGTTAACTGTGTGTGGGTCGTACAGCGCTGTGCCTTGACTGGTGCGGCAGGTAGGTTGCAAAGTCTGCAAGGAGGGGTGAGGTTTTTCCATCTGATCTCTCCGGCCTCTCCTGCTCGGTTAGGTTTCCTTCCCTCTGTGCTGGCTTTGGTGATGGCCGTTGCTGGGCTCTTACTTCTCCCCACTCACCTTAAAGGTGCTGCTGTACTGGACATACTTAGGCAAGCTTCACTCCCAAAACTGAGGACCTACACATTTTTTGTTGCAGTGATCCTTACCAGTCCCTTTTATGGATCTGCCCTTGCATTCATGAGTGCAAGTTGGATTACCTCTTCCTACAATTTCCGTAACCAGTTCCTTATGAGCACGTATTAGAGCCGTACTTTGGTAGAAAGAAGCAGCTAGTCCTATTTGGGGAATGGGTGCTGGCTCTCCATCATGATACACGTTTCTTTAAAGGCACCTGGGAGACTTCATGGCCTGTGGCTGATACTCTTCCATGGTGCAGGACTCTAGTTGGTGTGTATATAGCATTATTTTCTAAAATCCCGTTCAGGTTTTCTTTGAACATTACAAGTAATTATGTAAAAAAGCAGCATTGAGGATAAGGATCGAATGCGATGTACTGCTGGAAGCAAGCCTGCAGGGGATGCTTGTAACTCAGCCAGGTACAGAGTCCAGATGGTGAAGGACTGCACTTGCCAGGGACATGCCCCTTGTCCAACGTGGTGGCTGTAAACGCTGCTGTGTTTCTGTGTGCTTGCCTTTGGGGTCAGCCGAACAGAGAGAGGAACACTTGCAGTCAGCAAGCAGCTTTTAAAGCTACTGATTATTGTTGTTATTACACATGGAAAACAGAAGGGGGAGAAAAAGAGTTGGAGACCCCCCCCATCTGGAGTTCAGGGGCTGATAAGCCAAAGGACACTTCCTATTCCTTTCTCCCCTTCCCTCACCTTTTCTTCCAGGCAGTCAAGTTTTAACTGTGCTGTTGAGTGTAACAGCAAGGAAGAGGGAGGGAATTATTAATTATACTAATTATATATATATACTATACATATTATATACTAATTAGTCAAAAGGAAAACAAAATGTTGAAGGTTTTAGTGAGTATGATTAAGACAAACGTGAATTTCATGCTCTTTCAGCCTTGATTTTTGGGGACCCATTGACTTTATGTCGGACTTGGAATGAAATCTGGAGGATGGTTTATTGAATTAGACTTTGTTCTGGTGAAGTCAGAAACACATGTGTTTGACAGAACTCTGCCCATCAAACCGCTCAAACGTAAATTAACTCCTAAAATCAGAATTGGCTTGGGCAGGCTGTGAGGCAGGTTGCAGGGAAAACCTGCAGCACAGACCAGAGGATGCTCCCAGCCCAAGGCTCCCAGGCGCAACAGAGATGTAGCTTTTTAAATTTATTTTTGCTTTACGAAATGCCCATGAGCCTGTGGATGTGGAGTGTTGCAGCGATTTTTCCCACGGGATGGATAAAGCTCCGTGTATGTTAACTCCATCCTCAGTATCTCCTTCATTCCGATACGAAATTGATTCCTGCCACCGGAGAAAGTGAGTGCATAAAGAATGGGACATTTTTGCCTGAACTTTCAGATGCTGTTCAGTATAATGGATGAAAACCAAATATACACTGCCAGGCTTGCCTTTGACAAAATACGGCCAATCCTTTCTCTGCTTTTTTTTTTGCCTGCAGCCAAATGGTAGGTAGTTGGCCACGCTGATGCTTAAAATCCTGGAGAGGAGGGGAAACGGAGGATTACTGCTTTTTGCCTTGAAGAATTTGGAGAGGCAGCTGCGACATAAATGATTCTTTTCATTACATTATATTATACTGCTTTCCTGCACATAGTGAGCCTGCTGACCTCGGTTTCTTTGGAAAGCAGGGTTTCCATCCCAGTGTTCCTCTGTGCCAGGAGGAGGAGAAATGCTTGCCCTTACCATTGCCACATAAAAAAAATGCTAAAGCAAGTGATCCCTACGATCTAAGGCTAGATTAAAGTAATTTAGGATATGCTGCAGTACATGGGCAGTCCTTCAATACTCTGCTTTATAACGTGACAGTTACTTTAGTAATACTTTTGTTTGGAAGAAACAGAGTATGTTCTTTTCCCATAACAAACCGAGTTAGAAAGGGAGTCCAGGTAGCCCTTATCCTGGCAGCTGGGATGTATCTTGTTTGAGCAGCACCCTGAGCTGCGCCTTTATCTTCCTGCCATAGACACACTGTAGTAAATGATGTTACACAAGATAGCTGTAGTACTTGAAATAAATACTCCAGTAAAATTCCTACAGCAGAGAGCTCTGGAAAGGGTGGTTGTTGGACACAGGGAGGCATCTCTGCCTTGGCTAAGCTGGGGTCGTCCAATTTTTATTTTCCTATAATAGTAAGAAATGTAGTGTTAAGTGAAAAATGAGATTCTTCTCTAATAGCCTGAATTTAGCAACTCATCCCTAAGTTTGTAATACTCTTCTAATCAGAAGCTGGGAGGATCTGGTAAATCTTGTGCTAATTAATTTGTAAAACTGCAATGAAAAGTGTGCTGAAGGAGAGAAAAAATGAGTAAGGGACCACCTTATGCCCAAGTAGTAAAAGATTGTAGATAGAATAATGTTGTATTATAATAACAGCTCTGCATTAGTAAAAGATAGCGCTGTGCTCTCTTGCTAGCAGCTTAACCTTGCACTGTAAACAAAGAAAAGATAATTAACTGATGGTGTTTGGATTTTTTTCCTTTCCAAGGTTCAGATCATCCACACAGCCTGTCTTACAAACTGGAACTCGGATCAGACCAGGAAATCCCGTCTGACTGGTATCCATTTGCTACTGTCCAGTTCGTCGTTCATGATACCTGTGCCTCAGGAACAGAAGTCAAGTCACTGGGCGTAGAGAGCGATGTGCAGCCCCAGAAACACGTGGTTCAGAAAGCTTTTTACAATTGCCAGGTATTTTCAGGGCTATATTTTCAGTGTTTCCTCCTCTTCTTCCTCCCCTTCTTCCTCCCCACTCCCCCATATGGTATTTGCAAGGCAAATGTGCTTTGTATTCTAAACGTATTTTGCATGCACTTGTGATAATGACTTTGAGCAAAAGAATCATTAAAAAATAATTCCTTGTCTGATCAAAGATGATGCTGAAAAACAGAACTGCAAATGCAGTGTTGTTTTTCCTCAGTTGAGCTATTTTGGGGAGTAGTGGTTTTGAAATCTGTTGGGTCTGGAAATGTTTTGATTCTGTGTCAAAGCTTTTATTCGTGCCGTTGCTGCAGATCACATTTTCAGTGCCCAATTATTTGCTAATTCTACCTGGGGTTTTTTTTGTTTTCTAACTACAGGTTGAAATTGAAAAGAAGTGGATTAGGATTGATGGAGAAGATCCAGATAAGGCTGGCAACTGCCTAGTGCAGTAAAAGAGGACAGGAGGCACCGTCAGAGGATATTAGTAGGAATCAATTTACATAGGAAATTCTATTGTTAGAAGAAGCGCAGTGACCTAGTTTAGGATAAACACGGTCATTGAATTTTTTTCTTTTTTTAGTGCTTTTGGGTTTGATTCTGCAAATGAGTACGGGTTTGACGGGCCTGCGTTCAAGTAAACTTCCTGTCCTGGGAATGGTGGTATGAGTAAGGTCGCCTTGTAAAGGGTTGTAGGATGTGAGCACTTAATTGACTGGCTGTAATATATTATTTTCCTGTTGCGTATCTATGACTTGGGAATGATCTCATACTCCATATTGAAACCTAATGGCACTACTCAGAAGAGTTCATGTCACTTGGACATATAATATCCAGCAATAAAAACTGCCAGAGCACTTATGTGCAGACCAGCATCTGTGTAAGGTCCAGCAGGAGCAATTACATTTTTTAGTGCTGTTTGAAAACCGAAGTCCCCCGTGTTTCTGTTCCCCTCGATATATGTGAACAGAACAAGTCATAATATTATTCTCGACAAGAGCCTCAATTAATGAGTTGGAAACTGGGTGATTTCATTGGTAAAATGGGAAAAGTTCCTCTGCAATAATATTCTTCATTCTTCTGTGGCTGTGAGTGTTTCCTCCCCAGCACTTTATAGGTTCACTCAAAGTAATCTCTTGGGCAAAAAAACATATGGCAGATGTGATTGAAGTTTCTGTGCCAGCATTAGACAAATCTTTCTCACTACGGCAGCAAGTGAGGTAAGGGGCGGATGCTCAGCAGGAGTAAATCAGTCCAGGCCTGTTTCATTTGATGAAGCTTTGAGAATTTACACCAGCGGAGGGTTTTCCCCACAAACTGAGGAAATGGCTGGTTGCTGCCGTTCGCCGTGGGTCTCCTTTAGGATGCAAGTTCCAGATGTTGGCTTGGAAACTGCAGGAGCTGTTGCTTTGAGTAACCTTTAAGACAGAGGGCATGTCTTTCCATGCATGGGAAGGGAGATGTTTTCATGCTTCTGGCTCTAAAGGCAGCATTTTCTGTGGGGAAACAATGCAGGAATAGATTATCGCAAGGGAAGTGAAGCTGTGACGCTTCAGCAGGCAGCTTGAGCTACTAACCTCGTATCAATGTGTTAACTGTGTTTCCAACAAATTATTGGCATTTAGGGAAAGGTTTTAATGCTTCCCCTCAGCCATTATCCCCTTGGTCATTTTCTGCAGGCTGTAATTCCAGGTCTGAAAAAATCTGATAAATTAAAAAAATGCTCCTGATACTTTCTTTTTTTTTTTTTTTGTGCTGCAGTTTTCCTAAAATTATCCTTACTTCAAACTGAAATTAGTGGAGAATAAAAATACAGTAATGCACTAAGGCTCACTTTATATTTTGTCACAGCTTGAAACTGTTTATATGAACACTATGTAAAAATACAGATAAATGTTATTCCCCAAAAGTAGAAATATGTGGGATATGCACTGAGAAAATTACCAGTCTGAGGAAACAGAAGGCCATAATATGAACCTAGTTCATCACAATAAACTTTTCCCCCCATTTGGAAGCTGATAATGAAATAGGTAATAGATTCAATAGTAAGTCCCGAGGGGAGGTTTTTTTTATGGGTATTGCATTGCCAAAGCCCCAAATAGACTATTATGGTATTTTGGCTTCTCTATATATCCCTTTTTATTAGCAGATTATATTATTATAAATCTAAGCAAGCGTTTGAGTGTAGTAGTGATCCGAGTATGTTTCAGCTGTTGCATCCTCCATCCGTGTTTTGACTTAGCACCTTCAAGTCATGTTTGGTTTGTTTTAGTCATATTTAATTTTGGTTTATGTACTTCTCAGCGAACTAAGGGGCACAGTGTACGCTAGGGCAAAACATTTATACTTGGCATCATGGCAGAGCTCTGCAATTTGCTGAAGTCCCTGGTAATACTAGAGCTACGGTATCTATTAACCTCTTTGCTCGGTAAGGTAGAGGAAGCAAAATACGTGTTGCAGATACCTGCACTAACCTTTGTCTGCGGCTGACTTGTTTTGATTGACATTAACACAGCTAATTCAATAGATCTGTTAGCAGTGGTTATTGCGCAAAGCCTGTCTTGCCCAGCTGGCCCCTATTTTTCTATTTTTAAGGGGACAGCCAGGCTGTTCTGGGACTCGTTCACCGCAGGACCCCCATTGGCAGCACTCATTTCCTGGGCATTCGGTACCTGGTGGTGTTACGGGTCCTGCAGAAGCAACGGCTGCTTTTCTTCTATCAGGTGTCTGCTGTATCTCGGGATGTGTTCAAGAAGCCCATGTAGCGTTGAACCCTCAAGAGATGAGCTATTGTTTTGAATGGCCCAAATGACGAACAGCCACGTTACAAGTCTTCTTTCCTGCTAGTGAGTCTGTATTATATCTGGTGTGGTGCAAATGATCATTCAGCCTTACTGAACTCGTTAATGTAAAAACGTCAAGCTACAGCTTTATCTATGTTGCAGACTCTTGGATTTCCATCTGAGGCCGGCAAGACTTGCCATTAACTTTAATCGGAATTGGATCAGGATCACAGAGAATTAATTCCACAGAAATATTGCCACACTGAAAGAAAGTTACTCTGTTTAATGCGTGGCTTTCAGTTTAAACCTGACAATTAGTGCAGCCTAAGGCTGAATAATTACCCTGTTCAGTCTCAAACTGATGTTTGTATGCCTTGCTGTCAGAATATTTAAAAATAGGCTGCAGTTTAATGAAAGAAAGTTTGGGTTGTCTGACTTTTTTTCCCCCCATCAAATTCTAACTTCCTATTCTATTGCAACGTGCTAAAGCAGAAACACCCTGGCTTCCCCTTTCTACTGTTTCTTCTGCGTTCTCTGATGTCCTTTGAGTACAACCCATTGACCAAATATTCTCAGTATTTAAGACTCCTTTGCTAACATTTTCTATGAAGGCTACAGCAGGTGATAGTGAGTAAATGTACTGGCTTTGGTTCTTTAGAAATCTGGGCTATAAGTAGTCTAACTGTAATTTGGGAGGAGAATGGAGACGAGGAACAGTTGCTATAAGCTGTTGTGATGCTCAGTGTCGAGCTAGCAGAAGGGTTGGAGCTTTAAATAACCCATGAGGCGCATTGGCATTGTGCGAGGAACCAGGTTTCGCACGTATCTGATCTCTGCTTGCCCACAGCTAGCGCCTGCAGTCACTGAAATTCTTCCAACTGTTTGGGTCACTTAAGGTGCTGACAATTCGCTAACATTTACTGCAGGGTAGTATTTAGATATTATCTGCGTTTCCTTCACAAAGGACCAGCAGGGTTTGGGATATTTTATATTTTAAACAGAAATCAATGAGAACAGCTATTATCATAGTGGTTTATATAGTTTATAGTATATTTTTATAGTGTTTTTATAGTCCAAAATTCACTTTGCAATATAATAGGAAGTTAGAATTTGATGGGGAGAAAAAAGTCAGACAACCCAAACTTTCTTTCATTAAACTGCAGCCTATTTTTAAATATTCTGACAGCAAGGCATACAAACATCAGTTTGAGACTGAACAGGGTAATTATTCAGCCTTAGGCTGCACTAATTGTCAGGTTTAAACTGAAAGCCACGCATTAAACAGAGTAACTTTCTTTCAGTGCCTTATTTACAGATTGTCGTATTTGCTGAAACCGACAAACTTTATCTTTGCATTCATCTTTCTCATACTAATTGTATTACTGTAGGTAAATGGTACTTGATGTAATTTTGGATTCAAACATCCATTGAAGTCAATGGAAGTCTTTTAACTGACAAAATGGGATCTGCATCAAAGTCTCTAAGAATAAAGGAGAGGCAAAAAAAAAAAGAAGAAAGGAAAAGTGGTAATGGGCAGAAAAAAAACACTGTAGGAGATTCTTGATGCTAGTAAGTAAACAACCTGCAATGCTTGCTTATTCCAAGTAGAAAGGAGCACAAAAGAGAGGAAAAGAGGTGTCATTGAGTGTCAAAGTCGAAGCTTTGCAGTGATTGGGAACGATGGTCTGGCTGCCCCTGTGTAGCAGCTCTCGAGAAATGAGGATGACGGTGCACTCCATTGAACGTGATGCAAGCCGCTGTCATCCTTATGCTCCTTGCTTTTTTTCCTCCAGATTCCGTATTAATTGTCCAAAAGTACTTTATGCCTGAAAATGTGTTTTCACATGTTGCTTTTAGTTGCATTTATTTTACTTGACGGACTTCTTAGCTGCAGTATTGGTGTCCACACCTCTATTTTACGTTTGTCTTTTTGTTGGCTAAACACAGTAACTAACTGCTGCAGTTAGCGTTCTTAGCTATAATTTTGATAACTCTGAAGCACTGCTGTTATTCTTAATGGAAAATATAATTTTATTTGGGTCTTTTGTCAGTATAAGTATAAACAGATCATGCTGATAATCTTGTAATAACATTTTGTAGATTGCATATTGATTAAAAAAATAAAGTTGTATTTCAAACTAGCAGTTTCTTGTCCCCTCACTAGAAATTTATCAAGCTTGTTTTACATTTACTATAATTAACTGGTTGATCAGGTATTGCAGTTTATTAGAAAGAGCAGTTCTACTCTGTGTGTGAGTGGGGGACATCACTTCTTGTCTTACATACAGCTAGTTGCAGAAAGCTGAACGATGCACTATATTCCATTAATGATCATTTATGGCAGGCCCTTTTCCTGCCTTATTTGCATAACAATAGTAAGCCAAAGAATAACTGAGTTTTTTCCCATTGAGTACTTCCTCCGATCTCTCTGGGATATTTGAATATAATGTAGTGACAACTGTTCAAGACTCACACATTTCAAAGTCTGGTCTTGAAAGGAGCTGTTACTAGGGAAATAGTGAAACCTCTGTGGGGAAATATGGGAATAAGGCAGAGGTTTGTGGGGCAGCATTCAAAGAATGGGCTTAAAGTATAAAATAACCATGCCGCTTGTCCTATGCTGCTGTCTCTGTAGCAAACCAGTCGGCTATTCTGGGAAACACTGGGAAATACAGTTAACATCCATTTTCACTTCATTGGTGTTCTATCCCTCAGTGAGCACCTGCAAATGGAAAGCAGGTGTCTAGCAGAAGTATAGTACCCTTCTAGAGCTTAAACAGTTTGCAATGTTTAAAAGTATCAATGAACAATATGATTCAGGTACATGAAAAAGTGAGATGGTAAAATACTAGAATACAAGTAAAAACATGAAAACATGTATTTTTGGGACAGTTTCCTAGTATGTGCTATGCCTAGTATGTGCTATTTTATAGCCCTGTTCTTTTCTTAGTAAAAACAACCCGTAATTTTTTACAATAACAATCATAACATGTTGTAAGTGATGTTCATGCTCCCTGCTCAGTTCTTACTGATAGAAATAAAAGAAAAAGCATCGGCTCAAATTCTGCTTTGCTGTCCCACAAAACCCAGCGTGATTAGGTATTTCTGGTTGTGGGTAGGTCTAGCGTTACATTGCATTGTGATGGCTTTTTTGCTTTAATATTGAATAACTTTCACTTCTATTTCCATATTCAACAGTAAAAGTCTGAGGGGAAAAAAATCTGAAGTGGGGACATGCTGGGAGTGGAAAGGACCCACGATGAGTGACCGGTGGTGGAGGCAAGAGGGAGGAGACAGCGGGAGCAGGGAGTTGGCAGAAGGAAAGGGCAGCAGGCAGAGCTTGTTTGCCAGGGCTAAGGAGAACTGCTGCCTCTCCAAGTCAAGGGGAAAAGTTTACCTATAGAAGGGATTGAAATAGAAAAGCAGTGAGGAACCCATGCAGAGAAGTGCCTTCAAGGGAAGGGATTGAGAACGAAGTTGCAAGTAGCTGCAGGGGGAAAAATGCTCTCCTGGGGTGGGGAGGAGTTGGGAGCAGCTGAAGAAGGGTGGACATGGGTAGAGCCACCGGAGACAAGTAAGGTGGCTGTGAGACTGATGGGGCCCAGTGAGGGGTGCCCTACCCGAACAAGCCAAGTTGGTGCCTGCTTGTGGCGTGCCACAGCTCAGGGCCGCTGGCCCTGCTTTCTTGTAGTACTTGCTGCCATTACGCGCTGAGCAGAACTTGCTCAATCTGTCTTGAGCATCCCTGCATCACAGCTGTACAGCTGTTGGTAATGGTAACCTATCTTCCTGGACAGGAGGATCTTGCTTATGTAAGGGACCAATGACATAGTCATGCTATAGGAGATGCAATGAAAATATCAAATAAAACCCAGCAGTGGAACAGGGAAGATTTAAAGCAAGAACGTATTACCTTGATGATACCCAGAGGTAAGCTATGCTGTAACCTTGTTGGACTGCTCTCCGGAGAGGAACCTTCGTCTCTCAAGTCATCTGTAATGTTGAGTAGATTTTACGGTCTAAATGTAAGTACTGACACCAGGATTTAGATGACTGTTCATCTGAAATGGAGGGAGCCATCCACTGCCTGGAGAGAAAAGGTGAAAGCCCCTTTTTAGTCCCCTTCACGGAAAGCCACAGCATGCTAATGGAAACTGTTTCCATAGAGCCACGGGAACAAGTTACTGACTATTTTTGCTGCTCATTGTGCGGTTAATATTGTCAAAAGGGGTGTGCAGTCGATCTACTCAAAAGTAGAGTTGGGAAAAAAAAAAGAAGAGTGAAAAGGTGTGTACAGTCAAGTATCAGGACAGCGGGAGCCCAACCACGTTTGCTCAGAAAGGGAAGCTGAGGAAGATGACCTTGAGCAAATACTGGGATCCTCACATAAACGCTCCCGAGACCCAGTATGGCAATGCAGGTTAGTCTCCATACATCTGAGTCATTCTTTAGTAGAGTTAAACTGGTATCAATTAGGCAGTAAAAAGGAGAACCTGACTGCTAAGCTGTGCTTCAACCTGTCTCTCAAAGTCACTTACCGGGTGATTTTAGTGGTATGGTTGGTGCTGCAAAACCCACTGCTAGTGAAGGGGGCTACTGCGGTCGCTCAGCTTTATTCCTCTCCAAATTGCCAAATGCAAAGTTAGAGCAAATTGGCCTTGACCAAAACATGCTGCTCTGCTCTTATTTAACTTCGCACTAAAACTGCTGGACTTCAGCAATCGTCTGCTCGACTATGAACTTCCAGCAGCTAATTCAGCTAAGGAGGAATGACGTCTCCGGCATTTACCCTCCTGCTGCACCCTGCCTCTGCGTGGTTCTGCACCCCGGCAGCTAGTCCCGCTCCCCTGGAGCCGGGGAGCCCAGGGATAAGTGGCGATTACAGACAGGTGAGGAGGGGGTGGGATTTCAGCCACTGATGAAGGGGGGTAAAACAAGATGGCAGGGAAGGGGCTTAGAGAGCGATGAAGGCAAAGGCAGTAGACAAACGGGGAGGGAGCTGGACTGGGGCTTTTCTTGGGGACGCAGGGCAGGAGGTTGGGGTTTCTCTGGAGAAAGAGGGTGCTATAAACATCTGTACGTCATACCCGGGGAAACAAGACAGGCAGCAAAGGAGGGGAGGGAACAGGAGACAAGCGCTGAGCTGGGCACCAGCCGGAACGTGGTAGAAAGCAAGGACAAGAATAAGGACAGTGAAATGGCTGGTGGCTGCTATTTCCCTCTGAGGCTTTCTCTCCACAGAAGGCATACGTATCAGGGTGAGTATTTAGGAGAGGCAAGGCTTATTTCATCCTTAATTAGGCTTACTCATACTACACAAGTCTCTGGGCTTATCAAGGAGCTGAGATACACAGTACTATTCAAGTGTATTCAATCCATCAGGACTGACATTTTTATATAGCCGTTTGTACAGGTCAGAGCCCTTCTTATGCCACCCAACGTCCTGCAAATTTGTCATTAAATTGAATTAAGGGACAGCTCTTTGCACAGTTCCTCTGATAAAGTGGTTTAAACCAGGTAAAAAAGGAGAGGCCCTTGAAGAAACAGGAGTCGCACATGATAAATGAAAGAGGAACAAATCACAGGTCCCAGTGTTATCTGTCTTGGAACTCCGACGGAAATGATGGAGCTTATAACAAAATCACGCTGTTAATAAAATTGGTTATGAGACTGGAGTGCTATATATCTATGAGTCAACAGCTGAAAACAAAGGGAATATGTTAGAGAATATCTTTAAAATGAAATTACAGTTCTGCCCATGTCAATCCACCCGGATGCTGCAACCGGTTTCTCCTAAGAATGATGACTTTTACTTGGAAAGAACAGCAAGATGGTATTTGTAAAATATGCCTTGAGAAAGAATTCTGCAGTCCTGCGGTTGAGTAGCTGTGGTCCTCTACAGCAGCAATGCTGGCTTTAAACAGAAGAGGGCATTCATTACCAAGCATCTGAGTTTGCTGAGGGTTCTCCGTTTCTAGAGGGAAGGCATTTGAAAATGGTAATTTTTTTTTAATGATTAATAAAGGTTCATCATCCAAAAATAAATCTTCTCTAGACATCATGTACCAAGAGGAGTATAAATAATTACAAATTAAAACCTGTCCAGTAAACGAATGTTTGAGGTGCCCTTAAGCAGCACTATCCCAAATGCTGACAAAAAACCTGAAAAATCAGGAGGGTTTGAACAGCATGCTAATCTTCTCGATAGCCTGACTTCTAAAACTCTTGTGAGCTGTTAAAGAGACCGCAACGGGGAGAGCTGGATCGGAAGCTGAACCAAGACTGACGAAACCTGGATGCTGTTCCCGACTGCCATGTGTGAGCTTGGGCAAGGTATCTGGTGTGTCTATGCCTCAGTTTCTTCTCTTAAAAGCGGGGTTAAATGTTAACAAAACCCGTAAGCGTGAAAATCACTACAGGGTTGCACTTTATACTGCAATTATACTGATATACTGCAGTGTATACTGCATATATGCTGATTAGGTTGAGATCACCAATATCAAAGCTAGCCAGTTAGTATGAGTAATGCTATTCACAGATATTTTTATATTTTTTTCTTGCTCAGAGTTGATCTAGTTTTTTCAGTGTATACAGGCTTTCTCGTGCTGTTCAGTGGATACACTGCTTGCAGAGCTTGGATGAAAAGACATGTTCTCTAGGAATTTGTAAAAGACCTCAGATGACAGTGTAAGTGCCCTGGTTAGCAGGAAGCGCCTGCTGCAACCTCCCTGTGCAGCTTGGAAAGTTGTATTCCCGTTCCCAGTTTTTACTTTCTCCCCAGCGATAGCTGCGTACCATCAGTAGGCTTAGTCTGCTGTCCCTTGCATGAAGGGAGCTGACACGTTGACCTCGGTGACGGAGCTTTGGTATTCACCGGCAATACAAAGGGTATAATTTACAACACAGCGGGTACGCCCCCAGTGCCTTGTGCTGGTGGGATGCGCTAGGTATGTGCAAATACAGACACCTGTCAGCCTGAAGTGCAGGTGAAGATCATTTGCTTTGGTCTGCATATTTTTGGACATAGCCAAAGTAACTCGACCACTATCTGACACAGCCGAGTAGTCCTTTGGTATCAAGCTCCCCAACCTCTCTTTCTTTTTGAAGTTAGGCATAGTAATTGTGCCAATTTCAAGGCACTTTGTAATCCCTAGATAAACAAAGGGTGGCAGAAAGCAGGGAACTCATTTATAAATCTTCTTTCTGCACTTCCACTTTTTCTGAAGCTGCTGTACGGTATGCTGGCAGATAGATGGCTCTGCATCAGGTTTATCCGTCTCATGAATAAGTCGCAGCCAGCTGCAGGATCATCATCTGCAACCTTCAGGGCCCAGTGAGATCCTAAAGGCTGCAACTTCTTCCCACTATCTCTGCTAACACGACAGGACTAACCAGACAGGAGAAGAATAATGATGGTCTTGGTATGCACTATCCCAGACAATTTCAAATGAGCACTGTGATTTAAAAAAAATATGGTTTATTATTTAAATTATTCTATAAGCAAAGCAACATGTCTCGCCTTTTCCTCGTGATGATGCACAGCATACAGAACAGCTGAGTATGCAACTGCCATTTAATTCAAGACCCAGACAGTGTCATAAAACATATTTTATTGCAGAGCAAAATTACTTCAATAGCAAATTACATTTGTCTCACTCGTGAAAATGCAACTTACAATATTATTATGGATGTTGCTTCTTTTTTTTTGTTAGTCTTGCTATATAATTATAAAGGGTCTGTCAGTATTTTCATTAAAATCTTTTCATTTTTCAGGATGTGTAAGTCAGCCTTAAAAATTAAACCTTAATGGGTGAGTCTCCTCTTCACAAGCCAAATAGCACTATAACTACATAGTGACCTAAAAATGGAAAAAGAAAGGAAAAAGAGAAGATGGTGATTCTAGGTTCTCATGATCATCAGGGGAACACCAATCCATGTACGGACAGGTGGTGTATGAAGACCCAAGCATATATTCTCCTACATGTATGAGATTAATGAATATTTTTCCAGATGAGTAGCTGCTAAATTGGTACATCTCTGTATTAACGTATGAACAGATTGCTGCAAATGTAAGCAATAATTTGAGTAGTTGTACCAGATTGCTGCTACTTAACCGGTAGCTTGAGCTATCTCCCTGTTTATGAGGTAATAATGACTTCAGAGTTTATTAGAACAAAATCCTATGCTTTTCTAGCCTGCTTTCCTAGGTATATTTTTGCACTACGGGGCAACTGTGGTTCTCCAGACAAAGCCTCCTTTCCCCCATGCTCACAAGCTGAAGTTTCAGGCCCGGGCTCAGGGTCCCAACTGCAAACCGGGCCCCTCTGGGCAGCGGCCGGACCCTCTGTCTGGTCTCAGGAGCTGAAAGAAGAAACCCGGCTTCAGTACCCAGCGCTCCGTCACGCCCCAGCGTGTGGCACTGCATGGGGTCCTCCAGGGATAGGGAGGAAAACAGGGAGCCCACCAGGGGAAGGCGGGGTAGGGCCCGGGCGGGGCCGGCGGCGGGCAGGCCGCGTCGCCGTGGCAAAGGCGCCTTAAGGCGGGAGGGCGGGGTAATGGCGGCCGCCGCCATGGCTCACGCTAACCCCGTGGTGAGGGGCTGCGGCGGCGGCGACGCCGGGCCGGGTCGGGTCCCGACCCCGCGGCGCGGAGCCGGGCTTGGGGGCTGCGAACGGCTCGGCGGGGTCTGGTTGTTCCTCCGCGCGGGAGGGAGGGGATGGAGCCGGGCGAGGGCCGGGGACATCGCCTCCCCCTCCCCGGGCCCGGCGGGAGGCGGTGCCGCCCCGCCGAGTCCCCGGGAGGAGCCCTGGGAGCGGCTTGCCGTTTTCGTGGCGCGGGAAGGCCAGGGGTGACTTCGAATGCCATTATTTTGGGGGGCGGGGGTGTTAAAAAAAGCGTTTTGTGGGGAGAAGCATCGTGGCAGGGGTTGGTGTGAGCCACTCTGTAGCTCCGGGGTGCGGAGGGACGCTGTGCAGGCTTCGTGGTGCCAGGGAGAAAGGTGGCGGCTTTGAGTCCCTTCCGGCTTTCACCTGCTGCCGCCTCTCCTTACCTGGGACCTCAGAAGGTCCTTCAGGCGACAGGAGTCCCCGGGAAGCCCTGGAGGCTTCGCTTTGAGACGTGCTTGTGGCTTTGCTGGCATGAGGTGTTGATCACAACCCATTTTCCAAAGAAAACCGCAGTTTCTTAGGACATTTTCCAAAGAAAACCGGAGTTTCTTTCAGACATGGCGCTGGGCGTTCCTGTTACGGATGGACCGGTTCTGGCAAAGGAGCGCCTGTGTGCAGAGGGATGAAACTGGAGTGCAGTAATGTCTGCACTGTAACCGTTTTTCTCTAATTTGGAAACATGTAGTGCTTGAACTTTACAGTTGCTATGTACACTTTTTATATAGCATAATAAATATTTGTTCTTACTGTAAAACTCTGCTTAATGCAATGTAGCTTGGCAATCCTGGGGAGAGGAATAGGCCCGTTGAAAGATTTAAATTCAGTTTCTCTTCTGGATTAACAATGAAGGCAAAGCATTTGACATGTGGGCTAGACAACATCTTTTTAGTGTAGTGGTCCAAGAGTCAATTTTTTTTTTCTCCTCATCTTCCTAGTATTCTGAAATGTTCTGGGGGATTTCTTGGAAATCTTTAACCTCCCATAAGAAACCATACATTAGTATGGTTATTTTAAAGTAGTGCTGTGTTGTGCTGATAGCTTTTTGCAAAAAGTGTAACTTGTTACTTCTTCATAACTTCTAGGTTTTTTTAAAACATTGTTTATTGTCTGCAGCTTTGAACAACTTTAGAGCAGTAGAACATTAATTTGATGTTAAGTTAGAAAAATATAAATTACTGTCCTGGAATCTTAACTTCTAAGGCTTCCTAAAAATCTCCACTTCATCTTTCACCTTGTGTAGACTATTCTGGTGGTAATGATAGTCAAGATTAATAAGCTTTAAATTGCTAAAAGCATCGGAATGGATGCATTTTAAAGCTTATGTGTGTCTATTGTCCAGGTCTGACTGTTGGATTAGGATTTAATCACTGACATGGGCAGAAGAAGGAGTAAAATGTTGTGTTGGAGTCCTATTGTAATATAAGATGAATGATATGTATTGATAATTGCAGTGTTGAAATTTCCATAGCTAAACTACTATGCAGCATCAGACTATTACCACAAAGAAAAAAAAAATCTGTCGTTTCTTGCAGGTTACTTACATTATGCTTCTGATAGAATTGGCACATCTCATTTTTAGTAGCTTGTATTGTTGGTTGGTCTTTAAGTTAGGGGTGATAACACTAAGCGGTAAGTGTCAGTTTTAAACTAACATTTTAGACATGCTTGTTAGAAAATACAGCACAGCAATTGTTTTTGTAATGTCTCTACGATTTTCTTAAGCATTTCTGTAGCCTGCAGAAACCAATAATTTGAAGCCTGAATCCAGTATTTTTCCAGGGATGTCTGTTCCCAGGAATGTCAGATTTAAAAGAATGAGTGGACTTGCAGACCTTTGCACTTGACACAGTATTGAGTTTATTACACTGATCTCTTCATGCTGTTCACTTTGTTACAGGAGTTTCTGCAGCGAGATTAGACTTTGTGCTATCATTTCAAATGACTTAATGTTCATCTTAACTTGAAAATATTTTGGGTTTTTTTTATGTAGCCTAAACTATACAAGTCCATTATCGAAGATGTGATTGAAGGTGTGCGGCAACTCTTTGCAGAAGAGGGTTTAGAGGAACAGGTTCTGAAAGACTTGAAGCAGGTTTGTTGGGTTCCCCTGCATTAATAGAAGTTGTGTATTTTTTGTCTTTTGAGATGATGTACCTGTCCATTTCTTTGCCCTCCAAAACATGCAAACTTTTGCCCTAATTTAGAGTTACAGTTATCCTGCGAATGGTTTATTGGGCTGCTGGAAGTCAGAATTCAGCAGTGATTGTTACCATGTTTATTGGATAGAATCAGTCAGTTTACTCTTGGAAAAACTAGTAATACCTGATTATAATTTTAGATGTGGGTTATTTTTAAAACTGGTATCTGATGACCTTATCTTTCTGCAGCTTTGGGAAACCAAGGTGATGCAGTCTAAAGCAACAGAAGGCTTCTTCAGACATAGCCACCATTCTCCACAGTTTACCCTGCAGTTGCCGCACAATTTTCACCGCGTTCTGCAGGCTTCAGCAGGTCAGATGTTGTTGAACACAACAGATGCAATTTAAGAACAGCTCAGGGATTCAAGAATCTTTTTGGGAGACTTGAAGGTGCTGCAATAATCTTGGTTTGAGATGCTTATGTATATATCTAGCATGATGGGGAACAGTAATTATTTGAAAACAGAATTTGACCAATAAAGGACGAATTAAACTTTGATAAACCAATGCAATTATTTCTACATGCTTTTGATCTGCTGCTTATTTCCAGTAGCAAAATGTGAAGAGAATTTTAGCCTTCTTGCTGGCAGTCCAGAAGTGTAGCCCTTCAATTGCAAACTACCAGTAGGGTTAAGCTTTCACTTGCTTTTTTAATGTGTGGCATGATGTGTGCTGAGGTTATATGGCATGTTTGTGCCATGCAGCTCTGCTGTTATGTTGGAGTTTAATCTCGTTCTGCGCTTGTTAAAATGTAAGGCCTTGCTCAAACAGAAGAGTGGGAGTTTTGGGGGAGATTTTTGGTTTGTCTTTCAGTTAGTTTTCCTAAAAGCAGCCTTCCCGTTGCACGGAAGTACTTGACTTTCACACAGACCCTCACATCAGGACCTATTCTTCTCAGTTAAATCCAGCTGACCACTGTGGTAATGTTATGGTACAGCGTAATGCTCAGCTGCGGCCTCTCCCAATGTGAGAGGCCATTAGGACCTTTCCCCACAAAGGACAAAAACCATATGAGATGATTTAATGAAAATCTGTGTCGTAGTGCACTTCAAGGTTGGGCAGGCAGTCTTCATCGGTTTTTTTACAATCTTGATAGTTGAATGGACTGGTTTTGGAGACAGATGGTTTATTTATTCCATGTGGTTAAAGGGAATATGCTTTTGGGTTTGTTTGCTATTGGAGGCTTTATCTTTAATGAGCTTTACCTTGTTACTCCTAACTTTTGCAAGGGCAATACTGAGGCAAAACAATCTGTTGAAGCCAGTGAACTTTTTTTTTTTAAAATGGGATTTGAATTGTTCTATGGCTAGAGATTTTCAAAGTACTTAGGGCTACCTAAATTGTTTGTTTCTTGAAGCCTGTGAAAGTTTTCCCTTTGGCTTATCTTCTCCCACTGAAGTCAGTATTTGAGTGCTTTTGAAAATCCCACCCTATGTTCCTACTATCAGCACCATTGGATTTGCTCTGGTGCAGAAAGATACTTGCACATTTTCCTCACGTTGGCAAGGCAGTGCATTTTACCTATATGTTCTTGGTCATGTTAAAACGGTAGCATTGCACATCTGTCCTTCTAGTTGATGTCATAAATAGAAGTGGCATGCTTAATTTTTACAGTGCAACTTAAACAGATCAAATAGTTAAACAGAAGTATTTTTAAAACAAACAAACAAAAATCTCCAAGACCAGCTTTTAGCAAAATGTAAATTCAGGGTATAACCCCGCCCCCTGGAGTACAGCATAAGCTTGAAGCAACATAAAGGGAAGTATATTCAAGACCCTTATCTAGATGTGCTCACTTGTTTGTTTGATCTAATGAGTATGAACTGAAGTTAGATTGCTTTAGTTTCAGCAGTGCTTGCTGTAAATTACTGAAAGATCTACTGTGTCTGAGAAATTAATGTTTTTTGTAAAGTGGCTTTTTTTTTTTTTTTTGTCTGTGTAGCTTCTTTAGTCATCCCACCTGGCAGAGGTTTTCAGCATTTCACAGCAGCAGACCTGGTATGTAGCTGTAGTGACATTTTATTTCCATTTTGATTATTCTGAATTCTAAATGATTAAGTTTGGTCTGTTGCTAATAGGCTTAAGGGGAGGCAAGTATTAAATATTTTCGATGTATAGATGCTTTAGGACAGCATTTAGGGACCAAAATAGTAGCATTTCTCATGACAGTTTCATCTATCCAATATGGTATAGTAGGCAAGGGAGCAGGAGTTCTGCTGAGAGAGAATCAACAGCTGAAGAAACTCAGTGCTATTATTTCTAGCCCCACCCCCCCACCCCTTTTTTTTTTTTAAATGAAAACCATACAAAAGTTAAGAGTCTGCAGGGAGAGCTGTAACTCTGCTGCCTCTGTTTGAGCAGTGAAAAAGGATGGGGATCTACCAGTTGGTTTTGCGAGCAGTGCAGCCAGAAGCACGTTGGAAGACATGGCTGCACGTATTTAGCTCATAGGATGGAAGTGTAATGGAAATGCACATGTACAGATCCTTTTTTTTTTTTTTTTTTTTTTTTTTACTTTATTATTACTGGGTGTTAAAATAACGCATGGTCGGGAAAAGCTAGAACTAGTGAAGCTGGGAGCAGCGTTATCTGCAAGCCATAAAAATCATCCCCAAGAAGGTGTTTTAGGAGTTGACAGGTTCTGAACTCTGGGCATGGCAAAATTTGTTTGGTGAGGAGAGGGGGTATTAATTGTCAGAGCTTGATGAACTTACTGAGGGCCTCCTGAGCCTCAAGCTAACTAGCTTGCTAAGCTGAAATACAATATTGGGAAGGTGTTTGTGTAACATGCAAGTTTCCTGATTTAAAATTTGCATTTCCCCCGAAACAGCTAGTTTGAAAGGGAGCCTTAGATCCAACTCTTTGCTTTCCAGGAGAAAAAGAGAATGTGAAGTGACTTCATAGGCCTAAGCAAGGAGTCTGTGCTGTGTTGAGTAAGCTTAGGTAAAAGTGGCTCTGAGTGGAAAAATACCTTTCTGGATGGTCTGTACATTGAGGGGGTAGACAAAAGTGTTCTGTTAACAAAAAGGGAATGTGATGACTGGAAAATAGGAAACACTTAGGGCAAGTCATTATCCTTTCAATACAGAATACTTTTTATCTGTCTAAATCTCCAAAGTCTGAAGCAACTCTTCAGTAAAGATGATCACAAAAAGGCCCTCATTCATATTTCATCTGGATATGTTACATGCGACAGTTAGGGCCCTAGGAGATAAAGTATGCGCTATTTCTTAATAAAGCTCTTGTGTATCTAGGGTGCTTCACGAGCAGGTGCAACTCTTAGTTTCCCTTCGGGTATTGCTTATCCTATACATGTACCAGCTGGAGTGACGCTACAGACAGCATCTGGTAAGATTAAAGAGGAGATGTAAAATGTTACAGTGCATTGACTGTATGTTGATATTGAAAGATGGTCCCGAGTACAGTAGATAAAACAAATGTGAAGTTAAAGTATAGGTGGGTAGAGCCAGTTATCCTCTTCTTCCTTTGTAGTTTGTGTTTGTAATTGCTGCATGGGGGAAGTAATTACATTGATTAGTTAGTGTGTCAGTTGTGTACACTTGCAAGATCAGTTAACGTGGGCTGGCAGGTGATGCCATTTTTTTGTTTTACAACTGCTCGCAAATATGTTCCTTTGTCAGTCCAGACATAGGTATCTCCTTCTCCTATATGAGGGACAATCTTCCGTGTTTTAAAAAGGTAAAGACATTCTGGTGCTTCAGAATCAAATTGATTTCTTACTCAAATAAAATCCAACCATCCATTAACCTTTTTGCTTACACTTTTTTGCTGATAAAACTGCCGGTACTGCTTATACAAAAATGTGCTTGTACTGGTTAGGGTGTGATGAGTGAAGGCTTATTTCAGTCATAGATTGACTCTTTCCTCAAGTTCTTCTTTAACGAGAACTAATGTCAGTAGGTATCTATTTCAGGTATAATTCCTAAGGTTTTGAGACCTATAGGCTGGTATCAGTGACTCTGTGTGTGTAAGCATGTGTGTGGGGAAAAGAATTGTTAAATGAAATTGGGAACTTACCTCTGGCATCTTAATTCTAACACTGATAATAACAACTTTACGGATTCAGTATTTGGAGTGATTTTCATACAATGAGAGGATAGATATAAACTAGGAGTCTTTTTTTTTTTTTTTTTAAAAAAACTAAACTAGGAGGTCTTTTTTAGAGGGGATACCTAAATGTCCTTAAAGGAGTGAACTGTCCCTGTAGCTATGCAATAGTTTACTGTTTCGTTTCGTATTCCTTAGTTTCTGAAATGACATGGAAACAAATTTAAAACAGGATTTTACTTTTTTTTTTTTTAAACCCCAAACCAAAAATGGGTATTGAACATGATGGTCTGGATGGAAGCTCTGACTCAAAAAGCTTCTGAACGCTTAATTTTCAAAGGCTGAAATTGTGCTTGGGGAAGGTACTGCTTTGTAAACATCCTGTTTCTCATAGTTTGCCTGGGTATTTGCTATTGGTTATTAGTGGTAACAGAACCTGTGGATTAGTGGATGAACCTGTGGTTTAACCTGCTGAAGCAGTTTTTAACTCTTCTCTTTGTAGGGCACCTCTATAAGGTAAATGTGCCTGTTATGGTTACACAGGCCCCAGGAGACGCAAGTATTCTACATCATCCTGTTCAGCAGATATTTCAGCCCCTTGGGCAACCTTCAGTTGTGCAAGCCAACATTGCCAGTGCTGCACAAGTGAATGCATCTTCTGCCCAGGCAGCTGCTGAAACACTGCAACCCCAGGAGACGGCTGTCCAACAGACCATGGTATTTCAACCAAATGTCATGGAAAAAAACCACCTGGAGAACTCTGCCAATACTACATTGGTCCAGCAGCCTTCTGTGAGTCAGCAGCAACTTGCAACTAATGCAGTGTTGAATCAGCATGCAGACTCAATAGAAGAATCCCAGCACGGCAGTCTTCATGCAGCTGTGTTTACTCCAGAATCCTCCGAACAGTTTTCTCCCGCTGAATCCTTGGCAAACAACTCGAGCAGTGTACTGCTGGATGTGGAGGGGCAGTTAGACATTGAGCCTCAGGAGCTGGTGCAACAGCAGGTGTCTGATGATATCATTGACCTGATTATCACGGGCAAAAGTTTGGATGATAACGCTGTTCTGAAAGATGAGGACAGCATTGCTTCCTCTCACAAGGTAAGGCCTTTTATTTCTCAGCTGGTGAAAATACATCTGTTGGAGATGGTTGTTTGAAGTATCATAAGAGATGTGATGAAACACACCTGTAAGTGACAAGTAGCACCTCTAAATTATAATAATAAAAATTATTATTATTTTAAAGTTCATTTTTGAGCTTGTTTTGAATAGCAGTAGCTGACTGCTTATTTTTATATTAAGAATTTATTACAAATATTGCTGAAATACTGGGATTGAAGAGAATGTCAATCTAAAAAATGCTAAAAGTGTAATGGATAGATGTAATGTATTCTTAGACTTGTTGCCTATTTTGGGGGATAATAGTTTTCTTTTTTTTTGCGACTGAGCAGACATGAATGACCCTTGGAGAACTTTCATGTCATTCTGACACTGAATCTGCATGTGGATACTGGCCAGTTGTGGGCAAATTGCTTTTGCAATGTTTGCTGGGATTAGTTTTAACTTGTAGCTTTTAACTTGCATTGAGAATGCATATTGAGTATGAAAAGTCAGATTTGGTAAGTGAAAATCTGCTGGAAGGAAATGTATTTCCGTGGGAAAAAATCCTGAACAAACTAGAATTCAGCTAGAGCTGCATGGAAAATTTGAATGATTTTAATTAACAAGCCACCTTCCTGACCTCATCTAACTTTTGTTCCAGAAATTATTTGCAGATGTTTTAAGCTTAGGCTGTGTTGTGGTTTAACCCCAGCCAGCAACTAAACACCACACAGCTGGTTGCTCAGAATCGGAAGAGTAAAAGTGAGAAAACTTGTGGGTTGAGATAAGAACAGTTTAATAATTGAAATAAAGTAAAATAGTAGTAGTAGTAATAATAATAATAATAATTAAAAAAAAAAAGAAGTACAAAGCAAGTAATGCACGATGCAGTTGCTCACCACCTGCCAACCGATGCCCAGCCAGTTCCCGAGCAGCGGTCACTGCCCCCGGCCAACTCCCCCCAGCTTATATACTGAGCATGACATCATATGGTATGGAATACCCCTTTGGCCAGTTTGGGTCAGCTGTCCTGGCAGCTCCCTCCCAGCTTCTTGTGCACCTGGCAGAGCATGGGAAGCTGAAAAGTCCTTGACTGTGGAAGCACTACTTAGCAACAACTAAAACATCGGAGTGTTACCAACATTCTTCTCATCCTAAATCCAAAACACAGCACCATACCAGCTACTGGGAAGAAAATTAACTCTCTCCCAGCCGAAACCAGGACGGGCTGGCTTGCTGACTTTGAGTTATGGTGCTTATATGTGATTGACACAAATTTATTAAATGCAATTAATTTAATGACAGTAATGACAAATGACTGTAAATAGAAAGCATGTTATGTTACTCATCTGAAAATTGATGGCAGGATGGTGAAGACTGTCCATAGTAAGAATGGAAGGTCAAACCAAAGTGCTATTTTTTTGAACTAGAAGGTGTATGTGGATGTGAACTAAGTGCTACAATAAAGATTTAATGAGAAACCGAAGATGGCTGAAAGCTTAAAGCCCTTTTATGCTCATGTGAATGCTCAGTTTAGGAATTCTAGCACTTTTATGAACAGTAACTTGAAGTACTGAAATATTTACTGTGTCTCTCAGCTTTTTATATCTTATTTAAACAAAGCATTTTGATTGAGCTGAGGGAGAGAGATGAGTTAATCTTGACTTCTATTTCAAAAATGAAAAATGCTATTTTTGGGGGCAAGGGAGTAGCTTGTTTCCTGGTTTTTTTTTTATTTGTTTTGTTTTTGGAGTTCTCATTGCAGTAGAAATTCTAAAGGCCAGTTCGATCATCTTTTTCTTAAGAAGTTGTTTGAGTACAACAGTGTTCAAAGAAAAGTCTAAGAGAATGTCTTTCTATATTGCTGAGGAATATTCGGCATGGATTCCATTTAAGGTTAGGTTAAGAACAAGATTTGCAAATGTACTCAGGATTTACAAGTAGGCCATGACTTGAAACTCTCATTTTAGTGCCCCAGTCTTGTTGCTTTATTAAACAAAAATCTCAGGCTTTGTACTGAATGATGAAAGCTATGTGGTGTTAATTCACAAGCTGTTTCTGGTCTCTTTTACTCCTGTCAGATGGAACCTACTGAGCAGATGGAATCTAATTTACGATCAGAGAAGGATATCTGCAGTGACATTGAAGGCATAATTCAGCTAGATGGAACTGGTGATGTTTCTCCCAAGGAAGAAATACCACATACAAGAGATAGGGAGGAGAATGAATTCATTGGCATTATTGAATCAGAGGATCTAAAAGTTCTGGAGGATGAGGATGAGGAAGACGATGATGAAGAATGTGACAGTATTTCAAACACGGAGTCTACCAGCAGCGGTGGTGATAATGAAGAGCCCCAACTAGATATAGTTGAGGAGGTAATTTACTTTTAAGCCTTGTGAAGCACATTACAATAGTTTATCTATCTTGACTGTTGAATTGTTGGACCCAGAACAATTCCTGCGGAGTTTAATGCAGAGAATGCATAGTTAAGTTACATACCTCTTGAGATAGGAGATACTACTGAGAAGTTACTCAAGAGCTCATTATGAGGAGTGTGAACAAATGAAAGAGATGTTGAGAAGTTACTTGTTTATTGGATGAATTAAAATACTTAATTACCAGAATTAAAGTTCTATGGTGAAATCCTGGCCTCAGTGGAATGGAGTTCTGCTTTTTATGTAAGTAAGATCGGGGTACAAATCTAGGTTTCTTTTCCTTCTGAAGGACCACAGGGAATTAGACAGAGAAGAGAACAATGTGATACAAGTATGTATGTTTCCTAGATAAAGGCTTTTCTTAAAGATGTGTAATTTTGGGTCCTAGAGATTCACAAGAGAATCAACTCGTAGCGTCTGGACTTCAAATAAATACCAGTTGATTAGTATTCCAGTCATTGGGGTCAGCTTTGTCAGTTAGCAGTCTTGCTTTTTCACCTGTGTTTTTGTTTAGGGTGTTTTTGTTTTTGAGACTGTAAGCATGTAAAGATGCTTATAAATGAGCTTTGTGCAACATGGTCTTCATAGCCTTTAGGTCTTGATTTTTGCACTGGTAATTTTTATTGTTCTAGGTGTGTTTAATGTCAAGTATATTCAATGCTATTTAGAAAGAATGTATAAAATATAATTTTAATCTCTAGGACCCCTTAAATTCTGGTGATGATGTCAGTGAACAGGACGCTCCAGACTTGTTTGACACTGACAATGTGATAGTTTGTCAGTATGACAAGGTACAGTATATATATATAGTTTTATCTTTGTTCCTTAATCATTCTAAATAATATCTTCAGCAAATCCAAGTCTGGTCTACTGTCAGTACCTTTTAAAGAAAATCTAATGCTGTAATAATTGAATATTTAAATTACGTGTTTAGCTTTAGTAGTCTGAAGACTTACCTGCTGTTTTCTGAAATGAGGATAATCAACGGGTTCATAATGGCCTATTAAAGGAAAAGGAAAGGAGACTAAATCTTGCAAAATTAAGAATTGTAAAGCTGCAAAAGCTTATGCATTTCCTTAACTTTTAAGTAATGTCAACAGCTCCATGAATGTATGCATGCATTTTCAGTCATGAAATAAGACTTTTGAAACGGATAACAGAAAGAGGAGTGTATTTTACTTTTGTTTCTATTTTTTGTCTTTGAAGTGCTTCCTGAGAGATTTTCCTACCAGAATTCTGTTGTGTCTGAAAAGCGAAAGAGTTGTTAAGGGCGATTTTGTCCTCCTTCCTTTTAATGTTTAAAATTCAACCTTATTTTGAACTCTTAGAGATGAAATTAAGTACTTCTAACTCTGGTATGGTTTTGGACACTTATATGTCAGTAGTTTAAAAGTTGACAAAACAAAGTGCCTATCTTATTTTGAAACAAATATGGAAAAATATGTCTACAGTTTGCTTAAGAATGTCCTTTGGCGTTTATTCTTTCAAAAGTGACTAATGATAATTTTTTGTGTGTGTTCAACTAGGCCTGCCTTAATGGTGTCCGTGTTTTAGGAAACAACTTCTAAGAAAATTGTCGTTACTAAAGTGTAACAAATTGAGTATTTCTGAAACTGGTTATTTTCAAAAATGTAGTTATAGGGATATGTGTTGAAAATGCATCTGAAATTGAGCCACAGTGTCTGTATTACATTGAAAAGGTACACAAAATTTTGAAGCCTCATAACTTAGTTTGACGTTACAGATGCTATAGGTAGTGGATATTGTTATCTATAGCAAGTTCTGTCTGTACGGAGTTGAAAAGTGGGCTGAAAATTTTTAAAAACTGCTATGTTGTTCAGCATTGGGCATGTCTATAGGAAATTTAAGATCAGAAGTTGTTAGAAATTCACAGTTACAGAAGTTAGAGGGAGATGTTGGCAACTTCCCCCTTTCCTATATAGATTTAATAAAACATAATAGGTTTAGTAGGTAGTAAATGGAAACAGTTATCTATTAAATTACCTTTTTACGTATAAAAGAATGCTATGGGCAAAGTGACTGTCCCGTTTTGGGTTTTCCCTACTTTTTCTTTCTGGACTTGAAAAGAGGCTGATGTTTAAAATCCAAGGAATTTTCTGAAGATGTTTAAAATTCCTTCTTCTAGTATTAAACACAAACTTTCTGCAGTATAGATTGTTTTGCAGGCCTTTAAAAAGAAACAAAATAAGCAAATTCTTTCGTATTGTTTTATACCTCAGTATTTGCTTTTGAGCGAAGTTCTCCTGCTTTTATCCTTATCCTAATGTCCCTGTGCATGCAATATCGCTTTGCTGTGTGTATGGGAAAAGGAAACCTCTGCATTTCAGTTAAGCCATACTTGTTTGCAAGGTGCAGTATAGTTTGGGGCTGATACACTAATGAAATTGCTCCATTATTGTCTTGTTTTCCTGCCAGTGTTGAGCTTTCACATAGCTACCTTTGACTTTTTTGTTTTGTTTTGTTTCTTTTTGAGGGAGGGGGTGTGTGTGCTAAGATTCAGGAGGTTGTTCCCTTGAGAGGGCAGGGAATTCATTATAAACAACTGAAATCCACTGCCTCTATTGATTACTTGTGCTGTGTTCAGTGGAAGTGTTTCACATATTTTGGGCTATCAGAATTTTAAAAGAAAAACAAGTTTTGTAAACCAAGTTGTGCTTAAAAACACTTTTTTTTTTTTAAATGGATGGTCAAGTTATATTTTTTGAGGGGGGGGATTGATTTATTTCTTTTGTCAGATACATAGAAGTAAGAACAAATGGAAGTTCTACTTAAAAGATGGAGTGATGTCCTTTGAGGGTAAAGACCATGTTTTTGCAAAAGCCATTGGAGATGCGGAGTGGTGAAACCTCACTGAAGTATGTACTTTAAGACTGTGGTATTATTCCCTTATGAACTTTCTGTGAAACTACTAGACTTTCTATTTTTTTGCCATTAAAAAAAAACCAAAACAAAATCCCTAAAACTCAACAACAAAGCTGCGATAAAAATATGCAAAATGTGTTGTTAATACATGCAAATCAAAACACTGTATTGTTAGCTACTCGGCTGTCTTTGCTGTTCTTTTCTGATTATTTCATTACTTTTCCACCCAAGAAACATCATTGGAATTAATAGCTTTAAAGACTAAAATGTTGAATCTGTTAATAATTCAAGAAAGTAATGGAATACTAAGTGACTATATTGAAGTAAATTTCAGTTCTGTTGGTTTTCTTTCCACTTTTTAAAATAAGAGCTAAAGTATGACTTGAAATGTAAAACTACACAGCTGTTGGTGATACTATTTATTTCTTTTCAAAGGCTGTTGAGTTTAAAAAAGGAAAAAAAGAAAAAAAGAAAAAGCAACATCTGTGCAAGTCTGAAACCTGTGGCTGTTTCAGCTGTGTACTTCTCTCTCCCCTTTCGTTCCCCTCCCTTGCTTTTTTGTTGTTGCTTTGTGGGTTTTTGGCTTCAGCTGAAAGGCAGGCACTTTAGATGTAAGTCAGGGAATGTGGGTGGAAGACCCTTGAGCACTCAATATATGAGAATTATTATTGTTTATTCTATACCCTCTCTGTCTACTGAGATGCAATGAATAGTGTGATTTAACATTAAAATGTGATTTATTTTCACTGTCAATGCAAAGTCATTTAAGTTTGCTTCTGTACATATCCACTACATTCTAGGACTGCAGACCAGTAAGCTGTGAATGATACAAATTGTGCATAATAATAAAATGTCATCTCATATACATTTCTAGCAGAGAGTTGTTTTTGTGTTCACTAAATATAAACTTTGCTTAGAGAAATGTGTATAAGCCATGCATGTGACAGTAGCTCACCCTGCTATGAGAACTGCATGCCCTGCAGTCTTCAACATTAGCTTTTCGTTTGTTCCTCTAGAAATAGAGGTAAAAAAGTTCTGCGCCCATAGGTCCAGGCCCTAGCCCTTCCGAGCTGCAGCTTTCCCCTGGCTAGGTCCTGTTCCTTGTGAGGCCGTATTGGAAACTAAATGGTAAAGCCTCAGCCAGGCTGACTCGGAACAGGATAATCCTGCTAGAAGAGCAGTGGTACACGCAAGGGTATGGCACCCCTCCCTCCTGGCTGCTTCCTTTACATCTGCTGAAAGAAGACATCATGAGACATTTTGGTTATCTCTGCTCTCTGGGAGGACACAGAGGCCTTGAGAACAGAAGGAAAATAAAGGGGAGTGTTCGAGAGAAGGAATATATAGAAGAGATGGGGGGGGGGGGGAACAACCCTTGTTCATAATGGTACAAACCCTTGTGCTGATGGCATAAACTATAATAGAAATGCTTCCTTCAGGCAGGTTTTTAACTACTTCTTGAGTATCTTGCATGCTCTTTTTGACATATTTGCTGCTGTCCAGTAGCTAAGACAGGACACTAAACTAGAAGGCCTGACCCGAGTGTGGCATTTCTTTTGTAGATACTGCTGCTGGGATGTGACGAATTGTGTATTCAGAGACAGTTAAAATATTACTGTGTATGATTTCTTTCTCCGCATTCAGCTGACTTGTAGCTGCACTGATGTTACACTTCAGACCCATAAATGCACAGGAAATGCAGCTCTTTACCACATGATAGATGCTTTTAGGTTTCAGCACTCTTTTGCAGGCTCTGAGGTGTTCATGCTCCATAAATGCGTACGTATGAACTGTGGGACCATCTTCAACTTGAGCAGTGTAGCGATGCTTCAGAAAAGACTGGAAGCAGAGGTAGTGCGGCATAGGAATCCATGGGACGTGACTGGATAAGCACCATTTGCTAAGCACCACATGGTCTCTGAATGTTGCTTCTGAGAATAGGATCTTTCGCTAGTCACTATAAAATGAAGTGGCTAGACTACCTAATTTTTAGCTAGTTTTAAAGATGGGCAGCTTTTTCCTCTTTGCATCTTTCTGCTTGTGGTGTTAAAGACTCCCTCTACATGAAGGTGAGGAGTCAGACCTCTGAGCATCCTTATGACTGCTCATCTCCTCTCTCCCTGTCCCTTTTCAGACCTTGTTCCTCTGTGAATGGGTGCCAAGATGTGTGGGATAAAAGTACTAGTGTAGGAATTCCCCCCCAGCTTTTCTAAGCTTTACCAATTCATGCTTATTACATACCTTCTACCTGTGAGCTTCATCTGCCTGTTTATTCCATTCTTGAAACACTTCTTACGCTTTGAAGTTTTGCAAGTTAATTTTTATGATAGCTTGCTGCAATCTCTGTGCAGTCCAAGTATGATATTGATTACATAGACTGTACATCTGGGATTGGAAGCATTTTTTGACACTGATCTCTTACTTCCCAAACTACTTGTAAGTTTTACAGGTTGGACATTGGTGGTATTTTTCATCCTCTCTTGCTTTCTCACGAATCACGTGTACTATCAGCAATTAAAATCTCAAAGGACTGTTTCCCCATCTTTCCTCCTGAATCTTTGCTGACAGTATACATAGCTGCCTGTTACTCCTGGTCAAAGCTGATCTGCATCAAAAGGGATACTGAAGATAGCTTCGCTACGCCATCAAGCATCCCCTGGGTTTTCATTGAGTTGCATTTTCTAACCCAGCACCTTCTTGATATGAAGGAACTTTAATGTGGGGTCCATCCAGTGCCTTCCTGAGCTATCAAATATAGAAGCTTTAGGGATTAGAATAGGGTTTTGCTCTTGCTATCTCAATCCTTCCCGTATTTGAGAAAATGGCTACTGAATTCATAACACTGCAGATCTTCTGACTCTCTCCAAACTACACTGCAGATATTCCTTCGGAGTGCTTGCAGTGGTTTTCCCAGTCCAGAGCTAAGGACTGTCTATTTGGACTCCTGCAGTAGGACTGACTTTCATTTTCTTCCATCTAAGCATACAGGAATTGCCCTACATTTTGTTTCCGGCGTTCTTGAATGAATATTGGCAAAGACTTACAGCTTTGAATAAGACATTTACAACTAAACATATCTGAAGCCAGGAATTTTTTATACTGGAAAAAAATGTTTCTTATTAAAATGTAAGCTCAGTTAGCTAATTACTGTAGCCTATGACTTGAGCAGTAATCGGATCAGAATGTTTTTGATCTGAATAGTTTATCGTATTAATGCTTTTGATTGCCGCTACAGATGTGATGGGAAGGTGTGTAATACCAGTTATAGCCATTGAAGATACTTCAGTAAATGGCTGTCTAAAACTTTACACCAGAAAGAAGGTAAGTTTACCAAAAATAATGAGATAGAATAAAAAGTGTAACTTGTATGAGAAGCTTTAGCATGAATCTGAATCTTTAATAAAGTGTTGCTTTTACTTATTTGCTCACTTTTGATTGTAGAAATATTTGAAGTATATAAATTACTTCTGTTGTTTGTGGATTGTTTTTTCTTGGTTGTTGAGGGGATTTTGTTTGTTTGTTTAACACAGTAATTATTTTCTAAATGGTAGATTTCACTCAACTTACAGCAGGTACAAAGAGAAAAGTGCCCACAGCTCTCATACTTCTTTGCTGTTACCTACGCAGGATTGTAAGGAGGTACTATCAGTTGCTGCTATTTCTAACTCATTTCTCTTGCATGTAGTTTCCTGATAATGTTACGTGGTAGATGGACAGGAAGGGTGTGCTTGCAAGCTCTTGTTCTGTTGAAACATAATGTAAGTAAATCAAGACATTGTTTTGCCATGTCCTAAATCGTGTGCAGGACTCTTCCATGAGCTGTCCGAAGAAACGAGTCTTGAAAATCAGTTTTCAGATAGATGACAGAGAAGCCTTAGGCCAGGTAGGTTTTTTTCACCAGTGTCTTTAGTTTCTATTACAGTTAAATATCCTATAGTAGTCCCGTTTGCTCATCTGCGAAGCTCAGGAGCTGGTGTGTATAAAGAGGTGCATCATATGGAATTTTTAGTGATTGCTAAGCCGGGGAGTATCAATAGTCTCCTCTGTTTTCAATCCTGCTTTGTTCCCCATGTGTGTGCAAACTGCTCACGAGTACAGCTATGCTTACGTACAGAGCTTTTATACTGATTGAAATCATGGCATTAAGCTGAAGGTAAGAAAGGGTCAGAGATGTCATTTCTAATTAACACAATTATAAGCTAATGATAAACCAGTCACTAGTACAAAAAGAATCACTTTCATTAACATGAAGCAAATTTAATTTGCAGTGCAATGTTTTGGCAACAAGAGGTGTGCTTTCGAATGCAGATTTTTACTCTGTTGCTGTCACAGACTTGAAAGCAAAGGACTCGGTTGAGAAGGAAAATGTAAGAGGTTTAAAGTGATTGCAATAATACCATTTTCTTATGTATGAGAGTCTCTGCATTTTTGGTGGCCATCAAGAACTGTTAGGCTGTGACTGTTCCGGAGTAAGCGCAGATCTTACACAGCTGCACTGCTCCACTGGCTGCAGGGAGGTGCGTATTATACCAGCTGAGGATCTGCCTTCAGATACCGTGAGTATCATCTACAGAACGTGATCCAAGGTGCGAAAACGTCAACTACAAGACCAAATAAAACATATTTGCTTTACCTTCTGTGAACCATAAACTGCCACGTGTAGGTCTCACGCTACCACACTGGTTTGATGAAATGTAAACACTCACGTGTTCCTCCCATCAGAGGCAATGTAACCAATCTGTCAAGAATAAGCCACCTAAGAAGAGGCTTGATCTGCAGTCCGCAGCTTTTGCATCTGTTCTTGCCCACAGGACTGCGAACTTTCCAGTAACTAAGCCCCTCATTTTCAGAAGACTTGGTAGTGCAGAACGTGGCCTCCTTAGGATGTGCCTGGGGCAGACTCCCGCAGGGATCCTGCCTGGCGTTCAGTGCAATCTGCAGCTGGTTACTCAGTAGAGATTGTTTGGCCCATACGATGGAGGTAAGAGCTGACACATCTGAATCGCCAATACAGTGTGGTGTTGGCTCACGGCAAGTGAACTGCGTAAGGGTGACAGCTTATTTGCCACAGACAGAGTAAATATGCTGCAATAAGAAAGGAATGCTCAATTCTTACTTAAATTAGGAACGCAGCCACAAATCTGGTTCTCCTTAGCATCAGGCAATGCGTAGTGAAAGAAAAGATAGATTTTTATGGGAAAACACAGTCACTAAAAAGTAACTACTCTGCTTCATCAGCTGGGAATGGAGTTGGACTGTGAGTGCTGAGGAGTCCCCAGTGCATCCTGAATGCCACTGGCACTGGTGATGCCGGAGAGTGGGCAGATGAAAATAATTCATGAGACTGTCCTGAAGAGAAAACGAGGCAGTGCTTATTTACCTGTGCAGGCAGCAGCTATCCTGCTGCTCACAGGGAGCCGTTGCAGCGTATGTGATTTGCATGTGCGCATGTATGATATACAAAATACAGTCCTGTGTGCAGCAGGTGGGGTTTTACAGCTATCGCATCTCTTGTGATTTCCAGATCATACATGGTTGTGTATGGGTTAATTTTTTTTAAAGTAAATTAGCTACCAGCTCAGACCGAGATCTAATGTAAACTGTGAAATTGCTAGTAACAAAGGTTCAGCAGGTCAACTTTTCTCCTTGGTGACATCTTTACAACCTAATGCTTGAACACTGTTCTTTAACTGGGTGTAGGTGGCTGTGTAATTGGAAGTTTCTGTTGATGAAATGAAGGGAGGCATCTAGTTTAGTGCCTCTTTCTTTAACCGAACAATGCCAGTGCAGCTGATAGGAATGGAAAAAGAAGGCACGAAAGGTAGCAGACAGGCTTGAAATACCCCAGAGAAGCAGATTTGGGGAGAAAGGAGCCAGACTGCCATCACTGCAGTACTCGTTAACTTCAAGAGCACTCTGACTGCTCCTGGGCTCCCCTGTTCCCCCCAAACAAGAGTTTCGCCTATTGTTACGAAAGAAGAAAAGGGAAAATACCACTTTGAACCTCAGAACAGTTACGTTGCATAAGAATTATTGATTGGCATTTTTATTTATTGTGAAACGTTCAAGATATTATAAAATAATTCCTAGTCACTAGAATAATTACAGCTGGCCTTGCAAAGTGCCGCATCTACTGGCGCTCTGGTTTAATTTTTGTTGTAAGACGTCTTGTCTCGTACTGCAGGATACGGCTTCTCTAACGCCGACAAGAGCAGCAGCGTTTGCGAGGCTTTGCTGGGGCCTGCGGCTGAGCTGCCGTTCTTGCAGTTGGAGGTATAAGCAGAGAAATAGTTCATCCTGTAAAGCTCTGCTCGGCTCTTACAGCAACCAAGCTTGCTCATCAGCAGAAAGAAATCCCTTCGAAATGCTTTGGTGAAAATTGCGTAGAGGAACGGGTTTGCGCAGGAGTTGACAGGGTAAAATAAAACCAGCAGAATCTTGGAGTTTGTCACTGTGATGAGAGGTACTTTAAAGGCAGCGGATATGGCAAAAAAGGAGATGGGGGCCATGCAGGTAAAATCCGTGAAGATCAGTATTGCCATTCTCTTGGCGACCTTGGTATCTTTATTGGCAGCTACCAGCTCTGGATTCTGAACAGCTATGTAAATCTTAATGTAGCAAGCACAAATGACAATGAAGGCGACAACATTTAGGACTAAGATCAGCAGTATGTAGGCTTGGGAAAGACCCGTTTCAATATCCATGGGTAAACAAATGCTGACCTTCATGTAACTGCTGACCCCTAAGAGAGGCAGCAGTGCTATTAAAATGGAGAATACCCAGCCACCGAGCATGATGGGCACAGCGTGCCTCAGCCGTAGCTTTCGGTCCAGCTGCATGGCGTAGGTGATCGTATGCCACCTTTCTATAGTGATCACCGTTAGCGTGTACACCGAGAGCTCGCTTGCAAACACGGTGAAAAAGCCGGCAGTACTGCAGCCGCTGCCTGTTTGCCAGTCTATTGCGTGGTTGTAGTACTGACCGCTTGTCTGGGCGTCAACAGAAGCAATGAGCAGCAGATAAAGTCCCATGCAAAAATCAGCAAAGGAGAGGTTGCACATGAGGAAGCGAGGAACAGTGAGCTTGTAATGGCTAGTTATGAGAACGAGGAGTACGGTGAAATTGCCAGCAATGGCAAGGATGTTTATAAACCAGATGAGGACTCTGAGAAAGCTGTATCCCAGGATGTCTTCACAGGGATTAAATGCATCTGGTTCCGGAGTGCACGTGAGTATTTTAGGCTGACAAAAGTCATACTCAAAGTCAAAGCTGGTCATCTCGCCGTCATCGAAAATGGCTGAGTAGCTGTAAGGAGAGGTTTCTTCATCTGTTGCAAACGGGTACGTATTCTTTTGTGCTGACCACAGCGATGTGTTGTAAGAGTCGTCTCTGTAACTATTAAAAAAACAACCCCCCACAAATAGAAGTGAACTATTTGTTACATACCGCTCACACTCTTTTGTAAAATACAACAGATAACAGTTGTTTTAAAACAGTTACTTCCTACGTGTGTTTCTACAGGGTGTTTACATATAATGAAGCCTTGTAAGGATGCCTTTTGTTTGGGTAGCAGCCTTGGAGAGCCGCAGAGGTCATAGTCACATCCACAGGAATGCTTTTGTATACAGCTTACTTATTTGTAAGTACTTTATCTTGATTGCTTTGTAAGCGAGCCATCTTTCTCATGCTGCCAGCAGACTGCACTTCAAACTATAGCAACACTCAAAGTGATGGATTATAGTTTGATGCATACAGGTTTATCAGACAGTTATAAAAGCCAGACTAAAATAACCTAAGGATTTGAACTATGCACCCTTAGCTCCATTAGAGAAACGCACTTACCAAACAAAGTCCTGAGACTATGTATGACTTGGGGAGTGCTGAGGAATTTGATGTTCGCAGTATTAAAGCGAGGAGTAGAAGTTAACTAGGTAATGTTGATGGCTAGGAAGATACTAAGTTTAGACTGGACTAATGCCTAATTATAAATGTTTTTAGGTGTTTAAAATAGACCTCTCTAATCTCTAGGTCATCAATAGCGTGGGGCTAAGCCTACCAAAGAAGAAACATTTTAAAAGCAAACACGGTCTCTTCTGATTCCCTGCCAGAACAGGTACCTACTGCACAACTCTCCAGTCATCCGAACTGTAAGCGTTTGGTGGGCAAACACTCGATCTGCAGCGTGAGATCTGGAAAGCATCTCTATGGAGGACAACTCTTCAGAAAACTGGTAGCTTTGGGATAACTTTAATACATGCTTAAACTTCCACATCTACTGAAGCATGTACATTAAACTATTTTTCTGGAGCAGGGTCTTAACTGGCAAATGAAGCTGAGCTGCTTTTCAGCTATTCCTACCTATTTCAGCTATTGGGCAAGTAACTTCCCAATCTTGTTATCCTAACTCTTCTCTCATTACATGGAAAACCGCCCGATGGCTTGCTTTTACTTGCCTGGGTTAAACTGGAAGAGCAAGGAATATGTTTGACTTCATTTATTAATAAAAAATGATTGTGATTTTCTGAGAGGCCATGTAAACAGGTTGCCATGTGCAAGCTGGTTTTTTTCTAATAAGAGCTCAGGACTTTCAGCCGGTTTCTGCTGTGGTTCCCAAACTTTTCAGCTTGCAGCCTTTCAGCCCATGAATTGTGACCTTACTTCCATTTGCTTAATACAATGTCTGCTCAGAGAATTGCTGGGATTGGGACTTACCAAAGCGAAAAGCTTCAGGAGCCAATAGACTGGGCAGACTATTGAATGTACAGCAGGAGTGCCACAGATGCTAATCCGAAGCAGGGGGATTACTCTGGCGTAGCCACTGGTGATTTTTGTGATCATATTCCTCACTGGGGTGTCACTTCACTTGCCTTTATAACGTGATCTAATGCTCTGTGTTTACCTCCTTGCCTCACTTTGCTTCTCCCCACAGCCACCCTTGATAGAGGCAATATATTCTTGGTCTTGCTGACTGCCTGGACTTTGCCTTTTTGTGGTCCTGAAGTGCTTCAGTTCAGTTTTGCAGTTAGGAGTGGGGTGGACAGGACTGACTAAGCGAGGCACTCGGAGATGCTGCAGGCAGGCAGCGAGTGAGAAGCGGTGACAAGAGAATCAAGGCAGCTGTTGCTTTACAAAAGGCTGAATAAAACCAAACGGCAAGTGTAGGAGGCTTCGCCAACCAGCAAACGAGGCGATGTCCAAGGAAGTCAGCATCCCAATGGATCAATCACATTTCAGCTGTATTTAGCTGTTGGAATTTTGTGACCGTAACTTTGTTTTTCTAGACTTTGCAATGCTCTGACCCCACCTCAGGGCTGAAGAGAAGTCCCAAGGTTTCCCATTTAGCTGTAGAGGGATAGATAGTAGCAAATCCTTAAACTTCTCCATTAAATACTGTTTAGAGCCTGTGTCATCCAGCATGGCCAACACAACAGTTTTGATGTTAGCTTTTCTCATTGTCCCACTGAACACTGTCAAACAGAACTGTGATGATATGGAAAGACACATTTAGAAGAGGTAAACCAATTGCATGGGGTCATCAAACTTCTAACTCGGGGACTCCATTTCTACCATGGAAAACTAGTGACATACAGACTTCTAATTATCCTTTCTATAGGCAAAAAAACATTAACAGTAGCAGCTCTTCTTTGAACCACACAAACAACTGCAATTATCTCAGGGCATGACAAGTCTCCATGTAGGCCATTAACTTCCTTAAATATTTAATCACTGTTTTTGAAAGTCTTTCAAGAATTCAGAAGAGAAGCTGGAGGGAGTAAAGCTCATGAAATTACGGGGTTTTTTTCCTTTCCTTTTGAACATCAAAATCCCAAATCTTGGTTTAATGATAGTAAAATTACCACTGTGCAACTTGTAAGGGTGACTGTATCAGCAGCAAAAGACATGCTGTTCCAGAAAAAACACACGAACAGCAGGAGGGCGAGGTCTGTATTTGCTACTTCCAGCACCTGTATGCAGAGAGGTACTTACAATATTTCATTAGTTGATTTCCTCATGGTGCTTTCACACTCTTCGGAGAAGTTGTCAAAAATGGAAAGCAAGGAATTTTGTCTGAAAGAAGGATGAAAAGAAAGTTGAGTTTCAGTCTGGATTTTGGCCAAATTCTCATCTTCTCTGCAAGTGATCCTCACAGACATGTAAGTTTAGAGTTGGCCTCACAGCAGTGTGAACGTTCATGTAGACCTCTGGAAGCGGGGAGGAGAAGGCTTCAAATACTGCAACAGTAGACAGTATCTCATGGGGGGGTATAAGGATGGTTTTTCAGCTCGGTTATTGTTTATGATTTATTTTTTATAAGTGAAATATTTATAAGATATTTATTATTTACAAGTGAAATAACTTGAGCTGGAATTAAAAGGTATGTTTTGCCTTATGAAATATTGAAGTGCGCCAGATTCTCGACCAGTATGAATGGTAGCAGTTATGCTGGCTTTCAGAGAAGTGCATGTTAACAAATGCTGGGAAGCTGGCCTGATACTGTCTTTTAAAAACTGTTTGGGATCTGGAGGTAGACTTCACATGCTGGAAGTAAAGTAATTTGAAAAGTACAAGTTGAAAGACAACGTATTTGGCAAAATCTGTGGTTTTGAGGCTTTGAAAGTATGAGCCAGGTACTCTACCAGTGTGAATGGAAATGGCTTTGTCTGACCTCATTGCTGCGACAGTAGAAAGAGCCGGCGAAACCACTAAGCTCTTTTGTGTACTCTTAAGAGAATCAGACAGCTGGAAGCTTATAGAAAGTGTTATGTATAATGAGAGAAAAAAGGTTTTAAGACACCAATCTAAGCCGCTATGTCATGCTTATAAATAATGGGATGGCAACTGAAGTTGTTTTTTCTGATAATTTTTGGAAGATGTGGTATAACCTGCTTTCTCCCCGCCCACATTCAGGCCAGTGAAAGAAAGTCTTCGGAACTAAATGCTACCTTCCACCTCTCTTACACGGCTCAGGGAATGAGCACACCACAATTGTACCCCAGAAATCTCAAGAATATTTGGTCTGAGGACTTCATTTTCCTATGAAAACCTCCCATTTTCCTGTGTTGCTGACTTAAATGAACCTGCTTGCCCGGTCAGATGTATGTAAGATATATTGCCACCGTATCTCACTGATCAGAGAGTGCAGTCCATGGGTGATAAGGAATGGGATATGGGGCAGGAGTAGTAAAAAATACGTGGGATGACTGTATGTAGAGTACAGGGCTACAGAAGGGGGTAGAAGGAGACAGAAACAGGCTACAGCTGTGTGACCGTGGGAATACATAACCACACGAAGACTCTTCCCTGTGTAACCTGGGAAGGTCTTGGGAGGTCTCAGTCTCCGTGGTCTTCTGCTGTCATCTGTAGATGACAAGGAAAACAGCCAGAGATGTGCCTCTCATTCCTTTGTAGTAGCTGCTCACATAGAAGATAACCTTCTGTTGCTTGTACAGGTTTTTCCAGCGGCCAGGGCTGTGCAGATAGGTAGCGCATCAGCACTGCTCTGAACCCTGCCCGTGTCCCGGTTAGGAGGGCAGTCTAGTTTTCTGATGTGCAGGGTTTTTTTTTCCAAGTTTACTAAGAAAACACTCACTAAATATAAGAAAGTGACTTACTAAAGCACCCCTGTTTTTTATAGAGCATGATCATGTTGCAAAGTCAAGCACCTGAAAATTAATATCAGAAACGTAGTTATCTTCATCAGAATGAATAAAACATCACTTTTTTTGTCCCAGAGTTGCTTCTGCATTTAATACACTCAGAGACTTGATCTGGGACTGAATCAGAGTTTGGTAGCAATGGAAACCCTTGACTGTAGGATCTTTGCTCTACTCTTGCAGAAGCAGGAACCAGTTAGTAAAATGAGGTAGGCAGAGAAAGAATCAGAATCATAGAATCATTAAGGTTGGAAAAGACCTCTAAGATCAAGTCCAACCGTCAACCGAACACCACCATGCCCACTAAACCATGTCCCTAAGCGCCTCATCTACACGTCTTTTAAATACTTCCAGGGATGGTGACTCAACCATAGCATAGCATCACCCTAATTTTACCCTAAAAAATTGGATTCTACTCCTGCCTTTGCAACGCAGTTCTGATGCGATGGCATGCAAGTCACACAGATCAGGCTTCCCACAAATGACTGCTCAGTATGTCTTTTCTGTAGCCTTCATTTGAGACATGAGAAGTCAGGCATCCTCATAGCTTCAATGAAACTAATTCGGAGTTGCTTTGGCTGCCTAAAGCCAACCGAGGATTGATTTCTTTGAAACAAAAATGCTGAAAAATTAGCTCCAGTTGTCTTGGATTGACTGCCCCGCATTAGATGCAAATCTCTCTCTGTGCCATGGTTTCCAGTTGTGGGGAGAACAATACTGTCTATTGTTACCTGAAATGACTGGAACTAAACTGAGTAACCACCTTCTGTAGGCTTGTGTAGGGTCCTGATTTTGGTGGGTAATTGAAGCCTGCCTTTTCTACTAGGTCATCCATATCACCTGCATTAAATAAGCTACATAGCTAAAGGCTACAGGGGGTTCTTTTTTTTTTTAGGGCAACATGCTATTGATGGAGATCTATCTTCCATGTGCCAGTAGGCTTTTTAATTGAGGTACCAAGAAAAATATAAGCTTTAAGCAAACTTAGAATAATGTTCCTACTGGCAGATCCTAGGCACAGGATGGGATCCATTTCTGTTCTAAAATAAAAGGAGATAATTTTCCTGGCTTTAGCAGAGATCTGTTGTTTCATGCGAGGCTTTGCTATGTACCACAGCTTCCTTGTAAGTGGAATAAGGATAATCAAACCTCGTGAGCTGAATAAAGCAGAATTGCTATTTTGGAGCTTCTGAAGTACTGCAATACAATAATGTGCTATTGGGACTTACTTTTCTGTCCCTAGATTTCGAAAAGCACAGCAGTGGCTGGGATACGTTAGAACAGCTTCCAGAAGACTGCTGAATTTATCCAGCGGTGGCAGTCTCTTTAACGAGTAAGAAGACGTTGCATTTAAGACTTGAATGGCCTCGAGCCCGTAACTAGGCAGGGACTCCAGCGCCGTTGATGAAATATCCCTGCAAAATAAAGAGAGCATTCTCTTTTCTCTTCATACGTATAAAAATACCACCAAAGCATGACGCTAGGTAACAGCGACTTGTTTTTTCACAAAGGTCTAAATCTGCAAAGCCACTTCAGCACCTGATACCCAGCTCAGAAACATGGTCTGTGAAACCACAGAGCAGCGGGGTAAGAGCATCCCCGCGGCCCAGGAGCCCCGGTGAGGCAAGGAGCTCACTTTGTCCTGGGGAAACCGAAACCCACTGCTCCAGGGGCTGTGCCCTGACCTCTCTGTTTGAAAGCCACCGTGCACGAAGTGAGGGACGGCTCTTTAGGCCAGAGAAAGGGAGAGAAAGTGGACGAATGTGACTCTCAGCCAGCTAACAGGTAGGACACCCTCCTGGCTCTTTGCTTGGCTCTGAAGGGCTGTTCTAGGTGTTTTAATTAAATGGTTATTAATTAAAACACATAAAAGAATCATCATTCTTGCCAAGACAAACTTAAGCAGTTTGGCTTAGAGTAACTTCAGAGGGGCTGTTTGTGTGAAGAAAGGCCATCGACATGACTAAGGATTTTCAGAGTCAGGCCATTAAAGAGGGGGAAAAAAGGCTACAATTGTGAAAGTGGTATTAGTAATGCCACGTACTGTAAAGCACCAGTAAAAGGAAGAAAACGGCATGTGCGGCACAGAGTGCTATTTACAGAACCACCCATTGTGTTTTATTGCATGGAGTTACAGCCAGTGCAGCCCCCCCAGTAAGTACTTGATTAATAAGTCATGAGGAGGCTAATAAAGTGTTTTATTCAACACAGGCTTATAGCATGCAATCAACTAGTTCACTTTTATAACCAAATTCTAAAATAATATATTGTAAAAACATACTCGCCCTACCAAAAGACAAGTATCTTGGCAATGTCAGAATATAAGGCACAGGGATAGGATCGGGAGGATCTGGCACAAATAAAGCAAAGGCCAGAATGTCTAAGGGGCGGAGGCCAATGCTAGAACTGGCCGATAGGCATTTGTCATGGTGCAAACCGAGCCTTCTGCCCTGCAGTTTCATGGCATCTTGTTGACATGTTTCCATTTTTCCATTTTACAAGTAGAGGGTAAGAGATGAAGTCTCCTTCCCGGCTCAAAGCCTGTGTTTGCTGAGATGATGCAGCCCACGGAGCACCGCGCAGTTCCCGTGGGACACCTGTAAACCCAGGTAACGGAGCGGTGGATACTTACAGGACGTCTGGACCTGTGGCCCCTCTCAGGGCGTCGTTGTGTATCCGCCTGAGGTTCTTATTGTCCTTCAGGATTCTGTGGAATCAAAGATTAACTCTTTACGGCTCTATTTTAAAATAACCTTTTTGGTTTCTTCTTTCCCTCTATTTCTTCCTGATCTTCTCTCCCACCACAGCGGTTGCTGTTGCAATATCTGGCCTGGGAGTGCTAGTATTTCTCATGCAACCTTCCCCTACACTGATGGCATCAGACCATTATCATCTACGCTTAATTCTGATCATTTCCAATTTCTTCTGACTTAAACCAGGACCAACCAGTCTGGTTCCATCACTGCAGCAGCAGCATACAAGAATCATAGAATCATTAAGGTTGGAAAAGACCTCTAAGATCATTGAGTCCAACCGTCAACCCAACACCACCATGCCCACTACACCATGTCCCTAAGGGCCTCATCTACACGTCTTTTAAATACTTCCAGGGTCGGTGACTCCACCACTTCCCTGGGCAGCCTGTTCCAAGGCCTGATCACTCAGTAAAGAAATTTCTCCTAATGTCAAATCCGAACCTCCCCTGGCGCAACTTGAGGCCATTTCCTCTCGTCCTATCACTTGTTACTTGGGAGAAGAGACCAACACCCACCTCGCTACAACCTCCTTTCAGGTAGTGGTAGAGCGCAATGAGGTCTCCCCTCAGCCTCCTCTTCTCCAGGCTAAACCACCCCAGTTCCCTCAGCCGCTCCTCATAAGGCTTGTGCTCCAGGCCCTTCACCAGCTTCGTTGCCCTCCTCTGGACACGCTCCAGCACCTCCATGTCCTTCTTGTAGTGAGGGGCCCAAAACTGAACACAGTATTTGAGAAGTACAGGGGCACGATCACTTCCCTACTCCTGCTGGCCACCCTATTTCTGATACAGGCCAGGATGCCGTTGGCCTTCTTGGCCACCTGGGCACGCTGCCGGCTCATATTCAGCCGGCTGTCAACCAGCACCCCCAGGTCCTTTTCCTCCGGGCAGCTTTCCAGCCACTCTTCCCCAAGCCTGTAGCGTTGCCTGGGGTTGTTGTGGCCGAAGTGCAGGACCCGGCACTTGGCCTTGTTGAACCTCACACAGTTGGTCTCAGCCCATCGATCCAGCCTGTCCAGGTCCCTCTGCAGAGCCTTCCTACCCTCGAGCAGATCAACACTCCCGCCCAACTTGGTGTCGTCTGCAGCAAAAGTTTTGCCCAAACCAAGAAGTTAGTCCCAGAGCGTGTGAGAGTGATTTAAAAACTACTGACGTTTCCAACATAAAATCTAAGTTCTTGAGTTTGGGCTATGTTTTCAAGCTTTCCACTACTGTTGCTAAGTTTAGGAATTTATTAAAAAAGACGAGCTTTTCTCATAAAAACTGCAGCATTGTAAGGGATGGTGTTTCAGGAATAACAGTAAGTGCTGCAGGATTAACAACTGAGTCGCAATGACCCTGAAACATGCAGTTTTCGAATGGGTATCAGGAAATGCAAGACACAGCCAGTTAAGCTGAAGGAAGAGGCTTTGACTATATTTGAACTATTATTTACTGTTTAAAAAAACCACTGAGGAGGGGAAACATACTCACAATTGATTCAGCTTTGTCCCATTGAAGGCATGGCTGTGGATATCTTCAAATCCATTTTTATATAATTTGCTGGGGATTAAAAAAAACGTAAGGGAAAAAGATTTGGAAAAGAACATTATTATGTACTACAGCTTTCAAATCTTAATGCTGCATTCGTTTTAATGACTAGAGGGTCTGGCTTATGAAGAACATAGGTAACTATTGCATGACTTATGTTAACTCTAAAATTAAGATAAAATTGCAGCTTAAATTCCTTAAGCACCTTCCTGTTTAGCTGTTGAAGAGAACTTCTGCTTACGTACAGGTCCCCCCTCCTCCGAGGGGCTCACCTGTGCCTACCTTGGGCTGAGATCCAGAAACAAGACATCAGTCCAGGTACGCTCCTGGCATGCGGACAACAACCTGGAGGCAGAAGACCTGGATTCTGTGGTGTCAGCGCGTGACAATGGAAGACTGCAAGGGCTAGAGAAGTGTCGGATGGAAAGCAACTCTGAAGCCCAGAGGGTGCTGCTGGATTGCAGATCCTCTGCAGACAGACAAATCTTCCAGCAGCGCAAGAGACAGCTTTGCAGAGAGGCAGGGGTGAGTCGTGCATCATCCAGCGGTCAGTGAGCTATCGGCTCCTCCAGAGTACTGCTGCCAGGCTTCATTTGTGCCGTGGAAACCTCGCTGTCCCCTGCGCTGCACGGGGACACTTGGTGCCACCCGGGGTTCTCAATTCCCCACCCTGGGGCCAGATACCTAAAGGCTGGGCCCTGCTGCACCTGAAGTCCAGCTCTTTTCCTTCATTAGGAGATCTAACCTATGGGTCTGATTTCACTGAGAAAAATCCATTTGTGGTATTAAGCTCATGTTTCCAATATCACTTCAATATAATAATTTGTATATAGTATTTTTCCTTTAATATTAAGCCCTAATAGAAAATTTGGTGCAGTTTATAAATTCAACAAAATTTCTGTTGTTGCTTTTCTCTTGTTTTTGGGAGGGCAGAAACTGGGGTTATGGAACCTGCTCCCAAGAAAAGCTGGAAGTGTGGGGAGTGCCTGGCTACAATCGATATGAGAAGGGGTCTGTCTCAGCACAATGCTGAAATTAGTGATTTCCTTCAAAACCACAACGATATGTAGGATCGATTTCCCCATCCACATGAAACACTAACTGTTGGAAAGACTGAATTAGTTATTTGTAGTGCAAAGCATTACTGCAGGCTGACTTTACACCTTCATAGATTACTTGTGTTTCACCATGCTGCAACAATTGGAATTACTTCAGCTAATTACAGTTAACCGCATGGGGTGGAGTTAACGTGTAGCTCTACAATTAGGAAGCTGCTGCTAAGGTAATTATTTTCTTCTTGTGGTGAGCTCCCTATCACAAAGGATGGGAGAAAAATGATCGTTGGCAGTTTCCTGACTGAGTTAGACTCCCTCTCATTTAATACACTTTGGGGTTACAGTAAAAATTGTAAGCACCTTTCTCCATCTCTTCTATGTTCATTTTCTTGCACCATTAACAGAATCATCATTTTGCTGAAGTTATTTTGAGAACTTGCTGGTAGGAAAGAGGCTCATAAGATGAAATGATGCCCTAATCTAAGCAATTGCTCCTCTTTAACATCGCACAGGAGCAGTCTTCAGTCACATTTATGCTCAGTTCCTCTAATGGTTTCAGAAGGTGCTGGTCAATACATAAAATCTGTGCTGAAATTACTGTCACGCCGGCACATCGGCCTGATGAAGGGCCCCATCCAGTCAACTGCAGGTGCGAATATGCACGGAGTTCTGTGCGGGGCACTGGAACACACTTGTCTCAAGACAGGGCTCCCCATTTGGATGTGTACTGCCTCTTAAACACCAGTCTGGCCCACAAAGGCTGGCTTTACTGGCGTCCAAATCGGTGTTTGTGGCGACAACACAAAGTAGGTGCCTGCTGCTGCCCTCTATTACTCAGCTGGTCCTTCCTCGGGAGACCTCAGTTTCAGCCACATCCTGCAGAGAGGCTCTGTCTGTGATTTTTCCCATTTCAGCACTTCTTTGTGGAAGTTTTTATGAAGACAAGGGTGCTGCAAAATCCATACACGGTTCTTGCTGTGCTGGCAGATGACACCTCACCTTGGCTTTCTGCTGCTTTTTGTGTTCCTCGGGTGGGGCATCTCACTTAGCATCAAGCCCACCCGTCTCACAGGTGGCTGTAGCATTGAGTCCAGTTTGTTAAAGGGAAAATTTTGGTGTGGAGCCTTGTGGGAATCAACGTCAGCTGAGACAAGAGAAACCAGGGTAAGAACAAGCATCGGTACTTCGTGCCAATTTGTTCTCTCTCTTCCTCCTCTTCAGAGGGACCCTGTGCAGCTGAAGCTCGGCAGCATTAGATCAGTAGTATCAGCCTGGTCGGTCCCTGAAAGCACTAGTTCAAGAAACCTCATGCCCGAGGGAAAGAGAGAGACTCTGGTCTCCAGTGCAGCTTTTGGAGTTTATGTCCTGTTGATGGTATTTTTAAAAACAATGTTGCATGGAAGATGGGGATTTGGATTCCTTCTCCTATTTTCTTTCCTAAGTGAAGTTAGCTTTTGGATAAAACCATGCTGTTCAGCTTGAAGAACACCCCTCATTTTCCTACACATTTCAAATTTAACTCACAATATGGACATATATTGTATAGAGTTAATTTCAAGATTTTTATAAAGCCAACCTGCTTTACTCAAGCATAAGCGTTATCCTTGCAGAAGGAACTGGAGCTAGGATTATTTTACTCACAGTGTCAGCGATTCGTTGTTCATCCCCTGGAAAGCATTTTGTGGTATAGTTGTCATACGTAAGTTATCACAGAGCTCCCTTTGGGAGGAAAAAAAAGGGTATTTTTGTCAGTGATCCAGGAACAAGATGGAAAAGACTCACAGCTGGGTTAGGCTGGGTCTCTACTTACAAAATAAAATGAGCTTCTAGTGAGAAGATCTGTGTCAGATCTGGAAATTGTCTTATTCCAGTGTTACAAATGCTCCTAGAAAAAAGCATAATTCCTATTTACAGGAGAAAAGATTACAGGAGGGGATGCAACAAGAACCCAACTAGGTAGGTTCGAGTTTAACAATGTATTGAAAGATGAGTGACAAATACTAGAATTCTTAATTAGGCTCCGATTGTGTTTGTAAGACCTGTAAAAATTAAGTTTTGAAGCATCCTCAAGCAGCATCCTGGAGAAGCAGCATATGTTCTCTCTACATTAAGCACAAGGAAGAGATTTTAGTTACCCCTTTTGCATAGTACCATGTCTCTCTGAAAGCTTTATTCCAGAAATAAGCACTTAGCAGAACTAATTTGCAGACTTCACTACTGTTTTGTTCATTACTGCCCTGCCCTGGGTTACTTTATTTTCTTGCCTACTGAAAGACCTCACTATTGGTTAACTGCACATTAAAGCTATCGTAAATGATATATGTACTTTTAGTGTACTGTAATGCATGAAAAACTTCTTTCTTCCATATACTTCTTTCTGTAATTTGGCCACTCCTTTAGAGGGGGGGGAAAAAAAAACACAAACAGAAAAGAAACAGAACTCTTTCTTACAAGTATTTTAGCCTTGGAAGGTTTCTGAACGCTCCATCCTCGATGTGCAACAGATTTTTTGTGTTCAGGATTAATCTGTAATGAGGGAAAAGTATCTCAGTATTATAATCGTTACACATTTGGGAGGGTCCTGAATTTTCCTAGTGATTGGCCTTGTCAGAAAACACTCAAGTGCAGAATATGGCAGAAGGCTCTCCTGCTGTGAACAAACTTTCTAAAAATATACCATGAGTGCATTTCGAAGCACTATTGGTAATAAAAATGGCCTGTAATTGTTAGGTAGCCAACAAAAAATAACAGCTCTTGAATTTTCACGGTTCACTGAGCTGAGATGATTTGGTTTGGAAATCCTGGTCACTGGTGGGAGTTTGCATTTTGCCGTCGTCTGCTGGTTCTTTGGGATATGCGTTCTGGGCTCGTGGCGTGCCTAACGCACTGAGCTTCTGCTTCACCGCGGGGGCTGAGAGGCAGGAGCGTGCTACCACCACGATGAAGGTGTCTCCAACAGGGGCTCCTGGAGGTGGGGCTGAGCAAGGAGCCCGAGCTCTGCCTGGGTGCGTGTGTGCCTGGTCCTTGCCCTGCAGTCAGATCCCTTTCCATCATCCCTTGTTTCCATCATATTACTGATGTGCTGCCTAGCCAGGAAAGGCAGTTCCGGAGATGGTTTAACCTCTTAGAGCACCATGGTCTTTATTGGAGCAGTGACAAGTAACACCAGATGCCTGCTTAGATCTCCAGAAACTGGGAGATGGAGATAAGTGTGTGAGAAGTACTGTTTGCTAGTGGTCGCTCAAAAAATGGGACAGACCCTCTCAATCAAGGAGTACTTTCTTCAGCTATACTATCTGGTAAACCTGTATGTTTGCATAAAAGCCCAACAGCTCTAGCCCAGCTCCCTCCCTATGCATGATTTACAAAATTCAAAGGTTTTAGCACATGAAATTGCAACGAGAGTTCAAATCCAAGAACTACATTGAACCCACCTACCCTGGTCACCCATTGAAAGTGGCTGTGAGTGCAGCTTGGGACATCATGCAATGTGAGACGTAGAGCATTCAAGATTCCAACAGGTTTTTCTTGGTAGCCTCCTGTAGCTCTTTAATGGTCTTGCTTAGCTTTTTGGTTTTGGCAAATGACAGGCAAATGACAAGCTATCCATAATCCTTTATTCCTTCCCTAAACCCACCATTGACTCTGGTGGAAGTTGGACCCAGTCAGAGGTGGGTAACTATCTCTTGCTTGTGAGCAAGTAACTGGCTTCAATGGAGTTCACATATAAGGAAAAAAAAAAAAAGACTTATTTGTCCTCACTCAGTTGCACCATTTTTAAGCCACTTGCTGATCATGCTGTGTGAAAAAGGCAGTAATGAGATATTGAATCAGATTTATAGTTTCCAATTTCACTAAATATTTCAGAGCATTCTCCTAGTCATTGCTTTAACTCACTCTCTCTCTCAGATGCCTGCGCTATGCAGGTCAAGTTTAAAATCAGTACATGTTCTGTTTGAGTAATATTTTAGCGCTCAAAAGAAGAGCTATGCATACTAAGCAGCTGTATTTAAATACTGTAGGGCTTTGAAAACCGCATCTTCAAAAAGAAAGATTTTTCTCATCTGTTGTCACCTCAAATTATTTCTCCGCTTAGAAAGCTCGACAGTGCCGGCAGAAGTAGACACAGAGCTCCATTCCTGTCATTGACCTCACTGAAAGCTGTGGGACTTTCTACGCATGGATGTCTCTGCATGATTTAGATCGCCAAGGCTAGACCTTACAGAGCGCTCCCTATTCTATATGGTACTTTGGAGAGAAATGTTTCTCGTCATAGATCTAATCCAAAGCCAGCTGAAGTAACAGAGGAAGATTTGGTCCAAGAATACTTCTCTGCAGACTGTTTACTCCTTGACGATCCTAAATCACGACATGGATGCCTTTTTTTAATTGATGCTTACATTTCAGACAGAGTGGGAAGGCTGTCAAATGCGCTCGCTTCTATTCTCTCCAGGGAGTCGCTCTGAGAGATTTCACTGTAATGAAAACAGCAGACACAAAGCAATACATTAATGGAAAAGATACCAGAAATCAGCTTTCCACTTTGCATTTCCCTCTTTTACACATAGCTGCTCAACCCCCCGAACCAATTCTTGTTTGGCAGCAGTGTCTATGCCTCACCTTAGACATCTTGAGAGCGGGTGCCGGTAGGGTTTGAGAGAGACCAGCCTTTTGCTGCCTTGGCAAAGGGGTATGCCAATAGAGTAAGTATCTCCGTAACAGCCAATCTCCATTTTCTCAGTAAATTGTAGGTAAGGTAGCGACTCGGGGCCAGAACTAATGTAAAGAGAGCGAGCCCAAGCCTGTGAGCCTTTTGCTCCTATCATCGGTCCTGCTTAGTGAATTTATTTGCATGGGCAAGGATGTAGATCATGTTCACGGTGCTTCATACACTATTATTAAGTCAGGGTGATGGTCATCTAATCCACAGATATAGAAAAACACAAATATGCATTCAGTGCACTTTATGAATAATTTTTGGATTTAAATGCCATTTTCATTACACGCATGCAAACTGAAGGAAGTGGCTTCTTCTCATCATTACACTGACCAAAGTGACCGTTTTTGTAGGCACTGTCGGATTTCGATGTACTGCTGCTCCTGTTCCATGCATGTAGTTAATAATAAACAATACTGAATACAGAGAAAAAAAATCCGCTTATTTGACGCTTGCTAAATGCCTGCTAGATTAAGATTTATGGGGCTACAAAAAATTGACTCCTGAAAGTAAATAGTATATATTGATGCATATATAGGGGACAGGTCTTCAAAACAGGGTTTTCTCTCGACAGGATTGACTGGAAGGACACACAAACTAAACCTAAGATTATACACTGTCAAGAAAAAAATATTTTCTAGACAACTGGAACACATCTATAAAATCAGAGTCAGTATCGTCACAGTCCTGAGAGTTATCTTAATTCAATTATAATTACAAGAAAACAATTCCTATTGGTGTTGATATAAAAACCCTTAGACCAGAATGAATTGGCTTTTTCATTTGTAGTGGCAAAGGGGGATGCACACTAGAAATCATATATTAAACATGTGTGTATTTCTTACAGAAATATTGATGATTTTTTCCATACTCAGAATTCAGTGAGATTGTTATTTTTGGTATTGCACTAGCTACTCATAAATAAAAGATGGATGTAGAACAAGTAGCCCACTGGGTGCCTGATCCTCAGAGACTCACAGGCTGGGAGGGATCAGTGCCTGCTCGCAGAACTTGAAGTCTCTTTAAGGTCTGCGGTCTGAAACTTGGTCCTTCTGTGGGATCCCTCCTGTCTGGCACTGGCTTACCATTTACATATGTTGGAATGACTTATGGCAGTGAGAATAATTTATCATCTGATTTGCAGATGGTGGTGAGTTGTCAAATAGATGATTTAGAGATTTATAATTTCAAAATATGCATTTTTCAAAGTAACACTAAACCTCAATAAAATTATGAAGTGTTTTATAGATTTACTTCACAAAAAACATCGATTTCTACGATGTTAATTTGGACAGATACATTAAAAGGACACAAAGAAATCAATTAAATTCTCTTTATGGAAGGTAAAATGTCAATGAACGAAACATTCTCTGTGAAGAATATGTTATGCATACAGGTTGGGGAAGTTTAGCCTCAAGTCATACAGGTAGGAGAAACTTTGTAGATTTAAGTTGGTCTCCCATCTGAAAATGGTAAGTTCTCATTAATCATTCAGATGCAAGTGAATGCAAGAATACAGTGCCATTGGATTGTACTAGAATACTTTATTGCAGTGGAATACATGCAGTAGAGTTTAGCTTATTTTCTACTTGTTAGAGCTACAGGAACACATAAGTTTACAATTTGGCCAAAATTGTTTAACCAATGAGCACTAAAAGCTAAACTAGTCCAGTTGAGTTTATTCAGGCATTTGCATAACCCTCATCCTTCAAGCCTTTGCCTTCAGGAACACACCATGAAAGGGTTTCCTACTTTCTCTTTTTGTTTCCTTGAAAATAAATTATGTAACATCTAATATATATTTTAATATGTGATGCACTATGTGTTTTTCATAGGTGAAGAGAAGTATAAAAAGTGCACCTTGAAAAGAAAGTGGCATCATTTGTGCTGCTGCTTAGGTTCTGCGGGAGGTCGTTCCCCAGTTCTGCATTGCACTGATGTGTCATCAACTTTGTCCTTTAGAGACCACTCAATGCAGATAAAATAAAAAATAATAGATAATGGTGACTCAAGCCTGCCATCTTTCAGCTGGCATAACAACAGAAATAAGGACAAGAGTGGTCCGATGAGCCCTGTGGTCTGAGAACTTGATATAAAATAGTACAAAGCCAAGGGAGGGGAAGCAACACAGACCCGGTGTGCAAAATTACAGCACTTGTAAACCAAAAGAGGCAAGAAAGGGTTCAGTCCTTCTGATCCCCTGCCAAGCTTACCTCTTGGTGCAAAACGCTAAAGAAATACTTTATTTGGGTACTACATAAATGTATAATCACAGAATGCCGTAGCTATCATGGGAGTGATAATGTTTTATGGTAGAAATCTACCTCCTCTGCCAATCAAAAGCACCTATCATCAGTTATTAAGCTGTATCCAGTTCTCTCCAACATGATTAATATTTCATTATGTGATCTGTTAAACAACTGTTGAAAATCATACCTTTTCGAAGAATCTTTTATATACTGTTTATAAGAAAAGAAATGCTATGTTTATCCTTCCCCAATGGATTTTTTTCACCAATAGTATGTTTTAGCAACATATTTTCACATTATTGTAAAAAGATGTTATTTGGGATGGAGGTTTATGATAGAATTTCTAGCAAGAAATTAAGGAAAAGCCTACGGAAAATGTTGTCAACTTACATGATGAAGGCATCTCTAAGTCCTTCAAACGCATGTGATGGGATTACTTTTACAGGCAGGTGAGTGAATGATCTGAAAAAAGAAGAGAGGGAGGAAAGGATTGTAAGGCATGGGGTTTCCTTGTTTACAGATTGTACCATTACAGTGGGCAGAAAAACAATAAAGCATAAAGCCACTTTATTTTGCCTGCGGTTCTCTGTACCTCTGGGGCCTGATCCATTTACCATTGATCTCAGCTAAACGGAATTCATAGGATATTGGGTCAGTTCCTCAACAGCATAAATTTGAGACTAATCACTGTCAAATCAATAATAATCATAACCTATTAAGTAAATTAATAATCTGATGGAAGTGGTCTGCTACATTCACAGTCAAAGGAAGCTATAGCCTATTTAAAGTTAGTTCCTCAGAAAAAGTGGCTTTCAGGTAAAGCTTTTTCTCTATAAAAGCATATCTTGGCGTTCTCTGGACCATGTTCTTCTCTCAGCAGTAGCCCTGTAACGTTGTAGTGTGGCACCCTGAATTCACTGGCAATGCTCTGGCTATGTACAAGTGTAGAAGAGATCCAAATCAGGCCTGGTGTGGTGGATTTTTGTTTTTTTTGTAATAAATTGCATCAATATGGTTAGTTGATTAAAAGCAAGTGTTTCCTTTTTAATTTTTTAATTACTCTGACTGAGAAGTTAATAATGATATGGGAGACAGATCTGCATTTTACCATTCTACTCCACATTTGAATCACAGTACTTTTACCAGCCAATTTATCTAGCCATGACCACACTCTCCCTGATAAAGTCCATAGGAAAATATTTAACATATTTCAAGACGTTATCTCTGTGCAAACAGATAATTGCTCCATTTTGCTTTATAATTACAAATATCTACTCAGAGACATTTGTTTCCCATCCTTAAAAACCCTCCTCAAGGTTTTTTGACTGAAATGTTTCCGTGCTATTCATATAACCTGCTTTTTTTTCTTTGTTGTCATAATCCTTTATGTGAAGACAATTAAAAGTGTTTATCAACCTTTATTTTTTTTATACATACATATGTATGTATATTTTATATATATACACATATGTTATGCCCACACAATATAATGGCAGGCTGTCACACATACATATTTCTCGGGGTTACAAATCTAGATGTACTAAGGAGCCTGGCAGTTAATTCCCAGCTACGTTCCAAATAGTCTGTATGATTTGGGGCAAATCGTTTAGTTTCCTTGACTCCCTGTCAGTAAACTGGGAATAACAATGCTTCCCTACCTAATAGGGATGTTGTAAGGACATATATGGTTTTGACACCACTGTGATTGGGTCATGCCTGTCTCTAGATGAATGCTGGTGCGTTGTGTGTGAGGTTTGGTTAAATCAGAAGTGAAACTAAGAAGTCATGTGTCTTGAAAAATGTATTTGCCCCTGAGGGGACAGACAGGTAGAGATAATCCTGCAGCAGGGCCTGATACTCTGAGCCAAGAGGAAAATAACTTCAGGAAGAAGTAGAAGCTGAGAAATTACTGCTCTCTAACGCTGGCAGCAGGAACCTCTTCATAACTGCACCATCAGCTGGGGCTGCATGCAAAACAAGACATACCTTTTGTGAAACTGTTTGCAAAAAAATGATGTCATTTACAAAAGAAATAGAAATGTGACTGAAAGCGCAAAAAATAAAACCAGATCTTGGCTCTCAATTACATCAAAGTCTTCAGCCCCAGAGCCTCCTACCTCCCTGTGACGTGCCGGTGAGCAGCGTGGTGGTTGTAAATTCCCGTAACGCGTGGCTCGGACTGACCCGCTCCCCCTGCCTGCAGAAAGCCTTTGGCAACGGTGCTCCAAGCTTAGCCACCTCAGCTCTGCGATTAAATTTAAGTGGGATGACCCAGCACTTTTAGTACGTATTGTAGTTAAACTGCATGACGGCACTTAATCCATTCTGTATTTCAATTTCATTGGGTTTTGGTTTTTAATTCTCGTGAGTTCACCTTGATAGCTGGAACTGTGAACTCATCTGCATCGACATTACCTCGTCCCATTAAGCATCTCACAAAACAGCAAGAACAAAGGAAAAAGGCAATTCATAATCAGCCTTCTCTCTTAATCCTCGAAATACTGGTGTAGCACGCATAGACACTTCCATATCGATAAAGATATCCTAAATTCACCAAAAAGGTGAATGTTCCCATCCCTATTCTTGTCCACTTGACCCTTGTGGTTTGTGTCTCAAACCCTGCCTGTGTTAAAGGGAAAGATGTTCATTTCGATGTCTCTTTCTATACTCACAACATTTGGAAGAAGATCTGTTAGCTTGCTGACCGCCATCTAGCCTGTGTATATGTATACGCATTTAGGTTAATAGAGTTTTGAACTGCTTGTTGCAGGCTTAATTCTTTCCAAAGTAAAGCGAGGCCTTATCTCATTTGAAGTCTCTGCTATTGAACACGACTGATGTCTTTGATAGCACGCAATGAAACTCAAGCAGGTACTGGCAGGAATTAAATACTGGTTTCTTTCTGATAGCACCCAGATTGTGACACTCAGATGTGACCAGTTACTCATCTCTCAGAGCTGAGGAAGCTTTTGACAAAAAAAAGAAAGAACGCGCTGGGTTTTACAAAGCTACAAAGCTTTTATACATCTAACTTGCCCATGCTACTAGCCTGACTTCTATAGCTCATGAAAGGAGGGACGCATCCATCTTTCATACAAGTTATCAACACCGGTTTGGAAGAGTGTTGTTAGTTAAAGGATGAACTTTTGCACTTTTAAGAAAAACTGTAATGTTTCTTTCATAGTTAATACATTGCAACTTGTACGCTTGTAGTCACTCCTGCCATTCAGCAGCTGACAATACTGCGGCTCCAGGTACTTGTGGGACTTTTCATCCTTGAAGAAAGGATGGGCAGAAAGGAGTGGGGAGCCAGCCAGCCTTCTTGGCATCCACCAGCCCTTAGCGGTTCTGTAAATCAGGCTTGGTTTCCAAGGTACGTCATTCCAGGCAGTCAGGTTTGAAATGGCCAGGCTAAATACCTGTAAGACTATTCCAGAACATCGGCAGAGACAGGAACAGTACCTAGATTGACCAAATCCTGTCCTTGCCTGGTAGCTAAAATACTGTCCTTCTCTCTTCAGCTAGCATTTGTTTCTTGTATTTTTGTTTTGAAATCATAAATTTAGAGTAGATTTTTCATGGGATGATTATCTTCCTGTTACTAGGAATACCGGGGCCAGTAGGGACCACGAGAGCAAACCACCTTCTGCTTCCCTGCTGTGAACAGATGGAGCAGTAAGAGCTCTTCAGAAGATGTTCATGGGGTGGTCTATCCCAAGGATATGGTGGCATAAAACTGCTATGTCCTTTTTTTTCGCTTCTGGGATATGCCAGAGGCAACTTGACTCAACTTGACAACAATTTTTATCTGCTAAAGGATAAGCTTCTGCTCCTGCGCTACCACATAGACTCAAGCTCCAAAAGAAGCTTTTGAGAGGTCTAGATGCCCAAAGACCTCAGGACCACTTGCCGTCCTGTTGATGAGGAATCAAAGCCCAAGCTCACTCACACCGCTGGAGAAAATCTCTGTATTACAGAATTTGCCTTTTGCAAAAAGTGATTAGTTGAACTGATAATAAAAAAAAAACCCACAGGCCCTCTAGCAATAGGCATGAATGTGTTACTGTAGCTGGGTTGGCTGTTATATTTTAGTGTCTCTATTTTATAGGATTACTCATATTTCTAATGCCCAAAAGGTGACTGCGTAAGATAGACTCTTGCTGGGAGTGGCAAACATTTTGTTCTGTGGTGTCTTTGGACTCAACTCAGAAGGACTGGGAATACTGATTGAAACTAAGACTGAAAACTCACCATTTTCCCAGGATTTTTATCAGCTTCTGGGGGCAATGTGAAGTGTTAGCATTGATTTTTAAAGCCCTGTATATCGGGCATTACCTAGCTGAAATGCGAACTATGATGCTGGAGGTATCACACAAGCAGCCAAAGAGTACTTTCCGCTAGGTGATGATGGGTGATACATTATCTCCTACGAAAGACACTTTGGCCCTGAAACTGAATTCCTCTGTCAATCCAAAAGAGCCAAATATGCCCTTAGTGACAACATGGTAGAACTGTCTACTTGTTCAGGCTTTTGCCACAAAGTTTTGGATTTGGTGCCTGGTAATTTGGTGCCTAATCACGTGCCTCACACCCTACCGCAGGAGCCCTGCATACAGGGGCACACACTCAGGCACAGCAAAGTAAACCTCACCATGAAATGAGGTTTTTGAAAGGGCAGAAAGGGATAAGGTATCCAATGCCTATTACTGTACATCTGGAGTTGGGTGCCTATCTGTTTAGACTTTGCTAAAAAACCTCAAAATACATACAATACTTCAAAAGAAGGAAAATCATGCTTTGTTTCAAAATATAATGGTGTATTAAAGATTATTTTTCTGTTGAGACTAAGAAGACATATAGCTGCTATAGCTAAAACGGCATACAAAGGTGTCTGGATAATGGAGTTTCTACAGTGTTTGTGTAATGTCCAAATTAAAAACAGGAGCCTGAGAAAAATATGGTCAATGCAAGACTGTATAAACCACATCATTCTGTGACCTGTCGGAAGTCTAATCATTTTGAAAACTCTTCCAGCAATAACATGACATGGCAAGAATAACTCAGGTAAAGAAAAATGGCTGAAATTTCCCTACAGGATATATACTTATCAAAAGTACATTTGGAAGCACAGCTCATTACAGCATCAGGGCTTGAATTACTCAGGCATAGCTGGAGTTACATATTAGTGTTTATTTTCTTGACTGACCATACTAGTAAGAAGGACTTTTCTGAGGTCTGGCTTCTGTGTTACAGTGGCACCAATGGAAGGACGTGGGCACCCCAGGAACTGTGTTGGAACAACCTGGAGCAGCATTTTTTCCTCAAATTATTAGTGCACTTGCAAGCACTATACAGCAATTCCCCTGGTGCACACAGGTACAGACGTGACTATGAGGGGACAAAAGTAACTTTCTCTTGCTTTGTCTCTCATACACAGAGCTGTGCAGGGTGAGAAAAGAGCTAAAAACATTGGTAAAGCATGGAAAGAGAGGGAGTCAGTACTAACAAAAGCTGGAAAAGCCATATGAGTAAAAGAGAGGGGAAAGAGTAAGAGAGACGGGAAGACAACAGCTAAGCGGATAAGAAGACACTAGTATGAAAATCAAAGGACAAGGTGAAAGGAAGTAAAAGAAGTTGAATAAGAACTAAAAAAAAGAGCAAGAATACATGTACACCTATAGGGTTAGAGACTTCATTCAGGTTTATAATTGTATGATGAATGTAAGCTTTTTATTAAAAAAACCAAAAAATACAAAGAAATGGAAATTTAATAGTATAGTTCAAGGTTCAACATAAATCAGGTTGGATGTGGCCTGGAAGTAGAAGGAGCTGGACATGTCTGCAAATGCAGACTGAAAAACAGGGATTTTTTTGGCATCTAAGTGTAAATATTTTCTCTGCAGGAGTATTGAGCAGAATCTTGGTCAAACTCTTTTCCGACTGTAAAGTTGGTTTCTACAGCCAGCCTAATAGCTGGACTTTGTGTACAATCATAAAGATTAAATGTTATATTAAAGGTTGAAGGGAAAAATTCTTCTCGTATTTTTGCCCTGTTGATCTGACTGAAGCATAACTGGCAGCGGCCATAAGCCCATTATCTGTCTTAACCTGATCACTGAGGTTGGGATGTGGTTTCTTCTTTCCGTGATAGACAGAAAAAGGAAAAATAAAAGAGTAAACCAAAAAAGAAGGAAAAAATCACGTAAGTTTAGAGCTTTTGATAACCTCTCTGGGCTGTGATGTGCATCATCCTAATAAACATGCTAGATCCCTGCAAAAACTAACCTCCCCATTTGTTTCTGCTGCTGCAGGGATCCTCGATGTGGCTGATCCACTGCCTGCTCTGCGTGTGGTACGAGCACTGGGGACGTTGCAATAACTATGGGGAGTCTCTCCAGCATCCACGGGCTCTCTCTGACACTAAGGTAACAAGGAGAAATGGGGAGGAAAATTCAGGACAGAGATTTTTCTAAAAACTGACTTTGGAGGAATGATTCACATGGCTCTAGATTAATATAAATTTCTTGCTCCTATCAATTCTTGAGCTAAGGAGCAAGGAAAGAGGAGATCAGGGATAGTATCATCCCTGGGGAATTTCAAGAGCATGTTAAATTTACAAACAAATAAGATGAAAATGGAAAACACAGGCTTTGTTACCAAAAGGGGCATAATAAGAAAACCCCAGCTCAATTCATGCACAGATAAGCAAGGGATCCTAGAAACGGCAACTATGCTATCTGTTGGTCGTCTAATCCCGTATTTTGACGCCATGATTGTTTAGATCAGTTCTGTAACTGCGCCCATAAACAACACAACAGCACTTGAATACCTACATGTATCAAGTATTTGGGCTGGTCTACTAGATCATGAGCTTGGAGTATGGTGTGGGAGTGGGGTAAGGGAATGCCTGTGATTCCCTGTTGTTGTAATTTAATCTTAACTCCCAGGAGAGCATCAGGCAGAAAGATATGATGGACCACCCTACAGAGATCCAAAGAGCTGTCAAAACTCACAGCAGCTTTTTACTGCCAGAGAGGGAAAAAAGATTAGCCACTAGCTTGTCAGTGAGCTGGACCTCAAAAAGAGGCAACGAGCAGTGCTAGGAGGATTTTGATGCTTTAATGTAGGGGGCATTAAATTGCATAAGCTTTGGGAGAAGAGGTTGTGAGAAGTCAGTCAGATTTGTGAAAGAAAAACCAAACCAACCCCAGAACTGACAGAAGGTTTAAGAGCAAATATCAACCTTTTAATTGGGTTTCTTTAAAGTTGTCTAGGCCACCACAAGGTGCTGTTTTTGGAACAGGAAAGGCAGCTTTTGCCTCCTGCCACAGCGGGAGAATACAGAAAGTTCAGACAACAGTACCACTTCTCTCCGGCATTGAGGCTGGTGGCATACGGCATGCGGTTTTGAGAGTGCGACATTTTGCCCGTTGAGAAAACGTCCCGAAAGGATGTGCATCTTCTTCCTAAGGAGAAAACCGCGGCCCCCGGGCTCTCGCCAGGCTTTCAATGCCCGGGCAGCGCACGGCGGGCTTCACCACCCGACTAAAACTTCAGCCCCCAGCACACCACCACATCTTCTCACCTCCGCGGGATGGGTGACGCCCCAAAGCCCCCGCCGCGCCGGGACAGCGCACGGCCGGCGCTCCTCAACGCGCGGCGGCGATGGGAAAGGCGCCGCAGTTCCGCGCTGCGCGTACTCCCTCCCGACCCGCGGAGCAGGCGCCCACCCCCGCCGCGGAGATCCCCCGCGCCCCGGCACCCTGCCCGCTGCGTGTAGCAGCATCACCCCCCCCCCCCCAACTCCCGCGCCGGCTAACGCGCCCCGCGGTACTTACGCGCGGGCGGGGGCGGGGAGCGCCCCCCGCGGGGGCGGCGGGCAGCGCAGGGCGCCCTGGCTGCAGGCGCAGCGGGGCGGGCAGCGGCCGCCCGCCCCCGCGGGCAGGAGCGGCGGCAGCAGCAGGAGGGGCAGCAGCGCGGGCACCATGGCCGGCGGCGCCTCGCCTCTCGCCTCTCGCCTCTCGCCTCTCGCCCCTCGCCCCTCGCCTCTCGCCTCTGCCGGCGCCCCCGGCTCCTCCCGCCCCCGCCCCGGGGCGGGCTCGCCGCCCTCCGCCCTCCAGCGCGGGGGAGCCGCATCCCGGCCCCCGGGGCTTTCTGCAGGAAGAGCCTTCCTCGGCGTGCTGTTGCTGGTGAAGTTGGAATGGAAAGCCTACAGGTGGCAAGCGGAAGCTTTCCTTTGATTTTCATGAGTTCTGTAACCAGCTCAGTCCCCACAGTCCCCTCTTGGGAGGATTGGGAGCGCAAGTGATGCTCTCCGTGGCTTGGCCAGTGGTGTCGGTGCAAAGCACGCGCGCAACTCTGCATCAGACTGCGCTGTGTGAAAGCTCAGGTGCTGGAGGTGTGGGCCCTGGAAGCTCCCATTTTTCTGGCTATTAACTGCTTTGAGAGTTTGTGTCTGGGGGAAAATATGTCACATTTCCCTTAACGGGGTAAATGCTTATTGTGCAGATATAGCAGCCTCGTTAGTGCATGGGAATGGCTGGGATACAAATGTCCCTGTCAAACGCTCTCTTACGGCTCCATGCGCAGTTGCTGTATCGGTGATGAAGGATTATAATTTGCCTGCTGAGTGATCAAAGGGAGGCATTTCAGGGTGCGTGACTTGTTGCTTTATGATCAATTATACCCTTTGCATGGAAGAAGTAATCATGTTCTCGGGACTACTTATCTTCACAAAGGTCCATTCATTTTGTAAGGGGCTGTTTTCCACGTAACTATCGTTATTGCTGTTGTTATTATTATTTGTTACTCCAACAAATCAGGACCCTATTTATGGCGAGTGATGGAGCAAACCACCAAAAAAGATAATTACTCCCCAGAGTAGGATTTGCAAACTAAGTATAGGAGTATGGGTACATCATCAAAAGCTAACTCTGCCTTCAAGCGTATCCAGGAAAAAGTCAAAGAGTAAAGGCGGGAATGACCCAGCACAACATGGGTTTTGCCTGAGACGATTCTTCCAGTTGTTGCTATAAAATCATGGAATCAAATAATAAAACCTTTTACAGGTTTTGGTGTTTAGGACTAAAATGTGAGACAGGAATGAGGCGTGTGAGGCGTGCAGGGTCCAGGGGCATCCCTGTATTCTCAGCAGCGGCTGGGAGGTGGGCGTAGTTAGCAACTGCTAAGCAACTCCCCTGGACTGGCCTCAACAGCATGTGTCCATCTGGATTGGGAACTGGAACCAAATCTTCCTCAGGAGGGCAGGGTGGCAAAGCCCTGCTTTGTTGTCCCTCTTGAGAGCGCTACCTTCTTCCTTCAGCATCATCTGCTCCACTTTAACTGACAGTGATGTTAGCTTTTATTCTGACCTTGCAATGGTTATGAGGCGCGCTCTATCACTTTATTCTGCTATGCTTGGCATACTCTTTTCCTCCACCATTACAGCAGGGTTATTCTGATGGATGGTCTACCTAATTCCAGCTAGCATGTGCCTCTATATTGATCTGTCCTCCTCCTCCCAACCTCCTCATCACCTTTGAAATCAAGGAAAGTGGTGAGGTTATGAAAGCGAGGGACCGACTGAACCATGCCAGCTGACAAACGTAGGATAACATTGTGCCCTTGGGAGGACCTGCTCATGTGAAGTGCGGTTTCCTTGAGGTCTGTCCGTAGGGTACTGCTGACCCATTCCCGGCACTCGGCTGCCAGCATCATGAGCAGTAGCAGGTGTCTGGGGTCCTGCAGCTTGGTTTCCTACAGGAGGAGCAATCACTGAGGAAAAATCTGGGTATATTCTTGCGTTATTTACATGTGCTCATATACATTGGTTTGGGAAGGAGACGGCCAGAGGGCAAGCAAGAAAGCCCCTTCTCAAGACTCCTCCTGCCAAGCCGATGGTTCCCGAGGAGCGGTTCGGTTCCTGAATCGGCTGCATGCAGACTTTATGTCAGGAAGCAAACTGCCTGCTGCCAGATAGCTTGTCTGTCCACAAAGCTGCCTACACTCCCAAAGTCAGGCAAAAGAGTGCCTCTTTAAAAAAAACTTGTTTGACAAGCCATCTTGGAAGAGCATGGGGAGCAGCACCGCCAAGTGACACCTGCTGTCCCTCTTTGCCTGGCAGGTGCTGTGGGTTGCCCGCGTTATCTGCAACATTTGGTAGTTTGCAGGATTTCGCTGATGCTCAGATGCCTTCGAGGATATTATTAACAAGGGTGTTAGAGCAGCGTGTGGTGTTTGAGGACATGACTACTCTTCTCAGTGCCGTGTCTGCCGGGAGGGCCGGAACGGTGGCACTGCTGTGCCTGTGTCACACACAAGTGCCCGTGTCACACCTGGGGGCTGAGATAGGTGCTGCGGTTGTCATACCAGAGCTGGCTAGCTTGAAGCTGGTTTGGGTATGAGCTGCAGTTACATCTTTGGCAGTAATGCCAATATACCACAGATTGTAGGGGCAATTCTCTTTCCTTACCTTCAGTATTTTGTCCTCAAAGTGAAGTGCCAGTGGCCGTGAGGTGTTTTATGACTTACAGCTCACCGAGGGCTAGATTTGTGCCGATTACAAGACATATCAGATCTCTGAGCCTTCCTTTCCCGCTTTCCCAGTTTGTCAGAGGACAGGAGAGCATTGCACTTAGCTATGTAATTATAAAGCAGTTTGTTATTTATGCATCTTTACGCCCATATGTGTACAGAATATATATCTTGCAGTCAACTGCAAAACCCATTTAGTAATCTGTGACAATCATACATCCGTAATTGCATTCAGCCCACTGATCTTCATTCAGCCCACTAATTCAACTAAGCTGTCACAGGGAATCTCGTACACGTTGTAGGGAAAAGCAAATGTACGCCCCTCAGGTGTGCCTATCCCTGAAACTCCCTCCCCTGAAACTATCGTTAAGAGATGTTAGCCATATATATACAAAGGTTTTGATGCCCTATTATTTTTAACACACCGAAATTAGAATTGTTAGCAAAAAGCTTTATTTCTGATGGAAAGACACGGTCATTAGGAAATCTTGCACATCTGGTTGTGAGTTAATATCAATCCAAAATGAAGTAGTAAAAATGAAGTCGTAATTATGCATAAGTATAAGCACACGGTGTTAACCTAAATTCACATATGCAGAGCTTATATATGAAGCTTATACGGCTCTGTAACTACACATACTATAGTTTTACTCCTACATTCATACATGGCTATCATAATAATGAGTGGCAGTACGTGTATTTTACAATTCAGGGAACCATCTTTATTCTGGCAGTACTTAAGCGGGAGCTTAACTTTGATGGGTTGAAGTTTGACTGAAGTCGCAGGGAATTAAAGATATGCCTGATGTTATTCTTCTGCTGAAGCGCTGGCGTACGCAGGGATTGCTTTACACATGTTGGAGCGCTTTCCTGAATCCTTGCCTCAAGGCCGCTCTGCAGAAGTGTACGTGAGCCCTTCTGCAGGCAGAAATTGCAGGAGTGATAACAGCCGCGAGGGCTGCAGCTGTAGGTTGTAGGTTTGTTCTGCACGGGTGAAAAATGTAAACAGGAAAACCCCACAGTCCTTACTCCATCGGATCTCCCACGGATCTGAAATGTGGGGTTGACGGAGCAAGGACTGAGAGATTTGGCTCAGAGGGCCTGGTGCAAGGTTTCTCACTTTGACATTTAACAGCAGGGCTGGAACTGCCGGCCCACTTGCTCTGGAGCAACCATAACTTGCACTCAGGGTAGACTCAGTTTAGGCCAATTATTCTAATTTACTATCTTTCCCACTCTTTCTCCATTTGTTAACTTTAACATGCCTTTTTACAGTTCCTTGGAGAAGTAGTGCCAGTGGAATACTCATGTGTAGAAAAAATTGCTTTTGAGATACAGAACACAGCTAATTATGGTGTTACAATTAGCTGAATGCCCTTAACAGAGTCCGAGGGGGGAAATCATAGTGCAGCATCTGCTATACCATATGCTTTTCTAGTTTCCAGAAGATAACAGTGAGCATGTACGCTGCCATGGATTGTGCTTTCTGCCTGAAGAGCAGAGCAACCCGCAGATGCTCCAGTATTTCTTCCACCCGAACTCCGTTAGAAATGTCTGATGCTGCATACATCTGTCACGATGAATTACGCTTTCTTGGCTTCAGACTCCTTCATGCAGACAGACTTACCATGATGCAATGGTAATTCATATCCCATTGTTCCTGAGTGCCTACTTCATCCTAAGGGTAGGTGTCGTACCGAGAACGGTGTAGAGGTAACGGGCAGTATGGCATCGCATGAGTTTGTGCTCAGCTCTGAGGTGCTTCTCATTGTTCACTGAATTACCATATAAAACAGATGAACTGCTTCTTTCTGCATGGGTTTTTTTTTTTTTTCACTGCGGTATTGGAAAGCTGAAGTGCTCTTCTGTGTACTGTTTAGTGAACTAAACCTAAAATGGGTCATTATTTTCTATCCTATAGATTAACTTTGCCTTGTCCAAAACATCCCAGAATAGTTGTTGTAGTCCTGCTAATATACTGCTCAACGTGCTCAACTATGGTAATTACAGCTGAATTAGAGCTGACAACGATTGAGCCAGCTTAGTCAAATACTGCTTCAAATTGAACACAAACCTTCTGCTCCTTTCTATTACTTTATTTTTTTATCCCATTTTTAATGTTTCACTGTCTTTTGCCTTAACCAGGCCCAGAACTCCAAAAAGAAATGTGTTTGTAAAGACATTATTAAAAAATACGTCACTAGAGTCACAAAGCAGCAAGTAGTAGCTAACCTTGGACCACATCCATCCTCCTAAGTACTGATTAATAGGAGAGTTTGTTTATAGAAAGCGGGTCTCTGTTATTTAGCCAATTACTTAATTATCGATTCTCTCTTCCCAATTTGGCAGTCTTGTGCTGTGATCTGTGGCAGCTCCTGACAAACAAAAAATTATTAAATTTTTGGGAAGGGATTTGGCCAGGGCATATAAACCTGTGATTTGCCTCCAGTAAAGCCCAGAGGAAGGGTACTGAGGGAGAAAGAAGCCCATGGCTCCTCCATGCGCAGTTGGAAAAGAGTCTGGCTCCGGTTGGGTGTTTGTAACTCGGCCCCAGCGCTTTACTGCGCGTGCTTTCAGTGTCGTGCTAGAGCTGTCAGTTCTTCCTGAATATGATCTCGTGTGGTTAGCGCACGCGTCTTTATGGATTAGAGGACTGCGACCATCTCGTGAGCGTTACGCGTCCGTATGGGAGGCTGTGAGCGCGATGGGGAGTCAACCCTGGGGTCTCAGCAGTGGGACCAGTGCTGCCGTGGAGGGTAAAAGTAAATTAGGAGAGTCGAGGGAGCGGGGATTTTTCTCGCTTGGGCCATAGTATTAGTTCTCTGACTGACGCATCAGTTAAGTCTTACTTATTTATATCTGTACGTGAGCATACACTTGCAGGTGTTAAAGGAGGCTAGTGGGACTCCGTGTTTGCGAGAACGTCTGAGCGCCTGGAAGGGCAGGCACTGAGTTGAAAAGGCGGGCCGAGAATTTGCGCACGTACACGTTATACAGCAAAAGCCTAAAGGCTGGGTAGGGTTTGAAGTAGGATGAGTTGTAAGCTTTATTCACTAGATGGCAAAACCCCTGGTCTTTGATCCAGTAATCCGAATGTCAGTTGGATCATAAATCCAATAATTCAGTACAGTGTAGTTTTTCAGTCTCTCTTCCGAAGACTTTCTTTCACATTCTTGTTTATCTTTTGTCTGTTGTCTCAAAATGTCAAAAGAGGGTGGTACAGCCATTCGCAATCAGGTCTGAGCCTGATTCCTCTGTCACTTTTAGCATGTATTACGCACTGATTTAGAAACTATTTTAAAATACATTAAAGCCATCATGAGAAATGAAGGAAGCCCTGCACTTCTGGCTGTGTGTTTGATGCTTACCTCGTTGAATTCAGGAAGAAAGGATTATTAAAGACATAAAAGCTGTCTCTTTATCAGGAGCTTAAAAACACTCCAAGGGAAACCAAATCTGTTGTGCTTCGCTGCTGTAATTTAAGAGCCAAATTCTGCTCTCGTTTATAATGGCATAAATTTGAATTTGATTGAACTCTGGATTAACATCGCTGCAAATGAGATCAAAATGTGACTTCAGAAGTTCATAAGGTAAGAAGCAGTTTTGCACCCAACCTTGTTCATTTTATCTATGTGTATGCTCTCACCGACGCTGTGCTTTGGCACGTCACCCTGGAAAAAAAAAATCTATGGCACATTTGATCTCTTTTTAATGGTCCTAGTCAGAATGGGTATTTTTGATTCTAACGCTAGATGTGGCCAGATTGGTAAAATTCCACTGGGGTTTCTACACTTTGACATTCCCGTGATGTTTGAATACTGCGTGAAAAAAATAATGGCATGCTGCCTAGATCCTGAGATTTTGGTTCAAGTATTTCATGGACTTTCAGGTTCAAAAGGGCTGCAGTTACATCGAGTTTCACTTGCTACATAACGCAGGCCAGCTTATGTGATTCTGACAATGCAGAGATGGATAGGAGAGTGGCTAAAAAGACTGCAGTAATTTCAATAATTAAATATTGGTTTAATAGTTAATACAAGTTCATTATATAAAAATGATAGCTCACAATTTGTTGACAAAAAATCAGAACTGCCCATACTATATTGATTAAAAAAGTACTATTTTTTTGGTAAACATTATGAAGTGGATTGGAAAGCAGTTAATACGTTTTTTTCTGGGAGTTCATTAAAGTAGTTCTTGAATTAGACAAATATATGTAGACTTATAAGGGAAAAATAATTCCAAATCTTAGTGCTCATTTCAAAAAGGAATAGTGTTAGCCACCCTCAGCTTGTTCACTTTCTTACCTCTTCCACTGACATCCAGTAGGGTTACATTATTTCAAGGTCAGTATTTCCAAGGGTGATTCTCTCCAAGGGTGCAGGACGTTGTGTAATTGGCCATCGGTCAGAAAATGCTTTAATACTGATAAAGCATGTAGGAATGTTTTCTGATTGTCCTTACACGACTTACAAAGTATACAGCTTTTTTTTTTTCCCCAACTCAAAGTCAAATTAATGGAGTTTGTCAACTGTTTAGGTAATGAGCTAGAGCAGACAGTATGTTTTTGGAGGAGATGTGTGTGTGTTGCATTGTGAGGCCAAAATCCAGAAAAATGAATGTTTTCAACCATCTTGACAACCAGACTACCTCCCTGAATATACAGTGCCTAGTAGCCTTGAAGAAAGATTATTTTGTAAAACCTTTTAATGATTACTGGCAGAAATACAAGAAAAATGAAAGACATTTTGATTTACACCAACATGAAGTGAAATCAGAATCGAGTTCTAAATGACAGGCACTGTCAGTTTATTTGTGATTAACCTCATACTCTTCTTTTTTTTTTTTTTCAGTAGTGCTTCACTGGTGTGGATAAGGAGTTAGTGTAATGCTTGGGAACAGGTCCAGGAGGTGACTGACTCCAATTCTTCCATGTCTTACCTGGGTTCAGCTGTGATTTGTTTTTGCAAAAGTCAGTGGTATCACCTGAGGGTGAAGAGCTGGAGCAGATACCAAACTTCTCTGCCTAGCTTTTACCTACCCGACCTCCGCAGCAGCATCCATCTCCAAAGTTTGGCGTGTAAGCTTCTTGAAAAGCTCATGGAAAGAGTTACACACCCCAGAAGAATCGATCCCAAATGGTGCAAACTGTATAAAGAGCCATGCAGGGAGCTCTGGCCAGCAGTGTGAATATGAAGCCCAGCTCACGCTAGAGCAGTGTTGCTGGAGGCAAACGGCTGCATCCATTCAGGATCCAGAGTTGCAAATCCCGACATCTATCATCTGGGAGGAAGAAACCCTTGCAAGCTTGTTCTTGTTTTTTAAAGAGTTTCTACAGGGGAAAGAAGTGCTGCTGCATATAAGGGGAAGGGAGCCTGGGTTTGGCCCCTTTCCTGCTCTACGGGGATTTTGGATTTGTGCCTCCCACCTTCCAGATGAGTGGTGCAGCTCCTGGTTGAGGCTTGAGCACCAGTGAGCTGCTGCCTTGCAGAAGGGAAGGTAAGAGGTAATTTTTCTTCTGTGGTTAAAGTTGCTGTCACTTTTGGCCGCTCTTGTTTTTCTCTATAATTTCTGACTCAGATTAGCTGAGGAGTCTTTGCTGATGTGGCGTTATTGCCATTCCCTGTATTTATTATTGCTAACGTCCTTCTAAGATGTGTGTTCACCCAGTCATGCCTGGAACACTTCTCTGCGAGTGTTTTGTGTGGCTGCAATGGGAATTCCAGATATTTGTTGATTTAAGGATGAAAACAAGCTTCCACTTAAATCCCTGCACTCTCTTCTCCAGCTGACTTCACTGTTTCCTTTAATTTCTTAGTTTGCACACGTGGAAGTCAGGACTTCTGGTATGGACCTTTCCTTCTTTTGGGTTAGCGCCAAATGAGAGCTTGATCACTTGCTCCAGGGCTATGTTCTGTGAACGGCCCTCACATCATTGCCTCCCCTAATTAGTGGGGAGATGGTGTGCTGGGTAGGTGCTGCATGCACATCCAGAAGGTTTCGATTCTCAACCCCGTGGAAGGCAATGGCAAAACTTTCCTGGTACAAGCTTGCTATAGCCATAGAGTCGTATGGTTACAGCTCCTTAGTTAGCTCTTTACTGGCATTGGTACTGTTCCCAAAACATTTGTGTTTACTAGATATCTGTTAGAAAGCTAGGGCAAACTGCTTGATGTTGGTGTTTGAAGGGGGTGGTGGTGAGTGCCGGGCTGGAAGGGTGGTGGGTGTCACGAGAGGGTGCTCGGGCCATGGGAGTCACTATCCCATGCCCAGGCAGAGCAGATGCCACACGGTCACAAGGCGCTTGACTACTTATTTTCTCACCAGGCTACACTCTTACTTGTTCTTCCACTAAGTTTAGCCTACTGTGGATGAAAGGAAGTTTTTTTTCAGGCTCGTCAGGGCCAGAGTTGTCTTTGAATACCAGCCAAAAAAGGAGATAAGCGAGTCCTTGGGTAATGGCTCACAGCACCAAAGCCCAGTGAAGTGGGGAAGAGCCACAGATGACTTCTTGGTGCAGCATTTCTGATTATTTGTTTATTTGTTTGTTCAGATTGGGCCTCATTGTCTACTTTTATATATTAATTTGGGATGTCCCACTGCCCTTCTTGATCTCTCTTCTCCCACGTACAACCTCTCAGGTGCACCTTCTCTGATGTGCCCCAGATCCTGTCCCTTGACCTTCTCTGAGTGTAAGAAGTGTTCCCCCCCAAAGGCAATCTTTGCGTTTCTGCCAGCAAAGCTTGCCTTGGCACGCTTCAGCTCAGTCCAGTCCTGTTGCTCCTCCCCTGGCCCTGCCAGCCCAAGATGCCCAGAAAAGCAGGTCTCTGAGGCCAGTGGGGCTCTCCAAGTACGCTCACTGCCTGGCTGACTGCAAGCAGGCACTGCTACCCCACATCCCTGGCATCCATAGGTGTTTTTTTCTCACTATTTCCAGGCCTTGCACAGCCTCCTTTCTTACTCCTTTCAGCGCCCATGCCTCTGCCCATGCTCACCTACCTTCCTCTACCTTCACACGCAAGTCCAAGAAGCCAGAGGCAGCACCAGCTGTAGGTCCGATGCAGTCCTGCTGTGCGTCTTGCTGGCTCACCCTTGCACGGATGAAGCATGTGTGGGTGTGAAGGGGAACTGGAAAGAGTTCTGGGTTAGCCAGCCAGCGGTTGCTGCATGCCCAGATCACACAGCAAGCGCCCTTTGGCTCAACTCTCCCGTCTCCTCCTCGTTCCTTTTGGCTCAGATTAAGTGTTGGACTGTGCACATGGCTGCCAAAGAGGAGAGCGTTTTCCAGATAAAAAAATGAAGCAGAAGAACATGGATGAGCGAAATATCAGAAAGACATTTCATGGAGCTTCCCCTACTTTCCTTTTTCTCCTCGCTTTCTCAGGTGTGTTATGCCCGCTCCAAAGGGCAGGCTGGCCACGGGATCCCAATCTCTCTTTGCTGTCATGGGGGCACTTCTTGGTGTGGCTGCTGAATATGGGGCCAGGTGATATCTGTGTGGGATGCCAGTTGCTTTAAGGCTATACTTTGGCTGCTTTGGATTAAAATAACAGGAACGGGGTGCACTGCTTGTGAGTTCATACTCACCCCGCAAATGAAATTCATTCAACACATCTCTTGTTTGTGAAAAATGTAGAGGTCAAGATAGTCCCTTTCCACACCTTTCCTCATTATTTTTGAGTTGCGTGTTGTTTAGATGAGTAACTGAGAAACTGAGAAGAAAAAAAAAAGTGAATAGTCTCTTAAAAAAAAAAAGCTTTGGTGCTTTGATCTTTATTTAATAAATAAAGAAATGATTGATTGATTGACCAAATCCTAAAAGAAGGAGAAAACATTCGATACTCCTTATGTATCCATGAGCCCTTTGTACAGATTTTTATGCTGCTAAAGTGAATGAGGGGCTCAGAACGAAAATAAATGCCAATATTTTAATTTGCAATGAATAAAAACTAAAGGAGAGGAGTGATTTCAATTCTAAACTATTAAAATTTATGAGTATTTGCTAAGAGAGGACTACTGTAACAACAAGAAGCGATTGCCTTTTTTTATTCATCCCTGATGTCTGGGATGTCTTTCAGTTATTGAAATTGCATGGATGTGAGCAATCTCACAAAAAAGAAGTTGACCACGCTATAGGACTGAAGTTAGTTCTATGTGTTAATCCCACTGGGTTTAAAGGGACGAATGGTGCAAGTAGAGCTACTCGTGTGTCTGTGGATCTATGGAGTAATAGCTCCTGTTTTGCAAAGATCTGCTAAAGAAGTAAATGGTTGCTGAAGCTGCTACACGAGATGGGTGTATCTCTCATCTTCCATCCCTCGCTTCTCCCCAGATGAAGCAGTCAGATCCAGCTTTCGTAACCCAATCCGTTTCTCTAAGTTCAGTCACTCCAAGTTCACATAGCGGTGGCAGGGTGGAACTTGTCCTAGGGTGTAGTCATACATCACTCTTTAGATGTGATTTTACTACTATATAATAACTGGTGCAATTTAGATGTGCAAAAGAAACCTGTTTGAATTATGAGTGGTCAAGGAAACTTCCTTTTGAGCAATTACTTTTTCAGAGAGCACTGGTTTAATCAACAAGGTTGGTGCCAACCCATGTCTAACCAGATTGTCCTCATGCCAAAGACATGCTAAAGTCAAGGCAGATGGCTTGTGAGAAACGGCTTGCAGGAATAGAAAAGAACAGCAGGAAGTTTTCACTGGTTTGGAAAGGCTCAGTCTTGCTTCAGAAACTGTGTTCCAGAAGAGAAGCACAAGCTGCTTTGGGAGAGGAAGATAGGTCTGAGGGTCTCCCGCCCACTCTGTCCCATCCCTATGCCTTGGGATGTCATGGGAGAGCTGCACCTCAACACAGGGGACCCAAATGTGGTATTATTTCACTTGTTCCACATACCAAAGGTGCAAAGGGAAGACCCCTCTGTCATCTCTCAAATTCAGGTAATGCGGACCTAACCTGATTAATTTCCCAAAGGACCCTTTCACGTGAAAGCATCGTTAGTGTAGGTGACAAGTAATTACAGATGGCAGTATGGTCAAATCTGTGGGCTGACTGGAGAATGTAACTCCTTGTACGTCCAGTCATGGTCTGACTGTGTTGAGTGCTGAGAGGCACCTGAAAAAATGCCAAGCATAGTTCATTCTCACTGAAATCAACAGCACTTGATAGCCCAAGATATAGGTTTATCTGAAATGGAAGAATTTTTTTAAGTCCCATGACAGTTATAGTAGATCCAAATGAAAATTGGGTCTAAATTCAATACCTAATTTCTTCTGTCCTTTCTCTGCTCATCAGCCCTAAAGTTGTACAATAAGGTACAAACTCTGTGGCTTGGGGCCAGTCTTTAGGTATGTTTAGCTTTTCAAAGAGTGAGAAATGCACAGGGCAGAAATGTGAAGACATGATGTAAAATATGAATAACTAACTTCTAATAACTTGCACCATTCACTGTCTCTGAATTGTATTTGTGATCCTGTTGCCATTCAAATCAGCAGTCACAGGACTGACAGTAAGGGTCCCATTTCCAGAGCTAGAACAGCAGCTAAAACAGATCTTCCAAATGTGGATCTACTGTTTCCACAATGCTATTGGCATAAATCCAACCTGCCTAAATAGATGGAAAAACAATAGTAAACTTTTACGTAGCGCTTTTACATTTAGCACTTCTAGTACTTTCCAGTCCTTAAAGCATCCCTCTTTGTAGGACAATGTTATTGAAAATGAATAGCTGAGGCATCTAGAAGCCAAGTCACTCGTCAAAGGCACACGGGGAGTTCAAGTTAGGATGATTTAATCACTGGTCCATCCTTCTTTTACAGGGGTAGATAGCGATTCCTGAGTGAGCTGGTACTTTGGGTGCTCGGCTCTCCACCTGCAGGCCCAGATACGATGCAACAAGGAGCACGGCAACAGCTGAACCTGCTGCAGTCCATTCAAGTCTTCAGAGTAGCCCCTTGATTCATCCGGTTCGCACGTACTCAACTTCCCAGTTTGCGTTTTGGATTAAGAACCTGGGGTTTAGATAATCTCTAACAATTTCCTGCCCAGTAGGCCAGGTTCTTAAATCCCTACTCAACAACATTGATATTTGTGTTTTTGCACAGGCAGAACATCCACTGACGCAAAGGAAACACGTGCCCAAATAAGTTTAAAGGAGCGGCCAACTCTGAATATTTGTCTACAGTAGTAATTTCTTGCAAACTATCTTCTGTCTGTGCATTTGCATATTCTGTAAGGAATAATTCTGCACCTTAGCATCCTCAGTTCTCTTAAGCGAGTTTGCTTCACACTTTCAACTGAAATACTTCAGAGTTAAGGCACAAGTGAGATCGTGCTTACATGCAATGCTGTAGTGTTACTACTCTTGTGGTAAGAAAAACTCAACACACTGATCATGTAAGACAACATTTATGGTGTATCTAAATTTAAATACGTCTAAATCCATTCTAAATTTCGCCAAGGGGGAAATTGTGATTTCTTGTGTCTCCTTGACTTACTTTATTTTTTTTTCTTTTGCCTTTAGATCTTGTCATAATATAAAACTTGCAAATGAAGGCAAGAGTTTAACAGTTTTGTCTTTTTAGATTTTTTTTTTGCATAGAGGCCTCACAGCGTAACATGCCTTAATTAATGGAAAGCAAGAATGGATTGCATAAACTCCTAATGAATATTGTCTTAGCAAATTAAATCTGATTTAATGCTTTAAGCCAAAGAAATATTTGCATAGCTAATGAAACTGATTAACTTAGAATTAATTTGCAATGTTTAGTCATATGGCTTAAAACTAAAGTGATGTTAGTAATGTTTTGATTATTAGTAGTACTCAAGATAATCAGGCTTGCTAGATGATTAAATGTAAATACATAGTAAAAAAATTGGTTCAGGTTAATAAACAATTTCAAATATGAAAATGCCCCATGATGATAAAGTGAAATCAAGGAGCATTAATTGTGCAAGTGGAAGTTAAGAAGTGTGGGGAAAGCACAATTTCCCTCTTGTCTGCTGAAAGCTGGTGAAAAGCTGCTCCTTTTTAACTTCCCTTTGATTTGCTAATGATTTCTTTGTCATCTGTGTTACACTTGTGCCTGGGAACGGCCAGTATGGGCCAGTGTACCTAAGTGCCGTACAAACAGATCTCGGTGAGCTCGTGGAAGTGTGGACGGGAACTAATGGGTAGAGGCACCATCGGGCAGGGAAGAGGAGATCGTTTGTGCGTCAGCGCCTGTGTGCACGGACGGCAGGGACCTTGGTTCCCCAGCAGCTCAACTGTAACTGCGACTGACTTTTTTTTTTTTTCAGTTCTGCAAGCCTTGAAGCAAAGTTTTGGGATGGGGTTGCAAGGAGGACCATGTAGTGACTTTTGGAGATGTATAGGAAGCTCCCCTTTAAGAAAGGGGCTCTATTGGAGAAGGCATGAAAGTGCGTGCTTAAAAATGAAGTGGTCGTGGTGCTAAGAGCTGGTATCACTCACTTGTAAGGATGCAGAGCCTGCCGGTCAGTAACCTGAAAGAGGTAGCAGATAAATAACCTTGGCATAGGAAACAAAGGGCCTGGAAATCAAAGACAAGTAGTTAGCGTTTGATAGGATAGAGAGGTACCTAATAAAGTACCTGTTCTTATCCCGTTGTCTGGAGGCTCAGTCAGTCTCTACAGTAACTGAGGACAGCTAAGGGATCGTCCGCGTTGTACCATTTTTTGGGGTTTTCATGGGGTTTCTCTGAAGTTTGGAGTCGCTGCAGCTCTGTGGTGGCATTCTGGGCTCAGCCAGCGCATCCCCTCGGATGGCGCTGGGGACGGCGGGGCACAGCTACCCGTCCTCGCGCAACCCGGGGACTCCCTGGGCCACGCGTACCCTCCTGCCCCGGTGGGGCGAGGGCGGAAGGAAGAGTCTGGCCCTTAGGTTTCTGCGTGTCTGAGTTTAACCTCAACCTGTAAATCTGATTTTTATCTCCAAATAAATAGGTTTCGTGGCATGTAAAAAGGGTAATATTCTGGCTGTAAATCTGATCTTTAGGTTCTTACTTTATAGTGCTATTTATTGCATAAAATTGCCTATTTAAACAGGGATTTTTTTGTGCTTTGAATTTTCATAGTGTGAGAGTCAAATCAGAGTTGACTAGGCAATTTCTTCGCTCGGTTACACTAATATAAATACCAATTAAATGAATGTACAAATTTGTTTTTGTACAGCTTGAGCAGAATTTGACCCAGAGAATCACCAGTTGACTCCACATCGGCATGCTCTTGTGTTTTGTCTATGAATTAGGAAAAGAAGTATAAATCAAATCAACTTTTTATCCATCAAGAAGAGGCCTGGGATTGTGATGTCTGAGGCCTTGTAAGTAGGAGTTGCTTTTCTGTGCAGGTTTTCTCAGACTGTTTCTCAGGATGGAGAGTCCACAGAGCTTATAAACAAGAAAGACGATGTTGGGGGAAGGCAGATGTCCTCTTCTGGGTCTGATAAAGATGCTAGCTTTGGCCAGCTGACCGCTGTGACCAACGTGCTGGAGTCTACAGCTCACGCTGGTCAGAGAGTGTAAAAGATCATGTGAACTTTCCTCATCCACTTCATCGTGAAGTCTGTAGTAAGCTTTACCTATGTGGCCAAAGAAAAACCAATGGCTATGTGGTCTTTTTTGCAGGTTATACTTCGGAAGGTGAGGTGGAAACCTGCAGCAGAAGGGTAACAACACGCACGAGGTGATACAAACACAGTAGTCATTTGCACCGTCCCTATGTTTCTCTGCTGCTGAACTACCTGCTTCATGTACCATTACCTCTCCTCATTGTGTCTCCTTAATGCTTTAGTGGCTGGGTCTCCTCCATCCGTGACTCTTGCCTTCCCGCTGTCTGAACATGTGTGTGGTGTGGATGTTTTTTTTTTTTCTTTTTTTTTTTTTCCCCTCCTCTCCTCCCTTCATATCACTAGATTTTGCTTCAGATCATTTTGACCTAATTCTCTCCTTTGACTTCTTAGCACGAAGTTTTGCAATGCCTGTGGGTTATAGTCCTATCTCTGTTATGGCTGGTGAAGTCTCTTGATAGCCACAAGAAAAAGGCTAAATTTAACTAAACTCCGAGCAACCATTCTTGCACAATACCGCAGTGCGCTGTCACTCCTTCCCATATCTTGGGAGCCCTTCCTTATAGGATAGCATCCCTATTTCCCCATCGTTTAGTGACATCTATAGCTGCCAGTAGGTAAACAGCATAAACATGCATTTTCTAGACTCAACAGTAATGTTATGCAGCTCTGTCATCTCTGTAACGTAGCAGGCGCTCCGGTCCCTTCCGTATCGTATAGATATGCTTCTTGCTCCATATATCATCCTTTAGAGGTGACAGCGCTATCTTCCCAGATAACGTGAATGCATTCGTGGGATGTTTCAGGATCTGATGTTTCTGTTTGCTGCGGTTTTTTATGTAAGTGAAGAGTGACTTGTAGCTGAATAAGGAGAAGAAGGTGCATCGTGGTGTGAAGGCAGATGACCCAGATTGCTTGGGCATGTCGCGTGGCTCTGCCAGGTGCTTCGGTGTGGTCATCTTTGAATCTGTCATCTGAATTCTTCCTCTTTGTCAAATGAGGGTAATAACTCTTCCTTCGTACCATCCATTTTGGGATTTTTATGTTGTGTTTTTTAAAGTAGCTACCGCAATGCCACTCTGGCTTCCGCTTGGATATTCTAGGTGCTGCTGTAATAAAATAACGTGGCTTTCATACATCATGTCACAAGTCCCACCAGCTTCTCTATGTCCAGGGGCTTCGCTGAGGGCTATGGGGAGGGCAAAGGGGCACCAGGCAGACACCTGTGAACCCTGCAGGGGTACCATGTGGGGTAACCCCGATCCATGGAAGGATATCATTTTGGTAATACTGTCCAAATGCGATCATGATATATAATCCACATGTACACACATGTATTTAGCTCCCAAGGAATATGAAAGTTTTACTTGTTACAGTAAAAATCAAGAGGAACCATAATGAAATCTGTTTAATTCAGGGTAGAATCAAGCCCACTGCCAGGTTCAAGATATTGTCATATTCAGGATAACTCTGTATGCTGACCATGTTATTGCAAAGAACCCCGTCCATTGCCTCCATTACTGCCTAAAAGATCTAAGCTTATACTGTGTTTGGTGCAAGAGAACAATGTTTATAACCTGAGAGTTTCCTGCTTATAGTGTAATAGTATTCTTGGTCAGCATTTCTTGATGTTTTACAACCAAATTGTAAGTTCATTTAAATGATTTATTACACCACAGCCTGGATAGTAAGCACAGGTAAACAGGTTCTCTGGCAAGATTTAAACTGGGAGGACAGTGACTATAAAGTCCAACAGAAATTCATTGCACTTCACAGATGGAACAGATAAAAAAAAAAAAAAAGTCCATAACTACAGACAGCAGAGAAAGAAGATCCTAAATTATCAAGATGCAATGAAATCCTGTTGCAGGCTGCCATACAAACATCTTGGGGAAGAAAAAAGTAATTGATTCTTTAAAAGAATAGATGAGAACTGGGCTTAGTGACCAGCTGTTTTAAAAGGCTTCCCAGACTACGCGTCCCCAGTGGGCCAGCTTAGGAAGCCGCTGTGGTTACTTTTGGGTGGACAGTGAATGGGGACTGACTGTAGTGACTTTTTTTTGTTGCCAAAACCTGACACAGATTTGCAGGTTGAGGAGCATGTATTCTGATAGTCCCAAGCAGTTAAAAATCACGTGAAGCTTTCCTGCAAATCACCCCACCATGAAAAGGAGTAAATGTCAGGATTTTAAAATTTGTTTCCTATTCTTTAGCTTTTAGGGTTTGCTTCCTCCTTGCTCTCCCGACTCCTCTCTGTGACCATGGGGACTAGAGGCTTATTTTGTAAACGGCGAGTTGAAAAACACATCAGCTATTGAAAGATTTGACATTTAGTCAATCAAGATGACAACACTAAATTGAAAAGGAACAACAACAATGAAAGTCGCTGGCAATGAGCATGGACCAGGAAATTTAGAGCAAGTGGTGGTTTTCAGAGCTCTGATATGCCAACAAAGTCAGAAAAGCAGGGCAGAGCCAGCAGAGAGGCTCAGAGCTGGAGGGAAGGAGCATCTGTGAAATGGCTGTCAAACCCACAAGTTTTCGAAAGAAATTTTTGGAAATCTGGAGAGAGTTACAGTCAGTGAAGCTTTGTCTGTTAATGCTGGCTCAAGATCTCAGTTGTACTCCTTAATTAAGAGTCCCTTCGCTTAATGAGGAGCTTTTCTTACAGACTGGCTAAATTGCAGCAGTGAACTTGCTCTGGGTGCAAGTTTATTGTGGTAGCCAGGAGTAACTCACTGGAGTCAATGAAGTTGGTGTCTAAAATCAGCGCTGTATCTGACTCAGACCTGTTGGCTTCATCGTCCGGTTTTGTTGCAAGCCAGATTTTGAGGGACAGGGAAATGAAACAACATGCTTAACATAATAAGGTTAAAAAAAAAAATCTCTTTGTCTTCAATGCTGAAGAATTTGTGGTTTTACTATTTTGCCTATTAAGCACTAAAGGCACCCCAATAGCGGTGTTCTTACAGGGAATTGCAGTAGCCTGCCTAGATGTATTATGTTTAAAGGAGAAACTTTGCTTCACAGGCAGAATTTAACAGTTACCTTCCAGCTTTGATTTTGAATATAGGAACTGAAGTGCCACCTGCAATCAGTTTTCCCTCATCCTTTTTACAAGCCCACATTGAGTCCTTCCTTCGTAACGGCTTGTCTCTAACTTAGTAACCGCTTATGCAGGGAGGAAAGGAGAGGCTGAAATCTTTTCTTGCTTCATGACCCCATCACTTGCCTAAAAAAAAAAGAAAAATGCTTTGGTGTCTCTCTTTCATCCTTCTTCTTGCAATACCCAGACAATGGATGGGCATGTTTTGTTGAATTCTGGGCAGATTTTACCCATTGTGAAAATGTATATAATGCTCAAAGAGATCATGTAAACAACTATACTGACAGCTGTGTTAAATGGTGCCTGAATTCTGCCTGTCAGCTGGTTGGGTATTGACTTTGTGTAAATAAACAGAAGGCTCTTTCCAAAACCTGTCAGTCGCCTATAGAGCACAGTTCCCTCTGCTGCAGGGGTCGTTACGTAGACATCCATTGCACGTGCCGTGTAGGAATTCAGACCAGATATTCCTATCACATTTGTTTTCCTTATTTATGTGAAGGTATATAACTGATCCTGTGTTAGGAGTGAGTTGTTTTACTTGGATGCTATGAGCGGGGCTTGCTCTCCTCTGTCTGTGCACCGGAACAGATCAGAGGTGGCATGGTAGCACACCCGCGCTCAGAAAACAAGCAAAAAATAGCATGGCAACAACGTGGAAGCAGAAATGTTAGTAGCTATAATTTTACTTCCTGGTTTGCTTTTGGCTATTTGGCGCATCTGCAGCTCTCGTGCAAGTCAAGTGTATTATCATCAAAATGGGGACAGGCAGAGGTCTACCTTAAAACTTGACTCCTTATACCCGAGTAATAAAAGACCTCCTAAGAAGTGTAGCTGTAGTTCACAGTAAAGTCATTTTGCGTTGCCAAAGGTAAAGAGATCTTTGACGTATCTGTGTTTGTATGATATGTGCAAAAAAAGTCCTTGAGCACAGAATAGGTAACAATAAATAATAATTAAGAATTGCAATCTATAAAAAGTTTGTAATTTTCAGTTAAAATCAATTGGATTTTCATTTTGGATGTTTATTATTCATAATGAAATAGATAGATTTATGCCCTCACCAAAGATCCATATACTAATTATGAACCCCCTGCTAATACCCATTACCTGAAACCCATGGCACGTCAAAACAGTGCATCATTCTGAAGTCTGCAGTGGGCACGTGCGTTTGCTTGGCTGTGCTTGCTTCCAAGGGAATGTGCTTCAGGGACAGATGAGAAAGTTCCGGTTTTACTACTGCAGGCAAATACGATTTGCAAAGGGCACAAAAATTAACTGGCAAAGCAGGCTGAGACACTATTTCTTTCCCTACTGAATGGGGAATGTAAAATTTCATGCTTGTGTTTGTATGAACGTTTGTAGGACGTGGAGGTTTTGTTTGCTAAAATTTAAGAAAGAGAAGACAGTAGTTGAGGGCTGATGTGGTTGGATCTTGTTTCTACAAAGTTGTTGATTTTTCTTAATGCAGTAAAAGTTACGTTATCATCCCATGGTCGTTCGTTTTTGGTAGTCCAGATCTTTGGCATTGTGGAGGTTAGATGGTTTTCAGCGAGGCAAGGTGGCTAATGACTGCAGTGACTGCTCAGATAGGACTGTAAATTGTTGATAAAAATATTCCTCACCTGCCAGGTGAGCAGGGTGCTTGCCTGTCCTGGCTTTGGGGTGCCCCCAGCTCCTGCCCAAGGACTGCAGCCCGTGCCCCTCCTCCCCCTCCGGCTGGGAGGAGGAAGGGTGGCAGGGCTGTTTTCTTCCTGGATGGTGGTTTTGGTAAAGACACGGAGAGCATCTGTTTCCAAGCTGCTTTCTGCCTTACTTTCACCATTTCCTTCCCGTTCACCACCCTTTTCTTCCAGGGTAGCGTACATGGGGCTGTGCTTTACAAAAATGGTCTCACATGTGCAGGACTTACATATTTAGTCCTTTTTGGCCAGCTGAAGCCTTCAGGGGTGAGCTTTACTTACCACTTGCTGTACAGAAAACATGTGGAATTCACTGCTGCAGGAATTGCCTGAAGCCAGATTTAAGAAAAAGAATAAATCCTGTATATTCGATGCCCATAACGTGATGTTCATTTCCCTGTGCTGGAATTGGACTGGGAGAGTAACAGTGTATATTTCAACTTGTAAAGTGATGTGCTTTGGCAGCAAAGCTAGGTGAGTGGGATGCAGGGTTGATGTATTACATTAGGTTTATGCTTATTTCATGCCAGTGTCCCTTTGAGGATACCCAGAGCACAGTTCTTGCTCAATAACAAAGGGAGTAGCAAGAGAACCTGGTCTTATGCTTATGAGGCATTTTACCATTTCTAAGGGCAGGACAGTGGATGAAAGAGTTCAGCAAACCCTATTTCTCATTGATATCTTTTCTAAGTAATCATAGCATTTCAGTTTGATTTACCATATTTTTTTTTTCTGAAAAGATTATAAACTAGAGAGCATATTGACTGGAAGAAAATAGCTGCTCATCTTCTGAAACTAATGTTTAATCAGTGATGGAAAGAAAGAAAGTAACTAAAAAGCTTCATCTAGCTAATTAAATAAAGCTGGTTATTCTGCTGGAAACAGTTAATGAACCTTAAGTAATATAATTATTTTCAGAATATTAAAGCAGGAAAAAAGTGATTACTTATTTAAGACTAAATAATTACGATGTATTCTTCACTATAAAAGGTTATAGATGCCAAAGACTAAGTAACCACTATGCTTCTGATTCTCCATAAAAGGGTATTTTGCATGAGTTATTACAGTTGATATCTAGCTTGTACTGAATTTTCTTCTTTAAGATAATCTCCAATGATCTCTAAGGGAATTTGCCTCCCTTGGTGCCTCTTATTATTCTCATTTTTAGGGACTTGCAGTATTTGATTGCCCTTAAAATCAACCGTGATTGTATTAACTGTGCAGAAGGGATGAAGCGCAATAATTCTGATCACGGCAGTAACAACTCTGAGCTAAGCCCTGCGGTCTGCTCCCTTGCTGAAATGCTGCTGGGGCAAAGGGGCTTGGCCTCATGGGCAGAAATCCTTCCTCTCGGCTGGAGTTCAGCTTGTCTATGAAATGTTTCCCATCTCCTCTATTTCGAGATTACGGGCAAAGGGGGAATTTCCCTAAGAATGGCAGGCTGTAGCCTAATTACCCCTGCAAGTGCTGGGAGCTTCCATTTTGGGAGCAGAGTTGGCTTAATGCTGGGCATTTTGGAAAATCCTGCCTGGCTCTGTCCTAATAATCACTGTAATTTTTTTCCTATAGCATCTAAAAGCTAGCACGTGAGGTGGTTAAAAAACCCAAAACAGCAAAACCCCCGAGCTGGGAGGGAAGCTGATGCAGAGCTGCTCTCCCAGCCAGCTCCACCTAAATGACACTTATTTACGAGGCACATCCCGGAGGACGTCCGAGGAGGACGAGGAGGCATCCCTGGAGGAAAGCGTTAGTGTGGCTGTTCTTGCCCCCCTGCTAAGGCTGGCCTTCTTGCACCCGTTGCTGTCCTCCTCCCCGATTTAAGAGCCGCCCCTGCTCCCTACCTGCACCACCCTGGTGATGTGTTTTGCTGTCTTGTAAAGGCTCTTCGGTGGGGTGGGAAGGCTCCCCGCTCCTCCAGCTCCCCCCTGTTCATCTCTGCAGGGGTCAGACTCAGTTTTTGGGGGGGGGAACCCCAAAAGCTGTGTCTGTTGGGAGGGAAAGGAGCTGGATTTCCACCTGCCTCCCTGAGCCTGACTCAGCTCCCTTTCCCATCCAAGGACATCAGATGAGAAGTGCAAAGAGCAAAACACATCCTCTTCTTTTCACTCCTTTCACTTATCTGAGTTATATTCAGAGCCTCATACCACACACACTGTCGCCGAATAGTCCTTTAACTTTGCCAAGAGCAACCATCCTAAATGTGGATCCGACTTGTATGATCATTGAAATAAACATCTCAGCCATTTAAAATTATATCTCACACTTGAGAGAGACATGCTGAGGACACAGAGAAACAATAGATTTAATTAGGCTTTTAAAATGTGACACGTCTATTATATGTTCCATTACTGCTTTAAAAAAGTCTCTGTTTCTGTATAATAAATCTTGCTATAGTACTACCGTTTAATTAAATGGGTGTCAGCACTGGGAACAATTAGAATAAGTTTATACACTTTCAGGGAAACCCTATAGCAAGATGTGCAAAATAGCATACAATAAAAAGAAAAATTAAACCCTTAGTGGGTTTGAGCTGCTGCACATAAGAAATTTGATAAAAAGCATTTCAAGAAAGTAGGCAATTTTATATTGGAGCAAGTAGTCTGTTCTGCCTCAAAGGTACCAGCCCGTGTCCTCTGGATTTTTGCCACCAGCAAAAGACCCCAGATGGATCTAGGCATTAATACTAATAAGTGCAATTCATCCCTGAGAAAAAAAGCCTTCTTTAAAGCCCCAAATAGGAGTGAATCTCACCTCGCAGAAGGTATGCATAAATAGGGGGAAAATCTCTTTTCTGAATAGTCTCCGAGCAGTCTCAATCAAGAGTCTCTCTGCTTGCGGGATTTCATGTCTGATATCTGATTTTAGGATATAGTCTGTATAGTAACATGTAAGAAAAAGTGACGCTTTCTTAACTAGAACACGATATATACATTTTATTGCATATTAAAACCCATTTCAACATTGAATTCAACACAGAGTTTTTACTGTGTTTCTCCCGCTCTGCCTCAGTATAAATAAGCAGCCTTGAAACGAACATCAAAACTAAATGGCATTGAATATAATGAAACAACATTGAGTCTAATGAAGCAGAATTGCTATGTAAACAGGGATGCTTTTATCTCATTGGAATTTTTATGTCCTTGCATGTCTCTCAGCTACATTTTTGTAACCTGATTCTTAGGAAATGTCTGATATCTCTTTGTGATTGTTAACAGAGACCAAGACAGCGCTGTAATGTGTGCTTAACTGAGCGGTGTGAAAGTAATATCGAGTTTGCCATTTTAGAAGCAAAATGTTCGTCGTCCTCCCCTTGTTACAGGGGGTTGGCTGTAAAACTTGGTAACCTCAAAATGCCGATAGGTCTCCTAAGAAGAACGGGTTGCAGACAGCCAAGGGTCAGGTGAAAGTGTCGCTTGGAAGCTCCCTGCCTGTGAGCATGCCAGCCCTTTCGTTATGTCTTTTAATGTCTTTGTCCAGATACCAGCAGCGGTAACACAAGCAATAACAGCAAAGCTCATAAAACTTTCTTTGGGCTGAGAACCATGCCAAAAGAAGAGTTTTCACTTTCCTGCTGTAACGTAAGCTGTACCAGGATGCTAGCTGACCTTCCTCTGCCGAGGAAGGGTGAAAAACCCAGCCACTGCCCATGCATCTGCTCTTCGTCACCTCGGGCTGTTGCAGGAGCTCTGAGAAAGTTCATAGTTCTTCCAGCACGAAGAAAAAAGACCTACCTCAAAAGACCTACCTTTTATTATCACCTTCTTTCACTCTATACTCGTAAGTCAAACACTTAAATACATTTGGTTTGCACCTGACCATCTTCTTCCGCTTCCTCACTGATACATTTTTTTTGCCCTTTCGGACAACAGCTCAAAATTTAGCCTTTCAAGTTAATTTGCTGCAGCTCCTCATATAGCAATGGGGTGGAACAGAAGCACATGAATAAATGCTGCTATTTGGCAGTGTTGTATGTATTTCTGGTAGTACACTGATAGGCCCTTTCAAATTCTCCACAGCCCACTTGAACTTAAAAACAGGTGATGGCAAGGTAAATTAATGTTTTTTTTTGTCTGAAACCCAAGGAAACTACTGTGATATCTATTGCCTTAAACTGTCCTATTCTCCTAATAGCTTCTTAATTTAAAATACCATCAGCACTGCCAAATCTTGCAGTTGTGGTGCTGTTCTTAAACCCCTTGCTCCTGGAAGTATTTTTTTTTTAATTTTACCGAGAATTTCTGTTTTGCTAAAAATTCGTTCCAGACCCCTTGACCCATTGCTTTTCTCTGTGTGCTGCCTTTTAATGGGGACGGTGCACAGAAGAGCTGCGGCGTGAGATTTCCCGAATCTATATGTTTATTAAGGCTGAGGACTCGGACTTGGGTCTTAAAATGCATTCCTCAGCAGCCAGGTATCGCATCAGCTCTGCGTAAGAAATATGCATTGATTAGCTGAGCTTTCCACGCCTCTCCCATGGGTTGTTGAGTCTGTAATCAGAAATTTAGGGGAATGCCTAGCTGGCCCAAGTTCCAAATATTGAAAAACCTCAAAGTAATGTAGCACGTAACTGAAATCACATAAAGTTTGGGTATGAGGAATGAAGCTTCTAACACCTCATTTTCATTACGAAGATGGTAACAAGAATGGAAAATGTCACAAGAATAATTCACTTATGTTGGGTCTTTTGTACTATAATTATCTAGTCCTTCTCGCTTTGGACTCCCCTTTTCCTACATAACTTTTGGGACAAGGTGGGTTTGGCTTTTAATGGTCTAATAAATACAAGTAATAGCTTGTGATTTGTTTAATATTTTGAACTGAAAGGTCAAGGGTAGGAAGATTAAAAAGCGATTGGGGGAAATGCTCTCAGTAAAAGCCATCTCTTGCTGGAAGTAACACAGTTTCTTAAGTAAGCATAAAATCAGTTTAAGAAGGCTCCGAGCTCAAATTAAAGCAGAGAAGAGAATAATGTTAGTGCATAGACACCACCAGCTATAGAAGGGTAAGTGAAATGAAAAACCAGGCAGGGAAATCACACCCAGGATTTCCCATAGGGTCTTTGCAGCATTGATTATGATTTTTTTCTTCTTTTTTTTTTGAACACATATAGAAAATCTGTCTGAAAGTCGGTGGGACGGAAGTAATGATTGAAGCGCTCTTGAGCCTACTCTTTCCAGTTTGGCTTTTGCTAATTAAATTGGAGCTTTTCATGACCTTTCCAGGTAAATGATTGCCTATGCAGTAAGTAAATGGCACCCCTCTTTGGTGTACGGACCCCGAGACAGGGAATTTGGCTCAGATAACCCCATTCTGAGCAAATACCCCGCTACAGCAAAATGTGTCAAGCTAACGGCAAAGTTAGCCCTCTGTGAGGGCAACGTAGTAGTGTTTAAAGGTATGTAGAAGTGTGTGATGATTTGTGTGTGTGCTTCAGCAAGCACCGCTGTCGTCTTATCTGCGTGCCAAAAATCTTGTTCCTACTGCATGCGTTACAGCATATCGAATTGGGCTGAAGTTTGCATGGCCAACCAAAAAGATGTGCTGCTGAGATCATCCCTCCCAACTTTAAAAGAGAATGTGTTATGAAGTTTACTTCTTCTCTCCTCCTTTCATGCATGGGGATGTCTGTGCATGCACTATATTTTCTCAGTCTGCACTCTGACCCTTGAACCGTTCTCTCCTCCTCCTCAATGCCTGCACCACGTGCAAGGAAATTACGGTATCGCCAGCTCATCGCTGGCTGGAGCTCTGTTTGCGAAACCCCAGATGAGACTGAATCGTGGAGTATTTTATGAAAAGCTGCCTGCTGCCAAACAACAGTCTTAAATTCCAGCATCTGCCCACATCCCATCTCCTCTCCTCTCCCAGGTCTGAGGACCCCCTTCCCTTCCCTTTTGTGTGGGAGGGAGATAGATAGAGGAGAAGTTCAAGGGCCCTTTGTCCCAACCTTTTTCCCTGATCTGAAGGTGCTCAGTTATGGAGGGCTCTGCCTTGCCTCTCTTCTCTCCTTGGCAATGCTGCAGTATTGGTGAGGGAGAAATCATGGAAAGCTGCTTGCAGAAGTGGCTAAAATCATGTTATTTGTGCACTGTGAGAACTGGAGACCTGAGGCAGATGGGTCCTTTCCTTCTCTCAGGGGCAGTCTGGAGAGTTTGGATGTTTCCCTGGGGTCCCGGACTTTCCTCTGAAGTAGGCTCTTTCCATCACAGAAAATGGGATTGTGTCTGCAAAGATCTTGAAATACGCTGCTAATTTTGCGTATTTTATTTGAATGACAATATGGGAGCCATTCCTCTAAAATGTCTTCTCTTTTTTTAAAGCAAACAGGCTGAGCAGACAGATGAGGGGGGTTTCTAGCTGTGTATTTGGTAAGCAGAAGGAAGGCTTTTTATCATTTTGGTGAAAAGATGCGAGTGTGAGGAGTACGGTTTGGAACGTAATTAACAGTTTATCGTGCATTTGAGGATATCTACATTTTCACGAGATAAACCTTTTGTAGCTCTGGTGAACCTGGAAGCACAACCCGGCTGTACGGGGCTGAGAGCTCAGGAAAAGAGCTGTCTTCACCGCTGCCGCGGGTCAGGTGGAGACACTGTGCCCCATCAGCTGGTCCCATGGACGGCTGAAGGGCACCGATAGCTGCGTGCGACTGTTTGGTACTGAAGGTGTGATTAATATCAAGTGTGGTATTTTCTCTCAGTATTAAAAGTGGAAATGTATTGTACCTGTAATTATTGTCATCTAACTTAAAAATGTTACCGAAACAGTGCTAGGTTGTTCTGACCTTCTGCGGTGGAAAGAGAAAATGCTATTTAGTACTTCTTTTATAGTTTCTTCACAGCATCTTTTTTTCCCTGGGATGTTCTGAGCAGTTAAACCAGCCCTCCCACGGAGTAGGATCATGCTCTTCTTATTTAGTTGCAGAAAACATTTACCATATACTATGGCAAATCACACAATCAATCTTCATGCTAATCATTCTCTGCTGGAAGCTATTTACTACAAAAACTTCTGAAATTTTCTTACTAGCTGGAGAGCAGAAAGTCACAGCCAAAAGAGTGATTCACTTATGTTTTAAAAAAATAAAACCCAAATTGAATACTTTGAAAAAGGTTGGAGTATTTCAGATTAGATGGGTAGAGGCTGAACAAAGAGACACTCAGAAATTGTCTTCAGTGGGGCTTCTGCTTTAATCCCCCCAGACCTAATTCTGCCTGAAGTCACTTGCCTCAGCCTTTATTTGCTCCTGTGTTGCCATTTAAGTTATGGACCTCTGATGATTTACATTCATCGTGTCTGTCACAGCAGTTTCATTAGCCTTAGCTCTGATTTGCACCAGCACCCATGGTTATGCCTAGGGTGTGCAGCTCCCTTTGTGCCGAGAGCAGAGTCTCCAAAGGAGGTTTCAGTATGATGCTGCCCATATGCACTGCAGTGAATTTTGCCCCTCTTGCATTGCACAGCTACAGAGCTACCAGCTGGTTACATGATTTAGAAATTATAAAGTTCTGCTGAGTCCTAGAAACATGCTATTTCAGGTTGTATTTTTTATGAAAGACACTTCTTATTTCCTTCTATATTGCTAAATTCAGCTCTAACAAACAAATGCTTAGATTCCTGCTTCTGATTGCGGCACATACTCTTCTAGAATATTCCTCCTCCTGGTGAAAGAGGAGAGCTTTGATTTAGCTACAGAATGTCTGGTGCCCGTCTCTGATGTTCCACTGCTTCCTCAGAACATTGCAGTCTGCACCTGGGGAAAAAAGATAAACCCAAAAATCTTTGCTGGGATCCAGCACGGTTAAATGTGGATTTGCAGAGCCAATTAATACCATAAAGAAAAATCACCACTACTTGCAACTTAACTTACCCACGTGCCTACACCCTACGGCGTGACAGCAAAGGGGCTGATGGAGTGGGATACATCAGCGCCTAGCTTGCAGAAAACCTGCTGTGTGTGCAAAAGGTCTCGGGGCCCAAGTGAGGTTTTGTGCTCCTTTTGCAGCACTCTGGATGTGAGAGCCGTAGACCTCTCATTGTGCTCTGCCGCCGTTCTGACTATGTTTGCGCGGCAGTCATAGAAAGTGTATAGAGACTCATGCCAGTTTGGCTTTGAGGGAGTTTGAAGAAAGTAGCAGTGATTAAAAAAAGAAAAAAAAGAAGAAAAAAGAAAGAAATAGAAGGCGTGTGAAGCTGTTGGGTGTCTGGAGTTTGTGGTAGGTCTCTTCAGAAAGGAAACGGGCAGATACAACGCAACTGAAGAGGGATCGGGTTGTTCTGGAAAGGAAACATAGAAATTTGCTTTTAAATATATATCTGGTATAGAGCTGCAGCATGCCTTACCCTCTGCTGCACTGTATATTTGATTTGCTTTCCAAAATCAAACAGCTTAAGGTTTGAGTCACCCTCCATTAAGTTGAACAAAATGAAAATGCCAGCACTTTTGGAACATGTTGGCGTGGGCCCTAAATAGGAAAACAAACATAACATCGAGCTGCCCTTCTCAATGCGAATGGAGAGAAAGAAACTATTTAGCAAAGCAGGGAATTAGGAGGAATGGGTCTTTTGCATCGCTCTCTGTGTTGGGGAAAAGCACCGGACAACAGAAAACTTCAGTCTCACTTGAGTGAGATCTGCTTCTCGACTTGTTTCTGATGTTACCATTATCACTTGTTTCTTATTTATCTTGTTCAGTACTCAAAAGCTGATTCACAGGAGGAGGATAACTTAAAGCAGAGTTATCTGGGACATCAGCGAGTGCAATGCAGCCCCCCATGAGGGGGTGCGGGTTTCAGCCTCTCTTACCGTCCGAGTGCAGCCTGTCTGGTGGGAGATGGAAGAAAGGTGGGAGAGGGTTTGTCGTAATGTATTACAGAGTGCAGCCAGGAGCGGGGGACTGTTATGGCAGGTGCTACGCCTGCGGTCTCACCGTTGCCTGTTATTGGATTCCCTCCTCCTCACCCCCTCCGCAGATCGCTGCGGGAGAGCACGCGGGCGGTAGGAGGTCTGGCCATCAAAAGGCATCTGGGAGGCTAAGGCTACTGGAAAATGATATTAAATTGTGAATCTGAAGGTATCTGCTCAGAAAAGCACCAGAGGCTACGTGTGAGTACAGAGCTACGTGGGGAAAGAGTGGGCTGTCAGCAGGAGCATGCAGTGCTGGGGTTTGCAAATGGGGTGAGGCACCCCACACCATCCTTAGTGTAAAACACGCTAGATAGATAGTGTTTCAGCAGGACTGTGATTTCCAGCTTAATGGATTTAAGACCCACGGTGATTGACTCTGAAAGTAGCTATCAATTCTTCCCTGTGCAAAAAACAGTGCAAGCAGTGCCTGAGTTGCAACGTGGTCACACTCAGTGCACCTTCCCGAATGCACCCCACCGTGACCAGAGCACCTTATAGGTATGACATGGCCGCATTTGCTTTGAATGGTAGTACGAGGCAGGAGCTGCGGTAGCTCTCAGGGGGATGCTAGTTGGATGAATGAGCCCACCCTGGGTTCAGACAGGCCCCTTCTCAGGTGAGGTGAGCAAGCAGCTCGTACGTTATCTGTTTCTTGTGGCCACAAGAAGTGGAGGAGCTATGATTAAGGTTGTCAGGAGAAGCGAAATATGAGAGCAAATGGGCCTTATTTGCTCAGTATTGCAACCAACTGTCTTCTGATACAAGCCACCCAGGATGCCCCACCATACAGACCCCCTTGTCTGCACTGCCATAAGAGCAAGGTCCCATTACATTTCCAGGCAGGTGGAGGGTGGCCTGCAGGCAGGTGTTGTGGGGGCTGTCGCTGCGTGGTGTTTCCCAAAACTTAGAGCACACTGGCTGTGGAGGCTCCTTTGAATGTCTTCCCTCACTTGTGATACTCGTCACCAGAGAGGATGGTGGCACAGGGATGTGCCCCATCGGTGCAGATGTTACCTGATCCCCACGGTGACATGTTACCCCCTCACATGGTGACAAAGGCATAGAGGTAAATAGGCAGATTGTCCATTTAAACTAAATACTGGATCCTGTCTTTAATACTGCAACATAAAGAGGAACAGTGATGGAAAGTCACTGCAGCCTGATAGAGTCAGGGACACAAGAGTAGATCTCCATTCTGATTACTGATTTCTATCACTAAAAAAAGGTCATTTTAATGTTTTAAATACCTGTTTCATAATGATCGGAGTTTTCAGATTGCACAATAGGGCTGATTAATGTGCACCTTAGGTGTGCCGGAGGCTCACGTTTATTACACACACCGCTCACTCATTAATCGGCAGCGCAACACGGTCTGTCATGCTCTGTTGCTTAATTATGTTGTTTCCCGCCACCCAGGGCTTATGTGTATTGTGCAAAGCCATAAATACTCCAAGAGCCCCATTTCCACTGAAATCAATAGGAGTTTTGCCATTGTACTGGGATGAGAGCAGGACTTTGCTGTAAAAGTAAAATAAGGCAGATGCAGCTAACAGGGACTTTCAAGTGGGAAGAGGGGCAGCAAAGGACACATGAATTATGAAAGATCAAACTCAAAGGGGATCTGAAAAGATTACAGAATAAACTGGGAAATGTTAAAGGAGGCATAAGAGTAGCAAAGATAGAAGGTAAAATGAAAATTGGACAAGAGGTAAAAATAAATAAGAGAGACTTCAAGTGGATAAAGAATAAGAAGTGAATGAGGCAACGGGGATTCTGCAAAATGGGAAGGGTAATTTTGTAACAGAAGCGGCAGACATTGTTGAGTAAATAAATGAGTTATGTGTCTGTTTTCACAGAGGAGAATGGGAAAGATTCAATATATCAGAAACAAGAACGATCCTGGGGCGGGGCGGGGGACATCCATGTGGAGCAAGGAGGGGAGGACAGGAGTAAGCCCACCACCAAGGCACGAGCGCTGGACACCGTGGCTCCCTTTCAGCTTCTCCTGGGGATTTGCTCTGTGATACATAACCGCTCTGCTTATCTCTCTGTGCTTTAGCCAGGGTGGTGGTGGTCTCCTGGGGCAAGGTTTGTCCTTTTTGTCCAGCGGTTTGGTGGGAGGCAGGACCTGCCTGAGGACCTGTTCTGCTTCTGCAGGACTACAATTGCTGTTCACCACCAAGAAACTGCCAGATAACTATCATTCCTGCACTGCAAGAATAACTGAAAGGGCAGGAAATTTAGACAAAAAAAAAAAAATAATTTTTGGCAGCCATACCTTTTGCTTTTATCCTGTAGAATAATTTGCCACAATAGATATTTGACAGTGTTTGAGTCAGTCCAGCCCTAGATGTCTATCAACTGTCCATCACAGGAATCTGTTTGATTGTGTAATAGCAAAAGAAAGGTCTGCTGAGAATTGCTTTAATGGGCTAAATTAGCACTTGGTCAGTTTACAAACACAGTGGCTGGCAGGATTTAGAAATATATTGGTCATTTGGCTTTCTCTTGTTATGAATACACGTTAAGTGCAGCAGAATAAAAAAGGATGCATCAGATCTGAATGGGTAAAACAATTTAATTCAAAGAGGCTGTAATCCTAAACTTCAAGGTGTCTATTTTGTATCAGTCAAGGACTGCTAAATGTGGTCCTTCTCCTTTTTGCTACCTCGTTAGAAGCAGGAAGAAATGTGAAAAAGTGAGGCATCTTTAAAGAATTTAGCTAAGAACAATATGATGTAATAGCTGCAGAATTCAAATATTCATATCTAGATTAAAGAATAAAAAATATCCCTAAAGGTTAGCAAGTTCCAAAAATTAATTTGACAAGCGTACAAACTGAGTATCTCTGATTCCATATAAATCAAAGGTAAATAACTAGGCAGGCAATCCTGGAAGTGTTTCAAGAGAATAAATGAACATTTGTTGGGAGGGAATGAAAAGAAAGACAAAAAAGAAAAAAAAAAAACAAACAGAAAAGGAAAAACCCAAGCCTTACAGGCTCCTGCTTGTAGCTGGAGGGAAAACACAGTGCACGGATCTTAATGGACGATGAGCCCAGGAACTCTTCAGCTTTAAAGCCGTGTTGCCAGAATATTTTAGGACCACGTTACCCTCTCTTTTTCACCTGTGTTAAAATAATGTGAGAGGTTTGACTTACAAGCCAACCCCATCTCACAGCGGCTGAATAGCGAGCAGTTCTGGCTCAAGCTGGGGAAGCAAGGCATGCCGAGTGAAATGCGCCCGAGTGCTGCGGCTCCCATTAGGCGGGGTGGGATTGAGCCCCCCAGGGGGGCTCGGCTGACTGCGGGGATGGGGATGCTCCTGGACAGAGACATCAGCTCCGGAGATGGCAAAGCACTCGCGAGATAAAAGGATGAAGCAGCCAGTACCACCACATCACTGCGGACTGGATTTGAGTACATAAATACAAGCCTGGTTTGATCACCTTTTACTGCCACATTAAAAGCTTCATGCCTTCCTAAGGGAGGCAATTCTAAATGCCAGTGCTGATTTTAGCCCAATTTTTGCATTTTAACCTTGTGTAGTTACTAATGGCACTGTCTGTAATCCAACTTTGGGTAGAAATGAACCCGAGAAAAAAGGCAGCCGCCTCTTGCAGCTTGTTATTGCTTGGCATTTAATTCAGCTGCTGCCATCCCAGTGCTTACAATCCACCCCACCCCGAAAAAAACCATGAGAAATAGTAAAAGAGCTAGGGAAATTCAACTTAAAAGTCTATGTTGTAATTAAGTGCTTGTCAGTTTAGGCTAAAGTTTTATCTCGCTTGCTAAGATGTAATTAAGAACTACAGAGAGGGGCAATTATGTGTGTTTGTAACCTGGGACTCCGATTCAATCAGGCTTGTTAAGCTCTGTCCATCTGTCCATTTGAAATGTGCCTTCCAAATACAGGCGGACCCAAGCCCCGCAGTCCGCTCTGCAGCTGATAGGGACAGCAGCTCTGGCTGCAGGGCCACGCGAGGCAGCTGCCATCGGGGTGAAACGCTCGTCTGGTCCTGGTAGCCCTCCTCTGGTTCACCCCACTGAGAAAGTGAGCTTCAGCCTCACCAAGTGCTCAGGTGGCCTTGCACGTACCTGCACCCCACTGCCACTCGGGTGACAGGGGGAACCCACCCGTGTCGCGGTCACCAGAGCTTTTTCCTTCGTGGGCAGCGCTGCAGCTTCATGTATTAAGGTGGAAGTCAAAGGTGAGCAGCAAGCAGAAGGTCCTCCAGGCCCTGTGGATGCCTGGAGAGCAAGCCACTGGCCAGGAGAGACAAATACGGGTGTTACGGACACTTGGACGTATATCCCTATTATGCTGATAAGGCTATTACCATTTTTCTCCACTGAGTTATTTCTTCACTGTGGATGAAGAAGTATTAGACCAAAGCATGTCATTTATCTGTTTAAAAAAGCTATTTTGACAAAGACCTGCTTACAGCGCTAGGAGTACATTTTCTTTTTTTTTTCCCAATGATAAATCTTTCATAAAATTAAGGCATTGACATTACATCTCTGTTAGGGTAGTTTACTCCCCACAGTAATTTTGACTTCGTTTGTTCTACATGGAGTGATATTTTAATCATCCTTTCAGTGCTTATTGATGAGGGTTTGCTGCAAAAGATGAGAAGATTAGTTTAAAATTATCCCTTGTGAATTTAAAACAATAACAAGGAAGTGAACACCATCTAAAACAAATTAAGAAATGTAATAGACTTAATAAGAGGCTGATATTTTATTCGATGTACAAAATGACTGCAAGACTCACTGTGGGGGGGCTGCACATCAAACTATGGTGTTTTTTTTTTTAAATTGAACAGGCACAAATCTTCCCCTCTCTAAAGGTAAATGACGAATGAGATAAATGGTTTGTACTTTTTCCAATAATAAAATGCGTTACCTTGACTCAAGCACCATATAAGAACTGTGCCTGGTTCCTATCCCCATCACCTAGGAGCAATTTACATTTGCTCACCCACCAGGAGGCCCCTGGTTTCAACGCTTTCCTCTCATCAACTCTCGGCTCTTCCTCAGGGTGTGAGGGGACAGCTTTCTTCGAAGATTAATTAACTGTCAGGTCAGAGAGAGTGGAGTATCTTGCTTGGACACTAGGTTCCCTGCGATCCTGCAAGGATACAAAAGGGCATCCTTGAAGGCTGAAATTACAGCTTCAAACAACCAAATACCTGGTTTTTTGACTAAACATGACACAGTCTCCACCACTAGCATTTACGTTAAGTGGTAATCAGCCAGATATTGAAAAAAAATTACGGTGCCAAAGTCGTCGGATGGTTGAACTGTCTCAGAGGTTCGAGACCTTAGCCAGCCTCCACTCAGTGAGAAACCTGGTAATCACATGCTAAAAAAAAAATGACAGGGAATTTTTGCTAGTCATTCCCAGACACTGAAGAAAATGTGTGTTTTAGGAGAATATTTCAGCTAAAAATTTTTTTCCGAAGTGGGAACTGAATAGCTGCACACAATTGGTCCTTCAAGAGTGATGGTGACAGAAGCAGCTGAGGTTTTGAGTGTGTCTGCTCCGAGGAGCAGAAGAGAGCCAGGCATGGCGGCCAGATCCCTTCTGGAGTTGTGTTCCTAAATCCCTGGGTGGGGATGGGGGTTTTCTGTGTGTTTGTTCTACTCTTTTTGTCTTAAACCGTGGCCGCATGCTGCAATGTCTTGCTAAACAGCAGCTGAAGGCAGTCCATACATGTGCATGCACCTATACATATGTAAATACATATAAACTTGGCATAAACTGTTCTGGGTCTGCTGGTTTCACTCTTGCTTCGCCAAGTTACAAGACTGGCACTTTATCCGGCAGCACAATTTGTGAGGTTTGCTAAATTCTTCAGAACTGCTTGGGATTTAAGGCCCTATTTGAGCGTAAAATGTGATCAGTTACAGTGAAGTGACTTTTTATCTGGCTGATACACCTTTCTTTCAATTTAGTTGATAAATGTGCAGTGTTAGCCTGGTCACAGGCATTTCACTTGTGGTCTGAGAAATGCAGCCGGTGAGACTTTTGATGCCGGTATAAAATGATTCACTCTTTCCGCTGTCTATTGGCCACGCGGTTGCCGTTTTATACTGAACATGGATGCAGCAAGGCATGGTCTCGGGACAGCGTGAGTGGTTAGAGGTGTCACTCCTCACGCTCACAATGCCATCTGGACGTTTTGGCCGGGAAAGGATGCTCGTCAGTGGAGGAGTGGGAGCTGGGAGGAGCGGCAGCATCTTTGGTGCTTCCCATTCCATCTGCAGGAGAAAACATTTATCCGTGCTCTTTGTGTCTGGGTTCAAATATGAAGCTTTGCGTTGGTTTAATTATATCTATTTACTTTGTGTGGGCACTGCGAGGCTTAATTAAATGTTTATGTATATGCTTTGAGAGGCTTGTATGGAAAGCAGTGCAGAAGAGCTACATGTTAATTCTTCTGTTGATTCACAGTATCGTGCCCTGGTATGATTAGATTAATCGTTTGAGGGCTCAAAGGCCATTCCATTTAATTGAAAGACAATGCTGGTGCTTCTTAGGTGGCCAAACAGTGCACAACTCTAATGTCCAGAATCTTGGTCCCTGGGGGCTGCAAAGTACAGTATTGCATTTCTCCAAAGCTTTCCCTCCGTTAGCTTTTCTGTAGTAATAAATAACAAGAAAATATTTGCCAGACATTCCACGTGCTACTTGAATTTAATTATTTCTTCTCTGATTTGAACAGAAGGCCTATAAAGCATGCTTGTATACTTCTGTGGAAGTCTTAAACTGAAAGAATCAGTTTTGCCTTATTTGCATAGCCTGCCGAGGACGGACCTCAGCGTACATATGTTGACGGCAATAACATGATCATTATCCAGCCAGTGCCTCCTATACAGGTAGAGAGGTATGTCTGGATCAGCTGTGCTACTGCTGGGATGCCCCCAGGGTTTAATTCCCAAACTTTCATTTCCTTGCTCTATATTCAGCTGCTATTAACTTTAAAAGCGTTTTTTGCATGAGGAAGGATTATGCATGGCACTGACACCTTATTACTCGGCTGGGTTCGCCGATTGGCTGAAACTCAAAAGTCTTTACTAGTTAGGCTAAAACATTAAAAATGTCTTTTGATAAATGATCTCAAAGGAAAATCAAGCAGATGGCTTTTAGGCCCATCTCACGGTGCAGCTTTGCAGAGAAATAATAGTTTCAGTAATGAGTCATACAGTTTTATTTAAATCACTATACAATTTAGTGGAAAGGGGTAAACGTGTTAGGGTTCTTTTGGGTGGTGTTTTTTTTTTTTTCTTCTTTTTTTCAGATTTCTCTCCTTGAAATGAACTGAAGCACACTTTGAAGTGCTGGGAAGTTATTCTTTCCTCACTTTTTGCAGTTGGTCCTTCAGTTTGCTGCTGTTGTCTCTGGTTTTGTATGCCAGTGACAGCCTCCGACTTCCCACAGCCTGTTTCCTGATGGACTCATTTACTATGTGGGTTCTAGGGGCAGTATTTACGTGCCTCAATCTGCTGCCTATAGCTAGACATCTTCTCTATTACAGTGGCTTTATAGGGTGAATTACAGCTCTGGGAGGCTTTGTGGAAAATCACAGGGAAGTTAGAATAAGTGTTTCTAACTGGCTCATTTAGCCTCCAGGACAGATTAGGCAGATGCAGGCTGGGATGGGCAGCTCCTCTGTGTGCGTGCTGGGAGGACAGGGGACCGAGGGGACCCCTTCTGCAGAGCACCAAAGCGGCCAGCCTTTGTGTGTAGGCATAAACATCAACACAGATGTTCAGATCTAAAGGCAGAGATGCAATAGTAGTGTAACTGGGAATTTGTGGTTATTGTATGAGACACAGAGCCCAAGCTTTTGGAAGGGCAGGAGCTGATTTTTGGAGTGCAGGTAGAGAGACGTGTTAGAGGAGCAGTGGTTTTGGCATGTGTTTTATCACCCGGTCTCTAAGGAGCAAAGCCCTTTAACCTTTCTCCAACCGAGCATTCAAGAAATCAAATGCGAAAGGTTCTTAGTTACTTCTGAACATCTAAGCCAAAGAGATGCTGGACTTGTAGGCATGCTTGTTTTCTAGGTGATAATACCTTCTTCCTTGAAACATGCACTCAATCCTGCACTCGTCGTTAGATATTAGCAAAACCTTTGGCATAAATATTGGATGTAATTGTCCAGATGCTCTCACTTCTGCTTTTAGCAGAAAATTGTGGCACATTTAATATGGGCAATTTTTTTTTTTTTTTGTTCAAGTGAAAAAATGAGAAGGAAAGGTGTGTTTACTCCAGCACGGTACTGATTCAGTATGGGCTAGAAGACAGATATCAGGTATGCCCCGTGCTCCAGCACAGTAAATGCTTGGGATGATGTTTTTGTTGTTGTCTTTTCATAAATCGATGCAGCATCATGTCGTGAACTGGATGTGGAGACACTACAGTGGCTTTCCCTGGGTAAGAGAGCTGAGTCTGTAGTGTCTCGAAGAGCCTGAAATCAGAAAGACTAGAAACAGGGGCTCCAAGCTACCGGCAATTTGCTGTGTTGCAGGCGCTGGCTCTTCTGCAGACCCCTTGTCTCAGCCGGGGGCACAAGTTCTCGTGGGAGCCAGTCCTGCATCTGCTGGACCGTAGTGCCTCTCTCCGGCTGCCTCGGCAGAGACGGATGGATCCGTGCTAAATTAAATGTGGAGGAGAAAGAAAGAAAATGAAACCTGAAGGAATGACAAGTAGGGGGTCACTCAAAGGTGCCTTACTTGTCCAAATTGTGCTGGCAGAACGAGTAAAGACAACAGGGTTTTGGCTAATTCTTGTAATATTACAGTGTGAAATAAAATGTAAGTTGCCTCTCATCTCTGCTCTGCCAGGAATAGAGGGAAAAATACTCCAATAAAAGAAGTACAGGTTGTGAAACAGCAGACGTGACCTCCTGTGCTAACCTGATATGCTAAAACCTGGTCTAAACACCACTGTTAGTCATTATGGTTCTCAGTAAAAGGAGTTTTCTCCTGAGAGATGTCAGCTTAAAATACAAGGTCTTGATCTTTAATTCGAATCCCTCTGGGCAGACCTTTCTGTCAGCCTGAACCCCTTTGATTTCAATAACACTTTGTGGTTCTGGACGCACCAGTCCAGCTGGGGGTTTAGATTCCTACTACACACTGGCATAGCAGCTTTTCATACATTTTGATTAAAAAAAAAAACCCCTTAACCTCAAATGATTTTTTTTTTTTTTCATCTTTCACTCTTCTTTGTGTAGGCCTTGGTCCCAGTCTTTCTGGTCTTTCTTGGGCGATTGCAGACACTGACATTTTATTTTTGGATCATGTAACAGAAAGAAATACAACAGGGTAGTAAATTAAACTTCACAGGTAATTTCAGACTGGAGACCCCAGTCAGCATCTTTTCTTTTGAGGGTGTAGCTCCAGTTGACCCATGAGGGCACCTCATTTTGTGTCTGTAGAGGATGGCAACTTGGCCAGATTTAGAGCCTCCCATGGCACTTAGCACCTGTAAATACCCCTTACAATGTAGGGTTGGTTCTGTAGTGCAATCGCCCATTTTGCCTTTAAAGACTAATAAAAAGTCCTTGGGAATGATAACTCCAGTAAGGAATAAACTTTGGAGATAAATGGTACATTGACTTTGCCATTTGCATTTACTCTGCAGCTTGAAATGACTTTTAATTATTCAAAAGAGGCAGAATGTAAGTCGCATCTATCTTTGTTTCTTCCCTTAAAGCAAATCTGCTCTGTAAATTTTCCTGTGACCACTATACTAATATTTTCCTGGTACAGCTTCTCTGATTTTCACCTCTTTTTTTTTTCTCTCTTTTGAGATTTTTGTTAGATGTTTGAGATGCACAGAATTCAGCTACACTAGATGTTTTCTCATCGGCTAACTCAGAGCAGATTGATCAGCCTATTCATGTAACGAACAAGGAGAGGAACATACACACCTCCCAGTGCTACAGGCATGTATCTAGAAAAGTAATGTAGCAGTTAAATAGCATCATCAACGTGAGCATTGAAAAAACTCCATCATATTTGTTCATGTTAGAAAAAACTGGGTGTTCAGTGTCTTATCATGCACACACATACTTGGCAAGGGGGATGGGAGGGAAGGTAATTCTTCAGTGTGTTTAGAGACATGAACTCTATATCTCTTCCCTTTGGCATTCACTGCTGCCATCAGCATGGGCACCTTCTTCCTCTTTTTCTTTAGAAGAGGAGAGTTGTTATTTATTACAATATTAGCCCCTTTTTTTTTGAAAATGCTCTGCAAGAATTATGCAAAGCAGTAAGGAACTGAGTGTTCTTGCTGTCGGATTACAAATGTTTTTGGCCAGTACATTTAAGCACAGAATGGCATTTGCTTTTAAGGGCTTTGAAGGGAATAATGGGAACCCTGCAACCCTAAGAGAGAATTCAGATTTTCGTTGCTTAGGAATGAGGTATTTCGTCTTGCACCTGCTCCAACTAGGAAATGGTTTCCAGTATTTATTTAATGTCTGTGAAAAATACTGAAAAGGAAAAAAAAAGGGAAAAAAAAGAGAGAAAAGAAAAAAAATATTGCTGTTTCTTAACAGGAGTTTTAAACACAGCAAACCATGTGGTGGTGCTAAAGTTACAAAAGATGAATCCTCCCAGACCCACTCTTACAAAATGTGCAGAATGTGGCCAGATGAGATATGACAACAAGTACAAATTATAGCAGTGGCAAACCAGTAAACATGGAAATCTGAGTAAATCAGTCATTTCAAATCTATTTGCCAAACTGTGTTTATCCTCTGCAAAACCTCACGATCTCCATAGGAAGCACTTCAGAGCAATCTCTTCAGGGCTTTTGCTGGGTGGAGTTAAGGATCAGGATATTCCACAGCAGCATTTTTGCAGACATTACAGCTGATCTTTTAGCCTAATTGAAATGAGCAATGATGATACCTGCATTTTTTTTTCAACTTGAGTACCCACTTCACACTTTGAAACTGCTACACGAGAAGACATTGAATATTAGGGATAGATAGATTAAGTGCTTCTGGTTTAACAGTAAAAGACTGATTGCAATATTTTGTTTGTGTGTTTATTCCTCATTCCTAAGCTACATGGATATCTTGGTATTTTGCAAGAAAAAGAGTATTTTGTAGAGATGCCAGGTTGTTTTCTTTCCCTATGGCTTCACCAGTACAATCCCATCAATTTCAATGCAGTCCCTCTTCTGTGTGAGAGTGCAGGATTTGTCCTGCAATCTTTTCCTGCTTATTCTTTCTGGCCCACATTCCTCAAATTGTGAAAGTGCTCTGTTTAATGGTGAGCCCTATCAGAGACCAAGACTAGAATTTTAAGTTTTTCTTTCTTTTTTTTCCCCCGGTCAGTTTTAAGCTCCTAAGTGGAGCCCTGGATTTGTGAGCTGGTTACAGAGGTGCTCAGTGATGAAAGCTGACACGGGCCAGTTAGCCTTTTCAAATATATTCTGTGACTAGGGCAGAATAATTGCATTCAAAATCAATGTTTAACATTCGTTTACAGGCTTTCAATGAGGCACACTGTATGCGCCATCCCCTCATTTGTACCACTCTGGGAACATTTCCTTGTCTCAACATTTCACGTTGGGTCTTGTAGATGGAAGTTGAAGATCTGAGCGCAGACCTGTTTCTGCCTGAGACTTCCCGCATAACCTTGGGCCAGTTACTAAATCTCTGTGTATCAGTTTTTCCTTCTGTAAAGTGGCGACTACATGGAAGTGCCTCAGGCTGAGCAGATTGAGACATGGATGGAATATGTTGTAAAAGTATCTCGGTATTAACACGATATCCATTTTCAGTAGCCTCACCAGAAGTCTTCTTTTTTGCTGTCCTTCTTCCCTCTGGCTCCTTTCTTCCTAGGATAAGCAAGAGCCAGTAATGCCTCATTTGCCCCTTCAAGATGGAGCACGTAGCAACGTTGTACTGGGTCAGACTGATGTCCATTTGGCCCTCATTCCCCCTCTACCATCTCCTATGCCATTTATGATTTCATGAACTCCTGCCATATCCCTTCTCAGCCTCCTCTTTTCCAGACTAACAGCGCTACTGTAATGCTGTTGGTCTGTGCCGGGGAGCCGTTCTGTGGCTGTGGTCATCCTTGCTGCCCTTCTCTAAGGGTTTGCCATGGACTTTTCCTAACAGATGGCCTAGAAATGCATGTAATGTTCAAGATATAGGGCGACCAAATATTTCTAAAATGGCATAATGATGGTTTCAATTCTATTCTTTCCTAATGATTTATATATTCTCAGTTATTTGTCTACCTCTAATGAACATTGAATTGTATTTTCATCCGTTATCTGTGAGTGCACCCTCAGCAAATTTGCAGATGACACCAAGCTGAGTGGTGCAGTTCACACGCCTGAGGGACAGGATGCCATCCAGAGGGACCTGGACAAGCTCGAGAAGTGGGCCCGTGTGAACCTCATGAAGATCAACAAGGCCAAGTGCAGGGTCCTGCACCTGGATTGAGGCAACCCCCAGTATCAATACAGGCTGGGGGATGAAGGGATTGAGAGAAGCCCTGCTGATTGAAGCAGCCCTGAGAGTACCCTGGGGGCACTGGGGGACGAAAAGCTGGACATGAGCTGGCAATGTGCACTTGCAGCCCAGAAAGCCAGTTGTATCCTGGGCTGCATCAAAAGAAGCATGACCAGCAGGTTGAGGGAGGTGATTCTGCCCCTCTACTCTGCTCTGGTGAGACCCCACCTGCAGTGCTGCATCCAGCTCTGGAGCCCTCAGCACAAGACAGACATGGACCTGTTGGAGTGGGTTCAGAGGAGGGCCACAAAAATGATCAGGGGGATGGTACGCTTCTCCTGTGAGGAAAGGCTGAGGGAGTTGAGGTTAGTCAGCCTGGAGAAGAGAAGGGTCTGGGGAGACCTTGTTGCGGCCTTTTAATACTTAAAAGGGGCTTACAAGAAAGATGGGGACAGACTTTTTAGCAGAGCCTGTTGCAATAGGACAAGGGGTAATGGTTTTAAGCTAAAAGAGGGTAGATTTAGACTGGATATAAGGAAGAAATTTTTTACAAGGGTGGTGAAACACTGGAACAGGTTGCCCAGAGAGGCGGTAGATGCCCAGTCCCTGGAAACATTCAAGGTCAGGTTGGACGGGCCTCTGAGCAACCTGGTCTAGCGGAAGATGTCCCTGCTCATTGCAGGGGAGTTGGACTAGATGACCTTTAAAGGTCCCTTCCAACTCAAACTATTCTATGATTCTATGATCTCTATGATCTACCAAGAACCCAAGATCTTAGTCCCCATAGTAATGGGGGGTAAGCTCAGTTCAGAGACCATAATTTTATAAGTGAAGCTATGATTGTGGGATTTTTTTAGCCATATATGTTGCTCCACATGTATCTACACTGCATTTTATCTGTCATTTTATTGCTTGGTCACTTAGTCCGGCATGGTCTTCAGAAAAGACTCTTCTGTCTTGGTTTAACCCCAGCCAGCAACTAAGCCCCACACAGCCACTCGCTCACTCCCCCCGTTGGGATGGGGGAGAGAATCAGAAGAATAAAAGTGAGAAAACTCATGGGTTGAGATAAAGACAGTTTAATAGGTAAAGCAAAAGCCGTGTACACAAGCAAAGCAAAACAAGGAATTCATTCACTACTTCCCATCGGCAGGCAGGTGTTCAGCCATCCCCAGGAAAGCAGGGCTCCATCATGCGTTACTTGGGAAGACAAACGCCATCACTCCGAACGTCCGTCCCCCCCTTCCTTCTTCTTCCCCCAGCTGTATATGCTGAGCATGAGGTCATATGGTGTGGAATATCCCTTTGGTCAGTTGGGGTCAGCTGTCCCAGCTGTGTCCCCTCCCAGCTTCTTGCACCCCCAGCCTGCTCGCTGGTGGGGTGGGGTGAGAAGCAGAAAAGGCCTTGGCTCTGTAAGCACTGCTCAGCAGTAACGAAAACATCCCTGTGTTATCAACACTCTTTTCAGCACAAATCCAAAACATAGCCCCATACCAGCTACTATGAAGAAAGTTAACTCTATCCCAGCCAAAACCAGCACATCTTCATCGACGATTCACCCCTACTACCCTGAATGCTTTAGTTCTTTCATAACTTATCACTGAGTTTCTTCAGAAAACTTTGCCAATCCATTGCCGTTTTTGCCCTCTACCCCCACCCCATCTCTTCTTCCTCCACCCCTTTCCCAGAACATTTATGAGCAGCACAGACCCCAGCCCAGCTCCCTGGAGAGCTCTCCTAGTGACTCCTCCCCCGTGCGTGAGCTGATGGTTTGCCACTACCTGTGTTTCCTGTCCCTTAATCGATTATTAATTCAAACAAGGGGCTGCATTCTTATGCAATTGCACCTTTGTTTCCGTAAAAGCCTGTGGAGTGGGACTTTGTTAAAAGTCATTAGGAAAGAAGATTATATCACCGGATCACAGTGTCCGTGTGCTTGTTGTCCCCTTCAAAGCGCTCCAATGGGAGTTTGAGACTTGTGTAGTATTGAAGCTTGAATAGATGGTGTTACAGAAATATCAAGTATTAATACTTATTGTAGTAGCCCTAACAGAGGCTCTTCTTCGTTTTTCTTCTTTGTGCTAGTGTCTTTTTTCCACCTTTTGAGGACCAGTGCAGAAGTGTAGATATCACGTCACCTGCCCTGTGGACACTTGCCTGCCTCTATCTCGTGTTTCCTTTTGCAATCTCAGCCTTCGCACTTTGCAAGTTACCCCACGTCCTGCACATCTGCCATCCTAGTGACGGGCTCCGAACCTCACTGCAAGAGGAAATGGGCCACACTGGGAAAAAAAGATGTATTGTTTTGGGTTTTGCTTGTTTTAAACAAAGAGGGAGAGAACTTTCCAGGAATTACTGGCTATCCTTATCTCCCACTTAATGAATGACAAGGCATGTCTGAATGAATGGCACAATGAATGACAATTAATGTCATCACCTGGTTGTAGTCCAAAATAATGTTTCAGACACTGATCAGTCACTGCTGTTTCAGAAGATGATGCACAAAATCTGTCAGCACAATGTGTGCATAAACTCCGCAGGTTAGAAATGTCTTCCTAATACACGACCCCAGGCCTTTGCAAATATTTTACCTCAAGGATCTGTCTGAAGGAGGAAGTGGGAAGGGGAACAGGACCTTCTGAAACTGAAAAATACCCTGCTTAAGCTTGATCCCAAGAGATGTGGAAATCTTCTGGAAAGGTGGCGCTTGTGACCTCAACGAATCCTCTAGATCACGAGGTCTGATGGAAAATGTCAGAATATTTAAGATCTTATCATAACAAGCACATGGACATGTTTATTATTGAAGAAAATGTGCTTATATATATTTTTTTGTACATACATGGAGATATTTATCTATTCTCTCACTAAAAAATTATGAGGAAGGGCCTCTAACGTGCCAAAACACTGATTTCTTAGAGGGCTGCTTTCTTCAGAGTTTCCTAGCTAACCTGCTGTACTATGACCAACCCTGAGAAACCTATCTGTGGAGAACTTTTGAGTCAAAGAACTCATAAAAAGCTGAACTGAAAAGTCTAAACATGGTTTGATCCCTTAATTAAAGACCACATCCTGGATCCCCAGTTACCCTACCTTTCCTCTGACACGCAGTAACAATTGCTGGTAATTTCCTTGGGAGAAGTGAAAACATCACTGGAGTCAGATCAGACCTTTCATATTTACTTTTCACCATCCCATTTCCAAGTTTCCTTTAAATTCATTTCTCTAAATGTGACATTTATACTGATTTAGAACATTTCTCCTGGCAAATAATATTATGCCCCAGTCTGGTGGGAGACTTACGGAGGGGTATGATTCACTGACATTTTTCTCCAGATTTACACCCCCTGGTTTCTGTACGGTACCTACAACTAACGTTTTCCAACAGCAGAGATCAAACCTCCCTAGACCCCGATGTGAGCAGCAAGCAGCAGAAACACACAATCACACAGCAGTACATTGCCTCACAAAAAACCTTCCTATTCATAATGAGGGGTTTGTTGCAAAAAACATTTGTTTGTGGTTTTTTATTTTTTCTAAAATGAGGATTTAATTCCTGTTTGGTTTTTTTTTTTCCCCCAGGAAGTAACTGTTTCACTGACACGTTATTATTTCCCTTACCCGACCTATGGGAATACTTTGCTACAAATATGGACCTAAGTCTCCCTGCTGTGCTCAGATAGATAGCCTCTTTAAAACGGTGAGCTGCATGAGTAAGTAAAACAAACTGGAGTTGCAAAATGGAGTCCATGTCTGGCTTGTGAGTACCAGTCTCTGTATCAGCACCTGCTGTCTGCTCCAATGCAAATTTTTATTGCATTCCCACACGTCGCTAGCATTTGGCTTCTGCGGCATCATCCTCCCGGTCCTGAGCCACGATGAACCTACTGTGCTCCCTCGCACCGCTCGCTCCCCAGCAGCCTCAAAAAGCATTTCTGCTTCTATTGTGCGGCTGGCGGCGGCTCCACGATTTCTGCACTGCATTGTATATTCAAACCGACACTGACTTGCAAGCCCCCGGATTTTTTTTCAGCCGTGAACACGTATTAATCACGCGGAGTTTGGTATTGCTGAATATAGTAATGACATTTGTCTCACGTGTGTCGCTTTGATTGGAGAAAGCCCTGGCAAAGGCCTCTCTGAAATACATCTGAGGCTGTGCCGAGCAAGATGTGTGCTCGGCTTTGTTGGCTTGGTGTCCTGGGGCACCGCGGCAGAAGAAAGAAACAATTATCTCACACAGCCAAAATAATAGCTTTTGCTTATTCTTTAGCGAAAGCATAAGGGCCAAGTCCCCAGCCCATTGAAGTCAAGGGAAGGATTCCCATTGTTTCGCTCAGCTTTGGATCAAAGCCACTGTGAAAAGGCACAACTTTTCAGTAGGTTAAAAAGAATATAGTAACTTTCAAATTTTTTTTTTTTTTTTTAATCTAAAGAATAAGAGCATGGACATGCTATTCCCAACCCAGCTGTGCTGAAATAATGAGAGTGAAGAGTTTTAGAGAAAATTTAGATAAAAAATTTTGGAAAAATAATATATTCATCCAAACCCACAGTTTTAGAGTGACTGAAACTATTCACGAGTATGTGGTGAATTTGAAAAATAGGCTGGGCAAAGGAAATAGCAGGGGGCATTTGTTTAAAAAAATCTGTTAGAAAAATAATTTTGAACATTTGTTTAAGCATTTCATTTAGAAATGTGACTTGGTGCAATTTAAAAATAATAAAGCAAACATTGGCTTAACCCAAATACACCGTAGCAAACGCTCCCCTTGCCCCAAAATAATCCTTTTGCCTCCTTCCCCAATTTCCTAACTTAACCATCGAATGAAGGCAGGAGTTTAATTGCCCAGCTGTGATTGTAAGGAAACCATTCAAACACGGCAATTGCTGTTGCCTCCTTTGTGGCTGAGCCAGAGAAGTGAGCCATGTGCACTCCCATTAACTGGTAGGCTAATCATTTTTTGCTGCTTGTTATGGAGAGCAGCGTGCACGGATGTCTCTGTTTAATCGGATGAAGTTCTGAGAGCGCTTTTTGGTTCCTGCGGCTTTCATCCTCGGTGCCAGGGTTTTCAGCGCTCGCCGGGAAGAATTAAGGTGCTTCCTCTCCTGGCTCTCCCGAAAGGCAGATTGTTTATTACACCTGGATGCAAATTAAGCCGTCTGCCTTTGTTGTGACGAAGAAAATGAGAGTGAGCTTCACTGTAGGAATAAAAGCTCCCTGAGGTTGGAAAGACCGGCTCCGGGGATGCGTGATGGCAGGCTGGGGATGTGAGCGTGTGAAAGCAGGCTGCCTTCTCCTGGAGCCAAAGGGCTCTCAGACCATCTTTAACCACACCGTAGGTCAACACCGCTATGGTATGCCCTTGACATTAGTGGAGATGCAGCATCTCCATTAACGTGACCCTCGCTGTGCTGGGTGCACCCTGTCTCTATCACCACCTCTCACCCTACATGTCCCCTTTTGGACATGTTCAGACCAGTTCAGTCCAGTGCCCTTCCTCTGCCAGTGACTACAGCAGATAGTTAAGAAGACATTTTGAGAAAAAATATAAATCTATACCTACCCAAATTTCAGCAGTCAGCAAGCCAGAGAGATAGGCTGCCTCTCAGTCCTCAGATTTAATACTCTCAGATAAACTTTCTACCATGGATTTGTCTGGTCAGATCCATTTATACCTTCAGCTTTTTCAACATCCTATGGCAATGAAGTCTGTGCTTTAATTATATGTTGTGTGAAGACAATACTTCCTTCTCTGTGTTTTAAACCTACTGTCTAATAATTTTATTAGGTGCTCTCTAGTTCCTGGATTATGAGCAATAGTTGTTAATCTTTCCAGATTGGCTTTCCTATGGCCAAACATGACTGCCAAGCTTAACCTCCTGTACATGCTCCCTCTGTAACTTTTATTTGTTATAAATAAAAGTTACAACTTTTAAGTTATAACCTCCCCAAACTTCTGCCTTTTTCCAGGCCGAAGTCTGACCTATTTCACATCTCCTTTGTGGGGCCATTCCCTGCTTGGGCACAGCCATGAGCTTTTATGTTCCCAAAGCTTCCTCCTTGGGGGAGAAAAGAGGATAGCAAAACTGTGTGATATCCAAAGATATAGGCATGGTATGAAGCAATATGATTTGGCATAATGCTGGGGGTTTTTTCTTCTCATTTTCTTTCCAAATATTATACCTGCCTTTTTGATTCCTGCTGACAACTGAGTTGATGTTTTCAGAGAACAATGCAGAACAGCCCTAAGTAGAATTAGCTAATACCCTGTCATTTTACATGCATCCCTGGAGTTGTTTTCTCTATGTACATAACTGCATACCTCATGACAATATTTTCAGCCCGGTACAACATTGTACACAGAAATGGCTGCTGAGATTTTTCTGAGCACTTAGTTTTCTGTCAGTGATTTTGTCAGGAAGACTAAAGCATGTGGACTGGCCAGAGCACAAAGTGAATGAGTAGAGGCATCCAAGACCATCACTCCCAGGTCTGAGAGTGACAGGCACTGTAAACCTGCCCGAAGGTTCACCACAATTAGAAGTGTCGTTAAAGATATTTCTGTATGGATTTTTATTTTTAGAAATAGTTTTACATTTTGTTCTTTTTTTTTTTTATGCAGCCTGAGTAAACAGTGGAAGTGTATCCATTTCTCAATATAAAATAGCTATTTGTTTAGAAAAAAACCTTTGTGTTAAAACTGTTTATGCTAGCTTAAAATAACTTTGACTCATTTGACTGCCTATATAAATATGTTTCCTTCAGGAACAGACATTAAAATGAAAACTGATTCGTATTTACCCAGCTTTCAATGTGATGCTGTGAGCGCAGAATACTGCAGAAACCGTTTCTTCAGCAATATAGTCATCAGCTTCACTCCTGACCTCACAAAATAGTTTGATCTGTGGGGCAGAACTCAGGAGGTCTTTAAGCTCACATTGTACAAAGTGTCAGGTGAAGGGAAGGCAAAGATCACGTTTTCACTTCTCTGCAAAGCCACTGCCAGCAACATTTGAAAGTCCACTCTGGCACGTTATGTGTGGAACAGGCAAAGAGCATCCCACGGTAAGTGGGGTAAATCACCTTTAGAAATGTTTCCTTCTTTTCCTCTGGTAACTTGTGCATAATTCTAGCTTGGGCTGGTTTGAGAGACCTAAAATAATTAACCGAGGTTGGACTTAATAGGGCAACACTTAGAGGAGCAAAACAGGCACCTGAATTTGATTGACACTTTGGATAATTTCATCTCCATGACTTGCTGCCCATCTTTGCAAAGTGAAATAACATCCTTTCATCCTGTTCAAGCAGCGAGAAAATTCAGCTGGCTGGAAACGCGAGAGCTAGAGCCTGGGAAGGGCTTGCAGGTTGCAGTGCCTGGTGCTGTCGCTCCCATTTGGAGGTGGCACTGCAAGACAGGCTGAAACTTGGTGTTGCTTTGCGTCTGCTTCCATATATGTTGGATTAGACTATGTACAGTGGAAGAGCTTCAATAAAACGGACTAGGCAAACCCAGCTGCAGCTGGTTCCCTTGCGTCGTCTGTTTTGAACGTTTGTATGAGGGGAGAGAGGAGAGCTGCATGTGGATCTTGTGTACCTTGGGTGAGACCCCTGAGTCTTGAGCTCTTGGATAAATGGAGAAATATTTCCTCTTTTGCTTCTTTTTTGTGAGGAGAGTGACCCCATAAATGTGCTCTAGCTATCTGCAGGGAAAGCAGGCAAGGGAGCGATGAGTTTGCTCATCCCAGTGGGATCTGGGAATGAACAAGATACAAAGCCGCTCAACGTTATCATGACACATATCCCTCAGAGGGTGCCTCGAGTCCTTAAAGATATAATGGAATAATTAAGTCCTGGGAACCTGAGACATTTCCCAGGCGAGGTGGAATCAGTGAGGGGATTTTGAAGACATCCTGGTTTTGCGCTCTGTGAGACTAAGTCCTTTTGCAGATCTAGACCTAAGATGCAAGCAGTGATGCCCTGCTGAAGGCCTTCAAGGAGATTAATCCAGTGGAAAATATAATGCATAACTGGGTGCTTAAAGACTATGTTACACACAGCAAGAACTGAGATTACATGGATAAATTTAACTGCAGGACTGCCTAGCTTTGACGTGCTTGAATAGAAACATTAACATAAATTTTAGCTATGTTGAAAATACTTTGTGTGATTGATGCCGTTTTAGAAGGCAGTAGATAAACAAATGTTGCTGGTTTTGAACATAAGCAATATTTATTGTAATGACTTTGTGTGAGTCAAGTCTTTTCAGGGTAGGATCTTCTGGTTGAACAGCAAACATGATGCCATTCCCTCATGTTTTCATTAAATGTGAGAGTACGATTGTATCACTAAGAATAAGGATAACACTGTAAAACTTGCTGAGTTTTAAGAGTCTTACAAAGGCCTTTAAAGGTAGCAGTACATAGGAGTTATGGGAACGTGAAGTTTTCTTTGCTTTAGACTGAGAGACTGTTTTCCAACACCTCCCAATCTCCCACTTGCCACCTGGGACACCCCCAGAGTCACAACACATCTACCGGGCAACACCGTCTTGCTTCAGAAGAAGGGGACATTTCAAAAAGGGCACTGGTGACAAAGGGTATATGTTCACCTCTGACTGCTTGCAGAGAAAAAGGCTCTTTTCTTTTTTAAATCTCTTAGGCAAATAAGAAAAACTGAGAGAGATTATTTTCCTGGGAAACAGAGTGCTGGAGAAGGGATGCAACATTTTAAAGCACATGTACTACACTCCAGTTGAGTTGTGTCACTTCTAAATGCCTTGGAATAGCCTGCTCTCACCCACCCCATCATTAAATTATGAGTATTAATGGGACTTACAACAGTGCATCCATGGGGAAATACACTGCATCTCTCTGTTCGTTTCCTTCACACTGACACTGTCTGTGCACACTGTGTGCTTTATTGGCAACAGCTCCTTTTCATTTGAGATGTGTAAAGCTATATTTACAGTACAACAGTTTTAATTACCGATACAGCAGTGATAAAAGGGAAGGAAAGAAAGGGATACTCCATAATTGCCTGTCTTTCTCTCTGATCAGCAGGACTTCCATCAGTTTCCTCAGAATTGCTCCCCAAAGGAAGGAAACGTATAAAAATATGTAAGATGAGATTTAATTACTGAAAGTGCATCAAAAGCACTATATGTTTCCATGATTGAAACCTTTCCTGGAGTCATGATAAGCATCCGACAGAAAAATAGACCACTAATTAGTAAAGAAAGTAAATTTATAATCAAGCATGGCAATATCCACTCTAATGGAATTAGAAAGTACGGGTATTCATTTTGCAAGAAAGAGCACTTAAGGACTAGGGCTGCAAGATGAACCTCAAATGACCAAGGCTGTGCTCCAGAGCTAAGTCAGCTCCTCAGACCATTGCCCTCAGCAGAGCAGAGTTAAATCCTGCCCTATTGCTGAAGTGGGAGATTTAGGACTAGGTTTTAATAAATGTGAAGCACCTGCTGCTCCCAGTGAAGGTGGCATCCAATGCATCTGCTTTTCTGGTGGAAACTGGCAATTCACTGAAGCCAAATCCTTCCCTGGGAGCAGATGTAGGACCTTCAGCAAGGGTGACACGTGGCGGGAGACACGGTCAGCATTGCAGACTCACTCACTGATATAATCAGCTCTGCTTCAAGTGGCTGCTTGGCTGTAGTTCAGACCAAAATTTTGGTTTCCTAATATCTCAGGGGAGAGTTTGACCTGCAGGGCTGATCTGAGGTTTGTTTCTCTCTCTCTCGTTCCTGTCCTGCAGTGGTGTACAACTAACCGGTACGCTACGGTGAATGAGAAGCCTTCTCTATTTTTATGCAGAAAGGGAAAAAAACCCAACCTTCCAAAAACTTTGTAAGGTGTGGAGGTGTGTTTGCCCCACTGCAGAGCAGAAGCAGATTTTTGAGAGCATAAAATCACCTTTAGGTCAGAGAAATTGTTTCCCACAGAGCTCTATGAATTGTTTTCCAGGTATAAGGCAGTGTTGTGTCTCTCGGTACTCTGGGAATGCGGACCCTCTCTCAAAATAGTCTTTTCTACAGGTTTTGTTCACATGACTTTTCCTTGTATTTTGTAGTTGATTGGTTTAGATCAATGCAATTAATGTAATTAAGTGTAATTATGAATTTTGGTGCAAATTCATGTAATCATATATTTACAATGTGTAATTAGGTAATTACAATATGTAATTTGCAATATAAAATGTAATGTCATTACACAATGCTGATTAAATTTCATATAAAAAAAGATGTCCTGGGCACATGGAATGGATCATCTCAAAAGTTCATTCTTTTGGAATATCTTTAGGAACTCCTTTCCAAATGATCCAACCCCTGCTATTTCCCATATGGAAATGGGACCCTGCAAAAATCTGATTTTATAAAGCAAACATATTTCCTCATCTCAATGTGGCCAGCTGAAAAAATGCCCTCACTCTCCACCTGCGTTTTCCAACCTCTTTTCTATATAGGTACTTTAAAAGAAAAACAGACAAAAAAGAGCTCCAATAAAACATGCCAACAATTAGCAGCAGCAGCAGCAGCAAGAACAACAGTATGCAAAGTAACAAAGAGATTTATGTTTTGGAATTGTAATGATTTGTGCTCCGTTTTATTAAATCCATTTTTCTATGCAATATTTAATCTCTGAGCAAAGCATTTAAAAGGCAGCAATTAAATGCCTTTATATGTTGATGCATCTTGGAGGACCAAAGATGAAGTAAATGGATTTTGCTTGGGGATACTTTGAAGAAGTCTTTCGGGAAATGAAGTCTCCATTTCAGCATCGGCAGTAAATATTAGCTGAACACCTTCGTGATCGCCATGGCAGCTTAAGACTGCAGCAGGGACACCCGTGTGTATGTCTACAAAGTCCTCTGTGGTATGTTCATAGAGACTGTTCATCCCTGTGGATGAGGACTAAATAAATGGAGCCTGTTGTGTTTGCTAGACATCTTCTGAAGGTATTGAGGTTATTGGTCAATGGATGTGATGACAGAGCGAAAGGTCGCTCCCACACTAACCTAGCAAACCATCTGCATGTCCCAACCTATTAGCATATGAAAAACCCGACTCCTAGGATTTTACAATATCCCAGTAAGCATTTCCCTCCATCTGTAGGACCAAAAGATCCTTTAAAAATACCTAAATCTCACATTAAGGTATCTTTAACCCATTAAACTCCAAAGTTGTAGTAGATCTCTCAAGCATCTAAGCAAATAGTTATTCTTGTCTGGGCAGTCTTGCAGCCCCATTTCCACTGAGCCATGGAGCTACAAAGCACAACATACTGAAGCTGCTTGTTCTCTTGGAGAAAATGTGACTCAACGTGTATTTCGGTCAAGTTATCCCTCAGTTCATGGGAAATAAGTGAGAAGACATCAGGCACTACAGAATTTAATTTTTAGTCCGATATCACTGGCTAGAAGAGCTGCAAGGGGAGATTGATTCATCCATGCAGTAAAACAACATCTTCCCCAACGCTATAGATGTAGCTCAGGAGTAAAGTATTTCACGAGCCCAAAAGGGGCCTGGGCTATGAGCTGCTCTTTAGACTCTTGAGGGACTTTGGACACTGGCCAGGTTCTGGTGCCAAGCCATCGATGTAAATCAGGGTATATCGGTGAAACTTCCTACCATCCTTGTTAAAAATGATGTGAACTCCAAACAGGCACGAAGCCAGCAGCTGAGTTTGAAGAAGGGCTGTGCTGTATCCTGCTCCATGTTGGCAGATTTCCACTGCAATCAACACCTTCGCACAGCTAACACCTTCCTGAACTCCAGGTGCGAGCGCTTTGAACTAAGTCTAACCTGACTACAAATCCTGCTTGCCTTGCCAAGGAAAATAAGGCTGAACTTTCCAACAATTGCATTAAGAACCACTCTGAGGAAATAGCTTTCCACATTGGTTTCCAAACAGTTTGGTCTTCTCTACCCTTGAAACAGGGTTTTGAGCAGAATCTAGGCTTGCTTTCTATTAGGGTTGAAAATGAAGTATGAGCAGGGCCATAAGAAGAGAATAAGAACTGCTGAAAACAGAGGGAAACTCATGAGCTGGGACACGCTGCTCCATGAAGCTCTTTGGAAAAATAAGTTAATTCACTAACCACCTCGCTCAGACAACTCTCACTGATGCACAAGGAGTTTGTGCCATCGGTTTCCATTAATGCCTGTGAAGACTAAGGATGAAAATATCCTCTGCACAGATGGGAGAATAAATTGTGTAGCTCTTCTATGAAATAAATGTGGATGTTACCAAATAAAGAACAGGTTTGTGCATAGATCCTGTAAAAACCAGTCTGTGATGTCTGGCTGTGAAGCAAGTCAAAGCACAGCAAGGGAAGTCAAAGGGAGATAGTTTAGATCTAAAAAGGGTTAGGTGCCTGAGGAGGGTTTGGAATAAAAATAAATACACATAATTGAAATAAAGGGGAAAAGCACATCTTTTGACAGCAGAAGTACGTGTTAAGATAGGAACTACCAAAACCAGGAATTGCTTTTTCAAGATACATTAGAGTCCTTCAAAATGTCTGTAAAGGAAATAAGATTATCAGGATGGCTTTATCATTAGAAGAAAAGAAATATTAAAAGACCTCAGTTTGATCTGAATAATAAAGATAAATTTCAAGTAAACTGGCATGGAGTTTATCCATGGTTGGGTTTGCAGTAATAAAGTCAGTGAGGGAATAAGCTGTATGATTTACAGGCAGTAAGCTTCTGTAAAATTTACAAACTGCTGTTATAAAATGTCACCTTTTATGATGCATTCCACTCAGCCTGCATATATAAAGGGCATTGCAATAGAAAGAGTAGCAAAGGCAAAGCAGTTTTCTGTCCTACCTAGCTAGCTACCTTTTTTGCTTTTACAGCAGTAGCAGGGATCTGTCATCAGATGACCCTGCTGCTAGGTTTGTTTCTCATTAATTTTTCTGTTTGTGTAGGTACACTGTTGGCCTTGCCATTATTAATAGAAGATTTAGGGTCGTTTAAATGAGACAGATTTTTGTAAGATGCTCATGGGTGAACAGAGCAAAACTCCTCCCACCTCCCTCAATGATTATATAAAAATAGGGCTTATGATAGATTTGGTTAATTTTGTTTTCTCTGCTTTGATTTAATTGCTTGGTCTACAGCTATGCAAGGCTTACGTGTGGTAGGCCTTAGGAATCCAGAGCCAAAATTAACCTTTTCGTGAAGCTCTGAGTTTCTGTATAAGTTAAGCACCTGTTGACCTTGGGAACTCAACATCCATATCCAACCTGACTAGTTAAATCTAGAAAACCTTCAAGAACCCCCCCCAAGGTGTCAAGTCTGTTAGAAGGCTTTGCTGGAAGAGTGACTGGGTATTTCTCATTGCACCTTTTGGACAAGTGCAGGTGTCCTGGATGGGGATCAATCTGGCTGGTGTTATCAGGTTTCTGGTCAGCCTGGCCAGGAGGTGTCCAGGCTGAGCTCCTCAGCCAGGTCATCTATGGTGACTGAGCTCCTTTGAAGTCACAGCCCAGTCCCTGCTTATTGCCAAAGCCACCCATGCAAACCAAGTCCTGCCCATGCTCCTCTCATTTTCTGTGTCGACTGAGGGAGTAATTAATGCCCAGCGCTTCACCTCCATTTGGAAGCTCAAACGTTATGTTGGTGGGCTCTTTGCAGTCCAGTTGCCTGCACAGTTGCCTCTGATCCAAGTGGCAAGTCCTAATATTCTTCTTCTTTCAGTGCTAGCAAAAAAGAAATACACCTTGAATTAAGATTTTAACAGGGTTGTATTCTGGAAGTTCAGCAAAATAAATCAATAATGGTGGTGATAAAACTGCAGTTTAATGGTAGCTGTTATAGTAAAATAACAGTCAGTGTACAGCCATTTTACCACCCTATGGCCATGGTTTCTACAGTTTATTCTGACAGATTTATTGTTGCTTTCATTTAGTAATCTACTTCTCTTGCGCACACCACCATCATTATAAGTTTCAAATAAGGTCTTTATAATTTTACTGTGCACAAAATAATAGATTTTATATCTACGGCCTAGCTGGCAAAATATTTAAATTCAGACTGTTCATAAACAGAACAACAAATAAATACAGTTTAGGAACCATCTCTTTTGGTGGAAATTGGATAAGCCTCATCGACTTCAGCAGAGAAGTGTGTCTGATAGCATGCAGGATGGCAAGTCCTGTGGCTGTGAACCTCCCAGTAAAATCTAAGCATAGTATGTTGTGCAATGGGTAGCAACCAGCAAACCGGTTTATATTCCTAAAAAAGTTGTGTTTAAGTAATTCAGAGCTGGAAGGTAGGAGAGTACAGGAATACAGGAGAATTTGGAGCGTCTTGGAGGGAATAATTTCATGTTATGCCTATAAAGCAAAATGCAGACCAAGTGTCATGCTAGTACAACTCCACTGCTTCTGATCCTAAGGTCCAAAAGGTAGGATCATTTCTCAGCACAGACTTTTGTGGAAATACTTTGGCTTGTGGTGGGTTGAGTCCATGTGAGTTAGAGTTTTACATGGCCAGGACCTTGCATGCAAGAGGAACAGTGAATAACTGCAGTAAAATCAAGGGATATTAAAAAAAAAAACAAAACAGGAAAAAAAAGATAAAAATGGGGAGGTGCTGTGGCTTTGCATGTTGAACGAGAACTTCAGTATTACATGTTCCTCTCATTGATATCAATACTAACTTTCAAGGCAGTGCAGCTGGCCTGGGGCTGGACCTTTCAGGCTGTCATGCACACACAGAGTGTTGCCTTGCTCTACAAAAATATAGTGGGTAAGAGATCAGACTCGGTGAATGCTGTGTCTGACCTGGGCCAACTGCAGGGGGAAGGATGTGCTGGGGGAGGGAGGTGGCAAAGTTTGGAGGCAGAGAGGTCCCAAAGAAGGAAAATTGAGCGTATCTCTTGACAGGCATTTGCAGTTGGTGTTTCTTCCCGCAACAGGTTTTTTTCCTCATGCCAGTTGGAATTGGAGCTTTTTCGATGTTTTTTTTTTTTCCTGGCCTGTGGATTTGAGTGTGATCCCTGACAGCCAGAAACATGTTAAGTCTTGTAAAAGCACTTACAGCAATTTGTGCAGGAGCCAGGTGAGCTTATAAAGCACAAGGTTAATATCACCGCTCCACACATTAAGTGACTTGAATCAGGATTCCAACGAGACTCTGTGTCAGGACTAAAAGTAGAGAACAGGCCTATGAGTCCGTTCTGCATAAAGCCATCCCTCCTCTATGAAGGTGCATGCCTGCTCCTGTTGAAATCAATCCCAGCACTTCCACTGATTTTAATGAATCAGACCAGGCCAGGAGCACCTGTTCCTTCAGGTCTGTCTCCTGCACTAATATCTAGTTTGGATTTCCTTCTGCAGCGTATGTTAAGTGCTTGATAGTAAAATATTTGAGCAAATCCAACATTTTTCAACGGAATTACTTAAATTAAGGATGCATGGATCAACAGAATTGTATTATTTCATCAGAAGATACAAAAAGTTGGCACTTCAAAGCACCAAACATTTTATACAACTAGGTGCTATACCCAGTTAGAAAGGCAAAGAAAAAATCTTGATGCGTGTTGAACTATTTCTTCTGTGTATAGAATTACTTTACCAAAAGTTTTTGGACCCTGGCTAGCCTCCTTCAGCAGTAGAGGACGTGGCACAAGTCTTTTTAGAATCAAGTCTGTTTTCTTCCTTATTTCTGCCAGTTTGAGGATTAAATAATATTCAGTTGTACCAGAAAACTGGACCTGAAGCAAACTTAGTTCTACGCTATTGGGCACCACAGTGCTGCAAAGCCATATTTGTGGTTTGAATGGGCACAAACAGTTTTAGGTGTGATGGAATCACGTGTCTGATATAATTTCTTCCTTTTCACCTGCTTGTCTTACTATTTTTAAGTCCCCTTCCTGCAAAAGGAAAAGTTAGAGAATTAGGTTGCCTTTCCAAAACTAGTGAATTGCCCTTCTGTGCGATAGGCACATGCCTGCATGCTATTTTTCCACCAGGTTGTCCACATCTTCAGTGCACAGAAGAGGGGTGCTCAAAGCATGAGCAGACGTTTGGTAGTCCCATTTTCCTCATTGTTCCCTGTGCGGCTCCATGAATTATTTGCACACACCAGTCAAACCTTCCTCAGAAAACAATTGTTAATTTCCTCTTGGGCTCTGCTTTGATGTTCATTGCTACAGTACCTAAGTGCTTCACAAACATTAATGCACTTGTTTTTATACCATTCACCTGGACGTGTATTAACTCCACTTTACTGATCAGGAACCATGACACAGGGATAGAAGTTAAAAATATCCCCATCTGCATACCCAGGTGGAGGCATGGGGGTTTGATTTGCAGCGTCCCCAGGACTACCCAGCGCATTGCTCTCAGCTGGAGCTGCACAAGCTCCAGCCTTCTGCCAGCACGACTCCTGTGCCTTGCCAGGCACCCGCTGGTGTCCACATTGCCAGGCCCGCTGAAGTCCTATTTGGCAGAGGTGGGGAGGGAGTACAGCTTTTCAGGGCTAGGGAGACTCTAGCGCTGCTGGATCTGGAAATTGTTCTTGTTCTTGTATCGTCTGGCCACAACTTCTGCCACGAGTCACAATTTCTGGCACAGTCCAAAGGTAGCCCAACTCTTTTTTCCATGGGACAGCGTTGTTTGCCATAGCACACAGTCAGCTCACTGCCTTGCAGCACTTCACACCGTCTCAATTAATCTATACAACTAGTTGTGAGTTTCCTGAAGACTCACAGATGCACAGAAGCAGCAAGGTTGCACCCTCTGGGTATAAAAAGAGCTGTTAATTAATAATTGGATGTCTCAGCTATTTGGATGGTAGGATGTGATTTGTGGCTTTGAATACATTTCTCCAAGTAGGACATGAGTTCAAAATTGCTTTGAACACTTCTGAGGGACTGGGCTGTGACGAGGGTCTGTGCCAGCAATCCTGTCGTGTCTGTACAACCGTGCTACGAGCACGGGGAGATTCCTCTGCCTGAGGCTCTCAGGGTTGGTTAAGCTGAGGGTTGCAGGTGTAAATGACGTGCATCTGCATGCAGCCATGGCTGAAATACGTCAGTGGAGGTCATCTCACAGCTTCATAAATCACCGTCCCTTCTTCAGGAGAATGAGGGATTAACTGTCTGTGGGGACCCTCGTTACTTTGGTGCCTTGACGTTCCAGTACTGCGTAGCTGCTCAGTTTTTGTCTCAGCTTTGAAGCCCAGCTCCAGATAAGGCTGGGATAATCTAAGAATATTTGAGAGGAATTGAAATTAATATACCGGGCCCATGGAGTGCCTGCATTTGGCATGCCATGGATTAAGGTACTGCATGTGACCTTGGAGACCGCGCAAATAGTTTCTATAATTAGGCATGTCTTGCTGATAGATTGGCTCTCTTAAAGCAGCATGTTGGAAGGACAAGATTGCCTCTTACTCAGTGTCGTCTTGTCATACTGTGTTCAGCGCTCAGTGAGTATGTCCTGATAGCTAGCTCCCTCAAAACCACTGCAAAAACCTTTCCTAAATAAACAGCGTGAACACTGCTGAAATTGTAAAGAAAGCTGCAGGCTAACATGGTTATTACAGGACTATGGGCTGCAGAAAATCCAGAGACTGGATTCTCCCAGGGTTGATACCCCTCTGGAAGAAACCTCCCCATCAGACTTGCTGATCAAGACTTGGTATAATAAAACTTGTAAAGCATAAGATCCACTTTTGCAAGTTTCACACAAATTTGCACAAGAGCTTAAAAAAGGCTTTGAACGTTGTATTATGGAACAAGAGTGAGGAAAATAAGGTTGATATTAGAGATGCATTTTTTTCTAGATTCTGCTGCTTAGGTGAGGAGTTTCCTCGACAACTGTTGCACATACACGCTAACACATATTCCCACCAACCACTAACGTGGGTTTCGGACTGCGAAATCAGAATCACAGCACCAGGTGGGATGGCCACAGGGCAGTTTCTGCAATATTTTGCACAGGGTGGCAAGAGTGCTTGCTAGGGGGGTTTAAAAACCCCACAAAATTCTGTGACCATCCCTTCTCCAAAGGAATAAGATGGTTGAGGGATTAAGGAGCCTTAAGAAATTGACTGGTGGTTCTGAAAATATTATGAGAACCTCTATCTCAGATATCATCTAGTCAAGAGGTAAGCACTTTTTTTTTCCCAAGAATGGGCTTTTGCTAAACGTTCATCCTAACCAGTGGAAGGAACGGATGTTTCTACTAGTGACAAAGAAATTAGTCAAGTGGTTGGTGAGTTGCCTTCTGGGAAAGCCCCTGTGAAGCATGGATGGTCTCCCAAGAAACATTTAATTTTTATAGTTATCAACAAGAATTTGGACCGAACTTGTGAACAGGGACAGCTTCTAAAAGGACATATCGTTATCTCGTAAGTTAAAAGGGCAGGGGAGAGAGACACTGGGATGAAAACCAACCAGTATTTCTAACAAAAGGCAATTACTAAACATCAAAACTCAATTTTTTAGACCCCGAGACTGTCAGCTTTTTGCCTGTGACTATAAAAGGGTTCTGCACCTAATTCCTCTCTTTCATTTTTCAGGGTTAGAGGTGGTTACTACCACAAAGCTAATAACTAGGCACTTACACACAGTTACACAGCAATAATATGGATTCACTGTGGAGGATTTTCATCTTTAATGACTTATTTAGCGAGCTACAATCCAGAAAGATTGATTACACGAAGGAGAGGGGAGGAATACTAATGAGGATCAGCTCTGCCAGGTGGTTCAATCTGGGATGCATTTAAGGGCTAGCCCACCACCAAGAAAATCCCGTTGAGTTTCAGCCTTGGGGCAGCAAGATCCATCTTCTGCAGGATGTGGTAAAGTGGGTTCATCCTGTAGTACAGATGTTAGTACAGATATAGTACAGACTATTAAAACAACCCAGCCCCCCAGCGTGATGAGTGCAGGCAGTGTCTGGAAATGTACCCAGCTGGCAGCTCACGGAGACGGGAGCAGAGATGTGGTTCTTCTCGTGTTGCTGCAGCCCACCTGTACGGTGGGTAAATAAGTGTCTTCTGCTCCAGATGGGCTTGTCAAGTGGCTCCATGTGCATTTCAAGCCACAGTCAGTGCCAGGGGATATGCATGTGAAAACACGAGACACGGTACCTTTAGCAGAGATAGGTGGAGAAATGTCTGGGTGACAATCCTGTTCTATCATCAAGACTTGCTGAAAAGTGTGTCATGCCCATATTGTTGGAACAAATTATATGGCATGAGCATCCCCGGATTTTTGCAGCCATGACACTGCTGAAATGAGAGGGTTTTTCTGTGAATGTATTCTTCGATTACACATATTTGCCAGTCTGAGTTAACAGTCTGTAGATTTTGTGTTGATTTCAGACAGTTCAGCCTCACTGTTTCCTGTTACCTTTGTGTAACAGAATAGCTACCTTAAACGACGTTGTTTCTGGCTTCTGGTTGGGTAGTTTAAAATTCTTAAATGGGAGATTGGGAGATGGCATTTGCTAAATAACTAATCACATGCACTCTTGTTTGCAGGCTGATTTTTTTTCCTGTGGATGCTTGCATGAAGAACAATCCTTTTGCACAAATCTGTGCAGACAAAACTTTGTTGCAGCCAATATTAAACATCGTGGGAAATCAACATGGCTGCAATGAATAGCTGTTAAGAATACAAATGAGTGTGCTTAAAAATTCTTGGGTTATCTGAATTTCAAGCTGAATGCAGCAGCAACCCTCAAAGAATGATTTTTTAATAAATAATTCATTGTGTGCACAAAGCCTGCATTTTATTTCTATTTAGCTTTGGATTCCTCGAGTTTATTTTTCTGGTATATAGGAGATGTGGAAGCATGTTATTGGCTGTATCTTCACAAGCAGGGATGTAATTCTGGGAGTGGTGGGAGAGCTTGACTCATGCCGTGATTTCTGCCACAGAGCTCGAACCGTGACACAGCCTCTGGTATCCTGTTCTCTCCGCTCACCCCTGAAAAAGGCAGAAAGCAAGAAGGATATTGTATGAACGGGGCAGGGAGGCCAAGGGCTTCCCTGTACCCTGTTGTCCCAGCAAGGCTACTGGCAGCCCCGCTGAAGGGAGACAACGACGGCTCTGAACAGCTCTAGGGAAGAGCTCAGGCTGCACTCCACTCCACCGAAACGTGCAGCATACCTTACGGTAAAACAAACAAGCAAACCTGGAAAAGGGAAGCAATATGCCACCCTTATGCAAAGAACCTGTCTCGTAAAAGGGACTTTAAATGCCTTTGGGAGCTTTTACTACTACTCCAACTTGCAATTCTCTTCACATATCACTTCAGTCCCTAAATAGCATCTTAGAGCTCTAAAAATCAGAACCCCCTAGACCTCCTGCTAGCATAATAAGATTTGTTTCCTGTTTATTTGAGTGTGTCTGTGCATATTTAGAGAATTGGGGCTGGGAGCAGGGGGCAAAGGGAGACGATGGCAGGCTGAAGTACCCATTTTCTAGCTAAACTGCTGGGAACACATAATTATAATCGGCACGTTAAAACATCAAAACATCTTTCAGAAATGCTTCCACTCCATAGCAATAATTATTGCTATACAATCATGAGGGAAACAGCATATTCAAGAACACTTGGTGTAGTTCATTTTACGAGAACATGTATATTCAAAGATTAAAAGAACAATAAATGGAGTTGTTCCTCTCAAGGCATTGAAATTCATTTGAGCTGATGGACTTGAATGTATGTTTGTCAAATACAGGTAATGTTCAGCTACACTGTAAATCACGGACTACCATAGCTTGTGCATACTGATGTTTCATGAAAAGCATGTGCTAATGCTACTTCTGCTTGATTTTATCAGCTATATTCAGCCTTATATTGAATGTCTATCTCATAGTGGACTGCACAGTATAATTTAACATGTCTTTCCTTATTAAATATAGATTTAGTTTGGCTTGACACAGAGGTGTGAGAACAGGTCAGGCAGGAAGCTGTCTCAGAACCTGAAGGTTTAGGTTAAATTAACTTATTTTTAGGTTTTATCAAATCTAAGCAGTCTATCCTTTTTGCCTGTACTTATAGACCTGAAAAGATGGCGACCTGAGCTAATATTACAAGTCCGGGCTTTAACCATCTCCTGCAATAACTGTGGTTTTGCTAACACCTAAAACATTTGATGAAAAGGCTGAGGGTTTGTACAGCCCTCAAATCGGGAGACTGCTTCTAGTTTTTAATCACATTGATAAAATAGTAACAAAAGAGTCCATGGGAATTTAATTTCACTGTAATAACTATTGCTCCTGGGTGGTTGTTCTAGGGGCTCAGAAATTGGGTGGGCTCCTATAGGATCTAGGCACTGAGTTTGGGTGAGCTTTTAAGAGCAATGGGTTTATGACTGGGCGTAATCTTCATTTCTGTACCAGTATCTGCCAGCATTGGCTGAAGCCTCCTGCCCCCTCCAAAGGGGCTATTGCTCTGCGAAGAGACAGTGTCTGACTACCTGAATCACTGCTGTGCTATTTCTGCAACTCCTTTTTGGCTTGTATTTATATATCCTGCCTGCTGAAATGTCTTCTCCTATTATGAGCCGGTTGGTACTGGGACTGGGACAAGGAGCCCCTTCCTCAATGAGCCCTGGGAGGTGTTTGGGTGAGCCCTGGCCAGAGCTGAAACACCTGGAGAGAAGTTCTGGTGGGCATTGCAGGGTGTTCACAACAGCTATCATTTTCCAGAATACAGGCTGAATCAGTGTATCCATCCTCTTGAAAATAGCCTGGGAAGCTGGTGAAGGGAACTGGTCCAGCTAGAAAAGAATGAAATAACCTAGACCTGCAGCTTTGGCTACAAAGTGAAATATTCAATTTTATTTAAAAAAAAAAAAATTGTTACTCAGTATAATTTTGTCTGAAGTATTCTCACACTGTTTCTGCTCTTGGAGGAGGGTAAATGGGAAAACTGGATTCTGTCCAAGGGTATGAGCTCGTCAGAAAGCCACTTAATGCAAGGGCATGTAGCTAGGGAAGTACTGAGTTCCCTCTTTATGGACTACAGGCTTTTACCACAAAGGAGGAAAAGCGTGAGATGCAATTAGCATTTGGGGTTTTCATATGTCAGAACTAGGAATAAAAGGGGGATGCAGAGAGGGACCAGACCACGCTGACTTTTCTTCCTTGAGTGCTGTCCTACCCTGTGCAAGTCCTGCAGTATTTTGCTTCCACGGATACTGCTCCATTGTTTAATTTCTTGGGCACATCAGTGCAATTGTGTGAACAAAACTTTTCAGGAGCTGACCCTAGAGGAGTTTGGTTTAGACAGTTATCTGCGATAAGTTGAGGAGAGTCAGAGATGGTCTCCAAACTGTTAGAGATAAACAATTAAGAATAACAATGTAGCTTGTTTTTTTTTTTTATAATTAACTTCTGATTTTGTTGTTTTAAAGCACTTTAAACATCAACCTTAATGTAAATTGACTCACAATTGGGTGGCATGATAAGCAGATGCCACTTACCTGTTCCTTGGCACCCTGAGCAGATCCTACCTGCCTTCTACCAGGCATTATAAACAGATTCAACCTGTTCGTTGGCAACGTGAGAGAAAAACACCTTCTGTATTCCCTGGCAAAATGTGGAGGTGCCACTTGCCCTCTGCTTATTATCGTAAACAAAGAGCTGGCATGTACTTTCTGCCTTGTATCAGCAGTAGAGATCAGAGATTGCCATTTATTTCAGATGCGCTCTCACCTTTAGATGCATATGATGTCTCACTTTTTATGAACAATTATCAGTAGAAACAATCATCACAGCAATAACAGCAGTGCTGCATTTGTGCCTGGAACCCAGTCTCAGATCTGTTCACGAGGCTGCTGGATTTTTCCGTAAATAAAACTTCAGGAAAGGTGCCAGCTGAGGTTAAGTAGTTGCTCATTATTTACTTTGGTTTGTGAATTAAATTTATGGTGGTGTTGATACAAAGCTTGAAGAATCTGTGAGTGTTTTGAGCATGGGTTCTTGGCGTTTCAGAGATTTGCTTTCTCCCTCGAATCAACTGGTGGCCAAAGGAGGAGTTCAGGCTGGAGTGGACACCCAAACGCTACAAATGTTGGCTGGAACAAGCCATTAGTAACCTCTTTTGTGGCAAATGCTCCTGCGGGAAACCTATAGAATTTGCTAATGTTAGAATTAAAAGCTTCAACAGCTAGTGCCCTAAAGGTCTGGAGAACAAACCAGAGTGTCCTGGAGATTTTCTAGCTGTCCTGTGAAATGCTGTGAGAAGGATAGAATTCATCAGGGATTTTTCCACGTGAAAGATCCCCAGTTTCATTCACATCCATGCAAGTATGTGACGTGCAAGCACTACCCTTTATTTACAACTTGCAGGTATCAGTCCTGAATGCTGTTGCAGAGAGAATTTTCCTAGCCAATCCCTTCGACTACGTGTCTCATTTTGTACTTCTCCACAGCTCTCCCTTTTCTGTCAAGCAGTAAATATACTCGTTATTCGTCCACACTTTCATGAATGACATATCTTACCCTTATGTATTATCTCTCATTAAGATGTTGCTCCTGCTTCTTTCCTGCCCAAGGCAGCAGTCTCCAATACTTCTGTCTTATGAACACTGCAACACTTCCCCGTCTTCTCCCATGCCGCCTTTTGTGCATGAATAAACTCCCTGCAAAAATTCACAAACCCCCTCATTATCTTCCTTCAAATGCCTTTTAAAAACTCTCCTAGGCTATGATACCCACAAGAAACCCCTTGATAACAGACCACTGGGTGTAGAGACCGCCGCTCCTTGCAATGACTGAGAGAACCTTGGCACCATCAGGTGACATTGTTTTGTCTGCATTTCTTTTCCTGTGTGAATGGTGGAATTTCGATATTGCCGGGGCTGGGCAGAGCTCCTGCAGACCTTGGGGAGATGCTGTGTTATCTCCTGCAGAAGTATTTGCCTCACGGAGAGGCCAGAGGAACCTCTCCTGGGCAGCATGAGAGCCTAAAATAGAGTGGCAGCCCGGAAGGATGGCGCATGTATGCCTTGTTTGAGCCAGGACAAAAGCGTCTAAATGTGTTTTTTCTGTTGCCAAGTTAAAACTCAATTTCAGTGGTTTCCAGCTTTCCATTTCTACACAGCTGTTACAATTAGGACCTAAGCCCTCTAAACTACTGACGAAGCTTTCGTTTTAAGCATTCGTGATGCTGGTGGAGCAACGTTATGCCGTGCGACGAGTGTCCAGCAAGCCGTGTGGGCAACACAGACCAGCGGACAGACTTTCTAAGGATGCAGGCATCTATTTGAGCAAGCTCTTGGGCACATCAAACTGTCACATAAGATTTCCATGACGGGCTGGCATGAAATACAAATTATGGGCAACTATTGCTTTCCACTCTGCTGACAATTTATTGGGAATTGCACCGAGTCTCTGCTGCAGGCCGCTCCTTTAACTTAACATGACCTGACAGACAGTAGCCAACGTTGTGCATCACAACACAAAACATCACACAGTGCATCTGAAGACAAAGGGACGATCCTGGGGATAGAAATACTTTTTAAAGGTTTTATAGGGAAAGACAAGTCTTTATTGACAAAAGCTCAGGATGGAGTTATTTGGCTCTGATTCCCCTCCATATCCTCAGGAAATTGGTGATGTGCTTCTAATGTAAAAACTACCACCGCTACCATCCTCCACCATGGATGACGCTTGAGATAGTGGGACATTCAATGACCAAATCCCTTGCTTGCCTTGTGGCAGCACATCGACACCCTCTGCCTGGGTGGCAACCCCTGGTGCATTACACACCGAGCACTTCGCAAGAGCAGCAATTCTCAACCAGGGTTCATATAGCTTTCAAATTGAAACATGCCTTCAGCACTTTCTTCTGCAATACAAATGTAAATTGCACTTAAACTCTTCTCCTAATTTCATTTGGAAACAATATAAATCTTAACCTTCTCCCCAGGTGATCAGAACTGCATGTGCTGTGTCAGGAAAAGACCGTGCCCAGAAAGTTTGTTTGGCACAAATGCCTTCTTTGTGTATGAAATATCTAACCACATTTCAGAACTCTTTATAATTTATCTTGCTCTTCCCTTCTCTACTCCTTTTCCCCCATATATTAGGTCCTACACAGACTACAAATTCACAAAGCTTAACATGTGAATAGAACTTTTCACTACACTCTTTTACAGCAGGTTTCAAATTAGGTCAAACAATAAGAATCTTCACTGACACTGCCCAATGTCTCAGCGAGCTTGGGTCCTCCCAGAAGGTCCATTCCTGCAAATACCACATTTCTGTAAGCCCAGTAACAAAGCATTAAGGCACATAGACATGCAAATGTGAGTTAGCCTCCCTGAGCCTGGCAGGGGCAAGCACAGCAGCTGCATTCGCAGCATCAGAGGCAGTTGCATTGCAGAGCGAGTAGATACTTTGGAGCAGCCCCATTTGAAATGATCCGGGAAAGCCGCAGCCCTCTGCCTGACCCCTGTGCGAATGAAGATGTGGGCGTGTCCCTGGAGAGAACCGCTGTGCCTTTTCTGATTTCACCACTGCACCGTATGGGTTGTGTCAATAGAAGGCCACAGTGCTTTTCTGGCTGAGGGACTGCCCGCGGTTCGGTGGGAGGTGATCACGGGCTGCCGGTGTAATTACAGCAGCAAGTGGCCTCGCGTGCGAAAGTCTGCAGCACTGTAAGAGGGGAGAGGGCTGTACAGCTCAGCAGCTGTGCTGCTCTGTCTGAGAAGAACATTAAGTAGTAGCCTACAGGAGCTGTTGGCTCCTGATCAGTTCAGTTCAAAAGCAGAGTCACAGTAAAGTTATAAGGGAATGCAGAGGCATCATTCAGACACAGTGGAATTAAGGTTTTATGTGGATTTACATTCATTTACCAATTTCTGATTTTCAAGATGCGGCTTTTCCTGAATTAGAAAGTTCTATCAACCAACCTTAGCTCTTCACTTTGCAATTCAACCCTTCTTCTCTCTGGCGGGAATGAAAGCATTATTTGTAAGAGTTAGGATTATACAGGGAGCTGTAATTGCCATCCATATTTTCAGTTCACTTTATGGCACGGATGAGATATCCAGGTAATTTCCAGGTGTTTTCCACCCTCTTCTGTTTATACTCTACTGGTAGTGAAACGGGTGCTACAATCCCCCACAGACCAGTTCCTCCAGTGCAGTGTTGGAAAGTCCTATTTTACTACAAGGAGGTAATCATAGAATCATAGAATCGTTTACATTGGAAAAGACCTTTAAGGTCATCGAGTCCCAGTGGTAACTCTTTGAGTACTTGATGCAGCCTCCTCCCTGCCCGCCTCTTGCAGCCCCTTCCCACACCCCCCCACCCTGACCTCGAGAGCCGGCTCATCCCTGGCTAGAGGAGTTCGGCTGGCTGCCTTTTCCTTCCTAACAGGGATGTGCAATAGCTAGGGGAAATGCTGGGTGATTAAGGCTCTAATTAGAAACTTGTTTCAGTTGATCATGTGCATAGGAAGAAAGTAAGAAGTATTCTTCCCTGGAGGTGTGTGGGTAGGGGCTGCACGCTGGGCACTTTTGCTTTCAACAGCTCCGGTGTTGGATAAGCTCTGCCCCTTGTGGTGTACAGTATTTGGCCTTTAAACAGAAAGGGTTTTTTGGAGGTACGTGATGTGTCACATTTGACTCCATGTGATGTAGTGAGCTGAGCGGGAAGAGCCCATGTCACCTGATGCAACTGCTGCAAGCAGGAGGACCCCCCCATTCATCTCAGAGGGTCTCTGAGCCCCTCTCACAGCCTTCTCCTCCCCCTCTAACCACTGCCTGGGGCTGTGACATCTGTGTCTCAAACATTCGCCTCATTTCAGGCTGTTGGGGTTGGCGGAGGCTTAGAGTGCAACTCAGCTCCTGCACACATGGGAAAGGCTTTTCCAGATCTAAGTCTGTGGGACTGCAAGGATGGGGTTCAGGGACCTTCCAAGGGTTTTTGGCTGGGATGGAGTTGATTTTCTTCCTATTGACTGGTATAGTGCAGTGTTTTGGATGTAGTATGAGAATAGTGTTGATAACACACTGATATATTAGTTGTTGCTAAGCAATGTTTACGCTAGTCAAGGACTTTTCATCTTCCTGTGCCCTGCCAGGTGCGCGGGGGGCTGGGAGGGAGCGTGGCCGGGACGGCTGGCCCAGCTGGCCAATGGGCTATTCCATACCATGTGATGTCATGCTCAGCATATAAGGCTGGGCGAAGAAGAAGGAGGGAGTGAGCGAGTGGCTGCGTGGTGCTCAGTGGCCGGCTGGGGTTAAACCACGACAGTCCTTTTTGACATCGTGCTTAGGTCTCACATTTTTTTTGATACATTTCAATTAATCACCACTATCTTTCTTTTTATATATACATATATATATATGCACACAGAGATATCATTCCACCCGGCTAGCTCAGTCGGTAGAGCATGGGACTCTTAATCCCAGGGTCATGGGTTCGTGCCCCATGTTGGGCGCCAAAAAGGACTGTCGTGGTTTAACCCCAGCTGGCCACTGAGCACCATGCAACCGGTCGCTCGCTCCCCTCCGGTGGGACGGGGGAGAGAATCAGAAGGGTAAAAGTGAGAAAACTCATGGGTTAAGACAAAGACAGTTTAATAGGTAAAGCAGAAGCCGCGCACACAAGCAAAGCAAAACAAGGAATTCATTCACTACTTCCCATCGGCAGGCAGGTGTTCAGCCATCCCCAGGAAAGCAGGGCTCCATCATGCGTTACTTGGGAAGACAAACACCATCACTCCCAACGTCCCCCCCTCCTTCTTCTTCGCCCAGCCTTATATGTTGAGCATGATGTCACATGGTATGGAATAGCCCATTGGCCAGCTGGGCCAGCCGTCCCGGCCACACTCCCTCCCAGCCCCCTGCGCACCCGGCAGGGCACGGGAAGATGAAAAGTCCTTGACTAGCGTAAACTTTACTTAGCAATAACTAACACATCAGTTATCAACACACATATGTTATCAACACTATTCTCATACTACATCCAAAACACTGCACTATACCAGTCAATAGGAAGAAAATCAACTCCATCCCAGCTGAAACCAGGACAGTATCCATCCCTTATTCTATACCATTTACATCATGGTCAGTATATGAACGGTAGGCGTGATCCAGGAAGTACCGATCACTACTTGGTTATCGGTCAGCGCGGGTGGTGAGCAATTGCATTGTGCATCACTCATTTTGTATATTTTATCATTATCACTATTATTTTCCCTTTTCTGTTCTATTAAACTGTCTTTATCTCAACCCACGAGTTTTTCTCACTCTTACCCTTCCGATTCTCTCCCCGTCCCACTGCGGGGGGGAGGGGGGGGAGTGAGTGAGCAGCTGCATGGTATTTGGCTGCCTGCCAGGTTAAACCACGACAGGGACACACCACATCCAGCACACGTACAGGACACAGGAAAAGGCAATGTCACGTGGCTGTGCTTTTCCAAGTCCAGCTCACAAAAGGGAACAGAAACCTCCTGGGATTCAAGGACACTGAGGTCCTAGATCATGCAAGAAAACCCCATCCTTTAGCTCATCTGTTAGAGGGAAATAGAGCATGAAAGTTGCTAAGCCGTTATTCTTCCTACCTCGCCTGGCTACCTACCCTTACATTATTTTTAACCTCTTATTACCCTTATCTGCACCTCTGTCCTTTATGTGAGCCTTCTGGTCTTTTCTACCTCTCACACGTCCCATTTCCTCCCTGTCCCCATCCCATATCTCCTTCCCCTTCCCTAATCCCTCCCTGCAAGTATTTCCATGTGTCTGTCACTTTCTCTTTGAAAATACTTCTAAGCATCTTCTGTTCTTCTCAGATCACATCTCTCCAATTCTAAAAATTCTATAATAAAACCCCTTTTGACAGAGTCAGGCGGCAGCAACATTTGTTTTTCTTTTCCAGGCTCATGCCAGCTCTCCAATCCAAGCTGACACTGACTGGGTGTAGGTCAGATTTGGTGGCTACTGCATGTCCCCCCAAGCTACCCAGTGGATGTGAAATCTGGCAGGCTAGACAGCCTTCCAGCTACTTGGCCTGCACATGCACTATGCAATTTGTTTGGTCTATGAGCGTTACGCTCTATCTTTATCTCTCCACGGAGCTTAACTCTTCACTGGATGCTGTTGGAAACCGTGCCGTCTCCAGGTGTGTCGTAGATGCCGTTAACCGAAGTAATTGTTATTTGACCCCATTGTGTGGGAAGTGCGAGAGTTCAAGAAAGGCTCCCCAAGATGACTGGGCTGTCATGGCAACAGATGGGAAGGATGGTGTCTGACCGCCTAATTGTGCAGCGCACGGGGTAAGTAATGAGCACAACGGGGCGCCGTCCCGTGCTGCTGTGACGAGGAGCATCTGCAGCGAGTGATGCTGGGGATACTAAACGAGAAGGAAAATACATATAAAGGGGTGGGGGATAGATACTTAAAAGCCACAGGAAAGATTTTCCTGAAAAACACTAACGTTTCCACGTAGGTGGAAATCTTAACAAATGCAGCAATTATGTCTTGAGAAGAATTTGGGCATCTACACATAGAAACCTCTGGATAAATAGTGGCCTAAGGGGAGGTAAATGCTGTTCCCTGGCCCTTCCTTAAGTTTCTTGATTACTACTATAAAGATATCTTAATCTTAAAGTAATCAGATATGATCTTACCATTTCAAATAATTCGAAATAAGGCAAAAAATATTTCTGTTGGCTACTGTCCAAAAGGCAGTCAGTCTTTTTCTCATTTGCTGGTCTAAAACCCCCAGCTCAACTCTGCTTGGATCTCCTAGCATCTCCCAGGCATCTAAACTCCAATTAGCCTGTCTAATGCTACGCTGACACAGTCTGACTGCTCGTTACTGTATGCTAAACTGATATTTATTCTATGACAGCTATGTGATATCTAAACCATCTGCATCTATACCTGCATCTATCTGTTCTTGCATGCTAAATATTATTCTTAGGCCTGCGATTAAAGGATGGCTCTATATGACTGAGCAACCAGACCACTTTGGACATTATCACAACCTGTTTTGAGACTTGGGTCAGTATTAGCAGGACAGTGTGCCCGTCTGTCAACCTAACATTCCTTTCAGCTGTGCTCTGATGTCTCCAGATGGAGCTCAAACCCTTCGTTGTACAGCCCCCAGGTAACACCTGAGCACTCTGAATACTGACCTTTAAACGGAAGAGGCTGTCCCCCTTAACCTGGTTAATGCATCTTGCCTGTCTCTTTTGACTGGTGTTTTGCTGTAGTGGTACCAGTTAGGCTTAGTTGGTGAACTGTGTTAGGACCTGGAAGCTTCTGGAGATCCTTTCACTGTAGTGGCTGTGCTTGAAGTAAAGGTGCTGACTTTGGGATGGATTGGATCCATTCCCAAGGAAAGACAGCAGCCCGTGATAAAGCGAAAATTGGTGGGGTGTAGTGAAATGGGCAGGTAACACTGACCCATCAAAGGGTATCTGGAGCCAACTGCAAGAGCAATAGAGTTTGTTCTTTCAATGGTGTGGTTGGGTGGGGACATGTTTCCCAAGGTGGAGCCTTAGGATAAACTGGTACTTTACTGGTCTGGAAAGAGTATTTAGGGACTACACCCAGCCCTTTACCAATGTGTTAAGTTAGTTCAAATTAAGCCAATTAACCCAAGTGATAAAATCTGAGGTAGTTGCACTCAGACAATATTCCTGACTGTTGATGAAAATGGAATGCAATAAAAAAATTAATTATTTTAGTTCTTAGAAGTCAAGCAAAATAAATCTTACTTAATAGTTTTTTCAAACTAGATAACAGCAGATAATAAGAGCTATGCGACAGTGGACTTAATAATGAATATCATCAATAAAACCCAAAATAGTAGGTCAAAACCTCCTTCTCTGCACGTCAAAAGTAGCAAGTTTCTTTATCAAACCTATTAGTGTGCAAGGGCTGTGCATAACTGAGGTGCAAGATAGGGGAGGCAAAGAATCATATTCCCAAGCAAACTTAAAATGCTCTAAAATGAATTCCCTATTTAGACGTATCAGTTTATAACCTCAGTTTCATGATCTTGATCTGAGTAATTATCAGTAAAAGAGTGGATGATTGAACATGACTTGGAGACCAAATTCTGTGAGTGTGATATTGCTGACAGTGAGGTACTCGTTCTTCTACAGCTGGCTGGATCTTTCAGCTCAGGATTAACCATGTCGTCACATTGGCTAGTTTTGTCCTGAGGAAGAGAAGCTCCTTTGGATCCCTCCAAACTCAGTGGGAGGAAATTGGTACCTGTGGTGGTGTTTCAGGGCAGAGCCCAACTTTCAGGGCTGGATGTGCATGAGCACGGGAAAAGGCTGGATGTCTGCTGCTCTTAGTTTGTGTGTTCGCTACACATATGAAAAAACACTGAAATTAAAGCCAGCACCCAATGACCGTGCACTGAGCGGAATTGCTTTATCAGATGATTTAAGGATAGCAATTTTGTCAGTTAAAATAAAGCTGTTCCCAGTTCTTCCTCTTTCACTGCCTTCTCTCTCCACCTGTGGCTCAAGTTTTTATTATTTTATCCTGTTCTTTTGCATCCATACCATTTTTCTTCTCTTTATCCCCCTTCTCCCCTCATACTTCATGTCTTGTTCTTCATTATTTTCTTTCGCTCTTCTCCTTTTTTGTGATTTACAGTTCTTCTTTGGTTGTCCCACATAGCATTTCACTACCTTTGTTCCCTGTAGCTTATTTCCAGATCACCTACTCCTTTCCATTGCACATCTGTTCCCTCATGATTCTCCACCTTCTCCTCCACAGGACAGTAATGGATATCAGCCACGACCTCCCTCTCCTTCTCTGCACGAGGATCTCAGGGAAACGTATTAGAAGAAATAGGGGCATACAAAGAAGCACAGGATCCTCCTTTGCTTGCTGGTCTGTCAACCAGCTACTCTGGTGGGATGGAGATGGGCAGGCAGAGTGACTGGCAGGAAGCCAGCTCAGAAAGTTGTCCTCGGGACATCCCTGGAGACTGGGAAGCAGTGCTGTCTGCTTCTTTCTGTTTCTGTATTCTCCTGTAAGCATCTGCCCTTGGCCGATGGTAATGTCAGAGGTAATGAGCTGGACGGCCCCTTGGTCAGCCCTAGCAAGGCCAGCCTCGGCGCTGCCTGCGGGCAGGCGACAGAGCTGTGCTGTCGAGAGCGCCCAGGCAAGGGCACCCTCTCCACTGCAGAGGTCTCGAGCTTTCAGTGAATCGCATCACTTCCTCCTCAGCGGCAGAAAGGGTCAAATTCTGACCTTCTGGGGATTTGCATAAGCATTTTCAGCTACAAACATACAAGCAAAGTTGCGTGCGGATGGCTGAGTCTTGCGGCTCTTTTCAGGCTAGAGGGACAATTCTGCCTGCCCACAAAGAAATAATAGAAAAGGAAAAAGCAAAATGAATAGCACAATCCTCTAATTTGATTCCAAACATTTAAACTCAATCTCCCTTGCTGATCACTTGCAAGACAGACTTTCCCCATCAGCAGCCCTAGTCCTGGGCTCGGATGCGCTCAGTCCCTCTGCTCTGCTGATCAGAGCAACGGGCAGGCAGTGGCAACGCTGTGGTCAGCTCTGGGGTCGGATAGAAAGGAAGATGCACGTGACGCTGCACTTCTGAGTTACTTAACTCTTTGTCAGAGCACTGTGAAACACTTGGCTTCTTTATTCACGCGTTCTTCTCCCGGCCCTGGGGTCACAGATGTGCCACTGGTTACAGTGCAGCGTACATAACTGTCTCTTGTTACAGGAGCAGCCCATGGAGAGTAAACCTGCAGGTCATGGATGCAAACATTTGAAGCTGTTTGGCGTCAGCTGATGAGCCAGTTCATGTAACAAGAAAGCAGTAGCAGAAAAATTAGGAAATAAAATATGTTGGTGATTATTTTAAAGGAAACACGTGATATCTTAGAAGGAAAATGTTAAATTTACGAAATCTTGGTTCTAACCTGCTAAAGTCCATCTGGCTCCATTTTAAATGCTGCCCAAAGCAACCTTCAGCGAGTGCTGAACTATCTGCAAAAGAACAACCATCAGCTACACAGCCAGCAGCAGGCACCTTGATCCTCAGCAAGGATATCGCTATAGACCCAGACCTTTTTGGCAAAAAATCACGCACCAGGAGGAACATGGTGATCAGGCTGTGACAGCAACCCTTCCTCTGACCGCTGGCTCCCGCCAGCAGGTCTGCCTTGGCTGGCCACTGCTGCTGCAGCCTCCATGTGCCACCCTCCGGTCTTTCTGGTTCGCAGTGAGAAATGGAGACAAAAGCAACTTGTGACACCCCAGTTGGCTTATTGATAGCCTTACTCTGGTCAGCTGGTGCACGTCTTCCTTTCAAGGAACGGAACCGCCTGCCCCTGTGCCACCCCATTGCTCCCGCAGCTGCCCAGACTGCATTTTGAAGTGCTTCTGCTGGCAGGGGGTTTGCTTGCCTGTCCCCTAATGGTGCAGAGCTACGGTCATCTTCACATGCCCTCCGTCATCTTGATGATTACCAGCACTTGAGTTTGGGCTTGGGAACTATGTGCTGAACATAGAAGGTAGGAACTGGACTTTTCTTGAAAAGGGGATTTTTTTTTGTCTAAAGATCTGTTTTAATTAGTAGGTTCTGTCCAAATGTTTAGTCTAGAGACTACAACTGCTTTTCTTCCAGGGGTAAGACAAACACTGGGTACTTAAAAATAAGCTTATAGGCACTGCAGTGATAATCTGATTTTAGAACTCAGCAGTCATCATTTTCTCTACACCGATAATGATAGACAGGTAAGAAAATAGCTTAACTGTAGCTCTCGATTCCATCTGGCAAAAAAGATTCACTTACCTTCAACAGGAATTTCCAATAAATCTATATTTAGTAGCCTTCATAGTCTATCACTTGATGAAATTACTTTCCTTCGTGAATGTGCAATAAAGTCTGACAGTGATATATGTAAGGACATTAAATTTTCAATGGCCGTGTTATGAACAAAGGTGATCTAAGAAAAAATAATATACTTTAAGGAGCAGACAGCAGGGCCCTGTCTCTGATCTCATTGACAAACCTTAACAGTGATAGACCTCTCTTTACATTAGTAAAATCATTCATTTATATGGATATATGGGAGAGGAGATCTTTCTTCCACAGGTCTGCTTCTCCTCTCCCACACATCCATTCAAATGGATGATTTTACTAATGCAAAGTTTATTATTTTTTGTTAGATCACCTTTGTTCATGAGGTCTGCTTCAGTCTAAAGCCAGAGATAGAAATTCGTTAATGAAAAAAGAGAACCGATTATGTGCGTGACATAGGCTGAAAAAACTATTATTATCCTGCCCAGAAAAAATATTCACCTCAGCAGACTATGATTTCCCCTATGCCATTTTCCATTTATGTTTGGAAAGCTAAAATTGTGCTGTTTCTCATACAGAGGAAAATCTTCTAGTCAAGTCTCTGCGGGTTCCTGACGGTTATTAACTACTCCTCTGACATGGTTAAAGATCCAGTTCTATTTTTAGAGGTAAGAAAAAGGCTAGCATTTGCTTGAGGATTGTGCTTTAAAGTGATCGATGAGCTCATATGTGTTTTCTTATGACTGGGTACTTTGCATATTCTCTTATTGCCTCCACTTTACCTGGGAAAACTGACTGTCCTTGCATGGCCCTTTGCTTTTCTCTCTCTGTTTTAATTGCATGTGTTTATTGGATTTCATTTCTGGAGGACCTCTTACAGAAAGGTTTTTCGTATCCTAGTTAAAAGGTGCTGCCCTTTTATCACTCGACTAAGGCTGAAATCCAATTTGAGCCCTCCTGTGTGCCACTCTTTATTTATGGTATCATTACAGTTTGTTTCAGAAGAGCAAACCCTCTGCAAAGCTTTCAGGATACTTATCTAGCAAACACTGTCACTTAGCTACGGCTGGAGTCCAATCTGATGCATTAAATTCTAGCCTCACATAAAGATAATGCTTTTAATCAGAAAAGTGAGACAAGTTGTAAGAGCTTGTTCACAGTATCTGTCAGCAGGCAACTAGAGTGAAATCAGGACAAAGTCTAAGTCTTTGTTTCCAAAGACGTTTGTTTCCTGAGCTACGAAGGCTTATTAACAGCAGGACTAGATAAATGCGAGGAGAGGAAGGGCAAGCCTACGCTGCTCTGGCTTGTGCTTGGTAACTGCTGCACCCGTGCTCCCACCCCATGGAAGATGTGAGGTAGTGGGTCCTCAGCTATAGAGAGGCAAGTGGCAAAAGTCTGGACAGGGGTGGATGCTGCAGAAGTGCTGACGCGGTACGGGCCCTCCCTGTAGCTCTCTGGCAGCAGCCTGGACAGCTGTCTTGCCAGTTTGCAATGGAAGAGGTGGAAGCTGATGGGCCAACAAAGCTATTACAAAGTGTTGGAGCATCCAGGCTCATCAGCTGTTGTGGGGATTATGGGCCAAATTGTTTTCCCTCTCCTTGGAGGCCACCACTATTTTTGCAGAAAAGGTGTCAGTTGAGGGAATTTGGAAATAATTGATTAATCTGGCTTGTTGATTGCCTTCCAATTGCATCTGACATTTCTAATGTGATATTCCTGGTTCACTTGCAACATTTCCTCTTCTATAAAGGATCATATAAGAACGGACAGAATTGCTCATTGCATTAATGCAGGAGCTGATTTACATACATGAGTGTAAATTCTTGACTGGTACAGATCAGCCACTTTCGAGCTGTGGTAATTTCTACAAACTCAGAGTGTTATACTGGTGATGTATGAAAAAAAATATTTTCTTGAAAATAAACATCCCAATACCCAACCCAAATGTCTGAAGTAAATATAAAAGCATAGTAACATTCATAAGTGATGAAATTCTACTGGAGTTAAACATTTCCTTACAATCTCTCTATAAATGATTGTATAAGGAAGCGCCGTCTTTACAGTTTATATGAAGCAACATTCTGGGACTAGATAAGGATAATTTTAGCAGTTACAGTTTTAAATATAAAAGATTTTACTAATCTGAAAGCCTACTTTTAGCTTTCTATAAAAATATAAATATTAGTTGGCTTTGAATAAAAGGCAAATCAAAAGACATGCTATTCTTAAAACACAGCTAGGTTTCAGGTATGTATTCAGCAGCGTGCATCTGAAATAACAATTCTTACATAAACTACCCATAATGATTAAAATACATTTCTGAACCTCACTGCCTTAATCTGCACGGTAGTTTTTAGTGATATGGAGAAATAGCAGAAGTGCTTACGACCCATACCTCATTAAGGACACTCAATTTTTAAGACCTTATGCATTCAAAATTTATATACTTCTCAGATGCAAGGAGTTGGAGCTTTTATGTCAGCTGGAACTCTGCTATATACCGACACCAAGTAATAAAATCTCTGCAGAAGACAATATCAAGTCCAAATGAGACTGGTAAGCACTTCACACCTGATCGAAGAAACAGTGTTTAGTGGAAAATGCCCCTCTCAGAGCAGGACTGGTAAAAGATGTAATCAGTGGAGCAGGGCAGGAGTCACATATACAGCTTTTCAAAAACCCCCTTTCTGGTCAAAGCGTTAAGACACTCTGCAGTCAGAACTCTTCTTGGGAGTTTGTACGAGGCTGAGCCTGAAAAGCAGTTATATGGCTCTTGGTCCACATCTGCGTGAGAGGTAGAAATTGAACTGAAGGTGTGAAGACACAGGAAAATTCATAGCATGCCTGGATGCTCTCACTCAGGAGTTTTAAGTGGCTGTAGATCTCTGTAGTTTATGCCTTGGAGAATTAAATTATAGTGAATTAAAGACTCTGCTGCACAAACTCAGGTGATTCATGTTGGGAAGATTTAACCAATTAGCAGTCTGTTCACTCCTCTAGCTGGAGACTTCTTCCAGCAGGGTCATAACTTGGTCTGCCTTCAGCCTCTCTGCAGTGCTGCAGTTATCACTCTGTCTTATTAATCGCTTGCACAATCAATCGCAGTTTGGATTAACTCTCGAGTCGATGAACTGTGGCACTAGGAATTAGACCTTCCCCATCTCCTGCACAATTGCTTTGGTGGTAGGAACAAGCGGGGAGGAGAGGCAGGTGGAAGAGGCAGTGTCCTCTGTCACGCCAGCTAAATCTTGCAAAGCCTATGTGTTAGGACCCTGAAGCCATCTTAGCATCTTCTCGCAGGCTGAATGTGCTTTGAATTACGTGCATCGCCTCCTGCCTGCAGCAGGTTTGCCTTGACCTTCCTGAGCACGTCTGTGTGTAAACAGGCCCCTAAAAAGGGGCTTCTGCCCTTCAGAGGCGAATGGGGGAGGGAGGATGGCTGAGTGTTCCTGCCATCTAGGGTTACCCCAGGAACAGTCGTGTGGGAATTAAAAGGCACTTTTGCTTTGCCTCCCTGCATTGCCTGGTTTTCTTACTGCAGCCATAAGCTTGAGACTGTTGCTATAGGCAGGGATGCTGACTGACAAAAGGTCTGTATTGCCCACTTCCAGAAGAAATATGCCAGCGTGAGGTAGGTGTAGAAGGAGCTGAAGCCCATAGGGATGTAAATTCAGAAGTGGCTGAGCACTCTGTATCAAAGGAAACGAAATAAAAGGGAATAAGGGCATAAATAGACTTGTGTGTGATGATGTCGAGTGGCTCCCCTGCCGGCAGTGGCTGGCGAAGGGGGTGGTGTGGCTGCGGTCCCTTTCTGTGCCTGCTGAGGTTTCCCGTGGAGGTCCCTGCGCTGGGCATGGCAGGAGAGCTGAGTGGCAGAAGGCAGGACAGCTCTCCACCTCTTCTGCAGGTTAACTGAAAAGTTAAAAGCAACCATCAAGGTCAAGATGGCCCTGAGTTAATTCTTATTTGAATTATTAGTGAAACCAAACCAAATCCTCCCCTTTTAATGCAACACTTTCCTGTGATGGACAATCCAGTTTACCCTTGGTAAATTGGTCCAGTGATTAAGTACAAACATTGTTTAAAAACTACACTGGCTTTCGAGTCTCATTTTTTCTAGCTTCAGGTTCTAGCCATTTGATCTTTGATGCATTTGACTGCTAGGTAACAGACTGAGATCTGCTCAAATTCTTTTTCCCCAGGTAGGAATTTTTAGGACCTATCCGAGTAACTCTTCAGACCTGATGGGATAAATAGCTTGAGCGCCTGGAATTGATTGTTCTTAAATGTGCTTTCAAATCCTCCAATCATTCTCAGGAAATTTCTTGGAATCTTTTCTAAGTTTTCAGAGTTTTTCTGAGTGACAGACACAGCATTTCCATCACAGATGGGTAAGTCTCAGATGCAGAGAAAATCTAAGCTCCCTACTTCTATCAATACTCCATAATTATGCACCTGATGACTACATTTGTCCAGGGCCACAGTGCTCTACTAAGAACTCACACTGAACTGATTATCTGCAAATCTGTCCTGCTGAAGATAATGTTTGTTTACTGTAGAGAGCCAGGGGAGGATTTATCCCGCTGCTGCCTTAAAATGCAAATACTTTTTCTAGGTGGCTGTGCTAAAACATGCAAGATGCCATTCCCCTCAGTCAGGGAGCCAGGCTCTCTAGCCCAGCTAATATTCTGCAATGACTTGCTCATGTTTTACCGTGTGAAGACGAGGGGCTGATTTTTGCAAGTATGATGTGTCCCACACTTGGTCAAGGGACATGAGGAAGAATTTAAATAAACTCGTAAGTGCCAAGGGAACAGAGGGAGACACAACACAGCAACTGGCACCGCTCTCACTTGATTTCCCACAATGGCTTTGTCATCAGGACTAGATGCACTTGTCAAATTTCCTCTCCCTTGCAGAAAAAAATGAGAAAAGTTGACAACAATACATCCCTGAGGGCTGCACGCCCAGAGCTAATCTCTACAGCTCATCTCAAGGCTATGCAGAACCGCCTGAGGAACACCAGTTTGTGAAAGTAAAATAGCCAGCATGCAGTTTATTTATAACAGCAGTGAGACCCGGGGGAACAGTGCTTGGGGGAGGGTGGAGCTCTCCGTGTGGGTTCGTATATTAGAGAATGAATATGGAGTCTTTCAGGTCTCTGTTGATGCTGCAAGTTTGCATCGTGACAAGGTGGCTTGCCCATAACCTGCAAGAGGAGCCGTGGGTCGTATCCTGGTGGTCGAAATGCCTGACATCCTAGGGAAATGATGTGCTTAATGGGGCTGGAGGCACTTCATATGTGCTGCAGCAGTGAATTGCACAAACAGTAGTCAGCAAAACCAGCATGATTAATAATTTTGGTGTAATAAGTATATGTCACCATGCTATATGGACATACAGAAGGGCTTTCTGCAGTGAATGTACTTGGGAGGAGGAGGGGACCTCTGCTCTTAAGCATGATAGGATGTAGACTGGAGACTTGAAGATAGAGGAGGAAGTACATTTAAGAAGGATTTTGGGCATGATTCTCCACACCATTACTTTTAAGTGTCTCTTAAGTAAGAGAGGGGACATTTTATACCTGCGTGTGTTGGCACTGCAGAGCTGTGGGTGACAGCAGAGCTGTGGGTGACAGCACACTGGCGGGGGTGACAGGGGAGTGCACGCAGCGGGAGGGCTGGAAGGCATGTGAGTTGCCTTGGGTCTAAGATGGCTGTCCATCTTCTGGGGAGTTACCTGACTAAAGTGACCCCAAAGATTTTAAACCAGCATACAAATGAGAGTGAATTAAGGGCCACTAACACTGTACTTTGCTCAAGTCATATTACTTAAACTCAAGGTTACAGCAATATGAAGAACCAAAGAACTGAGGCATTTAAAAAAAAGCAATTCTTTAACAGCCTTTCTACCAACATGGAAGCTTGGGCAATAAACGAGAAGAATTACACATTCCCATTTGTGAAAATAAATTGGATATCATCAGGAGTAGTGAGAGCTGGCTGGAAGACCAGGATAGCTGGAGTGCCCAAATACTGGCCATAGCCTCTGCAGGAACATTAAATTGGGCAGCAGGGGTGTGTGTGTGTATTTTGGGTGCTTGTGGTAGGCTGGGAGGAGCTCTCTGCATCAAAGATGCCATTTGTACCCCAGAGTGATTTATTTCTAAAAGGCTAAGAGCTCTTATATGGTCACAGGACTGCATATGGAAGGGCTGGGAGGCGGTGGTTGAATGGAGGAGAAAGAGTGAAGAAGAAAGACTTTTGTAGGTCACCAAGAGCATCCCCTTATAATCTAAGTGAGGTAAGCAGAGGGAATAAGCAGAGGAAGTCAAATTTTGGAGCACATGTACATTCTTCCATTCACACCATCACCTTAGAGTTTCTAAAAATGGTAGGTAGTTTCCTAAGAACAAAAAAAAAAACCCATTTTGCATATCATTAAGAAAACCCTGTATTAGATATTATTCTGTTGGATATGGTGACTTGGTTACTGCAGAAGAAAGTAAAAAACATTGTTGAAATGTGAGTGATCAAACCCAATTGCATTTGCTGATCCTAACTGGAAGACAGATATATCCAACAATCTCTCTCCCTCGCTTACTCTCTGCTCTAAAAAGGGATAATTCTCAAAAGACAAAATCATAATAAGAAAAATTGAAACACCAGAGTACAAACAATAATAGAAAATGCTTCAAGAAAGGTTTATTAAATTTCAAGCCCCTGCAATTTAGCAGTTGGGGGAAAACAGGCTACAACCTGCTGCAGATTAGAAGCGAGAGCAGCGATTATATGTGAAACCAAATACATGTCTGCACATTTATGCACATTCCCATATAGCAAATTGGAATGTGAAGTTCTTAAATTTAACAGAAAATTCAGAAAATTGAAGGTAATGCTGAACAGCCTAAACCTCTTTGTTTTAAAGGCATTCCTTAAATATATGAGGAACAGATGAAACCTTAGCATTGTACACGGAGAGTCATATACAAGGATGATAAAATTATCAGTCTTGATACTAAAAACTAGAATTTTTCTCATAATGGCACTGTTGGAGCCATGATAGTTTAAAGATTTAGGTAAAGCAAATTTTGCAGGGAGTGATAAAATCTTTTATTAGACTTGCTATCAGTATGATCAAAACTATCCATTAGTCTAAAAAAGATATTGCCTCTCCCCAAAAGCTTTGCCTCAGGACTGTTCAATAATTGTTTGTTCTGTGGTCAGAAAGAAGCAGAATGATGGTTTCCTGTCTCAGCATGGTAACAAACACTCTCTTCTTTCTTAATTAGGGAGGATGTTAAACTGCAACTATTGAAGTTAAACATTTTAAAATCTCAGGACTATAATGCTTGTATCCAGAAGCATTGAAAGGGTTGCCTGAGGAGATTTATGAACTGCTTGCACTGATTTCTAGCAAGTCTTGGAGCATGAACGCTGAGGGATGCCAGAGCTAATATTATGCCACGATTTAAAAGGGTAAATTGAATGACCCAGCAAATTATAGACCAATTAATCTAGCAACTCTCTGGAGGAGACATCATGTAAAAATAGAAGAGGATCCATAAGTAAGGAATTAAAAATAATAGCAGAAGTATTGCTGTAGGTTTATGAAACATCAGTTTGCTCAGCTTAATGATGTCAACACAGGATATTTTGATTTCTGCAAGAGAATTGAAATCTGCCATCTTGATGAAAATATTGGCAGTCTGCAAATATCATGGTGGGCCCTTACTAGGTGGATCATATGCCAATTAATCCGCTAAATTGCAAAATGTAACTGTGAATGGAAAACTGTTATCTGCAGGAGGGTATGTCTGTCAGCTCTCCACAAGAACTCATTCCAGTACTGGTTTAACACTTTAGCAACTACCAGTCTAGTACTATTCAGCAATTATTATTTATTATTTAGCAATTTTATGAATGATTTGGAATAATCATCATCTGTAGAGCTTGCAGTGGTGGTGAAACTGGTGGAGCAGTCAATGACTTGGAGGGAAAACAGCAGGCATGCAAGGTGATGTGTCTAGGGAGGAAGCATGATGGGCATCCCATTAAGAGCATTGTAGCTTCCAATGCAATAACGCCGAGATCTGCTCAGGGCTTGCAGTGGAAGGTGCGTTGAACACGTGTGCCAGCCGAGCTGTGGAGGCAGAGCAGGCGGATGCAGTGTTTAGGTGTACAGGGGAGAGGCTGTCAAGAGCGGACAGGGATGCAGCAGTAGCTCTCCGTAGAGCAGCAGCGATGCAGTTAACGCTGCACTGCACCCCGTCCTGATATCCTGACTGCGAAGCACTGAGAAATTGGAGAGGGTTCAGAAAAGAGCAACTAGATTATGTGCAAGTCTAAAAACATGAGCTGAAGATAGTAAACCTGCAGTGCAAGTGAGCTTCTAATCAGAAGGGCCCAATCATTCACTGTGCAGACAGCTTCAACTGCCATTAAACTTTTTTTTAGAAGTGAGATTAAAGTTGTTTTTTTTAGGAGGGTGTGTCTAGTTTACCCAAGGTAAAGGGGCGAGTTGTTCATTGTATACGTCTACCTAAGGAGAAGAAGATGCTGGTAAAAGCCAGCTCTGTAATGCAGCAGGAAAAGAGAGTAAGAACAGAGATGGGAGAGATATTCAGAATGGACATAAACATATAAATGCATGGTTTTCATTCTTTCTTTCTTTTTTTTTTTTAAACAGACAAATAATCACCCATGTAGGTATCTTATGTTGGGGTCACTATGCCGCTTAGACTTCTAACCACGCTCAGTTACCTTTCCAGGGGACCCAGCACAAGTGCAACAAAGCTGTAAGTTTGCTGCAGGTGATGCTGGGTGAGGTGGTCTGTGCCATGCAGACACCGCTATCAATCAGAATTGCCCTCCTGCCCTTAAAATCTTAGAAGTGAGGAGTGTCTCATTGGTTTAAATGAGCAGGGGTTTCAGCCTGAAGAGGTGAGTAAGCCTGGTTGGCACAACAGTGGGAATCTGCTGGAAGCCCTGGGTTGGGCTCTTCTGACAAAACAGTTCATTTGTACTGCTGTTTATCCTGATAGAATCACATTAATTGGTTTTTTCCTCCTCCAGAATTTTAATGATCTTGTACAGATTTAACTTTGCCATTATGGGAAAGTGGTTCTTTCTTATGAACACAAGTGCTCAGCTTGGAAATCTCAAAGCACCTTTACAATCTCCATCCCCGCAATAAAAGTCTCTGGATTGCAAAAACTGCAGAACACCCATATAGCTTTTATGATATCAAACCCTTAGGCAAAACTCATTAAAAAAAAAAGCAGTTGGAAAAGGATGATTTTACTTTGAAGTACTTTGCGTTTTGCTATGTATTAAAATATATTTTGCTCTAATCTATTCCTATATTTGCAAGCAGAATCTAAAAGGAGATAATATCAGGCAAAGAGTGCAGTGACCCGATACATTTACTATTACCATATACTTGTAGAAGCCAAATGAAACAAGAGTGTTTTCAATTCCATGTAAATAAATATGTATTTTAATAACAGTTAATGTCAGTTCATAAAGGGAAGCGCACTAGGAGAGTTCTTTAAGAGAAGATTACACTCTTGGTGCAAAATCCTTTCCTAGAAAGTGATTGAAAAGAAATATGAACTTACAAAATACCATTTCCAACACAGGAAAGTCTCAGTTCCATTTTGTTCTTCCTCCCTTAGGGAAGTGGAAAGGCATTATTAAGGCATATCAATCAATTTTGGTAGCACCTTTATTGCCTAATATTATCACCGTGTACATACTGAAAATTTCTCCCCATATTGTTTACATAGTACATCTTACCAATCCCTACTTCCTCCATGTAAAAGTTATCACAACAAAGTGCATGTCTTGATTAATGCATGTGCACAAAGCGCTCGGTGATACTTTGACATTATCCACCACTGGCAGAATCCGTGAGAAATGTAAAGAAGAGAAGGTCCCTTTCGCTCGGGTAGCATAACCCTGTAACGTTAGTCATTAGTTAGTCATAGTATCCTCATTGGCTTTGCCTTCAAATTATACAAGTATCTTTCAGGAGAAACGTGTCATGCAGTGGTGTACAAAGAATAAACTATAGGTGTAACTAGGAATTAAAAACCCCGCACTTTATCACAAATCTGCTGTCAGACTCTGGTTTTGGCCAGAGTTCAGTACTGTTTGGGTCTTGGGTTTCATCTCCACTCACCACAGACATAGAGTCAAGGTCAAAACTATGAGCGATTGTCCCAGCATCTCCTTCGGCTCTTACATCTCCTTTAGCTCTTACATTTATTGCTTACTTAGCCTGAAACAGCACGTAGTGACTCAATGCTGCCATACAGGAAGGTGGGACTGCAAGGAACCAGCTGTGTCTTCACGACCGGTCCCTCCCCATCACAGACAAACAGGTTTTAGGGACTTTATTATAAAGAACCGCTGAACGCCTCTTGCATGTACCATTCCTTTCCTCACCAGCTACAAAACAAACTGAAGAAATGTGGTAAAAGAGCAAAACCTCCAAATACAGTGTGCCACAGGACAGCTGAGGACATTTCCAGTGTCCCAAGACTTGCAAAAGTGAGGTTTTAGTTGGAGAAAACTCCCAGACTGTCATGAAGTAGGCCATATCAAGCAATAGAAAAAGATGGAAAGCAAAGAAACTAAAAGCAGTCAGCTGGGAAACAATGATCATTGCAAACTGATCTGGAGAAAAATGGTTTTGACTCCAAACCAGATGATGAGTTTAACCCTGAACAAATGAAGGAAACATGCCAGCTGGGGCGGTTTAATATCACTGAGCAGACACTCTACTGTCTCCTGTGGACAAGCTCTTGTGCTTCAGAAGAAGGTGGAAAAAGCCCAGCCCTTCAGAATCCATGTTATGTATGTATAAGGAGGAAGAAAAAAGTAAAAGAACCCCCCACATCCCCTGTCCTAGTACTCTCAGAGATTTGAGGCATGCCTAAGTGCAGAATAAATAAAGTGTGAACAAGCGCTATTAACAAGCAAGCTCTGATCAACTCCCTGCCCAGCAGATATTGAGGAATTGGAGGTCTCAGGACTGATACAGCAATCCTATGCTTTAATCCCTTCTTTATACAATCTCTTCCATAAATTTATCATCCTCATTTTAAAACAATGGGAAGTCCAAGCTCCCACTATCTTGTATGTAGACTGCTTCACAGTTTCATTTTTGGTTAATCAGAACCAGTTTTCCAATTTCCAGTCTGAATTTGTTCTTGATTAACTCATATGGATTTGGTTTTGTATCAGTATTGTTCTTAACTTAAACAATTATTCTTTCCTCGGTATGCACTTTCAAATCCATTTATAGTCATGATAATGGTGATGTCACCAAAAAACCAGAATTGGGACAGCCCACATGTCGTGGTTTAACCTGGCAGGCAGCCAAATACCACGCAGCCGCTCACTCACTCCCCCCGCCCCCCCAGTGGGACGGGGAGAGAATCGGAAGGGTAAGAGTGAGAAAAACTCGTGGGTTGAGATAAAGACAGTTTAATAGAACAGAAAAGGGAGAATAATGATAATAAATAATGATAGAATATACAAAATGAGTGATGTACAATGCAATTGCTCACCACCCGCGCTGACCGATAACCAAGTAGCGATCGGCACTTCCTGGATCACGCCTACCCTTCATATACTGAGCATGACGTCACATGGTATGGAATACCCCATTGGCCAGCTGGGCTGGCTGTCCTGATTATGTTCCCTCCCATCTTGTGTACCTAGCTCAGTCAGTAGGCACGGGAGCTGTCCTTGGACTAGGAGGGCACTTAGCAACAACTGAAAACATCAGTGTGTTATCAACATTCTTCTCATACTAAATCCAAAACACAGCACTAGGAAGAAATTTAACCCTATCCCAGCCGAAACCAGGACAGTATCCACCCCTTATTCCATACCATTTACGTTATGCTTAGGTCTCACATTTTTCGATACCTTTCAATTAATCACCACTATCTTTTTTATATATATACATATATAATACATATACATACATATATACATATAATACATATACATACATATATATACATAAATATATATAAATGTCCATTGAGTTCTTTTAGTCCACAACTTTGGGCTCCATCTGCCGTAACAGTCTTTCAGGGCCAGAAGGATGGTGTGTGGTGTTGAGCTGTTGCATCCTGAAGCCAGTTCTCATTTCGGTACTGCTGCGCTCGTTCAGTTCTATCATCATTGCACTTTACTCGGTTTCATCGGAGTTAGTTCATTCTTCATTAATCTGGGTGATTTTCACTGCTACACCATTGATAGCAACCATAGAAATAATGATATACAATATCATATAACAATTGACATCATAAAATTCAGTTCATTGGCTATTTTCACCCAAAATCAAATCCCCTTGAGGTACACACCGGACTTGCCCATCCTTTCGCATCACCCACCAAGTGTACCCAGGTCCTTGAGCAAAAGCAATCCCACGGATGGGTTTTCCCTTGCCAGAGGCAGGAGTAACCCAGACTGTCTTCCCCAGCATATTTCTTATGTGCACGACAGGGACTTTATCTCCATCTACAGTACGTAAAAGTCTTGATTGGGCAGGGCCAGCTCGATTAACAGACCCCCTAGTGTTGACTAACCAGGTGGCTTTTGCTAAATGTGTATCCCAATGCTTGAATGTCCCACCACCCATTGCCCTCAGTGTTGTCTTTAACAGCCCGTTGTATCGTTCGATTTTCCCGGAGGCTGGTGCGTGGTAGGGGATGTGATAGACCCACTCAATGCCATGCTCTTTGGCCCAGGTGTCTATGAGGGTGTTTCGGAAATGAGTCCCGTTGTCTGACTCAATTCTTTCTGGGGTGCCATGTCGCCATAGGACTTGCTTTTCAAGACCCAGGATGGTGTTCCGGGCAGTGGCATGAGGCACAGGGTATGTTTCTAGCCAGCCGGTGGTTGCTTCCACCATGGTGAGCACATAGCGTTTGCCGTGGCGGGTTTGTGGGAGTGTGATATAATCAATCTGCCAGGCCTCCCCATATTTGTATTTCAACCATCGTCCCCCATACCAAAGAGGCTTTACTCGCTTGGCTTGTTTGATTGCAGCGCACGTTTCACATTCATGGATAACCTGTGCAATAGCGTCCATGGTTAAGTCCACCCCTCGATCACGAGCCCATCTATATGTTGCATCTCTTCCTTGATGGCCTGAGGCATCATGGGCCCACCGAGCTATAAATAATTCACCCTTATGTTGCCAGTCCAGATCCACCTGAGCCACTTCAATCTTAGCAGCCCGGTCCACCTGCTGGTTGTTTTGATGTTCTTCAGTGGCCCGACTCTTGGGTACGTGAGCATCTACGTGACGTACTTTTACAACCAGGTTCTCTACTCGGGCAGCAATATCTTGCCACAATGCGGCAGCCCAGATGGGCTTACCTCTGCGCTGCCAGTTGTTCTGCTTCCACTGATGCAACCACCCCCACAGGGCATTTGCCACCATCCATGAGTCAGTATAGAGATAGAGTACTGGCCATTTTTCTCGTTCAGCAATGTCCAAGGCCAGCTGGATGGCTTTTACCTCTGCAAACTGGCTGGATTCACCTTCTCCTTCAGCAGTTTCTGCAACTTGGCGTATAGGACTCCATACAGCAGCTTTCCACCTCCGATGCTTTCCCACAAGGTGACAGGACCCATCAGTGAACAGGGCATATTGCTTCTCATTTTCTGGTAGTTTATTATACAGTGGGGCTTCTTCAGCACGTATCACCTCCTCCTCTGGGGATATTCCAAAATCTTTGCCTTCTGGCCAGTTCGTGATCACCTCCAAGATTCCTGGGCGACTGGGGTTTCCTATTCGGGCCCGTTGTGTGATCAGTGCGACCCACTTACTCCACGTAGCATCGGTTGCATGATGTGTAGAGGGGACCCTCCCTTTGAACATCCAGCCCAGCACCGGCAGTCGGGGTGCCAGGAGGAGCTGTGCTTCAGTACCAACCACTTCCGAAGCAGCTCGAATCCCTTCATATGCTGCCAATATCTCCTTCTCAGTTGGAGTGTAGCGGGCCTCGGATCCTCTGTATCCCCGACTCCAGAACCCTAAGGGTCGACCTCGAGTCTCCCCTGGTGCTTTCTGCCAGAGGCTCCAGGTAGGACCATTCTCCCCGGCTGCGGTGTAGAGCACATTCTTCACATCTTGTCCTGCCCGGACTGGCCCAAGGGCTACTGCATGAACTATCTCCTGTTTAATTTGTTCAAAGGCTTGTTGTTGCTCAGGGCCCCATTTGAAGTCGTTCTTCTTCCTGGTCACTTGATAGAGAGGGCTTACGATCTGACTGTAATTTGGAATATGCATTCTCCAAAAGCCCACAACGCCTAAGAAAGCTTGTGTTTCCCTTTTGCTAGTCGGTGGGGACATGGCTGTTATTTTGTTGATCACATCCATTGGGATCTGACGACGTCCATCTTGCCATTTTATTCCTAAAAACTGGATCTCCTGTGCAGGTCCCTTGACCTTACTTTGTTTTATGGCAAAACCAGCTTTCAGAAGGATTTGAATTATTCTCTCCCCTTTCTCAAAAACTTCTTCTGCTGTGTTGCCCCACACGATGATGTCATCAATGTATTGCAAGTGTTCTGGAGCCTCACCCTGTTCCAGTGCGGTGTGGATCAGTCCATGGCAAATGGTAGGGCTGTGTTTCCACCCCTGGGGCAGTCGGTTCCAGGTGTACTGGACGCCCCTCCAAGTGAAAGCAAACTGTGGCCTGCACTCTGCAGCCAAAGGGATGGAGAAGAAGGCATTAGCAATGTCAATGGTGGCGTACCACTTGGCTGCCTTTGACTCCAGTTCGTATTGAAGTTCTAGCATGTCCGGCACGGCAGCACTCAGTGGCGGCGTGACTTCGTTCAGGCCACGGTAGTCTACTGTTAGTCTCCACTCTCCATTAGACTTTCGCACTGGCCATATGGGACTGTTGAAGGGTGAGCGAGTCTTGCTGATCACTCCTTGGCTCTCCAGTCGACGAATCAGCTCATGGATAGGGATCAGGGAATCTCGGTTGGTGCGGTATTGTCGCCGATGCACTGTTGTGGTAGCGATTGGTACTTGTTGTTCTTCAACCCTCAACAACCCCACAACAGAAGGGTCCTCTGAGAGACCAGGCAAGGTGGACAGCTGTTTAATTTCCTCCGTCTCCAGGGCAGCTATACCAAAAGCCCACCGATACCCTTTTGGGTCCTTAAAATACCCTCTCCTGAGGTAGTCTATGCCAAGGATGCACGGAGCCTCTGGGCCAGTCACAATGGGGTGCTTCTGCCACTCGTTCCCGGTCAGGCTCACTTCGGCCTCCAACACAGTTAACTCTTGGGATCCCCCTGTCACTCCAGAAATACAGATGGGTTCTGCCCCTTTATAGCTTGATGGCATTAGGGTACACTGTGCACCGGTGTCTACGAGAGCCTTATACTCCTGTGGCTCTGATGTGCCAGGCCATCGAATCCACACAGTCCAGTAAACCCGGTTGTCCCTTTCCTCCACCTGGCCGGAGGCAGGGCCCCTCTAGTTCTGGTCATAGTATCCGCTTCTCACTTCTTGCAAACGTGAGTCAAGAATTCCTTCATTACAGTCCAAAGTAAAATCAGCCCTTCTACTCTGTCTGGGGAACTGTTCACTGGAAACTGGACCGTCGTGAGACAGGGTTTTCCTGAAAACTGGAGCAGCATTTTTCCTGAGAGAACCCCCTTGTGTGATTGTTTTTCCTTGCAACTCACGTACACGTGCCTCTAGGGTCAAGGTAGGTTTTCCATCCCACTGCCTCATGTCCTCTCCGTGGTCACGCAGGTAAAACCACAGGGTGCCCCGTGGTGTGTACTTTCTATATCCTCTCTCTTGAGGAGAAAAACGCTGACTCCTAATGGCTGAGATACTGGTCTGTACAGGTGGAGAATAGGACCTATTGTCTTTGAGTTGCTGGACCTCTCGGGACAGCTTCTCTACAGCCGAGACAAGGGAGGAGGAGATAGTTTCTTCAAAATCCCGAAGTCTGCTAACCACCTCATCCACCGTTGGTGCTTCTTCCTCTTTCCAGCACAGTACTGCCAACGAACTGGCGTACGATGCTGGTGCGCTCCGTACCAACTTCCGCCACATGGGTCGCGTGCACTGGACGTCATCTGGATCTTTGGGCGTTTGGTTGTCGTTCAGGTCACTATAAACCACCTCCAGCACGCCTAGTTCTCTCAGGTACTGGATACCTCTCTCCATAGTGGTCCATTTGCTTGGGCGATATATAACATCTTCCTTGAAGGGATACCTTTCCTTCACGCCTGACAGCAGTCGCCTCCAGAGGCTGAGGACCTGTGTCCCTTTTCCAATTGCTTTGTCAATGCCTCCTTCCCTAGCAAGGGATCCCAGCTGTTTGGCTTCCTTCCCCTCCAATTCCAGGCTACTGGCCCCATTATCCCAGCATCGGAGCAGCCAGGTAACAATATGCTCGCCTGGACGACGGCTGAAATCTTTCCGCATATCTCTCAGCTCACTCAGGGATAGGGATCGGGTGGTTTCCGTCTCGTTTATGAGTTCTTCCTCTTCCTCCTCCTCTCCTCGTGATGTCCCTGCTCTTTCATCATCCCTTTCTAAACGACCTGATCTCCGCTTCCAAGATTTCCTCTTCTGTACAGGGGCAACGGATACCAGCAAGGGTTGGTCCTCTGGTTCAGCTGTAGTGCCTGTTGCTGGGGTTTGGGTAGCTGCAGTGCTTGTCATGGGGGTTGGAGTAATTGTAGTGCCTGTTGCCGGAGCTTGAGTGGCTGCAGTGCTTGTCGCAGGGGTTGGAGAAGCTACGGTGACTGTTGCCGGGGTTTGAGTAGCCACAGGGGTTGTCATGGGGGTTGGAGTAGCTGCAGTGCCTGTCGTGGGGTTTTGAGTAGCCACCGTGTCTGTAGCCGCCCCCGAGACTCGCCGCTCCGCCTGCCCCAATGAGGCACCGCTGCTTGCCCTCCCTCTTTTCTTGTTCCTGAGGGTTGATCTCTGGACAGTATTCCTGAATAGTTGTTTCACCCTAAACAAGGCCTGAACCACATTCAGGAGACATAATACCAATATGAACATGCTTGTTTGAGCATCCCAAGGATATTCAAAATTCTCAGGGAATATTGTGGACATCTTTGTGAAGAGGATAGAAGAAAAAGGAGTTTCTGACGATATGGAAGGGAAGATGAACAAGTGGGAGAGAGTGTCCCATCCCGTCTCCCCCTTAAATTCATTCTCCGAGGAGAAACAAGTGCAATTACCAATAATTTCTAAGAGGTGCTTCCCGAGGTACAGAAATGATGGCAGTGCCGAGTACAGATACCAGATTAGACTTACGACCAATGATTTTATCACCTCATAAAACAGCAACAAAATGATAATCTTGGCCCAGTTCCGACTGATGATAAACAGCACAAAAGGGAACACATACTGCAAGCAAGGTATTACATGACCCAACATTGAGAGCCAGCCCCACAACTTTGACAGCCAATACATCAACATTGTGACCAATCAATATAATGGATGCTTATAACAATTTTGCCTTAACACACTTTGGTCAGATCTATCGTTATCTCAACCCTTCGAGCCCCACGTTGGGCGCCAAAAAGGACTGTCGTGGTTTAACCTGGCAGGCAGCCAAATACCACGCAGCCACTCACTCACTCCCCCCGCCCCCCCAGTGGGACGGGGAGAGAATCGGAAGGGTAAGAGTGAGAAAAACTCGTGGGTTGAGATAAAGACAGTTTAATAGAACAGAAAAGGGAGAATAATGATAATAAATAATGATAGAATATACAAAATGAGTGATGTACAATGCAATTGCTCACCACCCGCGCTGACCGATAACCAAGTAGCGATCGGCACTTCCTGGATCACGCCTACCCTTCATATACTGAGCATGACGTCACATGGTATGGAATACCCCATTGGCCAGCTGGGCTGGCTGTCCTGATTATGTTCCCTCCCATCTTGTGTACCTAGCTCAGTCAGTAGGCACGGGAGCTGTCCTTGGACTAGGAGGGCACTTAGCAACAACTGAAAACATCAGTGTGTTATCAACATTCTTCTCATACTAAATCCAAAACACAGCACTAGGAAGAAATTTAACCCTATCCCAGCCGAAACCAGGACACCACATCTTCTGGCAATGAGTATTAATTGTTGACTGACTGCGACTGCGACTACTTCTGGAACTTACATTTTTTGGCTAGTACTGCTGAAACACTCAAACCATCTCACAATAGACCTCTTGCAAGTTAGAAGTGAGAAGATGATATAAACGGGGCCAGAATTAGCATTTCAGAGACCTGGGCTCTCTTAGTACACACAATGTAGTATCTGCATTAGCATTTTTGAGCAGAACCATAATGTGTTTTGAAATTAATTTCCTGACCATCCCTCCTCACTCTACTTTTGGTTCCCAGTGTGGAGTAGTCTTGGACCACATGGCTTTTTCAGAGCAAACTAGAGCCATGCACCTAATGCACTCTCTCTGCGAATATGGGTCCAGTTCTATGGGACCAGACTAGAAATAAATAAATAGCAAGGGCTACCCATGTGGGTGTTGAGAACCACACACAAATATCGTGGCCTTCAGATATTCCTCCCTACAGCTCCACTCCTTCTGGGCTATGCTACCTGATAAGCCTTAGGTGTCCTGCATGACCACAGCAAGTGATTTCAAGGGTCTGTGCCCCATGTTTGCCATCTGTAAGACAGGACTAACAACTTGTGTTTTTTCTTGAGATCATTAGAATTATCGGTGACTTGTGCTGTGTGCTTACAACAGCCACCACAACAATTTTTATAACCTCTTACTTTTTGTGGCACCAGAAATTTCCCATTGCTGTTATTAAGTAACCAACCGAGCAAAGGAAGAAAAAAAAATAGCTGACAATGAATTTACTGAAAAAAAACATGGTTTTGAAAAACTAAAACCAATTAAATGAATTTATTAACTATTTTTGAAATGAAAGGTTTTGTTTTGATACTTTACATTACTTTTTAATGTTATTTTTCATTTAAAATTAATACAAATTTTACCATAAAATATAAAACCTGGTTATATAACAGAAAACTATATCCAAATAATTTGATTTTTAGGTCAAATAGGACATTTTTTTACTTCATCCAGAATATATATTTTCTAGAGTTTTTCTTTGTCGTTTTTCAGGTAAAAGTGTAAATATTCTGATCTGACCTGAAACAAATTTCTTATAAGTTTTCAGATCAATCACAAAACTGAGAAGGAAAAAAAAAAAAATCAAATAATCCATTATTTCCCAAGCTATCCAACAAAACACTGAAAACAAGCAAAATAAACTGAGAGTGAGGTTACTTTTAAAAGCAAAATCCTCGCGTAACCTCAATATTCAGCGCAAGCCTCCTGTGGTTACACTACATCACTGGAGTGCAGCTTTGAATCCTAGAACAACAGTCTTTGGTGCACTAATGCATCATTAATGTGTCTGCCTTTGCCTCTGAACTGGCAGAGCATCTCTGCAGAGCATCTCTGCTTGAGAGGACGAGATGTGCACCCTCTGGGAAGAAGGGTTCGCAGCTTAACGCAGCCCTGGCTCGGGCGAGCATCTGTCCTTATGGGGCAGTCACCATAAGCAACCGGGTCTCTTGTGCAGATGTGTTGGATATATTCACACATTTAAAGCATTCCTCTTTACACTGACTTAGACTCAGTTAACAACATTAATGAACCTTTTTGGCACAGTTTGACAATAGTTCCAAATTAAGCCGTTTTCTTTCTTTTCTTTCTTTCTCCCTGTGTTGTGAAGCAAAGACAAATACATCTGAAATCTTTTCTTCTTATCATTGCAGCTCGAAATAATTAAATTCAGTAACTCCCTTCTACCCAGCAGTGAGAAAGACTTTCCATCATACTCAGAAGTCATGTGATACTCAACTGGTTTCTGGTTCCTGACTGGCTCCAGCAGGATTTTCTTTGAGATCTCTTAGAGACTGCAAATCTTCAGCAGAAATTGCAAATGGAATAATTTAGCTGCCTCCAGAGCAGCACAGATTTCTGGTGTCAGAATCTCATTGATTTGTTTCAAGATCATTAATAAAAGCCACATGGCAAGTATTCTGGCCCTTCATTTGTCTGAGCTCACACGCAGGAGTTGGTTGAAATAGTCTCAATGCCAGTCCCTGTTAGATATTTGTTATGTACCAGACTATTTATTTCCTTGTGCTTTTTAGACCCCCAGTGAGCTGAATGTAGAAGGCTGCCCAGGTCTGTAATCCACAATTCCCCAACCTGCCTACAGGAATGGACACACTGATTAATTGGAGGGAGACAATTAATTAATACAAGTTTCGATGCCATGGAGCATCTGTTCCAATAAAGACAGGCCAGTCACTTCAGATTCTAGAAGAAAAGCAATAATGTAATGTGCAGCAATATTTAAAAAAAAGACTGATTTTGTCCTGTGACCCTCCAATCAAGCAGGTGATAAAGAAGAAAGAGTTGTTTTCAAAATCGGTCGGGCTCGCTTTAGCCAGGGGAACAGCGGAGCTGGGTGGAGCGGGCCAGCTCTCACTGCAATACTGCTTTGTGCCTGCATTAGTTATTTTTGTCCTCATCCCTGAGGCAGCAAAACAGCTGAGGAGCCTTGAGCTAGCCCTGAGACGAATATGGTGTTCTAGCGATCTGGGAAGCACTATGTGCATACCTAATGGAGAATTGGATTGTTTTGTCCAGATTTACACCATGATTTAGGCAATGAGTTGCATAGTTTTGTTCCTTTGCAGGGTTAAGATTAACCCCATACTCTGATATGTTGCTAGTGTGATACTCTGTGTGTTCATATGGTAAATCATATATATCATGAAAGCTTCAGCGATGGAGGATGTGAGGTAGGATGTCCTTTATTTTCAAGACTTCATTACTCCTCTTACAAGATCAATGACAGGAAGGAAATATTAAGGAATAAACCCACATATGCTAAGCGCACATGAACAAAGCACGCTTTATGTTGCAGATATTCCTTTGCTCATTATTTAATGAAATTCAGGCACTCCCATTGGAATCAGTCTCCAGTCTATCATAGGAAAGGCAGCAAACTGCAGTAATTCCATTTTGCACCCAGATTTTCCTATTACACAAAAACATAAGTTCATTCCTCAGCAAACATGTATGCTCAATAACACTGCTTCTAAGAAGAAATAAATATTTCCCAGGGCAGAGCCTCTGCCTACGGTCCTGGAGACGATAGCTACAGCTCTGATGGGAGCAACCAGCCCCCAGAGAGCCCCTTCTTCCTCAGAGGCTGACTTCTCCCTTCTGTGGTCACATTTTGCTGCTGCTGGCAACCCAGCTGTACGTGTTTCTTGGAGCCTCGTGGTTCATTGTTGTGGATCTGCTGTGTTTAGTGGGGAAAAAAAACGTTCCCCTGGCACCTTTCCCTTCTGGGTGTCAAAATGCACTGAAGGGTTGTGTAATTTGCTTTGCAGTGTATCTCCCTTTTGGAACATATTATTACATTTAATCTAGCAGTGTGGTGGGTGTTTGGGGTTCATGCTGAGCAGAATGCTTGCATACATTCCCTCCCTGAGATTTCACACAAATATGACAGTTTTTCTAAGAATAGCTCCGGGAACATGGTGGTGTTTAAAGTTTCATTTTGTGAGGGTTTTGCTGCTGCTGTTTTAATTTTCAGACTTTTCTTAAATTTTTCAAAGAAAGCATCTCTTAGATCATTATAATTCATAAATAAAGTGTGAACATGCTAGGCCAATATACAACACTTAAATTCTTGGTATTTTACTAGATAACAGTGGTACAGCTAGCAATTCAGAAAATTTCAAAATAAGTTTTCTTATTAAAGAAGATTTAATACCAGTTTCTCAGTGTAATCACCATACAGTATCTGATATCATTCAATCGATGAAGGATAAATCTTCAGTGAGCACCACCACCGCAGCCTTTTTAAACTGTCTGTATTCAAAACTCATAACCTGAGCATCAACTTTTGTCCAAGGACGTATGGAAAATACTTATTTCCTTGGTCTTCCCAAGGCAATTCCAAGGATATTCTTCCTCCTGAGCATGTGGAGCATTTTGTCAGAGTCACAGAGAACCTCAGTATAGAGCCCCTATACGGGAGTTATAACCTCAGTATAGCAGACTTGACTCCCAAAGCACATTGTCTTTTTATTGATATAATTAGTCTTTTGCCCCTTAAATGGAAAAACCTGGAAATGCATTAAAAAAACCCTTGAAAGCATAGGGTAAATCTTTACCAAGGCACAGAGAGACAAATCCTGACGTGAATGTGCATCTATTATAGGGCTGGAAATAAACTAATCTATTTTTCTGAATTTCCTTCTAGGTGAGAAATGCTTATTTGAGAGGGAGGAGAAAGAGCAACAAAATTACATATTTGCAGCAGTACGTGACAGAAGTTATATCAAGATGAATGCCTGCCTTTTTGCTGTGAGCAAATCTCTTCTGTCAGACTCCTGTAAGGGTTCACTCATGTGTGCAGGACTGTCTCCAACTTCTCACCTGGTATTAAATGCATCCTAACTTCTGTCAGCTTCAACAGCACGGACAGTAGAAATGAAATCTGGGGATCTTTTACATAGCACAGGAGAAACTACAGCCCTAGTCATGGTCAGTGATCTGACTGAGCCGGGTTACAGCTATTTTCTTTTTTTCCTATGCACGTTTCAGATGCTGTTGACATGCAGAGAACAGCAAATGCTGAGTACTTGCAGAGTGCTTCCAGATGGGATAAATTCTGTATCACCTGCCTGTGCCCCTGATGGGTTAGCAGGGCTGGCCATGGGTCAGGGCCAGCCATGTGAGCATCCCCTGAGGTCCCCTTTCACCCTCCCATGTCAAACTTGAATGTGCACTGTGGGGAGCCTCATAGTCCTTTGCTCTCCTCAGACCCCCAGCAGATGCTGGGCACCACGGTGCTTTTACGCAGGTGGGACCACAAAACTTTCCTCGCACACCCCATCCTCTCTCTAACGAGTTATGTCCCATGGGTGGGGAGCAGAGGAACAACACAGGCAAGGTCACAAGCACCAGGGTGGAAGGAGCTGGCCTCTCCCGTCCCTACCTGCCAGCACCCTTGCATTTTAATCATGCTTTTTGAGAGAAGCTTTCTGCTCTTGTCCTTAAGGAAGGAGTGTTTCTCAGTATAGGCATGATGTAATGCTCCTTTTTTCACTTCGGAAAGAAAACAGGCATTACAGTCTGTACTTCAATAATATCTATGCAGTTAAATAACTCACTCTGCAGCTGTGTGTGGGAGCACACTGCAATGTCAGTCTCGGAGTAACTCATTTTTCAGGCGCAGCAGTGCTGAGGAGAAGACTCCCTGGCACAGGGCTGACCTTGGATGGGGGAAAGCAGCCAAGAGACAGCGCTGTGCCGGAGGCTGCTTTGCCCGCTGTTTGCCACCTGGGAGTGTTGGCTGATCCAGGCAAAACCTCCCCCCAAAGCGTACTGTGAACTGAGGCAGAGCAGAGCACCGTGGCCCTGGCTCCCTGCGATGGCCCTGCCTCATGCAGCTCGTTCCTCTCACCTTTGGCTCCACAGCTCTCTTCTGAGCCAGCAGCTGCAGCAGGAGGGAGCTGCTTTCCCCTGCCATTTGTGCCCTCTGCGGGGCATTTCGGACATTTCCCAAGTATGAAGGGGGTTGCATCACGATGGAGGGTGCCCCTTTACACCACCTTGCAAGCCTGAGGGGTATGAGCCATGGGGTGGAAGCATCGACATCTCTCTGGGCAACAGGCATCTCTGATAAGGCAAAATTTCCCTTGATGTTCAGCAGCTTGAAACATTCTCACTGGCGTCAGTGGCACATTTCCCGTAGAGCGGGGCATGGGTGAGCTGCCCATGCATCCTGTTGGACATGATCTTCAGGGTGCTGCTCGCCCACCTCTTTGGGACCACCGTAGTGGACTGTGCACCTCTGCTGTTAATGCACGGATTGCCCTAAGGGCCTGGAGTTGCTGCAGGGCATGCCTGTCATTTGTACGCCAGCTTTCCTGGCCACAAGCTCTGCTGTATTCCCATAGGCAAAATGTCTGATTTCAAGACCATTCAAAAGTTTTCAGTCGCTCAGAAACTTCTGTCACCTCCCACTGCTCAGCCCTGGTTTTCATGTCTTTCTCAGAGCCCAAGCCTCCAGCATAAAAGCCTATTGTATTGCCACAAAGCAAGACCAGAATTTATTAGTATTTTTATTTTTTTGCTGGCATAAAGTGACTGCTGTGAAAGCCCATCACGATAAATTTCTCTGGGACACAAAGGCCTGACCCTGATCAAAGATATTAGGGAAGCAGAGAGGTGAGCGAGCGCTTCCAGCCAGCACACGTGTGCCGGGAGTGCCGGCATCCCCGAGGACTGACGTGGAGAACAAGAGGTGCCCAGCAGTGTCCTGACAGCAGCCAGCATGTGGGTGTTACTATGGAAAAGGGATTGTGTTGTTTTTTTTTTTAAATGCTGTACCTAAAATCTTTGCAAGGTCAGAAGTTCTCCAGCATAATGAGCACGTTTTCCTGAGGTGTGAAAGCATGGGATTTGCTAATCCACAGTATTCTTTCCAGTTGAACTGCTTAGTAAACAAAAACCTCCCTGCAGGTCCATGGTACCTTACTTTCCAAGAAGGAAAAATAAATCGGAGGTCAGAAAGGATCTTTGGCCTGAGCGGCTGTATAACCCACTAGGTTTTACTTCACAACGATCTCTAGCGTGTCAGGATCTTAAGCCTCTGCAGAAAAATTTATACTGTTTGTCCAAAATGGCTCAGAGGTCAAGGGAAGCTTGACTGAACTTAGAGAGTGTATGTTGCAATGTGAAGACTATTGCTCTCTAAACTGCCAGCAACAAGTCAATCCTGTTTTTTTTTTAGTACCATGTGCACATTTTCATTATGCTACACCAAAATCGCACATTCTTCTACTAGATAAACCAGAAAAAGCTCTGGGTGGAATAATTTTGGTCTAATTCCCCTAAGGGAAGAAATTTGGAGGAAGAGGATAACAGTTTCTTCACCCTCAGTCATGGCAAGAGAAAGGGCTAACCGAGCTGTCCCAAAAAACTTGGTGAGGCTGCAGGTGTGAGAAAGGAGAAAGCAATACTCACTGCTCCGAGAAGAAAGCCTGAAGTCCATTCCTGGCAGATGCATGGGTTGAGTCCAGAAAGCAGAGCAATCAGGTTATAAATAATGCTGAAAGATATGACAGAAACAGCTATCGAGCAGCAGTGGTAGCTAATGCCATCCCATTCATATGCTAAGCACTGGATGCTGTAGAAATCCAGGACAGCTGCTTTCTACTGTAAGAGGAAAGGGAAGCTTCTGAATTATTAATATGGATGGGTTGAGAATGGATATTCTATGCAACTCTGAGTTAATCCCATTAAAAGGAATGGCTAGGAAACCGTGATGAAGCATCACAAGTACAAAAATAGCAGGTGGTCACAAAACCCTGGTGCTGGGAGAGCGTGGGTGCATTTCACAAGCTTGCCCTGTCCTCTGGCCCCACCAAGCCCAGCTGGCAAGAGCCGGCGAGCAGCGGGGACAGCCCACCGCCAGGTCCCCATCTGGGGATGCTATGCCCTTCCCCTCTGCTTGCAGGGCTTACCAGGCGGAGAGAAAATGTGCAAAGAGCTAGGGAACGTGAAGAGGGGAAAAATGCATGTTCACAGCAATTGCCCAGCAATTGGCATTTCTGCTTTCTGGAGTGTCTGCTCGGTGCTAGGAGCTTGTCCGGGCCACCTGTGGAGTGTGGGTCGCCCGCATCCAGCCAGCCTGATTTTGTGGCCGGAGGCTGCTTAGCAGTGCTTTTTTTTCTGGCAGGGCTTTTAAAGCACAGCAGCTTTCTTTACTCTGCTGTTGCTCTTACTAGCTGGTAAATGCCAGCCGATGTCCTGTAAATAATGTGACTATCAGTTTTCATAATTGCTAGCATCTCTACCTCTCCATCTCACTCTATCTAAACCTAGCTCTTCTGCAGGGTTTAGTCTTTGTTTGCAAAAGTCCACCCCAAATTAAGACACAAATGCTTTCAGGGATCCTTTGGACTTGTCCAAGGCTTCTCCTTCCATTTCTTCTTTTAATTCTCTCAAACAGATTGTCCCACCTGCCAGCCTTTTGCTCACCCTGGAGAACGCTAACCAAGCTCAGGCTTCCTGCCTTGAGCACCTCAAATCTCCTCTCAAAGTTGTTTGTGTGCTTGAGGAGTGCAGGCTATTCCCTTCAGAAGTGAAACATCTGCCCCAGAGCCGCACGCTTTGTCTACGCGTGTAGGCACAGAATGGAAAACAGAAAGGGAATGAAAACCTGAGTGTGTTTGCGTGTGCAGGGGAAGAGGGGAGGGAAAGGCATGTGTAGAGGGGAGGAAGAGAACACTGAAATGCTTCCTCTGATGGAAAGTCATCTCTGAGGTAAATGAAAACTGTCAGTATCCCTTTCACAGTGTCTTTCGTGTTTACTAAGGATGTTGTGCAGGAAAAAAGACGAAAAGAATCAAAGGAAAAATATGTTCTTAGTTTTTAGAGAGTTTTCTTGATCACAGTATTTTTCTGTTTCAGGCATTACTTTGTAACTCCGCAGCTGGTGTCCCTTACAGACGGGGCAAGTGCTGAGGCAAGAGGGAGATGTGAAAGCATTGGTTCAAAGAGGTATAACAGGGAGGGAAAGGACAGAAGCAGAAAAGCAGATAAAGGAACGTGTATGCCTTGAGAGGTGGTGGGGAAAAACAGAGAACTGGATTACAGAAGAGAAATGTGGTGCAGTTTGGTGAATAAGGAAGGAGGCACAAGAAGAAGGAGCTGTACCGATGGCAGAGCCGTAGGCACTGCAAGCGCTGCCTGATCCTTGTAACCAGCTGGACTGCATGCTTTCTCCTCCTCTGAACAAGTGGATGCTTTAGCTTTTAAAATGCTACACGTGGAGAATATGTAGGCTTGGGGGGGAAGCAGAGGGTCTAGCTTTCCCACCCCCCAAAAAGCCAAGCCTAGCCCTCAAGTAGCTGCCAGGCTCAACTTGCACCCACAGAGCCTGCAGATCATGCCATTGAGTAGTTCACGGGGTTCAAGCACCATCTAATTTTTGTGTCCTGGCTTTTAACAAGTAGCAAGAACAATGCAGTAGCAAAGCAAGACATGTTTATTTCCCCAGCTCCATTCTTGCTCCCTTGCTCATCATACACATTTACATCAAAAAATTTTGCACTAGGACGAAGGAGCTGTGTGAAACAGAGAGGAGAGCCGGGACTCCCCGGCCCGCTGTCTTCTCTCCTCCATGCAGCCCCCACTACCTGTTTTGCTTTAATGCCCGCACAGTAGGTGGGACAATATATGCTCAATTATTTCACATGCTTTTCTCTGCAAGTTACTCTCATGCGGTGTGTGATCAAAAGCAATTCTGCAAAAGCACTGGGGGCTTGCTCTCGTTTTGCAGCGCCTAACATGCTGCCTGGGGAAAGCACGCCTTGCATATACATGTGTAAGTTTGTCAGGCTGTGCAGCTCTGATGACCTCTGAGGAGTGAAGAAGAGGCTCGAATCAGTCCGCAGACACCGCCGTGATTGTTGATTTTGACATTATCGCCCAGGGAGCAGCGAGGGATGGGGTCCCGGCACGCCTGTCACCACGCAGACACGAGGTGGGAAGAGAGATAACTGTTGCTAGTGGAGACATTAGTACCCTGCGCAGGCACGGTAAGACTGTGAGAGTGGCAAATGGGAAGGACTTGGTTAGAAATGGATGGGTTTTATGAAAACTGAAGGAAAAGATGGAGATAAAGCCTGGAGGTGATGAGGCAGTGAGACACTTGCATTCAGCAGTGGTAAAAGTGGTGCTTGGTGATGAAAAGTTTTTTTGTGTATGTGTGTAAATTTGGCTGTAATTCAGCAGAGGAGCTCATTTGGTTTGTTTCTAGGTAAGAATATATATAAATCCCTGCCAGAAGCAATGGCCAGCCCAGCTGCTTGGCTGTTGAGAGGACAGAAGATTTTGTGGATTCTCTCTCGCCACCTTCAACCACCCTCTGCAGAGGGGAGGGTGCTTGCTTGGAGAGCCTGGGAGCCGGGACACCCATCTCCAACACACCTTCCCTTTGCTCAGGCTTTCTTCCCTCTGTTTTCTTCCACACAGCTAGAGCAGACAGGAGCTCAGGTGCTCCTGTAGCCTGTTTGCCTCCTTTCTGGAACTTTCAACTCAAAAAAGACTGTCGCAATCCCAGGACACAGGAATTGGCTATGGAGAGGTGGTAGATGCCCCATCCCTGGAAACATTCAAGGTCAGGTTGGACGGGGCTCTGAGCAACCTGATCTAGTTGAAGATGACCCTGCTCATTGCAGGGGGGTTGGACTAGATGACCTTTAAAGGTCCCTTCCAACCCAAACTATTCTATGATTCTATGATTTACTACACATTTTTTTTAAAATAGTATGTTGCTCTGGTGCTATTTCGTGATGCAGAGCCTCGGAGCCAAAAGGGCACATAAACAAATGTGTGTTAGGAGTGGCTGGGGGTGATGGGGCAGGCGTGGGCAATTTTTCATAAGCGAAAAGCAAGCATTCCCTCCTCAACATGCAATTCACTGCAGTGCAGAGGGCCAGCACAAAACTTACACATCATGTCAGCCCCACTTTAAAGGTCATTTATTGTGGAAATAGCTCTTGTGCTGGTACTCTGAACAGGGATGAATATTAGTCTTGGTGCAGAGCATTGCTCGCAGGAGGCCCAGCTTAGAAAAATTAAACATTGTTTTTTTATGAGCCTCTTCAGTGCAATTCTTTTCACTCCCCTCATAAGAATTATTTGTATGGTCTTTTTTAAGTAAGAGAAATTTCATTCTCTCTGTCTTCCCCCTCCCTCCTTCCTCAACAAAGTTTGCCAACATTAAAAAAGGGATAAAGCCTTTGAAAACCTCACTAGGACTCTCTCCTCAGACAGCCATCTTGTCTTTGCTGGCTGAAGAGCACAGGACACAGAAGATTTTGCCCCAACACCATCTGGTTCCTGGGTGCAGCCTTAGGAAAATTGTTCTACTTCAGACATATGGCAAAAGCTCCTAAGTGCTTTATTGCATCTTGTTTTCCTGGATGCTATCCCCTCTCTCCCTCCCTCCCTCCCTCTCTCCCTCCCTCATTTGTGATTCTCCTCACTCTGCTAGCAGGAGGTGCTTCTCCAGGCTTACCCCTCAAAAGTCTTTTTATTCTTGTGGTCTTTTGGGAGGGGGTGAAACCATAAGGGGGAGAAAACCAAGGGCACCACTGGGGACTAGCCTTTGCGTAAGTCAGTATTAATTAAAATAGGGCAGATGATCATCTCGTCTCATGCAAAACCATAACCCCTTCCCTCAAACAGTTTTCCAAGACTAAAGGGATGCTAAAACCTCAAGTCTTCAAAGGAGGTCTCCCCATGAGTGTCCATGCATCCTGCTTTCCCAATTCCTTAGGTCCCTCTGAAGACCTCTGCCTACATTCTTCACTATTGTCTACATGCAACTGTTAACCGGAGCTTTGCAAGAGTGAGGAAAGTGTGGAGATTGCAGTAACTCGATGAGCAAAGGAAGCAAGTATTATGCAAACAGCCTCAGCTCGCTCACAGCCTTAGGCATCGCCATCTGTGTCTGCTAGGCAAGAGGACGCCAGACAGAGCACTGGTGTTGTCTCTCACCTATTGAAAATGTGACATGGGATCTTTAATTATGAAAGAAGTAACCAGAAGCCTCTTGGGCTATGGCTCACATGGGACCCTTTGCAGAAAGAAAATAAATGTATTTGTTAATGAATTATTCTTAAAGAGGAAACAAACTAAAGGATTCCTGGACGGTTATTTTCCAGAAATTAGGTCAGACCTAATTAGTTGCATAATTAGTTGCCTAATTACCTAACTAGTTAACTGTTAGTGACCTTTTTTAACTTGTGACAAATGCATGCATGGAGAGGTCCCACAGGAGAGGTCCCACAGTGCTTTACAGACTGCAGCTCCAACATGGTGAGTTCTGGGACACAGCTTAGCAGTGGTGACGCTGCCCTGCGATGCTACGTGGTATGTGGAGGTTTACCTAAAGCAACAAGGAGAGCTTTGGGAGCTGCTCTTCAAGTGCTCTTCAAGGTCTTTGAGCAACAACGAGTCTGTTCTGAATACAGGTCGCCTGCTTTCTCCCCAGTTTCACATGACTTCACAGGTGGCCCTCCTCATGGACAAAAGCAGATCTCTTCTGCTGGCACTCATGAACATTAAAACAGGACTAGCACCTACAATCCGGGCAGTCAAAATGGGAGGTCACTTTTGAGGAGCTGAGAACGACGATGCTTGCCTAATTAACACAGGTGCACAAGGGACAGCGAAACCGAGCTGGTGCCTTCATTAGTGGCATGCTGCAGGACAGGCGCTGAAGCTGAGCACCAGTTATGATGGTGTTAAATGCATGGAAAAAAATTCTGTAGGCAGAGTGTTACCATGAGGTAAACAACACTTTTATGTGAAAAAATAGAATACTGACGCCTTGAAAGCTTTTTCGGTGACTAATGAGTGTTTCAGTTGTGACTCTGGTGGAATCACGCAAAAAGATGCCACTGTCCACAGGAGGAAGGAAAACTGATACTAAAAGTGTCGGTGTGGGCAGCGGCGGTCATAGAAGGAAGACAGAACAAGTAGCCTGGGGGAAAGGTAATGTTGGGTAGCAGGAGAAGCTGAAGTTGCTGGAAAAAACCCCAAACCTTGATTAAGTCAACATGGTGAAAACACAGTGACATTGATATGCCACCTCTAGAAAAATGTCTAGTTCAACTCAATTTTTGCCTAGTACTTAGGCAAGTTAGCTCTGCTGAGAAACAGAGCATATTAGCACAGGTACAGCTTTGAGCAAAACCACTGTTTCTGGTGCCCTTGCTAACTCAGTATTTTGACACGGCCTCATGCCATATAGGCATACGTAGAGACGCCATGGTAAAGTGAATCCTGTCTTAGTGCAGACCTTGGCGCAGGAATGAAAAAAAAAAAAAAGAAAGGCTTTGGGCTTTTCCTTGATGTGAGTTCAGGCAGTCCTTGGGGCAGGAGCATGTGGGGATTGTTTAAAAGCTGCCCTAATTTGGCTGTACTTTTCCAACTTTTGATGGCCCCACTTTCTGCAGACTGTGTTTCCTCCCTCTTCATTCCCCAGCCTTCCCCCAGGGCACTTAGGGATGCCTTATGCCACCATGACATCTGTGGGACAAGGCAAAGATGCAGCTGGCAATGTGGGGAAGGAAAACTCTGAATCGCTATGTAAAAATAAGATTTTTTTCCCCAACAAAGTCCAGGGAATGTGCAGAAGGTAGGGAGAGTGTGTTTCACCCTGATTTATTGAAGTGGGCTAGCTCAAACAGTGATGTTTCAAAGCAGAACGTTTTAAGCTTGGAAAAGGGCCAGTTAACCTCACAACAGTCGCTCAAACAATTAACCAAGATGGGAGATAGAAACTGGAAGGCAGTGTAAGAAGACACGTGCACCCCAGCACATGGACAGCAACGAGCAGACTTCTGATCTTCCAACTGCTGACTTCTGAAGAAATATTTCTAAGGGACATGGATTCTGTTCGTACATGACTGCAGGTGAAAGCGGAGCACTTCTAAGCACAGGCAGCATGAACCCTCATCATGAAAAGGACCAAGATGAGGTAAAGCTGAGGCAATGAAGAGGCAAGAGTAAAGACGTCAAAGGGGCACATGCCTGTCCTTACAGCATAGGCAAGAGAAGAAGAAGAAACTGGGCGCATTTAAAGATAATTAAGCATTTGTAGCTCACAAACAATACAAAGAATTGCAATGCAAAGGAGACTGTAGATGGTGCAGTGTGGAGCCTGGATGGCCCGTAAAGGAGCCTGCTATCCCTTTTTCCCAAGACAGCTAGTTATATCAATCTTTTGCTTTTTTTCTTCAACACGGTTCTTTAACAATGAAATAAAACCCCGTGACTTAAACTTCCTTTTAAGCTTATCTCTCCATAGGATCTTCCCATGCAAATTTTTATTGCTTGTTCCTGGGGAACTATACTTCAGCCAAAATAGCCCCTTTAATGCAGAATTTTAGCACTGGATATTCGGATGACTCAACAGAAAAGCCCATATTGCTCAATCCTGCCCTGCAATCTTCCGCCCACTCATAAATACAGCACGTTCCCATCTGTGCACTGCTCTTATGCTAATTTTTCCTGTTCTTTTTTTGGTATGCGTACAACTTGGTGCAGGTGTCCAGGTGGGGGTAACAAAGATTCAGGTAATGCATGGCAAAATCTGCATGAGACAGAAAAAAGAAAATAAAACATTTTAGTTACAACAAGGTTAAGTGAAGCATTCATCTGATGCGTTGGACCTGGAAATGTATTTTTGTCTCAGCCAGCATTATTTCTCTTGGAAAACCAATGCTTTACAAAAGGTTTTCAACGGGGGCAAAGGGTCTTCTGGAGTTTCTTAATGCTGGAAATTCAATCCTGACTACTTTCATCCCTAATTAAAGGTCACCTACTGGTTTGAGAACAACTGTTAATGAAGAGTTTAATTATCCAGATGACAGCTATAAAATCCTACTCCTCTGCTTGAATATTTTAAAGCAACAAGGCCCAGATTTTCAAATATGTGCTTGTAACCAAGTACTTAGACCAAAACTCACTCTGAAGAAGAGTGTGTATGTGCAATTCACATTTGCATACACAACAGGAGATTACACATGCCCATATTAAAGATGCAAATCTGTGAGGAGGTTTGCATGTGCTTACTTGACCGATCGAACCAGTCCCACCTTTCTTTTCTGTTCTTTCATTCAGGGAGGGGGAGGAATGGTTAAATTATTCCTCGAGGATAAATCATTTTGCATTATTAACTCTTCTTAACAACAAAGCTGCATAAATTAAATGTAAGATTATCATCTGCTGTGTCCTCAGTGGACTGATTATGAGGGAATCTACAGGAAAGAAATGTGGTCAAATGATTTGAAGACTTGCTAAATGGGATGCAAAGCCTCATCTTGCATTCTTAACAAGCTCAAACGTAGACCTGCCTTCTAATGAGCAAACCCTGCTTGGCATATCTGTGCAACCTCCAGAGCAATGTTGTAAAGAAAATGGCTCATGGTTCATTTTCTCTCCTAAGTCAGGTTTTTTGCTTTTATTGATGCTTTTGACCAGCTGCTCCCATTACCTTTACCTGTGGTGGCAATTTTCGTGATGCGGTCTTTAGTCCGCCAAGACGAAGTGGCCCCATTTCTCACTTCCCATCACACCACCAAATTACATGTTTCTCGGGGAGGTCAGGTATGGGTTCCCCGCAAGGCACGTGCCTGAAGGAGTGATGCTTCTATCAAGCAGGTGAAGAAGTTGTTTATTGTGTCCTCCAAGGCAGCGAATTCACTGCCAACAGAGTCTCTTTATGTCACTCTGATGATGGCACCATAAGGGCAAAGACAGCCATAACTCTTTAACTGGGCATTTTGTGGGGCTTGTTGGAGACTGAAATGCAAGGGCCACGTAAGGGTATGGAGGAAAACCAGAAGGTATTACAATATTGTCGACTGACAGATGGTTTTTGGAGTGAGCTAGCAACAGGCTCCAAGTTAGAACAACTCCAAGGTTTTTCCTGTGAGACAGAGCTGGGCTTTGACTTAGTTTCCTTGTTACCTGTGGCCTGTCTCTCCTATACACACGTGCACACATGGGCGCACACAGACACACACTTATTTGTCTGAACAAAAGACTCATCAAAACAGAGCTCCAAGCCCCGGCTATAAAAAAGAGGGAAAGAAAATTAGAGTGCATCACATCAGAAAAGCCATTTATATATATTATAAAGGAGAAAAATGCCTGTCAAAGTTCTGTCAATGGTTTATAACTTATTTAATAAGAAATGTGAATTAATAGAAGAAATTGTTTAAAAAAAAGACAGGTCAGTGCTGCTAAGTTATCCATTTAAGAGGTTTCAAACATACCTTTCTGTGCTTTGTTAACTCTCCAGGAGGCTACAGGGGGGTTTTCTTTGCAGAGTCTCTCATCAGCCGGGTTTCATCCATAGGTCACAGTGACCTGACTGTGGAGGCTGTACCGCATAAATGGAGCTCTCCAGATAAGCAGTAACATTTATTGCATACTTCGTCAGCATATCTCTGGCTGTACACTTGTTCTCAAGGCACTTTGTTTTGATATTGGTTTTATTTAAATAGATTTCAGAAAGGGAAATGTAAAATAGTTTAAAGAAGATGACACACATAAACATGTCGTTCAGTGCTGAGAAAATCCACAGCAGACACCAGCAGGCTTTTTTTACATTACAGGCATGAATAAAATGTCTCTTGCATTTTTTTTCTTACGCTACTTTCTTCGAAGAAAAAACATGGCTTAAAAAATTGCTATAAGAGGACCAATGTCCCACAAAGGGAAAGATACAGGTCCTATGATGCCCCTCACAATTTGGAAGATGCTTAAAATTAAAATCCAAATAATAGTGAAAGCCAAGGAGATCTGAGGACTACAAGAAGGAGGTTTTTGTCTCAGCAACCACACGGTCAGCCTCCCAGCTTTGGAGCTGCTGCCACAGCCTGAGCTGCCACCGGAGCTCAGCACGTGTGGGCAGGATGACATGTGCCTGAAGCATTTCTGTGCTGTCCACCTGCTAGGGACGAGGCAAGGTGTCTGGTTATGCAGGCTGTATTTGCTTTTCAAGTATCATCCATCCTTTGCCTCCTCTGGAGGAAGAGCCATGGGCTAGATGGCTCCATCGCTTGGGCCCTGGTCTGACTCTGGCTACAAGACACAACCCTGCAAGGTCTCTTTTCAGGAGCGTTTATTTGTAAAGCATATTTAACTGGGTCCTGATTCTGCAAATGTCTGGGCAATGGTTTTGCATGAAGTAGTGAGCTGTACCAAGCTCATGGGCCTGACATAGCTGTGAGAGGATTTACAAGACTGGCTTCTAGACTCTTCCTGTGCTTTCTTGAACTGCCAGGTCTCAGCCTATTGCTTTTGCAAACGGTCAGGGCCCAGGCAAAAAAGTGTGACGCACTACAAGAATTTGTCCTATTTATCAACAATAATGGGCTAGTATTTGCCAAAGAACACCCCTAATTTTTGGCCCAAGAATAGATTCAGGAGCCTTTTTTAAATGCAACGAGAATATTTGTCATTTTGGAACATCATCATTCAGACACTTCCATCGGGATGGGTTTTAATGGCTGCACACCAGTACACTGTATATGACATAAAGCATTTGTGAAGAAATGATTCCTCTGAGTAGTCAGAAGAGCTTCCCAGAGATGAACTATCTTTCCTGTTTTGCTCATTCATTCTTCCTTCTCCTGGGTCTTGGAGGGAGTGTTACTTGTGTTGAGTAATGAAATTCCCCCCCCCCCCCCCCAAAACACTCTATCTTTGATCTCCCCTGTTTTATGCACTAGGGAGCTGACACTTCCTTCCCTGGCTAGGACTGAATGAATAATAATCTCCTGTAGTTATTCACATCAGGTTCAGATGCTGAAATGTGAAGCTGATGACGGGAAATTATGGATAGAAGCATCAAGAATTGCTACTGAAATTTTAGGAGTTGTAGGCAGGAAATATTCAAAGCTCATTGCATTTAGCCATGAAGATTCATCATCTCACGGGGCAAAACTGTGAATTGTTTGTGAGGTGGGAATGAAGCCCAGACTCCTGTCCTGGTGTTTTCTTTATGCCCCCATACCCACACATAGATACACAAGCAGCATTAGAAAACCCTACCCAACCCTACATCTTTGGTGCGATTTGGAATGATTAACCCTCAAAAAGTTTGATATTCAAATAATGTAAAAAGTCTTCATTGAGATGTTATTCAAAACCTCTGTAAAATCAGGAAATCTTGATTAAGAGCTTTTTCTTTTATGTTATTCCAATATATAGAATCATAGAATCATAGAATCATAGAATCATTAAAGTTGGAAAAGACCTCTAAGATCATCGTGTCCAACCGTCAACCCAACACCACCATGCCCACTACACCATGTCCCTAAGGGCCTCATCTACACGTCTTTTAAATACCTCCAGGGATGGTGACTCCACCACTTCCCTGGGCAGCCTGTTCCAAGGCCTAACCACTCTTTCAGTAAAGAAATTTTTCCTAATGTCCAATCTAAACCTCCCTTGGCGCAACTTGAAGCCATTTCCTCTTGTCCTATCGCTAGTTACTTGGGAGAAGAGACCAACACCCACCTCGCTACAACCTCCTTTCAGGTAGTTGTAGAGCACGATGAGGTCTCCCCTCAGCCTCCTCTTCTCCAGGCTAAACACCCCAGTTCCCTCAGCCGCTCCTCATAAGACTTGTGCTCCAGATATGCAGATATGCAGATATGCAGCATATGGTTTCTTTCAGGTCTTTAAATCTGGACCATCACCTGATAATGTGCACATGAAGGATTTTTTTTAGAAGGAAAGGGGAAAGAGGACTTGTAGGATTTCACAAACACTTTTGTTCAGGTTTTCAAAAGCCGTATCAGATCCATTGTCCTTTACATAACCCAAACAGTACAATGCACTAATAGTGCTGTCTGGCAAACCTGCCTCAGATATCATATTAAAGCAGCCCGTTGGCCCATCTTACCGTAGCCAAGGGGTCCAGCCACACACAAGTGGTTTCAACCCAACTTTGTGAGACCAACTTGAGAAAACATCCTCCTTCTTATGAAGGGTTTCTCATGCTCTCGTTCTTGCTCTTTCTCATCTTGAAAACAAATCCCAAACCATACTCCTTGGTCCAAACTCAGATGAAATCTGGTTCTCTGAGACTGCCAGTCTAGATCAACACAAATCCTACCCAAGTGACACTTTTGTGCAGAATAAGGCAGGTCCATGCAGTGTGGAACAACTAACACCAAGCTAGCTGGAGATGCCTTCTGCCCCTCTGCTTGGTGAGCAGAAATGGAAACAATACAAGATATTCTCATTCCTAATAAGTCTGTGCTGAAGGAGGACTTTAAGTTGGCCTTCTGTCTCCTGTAACCCCAGGAGATACGATTAATGAAAAGAGCTAATTATCTAGCATTGTTATAACATGCTTCACAGACAAAAAAATTAATTCTATATATTTTTTTCTTTCAACTATATATAACCATATATAGTTAATATATATACTTAATTCTCAGTAAGCAGCTAACATCTTCCTAGAATGAAGGGAATCTCTGCCTGTATGGTGAGAAACACCAGTTTATAATCTCATTTATTTCTTGAGACAATTCTACAAGGACACTTTGGCACATACTGAAGTTTTGTTCTTTGTCCTTCAAGAACTGATGAAGATGACGTGTCATCTCTGATGGCTGTTCATTGAACAAAAATAGCAAAGTTGAAATAAAAATGTTTTCCCATAAAAAATAAGTTTACATGCTATGCTGAAGTCATTATTCAAATTCACATTTTAAAGTGATTATCACACTGCCTCAGACACAAATTCATGCAAGCATTTCAGTTCAAGTGATTCATAGGAACCAATGAATAAATAGTCCCATCACTGTTTTTTGATGCAGGAGGGCAATGGCCATTTCTCGTGTGGAAATTATGAGCAGATGAGGAGGTCTCTGTTCTGTAAATCTGGGCTTGCATTTCACAGCAACCAAACTTGCTCAACAGAATGAAGAAATCCCTGCGGAAAGTCTTTGTGAAAATGGCATAGAGGAAAGGGTTAGCACAGGAATTGATGGGGTAAAACAAAACCAGAAGGATCTTGGATTTGGACACTGTGATGAGAGGAACCTTGAGTGAGGCTGATATTGCAAAAAAAGATATTGGTGCCATGCAGAGGAAGTCCGTGAAGATCAGTATGGCCATGCGCTTGGCAATCTTGGTGTCACTGTTTGAAGAGATGACGTTAGGGTTTCTCACAGTAAAGTAGATGCAGATATAGCAGGCACATATGATCACAAATGCGAGTACATTCAACACTAAAAGAAATATAACGTAAGCCTGAGACAATGGTGTTTCTATATCCATGGGCAAACAGATGCTGACCTTCATGTAGCTGCTGACTCCAAATATGGGAAGAAGTGCCACTGTGAAAGCAAACATCCAGCCAAAAATCATTATAATCACAGCATGACGAAATCGAACCTTGCGGTCCAGTTGCATGGCGTAGGTGATGGTGTGCCACCTTTCCAGAGTTATCACAGTCAGCGTGTAGACTGAGAGTTCACTTGCAAACACTGTAAAAAATCCTGCAGCATTGCATCCTGCCCCAGTTTGCCAGTCTATGGCATAGTTGTAATACTGGCTTTTGGTCTGAATATCTACAGATGCAATAAACAACAGATAGATACCTATGCAGAGATCTGCAAATGCAAGATTGCACATTAGAAAACGAGGTACGGTGAGTTTGTATTGACTGCTTGTTAAAATAACGAGGACAACAATATTCCCAGTGATAGCTAAAATGTTGATAAACCATATCAGGACTCTCAGAATGTTGTATCCCATGATATCTTCACATGGATTGAAAGCATCGGGTTTAGGTGAGCAAGCTACGTTAACTACTTCATTGCATAAACCATAGTCAAATTCATTCTCTGCTGGGTCAAATACTATGCCGTAGTTGGAAATATAATCTTCAGCTGCAGATCGCCTATGTACCTTATCGCCAGGCTGCTCATCAAGGTCTTGCTTGGCCTGAGATATGCTACATATCGGATGTAATTCTGTGCTGAAATTGTAAAAAGAGTAGAGTTGGAAATTAAGAGACACAGCACGAGGCATACAACAAACATGAAATAATTCAGTTTCCATTAACAGCTCAGTTTTTCTGGTTTGCTGATTATATAGACTACCCTGGAGCTTGAAATTAATAGTCTGGCTGGTCCCTATTTATAAAATATTACATGAAAATGTAAATGAGTTGGAAACATCATAAAATGTATGGGAAAGGAAAGCCTGATGTTTGCTTTACTAGCAGTCATGACGCAGTTATCCACCTGGACAGGTGCATTCTGTAAGAAGCCATCCTTATTTCACAGAATTTCTCACATAATCTTTCATTGGTAAGCTGATTCTTGCATGGGGGAAACACACGATGATGAATTCCTACATAAGACTGAACTTTGAAGAATGAGTCAATTCAGCTGTGCCCATAAAGGGTCTGTATAATCACAATAATGCTACTATCCCTTAGCATTACTCTCGAATTCCCTTTTTCCTAAAGTTTTTGGCAGTCAGGGTGCCATATTCAATGTTGTAACTCCTTCAGGGCACAGAACAACTCCAGTTTGTGCCATTCATTTTGAGTATCTCATATCATATTGGTAACTGGCCATTAACACAAATAAGTAGCACAAATAAGTTCATGCGGTCTTCCAGATAATCTCTAGAAGCCAGATGCCAACACAGATACAAACACAAGACATGGTAGAACATTTTGCTTAAAAACTGTTTTTCAAAGAAAATGGTTTTGAAACCAAGCGAAGTGAAGCAAAGCCAATCCAAGCCAAACCAAACGAAACCACACCACACCAACCCAACCCAACATTTCTGTAGAAAGAGTAGTTGCTTTTGTTTCTGTCAGAAAGTCTTTTTTACACATTTTGCTTATTTTAGAAAAGGTAGATAAAGGAAATAAAGGAAAAGACTTTCAAGAAAAAATGCCTTTGAAGGTAAAACAAGTATTTTTTGAGAGTTTTGTGTTTGGCTTTTTTTCCTAGAGGATTAATTCTATGCCCTTCTTCTCCATGCCTAGACCAAAGGAAGAAACAAATGTTTTAGCTGAGATGATAGAAAGATGATCAGCTCCATCAAGCTAAGAAATATCAAGGCGTGTTAAAAAGAAATAAAGGGTCAGACTTCATCAACTGCTTCTCCTAGGCTGCCTTTGGAGTTCGGTGTCCCAGAAACTTGCATCCATAGCTTTGCATAAAATGGATCCAGGCCTAATCTGAGTTAGGGAATAAAACAGCTGACAATGTGTTGCAAAACCAACACAATTCAGCTCTGCCTACTTTCATCTACAGCCTAGACAGAAATTTAGGTGTGTAATTTCCAGGACAGGACCCCAGCTTACCTTCCACCCTGACTTGCAGTACAGTTGAGAGAAGAGCTTTCTAGGCAAGTTAGGCTGAAATTGTTAAACAATTGGTAGCAGTTTAAAAGGGAGAATTCTTTTTTGTAACCTAATTTCTCCCTTTGACTTTGTGCACTCACTGCATCTTCCAAAAATCGAGTTTAAAAGATCTGCAAGAAAGGAAAACTAATGAAGGCCCAGCATCAGAAGGTGAGGGACATTTCCTGTGAGGTTCTGAGCATCCTCTACCATTATCAATATTTTTTATCTTGCCTGTCAACTGAGGCAGAAAACTGATTTTCTGTGAGGTCAAATATGCACTATGGAGGTCACAATAGCAATAACAAGGCATTACGTTTTGCTCCCCTGTGTTCTGCTCACATAAGGATGAGTGAGGGGTCCAGTGTATTGATCAATATATCAACAGTTCTCTCGCTGAAAGGGAATATATGCTTCCGAGGAGCAATAATGGGAAAGAAAGTCCCTCAGTTTTGAGTGCAACAGGCACTCGAGGGCACTGAAAGCTACTGCAATTGGTAGTTCTTCGTAAATGAACTGAGGGGAATGTTTTCATCCAGTCATTTCTCAGCTATGAGTTAAAAATAAACCTTTTCCCAAATTATGGAGGCACTGCCTGGAGCTAAATCTGTCCCCTGATAAGACTGCTATGTAAGGCCAATTAAATATTTCCGATTATTACAATTTATTCATTCTTACAGTCAGCGGTCCCAAATAAAATCAGGTTCCCACGGAGTTAGCTGCCCCGTTTGCTCCAAGGATGGGTGGCGTGGAGTCTCCCGGCTGGTTACTTGTACCGTGAGCAGATAAAATGGGCAGCTGCACACTCCCAAGGGAAAGAAGAGCCATCCTCTGGTACTGACTGCTTACCGGTTCTTTGCCCGGGGGTATCTGCCCTTTGGGCTGTACAGTGCATTCAGAGCAACAAGTTAAAACATTTTTTTGGCAAGGGATGCTTGCTTCCTTTTGAGACAGTTGGTATTGTAACGTAGTTCATTTATTCAGTCTATTTGTAACCCTCTGTTACTGTTTAACATTGCTTTGCTCAAGTAAACCCTCTGAAAACAAACTAGAGAAAGGACAACTTAAAGAATAACATTAAAATTGGCAGAGTGCTCAGACAAAAATAGACAAAAATTACTACCTTTGTACAAGTGGTTATTTTATGCGCTTTGTCTGGATCCGGTGACAGCAGGATCTTGCGTGCTGAGAAACATGCTCAGCAGAATAGACACTCCCGACCTAGGTTCTGTATTAAGCCCCATCTTAAACCAATCCTCCTCACTGAAAAGTGACATCAAGTGAGTTGTGAGCAACTGATATTATGTTCTCATGAGATGAGGCCCAAACACAACTCCTGATGCTGCCACGTTTTTTTTAAAAAATAAGATTTCAAGTGACAGCTCCTCCAAAGAGTAATGATCAAGTGTAAGGACAGAGTTGTATCAATGTCACTCTTTTAGGCAGAAGGTGATCTTTATGTCAAAGCAAGCCAAAACCTTGCTGAAGTTCATAATGGTCTATGTCAAGTTGAGGGTTTTAACATCCAGCCTCTGCCCTATCCGCACTTCAAGGATATTATTTTCCAGTCACAGAAAAACATGAGGGGAGTTCAACATATGGCACTGGGCTTGTCCTAAGAAAGTAGTTTACCTTCTGTTAGGCCAGCATCACAATATTCCAGTGTGATAAATCTACAGATCAGTATTTATTATATAATCCTTCTTGGAATGGGAAAAAAAAAATCAAAATTGCCTATGTTTTAATTCGTGTCTCAGTCTGGCGGAGCTGTGCTTGATGCAACATCCTCCAAAATTTAGAAAGCTCTGCCGCTGTAACAGGTTTAAGCTTTCTGTTATCACAACAGAGACTGTTCACCGGTGCAGACGGGTTTGGGAGAGGTGATCGAGCATGATCGAGCACGAGGGCAACTTATTTTATCTAAGATTCTCGAGTGCTGCAAAAGTCTCAAAGGCGAAATCTTACATAAATGGGGCAGCCAGAAAGGGGCCACACATCCCTGTCTTAATTCCTTCCTGAATTTCCCACACGAACACCAACTGCTGCCGTGATCCTTAGAAATGCATCTGTTTTATCCTCCCTGGGCTACCTGGAAGTATTCCGAGATGCAAACGGCCACTGTCTCCTGTGCACGGCAAGTCAGGTCACACCACGGTTCTCACCACCACAAGTAATGCCTGCTGCACTGAACCAAGCATAGCTCTCGCCAAAGAGATAATGCACGTTGTTGCCAGCTGTCAAGAAAACTGCTTTGAAATGAAAGTAGGTGTTGCTACTGTATGTGTGACTAATCTCTGCTGAAGTGTATGGTAATACCTTCGGTATTCAAACTGAACTGAAATGCATCCATTTTCTCTTTTTAAGCTGGAGAGAGTGTCTCAGTCTCCCACCAATTTCAATACAAGACACATGACTGTGTGAAAGAAATTACCATTTTAAATTTTGTTTTAAAGCAGTTAACAGGAAGGGTTGATCTAAATAATTGGTTCTAATAATTTTGCATTTATGCTTAATATTTTTTAAAAGATATGTCTGGTAACTATTAAAAACATGTATAAATACATTCAACTTTGTTCTGTTGACCAGGGTGATGCAGTTCACGTGCACGTTTATTCAAGTAACCATACATCATATAAAGAAGAGCATCTCCAACTTGCATACTATTTCTTACCATTGCATTACAGCTGATACTATAGGGGACCGTGAAGTCGTGACCAGACTGGCTCCAGACGCAGCCCCACTGCCCCGTGGTGCTCCAGCCCAGCTTGCTGGCCATCTGCATTTGGATTACGTGAGCTCTGCACAGTTCATTGGCATTTCTTTGCAAAATTGCACTTGCCCAGGCTGTGGGAAGGGCTATCAGTGTCCTCCTTAGCTTCTTATCTGCCAGGGCAGAGGCTTCCGAAAGTGGTGCTGTACTAGGGGGAAAGTGAGTGCTGTGGGCTTCTATTCCCTGGGGCAAGCATGACATAGAATCATAGAATCATTTAGGTTGGAAAAGACCTTTAAGATCATCGAGTCCAACCATAAACCTAACACTGCCAAGTCCACCACTAAACCATGTCCCTAAGCGCCACGTCTGCACGTCTTTTAAATACCTCCAGGGATGGTGACTCCACCACTTCCCTGGGCAGCCTGTTCCAATGCTTGATAACCCTTTCACATGGAAGCTATTTAAAGCCCAAGTGAGGGGACTAGATACTGAGACCTTACTAAAAGGTCAGGACCATTTCCTCCTGTAGCTTTCCTTTAATAGAAACTCTTACTCTGTTTTTGAAAAGTCCAGTTGCCTAATTTAAGGGGTGGATTCTGGGATTTGGGTCCTGATTTTGCCCAAGCAGCCCAGAAGCCAAGTACCTGCAACAATATGAATCATAGTGATAGCAAGGTCCCTCTGCAGATTCAGGACTAAACATGCTTCCATTGGTCTCTTGGGCAAATACCACGTTGCCACCAGTGCTGGAAGGACTGGACCCATTTCTACTTAGCAAGCTATCACTGTGCCTGCATAAGCCTGCATAAGCCTGCAGAAGCCTGCAGAAGTTCTCCTAGAGAAGCTGGCAGCTCACGGCTTAGACAGGTGCACTCTTTGCTGGGTAAAAAACTGGCTGGATGGCCAAGCCCAGAGAGTTGTGGTCAACGGAGTTAAATCCAGTTGGCGGCTGGTGACGAGCGGTGTTCCCCAGGGCTCAGTTTTGGGGCCGGTCTTGTTCAATATCTTTATCAATGATCTAGACGAGGGGATCGAGTGCTCCCTCAGTAAGTTTGCAGATGACACCAAGTTGGGCGGGAGTGTTGACCTGCTGGAGGGTAGGAAGGCTCTGCAGAGGGACCTGGACAGGCTGGATCAATGGGCCGAGGCCAACTGTATGAGGTTCAACAAGGCCAAGTGCCGGGTCCTGCACTTGGGCCACAACAACCCCAGGCAACGCTACAGGCTTGGGGAAGAGTGGCTGGAAAGCTGCCCAGAGAAAAAGGACCTGGGGGTGCTGGTTGACAGCCGGCTGAACATGAGCCAGCAGTGTGCCCAGGTGGCCAAGAAGGCCAACGGCATCCTGGCCTGTATTAGAAATAGTGTGGCCAGCAGGAGCAGGGAGGTGATCGTGCCCCTGTACTCGGCACTGGTGAGGCCGCACCTCGAATACTGTGTTCAGTTTTGGGCCCCTCACTACAAGAAGGACATGGAGGTGCTGGAGCGCGTCCAGAGGAGGGCAACGAAGCTGGTGAAGGGCCTGGCGCACAAGTCTTATGAGGAGCGGCTGAGGGAACTGGGGTTGTTTAGCCTGGAGAAGAGGAGGCTGAGGGGAGACCTCATCGCGCTCTACAACTACCTGAAAGGAGGTTGTAGCGAGGTGGGTGTTGGTCTCTTCTCCCAAGTAACAAGCGATAGGACGAGAGGAAATGGCCTCAACTTGCGCCAAGGGAGGTTTAGACTGGACATTAGGAGAAATTTCTTTACTGAAAGAGTGGTCAGGCCTTGGAACAGGCTGCCCAGGGAAGTGGTTGAGTCACCGACCCTGGAAGTATTTAAAAGACGTGTAGATGAGGTGCTTAGGGACATGGTTTAGTGGGCATGGTGGTGTTAGGTTGACGGTTGGACTTGATGATCTTAGAGGTCTTTTCCAACTTTAATGATTCTATGATTCTATGATTCTATGATTCTAAGTATGTGAAAATGCCTCCTGCTGATAAACTATCCTAGTGAAAAGTTTAGCATTTGGGATCAAAAATGGGCAATGGTGGATGTATTCTGTCAGATACTTCCCTTATCACCCCAGTCTCCACCATCAGACTTGCACTTTTACACAGGTAGTTTTGCAAACACATATAGGTGATATTTATTAGCTATCAGCACAAGCAAGATCAGTTATCTTTCATTGCCTGGTGACAATACAATGCTAAAAGTAAAATAAATGGCTATTTTAAGTATCAAAATAGAAGCCACTAATAGTTTATGCTTTCTCTGCATGGTTTTACTTTTCTTTGAGTTTTAGGCAATTGCTGAAGACAATGTCTTGAATTGTAACAATGATCCACATTTTTTTTCTGCCATGGCAAATTCCAAGTCTTTGAGGACATCCAGTAAAGGAAGAACTTCGAACAATAACAGTTCCTCATGTTTTCCAGTGGCACAAAATCAGGAAGTTCATTAGCTAGTTCACATGTACATGTAAAGTCTATCTGAGCTGCTGAAAATACTCAATGAGAATCACTGATACCTGAAGTCTTACTGCAACTTGCTAATGGAAAATTAAAACAAGCATGGAAAATTACTTTGGGAGTCTAAAAATTCACCCCACCCTCCCACACCCCTCTGTTGATTTGGGTATAAGTGGTCTGCTCTAGGTTAACCATTTCAGAAACATGTTCAAAAACACCATGTATGTAGACTCAACAGATAACGTATCTGTGGTGTTTGGTTGGATAGTGTTCGAACATCAGTATGGCTTTCTGAGAGAAGAGTTTAAGATCACTCAGTGGTCCTGCTACCCTCCTGAATTGATGGCCAAGTATTGACCAATTTTTCTGCAAACACAGCTTTCCCTCCAGCTATGTCCTGAAAAGTTATCAAACTTTTCCTGTTGAATGTCTTCAGCGTGGCTCCAGGCTGATCCAGGCCGGCCGGCCCCAATGAAAGATGGACCTATGCCAGGTGGGGGCTAGAGCTGCAGCTGGGGAAAATGCTGATGCTAACACAACTATCAAAATTTATTACCTCCCTGGAATGGAGAGGCAGTGCACTGTGTAGCATGCATAAACATGTATGTCTTGTATATTTATTTATTTCTATCCATTTACTTACCTGCACTGAAGAGACCTTTCCTATCCAGATTTTGAGGAAGTTTGTTTAATTCACTGTGAACTGCTGAGAAGCACCAAAAAAGAAAACAAATGAAATCGCTTACTTTTGTCTTTTCCAGTTTGTAAATGCACAGCAATGGCTAGGATAGGTGAAGTTTGCTTCAATCAAAGATCTAAATTTGCTTAAATCGGGAAGCTTTTTTAAATTGTACGTAGACCTTGCTCTTAGCTTCTTAATGAGTTCTAATCCATGACTTGGCAGGAAACTGATTCTCGTCCTTGAAATATCCCTTTAAGAAAACATACGAAAATCTTGGTAAAAAGCAAATTTACTTCTGCTCGACAGCAGATATATGTTTTAGACTGTCCTACTCATTCTCAGAGTAGTGATTGGAAAGAGATCAGCTGGAAATCCATGCTGAAAACAGGATCCAGGGTTAAATTAGGTGTTCCTCCAGGAAACCTGAACTAATATTGCAAACAACAATCAAGTGATGTTAGTCTGGTTTGAGGAAAAAAAAAATCCTAAAACCCTCTGAGTAAGAATTAGCAGGGACATAAACCATTAGTGCCACACAAGTGTGGGTTTAGTAATGTAGTAAATGCCCCAATACCCCAGAATACTGTTACAGGATAAAAAAGGCTGATGAAATCACAACAGAAGTTTGTTACATGAACATCACATCATGGGAAGGCTGCTGTGGAAAAGGCAATAAACACAAAGAGAGAAGCTCACAGCGGGGTACAGATGTGAGGAAAGGTTGGGGATATCAGGTTTTGTACTCATTAGGAAGAAAAAGAGATTAAAGAGAGGCAGGAGTGGCATGGTTCAAACTGTGAGGAACAAAAATAACAAAACACTTCCAGAGGTTTAAGAAACAAAGAGAGCACAGACTGAAGTGAAGAAAGGGGCAAAATTACAGTAGGTTAGGAGACATGTATTTATGTGGAAGGCAATTACTGTGTGGGACAGGTTATCAAAGGCAGCGATGGAAGCAGCAGCTACGAATGTAGTAAAGAGAGGCTTTTAGAAGGAAAAACATTGTGCACACACTAAATCTTGACTTGTGCCACGCAGGTGGGGAAAGGGAAGAAGGACCAAGGGTGCTCCATCTCCAGGCTAAGAGATACTTGGGAACCCATCCCCATGGCTCCAGGGTGTGACAGCTGGGGCAAAATGTCCTCACATTTCCCTCACTAGGGCACAAACTGTGTCCCTCAGCTCATGACAGCAAACTCCTTTCTCTTAAAGAAACAGTAAAAAGGACTATGCAAAATCACCCTGTCCTCCCTTAGCCCGTGTGCTCTTATGGCATGAGACTGATCCAGGGTGCAGTGTTTGCTGAGGCTCCTCTGTTCTTTATTCTCTGACAAAAGAAAGGAATTTTTCCTAATCAAGGAATTGGACCAACAATATTTGTAATTTTCTCCATGCCCCCTCCAAGATACAGTTTCCAATTCATCTGTTACAGTATGATGTCAGGACAACATGTTATTTGATCTCTATTACCCAACATGCACAAATTGTTTTTATTATTGTATTAATGCAGTAGAGTGGTGCTACTTGAGGGGCACCAGGTTTCAGCAGCATGTAATACACTTTAGACAGTTGCTATGTACCATATACATATTTGCACCTCTGTTCTCTATTCCAAGAAGCACAATTAATACCAGGAAATGGCTCTGTTTGAACTCAGGATCTTTAGCTTAGGGTGGCCAAGTCTAACAAATTCATATGCATTTAATAAAGCAGTTACTGGTGGTGGGTAAAGATGATTGTGTCCATGCTGTGCCCACAGCTGGAGGCTTTGCATCCGGGCTCTGAAGGTATGTAAAACCTTCAACAACTGGACCGTGAATTGTGGTAGCAGAGGAGCAAACACAGATCCCATTCTGTTACCCTGATCTGGGGCCATGACTTCTACTGGAAGGGCGAGATGGATCCATGGAGTCAGAAAAACTTTGAACTTCTGGAGGTCAGACTGAGAGAAGCCGCGTTGTGGTCCTGAGGCTGTTCTGGGACTGACCTGTTTCTCACAGGAGCTAAAAGCTGCAGCTGAAGAGAAATTTTAGGCTATCGATTTCTGACTTAGACACCTGAAGAGGTAATTAGGTTGCAACGAGCAACCTTGATTGTTTCATGGGCTGACTATTGCCCTTAGTATGCTGCCTAATGAAAACTGTCACCTAGAATATACGCTCATGATGCAACAACTAAACAGCAGTTTTCTGCCTAAATCCACAGACAGTATCACTCATGGCATCATTAAGAGCCCATGAAACTTCACAAGGGCCCATAATTCTGAACAAGAGCATGGAAAATGTTTTCTTTGGCTTGTTAGCAAAAAATCTTTACCGAGTCCAAATTGTTATTACACTGGGTGGAAATAACAAGTAAATATAAATAGGAATATCACCTAGACTTAAAAATAGCTAAAATGTTACTGGGTCTCTGGGCATCTCTAAATAATTTCATAAATATTAAATATTTTCCATGAAAATATTTTCCTCTTCTTTTAAAAATCCTTCTTTTTGTGCTCATTATTGCACATAAACAGAAGCAAGTTAGGGAATGAGCTTTGCAGGGTTTGTTGGTATGTCTGTTAGGGGTAGTTATTGATACACCAGTGACAGACCCCCAAACAGCAAACACAGATATTGTGCAGGGGGTTTAGTAACTTACTCCACTGAGTTGTCACGAGCAGACCTCAGTGCAGAGGCTCTTTGGGATGTTCCTCTCTAGGTAGAGGCTTGATAAATTAAATAAACACGATGAACAAGACGATAAAGTGGCAGTAGGAAATCAAACGAGAATACATGTTCTTGTATTGTTGTTGCTGGGCTGCTAGTCATCAGCCTTGACAGCAGCCGGTGCAGGAACAGCAAAATGAATCTGCCTTCTCCTCCAATCACTTCCCTTTCCCACTGGGACTCTCTGTTGGATTAGCAAAAACCCTGACGAGCTGATGAAGTTTGAAAGGCACATATAGAAATAGCAAGAAATGGCTGGCGGAGCCGAAATCAGAGAGGGGTAGACTGATAGGTGAGAACAATTTTCTCCATGCTGGTATCTAAACTGATCTCTGGCTGTGCTTCAGGGACTCAGCTGTCGAGCTGGGGATCTACTGGAGCTCTCCTGTGGCCCCCATATGTGGGTTTCCCATTGAAGACAAATTGCAAGGATAGGATGGACCACAGCCATACCTTGCCCTGCATCCGAGTCAGGACACAGCCAGAGAAACTCCTAAGGACTTCAGTAAAAACTGGTGTAAGCCACTACAGCTCTGTGAGCACCAGAAGATGATTAAATGAAACAATCTGGCTCAAAATTGAAGCTATGAAACTCCAAGTTGGAAATACAGTGTATTTCTGTATAGAAGGAATATCTATAGGTATGGGAGTAATTAGCCATTTGATTTACTTGCTTACTGTCAGTGCTGAAATTCTTTAGCGCAAAACTTGATGTCTTTCCAAAAGAGATATTCTAATTCAGCCAAGAGCTGTAAGCCTGAGAGAAGATTGATTTGTGAAACTGTGTAGCCTGTACAAGGGCTAAGATTGGTGCTTTCTGACATTACTATTTGTGTTTGTGTTTCTTTCACATTATTTTAATATGCTGAATTATAAAATAGAAGTTGGTATTAATTGCCTGCAGAACACTGGTTCAGGAAGATCAAGAGTTAAAACATCCTGACGTTCATTCTAATAAAATATTGCAGCCTGCAACACAGATTTGAATGCAACAACACAATTTATCCCAGCAAAGATATGATTATGGGTCAATCATTTCCACAAGTGAAAGTGCATTCCTGGTGTACACTACAGTGACGGATGAGTAAGAAGGCTCTTCTTTCATGATCTCAGTCAGGATAAAAAGGTAATTTCCTATCCATAGAATAGTGGATGTATTGGTAATGGAACAGAAAACTTCTTACACAAATAACTCGGTGTTAGAAATTGAACTATCAAATGAATCTGAACTACAGCCAAATCAATTTGATAAACCTCCAGAATATGATTGTATCAGCTACAGCTTGCAAAGAAAATGCATTTACTTTTCGCTACAGGAAACAATGCTTTTCCAAAGAAACATCAATGGTATTACTGCTGAAAAAATGCTCCACTGACAGCCTTTTCCAAAGAAGGAAGATGCTTTGAGGGAGTGATGGAAGTGGAGCAGAATGCAGTAACCCATACCATAGCTCTTGATATCATAGGTGCGATGACCATCACAACGTGGAAAAAAGGCCTTCAGAAGAGCTCTGATCTGAACTCAAGGCTAACCAAACATTTTTTTCCCTCTTTTTTAGATTTCTAACCACTCTAATCTCAGTGTAAAATCTTCCAGCAGCTCCAATGATCCCTTTTCACTCTTTCTGGGTGACTCCTAGCCCTCTCTGGACATCCAGAGTAGACGGGAAGAGAGAAAGGCTCTGATGAATTGGTGAGACAAAAACAGACTCCCATGTCTCTTTTGCAGCTCTTATGTGTTGTGGCTTGTGCTCAGAAACACAAGCAGTTGTGCACACTCACAGGCATTTTCAGACCCCATGGCAAACTGTGACCTGAGGTAGTGGTGACTGAGATCCATGAGCATCCTACTGCTGAATTCTCTACTGCTGAGATCTCACTTTCCAGCTAATCGCCCACCAAAGACATCTTGCAGTAACTGCGTGAGAGATATCTCATACCTATCCCTACAGGGGACATCCCAATCCTTATCCCTGTAAGGTAGGGATTTTATCTTTAGAATTAAGCTTCAAAGATGCAGGGGCAGATCTTCAGTGGTAAGCAATTCAGATTTAAGCACCGAGGACCCACTCACCTATTCTTGATTTTGCTAAAACAAAAACCTAACAAACAGCATTTTTCTCTGGAAAAAAAGCAAAGCAGAACTACTCTCTTACAGAACTTAATCAACTGTGGAGAGGAATCTGGATCTAAATCCCTGGATCCAAATACTCCCAAAAACTTGAGGACAAAGTGAAAACATGGCTCTAGAGTGAAATTTCAGATACTTCAGATACAAATAACTTCCAGTTATTTTATATTCAGAACTACACGTCCAGTTTTGAACTCCAAGATTTGCGAGATGTTGAAATCCAGACTGGCATTCACATGTTCTTCTCTGTTCTTCTCTGGGGAATTAATAATGAAAAAAAAATATATTACTTACAAAACAACAGGCCCATTGGCTCCTTGGAAGACCTCATTTGGTAATTTTTCTAGGTTGTGATTATCACTTAGATTTCTGAAAAACACAACAATATTGATGCTAAAACAGTCTGAGATTGAAAAAAAATAGCTTGCAGCAGTTACTACCGTCTAATAATTGCTTTTCAGAATAGTAAACAACAGAAATAGTTACAGCTCATCCAGGTAGGTTCCATTAAATGCATGATTTTCAATTTCCCGAATCCCATTTTTATTTAGCCATCTGCAATAGAGGAAAAAAAGAAGACTTGGGTTCTTACTCATGTTTCATAACTAAAATGTATGTAATTCAAATCAGTGAAAGTGATCTCAAACAAATAAAATTATTAAATGGATATTCAAATGATGGAATTTCTATGAATACTAGCTTGTAAGATCCCAAGAGTTGGAGGAAGGCTTTCGAGAGTACAGACATGAACAGGGCAGATGAGTGATACCATCAGCGACGACAGCTAGAGTAAGTTTCTGAAGCAAGGGCAGAGCTGATGAAGACGCTGATGCTGCTCTCGGCTGCGAAGGCTGCAGCAGAGCCAGTGAGGCTGTTCCAGGTTAATCCCAGGAGGGGTGAGACCAGGATCCTTCCTGCTGGTGCTGTCGGTGCCACTTAGTTTTTACTTTTTTCAAGATGCTTTTGAAGCACTGGGCCACAACTTAACCTTTGCCAGTTATTAGAAAAAAAGACTGCAGTCTGTGGTGGTCTCACGTCCTCAGCGAGGCAGGCGGAGGAGGGAGGCTGACCGTCACCGAGCTGGGCAGGAGGGCAGGAGGCAGGCGGCGGTGGTGCCAGACTGGCCGGGAAGCGGCTGACTCCTCCTGCCTCTGCTGCCTCGACAAATTACGCTCCCTCCCTGCCCTGCTGCCCCAGTCCCACCTTCCAGGCTCCTTCCCCCAAAAGACACAGCTAGTGAACCTGGGAATCGAAACTCCTGGGGCTTTCTGCCAACTTCTTACTGTAGTGCATTAACTAATTAACGTTTAACGTCCTTCCCTGTGTTCCCTTCACGGTCCTAAAAGTTTACATTTGGGTCAGTTATATTCATCATCTTTATGGTGCAATTTTCCATCTCGCTTTAAACGTCACTTTGCAACTCACGCCCTCTCCAACAGGTGAGGGGGTGAGCTAAGGTCAGCTTGAAAATCAGTTATGGGTCTGGCTGAAAGGACTACCCTTTTGACCATGACAGGCAGATGTACATAGCTCCGTGTCTATAACGTCTGTCAGGTCGGATCAGGAGAACTGTCACCATCCCCTTCACTTGCAAGCACTATTAGACATGAGTGAGCAGGCACAGACGAGAGACATGTCCCTGCTTATAGCATTTAAAACATTTATTATATTACATTGATCTTATCTATTCGTAGCTGCCAGGCTGATATAAATGCTTTTAATCACAGTATTAACACTTACTGCGTTCCCTCACTGAACATGATGCTAACACAATGAGACACTACGGTCTCAGAATAAAATCAGAGTCACTGTTGCAATACAGGGTGGACTATATCCTCCCATCACCTGGCTAATCGCATTCAAGTAGTAAAAAGAGAAAACAAAATTTTACCTAAATCCTAAGACCTCATTATACTTTATATAGACAAGTTTCTATTGAGACAAATTCTCCCCTCACTTCAACCAGCATCCTTACTGACTCCACTAACTCTTACGTTAGCAACAAGTGACAATGGAGGCAGAGATCCAGAGCTTGGACATATGGGCTTTTACTCACTATTTCATGGCTATAGTAGTATTTTTAAAACGCACTTCAAAATTCACCTGGTGCAGGAGGCCACTGCCCCTGAGCTACTATTTACACCCTATTTCAGGGCAGGAAAGCTCTATTTTAGGCTCTAAGTGGCATGCAGACCTGGAAGCAAGGTGAATTTCTTCCATAAATCTCTAGCATTTCTTTACCAAATGTATCCACAGTTCCAGCCTGTGCAGATCCCATGCACAGTGTAAGATCAGACCCAATCCAAATTACTGGCTTAAACATGCTTGGAGCCTGCCACAGCTAAACCTGCTAAAATTGGGTCTCAATTGTGGGGGGTTCAATGGGTCCTGGGTGTTTTTAATGCCATCTTGACATGCCTGATTTCACAAAATGATGTCGCTGTAACAGTAACTTTATATTGCATTGCATAGTGACTTCAGTTTTGTATAGAGAACCACCAAATTTGGGTCTAAAATGAGGCAAGTTCATCACAGCACAAGGAAAGCCTCAAAGAGCACACACAGGGCCCCTGTCCCAGGGGAGAACTACAGCAGAATCAGGACGTCGCCTGACCAGGCGGGTGGTGGCCAGGTCTGCTTGCACAGTTCTTGCTGCTCCTGCACACGCCGGCGGGCACAGGGAGCCTGTGGCAATGGGGCTGTTGCAGGAGGCAGGGCAAAGCAGCTGGAAGAGGACGTGGTCCCCCCCGAGGTCAATTTTGCTAGCAAACCAGCAGCCTTAAGTCCTCAGAGAAGACTATCCTTCAATACCCAGGCAGTAATCATATAAACAATGGGACATCCTAGGGAGAGAAGGAAGCCAATTTCATGCTGCTCGAGTGGCATGGAGAGGTCAAATCACAGTAAAAATCTGGGATATCTATCTCACCCATCAGTAGTATGATGGAAAGAAATACACTACTTGTTGCACAGCGCTCTGAAAATACGAAGTCCCACCTGAGTAGCAAATATTATCATTACAGGAGAGAAGATAAACCAGTACATTTGGGTATCGTGACTTGAACATATATTTGAGAAAACTGTGTATGTGTTTAAAACTTCAGGGAACATGACATAGACAGAGGTTGTGCATAACTGATGGGGAAAAAGGAGACAAAACAGCTAAGTGACTTGTTACTGGTCCCTCTTCAAATATTGATGGTCTGACCTTGCTCCCACCAAAATCAACGTGAGCCCAATCAGTCAATCAGATCTTGCTTGTCTGCTTCGGTATGCGAGGTAAACTGCACACACACAGTGGGAAATTTTTCCAGTCTGGCCACTGGCTAGGTGAAATGAAGGTAGCTTGTTAGCAAGCAAACAGTACATTTTGATATACCAACAGAAAGGATCAAAGAAGCCAGATAGTTCATTAAAAAATGTGACTGCTCCAGTCAAATGTAGAGTAATCTAACCATGCAGCTTGAAACTACATTGTGAACCGGCCTGTATCAATGCATTAACATTGTGTACAAATATACAGCATTCCCACAACATCTACATATATTTTGCCTGAGTAATAAACGTCTTTGAATGATGTGTCTGATTGTAAATATTTATGAGTCATGCCATCCTACTGAACACAATTTGTATCACACAGAACATAGGTGGAATATGTTTAACCTTGGCATCAGTAATTACTAAATTTGCTCTATGCTGTGCTTCTAAAATAAAGAGCAGGATTAGAATACAACAAAAAACCCACAAAAGCATTCATTTTTCATGGCAGGAAAACAGAATACAGATATTTCAGTGGTAGGGGAGAAGTCTAAAATGCCAAGCTGAATTTGGAAATGCATAAAATAGTGCCCATCCTCTGGTTTCCTTGACCCTATTCTGGAGAAAAAATGAGCTAATGAGGAGAATAATGGATTTTCTATGTCTTACTCACAGAATCACACTTTCAGAACTCAGGCCCGTGAATGAATTTCTTTCGATTGTACGTATATTGATATTGTCTTGAATATCTCTGAAAAGTAAAATACAACAGAAATGACTCCTTTTTGTACCTCTGCGAGCCTTTCAATGTGATATGCTATTTCAAACATAGTATTTTTCCTTATAGTCAATCTGAGGAACTATTAATGGCAGAGGGTGACGACTTAAGTTTTTAAGACACTTTGTCTGCAGAGCACAAACCTTCCTGGTAAAAAAGGCTGGAGCAAAACATTTCCAACACCCCCATATTTTCCTCCCAAATAGGCTGAAGCCGTTAAAATGTATAAAAGCTTGGGTCTAATAACTCTGAGGCGATGAAGTAGTTCTTCCAGCAAACATACTGCCCAGAAAATGCAAGCTGAGGGGCTGCGAGGCCACCACTTCTTGCAGCCTCCCAACCAGAAGAAGGAAAAGCCATTAGCCTTTTTGGCCTGATTCAGCAGGGTACCTACCAGCCCATGAATAATTCCCCTGCGATGTCAACAGGGTTGCTTATAAGCTTTGTATGTGCTTAAGAACTTAAGACACGGGACCCCTGTCAATGGAGTTTGTTGAAGTAAGCACTTCAGTCTTTCAGCAGTTTTGACTGATATGAAAAAAGGAACGGCAGATATACGTTCTGTTGCTTGCTCAAAATAGACCTCAAAGAAGTTAAACAGTATTACTCATAATTTAGACGGGGGATATGGTTGTTTTCATGCTGTTTCTGTTGGAAAGCACGGAACGAAATGAATTATCTGCAAAGCTTGAAATTAAGCACGGTTCCAAAATTATCTCCTGCTGACAGTTGAATATGGCCACAACTGTGCATTAAGTGTCACTTTTACACAGAGGCCTCATTCTGCCAACTGAGGTCAGCAGAGGTAGGAATAGGGAGGGAGCACAGCACCCATACAAGTGAAGTGTATCCCTCTGCTAAGGATCTGCATAAGCCCTTTATAAACATCAATGACCCATCAAGACCTATCTTTGGGACTTATATATTGGTACAACTGAAGCCAACGGGAATTTTCTTATTGACCTTAGCGGGCCCAGGGTTTGAACCGAGGTCTGGTTTGGCACTCAAGCAGTATGAAGGCCTACTCATTCTTACAGTGAGGAGTGAGGAGTTTCACCTGAAAAAAAACTTAACTCTTGCTCAGCAGGACACAATAATTCAAGCCTAGTTAAGACTGATGATAAACATAAAGGTATACAGGAGGAAGGCTCTGTAGCTCTGCATTTGTTGCATTTGCCTGATGGTTTCGGGGAGCCCTGAAGTGCAGTTCTGAGAATTACGTATGTCAAGCGTATTACAGAAATTTATTTCTTATCTTATATGTGCGTATGCTATATTCAGGCATCTCCCTCTATGTTTTCTATGCATTTTTATTTATATTAATGGCCATTACTAGGACAATTGCAGCCTGAAATCTTCTAATTAAAGATTTGAACATGCAGAACTTTGCCTGTGCATTAACCATATGTCTTGTCCAAAGGAAGGGAAGAAATAGTTGCTTATTTCCTGGGTTTTCTGCTTTCAATTATACTAAGAACTGATTGAAAAAATTATGTCAAGATCTTTTTCAGTGAAAAAAAATCAAGCTTTTTCTGATATGCATTTTTTACAGGAAAAAAAGGTGTTTTTACAGAAAAAAAAAAGCCTGCTTTCACACAAAATTTTGCACAAATATTCTTTTCCCTGTTGGCACTGGAATTTTCCATAGAAAAAAATATTTCATTCTCTGGACAGTTTTACTGCCAGTGGAAAAAATGAGCATGGTAGAGATATTTCCCTGTGATTTTTTTCTTTTTTTTTCTCTGTGATGTGGCCACCTCTCCACAGAAAAACAGCTCCGAGATCAGCAACTCTTCCCATGCAGGCCAGAGAACTGTCATCAGGTGGCAACAAATTTCCACTGCCACCAGCCTGGTTTGGATTTCAACTGATGAAAGAGGAGTAAAAGGCTGTTATCCGTCCCCTGGGCCACCTAGGCACACGCTCATAGCGTAGTTAAAGGAAGAGCGGTCTATAAATAAAAAAATAACGCTTTGTAGAAGGGAGACAGAGAGAGAACTGAGAACTGAGACCTTTCGGGCCACATTATCATCAATGCCTACAAAATTAGAACCCAAAACGCTACCATGAAGCTAATAAGTGAACACAAGGGGAATCGTGTCTTGAAAGGTTTTGTTGGAGCAGGAGAGCATTCAAAGGGAGCTTTTAAAAAGTGAAAAGCAAAGACTAAAACTTACAGTAAAACTTTCTGGAAAGAGTGCACCTTATGGACAGCAGGTAAAAACCGAAGGCCAGTGTTTGATATTAACCTAAGGAGGACAGAACAGATAAAGATTATTCGCTCTGCTCCAGGAGTGAAGCAATAATTAACAAAGAAAAAAGAACATTGGACTTAAAATGGCAGCCACAAAAGGCAGAGTTTAGCCACAAATGGGGGGTTTGCCCATAGGAAACTTGACGTTGTAACGTAGAAAGGTTTTTCTCCAAAGCACAAGCTGAATTCTGTCCCACGGAAGTCAAGGGAGAAACCGTATCTTGGATAATTACACAGTCCCTCCTGATGATCTCAGAGAACTGTCGGTATTAATTTCCCAACCATATTCTAAGAAATCAACTGCACTGACACAGGATAATTATTTTCACAGTAGCTCTTTTAAGACAAAAGTATCAGCTCACCACAATTTTAACCTTCTACTCTAATAGAGGATACATTAATTCCACTGGAAATAACATTATTTCATGAAAGTAAGAGAGAATTAGGCCACTTTATTCCCCAGCACCTCCAATAGTGAGGAACCGAACACGTGGGAGGGTTTCAGCAGTTTGTGTGTCTGGAAATGGGCCTGAGCCTCCGTGTTTAACTACCTGAGCCTCCATGTTTAACTACCCTCCCACCACGTCGAGCATCACTGGCCTCTGGTCCAGTGCTGGGCTCTGACCGGCTGGGAGGGTTTCCCCAGTCACCAAATGTCTCATTTTGTCTCTACCAAAGAAAGAGAAACTTTGGGTTCTTGAAAGTTTAGTTATATCTTTAATATGTGAGATGGTAGAGAAGGTAACCTTCCACTGAGAATATTGGTTTCTGAAGGAATGTATTAGTAGTTTATGGAAGGTATTTTTTATCTTGGCACTTAAACAGAACAATATTCTTTCATCATTACTGGATGTGATTTTTTTTTGCAGATTCATCCCTGAATAGTTGAATGGTGATGAAAAGCACTGGTTGAGACTGGGAAAAAGTAACAGCATTTATTTGATGTTTATTATGAACGTAGATTATTTCAGGGGAGTTGCAACCTATCAGGTTTCATAATCTGAACTGAAACTGAACACCTCCATGTGACAACCAAATCCTACATTTGGGTACTCAGGGTGACACATAGGTCCATAAAACAGTCATTCACCTCCATTAAGTACTGCTCTGAGCTCCCTGAGGTGGTATCTGGATATCCTCAGATGTTGAAAAGCCAACTTGTTATCTGTCTCACCTTATAACAAAGAGCAATGCATTATATGCAGGAAAAAATTAAAGTAGTAGAGTGAATATTCAAGAAGCCAATTTGGGAAAGTTGCTGAAATGTCATGACTGTTTTGTCTCAGGAGTCAGAGTGGTCTGACACTGCATTAGCTTAAAACTAACAGCTGTCACATGTGACCAAGAAAGCTCTACAAAAATGCCTTTGAAAAATTATTACATATAGTTAAATAGAAAGCATGATTAATGAAGCTGGTGGATTTCACAAGGCCCTTGTTATTTAAAGTACTTCTGCACTCATACTTTGTAAAAGGAGTTACCCGAAAAAATTAGAAGCAATGGAAGAAGAACTTGTAACTCCCCCCCTACAGTATTTTAAAGTACACACTCTAAATTACTGGAGATGTACAGGGTTTTACTTGAAAGCTGCCTTTAATTTTAAACGAGTCATATGCTAAAAATTCATGCAGTTCTTTTTACGAGCCACTTGTTAAATACGAATTATGGCATGAATTTCCTTTAGTAGGTAAAAGAAGAAGCAAACTGCTGCCAAGTAGTGGCTACTGCAGGACAGAGGAGAAGACATGAGAGGCTTTCCTTTCAACAGTACTTTCCCAAGAAAATCTCAATCCTTATGTTGCAGTAATGAAAGATGATGGTACCCTAACATATGCTATTCAAACACTGCTCCAATGGCAACTTACTCCCAACATATCAAAATACTACACTGGTTAGCAGGGCTTTCACCATACATGTGTGAAAAAACACATTCAAGGCCTTCGGTGATGCCATAGCCCTGACCTTTCCAGTAATCCCAAAGGGTTCAGGGCTCAATTTGTACTGGTGTCAACTGAGCAGCATGAGATGAAAAGGAAAGCATCTTTGACAAATCATTACATATTGAAGCAAATCTACAGGTGGCACAAAGCACTGATTGCACAGAGGCACAGAACGGTGATTAGGAGCTGGAGAGGATGTTCTTTTAATTAATTGCAGAAAAAGAACTAAAAAAATATTTAGCTAGACTGCAGCCTAGATCTTCCCTCTCTTTTTATTCAACCAGCAAATCTCCAGAGGCCTTTAAGTGGATAATCTTGTTAGAATGTAGATAATCCAATTTACTGAATATCTTTCCTGCAGGACAGTTTTGTCAATATATTTACCATATAACGTATACATCCTTAGCAGCCTCACTTCAAACAAGTGTCCTCTTTAATCTGTGTTATAACTGAGTCCCCCCTTGCCATGCATAAACAGCTCGGTAAGAACCTGGTTTTTGGATGGCTGATGGCTGCTTTCCAAAGCATTAATTGTCTTTCTGAAAAGGCTTACTGGAGTCAGCACTTAAGAAAACATAGCACCATGCTCCGCAGAGAAAAAAAAATCTTTCAGAAACTAATTCCTGGAAGATTCTGGCTGCTTATCTCCAGATATAACAACACGCCTGCTCTTTTTTACGCCAAATTGGTAGGAGCTACTCCGACAGAACTGGGAACACAGTTCATCTCATGAACTTATTGTGGGTATTTGCTAAATTGCAAACCCAAGGTAGGCAGAGATAAATACAACATCACTCAGGAAGCATTATTTCTGTGTCCCTTAATGCTGGTTACTTTATACTGCACGTGAGCCTGACTCCAGCAAGAGATTCCTCTGACTCGTGTCCCAACCTTGAAGGCTAAGCTGAGCCTGTAATCCACAACACTCGCTTCTGGGGCAAGGTCTTTAACCGTGAGGCTGCCATGTAAAAGGAAGGAGTGGAGCATCACTTCTTGTTATTGACGAGCCAACTCCATGCAAAGGGTCAGCGATTTTGTGGCGTTTGTTGCATCTGCAGCAAATACAGGTTTGGGTTTAGGAAGCATGCCAGGTACACGTGTGTCAGGTCCTCCACGAAATAAAAGCAGGAAGGTACAAGCAGCTGCAAGACTTTGGAGTTGGGCTCTGCTCTCTACAATGCTAATTATTTTGCAGATAAAATGCATGCCTTTGTGACCTACATTTCCCCTCCCCTCCAACAATCCAGTTGTATGCCCTCAAAATTGATCTGAAAGGAGTGTTACATTTAAATCTTTCTATTTTAAGCTGAGATTGCTTAATACAGGATGACGACACATCCGCTGTAAAAAAGAACCAAAGGACACACATCACACAAGAACTAATTTTGGAAAGAAAATAGGTTTGAAAAGCCATCACTACATTATTAAACAGACAATGCCACAGCTCTCCTAATGAGAGCCAGATAAATAATCTTGTACCCATGAAAAGGTCAATAAGTTACCATTTTGAAGCAGTCTGTCTCTTTGGCATATATCCAAGAAGACCAATTAACAATTCTCTTCACTGCTTCTGAAAGACTGGTGAGAAAGTTAAGGTTGCGTTTTTCTAGAAGGTTTAGAGTATTTCAGCATTGCATTTTTTCAGCATTTTTCTCTCCTTAGTGTTTTTGCCATACCAGTAATGATGATGCAGGAGTAAAAGGGAGTGGGGTGAGCGGGAAATGTATTTGTACCCAAGCTGACAGAGATAAATGCATATTAATGTTCAAGAGCTAGTGGCTGTAACAAGCCCATGAAGCTGATGAGAGGGCTGACAAGACTAGCCAGAGCTTCTTGCCTGCCCATAAATAAGACCTAGTGGCGATACAACTATTTTTGAAGCAGCACAGAGAAAGCCTTGCAAGCAATGTGTTGCACAGGTCATTAAACTGATGGGCTATGGTGCCTAGGCTCAGTCTCAGGCATTAACACTGATTAATTTTTCTCTTTTTTTTTATGAAAACTGTGAGATTTTCTGAATTGTGTTCTAACAGTTCTGTCAGAGCCACAGCACTGTTGTGAGGAATCAGACCACGCGTCTCATACCCTGCCAGACTGCTGGAAACTTGAGAAGAACCACAATGAGCCCAGCAATGGGGAGGTACCCGAGTCCCCCTGCTTTGGCACGCTGGTTGCAGCTGGATCTCGCTATACCTCTTTACACCGAGATACAGCCTGTGCCAGCCAGGAAGGGCTACAGAGGTCTATGGCAGGGTCTGCAGCAGAAGGTTGGGCCAAGGGACCTCTCTGAGTACAGGCCTCCATCTCCAGCTCTGCTCCCTCAACGTGGACTACCTGGGAAGCTGGCACGGACCCCACCTGGGGAGAAGATACACCACATGGGCAGCAGGAATACGTCCCAGTGGGACCAGCGTCAGGTTTGCTTTTCCACTCACACACAACCTGTTTTGTGACAAGATATTTATGAAATCACTTGCTATTCCTTCCTAGCTTCCAGCTGTTAATGGGAGAATTAGGCTGTGGTGTACAAAGGTTTGTTAGTTTCCCTTCATGGCCTTAAAATTGTTATCATTTCTCAAATAGCTGTTGATAGCATTTCTGTCCGCACAGATGCTTAAGCCTTTTCTGAATTATTTTAAACTCTAGTCCCACACGAGCTCCCCTCAGCGTCTTGCCTTATATTTTCACTAATGGACCCTTCCTCCTATGTCACTGGAAGGCGAATACCAGGACTGGGTTACCTTTACCAACTGCCATTTTGCGGCCTTCCATCAAGGTTTCTGCTTTCTCATTAAATTAACAGTCCTGTTCTTTCAAACAGTAAAACTCTGCCTTTTCAAGGGGAGGTTTCTAAAAGGGCAAGCACCGGTGAGTGAAACAAGGGGATGGAGAAAATGGCAGTATCCTACAGAAATGTGCCAAGAAAGAGGAGGAAGGTAGGACTGTACGTAGAGAGAGTGACCTGAGCGTGATGTAACTCGGCATCACGCCCAGCTCACTGCTACGTGGAAGGCTCCTGCAGGGACTTTGGGTCCTGCTCCTGATCCCTATGGTGTGAATGGGTGCAGCTCCACTGAAGCCAAAGGTGTTGCCCTGATTTCTACCCCTCAGAGCAGCTACCTCAAAACTTGTCGTTAGCACAAAAGACACGTTCATCTCTTCAGACTCTCAGAGCCATGAAGCCTGCACCTTTTGTACTATTTGTAGTCACACAAGAGGGTTGGGTTTTTTTTGCCTCCTAAAATGAAGGTACAGAGGGGATGCAGCATAAATCCATTAGTGGAGTAAACACCAAAGATGGATTTTATCAATTTAAATTAGAGAAAAGCTTTGGCACAAGAATGAATACGAATGGAGTGGCCATGAATAAAATTAGAGAATATTTTCTAGTCACCAAATCATTGAGTTTCTGGAAAAGCGTCCCCTGGAAAAAAAAGAGAAAGCAGGGAACAGTAGAGAGCATAAAAAAATGTCAATAAAGCACTTAATGGGATACATGGAGTGGAGCCAGTAAGAAATGGGATACAGTAGTCTGGGGAGTCTCTTCTAGTCCTGTATGCCCACAAGACAGAATACCTTAAAAAGTACCCAAAATATATTTTCCTCTGATTTCAGCCAGTGACTAGAACTAGCTAAAGAGGCATGGGGAATGGTTAGTTAGACAAACAATCCTCTATATTTTTAAACTGTTGCTCAATAGGTCATAGTAGAGCTGCTGCAGCTGAATTTTTATACAGGTAGCATGTCTGAATGTTTGAGCCAACGTGTATGGGAGCGTAGAATGACAAATGTTCAAAAGAGGGACCATCCACTAAAGTAAAGAGAGAAACTTCCACTACTTTAGATATTTAAAGTAGGGATTTACTTTTTGCTCGCGACCTATGGTTTATGTGTCCCACATTTAAAAAATCACTGAAATTAGTGTGTTCATTACTGCGTTCACATTTCTTCTTCTTGTTCTTCAATTTTTTTATGAGATAAATGTGTTCCCATTCTTTCTAACCATCTGTACACCTGACAACTGTACTACCCATAGTAGCTTGTTCTGGGCATTTTACATGGGGTAAACAAATGCTGTGTTTTCATTCATAGGTAGCCAGAATTACTCAAAGACAGCAGTCACCACTGAACGACTCAGGCGTGAAACCAAAGGAAAAAGGCATATGATTTCTCCCCATGACAATGCAAATTTAAAGCTTTATTTCCCTACTGCCAAGAGAAAAATCTGTGTTTCAGTTATGGACATAAAAAAGTTAATCAAGGTGCCTGGTGAATTTGATAAAGTAGATATTGGTAAAAATACTGGGGAGAACGACAATCCTACCATATCTCTAACCACATATTCCAGTTCAATGAGGGTTTAAACTATAATGGTTTGTGTAGCACTAAATACACCTTATCTCTTAAAATCCAAACCTTAAATCTGAAATCTTAAAGTTCAAATTCAAACCAATGATTCTTGGCATTTTTGAGCTCAGAATCTGTCAGACGCCCGTGATTTTCAGAGACCTTAAACACTCATTAGCTTACTGGGAGCTACGTTTATAAGACCACTGACCTGATTTCAACCCATCTTTAAGAAATATCTAACCAGACAATTAAGCACTTACTCTTATGTACTCAAATGTAGAAATCATGATCAGGCTTCTTGGATGAGTAAGGCTTCTTGTGTAAGTAAGGAAAACAAGGTTAGATATATGCACTCAGGTGGAGGGACATACAAAACTTAAGCTAATATCCTGCTGGGTGTGTATGCCATTGTTCAGCAAAAAACACCGTGGGAGCTTATTTAAGCTACTGCCATTAAAAACAACTACTGTTAAACAGAGTTCATTGGACTTCACTGGGGTTTTATGCAGAGGAGAGATTATTAGACATGTTAACATCACCTGCTAAAAGCTGTGAAAATATTTTTGGGTAACAGTTTATTTTAAGGATGGATTTAATTATCACTGACTTGTGATGGCAACCCCATGGGAGTAGATATGGCAACCACAGTTGTACAAGCGGCATTCTTGATGAGGCTGGCTAAGGAAATAAAGTTATACCATACACCAATATGTTTGTATTCTAAGGTTTTAATCATCTCACATCAAGTGTTAATGAAAACCATTGCTATAGCACTGCCATTGCTAAAGACAAGAGAATTTGAATGCTTAATACCATGTGTAAGAAGTATAACAGAAGGCAGAGCCATAGCAAAGACAGAAGAGAGAGATTTTGTCCCAAAGCTCTCGGGAGGAATTTCAACCTAAAGTTGTTTTTATAGACAGAAAAAAGGCCCAGCTCCTTTTCTCATCACTCAGTTTCAATCTCTTGCTTAGAAAGGCTCAAGGATCTTATGTGTGTGAATACTCCATGGAGGGTATTATCTTCAGCTTTTCTGAGGACTGTGTGCAGGCTTGGGGATGAAAATGTGGACTGACCATGTGCAACTAGCAGGGGGAGAGAGAGCATTATCCTGTCTTATCACCAAAAGTGCTCAGCACAAGTTGGACAGAAACGCATCTGTATCATTCAAAATTACTATAGTACTTGCAAAGAGCAAAAGATCTTACAAATATCTGAGGCTTGGAAGGTGTTGGAAGGCATCTTGATCAATGTACACGAGGTTGTTGGCCTTCTCAATTCTTCTGCAAAGAGAAAACGAAACATCAGAGGAAATATATCAATATATTGATCTTAAAATATCTGTGGTTGCCCCACGATGTAGTGGTACTATACGCTGAGATTTTCTTTTTGACAGCAGAAGATCTGCACAATTTCAAAGAGCAGCCTACCACAGATGGGCAGACCCCACCACCTTTTGATATCAGCAGTGGTTTGAGGATAAGTTTCAGGCTGTCCAGGGAAAGAAAGGGACAGTTAGATAAGAAGATGGAAAAGACAAAGGGAAATTTCAAATGTTCCTTTATCGCTATGAATTCTTCAGAGCTTACCTGAAACAAACTGCAAATCCTTTGATACTTGCCTATAATGAATCTTTATAATTGTCTCCTTTGAATTTAGATTGCTCATTACTTACATTTCATGTAGTTTGGGAAGGTTGGAAAACACATTTGCTTCTATGACCTCCAAGGCATCATTCTGTGAGATCTCTCTGAAAAATAATTTAAAAGTTAAGATATTTCAAGCCATAGTGAAGCAGAGAATGGAGAAGTGAAAAATTCACAAGGAACTTCTTCCTAGATTACTGATGAGTTTTAAAAATAAGGTGGGTATCAGAAAAGAAAACAGACCCCAAAACCAGTGATGAGCTGCCACCAAGCCTAACAGCAACAGTCAGGAACAGACATCTTCTGAGGCTGAAGTTTGTATCTGTAACGGCAGTCCTGCACCTTCTGCTCTCACCATTCCCTGTGTATTAGAAGGCAGGGCCCATTCATCATTGGCTTTTGGATCTCTGACATCACTAATTACTGATAGAGATTTAATGAAAGCTTTTAACTCGGTGAAGAAAAGTGAGGGTGAAAGGCGACTGAAATAGAGAAGACAGCTAAAAAGTTCCCAAGAAATATGACACAACTTCAGCTGTAGGACATGATGCTGTCTTGACCTGACATAAATTACAGAGATTAAAATTAAGCCACCAGCAGACACATCCTTATTGGCAGGAGCTGGAGACCACAGATGTGAAGAAGTCTTCCGTACCTTGGAGAAAACCCTATCTGATCTCTTCCGTATACAATTAACGTCCACTTCCAGGCACAAAATTGCAGAATAAAAATGGCCAGTTTTCTGTTACCAACACACCAGAATGCATCTCGTGCTGGTCCAGAATACATGTTTTTTTTCTCTTAATCTGTGGGATGGCAAAGAGATGGCTCAGGCTTTGGTGTAATTTAGATCTCAGGAGTCCTCCTCGTGAATCAAGGGGTAATTACTGCAGTGCAACCTGTCCTGATTACATCCCTTATGCTGGCAGTGACCAGGAAAGTTGAAGTAAAGACAGCTATGCCAAATGATTCCCCACTGCCATTTTTGAAAATAGTGCAAAAATGCTATTTACCAGGCTGAGGTCAGCTGTAGGAAGTAAACTTTGTAATACAAATATAACTCGGTGATAGTGTGATGGTCTATTGAATTTTAATGGCAAGGTAACTGTGCACATCTTTGGAATGAAACCTTGGATAAATAGTCAGATTGCACTGGCCGGCACTTGTTCCTGGATATATTGTTCTTTTGAAATTATATTGGTTGCAAATAGATTTGAACAGGCCTGAGGTAAAACAATAGATCGTAATGATAGGTGCAGAGTCACAAAAATAATCACAAAAATTATTACAAGTAATATAAAAAGTATTCCACTTCCTTCTGACTAACAACTGAACCGTACCTGACAAATTACTTGCCCATTTAAGACAAACAAAAACCTTGCAAAAGAAGAAAAACCTTGCTCATCTGACCTTTTCTGCTTTAAAAAACGCCTCAGTGGTTTGATATTTTTTATTTTAATAAGAAGCTCTCCCTCCTGTTTCCTCAAGGGTTTTACAGAAGAAACCCAGCTCTCCTCTGCTCTAGGAGCTCTATACTGACTGGAGAACAAGAAAATAAGAGTACATGAGGACTGACAATAGGTGCTCGGTAGGGTGCGATGAGGACTGGGTTTGTTGAGCAGTGCTGAACCACCAGCTCACATGTGAACATGTTCCTCTTTACTATTTAGGTTTCAGCAGCAACAAAATGCTTCGACTGTGACTGGGATTCCTTCACGCCATGCAAGGTACATAGCCATTCCAAGGGATGTTTCAAAGACTTTTTATTATCTTCCTGTTTTCTTTAAAAATAATGCATTATAAGATATATGGTAGAAGCAATCACCCCCTGTGCTGTATATGACAGTACAATTCACTTGCTGAACTACAGTCTAGAAGATTTAACAACATGGGAGGTCTCAGACTTTTAAGATTCGGTTTGGTTTTGCTCGTGCTTTTTTCGGGTGGTCAGCGGTATATTTGCCGTTCCCCACAATCTAAAAATCAGTTGTCTAGAAAAAAAAAAATTCACAGAAAAAGCAGAACATTTAATACCAACAAAGCCATTTAGCCAGAAGAGATTTCATGCCACTAAACAGCTCACGGAAAAATGTTGCAGATTTGTTGGCCTTATACAGACAAAGAAGGTTTATTAAGAAACCACAATACAGTAGTGACCTCACCCAACAGATAGGGCTGTCGAGGGTAATCATTTTTTATGATGCAATCTGCTATCTAACTTTGGAACAACTTGGACAATATACCTCTTTTAATGGAATGCTTAAAACCGAATGTTTCTGCATCAGGAGAGTGTTTTGGCTTCCTAAGAGGGGATGGGTTATGGGCTTTTTTTCGGTTCGAGAAATCGAAGATACAGATCTGATTAAAGTAGGCCACGACACTTTGGAAGGCTTGGAGAATGTGTGGTTAAGGAAGGAATGAAAAAGAGGTAGGAAGATAGGATTCTCTAAACTGTTTTTACAAGATTAAGTTTTTAAAAGATTAAGTTTTTAAAAGAATTAAATAACACTTGTATGAGGGGCTGTTTCAGAGATTTGGGGAATGACTTGGCTTTCATTCTAATATTGCCATTCACAGGTACAAAGGCGACAGACTTTTTTTTTTAACAGGTAATGAAAATACGTCCATTGAAAATTAATTTTGCTGTCTTCCAGCTCAAGCAAACAACTACTGCAGCCGTTCTGGTTATGAGCCTCTCAAGACAAGTAAAGGGAACAAAAGGGAAACTCGTGAATGGCAGAAGGCAGTAACCCTTCTGGTGTTGGGCTTTGTCCTCTGTGTTCATGGGGTTGCAGGGGGTGAGGGAAAAAGACAAGACCGTCTGTCCCCCGCAATGAATTGTGCATCTTCTGCTACACTCTCTTCAGGAAGTCCTGCGGTGATGACCTCACTCATCACAGTTCTTCGCAGATGAATCCCAGTTTATAGCAGTAAAGTGCTGTTTTCTGACAGAAGGCCATTGCTATTCTTGTCCTTTGGGGTGTCCATATACCTGTTACAGGCTGTCATTCAGGTAAGAAGGATAAATTAAAAAAAAAAACGTTCAGTTTAGGAGATCAGTCACACACTGTGAACAATGGGCAGCACTAGTCTGGGTTTTGGTTGCATAATTTTTCGTGAACAATTTATCTGTACCTGGCAAAAAATGCACAACCTGCTCATGGAAAACCGAAAGAACACTCTCTTGGATACAGGTATCTCTGGCATTAAAAGTACAAACCACTGCTGCTCACATCAAACAACTGACTCAGCAGACTCAGATCTTCTGTAGAGGAGAACAAATAATACCTGCAGCAGCAGCTACAAACAGAAAAGCGGATTGCTGGCTAGTATTTGTGCAAGTGATTTGTCTTACAGTATAAATACACACACAGAGATGATTGCTCATAATGCATATCTTATTATATGTCATCACGAGAGAAGATGGGACTGTTACTACGTTGTTTGTTTGTAATGAATGATACTATTAGCTCTACTGCCAGCTATCACAGCAAATCCAGATGGCAATTGAGCATCATTTCTGATGCATGCAAGCCTTTGAATAGATGGTATGCAAAACAATCAGGGGTAATTTCTTAAAAAACCCCAAACCTCCAAAACCCCAAACCACCCAGTGGCTGCAAAGTGTTTAGGTGTCTGCTAAGCTTAGTTTCCACTGCATGCACAGCTCTATTGAAATCAAAAGTGATCCGCAAAAGCATAAATTGTTTACTTGAACCCAGCCTAAAAGAGGAAAAATACTCAGTAAAAATGTTTTACAAAGGCACAAAGGATAATTTTTATTTTTCTTCAAAGAGAATGTAAGACTTTAAGGTGTGACAACGTCACACGACTAAGGAACTTCCTCTAATTTGCCACTAACGTAGCAAACTGATCTCACAAGCAAGTGCCTGCAGTGTAGCATTTCCACGTGCGACAGCCAGAGCCAGTGACAGGAGGGAGAGAGACGGAAAGCGAAGAGGAGGAGGAAGGAGCTGCCTAGCGGCAGTACAGTCCTAGCTGGGTTTAACCCGCCTGCAAAGCTGCCCTTAGGCAGGGCTGGGGGTACATCTTCATGACTTCTGTGACAGAGCCCAGCGTGAAGCGTAGGAAGCTTTCCTCTTCAAACCAGCTGCACTCAAAGCGCGACCCATAAAAATCAAGATACATTGAAACAACCTTTTAACCAGTTCTATTAGCAAGGAATTTATAGTTCGTGGCAGTTTCTTTGTAGTCCTCTAAAGAAAAAGTCTCTTAGACTAATCAAAGTCTTACAGCAAAAGCAAGAGTGGCTTAAACTCACAAACTAATGGTCTTGCAGCCAAGTGGTCTCACATTTCAAAATAATGAAAGAATAAAAGACTGGACATTTATATGTCTTTTATGATAAGAATTCCTTTTAGGATCAGAGCAGAGCACACAGACAGGGACAGGGTCATTTTTCCCCTGCTAGGAAATGTGCCTATTTAAAACAAATGTGTGTGTATGTATGTGTGTATATATACAGATATATAAGTTTAACATAGATGAGCAAGTGGAAACTTGTGTCAAAAGAAGAGCAAAGTATACGCATGGCAGAAGAGCAGCTTAGAGGCAGATCACAGCATCAGTCCCTTACACGGTGCCCAGGGACGTACGCTCTCAAGCACAAAGACCTTGTAATACCAGCAGCAGGAATGACATAGAGTAACTGGTGCCCAGCTGGTGAGCTTGGCTGTATGACGACCACAGTAAATGTGGGATTTATGGATTTCTGCGTTTCATCTCCCTGTGGCAGATAGCAGAGGAGGCCGCCCTGTGTGTCGAGGTTTCTCAGGCACTTGTTTGGTGTGTGCACCTTGCCCATAGACATGGCACATGGTGTGAAGGGGGGATTTCGCCCCCGTCAGCCACACTGCCCTCCTCTGTACTGCTGGGTGCGATGCACTCTCTGCAAACTCCTGCAGCTTTCCTTAAATTCCCTTCCAGAGCAGGTATGTATATGGGCTATACACTTGATTTGTTCACCTTATACTTCCTGCGATACATCATAATTGGGCCTTTTGACCTTTTATCCTCAGCCATTGAGGCAGTTTTTTTGTGGCATAAATATCCTGTGTATTCCTGTGAACAATTTTCTTCACTCTATAGGTACCTGCAATTAGCTGCGATACTGGAGGAATCAGGTACTGATTCCCAGAGCAGGTGGCCTCACTGGGCTCTCTGCACTGCAACAAATCAATAGCTTTGCACTGGTTTAAGGGAAAAGGGAAGAAAAAAAAAGGCCAACAATTTTTATCTTTCCCCCTCTTTCTTTAAATACAAATACTCTTTAGAGCAATTTGCCAGGTCAGTTTTACTCGGTGGTTTGCCTGATGCCACAATTTATGTCAAGCTTAGGAAGGGATTAGCAGTAGTGTGGTGTCACACAGGCAATCTTGCCCAGCGTTCACTGCGTGAGCACCCACGGTAACAACCTGTGATGTGTCTGAACTGGAAAATTAAACAGCTGGCTACCTCTGTCTCCATGTTCTAGATGGAGGAGCTCTTATTTCTTTCAGTCTGATCAGAAACAAGCCAGTCTGAAATCTCCTTTTGAAAACTTCCCTCTAAAGTGACAGCAAAATGCTACTACATTGATTTAAACAGGTTACAAAAGAAAAGCTATTTTTCTTAAAAGTATTAGAGACTGTTGACCTTTTAAAAATAGATAGTTGACACTTTCTCCTGCCACTTTCCTTGTGAACATGAAAAACTTGTCTCCCTGCCATGATTTATTGAACACCTGGGAGTTACAGGCTAATATATCTTAGCAGTTATTGACATTTCAAAAATGAATCCAAGCACTGACTCTTCTCATCATCTCTTTACTTTGTTGAAGATACACATACATGTTGTACTGACCTGACTAAATAAGTGGGATACCCATTTAACCAAGTCAGTATTAATAGTGATTTCACGCTTAGAGCAAAATAGTGTATACGTAAGTCTTTGAAGGAGATTATCAGAAGGCACCAATACTGTGTCCTCCCGCCTTCTCCAAACGGTACGACACCATATACTCAAATAAATCAATGCAGGCATGGGAAAAATAAAATGCAAATTTTCGCACAGTAGACAGAAGCAAAGGGGATTTTATTTCTATCGGTGCTTTAGCACCATGCCAGCAATCCAGATGAAAGTCTGTTGAGAGTTTGGTTGCATCAAATTAATTGTCCATGTAACAGTTTTAAATTGGTCTCTCTAATCTGAAAAAGCGTGCGATTAGTCTGCCGAATTGGAACTGATAACGACTGGATCCAACAGCAGAAGCCACATCATTATAAGAATTGATTTTATAATCAGTACAGTTTGGGGGAATAGATATCTCCTCATCCTCTAGCACTAAGGAGATGTGTTATACTAGTTTTAGTTTATTGCCAGCAAAGCTGAAAATGCGTGAAGCTTTGTAGAGTCAAACAAGCAAGGACTGGGTCTTTGGAGGAAACGGCAGCTTTCCGCAGAAATGCTGGCTCCACGCCGGCAGCGCAAAGAGGTGGGGTTTGTAACTCGGTGCCCTGCAGCTGCTGGGGCAGACGTACCTGTTGCTCCCGGCATTTGGGCATCACTAAATTTTACCTTTGACTATGAAAGCTTGTAGGGAAGGCAGAAAAATGTCTCTAAAATAAAAACACCCACCCTGGCAATGGCACTTTTTTCTCAGACACAATGGGCTCCAGACGATCTTGAGACTACGCTGGCAGACAAAGATGGTTGTTCAGCTGAGGAAAGGACCTCCTTGTTCAGAGATGCTGACACAAGCTTCATGCCCACATCATAACTCCTTCCACGGAAATGGGCTAGCAGCATTTATTGCCACTTACATTTTATTACTTCTCTTTTGGCTTTGAGAGCCAGCTAATGATGAATAGTTTTATTAAGGTGACCTGGGCAGATGAGGAGACTACATTTGAGATAATCACTCAGGAGAGCGGTTGAACGAGGAAACACGGAAAACAATTTCTGGGGAAAATCAATAGACAGACTGTCTTGGATTGGGAGAACATGTGGCTTCCAGGACCCAAAGTCTAGTGACAGCCTTTCCAAACAGACCATCTTGAAGCAGATGTTCCCAGACACTTCAACAGGCAGTTTTGAAATGCTTTAAGGAAGCACACATGCACAAGAGGTCTCTGGAGGACAGTTCATTACTAACTCCAATGCATTACAGAAACGGGAAGATCCAGAATAGGAAGTGCCTCAGATATGCACAATTAAACTTTCTAGCTAAGAGGGAAAATTGTAAAAAAACCCTCTTACTCCTCAGTTCTGACATTAAAAATCTTCCCAGGCTTATGAGAGGACTTGGAGTATTCACTAGAGCAAATCATGCAGTATGTTACACCCACTTCAGTGAAAATAAATCTCCATGACTTGACCCACCATGAGAAAAATATTAGCATTGCCTAATGTTAAACACAATTACGAATACAGACATTATCTCACAGCTGCTAACACCATCCACTACATCCTTCAAATGGCCTCCTGAAGGGATTATTCAATGTTACGGTATTCCTGTGAAATACCTGTTTCCAGCACAGAGATTTCCTTCTGTCTTCTTTTCTATTTGCATTCATTCTTCCCTTCCATAAAAACTACTTACTATTTTTGTGGTTTGTGTCTAAATGAGGCCTTGACCCTACAAACTCTTCCCCCTGAGCTTTGGCTCCGGGCTCAGCCAAGACCCTACTGCATAAATATTTGCATGATTGGGACCCTCAGGAATAACCTACCTGGGAAAAGGATATCTTTTTATGCTTCCAAAGTTAAATCCAAACCTCTGCCTTGTAACAGACAGCCAAAGAAAACACAAGCACCAGCAAGAAGCTACTAAGTCAAAAACTTTACAAAACAAGCATCCCACGAGGGTTATTTATCCGATTGCGATACTGTGCTATCATAAGCAGAAAAAATTACCATTAAGCCCAAATCTGCAGGTTCTATATTGGAGGATGCAGAGATGACATACTATACAAACATGGGAATTACATACAATCCCTAACCCTTTTGCCAAGTGGCTGATGGCAGCAAAGAGGAGCCTGATTCAATACATCTAGAGTCTTATTTGACAAATACCTGAACAGCTCTCCACTATGAAACCTTGGAAAATCACATGCTTCCACCTGAGATTCCCTGACACAAATAACCCTCTTCATCAGCAAACACTGTAAGACTGCACACGGATAAGAAAGTCTTAATAGGGGGAAGGGAACATGTCATAAAACTTGGGCCAAAATTCAATATTTTAATATGTTTCTATGTTTGTGTGTGTATATATACACAATATTCAAATAAAAGCAATAAAAATAATAGACCCATGGCCACATGATGGTGCTTACTCACTCAAATCAGCCAGCAGCAGCCTTTCTGCACATCTAACCCCACTCACAAGGAAGTTGCTCATGTACGCCACGACGGGTCTCTGCCACAAGTATGCTGTGTAACTCTGGTTTGTAGAAACGCCAGACAAATAAAGGCTTTCTGCTATCGTCTGCTGTTGTAGTGCTTTAACAAGAAAGTCCTGAGACTGGACTCAGCCCTTTGATGGGGAGCCCTCAGTACCGATTCCCTCAGAGGAACCTCTGTAGGAATGAGGCAAAACCCTGGAGAACCCAAAGGCCATTCCTGGCCACTTGAGAACGACCCGTTTCTCCTATGTAAGAGCACTTTGATCTCCCTGGGAACCCTTCTCCTCCACACCATCCTGGGTCATATTTACGTCTCCAACGTAGAAAGAAGTCGGAGCTGGCGATGATGCAAAAAACCTTATCTGAAGTAGTTCTTCCTTCTTCATCAAGGGAAAAGAGGAATCTTCCTCCCTAGCCACAGCGCTTGAAGGAGGAGGCTGAACAAGAACTGTGGTTTGAATAAAAAAAAGATGTTTTCCTCAGAAGTTGCTGTGTCTATTCCTTTGCTGTACTGCCTTGCATATGCTTATGATATTTTTCTGTCTGGCTTCCTGTATAGATGTAAACAAACTGGAACTTACAGTGTTTTCACAGCACATGCGCCTGGCAAAACCTTTTTTGTTTCCAACTTTGAAAAAATACTACTGATGAGGGGGGAAAAAAAATCCTGAAGAGATCCCAAACCACAAAAATTACCATTTGGAAAAGTCATGTTGATGAAATACACTTAAAAAATAATTAAAAAAAATGAAATCCATCATGTCTGATTACTATCATTGCTTTAGTTGAGACTGAAGGAGACTTCAGACTCTGCCTGCAACAGAAGGCATGGAAATCCATTGGTTCGAATATATTGGATCTGTATTTACATTAACATTCTAAATGTTAGAGGAGTGCATATTTTCCTGTAATTTTAAATAAGTATTGTCTCTAGAAAGCACACAGCTCAATACACAAAAGGACAGAGAAGTTCACGCACTCCAAGGCAATCCTGTGAGAGCAATTTAGTTTTCAGATTTAAAAGAATGTTTTGTGTATGTTAAATACCAAATTAAAAACTAAAAGGCAACTGCTATATTATTTCTTCCATCAGGCTGAAAACAAAACATGTATGTTCGGATTATTTTAACAGGAAAATGAAGAAACAAATATAACACGTGCTCTGCTGCAGAGCCATTTCAAAGTCTGGCCAAGAGAGGCTGCTGATGAAAGCCAGCTGCAGCAGCCCTAGCTTGCAGTGAATCACCATCTCCTGAGGGCACAGGCTGAAATCACCGTCTCATGGTATGCAAGCCATCAACCTACCCATGTGAAAATAAACCATTCATCACACACACGCGGACTGGATATGAACAAGTGACCTAGAAATTTGGGGGGTTCCAAGTGCTATTACTCCCTGCCTCAGTCATTCTCCTGTCACATGAAGCTTCTTGTGACATATTTTGTGTGGGCTGCCGGGTGGGGGGGTGGAGAACAACCCAAAGTCTACTTTGTCATTTAGTCCTAAAATTATGCATAACTCACTCAACAGACAAATAAAAGAACAAAATGACTACGAAAGAGGAAAATGTGGTAGCAAGGGAAAAACTTCCTTGTTGCATATTGTATCTTCATTTGAATTCCAGAATAAATCTGAATGAATTATATTTTTTAATTTGTTTAACTATGCTAATAGTCACCATGCACTAGTGGTTTTAGCAGTATTTTCTCTTTATATGTATGAGTCAAGAATTGCCATAGCAACTTGCTTCCTAATTAGCCTTCAGTTACTAACAATCAATACGATTAGACAAGGTCAGTGCTGGAGTAAGCTCTATAGATTTTTTGAAAAGGCTACCGAGAGTCAATAACAGCACGAAGAGGAGGAGCGGGCTCCTGGACGATCTTCCCCAAAGGGTGGCCGCTGTTCTGCTATTACTCACTCTCCTATGAACAAAAGGAGCTGTGGCAAATGAGAGCTTTGTCACTCACCCGGATTGCAGAAAGCTTTTAATCTGCCAACAAATTCCCAAAATATGGAGAACAGAAGCATCCTTAGATCTGCAGATAAAAAGACACCTTACTCTCACATTGCTGGGACTGATGTTGACTGCACACCATTAAAATCAAGAATAAATGTCATAGAGTCTTGTCAACGTAGCTACATCTGAAATCAATCTCCCTGTACGGGCAGGATCCCTGGAATAAGGTGACACTGGCCAGTTCACAGGAAGATACTCCCTGGGATTTAAGCCTGCGCAGTGCTTGGGTGAGATCCCATTAGGAAGTCCTCCCTCTAGTGACCTGAGCGATTGCCCATCGGTGACACAATTTCCCCCTCATTTTTACAGCCTGTTTCAGTCGTTAACATGTTATCTCTTACCCTGAAAGCACAGTGCTTGGCAGCACAGTAGGATGGAAACATAATGTGCTCTTCAGAGGTACTCTGGGTCCTGGGAATACAAAACAGGCTCCTCAATACTGACAGATGAAGGCTCATAAAAAGCCACTTTACTTGTTAGCATGTTTAAGTCTGCTACCAAGAAACACAGGCAAAAACAAGCTTATTTTTAAATAAACAGTGTGTGCTGTCAATTATGCCTAGGCACGTGGCAGTCGCAGATGAACTGTGATCTATTTACTTGCCTCTGTAAAAATGTGCTGCCGCTTGGCTCTCTCCCCTGTTCCCCGCCGGAGGTTACCTCTCTGCTGCGGCTGTGCCTTCAGCCTCAGTTTATCCCGGCTCGCAGTGCCAGGTCCCCAAACGGAGGGTTGGGCTTGGGGAATGGAGGAGTCAAAGTGCAGCACACAGTGATGGCACTTCAAGCCATGAGATTTGAGGCATTATGTATTGACCTTCCTCCGTACAGAACGCCCGAAAGAAGAACAAAATTATTCTAAGCTCAAAAAAGGCTTTTTTTATTAGAATATAAACTAGGATAATTAACTTTAAAGCAGAAAAAACGCAAAGGAAATTGGCTAGATGGAAGAGAGCGGAGAAGAGTTTACACCCCCTCTCCCCTGACATCCAGTGCCTTTGGAGAAGTTTTGGATTTCCCCAATGACTTATTCCGAGTGGCAGTAAGCTCTGCCCAGACCTCCTGCGAAACCCCATTCAGCACCTCTGGGGCTGCTCCCTGCTCCCCAACACAGTCTCTGAGTGGCACAGATCCATCTCTGGCCTGTCAACCTCCTGCCACTTGTGGTACCTCGAAGGTGCTCCCCTCCAAACGTGCCCATTAGCCCGCAAAGGGAATACCCAATCCCCCTTCCTCCAGGGAGCTCTACTGCTGCCAGTTTTCCTAAAGACCATTATCTAATTGTAATTTATTATCTAATTTATTACAGAAGTAATAAATAAGCAAATCCTTTTCACCACATCGTGCTTGCCCCTTCTCACAGCACAGATGGGAAAAGCCAAAATCTTAAAAATCCAGCACAAGAAGTCTTAAAAATATGGAAAATAAAGCTGAGAAACATATCACCATAAAATCTCATCCAAAATGAGACAGAAGATTGACAAAAGGATTAGACACGTCTAATGAGCACCTTCACTTAATAATTACACTAGAAAAGACAAACATTTCCAGATAAAGATGTAAATCTTTGTGCTCTTGAGAAGACAAGCAAGACAGAAGTAAATGATGCTTCCAAATAACAAAGACGACTTTAATTCAGTCCACAAGTGAAATTCTGCATTATTCCTTGTTTTAGTGGAGAAACTTCACAGCACAAAGGCAACACGGAGAGACCATTCCAAGAGTTTGCATTGAACAGCTCATTTCCTAGGGGCATTTCTCCTCCTCAGAGAAGAGCAGCCTATGAGATGGACAAAATAAATTCTCCATATGGATGAGCGATTCCATAATTGTTCCAGAAACGTTCTCTTGAACATCCTCCTTCAGCAATTGGCATCAGCAGCTCTCAGGGATGAGGTTCTGAACCGAGAAAGCCACCAGCCTGTCCCTGTTCTCAGCTCCTAATCCTCTGCTGACTGCATTGGAAAATGCACAGACACCAAGAGTTTTTCAGCAGTCTGCATTTCTCTCACAATCATTTGTAATTTCCATCTGTGGTGTTGGCTCCCCAAGCATTCAAAATATTTTATGGCTTAGTATGTGTCTTCCATTCTAAATCCTAGCAAATTAAATCTTTTCCAGACTACTCTATGTGTATGTATACACATATGCTGTATGCAAGTATATATATACATATCTATTCTACCCTGCAGTAAGAAGTTTACTCAAAAAAGGTACACCACTCTTGCTTATTTTTAAAGAATCCAGCACATATCTGGAACTCTTCATCAAAAACATGTTCCTGCTTGAGAAATCTGAACAAATATTCACAGTATTTTGCGAGCAAATTGTTCTTGGCTTGGTCACAAAACAAACAATGGGCACAACGAATCTCTGGTTTTACACCTGGGATGAATTGGGACCAGCAGTGTCTTTGATAGAAAAATCAAAATGCAGCTCACTCATAACGATAAAATGCTCAGCTGCCTCTCCACTGAGCAAAGCAGCCATCAAACTAATGATTAAATCCACATCAATCATTTGGTGTAATAGAAATAAAGGCCGTGAAGTATAATGTTGTCAGAGAATCAACATCTCTTGCTTAGAAAATAAATGTCTTGACTTCCTCTCAACATTTGTTTTCCATAAATGCTGAGGTTTGTATCAGCATTTGTACAGCAACGGGAAACAATCCTTCATTGCAACAAGCCAATTCCACTAACATTATTTCTAAAATAAATGGAAAAGCTAGGTAAAATTAATATGGGAGGGTGTTTCTGAAATCCTCCTGAAATTGAATTACCATTTCTGATCTGGTGCCAGCCTTCCTCCTTCTAACAAACAATATTTAGTAGCGTCAACAATAATTATTGAAGAAAATCCCATTTAGAGCAAATCGGGCACAATTTCAAGTAGGTCACACCTTTTGCACTCACTCACGGGTACAGTTAGATACACACACAAGATTAATAGAAAAAAACCCTATAAAAACCTGTTTTCTAATAAAAAAGAACTTTCTTTTCTAATTCATACTTTTTTTTTTATAGCAGCACTTTTTAAAGCAAACCCAGAAGCTGGATATATCTGGAAGGAAATGGCACTACGATGCCTCTCGGGATACGCTGTCACCCGAATTCCCAGGCTCACGCCAGCACAGCACCATGGTGCATCAGGAGCAACAGACCCCTACCAGCCTGTCTGTCAGGCGGAGAAGGTGGCGGTGCTACATGTTTGAGCTGAACAACCAAGTGAGGTGCCACCACTGTAATTCTAAATGCATGTGTTTCCTCTCAGAATTGCTTTGTTATTCGATTTCACACAAGAATGTAGGTTTTGGGGTTTTTTTTGGGGGGAAAGAAGCCCTTTTACAATAATCCTCTTACAACTCCTTAAAAAAAATGTGTTGACTTTAATGCTGCTTACTTGTATTAATTTTGTTTTAATCTTGTGTTTACAGTTCTCTTCGTTTTCAAGTCAATACATTTTATTCTGAATTCTTTCCAGAAATTTCAGAGTTAAAATGTAATTAATATACAAAATACAGTAATTTTTTTTTTTACAAATTATTTAGGGATATTAGAACTGAATATACTTATTTTAACAAGAAAAAGGTAATTATTTAAATCAGAGCAGTATTCTGAAACATCATAAGAACTACCTTTTGCCATGTATGAGCTATGAATTACATTTGAAAATGTAAAACGTAATTAGAACCAGCAATTCTGAGTTCTCATTTCATTTTCTGATATACATACGTAAGTTTAATAAATGTATTGCTCAACCAGCATAAGAATTATTTTATGGTTCTTAGCAAATACGTATTTTTATATTTACAAAGTCACTGAGAAAGTCACTGATTCTACTCTGAAAGTACAAGAAACTCATAATAAACCATAACATGAAGCTTCCTTTACTTCAAATTAGAGTGAAGCTCTTGGAAGGAAGAGATGGAACCTGAAGAAGTGACACTTTTTTGGGAAAAAATTTTGACTGTGCCAGCAGCCATCCGATTACCACACCGATTCTGGCCCCTCTTCAAACAAAAAACCCACCCAAAAACCCCTGAGGTGAATCTCAGAAAGCTGGCCAGTAAGCGAACATATCAGTACGCATAAAGCATACCCCTCAGGAGAAAAGAAGAGATTATAGTATTAATTCTGCACCAGGGGGTGACTGTCAATTCTGAGGCTCCTTGCTATGTCTATCAGCTGCAATAATCAGCTTCATGCCTCTGACACAAGGACCTAGAGTGAGGTTGCCCTCCAAAACTGAATGATTCGGAGAAAGCAAATGTCTCCGCATGAACAACCACAGCATGCCAAACCTGAAGTCTACCCAGCCCAGTATCTTGCTCTAGCGGTGGTAGGGGAGGCCCAGAAAACCCTGCAAGAGCAGGGCAAGCCTATTGAGAAAGTCCCTCTGAATATTCAATCAACTTTTCTGGTGATTTGCAGTTCAGGTCTTTGTGTTTGGTATGTAAGTAGGTGAGACACATCTTCTTCCCCGAATTTTATGAGGGAGGCTCTTCGTATCAGCAAAGTCTCAAACCAGAGTTCCTCAGCTGAACTACACGTTCTGTGAAGAAATATTGCCTTCAGGTTTTTTTGATTTGTCATTTACTAGTTTTATTTGAGATCCTGTCCTCCAGTTATAGTATTAGAAAGGGCAGGAATAATCATTCCTGTCCACCTTCCCCGAACTAAACCTGACTGTACAGACCACTCCAATATCCCCCATCAAAGGTCTTCCTTCCAGATGGAGGAGTCTTGTCCTGGCCATTATTCCTCAGCTGGAAAGCATCCGTGAATGTGTTCATCTCGGTGAATATTTCCTGGTTTGTTCCCTATCCTTTTCTTAATAATTCCTAACATTTCCATTTGGAGACTTTTTTGGACCACGGGGCTGAGACCTTTTTTTTAGAAATGTTCATTTGACTCTCAAATGTCATTTTGAATGAATGGGGCTAATTTAGAGCCCACATTTAGATATGCAAAAGAACTATCTTCATTTAGCCTGCACTTAATTTTATCTCATTTGTTTGTGTAGAGGAAGGCAGAAGAACATTGGATCGAAGTTTCCTTCTAAAGAAGAGCGGGAACTCACACATGCATTTGCCCACGTTTCGTCTTTTATGAATTCAGATAATCTGAACGGTATATTACTGGGAAGAGGCATTAAAGCATTTAGCGTACATTCAGGCAAGTGGATTTCCCTTTTTTGCTTTACCTGCCTCTGTGTCTAGACAGCTGTAAGGCAGGGACCAGAAATGGTGTCCAAGATGATTCTTCCACTACATACTTCAGTCTCTAATGCTGACTTCGTACCAATGCAGTTAACAAATACAGATTCTGCTAACAGTTCATTAACACAAAATTCATTCTTGCTCAACAAAAGGAAGTAATGAGAAAATGTATTCTCTTTTTTCCCTTTCTAAATCTATTTTATCAAAGAAAGCAAGCATCAAGATACCAAACTACACAGAAAGAATTACGGAATACTTCCTTTCTTGTACTCTAACATGTTTCAATTAAAATATGCAAATATTAGCATGATTTTCTGGGACTTTTTAAATAGGAAAGTTAGCAAATGTTGATATGGACACTATGAACTGATTTTACATTTCCTAGCTTCTTCTTTTAAGGGTTTTTACTTTTTTTGTGATTTTGTTCTGCCCAAGCATTAGCAAAAGATTGAGATCAGGTTATGCATTTAATGAAATATCACAAAGCTGTAATTAAAATCTCTGCTCTTTGACATCAGCAGTGAGTTGCTGACATGGATAACAAATGTCTATGTCACATTTTTGTAATTGTGCAAGGGATGACAACAATAACGGCAAGTGAAAGATCTCTTCTACAGATAAGCTTTGGCAGGGAACAGCAGAATGCCAAGTGATGATGCAACAAAACACTAATAGATTATAATAAAACCACCTAATCTTTGTTCATTACTTATTATGTTTAGAATACAAGGCATAGCTTCTACTTTCAGGAAATAAATTGAATTAAGAACACACCAGGCTTCCTATGTATTCATACCAAACACTTAACTTTGATATATCCAAGGGATGATGTCTGCAAAGGCTGCAGAAGGGTCATCTGAAGTAACGGCACTCTTTCGAGAAGACAATGTACCCAACCCGCCCGTGGCCACACCGAGAGACAGCGGCACAAGGCACTGCTTTGCCCAGCTCCTTCACCGACGATGTGTTACAGGACCCCTGGGAGAAGCTCGCATAGCTGTTCGCCTTTCAAATCCCATTTGTGGGAACCCGTTTCAAAGGGCCGAGTGTAGCGATGGGCAAATGAAGACGGACACCCTGGATGCTGTTGGGCTACGGAACGCGTACGGCGCATATAGCAGAGGATAGGCTTTCTTACATGATTTTGCTGCTGAACCAGAGGCCTGACGTGAAACCAACCCCTCCAGTTCAGGAACGAGCCAGTTCAAAACCACTGATCACCGTCAAACGTGGACAGTCAGCTGGGATGGGGGCATCTGGGACTTGCGAGTCCCCCCGCAGGAACCAGGAAGCCTCCTGTGATTGATGGCTCACTGCCCGACCACCAGCCTGCGGCGGCTGGGCAGCCTTTATGCCTGCTGACTCGCGCAGGATTAGACCAGGCAGGCAGAGGGGAAAGCCCTGTATCACAACAACGGCCCCATTAGAACATTTATTCTTTGGGATGTCAGCCTGAACTTTGAATTTCTTTGCTTATACTGGTTACTCGACTTAATGTTTTTGAACTGTAGTCCTCTGTTCCCTGAGAGAAAATGCATATTTAGACTAATTTAAATGCATTAAGTAGCATACTTATTTTCATGCCCTGCCCTTAAGATGCAGAATGTTACACATAACTTCCTATAATGTAAATTAGAATTTAATATCCATGGAGTTGCACCTTGAGAATATACCCTAAAGTATTTATTACCAAAGTATGATTGTTACCTGATTCAGTACATATTTCGGTACACAGAATGCACCGTGTTCCCCTTTCACCTTAGGGATGTAAATAAATATTTTTGTAAACATGCACTATTTAACTTATATATCACAGCAGATCCTGCAAATTCATATTTTGCTTCTTGCAAAAAAAAAATAGCAGATTTATCCAAATGATGCAACAAAAGATAGAAAGGAACTCCTGCCTGGAACCAATTTCCAAATGTCTTGGTTACACTGAATCCTAACCATTTTCTCAAAATAGCTTTAATGATCTTATTTAATCATAGTCTTTCGCATACCAAATGAGGCAGCACACGATACACTGTGCAAGAAAAATTAGAGAAGCTGCAAAATACTGACCAGCTTTCTCGGTAGCAGAAGACACAGATTGCTCATCCTGACTGAGCAGAAGACACAGACTGATCATGCGATTTCTGCTTCCCCCCCTTCCTTCCTATCTTTTTGGGCTGTAAGCTGCCAAGTGTTACAGAATCACATGCTGGGGCTGAATGAAACTGATTTCAGGAGCACATGGGATGACGGACGTCCCTTAGCCATTTGCTAGCCAAGGTAGCTTTGATGCCTACTGCTGAAGAAGTTCTGGATGGCGAATCCACCAATTTGCCAGGTTGTTAAAACTTGCTAAATAAAGTGAGCGCTTCCGACTATGCCAAATTCTCCTGATGAGACTTTTACAATCAAGCCAAGAACTTTGCTCCTTCCCCACTCACAGGAAGAGAGATATGCCTTGATTCAGCAATGTACTTTAGTATGTGCCCCAAAATACTTTATTGAGTGGTCTCCACTGTCCTCAAGTACCTCACCTCAGTTTAGATAAAACAGAAAAGGTAAATCAGTCTGATCTAATTAAGTCAAAGGAAAGTGTGATCTGCCTTTTAGCCTACAGGGGCAAACAGGAGAGATTTTAGCATCCTACATCAGGTTGGTTGTTGTATATGAAATAAGCTGGTGCTCATGGATCTAGGTCACAGACCAGGAGCATTTCTTCATATGAACCATCACTGGATCAACAGTCGCAGCAAAAAAAAAATAAAAGCTTGAATGCACTGAGTGATTAAGTAAATATATGATTCAGAGCTATTTTCTCTAGAAATTCATGAGGAAGCTGTAGATAGCTGGTGCATATATTCCTGCTGTCTTCCATAGACAGAAGACTTCCGTTTCCAGGAGTGTCAACTCTGGCAGATTCCCTCAACCCTAAAAGTTTTAGCTTTCCAGGATTTTCAGAGCTCATCAAGGATTTAGCTCATCAAGCTCTGTTAACCATAGCATGGTTCATGTTCTTAAAATGCATTATTTGCCAAAATCTGTTAAAGAAATGCCCTTCTCCTATTACTCCAAAATACAAACCAGATGTTTTTTTGTCTGTGACATCTTCTAGTTCAAGAAATACTTCATCCACAAGGCTGAATTTCCTTGGGCCCCTCACAAGTTGAATTTGAGAGTGAATGGTGAAACAAAGCATTATGTTTTAGCTTAAACCCTTCAAAATAATAAATAACTGATGATGAATTTTCAAGGGGATTATGTCTCAGGATACCAATGTGAAGCCTCCTTGGCTTGCATAGGGTAAGGCAATCAGACCAAACTTCCTATAAATACAATGCCCGAATCAGGCCTTGATAGACCAACATTCTCAATCTACTTTGCTACCTTGTAGTAATAGGAGGAAACTTAGAAAGAGAAAAAGGGAGACCTAATATTGCTGCAGACTGTCTCTCCTCCAAATTAAGCACTTTCAGTGCAGGTTGAAGATGACATAGCAGCTGCAGAGCCTGTTGAATTGATTTTGGCAGGTATGTGCCTGCATGGGGCTGCTTTTTACTTCAGTAACTGAAAGGTTAATTAGTTCTGGGAGTGTAAACAGGTTGGTTAAGCAGGAGTGCAGATGAGCTGCCACGTTCCAGTTGGCTAAGACTTAGGAGCAGACTAAACATGTTTTGAGAATAACTAATCTGCTTCCCTGAACACCTATTTGCTAAATTAACACGAAGCCAGAGCTGTGCAGAAGTTGGAGAGCTGCTAGCAATAAGCTGGTTAGGCTCTTCCTCAAATCTGTGGGGTTTTGAAGTAGTTTTCTATAAGAAAATTCAAGTTGCACCTTTAGAGAAAGAGAAATCTCAGGTAATTAGTGCCCGTCAGTTCATGTCATAACTTTAAACATTTTATCTAAGAGGGAAAGAAGATCTTTCTCCTAGGACATACTTGGGGAAGTTGTTTCTCTATATGACAGTCTGCAGAGTGGACATTTCATGGTTTTTCAGTAACTGAAGGAATTCAGATGGGTGAGAAGAAAATTACAAGCTAGAGACAGTTCAAATGGGCTCTCATTCTTTCAAAAAAATTCAAAATGGCTAAAGTATTCCAGTCACAATTTTATTCTTCTCCCGACTTCTGTATTTTGCCAAAATTGATGAAAACCAAAAGATTTTGACTTGGTAACTAAAACTGGAGCTTCACAAGGGAGGGCAGATCAGGCGTTCCGTGCCGACATTTCCAGGTCACACTACTTTTTTCCATTATGAGTCACGGTCACTAGTGTCCATTCTGGAAAGTCCCTGGACAGTCCAAATGGAAAACAAACAAGATCCTTCCTGGGTACCATGACTGGAGTCTGACTGGAAGTATCAGACTGGAAGTATTTGGCATTTTGTGACAAAGTACATTTGTTCAAAGCTCTCAGCTGTTCGGGTGTTTAGGAAGAAACTAAAAGACATATAGAAAGCAGGAACACTGACAAATGTTATTGAATGATTTTTCTTGAAAAGCAGAAATTTTTGGTTACTGTATTCAAAAGCCTTCATTCACTTTGAATGAGCAGAGCTAAGATTCTCATGGAGGACTCATCTCTGATTTAACTTGTATTCAACCAGCTCATCCCAAATGGATGATGCCAAAGACCACCACTCCCTGCAACTTTTGGGCTTTAAAACCTGCCCCATTCTCAGAAACACAGTTAGAAATGATCTAGTAATGTAAAAATCATGTGTACAGATATGTTGGACTGTATAAGATACTGGTTTTCTTCAGTAATACGCTCAGGAAATATTGTCACTCTCTTAATTTTTAGTCAATTTAGTTCTAGGTGAGCACATACGTATACTACATTGAAGTACCTCATTTGTATACATCAGGCTATCCACATTTTACCATATGGAGGTATCACATTATTAATAGCTGTTTTCCCTAAATAGACTACAGTTTGCTTTAATCCTCTTTTCTGCGCATGATCTTGCAAGAGTAAAAAGGCTTTCATACAAAGACTGTGTTTTTATATGCAAATCTATCATTTGATTACACACTTTTTTGTCCCTACATTATCATGAATATTTCTGATGAATGTTTTATGGGTTAGGTTTAGGATTTGTGAGCTATTTCAAATGTTATCTGTTTGCCATATCATCTGCAAATACTGCATCTTTGTTGATGTTGATTGGTGTCATTTACATATTTATCACACTTTTATTTTCAAGGATGTTTTGCTATAAACGGTCTGTCCCCATTTCTCCTCCATGTACTAATAGTACACAGACATCTTTTCAAACCGAGCTCATTTCCATATGTAACTTTCTTGGTTAACAATAAATCACCACTTAGAGATATCCTATTCAATACAATCGCTACCTTCATACATATCTGACATATGGTTTCTGAGTAATTAAAGATAACGGGAGCTGTTTACAATGCACTTTGCAACCCACTTCAGAGTCCGGAGCGCTCAATGATTTTCCACAAGGACTAGGCTAAAAGGAACCCTGCGGAACCGGGGAGAAACAAGTGCCAGCAAAACTGGCAACGCAGAGCTGATCTTATTCCTAACTGGTAACTCTTGGGCACAAAAAGAAAGACCTTCTTTTTGTTTTCTCAGGAAAAATGGCTGTTTACAGTGGTGCTTGATGGGCTTATGAGGGTCTGGACCCATGAGGGGGATGCAGCAACTGGAGGTTTTTAGTGTATACCACATGCCAACAGAAGGCTCCTGAAATGGATCTCATGCTTCAGAAAAGGCCAGATGCCACGTGAGCTTTACCACTTGCTGCTGACCAGCAGCTCCTCAATCCTTCTTGCACATTCACTGCTTGTTCTTCATCCATCCATACTTCTCTACATTCAAAATCCTTTCCCCTTCCTCACCATTCCTTCTGGTGTGTTCACCTTCTTGCTAAATCCCTTACTTATGCAAGAGTAGGAGGGAAAGGGCTAGAAATGATGCAGAGAAATGTCGGCAATCGATTCCTTTTTAGTTTTGCTGTTACACTCACAGCACTGAAAAAGGCACTGGCGTTAAAGTGCGTTTCCCCACTCCCACTCAGAATCCTCTTGGGTGAACAGCCTGTTTGTGACCCTCTCCTGTCAGGGTGCAAGCGCTGAGTGTGCTTCTAAACAAAATGTTGTCATTTGCTCATGTATGAAATAATTCAGAAAAATTGTACAGGCCCCTGAATAGTTCAGGTTGGACAATGACAGTTATCATTCCTGGTGCTAGCACCAGTTAACCCATAGATTTTCTGTCGCTAAGGAATAGTAGGAAACACTTTACTAAGGATTTTTCCTTCGAGTGGTGGAGGGCTGCAATACATCCACAATAGTATACTAATGAATGTATGATACATCTGTTCATCACAGGTGCTCATAATTATATCTCCAGGCTTATCACTAAAATTCACAGATATTAGATGCTTACACCCTTAATGTGCTAAGATTTTCAGATCTATTGCCCGTAGGAAACTTCTCTCATGTATCCTGCTAGCTGACTCTGAACATGCACAAAACAATCCTATTTATTCATTAGTGAAAAGAGAATCAGCTGCCCTGTTATGAATAGGAGTGCTTTCCTCCCTAATCTTCCACTAGTTTATTATAACCTATTACAAAGTTCTCAAAATAATCAGTTTCCCATGATCTTCTGCTACGGCACTTTATTTATTAATTGCAATGACACTCCATGCTGAACCAACCCTTTGACTGAGGACTGCTCGCTTGCTGATATAAAAATGTACTTATGACACCAATGTTTTGGAACATGGTCTTAAAAAAAAGTTTAATTTTTTTAAACGGATGAAACTAGATGAAGCTCAGAGATAGGGGCTTGCTCACAGGCAGTAAAAGGAGCTGCAAACAGAAACTGCTGTTTGAGTAAAATAGTTGTTTGCTAGTAAATATTGACACAATACATACATTTTCTCGAGGTCACCAAGTCCTGCGAAAGCTCCTTTTGGAATGACTCTCATTTTGGTGAGGACAAATCTCCTGAAAATAGAGAAAATGGGGTGATTATTCACTATCCACAGCATGGGGCTGCGTGGCAGCCTTCTCAGCGCAGGAAAGGCCTTTATCACTGGTACAAGGATAGTCTCCAGCCTGAAGGGTTCGGCGTCTAAATACAGCTGTAATGTTCAAAGGCTTCGTGGAAATCCAACTGCCTGCCTAGACCAAAATTACAGCACAGCATCTGGAGCTGCTCAGGGGAAATAGCATCATCCATCAGTAGAAGCAAGTTCCCTGTTTGCTTCAGTAAGAAATCCAGACCCGGTCACCGCAGCTTTGCTGTGCGCTGGGAGGAGACAGCATCTTTCTCATCTAGACCTCTCTTTGAGAGATGCTCAAGCACAGGGTGAAGCAGCCCCGCAAAGCCAGACTGGGGTGAGCTGCTTACACAGGTTTGTAAGGTGGTACACGCATGCTCATGCAAGATAAGCCTTAACGTGCTGCACAGATAATTTAAGGAGTCAGCTACTATCTCCCACCAGTGAAACTTTAATACCCTTTATTGCTTCTCAGTCTCTCTTCAAATTAGTTCATAATGTGCCACAAAATTAGGACTTTGGAACACACAACTCAATCACACATGCACCAAGACAATATTTTAATCATTTTTTAAAGGTCACAGAATATGCTGTATGAAGAAAAAACATTTAAAATATCACATAAACCTTCTTGTTAACCTGGACTCATCTCCTTTCATCATGATAAACAAAGAGGATGGCAGGACTTCTGATGGCACTCAGCAAATGGGTAGGGTAGTAGGGTATCTACTACTCCTTGGAGAAATAAGGTGTTATCTGGGTAATTGTTTTCTTTCACGCATTTAATCATTCATAGGTAGTGAGCACAAACAATTGCATATATTAACACGATCTGCTCATCAAGATACATGCTTCACATGATAGGCTTATGACTAGATGCCAGGCCAAGAAAGTGTAGCTGAGACATGAGAAAGCTCACAGAGATTTTGTAGGGAGAAATTTTGTATTTTTGTATGTGCTGTTGAGAATAAAAGTCATATTCAAACTCCCAGCTATTAAACACAAAGCAGATAAAATAAGCAAGGCATCAGATAATACTGGCTGTATTGAATGACAGCTGTTAAAAAAAAAGGCATTTTCTTTTTTAGAAAAACATCACCTGCGTTACATACATGAATATCACCCTGTGATTCAGTTTCTCAGTCTATTTTCCCATGGAAATGGAAATGAATTGTTTTCTGAATTACTATGTAAGTCTTTTTTTCAGTGAGCATGCCTGCTAGAGCATCCCTCATTTTTATCATCGCAGAACTGGTGTCGCATGGCTGCTTGGGATTGCCTTTCAGCTCGTGTCTGTGCTGGCTTATTGTAAGGTCTGCAGGAGGACAGAAATGGGAAGTCAGCCTAATATTCCCTGCTGTGTAGTCCTGCAAATTTTAACACAATACCTCAAAACCAGAGACTTACTTTCTTACCATTCACATAAAGTATTCATACAATCCTCATCTATTTTTTATTACCGCTGATTAGTTTAGAATTTTCATGGGAGATTATCATGTTTAAATCAAAGTCATAGGGAAAAAAGTATTATTCTGATAGAATACCATTGTGAACGGTTCCTATTTTTTAATTGTAGGTCTTTAGTAGAATCTACCCCCTCATTTAGATTCCCAAATATGAGTTAGTATTTACTTAAGCAGGACAAAGTCAATGCACACCTCACCTAGCTCTAGAGATGTCATTGTGATTACACCAGGAGTGAACTTGGCCCCACACCTTTTTAAACATTGAATTTTATGGTATACTCAGTTCTGAAAGATGATAAAGTCAATTTGGTATTCCATTACTCTTGTACTACCATTAATGTAAGTCAGAAAGAGCTTCAACACACTGTCACACCAGAATTACAGTATTGAGATCATTATGCAAATGTTAGAAGGATTAAAGAGCTTCCAGAAGAGGCCCAACCTGGATTAGGCAATTTGTAAAGCCCTACTGAAAACACGGCCGGTGTAATGCATGCAAAGCTACGGCTGTGCTTTCAGAGAGCAGCGAGGTACAATGGATGCTTGCAGAACACCCAGCAGGCTTAGTGCTACAAAGCTGAACCATCAGGAAACTCTTTAACTTTGATCTGCTTTGAAACCTTTCCTAACTCTCCTTTGTAGAAACGCACACCTAATGTTGGAGCCCTAGAAAGCGGGCTCTGTCTGAAAAGCCACCTATAATTTTTTTTATGGCAATGTACTAAAATTAATCCTCTCTCTGCAGGTGCAGACCATGAAGAGGTTTGCAATTTTTTTTAATTAAACACTGGCCTACACCATGCTTCACCACAACAAGAATTTACAGCCTGATCCCGAAACTACTTAAAGAAGGGAACCTATTCATAGATGAGGATACTTATATGAGGAAAGCCACAAGTGCATAGAAGTAAAAATCAAACCTTGAGTTTCTTTGTTGAGTACTCTGCTATCCTGCGTTAATAAGGTGTCAGAATTCAGGAGCCACGTATCTAATGCCCTGGAGCAGTTAACGTAGAATTGAAGTTTAATAGCTCAAGTCTCACATTCCACTTTAAAAAATTAAGGTTAATTGTTTTTAAACATCCCTGAGTAGGCTAATAAAGTCAGCCTTAATGGTATAACGAACACTGAAAATTAGAATCAGCTACTTGTTGAATTATCAACTGTATAATGAATAGGAGTCTATTATAACTAGCCAAATGCTGTATTGTCAATAAATCTCACCAATTAGGCTCCAAGAATCAATCTGTACTTAACTTGAGATACTGGCTGTTCAGTACCAATTCTTTCTGAGGTACATGGAGAAAATAATTGAAAAGCATTTCCTTGCTTTTGTTGCTGGCATTATTTTAGGGTCAAAGAAATGAATACAGCCCACCTTTGTTCAAGCATGTTTCATGTCAAGACAAACAAGTAAACAAAAGCATCCTTTAAAAACCATGGACAGATGCAGTATTTGGTCCTAAAAATTATGTTAGCACTTAGGCACCAGCAAGGAAAGCACTGAAAAGCCTAAACAGTCAGTGCACGGCGTGGAATTGAAAACCCAGAGCCAGGTGCCCGACATAAGGTGCGAGAAAGGTTAGACTGAAGGTTAGGTGATCCAAAAATCTGTACGCAGAGCTAGCCCCCAGGAAACACTAAATGCCACCTCCCAGAGCTTTCAGCTCTGCATCTGAGCTGCAGGTGTAGCACCAGCCTCAACACACACAAGAAGCCCCACTCGCAGCAGGCTTTGCCAGGAGGGAGGAGGGCATCGTGGTCTCTCAACACAGCCCTGGCTTGAAGTTCCCCTCACCCCGCGTGGTGCAAACTCCCCTATGTCACACCACAGGAGGATGCTCAGCAGCCAAGGGACCTCTCCCTGTCTAGGCTTGAGCATCATGCAGCCAGGGCTAGACTGGAAATAGAAGAATGGCAATATTAACTATTGTTATTCCTTACGTACAGAAGTATAAGCTAGATTTCAGTCTGGCCCATTGCTCCTATACACACCCTGATATCCAGGAGAGGCTTCTAAATTCTGATTTAAATACATCTGTTGAAAGTGATTCGTGGGGAGTTTATTGATAGGAACTGAAGCTGTCTGCTGCAGCTGTACAATCACACTTATACTTTATATATTTTTATATATATGTGTTATGAATTATAATATAAATATTTACTTAAATATATAATATTGCTTAATATTTAACTGATTTTTATCTACTTCTGGTTTTCTGACCAGTGAGAGTAATTGTTTTCTATTGTGCAGTAATATCCTTTTACATCCGGAAGGACAGGTAAGCTTACAATCAGACTATATTTCTCTGGACTGAACATGCACAATTCCCACAGGTTTTTCCATTTTTCAATTTTAAGTGTTTCATATGTCTCTTTATTATATCATTTTAGCTTGTCTCATGAATGGGTGTGAGTAAATTCTTCTATTACGAAACTACTAAAAAAACTGTTGCTAATTAAGGCTAGACCCAAATACATCTTGTTTCTGTATGTCTGTGTCTAGTATAAGAGGAATATCATAGTGCCAACTTAATATCAAAGCCTATAGAGGACACGATGCAAACAACAGAAATTAGCAGGTACTGGTAAAATTTTCCTGAATAACCTTCTAACATTTCCAATTATGAAGAGATTTATTGAACTTTTCCTAAAATAGAGACTTCTCTATTCAGACAGACAGAACATAAGACATGAAGGGAAAAAAACTTCCAGGAAAATTAATATTCTTCCATCCAGCCCCACATGAATCCAGTGACAGAAATAAGACCAACTTCATCATGAAGGGATGGAGGACTTGATGTCATTATTCAAATATCTGGTGCCCAAAGTATGGGTGATTAAAAAGACTTGGTAAATTACAAGATAAAAAAAGTGGACCCATACGGGTCATTTCTGTTAAACATCTCTAAAAAAAGTGCATAGGAAACACGTGAAGTGTGCACATTAAGCAAATAAATGTAAATACACTGTGCTTGTGAGGTTAGTAATTTATGTGTGAAATGATGTATTTTGCATATTCATCAAATGAGTTCTCAGACCCTGGTCCTACAAGCTTTATCTTGAACAATCATGAAGATGCTCTTTGGCGTAAATTCTCCACCAGAACTTACTCCCACGCTGCGCTGGTGACCCCTCCTCCCAGCTCCCTTCCTTGCCAAACGCCCCCCACCACTGGCAATAACCTTGCACAACAAAAGACTGCACTGATTATCAGAAATTAGACCAGTTAAGAAAAAAAAAAATTTCTGCTTCATAAAGCATGGCTGAATTTAGATCTTTCAAAACACTCTTTAAAACTCATTTCTCAGATCTACTTAAGTCACACACAGTTAATCAGAAAGTGTGTGCATTGTAGAATTATCTTCCCTGGCTCATGTAAATTGCAAATTCATGATGTTAAAAGGAACTATATCAAGTAGATACTATAAACTTTATAACTTAAGGACCAAAGGAAAATAAAGTAAAAAGCCAAAAAGATTCAGTGACCATAATGAAAAATCACCGAATTCGGTTCCAAAGAAACAAATGTGAAGAACATTTTACTTTAATCTCTGAGCTAATAGACCGATGTTATCACCTTCTAATCCTCTGCAGCAATGTGTACTTTGTCAAGCAAAGATTTACAGTGAAATTTAATTTACTCTTTGTAATTTTTTTGGTTGTTTCTTTGTTTTTGCTTCTTGCTTTGGAGATGGACTGGAGGTTCCAGCAGAAGCAACAGATGGATCTTTGCTTTACATCAGGAGAAGGCAAAATGATGCCATGACCTATTAGTGTGCTCTTGATTAAATGCAAAAATCAACAAAATCCTGCCCCCTGTTTTTTTTCTGTTTCCATTTGATTAGTCAATGCTACAGTGAAGGACTATTTTGCTTTTCATGCTGTAACAGGAGACAAATAGATACTACAGACTGTGTCCCAGATGGTGTAAATCAATCAAGCTGTGTCATTTTGGCCCTAAACTTTTGTCCTAATTCTCACTGGAATGAATCATGAGATTCCTTTGAGCTAAATGCGATTTAATTTAAATTTATGAAGAACATTTGTAAGCCCCCAGCTCATTGAAATGGGTTCACATTGCCATATGACTTCACGATGACTAGGGTCTCGTTCTACTACACATCTCACTAGGAAGGGGCATATGCAGATATACATGAACATGAAAGTATTTTTGCTAATCAGCTGCCTAGGTGGAAGATCTCTGTAATCTATTAAGCAGTTTGTGGCTGCTTTCAGACATAGCCACGGTTTCGCTTCCTAACAGCACACGGAGAGGAGTCCAAAACTCAAAAATCGGATGCTAAAACATCAGCCTTCAAAAACCATCAAGCTAAATGCAAAAAGATTGGTTTTATTTGCTTTCTGGTTTTAAAGTCTTTAGAGTGCATTCACATCACGCTGCAAAGCTATTTTCAACACTCATGAGGCTTTAATTTAAAAACAGAGAAAGATTTATATTAGTTGCCTCAATTCCAGGAGGTGCTGAGGTTGGGACTTCATAAGGCTGACAGGATCACGAGGAATGGCACCGGCAGTGACAAAACACTGCTCCCACCACCATCGTACTGGCTCATCTTTTGAGAGAGCTAAGCCATCATCTTAAGGGAAAACCAAAGCCAAGCAGAATATTTTTCCAATAGTGACTATTCATGTAACTACAGATTCATTTCAAAAAGGGGACCCTGATGGCACAGGCATGCTTGAATAATGGAGGAAGAGCTTTGCAATTCACTTTTTCAACTGGGACATGATCCACGCATTTGAGAGTCTGAGAGCCCCTACTTTACACACGTGTAAATTGACTTACAAGAGAGAGACCGTAATCGCTTGCTAATATGCACAATCTGGCTTGAAGCATCTAATCACTGCATTCACCTAATGTGCTTAAATCAGCTGCTCATCCCCTTCAAATGTTTCTGAAAGGACAAGTTAGCTAGACTGTGCAGCTGGTTTATTCCTTTTGTGGGATAATAAAAGCAAGGAAAAGTTAGGCAATACACATTTTATGGAGAAGACAGAAAACAAAGATCCCTTCCGGAGTTCCAGGCTGTACTGGGCCTGACTAGGAGAGAGTTAATTTTCTTCACGGCAGCTCATATGGTGCTGTGGTTTAGATTTTTGAGCAAAACCGTACTGATGACACACTAATCTTCTAGCTTTCACTGAACAGTGTTTGCACAGCATCAAGGCCACCTCTGTTTCCCACTTTGCCACCTGCAGTCAATAGGCTGGGGGACACAGACGGGCAGGTGACCTGAACTAACCAGGGAGATATTCCATACCATATAACGTCATGCTCAGGAATACAAGGGAAAACCATTCCTCTATCTGACTGAAAAATGCAGGATAACTCTGGGAGGGTGCACGTCCTCCTTTCAGGTGTGCTACCTGGCAATCTCTTCAGGTCTGGGGGTGATGTAAGGGGCGTCTCTGAGAAAGAAAACATTTTGGTTTGTGTGCTGTTAAACAAAGCAATGTACAGACAAAGGAAAAACAATTAGAACTGCGATGATAAAGTTATTAGCGATGCCTGTCTTCTTTGCAGGTCTGAATCTAAAAGGCAATATATGCAGTAGCTCATGAAAAATCACTCCTTCATCTTTACCAGTGGCCTCCCTTAAAAGTCCCTCCCTTTGCTTTTTTGAATTAGATTAAAAGGATAATGAATAGTACTGATGGCATTCCTATTCTAAATTTAGTAAGTACTTGCTCGGCATAATAATGCCATCCAGCCACAAAAAGCTGAAGGGAAGCATTTTAAGATCACACAGCTGATGTCCTGTTAGCATTTCACTTGTAGAGTGCCCGCAATACCATAACATGGATAACAAAATGCCCGTTTCCCTAGCAGAGCTGTGATGCTGCTCACGCAGGCACACAGCAAAGTTGCTGTGGGATTTGTTTTTCTCCCAGGACCTTGCTTAGGTCAGCTAATAAGTTGCACACAGTGCCCCTCAGCAGCTAACGGCTGATAAGGAGAGATAAGGAAGGACAGAAAACTGTTGTGAGGAAAAAAAAAAGCATCTAAAAGATTGCAAAAGGGGTCAAGCAACATGCTTGTAAAGCTTATTCTCCCTCCCCCCCGCCTTAGTTTTCCCAAACCATGGTATGTTTAGTCTCTGCGCTGATACCCTTTTCATTTCTGGACAAAGCATACACTGTCCTCAGTAACACTGTACATCCCCCCACGACGCTGCAGATAGCTTCTTTCCTAGGTCACACGTGCAGGCAGTTAAAAATAAAGTTCCAAGATGCTTTTAAATACCTCTGCTTGAACAGGGTGGGACGAATCTGGAGATGGGGGATTAAAAAAAAAAACCACACAAGATAGAGGAAAAGAAAAGAGAAGACTGCAAAATTACCAATCTGAAAAAGAGATGCAACACCAGGACTTTTACTCGATCTGAGACGTTTGATGGTCTACACGTAGTGCAATTATTTCACTGTACTTAGGCTGGGTTGCTTTACGCTGAGATAAAGCTGGAGAGGAACAGAGTTGTGACTATTCAGACCAGTTGCCCTCGTGTGTTAATTCATTTTGCAAAGAGTCTGACGAACAATTTTGTGGAAGATTTAGGTGCAAGTAGCAGTAACGCACAAGGTACGTAACAAGCGCAAATGACATCTGCCCTGCGCGGACTTACCGCAGAGCACCCTCTGACACAAGGACGTTGGTCCCTTCAGTGGATCCCGGGTGGCTGCAAGTCAAAGGGCAAAGTTTGTGTCCTGCACCCTTACAGCAGATAAAGCAGACAGCAAAGCAATGCCGTCTTAGCAGGAAGGATCTCCTCCTTTCTTTAAGCTTGCCCAGAGCTTGAGCAAAGCAAAGCAAAGCTGGAGCTCTGGATTCCTCTACAGTACGTACACACAGGGAAAAAAGGTTTGCCACCAAGCACAAATTGCAACAACAAAGAAGTCCTCTTTTGGCCTCTGAGCGGAATCACAGTTATGACGTTCGCATCCAGGAAGAGTTTAACTGCTGGGAATGAGTTACCCACAAAAAAGGCCAGCAGTAAGCTTGAAAGCACAGTTAAAATTGCTTCTATTAATGTCAAAGGCACGCTGTGGAAAGCGTTTTGTGTAAGATAAATAACACAAGTGAATGAAGTTATCCCGTCTTGGTTACAGAGAGCCAGAAAATAGTGATTGCTTTATTTTTACAAATAGCTATACTTTATTAGTATCGATTATCCTGTAAGACACTACACTACTTCTAGAAGAGCACATCCTCGTTCCTCACAGCTTACTCACATGGCCTTTGAGAAATATATAGCATGTGATAAATGTGCAACTTCCTTAAAATCTGACCTTGATATCTGCAACCATCTTTATGGTGAGGAGCCATTAAAAATTCATTCACTCTGAGCACACTCTCGGTGTTGCATCTATTTGTATTAATATCTCTGCATACTTTCCTAACAAAAGGAGCATTGTACAAGTACTGGGTATTTTGTTCTTACACAAAGAGCATTTTACTTTGTGTTCTTTCCCATGGGCAACTTGTCAAGGCAAATAGGGTTATGGAAAATGTCCACAGTCCAACCAGATGGGGGGCTTTTTAGGTATTGTCTTCAAAACTTTCTTCCCATCTTTTGATTCAGAGCAAGAATAGCCATCCTGCTCACACACAGCCGGTCACTTTTCCTGTCCCAGGAATGTGTCAAAAAGATTTTATTCCGCAGCAGGGAGAGAACAGCGGTTTGTTCATCAGCTGAGGTCGTAGCAGAAAGGTGACAAGTGTTCTTCCTGTGTAGTGTTTCTACCTCTAAGATCTCGGGACTTTCTATGTTGGCAGGCTCTCCGTGATGCTATTTTTATTGACTGAGACAAATTGTCCAAGGACAAAATTCCTTAAGTTCTACATTGGATGCCTTAGTGAAGGTAAAAGAGAAAGAGAAATCTTTTCTGCAAGATGTCTTGCTGAACCATTGCTGTTTAGCAAAACACCAAATAACTTACCTCTGTCACTTTGTCTTGCTTGACAAATTAATTAGAAAGAGCTAGTGTGCTTTTTATCTCCTTTTTCATCCATATCCTCATAGGCACTATACCTACATTGCTTAATGGGACACAGCTGAAATATCACAGAATATTAATAAAATAAAAAGAAAGATAGATACTCACTGTTATATTTCCTAATTAGCACACACAACCTAATAAGTAACAGGGTCCCCACCAAATATTTGAATTAATTTGGATACATCCAAAGGCTTTTTTGAAATTGTAATGAGGTATCTGATACTCCTTGATGCCAGAGCAGTCAGAAACCATTTAAGGAATAGCACTTGGAGACTTGATTGTACTCTTTTTTTGTCTGGATCTGAGTATGAGCGTTGTAAAAATAAATATTCTCTCTGCTATCTAATACGTGCTGTATTTTCCGAAGAGCAGCGTGAGCGCCAAACACAGCTAACTCAACTGGCAGTTTTGAGAAAACAGCATCTCCCGAAGGAGGGGTCCTGGATGCAAATGGCACGTACTCCGCTGTTCTCAGGGCATCAGCTAGACTTGTGCTGATATAACTATACTGAAATACAGAAATATGCTGGGCCTATGCCATATGCTCCCACTTCTCTCCCACTGTGGCGAGCGGAGCATTTCCTTCTCTTTACATACTGAAGTGCACATTTAAATTTTAAATACTTATTATGTTTCAAAATAACACTAGGAGTGACAAAGGTGAAAAATCCCCACCTTTTATTAGTCTAGCACCATGCAAAGAAACAAAACCTCCTGTTCATCCCCCCTGGTCACGCTTTCCTTTAATCGGAATGTCTCTGCTGGCTATTTCCAGGGGGACAGAAGCTGGCTCCTGGAATTGCTGCTGCCTGTGCAAGAGGATGAACCACACAGCACATTGAGAATGGGAGCACCCACGAGATTAACGTGAGCAACAGGCTCCTGCGTGCGTAAGAGAGCTCGTAGTCCTCATGCTGTAATGCACTTTGCACATTTTATTCAAGTCCTGCAAATATTCCCGCTTACTGCCATTGCTCACCACGCATTCCCATGTCACTCGTGCTCTTCCTAGCCGCACAGTTTCCATGTCAAGAACCTTTCTCAGCTTGTCTATTAGCGATTGCTGAGGGAAACATTCACAAGGATATGAACTACAGGTGGATGGACTCTCTCAATTTCATCCTGCACTCTCCTGAGAGCATCTCTTCTCCCTCACAGTCTTTCTCTGTTATTGAGATCTCTTCCCCACAGACATCACCAATTTGATAGAAAGGGAATGGCAAAGCAAGGAATCCTAATTACTTCTCCTTTCACTAAAAAAATAAATAATTATGTTTTCCTATTATTTTAGCAAGAACTAGCTTGCCGCTGCAAATGCTGAGTTTATCTACCTACCTTCCATTAGCCATGGATTTGCTTTCACATGTTAAAATGATGTTCCTGAATAAATATAGCATGGCAGCTACTGTACCAGTATCCTTAAAAATACTAACTGTACTATTTCCTTTAAGATTGACAGGTCTCTTCCCAGTAACACACAGGGCAAAGCTTGCACTGGTGTCAGGCATGGATCTCTAATGCATTTGAAAGTGAGTATTATTGTTTCAGAAAAATGCCAGCTTGGCCACACTGGCAAGTGAAACACTAGCTTACGTTCAGAATAAAGATGTGCTTAGTGCTTTCACCTTCAGAGTGCTTCTCCAACACGAACCCTCTATGGAGCACTTAACAATAATAAACATACATGGTCCTCTTAAAAAGGGTGACAGAACAGTGAAATAGAGATGGGAGAAACTTGACCTGCTCATGGCACAGCTGCAGGTTATGAAAGACCTCTAAGAAAGAGCTTAGCAGTTATGCCTGGGAAAATATGTCCTTTGCAACATCTAACCTCAGTGGATGAAACCTAGACTTCTGCCCCCTTCCATCAGCTCCCTTGAATTCACTGTGTCATCAGCTCTCTAAATGACTCTGATAGGCATCTTCTTGCGTAAAATTGGATAAAACCTGACTGGAAGAAACAAGGATCAATGTAACAGTCATCTGAGTGAAGGAAGGTCATGAATGGCATCCCACAGAGACATGCATGGGGCCTGCATGCCATAGTCGTAAGTGATCCGGAAGGGGAGTGAGGAGCAAGGTGACAAACATCTATGATGACCAGGGTAGTAAGACAAGAGCTGGGTGAGAAGATTTGCAAATCAGAAGGAGTTCAGTCTTCACACAGCAATGCAACTCCTTGCTACAGGGCACTGTGGGTGGTAGACATTCAAGAAGAAATAGATAAACACATGTAAACAAAATATGCGAAGGGGCTTGACAACCAAGATATCACTCTATTCAAGATGTCCCTGAGCCAGGCAGAGCTGGAGAGGTACATATCTCTCTGCTGAGATACACATCAGAGCAGCAAAGAGTCTGCACTTCAGCCAGCCTGGGACAGCTCTGCCAAAATGGGGAGACATACCCAGATCAGCACAAGCAAACATCACCTATTCTGGCACTCTTTGAAACAGGCGATCTCTGTCTAGATTGAAGCATTGAAGTATTCCTCAATACTTACAGCTAGTGCAAGTTTTTGTACATTGCAGAAGAAAGGGTTGCTCCTTAGGTTAAAACAATTCAAGGATTAGTCCCCTCCCTTTGCCAGAAGATCAAAGGGTAAAACTGAATCAGGGGTAATGTTTTCAGTGCCACATTCAGACTCCTATTTCATTGCACAGAATTGGCTCTACAAGACATTTCCAAAAATAAATGTGACAAGAATACTTCAGCATTCTTTAATAATCAAAATACTAAAAAAATGTTTCAGTTCTCCATAAATTATTTTGCTAGGTCATTTTGATAATCTTTGTAAAACCAGGGGAAATGCACTGCCACTACAGAATCTCCAGTTGTCCCTTACCGTCCTCCCCACACCCACTTTGGGAGGTGGACGGTAAGGCAGACTCAGGCTCATAATACTCTAAATGCTTCAGGGTTTTGTGTCGCTTGCTTGCTGCACTCTTTTTCTAAAACCTTCCTCCCCCTTCTCTGCGGTAAAAAAACAGTGGTTCACGTAGCCTTTGAATAGAGGGTGCAGTTCTGATCCCTTTCATCTCAAAAAAGGTATATAATATAGCTTCCATAAGAGGAACCTGAAGGTGCACAAGTCCATGGGACCCGATGAGATCCATCCGCGGGTCCTGAAGGAACCGGCAGATGAAGTTGCTAAGCCACTACCCATCGTATTTGAAAAGTCAAGGCAGTCCAGTGAAGTTCCCACTGACTGGAAAAGGGGAAACATAACCCTCATTTTTAAAAAGGGAAAAAAGGAAGACCTGGGGAACTACAGGCCAGTCAGTCTCACCTCTGTGCCTGGGAAGATCATGGAATAGATCCTCCTGGAAGCTATGCTAAGGCACATGGAGGACAGGGAGGTGATTTGAGACAGCCAGCATGGCTTCACCAAGAGCAAGTCCTGCCTGACCGACCTAGTGGCCTTCTATGGTGGAGTGACTGCATCAGTGGACACGGGAAGGGCTATAGATGTCATCTATCTGGACCTCTGTAACGCCTTTGACACGGTCCCCCACAACATCCTTCTCTCTAAACTGGCGAGGTATGGATTTGATGGGTGGACTGTCTGGTGGATGAGGAATTGGTTGGATGGTCGCAACCAGAGGGTAGTGGTCAAAGGCTCAATGTCCAGACGGAGGTCGGTGATAATGGTGTCCCTCAGGGGTCCATATTGGGACCAGTACTGTTTTAATATCTTCATCAATGACATAGTGGGATCGAGTGCACCCTCAGCAAGTTTGCAGATGACACCAAGCTGAGTGGTGCGGTCAACACGCCTGAGGGACAGGATGCCATCCAGAGGGACCTGGACAAGCTCAAGAAGTGGGCCCGTGTGAACCTCATGAGGTTCAACAAGGCCAAGTGCAAGGTCCTGCACTTGGGTCGGGGCAACCCCTGGTATGAATACAGGCTGGGGGATGAAGGGATTGGAGCAGCCCTGCCGAGAAGGACTTGGGGATACTGCTGGATTAAAAGCTAGACATGAGGCAGCGATGTTCGCTCGCAGCCCAGGCGGCCAACCGTATCCTGGGCTGCATCAAAAGAAGCATGGCCAGCAGGTCGAGGGAGGTGATTCTCCTCCTCTACTCTGCTCTGGTGAGACCCACCTGCAGTACTGCGTCCAGCTCTGGAACCATCAGCCTAAGACAGACATGGAGCTGTTGGAGCAGGTTCAGAGGAGGGCCACAAAAATGATCAGGGGGACGGAACGCTTCTCCTGTGAGGAAAGGCTGAGGGAGTTGAGGTTAGTCAGCCTGGAGAAGAGAAGGCTTCAGGGAGACCTTAATGCGGCCTTTCAGTACTTAAAGGGGGCTTATAAGAAAGATGGAGACAAACTTTTTAGCACGATCTGTTGTGACAGGACAAGGGAGAATGGTTTTAAACTGAAAGAGGGTAGATTTAGACTAGATATAAGGAAGAAATTTTTTACGATAGGGGTGGTGAAACACTGGAACAGGTTGCCCAGAGAAGCGGTAGATGCCCCATCCCTGGAAACATTCAAGGTCAGGTTGGACGGGGCTCTGAGCAACCGGATCTAGTTGAAGATGTCCATGGCAGGGGGGTTGGACTAGATGACCTTTAAAGGTCCCTTCCAACCCAAACTATTCTATGATTCTATGATTCTATGAATAACCAATTTGGCTGGGACTTTTCAGCGTGGAAAGCTTAAAGGGATGCTAGAGATCTACAAGGACTGATGCTTTATCAGCTCTTCCATTACAAAAACTTAGAGGTGAGGCCAGAGGCAGCTAGATTCAAAGCAAACAAGAGGACCTGGCTCTTCACGCAGCGCACATGGACTGCCACAACTCCTTCATGCAGCTTGCCTGAGTGCAAGAAGCTGATGTGGGCTCACAGGTAGAATGTACAGGTAATTTGAGGACAGATAAATTTGGGGTACCAAACAAACAACAAGAATTTCAGGCAATCCCCTGGGCTGGAATTAGTTGGTGGCTGGAGGAATATTGTGGTAATACATCTTAAAAGCTTGCCCTATTCTTACTCTACCCTTAGCAGCTCTTAAGAATCCCTGTTCTACGCAGGATACGTGATACGCCTTACCATAGCCATGGCTTATATTGCAGGGAGCGAGCAGGCAAAGGAGGGGCTGCCTTCCTACAGAGGAAAAACTGATCGTCATCTGCCTCTGCTGGGCTATACTCCTGCCTGGATGTCTGGGGGCAAGGCAGGAGATTGTGGAAAGAGGATCTCGCATGCCCTTGGTTGGTGCTGATGGGCCAAATTTGAGCTGCTGACCGCTCGCAGAAGATCCTTGCTGGGCTACACAACATCTCTGTGAAGCTTTGGGGCAAAATCGCATCATAAACAAGCTGAGGGGCTTCGCTTTCTTACCGTATCCTAAACAGCTGTGGTTTTGCTTAAATGTTGGTTGTAGCAAGTATCCAATCAATACTCTACCTGTGGCTCTCAAGTCAAAACAAAGATATCTTCCTACTGCACTACATAAGACATTTCTAACCTACAAAGAAATATTCAGTAACACTGACTCCATCTTTCAGTGTCCATATTGATTCTGAAGTGAAGCGTAACGTTTTTAAAAGCAGACCGAGGCTTTGGAGGCTATTACCTTATGCCTGTTTTCTTTATGAGGATATCTAGACTTATGTTTTGTCTGATTGATTCCAGCTGATAGTTATGACATATTGCAGAAGAAATCACAGGCTTTAGAGTGTGAGGATGACCAAGCAGACCTCAGGATAAATTAGGAACAGACTATGAGTTTTTTTACTGTGGAAAGAATACATCACAGCAGCAAACATGGAGAGATGCAGTAGACACGATATGCAGTCCCTGCACAAGCAGGATACCCAGAGAGCTTTTAATCAGCTGAAGAATTTGAAGGTTGAAGATTTAAACAATTTGTAAAACTCAGGGAAAGAAGGCTACAATAGCATCACCAGCAAAATGCACCGACAGTAAATAAATACCACTAAGTCACTAGCTGCTGATCCTTGGTCAAAGACTCAAATCCAGCTTGGTGCTAAAAGGTGCCTAGCTCCTTAAGGCTTTATTTTTTATCTGTTTTTAATAGTAAGGGCTTTATTTGATTTCTCTAAGTCTGAATAAAGGTATTTATTTTTAGAGAACAATCCCCCAACCCTTAGATAAACCTGTGCTTCCCAGGAAGAAATAGGGAAAGGATTTCCTCTGCTGGCCCTTCATTCAGGAACACGGTAAGTCCTGTGAACTCCAGTATGGCAAGGTGAGTTCATTTAAGCAAATACTCAGGTTTCTTTTCTAGCATAAAGGTAGTGCTTTGATTTAAGACAATAGAGAACAATACACGTGGGCCACCATCTGAGCAAAACCTGCATGAATATGAGCCAGGTAAACTTTCCTGAACTCACTTCATATATCAGAAAAAGGAATCTAGACCACCCTGCTCTCACTGGAGGTATGAAATTAAATGTCTTTTTTCTCAGAGAGCAGCAGAGGACAAAAAAAATGAAACAGAGAACAGAACTCTGCTTGAAAACAGAGTGAAAATAAATCTGCAGTGAATGGATTAGCTTCAGATCAGACTGCCCGGAGCAGCCTGATCTGGAACAGCAGAGCACTCAGGGCTTGTGTTTTTTAAATTAGTTTTAATAAATAGAATCAATAGCTCAAATTATGAAGAAGGACAAAAGCACAGATCAAATCGATCAAGGCTGTAGCTTATCGTTATAAACCAAGGGGTGTCTTCTCTTGTCTGAATGAGATAAGGTGGCACAAGAATCCACTTGCAGCTTTTCAGTATCTCTCCCAGAACAGCTGTACGTAGAGTTGGATACAGAGCCTGAAAATGCTCCTGGTTATCCAAACACAAACACAGCCTCCCTTTCTTTTTCCTTTCCCCAGAAGGAGGGGAAACAAAAATAATCAGAAAATGAATCCTTTCTCCTGAAGATAAATGCAGGAATTACTGGGAGGATGGAACTAAATAGAGAAACAAGCACAAAGTATCCTTCATTATATATGGGATTTAATGCTCAGGTGAAGAGATTCTTGTTCAAATCACTGGAAAAGTGTCTTTCCACATATTAGGTTAGGCAGGGGTGTCGGAGAGCATTCAGGAGTTCTCTCCACCCAAAATAGTTGGCCAAGGATTATCCACTGGAGGGGAGCGAGGGGGATGTCATTAACTGCAATCAGGTTTTTGGCAATGGGAGGGGGCATTTGCACACAGGCACCTTTTTTTCCTCTTTGTGTTTTCTGTTTTTTTTTGTGGTTTTTTTTTTTTTTTTTTTTTAAATATCTTTGTTTTGTCTTGTTTTTCCCAGAGGGACTTTGCTCTGGGGAAGCTGCAGTGTCTCACTGCATGGCCAGCTGCTCTAACATGGGGCCGGGTCACCGAGAAGCAGAGCAGGAGCGTGCCAGCAGCGGGGTACCTGCTCTGCACGGGGTGCCTTTGCCTGGGCACGCAGCTGCATGGGTGCTCACAGCAAGAGATGGTCTCCAGATCTGTCGTGGCAATGTAAGGGTACAGCACACAGGCACTCCTGCTACACGACACACCACCTACAAGGGTAGGAGAAAATGGAGAACCCCAGCTGCCTCCTTACTCGGGGTAATTGGGGGATGACCCTACTTCAGATAAGCTTGTTTTGATTAATAGTGGCCTCCTCCCCCAATAACGAAACCTAGGAAAAGCATATTGAAGCTCCAAACACCTTTTCAAATCTCAGTTGGACCCCAGGTCACCAGCCCCGGGTCTGCATGTGGAGTGCTTTTACATCACCATGAGCTCCTCTTTTCATCTCAGGGGTTTTACCCCAAACACCCCGAGCATCAGCTCTGGAGCACAAGTGCTGCACAGGAAACTAAATCACTTAAAAACCCCTTCCCCCCCCCTCCCAATATAACTTTCTTATTAAAATTAAACCAAGTACAAACTACCAGCCCTGAATTTATTTCATCAAATACGGTATAACTGAAGAGGTTTTTGGCACACCACATGACACCCTACAGGTGCTGATAACCTCTGCTAACTCCCATTCATCCTCAGGTCGAAAAGCTGGCATCAGTTATGTGGGCTTTGTGCCCACTTATAGCACATAAGAGTCTTTTTCATTGTTGTGGTTGAATTATAGATAAACAGCAGAAGGGGAATAATAATCTTATAATAATAGAATATATGACAGATGTACTACTAGAAGTCATTCACATGCTCCAGTGATGAGCATGGTTCAAAGCCTATCTGGAATAGCCTTCCATCTTGCTAATAAATATTCAGAGACTTTTTAATCTTCAAGGACATAATATCGAACATCTGACAGAAAATTCAGTGTAGATCCATAAGTGGTTTTATTACATTTCAATCGGAAGTAGATTTCATAATGTTTTACAGAAAGCAGTGCCTTTGCCAGAAAACACAGAACTTTCTTGACCAAAGTAGCCAGCGGTTAACTGCAGGTCTGACAAAATAAACAAAATACCAATTATGATTCAAGTGTAGTGTAAGTTATTTTCTATTCAGTAAGGAAGAATTGATTTTCCCAGCAGTGTCACTTACACTCTAATGATTATTGCACGTAAGACAACTTAAGAAAATGATGGAAAAACAAATTAGATGGGCTGCAGATCATTGGCTTATCTTGACTGCTCACCTTGAGGACAGAGTTAGGAAACATAATATACAGTACCGGACGTCAGGGTGCTTGAAACCTCTGCTCTCCTTCCACCTCCCTGATATTTCATATTAAAATTTCAAAACAGAAATAAACATTTTCAGCAGGGATAAAGCATGAAGCAGCACATCTTGCCAGTCTAAGGACGTTTGCTTAATTAAAAACAATGATAACTTGCTGTGACAGAAGATAATTAAAGGGGTATAAATTGTGTAAGAACTTGGCTTTGTCTAATGCTCTCATTTTATATACACATCTATTCATGAGCCATATGAGAAAAACGTTGCCACAGCTCCCTGGCTTTTGTTAGCTGACACTTCAGTACTGATGACCAAGTGCTAAAGCAATGCAGTGGAAGACTGGGCCCAATACTATGGCACGATCTAATGGAAATCAATAGGAATTCTTCCACTGATTTTTCAGCATGTATCGGATGGACCTTTTATTGCACGCATAAGCCTGAATAATGGGAACAGATGTTAACCAATCAGTGACATAATGATAATCTTCTTATGCGGAGATGGAATCGTCCCAACCAGAGTTTGTAACAAAAAAATGAGTTGGCCTCACATTCTTCTCTGGCGACATCCACAATCAGCCAATGTACTGTACATTAAGTGCTGCATGTCTTATCTAGCTGATAGAATTCGCTGCAAGAGGCTTGGTTAACCATGTTTGGTTTTGCTTTAGGGCCAGTAAAAATGACAGTCAGTGTCACCACCGAAACTGAAATGTCATTGCGAAGTTTCACACATACCCTTCCAGAACCATTAAGTTTTTCCTCAGATTTGTTTCAAAGGTCTGCATCATTACTTTAAGATCTCCTCTAATTGCAGCTTCCTTGCAGAATCTTCTACTCTTTGCTCTGTTTTACATAGTAAAAAGTCTCTTAAGTTTTAAAGATGAGTTGGCCTTGCAAAAAATGAGAGAATGCATGAATTTTGTAGCTGATTACTTTGTCAAGAAAATGCACCACTACTTTATACCCCTTGAACTGTTGGGGTAGATGTAGTGCTTTGTATTTCAGCGCTTTTGATTATTTAATCTCACTACCCAGCCGCTTTTTTTTCCTTTCTTTTTTAAAATGTAACATCTATATCTATTCTTGCAAATGGATTGTTCAAACAGTAGGCATGATACTGGTCATTCTCTCTCACTTTCTCAGATTAAGGCACACTTTTGGCAATGAGAAAATGAATGCTTGCTCTGAGTTTGACAGTTGTAAAGGATGTTTATTTCCTAGGGCTTTGTTTATAAGACTGCAGTGTTTAAAAGATTATTTTATGCTGCTTTTGGCAAAAGTCACAGTTTGTGTAAGTGCTACTGTTATTATTGTTCACCAAAACAATATCTAGGGCCTAAATATTGGCTTACAGGAGAACAAATAACATGCAATGAAAGTATAGAAAGACACAATCAACTTATTGTCTGCCTTTGTGTATGCTTTTTGATTTTCCTACCTCCTTCACTCAAGGGTAATCCTCTGAAACACACAGATGTTTCAGCTGATTATCCCTTTATCTGGCAGAAGTAGCCTCTGACATAGTGAGTATTGCTATTTCAGCATTGAGATAGCAGGGAATGGTTAGTGATCAGTTTGACACCTTTTTTTTCCAGAAAGTCTTTTCCATCATCACCTCTTCAATAAGATGAACAAGAGGGAAGAACACGCAGATGACCATGCAAGCCAAGCATAACTTGGAAGCGTGCTGTTAGGCAGGCTAGCAGAGGAAGCATGGTCATTGGGTTCTGTTACAGCAGCTACTCAAATACAGATACTGATGCTGGAAAAGGACTTTCCAACTGGTGGAACTCAACATAATGGAAGCTCCTACAGTGATGCTATATTTGATGGTGAAGATGAAATTTAGACCTCCATATACTCTAGGTGCACCTTCTTCTTTCTTTGGAAAAATTGCTTTTTTTAAGAAAAGCAATTGACATCATATTGAAGATCAAGGCGTCTGGGACTTGTGGGCTTCTAGGTTCGAGAGCCAACCAGAATCAGTTGAGTTCAGACTAACGAAACTCTGAGTATTTCTATGGAACATACGCTGAAGCCCAAAGCTGTTGTTCATAAAAGCAGGATACTTGCATAAGGTGCTTTACAGAAACGTATAAACTCCTTTATGCAATGAACATTGTAAAGATGTACTCTAGCTGGCAAGTCAGGCACTGCTAATGAAAATAGCAGCCTGCCATCCCTCCAAAGCAGAGGTTAACAAGCTTTCTGTGGAATGCAAAAAATCTTCAAGGAGACACAAGCAGGAACTTCTGAAGCACTCCCTGCCTCATTCCCTATTTTAGCTGATAACCACCACTATGTGCGTTCAGCCTGGAGGACACTAAACAGATGAAACTACACCTAGAACCAAGGCCGTCCCTTGGCAGCCTGATGTGGAGGGGAAAAAAAATAAAGTCTTTCAAAGCCTTGAACAAAGAGCCAGTCTCCCTGTCTTCTAGCGCCGCTGGAGTGTTCCTTCCAGACAGCGTTTGCACCTCTGACGGAAAACAAAACGGCAAGCCCTAGCTGCTGCTGGTCCACAGCTCTGAAGCTACAAGGCTGTCCTCACCAGACCAGGGCATCAGTAGGTCCAAGGGCAAGCACTCCTCGGTGGGCGCTTCGTGGAGATTCACGTTCCCATGTCCAGCCCGTGCAGTGCTCCTGTAAAGCCCTGGATGGATGTGCTCCAACCTCTAGGGTAAAGTGCTCAAAAACCAATCTGATTTCTGGGCTGTGGGCCCACGCTGAGCTGCAGCGGTGTAACACAGCAATAACAGGTACGTAAATGAAGGAAGCCAAAGTAATATTGTTTGCTACATGAATACTGAATATAAAAAAAAAGAATCCTGTAGATGCATCATTCTGACATTTATGAAGGGCTCTAGCTAAGGAGACAGATACAGATAGTAACTAAACTCATCAATTAGTGCTCCATAGCCAGCCCTACTGACCGTAACAGATCCAACAGTTACCCGTAATTGAAATGCCCACAAAAATCTCCACCTCAGCTGTCTTTAAATTACTGCCTGTAACACGACTGTGAAATGTTGCTTTTCTAATACAGTGACAGAAACTGATACAAGAAAAGTACAGAAATGAAGAAAGTGGAAAAGATGATGATGCAGAGGTACCATGTCAGTAAAAATATATTTGAGGGAAAAACCCCTAAACCTGTATACGCATCACTTGAACATTAAAAAATAGTAGAGCTACGACTTTGTACTCCCTTATTTAGGAGATTCAAAGCAGCAAGCATGTGTTTCATGCCACTGATCATAAAGCTTTTCTGTGATGAGAAATAGTTGTTAAAAAGGAATATAAATATGCAAGAGGTAATTTTTTTTTCCTTTTTTTTTCCTTTTGAACAAGGAAATATATTGGCACAGGAGTATGGTCTGGTGAAGAAGGTCCTGGAGGGGCTATAGTCCCAGCTAAACCACTGATTTGTTACCCTGTACTCTTGGGAAATTGCTTGTCCTTTACATCCTACATCTTTACTGTTTCTGTAATGGATAAAATTATGTTTACATACTTACCAGGAATGTTGTGAAATCTGTTAATATTTATAGAAAATTTTGTGACCCCTAAGAAAATCTTATCATTTCCATATGGCCTATTAAAACAATTAAAATCTCCCCTAATAATATAAACCAAATTTAAACAGTTGGCTACCTATTTCATTTGTGGTTTCAACACACGTTTTATTTTTCCCTAGAGTGGTTTCCTGTCTACCGCAATAGCACAAAGTCCTGAATCTGCAAATACGTACAGATGGGCAGCTTCACACCTGTGATTCCTCCCACTGGAAGGCAGCGGAGCTGCTTGGGCGAGCAATTAGGATGTGTACGGACACCGGTGGAATCAAACCCTAGATTTTCTTGTAGGGTATACCCTCACAGGGGCCACTAACACCGATTTCAAAGGACTGAAGGATGAGGCCTGGGCTTCATCTGCCATGGCAACAATATACCGCAGAGAGGAAATTACAGCTCCTGGGATTCGGATACAGTGAGTATTTCCCCAAACCACTAATTCCACCTAGAGAGAGTTGTTGTTCTGCCGGGGCATTTCTTGTTTTGCTGTCATTTTCTGACACAGCCTGTACTTCTTTTATGACTCTTCACTTGCCAAAAAAAGAAAAGCAAAAATTTCCATAGCAACTCTGTTGGCCAAAGAAAACTTCGGGGATATGGCAGGTTTTTTTAGCATCAACCCGCTATCTTCCTATAGCAGGGGGGGTTTATAGCCCCTCTTCTTGTACCTTGATTGTTCAGAAGTCTCTGTATGTCTATAAATATTCCTGCTGGGAGACTGGACTCCAAGAAAAGCCTCTTCAGAATTGATGGCTTCCCAGTAGTTAACAAGAAGGAAAAAATGGGTTTGGCTGATCTGTGCTCCTATTTTGCAGCAGCGAAGAGACCGGAGACGCCAGAGAAAGCAGCACAGGCAGTGCTTCCACTGCTGGAGCCAGATTTGCTTTCTTACCTCGGTGAGTGCCTGTGGCTGTCACAGACCCGAGCGCTTCCCAATGGTTAGGGTGCCCTTTGACAAAGGCTCTGTCCTCAAACACGCTTACTGGGCTACTAAAGGCAATACCCTAATATACTTATATTGTGATAGTGCAAATGAAAAAAGAAATCAAAGCTTACCCTGAAGTTAGCACTGAAATCCAAACCTCTCAAAGCCAAAGGTAGGCAAGAGTGTTACACCAGGGATAATTTCTAAACACAAGGCATAGCACAGAATATAAAACCATTAAAAGGCTTTCAGAAGGTGTATAAACAAAACCGTTATAATCCTCAGCCTGCCCGTGCGACAATCCTTTTCAGTGAAGAAAACCAAACCCAAATAACTATTTATCGCTTCTTCCCATTCCATGCTCCTGGTTTTGGAGAAAGGGACAGGCAGACAGCCCCTCCTTCCATTGCCACGATCGCCCAGCTGAGCCTTGGCCATTTTATCAGCTACAGCTACATGCTTCTGCTTTTCATTCTCGTCTTCTTTGCCCGGAGTGAAACTGGTGGAGGAAGGGGTTAAACACATAGACACCCCGAGCACACGCGCAGGTGTGTGCACGCACGCTATTCCCTTCACTTCTTTGGAGTAAGGGTGAGGGGAGGTTGCTTTATGGGCATCCCACTGCATCCTGCTGTTTTCTGTTCAGAACGTAAATGCAGGACACCAGAAACTCTCCTGAGGAAACAAGCACCACTCTCTCTTCCCGTCTTCACACAGTCAATCCAGTTCTTCATTGCACATTACTATTTCAAATTTTAAAAAATCTGCTGACCATCATTTGAAAGTATATTCCCTCCTCACCCCACTCTCAAACAAAAGATGAATCAAACATTGAAAACTTGGAAGTCTTCCCCACTGAACCTTTATGCACGTAGTGTTTTTGGAAAACCGCTGAAGATTCATAGATTTCTCACAAATAAATATTTACAAATTAATTCCAATTAACCGACTGTATTTGGACAAGGATTCATATCAGAAAGTACATCCTCATGTGTGCTATGGGGAAGCTTTATGTCAGTAGGACAATTACAAGAGCAATGCTCCATAGGCGTTCACAAACCAGGATTTCCAGGTAAATATGCTAAAGTGCTGACTAGTAACCACATTCTTGTGTAGATAAGGGAGCGGACAGAGATGAAAGCTTTAGCCCACAGCTCACCCAGAGGATAAAGTCGAGGCCGCTCTGTCTATAGCAAGTTTTGAATACGTTACATTCAAGTATATAGCATTATTTAGCTAATCCAGGCAAAGACAAAGGCTCAGAAAGCTCAACATACTTAGGAAAGACAAAGACTGTTTCATACCGAGTTGGGTTGAAGACTGTTTTCATTTCACCCAGAAACATATCTCCCTCTGCATATAATAACAGTCTGTAAATTCTCCTCTAGCTAACCAGGAGCAAATACATCTGAGTGGCTTGATAAGGTAATGGGAGATAAGAAGCATTCATACCTTCCAGGCTGAGCTCCTGGAACACCTGAGGATGTTTGGAGGAAAACATTAAGCAAAAGCAAACAAATCACAAGCTTTCCTGATCCTAGACCCCCAAAATCAAGGAAGCTATATCTGAGTAAAGCCAGAAATTGGGCTCCTTATTACAGTGTATGCAAGACAATTAGAAGAAATAATTTTCTATACTCTTATATGAAATCCAGGCTTGACTTGGACATATAATTTGAAATAAACTTCATTTTAATGACTTAAATTTCACTGCTAATAAGAGCAGTCCAATCAAACTACAGGCAAAGAGTGTGAAATAATTTACAGGTTTTGTCTGAAAAGGTCAAGGTCTTAAACAAAGAAAAGTGACTTTTCCTACCAAATTGCTTGCCCCTCGCTGTGTAGAACTAATAGACCGCTATGAAAAATAGTACCTGTCTTTTGTGCCAAAGTATCTTGTTTACCAAACACACACGCACATATTAATTACCAATCAGCTGCGGCCAAAATGAACAACACATGGCTGACAGAGGTCCCCATCGCCAGACAGTGAAAACGAACTTAGTTCCTTCCACTGAAGTTAATGAAGCTATGACAATTTAAATTAGCTGTGAACCTACCCCAATTATCTTTTAGCTTGCCTGCACAAGGACATTCAGGAAAGTTAAGCAGAACTAAGTAAAAAGCCGTCAAGTTAGAAGAGAGTGAGGCATGTTGAACTTTACATGGATTTCTTTCGCTCCTCAGTTGGGTGTCTAACAGGTTTGTTTATTTTTCCTTGCTATGCTAGATAATTCAATTTGGCTTTGCAGGATCCTCTCCTGCATGCAAACTGCTGGTGCTTAGAGCAGCTACCCCCTTTGGGAGGTATATTCACTTGGCCCCTCTCTTCTGTGCAACTGTTCTCTCTGTTCTTGTGGCATTCCTCATCCACCCTCTTTTTCCACCCTGTTAAGGTCTCCACATAGCCAGTATTTTCAGCGGCACCAGCCCGCTGAGACCCCCCTGGCATCTGTGAAGGCAACTCTTGAGCTGCACAGCAGCCTTTCTCCTGCTGGCTTATCAGGCGACTCATTTCGTGTGTGATACTCTTCTAGAAGAATTCGATTTGGAGCTTTTAGGGACATCTTCCGCTGGAGATCTCTTCTCCGTTACATCTCAGAAATGCTGCTGGGAAGAGCGAGTATTTGAGAAGCGCTTTTTAAAATTTTTTAATTTTTTTTTTTATTTAAGAGGCATGGCCTGGGTTTTGAGGGAGATAATAAGCTTTATTCTTCAGGACTGCAACGCTGATATGACTTTGCTAAGGGCCAGATCCAGAAAACGATTAATTCAAATTCCCAAGCTGTCATTTATAAACCTGAGTGAGGAGCTGCAAGCATATCGCATGGACAAATGCAGATACAAGGATACCCAATGAGTTGTCCTGGCTTTATGGCTCTTGCAGTATAGCAGCTTGTACCCTGGGTCAGAGCATAAGGGGCACACACACACACATTTCTGCATCCCCCTCATGTACAAATACCCTGAGCTTCTTGTGTAAGGGATGGGAGGGCAACTGAGCGAAGCTGAAGAACTGCAACTGAAACACATAAGCATTTTCATGTCTTTCAAACTGCTAAAAGCACTCTTCAAAACTTTCCCCTAGAGCTCTGGCTATGCTCCGCTCTCCCAGCTAGTGATAGTCACACCTGAGAGCCAATAGCATTCCCTGGGCCAAAGTGTCTTGGCCTCCCTGAGTGGGATGAGAGATGAAATTAATACATTTTAATATTAGAAAAGAGAAGGCAACAAAGTCTAAAATACAGCGTTTTAATTCTGTGCAGTGAAAACTGATGAGTTATGAGAAGCTGTAGCGAGGGGAGTAAATGAAGCTAGGAAATCATCCATACTGTTGAAGAGTTTAGCGTGGCATACCACGCAGAGCGAAGGAAATTAACTGCTGCAATGACACCGGTGAATTCATGATTCCTCAAATCTGTTTTGTGATTCATGTTCTTGTTGGAGAAGTAAAAGATAGACCTTCATCCTACTTTGTAATGTCCCCTAAGCTTACCAACTTCTCCATTTTAACTACATTTTAGTTTAAAACAACTTATTTCTGACCTTACGAGGGCTCTTCTTTCTTGCTGTGCCTCTACGCTAAACCTTGGTATTTACCAGCTCGCATCTCATGAATAACATTACTGTCAAACTCTCCTAGGTTATAATTACATGAAACAAGATTTGAATGGGGAGACACCCAAGATGAAGACACCATATTCGAGACAAGAAAATGTAACACCTACAAACGACCAGTTTAATCTTCCAAACACTTCAGAAAAACATTGATGATAATCTCATTCAATAGGCAAGTTTTGATTCTTTGTAGGAAGTGAAGCAGAATATACCTAAAAAGTCTAACAGAGAGGCTTTATTTCGGGACGTGGAGCTGACCAGCCCCAGGAATCCATTTTTCCCTGGTATCAGACGTGTGGGGATGTGACACGGGTCCTCTGTGCGTGTGTGCGAGACAGAAGCTGCCGGAAAAGCCAGAACTTGTACATCGGGAGAACCCCTCTGTAGCTGACCCCAGTGAAGGGCGTCAGCTGGCATAGACCATGGTACCCTCTCAATGCCACAGGCAAACAAAATCAAGTCTTGTCTTTCACTATGTTTCCCCAGAAAAAGCTTAGTGATTTAACAAGTCATATACTTGCCATTAAATTTTCAGTGAATTGCACTTTCAAAGATCCATTAGATATGTATGCACACATCTATACATCTTCAGACTCGATCATACATCTCTCATAGATGCATCGAGCTGCAGTCCTTGTAAGTCGGGTGAAAGTCATGAATGTGTATTTATCGCCGTAATATCACAAGTAAGCCAGCAGAGAGTACTGCACTGCAAAGCAACTCCTATTGCCTGCAGCATACCTCCTCATGTTGAAAAGCTCCTGAAGCTTTGGAAACTGGATGTTTCTATAGAAATATATACTTGGTAATTTATAGTAGCTGCGGATCTGAGTTTATTATCCTTCTTTAGTGTCACTTTCTTCCTTTTCTTTTTTCTTTCTTATGCTCTACCTATTTCTTTTTATCCTCCCAATGAAAATGTCAAATAGAGAATCCAGCATAAGCATTGGACCACTCCACCGATATACAGACAGTGATCATACAGCAACCTCTGTAGGTGCCTTCTGCTTCAAGGTGTGAACTGATCATAAATCTGGAAAGAGAAGAATGTAGCACTAACTGTAGACTTTTTTCTACCCTAATGGAAACAAAGCCGGTTTAAATAAAAAAAAAAAAAAAGAAAAAGCTTTAGATAGCACATAATATGCTCTGCTGTGCAAATATTCTCATCCCCTTCTGATAATATGTGGCTTTATTGATTAACTATATAATTAACCACCATAACACAGGGACTTGAAAGCTTCCTGGGTCTTCATTTTGTTAGCTTACTTTATCCCCTCCACACCCTGTCTTTCTTAGATTAAGGTCAGTCCCGCAGTATAAACACCTGAGCAAGGACTGTAATTGTTTGCAGGTTTCAATGTAGTTTCAACTTCAAGTGTGAAAGCGTAAAAAACCCCTAATTGCAGCTGCCAATAACAGTGTGGCAGCTACTGTTCACATCATTTGCAGCTTCTGTCGCAGGGAAGCACATCTGACTCAGTACATAACACAGAACTTGCTATTTCAAGGCAGCCACTGATTTAGTGGTCAGACATCTATTCAGCCTCCACTTGATAGTCTAAAATAAATATCCTTGAGCAATTGCACAAAAACACCTATGCAGAGAGCAAGTAAAAAAACCCCACGTTTTATAGTTTGCAGATGCTTGGGAGAAAACACTCAACATACCTCTGAACTGTTCTGACAACGGCTAAACTGGTTAGTAAAGCCAGAGAACGGATTTTAAAATACAAACCACCATGGGATCAAGCCTAGGCCTTAATTATTTTACCTGCAGTTTCCCTCTCTCTTAGCTAGCACTTTGACAGATGGGTACAAATGATGGACCATCTCTGTTGTCAATTATTTCAGTCGTCTCGGTTGCTCCTTTCTAAAACTGGCACCAATCTCCTGCTGAAGCCTCTGGCGTGCTAACACATTAAACAATTCCTTTTAATTAGCTGAGTCACACATTCAAGTTTGCAAGCTTTCTTTGAGGAGCCTCCATTCTCAAGAGATGTTTCTTACATTGTCTCCACAGTGTAGAAACAGCCAGGCAGAAGGTACCAACGGGTCAAAATCTACATGCTGCTGCGGGCTGCTTCACTTGTGTGCCAGCTAAGGGTGGCTACTCGTCAGGGGAGTAAAGTTTCGGAGTAGGAGAAAATTAGGAAAGTAACTGAGTTGGAGGCAGTTTCTAACAAATACAACATGACCAAATTTGATTTCCTGATACCTTTTTATCACAGCATTAGTTACGGGATGCAGGTAAAATGCTGATACCGATATTTCTTTCACATAACTCTGCAGGATTCCAAGCAGAATTGGACCAAGCAGCCGTTTTCACTTCCTTTCTCAAGCTGCCTTGTACTGTTGCTTTATTTTGTCAAATCAGAGGTATAGTCTACTGCCCAAGTGGTTGCACCCAGCTGCTGGGGTAGAGCTCTCTGTTTCCCTGGGATACTATAAGAGTGATTTCAAGCACTGCTGAGATGAGAAGCCCAAAAGCAAGGAAGGGTGCTGAAGGAGAATGAGTAAGCTTTTCCTGGCATTTCTAGTTGTATTCCCAGTTGATATTCATACATTTCTGCTTAAAGTAGTTTGCTAAATCTTAAGAAGAAAGCCTTCTATTCTGAGAATAAGTTATTTTTGTTTGTATTACTTTCTCAAAGCAAGATCTCTAATGACTAAATGAAATCTTAGTTAATACTAAGGCTGGATTACAAAGCTTGACACTGGATTTTAAAACTGTTTTAAATCTGCAAGGACTAAACTGCCTTAGGTGACGGCTGAGTTGCTCCCCCTCTCTCACTCTGCGAGGCAATTAATAGTTAATACTTTGACACAAATGAACCTAAGTTTCCCATCTGAACTTTCGGCCTCTGATTTCTCATGGATTACCTCCAAAATTGTAAGGCACAGCCATTTACTTTTCTCATAGGCATTTCGGTATCTATAAAAAAAATGCCAAGCATACTTCTATCCAACTCCTCTTCCAGGCAAAGATTATAAAGCAAAACAGCTAATAATCACAGCCTCCCTTGCAAACAGTCGGAGCGTGCCAACTGCTTGCAAATCTGCAAGGAGCAAAATACAAACCAAGCTGTAACTAACCTCTCATGAGATTTTGGCCTGTAAGTGAAAAAGTAGACGTGGCAGCAAGAGTAATTGAAACTTGTAGTTTCTGATCCCTGCTCTGTTTCCACGTGGTAAGTACAAACCGAAATCCCTCACTGTAAGAGGCTGCCAGGCCTCCCCTCTGCAACACCCTTCCTAAAGCAGATGCTAATCCAACCAGGGGCAAAACCCCGGATCTTGTACCGCAGAGCTCACGTTCACTGTGGAGCATAAGCTCTCACTGTTGGGAAACAACCACAAAGAAACCCATCACGGCAGCATGTGTCAGCGGCCAACTCTCAAAAAATAAAAAATAATAATAATAATAATAATTAAGAAAATCAGCCATGGCAAAGAGCAGAGATAATGGTTGTTGAGGGCAATATTTTTACCGTTATCCTGAGTTACAAGTAACAGAGCTGGCTGCCACATGCCAGTGCCCCGACTTAAGAAACGGCTGTAGTGGAACTGAAACACACAGCAACAGGAGAAGTGCTTGAGGCTTATCAGGCTCCTGTTCTCTCTCCAAAGCTTTCACTGGCATGTTATTCAACATCTAAAAGGCACTAGGAAAGGACACTAGGATAGCTTAGGAAAGCTATCAAGACCACATATGAGAAGGTGAAGAGCTCTAAGTGTACTGAAGTAAACCCCCTCCTTTACGTCAAATGAAAATAGACCACATCCAGCACTCCCAGAATGAGCTTTTAAGGGAAAAAAGCGCCTTGCGGGAGCTGTGCTTAGCAAGAGGAAGCCTGTGCTTGTGTCCTATACAGGGTCCTTAGACACCGTGGCCATCTACGCTCAAGTTGCTGCACCAATTTTAAAACCCTTTTGACTCATTGAGGCTTTTTGAAGAAACATAAAGCAAGCTTTTTCTGTTACCAACAGTGCATTTGCAACAATACCTGGAGCAGTAAAGTCTATTTTAGTCACCTGAATCACCCCACTGGGCACTCAGCAGAGAGATGCGTAGGAAGGCACCTTTCTAGAGTCCCCCTTTGACCCTGAAGGAAAATCTAGGGTTTATTGTCACCTAATAGCTCTTCAGCTAATGTATCTGGCTTTAGTAACATTAACATTTCGTATATTCAAAGCAACTCTACAGAGTTTTCTTGGACAAATTCTCAAGCCATGTTGAAATCAATGACAGGTCTATACTGATTTAACGGGACCAGAATTACCTCCCAAGGAACCAAAAGTTGGTGTAAGTGAGAAGACAGTCAAGTCGACAGATCCTAACTCCAATATTTTACGACGCTGCCAGAAGAAAGGATTCACTTGCTGTTGTCGGTCACACTAATGTTGCAGTCAGCCTGTTTCAGAGAATACACGCTCATGCCAAGGAACCCACAAATTAGCATCCTCAACAAACCCTTGAGAAGTTAACAAGGATCTGCTGCAAACAAATCCCATTTTACTAACAGGTGCTTTTTGGTGATATAAAACTCTACTTCTTTGCTGAAATAATTATAAACTGCTTTTGTTTAATCCCTAGAAGGCAGACCTTAACTGTGTAATCTAAAGAAACAATCAAAGCAAAATTAAACAAAATTAGCAATGTATGCCTGGAGCATGGTTCACTCAGGATTTAGATGACCTAAATCACAGATGGATTATTTTTCCCTCTAGTTGCGAGAATGATTTAAACTTTTACTGACCTTCTGTGGTTAATTCAGACATTTTTCTCAAGTTGTCACCATGGTCTGCTTATTCAGTGAGCATAACAACTCCTCATTCTGAATGAAACATAACTCCTGCCCCAGGAAAACTGTGGGATAGTAACCATGGATATATTGTGGTGTCTAAAATTGGGATAGGGGTATAGTTTTCCAACTAGTGACATACCATTCTTCCTTGTATCCTCCCTCCAAACTTGCCACTCCACTTATTAATCAAAAGGTTTATCCAGCACTACTCTTCTCATTTTTGCTTTAGGTCATAACGATGTCAGATGGCTGTGGGTGTAGGCAAGGGGTGATATAACTCGCTTGAAAAAAAAATTAAAATGAAAACAATCGTTTGCAGAGTTACACACTCGCCATTGCGTAAGCTCTTTTGCTCGCCTGTGCTACTGACATAGAAAACAGCTGTCATACAGCATTGCTCACGTTACTGTATGGAAAACAAAGAGAAGCTTTAAGATAGATAAAACTCTTCCTTGAGTAATGCAGTACAGTCTCCTTGCGTGGTTCACTCTCTCCAACTGCATTCGTGCTGCTCCTCTGATAGAGGAGGATTGCTCTCTGAATGTTTATCAGAGTCTATAATGCCTTCGTGATTTCAAAAAGAAAACATTAAGTTTCTTCTTGGTAAACAAGCACAAACCTTTGGAAAGCTCCCGCAGCACACACACAAATGCTCATCATCAAGTTGTTTGGGGCAGACAAGTTGCACTACACGTTTCCACAACGCTAAAGCAAACTGTAAAGAAAGATTCGGCGTTATGCTTCAAATTACTGCCACAGCATCGAGGAAGCTTGTTTAAAATTTAGTCTGCGCTTTGCATTATAACGTACCATATCGTTTCTTAACAGAGATCTTAAAATGAGCACGATCAGAGTAACAGAGAGGAGCTTCAAGTGTAATTAAGCGAGAGTAGGAGGAAGGGCTGTGCTTTCCAAACAGCTGGCGTAAGTCTCCCGAGCGACTCCCTACAACCCGACCCTTGGCTTGCCAAGCAGCAGTTTGTTTTGAGAGCCAGCAACAAGGCTGCTGCTCGCAACCGTTCCCTCTCCCTACTTACAGTTCGGTGGCGTTGGCGGGGATGTCCCGGGGAACCTGGAGCACCTTGCTCTCCTGACAAATGAAGACCCTGCCGGCGCAGCGGCAGGCGGGGTGCTGGCATCCTGAGCAGCCTGCCAGGAAAACCAGCAAACAGGCGAAGACTGGAGACATCTCTGCCTTCATATCTGTGCCCGTCTCCTTCATCTCAAAGGGAGGAATGCAGCGACCTCCCAGCCCAACTCCCCGAGTGGAAGATCCGCCCCAAAGCTGGGACGAACCATGTGGCTCTTGGGGGATGACTTCTCAGCAGGTTTCAGTTCATGGCCCCAGATCCTTTATGACTTTAGAGTAGGGATGGAAAGAAGCAATGATGATTTTTCCATGACAAAAGTATTTTATAGTTTAAGTGGTGTTGAAATCACGGGCCCCAGCCAAACTAACCGGGGTGCTTTTGACGCACTGTTATCTGCACTGGGAAAAGGTCCTTCCTTCTCAGCTACTTTATTTTGCATGTCTTGTTTGGTAAGACCAAGGGACTGCAAAGCAGTTTTACTTTCTACAGCCCAGGCACTTTTGTCCCAGAAGGAGAGGCACTATTTATGCTGCCCTTCATGGACCCAAGAGCCCCTGCTTTTGTGTTGCTCCTAGGCAAAATAAATGTGTTATTTTTGTATTTTATAGAGTATATAATTTATTTGATAGGTTAAAAGCTATACAGTCCTAAAGCCAGAGCTAAAGACACCTTTATTTTCAACTGTGATTAGTCTTCATGCACTTGCTGATTCATCTCCTCTTTTCCTTGGCACCTTTATAGGAATCCAAACAGGAGAAAATGCCACAATCCCAATGGGTCCCCAGGGACTGGTAAGCTAATTTCATCATCTGGAAAAAAACCCAGAAATATACAGAATGGCTACTTGTGACACAAGAGGAGGAAAACAGCTTCAAGAATATCATCATAAGGCCTGGATGTTGAATCCCGTCTTTGAGTCCTTGTTTGTTTTGTTTACTTTGTGACTGAGCTAAAATATCTTTCTTGTTACAAATATTAATCCCTGGGGAAGGGGCCTTGCTAACTCCTTCCTGGCACTCAGTCGTGCTGCACCAGGCTATCATCTGGAACCAGGGTTTGTCTACAAGACACCTGAAATGAGAATTTTGAGATACAAAGGTGGGTTTTTTTGTTGGTTTTAGTTTTTTGTTTGTTTTTTGTTTGTTTGTTAGTTTCTTTTTTTTTTTCTTTTAAACTGTAAATAGCTGTTTCAGACACACTGAGCTTTTAAGTCATGTGCATTTTAAGGGAGTGCTGGAGCTGGATTGCCATGGGTAATTCTGTTCAATCCTCCACATTGCTCGGAAGAATTTTAATCTTGTTAAAAGCAGCTGTTAGATTGGTTTGGGGGGGTTTTTTAATTGTTTTTTTTTCCTTCTCCCATAATCAAAAAGCATAAACAAACGTAATGAGACCCAAGACAGCATCTGTTCTCTGAAGTGTGCTGGCCAAAAGATTCTACCATTCTCACCTTCAAAATAAGCATCAAAATGTAGATGTTTCTGAAAGGAGCTAATTACGATTTTCAAAACTAATTCAACTGATTCTTTAAGTTACCCTAAGAGTTACCCTAATTTTACCAGATCTCAGATTTTCCCACTCACTTAAACCTACTCAAGATGAGAACAGTGATATTTACATAAAAAAGGTAAGAAAAGGTAAGAAAAAGTCATTACAATCTCTTTATAACAATGGTAGGCTTGTAATGACTTGTAAGAGCATTCATTTAGCTGTATGTGTAAAACAGAGTCTGTTTTGCTAAGGTGTTGAATAAGTTTCATGTGAATGACAGTGACTGCCAGAAAAAAGGTTTTCTAAAATAGTAGTGGCTTTTTCCTGCTATATATATATATATTCTTTCCTTTGAAAGATCTTAGTCCTACAAGGTCTTCTGAAACAAGTACCACCTTTACTTTCCTTCATACTTAATGGGATGAAAACTGCAGAAGTCAGTCCTATGGTCAAAGAAACGCCCATATAGCAAAAAAATTGCTATAGTCCACTGCAAGCTGGACTAACTAGACACTTCAGGATTTAAACAAATGCTAGGAAGACAACTCATTTGAGGCTTTTCTGGTTTTGTCTCTTCAATAGCAAGTCTCTAGTTTCTACAGCTGTATACTGAAAGTAGGCTGAAAAAAAAACGCCAAAAACAAAAGGTGAAGCCTGAGGAATATATAGGGCACAAGAACATTTGGTTACAAATGAATGTAAGTCATATCTCTTCATCCTGAAATACATCTGCATAAATGGCCATGTTATACTGATGAAATGGATAGTAATATTTATGACATAGTTTAAAAAGTGGTAACGTTCCCTGACTCTCAAAATAATTCGCACCAACATGAAGACATTGCAATTTGATTAACTTTGGTTTTCATATATCAAACTACAAAATTTTTTCAGATGATGGTAACAATTCTTCTATACACAAAAGTCAGGAGATTAAAAAATATCACTAGGGCTACAAGAGATCTTTCGAATTATTAGTGATTTTCAAAACTATACTAAGTGTGTTTTATTTTAACACAACTAGTTAAAACATAGATGTTTTAAAACTTCAGGTCAGGCCCAGCAGCAAATCATGAGCATAATGAAGAAAAATTGCAGGGAGGTTGGCTCCTTCCCATTTTTGTTTGGCGAGGCCATTTTATCAGTACAGTACACATTGCTCCGCTTTCATTTACAACAGTTAAGAGTGAGATGCCGATTATTAAATAATACAAAAATCCCAAACCCCAAGATTCTCTTGAAATACTATGGAGATAAAACTTTTGCGGAAATATCCAGTTATCATTAAATTCAATAAAATCAGGCTAGGATGTAAAACGGAACTGACATTTCATTCATAGTAGAGCAAACACTAATTCAGGACCACACTGAAACTATCTGAGGATAAACGGAGATTCAAAAGGATTTCCAAGTTGTTTTATATATATGATCTAAGGTCTTGAAGAATGGACTCTGGTGTCTATTAATTTTGTGAACTGGGAGTCTTCTCTCCTGATTTCTGTTCATGACTGCCAAATGACACACAGCCACATCACCACAGTCCCCTGGATGGATTAAACAGCTGATGATCCTCTCTTATCAGCTGTGTTACCAGTTCAGGAACACAACCGTCTCCTCTCAGAAGAAAATCTGTGTAAAGGAGGGGAAAAAAATGCCAAGATACCTCCTGGTCTCTTTCTGGGAGGTTGTACTCACAAGCCCTTCTTGAGCACCAGGTTGGAGCTACCACCATGCCTGAAAACCCAAAGGACCTGTTGCCAGGGATCCATGAGAGCTGCTTAAAGCTAGTCATAAATATGCCTCATGTCTTTGTGCCATCACAGGGTTTCATACTTCCTCAGTAGCTTGTTCAAAGCAACGCAGGGGGCAAACTCATGCCTCCATAGACCTGCCCCAGCTACGCACTCTCCCACCTTCAGAGCATCACGTGCCAGGAGCAAGGAGCTGTCTCGTGGAGATGGCTGACTGTGATGCACTGTCATTGAGATACATATCGTTGAAAGTATAAATGCAGAGATGAGGGTGCTTTCAGATATTTATAAGAGCCTTATCTTTGCATCGTTTTGCAGAACTATGCTCCAGCTGGCAAATTGGTCTTGAGAGTGTAAACTGTTTTCCTTAGCAAGGAAACAGAAATTTCCCCAAATTGAAACACTATAGCAACAGACAGGCAGTCAAGTGAATTATGACAGAAACTCAACGATGATATTATAGATTATGTAATTAGATGGCTTCTGAGATAGACAATTAATTTAAGGTTATATGGTCACCAAGGGAACTTTTTTAAGACAGTAGTAAAGGAGTCTGGTTGATAGGACTGGCCTCTAAAGTTACCATTGGCCTCTAAAATTAGCATTAGTCTAATTCCGCAGGCACTGAGCCAGGGGAACTGAGGGGTTTTGCAGATCCCATCTTCTGACCGAGCAGCAGTGCCCGTCCCGGGCCACGCTGTCGCTTGGATTGATGGGATACAGCGGGAAGTAAAATGAATCACCCCAGTTCTCTCCCTTTTGCCCTCACTAAACTTGCTCCAAATATGCTGAAATGACTCTAAGTCCTTCCACTGCAGTGCAGACATGGGCAGCTCAGCATCCAAATCCAGCTGTCAGAGGTGTGGGAACGGTTCTTTTTTGTAGGGCAGGAAGCTTACCGGGTGCTGGAGTGTATCAACCTACAGGCAAGCAAGTTTCGCAGCAGTTTCTGCTTGTGTTTCTCTCTTTTGAAACACAACATGACACCTAATTAAGTAAATACTCTTTCTGCTGATGTTTCCCAGCCTCAGAATAGTGTTTAATTACTGAATGCCACTGTAACACTGGCTTTGCTTAACCATAAGCGTTCTATAAAAATGTGTGGGCAAATAAATCACCTGTATGAATAGTTGATGTACAAACCACATCCAAAAGAAGTTTATCCTTCAAAGAGTGAGATTTCTCGCTCTTTTGATGATTTCCAGCACACAGGTTCTTCCTTTGGGTTTACAGGCAGAAATAGCATCTATTGTCCTGACTACCATGCTAGGGTCAGAAAAAGGTGTTTTCTATCCAGAAAAGCTAGCTATGTGAGATGTAACAGATAGACACCTAAGAGGAAATTAATAAGAGGGAGTTTGACACGTCATTGATTTACCTTTTGTGAATGATCAACTTGGGTTTTAAAACAGCAGATCACTAAGGCCAACAGACCATTTACCTGAAAAAATACAATGTTTTAGGCTTCTTTCCAGAAATAGTCTTTCTGAACAGATTTTTTTTTTAGCTTCTTTTTTAGCCCCTTTTTCCATGAATGGGGATTATTTTTAAATACATTTGAATGGCCAGACTTTATCTGTACCCTCAGTGTTGAGAACATAAAACATTAAACTAGCCTAATAAAAGCAGTAGCTTATTGCTCTCTCAGTTTTTTAGCCAGCTGCTCTCATGCAACCTTAAATCTAAAAAAAAGAGTGAAATAGAGATAGTAAATTACCCACCAGAGGGAGTGCTTTTCACTCGAGAAAACACACTGGTATAAGGAAAGGATTAGAAATTGTATGGAATTGTGCTCACGCAGATTTCCTGTGACTGTCTGGCTTTTGACTTCAAAACTTGGCCGTGATTAGTTCCCTTATTAAATAGCACCTCTGCAGATCGCAGAGCAGCACGCCGCATGGCATTGCGTTTCATGCAGCAATAACCGACTGCAGTGTGTCTCGTTTCCCTCCCTCCACCCCTGTCTCCTTAAAACCTAATTAGCATCTGATGTAAATGGCCCTGCCTATCTGTTTAACTAGGGAAGGACACTGCTCGGCGCAGAAGGGCCTCGGACACTTTTAACGTTTTTGCTGACACTTCTCAGCAGCGAGCATGTGCTTGTGTTACGATCTGGGGGAGCAGGGGAATTACGACTTGCTTTATTTCACTCCGCCCCAATACTTTTGTGGCTTTGATGGCTGACAAGCTCCCACCCAGCCCTTTATCTGTATGACTTTTCAGAGGTAATCTGAGGATATAAGCACCTCCTGTATTTTCAGACCACGGTAGACATATGCAAGAGACAACACTGAAGTCAGAGAATAGTCTTTGCCACCCCATCTAGTACTGCTCTCCAGGTTCGGGTCTGTTCATCCCCACTCGATAATAAAAGACGCAGCCCATCTGCTAGGTTTCTACCACATGTCTGTAGAAGCACAGTTATAGAAGTACTTTTTCTTTGCGCTGTCCCTGAGTTGCTTTGACTAGACCAAAATAATGCACAAGAGACACCGAAGCCTGCCTAGAATTGAACTTTGCATCATATATTCTTCCCCGATGTCTTTCCCAGCCAGCAAAGCGTATCTGAAGGCCAGAGATGTGAGGCAAGAGAAACCTTGCCTAACTGTTATGTCAAGTAGACCTGCCTACGGACCACAATAACCATATGTTGTTCACATTAGCACCAGTAGAACCTCATGAAATCCAAGAGGAACAAATGCAAAGCCCCAGGGACCCCAGGTAGAAGAAAGACATCATTTAACTGGGGGGAGTTCAGGGAAGGCCTCCAAGATGGTTGGGCCGGAGCTCTTGCCCTATTAGCTGAAGCTGCGAGACCAGGACTTATTCAGCCTGGGGAAGGGGTGGCCTGTGGGGACCTAACAGCAGTCCCCAGCGCCTACGAGGAGGTGATCAAGGGGTGGACCCAGGCTCATTGCAGAGGTGCGAGGTGGGAGAACAAGAAGCAACAGGCATGAGTTGAAACAGGAGACATTCAGACTGGCTACAAGGAGATAATTTTTCACCTTGAGGACAATCAAGCAGTGGCACAGGTTGCTAGAGAGGATGTGCTGTCTCCTTCCATGGAGGTTTAAGAGACCAGACTGAATAAGCTCCTGAGCAACCCAGTCTGACCTCACAGCTGACCTCACTTTGAGCAGGAGGTGGGACCAGAGACCTCCCGAGGTCCCTTTTCCACTTGAATTCTTTTGTGATTCTACTTACGGCTCAGGAAAAAATCTCCCTAGGATGTTTAAAATAGAGACTGACTATTCATGCTTTTCCTCAAACCTACACTGTCAGTTGCTTTTGAGCATGGTTACAATATACTTACTACTCAGCTATTGGTCTTTAATAACCAATAATATTGGTCTCCATAAATAAAGGAGAAATGTTCATCAGCATGAAAAAATAGGCTGGCAATGCTTCCTGTCCACCATTTCCAATTTCATGAGCCGGCCATCCAGGAAGCTATGCAGTTTAGCATCAAACCTAAACTTCTTACTCATTGACAGTCAAGAGGCCATTAATACTTTCAAGTACAATTTATTATGAAATAAAATGAAATAAATAAACTTTACCCTAGCGATGCCTCCACAACATGTCACGTAATTAGCATCTCCTTTTAAAGAAAGAGAGCAGCCTGGCAGAGCATACATGAGGAATTTCAAGGATTGAAGTACAGATATATCTGTAAAGAGAAAACTTGCTTAACTCCTCTAGTACTTACAGCCTGCCCATAGACAGTGCTAACAACTTGTTGTTTGGCCAGAGCAACTAAAGTCTGCTGAAATTAAGTAAGATTGGATGAGCATTTTACGCATTGAAATACATTAAAGAGGTCTGAAATGGAAATATCTTTACAGCATACCATAGGTCACTTAACTTTCTACTTCTTAAGTCTCTACTTTCAAGGTACTCTGCAATGCATAAAACTGTATCTTCTCTTTTCTTGACCTCATAGAGCTTAGGAGAAACCATCTCTGCATGAGAAAAGGAAGAGCTCAGCACTGATTGATACATGAAAGACACTAAATATCCTTCCGGGAGATTAATTTCATTCTGATACTTAATACAAAAAAAAAAAATTAAAAAAATGGAGAGGTAAGAATGACAAATTAACATTTGTTAGGGCCTCTAAAGAAGATGCAAGTGACTAACTAATCCCTGTAGCAGATTGAAGAAAAAGGAGAAAAAGAATGAAAGCATTGTGCAATTAGTGCAGGTTATTAATATTGATAGAAGAAGGCTAAAGAAGTGGCCCAATTACTTTGCAAGAGTTACAGTGTTATATACTTCTTACCTTCATGACAGGTAGACTAAATAAGCTGCCTGAGGTGATAATTAGGAACCAAAGAGTCACTGAGACCTTTTTTAACACTACACATTGAGAATGAGTATTGCACCTTTGTTTTAAAGCATCCCTAGAAGGGCACCCAAGGTTTTTCCTACTCTTGCTGAAGCTTTTACACCAAATTAAAAAAATTGTTTTACTGCATTCAGTGACTGATGTGGAGCTACATTAAAACGTAAATATTGATCTGATCTCTGGCAGCCATTTTCCTCTTTCACTCTTCCCTGCTCTTCCCGCTGGGACTCCTCAGCTGCTGCCGAACAGTACTATTTTCCACAAACAGACCCACTGAAGTTAATAAGATTATTTATGGAACAAGGTTCTGCCAAACATGACTAAAAAATTCAGAATCTGTCCCTTAGCGTATAAAATAATGAAAAATGACACATGCACTTAAATGTAAGCAAATGAACATTGAAAGGAAAGCTGGGCATGTCTAAGTCTTTATGCAACTAGAGTCCTGGCAAAATAAAAAAGGAGCAGCTTCTAGTTGCTTCAGCAAGCTTGAATTGGTCCTACAGGACTGTTCAGTGATATATTCCTCCTTGGAAGAGTTTTCCTTTGACACTTTTTCTGCCAGGAAGCAGGTTATTGCATGGAAGGTGACAGAGAGGAGCCTCCAATTCTTGATCTGCCTGCAAGTGCTCCCAGTGCACAGGGAGCAGGTCAGTCACAGCTCTCTGCAAAAGGAGGAGAAGAATAAGGTCCTGCCATTGCTCTTAAGGCAAAGAAAGAAATGGCAGGTAGACTAATGAGATTCTGCAGATGATGAAAAGGAAGCTTCTCCATCTCTCTCAGGTACTTTATAGCCCTCACTACCATGTTATCCAAGCACCTCGCAATTCTAATGCCCATTTTTGTCCCCATTTCTTTAGCACAGAAAGACCTCTAGCACCATTTTACAGATGCTGCTGGTTAAGCGTCAGGGAAACTATTGGCACATCCACAGCCTGGTGGTGGGTGGATCCACCAGGGTACAGAGCAGAGATCCCCGGAGGCAGATCCCAGGGAGGCGCAGGTCTGCGCAGTACAAGCGTGACCCCGCAGTGATGTGCCCAAACCGTGCTTTGGAGCCCCCTCCCCCTGGCCCACCCGCAGCCACTTTTGGCATCTGCACTGTGCTTCCCTGCACATCCAGCTGTGACCTGGCAATGGAGAAGCAACGCTGCTGCCTGCGCCCTGGGGAGCTCACTGGCATCCGTCGGGGGAAGCCTGGGGAAGGACAGAGATGCGCTGAGGTTCCCCCTCACATCCCAGTCAATGCCTCAGCTTTCCTTTGTCTCTAAAACTCCACCACACCTGACATTTACATAGGACTTATTTGCTATTCAAAGAATTCAAACAAACTTTACAAGCCACAGTTAAAGTCCCAACAGATGTATAACTACCCAGATTGGAACCTGGCCAGTGTACCAGAAAATCCTGACCTGTGTAGGAAAAAAAAGTGCTAACAGATTTCTATTAGCCTGCCCACCTGCACACCCTGACAGATTACATGTCTTCCACTCAGAAAGGCTCTTCTGGCTGCTGCCACCCTTGTGACAATACTGGAATATGGGTCACTGATGGGTTAGAGGAGAAAAGTGTCAGATATCCAAAAAAGGTTTAAATCTATTAAACACTGTAAACTCAAAACAGAAGGAAAAGCCATACTACAGCAACATATTTCATTTTTCTTACCGCTACTACAGTTTTCCTTATCCTTTTGACTCACATGACATGGTTTAGCATGATATAATTTATCAACAAATGACACATCCTATTGTGTTACATCTGTCTGACATGGAAAAAAACAGGTACCTTTTGGACTAAGCTGACAACAATTTAGGCGTAACAACGCAAACTGCCTGTGGAAGGCTGCAAGACTATTTTACCTTTCATGGTCAACTTCCTCTGCTGTTTTTAAGATGGACAGCAAAGGCGAAGCACAAACTGTTGAACCCTGCCGAACCAAGTGATGAAGACCACACCTTGGCTAATTATTGCTAGCCCAGGTGAAGTTCGAAGTGCCTGGAGACCAAAGAGCTCACAGGTGAAGTTTTGTACTGCGTCTCTTAAAAAGTATCTACATGGTATTTTACAAGCCTGTTCTGCATGTGCTCCAAGCTGAGCAGAAATCTCATTAGGACTCATTAGTTCACACTCAGTGCTAACCCATCTTGCTCATATAACTCCTGATTGGCCTGGCATGTGGGTAAAGTGACCTTGCCTCTGCTTGCAAAATAATGTGCGGTGTGCCCTTGGAGAGAGAGCATTGCGTTCCCAGCCTCAGGGAGATTATTGTTGCTTGTTTGAAAGCAAAGCCAAAGAAAATTGCTTTGCACCTTCTCAAACCACAGCAGCTTTGGGAAGTGGGAAGAAGGCTCCTGGCCACATATGGATGCCCTCTTACAGAATGCAGGAAGGCTGAAAATCTCCTTTCTTCCCTAATGGTAAAGGTTCCCCACCCCAGCATAATCTGTTAAACCTGAGCTTGCAGTGCTGTCCTCAGGAACCAGTTATGCTTGTTTGCTGCTCTGTGTGAGCAAAGCAGTTTCCATCTACTCAGGATATGGGGCTACTGTTGGGACCAATTTGAGCTGTCCATGCTTTCCATGCATGGCAGTGAAACTATAAGGGTTAGTGAAGATTTATTCCCAAACTGTATTGACATTCACCAAACTCTCAAGGTTTTCTATTTTTGTGCTATCATCTCCCACAGCCCCTATAAACATTTCATCATCTATGCAAAAACCATGAAGCAGACCTGATTCCAACAATGGATCCATTGAGTTAATGTTGACACGCTATTTATAGCAGTTGAAGATGAATGTGACAATAAAAGAAATGGAAAAATACCGATAGGATACAACTAGCATTATGGAATATGAAGGGATATAAGTGAGAAGGAGCCAGGACATATTTCCCTTGACTTCAGTGCAGCTATGCCAGAACACCACTGCTGAAGATTTGGCCTGCAGCAGTCTGGATAAACAGCTTGCCTCTGCATCAGAGCAGCAACAGTGAGACATCCAAAAGGCAACAAATCTTGGAGAATGGTGGTACGGATATGCTGCTAGGCTCTAATATAATCAGCTTTTATGGAGAGCTTTTCATCGCTTGCTCTTAAGGCCTAATTGCAAGGCATTATCTGGCCAAACAGTGTATGGAAGTAGCACGTAATAATGATTGCCCGCAGGAACGTCAGGTAGTGCAGCACACAAGATGAGGAGCTATTCTTACGTTGCTTATTACCGAGGAGCTGATTCAAGGAGTAGTTACAGTTGAGCCATTAAGCCACTGGTCACCCTAATATATCTCAATTCCAATTCATTATAGGAGTGATTTTACCAAATGCTAGCAGTGACATTGAAATGTGGGAAGAGGATTGAATTTTGAACGAGGAAGAAAATGACTAAAAAAGACTCTCTGGGGGCAAAAAAACACTTTAAGAAATTAAAATCTTTAGCCTCTGCATGGTTGTTATGCAACCCTGCCGCACTGGCATAGCAGGAGGTACACCTATGCCTAAAGAAAAAGGATGAATAACAATCAAGACACATGAGCCACTATAAAGGTCTATAAAGTCACAGTTTGGGGGGAAACAGAAACCCAGCCCAAATGTACCCTTCAGATAGGGTACTTGGCCAAATCTAAAGCTAGCATCAGCTGACAGAGCACCAGAAAGTCATCCAGCTTCTGGGCAGAAAGCATGCCAGCTCCAGCAGGAAAAGTTCCCAAGGCTGATCATGGCCAATATTCACACTTTCACATCCTACTACAAACTCTGGCTTTCGTCACTGATGGACCACAGCTGTTGTAGGGAGCATTCTCCAACGTGTGTAGGAGAAGGTGACATTTCTGTGATGTATGAAGGTGACAGCACCGAAGTTAAGCCTTGCATCTGTAAATAGCTTCTGTTTCATCCCTTTTCTTCTTCTTTGTCTCCAACTGATCTGTCAGAGGGCAATGTGGCACATTTCTGGCAGCAGGAAAAGGCAGAGGAGTAAACACTCTTTGCTCCTGCTTAGTCTTCAGATCCCATGATGAGATTAGAGTGCCAGATTCATTAAAAAAAAATCAAACATTTCTCAGATTCAAAACTCTGAATCCACCTCATTCTGCAAAAACTTGAAGCAATAGATCCCACAGTCCCAACTGTACTTGGCTTCTCAGCTCAACCTAATTCTGAAGCCAGATGCCACCTTCAAAGGGAACCGACTATGGCACAGCATGGGGCAGGGTCAGGCCTGATGCAGAGAAAGGTCCAGCATTCAGCTTTTCTTCCATTTATTTTTAAATGCTTTTCCCAGGAAGAGGATGGGGAGAGGTTTGTAGAGGATGTTTAGCTCCAGGGACATCATTAGAACAGGCAGAGGGGGAGGTGATCGCACTGGGCCACATCCATGGATCCTCTAGCGGTAAGGATATCCCTTAGGAAGCATCTCTCTTACTGACTGCCCTACGAGGCTGGTGACAGTGGCTGCTCTGTGCTGAGAGGAATCAGAGAGGCAGTGAGGGCAGATAATACAATTGCACTCGTTAACCTCAGCTCCAGATAAGCCGTAACCTAGTGCAAAAACCAAATGGCAGTCACCCAGGAGGTCTAAGAGAACTCAAGAGTCAAGTAGTTGAGTTACTAATGGCAATATGTAAGCATACTAACCACTTAAAATGCCCTCCAATTTAAAGAATGGGTGCAATGTCAGTCCTTAAGAAAAGCTCCCAGGGAGACCTGGGGAATCGCAGGCCTGTAATCATGATTGCAACACTGGGCAAATTAGCAGAAACTGTAATAAAGGATACAGCTACGGAGCATGGAAAAATGCCAGAGTTGTGAGGAACTGCAAATGAAATCCTGCCTTACAGATCCTTGAGAAAAGGGGGGTCTAGTTGATATAGTCTATTTGTATTTCCAAAAGGCTTTTGACAAAGTCCTTCATCAAAGGCTTTTAAGGAAGCCAAATAGCTGTGGGAGTAATGGGATAATTCTGACCTGGACAAAAAAACTAGCTAAGATACAGGGGTCAAAGTGAAGAGGCTGGAAAAAAGAGCTGATTTAGAATAATTTGGTACAAGTCTACTAAATAAAGAGTGCCATGGAAGTGGTGGATGGGAATCAACTTTTTTTATTCTCTCTTTCATTCCAAGAACTAAGAGGCATCAAATGAAGCCAGGGGAGCTGGTTTTTAACACAACAGAGAGCAGACCTGTGTAATTCTTTCTTAAGGTATATTGTGGGTGCAAGAGTGGACACTGATTCAAGGAAAGACTGGATGATTACCTGGAAGAGACATGACTTAGGGTCGCTAAATGGACAAGCAACAAGAGACTTAGGAAATCCCCAGAGCAGTATGAAGTTGGAAGCTGAGAGAATATTAGGGGAAGGTATCATGTAAGTTTGCCTGCTCTTCCTCTTCTTTAGATGTCCATTTATGACCACTCCTGGAGACAGGATAGCGGATCCTTGGTGTGAACATCGTCACCAGTTTTCGGCATGTGAGACCTTACAATGGCCAATCCTGACTTAAAGAGAATTAGGTTTCTACAACAGACGACCTCCTACTATGTTAATTGGGATACTTTATTTATGTTAATCTCCTAAGTTTTCTCCCTGACATACTCACTGTCTTGTGTTAGAAGTTATAGCACTGAAATATGCCGGTACCAATAATTCTGGAAACGGGAGAAACTTTCTATTAGTTAGCTCTTGAGTCATATATCCCTACTGCCTCCAGATTCACATAAGGACAGTGGTTCATTACTAAGAGTTGAAGTCATTGCTTGCCAAGTACATGTCTAATTTTATGCATTTGAATTGTTTCATGCATATCAAAATGACAACTCATGCTTAAACTTGGATACTTGCTTGAGAATATTCCTCGGTTAGGGGCTTCCACTGGCAAGGGACGGCTTCCTCTGTTTTGAAGAAATGCATCAAAGTATTTTCTTTTTCCTTCTCCTTTGTTAAGCTAATCTACTTCTGAGCACCTATAACTGAAAGACCACCTCTGGTCTCTTGGTGCATGGAGTAAACAAGGGAAAAAACCTGTTTCTCTGATCATTCACTTCAAGTTTGCTTCCAGAAGAAGGAAGCAAGACCTCCTGAACTAAGATGTGGAACAACCACAACCCTGCCTTAAGCAATATTACTAGCAAATTATCACAAGTATAGAAATCACCAGAGCAAACTCCAGCTATGAAACACGTCATTGTATGTGTCCCCTGTCCTAGGTTCTCTTACAGAAACACAGGACACGGCATGCTTTTTTGATGGTTTCTTTTTTCAGAGGGGTAGAGAAATTAGTTTGCAAATTGTCTTTGCTTTGGAGGCTTTAATAAAATTTCTCTGTTCAGTGAAATATTGAGATAAAATGCAAAAAATATGCTTTTTTTTTTGGCAGAACTAGTTTGTCCTAAAAGCTATATGTGGTCATGAAAAGGAGAGAAATGTTTTTAGGAACTGCAGAGTTCCCTGAAAGAAAAAGGTTTAGCAAGTAAAAAATTCAGAGGCAAATGCCTCAATTCGGTACTTCTGATGTATTTAACTTCATGCTTTTTTTCCTTTGATAATGATTCACTGACTTTTAGTGGTTCTGCAAAAAAATATACTGATAGCAGTCTGGAAGCAGTATATGAACTACTACATTTCCTGATAGAACTCTGCAATTGCCTCTGAGTCCTGCTATGTACCTAACACTTATGCCATTTGCCAAGCCTAAACAGGGACCAACTACTGTGCTAGACTATGGATTTTTGTTCGTTAATATTTACCCTGGGTTTTTTTTTTTGTTTTGTTTTAGCCTGATTAATACTTTAGTCCATTGATTCTATGAGGCATTTTGTCAATAAATGGTGATGCTATTTTGCATATGTGGCACTCCTTGCCATTGTGTATCTAAAAACTGTATTAGCAGAATGCTATCTGGCCACAGTCTCTGGGAAACTGTAAAAAACAAGTTTGCATATAAAATCCTACCCTTTCTAAGGGTGCTTCAGCTTCTAGAAGACTCTCTGGACTTGGATACATCAAGCTTTTACTAAGGAGGTGGTTTTGCTCCCTAAAGCCAAGGTGTTCAAACTTTGCCATTGGGAATAAGAAGTTCCAGTTCAGTGCAGCTGTACATCCTCCTAAGGGTAGTGCATGAAATTATTTTGCATAGGATTACATTTATTTTTCCTAGGGCTGTAATGCCCACTGCCACAAACTGGCTTACTTACATTAAAGCATGCCAGATACCGCAGGCAACGTCACTGCTGGTGGGAGATATCAACTAAAAGCTGGTGCAGACCACACAGCACGTTGGTTGGTGAGCATCTGTCTTGTTGTTTTCAATTATGGTTTATGATCTTGTAAGGAGACAGGACTTGAAGAGACCTTTGAAGGGAGGAGAGATGATGTCTTCCCTGGGGAAGATCTGGGTATGCTCCAGGAGAGAAGGCTGCAACCACGCAGGGTATGGCAGCGGCAACAGAGAAGCAGCACAGCCCAGGGCTGGAGGCCTGCAGCACATGCAGGGGCTGCAGCAGGAGATGGGAAGAAATCAGTCCAGCTCCAGAGGGGACAGAAAGACCCCCAGGAAACAGAAGGGGCTGGGCAGAATTTGCTGCAGTTTATAAAGTAACAGAAACCAAGCCTAGAAATACAGATGAATTTGTAAGGCCATGGGGCATAAAAGAACTGTGTATAAAACTTCTAAAATTTCTTTTCTGTCTATCCTATTTACTTTGATGTTCTCTAGTAAAAAAAAAATCATACTTTAATTTTTAATAAAATCTGCCTTTACATCTTTAATTTTTTTGTTGTTTCCATCTCCTTTGAGACCTTCCCACTACCACAGGTGCTCAAAGCCCTGGCTAGCTGGGGTTCCCATCTCCCAGAGGCTGCAGGATCTCTGTCAGGAGGTAATACACTGGTGCATGCACAGCCTTGGGCTTTGTCACCTCTCCATCATCTGCTTATGGAAAGTCTATGCAACAATTTTGCTCCTGCATGGTGCCCCTCCAGAGCTGCCTTAGACATCTGGCAGCTCATGGAGTTGGTCTGAACATGAATCAAAACACAGTTTCTGCATGCTGGAGGCAGAGCTTGATGGACAATCACATAATGAGGGAATGTGATCAAAAAATGAACACATTTGATAGAGAGACAGAAAAAAAAGGAAGGATGGTGGCAAAGAGTTAATGTTCAGACTCCTCAAAATAAATACATCATCAGGGTTAGCAGTTTCTAATGAATTCGGTGATTCTATTTAGCAGTGGAAATGCTGTTTGCTGCTTGGCATTTCAGTGCTTACATAATTTATAGTCTATTATTTGATAATGTATTGAAGCAGGTTGTTGTCTTTGGCACCATCAAAGCTGTCTGCTAATTCACTGCTTGACCTTCTCTGCATGCATGTAAAATGGAAAAGAAGTGGTGCAGGGCACGCTGCGGCGGTTCCAAAAATGGCTTAGTGTTCAGACAGTTTGATTTATACGAACCTTACCACCAAACTCTAGTTTTATTTATATATGTTTGGAAAAAAGTAACAAACAGGTGGTAAAGCAATATTTTAAAAGACTGACACATTTCTGTTCCATTTGGCTTCTCAGCCAAGTGACATTTTATAACCTAGGCAGTGAAAATGTCCTGGCGTTAGGGTGTAACTGGACACATCGTGCTTCTACCCCGTGTCTATGAGTCACCTCTGCGGCCAAATGTGTTCTGTCCTGTTCATCCCTGGGAACGAGAGGAGATATGCTAATATCCATATGGGAAACAGGACTCTGCTTGTATATAGGCACATTTACAAAAGTATTTCACTTTCTGGATACTGGACATAAACAGTTTGCATCCAATTTTCAGAGAAGTTAAAAATGTTAGATGAAAGGGAGCCACAGATGATCCAGAAGTCACCAAAGCACCATGAAAAACAGCCAGAAATAACAATTCTGGAGAACACTTTGCTTCATGCATTCCCTTAATGAGGAGAAAGTATTGCTAGAACATGACAAATGGAAGGAAGCTGTAAGGCTGTCCATCGACGGGGGCTACCCAGGAGTGGCAAGCTGCTCAGCATACCTTGCAGTAAGTAGCCGGGGGACAATTTGCGTGTGCCACAAAGTCACAGTTCTTCAAACAAGAAGAATCGATTTTTAAGCACCAGCAGATTCCCATTGACTTCAGTTTGGACTGCAAGACTAGGGACTCTATCTGCAAAAAAAGTATTAATTAATACCTACATTACTCTGCTGGTGCAGGCTCACAGAAGGGAGCATATGAAAGTTTGCATGAGGTGACAGAGCTGTCATCCGTCCCTCCCAGGTTTCACTGGACAGTCCACACTACACCCGCTGCTGTTCAACTGCCCCAAATTGAAAACACATTCCAATATTTCTTTTCCTTTTTCATTTCAATTTTGTGTCTCATCTGGTAGAAAAATAAGTAGAGCAATGTTCTGAGAGAGGCAAGGAAAATTTAAATAACTTGTTAGTGCCAAAGTCATTGGAAGTGTTATTTAATCAGAGATGCCTGGTAGGGGCATAAGACGGAAAAGGCTACATTGTGGCAGGGTTTTCTTGATGCTCTTTTCCCCAAGCATGACTTTTCTTTTCCCCCGTGAGTCACTTTTATGTTTTAGAGAAGCAGTTGTGAGCCACAAATACATGTTAACTGGAATTGATCAAGGACAAAATGAATAATTTACTTTCTGAAGAAGAGACCATCTATATTGCCACAGACTTTTTAGCAAAGATTTTTTTCCCTAATGTTACAGCCATCCTGTTTCAGCTGCATTTACATGTAGCAAGAGTTCTGCTTTGTTTCTAAACTCGCACATCCCAGCAGAATTCCCCACCTTTTTATTGTTTCAACGCTTCTGATCTTAAAGAGCATGAATTATTCACAAAGAATTCCATATGTCTTCAAAACATTTCTGTTAAATAAAACTGCATATTTAATTTTTTCCTCCGTTGATTATCCACAATGAGGAATAATGATTTGAGTTTTTGAAGATGATTAATCCCAAGCAGCTCTCTACATATGGTTACACCCAACCCCCTGTTTCTTGTCAGACCTGTTCCCAGGTCTGACAGTTTGTGCTACTTTGGCACAACAACTTATATTTTTATAGATTGCTATATTACATGTATTTCTGTGATAGCAGTATCAAAAGTTTTTTAATAGTCAAAACGAAAAAACAGAGTAAAAGGTTGAATAAGACATGAGAATTCTCCAGGCAGTCCAAGAAAAGTTGCAAATAATTAAACACAGGCAACTTAACTGAACACAGAACATATATAAGTATAGTCAAAAAGTCAATATGAACTCTGCCATTTTTGTTGGCCCTCTTTTACAGTTCTCATTTTAAGATATACATAAACTCTACAACTGCAATAAAAAAAAATGCACATGCAGTATAACCAAATTCACCATTCAGTTAAAATAAAAAAGTTTGAAATTCTTAAATATTTGGTTTCCATTAACAGTGCTCAAGCAATCATACTGTGGTTTTGTTTCCCCCCTTCCCTTCTATTTGGCTTAGGTTTCTGAGTAAGACGCAGAATAACAAATCTTCACAGACCTCCTGCATAACCTCCACACCCATATGCATCTTAACTTCGATGTCTTAAAACAGGGAGAAAAGTACTTTTCATTTACAGGATTAGCGCAAAAGCCATTTTTTTGTTTGTGTGGCACTCATTTACTGAGGCCCTGAGATCAGTGAGTATTGCATTGCATACATAACGTAAATATTATAGTTGTGTATTAACTGCTTCCTTGAAACTTATGGCTCAAAAGTTCAATACGTCAAGGTTCTTCAAACATTTTTGGGCTTGTGGATCTCACAAGCTTTGTTACATTCTCTGGTGTATCAAAAGTGCATTTTAAAAATACTGTTTTAGACTTTCAACATTCACCATTGAAGCTGAGGAGAGCAGTACTGATGGGCACACAGAAAAAAAAGGTCAAACGAGCAGTCATAATTTTTTGCACAACCTGTGCGTACAGCAAAATTTCTCCGTGGGGTAAGCTCAGTCCCCTGAGTTCTATCAAGCTCCAATCCCATCTGAAAAACCTGTTCCATCCTCAGTTTGGGCAGACTTTTTTTCGGTCTGGGCACATTTTATATGAAGCTGGAGGAGCTAATATTGAAACTTTGCTACTCTAGTTGCTAAAGAATAATATCACCTAATCCATACCACTTACAATAAGTAAGGCAGACAATGACATCTAGGAATCACCTTACAGAGGAGATCTATTAAGTGGTGGGTATACATGTCTTGGACTAGGTCACGGAAGGTCTACAGCAGCTCTGGGGACTGAACCCAGGCTTCCTACATCTCGGTTGAGCATCCAGACTCCCTCTCACCAAACAGATTTAAAAATCCTATTCCTGTTAAAAAGGTGGTTTTTTTTTCAGTGGGTGGGAAAAGAAAGGGAGAATTTTCCCAGAACAGAAAAATGATACACGACGGTCATACAACTCTAGGAGCACTCTTGCACTGATGTGAGATCCATCAGGATGACTGCCTGTCTGGCATAGACTTAGACTGTTGTCCGGGTGCACAGTGAACAGCCTTTCTTAGAAAGAGTAAACATGCTGTTTGCAAAAGTACTAAATACTCACGGAAAATAGAGCTTAAACTATTGTCTCTGGCCTAGAGGTATTCTCCCTGTTAAGACCTGAAGTGTATAAAATGCAAAAGGAGGAAGAATTTGAGGGAAGAACCATGACATCAACCTATATATCGTAGGTGGAGCCTATGCTGTATTTACAGCATCTCTAAAGTAATTCGCTAAATAAAAAGCAACTTAGATTTACCAGCATGAAACCCTCTTGTTTTATGAGCCAACATGTGGTAGGCAAAATGTGGTGGAGGCAGTCTAGTGAGATATACAGCAAGGAAGAGATGATGATTAGCATGGAGTGACTCAGACCATTGGCCGTGCTGGATTTCTAACAAAGAATCTGGCACAAACATAAATTCAGGGAAAACAAAGTTTGTATACAGAACTAGTGATGGTTGCTAAAAGATAAAGACCTGAAAAAGGGGGTTTAGCCATCTCATTGGGAAGGAAAAAAGGAAAAGTAAGATAAACACCATTGCCAAAAACAATAACTGAAACACCAGACGTCCAATAGAAGCGTGGAAGAAGCATGTGATCCCAAATAAACTAAGCCAGAAGAGACCTATCATGTACTTGCACAAAAATAATTAACAGGAATTTTATATTTGAGAAGTGAAAACTTTCTCATCTACCTGTAGTTTTGGAGATGACTCCCTACCAACCTAGGATCCCAACTACAGGAGGGTTTGCTGAGAGAGCAATGCCTTCCTTCCAGGGAGGCACTCCCAAATACTGCCACCCCACTTGGGCCATCCAAGTGATTAGAGAAAACAGCAAAACCACAGTCTGGGGAAAAAAAAACACAAAAAACCAACCCCCACACAAAGAAATAGGTTTAAGCTAAAAACAACCATGAAGAATGGGAGAGGGAGAGGTACAGGGAGGATGTGAAATAGAGCCATCTGTAATCCCCAGTGATGCAGCTATTTCGGGAAAAAAGGAGTGAGCAGTGCATACACGGACCAAGGGTGCAGAGGGCTTTAGTTCAGAGGATGATGTCTGCAGTGCAATTTCAGTAAAAGCAAGGACTCTCAAAGCGTATGCACAGCCAAAGTCAGTCACCTACCATTCAGCTGCCATATTTGCAGCTATGCTATTAAATGAATGACTGACTGATTTGATTCCAGCTGGATTGTGGTGCCAGATGCAATATCATTAAAACAACAATGATAAGCAGCAATCTTAGACCGAGCAAGTGTGGCCAACTGCAGGTGATGGAATATAAATCTTCTGAGGCCAGCTGGCAGGAGCCGGCTGTGGCTAAAAGATGCACAAAATAAAATACGATCTTGTTTAGAGTTTACATTAGCTTATGGAAGTATTATGTAAAGCAAGAAGCTTGCTATAGACGTGTCAATGACTGTGAGACACTGTCCGCAGAGGTCAGGTCTGGTCCAAATAGCTGCTTGAAACAATGGCAAAAAGTAAACTGCAATGGGACTGGTCTATATGAGGCAGCTATGGACTCTGGGCAGCAGTGGTGGCTTTAGGACTGTAGTCTCCCTTAGCTAAATATTTAAGTGAATGTCGCCAGTGGCAAGAAAACATGGAAGAACTTTAGCCTGGATATAGGAATTACTACAAAAGGATATGAACAATCCAGAGGACCAACAAGACACGGCCAAAGGACTAGGCATTGTCCCTACCCACTTACTGTATGGAAGTACCTACTGCCATCACAGGCTTAAGAGATACTGGGATGCGATGGTGTACAAAAAAAGCTGTCTCCATAGTGCAGCCTAGGAACTAGTAATCTTCATGTCAGCAGTTAGGAAAAGGCAGGGAACAACTCCTCCCAAATTTACAAAGATTTCTATGGGGAAAAAAGATGTAGCACAGTAAGGAGAGTGTTACAACTGTTTGCTGCAGAAGAGTTTCCTGGAGGCACCAGGAAAGGCATCAGAGCCACTCCTAGGCTGACTTACTACAGTTGTGGCACCTTTACAAACAGATTTCTTCACAAACAACCCGTGTAGATTTACAAGGCTACTACTCCCACCTAAATAGTGTGGGAGTGCTCACTGCTGATACCGCACATCCATCTTGCATGAAGGCAGCACCATTTTGCAGTGTATCTTTCACTGGTGCTAAATCCCTTTTATAATGGAAGAGGATGTAATCTTAGTAGGGTTCCAGAGATTTAAAAGTTTTATTGTTATATTTATTGACAATTCATAATAAAGTGTCTTCCAGCATTCATCGGCTTTTTGATTGCCTCACTTTTACATTATAATTGCAGAAATTTTGGCTCTTTCTTATTTTATTTATTTATTTATTTTCAGATTTATTTCCTAGTTGATTAATAACCACAGGGACTGCATACATTAGAAACAAATAAACTTCAGGCCTTTCACAGAACGTTTAATTAAGGAAACCATTAATTAAATCACAAATGCATGCGGGATCTAGTATGGAGACATAGAAGGAGGATGGTGAAAGTACTTCATGGATTTACTTAGGTTAAGAGGCTGCAAAACTTAAAAATAATGATAAAGACAGTATGTGTAACCATAATCCAGTAAGTACAAGCATAAGTGATGATACCACTTTGCTATAGGAAATTCTGAAGCAGGATTCAGCCCATTCTGGTGTCACTACGAGGATAGCTCATAAACTTGCAGTTCTCTTTCAAGATAGCCCGATAAGCACCTTCAATAAGAATACTCAGGAGTTTTCTTTGTGAGTATGTATTTGAACTAAAATCCGTTTTACTTTGGCTTTACAATACATTTTATGTTTGCACACTAGAGATTTGTTTTAACAAGTTTACCAAATCACAGACGTCTGTACTTAATCATTACATCATCATAATGAAGCAATGCTGGATGGGTGTCGTGCCATCTTTTTTGCTTGGCAGGAGAGATTTCAGAGAACATGCAATGCCGAGAGTGTCGCAGAAATCTTCTTCACTCTGCACTGACTTTGAACTCCTCCTCGTAGTGTAACGTGCGGTTCTCATTACCATGCAGTGACTTGTTTCTAGTAGTTATAACAGAAACATCTTTAAAATTCAGTTCCCAGGAGCTATCCTTCCCAGCCAAACATAGTAACCCCCAATAACCAAGCATGAGCACAAGGCGGAATTAAAATATGTATGAAACAATAAAATGAAACAAATATGTATGAAAAATTATATTCTTTTACCCATGGAGGTGTTCTGCATGGAGACCTGTGGACTCCTCCTGGGTCATGAGTATTAAGGATGTCATTGACAAATGCATTTACTCTTGCGCTGTTCCTTGGAGCTCAATATGTCTCATTACCATCAGAGCAAAGCGGGTAAAGAATAATCCATGTTATCCATTTAAAAAAAAAAAAATATCAAACTCTGTCTTTCCTCAACCATTATGTTTCTTTCCTCCTATGAATGCATTTAATTGGTTATCTGAAAATATCTCTTGTTAGAGAAATAGAAACAGTCGGATGGAGTGAAGGGGGGTACAATCAGTTTTCCTTTGTGCTAATGAAATTCATGATCATTAAAAAAAAAGTGCTAAAAGTTTGGGTCATCAAACAAATCTGCTGGATATCTGGGCCACATCTGTATTGCATTTCCCAACCCACAACCATGGCATGTCCGAGTCTGGACATGACTGGTTTTCCTAATCAAGCCTGATTGTCCTTGAGTGTGTTTGCAAATATTTGCCAGATACCTTGGAAGAAAATATATTAGAAGAGGACTTGTGCTTGATTTGTAAAGCTTTTTGCTTTGACTGTTTGCTACTCCCTGCTGTTGGTGTGGTATGACAGAATGGCCACCAGGAAAAAGAAAACATAACCTGTGTGAACTGAGACAGATAATGTGGCTCCCTGTATAAATAAACAGTTGACATGAGATCCCCTGTGTTTTATAAGATTCATAAATGTTTCAACTGGACAAGGCTATGCAAGGAACAACATAGTAACACAAATACTGTAATTCATTTTCCCAAGGACTGAGCCAGAGCGAAGACAGGTTCCAGGCTCTGATAAATGAACCTCACTCGCTGAAGATCATAGAATCATAGAATCGTTTAGGTTGGAAAAGACCTTTAAGATCAAGTCCAACTGTTAACCCAGCACTGCCAAGTCCACCACTAAACCATGTCCCTAAGCACCACATCTACATGTCTTTTAAATACCTCCAGGGATGGTGACTCCACCACTTCCCTGGGAAGCCTGTTCCAATACTTGACAACCCTTTCGGTGAATAATTTTTTCCTAACATCCAAACCAAACCTCCCCTGGCGCAACTTGAGGCCATTTCCTCTTGTCCTATCGCTTGTTACTTGGGAGAAGAGACCAACACCCACCTCGCTACGACCTCCTTTCAGGTAGTTGTAGAGCGCGATGAGGTGTCCCCTCAGCCTCCTCTTCTCCAGGCTAAACAACCCCAGTTCCCTCAGCCGTGCCTCATAAGACTTGTTCTCCAGACCCTTCACCAGCTTCGTTCCTCTTTTTTGGACACGCTCCAGCACCTCCATGTCCTTCTTGTAGTGAGGGGCCCAAAACTGAACACAGTATTCGAGGTGCGGCCTCACCAGTGCCGAGTACAGGGCGACAATGACTTCCCTACTCTTGCTGGCCACACTATTTCTGATACAAGCCAGGATGCCGTTGGCCTTCTTGGCCACCTGGGCACACTGCTGGCTCATATTCAGCCAGCTGTTGACCAACATTCCCAGGTCCTTTTCTGCTGGCAGCTTTCCAGCCACTCTTCCCCAAGCCTGTAGGGTTGCATGGGGTTGTTGTGACCCAAGTGCAGGACCCGGCACTTGGCCTTGTTGAACCTCATACAATTGTCCTCGGCCCATGGATCCAGCCTGTCCAGGTCCCTCTGCAGAGCCTTCCTACCCTCGAGCAGATCAACACTCCCGCCCAACTTGGTGTCGTCTGCAAACTTACTGAGGGTGCACTTGATCCCCTCGTCCAGATCATTGATAAAGATATTAAACAGAACTGGTGCCAACATTGAGCCCTGGGGAACACCACTCGTGACCGGCCGCCAACTGGATTTAACTCCATTCACCACAACTCTTTGGATCCGGCCGTCCAGCCAGTTCTTTACCCAGGGAAGAGTACGCCCATCCAAGCCATGAGCAGCCAGTTTCTCCAGGAGAATGCTGTGGGAAACGGTGTCAAAGGCTTGACTAAATTCTAGGTAGACAACACCCACAGCCTTTCCCTCATCCACTAGGCAGGTCACCTTCTCATAGAAGGAGATCAGGTTAGTCAAGCAGGACCTGCCTTTCATAAACCCATGCTGACTGGCCCTGATCGCCTGGTTGTCCTGTACGTGCCCTGTGATGGCACTCAAGATGATCTGCTCCACAACCTTTCTTGGCATTGAGGTCAGACTGACAGGCCTGTAGTTCCCTGGATCCTCCTTCCAGTCCTTCTTGTAGATGAGTGTCACATTAACTTCCAGTCAACTGGGACCTCCACAGTTAGCCAGGACTGCTGATAAAGGACTGAAAGTGGCTTGGTGAACACTTCCACCAGCTCCCTCAGTACCCTTGGGTGGATCCCATCCAGCCCCATAGTCTTGTGTGTGTCTAAGTGGTGTTGCAGGTCGCTAACCATTTCCCCTTGGATTATGGGGGCTTCATTCTGCTCCCTGTCCCTGTCTTCCAGCTCAGGGACTGGGTACCCAGAGAACAACTGGTCTTACTATTAAAGACTAAGGCAAAGAAGGCATTAAATACCTCAGCCTTTTCCTCATCCTTTGCCACTATGTTTCCCCCCACACCCAATAAAGGATGGAGATTCTCCTTAGCCCTCCTTTTGTTGCTAATGTGTTTGTAGAAACATTTTCTATTGTCTTTTACAGCAGCAGCCAGATTAAATTCTAGCTGGGGTTTGGCCCTTCTAATTTTCTCCCTGCATAACCTCACGACATCCTTGTAGTCCTCCTGAGTGGCCGCCCCTTCTTCCAAAGGTCATAAATTCTCCTTTTTTTTACCGAGTTCCAGCCAAAACTCTCTGTTCAGCCAGGCTCGTCTTCTTCCCCAACGGCTCGCCTTTCAGCACATGGGGACAGCCTGCTCCTGCGCCTTTAAGATTTCCTTCTTGAAGAATGTCCAACCTTCCTGAACTCCTTTGTGCTTCAGGACTGCCTCCCAAGGGACTCTGTCAATCAGTCTCCTAAACAGGCCAAAGACTGCCCTCCAGAAGTCCAAGGTAGCCGTTCTGCTGACCCCCCTCCTTACTTCTCCAAGAATCGAAAACTCCATCATTTCGTGATCGCTATGCCCAAGACAGCCTCCAACCGTCACATCACCCACAAGTCCTCCTCTGTTCACAACCAACAGGTCCAGCAGGCCACCTTCCCAAGCTGGCTCAATCACCAGCTGTGTCAGAAGTTATCTTCCACACACTCTGGGAACGTCCTAACCTGTTTCCTCTCTGCTGTATTGTATTTCCAGCAGGCATCTGGTAAGTTGAAGTCCTCCATGAGAACAAGGGCTAGCAATTGTGAGACTTCTCCCAGCTGCTTATAGAATATTTCATCTGCCTCTTCATCCTGGTTGGGTGGTCTGTAACAGACTCCCACCATGATATCTCCCATGTTGGCCTTCTCCCTGATTCTTAACCATAAACACTCAACCCTACTGTCACCATCATTAAGCTCTAGACAGTCAAAACACTCCCTAAGGTACAGGCCTGCCCCACCGCCTCTCCTTCCTTGCCTATCCCTTCTGAAGAGTTTATAGCCATCCATTGCAGCACTCCAGTTGTGTGAGTCATCCCACCATGTTTCCTTGATGGCAACTATATCATAGTTTTCCTGCTGCACAATGGCTTCCAGCTCTTCCTGCTGCATGCATTGATGTAGATGGACTTCAGCTGGGCTATTGATCCCACCACCTTTTTGGGGGAAGAAGCCCCAATTCCTACGTAACCATTCTCAGGCACTTCTGTGGTTTCTAGCACATCCATAACCCTTGCATCTTTGCTGCCTCATGGATCTCCATCCCCTGCCTTCACTAAGTTGGCTGACTGAAGGACTGCCACACAGTGTTGCACAAGTGTCCCTCTACTAAAAGTGACTGACCAGAAGCAGGGATGGCTCAGTGGGACGTGTGTCCATGCCACACTAGCGCTGGTTTATTAACTTACTGATGAATTTAAATTCCCAACAACAAAGATGACGTGGCGCAAGAAATGCAAGTTTGAGATGTCTATGTCTCATTGCCCTAGCGCCGCAGCTACAGAGAATCAGCGGAGGCCAGGAGCATCTTACACAGATACAGCTAGATTTACTGGAGGATGTTTTTCAGAGAGATCACTCACCATATACTCTGAAACTATCCTGTTTTCCTACCTCCCTCTGCCTTTAAATGGTGTCTAGCTGCCAGGACAAGTGCAAATAACGAGAATGTAATAGACTTTGCAGAGACTATGGGTGACCAATTCGCTCCAGCCGTGAGAAAGGTAAATGTGCTCTTAGGCTCCATTGAGAGAGATATTCCCATACAGATCTAATATAAAAGCTATTCTGAAGGACATTGTGCAAGATAGGATGTATATAGTCATATATTACTTTGCTTATCCCTGTATTTTCACTTGGTAGTTAAATTGCTCTGAATCTTGCTGATATTTTGGTAAATCTTTGCAATTTACCAATTCAAAATTCAAATACAAATATATTCTCAATATATACCAAATTAATTCCACTTCCTGAATACATTCTTCTTATTGGAGAAATGAAGGCATAAATTCAGATTATTGGCAAATGGGGGCACCTTACAAGGAAATAAAGTGAACAACTTTTACCTTTTAATCAAAACAGAAAACTTACCAAGGAAACGTAAGTTTTACTTTTTTTTTTCCAGCAAGTCATGGGAAGCATGCTTTTAATAGCTGTTCACCTCCTCCTACCCCACTCCCTACCAAAAAAAAAAAAAAAAAAAAAAAAAAATCAGGTTTTGAACACCATATGCTGAGCTGACAAAATGGAAAATCTGTTTGATAAACTGCTGGTGAGCAGTGACACAAAATGCATTCCTAACAAAGAGAAAGTATTTTTCTTTTTTTTTTTTTTTTATTGTATGACTGCAGTACGGCACTCTGGTGGTTTCAGTGGCAAGATATTAAAAAAACAGGACAATTTAGAACCTCTCATTCTCTTCCCGGAATATCATCTTTGCCGTGTGGTTACTTACGATACCTTAATAGACAAGCATGAAATAAAATTGGCTTAATAACCTAGTCAGAGCGTAATCATTGCTCTGGTCTTTGTGACAAGACGCTATTTAGCAGTGTGCTGCATGTACTCTAGGGCAGGTGTCAGACAAAGGAAAAGCACTTGCGAGAGTTATAAAAATTGGATGTGCTCGTACTCCTTCCCCTCCTCCCTCTCCCCTCACTGCCCCTATACTGATCTGTGTCCTAGTCCGTGGAGATGCACTTTCTCTGAGGAGCAGAGGATGGTTCAGTAGCCAGCATCCCTGCTGGCCCGAGCCCCGAGGCGCGGCTGGCTGTGACCGCCAGCTGTGTCACAAGTCACTCCACACGCTGCTGCTCTGATGGTGGCGGTGGCCTCTGAGGAGATAAAATGTGACCAAAAAACTAATTCTAACTAAAATTCAGATGTTGTCAACTGCTTTTTTTTTTTAATTATTATTTTTTTAATCCTCTCTCTATCTGCTGATGGTACTTGCATTTTTTTCTTCCCCCCACCCTGTTTTCAAGCATGCCTTCAAATTGCACTTGCTATAATGAGCCAAATCTGCCCAGTCTTCTCTGAGCCATGTGCAGCAATACTGAATGATGCATTGCAGGGATCACTAGGGTTTGTTACATCTTTCCAGCTGGATGACAGGAACTGTGCGGTCTCAGTCTTTCATTTTTCATTTCGTGCAGCCATGAGCAAGACCAGAGGACTTTGGGAAGCAAACTTTGGGGTCAATTTCCAGTATTTGTGCTATTAACAAATTAGGACACCTTCAAAAATTCTCCAGTAACTTTGAAAGGAAACAGACACAATTGTTAAGGTTGCTACAGAAATGTTTATAGAGATGGCAAAGATATGCTGCAGAGCCAGTTTTACCAAGAAATAAATATTGATTGGGATGGAGCTTAACTATTTAATTGCATGAATTTTATAGATGACATTTTAAAAAGGTTAATATATTCATCCTTTCCTGAGTTAAGGAGAACCACAGACTATCATGTAATAGGGTGTCCTCATATATACTGAATGAAAGTAATTTTAATAGACAACTTTAAAACTATTCAAAATGTTAATACCTATGTAAAAATACACATTTAAAATCAATATGTTGTGTCATATTCTTGTTAACCGTAAGGCGATGATAACAGGAATATTGAAGTCTGATCTCCAGCAGTTTTAAAATGAAGAGTAGGAAAGAAAGTTTTGAAGAGTAGGAGAGGAATGTTTGCCTCTTTGCCTCGTTCACGCAACCCTTTAAAGTAGGTGTTCTCAGACACACAGAGTACACAGTGATGAATGCTTTCCAAAGGTACAGTACGTAAGTACTACTATAGTACAACAATCTCATAATTTAGCTATTGAAAGTACAAAAAGGGATTGCTTCACTTTTAAAAAAAGCATTACACAACTCCTCAGATGGAGTTAGGACCCTATAAAGAATTATCAGCTGAATGTTATTTTTAAAGTTTATCTACTGTGCATCACCCATTTTCTTATTGTGCTTTGCAGTTTTAGCAAGATATGGAATAGCATATCCTGAAAAATGCTCTACAGATGCTCTTGTTCCCCACAGGCAGACTGCCTATTGAATAGTCTGTGTCTCTACCAACTGAAATACCACGAAGCCGAGTCAAACCTAGAGATGGCCAGATGGATTCCGATCAAAATGAAATTCCATCTTAACTTTGCTCTGGAGCTTGGAAACCAAATGACATTTGTCAGTCTCTGGGGAAGACTCTAAAGCACTGTGCTCACCTTGACACTTGCAGAATTGTTTGATTTCAGCCCTGACTTAAAAACGAACTACCTTGCCAGAGGCCATCGGCATTGCGTTTCAGGTGAGGCTGGGATGAGGGAACACCTGAGCCTGCTCTCCCATAGCTTTTGGTCCAAGCTTTAGGCAACAGAAGAGAGGGCCGGTGGAGAGCCTGTTCCCCTCCTCTCCTTTCAAGAGCAGGAGCTACAGCAGCGTGACATGGGGAGGGAGCACCAACTGATCCACGATGCTCAAGCACCCCACTGCCAGCAGGGAAGGGAGCTCAGTCTCCAGGCCATGCTCCCAGCCCTGTTCTGACCATTTTGAAGCTGACTTGATAAATTAAGATGAAGTATGAACCAGTCAAAATAGGGCTCAAAGATGCAAGTTTCTAGGTGAGAGCATGCCTGGTGATAAAAGGCACACACTCTGCTTTACAAGGCAAGGCACCAGTATGCCAAGAAGTTTCTGGAAAAGGCAATGAGGTTGAACATTCAGACATGAGCAGAGTTTGGAGGGTGGGATATGAATCAGTTGAGTGAATCGCTGTTATAGGAAAGAAACCAGTTCTCACTGATGATAACACAAATAATCCCCTGCATTTAATAGAAAGTCTGAGAAAACTCAACTTTTTCACAAAAGCTCAGTGAATTCTACCTTTTACAAACTTTAACTGCTTGTACAGATCTCACAAGGCAGACGATTCGATACAGGACAGTAGTCAGCTCTACTGCCTGTTTTCCAAGCAATTGCCGAGGTTTTCCAGAACCAAATTGAAGATGGTTATCTCAAATGATCTCTTAATAACCTTTACACAGCAAATATCCCACAATGTTCTGAAAGTCATAATTTCAGAAGTGTTTGCTGCAAATACTACTTATAGAATAAGTATCAACAACTTATGCCTCCTGCAAAGTCAGTGCAGGGTCTCCATCATAATTCACTTTCATCAAAAAATGGAGCATTTCTTGACACATTCTGCTGTCTGTTACATAACTCATATTGACTACTTGCATTTTCTATATTCTAACCTAAATATGACATAAAAAATAATTTATAGTCAAAGATTTCATTTTTACCATCCCTTAGTGACATTCAGCTTTCCTAGTTCTAACTGCCCATATGTCCAGTGAGACCAATCATTCTCTACTGACATATCCATTTTTAGAAAGAAATGAGAAGATCTTTCATATGCCATGCAATATAGTCACATTGAAAAAGTTTCATCTCCACAGCGATCTTTCTGTCTTCAGCAGGCTCAAGGAAACAGATCCCACGTTAAATCGCTACCTTGGACTGAGCTGGGTCTAGAAGCAAATCAAAACTGAATCTTATTTTCTGAGGAGGCATGGTGTACTGCACAGGAGCTGACACTGGGAACCTGTGCAACCCCACGTCCCCAGCTGGGTGACCTCTCCAGGTTAGTGATCCAGAAAAGCACACTGGCCATGATTTTCAAACTTATATCATAGTGAAAGAAAAATTAGCAATGTAACAGTTGACATATATCTTTAGAACTTCCTATTTGGCTTAACATAACCATTAAAGGCAAGGCCCTGTATGTTGAAGTAACTTAAGCTGTATCTCTAAGCATTAGTCAATGTAGATGTGATATGTGTTACCTGCTTCCTCAGCCAGAGCTCTTCCTTTCAACCTCTGGGACTACACTGGGAAAAAACCACCACAGATCCTTCTTCTTCTCTTTGCACATACGTGGAAAAGACCGGTTCCTGCTGAGAGCAAACTTCCTACAACGCAAGTGTAGGAAATCAAGTCCAACCAAGTAGAGACTCGGGGCACATGAATGGTGAGAGGGCTCAGTACAGAGGATCCACAGCCATCTGGTTTTCCGGCTCTGTCTCTTCTTATTACCCACCTGGGTAATATGTTACCTGAATCATGTTAAAAAATTATGCCCTGTGAATTCGTCAGGGTATTTTAGGAGTCTGGAGGAGTGTGTATGCATGAGCGAGGAAGAGGAAGGAATCCAGAGATAAATGTTTTAGTACTGTAAACTTTTTCTTTAGCCAAAAAGAAAAAAAAAAGAAAGGGGATTTTGGCCTTGTCAATCTTTAGCTAAAAAGCATAAGGCCTTACCTAATAAAAATGCATGACAATTTCAAGACTTTGGGAGGTCTCTTGCCTTTCATAATTTCCAAGGAGCGTATAATTAATTTCCAGGGATTGGTACTTCAATGCATGCCCAAAATTTGATAACAACAGACACACACATGAACTTATCTATGACAAGAGAGAGAAATAGGTGGATACAGATGTATACTTCTAAAATAAAATCCGATGCTCCCAAAACTCTTTGTTTGCCTGGCAGGACTGGTGTTCAGCACAGCCCTGATGATGGCAGAACAGAGAGAAGGCGATGGCTGACGGCTGAGTTGGGTTTTAGCAGTGTCATCGACCGCTCATTCGTGAGCAGCGCAGGAGCCTGCACTCAGTTCTGGCTGATCAAATGCTTAAGTTCACTTTTTGTTTAACCTGCAAGCTAAATTATAGACCATTAACCTAGAGGCGTTACTAGCAAGGAGAAAACCCAGGAATGCTACCATTATCCTTGATGTTTTGAAAAAAATACAACACCTATAGAAACTTATTTAGAAGAAGAAAATATTTCTGCAGAAGAAAATTCTTCAGATGTAGTGAAAAAGAATATAAAAATTCTACCTTTTATACCTGAGAATGAATCTGGCTCTGTAAGACAAGTGATGTATCACAACAGCAGATGCAGCAGAAAACAAAACTAAGGGGAAAACATGATTGGATGAAACAAGATCTCAACAACTATATGTATTAGTTGCTGGTGGATGCTGAATCCTGCCATATCACCGAGTGTTTAAGAATAAGTCTGTATACACACTCTGTAATTGAATGTCAAGAAAAATGAAAATATATTGGTTTATTGCTACTGTTCATTGATTTATCGAAGTGATTTATTGTCATTGGACATGAGGACCAACAAATCATTTTGCTGACACCATCAGCTGCCTTAACTAGGTTGTCAGTTCACGACATTAAAGGTAATGGATGGTGATTATTTTACTGTAATGGGTTTAATCAGTGCTTTGAATGACTTAGCAGTCATGTCATAGTATAGCCAACTCATCATTCATCAAGGCGGCATTTTGTTTACCAACATCATCTATAATTCATTTGATTGTTGACAATCATCAGCAAATACCTCTCAGGCTAAGTTTTATCAGAAATGAAAATCTGCACAGATGCAGCATACTAACTAACCCCACAGTTTACAACTAGAGCAGAAACACTGGAAGTTGCTTGCTCCTTCTCTCCGAGAAGAGGAACTGTCAGCCTGAAGAGGCACTGCCAGCCAAGGCTACGTTCCCATGGGCTGCTTTTCAGTCCAGCGCTAGGATTTACAGCTTTCTGAAATACGTAATGCTTGTTCTGCTGTATGTGAATGCTCCGAGCAACCCCCGAATTCAATGTTAAACAGAAAATTTGGCTTATTTTAGAAAAAGGAAGTGCAACCAACCTGCTCTGTATTCCCAATAGAGGAACAAGTGTAAACATAACCTGTCTGATTTTCTCTCCCTGAATGGGGGTGAATCCTACGCTTATTTGTGTTATGATGAAATTAATTGTGGTGAACTCCAGATTCATAAAAGTGCCTGTTAACTTTATGGAAAAGGGTACAGTACTAGAAACGCTGTGGTTGTATCGTCTTAAGACAGGCCTTAAATCATTACTTGTATTATGCCTTTTATGAGTAAGGGACAAGATACAAATTGCTAAAAATGCTTCATAGCAAGGTGACAGGTTAGCAGCTTAATTACGTACAAAGGTAGATTATTAATACAAATTGATGGAAAGTTTCTACAGCGCCAGTAGCTTTTCTACTAGCTTTTAGTGCAAATTTTTCTCTGACATTTGCATCACAGATCTCAACATTGATATTCTTCTACTGATCTACTGGTACACGGACAGAGAGATACTTTAGATGTAGCGAAAAAAGAGTATCAAAGTTCTGCCTTTCAGACCTGAGAAAGACCCTGGCTGAGTAAAACACAAGCGGTGGCTGTTCCGGATACCTTAACGTAAAAGGAAATAATTTTAAAGTTTTGCGAGAATTTTTTACGTTTCAAAAACGTATTTGATTATTGTATATAAATATGCAAGAGACCTGAAGAAACGGAGTTTAAAGGAAAGACATTTGAAAAGAATATTCAATCAAAGTAAGAATAATCTCCCTTCCCTTACTCCATACTCAATGTCTGGCCTACAAATCTTAAAACTATGAGAAATGAATACATTTTGCAAATAGGTGGACCAAATTTTGAAGGTGCAAGTAGGATACAGTAGCTTACAAGGAATAAAAGTTATCTTCAAGATCAACAGCAAACACAAACCAATGTTCCAGTCCAAAGACTAGACTTGAAGTGGCTGATGTGGCAAAAAAAAAAAGTGTTTAGAACACTATAGAAAACATTAAATTACACCCTGCTTGTTCAGGAGAAAATGTAAGAGCAGATCTATAAGCACCCATACTCACTGTGTCATCAAATTCATGAAAAGATACAGTGAAATAATGACAGCAACGCATAGCATTAGGAATAAGGTATCATGCATATTACTAATATCCCGGCAATATCCTGGACTGGGATATCTGTGGATTAGAGATGGTCTACAGCAGGGAAATTACATTTATTATGGTTAAAAGGAGATTAAATAACCTATTAGAGATTTCTTCCAACTGTAATAGTCTGTCACATGTAAAAGTGAAACTTAAATGAATAGGAAGAACTGACAAAGACGGATACATAGCCTAACAAATATCATTACTATAAAGTAAAAAGATATCAATGCCAATGCAAAACCAATACTACAGAAACCATACTTATTTAGTAAGGATTGTTTAACCATTTTAAAAGCAATTGATATGACCGTCAGACAGAAAGTACAAGTTAAACTCCTAAACAGCTCAGGAAAACTCCAAATCCACAGTCATTAAATATTGAGTATTTTCACAGAAAAAGATCGTGAAATCTGAAATGCTACACTTACTAGCATCATGGCAGTTATGTATGATTTCATTAGCAGAAAGTCCTAATTCAGTCAGACCTTATGCTTTTACAAACTTTACAAAATTGTCTCCTAAATACCTTGTTCAGCATTGCAAGGTTCTGAAACTAGATGTCTTCATGGAAAGATTTTTTTCCCCAAAGTTTAGTTTGCACAAATAACACCCTATACATTTCTTCACAAACTTAGCAACGCCTGTGTTTAGTGACCCTGAGGCATATTTAGCTACACAGATATAGTCCCTGTATTTAGTATATGAAACTGGAGTTTAAACCCAAAGTTTAAACGCTGTGAGGTAAAACCCTGGCTCACACAGTCCAGGCGTGGGCTGACTTGGCAGGCAGCAGTGTACCTCATCAGAAAGATGTTACGACATTCAGAGAATATCCTATCTAAAAAGCAGTTGCTAGCTCTTACAGTAGATGAAGCAAACCTTAAATACATGCAGAGGGAGCATCCTATTCAGAGGAGCTCAATATTTGGTCCATCCTTAAATATTTTCTTGATGAAACCTGGTTTGGGGTGGAGATGTTTTTGCTTTGTTGTTTTGTTTTTTTTTTTTTTCATAAACTGGCTGTAGGTTCAAACTCAAGTCTGCTTCCTGCCAACAAAACCTTCTGTTATAGAAACATTACCTTTCCTCCCTTCAGCCCCCATCATTACCCTTGCATGCTCTGACCAAGATATTGGTAAAGGTTCACCTTCTCAAAATTGAAGAACAAGCCGTCTGTGCAGTCAGACAGCGTGTACCTACAGCTTTCCCTCTCATTATTTCCAAGGTGGTGAACCAGCCTGCAGAGCCTCCTTTTAAAGAGGCATTTTCTTTGCAAGATGTTTTACTGATGTCAGTAGCAGCACTGGGCATACTAATAGCAAAACAAATGAGGCACATTAATAACAAGTGCCTTCACACAGTTGCTTTCATGGCATACTGATTTCAGAACATACATGATATTCGGTAGAAACGATGTACACACGAAGTGAACTATGAATACTATGTTTGGGTTTGAAATTAATGTCCATCTAAGGTGACATACCTCAGACACCTGAGGTGGCAAAAAGCTCTGTTGTAGGCAAGGCTGCTGCTCCTGCTGTAAGCAGGGGAGGAGGCAGCAAAGATACCGAGCTGCAATCTACCCATCTCCAGTAGCGCTAGCGCCGAAGGTAGAGCAGCACTGACTGCAGCCAGCAACGCATTCGCAGCATCCTGAAGCCCACACTGCTGTGTCTTCATTTATCCTCATGTTTCATCAAGTCTCCAGAGAGCAGTGGGGGAGGTGAAATCCCTCAGCACGGGATTGATTCGAGTGCCTTGCGGAGATAATTCACACGTCAATATTGTTAACCATTTCATTTTTTCTTGTGAAGGAAGGGAAGGAGGATAACAAATTACATTGGAAGCTACGTTCAAGCTTCCAGTAAATTCAGCAAGTCAAGACCTGGAAGCTATATTCAGCTGAAGAAAATGGGAAAGGGCATATTAGGAAGTGAAATCTGAAAATCGTAATAGGGACAGGCAAAAGAGTTTTCAAGGATCAAATTACAAAAAGCAAAGATTTTTTTTTTCCCAAAAGAATATATCAGTAGTAGTGTGTCTGCTGAAGAGTTTCTAGAGGCAACAATTGGTCAGAAGGATTGTGCTTTATCAGAGAACTGAAATAAATTATTTCAATGTTTGTTAGGAAATAATTAAGAGAGGTGGCACATAATTTCTTTACAAGAGAAAAGCCAGAGTGAGTGCCTCAAACCAAAATGTAAACAAGGAAGGTTTACTTACTCAGAAAAGAGTAAGTAGTAATATTCCAGTAAGAGTCCTAAAATAAATCACACATGAAAGTACTCCTCACTTAAACAGGCTTCAGTAGAGACACATGGATTTTTGAGTTTTTCTTTAAGGGATTAATGGAAAACTGGGGAAAATTCAGACCAGCAAATCTGACTTTTTATACCAAGTGAATTGATAAAAACTGTAATAAAGAAAGAAGTAGCAGACAGACAAATAAATATAACATAAAAAATCCAAGACACAGAATCACGTCTCATGAGGCTAGTCAGACTCTCTGAAAGAGATGATAAATGGGGATGAGGCCATTTCAATTGATCTTCTATACTTGGATTTCCAATCAGGTTTTGACAAGGCTTCTCACCAAAGGCTCTTAAAAAAATTAAACTGTATGGAACTACAAGGAAGGTCCTTTACAGGATAAATGACTTATTAAAAGGTAGAATGTAAAGCATAAGAATAAATACTCATTATTCATAACACAGAGAGTTAAACTGTAGGCCCATATGAATCCTCTTCAATGTATTTAAAGCTCAGGAAAGGAATGAATAGTGAGATGACAAAATTTCTTCATGATTCAAAATTATTCAGGGTACTAAAAATGAAAACTGACTGCGACAAGTAACAGAATGATCTCACAATACTGAATGACGAGACAATTAATCAATGTCAGATGAAATTTAAAGCATAGCATTTGGGGAAAAAACAGTCTAAATATATATATTTATTAATGTACTCTAAATTGTCTCTCAACATTCAGGAAAGTTCTTGGAGTCATTATGGATAGTTCTTTGAAAACATCGGTTCACGGCTCAGGGGCAGTGAGCAAGGAAAACAGAATGGTAAGAATCATTAAAGAAGGATGAAAAACAACAGCAAAAACATCATTATGCCACTTTATAAACCCATGGTGTTCCCACAGCTTGAATACTGCATGCCTTTCTAGGCACCCCACCTCTAAAAGGATAGAGCAGCAGAAGAAAACAGATAAGGACAACCAAATAATCCAAGAAAAAATACAGCATCCATACAAAGAAAGATCATACCGACTAAAGCTTTCTAAACTTGGAAAACAACAACCAAGGAAAGATAAGATGGAATCATGCAAAAATAAGGAATGTCATTGCAAAGGAGTTTAGAGAACAAGTTATTCATTATGCCCCAGTTTGATTTGATGCTTCTTAATTTCTGTATTATCAGGCAGCAGTTTTAAAACTAGGAAAAGAAAACAGGTTTATCTTTTTGACCACAATCTATAACTAAAATGTCAAAACTCATTGCCAAGGACACTGTGGGAGCCAGCTGTATAAACAGGTCTAGAAAAAAAAAAATCACAAAAACAATAGATAAATTAATGGAAGGGATGACTTAAAACAGCCAGAAAGATGTGACTACAACAGTGGACTTGATCTGTAGGCCAACAGCCACAGACCACCAGAAGCTGGGGAAGTGCTGGGAGAAGTGTAACCCTGTACTTGCTCCGGTCTTAATGTTCTTTTCACAAATATCTGCTCCTGGCCAGTATCAGAAACAAGACACGTGAACCACTGGACACCCCCAGTAGGAGACATTCTTGTGTTCCTTGTCTGCGAAGTGGTTGACAATAAGAAACATCAAGAGAACAGAGATGAACTTAATAAAAGAGTAATCAGGTCCTGGGTTTTGGATCTTTATTTTCTTTTTACTAACTTTGCTTGGTTTTGTCTCCTGTCTATTTAGAGATTTATATCTCACTCATTTTGTGCTCTGGAGCTATAAAATATAACTGTTGTTCTTTGCCACTTTCATCCATGTTGTGATGGCTTCTCTATTGTATTTAGGCCGCATACTTCTGAGAAGTTGCACCTTCTTATGCTAAGTCTGAATTTGGCTGAGTATGCTCTGGGCAGCTGGATAGAGTCTTGAGGAAAAAGGTGCCCCTAGTAACTAAGAGTTTTTAATGGGCCATCTCTCAGGATTACAAAAATCTGCTCAAAATTGCTCAGAGTTCGGTGAGGACTTGGCATCTGAAATTTCTCACATTCCCACCCTATCACAGCATTGTAAACCGCCCGCTTCCTCTGTAATAAGCCTAAACCACTTTGCTCTCACTTAGATCTTCCCTTCCCCAATTATCAAAGACTAAATTATAAGCTGCCCAGTCTATTTAAAATATGATTGCACAGTACAAGAAGTACAGGGATTGAAACCCTGACTGGAACCTTTAAATGTAACTAAAATAACAATTCAGGTTTGACAAAAAGAAGGTGTCAAAGTGGTACTCATCTACAAGATTCTCTGCATGTCAATACATTTACCTGAAGCTACCCATAAAATATGTATATAAAGTATGAAAAGAAACAGAATAAATAGTCTTTTGCATCCTTTGTTGTCTTCCACAAGCAACAAGGATCTTAACCTTGGTGACGAGATATGCCTGAAAATTAAATCATAAGTTTGACTCTGTTCCTCTGTATCAATATATATCATCTTGCACTCTTTACTTGACTACATTAATGTGAAGAAACCACGTAGATCCAGCAGGACCCCAAAAATGTCCATTACAGTGTAACACATCCTAATGAACATGGAGGGGCAGAGATTCTTTAGTTACCCCAGTCCCTTTGGAAACTGCACTGCACTTTAGAATACTGTTTTACTGCCTAGTTGGAGAGAGGAGAATGACGGTATTTTTACCTCCCCAGAGAACTTCATCCATTCAAGTTCAGTGAAGGCTCAAACAGAGTGAGAACAAACTGAGCTGAAAAAGCAAAGGATACCTGTAAAACAGCTGAAGGAAGCCCTGGCTCCATCCTTCATGGAAATTGCTCTTTTTCCTCATTTACCTGAATTTGGTGACAGTGACTGCACCAAGTTTGTAAGCAGCTCTGCCCGGCTTAATAAGAATACACTGGCAAAAAGAAACACATTCTTCCTCTCGTTTTTATTGCCTGCAAAATGTCATGAGAGTTTCAAATTCAAGCAATCAATGTGAAGGAGAATAGACATTAAAAGCAAGGATTATTGCCTCAGAAATAGCTCTACTTTCCCTACCGTTCAATAATGAGGCAAGAACTTTATGGAAGATACCACAGTGATCAACACGGTATAAAGAAGAAAGAAACACATCCATGATTTGATACTAGAAAAAAAAAAAGATTAGACTTTACACAGTGTGCAAGAGAAAGCTGGAAAGAGGGGCCTCTTCTCTTTGCAAATAGCGCTCTTAAGACTACATATGCAAAGAACGTAGGATCTGTCTTTTAAAATCTGATCTTAATGCTTCTATTCTGCACTGAGAAAATTAAATGCAACTACCAGAGAAAAGTGCAAAAAGTCAAATGTATTCCTGCAAAAATGCAGCGTGTAAATTGCATGCAAATGAGTTGTCATTTTCTAAGAGCACATCTCCCATTGGAAAAGGAAAACTTAACTATAAAGCATGCTGTTCACATGCTGTTTATAAGCTATTAAGGTAAACCGAAATACATGCTCTGCAAATTCTATTTTCACTTGTTTCTTGCTGATGAAATACAGCCAAAGACCTACTTCTAAAACACACACAAAGTTAATTTATTCTTCTGTATGAAGCAAAGAGAAATTTTGGGGTGTCTTTGACCATGAAGATGTATCTTCTTGTGAAATATATGCCAGACGCTTAGATTCAGAGGGACTGGGTTTTTTCGTAAAACTCTGTCACTAAAATATGTTTTCTTTATATTGAACATTTAAAAATGTCTGTTATTCAAATTCCTTTGGAAATTATTTCAAATGTATTGGTGCTAGTTCAGATATCTTCTTTTTACTTTTACATTATTACGCATATGTCAAAATTATATTGAACTCAGCTAGACTACTAATATGAATTTCTCATCTTATCTACTTTAGAAATGCTTAAAGAGCAGGTATGTAAAATCTCAAACTTACAGCACAAGCAGAGACTGCTTGACATAAAAAAAAACCAACCTCCAATCCCCCAATCCAAAATCACAGCTAATCTTCAATGATATCTGAAGCTCCAGTGTCCTAAACAATATTAAAACAAAACTCAAAAGAAAATAGGTACTTTCTGCCTGTTCAGGTAATGCATGGTGTCCATACTCAGAGTGATACATCATAAAACGATGCAAGAAATGTCCATATTTCAGGATTTCGATTTTTCTCAAAACTAACATTTTTGGGGGAATGAAGTTCATGGGAAGTTTTAAAGGTTTGCTCCTTTTTTGAAACAGAATGAAAATAGTTATTGACGTATCAACGTTCACCAGGAAGAGAAACACACACCGAAAACAGCTCTGCCTAGCAATGCAAGCCCCTTCAGAGGCTCCTCATGGTCTAACCCAATTTTAGAAGAGATTCAGAGTTTGGACTCATTTAGATCCTGCAACAGCGAGGGGCGCGAGGCTTTAATAGCTTGAAAAATCTGAGACGTATAGCGTATGGGCCACCATTCTCCATCTGCGCAACCGGAGTGACAGGAGGGGAATATTCTGAAAAGCAATACATCTGTGTGAGTAAACTCAGGCAGTATGTTAAAAAGTCACCTGACAGCTAACCTCACAGGATATTAATTAGAGTCCAAATTAGAAACAAATATGATAAATGTGCAACTCAAATGCCTAAAAATTCCCTCTCTTTTCAAATATGGTTTTTATGCTATATTTTGGGATGCAAACATAATAGCACACTGAAAATATCCTTGTTCCCTTTTTAACGTAACATTTATTCTGTTATGTTGATTTTGTTCATCTCTGAGCTGGAATTTAACAGTAGATTAGATCACTTTAGAGCTTTTGTTACTATGGTAACACTGCGCTGCAGTTATATTTCTTCACCTCCAATCTTGATTTTGAGGTGACTGGTTATATTTATTCCTGTCCTTTACAGGATCTCAGTGTGATGGAAAAGCATTTGGTAGAAGAAAAATGTTAGCATAAGCTCCCACCATAAGGTGGGCAGTCCATACTGGTTAATTTGTGCTGAAGGTTAAGTGTGCTGTGGGTTAAATGCATTCACTTAACTTTTCAGGGCTTTAAGTTCTGAATTAAATTAAATTGCAGGTGAGGAAAGTTTGCGCTGGTCACCCTTAGATCTCCTCTCTGAACAGCTTAGAAACAGTATGGCACTGCAGATATATTCTGAAAAGAGACCAGCTCCAGCTCCTCTGGGAGATGAGAGATTTATCATCCAATGCACAGATGCAGAAAACCAACCAAGCAGCATCAACCAGATCTCACTATATGCTTTACAAAACCTTCTTCCTCATCAAAGCTGAGGTCCAAGCAACAGAAATTTCCTGCACATTAGGACTACAAGATCTGGAGACTGTCCCCATACCCAGAGAGCCCAACTGTGCCACATGGAGCTCAAGCTACCCGTGCAGAGGGCTACAGCACTACTGCTCTGTGGAAGGTTTCTTCTGTACTTGGCTGCACTGTACCTGGCTTTATTGGCTTATAATAGTGGGCACCTTTCATGAACACTAGGCATTCACAAAAATATAGACAGTATTGGCAGCCAGGCTTATTAAAAACATCGCCTGACACTTCCCACTATTGGCTTTTACTTTATGTTGCTCATAATCTTGTTAAACTGAGCTGAAGTTTTAAGATAAGAAGATGCTCATATGAGATGGTTTAAGAGTAGGGGGCTTAATCTTCTCACTCTTCCTCTGCAAAAGCAGAAAGACTTCTTAGCCAAAGTAGCCTACATACAGATAACTTCCTGCACAAAATTGCCCTTGGGAGGCAAGGCTTTCTCTCAAAAAACTGCTAAGGAAGTGTAAGGCTATTTTCTTATTAAACTATGACTAATAATGTGGATAGTCCCCTCTAGGCATTTATACCAGGCTGATTTTTTCATCGGAAATTTCAAGAAAAATGTTTGGGCAATTTCTAGTGTAGAATTACAGAAAAACACAATTTTCCTATATGGCTTTTGTTTAGGATGTGTCTTTTGTCATCCTGTGAAAATCAAGTCAAAGTCCGACAACTCAGGAACCTGCAAAATATATAGAGCTCACATGCAGAGGTAAGACTCTCATTTTCGGAAGCTAAACATCTCCAAAATAAATCCTCTCTCCCCAGTCACGCTAAAATCTCAGCTCTAAACCTCCATTCCCAAGAGAGCGACCAGCGTTGTTCCATCCCCTCCCAGCTCCCAGCTGTATCCAAAAAGCGCATGCAAAAACCTTTGCTGCGGACAGCAGGAAGGGTTAATTACTTTTTAATTAGGGAACACATTACATTAGCCTAATTCTACCAGCAACCACAGGGTGGCGATCGTGTTCTGTGCTAGCAAATTAATGGCTTTTGGCTCACAAGGTCACTTTGCACAAATAAACATCATGTACAACCTCTCGAAGGAGGTTCTTCTGATTCCCTCTCCTAATGCTGAAGAATTGCAAAATTCATCACAACCCACCTACACGTGATTTTCTTTACCATAAATCTAAATCCCCACTCTCAGCTTATTTCGTCAGTTGCTCTTGTTTCATTTTTCTCCTCCTCTGAGAAAGAGTCCAATGAAAATTATCGCATGATGTCATGCTAGCATTCATTTCGACCCAGCAATCTTTTTAAGTTTTGCAGGCTACCTCTCATAAAGATATCTGATTGAATATTAACTGGTAAACACTAAACTGCATATCAAGTAGCATAACTCACTCCAATGGCTCACTAAAGCTTCATTGGGTTTGTCCTTGAGGCAATGAAAATAACTACTTAATATTTCACCACCTCTTTGATAATTTTTATAACATTTACTTACCAAAGAACATTAGCTGAAATGTAACATCTGCTTGTCAAAAAAAGAGTACAGTTTTATTTTATTTTTTTTTAACTACTCCTTCCAATTAGATTGATTGAGACATGAAGATGACAGGTATTTGCATAGAAACCAAGAGCAATTCCACAGGATCCATTAGTACAAACAGCAAAATAATGAAAATAAAGAAATTATTCAGAGCACAGTAACAGCCATGGTTGCATTTAACAATTAACAGAGGGTGGATTATTGAGCATATCTGGGGGAGAAGGCAACATTCTTTGGGGATTAAAGCACGTTGGCAATTTCTTGCTAAAAAGACAGCTTATTTTACCTGTAACTTGTGTGATCCTTTGCCTGTGTGGCTGTAAATGCTCTCAGATCAGACTGGTAAAACTCAAGCCTACTTCGTACAGGACCGAGTAAACGCACAAGAAGGAAGAAGAGGAGAATCAGACTGCTATACTCACTCTGCCTAGATGTTCCCAGGTTTTCCAATTTGGTTTTAAAATCAAAAAATATTAGCATCTAGCTAGGCAAATGAAAGTTTACGTATAAAGTAGGCCAGGTTGATCTTGATGGAGTGAGAGAACCTGTCTGGAATAAAGATGATTATGCCCTACAGGAAAAAATAAGAATGGGCAGCTTATTTAGGATGCAAATATTTTGACATTTATTCAGTGCTTTACTTGGCAGCAGCAGCAGAAATTGCACATATCCTTCCTGTACCACTCGACTCAGCAGGAAAAGCCAAAACTACTGAAAAAATACTGGCTTGATGTAGGATTACCGGGCAGAAATCTTTGGCCATAGAATCAGGGTGCCTTGATTTTCACAGCCCTAAATCAACACTTAGATTGTTTAAAGGTATGTACCTCTCACCAGAGGAGAGTATGATGTATGTCGGTAGAGCAAAATTCAGTTCACTTGGTGGACATACACAGTTTTGTCACAAAAGCAGTCAAAAAGATCCATCCTTCCATCCTTTCCTAGTGCTTTGAAACATCAGAGTTGCATTTTTGATCAGTGCTAACTGGCTCTTGGGGAAGAACTCTTATAGACAATATATTGCTGGGTTCTATCCATACATGAATTAAACATTGCAACATTGGTGGAAATTGTCTCCCAAATTCCCTGGTGTACGAAAGCCATAGCAGATATCACTACAGTCAAGGTACAAACCAATCCTGCCGTATTAGATATCATCAGTACTGACTTTCAGCAAGTAAAGAGAGAGAAGGTTGCTGGCCAAGACAAGAGAAAACCTGTCACTTTGCTACATCTCCAGGAGAGCTCTGGCTCACAGGAGGGTCCAGCAAGTGGAAGCAGCTAGAAGTGGGAAGCTTGCTAGATGTGGTGGCTGAATCACCCAGTACACAGTCAGGGCTGGAAGATCTTTCCAAACATGCCAGCACAGGAAGGAGCTGAGGAAACGTCAGGAAAGATTGGGCTGAGAAACTGAAAAACAATTGTTGTAGGCATTTCAGAAGGCATTCATGTATGCATGGAGCACAAGCAGTGTGCTAGCCCTGCAAGGAAATTCAGTGAAGTAGCTGAGAAACAGAAGAAAGACGAACAAACTTGCATCCGTGGGCAACTCTTCTCTATTGTTAATTAAATTCAGCCTGTTCTCAGAGAGAGTCAGATGCTCTTGAAGAGGAAGAACATCTCCAGGCAGAGGTCTTTAACTATTTAAATGGCTCTGTCTTGCTCCAATGGATAGGCAAACGTACTTGGCAGTTTATTAAGTTGCAACCAATCTATCAGACGTACCTTCCCTGGGTGTCTGTCAGCTGAGTTTCAACTTGCTATCAGTGGGCAGAGATGGGCACAGAAATCCTCCCAAGGTGAGGAACTTGTGAATTAGGGGACTAACACCGGGTAAGCTAACACTGGGAGAGGGAGCCTGGACTCGGCGTGCAAAGGAAGTTCAGGCTGTCACAGCTCTCCTTCGCCAAGGTCTGGCAAGTGCCTTCATGTAAAGAAACTTGCAGTGCTCACAGGGTTGAGATCACTCCCCCAGAATAAGGAAGATACAAAATTGAGACTTTGACTTTGTCTCGCCATTTAGCAGAACTGGTGCAGAAGTATGAGCGTCGTACTGCTGCTCCTCCTTCCTTTCGGGAGTGAGGCAGTAGGTTTGCACTGCTCTGTCTGGCATTTCAAGCAGACAGCACCATCTTACTGGGAGAACAGGAGCAGCCACCTGCTCTTGGATATGAGAGACCAGATCTGAAGGGCAAAATTAAGTTGTATGCAATCCTCCCTTAGCAGAGAGGCACGGTGATGCTTTGGGCTTCACTGCAAAAGAGGTAGCTTGTTCTCATCAACACAAATGCATCTTAGCTACCTCCATAAAATCATAACGGTAATGGAGTGTCTTGTGGATCTTACCTGGAGATCGAAAGATGAAGTGAAGTGTACTTGTGGCTCATCTCAACCAGCTGTCTCCTTGTTAAAAATGATAGTGACTTATACTCTATAGGACTTGGCAGTGAGTTATTGAGACATATTGGCTGTATCACATCTCCCCACGCCCCAAGACAAACGCACTCTAGCCAACAAAGGTGGTCTGAAGAGAGAGCTGTTAGCTTGGATGTCTACTGAAAAATTTTGCTTTCACTGAGGAAAATGTATGATTTTACCATGTAGTAGAGTTGGTTGAAGATGACTCTATCCTCCTTACAAGGCTTTAAATCAACCAGTTCTACACACAAAAAGGCATCTGCCTTGTCTTGATTAGGCTTTTAGAAAGGGCTAATTAGACCAGACGAGTTGGCAAGAGTCTTGTACTGAAACATCAAATTAGGCAAAGCATTTTTGTAAGAGATTGGCAGCCAGAGCCCACAGAAGAGAGTAGAATCAGATTCTGATTCTGTTCAAATGGAAACTTTGAGGCCCGCTAAGAGGACAATCATGATTTTCTATCTGCAGAGAAATTATAAAATGATAGCATTAATGGAGGTCCTGAAATTCCTAAGTTTTTCTGCTGCTTAGTGTTTCAGGTACTTAAATACAGCACTTTACCAGGTGCGAGGGCAAAACCTGAAATTTTCCTCATTACTTTTGATTTTCAGAACAGGCCATTCTTTTTCACTCTAACATTTTTCTAAGTTCAAGTATACAACAAAAACAAAAAAGCATCACCCATGTTTCTCGTCACAGATGAGACTGGGTCCTGCTGACACTTTTTGGCTAAATAAATTTGGCTGCTTTCACACATTTTCTTGATTAGTTTTTTGCATTTCACTTTAAAAAGAGACTAATTCTTTTGAGGAATTAATAGAGAATTATGCATAACGTGTCAGAACCTCATCTGGTGGAAAGCAATGGAAGTCAGGATGGCTCCAAGTTGGCCGAGTAAAAAACAAGACGCTTTACAGGAGAAGTGGTGTACAAGCACTCTTACATACCTTTCATTTAAACATGCTTTTCAGTAGATAAGTAAAATTCTTCTTAACATATATTTGCATGTACTCCATAAACATTCTGTATATTTAATCTATTTTTGCTTTATTAAGGTGTGGAAAAGAATTTGCCTTCCAGTATTTATTCTGTTCTCAATTGTGTGTCAGTTTTGTACTGCGTGTTCCCTAGTTGAGGACACTAAATTTCTATTCATGTTTTCTACTTCATTTTTTTTGTGTCCTTGCACGTGATTCAAAACAAGGATGCTGAAGAAAGAATAAGAGGATTTTTACAGTATTCCTTAGCTGATAACAATATTTAAAGTGGCAGTTGATCACATGATTAAAAAGAATTCTCAAAATAAAAGATAATCTGAATGTGACATATTTGAATTTAAACTGTAAATGTTGTCTGCTGATTTGATGATGCTTGTTCTGATCTGTACACAGCTTTCAATGAAGGACCACACTCAATGAATCAGGCACCAAAATGTGAAACATTTAGCTTAGAGGCCTATTTATATAGGAATTTGGCTTACCAAACTAGTAAGAGCTGTTTTAGTCTGTTCATCTCCTGAGTTTCAGAAGTGAAGAGGTTAAGGCAATTTCATGCTGCTTTGTTTCTGACAGCGTGAGTCCAGAGGCTGTGAAGTCCATCTGCCGTAAAGCACTTAGCCACAGGCAATGTGGTCTTCTTGCTTTTTACATTGCTTAGATGCTCCACGAGAGTGATAATAAGATTAGCTGCAAGAAGCTAAATGCTTGACCCTACACTTTTGTTGCCATGTTTTATACACCAGAGAAGTGTTAATTATATGTAGAGATCTAGTAGCCTCTAAAGGCTGAAGTATCAGATGAAGATGTTCCACTTCTGAGACCAACTTTTGTTTTTCGATAAACGCCTGCTGTTGTGCCATTGAAAAGAATGAGATACACTTTTCAAGAGGAATATTTTGGGCCCTATCAACTTATGTATGGAGTTGCCCTGACTTAATGAAACACCCTCTCCTGCTGAATTATAGGTGTGATTCAATGTCTAAATTTTATGCTCACTTTGCATAAATTACCATGCTTTGAATCAAATTAATTATTATTATAGACTTCCTTTCATAATCTTTGAATTCAGAGTAAAACTGCAGCTCACTACCGTTTTAAAAGAAAACTTCAGTGCCATAATTTACGGTTAAAATCTTTGCCTCCCCCCTATTAGTGCCTCCAGGTATAAGCCCACCCCTCTCTTGCCAAGATCACCTCTCTCCTTTCCCCCCAGGACTATGATTCTGGGCTTCCAAGTCCATGGTGATTCGCTGTGATTGCCCCCAAGGAGCTAACCTCAGCACAAGTACTTGCCTTCGTGTTCTCTCTTAGGGGCAACAATGGGGGGAAACTGGACACCCATTAGCTTTCAGAAAGCTCCGTCTTATTCTGTGTTATGGACAAAAAGTTAAAAGAAAAAGTAGATAGTAAAAAAACAACGAAACCACGTATGTGCTACATTTACCAGCTATCATCATCCATCATCCGTTAGGTATCTTGAAATACACAGACACAAATTCAGCTCGCTCTCTGCGTTCCAGCCTGCACCTGCTTGTTAGCCTTCACTCATCACACATTACAACAGGCTCTTTAGACCCTTTTCTTGTTTGTTTGTCTGGTCTCTTGAACTGAGCAAACCAATACATGCAGTTTTCTCCTAGAATAGCTTTCACCAGGTGACTTGACCCACAGAGTGGTTTAACTACTCATTTGTCTTAGCAGCCAAGAGCAAATAAGAGAGATATGCACGTTACACAGAGCACTAACAAAAGCTTTTTTTATTTTTTCCATATCTTCTATCATATATCATTACATTTGCCTCCTTAAACTATATAACTTGAGATTAAGACCTTTCAAAAAGAGTGTCTAGGGTGTTAAAGACTGTCCTTGTGTGCCAGATTTGTTATGATGTTTTCAACAGTCTTCTGCGCGTATACTGAGATGTTCAAAGTACAGCTGAAAGAAACCCAGCTTTATTTCTAAAAGATACAATGTTCCGTTGTCATAGTCTGTTCATGTTTGTTTGACATGGGTGAGTTTTAATCTGTCTGAAGTGTGCATGAATGAAAAAACCTCAAATCAAAACTGCATCTACAGTTTGGGTTTCAGTGAAGTTGCTCACAGAGGGTTGGTGAATTTTCAGGATATTTGACAAGCTGTGTCTGAAATTGATGCTGCTAATGAAACTTAGAGGTCTGCCTATAAACTTCAGCAGCATTCCCTCTTTTCCATTTTCTCTCCTAGGCCATTTTCTTTATTACTAAAAACGCAAGAACGTAATTCAAGAGACACTTACATTGCTGTTTTTATATCAAGCAATGTAGCTGTCTCCTGATTTATCCACTTCAGAGGGTATTTTAGTAATAGAGGGTAAGCACTGGTTTATGTTTACTAAAAGTCTGATGTTCTTTTGGCACAGATGCTCTGATGAAATGAAAGAGACTTCAGTGGCTCTGGAAACTTCGAGGTTCAGTCAATTCAGCAAGTCTTGGTAGGTTATGTGCAACGGAAAATGGAGGAGCTGGCTGGTCCAGGAATCTACTTTTTTTCATATCTGCTAAGGTGCCAACCAATTTAGACCTTCCAATACAGACCTAGCCCCATCAACCTCTGTTTAGGTGCAAATAATGTCAACAAGCAGTGCTCTTCATCCACCAGGTACAACTATGTTTCATCCAAACCAGCTTTTAATATCAATCTGCTAACCTAACTATTGTGCAGTGAACATGCTTATTTGAGTACCTTCTCACAATCAAGCCTTCTGCTGGCTAAACACCTCCTTCCAGAAAGCATCAAGAAGTTTCTAAAGAGTCTTTGCTTCCTAAAGCACAACATGCCTTGAAAGCCTGAGCAACACACAGGCAAGCGTAGGTGTGACTAGTAGTGGGGCTACGTACAACCCCAAGCACCAGCTGCTAATCTTGGAAAGGCTCAATTTTGCTATGAAGGTGTGATCCATGAAATTGCCTCCCATCTGATCAATCCCTTTTCCCTCCTCTCCTTTCCCTTTAGGTTTTTTCCTGCTTTCCTATTAATGCATTCCCTTCTTATTCTGGTCTAGAAGAAGGAGGAGAGGTGAGCCCAGCTGCGACCCTGGAGGTGGTGTGCTGTTTCCGAGAAGTTATAGCATTGGTACAGACACTGACCGTGCCTTTACTCCTCCTTCAGATATACTGTGCGCCGGTGGGAACTCATGGGCACTTCTTTGGTTCTTACTGAGGCAGAACTCTTACTGGACAGGTGGGATCTTTATCCAAATAATGAAAATATCACAGCAAGTTCATGATATTATATTTCACAAGTGGAACTTTCAGAGGTCAGAAGATTTCAGTTACTGTAACTTATGCATTGCTGGATCGAAGAGCTTGCACTATGGGGAATAAGAGATTGACATCCAAAAAAAAGTATGTCTAGGATAAAGAAAAGCTGCTTCACAGAGCGCAGACCTTTAAAAATGCTGCATTAATACTAAAAATATACACTGGGGGCTACTGTGGCAGCCTAGGTGCACAAACGGTTTCTACAAAGACAGCCATTTATTTCACCGCGTATACCTTATCACGGGGAGTGCACTACGCTCAACTCTATAAAGACTCACTTTCATCTTCAGTGCCTCTCTTACAAGTGAGACAGTATTGTACTCACGAATGAATGCGAGTTACCTAGCTCAGGGAGTTACACGGTGTAGAGAGCCTTCATACAGATATTTAGTCATAAATACTATCATTACAGAGAGGCACAAGTGCCTGTGCTTTTGCGATTAATGCGTCTGCTGCGAGTCAGCACAGTCGTTCAAAGGTCATGCCACAGCAATCCAGTCTTGACCCAGCTGATATCTGTCCGATAGAGCTGGAGTGTAACTGATATCTGTCCGCACATTACCGATGCGTAATGTAAAAGAGCAAGGAGTCTGGTCATACGGCTATGATGTATATTCTGTATTTAAATATAGCAATAAGTGCTTACAACTGATAATGAATGAGGCATCGCCTACATTTTCGGTACTGGACACAGAACAGGCTATTTACCACTGTTTTGCTTCATTAGCTTCATGAACGCTGACATATTCATCTGTTTGGCATGTTTTGGCCCTTAAGAAAAAGGCAGTGTGTTCTGATATAGTCCAGCAAAGTGCAGCACAAAGGCAAATCGTACAGCATGCCAAAGCTACGTAAGGGCAGCAAGGTATTAACAATCCGCTCGTTACCGTAGAAGTACAGCAGCTGGAGATAGCTCAATGCTGTGAGCCTTCATAACGGCTCTTTCTTCTATCAATATTCCTAGATCTAGTAAGCATCTGAAGAAAAGAAAGATCTCAATAAACTGCCACTCACTAATGCAAAAGTAAAAAAAAAAAGAAAAAAAGAAAGGGATAAAGGGAAAAAAAGTATTTTGAATGTGACTACTTCAATGCAAACCAAACTGAACATAGTCAATACCTCTGCTGAACTGTCAGGACTTTTAAGAGCCATACAGCAACAGACCATTAGTAGCAGCAGATTTTGAAAAATCATTACTGTAGTCCCATGATACAAATATTGACTTTCATCTGTTCTCTCTGTGGGCTAGTCCCTCTTGTCATTTTTGTAATCCGCATTCCCGCACCTTGTAAGCTTGAATCATGTTTTCTATGTAGTAGCATGTTATGTCAAATAACGACATTCAAAAGGGTCCTGAAGTCATCTGGTGAAAGGCCTTACCTTTACTCAGAGTTTCTTAAGTAGTATTTAATTTCTCAAAGGAATAATTACAACACATCTCAGAAAACAATGCATTTCAGCAACTGCCCGGTAGGCTGTGGATAGGAGTGAAGAATTGCCATTCCGGGTAACTAGGGGGCACCGTAAAGGAAAACACCCACGTATTTTAGTAAAAAATCTTTTTAGACTTGATCGATGAATGATATGCCTTGCTTGCGTTTTACAGTGCCTTCAGAATTTCCATTCTAACCTCATTTTATGTTGCCCACAATTTTCTGATTTCAAGCCTCTTGTCCCCCCAGCCCCCTTAAATGATGTAAGATTTTTAAGCATTTTGGGATTAGCTGTGAAAAGATGGAAAAATCTTACTCACTCATACAGAAATTTAACACTTTATCCCATCCCAAGCAAGCAGTTTGGTGAGCAGGTGAATTTACAAACCTCAATTCCTCATGATTCTTATCCTTATGGATTACAGGGAGATCTTACTTTCTTGATCACAAAGTATCCCTGACCTGCATTAGTAATTAGATATGTCATAGCTTTTAAAATAGAAAGTAAGGTTTAAAATCTTATTTCTGTAATAAAGATGTTAAAGCAACAAAGAGGCCAGATGAGCTCTTTTCTGCTACTACCCCGAGATGGGAGAGGCAGCGGTCCTGTAGAGTGAGCGCGCACAAGCGAGAGGAGGTAATGTGCTAATAATAATAATAATAATAATAATAATAATAATAATAATAATGATGATGTACCCTCTTTCATTTCCATCTCCTTTTCCAGTTGAATAAAGCAACAAATCATATGAAGTCTTCCACTCTTAATACTCAAGGTGGAATGATCAGACCAACTATTGTAAGAAAAACCTCTGCTGTCTATTTGTAACAGTAACACTGTGTATATATATAGAACAGTCAAGTAATTAACATAGGACTGGGTGGAAAATGCATTGCATTATTCTGCACTAAGGCAAAAAAATTGACTTAGAGAGCAGGTTTTCTTTATTTTTGTCATTAAAGATACTTAAGAATATCGAAAAGATGTGTGGAGATAACTTTGTGCTCTAAAGATACTGCTGAATTTGCAACGAATTGCACATTTGTCAATGAATTTGCACTGCTTGCTTCCAATAATTTGTTGATCTGTTGTCTCAATGTCACAGCAAATTCCTCTTGAAAGTGGAAATTTACTATGCATCAGTTTGTCTCTTTAAAACATTGTGATAAGAATCATTTTGGCCCCATTTTTGACACCCTGTGAAAAGCTAAACCTATTCAACTCATAAGCATTTATTACTCAGCTGAAAATACACCACTGATAACTCCACTTTGATCTCTCCACAATTTGCATTCACTATTCATATGTCTCCACTGTCAGACTCAGTAATTCATGTATGGATTAATGAACATTAACAGAAGCAAGGACTTAGAGTCTAAAGTTACTACACCGAATACAAGGACAAGCTCCTGTTCTATTAACAAGATGTTTGCACAGGCATTTTGAAGTTTTGTTTTTCATTTTTCTCCCTCCCACAGTCCCTTGAAAGGTAAAAAGGAGATTAATAGTTCAATTATTTTACAACAGGAGAATTTCTCTAGTGATGCCTAATATATTTTTGTAGAGAAAAGCCAGTTATCATTTGCTTAAGCACTGCTGCTTTTATTTTTTCAAAGAATGGGCACCATTTCTATGGTCATAAAGAAATGCATGTTGTAAAGGTATGGCACAGAAATGCCTCAACCACAAGGAATGAATATCCATGTGCATTGCCAGATGAACAGCCATGGAGTACCCCATCCACTGAACGCAAAGCAGCAGCACAGCAAATCTCTACCCTGTCCTGTCACTCAGGCATCCACTCCTATATGCTGATGATACTGTAGTTACTACCCTCGATTATAGACATGTCAATAAAAAGAGAATTTGGACAACACACGTCTCAATTTGAGCAGAATTGATGCATATAGTAACTGAGTTTCATTTCCTACTGTTACTTGTTATGTTACAGATAAAATTGTAATTTCAGCCGTCTCATCAAACCAGATCTCACCTTTAAGCACTTATCAGGCCTTAGCTGGCCTGAAAATACGGAAGTGCTGTTATATGCAAGGTATCACTTATCTCCTCACCTGCTTGTTGCCCAGCAAACTATCCCTGTTTAGTTTCACTCACAGTCTAGGGCGTATGTTTTATGCTCGCATTTAACTGCTGAAAGGCTGGCGTCCCAACTCCGTGAAGCAGCAGTTTTCAAAACCATTTGTGAAGACACCAAATACTTCTTGGATTAAGCTTTTTTTACAACATTATATTTAATTACTGGAATTATGAGACAGTTTAATTATAACGAGCCATGCAAGCTTATCAAGCATTTAAAAGATAGTCCCAGGGTCAAATACGTTTTATTCCTTTGTTCCCAACACAAAGTACAGCAACGCAACCCTGAAATGTACATCATGGTATTGCTGTGAAGCCTTTTTCTTTGGATGAAAGCTGGTGAGCAGAACCGACATAGCAACAAAGGGCCATCCCCTGCAATCCCAGAAACAGAGGTTCGTAGGAGACATGCAGAAAAAAAGAGTTGCTGATTCAAGTACATTTTCAGGTATCAACCACCTTCAGTCTGAATTTATCAGCCCGGAAGAATATAACAACTTATAGGTGCCTTCTTGACCAAAATGAATGTATTCGTGCTATAGTAACCAGTCTGACTGTGGTACTTCTTTTTGTTAATGTGAGCCCACATTTAAATTATAAAGTTATTTCACAATTCAAAGCTTAGTGCCTAGAGCACTTTCTGTGCTATAGAAAGCTACACTGTGATTTTCATGAAGAATAATACCTGTATTATTTACAGAGCAGGGCTAGAGACAGCTCTGCTCACTACCACCTGCAGGCATTGAAAATTAGAACAAGTACATGCTTAATCATTTACCAGGGAAATGGAACAGCTATAATAATAATAACGACAACAACAACAAAAAAAAGGTTTTACTAGATTAAAATGATGCCATGAATAATGCAATATGCTACAAGAGTGTCAAACATCAGCTCTTTTTGACCAAACTCTCAACAAGCAGTTTCTCAAACCTACTCATGTGCTAGTAGAGACCTTTTTGCTTGCTGGTTACTCGGAAGCAGCTGAGAACATTTAGTAAGAGTAAATCCAACTGCAAGTGGAAGCTCAGCTTCTAGAAAATAAATATAAATGAACTTTGATTAAAGCACTGTGCTCAATTATAGCATTATTTGTATATGACAGTCCTAGGTAGGAAAGTGATTGGTAATTCTTTGGCTTTGATTTAGTACAGTGGGTTGATTTGGTCAAGCAGTAAAGTACCTGAGAGACCATCAGGTGTATGCCATTCATCACCAGCTGCCTCATACACACAGCTCTCCACCTGGGCTCCTTTCACTCCCTGATTGGAAGCACTTACAGTGAACGCACATTTTAGTCTACTCGTAACATAAGCTGCTTCACCATGGACGATAATGCTCAAGATCAGAGCCTGGCTAAAGTTTTCTTCTGGTGGGTTTTTGGTGAAGGTACGTGAACATCAGGGTAGCACCTAAAGGAACCTGAGAAGGTCTGAGCAAGCCTGGTGGAATAAATAAATAAATATTTCTGATTGTTTAACTTGCTTGCATCTTATTAGTTAAGTTGTTAATTAAAAGAAAAATAAATTTAATGTGAATTAAAATTAATAGGGAGGACAAATGTACTCGGTTTATATGTACCACATTCTGAGGTAAAAGGTATCTGATGTACCTGCTTCATCTTAAAAATACAAATAAACTGCCACAGTTACATTATTAACTACATTACAAGAATTTAGAGATACCTCTCTTTCCATTTAACCCTTGTATTAAAGGCAAGATTTTTCATAGCAGATGAGCATCTTTCAGGATGTACAATTCTTGTACAATAATTGTCTCCCAGGACATAAGAGGCACCCGTAATGCCTAACGTCCAAGATCTTGATGTCACACATGTAAGACACTACAGGGGGACAAGCAACTTATTTTTATTAATGATACCATTTTAGCTTTGAAAGCTGTTCTTCACATATTCTTGAGTATCAACACACTGTGCCTGCCAAGCGGCAATCAACCACCTATTGCATTTGCCAATACGCACTTCTCATAGCTGCTTACAAGAGCATTTCAGACTCAGAGAACCATCAACATCACGGTTTCAAAATGTGTTGGATGAGTTTTGCCCAGTACGATCAGGAGCTTCTGGTAACCCATACTCCCAAAAGCATCTCTACAAAGGCAATTGGGACTGCCACTGGAAGCAAGCAGAGCAGAAGCAAGGGCCTCTGGAGCCCCACTGGGTGGGAGATGCTGACCCATGCAGAAGAACCTAGCTGGTTTGCCAGTCACTCCTCGCCCATTACGGACAATGAATGTGAGTCACCTGTCTCAAACAATTTCAGTTGCATATTATACAGCCGTGATGACAAGGCTTGCTAACCCTTACCTCTATTATGTCTGCCTTGGATTCATGAGCTTTTCTGCCTGTACCTGACCTAGAACGACTGCTGGGATCACCTCCCTTTCAGACAGGACCATTCTGGGGACCCACCAACTGTGTATTGCAAGAGAATCTGATCTGGGTTTTAAGAACAAGTGTGAATGCTTATAAATTCCAGTGATCAATGATGTATTGATCAACAACTTTCTTGACAGAAAACATTAGAGGGAAAAATCTAACCCTGAACTTGTCTTATCTATGTTTACATGTCACCCCAAATTACCCCAGGTAGGTTGCTTCTTGATTTCCAAGAGCAGAATAAAACATAGTACAGGGTCTCTAACCAAAGCCTAGATGCTCGTGCAAATCTGTGGGAAATGCTGTTCATAGCAGTATCGTCTTGGCCTCCTGAGCAGCGCTGGCAGAGGTGCTCACCAAGGGTACAGCCTGCACCACCATCACCACCAGCATGCTCCCAATGACAAACCCAGTCGACACAAGCAACGTTGCACCGATGTTACAACACCTGCCAGGAGAGATTTTGTTGGCATTGCTAAGCAGGCCAGGATAAGCAGTGGGGATGTTGTCACACACCTTTGCAAAAGTGCTGAAGCAGCAAAACTGTAGCAGTTCTCCAGCTCCGGTCTTGTTCATCTGAACTACTTGACCAAATTCATTTTAGTGCTCCCCAGAAGCACAGACAGTGGGTGTCTTGGCTTGTTTCCTTGCCACATGCAAACATCAACGTTAAGGAATCTAAAAGCAAAGTCTTCCTCTTTCTCGCCCTGTCCTCACTAGGCACTCATGCCTGCATGGAGCAGGACTCCCACCATCATGCCCACGAAGATCATGTAAGGCTAACAGCAGATACACAGGATTGCTGCAACAGATACAGATCATCATCTTTGCGCGAGCTTTCACAACTACTATACCCTCTTCTCTTTAGGAGAAAAAATAAAAATCCCATTTTCCTAGCCAAACGAATAAGAAAGAAAGGAAAAACCTAGTAGGATTTATGTATCATATGACAGACACAAGCATACATGGAGATAATGAACACTTCTTTTTTTCTGTTAAATAAAAGCCTCTGTACTTTGTCTCAAGTGGGTGCCCAAATATTGGGCTACCCCAAAATTTCTTGTGGTTTGTATATTGTGTATGAAATATTTTGTATATTTTGTCTTTAGCATTCTCTGAGTTACTCGCATTTCGCCATTGGGAAGCAGCAGTGGTGTATAATAAGAGGTTCCCACAGCAGTTAACCTAGTTTAGAAAGTTAATGCTGCAATTGTAAAAGAGGAAAAAAAATTGCTCAGAAGAGACCTGATTTTCATTTTCCTTGGGTTGGATCATTTACCAGAAAAAAGTTTTTCTTCACCTGGTTTCACCCTTTAAGAAAATACAAAAATCTCTGCATTATTGATGCATGCATCAGACCAAAAAAAAAAGCTTTTGAGACCTATGTGAGTTTGTGGTGATAAATGGGTCAGTCCAGGAACAGAGTCGGGATCTGTGCCCAGCCACCACAGCTTCAGCAGGTTTGAGGAACAAAAAGAGAAAATACATATAATATAGCCAAATAAAGGCCTCTAAGAGCCTTCCTTATTTCCTATGAGAAAGTAAGAGCCTGCAGGGATAGAAATAAATTAGGTAAAAATTAATAGCTTTTTTAATTCTAACTAGTAAGCATATCACCCAAAGCTAGACAAACCACTCAAAAGAAAAAAAAACCCAAACCCTATGATTTTTGTTTTTCAGTAGCTGGGAATGCTAATGCAAGAGCTCAAGGCAAATACATTAATCCCCCCCAGCTATGCAGAAATAAAACGTTATGTTCAGCACTGCTTTCTTCAATGCCATTTTAACAAGGGTTTTTTCCACCAGCTTCCTCTCAACAATAAAATTTAATTTCGTTTAAATAACAAAATAATACCCTAAACAAAACCCAAGAAAGGTGGACATTAATTAGAAAACATTCAAGTCCTGGCTTTAAGATAGATTACATATTTTCTACAGTTTAAAATACAGGTTTTATTTTTTTCATTGTGTTCAAAGTCACCAGTGAGGTGCTTGGAGTTCAGTGATGCTGAAACAGGAGGGTCTATGCACAACCACAACGTAGGCTTTTCCCCTCTGCAGTGTTGGAAAATAATCTGGCATGTGCACAGGTATAGAAAACGATGGTCTACCAGCCATTGTAATTGTGAGTGCAATTGTAAGCATGACAACAAAGCAGAAATGCCCTGTAATGTCATGCCTGTGGGCAGAAGAATCCATTTAATTGGCACTCTGATAAACTTGATTTAACTGAGAAATAACAGACAGAAAAGAAGAGCGTCGTGGAGAAAAGGGGCAGCAAGGGTTAAGTACTAAAGGTGTTTGAGGTTAAGTACTAAAGGTGTTTGAGTCCCTTCCTGTTTAGAAACACCTGCAATGCTAACACTGCCCTTCCCAGTACTGTTGGAGGATGCTAACATTTCCAGTACGGGTAATGGTATTTATTTTAAATGCAAAGGCAGGTAATCTTTTAACACCTTTTTTTCAAGCATTTCTCCGTCATTAGAACTAAGCAGAAGCTAAAGCAGGTCTAATCAGCTATTGCTTCTCTGCTATTTGAGTTTGACTTGCATGATATTTCTCATGTAGATGAGAAGATAAAACACATTACAACAATCTGTCCCAACAGTTTTCTAAATGCAAGATGAAGTTAAGAAAAACAAACAAACCAAGAAAGAATCCTGCAAACTGCTTCCCATGCTTTCTTTAGCAAAGTAAGGTTGCAGAGATGCAGCATTTCTCCCTTTATTCGTGTGCATTTGACTCAAGATACTTCCACAAGACATAAACCAAATTAATTTTTTCAGAGGCTCAGAATAAAGATCAATGCCCTTGATCTTTTTACACCTTGTCCCATCTGCAATCCTATCCAGACACCAAATTGGAACTAGAAACCTTCCCTGTGTTGTACTTCATTCATTCCCTATTCCACTATGGTTACAGACCAACTCTAATTTACCATAATGAAGTTACTAGAAACGCATAGCGCGCTGATGAACCTTGCATTAGTGTGGCTTTTAAGAACACACTCATGCTTTCAAAAGTGCAGAGGGAAACAGGGACAGACGAGACCTTTTGGGGGTAAACTGGAGACGGGCGCTTTTCAAAAACCTTAATTTAATACGTTTCCTGCAGATCAGAAAGTGCAGGTAAAACATCTGACATCAAACAAGCTGGGGATGGGGAAAGTTACAGTGGCTGAACGTGGTTTCAAACTTAAAGAAGTGGCACATTTGATAGGAGTGTTTTTTCTTCCTCCTTTCTACAGAAACCCTGTGAGCAACTGTGAGTCTCTACTGATGTAGAGCACGCCCCGGGCTAGGGAGCGGGTGTGCGGCGGCAGGGAAACCACCCCAGTGAGATTGATAGAAAATCTTCCAAGGGCCTTATGCATGCCAGGTCCCTCCCGGTCAAAGAGAAACGTCTCTGTGCGGTGGCAGACAGGCACCCGCTCCGCAGGGCGCCCGCTGACCCAACGGCACAACAAGAGCAGAATCTCCACTTTCAAAAAAATACCATTAAAAAAAAGTTTGGGCCATCATCATTGCAAATAAGCTTGAAAATACGAACTGGAAAGGTCTTAAGCTATTACCTGCCCTCTGCTTACAGAAACTTGATAAAAAAATTGCCCCAAAAAGCACCTGTATATCAAACACTTTCCCAAAACAACAATACACGAGCAATGCCTGTGATGGGACGCGGTAGAAAACAGGCGCAGGAGAATCACACATGGTGCTGAGGGATGTGCTGGGCCTCTGCCTGGGGTCTGCCCCTGTCCCACTTTCTTCCCTGGGACTGGGGTTCACTCCACATCCAGCTTCCCCCCAGCACCAGGAACCGACTAAGTGGTGTTAAAAAAACCCAACCCAAACCAAAAAACCCTTTACTGAGACAAAGGAGTTGGGTTTGTCCCAGAAGATGTGACTCGCAGAAATGCTACTGAGGCTTCTAAGCCTCCTAGGTGCATTCGCAGGTGGTAAGACCAACCTGGTCTCTGCCATCCTCACTTTCTGTAGGACCATGCAATGTTTCTACAGCTCCTTCGTGATGGATGTCTACTTTTCAATCTGGATGAGTACAGATGATCTCGGAGCCACCCTCCCTATTTCTGCTCTCCCCAGCCACGTTCTCTGTGCTGCATTCCCCCACCTCCCCATGCACTTGGCATCATGCTTATCACGAACGAGTCCCTCAGTGGAAATTGTGAGTGCTCTCAGCTGTCGCTCACTCCTTTATTGATTCTCTGTTCTTGATGCTTCCTTGACATTATGCTCCTCAAAGCTGGTGCAGACTGTTATGACCACGCATCGTACACCAATCATGTTAAAGCTGTATATATTTCTTGCACAATCAGGGCTGGTATTTACTATATCTTGAAATGACTAGCGAGGATTTAGCATTTTAGGAGGAAGAGATTAATTTAGCTGGTAAGGCCAGCGTGGTTGTCACAACAGTGTGGATCAAACGTAGCCCTTAGGTGAAAATATGCAAGTACATTTATTCAATGCAGTATGTTTTCCTCTATAGGAAAAGTCTTGTTATTTATACAATACAATTGAGGCGTATGTCGAACAATGCTTGTAACATAAATATTAAATATTTTAAAGATGAAGGAAGAAAGACAAAACCAAAACTCACTGTCACTGAGTAAGCTGCCTCAGAAATGAAAAGAAACTTAAAATCACATCATTTTCCCAGGTGACAAGCAAATGATAAAGAGAACCTGATGAAAAAAAGCAAAGAGGCAGGAGAACACTTATTCTCACCCAGATTTTTCTTACCAAACCTTAAGATCTAGCAAATGCTTAGGCGATTTCAAAACCTGACAACGATACACATAGGTGACAAATATTTATGATTTCGTGCATTCCACTCCAAGTCCTCCTGATGTCAGGAGGACATGACTTGAGAGAAGAGTGTGTGAAGAGACCTTAGGTTTTGCAGTTCCGGGCAATCACAAGCATTAGACTGCAGACTGGTGTGCTAGGTGCCAGAGCTGCAGAAACCTAAGTGGTCTAGGCTGTGCCCTGAGCCTGGCAGGTATGTTTGGTACATGATGATTTAAATTGAATTCCTCTTATTTTGCATAGCAGGTCGCGCTTAGGTCAATTCCCTACCTGTGGGCTATAATTCAGAATACAAACACCGAATTTGATGGTTGATGATAGAAAAACTGATACGCAGATGGTAAAACCAGCATTCCTTGTTTTCATTTTTTATTTGTATTGAATTAGTACCCAAAAGCTGCAGCTGGGATTGGGATCTACTGCTACTGTCCTTGTGTGTGTTATTCAGTGCTATTTCATTCTTGTCAAGATTTCCAATATACACATATATGTATATAGAAAAATATTTGTTCTAGGAAAGAGCTGCAGTGAGGAATCCTTGCTTTCTCGGAAAATTTTTAATAGAAAAAGTAATAGCAGTGAAAATTGCACTTAAACTGTAAATGGAACAAACTCCTTTCTTAACGGCCTGTAGTTTGCTTGGAGATTTTTCTTCTTCTGATTCTTTTGTTTTATTGTTTTCAGAGAACATTTTAAGTAGCAAAAGCCAGGATCCCTTAAACTAGGAAGATCTTAAGCTGAAACATTATTCAACATTGCTTGCTGAGCCCATTTTCTCTGTGAAAATGGACAGATAATGATGTCTTGAACTCTTCTCTCAACAAGAATTAGGTTTCCAGTTTTCACTCCCAAAAGAAACTGGCACACCACAGCCTCAGTGTTGATATTATTTGGCCCAATACAGTGCTGTGGTAATTTAATCCCTTCAGTAAGAGAACCATAAAAGCTTAGCCCTTTTGGGTTTTGCTTTGTTTGTTCTTCCTTTCTGTTTTACTATTACTGAAGAATGTGCAGCAGGCTGGGAGAGAGGAGAAAAAAATAAAATAAAAAAAAGATCAAGCTTTTTCCTAGGAAGGTCCAGCATTTATATCAATAGCCGTAACATCTTCAGGGCAAAGCCAGTCCAGATTCTCTCTGACCTCACAGCGTTCTGCGTGGCAAAAGCCATGATGGATCCAAAAGCCACAGAGTGAGCTGTAGCTGGCTGCATCGTTTGATACGCACCCTTACTGCTTCTCACGTTCTCAGGCTTGAGCGTGTCCCTGTCAGTCACCGGCAGACTGCGAGAGCAGATTAGGAAGGGGTGCTGAGCAACGAGCAAAACCCAATGCTCAGGTCTGGTGCTGGGGGCACTGTGTTATGGCAGTCACAGTGCTGATCCTTACTGCTAGCGGTATTACATAAACTCTCTTTGCCAGAACGTAGGCATTAGATTTGGGTAAAGGACAGCTGGATAATTACATTGGACCTTATTAAAATTTTAGAGCGATGTCAATTGGAGGAGAGTCTTATTATTGAGCCTACCATGATTAAAAGCTGCCACCCCTTCCCTACTGTTGGTGTTATTTAAAGGATGCGTGAAATAATCCATGCATAATCAGGGCCAGATCACAGATCCCATCAGGAGGAAGGGAGTAGCAGGGGAGGATGTGTTTTTGCACATCTCTACAGGAGCAGTCAGAGCATTGGCCCTTGCACCACATGTGCATAAGTTGTAGCTGTTAAATAATGACCAAGACTTTGCATGGCAAGGGAAATGGAATAGGCACAAGATCAAAGCCATTGCTACACCAACACCCTACTGTGTCTGGGAAGAAAATAGGGAGCAGCCATTGCCAAATGCCCCCAGAGTGCTGCAGTGTGTCTGGGCTCTGGGGGCTCTACCACAGTACAGGCTTCATGAACTGGGAAAAAAAAAGTCCAGCTCAGCTTGTGAGCCACCATACCACAAAAGCCCTGTAGGGGATATTTGACTGCAACGTTCACTTTCTTACTGCAGTTATCCTTCAATATTATGCCTGACTTTTGCTCTGTCTCCCCAGTTTTCTTCCTCCTTCTGTTTCGAAACCAGAAGACTGTCTTTGAAAACAGCATATTCCCACTCTGCTCCCCAGGCACAGCATCACTTGAAACTGCTTTCGCTGGCTTCCTCTCCTCTAGTAACCAACATCCCAGTTAACAACTTGCTGTCACAAGGCTTGAGGGGTATGAAAGGGCTGCAGTGACAACCAGCATGACATTTACTTCTTGTGCTCCACTGCTGCAAGGGGCACTAAGAAAAAGGAATTAGTTCATCCAGGGACACATTGAGCTCAGAGTGGCAATTCCTACCTCTGAAGACAGGGGTGGCCCCCCTCATGCCAGCTCTGGCTGGGAGGGCTACAGGACTGTGCAAAAGGTTCAAGTTTGTTTGAACCCCACTGTGTGCCATGACACAACCACAGAAAAGTTGGCTCTTACCCAAAAGTGTGTCCCTCTACATAAGTATGCCTGCATATTGACTTCATTATGTAACAAGTAAAATCACACCACCTCAAGGTCCTTAATTTAAAACTTCATAAGCAATAGCAGTAATCACCATGAGGTGTTATTCAGAAAACACACCACATGCTTACATTTGTGGCAGTCATTGTAAAAAGACAACTCACCTCTAAATGCTGGACCTTGCAGTATTGAAACAGCACTGAATTATGTACTAAATCCCACGTGAAGACTGGAAAAAGTAGCAAAACATTTTATATTTCTTTATATGAAGTTGGAATAAAGAGGTTTTGTTCAGAAAATATGGTTGAGGATGGTTTCCTAGAAAGGTGAGCAGGAAAGCAAATCCTATTTCAGCCGGCAGTACTACTTAGCTGAACTGAGCAAAAGTTAAACCAGGTTTTCCTAGTGAAGCAGGAGGAGGGTACCTAAGGATCAATGTGCAGGGGATTAATCCTAATGGAACTGATGGATAAATCTCCATGCCTCAACGACAGGCTCCCAATTATCCTCACCAGTAAGTCTGCGCTAGCCCTGCTGCAATGCTAACTACTATTAGCCACGGTAAGGTAGTTTTCAGCGCAGATTATACCCTAATTTCTTGCACAATTTCAATTGGCACAGAAGCATTGCAGTCTTGAGTGTGAACTGGCATTGCTCCATACTGAACTTGGCTACCACTTCATTGAAATTGACATTCAGTCTTGTGTTACATGTCTTGTGTTGGTCTACTTTCTTCTAGGGATGAGATGCCGTTTCATCTCCTCATATAATACATCGCAGACATGACTAGGGCCCTTCTACACATGCCCTAGTCCAGGCACAGGTCTTGATTACTGAAAAAAGGAAAAAAAAAAAAAAATACATCTACTGTCTTTCAGTTCAAGGCTCCAGAGCAGCGATGGCTTTGAGGCCCAGCAGAAAACTATCTAGTAACCGCTTCTGTATAGCACTTACACTCTGCACTTGAGGCAAACATCTCCATAAACCAGTTTACTTCAGTATTGGAGCTGGCATGCTCATTATCACTGATTCCACAGCTCCTCTAGAAACCATTTTTGGGGCCAGGATTATACCTTATTCTATTTATTTGTCCCTGAAGTATAGGGAAGATGGAGCTTCCTAGAGCCAGATGGGTTTGTCAGTCCCCCTCAGCAAGAAAGAATCAGAGAAGTCACTGCTCTTTAGCACAAACATGAAACATGAGGGTGCTTGCATCCAAAGGTGACCCCAGAAATGGGTCTTCCCAGAGAAAATCAAGCCATGTCTACTTATCTTATTTGGTAACTTGAGTCTGGAATGACACCTTAAAGTCTAGCGGCATAAAATTCCCACTGGTAGCCATTTAAAAAGTCATTGAAACTGTTATAGAGGAAAAGATCTTTTAGTCTTCAAGTGCAAAAAGGTTGCTGCTATAAGAAGTGGTTTATATAGCTCAAACCAACGTGGTTTTAGAGACTGTTGCTAAAGCTAAGCAAGACCAAGGCACATATCCCTGAAGGAGAGAAAGCTTTGAGAGTGACCTCAAAAGCGAAAGCTACCATCAACCTAACTTCACTGCAGGAGCAGGGAATTCTGCACTTGCCCATCCAGAGCAATTCCAACACCATCTTAGAGCTCCTCGCTCTACAGCTGCTGAAAATGCCTCACTCTGAAGTTACAGAATCCACTGCAATTTTGTACGGACAGCTTCAGCTGAATTGTCCTGTTAGCAGAATAGGAAAGAAACATGAGGGGTAGAAACATAGGCTGCCTATTGATGGCTGTACCACTGATTTCCCATGCGATCTCATACTAAGGTTTCATTTGTCCTATCTGAGTTTATTTTTTTGGAGCAGATACCTTTAGTATTACAGAGATATTAGTTACAGAAGAGGCCAAGGATATATTCTGTATGGATCTGAATGAGAAACACTCGTAACTTAAGTAACTCGTACGAGTAACTTAAGTTACTCGTACAATGGTGCAGAACACCACAAAGATGCCCATAAAAGCAAACTTTCTTCATTATTTGAAATAAGCCAGGTGTAGTTCTCTTTTGAATGGGAAACACAGCCTTAAAATGACATGCCAGTTCTTGAGGATTTTCTGTTTATCAGTAGCACAATAACATCAAAGGAATAGATAACAACTAATTTGTTTGATTTATAACTTGATTATTTTTACATGCACTTACCAAAGAAGATACCTTTTAGGGATCAGTTGCTTGATGAGATTTCATTAGAGCTATTAAGTAATGTTTGCTGTTTGAGATAGTATCATCAGAGCCACATGCCTATATAAAGGTCTTGAGGGAGAATACTGGATGCAAAAAGAAGTGTAAGAGATTTTTGACATTCATAAATTTAAGTGTGCATGAGTACTAGCCTTGCTTTTCCATGTGTTTCCTTTTCTCAGGCATGAAAATTGGAGTCTGCAGGTTTCAAGTGGATGAAAGTAAACACACAGTGATAAGCAAGTGAAAACAGCAGAGATACAAATTTTAAATGTGAACCCATTCCACGATCAAACACCATGGGACTCAAATCATAAGCATTTGCAATGAGAATGGGTCAGCAAGACAAATCAGAGAGCGTCTATTCCCATGAGCTACAAAGACATTTTTGTTTGCTTGTTTGTTTGTTTTCTGAGAACCTCATTATGGGGAAACATAAGTTGCAACTTCCCTACTGATTATTAGAGGAGAGCAAGGAAGGGCATATCTGTTCTCTGTTCAATGATCCATGCAACCAGAGCAATATCCACAGCAGGCAAACCCAGACTGTAAGAAGCTGAAAGGTCCAGCACAGCGAACATTTTTAAATGAATGTAGTTAGGGCTGAATCAACGTGATCTGTGAAGCCTGCCCCAAAATCCTTTCTCTTGGGAAACAGAAAAGTACGTTCAAATAAATGAATAAATATTTCCATATATGTTACGGCTATAATTTTAACATGCTAAGCTAGAGAGACTTGGGCTGTGCCGAGTTTATATAGACTGTAAAACATGAAAATGGTGCTCAATGTGCTTCATCACATTGCTGAAACTAGAAAGAATATTAAATTTTGCGTTCTGCCTTGTTTCTACAAGCAACACATTAAAAAGGCCACTTTTCACAATTGTTACCAAAAAAGGTGCATTATTTCTAGAAACAAGAAGTAACTGATCATGGCGCCAGGTCTCTCCAACACTAGGAACAAGTAAATGCTCTCACTGCTAAAGATTTTTTGCAGTAAATTTTCAGCCTGGCTGGAGGCTGCTCACCTGTTTTACATATGCAGAGGAAATTATACCCTGCAGCAGTCATCCTCCACCGTCCTAGCACTTGCAAGGTACAATATGAAGATCTGAGATTCATTAGACCACGGATGCAAATAGGGGCTCATGTGGAAAGATATCCAGGAGTGATGGTAGCATGTAAAACTAGAGAGGAGGATCACAGGCGGTGCCACTCCTCAAGCACAGAGGAACTGTCTTTGGAAAGGGTAAATCTCATTTGTGCAGGAGACAGACTTCCTTAAGGGGCTTTACAAGGCTGTGAAGTACAACCCTGCAGCATCAACACTTTCCACTCTATCACAAGCTTCAACACTTTCTGCATACTTCCAAGAGAAAACTGTATTTCAAGCTGCCTTTAATTAATTGGACATGTGTATACCATTCAGAAATCTAATAAAAAGCTGAGAAAAGAGAAGAGAGAGAAGCACATGTAACAGGCGTCAGTGACATCTCTCAAAGCACTGCTGAAAGGCTCAGGCACTGCAGTAGTGGGCACTGTGTCGGAGTCTGACGTCTGAGACAAGAGAGGATCCCAGTATTTCCCTGCTTTGGAGGAGGTGAAAAACGTAGCAACACCATCCATATCTTTTCACCCAGGGTGGGGGGAAAATGGGGATATCTGCATGGAAATAATTCTGCAACAGCTTTCTTCTATTGTTTTCAACCTTTGCTGCTTCCAGGCAGGTAAGAAGGATGAAGACAACACTGGTCTATTAAAGCCAGACTGTAAATTAAATAGTGAACACTGAAATATCATCTTTTTTACCACTTTTGGAACTCCATATGGTTTTGTTCAACTGAAGACCTGAATTCTTTATGATTCACACTTGTTTACTTCTATTAGCAGCTTTGGTCCCTAAAGACTTATGGTCAAGTATCCCTAAACTGTGTTCATCAGGGTATGAATAAGCGTAAATCAGGATTTTTCTGCTGGGTCACAGACAATGACTTATAAAACAACGTTAAGGGGCCTCTGGATGCCAGCCTCTGCTCCAGTGGGAAACAAAGAACAATTCAACCACAGTGTTTGAGAGGGACCCACTGCAGCATACCAGTATCATAGTTTTGGGCATGTAAGAGCATGAAATTCATAAACATAATTTTTTTTAATGCCTTTTATGCCATTTTATGATTCTAGCCAGAAAAAACACACAATAATAAAGTGTTTTGCTTTGGAAACAAACTACCTGTTTAGATGTTTCTATCTTACCAACTCCCTGCTTTTGCCATGTCTGCTGTAAGCTGCATAGGTACATGTGAAACCAGCTCTAAACATTGCTGGTTTTTTTGCTGCAAGGTATTTGTGGGAATAACACAAATCACATAAAAGGATCACCGGCATCAATGCACAGATCAGTTTCATTCTGCTACTACTTGTCTGATGCTCATTTGGTTTTATTCTTTGCTACTGCTGCTTATCTGATTATCCCTCCTTACTGCTTTTAGCTGTACGCAGACACCACTTAGATTTCTTTCTTCTCAGACAGATGGGTGGCCTCTTACCTTCAGGATAGTAGGTCCATAAGATTTTGGGTCTACCCTACCCTCCAGGGCTTTATATCCATTTTCCCCCCTCTTGTGCTAACAGCTGACAGTGCTAGCACCAAGCCTGACACCACAAGACACCAGAAGAGGAAGCATACCGCACTTGTACATCAGCCCACCATGGAGGTTTTCCCTGGCTATCCCCAAAATTGCAGGGAGTGACACATAGCTGTCCATGAAAAGCAACATGTAGGAGAGAATTACAAGTTCTTTTAGAAGATAATGGCCATTTTTTCTTCTTTTTTTCAACATTTAAAAAGTAAAGATGCTTCTCTTTTTAGTATTATCCAGCAATGAATAACCTGGATTATTGTTTTGTATAATATTGTTTGTTTAAGTCTCCACTGCATTATATCCATGTGTGCACGCATGCGCACAAACATACTACTAAGTTTTTATTGAGATGTGTGCTAGCTAAAACCATCAGAACTGCCACTGCTTTGAGAGCTTCAATTCTCTTTCCTTTGCTCGTCTTCTCATGTGCTTCCAAGCACCCCGTAACAAACATCTTCAGAACTTCATCTATTCCTCAGGTATTCTGCAAATGTTTTACCTGTACGCAAATTTGTCCTCTCCTCTGCTTTGTGGGATAACCCCACCACCACCACGTTTTGTTCACTAAATGCCCAAAAGCTCACCTATGTGTTTAGTTGGCAATTGGTTCCTTGGAACGATCTGCCTTTGCAACAGGTAAAAAACCTTTCTAGCAACACAATTCAGCAACAGTATTGAAAAATTAAGAGACAACGAGCAAAAACAAAGGACTTGGAATCTGAAAGAAATCCCAAACCCAGAACTCCAGTAAATGGTAAAGCTCGAGTGAACCCAAAGTAATGATGGAACACAAAAAGTGATGATGTGAACTGGAAAAAACATACAGACACTGGAAAACAACCATAATCCCCATAATTTTCCAATGGTCCTGATTGTTATAATCTGCACCTCCACACTATTATTCAACTAATGCATTACCAAACACAGCAGTTTTTTCTTGTTTATTTTGGAACACAGCTGTTGTGTTAATTGAGCCTAACAGATAATGTGATCATTGGTGCTTCTTAGACCCTAGCTACCAAACACAGTAGGGAAATGAAAGCTAGAATGGTATAATTTATTTTTTATCCCTGCAAAATGATTGCTGCAAGCTGAAAAAAATAGGTCTTCCCTTTACAGCAGGACCATCCCATAGGAGAGAAAAGGAAAGTTTTCACCTTTTGTAAGGAAGTGTGAAACTGAGGACAAAGGGAACATAAATTTTCACACTAAAATCTTAAGTTCCTTCTGCATGGCTTTGTAGTTCTTGACATTTTGTTAAGGACATAGCAAGGTTTTCATCTGATCAGTCAGTAAAATCTAATTCTGACCTGTAAAGTTCACTCAAAAATTCAGAATACATCTCTATTTCTTTGGTTTGGGCCATTCAGGATGTTTGGAAGGTAGAAGAGACCAGTACCTCGCCCTGTTGCCCCCCCTTTCCAACTCTTCATACCTGATAAACAGGACTGGAAATACAGTGCCAGAGATCTGTGCTCCCTCACCTGTGGTCACGGAGCAGTCACCTTGGCTCCTGCTGTTCCTGCAACAGCAATCAAACCTGCTGATAGCAGCTGCCTTCAGACCTCAGCACGTTTCTGCTTCCCATAAAGCAAATCTGTGCTACTGATACTTGGAGGCATGGACTTTTAGGATACACTGATACCTGAGCAACCAAGAGATTACACCCCTGAGGACTTGACTCCTGCCCAGGTAACACAGCATACCTTAGATCTTCCCACTGTGGGATCTCCTTTCAATATTACTTAGGAATAGGAACCAGAAGACAGGTGAGATGATGTTAGTAGGCAGTCACTTGCAGACATCCCAATGCACAAGGGAGCACAGAGTGAGTGATGGAAAGAAACAATAATCAAGACAGTTGACCTCAGACATACTGGGGAAAGACATCTAAAATATGAACAAGATGACAGGTTGGGGTGGCAGTCTGGATTGTAGCTTCTTAACCATAAGGCAGAGACAGAGAACAAGATGTGAAAGGGTAGAGAAACAAGGCCTGGCAGAGCTCTGACATGAGGAATACACGAGGAGCAAAGGAGCAGTACTCAAGAGAACTGCAAAGGAAAATGGATGGTAAAAGGGACAGAAAAGCAGAAAGGTTCAAATCTATATGGTCCTTGTCCAGCCGCATAGGGTTTTGCCTCCTGCCTGCTGCAGTAAGTCTGCAGTTGCACTCGAAGTCTGCAGCCAAGTTACAAACCAATCCACAAGGGACTTCCTATAGGCTTTAATGGCAGCATACTATCCCTAGTGAGTAGGGCTGAACGTTCAGAATCAACCTCATTTTGACGCCTTTCTTCAAACAATGACTTACGGGATTTTACTGTTTGTGATCTATCAGTATTTTCTTGGGCCAAGGGCCATATCACTTGTAATATCATTACTGAGTTAACACTTGTAATTACAGCTAATAATAATAATAATAATCGTGCAGCCGTTTGCCCGTATAATTAGCCTCAATCTTAAACTTCTTTCAGTTACTCTTGGCAATGATGGCTGAACCCAAAGCACAGAATGGGCAGAAATCACTCCACCAAGTTTGTTTTGCTTTGGCTCCGTACAAGCTACAGGAATGCTATTAATAATCATCTTAACCTGTAGACAGTTGTCATACAGAAGAATTGGTTATGCTGCTGAAACTGCGCAGATGACAATATGTAGGAAGAAAGAATAGGTTATACCTATGGCACATGCTTGGAAAAAAATGTTGTGCCTTCAACAAGTATGAATACCTCAATCTGTAGCCTGTCTCCTGAGTTTTGCAAGATCATTCACTGTTGGTTTTACAAACAGAAAACGATTGTTGTGGGGTAGAAATCAGACAGAACATAGCATAGGACATATTACTGCACTTAGATATTTTCCATGGATGATAAAGAGAGGTAATGGATTGTGACTGGCATGTCTGTGACCTTCTAAAAGCTTGCAAGTAGCTTTTAAGACCAAGGGAACATTCTTCTCTGCACAGTATCATAGAAATAACTTCATTTTGTTAACTAGCTCTCCATTCATTAACACTAAAAGAAAGAACAAATAGGTAGATAAGGGGGGAAAAAATTCAGTGATTTAAGTACAAGGTCTGATTGAAACTTTTGCACACATGATCTATCACTGTTTTCTTTGTATACAGCATGGAGTTTTTTTGCAATGGGTCAAATTGATAGGAAAAAAGGAAAGATTACACAAGATAATATTTGTTGCCAGAATGCCTCAGATTCTCGTTGCACCTTTGAATTTTGATTTTTTTTTTTCCCTTGCAGAGGAGTCAAAGAAAATTAAGGTGCTTAACAGGTTAACGAGATAGAGTGGTAGCAAGGGAGAAGAGAGCATATGTTCATTTATTTATAACAATATTGTGAAGTGTTCAACATATTTAAATCAGTAAGGCACACATTCACCATGCAATTTAATTAGCATTTATGGTAGATACCGTAAATGTTTCTAATGCACACTTTCTATCACATGCAATTATAAATAGCATACTTATTTATAACAGCAGACTGGCCAGAAGATGGCCCCATAGTGAATACAATGGAACTTAAAATTCACTCAAGGGAATAGGCTGATGTCAAAAAGTGCAAGCGCTATTTATCAATCCTGAAAACTACATTAGGTGGGTCTCTCTGGAGGGGTAAAGTATTTGTCGTTGTAGTGCTCCAAATTATTTTAAAATTCATTATGAAGTAGGCTGAGTAGACACATAGATAATCACCAACTTACTTTATTTCCTTAAACTTTAAAACCAGAATAACTAATGCTAATGAAAAGCCAATTTTATTCCCATGTTGTGTTGTTCAAAATTTGGTTTTCCCTAGGAAAAGAAAACTCAGTTTTAGGGGCCCAATGGTCACTGATGAAACTCATGAAAAAAACACCTGATAAATTCACTGGATTTTGCTTCATGCCCTCCTCTGGGCTGTCCTCAGAACAGCAGAGTCACAAACTTGTGCCTTCATTTCCTCTACAATTGACTGGAAAGAATCAAAAACCATTTCACAGCATTTATGAATGTGCTTCTTCCTTTACAACTACTATCCTGGGAAGCAGACTGTACATCCGCTATCACCTGTGAAAATAAATAGATGCTCTTTCCTAGCTGGAATGGCACATGCCACTATTCTTCAAGATTTGTGCATGTGCAGAACCACTTTTTTTTTGTGTCAATCACTAGCACTGCCCAGGAAACAATAATGCTATGTGAATGTGCTGCTATTTGGAAACAGGAGACATAATAATCTATGAAACGCGGTAGCTTTATACTTCAAGTAGGTGAAACTGCTGACTACAACAACAGTCTTTTTTTCAAAAAGTAGAGGATTTAAAAAAAGAAATACTTGAGCAAGACAATTTAATTTGACTGGAATCAATTATGGCACACTTTACACCACAACTCCATAAAGCCCTTTCTTACACATGTACAGGAAAAAATGGTGAATGTAAAGGGTTCTGACAATGGCACAATAAGATCTGGTACAGCTTCATAATATCACTTAAAATTAAATCACCATGTAAGGATATAATGTGGCTTATTCTGAATATTAAGTTATGTACATCACTGTGCCACATTATAGATCCCAGCTATGATGTGATATCAAACACATGCTACTCGATTATAACTGCTGCTCATGGCCTCATTTCTGGATGTTTTACTGAGGTTTCGTATCACCACAGGAATATTAGCCAGCACACCACCACAGCCTTTATCGCATCACATCTACTGTCAGAGTGGGTGGGAGCAAAAGCCACTCCCATAAGTCACCAGATATTACAATGTTTCTGAGATATTTGGAAAGAAAAAGAAACAAATAGAATGGCTTGTTAAACAGTGCCAGTGCTCAGGGGAAAGAGGAATAGAGAATGGTGGTGGCTCTCAGCAAATGGTGTCCACATCTGCGAGAACAGACAGAGCAGGGAGGAGGAGAGGGTTAATCTGGAGAAGTTTGAAAGCAACAAGAAGATGACTTCTTGCAACTGATGAAAGCCAATAGAAAGATGAATTTACATCCATCATATAATTTCTGTTTAACAGATGCGTTTTGCACAGACGAATGGGTATGTGTGTCCTTGGGAAGCCATAAGCCATGACAGGTAAGTTAAGACAGGCTTGCAACAGAGATGCAGACACGATGGCAATAGAGAGAACATAGTTTTGGGAGATGCTGATGGATAGCAATACAAATTGGAATGGGTCAAGTCGGTGTAGAGGGAGATACTTGTTTTGATAGAGGACCAATTTCTTATTGGATGCTGACAGTCAATATAAGGTTCACTTTCATAGAATCATAGAATCATACAGGTTGGAAAAGACCTCTAAGATCATCGTGTCCAACCGTCAATCCAACACACCATGTCCACTAAACCATGTCCCTAAGGGCCTCATCTACACGTCTTTTAAATACTTCCAGGGATGGTGACTCCACCACTTCCCTGGGAAGCCTGTTCCAAGGCCTGACCACTCTTTCAGTAAAGAAATTTCTCCTAATGTCCAATCTAAACCTCTCTTGGTGCAACTTGAGGCCATTTCCTCTCGTCCTATCGCTAGTTACTTGGGAGAAGAGACCAACACCCACCTTGCTACAACCTCCTTCCAGGTAGTTGTAGAGCGCGATGAGGTCTCCCCTCAGCCTCCTCTTCTCCAGGCTAAACAACCCCAGTTCCCTCAGCCACTCCTCGTAAGACTTGTGCTCCAGGCCCTTCACCAGCTTCGTTGCCCTCCTCTGGACACGCTCCAGCACCTCCATGTCCTTCTTGTAGTGAGGGGCCCAAAACTGAACACAGGATTCGAGGTGCGGCCTCACCAGTGCCAAGTACAGGGGCACAATCACTTCCCTACTCCTGCTGGCCACACTAGTTCTGATACAGGCCAGGATGCCGTTGGCCTTCTTGGCCACGTGGGCACACTGCTGGCTCATGTTCAGCCGCCTGTCAATCAGCACCCCCAGGTCCTTTTCCTCCGGGAAAGGAGGAACTTAACGTTACTCTTAATGATACTTGAGGGTGGTATTTTGAAGAGAGTTACTCTAAGATGATAATTATGATTTGTCCTTCTCTCATATACACACATCTTGACCAAGCTACATAAGATCAGAAGATCTGAACAGCCCAATTCATCAACACTGGGAAAAGGCAAGGCAATGTTTTAGCTAACTCTAGGGGAAAAAAGCACTAAAACCTCCACAAACTGTTTACTCCTCAATTCTACACACTCCACAGGGTAGCTGTGTACCTCCATTGAAGCCACTGACCATTTGACCATTAGAGACAAAGGATTTCTCAAAGACTCTTATACTAACTCCATCCCCAGCTTTTAAATATCGAAGCAGAAGTAATTAAGATTAATAGGATGTAGAGTTTCTACAATTAAGATATACTCTAGACAGGCAATAACATAATGTTTATTAAACAAGAAAGAACAGTGCATCGATAATTATGACTTGAAACATTCATTTTAATTCAAAATCAGATAATGTTAAATATGCTGTACTCACTGCTGGGCACGAGGAATACCCTGCTGTCTAGACAAAAATTCTTCCTGAAGGAGGACTGTGATTCACCCCAGAGCTTTTGATCAACACATCCGAAGTGTAAACAAATGTTTCCTGAAGTAGAAAATTCTTATCACTTGTCACAACGTAATTGCAGCTGTTCAGATTTCCGATGACAACAGTACCTGCCTTGAAATTTCCTGAGTCCAGATCCCAAACTGCTGTATTCCACAACTGGTACAGTAGAGTCTAGCAACTGGCACCGCAATTATCTAAAACACTCCATTGCCACCAAATAGCTCAGACCTAATTGCCACAGCTGCCCATACCCTGTCAGAGCAGAGAAAAATGTAATTTTTTGCTCCATGGGTTACCACAGAAGGATAACCTTAAAGAAGCCGATGAGGAGTGGTGATTTCCTACAGCAGACCTTTGGAGTGCAGGGGGTGATGGGTTGGACCTGAATAACTCTGAAAGGAAAATCCAAATTACTGCTAAGTTACCAACTCCACTCCATACTTCTACAGCTTTCCTGAGTGAAAGGCTGAAGAGTAGAGTATGACGAAACAACATATTCTCGTGCAGAAAATTACAAGCAACTTGAAGGAATATAATCTGAAATCCACCACGTGTATTTTGAGGAAGAGAAATCCTTTTGCATAGTTACTGTAGGCTTCACCAGTCAAAACTTTCCCATAGCCAGTTGCTGTCATTCTGGATACCAGACCTTCTGGAGGAATGGACCATTGCTAGAAGCCTCACAATCTATTTGGAGTGAAAATTCAGTTTACAATTTCCCTTTGAAATGAATTTTAGAAGAAGCAGCCTTACGTAGTAAGCAGGCAGAAACCGTTAATTTTCTTAAAATGAAGAATCATTCAAAAGTCCCCATTATGCTATGCGTATTTATAAGATAAGGAATATGCTAGCATAAGAGGACTAAAAGAATCATATGGGCAAAATTACAGAATTTCAGATTGCCAAACTGCCAGATTAAAATAATCTTGTTGTAGTTGACTTTGAATGCTTTTTCCCCTCCTGCCCCCCCCCAACTCAAGAGAGGAAACCTGACTTCCATATATTTAACTGATAATACTCCAAACCATTTTCCCTGATACTAAAGAAAAATCACATATCTTCAGAAGCTTGAAAGGGAGTTTTGAAGAGGAAAGATGAAGACACAGAATGAAAAGACATTTAAAAGATGAAATTACCATTTAAAGATGTCAAAAAGTGAATATATGTAAAGTGAGTTTCTCAATTTCTTTATGAAGCAGTCAATAAGCTTCATGTTTTCCTTCTTTGATTCTTTGAAATATGGATTTTTTTCCCCCGTGATACAAGTGTTAATTTTAGGGTTCATTTAAAATTCATAAACCTGAAAATGGTAATATTTTTGGTTTGTATACTCATACAAAGAATAAGATATTTCTTGAGCAGTTTAGGCAGTCGCAGACTTTATTCACTAGTTGCAGCCAGTGTTTTTATTAGTTCATTCACATATCAATACCTGTAGACACCACACTTATTCCTTCACTGCCACACCTATAGACATCACTCAAATTTTTGTGTTTATGTTTTCCTCCAAATACTAGGTGGCAATGATGGTTTTGTGCCTTTTATTAGCACTTCTTGAAATATATTTGCTCTCATACATTTGTTCTTCAAATGGAGAGATTTGAACAGGATTTAAACAGAGGTTAGGCTTATATATAACTAACAAGACCCAGTCAATGCTAAGATCTGAATGTGGATAAATATTCAGGGCTTGACACCACCAGACTGTTATCTTACATTTGATTACTGCAATCTTGCACCTTTTCTGAAGTGTCTTAGGTTAACTACACCTGACAATCCAGCCTGCATACCCAGTTGCAATGCAGTCAGTTTGGTCAAGAAGCCTGAATTTCAAGAAATACTCCGCACTGCCTTGGGCACGCAGTACCTGAACTGCGGGGTAAGGGAGCCCTGCGAGACCCTCCACAGTCCTGGTCTTCTAGTGAGCACTCTGGCAACATCCTGACCTGTAACAAGATCTTGGTGCATACCCTATTGCCGCAGGCCATGGTTTCTTCCAGACAGAAACTAATTTGGGGACAGAAAAGCTGTGTGTGCAATATGCCCTGCTCCTTATCCAACTTTACTCCAGAATGAGCAAAGCCATAGGGCACAATTAAAGTTACAAATGGATTTGAAGTGATGAGCTTATTGCCAAAACAGCTGCAATACCAGGCAGGAATTTCAAAATCTCTAGGTTAGAAGAACAGATCCTGCTGAAATTTTCTTAAGGAATTTCATATATATATTAAAAAACCCTTAAACCACCAAACAAACAAAATAACCCCATAAGCTAACATTGAATCGGCTTCCCCTGTGAATTGTGGCCATCTAGCCACTCTACTATAGAGCAATGTTTGGTCTAGCATGCCTTGTTATTCAGCAGACAAGCACTGATCGCAGCCTGTCCCTGGGCATCTAAGACATCTCTCAATATCTACATCACTTTCTAATACTAGGAGAGTCTTGAGTTTTACCAAGGTAAGTCTGTACAGAAATACAATCTCTCACCAACACGCTCTCCAGCCATACAAGAGGGGAAGGTTTACAGACAGGTCAGGAGCAGGCCTTGTGTAAACTATCTTTCTTTAGCAAAATCTATTTTTTATTTTTATTTTTTACAAATGTCAGCTGAATTAAGTTGGTATGGCATTCGGGGGGTTGCTGCAACTCTCATCGTGCTGGCTCCACAAACAACCTTGAGAACCTCTGGAGTATTTAATGTCCATTTCCTCCTGTTATATGCTCCCTAGTCTCTGGTGTGTGCCTGGTAGTGGTGAAAATGTCTAACACCAACAGATGAGTCCAGCTGAAGAAGGACTTCAGCATCAAAAGCAGCTCCACTCCCAGAGACAAAAACCTACTTAATTCCTGCCTCATTTATAGAGTTGACTTCCTTTGTCCCCAAAAGCCCTTTATGAAATTACATCTTGGTAGTATTTTCTTCCACAAAAGCAATGGAAAGTTTCCCTGCCAGACGTCAGCATAGCTTTCTTTAAGACCTTCACTTTTCAAACCAATGCTTATGCAAGCATTTACTAAAACTACAGAAATCAGAACAGAGTTACTGATAGAGTTTCAAAAGAGGTCACTCAACCATACCTAAGTAACTTTTTTAATTAAGTATTGAACAGTGGGTAGATCACAAGAAGATGGCAGAGCAGATAGAAGATAGCATTAGAGATGCAAAGAGAAACTTTGAAAATAGAAATTGAAAGCCATGCTAAATACAACATTTTTCCAATACTACAAATTAAGAGATCAGGGAAGGGGAAAATGAGAACATTATGGACCAGAATAATAAACTGAATCACTTAGGATGGCAAAATGCCTGAACTATTACATTATTGCATTCTCAATACATTTGTAAGAGGGAATGATAAAAAGTGGTCTTTGACCTAGCAGCAGATCTATAGTTACATAAGGCTACAAATAGCAAGATGCGAGTTTACTGCGAAAAACTCACAATTAAATGTGTGCCAGAAACCTGACACGTGCTACCTGCATCTGATCAGAGGCAGGAATAAAGTCCTTGTGTTTTGTGTATTATTACTCCTTATTAAGCTGTATTTCTGCTAGCCTCTGATATAAGGAGACACATACATTGTGCTATGTCGGGTCATGTCAAGTCCCATCAAGTCATATGATGTAACACAGCCTGATGTAACCTGACATGGTGCATATTAGTGGCAATGGAAAAAGCCTAAAAGCCAAGCCATTTTCAGTAAATACACTCCATGTGCTGGTGCACAGCAAGACCCAGATCGGGCTTTATCCTTCAGCTCTGCAAAAATACCAGTCATGGAAAGCTGTGGAGTTTCAGAGAGACATACAAAAAAATTCATAAAACACATTCTGCAGAAACAGGCATCTATTGGCATTCATGTCCAGAGCTATTAAGCATGATGTAGAGACCCTATGAATTAAGAAAATTTAATTATCTTGGATGAATTTATTTCTAAATTAAATTAATCCCATTAATCCCATTAATTAAAATAATCCCATGCAGCTCTGCAATAAATGTGACAATGAAAACAGCCGATCAGCTGTGTTTAAGCTCAAGATGAACTTTCTCTTCTCCTCCATCCCTGTTTCTGTTACTCATTGCTCTTGCTCCATTAGCACCAAGGGTTGGTTTGGGTACATCCTAGTGACAATCTGCAGAGATATAGACTGTGTTTGGGTATGACCTTTCAACTTTGTCTACCCGCGTGCAGCCTACCCAAAATCTAGCCTGAGGAACTGAACTGATTCAGTCCCTTCCTGCATTTACATTTCTGAGAGATGCCTTCTTATCATTACATGACAGCATCAGGTTCAGATGGAAAAACATACCAAGAAGTGAAAAGTATGCCAGGGGAGGAAGATAGCTCAATGACATATGTACCTGAAAAGCACCTGGGTTCACCAGCCCTGTCAGTGCACGTACAGGCAACTAGATAACCTTGATGTTCTTTTCGTTGTGCAAAAAACTCCAACACACGCAACTGAATTGTCAAGTCTTGGAAAGGACTTCCCCCATTCCTCATTTAAATGGTTTGAAAACGGGCTTGGCTATGTCCCATCGCTTTCAGTTGTGTTCTCAGTGTCTTATGGAGACATACGGCTGTACAGGGACAGGTGAGAAGCGCTCCATCATGCCTGCCCTTGGCTCAACCACTGCCTCCTTTGGGAAACAGAGTGGCAATTAGGAGCCCTACAGACAGCACATTTGTACCAGCAGAACGTAATTCTCTGAAGAGTGTACAGGCCCTCTGTAATTCAAAGAGACTCACCCTGCCTCAGTTTTTGCATACCACATAAGGCATACCCCTTATGCAGTTTGCCTACGCAACATTTATAGATGAGAACCCTTTGCCATTTAGGCGTTTATGCTGACTTAGAGGTGCAGCGAACAAACAAAGAGATCAAAGCTCATCAAACTGAGCGCTTGCATAACATTGTGGGATTGGACTATGAGTCACTTGGAGAATCACAAACAGGTGGAAAGCCTTAGCAGGTACTAGACTTCAGTCCTTTCAAAGACTGTTAGCACATTTTCAAAGAGAAAAGGATAACTAAAATACACTGCACAGAGCCTTCCTTCTCATCCATATTGAAAGCTGCCCCACAGGTCTTCATCACATGGTTATTTTTTTTATAGAGCATTGAAAGAGAAGAATAATAGTTTTGTCCTCAACTTTGCCATGAACAGAATTCAGCTACTTCAATAATGCTTTAAATATTTAAATAGTATTGCTAAGGAAAATTTTATTGAAGGTAAGCACCTGCTCCTTACTGCAAGCTGCTCACGGCTTAAGCAACCACCTTTCCAGCCACTTTTCAAGAACCAGTTGGAAAGGGCCAAAGGTGAATTTTGGCATCAACGACGATTTATTCGCGCAAAACAATTTAAATGCAAGCAATATATTCCTGTCATCCAGACAGCTGACAAAATGTCAGTCGCCTTTATCAATTGTTTCAGTACCTCCTGTCAGCTGCCATCAATCTTTGAAATAAACACTATAAATAAAACTGCATAGGCAAATGGCTGCCAAATAAACCACGGGTTAAGCACATTTCACCTATTATGCAATTTGGTGCCAATGGTTATTTTGATCAGAAGCCTAAATTCAAAGTGAATAGAGAGCTTCAGCCAGAGAAGAGGCAAGGTACGTTGTGATAAATTAAATATACTTTTTTTAATATGCCCAGCAGGAAAGCATCCCTAGGCCATCTCCGTCTCACCATCCGGTGGACTGGCCACAGCAACGTGCTCCTGAAACCTGCCCTGTGCCCATGCACCAGAGCAAAACCTCACTCTTGTCTTGGGCAGAACAGAGGGAGAGGTGAACGTAAATTAGAAACACAGAGAGTGGTGCAGCTGAAGGGGACAGGGCAGCTCACCTGGGTCTGCAGAACCACAAAGGTCAGGTGTGATGGGGGAAGCCACCGGGCTCCAGGCACTGCCCCCCTGATGCCCTCACCCCACTTCCAGATGCCCAAAGCACACTCCTCAGCTGCTCAGACCTCCACCTCAGACCTCCTGCACCACCCAGGAGTTCCCACCACGCTGAGAAGACCTGCTCCAAGCTCTCCCTTATACAATCACTCACAGGGGCGAGGCCAAGGGTGGGAGACCACCCCTTAACGGTGCAGGGGCCATTTCCCACTTGCCCAGCCAGCCTCATTTTTGCATTGGAGAGGCAAGGGAGAACAGTGCTCCACGTGTGGCAGAAGGTCAAGATGGGAATTAATGGTGGGGAAAAAAAAAATTATAAAGGTGACTTTTTGAAGTTTCTTATTTTTTAAACCTCTAGGAAAGATGATGTAAGAAAAAGGTGAGGCCATTGCTCTCAAGAACATAAGCAAGGAGATGAAGATGAGTTTATAGTACAATACAATACATCCAACAGAAGCATTTTATAACTATACTCATATACATCAGCAGCCACCAGGTGCTCCTTTCCTAATTTCTTATAGACAAGTCTTGTCACAGAAAAAAAAATTCACCTGTTTTCTTCCTGCCTCATCTGCCATCTTTCCACTATCATGTAGTCAGCACAAGGAGACCCAAAAAATAAATGGTGGGATAGCACCTTTCCAAAACAAGGTGAAGGTTATAATGGCTAATGTACGGAGGTAGATTGCAAACCTGTCTGCAAATACTGAGTGTAGATTGCAACCCTTTTCCTCATTTCAAGCCCCAAGCATATTTTGCTTCCACCTTGCAAGGTAATGTCTAGTTATTGGCTGAATTGCCAATTGTCTTTTCAATCCTTACAGATGTCATTGCACAGCTCCCAACCTAAATAATAAAAATATCCTGTAGAGTATGACAAAAATCTATTGTTATTGAGGGGATTGATGTAGCAGTGCAGAAACCCTATGATAAAATAGTCTTAATATCCGAGTTAATATTATAAGGATTACCAAACCATACTGATTTCAGAGACTTCCCCCCACCCTTCGTCTTTTCAGGCTGTGGCTGTAACACTTTGGGAGCTGTTTAAATGTCAATGGCCCCAGATTTCAAAGTAGCACTGCACAATTGTCCAGCTGCAGCTGGAGGCTGCAAGAAGCAAAAGGAACAATATTTTTCCGTGTGATGATTAGCTCTTGGATGTTAGGGAGGATGAATAATACTCAGCACTCACATCTTAACCGCAGCAGGGTTAAGTACATTATGGTCCTTGAATGTCTCAGAAGAGAAGTCCACTAAACACTCTGAAGGTGACTGCACCTACAGGCAGGAGAGGGAGAGTTTGAAGGCTATTCACCAAATGAGACTTTTATTTCCTCTGAATGCAGGTGAAATCAAGACCAAGAGTGAGTGTGACAGAAATCAGGAAACAGTGTGCATTTAAACTGGTCTGGAAATATTTTCCAATGTCCAAATCTGGGTATATTGCATACTTTTTCCATACACCGGGTGGGAAAGTGAGCACCAAGCGCAGGAGATGACTGCGTTCCATTAAGTCCCTAAACAACAGGGGTAGCAGGACTGCACCATGCATTATGGAGCAGACCTGCCTTTTGGTTTGGTCACGGCCAAAGAACAACAATCCTTGTGAGTCCTGTGGTTCTGCTCAAGGATGAGATGAAGAAGAATGTTGTGTAATCATAAATGAAAAGGCAGTAAGTATGATGCCAAAAATGTGTAACATGGCTCCATCATACAATGGTAATTGCATTTCAAGCTAGGAGGAGGATCAGCACAGCACTGGTTTTGCTTCGGAGTTGGAGAGATGTGGAAGATAACTCCTGCAGAGCCAGGGAGCCTTCCAGAAGCACAGATTATCCAGCAGATGTCTAAGCTCAAACATGTCCTGGAAAGGATGTAGTCCCTAGAGGGGTTACAACTGCTCTTAGGCATTATACCTCCTGGGTTCTCTGGACATAACCAATCTGGTCCTTTTGGCAGTTTCCAACCTCCATGAAACCCAGCATCTACTCCAAAGACTGAAATAATCAAACACAATTCACAGAGCTTTTTATGGCAAGCCCACTTCCATCCTGTGCTTGGCGCAGCTGATGGGACTAACCCAGGAGGGCTTTGAAAGCACACAGTGCCACAGAAACATGTACCCCTGAGTCCCTAACTCACACAGGCACACTCCTCGTGCATCTATCTGACTGTCATATGCAGAGGCATCCATTAGGCAGAACTGGCACCATGTTGCCCTTGCTGGAGCTGTTTGGCTTGCTTTCACAGCATCATTTTGGCAGGATTCCTTTGGCCCATCTAAGTGCAGATTTGGAGAGGAGACACTTACAACGTGTGTCTGCCAGTCCAGCAAAAAGCCAAATTCCCTTTTCCATGGATGAGTTGTCTGATTACAATTATTTTTTCTATCTATTGCCTGTAAAAATCAGAGTGAAACCCTGGTTCCATGGAAACCAGTGGTAAAACTCTTACCGATGTCACCATGGCCAAGGTTTCCCCTCTAGTTTTCCAGATTTTTTGTACACCAAACTTGACAACTTCATTCCCTCAGACGTTTGCAGCATTACCTACATAATAGAGCGGGACGTGCCATATTGCATTTGACAGAGATTTCCCCCAGTGTCCTGATCATAAGTCATCATTCCGTATCCTAGTATCCATTTGCTAATAGCAAAAAGTTGTCTGACATGGATTGCATATTATACCATGTTATTTATATCAGCTCAAAATTTGCTGTGGAACTTGCTAATTGGAACCACAGCCACTGGCTGTTTCTCCCTCTAGGCAGACTAGCAGGCAACATAAAATTGAAAAGGGGACCATCTCACCTATCCATACTTAGTAACGATCCTTCTTTCTTTTAAAATCTTTTCCCGCTTGCTGGCTGCTTGCATTCTCTCCTGAAGTACCTTGCCATCATACAGTCCCAACGCAACTTGTTTCTGTGTTTTGGGAGCACGGAGTGATGAAAGCATTTGGCAGCAAGGGTGCCACAGCCTCTCATGAGTCCTACAAGAAAGGCAATCAGCCAAGTCTGGAGCTCCAAGCCAGAGAGGAAGCCAGGTGTTATGCACATCTGGCACGTGCAGCTGCCAGAACAGCAGGAGGGAGAACAGGGGTTTCCAGATGTGCACCTCAAAGCCAATCGCAATGATTTTCCTAAATGTGTAAGAACAGACTTCTCCCTTTAGAAAAGGGGCACGGTTCAGTTACCATCAAGCTGGGTGTACAGTATGTCTCTTGTCCAAAGATTGACTGGTGTACCACATTAGCGCTTCCTTTTTATGAACGTATGAATTACCAGTGAGATTCGGGAATACTCCAGAAAGAAAAATGGAGCTTCTGATACCAAATGTTATTCAAACCTCATGCTCAACATCCATCAGGACCATCAAAATGAACTCATTCCAGTTACGTACAATGGGTTTATATGCTGAATGCTAGAGAGAATTAAAATAGTTTACCTACGCATGCTGCCTGGAAGGTATATAATTCCTTTATATGCTTTTAACAGAAGGGGATAACTAAAAGTTTTGAGCTGATAAATATTTTTACAATTGGAGTTTTCATTATTAAAAGGAAAAAGGTTAAGAAATAATCTTTGTAATTTTTTTTAATACAGTCTCTCTCCCCATGCTGGTAATTGAATTCCATAAAATTAAGGACTTAATCCAATAACTAAACAAATCCTTGTATATTTAACAGACAAGCTATATTCTTCACTTATTAAATGTGCAATTAAAAATACATAAAATTTTAATTCTTATTGCATTTAATTGGTAAGGTCAATGCCAATTATAGTATAGGAGCACTTTTACTCCAATTTAAAGTTTTATCTCCTACATTAGTTTTCATTAAGGTGTTAAATGAAAAAAAATCATTATTAAAGAATAAAAGAAATTGTCAGCAAACCAAGCAGGCAGTGTCTGTTAGTATTGTTAAATGCACTTCAGGGAAACTGTTCCCATGGACTCAGCTGTTGTAGCAATTACCAGGGGACAGTGAAAAAGGGGTCTGGAAAATTCCAGACAACACTTAATACATATCTGTTGGACCTAATATCTGATTTAATATGAAAGACAAAAAAATAACATTAACAACAAGACGAAATCCATTCTCACCTTCCGGACAGCATAATTGGTGATCTTAAAGGAAAGGGAAAATATGTACCTGACGTGGAGAAGGTTATAGAATATGAGAGCTTTAATCTGTTATTTTATTTCTTCTAGAAATGTTTCATTTACACTTGTAAATAAAAATATTAATGGTTTTGCTCAGAGATTAGGGCCAGAGGAAAGATAACGTGCAACAGTAGAGTGTCTTGGACCATGCCTGAGACAGAAACAAGGCAATAACAACTTGAAATCATTCCAGCCAGACATGATACTGCATTCCAAGATCAAGAAACTGTGTGCCCATCATTAAATATGCATATTAGTTAGTTAAATGAAGGTTGGGAATAAGACCTAGAGCTAGACAGGACCTGTGGAGCCAGGGCTCAGGCAGATGTCACTGCATTGATTATACTTTGGCAATATGTCAAGCTCTATTAAAAATTAAATTAAATTAAAGAAAGATCAACACATTGCCCAAGTATAATAGCCACGGTGATACCTGTCCAAATGTGCATGTGCCTGAAGCCACAGTGCCCAAAGTGCTCCTGGTATGTCACTGGGGACGGCATGTTAATTCTAAGATGAATTACACTGGCGGGCAGGTAGGGCATATGTGACAGACTGTGTGCAGCGGGCAGAGAAGAGCGTATCTGATCTGAATTTCCAGCCCTCATAGTTAACCACTTCTCTGCTCAGATAAATACTGGGAGCTGCACTCTGGCCATCACCAACTCTTGAGCGGGGTAGGGACACAAGCTACCTGAAAGACCTAATCCCTCTCTTCCTCCCTTCCGTCCCAGAATCATGCAAATTACTGAATTCTGAGTATGGTACAAGGCAAACTTGGCCAACACCATAGGATTTAAGGGCTTAAGAATGGGTGGGCTGAAATAATGTTGAGATTTAAGTTTACTCTGACTAGTTTTACCTTACACCTTAAATGGCAAAGGCACCTAAAGCTGGCAATATCTGCCCCCTACCCCATCTTAAATATACACAGAAATGAATGCAGTACTGGTGCTGCTGCACTTACCTATGATTTAATATCTAGTACTAAATGTATACATTTTAAATACATAGCAGTCCTAGGAATATTGGCCTACAATAGCAAGGAATTTCTTAAAAAGCTGCTGCTCTTCTCATTCCCTAGTTAGAGACAGTGGGAACAGCTCCAGTGAAGCTGTCATGTCTCTAATGACAACCTGAAGACTTATATGAAATGTATTGTGTTAACTGCGCATATATTTCTATGCAGAACAAAGCTTGCCAGCATAACTGTCCTTATTAAAAAAGAATTGAATACAAAATGGAAGAACCATTACAGCTGCCTCTGTTAGGGAATGCTGCTACAAATTAAGGAAAAAAAAAAAAAACCCGAATCACCCATGTCACTTCTAGACAGTAGCACGTGGGAATGCTCAGCTCACAATACTGGCAGACCGTAAGGCAGTACATTATGTCTAGTGGAGAAGAAAAAGATAGTGAAGCTGCACAGCATTTCCAGGGGAAACAGGGATGATAGGAAAGAGGAGTCATATTGTAGAGACAGAAAAACAGGGAAAAGTTCAGGCTGGAGAAGAAGAAAAAAGTGAAGGTTGATGGGAACATGAGATCAGGGCAGATACAGAGATTAAGCAAAGTGAAACAATAATACTAATTATTAAAAAAAAAAACCCTAAGTATGATGTTATGTATAGCTAAAACTAGTGCTTTCCAAAAAGATGTTCTTCAGGCAAATACTTTTTGCAATTGTCATAGAGTATTGGGAAGTTGGACATAAAACTCTTCAAGACCACACTAAAATTCCCATTAAGAATGCCACCACAGTTTTGCGATGAGTGTCATCTCATGGTATCCTTACTGTCTCCAAATTCTTGGTATGGACACAATGACGGAGGCTTTGATGACATGCTAGAGTGCAGTGTTGCATTGTGCAAGGTTTTCAATAGGGTCTGTGTGCCCCACCCTGGGTCAGTTTTGGATTCAGAGCTGCTCTCTAAGCACAAAGCACTGGAGATGAGCTAAGACTACTGGAAGAAGGAGGGTCATCTCATGTTACGGCTGCTGTCAGTGTGGGCAGATAAAGCAATTTACAGATGGGATATACCCCAGACCTTGTGTAATTTTTCTTTACTGGAAGATCTCAAACACCTGATATTACTTGGAAGAAGTGTGACACAGGGAGCAGAAGAGGACTCCAACATGATAAAAAAATAGGAAAATTTAAATAAGCCAAACGTGGCATTCATTTGGAGTGAAAGTTACTGACACAGAGGACTGAATCAAAGCTTTGACTTATTTACATCATGTGTTTGCAACGTTTTGCAATATTTGGGATTTGGGATGACCCTCTCCTTAAAGTCAATTCCATTTCACCAAAGCCCTACTGGCTGCAGATTTGTCAAGGAGAGAGGACATGCCATATCAGCCTGACAGCCAGGTCACATCCTACAAACATCCCCTGATAATCTCCCTCTTTGTGCAGAGCAGCAGACGTTGATGTGGCAGGACAGCAAAATTTGCACTACTGCTGCATAAGCTGTATTTGGCCAGACAAAAACTTTTGGTCTTTGAGACTACCAACTTGACATCTTCATGGGTATTAAATTCCATGAAAAACAGAAATAAAAGTACTTCTGTGTCCTCACTTCTACCCAGCCTGTATCAATGGAAAGATACCTTTGTTTCGGTATCGTGGATCTCTATGAATTGTTTAAGCCAGGACTTTGCTCTCCTGGCTTTTGTTTATGAAGCACTGAACACACAAGCTCTATGAATTCGTCATGGGTTTTTGCCAAAAGAATTTAAGAACTCCTACCAATTATTGCTCATCCAATTACTCAAGTATTTATCATGACAACTTCTCCCCGGTCCATGCCTGACTTTCGTGCACAGAAACAGGAACAGTATTTCCCCTTCTAAGTTTTAGCTCTGAAATTTTTTTTTTAAAATGAGTTTAGATTTGGAAGATGACAATCTTGCCACAGGGGCTACATTTGAATGTTGTCTAATGCTACCTACAGTGTGAGCAGATACAAATAAGGCCTGTTATTTGTATTTCACCTACCCTACAAACAGGTTATGACCTATTCAATATCAAAGACAGGGCACGATGTATTGTACAGAACAAAAAAAACATGGTTGTTTCTATAGTAGCTGTATCTAACCTTGTATATTAGAGAACAGTCACTGAGTAAATTAGCTTGAATAATCAGAACTTGTCTTTTTGCAAAGCCGATATGCAGTTTGTGCAAGTTTTACAGTCACAACCCCACAGGATGAGCTGGGTATCTGTTGGGAAATTATACTTTTGTCTACCTATGTAGCATCTCTTGTGACACAGCCTTTTGAATAGTGCACTATCATGGGTACATTGCTACAGTACTGCTTTTATAACTGTTACAAAAATATATAAACAATGCAAACGGTCCAGAGTTTTTTTCACTAAAAATTCTCACTTTTCCCCATTTGTATGTGATTGTGTTCATCTTGTAACAGGCACATGTAAGAGGAAGAATTATAAATTGATAACCAGAGCATCACAAAGCCAAGAGGTGTCCAAATTTACTGAGGTCAAGTCTTTATTATCCTCTGTATGAGGTCACATTTAAGCTAACAAGCCAGATTGAAATAATTATTCCTACCAGTAAGCAAACCTATAGGGGCTGAGCTGTAGATTACGGAGAAAAGTTTGTCTTTGAAAACAATCAGGATAACTCTTAGGACTTTCAGTTACATTTTCCCCTTTGTTGAGTTACTTTTCCCCCAGGACCTAGTGGTGACTTGCCTGAAAAGTTGAAAAGCAAATGAATAGAAGGTAGCTTATGTTTATTGGGCTAATAAACTCCTAGCAGGTAGGTAGCAGGCGCAAGTGCTCCCAGTTTGCTTTCTTGCTTTATAAAAAGGCTTGCTTAGAGCTGCCTTCTCTACCCCAAGGGAAAGCTCACTCCTTCTGTTTCATCATTAGCAAGAGAGCTATTAGTCCACCACTAATTGATCCTATACTCAATATAAGACCTAAAATTTACTAAAAAGAATGCCTCATCTTTATAACTTAAATAGGGACAGGAAAGATAAAGTGCCTCAATACATTGAATTCTTTATTCTGCTCTGCATCTTCAATAGTGCAAAGTGCTTCAGAGCAATCCGGCTCTCAGAACAGTTCACTTACTGCACTGGTATTAAAAGTTAAAATATAGAGGGCGCAGATGACAACGCATAAAAAACCAAAATCTATAACTGGATGCCAATTTCAAATCTTCGTCTGGCAAAATGAATTTAGATGGTAGAGGACTGAAAAGGTGCCATATAAAATATGCCAGTAGGCATTTTACTGCTTGAATCTTAATGGGGTTTCTTTTTTGCATTTATGCAAGTTCTTCAAAGATTTATTCTCTCAATTACCAATCAAAAGAACTCATAAAGGTAAAGTTGGTGGACCATGAAGGATTAGAGCTGTCTGCTAAGAAAGATGCACACTTGGCAGGCCCTGTGCATTAAACAACCCCGTTTGACACCAATCTTTGATCCAAATAATGGCTGACAAACTAAGTTGTTTATCATGAACTGTTTTGATCAAAAGAAAAAAAAAGAAAAAGAAAAAAAAACCCTCCCACATACACCCCACCCCACCACCCCCAACAAAACCCCATATAGTCCAGATTTTAGTTAAGACTTAGCTTGTAAAGACTGATTCTTAAATCCTGCAGGAATTCAAGCCAATGAAAACTGAAAGCTAAAACCTGACTAGATTTTTCTTCCCCATTTTTCTTTTTAGTAAAAACCCAAAAGATTAGCAATGTTACAGTAGCTTCTGCATAAATTTAGTCTGAGACTTACTTAAATATATATTCAAGCAATGCTTAATATACATATTTAATTTGGGGAAATATTGTATGTTTTCTATTAAGGAGTCCCTATTTTCTTTCTTGGGTTTCAACAAAGCAATTAAGGATGTTAGATTCAAGCGTAAGAGTACCCCATTTACTTAAAGGCTAAGTGGCAAGCCTGCTTTATGGGCTACACAACTTGCATGCCTAAATTTAAACATATTTCATTGAACTGGGGCTTGTCCAGGGAAGCAGTCTATATGTTGAGTTATTTTTCTTTTTCTAGTGCAAGTCTGCCATTTTCCATGGAGGATGAATTCTTGAAGAATACTCAGAGTCACAGAACGGTTGGGAAATTTCCAGCTCTGGAAATCATCTACTCCAACCCCCTGCTCAGAGCAAGGGCAGCTAAAGCTCAGGGCTGTCGGGTTTTGAACATCTCCAAGGATGGAGAGTCCACAGCCTCTCTAGGCAACGCGCTCCAGTGCTTCTTTATAGACTATTTGCTCTTCCAGGCAATGAATACATAACCTAGCAAGGACGTATCAAAAGTTGGTTGACCGTTACTTGTTTAGCTATTATTTTTGATGGTTGTCTAGCAGTTTCGTGGATATGATCAGTTGACTATAGTTTGTTATGAATTCCTATATAAAAATTGCAAGCATATGTAAAAGCTGGTCCAATAATAAATGTGCGTGCTTCTTCCTTCCTTGAATTTCTGCTAATTATGTGTAAACAGCTCTAAGTACTCTATCCAGTAGAAAATTCAAGGTGAACCAACTGGGCAGGATATTTTCACACCAGGCAGGAATTTAACTAGGATTCAAATGTTCGAACTCGCTCACTTTTGGAAATGCCCAGAAATGTATGAATCCTCAGTACATCACCTTCTTTTCTCGTAAAATACATGACGCCTCCACGAGCCAAAAAAAGGCTCTGGCACTACACAGGGTTTTGAATCCAACACAAAGTACCACCTCATGGTTTACAAAATTATTTTCTGTGGACATGTCCACAGTGCCGGAGGCAGCACAGCGCAGACTCTTGCGCTAGCAACATCTTTGCTAGCACTTTGCTAGCTATCAGTGCAGCTATCCTGCTTTTTGATCAGAGCTAGCACCTTGGCATGACATTGCACCGTGCCATCGGGCCGGCTCAGCAGAGGAAAGCCCCAGATTGAGTGAGTCACCATGATGTTTCATTGAGCAGTGGAGACTTGCTCATTGACACTGGCATTTCCCCACAGGCCACTAATCCCATAAACCCTCTTGCCTCCTTTTCCTGAAAAGTCTGCCTTTGAATTAATCTGTTGGCTTTCTGAAGACATTGTTCTTTGCTTGTTACAAGAGAGCGATAATTAGAGCAATTTTCAGGTCCCTCTTTGTAGTTCTGCCTGTATGATCCTGCCTAGATCCACAGATCCTTGGTTCCTCCTTCGCTGTGCCAGGCACGGAACTGTGATGAATGTGATTCCAACCTCATTTCATACATCCTTCCGACAGGCGGCAATATAAACTTCCCCTGGAGATTTTAGTCATAAATCAAGAGGCAGCGTAGCACTGGAGAGGGACTTGGGAGACTTGGTTGTCACTTCATTTCCGTATACCTATGTCCCTTTCCTTATTTATTCAGTTCATAAAGTCATCAGGTCACTCCTATGTACTATGCATATCAGCTTTACATATGTAAAATAGTCAGACTTAGTATTACTTCAGTAAGAACAATATTTAACATTAAGATAATAAAAGATGCTGAACATTAGGAGATAACAAATATCTGAAAAAACACAATTTTGTCATAAAGTCCATTCACAGAAATTTTTCTCTTGGTAACTGGTGTCATAATATCCTCCCAGTCTAATGATGGGCTTTGCTAGGTTGAAAGGATTCACTCCATATTTGTCCCTTTTTCCCCCAAGATCTTTAAAGAGCTATTTTGTCAAATTGTGCTAGAGAAGAGCAGTGCTTTAACTATTTCATCACATTAAGTCAGATTCTAAAGTAATATGATTTTTTAAGATAATGGAGGTTTTTTTCTTTTCCTGGAAAAGAATAGAAAGAAACTAGCATAATTTTTTTCACTACTTTTTCGGCTGGCATTTCCCCCCTTTTTATTATTTGGAGCATTGTTACTGATGATATGGCAGGCAACATATTGCTGTATTAACAAGGTCACTCAGTCACAAAATCCCATTAGTGGTGAAAATGACAGAACTGAATTGTGTAGTGACAAATAAGGTAAGTTCTCACCTTGTGTATAGAAGGTCTCAGGTTCAAATTTGCACAATGTGGAAGTAGAAGAAAATGCATCCACAACTCACGTCCACTCTGCACAACTCATACAGAGACATCCTCAGCTTTCTTACTTAGACAAGGAAAATCCGATGAAGTCAGTAGCTTCTTTTGAGCTATACGTATAAAAACCCTATATGTAACCATAAATGCTACAGAATATTGAGCAACTCTTTCAATGTTTGTGTGTGATACCAGTACGGTCACAGATTGTATAGCAGGGAGTGCAAGATCCATAATTCAATTAAAGCAGGTATTATACAAAAGCTTTGCTATCTAATGGAAAGACTAATTAGCAACTTCTTAAGAACAGCCCCGAGCAGAGGTCTAATCTGTGCTGCCAGCAAACCTCTCCAAATTACAATTCCTTCCATGCTTCCTACTGGGTCTTGTGCGTAGCAATATGGCTCTGGCACTTACTACCGGCACAGGGCAGCGTCCTCCTGCACCGGCTCACCTGGGTGGCTCGGGGAGGAGGGATGGGACCCCACCAAACCCCGCTGCTGAGCGGTGCCCCACGGGAGCTGCGTCACCCAACAACGCCAGCCCCGGGGAAGCTGAAGGGATAGGACGGGGTGAGCTGCCTCACCCGGATGCAGGTTTGTTTGAAACAAATAGCAGGCACAGCAAAGAACAGTTAAACTGGTAATAATTCAATGGGAAAACACAAAACAGATTAAACCCTCCCATTTGCTCTCTTCTTCAAAATTCGCAAGTTCCACAGACTGAGGAACTCATGAAAAAAATCCGACCAGAGTCTTGATTAGAGCCAGATGAAAAAGGCAAGCCGTCTTTCCTCAATTCCATGTCATGTCTTTATTCCCTACAAATTTTCAAGGAATTTCTCAGCAACAGACATGCAATTGGATTTTCAGAAAGCTTTTCCTGCTTTTAAATAATTATCCTGTTTTTGTCTTTGTTAAAAAATGTAGGAATTCTTGTTAGAAAAATATGTTATATTAATCCTTTAGTTTGTTTAGAAAGGTGTTCTTGAGAAAAATATTTTACTTATAGCTGTCACTCAGCTAAACATTAATGTTTACTGGGGTGGGAAAAAAAAAAAAAATCAAGATTACTGTAAAATATGATCTCCAGCTAGGAAAGCACTTTGTAACCTCAACTCCTAGAGACTCCATCTTAAGTCTATTTCGGAGACATGATCCAGCAAGTCCAGAGGGAATCTCACAACTGAAAAAACTTACCTACCTCTAGGATTCTCATCTCTCCTATGTCCATGAAGAGATGAGACTATCCGGTCCAAGACTTACAGAGACTCCAAATTCCTACAGAATTTTCCACCCGAGGATCTCACTGAACTTTGCTTTTAAAGAAATTAAGCTCAATATGGTCCTATAAGCTCTCCAGTTAGCATAGAAAGAAACCACATCCAACAGACATTAAGAGATGCACTCTGAAACCTTTCTGTTCCCTCTAGATTGTCAGAACTTTGAATGTTCAGGAACCTGGTTTTTCTTTCATAAATTATGTTGATCACATGCTTTATTCAGAAGCAGCCCAGTGGAAAATCAGAAAGCTCTCTACTTGCCAGAATCACTAGGCACGAACTGCTGCAGACGTAGCCATGGACAGAAGGGTGCTCATTGGACGTGCTGGACAGCGATATAGGTGCAGGCATACATTAGGTCACATACTAGGCCTGACATCAGGGCATGAGCCTACTGAACACTGTCTCACCAAGAGGCATGCAGATGAACACTTCAACCTTATCCAGCTACAGCGAAAGCTGCAGAGACTTGTGTGTTCCCACTTCTACTTGTAGGAGTGGCCAGAATCAGGCAAGAGAAGGAAAGCCGATGTTTGAGGAAGGCCTGGGAATAGAATGTAAAACCTCGGGCTCCCCTGAACCTTGTCGCTCCATCCGTTCTCGCCTGGCGTGACTGAAGATTCCTTACTAAGGCAGGTGTTTGCACAGGCTGGATGTGGTTGCAGATACTGTACAAAACCTAGCGAGCCACAGAAAATTCTTTCCCTTTATTAACGCTCTGCTGAAGCTTTTAAGCACCATTATCCATCCCACGCACAGACTTCGTAGGCACAGCTGGCCTTTCACTGAGAAAGGAAATATTTCCATCTCAAAGACATTTGCTGCTTATGAACTGTCCCGAAGACTTAAGATATTTTTGAGGCACACTCTCATTTCAAATAAATTTACATAGAAATGTTAACACCCTTGTAACTGAATCAGGCATTGTGCATCATCTGTAATGAAAGCAGTTCAGAGAGTCTTACTGAGCACCTACGCAACTCAAGGAGGGGTTGATTTTCATTAGGTACCTACTTAATGCTTAGGAAAACGGGATCATGAACACAACCTGGCTTTCCAGGCACTGCCCTTTACGTTCTTAAATTGTTTACACTGAAAAATATTTCAAGTTTAAAGTAGATTTAATGCAGTAGAGATTGAGGTTTTAAAGAACAAGAATGAAGCCCTAATTCTGTGTGAGTTTTGCCCTTGGCAATTCCATTGCAGAAGAAACTTAAAAGCACGCCCCCCGCCCCCCCCCCCCCCCCCCCCAATAGCTTGGTAACTTTCTAATAGCTTTTCCCCTCAGAGGTATTTAGATAATACAATTCTTATGGACTGCAAGAGGGTGTAGCTGGGCAACTCACACTTCTGAATAGTGGAGTGGGAGAGGTGTTACACTGATAGTGAGAGTCCCACACAGACGGTCAGACTGCAGATGGAAGTCTTTGTATTACACACTCTCCAGGGTAGAGGCCATTTTTTGTTGTATGCTCGTTATGGTCTCTGGTAATTTATATGTACCTGTCTTGTATTGCACGTAAGGAGTGATTTTCTCCAGGTTCTGGGAGATGCCAGGATCACCCAAATGCAATACCAGCTCCGAGTGTAAACTCAGGACCAGCAGGTACTTGGAGAAACATCCATTCCCAGGACACACAACGAGGGGGTTTGCTGAGGGCAGCAGTCTACTGCCTACTTGGATACCTAATGCCCTAGAGAAAGGCAACTCTGGACTCCAATGGGAGCCAAAACAGCTCATCACCTTGTGAAAATCAAACCGCCTGATTTGATCTGACTGCTCAGAGCAGAGGTCATGACTTCCTGCTGCTTCCTTTTTGGCTCAGGACACATCAGTGATGCGCATAACAGAATAAATGTACTGGTAATGGGACTTTGGCGAGTCACTCACAGGGGCAGATTTCCACCTTCCTAAGCAAAATCTGTAAAAGGGGCAGGTATATTTAGTTAAAAAGCATCCCACCTAACTGACACAAAGTACAATAATTCTTCCTTGTGTTACAATTTCAGGCTGCCAAAATTTTTGGGTGAACTTGTTAAGACATAAAGTTGAAGATAAAGTGGCTTTTGAAAGAAACGTCCAATTAGCTTCTTTTTCTGATTTTTATTTGTCCTGAAATTAGATTTTGTTGCAGTTGTATTTACAAAACTTGTGCTGTGGGATATCTTTCCTCCACAGTCTGTTGTTGCTAACGAGCAAAGGACACATCGAAAGTTCTTACAGTTCTTTTCTTTCTTATCATTCCTCAAGGTGAACTATGATTTCTTTCAAGAGCTTTGCTTGCAGAAAAGTAAGGATTTTGTAAAAGACAGAGGCAAAAATATTAATTGCTTTTTCCCACTTTACTGACAGTTCCAATAGCAGCAAATGTTATTGCAAAAGAGGAAAAAAGCCTCCTACTGTCAACAGCAAGATCACATCAGTCATGAAGTGAGCTCAACCTTTGCTGTTCCTCCCACCCTCCTTCCCCTGTAAAGTCCAGGGAGGGTAAAGAGGCAGCTTCTCCAATAGAACGATTATGGAAAAAGTCAGAGAAGATTACAATCACCAGGCAAATTAAGTGAAGCAGTGAAAGTGATTCCTGCAGGAGTGGAATCTTTCAGATCCTGGAAGGGAAGGGAGGGGAGAGCAATAATAGGAAACTAGAAGGGAAATTAACTTTTTCCCCTTTTTCTTCACAAGAGATGAACTTTCCTCCAAAATGTCTGATTTCAAGACAAAGGTTGCACTATTAGATGCTGATTTCATGCCTTAGAAATAATGGATAAGACAAAACCATATAATATTTGCCACCTAGAATAGAATATTGATTATTTTTTTTTTCCTCCCAGCCTGCCAAACAAAGTCTGAGTTAAAGCAGACTGTGTGGCAACTTCAGGTCACCATAATTCTCTTTAGTTCCTCTCCTTGCCAAAAGCCATGATATCAAAGCTGCCCTTTTGTTCCCCTTAATTCTATAAAACGCACTCCCTGCCTCCGAGGTTCCCTACCTCCTCATGCAAAGATGAAGAATAGCTCAGACCCAGACATATCTATAATGATGATCTGAACTTGAAGAGCCAATGGAGATCTCTTTGCACAGCCCTACAGATAGCCTGCATTTACCTGGGAGATGGAGGGGTGTAATGTGAATGAGAATCAGCATATTCGATGACAACAGCTAAAAATAATGTGTCAGATTCCACCTAGATTGTCATGCAATATGATAATTTTGAGGACGGCCTGAACCCTCACCAGCTCCTGCATAAACCTGTAAATATTGAAGGCCATAGGTAACTACATGTTTTGCATTCAGTGTCTCCAGGCACATACCCAGAAAAACCTCAGACTGGAAATGAGCCGAGCAGCTCAGCTTTAACTCTTGGTTTTGCAGGGCTTCACAAAATAAGAGTGTCCTGCCTCTGTCCCCTGAGGCCCAGGAACTGCCAAGCTTGCTGCCCGCCTGTTCTCTTGGGCTTTGCAAAAAAATACACTTATCAGTTCTCTTCAAATACACAGCAGGGAAAATATTGCCTCCATCCCAGGCTGTGTCAAATGGGTAAAGTACATCCTGTGGGTACTTCAGCTCGGTCCAAGGGGAATTTAAAGTTGCCTCTCCCACAAGCGTGCATTTTGCTTGTTGTTGTGGGGTGGAAGCACCCCCCTTTCCCACAGCCACCACTTACAGATGTAAAGGTGGAACGTAATTCAGGATTTGGGATATTCTCCTGGGAGAGAACCGGAGCTAAGCATTGGTCATTGCTACAAAAACACATGTAGGTGAACAGCTAGTGGGTTTTGGGTATTTTTTTGTTTTGTTCGTTTTTGGTTTTGTTTTTGTACATCTTATAACCTCTAACTATATAACTTCTACCTAGATTTATGATACATTATTTCCTAATGGGCCATTTCTTTTGTTACAGACAATATGAGATAACCACAAGGCCAACAGTTACATGGCTCATGAATTAGTTAGAGGGCACTTCATCATTCTCCACTCGTCAAGCATTTCTGATATGATGATGATGAGCGTAAAGAGCAAGCAGTCACAGTCTCAAATTTCACTATAGGCTTTACTAACAGTTTAGAACAAGCTTACAAGAGAGGGGTTTTAGTCCAGAAAAACCACAAGAGAAGAAAAGCCACTCTGGTCATTGGCTATTTGTTTCTGCAAGGTATATATGGTACAGTGGCCAGGTGCGAGTCACAGCCCCGTAATTATTTCCAGTATAATCATATTACGAAGCATCCTTCCATTGTTTTTACAGTTTTGTGTCCACCAGTTCCTATTGGGTTTTTCCCTCCAAACCAGAGCCCCGTACTTATAGGCACTGGTCACACCATGCAGGTGACCATTGTGTGTTGTAATCTGGAGAACAGAAGCACGGATTTCTCATAGGTCTCACTGGGAAACTGGTAGCACAGGCTGACCTTGAGATCTTTCTCCATGGTCTTGGATGAAACAATGAAAGCTTTCAAATCTCAGAAGGAAAGAAAAGGAGAATGCAGGTAATGTCTAGAAATAAGTTTCCTCTGAGGAACGTCAGCATTGTCAACATGAAGATGGCTATCATTACTAAAGCTTTAACATTCAGAATATTGCCAAGAGTCTGTAAGAGAACACCTCCTAAAGCAGAGGAAGATAAAACCAAACACTGCTTTGGATTTAGTTAGAACAGAAAGATCTGAGTGTAAATCAGAATCCAGATTTTGACAGCATGCAGTAGTCACGTTTGGACCCAGTATTGGTTTTGGCCCTAGAAACAATTCTTTTGATATTTTTAGATAACCTTTAAAAAAAATAACATCTTCATAAGTTACATTTTCCAACTCTTCTCAGCAAGTTGCATAGAAACTGGCTTTTTTCTTTCTTCTCCTCTTGTTAACAATGGCAAACTGAGATACCCTGTAAAGTGACAATGGGAACCGGTGCTTTCAGTATAAAACATCAAACATCATGAGCCTTGTCAACAAGGCACTCTGCACCTTAAGCAAATAACAAATCAGTGGTAGACCAGGGAATAAAACCCACAAGTCCCAACTCCGGCCAGCCTTTTTAATCGTTGGACAAACTGCTTCTCAAACACGAAAGCTACTTGCTTCTGGATGTCATCAACAAAACTCTGTTGAATGACGAGATCCCAACCTCACACAAGCCTTTGACACTAAGTGGTCCCACAGAAGAACATAAAGTTGGAGTCAAACTGTCAGGCGATCCAGGCTTCAACATCAAAATTAAGATTTTTATCATTAAAATGTTAAAAGGCAAACCCATTTTTCAGTGGAAGGAATACCATAGGCTAGAATTTTTCACAGAAATGACCGGCTGTGAAATACTCGAGAGTGCTGGCTGCTGTATCCTTCATAGCTTACCTGGCTGAAAGGACTGGCTGATCACTCCCCTCAATCCTGAGGGCTCAGAAATGCTGTAAGCCTTGGATCATGCAAAGTTGTTTTCTAACGATGAACAGTAGACACGGTAAAAATATATTAAAGAAAAAAATTTTCCTAGTGACTAGTAAAGTGTGAATAAGTGGTTCTGGCTGTTAGTTTGTAGCAGTTATCAACCTTTTCAGGCATTATTAAAAGACTAAAGTGACTCGTGTGTCTTCAATTATGTTGCAATCCAGAAATAGTTTAGAAAAATAGCAAGACTCTTCTTGGTTAGAGCTCTTAAAATATATAAACACAAGTATTTCTTATTCTAAATATGTAATAATTGCAAAGTGGTTAATTTACTGCAAGCTAAACCATTTGTTTAAAATGCTTAGTTTGTTTTCAAAACAAGAGCTTTCTGGCCTAGGGTGTTATATAAAAAAGGTGTGTTCTTTATTGTTTTAATATATCTTAAGTACATAATTGCTGAAATGTTTCCTTCTCAATATTTAATGCTCCTGTACCCAGAGGGCTATACTTAGGAACACATGCAACACAAAGCATGCACCAAGAAAAGAACAAGAGCAGGAAAAGATACCATTTGCTAAAGAAAAAGGCAAAACAAGTCAGCAGCCCCCCACCTCAGACTGAAAACATAGGCACAAATGTTTAGACAGTCATTAAGGTCAAAACCGTATTTCCCAGGGTGAAATCCTACCACCCCAAAATCAGCCACACTGCTCCCCTGACTTCAGTAGGGCCAGCATTTCATTTCCCATGACTTTCAGTGAAGGGAGGGTCAGAGCACAGCACAGATAGGCAGATCATTAAAATTAACTGTTCCTGGTGTCCACCCTCTTATGATCTCCACCAACAAGTCTAATCAAATTGATTAATTTGATTAATTTCAGCAATTAATTGCTGAAATATCCCATTACATACAGACAAATCTTTCGAGATGTATCCATTTAAGAGGAAAATTTAGAAACTGGCATAAATTCACCTCTCTTGACATGCCTTCAGTTTTTTGATTTATTTTTAATCTTGCAATTCTTTTTTCCAATACCTTTCATCCCTTGTTCTATACTCCTCCATCTCAGGGAAAATGCATGGTGACAATATAGACTGCATGGCAGCAGGAGGAATGGAAGGTTTATTTCAAAGTTGCTCTGTTCTTTTTTGTGTGTGTGGTTTTGTTAAGTACATACCATATTTCTGAAATCCAGCTAAGAAAACCTAGAAAAGTCTTCCAATTATAATCCTTGATATTTCCCCTGAAGCTAAACCAAAGCCCCTTTGAACTAGAAAAGTGTCTTTCAAAAATGAGAAGGGCAAGACCTGAACTTTTCTACCTGTAGTCTTCTAGTCCAAGATTAGAGTTGGGTTTTTTTTTTTCCCTCCTCGAGAAAGAAAATACACTGATTTTTAATACAACTATTTTTAGCTAATCCAGCTTTCCTTTTTATCCTCTGTAGCCAATGCCTGCACCAGTCATTTGAGCATTAAGTTATATGTCTACATCAAAAGTAACAGTTTCCCTGGTGTATATTTGCTGGCTGTGCAGAGGAGGTAAATAAGATTTTTGCAGTGCTTCTTGTCAAAAATCCCATTGTCACAGGCATGTTTATTGATTGATTTTCCCAAGTATGTAAGTTACGGATTAGCCTTTGCTCATGTTAAAAACAGTTTCCATTTGGAAGTCAATGCCTCATAAGGTGCAGATGGATTTAGCGTGTGTGTATTCATCTGGTGCTCTCTCAAATGGCTCCATGGTGGGGTTGCAGGGTGATTTCGGGGAGGAGAGCATTCATCATTCTTGCTTACATGGTAGCTAATAGGCTTCTCTCCGCCGCCCTGGGTCCTGCTCATAACAAGACCATAAAGATTGAGACTATGTATATGTTGGTTAGCATAACTACCTTAATGCAGGTGGTTTAGAAAACTTATAGGTAGCATAAATGTGAGTCTTCTAGCATGAAGTATCATAACAAGGTGCAGCAAGGGTTTAATGCACAGAAAGGGAATCATTCCAATTTTTCTAATGGGCTTTCATACCCATATGAAGAAAAGCAGTTCAGCTTCCTACATCTTTTAGAAGTAGCACACTTTACATAAAACCTATTGCCTTTCTGCTTGATCTATGGTTTTAAACATAATATTATGCCCAGAATCTGAACTAAAAAGGTAATAAAGATACTGTCTTCTGGGACCAGGACAGCAATGAAACTTCCATTTTCATAACTCACCAACCCCAAGTACAGCTTATTAAATTTATTCTCATGGAGTGTTTAACAAATAAACCAAGGGAAACACATTCAAGTGAAATAATGTTCACTGTTTTAATTCGAGGTCTGTGTGAGGACAAGTAATCATGCATTTTGCTTAATTGCTTCACACTTATTCCTGTTTTTAACACTTCTCCAGCAAATTAGGCAAGAATCTTCAATGTGTTACTGAAGTTGTGTCAAAGATCATATATTACCCGCTTTGTATGCTCCAGCAAAAGTCCAGAAGCTACACAGAAAACAGTCTGGACCAGAGTAAGGGGAAAAGCTTATGAAAGGAAGTCTCATGGTGCATTACTGAAGTTAAGCAGAGCTATTCCTACTACAGAAGCACTCAAAGGCCTTAACCAGAGTGAGTTCCTTGCTATATTCCAGGAGAGGCTGGATGGTCTATTGGTTAAAATACAAGTATAAAGCTTTACATTTGAATGTGCCACGCATTTCAGAGCTACAAGGTAGAATCATAGAATCATAGAATCATACAGGTTGGAAAAGACCTCTAAGATCATCATGTCCAACCGTCAACCCAACACCACCATGCCCACTACACCATGTCCCTAAGGGCCTCATCTACACATCTTTTAAATACCTCCAGGGATGGTGACTCCACCACTTCCCTGGGCAGCCTGTTCCAAGGCCTGACCACTCTTTCGGTAAAGAAATTTTTCCTAATGTTCAATCTAAACCTCCCTTGGCGCAACTTGAGGCCATTTCCTCTCGTCCTATCGCTAGTTACTTGGGAGAAGAGACCAACACCCACCTCGCTACAACCTCCTTCCAGGTAGTTGTAGAGCGCGATGAGGTCTCCCCTCAGCCTCCTCTTCTCCAGGCTAAACAACCCCAGTTCCCTCAGCCGCTCCTCATAAGACTTGTGCTCCAGGCCCTTCACCAGCTTCGTTGCCCTCCTCTGCACACGCTCCAGCACCTCCATGTCCTTCTTGTAGTGAGGGGCCCAAAACTGAACACAGTATTCGAGGTGCGGCCTCACCAGTGCCGAGTACAGGGGCACGATCACCTCCCTGCTCCTGCTGACCACACTATTTCTGATACAGGCCAGGATGCCGTTGGCCTTCTTGGCCACCTGAGCACACTGCCGGCTCATGTTCAGCCGGCTATCAGTCAGCACCCCCAGGTCCTTTTCCTCTGGGCAGCTTTCCAGCCACTCTTCCCCAAGCCTGTAGCATTGCCTGGGGTTATTGTGACCCAAGTGCAGGACCCAGTACTTGGCCTTGTTGAATCTCATACAATTGGCCTCGGCCCATGGATCCAGCCTGTCCAGGTCCCTCTGCAGAGCCTTCCTACCCTCCAGCAGATCAACACTCCCGCCCAACTTGGTGTCGTCTGCAAACTTACTGAGGGAGCACTCGATCCCCTCGTTCAGATCATTGATGAAGATATTGAACAGGACCAGCCCCAGTCCTGAGCCCTGGGGAACACCGCTCGTGACCGGCCGCCAACTGGATTTAACTCCGTTCACCACAACTCTCTGGGCTCGGCCGCCCAGTCAGTTTTTTACCCAGCGAAGAGTGGACCTGTCTAGGCCGTGAGCCGCCAGCTTCTCTAGGAGAATGCTGTGGGAGACAGTGTCAAAGGCTTTACTGAAGTCCAAGTAGACCACATCCACTGCCTTTCCCTCATCCACTAGGCGGGTCACCTGGTCATAGAAGGAGATCAGGTTGGTCAAGCAGGACCTGCCTTCCATGAACCCGTGCTGGCTGGGCCTGATCCCCTGGTTGTCCCGGACATGGCTCGTGAGCGCCCTCAAAATGAACCGCTCCATGATCTTCCCCGGCACCGAGGTCAGGCTGACCGGTCTGTAGTTCCCCGGATCCTCCCTCTAGCCCTTCTTGTAGATGGGAGTCACATTGGTGAGCCTCCAGTCGTCCGGGACCTCCCCAGTTAACCAGGACTGCTGGTAAATGATGGAGAGCGGCTCGGCAAGCTCCTCCGCCAGCTCCCTCAGTACCCTCGGGTGGATCCCATCCGGCCCCATAGACTTGTGAACGTCCAGGTGGCATAGCAGGTCATGAACTTCATCCTCTGGAATTATGGGGGGTTTATCCTGCTCGTCGTCCCTGTCTTCCAGCTCAGGAGGCTGAGTACCCTGAGGATAACCACTCTGACTACTAAAGACTGAGGCAAAGAAGGCGTTGAGTACCTCAGCCTTTTCCTCGTCCTTGGTGGCAACGTTCCCCCCCACATCCAATAGAGGATGGAGATTCTCCTTGGCTCTCCTTTTGTCATTAACATACTTATAAAAGCATTTTTTGTTGTCTCTCATGACAGTGGCCAGGTTGAGTTCTAGCCGGGCTTTTGCCTTTCTAATTTCCTCTCTGCACGACCTAACGCGATCCCTGTACTCTTCCTGAGTTGCCTGCCCCTTCTTCCACAAGTGATAAACTCTCCTTTTTTCCCTGAGTCCCAGCCAGAGCTCCCCGTTCAGCCAGGCCGGTCGCCTTCCCCGCCTGTTCTTCTTTCGACACATGGGGACAGCCCGCTCCTGCGTCTTTAAGACTTCCTTCTTGAAGAACGTCCAGCCTTCCTGGACCCCTTTGCCCTTCAGGACTGTCTCCCAAGGGACCCTCTCGACCAATGTCCTGAGCAGGCCAAAGTCTGCCCGCCGGAAGTCCATGGTAGCGGTTTTGCTGGCCCCCCTCTTTACTTCACCAAGTATCGAAAATTCTACCATTTCATGGTCGCTAAGCCCAAGCCGGCCTCCGACCACCACATCTCCCACCAGCCCTTCTCTGTTCGTGAACAGCAGGTCAAGCGAGGCATCTCCCCTGGTGGGCTCGCTTACCAGCTGCATCAGGAAGTTATCCTCCACACACTCCAGGAACCTCCTCGACTGTTTCTTCTCTGCCGTGTGGTATTTCCAGCAGACATCCGGAAAGTTGAAGTCCCCCACGAGAACAAGGGCTAACGACTGGGAGACTCCTGCCAGCCTCTGGTAGAATATTTCATCTGCCTCCTCTTCCTGGCTAGGTGGTCTATAACAGACTCCCAGCAGGATATCTGCCTTGTTGGCCTTCCCCCTCATCCTTACCCACAAGCACTCGACCTCGTCATCAAGGTAGCCAGCAAAGTCCTCAGCCAACTGCTCAAGTGTTTCGGTAGTCTTAATTACCCCCCAATTTTAGCATAAGGACCTCTTCCTGATCGAATGCCTTTCCAATACACAAGGAGTATACTACGTGGAAGACTGGGGACACCAATTCTTTAGGCACCGAAGCCCTGAGTGTCACGATTTAGACCCTTGGGGTGGGACTAGCACTTCTTCACCTCCCAGATGCATTGCAAAGTTGCATACGCTCAAGACTGAAGGGCAATCAGGTACTGTGGTTTCCAAGGGCTACTTAGGTGGTGCACCTGGTTTGCGCTGGATGCATCTGGGAAAGCAAGAAGCTGAAATGTGGGAATTCAAAAGAAGAGTAAAAGAGTATTCATTGGTTCACAGAACACTGCCTGATCATAAGAATCCCCATATTTCTCCCTCAAAGTCCCAAAAGACAGGACTGAGACTGGGTAGAAGGTTTTTAATGAGTTCTCACAAGGAGCATAAGGATGTCAGTGCTAGGCTCTCTCCTTCACTCTCATTGAGAAGCAAGAGCCTTTGTACCACAGGCTAGCACTGCCTTTGCAATGGTCACCCCAGGAGATCTGAGGATGACTCATGTTGGCCTAATTAACATGGAAAAAGCCACTAATACTTTCTCTTTTGGATAAGGGATGAGGTATAACTACACTGCGGTAGTCAAAGCCTCTTTTCTGGACATGGTCAATACGAACAGCTCAAACGTTTTATTGCCACCGCCAAAGGGAGACAAGACTCTCACTCAGGACTTAAATTACCTACGTTTGCAGATATAGGAAAAAAAAAAACGGGCATTGCTTTATTAGTTTGGCATTGACAAGCCAGACAATTTCCTCCACTTAGCAGGCAGCATCCCAGTGAGAGGTAAGCCTGGTGGCAGCTTTCAAGCTGTCTATTGTAAGGTATGCACTTCAAAAGAATATGTATTTTAGCAAGTACAAATTAAAACGTGGGCAACAATTTTATACAGGAAAAAAAAACACTGTGACAGAAAAAAACCTGGCTAGCATTCAGAAGCACAGCTCTGTAAGCTGGTATTGATTGACTGATTCATTAGATGTATAGAAGTGCTATTAAGAAGGCGAGGACTCCTATCCAGATGGATAGGCACTCTCAATACAACTTCAGAAAGCATCTCAAAAGCAACGATACAAATTAAAGATATCCCATCACAAGTAAACCCAATCACATCAGCTCCATACCCATTCAATTGTCACTTCCCTACTGTCTCACTGATTTCAGGGGCTGTCGGTGGGGGGAAAGACTGACTTCTGCGATGTGCCTTGACTTGACAATGTGCCCTGACTCAGACTGAGAAGAGAGGAGGCATTGTCAGACCAGGTGGCAAGAGCTTTTGAAGTATGTCAGCGCTTGGCCCATCTTTCTTCACTCATTTTAATCAAGGAGGCTCCGATTCAGATAACCCCTGCTGATCACAGCTAAGGCTAACATTGTAAGAAAAGTAGGAGAACGTTAGTACAGAGATGTGGACAGGTATATTATTCATACATGCTAATGTATGCACATCTCCTGAAACAACCTGAAGTTGCCTTGAGTTCATGATTTTTTACCAACACAGGCAAAGCTTCCACTGAATGTTGCCAGGAACGTTATTTGACTTGAAAGAGCAAGCATGAATTTTGTATATCCACCCAGCAATGCATCTCAATGTGAAATCAATTCCGGTAATGCCATTGAATGTAACTTATCCAAAAATTACTTGTTTGTGCCATAGTTTTCTCTGTGAAACCCTGCAATGTTTGAACTGATAACATTGGATCTGAAGTCTCATGACTATTATGCAATCTTATTCTCCAGCTGGGAGACTTGGCAAGGCAACACATTGACATCTTCATGAACTCAGCACTTCACATCAAGGAGAGGATGTGAGCTTGTCAACTTGACACTCGTAGTGCAATCTCTTTCAAATTGGCCCTTAGAAATCATTACAATATGACTGGAAGCTCTTCACAGTCATATAAATAGGATACATTGGATTCAGCTGTTACAAAAAAGTCAAAGGGTACTAATCATGTCCTTTCACACAAATTAATATTGTCACATTTACTTACTAGTAGTTAGAGGATGTTGGTGAAATATCTTTACCTTCTGTTTTGGTTCCTACACACATCATTAGAAGGATTCTTTCATTTTATTCTTACTGAAGCTGTCCTTCAATTAAGACAGAAGTTCTTTCTAGCTTACCAGGTATTTTTAAAATTACAAATATGTGTCACGCTAGTGTCCAATCCTTAAGAAATGCCTTCACATCATTAAATTAAGTGGAAACTTGTCCTAGGTTCATTGCAACACCAGGATTTTATTTTAAAACTGGAAGCACTTAGAATTCTAAGGGAAATTATCAGAAGTATTTAAATATTTGACAGGGTTTTAAGGATGAACAGAAATTCTGAGTGCTTTCTCCTAGTCACAGAGTCCATGTGGCTACATAAACGATTAAAGACAAACCAAGAAGAACAAGAATTTTGTACCTAAAAAAAAAATAAAATCAGAGCCTACTTGAAGTCTCATAGTCCTTTGAACTGGTATACTTAACCTATTAATAATCTACGTTTTAGCTTAGGTAGAGAAGAGAAAATTTTATGTCACTCTCATGATCCAAATCTCAGAAAATTTCAGAGAAAATATGGAAGTCTGGGCATCAAGGGGTTGCGCCCTACAGGCAAAAACTATCTGCCAGATATTCCCTGCACCATCATCTTCTGTTAACACCAGGGAGATCTTAATTCCAGTAGTTCACATTGCAAAAGTATCACACAAGGAGATAAACATCTTTTGGTATTTAGCGCTCAGATCCTCCGTGATTTTATAGTTTCATACCCATACCAGAGCAATGTAAGTAAAACTTTGTTTGCATAACAGGTATGACTACTTACATGTGAGATCTGAACACACAACAGCACATGGACTAACTGCAATTATAAAACTGCACAAGGACCACTTCTGTGCACAATGCAGCGGCAAAAACTTACAGGACCAAAAATAGAGTGTAATCTTCATGCAAAATACAAACTTTGACAGCATCTCTGGCCACCTGAGACAGTTCCCAAGGGTCTCAGGTGAAAAACAGAAATCTGACATCAAACAGCCAGCCATCCTTTCATCCAGTTACTTCCTCTCATTTTATTAGCTCTCTGCTAGCTGAGTTGCATAAGCCATTCCACTGCATGAGAAGGATCTGTAGCCATGGAAATATTTTTTCTCTGAAAGCATACTTGCTCACTTCCTGAAAAATGTATAATCCTCCCCGGCAAAGCAGTGGGGATATTGGATGTTTGAAGTATGCAGATTGAGCCCAGGGTATAACTTTTGCACTGCTGCCCACAGTGTGGGACAATAAAAATGTGGTCTAGTCATGGGAGAGTCCTGGCACAGCTCTTGTCGGAAGGCAGCCCTGCCAGACAGGTTTGCCTGGAGCAAAGGGGGAGTGCCTGGCTTTCCTTTCCTTGTGCTTGGCAAGCGTTGGGAGCTAAGGTAAAGGATCTGGGGTGTCCCACAGCTGCTTTTCTGCCTCTTCCCTTTTGGAGGAGCTCACACCTGGAGGCAGGTGAAGAGGAATCAGTTGCTTCACTCATCCAAAATTCAAGGAATGGTGTCTCCAGAGGAGTATGTGAAAATGGCACCTGCTGCCTTCATGTGAGGAGGAAAGTCCAGGGTCTTTGTCACTTAGTTCTGTGAATCTGGGTACCAACTATGAACTACTAGAGTTTTAGACATTAGTCACTTTTTTTTCCATTTTACTAGCACAAGAAAGAACTAATAATCTTATCCTTTATTTCAACTACTTTCAAGCAGCAGCAAAACACACTACATTTGATAATCTTATTGTTTGTGTTGGTAGATTGACTCTGGCAGGAGATCCCACAATATGAGTTATGTGGCAATAAAGTTGCAAGCCCCATGAGACCTAGCTCTGCTCTTGAAATCAGGGGGTATAAGCCTCTTCACAGCACCCTGGGGAAAAAAAAAGGCAGTGACATTTCCTCAGAGTTGAGCCAAAACATCTGCATGCATCCTACAGAAGATTATTCTTTTCTTTTCCTTCCACAAATTGCATTCAACCGCACTTGGCTGTCAATACTGGAAACGGGACATTTGCTGCAGGTGAAGCAATAACTCTGCAGATCAGTGTCGATCATGCGGATTCCAGACACCCATAAACATTTCTGTTTTGTTTCCATCACTTCAGGTTGCCCACAAATTCAGTGATGAATTTATAGAATGAGGCACCTGTGACTTGTCAAATTTTACTTTTCATGGCAGGCAACAGATAAAAATCATTCTTGGCTATCATGAATGGATTGCAGTGAAGTGCCACATCAGGTTGGGCTCAGCTGAATTCAAGTGTCCGAGGTGAAAAGATGCAATATTTCACCTTTCAAGAGCAATTGCTAAATTCTGGGCTTGTTGCAAGCTCCAAGGAAGCAACAACTGATTATTTAAGCAAGTACTGCAGTAAATCAGGAGTCAAACTGAGATCCTGGTTATTAATTACCCTGCAGCTTCAAGGGTGACAGCAGGAAAAACTGTCAGTACCAAACCGTCTATGTTACACGTGAGTAAGAAAAGAAGGGAAGAATATCCACCTGCTTCCTACTTCACCTCAAATGTGTACTTGAGAATGGAAGTGAGGACCTACTTCCAGTTTACCCCCTCTCCCAAATGGACACTCACAGTATTGATGGCCAGTCTCTGACAGCCAAGGGCTGTCAACAGCCACCCCTAACCTGAGGGGAGATCTTTTGGACCTGTAGAGTGCACCACGACTCCCTTCCTGCACTTGTATGTAGCTTTTTTCCCCCGTGGAAGTCACTGTGGGGAAAGGATATTGGACACTTGGGTCTTGCCCCAGCATGGAGTCAGGCTACGGCCAGGGTGGGCATCCGAATCCCAGTTTATAGATATCCGATGTAGTGAGCAAGTGAGATACTGTGACTTCCACTAGCTCCATGACCTCCCCTGGATCTGAGTCCTGCAGTGATGGAGAACACATCAAACACTCACAGTTTTCATTTAGGCTGGAGTGGGAGGAGAAAGGTCTGTGTCCACTTGAATGCTAAGATAACACTACTGCTATTTGAGTTTAGCTGCTCTGAGTGAAATACACATCATGGCTTCACCTTCTCAGGTAAGGGCACCTAGGGAACTAAACAGTAGTTTATTACAAACCATGGACATTTGGGGTTCAGCCAAGAAATAACCTGTGATTTTCCCAAAAGGCCTCAGGCTAGGGCTGAGCAACGACTAATTCTTCCTTCTGACAGACAGGAACCAGCCGCGCTGGGGAAGAGAAGGTATAGAACATGGGCTGAGATGTCGACAGTATATTTTTGGGAACTGTTTTAACTTGGATGCTATAGATCCAAGCAAGCTCACAGGGCTTCCAAGCAAGTTGCTGCTAGTGAGCTGTGATTTCTCCTCCCCCAGATAAAAAATTATTCAACTAAACACAACTATAAGCCAAAAATAGTTGAGCATAGGGAAGAGCATGCTAAACATATTACCAATACAAAGTTGTTTGTTTGTTTGTTTTCCCTCAAATCTTTCAAAAGAGGTGAGAAAGTATTCAAGAAGCAACATGCATTTTCCTTTAGCATAATTTGCTCCTATTATCCCTAAGCCTTTGTCCTGCTGACGGGAATGCCATCACAGGGAGCGACAGAGCTCCTCCTTTCCCCTAGCTATAACTCCTGAGAGGCTGCATTCTTCCTGCAAAGTAACGGTAAATCTAGATAGGACCTGCTAAATCCTTGGCTGAAACAACAAATACTCCTTTGCCACATGGGGAGATTGTGAATGTAGTAAGGGCTGATGTCCATTCAAATACAGCACCGAACAGATTGCTTTGCATTCTATCACCTAGCAAAAGCATGCAGCAGACACTGCGTTTGGGAAGAGCAAAACCTCTTGTAGTCTCTGCCTTTTTGACTACTGAGCTGGCAATTGACTGGAAAAAACACAGGAGCAAAAGCGGAGAAGGGAAGACGCGCAAGACAGAGCTGAATGTGATGCCATAGGTGGTACTTTTGTAAACCACTCCTGCCCCTGCAAGACATTTAGCCTTAAGTGTACATAGTTTCTTCCCCAGCAGCATTTTTTCCGCGTTCTTTTGTCCTACTGCATAATATCTAAGTATCTGACTCTTTTGTGATAAGCACTACACACTTAGTACTAATTGCGGTGGATTTTATTCCCTTGTTCTTTTTTGAACTTCCCTTAATTTCTCTTCTTGTTTCTGATTGGATCAGCTATAATTGTTATATTGATTTTATATTTTTCTATCTGCAATTTATCAGCAGTATCTTTTCTATTTGCTACTGCTCTCGACTGCAGGAACAGTCTGAATGAATCAGAATTAGGTTTAGTCGCAGCTGAGCTGTGGAAACCTGCTGAGCCATCATAGCTAGAACCCTGGATCCCAGAAACCATCATAAATAAAAGCCATTATGAATAGTACCTCATGCCATTTCTGACTGTGAGCATATGGCAGCAGACTCTGTATGGCCAGGAAAACAGTAACTACTTTATGCACCTATTTGAATGTTAATACAAGGAGCTTTTTTCTGATGTTAAACAAAAACATCAGAGTTCCTAGTTATTGAATAGTATGATTTCTAAATTCTGCTTCAAAGCTTCAGTAAATCTCCCTCCTCCTGTCCGTGAACTGAAAAGCCAGACCCAGTGTGAAGGAGAATTTCTTTTCTATTAGAAAAGCAGGCGACATGGTGAGTATAGCTCCTGCGCGTGACTCTACAGGGCTGAGTGAAGTGCAGGAATCTTCCTCCCCTTTCTGAGGCAAGTTTATCCCAGGAAAAAAACTAGCCAAATCACAGGCAGAATGAGTGAGTGATGCAAGTAAAGTAAATAAAAGATATCTGCACAAGTCTGAAGATGGGAGGAAGCGGGGAGGAGGCAAGCAGAGAGCAGGAGCAGTGGAGTGGAGGAAATGGGGATCTCCAGAAAGAAGCTTGGAGCACAGGAGCGAGAGGGGTATCTGCAGTCATCTGCCTGCAGCCTTCTGCTGTCCTAGGCAATAAGGTTTAGTAAACTTTAATTAACACATCAGTTCCTATCGTAAAAACCAGTTACAGGAGCTCTACTATCTTTACTACAGGAAATCTCTCATAAATGCTCTGCCTCTTTTCCAACATGAAAATGCTGTTGTGCCTACCCTGTCATTTCTGCTCAAAGAACTCTTCTCCCCTCCTCCCCTCCCCCCTTGTAAATCTGTAGATGACAGTCATATCCTCTCTCAACTTTTGTTTTTTCTCACCTGAAGAAGCCACACTTTCAATTTTCTTTCATAAGATAGGCTGCTAAGACCATTGTACCTTTCTTCTCACTCATTCCATCTTAAATTAATTTTTAGAGATTATACAGAGATCCACACAGTATTTCAGATAAGGTCATACTGGAGCCTTGTACACAGCATGGAAATCACTACACTAAAACCAGAACATAGTAGCTTATGACCCCAAGGAGCTTTTTTGCAGCTACGTCTGTAGCTGACTAAAACACATGACCCGGCTTCTCCTCTGCTCCCAGCTCAAGCACCAGTTAATACCTGAAATTCTTGTTCATGGTCCCAAAGTGCATAACTTTGCATTTTGTACTATAATGTTCCATCACATTTATATCATTCCTGATCTCAAGGTCATTTAATTATTTCTATATAATATGGTAATTCATATTTTTATTGTTAATATGTCTCACATTTATGGCACCACGAAAAAAAAATCATTAATTCACCCCTACTTTTGGTATTGAGGTCGTTAATGAAAATATTAAATCAGAGTATGCCCTAATCCGATAATTGTACACTTTCTAACAGTTCCCCTTTCAGCATGGTCTTTTGCCAGCTTCCTCTGGGCCACCTTCCACCATCACTTTATAATTCTTATACATCAATCTCCATCTTAACTTAATTAAGTTATTATAAGTTTAACTAATATTTTCCCATCTAGCACAACAGTAGATGTTTTACAGAAGCCTAGAATACTGCGTACATATGTACTTCCCCCCCACCTCAAGTTTTCCATACCTTAGAAATAGGGAGGACTGAGCCAGGTCTGAGCAGCCTGCAATCCTACAGATGTGTTGGAGCTACGCTACCAGGAAGATGCAGCAGCTCAGGGGGCAGGAGGCTGAGAAGATCAAAACATCATTGCCCTCCGTGCAATCAGCTCTGCCTCTCAGCAGGCTCAGGGCATCAACCAGGTTTGTAATTCAACCTTCTCAGCATCCTACACCATAAGGTTGGGAAGGAAGGCTTGTCCTTTTTTCTTCTCCTTGATGGGATGACAACAGACATCACTGCAAGAAGATGCCTTTGAATATTACCTCCCTAAAACCAATTTGCCCAAAAAGGGTAAGAGATTAAGGAGTTCAGCTGGAACAAGATTTCTTCCCACGCATACACATATGTTTTTAAAGCATCTTTCTTATTGTGCACAATAGTAATTCCTGAAATACCATTCTTGAAAATTGTTTGTTCAGTGCAAATGCAGTAAAGAAAGTCCCAGGTGCTACATCGTTGTCAATTCTTCCAGTGCTTGCAGCTTTCTTGCAGCCTCCTAAGAAGTTCAAACTCCTGTTCTAGCCTATTTCAAGACTGTAGGAGCTATTCAAGATGATAAAGTAATACTAAATGCCTTTGCAAAGCTTTTTTTTTTCTTCCCTCCTTTTAAGAAGTGTCAGAGCTAAGACTCACCCTTTGTGCTGTTTTCCTCTGGCATTACACAAATCCCGTGAGATTTTCCTATTAGACCTGATGACCAGGTACCTTACTCCTGACAATAAAAGGCATATCTGTGCATGAGTCAGAAACATAACTGTTGCATTTCTTCGCCTTTCTGTTAATGGTGGAGTTCACACTCATTTAAGCTTTTTATCAAAATCTATACTGGGAGACTAATGCGGATGTTAAAGGGAAAAATAATGGGTTTGGTGTATGCAAGTGCATCAGGATAAGCCCTTGTTGTATACTGCTCATCCAGTGAGCTACAGAGTTTGTGACTGCTCATTTTCATTTGTCAAAACATTTAGGATTTATAGAGTCTTGTTTTATGCTCCTATCATACTTCCATCTATGACTCAGGCTTACTTGTATTCTTTATTGCAGCTAATGTTCTCTTATGTCAGAGCACGACATGAAAAACCTTTAAAAAGATAGCATAAAAAAGGATTCTTTTTTTTGTTCAGGGTAGACTATCAGCTCCCTTGGAGCCATTTACAGTTCAGACGTTGGAGTTCGGGGCCAATCTCATGTTACCTGTACCACTGGGGACACAACTGACATTTTGCCAGTAAATATTAACTTATTATGAACTACAGATATATCTTTGTGTTCCAAAACTCCATGTTCCCCTTTTACCCTTCCTGTCTAGGATGACTCAAAGTAATACAAAGTCCTTGAACACATCCCAGCTACACTAGTTATGCTCCCAGCAAAATTTGATCCAAAATTCAATAGGATGGGTTTTTGAAGTGTTCAGAGAGTCTGGAAAGTTTGAGGTCCTTTATTCCTCTTTTTGTTTTATGGATCATGCAGTTGTTAGCATAATGTAGGCTCTAATACGACAAGAAACAGAGAAAGCTGAAATGGTGAACTTAATCTCAACATCAATGCCTTTTTCATTTCGTTCTTTATTAAAAAGGTCAGCCGTAATTAAGGTGCTTACTTATTTAAACACCTATAGATAAGGACAAATGATCTCATGGAGAAGCGTTGTGAATACTTAGGTAAAGATAAGCTAGATGTTTTCCCAATGGCTGGGTCTAATTAAATTTGTCCTAAGATACTTTTACAGAACTGACTGAAGCAGTCTCAGATTGCCTAGCAGTTATCTGTGAGAATTTCAGAAAAAATGGATGGAGACCCAAAAGACTGCAAAAGGATAAAAACAGTGCTCCTTTACTGTAAGGTAGAAAAGAGAATATACTAGACCATGCAATTTCAGCTCTTGGAGAAATAGTGAAATAAACAGTCAAAGAATGTATAATCAATTAAAAGAAAAATAAGGAAGACTAAAAACAGTCAACAAGGATTCATTACGAAGAAATGATGTAAAACCAATCTAGTTGCTTTCCTTGGCAGGGTAAAAGGCTTGTATTTAGTGAGAAGTTGCAGTTGATACCATATATTGACTTTAGTAAGATTTCTGACCTTATCTCCTATAACATCCTCATAAGCAACTTAAGAAACACAGTCTAAATGAGACTAGAGGATGGAAACCAAGATGTCCAGAAAAGCATATCCAGAGAGTCTACACATCCAGAGAATGTATGCTGGCAGAGTACAATCCCATGCAATACATCCCTCCACAGAGATGTATCCTCTCAATGTTTCATTTATGACCCAGATGATTAAATACAGATGCGTGTTAAACTGGCAGGTCTACAAACACATTAGGTAAGAGACAAATGCAAAATTTTACATTTAGTTTGGAACCACAGGCTCCACAGCTAGAGAATGTAGTATGGGGTAGCCAGTACTCTCACAGAGCACAGTTAGGAGGCTGCAAAGAAATACGGGATGAACAAGGGTTGGAAGGGCTATGCCCCTGCCAAAAAGGCAGTCATCACCCCAAGAGAGAAAAAGGGACATAAAGTCATCCTTTCCTTCTCTTTGGGGCTGGTAAGCCCTCTGTGGGAACAGCGTGTCCAATTTTGGCCAGCATGCTTCTCAGATACGGAGCACTCAGGGAGAAGTAGTGAGTGACAAAAAAATCTCAGTTTTCTGCAAAAATTTGGGCTAGTCGGGTTTAGGGAAAATGCTAAGATCAGGCATATGATAACAGCATTTATCTATGCAAAAGAACACTGTGAAAAAGCTCTTACCCGTGTCAAAGGTAGACAGTAAAAAAGCTAATGAACTTCACCTAAAGCAAGAGTAGGTATTAGGAAAAGCTTTCAGCAGTAAAGATAGTTAATTATCTATGGAATTTGTAGGATTTCCATTTTTGAAGTCTTTAATAACAAATTCAGATAAGTAGTCCATTAAAAAACTCCAATTTAACCTTAGAAGGTAAAAACCACTTTTCCTCTCCTTGTCCCTTCTAACTCCAGACTCCTTTTCTTCCTTTAGTGCCCATTAAACTCCCCATGACTGCAGTTCCTCTCCCCTGACTGAAATTCTGCCATGCTTTCGTAGCTCCTTCCTACAGTAATTCACACCAGCATCCCCTCCTTCCCCTTCTATTTTAACATCTTAATCAGATTTTTAGCATGCTGCATTTTTCCTTCTGCTATGCTAACCCCCTTGCCTTAACAGGCCTCTACATCTTCTTTAATCCCCATACAAGCTGTATGTGCTTGTCATCCACTTAGCAAGGGATAATACAGCCCCTGGGACATGTTTGACCAACCAGAACACGCATTCCTCCTGCCAGTTTCAAGCCATAGCTGGATGCATTGTTTCCTCACCTTTCTGGTGGGAAGGTGGCACATAAGTATTCCTCTGGGCAAGCCAAGCAACACGTGGCACCTCTGAATTGTCAGCAGTCCACAGAAATTTCCCCAAAGACTGGGTTAGAAGACCTACTCTGAGCAACAGGTGCATGGTTGGTCCTGGCTGGTTGAGGGGATGGACTGCCGGACTTCCTGAGCTTCCTGTCACTACTTCATAGAATCATAGAATCATTTACCTTGGGAAAGACCTTTAAGATCATCAAGTGCAACTGTAAACCTAACACTGCCAAGTCCACCACTAAACCATGTCCCTAAGTGCCACACCTACACACAGATGTGGCCCTCTCTCATGCAGATGAAGCTCTATTCCAACAGATCCAATCCCACTTTCTTTACCCTACTCCTCCTCACTACTATTGCAAGAGGAAGAGATGGCGGTGAGGCAGCAGACAGAATAGAGGTAGCACCAAGCAGGCGTGCTTTACCAAGTTATGAAAAAACATGCTTTGCAAAGCAAAGTCCACTGTTACCCATAAAAGGAGCAGCAAAAGCCTTTAACTGTCCAGCACTGGCTGAAACTGCTGTGGACCAGCCCTATAAATGCAGTCCTCTGATGAGCAAGTGATCAAACCTACCCGTGATACTTAAATGCAGATTATCCTGTCCTCATTACTGCACAGGAACAGGACAGACTCCACGCTCTTTCTTCGTCAAGCAAACTTACTTAGCTAATGTATAGCAGGCTTTATCTCCAGGTTTTACTACAGCTGAACCACTATTAAGTGAATACGGACTACTATATTGGATTTGAGGACCAACATTTCCACACGGAGTTTTCAGTCATTGATTTCAGATGCCTGCACTGAGATTGCCAGGTCTGAATTTTTAGAAGCACTGGATTTTAGTAATTACCAGTTATTTCCAATGAAACTATCCCAAACGCGTCCGAAGCTTCAGTACCGAGTTGATCACTTCTGACTAATATGAAATGTTTTAAATGTGTGTGCTTCCCTGTTAGTACTGCCTCACTTCCAATACATGCATCCAATTGCTCTAAGCTTAGCAAATACAAGGCACATACTGGAAAATCCTGGGAACGTTTCACCAAAGCTGTACATTTTAATTAAATAAAATGTTATTGCCAGTCAATTTTTTTTTTTTTTAAAGGAACCAATAAGTCTTATTTGAGCCTCAAAATTACGGGCACAGGTCTTGAACTTATCATCATCTATTTTAGAAGCTTTTGACTATGGCATACTTCATTTTGACATGTCCATCATTTTTCAATTGGATGTATGCTGCTATCCAAAATCCATTACTTGTGCCATGAATTGCATAATGCTTTATTATTTACTTCTAGTGTGGTATAATCAGACACATGCATCTTTGTTGGCTTTGTTACTGGCTTTCACTTTCCAATAAAGGAACCTGAATACATTAACTTAACATTTTAATGAATCAGTAACAGTAATGGGCGCTTAGAGTATAGATTGCTTTTGTAACATGCTACTGTATTGAGAAGTATACTGAAGTGTTGTCCAATCTTTACCAAGTAGTTAAGAAAGCATGATTTATTTTGGACTAGTTTTATTAGGCAGTTATTGATAGCTATATAATGAATGATCAGTATGCAAGGAAAAGCATTCGACCACTTCTTTCAAACCGTTCTTGTCATGTAGTGTAACCAAAATAAACAACCTCCTTTCAGTGACTGCTTAAATCGCAGAAGAAATCCCTACCAGCACTAAATGAAGGGCCTTTTTTTTCCTCTTAAAGCAATCATTGTTCAAGCATATTACGAAATGCTGAGTATTTTTCACTCATATGTCCATGACTCAAAATTATTTTGCACATGTTGTGAAGGTGGTAGCATCCCTTCTTCTTTATTCCTTTCACATGAGTGCAATACAGTGTAGTGAGACAAACATAGTTTCTTCAGGGAAAAAAAAAAAACAACAGTGGTTCAAGCTGTAATGAATCTAGACTTTTTTCCTACCAGTGGTAATCCTCCATCCCACGTTACCACACTGTTCAAAGCCATAGCAAAACCATGACTGAAACTGAATTTCAAATAAAAACTAGAAAGTAGTTTTAATCTCACCAAAAGCAAAAAACCAGGGAGCTACATGCAATTTTGAAAAATAAGGCTGTGATATCTGACTACCTGCTCTCCAACCAATAGCTGCTGTCACCAACTAGAAAATTATTAATCAATCACAGATTTATTCAAATTCATATTTTGAACAACATGTAAGCATGTTTGTGAAATGCATCACCAAGAAGCCATCTGTGCATTTTCAACTATACCATTTATATTTCATAAAACCTAGCAGCTGTTTTGCTGTGATTTTTCCGAGCCTTTAAAATTGGCTTTCAAGATCCAAAGCTATTGAGGTTATAGAACATAAACCACAAAGTGTCTATTTCTATGTTTGCCTGGAAGGGTGGTGATGAGAAAAACTTACAAGATGCATAGAGAAATTCATAGTGCTGAGTTATTTCTTCACAATCTCAATTAGAATGAAAAGTAATTGTCAGGATTATTTTGACCCTCCAGCCTAATTGCCCAAAGTCTTTCCTTCCATTAGAAAGGGTCTGATACTAAAGGTGGGAATGCAAACCTGAACTTCTGATAAGGAAAGCAATCAGAAAATATGTTAAAAATAATTATTATATCTAATTCCACCAGAGTGAAAAGCTTAGGTTAATACTGAGCCTGTACAATATGGGTAAATGATAGGAAGAAGTGGCATTTTATCTGCTGTGTACTGCATTTCTAAGTGCAGATGAGTTGCATTTACTGGAGGGCAGCTAATATTTATGTTGAAGGCAGAAAGTAACAGAGAGTCAGTTCTCTGTTGCTGCCTGAACCAATATAACCCATTTTGATTAAAATGGTAAGCGGTAATGCATACCTCAGTACAGGCAAGTATAACATGCACTTTAAATTGCCTATATTCTATAGACCTGTATTGTATGCCTATATTGCCTATGCCCTATATTCTGCGATGAGTTACATTTCATCTAAATATGATACATTACATTCACATTATTAGAGAAAAGAAACTCTTTAATATCTTTGTTGTGGCTTCACAAGACACTGTAGGGATGCAGCTTTAAGAGATTAGATATAGGTAGGAAGATTAGGAGGAATAAAGAGGAATTATATCTTCTGGTAAAATCACAAAAATTACAGAATAATTCTAGTTGGAAGAGACCTGGGAAGGTCTCTAGTCCAACCTCTTGCTCAAAGCAGGATCAAAACTGAATTCAGACCAGGGCTTTGTCCAGTCAGGACTTGAAAGCCTCCAAGGATGGAGACACCATGACCTCTTTGTGCAGCCTCTTGCAGTGTTTGTCTACCTTTACAGGGCAAGTGATCCTGCCCCAACCATTTCAGTGGCCCCCCCTAAACTCCCTCCAGTTCACTGATGTCTTTCTTGTACTAGGGGTCCCCAACTTGGATGCAGTACTCTAGGTAGGGCCTAATGAGTGGTTTTTCTCCTCCATATGTCAAAAACATCTTCCGAGAGGATTTGTTCCTAGAAACAAAGCAAGTGCAATTGAAACCTGTAGTTTCCCTGATTCATCCTTCCTGCCATTTTTTAAGACTGGTGAGAGACAGCTGTCTCCCACAGGATCTTACCAACCAGTTTCCTAAATATGGCAAAGCCTGCTTGCCTCAGCTCCAGGGTCTACACCATGACTTGCCTTCCTCATTCTTATCAGCGTCTTGATCTCCACCATTTCACAATCACCACAGCCAGGGTTGCCATTGATTGTCACATCCTCAACCAGATCTTGTCTGAGAGCAGCAGATCCAGAAGAGCATCACATCTAGCTATCTTATGTAGCATCTGCATTAAGAAATTACCCAACACACTCCAGACACTCCTCACATTGCTTGCCGCCCAGTGTGCTGCCCTTTCAGGCAGGGAGGTTAAAGTCTCCCAGAAGGACCAGGGTCTGTGATCTGCAGACTTCCTCAGACTGCTCAAAGAGGACTTCATCCTGCATACTTGCCATCCCAACCCGTTTCCTCATTTAATTGCAAGCTGTTATCACCAACCCTCATGTATTTAGTTTAAAGCCTTCCTTACCAGGCTGCCAAGCATGCTGGCAAAGATGTCTTTACCCACCTTCTCAGCTGACTATGCAGCCAGTTGTTACCTTGGAGGATGTGTCCACTCTTAAGCAAACTTTTCCCCTCACCTGTTGGATCAAGGAGGGCTAACCAGGTCCTTCACTTTTGCCCCTAAAGCTCTGCAGTCATTCTTGGTTTATTTCACACCACCGATAGCAGCATCATTGCTGCCCGTGGTTGAATACGCGATGCAGGATAATAGCCCAAGGACCAGAGGAGAAAATGAAGAGGTACTTTCAGCCGTTAGTGTCCAAGCAAGCTGAGAGCAGTACAAGCAGGGTGAAACGTGGGTCTACTGACTGAACAGCAAAAACTGCATTGACTAGAGCGAGGGAAAACTTCACTCTGGCTGTTTGTAATTTTGGGTCTAAACCCAGCTGGCTTTGGCTGTGCCAGGTATCGTCTGTGGTTATGCCCTTCCTGAAAAAGGCTGAGGCAGAGCCAGCACCACTGGAAATAGGCAACCTTGTCAGAGCTCCCCAGGGCGGGGCTCGGGGCACTCTCGACACCAGCACCAACAGTCACCACGATCATGTTTGGGCAAGGTAAATTACTAACCCTGAAGTGAGCTAACGCTCAGCTAAAATTTTTAGAAGTACTTTGTCATTTAGTTAGTCTCATATGATGCCTAGAACAGGAGAAATGCCCAGGGGTTGTAGAATAATATTTAAACAATCAGGTTTATTATCTGCTTGTTTTAATTAAATACTGCTATTTTTTCCCTAGAGAAAGAAAATTTTTAACATTAAACAATTTAATTTGAAGTTAATGGGCCTCTAAAAGATATATCATTTACTCTGATTTGATTTACCCTGCACAGAAGATTCCTATTCACAAACTATAAATACAACTTAGCCCAATCAGATATGTTTCATTTGTGTCCCACTTCAAATCTTTAGGTTCTCCCATCTGTCAAAATGTTCGGGCTGCTGAATGATAAAGCCTTGTTGCTATGGCAATTAGTTCCATTACCTAGGTGACAGTGCTGGCATGATGTCACCACTAAAGCAATCTAACTCCTGAAATATTTTTAGTGTCTGTTGCAGATGGACCACAGTAAAACCACCATTTATCAATGACCCAAAATACCCACAGGTGATGGGAAGGAAGGTGCAGCTTCACCACTCTCTGTATTACCTGGAGAAGGGCAGGTAAAGAGCAGACTATATAAGCGGTCCATCTGCATTCAGCGACGCTACCAGAGAATGACAGAGAAACATAAGCAAGAATAAAAAAAAAAAAGAAAAAAAGAGAAAACCTACAGCTTCCTTGTTTGGGCAACAGCTGCATGAACAGCACCATTCTTGCTCCTGCTGCATCGCCCTCTCCTAATTCGCTTGAGTGACATGAAGGCACACTCTGCAGATGTGTGCATTTGCGTATTTTAAGCCTTGGTATTAATTTTTATGTAATATTTAGTCACACTTTGAAATCCCAGTCAGGGGTCAAAGTCCTATTGTACCAGGAGCTGTACAGGCAAGCACAATACTTGATAGCTTCTGCCCTCCCAGACCTTACAGGCTTGCACAGGGGTTGAGGTGATGGTGATGCAAGAAGCAGTTGCTGCTATTTTCCTGGTTATTTACAATTTATGAAAGCTTTTATCTTCTGGTCATACCAATTCATAGAGCCCACAGTGCAACTGAAGCCCACAGGCAGCAAATTCGGCAGTGATTAAAAGAACAATGATGGTAGCACCTGTAATGTTTTGGGTTTTTTCTCCTCCCTTGTCTTTGCCTCAGATTTCTAGGGCATGCCGAAGTGAGCTGGTGCTAGTTGCATAGTCAGCAACTGGATTGCACCTGCTTTGACCAGGAAATCTGCATAAAACAAGACAGGATTTTTCTTCTACTTCTTGCTCAGATTAAACTCCATGTTTTGGAAACTAGCCAGGGAACCAGTAGTTACAGGAATACCCATAGCTGCATTAATGCAGATGAAGGACTTCATTAATCTTTAAGCGTTCAGGTCGATCAACAACAAAAAAAGTTATTTTCACTGTCACATACACTAGGTCTCTTCTTCCCCCTGCCAGGCTAGTATATAAGCGACTAAATACAATCGAGTGAAGAATTTGCATGAAGTAACCAATGAGAAGAATTGTCTCCCCCTTTTCCAATGACAAATTGCTCCCAAAACAAATAAATTATTGGTTTATTCATTGTTTGGAATTATGAGGCTATGCTTACAGCAAGTAGTCCTTGATCCATAAATCATTGGTAAACCATTAATTATACACACTCACTGCTTGCTGTCTTGGTTAGTCATATAAATCATATGGCAACCTGAACAGGTGAATGATAGTCCCTAAACATTGCAATTTGTTGCTTTTACATTACTCCCTGCCTCCCTCCCCCATCAGACTTTGTTGGGAACACTACATCCCGCTTGCGCATCAGCGGCCTCTCTTTGCTCATCCTTTCTCTCCAAGTATTCATTGATACAAATCACATTTGCAGCAAGCTTCTGGACTTCCCTAGTTCAAGACGTAGCTCGTGCTCTCCTTGGTGCTGGTTGCCTGACCAGCTACTGTCGCGAAGCTGAAAAAAACCCCATAGCAGTAATGTCACTGTGGGGGAGAAAAAACAGAAAAGAGCTTCGCTGATGAAGATGCAGACTGACTTCACAGTTGTAGGGACTGTACTGCCCTTACTCCAAATTGTCAACAAACCACCAGAGAAATCCTGCATGTGGACACACTTCTGACGTGGTCAAAGGTCACATCAGTAATTTCTCTCTCACAGGGATTAGTATTTCACGTTGGTCTTCTGCTGGGATGTTCAAGTAAATTAACACTGGTGACGTGCCCTTTACTTGCTGGCCTGTGGACCTTCATTAGGGCTGGAGAGGAACATCGTTTTCCACCAGAAGCCACAGCAAGCCTGTCTTTTGCTAACCTGCCCGTGCATTATTTCTTGCATTTGATCCCACATTGACACTCTGCCCTCTGAACATTCATTTCTCTCTTACTTTCTACTTCACTGACGATGAGCACAGATGACTGTGTCAGAAGCCCGCATCGCTGCGGATCCAGATATGCAGTTTTACAGGATAGTTCAAGAGGTGAGAGAGGTCACACACAATGCTCACCTTGTGCATCTATTGCAAACGTATATATTTTGACTAAATGGCTTTTTATGAATTACTGAGAACTAGAGCAAGGATTGCCATCTGCAGCTGAGAAAGGAGAAATATTAGAGTTCATTTATGAACAGTCACAGGACTCAGCTGAAACTATAAGCCAATATAATAGAAGTTTACCTCATCTAGCTGCTCAGTTGACAATTTTCTTACCGATACACTAATTTCTTCCATTTTGAGGACATCAGCATTCATACGGGGAGCGGCAGAGTTCTCATTCTTGATGCTCCAAGATGTGTGCACTGTATCTTTCACTTTATTCTGTGTAAAAACTGTTTTGGACTTGTGACAGCCTTCACCAGATTGCATACTGGCAGAGAGAGGCAAATCCTCAAGTTAGAGTTTTATACAGTAGGTAGGGAAGGACTTCTAATATCTTATAGATATCTTTCTTCAGTTCCAAGGAGGCATCTTTGGACTGGGTACTTTATGATGATACTTGGCTCCAACAGTGCAACCCTGAGGCAGATATGAATGACTGCATATGTGGAAAATAAAGTGACTGCCTCAGCAGGTCACAAATCCAAATAACCCTTTTGCACTACACAGGAAAGTACACAGAAACATCCAGTAGGAACTGCTAAGTCAAGCCCACCCCAAATTACAACCTTTGTCCCTGTCCCAGGGCTTGCTCCTGGGAGAGCTGAGCAGACTTCTCTGCCTCATAAACCCAGCATCTGAAGTTAAGCAAGTGCTCGTGTGCTTTGTGAATCAGGACCTTTCCAAAGAAAATGCTCAGACTTCACCTAAGTGTGCTGGTTTTGGCTGGGATAGAGTTAATTTTCTTCATAATAGCTAGCATGGGGCTATGTTTTGGATTTGTGCTGGAAACAGTGTTGATAACACAAGGATAACACATTACTGGTGAGCAGTGCTTACACAGAGCCAAGGCCTTTTCTGCGTCTCACCCCACCCCACCAGTGAGGAGGCTGGGGGTGCACAAGGAGTTGGGAGGGGACATGGCTGGGACAGCTGACCCCAACTGACCAAAGGGATATTCCGTACCATATGACGTTGTGCTAAGCTGGGGGAAGAAGAAGGAAGGGGGGAACATTCAGAGTGATGGCTTTTTGTCTTCCCGAGTAACCATTACGCGTGATGGAGCCCTGCTTTCCTGGCGATGGCTGAACACCTGCCTGCCGATGGGAAGTAGTGAATGAATTCCTTGTTTTGCTTTGCTTGCGTGCGCGGCTTTTGCTTTGGCTATTAAACTGTCTTTGTCTCAACCCATGAGTTTTCTCACTTTTACTCTTCCAATTCTCTCCCCCATCCCACCGGAGGGGAGTGAGCGAGCAGCTGTGTGGGGCTTAGTTGCCGGTTGGGGTTAAACCATGACACTAAGGATCATTTAACAAATAAATACCACTCAGCTACCCAAGGTGGAACCAACAGCAACATGTTGTGTTGTGAAGCTGTTTAGTTTATGAAATGAAAATTACAGTATCCAATCAAAACTGTAGAAAAGCATCCAGGTAGGCAGGAAATAAGTCACTCAAGTGAGAGCTGGTCAGGACATCATCTATGAGGACTGAGAACTATAAGAAGTTTAACTGCAAGTGGTCAGGAACTCCATGTCATAGCAGTTGTCAGTGAGATAATCAGTAAATGCTGTTACCACTATTGTATGTATTTGAACCTATCTATGCTTCATATGTGACAAATTCTAGTTTACAGAGAAAAACATTTAAAAGGCTGTTAACTGTGTAGGACCATGTGCCAAATTAAATCCTTGCTATCCTTACACCTTGCCATGGTGAGCTCATTAAAAGCAACTGATAATACTGTCTAACTCCTGTCACGAGAAAGACATTGAAATCACTGACTTTCCATAGAAGATAACCTCAATTCATCCAAAGAAGTAATATCCCATAAATAACAGCTTGCGCCAGTGGTACCTATGTTACAGAAATAAGTATAACCAATTTTGTACACCATAATTTATACATAATAGCCATAATAGACCATCTATACAAAAATTCAGCCTGAACATGCTAAAACTGGAATAAAGATATTGCCCTGTACTGGGGTAAAGGCAGCTTTCAATACAAACCTTAAAATCATAACTGACTTGCTTTCAGCAATATTAAGATTAGGCAATCTTTTAGCTTTTCCTTAGAGACATCGTAATTCAAGCTCTGCAGTTATCATATTAGCTCAGGTACAAGCATATCAGAAACTATTGGCTATAATATAGGCTTGCTTTATTTGTTTTAAACTTGTGTTAATGTTGGACGGATACCATGGGAAATGTGCTGGTATAAATTTTTTATGAACTGTTCCTGATTTTTAAAGATGCCCAATTAACTCATTCATTCTTCCTTTAAAGAGTACGTCTCAAAAGCTGACATAGTGCAAATATTATGTCATCTAGTATCAACCGAGCAAAAATGTAACACATACGCAATAGCAACTCAAATGCCTTTAAACCCACGCTTCATGTTACCCTTGGTAGCCAGTAAGACACATTGTCATGATGTAACATATTAGCATTTAAGGCTCTTTAGAAAACTACAGCTCTGGCTATTTAGGACATACATACATGCGCACAAACCCATTATCCTCAAAAGTGCATTCTTGCAAATAGCACTTACACTTTCAACTATAGCCATTTTATTTCTTACTTAATTGAGGAAAAAGATTTTCCTTTAGTTAGTAGTCCTACAGGTCAGTTTATGACAAGCACCTAGAAACACACGAATGTCTTATTTAGGGTACAAACTCACAAAAATCCCATTTTTCCCTAGGGAAGAAAGATTAAATGGTTCAACTGATAATTATCCAATTCATAGGAAGTGGTCAGCTCCGCGATTACCATATTTCGAGCACTGCTGTCAATGATGGCGGGTGTGCCAGCCATTCGGGGTTTAGCTTAGTGCAGCTTGCTCCAGAGAGGACTGGGAGACCCGGCTTTTCCTCAGAGACTGCATGTTTTTGGGGTTTTGTTTACAAAAATAGATTGCTTCAGCAGGACAGAAAAACCAGGATGGTCTGACATAGCAGAAAGAAAATCCTCTTTTCCCTTCTCCTCCCTATGCTAGAAGCCCAGAAACCAATGTGCTGATAGAAGTAGGACTACTTTTTAAGGGGAGAGAAGGGCTTGTTTTTTCCTTAACCAAGCAGACAAACAACAGCTAGCTCTCCCTCCCTCTGGTTCCTCATCTCTTTTTTCAATTGTAATCCTCCTGCATAGTACAAATTGCTGTATATTTGCTTGTGCTTCCCCACTGCCCAGCAGTCACACCAATTACAAAGGGATGAAAGAAAGAGACTGCTTTTTCTTCTCTAACCATAATCTTCCACAAATCTCAACTATTCCTGCTAGTAAGACGTGCCTTGGCTTCCGTGCACTTCACTCAATACCATCTGTACACATCCAAGGACAAAAACGTCCCTTTTGTTACTAAGAAGTGGCCTTGTATAGCTCTCAAGTTGCTGAGGGAGTTTGGCTACACAGGAGATTAGTTTTCTTGCTGAGGAATATCCTATTGTGATAGTCGCATTATTCCTGTCCTTTTAAAATGTAGAGACAAGCAAGAGGCAACGCAGAAATTACTAACTATGCCTAAAAATAATGAAATGTTGAACAACATATTAATATGTATCTTCAGAAGTGAGCACTGCTGCACAGTACTCACAAGTATTCTCACTCGGATTCTCTCACCTATACTACTTGCAAGACACTTTAATAATGTAAGACCCAACCTCAGTGACACCTATTATTTAAAAAAAAAAAAAAAAGACAGACAGTCTGCCTCACTCATATCAGCATCTTTTCACAGCACAAGCAGCCTAAATGACTTCAAGTATACCCACTGAATTGTGGTCTGGACATACTGCGTTTCCATGAAACGTTGCCCAAGACCACCAAGAGTGGCAGAAAGACTCAGGAGGGACTCAAGGCCATGGTTGTTCTGGAACGGTGGTTCTTCTCACCAAAGCGGTGGGTGTAGCTCTGTGTTTTCTCCACATGCACCACACATGCATGGAAAGGCATCTGCTTAACCTTCCCCTGGGCAAAAGGGGATCATCCTGCTGGTATTACAAAAGGAAAAGGGGAAGCCTGACCAATATTTGTTTTTGATCTTGAAGGAGGAGTAGGACTTGGTTTTAGCTCACCAGTATTCAGGAAGTCTAGTCTTCTGATCAGCTGGAGGACTCCATCTAACACAAAGGCTTAAAAACTATGAAAGGAAACTTAGGTCAAGAAGAGGATAGAGATGCCTGGCATATAAACAGCATGAAGGAAAAAAAGTAGACTGAAATCACAACTCTTATTTTAATGTCATATTCGCCCTCACTTCAAGGAGCAGAAAATTGGTGGGCACAGCTTGTCAAAGGGTAACAGTAAAATCAGAGTATTGGTTGCGCTCCAAAATAACCAGTCCAAATATTTTAACTCCCTTTCTTCGTTCAGTGCAAATACTTTCAACTGACATTTTTGAGCACTCATTTCCCTTTCTCTTGTCCATCTGGGATACTTACACTAAAGCATGAGAGAATAAAAAATTAAGTGTGAGTGAAAGAGGTCTGAGTGAGTTTTGCTGGAATAGCTCATCAACTGATGCTCAAACATCAGAGCATTCAATAGCTTATCAACACATTAAAATACATTGTCTGTAGTTCTTGCCCATGACTCTTTTGTTACAGCCTGGGTCCATAATGTTTTTTTTTCTTCTCCAGAAATACCCTGCTTAAGCTGTCTGATTGATCTTTAAACACATACAAAGGAAAAAGGTCCACTAATGCAATTTCACTGTCATTGTTTTCAAAGCTATTGAACTGTGAACCCTGTGTATTAGGTAATTGATGTGTGAACACCTCATCTGGCAATCTCTCTTTAAGTAAAATATTTCAGTACATAAATTTCGTTAAACTGTATAATTAGAACATGAAAAAGCAACTTATTTCATAGAGTATATGAGACTCCTGATATAATAGTGATATACGGTAAACTCAATTTCTTTGCTGTATTGGGTCTTCACATACATACAAATGTATACAATAGTATACGTCTTGACAATATTGTATATACTTAATGCAAAAATTGATTTTCTCCTTAAATTATGCTGTGAATTACTCAGCTCACTCTACATGAGATAACCTGATATATGCAAAAAACAAAGACCAAGTCCTGCATCTGAAGTTCTTTGTGCTTAATTGCAAAGTCCACAAGAATTACTGGGGGTTTTTTATATATATATAACAATAACCAAAAATCATAGTAGATCTAGGTTATCATTGGAATCATTCCTTTCTCACTTGTAATGTGTCATTACTTTACTGCTCTGCACAAGAAGTCATGAATTAACACATAAACTTCTGAAATCCACTCAGTACACATTTTCAGCAACATAAAGGGTTTTTCCTTGTCATTTATTTTTATTTCAGTTAGTCTGTGAAATTCGGTATGTTTAATATTAAAGAGGAAGACACATAAAATAGTTGATTCACCACACTTGCCAGTGGTATGGTGGCAATTATGGGAAAAAATCTTTACATCAGCATTCTTTGATGTATTAGCTGATCATTAGTATTCATTTATTAAAAAAAGGATTTGTGAATTATACACTAGAAGTAGTGACACAGATGACAAAACAGTAGAAAAACTGGTTCGGAGAGCATAAAATTAAAGGAGAAAATGAGAATATAGAGTCTGAGCTAATCGCTACAAAAAAATCCTACACAGAGAGCATCTGGATTAGTCAGTAACATGAGCTGCTTTAGTTCACTTGTTTTTTTAAATATTAGACAGTGTCCAGGTCTGAGTAAATATTCTAGAATTTACAGTTACATTAAAAAAGAAAAAAAGCGTCCTAAGAAAGTCATCATTCAAGACATTGTCAATATTAACGAAGGCAGCATTCAGCTGGTAGTCAGCACACTAAGTCTCTGGTTTCACACTAACTGGTAAAGAGATTTGTCCTCTTCAACCCAAACCCTGTCTGCAATGATGTATTGATAACCTTCAGCTGAACCTTACCTTAGACATACTGTACTCTCCAAATCAGTTCTCAGCTTCCCTAAGCTGACCAAATACATGAGGGACAACACAGTAAAACCAGTCTGGAACGTCCCTGAGGCCCAGGCCCATTCAATTAATATCCTTTGCCAAATGTTCTTTTTCTCTCTACACCCCTCCCTCTCCTCTCCCCACCCTCCCCCCCAAAAAAAAATTCTGATGACTTCCAACAAACTCTGAACTTTGATAAGTTACAACAGTAGGCAAGTTGTCATAAGACATTTTATCATCACTGTTCAATTCCACAGAAAGGAGAGGAGGTTGTGGAAACTCTACAGAAGACATATGAATGAGTTACATTCAGAACATGGAGATGTTTGAAGATGTGGAAGGAAAGGACTACTAGAAGTACAGTAAGTTAGCACTGAAGAACATATTTTACAGTAAAACATAACTTGCAGAATGGTACCAGAAGTTATATTTACTTTGTGGAAATGTGACTCTAAAAGGAAGACTTCAGAATTATTGTATCTCACTTACTTCAAAGCACAGTGCTCAGTTTACAGGTGGAAACACGGGTTCTTGCAATCAATACTGGAATCCAAGTAGATTGGAAACCAAATACTGGAATTAAAACTAAAAAGGCAGGGTGTTGGTGTTTTTTTTTTCCCCAAGTGCCTATTCTATCACCAATAGTAAAGTCCTTCCTGATTTTTTTTTTTTTTTTTTTTTTTTTGCTTTGTAACAAAACCAGACCAGTTTTCTGCTGATCAGCTTCTGCTGGCAGAATCTGTTCGGTGACACAGCTCCATACAGAGACAGCCCCCTCCCCAGCCTACAGGAGACCACGCTGGGTCAGACCAAAGTCCCGTCTAGCTCAATACCTTGTGTCCAGCTGCAGACATAAAAAGATGCCTGAGTCAGAACAAGGCTTCAGTATATCAATATATGATGCTTCCCTGTAATATTCTCCCAAGCTCCGTCTCAGGGGACTTCCTTTGCTGGATGCTGTAGTTAGCAGCTCCACAACAGCATCCAATTTCCCTGGAAGGCTCCTATGGTTGTCCAAGTCTGTGATGTTAACAGGTGGAAGGCTACTACAAACAATGCTTTGTCATAAGAAACGAACAGATATGATTAAATTTAAAAGGGACCATAGCTCTCAGATGTTTTCCTTTAAAAGAATTGCTTTTTAAAACAGAACTATAAAATAAAGCCCCTCTTCTTGGGGTTTTTAAGATCTGTATTTTTGGGGGAAAATGGTTGGTGGCAGGGTTTTTGGGTGTGGGTGGTTTTTTTTAAAAAAAAAAAAAGAAAAAACAAACCACGTCTCAAGAAAGCATTGAAGCAGTAATGAAGGAAAAAAACCCCACGCTTATCAGAATTATGAAATCACGTAATAAATGACATTTTAAGACAATCTGTAATATGGTACAATAGCTGTTAAAAATTTAGAACAACTAGACAATATACTCCAGCAAGATGTTAAAGCTATTCCAGACCATAAAGGGGAAGCGAAGACAAACAAACAGTGAACAGGAAAGTTATGAACGACAGAAGGAGGGGAAAAAAAAAAGGAAAAAAAAAAAGAAAATCCAACCCCCAAACAAAACACTGCTAAGGAAAAGGAATACCTCTCTTCTTCATCTAGACATAGATTGGAAAAAAAATATTGGATAATACCACTACACCAGTGACCACTCCACTCCCTCGTGTACAGTCAGAAGATAATGGGACTGGAAAGAATCTCCTGAGATCAAGCTTATATCATTGCAGGCACCATGTCATATAAACACTTGAATGAATTCACCGATCTTCTTCTTACAGATAGTTCAGCTTCTTTGCTTCTACTACTCCAGCTGCAGGCTGCCCAGCATGCTTGTAGGCCAGCATTTTCCCTAAATAATTCCTCTTTCTCCCACTCATGTCCCTCCTCAGGTATTGTTTTGCTGGGCAAAACAAGGAAAGCACTTTCACTCTCCTAATAAAGGTGCTCCCTTCCTACCAGCCCTTCTTCTCATCTTTTCCATCATGAATGCATTTCTAATGAACACTCATGACAAGCTTCACGTGATACTCCAGATATTGAAGTTTCTCCAAGCTGGAAATCTTTCTCCTGACACATCTTCCAATCACGTTTGTCTTTTTTGCACTTGCTTAGTGTTATTAGTGTATGACCATCAATGATCCTGTGACCAGCTAACGCACTCCCAACTAATGCACCTGAGCTGCGTTCCAGAGATGTCCAAGTAGCCCAGACATGCATTTAACTAGATCACTGAACAAAACAAATAAGAAGAGGCTCTTTCTCTGTCATCTAGCAAGGTATCATGGTCTGATGAGTGACACGAGAACAATACTTTACGTAAGTGACTTCCAAGTGAAGTTACTGATTAGCGCAGATATTGTGAAGGCAAAAAGCCATCAGAATTTGGCAGGAAGGACTTTGTCATTAAGTAATTCAAACTCTAAGTGACGAAGTGATTTGCAGATCATTGCACTGATGTCTCTGCCTTTCCTTCTCACACTCCAGTACACTATGAACAGGAGTGTCATTTGGGACCTTTTTTCCCCTCGACTATACTTCTTTCTCATCTCACATCACAAGTTTACCAGAAGTCTTCTGTCATCTTCTAGCAAACACAGGAGTAAGAGATCTGGATGGCACCTCTGTTCAAACATTGTGGAATGCAGCAGAAATGGAGCCGTTAATCATGGAGATAAAGCACAACACAGAGTAAGGAGAAATGAAATGAAAACATACAGCTCAGCTGGAAGTCTGGAGATATCTTAAGAAGATAGATGGCCAAGCAAGAATGGAGCAGAACCTTATCCTAACCTCACGCTCTTAATAAAGTCTGGTGGCATGGGCATAAAGCATTTTCAAGTCCTATTCTTTGTTTGGCTTGGTGGGGGATGAAGATCAACGTGTGAGTTCACAACCACACTCACTGTGGTGAGGGCAAGCTGTATAGGAGTCAACAGAGCAGCTATAGATCAATGTACCAAAAATTACTAAATGAGAACCTCACCCAAACCAGGTGAAGATATTTCAGGAAAATGTGGAAGCAAGCACAGGAAAACATTCTCCAAATGGTGTCTTCTAGTTGTTCAAAAAATACAAAATAGGCTCTCACCCCTGGAATTCAAGGGTCTCATCTGCAATTAGGTCAGCTCTATGTGGGCAGATAGCCACAGTTCTTGCTTCAAAATGGGCTGCAGATATCTCTAAGGTAAACACCATCCCTTTTGTTGTGAGCATCACATTTGTCACTAGACTCCACTGCTGAAAATTCTGCGCTAACTGATGAGCACAGTTGCACTTGCACTGAAAGCGTCTGCACTGTGCAAGTACTGACCCAACACAAAGTATCTGGCATTCACGGAAGCAAATGTTATAGTTCTGAGCAACAAGTTTTTCAGGACAATGGTTAGCTAAAGAACAAAGAGTTATGAACCACCAGTACCAAGATATAAAGCTTGAAAGGGACAAAAACTGACAGCAATATCAATATTCCAAAGGTACTGTTTAAAAAAAAAAAAATCCAATTTTTCCGCATAAGAAATAAAAGGGATGCTAGGAAATACTCTGGTTCATACAGTTACGCAGTATGTATAGTGAGGGATGTTTACATCCACGGCACCCCTCCAAGGGAGAGTTTCCCCCAACACACATGCACGACTTCACTGCAATCATACATTCATTAACCCGGAGCGGCCACTTCTGCTCCCTCTCCGCAGCTATGATTAATGTGCCTGCTTTGAAAAGCAAGCTGCTCTGTGCCATCAAAACTCTGAAGGTGTGCTTTAAAAACACACACACACAGATAGACCTTCAGTCTTCAATTGGGTCAGGACTTCTCAAAAGCTGTGACGGCATATTTTGCCGTACCATCTGGCAGTGTGAGTCCACATGCCCGTACACACCTGCCTGTTCCTATCGCCATTACACATGCCCTGCTTCCTTCTCTAAAGAGAAGGGTCTTCCGCCATTATCCTACAATTCAGCCAACTACACATAAACTCTGGAAATAAACATAGGCATCAACCTAAGCAGCCTTATTTTTAGATGTGTCAAAAAACATACAGCTCTCAGAGTTACCGTATAGAAAAATCAGGACTGTCTCTAGGTGCCTAAATTCTAAGTATCTAAATATGAATTATTTTTGTCTTAATTACCTGCTGGAAAGCCATGGATCTGCAATATTATTGTTCCAGCTATGTTCTAAGGGAACTCTTTCCTATCTTTCAGATGATCAGCTCTCTCTTCTGCAAATATGGGCTCAGCTGCGTGTTGGTCCCTGAAGAGCCATTTCTGTATCAGATGATTCATTTTCTGCAGATGATAAGGTACAATAAACACAGCCACCAATAAACCACACCCCCTCACAATTTAGCTTATGTAATTGCTACATTTACCAGTTTTGCACATGAAAAGCTACTGGTTGTTTTCCACACAGGTGCAGACTCGGTTTGTCTGCAGGCAGAGAATTCACATGTGAACATGCGCAAAACGTTGCTCGTTTTAGGTTTGCTTGGATTCAAATACCACCAAGGAACCAGTCTTCCTGTACTAATTGATGGTGTGGGACTTAAGACAGAGGAAGAATAAAACCCTCTTTGTGGTCTGTATGTAGAAGGTACCATAATTGGCAGCAAGCTTAACTGGAGGTTAAAGATAAACTCCAAATGAGTGGAAATTCCAGCATTACCCATACCGGTTATTTTGTCACTATACGGATTTTTACTATGTCTGTAGCCTCTTACAAATAAAGCTGTTAACCAGCAACACATCAAAAAAGCATTATCAGAAAAATCAGTCAGACTACTTCAGCTATAACAGTGCATACAACGCTACCTATCTTAAAGGCTTAGATTTATGAGGCAGAAACATTGCTTCAGGCGGTTTTCAAGAATAGGTGCAGGAGGCGGAGATTACAGAGAGGAGGGTGTTGTGTTGTGGTTAAAGGTTATAAAGCTGCGTTTACACAGCGCTCTTCGATAGCTACAAAATTAACTTAGATATTTCAGGAAAAGGACAAGCACAAAATCATTGGCGCTGCAGAGACAAGAGGAAAAAGAAGTTTTTTCCAGTGAAACTCCTGTCAAAATGGAAAACAGGCGATTTATGTAGAGGTATCAGAAACAAAGTTTCATCTACAGAGACTTCAATTTAGAAGCTGACTGTGGGAGAGGGGGAGAGGACGAGGCGTAGGAAATTTAACATGCTTCCCAGGCACATGCTGTGACAGTACGATTCTCACCTCCTAAAGCCCATGAATCAAAGGTATTGAAGATTCAAGCATTTTTCTCCTTGCAGTGGGTGGCCTAGTCCCAAAATCCAGCTGCCTTTCTGTATGAGACACAGCTGAAATCATCTTCACATACACTAGATGTATGTTATTATGCGGATCATATAAAACATATATATTCTGCTGAGTTTTTCTCCTGATGTAATTGCACCCTTCTCCAAGCTAAGCACATGTCCTGTCACAAAATACCATAGGCATACCCCCAAAATAACTAAGTTATTAGATTCTTATAAATAGCCATTTCCCTCTTTCTTTTTTCCTCCTCCTCAACTTTCATCTACTTCAGATTTTTTGCAGTGCCGACCGGGAGCTCAGCTCTTTTCAGAGAAGCAGAAGAAGAGGGCTAAGCTGAAGAGATGTCACCCTGAGTACCTACTTGGTTATTTGACTCAAACAGGATGGATCTCTTGAGGTATTTTCACATATTTTAAAGCAAATGCTTGCAACAACGGACAAACCTTACAGGTCCTAGAGGTCCCTTCCAAATTAAACACAGAGCAGTTGGGGCAGCACGGCCAACGCCAGGCCTTGGGAGCCTGCCTGGCTTCACGCGTGGCTCTCCCCATCCCTTACCTACTGCAGGATGCCACCCAGGATGCTCAGATGAAGTCACAGATTATGTCAAAGACTGCAAGCAATGACTTTTTTTTTCATCCTCAATGCTGTCAATAACCTCTCCTCCCCCCAGTAATTACAAGTCACAACGCACACAGGGAGGAATTTATCAGAGCACGACAGGCTTCACAGCACCTTGCTGTATATTGAGAGGGTCCTAAAAGAAACTCGGCACACCTTAGTATATTTATCCTGGAAAGAACAGATAATTAAAACTAAGGGCAAAGCTTTCAAGAGTCAAAGCCACAGCACGAACACACAAGCTGCCAATGTGGCTGGCAGCAGCAGTCCGTGCAGTCAGGCACCTCGTCCTCAACACTGACCAAAACTGGCTCCTTCAGGGGAAAATCCCCTCGTGAGGCGCTTACGTGAGAACATGCGCCTCTTAAAATCTCCCTGTTTATGCCAAGAAGATTTATATCCTTGTCCTCGCCACTTACTTCTACTGTCTGCTAGTTTTCAGTCTGGAAATCCCTGCTGCCTAAACCACGCGTGTTTGGTTTTTCCTGTCGAAACAGGGCTGGGATGAGCTCCACAGGCTGTGCACGCTTTCCCCCACACCCCTTTTTACTTGCATTATTTTGGTTTCACAGATTTCGCTCTTGTTTCTGTACAGCGGAAGAGGGTAAACAAAATAGCATCAAAAACATCAATGAGAACTGCTGTATATTATCCTAATGTCCCCTCATTTTCACCTCTTCCTCTTCAGTAAAGAGTCCCAATTATACATACGAGAGACTTCCCATAACAGTAAATATTCTCATTGTCTGCCTTGGCAGACCCTCAATTTCTGCTGCAACCCTTCATCTCCAGTACCTTTTGCTAGCCCACATTTGATCACCAGCTATGCCTTTACTGCTCAGGAAGGTCTTTTCACTTCCATAAAGAGGAGAGTCTTTACACCAAAAAACTAGTGCACCAGCATTTAGTTTTTCAAATTATTTCTTTATCATTTACTTAATAGCGCGAGAGAATCAGCGCACAGGCTCCCAATGCTTCTCCTAACGTCCACCTCTCAACGCAGTGGTTCTGCAGCGATTTAGTGGAAATAGCTTATTACTTAGTGATAGCTGGTATTAGTCATGTTAGCTTTTATGCAATGATAATCTAAAATGGGTACGGTATGAGTGCTGTATCTCCATCTGCATCTATATGCATGTGATTTAAAGAAGGGTGTCTAAATAAGGATTTAGAGGACTAATTGTGGATACTTACTTTCTAAAATGGCAGCATTAAAAACCTGCCATTTCACTTTGTAATTAGCACCAGGCTTTTTAGCAATTCTCCAAGTGCAACTTACCATTATTCTTTCAAATATCTTCTAACTTTGAATGAGCCCAGCACCTAAAGATCCCAATTTAGACACCAAGGGAGGTGGGAAAAGTTCCTATTTGGGCATCTAATCCTTAAGAAGAGCAGCTGGAAGCCAAGTATTACGAGAGCTTCATTTAGATGCTGAAGCAGGATCCGAGCTCTTTTGAAAATCAGATATTTAGTGGCAAAATCTATAAGCGTTCAGTTCAGTAAGAATTATCATCTCTGTTGGGAAGGACACATTTGTTTTACTAGATAAAACAGCAACCATTTAGCTGGTTTTCTCACAGCAAGAAATCCCATATTCCATGAATTTATGAGAGCGTGGCCAAATCCTGTATGCTTTATCTTCCCTCTATGTTTGCTGGATGAAGGAAACACATAAGGTTTGCAATAGGACAGAGAACTAGGTGAAAAGCTAATGTCAAGCTTGCAAATTTCCAATAAAACAGATATTCTGGAAGGGTCTATTAATTCAGCAGGAGTAACCGACATCTGAAGACTAAAAATATCAGCTTAAAGAAAACCCTATATAAAGCCTGTGCTATTCTGTTGAACTGTTTCTACTCAACTGATGCTATTAGGGTTGTACTTTAATCATTGATACTAAGATTGTAAGTGTATTGAGCAGTTTCCTTAGTTAGGGAAACTTATTCAACACCTGTGCATGTGCCATTTATATATTACATATATAGCAAGTAAATATTGATTTATTGGCATAGCAGGTTCTTAAATACAGTAGTTCAACTGTATGTATATTCAACTCCGATCTATCTACTACCCTGTGGGAGGGGTAAAAGGGCATAGCTTGTGCAATTGGAGAAAAGTAGTATTTGCTCCATGCTGTTTTTGAAAAAAAGCTTCTGTTTTTATAAACGCTGCAAATAATGAAGAGAATTCACTGCTGAAAGTTTCTCATCATATATTTTCTAGCAACGAACTTTAATCGTACAAGGTTGACCATACTCTGCCTATATGTAATACCTGCCAGCCTCATTTTTGCCAAGGTACTGTCTATCCTATTAAGTATTCTTTAGGCTGGTACATAATCCTTGAGGAACAAAACGCCAATGCTTACCATTTTATGGAGTTTCAGATGCCACTTACTGTTTCCTCTTAAGGCCATAAGCCTGAGAATATTACACGCCCACCCACACATACAAACACATCTTTCCTTTTAATTATGTTTCTAGCCATAGAGATTACGGATCGGCCCAGAACTGTAAACTATGTGCATCCTAAAATATCAAAACCAACACAAGATGCGTGTAATCCTAGGAACTTTTCACATGCTGCTCCTGATTTTTGGGGAGGGGAGCAGGAGAAGACTTCTGATTTGGGAACGTTTCTGGTAGGCAAAGTTTACCACCTTGCAGCTTATGCAACAGCTCTGACTCACCCGCTGCAACCCACCTGCCGGGACACCTCCCGCTCCCGGCACGGTGGCACTCGGCCGGCAGCTGCACCGATATGGCACGGAGCGGGGCTACCGGTGCATCCTGCCCTTTGCCACCCAAGGATGGCACGGATGGGAGAGGAAAATGCCACCACGGAGGCAGAGGCTGCAAAACTAACCTGGAAGCGGTGCACGTGCAAAAGGTGAGGAGGACCTGGAAGCCACCTAGGAAGGACCAGCCTCTGGCAAAGATGGATGGCAACAAGCCTTTCTGGAGGGTGTATACTGAAACACCACCCCTGTTTCCTTAACATATTCACAGGCAGCATCAGCTTAGATGAATTCAGAGCCCCGCGGCTGGAAACACAGCCTGCTAAAACCATTTGTGGTGAGGGGCCAGCTGCAGTGTAGATGCCATTACAGCCAGTGTCTCTGCTTGCTTAAGCTGCCATTTATTTTCTAGCATAGTAAAATCATGGTAAAATTGGCCTTTATTTTGCATTTATTGAAATGTAATTTAAAAGATTTACTTTCACACCATTTTTCTGGCAGCAGAACAAGTTTTGGAGTTTCTTTTTTGTTTTGTTTTGTTTCATTTTTAATTCTTTTTTTAAAGCCAGAGCCTTTAACAAGTTAGCAATTTTAATGAGGATAGGAATGTTAACTACTTGAATAAATACAAACCATGAAAGAAGTGAAAAATTAAACTTTCTCCCCTCTTGGAAGCTGGAGATAATTTCATATCTGTGGGAGGTGCTGACTGCCCAACTGCTTGCTTAAGCATGTTATTTAAAGTATTCTTAAAAATACTGTTCCCTCATAACATTAAGCATCCCCATTACCCTAGCCATCAAAGTTATTTTCATAGTGAAAGCAAGGCAGCACATGCGTTCTCATTTGATTCATTACAAGAGGCAAGGAAAATATAAAACAGACAGAATATCATGAATGGTTGTGCAGCATTTCTGTGATGCAGACAGAGTATGAATGGCCAGAAAGGCCAAGCTAATCATTTCTATATCTCCACCATTCTGGACCATCCTACTTAGTTACTGCATGAATCAAAGGTACACTTGGTTCTTCATTTCTTGATCATCCCTGAAAAACAAACAAGTACCAGCAGCCTCAGTATATGATCATCAGCCCTCAAGTTCTAAGCTAAAAAAAAAAAAGGCTCAAAATATAATAAAGGTAGGAATACGTCTGCCTTTGTAAACAAATCACACTGATGAATAAATGGCACCCATGCTAATACTGCCAAAGGCAAAACTGTGACCTAAGAAAAAACATCAATCTTTTCTACATTGCTCTAACCTCATTGGGATCACTGTATTTATTAATATCCAGATTTTTCACATACATCAATTGCTACAACTACTTCACACTTTCTTCTCTACAAGGTCAAAATTTAGCCCATTGAGGCTTACCATAAAAAAAAAAAAAAAAAAAGATTTGTTACCCAGTCAGCCCAAAGTCATCAGGAAAGACAAACCTACCTGCACACATAGCAGCCTAGAAAGGAGCTCCCTCCAAACCGTAAGAGCGGGGATGCTAGCAGAGCCACACTGAAAGGTCAGTTCAGCGGGGGGAAAGAAAACAAAATCAGAACCTGCCCTGCGCTTTCTTGGATGCTCACGTACACGCGAGGAGCATGGCTATAGCTGAGTGGCGATACCCACGCAGCTGCGATAGGCGTGCCACTCTGCAGCTCCTGGGCACGGCACGCCCTAGCCAGGGATGTTAATGCTGGAGGCAGACAGGGTACCCGAGTACTGCACGTTGCCGGGACCCTATCCCCTCCCTCTGCCCACCCTGGTAGCTCAGCCCCCGACAAGTTTATCTTGCAAGCAATCCAGTACTGCTACCTACAAGGCTGGAGATGCCAATGGCTCTTCTACGGACTACACCATGGGGGCTGTTCCGGAGCCACCCGCACTCTGCGGGACAGCCCGGGGCAGTGCTCCGGGCTAAGCAAAGCCTGGGATGACCATAGCTTATCCTCACCCCAAAGCGAGCAGGGCAGCCCCAGCCCTCCCCACCCCTGCTGTGCCTGGGAAACAGGGATCCGTCCAGCTTCACCAAAACAGAGCACCCCTCCTCTCCCCAGCACCACGAGCTGCATGGCTGCGGCAACCGAGGCTGTACAGCCACCGCCTTCGGCTGCTGGTCCAAGCCTGGGCAGCAGCGTAGTACCACATTCACAGGGGAGGTCCAGCCATCTGCGGTCCCGCTCGCAGCCCAGCTGCCCTTCAGCAGACACAGCCGTTCCCTCTGAACACGTTAAAAACACCTCCAGTCAAGGGGCACCGGCAAATGACTGCGAGTAGATGAAATTGCAGCAGCTAATTCCTCCTGGCGACTTCAGTAAGGGCTAAAAGAAGATAATCTCTCTGCTGTTTATCTTTGCTCACGGTTTGTTTTCAAGTGCATAACAGTCAAATTAGGTCACAGCCACGGCGCAGGTTGTACAAGAGTTTGTTATTACTGAAGGCATGCAAGCATTACCATTCTGGTTCACAGGTTTATTTCTCATGCATTCACAACACTAACTTTTTTTGAGTGTAAATTTACCCCAGATGCAAAGTGGACTCAGAAACCATCAGGTCTAACAATTTCAGCCAAAGCCATCAACTAAGATTGCCTCAAAATTTAACAGAAAAGAACTAAATTTAGAATTTTAACAAGGTTCAGGCAGGATGTTTTCAGTTGTGTTTGTTTTCAGATGTGACAGCAAAATTTAAATACTCATAGCTGTTTGTAAATTTAGGCAAGAGCTATAAATCTCTTTCTCTCATTTGACAGTTCAGTTAAGTTCCAGTTCTGCTGCTTTAGTCAAATATTTGGCAGGATTATACTTCTGTATTTTATTTCCTAATCTGACCATTATGGCAACTAATTTATTTGATGTAATTTAATTATCTTTAGCTGTTCTGCATCCTTGGTGCTCTCTGAATACTTCATCTCTTTTCACTCCTCTCCTGCATTTGAATGATTGCTCTTTACATAGATTGCTGGCACGGAAATGTTGCTTAACGTGTAGTATCTGCAGTCAGAGCTATTATTTTATTTCAATACACTCTCTGGCCAAGGTGATGAACCCCAGGACTTTGATCTTCGGTCCTTAGGGCTCACATTCAGAAGCTGTTATTTTCTCACTGATGCTAATGAAACTGCTCTGCTCTTTTCTTCTATTGATTCCTGCTCCTGTTCCACCACCAGGTACTATTCGCAAAGTGGAGAGTTCCCTTGATCCTTGCAAGTACATCTTTAATTCCTTAATTTCTATTTTAAAATCCTGCCAGGTTACTGCTGGAAGATTCAAATCGAGGAAGAACCTACTTCCTTTCCTTTTTGGTGCCACTGATGCAAACGTGAGTTTCACAGCTGAACTGTCTGGAGCCTAGATTTTACCCACACCTGCAATATACATTTAAGCAGTCTCCAAAGTCCTGACGGGAACCACAATACCCAGCCCAGCAGTGCAAAGCAGCAGCAGGTTTGACCTCCATTGGGCCAGCCTTTCCACTGAGCTCCCCCCACTCCCGGGTACTCCCCTGCCACATACATCCCGTTTCCCAATATACAGCTACTGCAGAGTACAAGCATAATTTCACTTGTTTTCTCCCTGTATCACCTTTCTTACATCTGTTCTGCTGCTGCAATATTTGTATAAGTATAATAACCTAAAAAGTGGCATTTGGATAACAGAGGCATTTCACATGAACTTCTTGTCTTCAATTTAGTGTATTTGTGTCTTAGAGGAAAAAAGCATCCCCCACACCTTTCTTTTCCACATTTGTTTAAATTAATAAGCCCCAAAATAGAACAGCAGCAGATAAATTTACTTATTAGATAACAGGTGCCAAAATTTGCTGCTAAAAGACTGGAATTACCATGGAGAAATGCATTCTGCAAAGAAGTAGTTCAATCTGCAAAGATTTCATTTGGCACTAAAACAAAAGGTCTTTATTCCAAATATACATTTTACAAGGTTTCCATATAGGTTTTACCATTATTTGTGGTATAAAAAAATAATACTTTATCAATTAACGTGCTGTTGTAAGGCCAAACTACAATTGCCAGATGATATCTTAAATAACACAAACCCCACTCCAAATAGCTACTGACCCTTGGGAAAGCCTGCACGCTTCTCCCCGCTTCTTAATGCTTCTTTTGCCTACTTTCTTTCTCAGCTGGTTTCATCCTAACAGACTATGTAATACCCCTTACCTGTTTTGCCTCAAAACGAAACACTGCCCACTCTCTGAAGTGGGAACTTAGATGCCACTTCCCAATTTGAAGATATTTCAAGGGTGAGAGGAAGCTGACCGAGTATGTAGTGAGATGATGGGACATAGGATTCAAGTTGGGTCTGGCCAGACCGTCTAGCAATATGAAAGAAGGTTGTCAGCTATGCTGGCTTGCTCTGAATTTCTTTCTTGAAGACTTCAGAGAGAAAAAAAAAAAAGAAAAAATCATCACCCAGCGATTCCTCACTGTGAGTTTGCAGAAAGCAAGTGTTACCCACACAAAGAAAAACAAAGTGAATTCAAGTCATCCACTGAGAAACTGGTAGGCTTTGGGTGAAAGCTTGAAGCCTGATGAAGGAGTTCAGCGGTGGCAGGGATCTGCTGGCTGCACCGACCCTGCTCCCCTTGCACATCGCTCCCCTGTGGCAACCCTGCTGTGCGTGCATGGCCTTCCCCGAGACAAGGTTGCAGGATGAGCACAACTTATACTGCAAACACTGCTCCCACCTGTTGGAGGTGGCAGCGGATGTGATTCAGAGCAGGGAGAATAGTCTACATATAGAATCATAGAATGGTTTGGGTTGGAGGGGATCTTAAAGATCATCTAGTCCAACCCCTCTGCCATGGGGCGGGGGGGATACCTTCCACTAGATCAGGTTGCTCAAAACCCCATCCAACCTGGCCTCAAACACTTCCAGGGAGGGAGCATCCACAACTTCAATTTATACCCGATTTAAAATTATCTGTTTGACATGCCAGGTCATACAGGGGAGAGAGCAAGCTCTTCCCCAAGTCCTCACTCTACCTCCACAAACAGAGACAAAATAAAACCCACTGCTTGCCACCTAGCTTACAGTCCTGAATATCCTCTACACCCCACTGCAATATGAAGAACAATTTTTACTTTCTCCTCTCCCCTTCCCTCAAACTTCAGAGGGCCATGAGCAAGAGCTACTTCAAAAGAGCAGCGCATCCCAATGCAGGGAGCCTGTCCCAGCATCTGCCCGGGCTTGCTCTCAGGCTTCAGCCCCAGCTGCACACAGCCAATTCCCATCCCGCTCCCCGGAGACCGCATTATCAGCACCTTGCCAGCAAGAAGGTGAAAACATATGTTCCTCAGCGGTGCCCATACGGATTTGGGAAAGTTAGAAACAGGAGATATGTGTCTGCAGGAACTTCAGCTGGTACCAGGGGCTGGTTGCAGACACGGGAAGAACAATAAGCAGGTAGGTGAGAGCAGAAAAGTCAACAACTGCAGAGTGCAACAGGAGCCTGAGCTGTTGTTTTCTAGCGACAGAGAATAGTAAAGTTAATGCTTCTCCCTGATCCGGTAGCCAGCTGACATCTACGGCACCCTGCCACAGGTGCCTTCTACTTTGGTAGCTCACACAACAGTTTTGTGCCGTAAATCTTCCACACTAACGAACTCTACAGGAAGCAGAACAGTTTCCACAAGGTGTATTATGTTTGTGTTTTCAGAAGCCTCTGAAACCTTGCCAAAAAAAACCAAAACAACACCACCACCACCCCGCCCCCGCAACCTACCGATAGCTGAGGTCTCAGAAGCAAGGAAATGCCAGAATTGACTCCATCAGTATAACTTAATTTGGTCTCTCTTTATCATGTTATATACACCGTCTCTAAATGCAGGAGAAACCATTAAACATGTTTTAACAAAATACCTAAAATTATGACATACATCTGGGATCTGTTTTGGTGGGTTTGGCTGTGGTTGTTTGGTTTTGTTTTTTTAAACACACAATGGCATGCAACCTTTCTAACTGCGTATACATACTACAAGTTGTACACCTATATCCCAGAAGATGCTTGTTTGGGAACCTTATATTTCAACTATGTAAGCAAAAACACTACTTTACAGGCTGAGAATACCTCCCAGAAGGCACACGCTGATTTGTGTGGCACTGCCTCTCACTCGAGGCTCTGTAAACAGACCCACAGCCAACTAGCTCGCCCTTAATGTCAACTGAGGAACAGCTCTGCTGTGCTCCCAGTACTTGTTCTGCTTTCCTTGCCGACACCGCCAGAAGCAGGGACAGAAACTGCCCTAAAACACAGGCTGTGGTCCTTGGACCTTTTAGTCTAACCCTCAAGATAGAAAGAAAGGGAGTTGGTGAACCTCTGCTTTTGACAAGGTAAATTGTGAGCAAGCCGATATGAAAACACCAAGTACGAGTTACATGTTGTTTATAACAAAAATCTCATTTGCTCCATTATTGCAGGCAATATAAATCCAGGGCATCACACAGCTTCCTCACATACATTCAGCGCAGAGAGGGATTTCTTACAGAGACACGTGCCTCCAGAATCATTGCTTCAGTGCTAACAATCTTCCTCTGGCTCCTTCTGCTTCTCTGCTCAGAGCCCACACTCAGCCATGAAACACTGGCTCTTTTATAATTAAAAAGAGGATTTTTTTTTTTTTCAGCTCAGTTATTGGTGGAGCTTTGTGCATATTTACAATCAAAACTTCAGGACTAAAATGTACCATAATCTTTGCCTGAAAGACACCCTTCAAAGCAGAGATCTGGATGCTACAACCCCAGGTTTTGTCAGCAGTTTTCATTTTCTCTGTATACCCCATTTATGTTTTAATATACCAGATGGACACCCATACATATTGCACAAAGATTGGATTTTGTTGCAGATAGACCATACCAACAAGAGTCTGGTGGCAGCATCGGTGTCTGCCAGGAGGAGTCAGTAGCTGCAACACACTCCAAGTTCAGTACTTTGGTATTTTTCTTAATCTTACAAAAGCAAATTGGCACTACTCTGTACTTAGGAATGTGGGAATACTAAAAACTTCCCAGGGTACATTTAAACAGGTAATATCTGCAAGTGCTAATTTTGCATAAACACTGGAAATGTTTATTAAAGGAAGAGACAATATAGTATCAATTAGGAAACGTTCAGCAACTAGCTAATAATAGGCAAAGTAATCACCTTTGGCTCTTCAGCTCTCTTTACAAGTGTTTAATGATGAAAATATCGAAGTTAGATAAGTCTAATTAAAGAGACTTCTCCTCACACGCCTTTCTTTCCTTTAAATATTTAGATGATATAGATAGATCAAATATTTAGACCTACAAAGGTACAACCTAACTACACCTTCCCCCTCACTTCTACACTGTCACAATATGTTGCCAGGGTCTACCTAATGGCAAAAGCGCCTCCAGTTCAGGGGGAGACCAGGACGTGCAGCCCTCGCTGTGCTGAAGGGGTGACTTGCTACTTCTTGACCAGCATCCATACATTGACTTGAGACCTGCCTCCAGGTCTCATGATACTTCTCTCTATTTTCTTGTTTTCTCCTTTCCCTTCTACCCCTGTTCTGCACAGTCCAGGCCTGGTTAGCACTACCTCTTACCCAAACTATGAGGAATTGCAGCTCGAGATGGTTCAGGAATCCAGATGATGCACCTGAGCCCAGCCTGGTGAGCGTGCAGGGTTAGCAGTTTGGGCAGGCAGCGTTTTCCCTGGGCTGTCACCATTACTGCCTTCCGAGCGGCTTTTGCAGTAACAGTCTCCATATCAGCTCTCAAGTACCGACGCTGGGAAATGCTGAAGTCGCTGCTGGGTGCTGCGAAAGACTCAACAGCATCTCTTCAGCTGTCTGTTTCTGCTCAGCAAGGAACTGCCTGGAGGGAGGCTTCGGATGCTTACAGAACCTTTGAGCAAAATCCTACCTCTCCAGGAGAAACACCCTCCGTGTCCTTGCTGCCTCTCACTCGCATTTCAGCTCACTACCCAGCACTTCCACAGAGACATTGGAGAATCACCCTTCCCTCAAGGCATATTTAGTTGAAATTTGCTGTCATTTACTCACACCATGGGAACAACAGTATTTCACTACTGCCGCTTTCAAAAATTAAGTGAATTACAAGAAATACTAACATAACTGAGATCTGTTCTCCCCGCCCCCCCACCCCCCAAATCCATTGCACTGAGAGCTCCTTTGCTTTAGAGTCCTTCCCACAGGCTGACACATCACGGAGATTAGCAGACAATGCAGAATTGTCTGAGAGCATGTTGGCAGGAAACAGTTAGTGTCAAATTAGCCAAGTTAACATGATAGATGGTGATAAATTGAATGCTTGGGGTACTACGTGTTTGAACTATGTGGTGCTGTGTATCACAGCAAATCTATTTCCTAAAACCTCTAACCGGGCAATTTCATCCATATAAAAATGCTACTAAATATGCCTCCGCTTGTTGTCAGACAGTTTCCTCTCCTTTTCAGCAGCTATAACACATATGGGGTTTATGCTGCTAACAGCCTTTGTAAATCATGCTGTAATACCTATGGGTTATACTTAGCTATAGACATGTCTTCAGCTGATGTCAATTGCTGTAGCTGCCTTGACGTCAGAGCCAAGGTTATTTACAGCAGCTGAGCATCTCTCCTGCTGTGCTCAGCACTTATAAAGGTAAGCAAATGAGATGTGCTTTTGCTTTAGGTTTAGGAAGACTTTTAAGCAGAAGTTGGTCTTGAGAAAGTAAAGCCAGACAGTCACTCAAATCTGGCCCTTGTCTGTTTGAACTTTCAAAGAGTAGATCCCTAGATATCAAACAGTTCCTCTGGACCCTCCCCTGCTCACCATTCTTACTGCCCTTTACCTTACACGGCACAAACCTGAGGAAACATCTCTGACAATAACATGAATACATACATATATCAACAAATATTTTTAAAGGTGTTTACCATTTGTCTCACCCTCTGAAAAGAGAAGACGACAACCACCTTTAGCGGGAGCAGCTAGGACAATGCTGAATCATCTCACCAGCTTCCCTATGCAGCCAGGAAAGGGAGCACTGAAGAGGCGCCTTCACGCTGTCATTCACCCCACCTGAGAAGGGAAACTTCAGCCAGCTCCTACTTCCCAAGGAAGGACAGGAATGCCTCCTGGACTGTAACCACAACAGGACTCCAGGCCTCTTCTTCCCTCCCCTCGGGAAAGGTTTGGTACCAGCAGGGGCACCGCAGCTGAGCTGAGTGCTAGGGATCAGGGGTGAACCTCCTTCACAGCTGGGTGACGGGTGCAGGTGCACAAGGGGGATGTTAACCACCCCGTTAACCCCTGCCCCTCCCTGAAGCCAAGACTCCTTCTTGACTGCACAGATGCTACAGGTGCTTTAGACTACTGGTGCTTAAAAAGTTTAATCTGGATCCATCCCCCTGTGTCCTTTTCAAATCTTCCTTTATCCTTCCCTATATACCCATTAGCAAGTAATTGCCGAAAGTTATGAAACAGATTCAACATTTTTTCCACAGGTTTAAGTCCATTAATTAATAACAGAAGAATAGTTCTAACTATCAAAATATTGCTTTTATATTTTTAGTTTTCTTATGAGGTTTATAATTACAGCTGAGCTTGTTTCCAGAGACACTTCTTAAGCAAAGCTCTAGACAGCCCTCACAATATTACAAGCTTTACATTGCTGCACTGCTTGTAAACCTCATTGTAGGGGTTTTTGCAGCTTCCACACTACAGTTTTATAATAAGGCAACCCAATAAAAAGCCAGGCAAGAAAGTAAAGCACATCATAACAGGCTGGTATCTAAACAACCTAAATCCCTACCTGCAGGAAGCACTAGACCTCACAGGGTTAAATATTATTTTTCAGTCAATCTTGTTATTCATCCCACACACTAGAACTTATCTGACATGAAAGGGGATAGATAGATACAAATATAGTACCTAAAGTACAGTATTAATTTTAGTACAGACAAATTATGTTAAAGACTGTCAACATTCAGTCTGTCACAACTGCTATACAGCTACAACATTTGGGGAAAAAAAAGAGGGAGTCAGGATAGTCTCATTTGTCTCCTGCAAATGGGTCATTTAAAATTAAATTCTGTGTTAACCCCATCCTAGGCTTTGGGGAGCCTCAGTCAAAAGATGTTATTTCTGAAAGCACTTATGCAACATTTCAGAGCGACTTCATCGGGGTTCTGCACCAGGAAGCGGCACCACTTTGTGGAGCTCCTTGTGGGAGCGTAACGGCTTATCTGGGAGATGCCTATACTGCATCACCCGCCAAGGACGGCATCTCCTCCTTGTGTAACAGGGGTGTTACACTGTTTTGAGAAGGTATTTGCAATTTAGGGGCTTCTTGGCTTTGTTTCTGTTTTAACAATTCTAAGAGCTTAACAATTCTTTCATTTAAAGGAGAAAAAGCAAAAAAATAGAGCCAGAATACCCAATTTCCTATTTATTTTTAGTGCCACTTAATGTGCATCCTGCTAAGCCAACAATCATCCCAGTGTGAGCTGACTAGAAACAGCAGCAGGTAGCTGGCTAGCAGGGATCAGATTGGATGAAAGAGAAATAAGACTAGGTTTACCGTGTAGAGTAAACCCAAGCAGGGGACCTTGCTTGCACCCTCACCCACATTTTTTAAAGATCTTCATTTTTGTATGGCAGGGCCTCTTAGCTCAGGATATAAAAAAAACCCAGTGGACCCCTAGAAGGGGAACAAACCAAGCCTCTCTCCTGGGCTCTGCTGTGAAAATTGCACAAGACCAAATAACTGCTCCCAAACCACCTCTGCTACCAGGGCCTGACTTCTCTTCCTTATCTCTGCTTGTTGCAGGCACATTTCAACATCACCTGGGGGGAGCAGCAGGAGCAGCTTCTGCCAAACAGGAACAGGAGGGGGAATTTTGCAGCGAAGCCCCTGTACCCTGCGGATATGCTTCCTGAGGCGACTCGGATCTGCCTGCTGGCTCACCAGCAGCTGCTTGCTAACTTTCAAGCCAACACTCAGGGTGGAGGCTTGGGTTTAGTATCCCGTGCTCAAACACTGACATAAAGCTTTTTCTTTTGCAGATACCTGCCCAGTGGAAAAGCGTACTCTATTACCTGCACATACATGCATCAGCTTTGAAACTCTGCGGTCAGGTCTCTAATCAAAGATAGACATATACATATATGCAAAAGCAACAGGAAAAAAAATACTCAAAGGCGACATTTATTTTTACAACAGCATTTTCAAGTTTTCCCAACAAAAACAATCTTGTATAAGTTTTGTCTACTATGGGAGGGCTTGCTAGAAAACCTATACTGACAAGCGTTTGTGGTATAAACTAGGCTTCAAACCAGGTACCTGCCAGCCAAAATAATGCACGTGCAAATGCCTTGCTATCCAAACCAAAATATAGAGCTGTGTTTTGGATATAGGACTTTGGAGAAATCTAAATTTCAGATTCAAATTCCATCCTCTATTTTGCCTTCAGTCTTTCAGCAAGAAATCCCACAATAGTCTTTTCCAAGGACATTCTCTTATCAATGTAGTTTAAGGCCAAATTTACTGTCCCATTTTGCTTCACTAACCTACTGAAGACATTTTGTGAATTTTGTAATAAATGACAAACAAGAAACAGGGGAGGGGCAGAAAAAAAATTCCTGTGGCTAAGGGCATAATTTCTTTCAAAAAACATGTACTTAGAGCTATTTAAGCACAGGTCTCTCTGCAAATTAGTGAATCTTTTAAGAGTTCATTTTGAACAAGGAAGTCAAAATAGTAGTACAGACAGGCCAGCTGAAGCTGACATTAACTTTTCCTTGAAACTCCTACTCCATAAGGTATATACCTTAATATTAAGTTACACAGATCCTAAATAATACTAGCTTTCTTCATTTCATTAGGAAAAGAGAGTTAATTGCTAGCAGAATAAAATTAAATGCTGGTGACCCACTCTGCAACCTCTTTGTGTTCAGTAGGACTCCTGAAGTTATCCTGTAGGCTTATGTCAGGCAATAATGTTATTGTAGTCAACCTTTCTACACTGTAAACAGCAAAATATTTAAACTGTAGGACAGATATTACACTGCAGTTGTAATAAAGTGCCTATCCGGGCTATTTTCTGGCAAAAAAAACCACCAACCAACCACCAAAAAAACCCATCTGCTATTGCAGAGTGTCTCAACTCAATATATTACTTCTACCTTGAAGAGTCACTCACCATACAGCACAACTTTACCTTTTCCCTAGCAGCAGAGACAGTTTAAGACATCCCGACTCTTCTCCCCCTCCCCCCCCTCTGGTTTTTATGATGCCTTCAGCTGAGCCACCGCAGCAGGTTCAGAGGAGAGCCCTGCCATCAGGCCAGCAAGGCACTCTGGACTTGGGGGAAAAAGAAAAACCCCCAAAATCCAAACATCATCACTTTTCAATCCAGATCAGTGACACTGTTCCCAGGACAGGCCCCCTCCCCGCTAACTTGGGTGCGGACACAGGAGCACAAACGCAGGGACTAAGGAGGAAGGGAGGACCGCCACCCCCTCACCTCCTGCCAGGAGAAGCCATCACACAACATTATCCCTTTTTCCACACCTGGCCTACAATCCCCTCTGCCCTATGTTCATCACAGATTGCTTACAAGCTGTTACTTAGACTCAATGCAATAACCCATTCACACACACACACAGAAAGCATGTTTGGCCTCATGTTTTATCATTTTAGGAAAACATAAGTACTTCAGCTGAGGCTTCGGGGTACACAGCTGAGGCTCTATACAGGTAGTCTTTAAAGAGACCATACTTTCCCCATGGAGTTTATGGTCTCTACTATCCAATAACCCATCACAGGCACAGAACAAGTGTAATGGGGCAGGTAAAGCATGAAGAAATGCTGGGACAAGCACGGCGGTAGCTCACAAATCTGAGCTCCTTAAGGATGGAGCAGTAGAAAGTTACAACCATGCATTTTTGTTAAGAGCAAGCACACAGTCTCCAGACACACAATTAAATCTTTTCACTGTAAATTAACACCTTGGGACCAAAGACAGCAAAAGAAGCCACATTTCGAAAGTAAACTTACAAAACACAGTAATTCCTACAGTAACACACAGCAGGTTTGCAGACTGCCAGATAGCAGGTTCCAGGACACCAAAGCACACTCTGCATTTTGGTAATGGGAGAGCTAGTTATGACTTTGCACCTACCTCAGAGCTACAACAGCCTGCAGGCACCAGTAAGCATTTGCATGGAGAGAAAAGCAGAAGAGAGGCTCCTGCCCTGAGAAGCAGCCTCCTGCCCTCCGCCAAGGAATTTAAAAAGCCCAGAGGTGCCTCCTGGGAAGGCCATCAGGCAGGTGGTGGCAATCAACAGCATCTCCAGTTCTACTACTGTTTTGTTTAATGGGATTAGGTTGATTACAACCTTGCACTTCTCTTTGACTAGTTTGATATTCCTCTCCTAAGCCTCCCCCGCCAGGAGCTGTGCATGGGACCGCAGTTATCCAGGCAGGACTTCCAGCCCTTGGTGATGGCACCGCTCGCCTCTCTCGGTGCCTCAGGAGGAGGCTGAGTGAAAGGCAGATGTGAGAAGCTATTTCAAATAATTTGCTTTTTATCCTGTCAACAGAATAACACTCGGAATTTACACTGAAAGCAAAAAACAGGAGCAGGATAATCTGCTGAGCCCTTTTACCCTTATATCTCAATTTAGTGTTAAGATTAGGTGACACAGAGGTAAATCCCCCGTCACTCTCTTCCTCCACTCAGGAGGCAGAGTCTGCCCTCAGAAGCCTCAGATTAACCCCCTAATTCACCAGGGAGCTGAATAAGAGCACTGATGGCATCTACCCACACAAATCTGGTGACAGGATTATCGAGAGCAAGGGGACACTTCTCAGCGCCAAGGCCTACGCTAGGACATGGCACACGACCCAGCAAACTGACAGCAAGATTCACTGCGGCTGTCAAACGACTGTTGCAGGACCTATTTTGCACAGCTCCAGTCACAGTGTGACACCTAATGTCAAAAAACATCTGCAACTCTTTGTCAGTCACCAGAGTCAGCCTGACTTGCAGGCATGTGCCAAGCTATAGGCAAGAAAAAGAAAGGATGGAAAGCTGAGCCTGCTGGGGTGCTCAAGAAGATGAGATGAAGAAGCCAGAGTGCATCCCAGGATATCAGGTTCAGCGCTGGCTTGGTGGAAGCCATAATACTTTATGTATTAATTGTCTTGCTTGTGAAGTGGAATAAGTACATCACTACCATGGCGATGTTGTTGGGCTAAATTCATTCATATGCACGTTCCTCTCTGAGGTGATGAGAGTGAGCACATCCAGTTCAAAGTCTGTAGGGCAGCTCTGGATGAAAGGCGTCTGGGCACCATTGTGCTCGCACATTGCTTAGAAAATAGCCCAGCCATGGTAAGAAGCCCTGGCTGCCAGCAGGAAAAACCCAGAGCCCTGTCATTTGCTGAGCAAAGTGCTTGGAGATGCAAACAAAACCCTTTTACAAAGCCAGCATTAAACAGAGCATTTACAAGCAAGGGGAATAACCTGCGCCCCCTGAAGACCAAAGCAGTTCTTCCCTGGAGAACACAGTGATGGAGGAGGGAAGCTTGGGGTTCTTCACCAGCTTGGTCAAGGCAGGCAGATACAATAGTACCTCTAGCTTTCTGCTGAGCCGGTAGAGAGGTGATATGGTATTGCTCCTAGGAGATGGCTTACTCTCTACAAGGGCAACAACAGTGGGCAATAGCTCTCTCCCCTTTCTCTGGCTCGCAGCAGTGGGTCAAACACCCGTTTGATAGACATGCACCATAGTCTGCAGGCCAGCACAAATTGGTCTCCAAAATGCACCACATGGCTTCATTTAAGGCAGGTTGCAAGGGCAACCCATTAGAGAGAAAGACTACAACATAATTAAAATGCTCTGTTAATTTTAATTAAGCTCATCACACTGGCAAACCTGCTGAATCTAGGGAAACATTTGTCGTTGGGATTCCTGTGGGGTTTTTTTTGCTTTTAAGCAAAAAACCACCCAAATTGCAAACCAGCAAGCAGCTAAGTCATCCTGGTGAGCTTCCTCTCAAGTTCCCGCAGTTTGCAGTGAGCTCAGCAAGAGCCCATCTTAGTACTGAATATTGGATATTGTTTCCAGTTGGTCATGCAGGGCATCAAGACAACAAATTACCAGGACAGGAGCCCTACCTGTCAGCACTGTCCTCTACTGCAGGACGGGCTTTCACAGAAATGACATGTGAATTGCAAACAAGGGACACAAAGGATGTGAGACAGCAACTCTAGACAGGATTTGTTTTGCATTGACTAACTGCAAGGCTAGTCTTTTTAAAACCAGCTTCCCTCTCTGTACGTATCATGCTGCCATAGGAATTACAAAGATAAGGAACATTTTCTCAGGCACACATTCGTAACACAGAACAAAGAGGAAGCACCAGGTACAAAAACTTAACAGAAAATGTAGGTCATGTTCAAAAATATTATCAAGAGTATGCAGAGTATATTGTACCTCTACAATAAGCTGTGCTTTCATGAAAATTAGTTAGACCCAGATTTCAAGTATTACTTTTCATTTCTGTTGTCTCAGCTCTTTGGTGTCACATCTTAGACAGCTTGGCCCTGATATTCATAAGCACTGATCACCTCCAGCACGACCCCTATGATCAGCAGCTGCCCACTGAAATGAAGCCTTTGATATCTCAAGGCAGTGTCTGAAAACTATGGTAGCCAAATCAGGTTGCTGCTATTGAAAATTTAACTCCTCTGGAAATTTAGCTTCTCTGACCAAAAAATGCAGTTCATCTATTTGACAATCAGCAAAGAATTTAGGTAGATAAAGGTGGCAGAAAGCCACCTTTCTCCTCCACTACCTTCCTTGAGATGGATGCAATCAGCCAGTAGCACAACCAAGAGCAGCCTTTGGGTTATGTTGGGTGATGTGCACTGAAATGGCTCGCTGGGACACGGCAGCCCGCTCGGGACGGGTGCTGGGCTAGCAAGAGGCACACACCAGCACTGCCGCACCTGGAGACTCGGCTTCACCCAGTTGTTTCGGCGGGGGTCAGCTAGCTTGCACCTGGTCTATGGGAGAGACCGTCCCCAGACAGGTTGGAAAGTCCTTGTCCAGGGGCGGGGAGAGGTGAGGTGAGTTTATCTGTACAAGTGCAAGGCCGTATTCTGCCTCTTGTCTGCAGGATGAGAAAACAGGCGACACCTGCAGGTTTACCTGTAATCTCCAATGAAAGGGCCAGCAGAGACACAGCAATAATTCTCCGTTGGTGGCAGCAATGAAGGGCAATCACAGAAAGAGTCTAGGAAAACCATTGCAAGCACATCTAATTTTTTTTTTTTTTTAATTTACATGCTAAGTGGGATTTGGCATAAGGAAACAATTTCTCACATTAGTTTCAAAGCAAAAGTTTCATTTCATCCCCTGAAGTAGAATACTGATTGTTCAAATCGCATATTTTCCAATACATGGCCCAGCTACAAACCAGCTAAATGTTCACAGGCATCACTCCAACGTCTCTCAATTTTCTTTCTTGCTTCTCTCATTGTCTCCTATTTTTGCCTTCAGGAATCTCAATACTGCTAGTGTTGCTTCTGGATTTTATCATCTATATTCGAACATGTATTTTGTACAACTAAGGAGCATATTTAGAACAAGGAATTCTCAAAAGTTTATTATAGGAGAAAAGATCACAGCAGATACGAGAGTCAATTCAGAATATATTTTATGTTCATCTCAACCCCATGGTACCAAAATGTATAAAGGAAAGGTGAGCCCCTTTTGCTTGGCAAAAAATGAGCCCCTTTTGCTTCCACCTTTTACATATTCTTTAGGCCAAGACCCTAAAAAAGATTAGAGCCTAAGGAAGATTATAATGACCAGGCACCTGGGTATCATGGAAAAGCAGTTTTCCAGGAGGCCAGAATGGAGAAGGTAATTTTGTTTTAAAAAACATTGAGGCATCACAGATAAACTGCAGGGGATGGGGATGCAAAGGTCCTACTGTCCTATATCAGTGGCTCTAAAAGTCTCACGTGTTGGAGCTTCTTTCAGCTACCCAGAATCTCACCCAACTCCTACTCTCTTATATTTGGTGAATATGGGAAATTTGAGACCTCCCACATCTATATTTATGCCATGCAAAGTCATGACTACGCAGATAAGTAATTCATGGCCCTGAGGAAGTCAAATCACAGATTTCCTGGCCATCAGTTTTTGCAGCTCCCAGAGAACAAACAGGGATTGAGCTGAGCCCCTGAGCATGGGGTCCAGGGAACACCAGTTTATGTTCTGCACCTGCAGAAAGGGAGTCCTTCATAAAATAACATTTTTCTTTCTGCAATATTTTCTCTAAAAACATAGGGTATATAATCATACATGAAGACTTGCTATACCTCGCTATGCCAAGTGAGACAAGAGCCCCAAAGCTCTCATAAAAATTAAAGCAAGACAAACCGTGCTCCAAATCCCCAGAAAACAAGAAAAATGTTGGAACAGAAAAACGTAATCCGTTTGGATCCTATGTTGCAGCAGCACCAGGTATTTATGTTCTGATGGAAAGTGATGGTTCGTAATGTCAGCATGTGATAGATACAACTTCTCAACAGCATGAATAGTAGCCTACAGTAACTGCATCGCTGTGTGTTACTGCCTGATGTTTGATGTTTACTGAATTTCTGCATGTTGATGCACCTGAAAGTTTAACAAGTAATGATTTGAGTGGGTCCAGTTTAAATTAATATATCCTTTCAAAACTTGAAACTACATCTTCCACTTGCCTTTGCTTCAAAAGACTTAAAAATGCAAATGTGGTTTTAAGGAGTTACCTTCTAAATATTCAGCTAAAATAGTTTGTTCTGAACAGAGAGACAGATTTTTTGATGGAACTGTACTAAGACGTAAACATAGCCTCATATTATGTAAGCATCATTTCAAAGCACTCTCAACATATCTGTTATAGCAGGCTGTTCTATGCTATAAGAAGAAACACTTTCTGTTATTTCTGCCTGCTTTTCCTACAAAGGGATACACTAGGGTTTGGAGATATATAGTTATTGTTTCTGGAATAGAGTACAAAAAATTGCAGCATGTAAGTGACTTCAAGCAATTGATAACAGGCCATTGTTCATACTGCACTACCACTTATAAATGGAAGTGCGCGTTCTGTAGGCTAGTGGATATTTTATATCCGCTGACTCCTTTGCCCCTTCACAGCTTTTCCAGCAAAATAAAATTAAAGACATTTCATGCTAAAAAGATTACACAGGAAAAGATACAGATAATGATATAGCTGCTCAGCTGCTAGTGCTACAGCAGTAGTCGTAGCTCAGTGTTAGTTGTCATATTAAAAATACTTCACTGTTAATTACTTAGACATTAAGATCAGTTTATCACCAATACATTATCTAGGATGAAACCCATTGGCAGCTGGGCACTTACTGTTGCTGTTTTGCAGCTGTGGCATAGGCATTTATTAAGGAGCTTTGTCTTAGTGCCTGTTGCAAGTTATATCGCTCCTTTGAACTCTCTTACTTGTCCCTTTTAGCCAACTAATGGCAAACGTCACCTGAGTTATATTTTTCATACAAAGGTCACAGGACCTCATTTCGTCCCCTCCCACAGCACACCTGATGACAGATTGCAAGCAGAAAGTTTCCTAGGATGGTACTTTCTCTTGGTGTGAACAAAGCCGGGGGACTTGCGTATGGGATAACATCCCTGACTGTTAACAAATCCTTGCACTTGGCACAGAATCAGAGTGAAAAGACCTTGAGACAAGGGTGTGCTTTAGAGAGGTTCCCTGCTCTGAACACAGCAGTGAAGAAACCCAGTTAGATGGCACGATACTGGCCATAGATGACCGATGCGTGTGGTCCTCACTGGAGAACTTAAACATCAGAGATGTGACACATCTGGAGATGGGCAACCATTATTATTCATTTTACAAGTAGTGAACTAAAACAGAAAGAGGTATCACTGCTTGTCTAAAGTCAGCCTGGGAGGCTCTTGGCAAAGCAGGGGACGGCCGCCAGGACCCCCGGCTGTGGGCACAGCAGCGTCGCTCTGCCAGAGGGACGGCAGTAGCACCTCGTGCTCGGGTTTTGTTCACAGCTGCAATGGGCACTGTACTGAAATGCATCCTTGCACGGGTTCAGCAGTCACGTCCACAGCGCTGGCTGGACACCCAGTTTCAGGTGGAAGGGCTGGCCTCATTGTATTTGTCCAAAGTGAGATTTGCGTGAATCGCTTAGGTTCATGTTCCAAATTTTGGGCATATTTACTGAAAGCAACATAATCTTGTCAAAACGACATTGTTCTGATAGCCTCCACGATGTTTACATCTCTAAGTTGTATAGCCACTGTGGCAGGTAGCCACACAGTCACTGAGGCAGCTATTACCTACAGATATTATGTCCTGAATTACGAAATTATTACTACTTCTTTGGATTTTGATTGATCGCATTTATTATTTTGAAAAATTCTGTAATCAGCCTCATAAATACTGTTACACTGTTTTTGATGAGATTACACATGTGAGGAAAAAAACTTGCCTTGCTGGACAAGAAATGTAGGAAATGAAAATAGCAGAGCTTTTGGTTTGGTTTTGCAAATACTTTTTTTTTTTTTAGTGAAATTCCCCATGGAAATTCATGACAAGAAAGTTTCTGGCAATTCTAACAAGGTATGTAAATAAACTTGTAAATGAAAAAAATTGAATTTAAAAGTCTGTGCTTCCCAGCTGCTCAAAGAAACGCAACTCTCATGATTCTTACACAGCAGATTATAGTAGACAGCCCTTCATAGTAGACAGTGTTTTTATTTAATATGGCTGCCATCTAAAATGGTGGGGGGGTTAATTTTCCCTAGAGATTTCAGCTAGAATTTACCTGCCAAAAAATAATAAAATAAAAAAAAATCGCAGCAATTCTTTGCAGAGTGTAGCAGGAAAGCAACACCAACACTGTGAAATCAAATAGCCTGAATGAGGGCTGAAATCTCAGTTCTGGTCCTTCACACTCTCCCTTCCCCTTTAATCTTGGGCAAGCTGCAGTCCCTCTCTGTAAAGCAGGAGTAATTATATTTACTTACTTTGCATGAGGAACTGGATAACACTCAACGGGCACCACGCTATGCAAGCAGAAATGTTTGCAAAAGCCAACCGGAGTGGGAGGTGGGAGCAGACCTCCGCTCCGGGGCCCCGTTTGCTTGCTCTTCCCTTCAACCATACGCTGGTGAGTAGAAAGCACACCCTTGGCTGCTGGTTTCCGAGTTTCAGTAGGGCTTGTTTGATGGGAGACTGTGATCCACCCTTATGAACAATAAAAAGTAACAGGAGTTCAAATCTTTTACCATCTGGAAAAGATTGAGCAAGTTGCAGCTTAGTTAAAAACCCTCGCCTCAAGGCTAACGACCAGCCTCTGCTGAATGGTAAATGCCAGAAAACCTTTTCTTTCCTGCTGGGAAAGAAAAGATCCTACAACAGGGAACCCAACACCAAAGACACTTGTTTTCTTGAGGAAAGAGTCTCTTTAGGAGCTGTGTGGCTGCTAGTAAGGTAACCGCAATAATTCTTGCAATTTCAAATCAATTGATAGGATTTCACAAAAGCCCAGGTATTTTAAGCCATTGAGTCAAACACCTCAGTCTCCTATGTATATGTTGGGGGGAAAAAATCTGGAAAAAATCCGTTGTTTTAGCATGACAAGCAGTTTATTTCAAAATTGCACCGTTTTTTAGTTCTATTTGTAAATCTTTGTAAGATTTACAAAACAAGACAGTTTAAATGACTCAGCTCACCCATTTTTATGTTACTACAAAGATAAACAACAACATGCTGTGTTTTGGGGGGAATATATGTCATTGAAGCACACACAATTCAAAGATCATTGAATACGTTTTAGTTGCAGCTTCCAAAGCTCTGCCTATGGACTGAGTCCAAGTATGCAAAATTTCAGCCGGCATGTATTTGCCAAAATTGTAAGCACCTAAATAATAAGGGCTTCGTTGTGATAATGATGCAACACACACCTATCTGTGCTATAAACAGTAAATAAACTGAGTTAGGACTATTCATAAATTCTCCCCTTGTATATATATGTACATTGACAAAATGAAGACAGTTATAATCTCAGGCTGAAAATGGAATGTGGAATTTGAACACTTTAATTTAATGGACCTGGCTAATGACAACCGGTCATATTCAGATGCATGATTCAAATCTACCCAAGCTGCAAGCCATGTGTTTATTTTGGGTGGCTGTCTGATGCTTACAAGTTGCTCCCCATGCAATGAATCAGTAGGTCCTAGTCCATTTCCAAAGCACGATGATACCCACCACGAAGGCAGCAGTGCCAGCACCAAGGGCTCCACTTCAAAGCCTGCCAGTTCCTCTGAATGCTCTCTACGCTGCTGTCATGCACACCCACTACTTTTGCCCCCGATGCCCCCCAAACACGTTAGTCTGTACGCAGGCTCTGCTCTGGGATGCATAGCAAGTCCCTGGAGAGACAAGACTGGGTGCAGTGAGAGCATGGAGCAAGGTAGGCAGCAAAGCCTGCCCCTCCGGGCTCTCCTCCTTGCCTTTCGGTCTTGCAGCAGTCGACCTTGCATGCTGCTTTCCCCCATCACGCCCTCACGCCTCGCCCTCCGGCTACACAAAGTCTCACAGTCACTGGACTGTGAAATAGCTCTTTTTTTGTTTGTGTCTCCTTGACGAGCTGTGATGCAGGCACAGAGAAGGAGGCAGGAGGCTGTGCCAGCGTTGGCGAGACCTGCGCTTGCTCTCCTGGCCTTGCTGATGGAAACGTTTCCCAGCAGCAATGCAGAGGGGGAGAAGGAGCAGGCCATGGCCAGCCCCGCTTGAACCTCAGAGTAACAGAGGGACCCATGAAAGGAGGAGAAAGCTGCATGCTCCCGCACGTCCAGCCCAGGAACAGGTATGCAGATGCTGTTGGGTGCAGCCACCCTTTTGTGCTGCTCTGAATGCTGCTATCTGGAGGCAGGAGTCCCCAGGACCTGGCGAGGCTGAGGACAGTGCTCCACATGTGGACTCACCTCTCCTCCCATCCCATTTGCTTTGCCCACCCGTGCAGCTAAGGGCAGGGGAAGGGTCTCTCCCACCACTGCTCACCGTGTGTTCTCCCCTTCCCTCGGGAGCGGGGCTGTGCTGGCCATGTGCCCCAACACGCTGGACACAACTATTCCCAGGCAGTGCCTTACCTGTGAGAATGATGCTACCTTCAGGACCGGGCGAGGTGGAAGAAGAGTGCCGTGCTTAGCTTCTCTCCATTTCCCTCCCACGGAGCTGCCCTCTCTTCACTCCCCGGGCTGGGTTACACGGCCAGGGGAGCGCAGGCGGCCCCGGCCCGTCCAAACAGTTACTCCCAGGGGAAAGCTGCTGGCGTCCTGGGTGGGAGAGCGCAGCCGCCTGCAGTCAGCAGAAGACAGAATTAATGACCTTTTCTTGCCTAATTAGTTGAAGGTTTAGGCATCTGGTTTTGACAGAGTAGAAAAAACTTGAAGCTTCTGTTCAGTATCTGATGCTGAACAGAGGCCTTATGTCTACAGGGATTTTCGTCTAGCACTTCTGATGAGCCCTACATTCACCCCCAATAAATATATATCTTTGCTCCTGTAGAAACCCTTCTAAAAGGAACTTTGAGGAAACCTTTGATAACTCTTCCCTTGCTTAAAAACATCCCCTTTGGTTGACAGGGTGATATCAAGACTTCAAATTGGAGCTGGTGAAATGGTGAAATGTTCAAATGTTCAGATCAAAAAGGATGAATTTATCTTAACAGTAATCTATATCTGCTATGTCAGACACTGTGCTGCAGCATGTCCTGCTGTGTGCAGTATGCCACTTACAGAGCAATGATAAACCTTTCTAGATAGTGCCTAGCGCAAAGTGTTTACCAGAATATAGATTGCTGTGACATATAGTTAAAAGTTGCTCAGAAATAAGAGATCAGGGAGGCTGACCATCTGTGAAGAGGTCAGTGATGCTTTTTTTGTTGGGTTTTGGTTTTGCTTTTTTTTTTTTTTTTTTGCCAGCAGCATCTAAGTGCAATAAAATATCAGAGTGAGAAAGAATTGCTATAGCAACAAAGTATGTTCTCCTAATGGATGCTGTGTGTAACAGCCAACCGCCGCTAGAACTTTAAGGGGAAGGAATAAAATCCATCACAAAAGCAGGAAAAGGAAAAGCATTAAAAATTAAGATTTTATTGTTCCATGATTTATGTTTACTTACTTCACATCTCCAGATGATCTAGAGTACTTTCAGTACTTCCCTGCTCCTATTTACTGCTTCACACAAAAATTTTCAGAAACTCCGAAAAACAATGGTGTGAATGATCTATTAGTAGTAATATAATGATAGAGATTTGCATTCAACAGTAGTGTTATCGCTACGAATATGAGGAATTATGAGATTATAGCGGCACTGGGAGACCACAGGTAAGACAGGAGTTAAGACTGACATGATGTCAACACACAGCAAGAGGCCACCCTTCCTGTCAAGATTCACAATGATAAAAAAACAGAGAGTGAGGGCGAAACTGCCCCAGAGAGATGAAGTGACAAGTTCAGGGTCACTCAGCAAGCCAGTGGCAACGTCAGGACCAGAAGGCAGGTCTCCGGTGCTCCTCTCACTGCCCATCAGCTATTAAAGCTGTTCAGAAAGCTAATCGCCATGTTCTTGTGCAGTACGATTGCCACATACCTTAGAGTGGGCTACGTATACAGAGAAGCTGGTTTGTGTCAGAGTTCACTGTGATTGTTAAACTATCCTAGATAACTACTGCACCCATGCTCCATCGCTGAGTCTTAACCAGCCTTCATCCTCACTGGGGCACTAAGACCATCTTTCCTGTCCCTCCTTTCTTCTCTGTGGCTCAGACTGTGGTACCAGTCACAGCAGGGAAAAGAAAGACTGCAAAACAGGGGGAAGCTTTTGCCTTCCATAACTGTTACACAGGATATCTGGAGAAAGAAGAAATAGAATATAGGTTAAGGAATGTAACTTCAACTCACAACTAGTTTTCTCCTCTGCTTCTGGCATGATGAAGCTTCAAACACCTTCAAAGATGTTTTACACTGATGGAGACTGCCCTTGTCCTGTGTGGTAATGCTGTCTCATGCTGGCTCTGCACAGGTCCTCAAATTATAATCTAGGTTGAGAGAAATTCTTTCTTCTGCAGGTGAACAAACCGAAACGCTGCATTAAAGTCTGTGGCAAAGCAGGGGAAAGAAGCGGCAAGTTCTGAAGGGTTGAGTTCTACCACTCTGGTTGAGTCTTTGGATACACAGGACAGGGAACAGCAGAAGTATGTACTGAAGCAGGAAAATTGAAAGGCTTTTTTAAAAGATTCTCTCCCCACAGAGAAAATATTTTCTGGCATATCTTTGCAATGAAGCTCGTTATATGTTGTCCTATTTATAACTCACAAGTCTCCATAACAAGCAAGCTCCTCAGAGGTAGAAAAGTGAGTATGATTTGAATAGAGCTGTATATCACTGTTTGATGTTCCTACTCTGGCTATGATTTATTACAAAAGCGTAGCAGCATGGGTCAATCAGTGAGGGACATTCTGCGGCAAAGAAAATTCAAGTTTCCTTATGTGTATGAAAGGCATTTTTCTTCAAACTTAAAGAGAAAAGTGTTTTAGGCTCACATCCTACTAGACTAAGCAGCAAATCTTCCTCATTTTACAACACAGTTTCTGCTAATCAGTTCCTCCTCTAATGTTCTTAAACAAGGCATTGTACCAGATAACACAAAAGTGAGAAAAAGGAAATATGACTGATTAACCCACAACAAAGGATACAAGTTATTTCAAAATTATAGAATGAAACACTTTAGATGTTTACCATCTGTGAAAAACAAACAAACAAACAAACAAAACCCAACACTGGAGTTTCCCATAGACAGCAGAGATCATCTTAGGTTAAAGTCATGCCAATGAGAATCAGCCCAGACAGCAGCTCCTTGGGTGGGAAAGGGCAGAGAGGAGGCAGATGTGCACTCTTCCCATGACTGCTCTCCTAAACTTAGGGCACAAACTGCTGCATAATTTTTTGTGATGGACTGAGAGGAAACTGGCAACCTTCTCTTTTGGAAATCTGAAAGACAACTGAAACCCAGTAGGTAAACCTGTCTTCACGTACACTGTAGTCAGTTTTACAGGCTGCAGCAAAATAGTGACATAGCCAAATGATAATGGAGCCTAATTTCTTCACCAACATAAATTCATAAACAGGGGAGAGAGCAAGGTTCAGAAAATCAAGGGCTGCCATCTCCTACTCACAATGCCGCCTAGTGATCAGAGTCATGCTCTGTTTTCATCTTTCTCTTGTCCCGTGTTTTCTCACCTGCACGCAGCTATTATCACCTCCTGCTCTTCTGGGTAGTCATCTTAAAAAGAGGATTGTGCCGCTGGGTTGTTTCAAAGAGTTTTTGTAAATGCTGATTCTCTGGGAGGGGATTCAAGGGCCCTGACTGGACACTGGGCTTCCCCAGAGCCCTGCTGCAGGCACTGATGGGACTTGTGATGCTCTCCCAGTTTCCTGCTGGTCCCCAGCATCCTCACTGTTTTGGGCATCATGGTGAAACATCTATTCCTCCTTAATGTAGAAGGTCAAATGTGGCTAGTGAGCTCCAGTTTGGGGGCCAGACACGTAAACCATAGGCAGTCCAGCAACAACTTTTCGGGTTCAAGCTACTGCACAACAAAAGGAGTTTTGAAAGAATCTCTTGCTTGTGTTCATTTACCCTAAACTGATGAAAGTAGCTTTGTTAAGAAACTTTGCCGCGTTTCCACTTGAAGGCTTAGCAAGTTTCTACCCAGCTGGGAACCGTTTTCCCAATCCCGGAAGACCCAGCTTGCATAAATGGTTATAAATGAAGTTATTTACGTTCTGGGTAGGGGGAAAGCAGGGAAAGAGTAAGGGGTTTGGAGAGGTAAGGAAGTGACTCTACATGCCTTCCACCAGCTTTTTCCAGTTGCCATTGCCTACCAAGCTGCTGTCTAGGTGCCACCAGGACCTGGGGAAGAGAGCAAGGGCTCTAATAGTATTCAATAGCTCTTGTTAGAGATTCCCCATTCCCAGAAGAAGCTAACTGACCCTTGCCTCATCTTTCAGTGGAATATAGCTTACGTACATCACACTCTAGCATAGTCCTTCCCCAAATATTCATGGTTTTGATATACCGCTTATTTCTTCACCAATCGCTACACAGCTGGCTGAGCATGGGCTAATACATCAGCCCTCTCCCACTTAAAAGTTTCCCTCCCTGGGGAACATACTCATGGAAAGGACCAGCTCTTTGAAAGGGATGCTATTCAGGTGGTATAAAGGTGTTTGGACTTGCTGGGAAGAACTTTTGTTGTCCAAGTACAACAAAACATTAAACAAACTGCAGGGACTCCTCATGCTATCATTGACAGAATTCCAGACATTAATTGGAGTTATGTGGGATTTTCTGCAATTAAGTAAAATGACTGAACGATGTTACAACGTGGTAGATAAGGATTTGGCAAAGTCTAGTGATTAAGCTGAATTATGACTTATGGAAAAGTTACGGTTTGGCAAAATCCAGTAATTAAGCTGAGTTATGACTTTCGGAAAAGTTGTGTACAAAGAATAAGGAGCTTGGCGATAAGTAGGAAACAATAAATAAGGAATAGAATATCATTAAAGAAGGTGGAACGTAATTTGGAGGAACATTTTGCTAATTATAGAGCTTGTAATATATTTAGAATATAATCTGGCTTTATCTTGTATCCTGTTTTAAGATCCTGTTTATCTGTAATTGTGCTTTGGACAAAGACCAAAAATGTACTCGAAGGTCGCGAGTTGATTATAAATACTTTGCTAACAAGCAAATAAAGACAGACATGATTCCTGCTTCATATTGAAGAAGTCTCTGTCTCGCGTCGTTATGCAACAATTGGTGACCCCGACGTGATTCGACGTTGGAGAATGAAAACTGTACTATGAATATTTTGAGTCAGCCTTAGTCATAAGACGGCTGGGATAACGACGGGCGCCGCTGGAAACTGACTGGTACCAGGTGAGCGGCTTGCTTCATAATGGGATCTACTGTATCAGTAGAAGTGAAAGCTGTTTTAGCTATATTGTTATCTCTGGCAGAGAAGCATGAAATAGCTCTGAAGGAAAAGGGAGCTTTGGACTTGTTGCAATGGGGACAGAGAAGGAACATTTTAACAACGATGGATGAGGTTTTTAAGGAAGACTGCTGGCAGGCTTTAGGAAAGGGTCTATGGGAATCCGTGCAAGTTGGAAATAAGGAAGCAGTAACCCTTAGTCATGTATGGTATTTAATAAATCAGTTGATGAAAAAGACTCGCGTTGAGTCTGAAATTATGGAGGCTGCAGAACAAGCATTAGGATATTCATTCCGAGAAAAAGCCAAAAAGAGTGAGCAGGCTTCTATTTCTTCACCTGATCCTGTGGTTCTGCCAGCAAATGTAAGAGATGCTAAGTCTATTTTTGAAATCCCATTGCCGCCTGATTATTTTTCCCCTGAAGAAACTGGTGCAGAGGCGGGTATGGAGTCTGCAGCCCTTACTGCACCTCCAATCAGTGAAAATGAAATAATGGAGCAAGAAAATTCGCCGTTAGAGGAACTCCAGCAGATAAAGCGTGAGGAGGAGGAATTAAAAAGGCAAGCTTCTGCATTACAGTTAGAAGGTGATAGGCAAAAAATTGCTCTCGGGCAGTTGGGTACGAGGCTGCAGGAGGTGATGAGACAACAATCAGGACTGTTACAGAATCTATATCAACAACTGCAACGACAATCAGTAACAGGTTTTAAGAGTGCAAGTATGCAAGACGAAAAAACACAGACTGTGGACGCTGGTCAGAAATGGCATGGAATAATACGGGATGCAGCTATTGAAGGCGAATTCTTAGGTCCATTAAAGGCTTTTCCTGTGCACCTTCATCATAACGCTGCAGGAGCGGAGGTGCGAGAATGGCAGCAGTTCGATTGGCAGTTATTAGATCGACTGCAAAAAGCAATAATGCAATATGGTTTGGATAATACATATGTAAGAAACTTGATTGATGTGGTATTTTCGCAAAATATTCTCACTCCTTTTGATATAGAAACGTTGGTATCGTTAATTTTGTCACCCATGCAAAAATTAGTTTTTAAAGATGATTGGAGAAAACGTTGTGAACTTGCAGTAATGAAAAATTTGGACTTGCAAGATGGGGACCCATTGAAATTTGCGACAATCGATATGTTGATGGGACAAGGAGCTTTTGTGCATCCTAGGACACAAGCTCGGTTAGATCGACGAATATTACAGCAATCTCAATCTCTTGCTGCCGTCGCATTAAAAGCACTACAGGTTTCTGCGACCGCATCCCCACCTTATGTTAAAATACTGCAACTGCTATCGGAATCTTTTTCTACATTTTTGGATAGGTTGAGAACTGCAATAGAGAAATCACCAAACTTATCGACCGAAGCAAAGTCAGCTGTAATGCTTGATCTGGCTGTACAAAATGCTAATGATGTGTGTAAGCGAATACTTTCAACGTTACCAAAAACGGCTGGGCTAGTACAAATGATGGAAGCCTGTGCTAGGGCAGATCTAGTAGCAGAACAAGATAGGGCTGTAGTACATGCCCAGGCACAAGCTAAAGCTTTGGCCGCTGCCCTTCAACCTGTTTTACAACCTAGAAATACTCGGCAACGCTTGGGAATTTGTTTTTTGTGTGGACAAAAAGGACATTTTAAAAAGACTTGTCCCAAGAAATCTCAAAATAATTCAGGAAGCAAATATTGTACGCGGTGTCAGCGACAAGGACATGTTGTAGAGGAATGCCGTGCGCGATTTACTAAACAGGGGCAGCTTTTGCAGTCGGGAAACATGATAATGAGCGCCAGCCAGAGGGGCGCTATGACACTAAATACCTCCAAGAAAAACCAGCGGATTCCCTATGCTTGGGTACCCAGTTCAATGGATGCTTGGACCGTCTCCGGGGGAAAACTGCCGGAAGCGCCGGAGTAGATATTAGGGTTGCTAATACTGTTCAATTATTAAATGATATGGTACAGGTGGTAGATTCTACGGAAAAGGGACCGCTGGGATATGGGCTCAGTGCTTTGATAATTGGACGATCATCTGCTTCTCGTTTGGGAATTTTTGTTCTCCCAGGTCTTATTGATTCAGATTATACCGGGACAATTAAGATTATGATTAAAGCATTGTATCCACCCATAACGATAGAAAAAGGAACAGAAATAGCACAGTTAATTCCATTCCAGGCAATGGTGCCCAATAAGGAAGAAAGAATAAGAGGGGCAAGTGGATTTGGATCAACTAATGATCCTTCTGTATATTTTTCTATACCTATCCTGAAAAACAGACCTACAATTGAAGTAGAACTTAAGCAAAATGATGGTTTTACTTTTACATTGTTGATGTTATTAGATACAGGTGCTGATATTACAATTGTTCCAAAAAAGGTATGGCCAACTACTTGGCCTCTACAAGAAATTAGTGCCATGATTCAAGGAATAGGAGGAAAACAATCTACAATGCTTAGTACTCAGTATGTGACTATGTGTAAGACAAATGAACCCCACCTATCTGCAAAAGTCCGACCTTATGTTATGCAAACAGAAATCGCATTGCTAGGCAGGGACTGTTTAACGCAATGGGGAGTTGTGTTACAGACATCGCCTTTTACTTAGCGGTCACTGCACAGCGACAGTTGACGGACCCAATACCTTTAAAATGGAAGCAAACTGCTCCTGTTTGGGTAGAGCAGTGGCCGCTAACACTTGAGAAACTGTCGCATTTGCAGACCTTGGTAGAGGAACAGTTGAAATTAGGTCATTTAGAGGAATCATTTAGTCCATGGAATACTCCTGTTTTTGTTATAAAAAAGAAATCAGGAAAATGGCGACTTTTACAGGATTTAAGAGCTGTTAATGCTGTCATGGAAACAATGGGGCCTTTGCAGCCTGGTCTACCAACTCCAACTATGCTTCCTGCTCAATGGGAAATTTTAGTAATTGATTTAAAAGATTGTTTTTTCACGATACCATTGGCTGAACAAGATAAAGAAAAATTTGCCTTTTCGGTGCCAACTATAAATAAACAAGCACCTTATAAACGATATCAGTGGTGAGTATTGCCGCAAGGAATGAAAAACTCTCCTACCATTTGTCAGTATTACGTAGCTGCCGCTTTACAACCTATTCGTTTTACTTTTCCGAATTGTATTATTTATCATTATATGGATGATATTCTTTGTGCAGCGGAAAACCTTGATTCTAATTTTATCAATTTCCTTCATCAGGCATTAAATGCCGCTGGTTTAATAGTGGCGCCTGATAAAATTCAAAAACATTCACCTTATTCTTATTTAGGATTTAAAGTTACACAATTACAGGTTAAGCCTCAAAAACTTGTGATTAATCTCAATATTTCTACATTACAAGATGTTCAAAAGGTATTAGGAGATATTCAATGGCTTCGCTCCTATTGTGGAATTTCCAATGAGGATATTGCTCCATTGGTGCACCTGCTGAAAGGAGGGGGGGGGCGAATGCCCCTCGAAAACTTGACAAATTGCAGCAGAACGCTCTTAAAACTATTGCTAATAAAATTACGCGAGGATATGCGAATCGCATTGTTCAAAATATACCCCTTTTTGTAGCAATACTCAACACTGAAAAATATTTAGCTGCCTTAATTTTTCAATGGCTTCCACACCAGTTGGACCCTATGAATGTTATCGAATGGAAATATCCGTCTATAACACAAAAACAAACAATTATTCCACGGATTGTAGCGATATCTAACTTAATTTATTCTACTCGTCAAAGGGTCATAGACATAAGTGGGATTGACCCTCAAGTCATTTATTTACCGTACACAGATATGCAGATACAACAAATGTTTCAAACCATAACTGAATTCGCACTAGCTACTTACGACTTTAAGGGAATTTTGTCTAATCATTATCCGAAACACCGGTTGTTTTCCACAACACTTTGCTTGGAGCCAGACGTAATGTTATCTGTTACCCCTGTAGCTGGTCTTACTGTTTATACAGACGCTAGTTCCAGAACAGGAAAATATGGTTTTACATGGTACTATAACCAGCAATGGCATGATCAGCTTTTTTATGGTAATGGTTCCGCACAATTGTTAGAACTGCAAGCAGTGGTACAAGTATTTTTTACCTTTTCTAACATAGCTATCAACCTAGTTAGTGACTCTCTTTATGTTGTAGGAATTGTACAACGTTTAGAAAGATCATTTGTTAAAGAGGTACAGAATATTCAATTAAAGGAATTATTGTATAAACTTCTTTATTTATTAAATGCACGTGTATATCCATATTATGTATCACATATTCGAAGTCATACCCCGTTTAGAGAAGGCCTGTTTGAAGGCAACCATAGGATTGATACCCTTGTTTCTCCTGCTACTGTAGTAGTGCCTCATGTTCATCAACAAGCACGATTATCACATTCATTTTATCATCAGTCCGCAAAAGCATTAGCCAAACAATTTAAAATAACCCTTAATCAGGCCCGCAATATTATTGCGGCATGTCCTCATTGTGCTCCTTTGCCAGCAAGTTTACCACATGGGGTTAATCCTCGTGGTCTTAAGGCATTAGAGCTCTGGCAAACTGATATTACATTTTTTAAGAGTTTTAAAAATTTGCAACACATACATGTAACTGTGGATACCTTTTCGCACATGATTTGGGCAACTGCTCAAAGAAAAGCTAATGCTGTTGCCGCTCGTCGCCATTGGTTGCAATGTTTTGCCGTAATGGGTGTTCCTCGATGTATAAAAACAGATAATGGCTCTGCTTATATTGCCGCTAGTACCCAACAATTTTTAAAAGAATGGGGAATTGAGCATGTTACAGGAGTACCAGGAAACTCTACTGGTCAAGCTATTGTGGAACGGGCGCATCATTATTTAAAACAGCAAATTCAAAAACATTATTCTGAATTTATGTCTCCGGAATTAGTACTTTTAAAGGCGTTGTACGTTATAAATTGGTTGAATTTTTCAGATAAATATCCCCCTGTTTACATCCACATCATGTCACAACAGGAAAAACAGGAACTTCGAATCAGGCCTCCAGTATTGTGGTATGACGCCCGAACTAATCAATGGCGGGGACCTGCTGAACTATTAACCTGGGGAAGAGGGTATGCTTGTGTTTTAACAGATATTGGACCTAAATGGTTGCCTGCAAAATGGATTCGACCTACAGTTGCTGCCTTATCCTCTTTGCAAGCTTCTTGACCCTTGGAAGAGCTCATGCAGTACCAGTGGAATTGGCTGAAATGCAGAATCAGGACAATGTTTGGATAAGATGGGCTCAAGCGACAGATACGAATGACTTCTGTCTTTCATTAAAGCAAGTAGGAAATCCATTCCGGACCTGCTTGATCGGGTTTGCTTATGTGAATATATCAGATTTTACTGACTGGATCCAGGGGTCTGTAAATATGTCAATTATACAGCAAATGTCTAATGTTATGAGCTGGGCAATTAATACTACAGTTAATGCATTCTTAATTAAGAATTTGAAGAAGGCAATGTTGCCTCCTCAAGAGTTAGATTTGCTTGGAACATTTCCCAACAATGGATGTGTCAAATTTAGTTCCCTGAGTAGTAATGATCTGCCCACCAATGTTTCACCTCAACAATTACAATATCTAAATGAGAGTTTTTGCAATCATACGATGCAAGATATACCTTATAACCGAACCAAAGCATACGCTTTGCCTCCTGGGTATTTTTTGATCTGTGGAGATAGAGCTTGGCCCGGGGTTCCCCCATTGTCATTTGGAGGGCCATGTATGATCGGAAAATTGACGTTATTGTTGCCAAAAAAACAACATTTGCAGCAATTGCAGATGTTATACCAAGCACAGGGACAGAGTGGTCATAGACAAAAGCGATCTACCACACCATTATTGGAGAATTGTACAGATGATGTCCTAATTTGGGGACAGTCTACTCTGACGACAATGTCCTTATTCTTGCCTCCCTTGGCCTTAATGCATTTGGGAAAGGTAGCAAGGAACTTAATGTGTTGGTCAGGAAAACAATTCAATCGCACTTCTTTAATTCTTTATGATATGGCCACAGAATTCGACAGTATTCGAAAGGCAACCTTGCAAAATAGGGCGGCAATTGACTTTTTGCTTTTAGCCCATGGTCATGGTTGTGAAGAGTTTGCTGGGATGTGTTGTTTTAATTTGACAGACAAATCTCAATCTATACAGAGTAAATTAAGAGAACTCCAGGATGGATTGGGGAAGTTAATGGAAGAAAGAAATCCTTTTGATAATTGGCTAGTTTCCCTTAATGTCGGATCGTGGTGGAGAATGATTTTGAAGTGGGTATTGATAATAATTTTAATTGTCGTAATTGTACTCATTATTTTTCCATGTTTGATTCAGTGTGCTATAGGAATATTACAGAATATAGCAAATAGAGCCTTTATAAAACAAAAAAGGGGAGTTGTGGGATTTTCTGCAATTAAGTAAAATGACTGAACGATGTTACAACGTGGTAGATAAGGATTTGGCAAAGTCTAGTGATTAAGCTGAATTATGACTTATGGAAAAGTTACGGTTTGGCAAAATCCAGTAATTAAGCTGAGTTATGACTTTCGGAAAAGTTGTGTACAAAGAATAAGGAGCTTGGCGATAAGTAGGAAACAATAAATAAGGAATAGAATATCATTAAAGAAGGTGGAACGTAATTTGGAGGAACATTTTGCTAATTATAGAGCTTGTAATATATTTAGAATATAATCTGGCTTTATCTTGTATCCTGTTTTAAGATCCTGTTTATCTGTAATTGTGCTTTGGACAAAGACCAAAAATGTACTCGAAGGTCGCGAGTTGATTATAAATACTTTGCTAACAAGCAAATAAAGACAGACATGATTCCTGCTTCATATTGAAGAAGTCTCTGTCTCGCGTCGTTATGCAACAGAGTTACACCACCCTTTAGAGTTTTCCCTACTTGCTCTACAAATCTACTACCATGACTAGCGGTCAGTCAAGTTTTGCTATCTTATTTTCCTACTCAAACAAAAACTGTTTTAATTGAAGAGTTATTATATACTGTGTTTGCTTTAACATGAAGGCATATGAGAAAAACGGAAACTAAAGACTAGTTCCTCAACAGAAAAGTTATAAAACAAAGCCATAACAAGTGTCTCTTCCATTTACTTTGTTTGCAGATGATCTCATTTGTATTGTGGGCACAGATTTACCCTGTTCAGATCAAATTTCTATGAATAGAAAAAAACTGTAACTGTGATAAACACCCACAATTATAGCACTTGATTTTCTCTTCCATAATTTAGCACAGCTTCAGCCGGTAAACTATCTTTTCTCAGGAAAGGAAATTGTAAACCCTGAATTTTTGTACAACAGTTTGCAGGGTATATGGTGTGCTCCTCTGACTCATTCATGTGGCCCAATGGTGCCTGAAGCAGACGCTGCCAGTCATATAGTGATATGCCATGCTGTCATGCTGGACTGTAATGCGAAACTCATACTGACTGCAGGTCATTAGAGAACAGATTGCAAATCTTTTCTTACTGGTGAGCAGGTTACCTGAAGTCTGTTACTGTTTTCCCCCCTTATTTATTCAGTAAATAAATAATAGACTGTAAAAAAAAAAAAAAAAAAACACCAAAAACCCAAACCCAAAACAAAACCAACAACAAAACAAGTGTAGCAAACACTTAAAGATGCCCAGATATTACAAGTGGGACAAATACAAAACACAACTACCCTTTGCCTCCTTGATAGTTCATGTAGCTTAACGTTTCCGGGTGAGAGCGAACCTGCAGATACCCCTGTGAAAGCTTTCTCCTCCTCAGCAAACTGCTCTGTTGAGGACACGGGCAAGTGCTCACTGCATCAACCCTGTCATGGTGTGCTCAGCGCAGGCTCAGCTCCTGGTGGTGTCTAAGGGATGTGCTATGGGTAGGCAGGGAACCATTCTGCTGCTCCTTGCAGAAGAAAGAGAAAGCACAGGATGAAATTAAGAGGAACAGGCGGGAAGAAGCAGATCAGTGGAGTCAGGAGTGTCTGTTTGGAGGGTAGAAAGGCCAGGACTGTGCTGGTAAGGAGAAGTCCTCGAAAGGCAGAGGAAAAGAGGAATCTTAGCGGTAGAGGGATGGGTTGGGTAGAAGAGAGCTGGAAAGAATGAAAATTGAAAATAAGTGAGTGAGCAATGGTCACAACAGCAGGAAGCAGAAGCCATTTGCAGTGAGCAAGCCTCATGAATATCAACAGTCCAAAAAAAGCTTTAACAGTCCTACCAGTCCTACTTATTAATGAGATACTTGAGTGTCATTTTCTAGCATTTCTGTAAAAGCAATGAGAACACCTAGGGAATGAAATCTAGGGTTTTCTTTTTTTTTTTTTCCCTATCTACATGCTACAGTACATAAAACTTCATAAAGATGAGGTGTAGATTTGTGAGGATTGTATTATAATGGAATAAATGCACATCCGTTAAAATACGGAACACCATCATAACAATTCTCATTTTCATGATGAGCCGTACACTAGGATTCTGGCCCTTGTCATTTTGTTGTGGAGGAAAGTCTGCACATTTTAATTAAAATGCTGAAGACAAATTTAGAGTCCTAGCTGGGACTACACTCCTATGAAAATTGTCTGTGGTCACTCAGCACACAGTAGGATTCAATACTTTTTCCCTTCTATGTGAAATTTGAATAAGTGAATTGAAATAATTTGCATTTTTCATAATGATCAGGGAGTTGAAATAATGAAAGGTTATCATGAATATTTTAATTGAAGAATAAAATTACGTTAAAATAGTCTTCAGATTTCTCTTATGCTTTGTTAAAAGATACCAATACTATAACGGTATTGTAATTTTTAGAAATGCATTATAGATTCACATATTTGCTATTCATAAAATTCATTGATGCCTTTTTTCAAAGGTGTTTTATAAAGGATTTAGAAACCTCTTTAATCTTTGAAAATATCATTGTAGTTTGTGATTAAATATCTCCACAGCATAACTATAAAGATATGTATCTGCATCATAAAATCAAAATCAGAATATAGCACAAGAAGATCAGTGCAAAGTTTTTTCTTAAATTGACAATTTCCATTGTTACTAATGCTTTACACAATATCCTTCAGATGACCAGATCACCTAATGCTGTTAAGTTTCTTACAGAATCACGCAAAGAGTCCTCACGAGTGGCACACTTCACAGCAGCCAGAGGTGATGCTGGAATCTACCTTGCATCAAAATTTTGTACTTTAAGTTTCAATCCAAGGATGTCTGTGCTCCTTTCATCAAAAACCTTGCAATTACAAGGTTGCAAAAAGACCATGCAACTCAGAATAAAATGGATTTGCCTTAGCGGAAGATCTGAATATCAGCTCAAAATTATACCTTCATAATGTTTGTTTCTGTTACCTGTTTTAATATTCAAGGTGTCCAAGTATTAGAACAAAACACGACTGCATCTTATTGATGCTCGTACAAAGTCTAAAATAATGATCAATGGACTTTAAAATTTTATCCAGAATATTATTCAAAAAAGTAATATTTATAAATGTATACCCCTTCAAGGGACCGCCATTATGCTTCTATGGCCTAATATCCTGCAACGACTGCAGGAAGCTCAACAAGTTCCTGCGTTGTTTCAAAGCCTTTTGCTTTTAACATTGCTTAACACTATATAATCAGTCATAATACTTTAAAAAGAAAACTAATGCTCAAAAAATGGAAGGATAGAGGGGTTGGCTTCGTTCTTGAAATGTATTTTTTTTCCAGTGGTGTACTAAGGAATCTTTTATTTTTGATCATTAATTGTAGTCTAATTAGATCTTTATGTTTCTGCTCCCTAGTTATCTGAGAACATCCAAAGACACACTCCCTTTTGACCATGAGATACAGAGAACAGACCAGGAAGTCTTGTCAGCAGAGCAGTTTCCACAATACTCTTACTGATGACAAATGTATACCATTTAGGAGCCACGTACATGAATGTATATTCTCTACAGTATTTCTCTGACTGCCAGAGGTCCAGGCCTAATGAGTGCAGAACCCTTTAAATCCTAACTAATTGCATTTGCAGAGAACTGGGGCACTGATATATGCCAATTATAATTTTAAAAAATGCAACAGGATTTCCACAAATTACACTTCTTTCAAAACCTATCACTGCAGAAGAAATATTGGTCTCAGTAGGAGTTATGTGCACCGTAACTGGGAGGTAAATACTGGTTTACCTTTAAATGCAACAGCCAGGGATTGCTGCAGCCCTGACCTAAGAGGAGGGACCGCGGCATCTCTTAGGTGAGCACACGCTCTGCACTGGCAACTCATCTTGAGGGAAGCACGGCCCTTGGGTGCATGGTGGCACAGCCCAACCCTTGCTGCTGTACCGGTAGCCCTGGGCTCACGCTGCTCCCTGTGCCTGCATCTGTTCGCCCGTGGTACCTGATGCATGATGCTGGTGAACAACTGCAAGACAGCAGCTAGTATCGCACTCCTTGGAAGGCAAAAGGAAGGGTGAAATAAATGCATGAAGGACATCGAGGTACCGGCACTGTTTCGTCTGTGCTCTGCTCTCATACATATTGACATGATCGTGGAACAACAGAGAGAAGGTCTGCGTAACTGCTTCTTCTGTAAAATGACTTAATATCTGATGCTAAGTGGCAATGAATGAATTTAATTTTGGGGTTGATCACACAGTACTGATCAAAACGCCCGGTGTATGGTGTCCCTAAAAGCGGGCTACTTGCAAGCAAGCAGTATAATTATATGTCAAGGGGGCACATGGGCTTTCTTTGTAAATGGAGAGGAGCTTTTTATCTGAAAGGAAAAGCAGGCAACACAGAAGGGATTTTTGAGAATCAGCTTTCACCTTCCCACAATGACCAAAAAAGCTTCTCCCAAAAGAATAATCATATCTAAACTCCTAGCTATCCAAAAAGGCACTTCTCCTTATCACCTTTAGTGGAGTCCCACTTTGCCCTGTTCCTCACCTCAATAAAGAAAACAGCTCAGCTTTTAATCAGTTTGCAAACATAAGGATTCATTTGAGAAGCAGGTGCTTGTGCTCATCTCACTTTATTTGTACCTGCTGCCTGATGCCCCATTCCCTTGCCTCAATTCCCCTGCCCTTGCTCGGCATCCTCCACGATGCAACCTTATCTTCACAAAACAGACAAACACCTCCCTCCAGATGCCGTGCCAATGCCACCGCTGCGGCAATAAACTGGCAAGTGGGGAAGGAATAAAGGTACAGTTACTGAACGAAGAAATAAATACTTCTTCCAGAGACTGAACACATCACCTTCACCACCTAAGGTCAGAAAATAGCAAGTTGTTTCTGAACTTCCCTCCATCTGGAAGGGCAGTTATGCTAGTTAATCTTAAAATGCCTTTGGCAGCTGTCATCTCATTTTTTATATTATCCTTAAAACTTTTCTAATGGTAAGTACACATGCAGTGAGAAATAATAGCCTTTGTGTAACAAGCGATAGACATACTTTGTCCAATACATTTTTACAGTGTTTTTCTCTCTTTCTGAGGTTATTGTCACAGAAAAGATTGAAAGCTGAGCCATCATACCACAGCTTAAATGTAGCGGTGAAACGTACCTTCTTTTTCTCTCCGTCCCCCCACCTTTTTTTTTTTTTTTTTTTTTTAAACCAAAGGTGTGCAGGATGCTAATGGTGACCAAAGTAAACTATCCCTCAAAAAACCTAGCCTAATCCCAGCGCAGCATTTACCGCTCTGCTCTCAGGTCACAGCCTGAATGGCCTTTTCAGGCTTCAGCCAGCCCCCAACACAGCAGCCAGCCCCTGCCATGGACTTCTGCTGATGCCACAGGTTAATTAGCACAGGGAAGGAGTCAGACCCTGCATAAATAAGAAATAAGACAGTGCCTGCCATTCAGTTTTGATGCCAGATAAGAGCTGTGGAACTAAGACAAGCAAGAAGCCTGCAGACCGAGGCAGCTGGAAGTATTGGTAAGAGAAGCTTACTTTGAGACAACGCAGTTGATGTGCTGAAGTGTTCGTCCTCAACAATTTTTCCTTGGTTTAACTAGGAACAGGCAGGGACAGACTGTATATTGCAGGAGAGAGGAAGCCTTGAGATCTTTGTCTCAGCACTGATCTCTAACTTGCTGTGAGATCCCAGCAGACCCCAGAGCTCTCACTGTGCTGCATTTTCCTGGAGGTGCCCAACCTGTGGTGTTATAGCAAAAGTTTAAAAAAAAAAAAAAAAAGAAAAAAAAATCCATTGAGAAACTGTTTTTAGTACCAACATTCTCCAGTGTGTACCCCCAGTGTTCAGGATGGGAAATGCTTGAGTCTAACTGAACACAGGTTCAAACCCCTCCACCCGGTCTCATACAAAGATTGTGAAGATGAACATTGAATCCAAAATGTGTCAAAGACATAAACTTTAAATTCAGGAGTGCCTGATATTTTTTTTTTTAAACTTCTTTTATAATGCCTGGTTGATGAAAAATACTAACAAAATCATGAGTGAAAACTGTCCCAGATATGATCCTGGATTAACTCTCAGGATCTGTTGCCTTTTCTAGAAGCTGCCCCGGCACGGTGAAGGTTGGCACCTTTCTTCTGTTTGAACGTCCTTCCTCCCTGGTAAAATGCAATCTGTTTCCAGAAAGAAATGTTATTTTAAATTCAGCAAATGTTGCTTAAAGCAAAGGTCACCATTAGTTCTGGATGTGCTAATGCACTGTACTTACAATAGTTCTATATCAACATTATATTTCAGAAGATGAGGCCATTATATTTATTCCACCTGGGATTCTTAGCAGGCATTTAAAGCATGTTTTCATTAGCCTGTAGTAGCCCCTATGTATTTTAACAAAATGCTCAAAGGATTTAATCTTGGAGTTTTCAAGGTAGTTTTATTTTATGATTTTACCTTTAGCCTATATATATTATTTGAAATTTAAAACTTTGAGCCCTATCAGAATATTTGTTTCAGTAACTGAAAGAAATTAAAAATATAAGTCCCAGCATATGCTGCTGGAAGAAAAATTGAAGGTCAGATAATGTTGGACAGCCAGAGCTACCTAATGATTAAAGAGTGGTAGGTAACTGAGCTCCAGACTGTGGCATGTGACTGCATGCTACTGCTTGAACAACAGAAATCTCTCTGCAATGCACAAAGGAAAATAACTACTCATCATATATTAAGGTTAGGGTAATATAGGATATGTGTATATACTCACTTGCAGTTGACTGACAGTCACAATAGACTATTTATCAGCTGGGGATTTTTGTAGTGATCTTAAAGCAGTGAAGCCATTTATAAGGTATTCCTTTTACTGAGCATGTTTTCATCAGAAAAGTAGATAACAGGAATAACTTGCAACAGAAATCAAGCTTAATATTTCAAAGCCCTTGAGACCCTGATTAGACCGTTGCTCTGTCTGTACATAATCTCTTATTAAACTAAATTGATGGTGCTTTGTCCACATAAAAATAGCACTAAGACTTTATATCTGGAAAAAACAAGACTCTGAGCTCCCTGATGTGCAAGTAAAAAAAAAAATTCTTATTTAACTAACAAAAGAATGAGATAGGGATGAAAAATACAGATGTTAAAGCAGACTAAAAATTGATTGGCACAAAATTTTTACTCTAGTTGTAAATATTCTGAGTAGGCTGCACTTGCTGGGCAGATGACTAATTACATGCTTCTCACTCTGGAGTCTTTAGGCCAAATGGTGCTCTCAGTTACCCAAATATAAATCTCAAGCAAATCTATCGATGTTACTGTAGAGTTATGCCAGCTTCACTGAGAGCAGAATATGATGCCTTGTTTACAAAATTAAGCTCTGAAAGGTACATCTGTGTGTGCATTTTGATTTGCCAATAAAATAATTTTATGGAGTTAAATTTATGCAAATACTTAGAATTTAAATCCAAAGGAGACCTTATAGTCTTGTATTCATTAAAGATTATGCACCATTTTACAAGAAGGTACTCAAAAATACAATATGGAATACAATTAAAAGGAATAAATTCACAGAGGTTTCACATTTTACCAAGCCTTTGTGCCTTGTGTGCATTTAACTGACTGCTCCCCTAGGAGCAAAGAATATATATGCCCCAGTCATGATATTTGACTACCTTACAAATATCAATAAATTTCTCCTCACAACAGCTGAGGGAAGAAGAGAGACAGCGTTACCACTATATCACTAATCAAGCAGGAGTCAGGAGAAATCATGAGATTGGCCAAAGGCCAGACTGGGAGTGTGAGACATAGGCAGGGAGAGAAATGCAGTTCTCCTGCACTAGCCCTTTAGGAGCACACAAGCCCTTCTTAGGAGATGTAACATCATGCAAGGATAGGGGGATTGGGAAAAGATGTCTATGCTAACTCCCAGATTAATACACACAAAAATTAAGTCAGAGTAACTGTTGTCTTAAGCGTGTAGGCATTCACTTACATCTTTAGGTACACCAGTACCTGAGTGTATGCGGCTTCTTGTAGTTTGTTTCAAGTCACTGAAGGCAGAACAATTTATAAAGGACCGCCGCTTTCTTCCCCTGCGTGGAAAAATTCAACACTGCAGCTGAGGTGTTTGGGGAGTGCATTCCAGAAAATAAAAATCACATCAGTCTTTCGACATGAGGATCACCTGCAGGCTTTCACACAATTTTTATGCTTAAACCAACCCTGTTTAAAAGAAACCTTAAGGGATGGCTGGCGATGCAGGAATTAATTTTTAAACTAGGCATTTGGAAAAAGTGGTGGAGGAAGAAACACAATTCATTTTTCTCAAAGAAACAAGACATCAATTCCGCAATGAATGTATCTATAAATTATCATTTATTACCTTAAAAAAAAAAGGATTTCTAGCCTGCCTTGGCAACCGTGTAGTAATTTTCCTGCAGGTTGTAGAACCGTGTTCTTGCTAATGGCAAGAGCTAGCCAGTTGTCAAGAAGCAAGCTTTGCTAACGTGTTGTTGGGATAGTGAAGGTAACATAAATTACATGTATCTGCTGGTGTTGCCAACCCTCATGCTACTTAGCTCTGAAGAATCGCTGCTTGGATTAAATTAAACAATAACAGTGTAAAGAATCTGCTGGAGTCTAGCATAGCGAATGAGTCTACGACTCACACTCAGCTCTTACAGCTTCAATGATAGTGGCCAGCGCAAGGAGACAATTGCCAAAATCATTTCAAATCAGCTGGTAGAGAGACACTGCTACATGAACTAGAGCAAACCTCAAATGAAGCACTAGTAGCCAAATTGATTTTGATAAGGCAGAGAATACAGTAACAGCTTAGGCAGACTGCAGGCAGTGGGCAAGCCATAAATTCACCAGCAGCACCATGCAGAGATCAGCAACAGAAACAGTGGTACCCAGAGTACGGCTCGTGGGGACAGCCAACGTTGTGCACAAAGCACCTTTCACTGCGCTGTTGAAGGCACAACCATGCTCCCCTATCAGGTGAAAGCTGGTACCATCATTTGAAAAGCTACCAATTTTTCTGAGATATTTTACCATCCTTCCTTCTGAGCCTTAAAAAAACACAGACTTGAATGTCGCTGCGGGTGGTGTAGTCAATCACTCTCTCCTCACACTCGGCTCCCAACTAGCTTTGGAGATTGACATTTGTGCACCTGAGGGATGTGTGAGCTGGTACCGTATACTTTTTCAGGTGGTTCCAGCTCCTCCTGGGTTTAATGACCAAAATATTTTCAAGCTGCACTGTACACAGAGCCCATCAATGTAGAAACATCCATACGACTAGGTGTCTGCTACAATGCCCAATATTTTTTGTTCGTTTGAAATATGAGCTTTCATAGGGAGATGCATAAGGCGATCGGAATTTTTCTAATATAGACGAATAGCAGTCAGACTGGAAGCTGCTCTTCATATACTAAATAACAAATACAATCCTTCCACACCTTCTCACAATGTTCCCCCAGTTCCCACCCAGCATCTTTCCTCACAACACCATTCTGCACTGAATACAGCCAAGCGGAACACATGTAAGGAAAGCCAGTATTTTGTCTTTGCCTGAGAAAAGATGAACCCATGAGATACGGATACAAAGAAAAGAAAGAACAGATGCCTACTTATACTGGAAGACATACAGAAGAGATGATTTCATAGTTCACAGTTGTGCTCAATGCAGTGGATCCCTCTTCTCTCCATTTCTACAATGCAAATCATCCCCCCTATGTATCAGTGCAACACTAATACTAACAACAAGCAGTGCTTCTGTAATGGTAGGCTGTCATCATTCCCAGGAAATTCTTCAGCCAGACTTTTTACATCAGGATTTGAAATGTAAAATCTGTAAGAACAACAAAAAAACCCACAACGACCCCTCCCCCCCCCCCCCCAAAAAAAAAACCCACACCAACCTAGGGAACTATAGTTCTTCAAAAGAGAGTGAAAACCCTTTCTAATTCTGAACATGACAGAATTTTTCATGTTTAAATTACTATGCAAGAAGTAATTAAGTCATCTTTACAGAATGCTTTTGAAGAAAAACTATATAAATAAGTTCTCAATCCTGTCTCTCAGATGAGGAATCACACAGCGTATTCAGGCAAAGGGAGGTTTTCAGGCTCCAGTTCAGTGCTTCTCCCTCAGCACAGTGCTGTCTTTACAGAGAATTGATCAGCTGAAAACAAATGGGATGCAATACTCTCGATATTTATACAGTACAAAAGGTGAAAAACCCTGATCCTCAGACTGTGAAACTTGCTTCGTGTGGACACCCCATAGCAGAATATTCTTTTCCCACGTCACTGCACCGTGAGACAACCAGGCGTGTGTTAGTGGCAAGCAGTTTATATGGATACCAGGCTCTCAGGTGCTTCACAGTATTTTTATAGCTTACATCACCAAGCTGTAGCATGGAAAGCTTGTTTCACTGAATTTCAGCGGCTGCACCTGCTGAGCCTCCCGTGCTGTTGTGTTAGGAGTCAGCTAGATGGTGCTCATGGGGTGGCAGCTGATGTGCAAAGTTAGCACTGGGGTTTCTCTCCAGGCCTCTTCCCCCGCCGCCGGCATCCCACACAATCTAAGCAAGTTGTCACAAATGAAAAACCAGGACTGGGAGGGAGGGGAGGAAGGAGGTAGGTGAAAGGAAACTGCATCTCAGATACTGTATGAGCACAGGTCCTTACAGAACTGTGCTGGCTTTCGAAGGCTGGGATGCAAGTATGAAGCTGGGGCTGTTTTGTTGTATATGAGCCAGCTCGTTCGCTCCTACCTGGCAGCCTGAAAAGAGCACAGTACTGACAACTTAGGAAGGAACCATGTTGTTGGAGAGACCTGACAATTTGGAAGTTGTTTTTTCCTCTGACAAATAACAACCCTAGCTGTAAGCTTCGTCATGATCCGATTGAGTGTGTCTTTACGGATGTTTGAAGTTAGAACTAATTGGTAGCTTTTAGCCGTCTGTGAAGTTGCCTAGTTTTGTTGGATTCATTGTATACTACAGATAGTACCATGTAAAGACACATTGTGCTAATGCCCAGTAAATATGAAAAACTCAGAGTGCTCAGGGATGGTAGACAAAGATAGATTTTGGTGTGGACTTACTGCTTAGGGATCCATTGAGTGGCAGAATACTTATAAATTCTTAAATCTGAAGATCCCACTTGGTCCCTTGGGCTGAAAGTTTGTGTGAAAATTTCATTTCAAAATGACAAGCCCATATATGCACAGGAATGGTTTTCTAAATAAAACCCTAGATCGTTTTTTATTCATTTTATGTCTAAAATGCCCAGAGGCATAGCTCCATAAAAATTTTAAACTTTAAACAAAAGCTCCTTTTGAGTTGCAGGAAAACAAAACATTCTGAAAGCAACAGTTTATATTATTTATTGTGATGTTTACTTAGCAAGAGAGGCTGATGAGTTAATTCTCAGTGGAAGTGCTGAATTAATTTAGGAACAGAAGCCCAATTAATTAAGGATCATTTCCTATTGATTTCACTGTACTACAGACCAGACTCAGAGTACCTGCTATACTCCTATACAAGATATAAATAATAATATACTTAGATCAGTTACTGCTGTCCTGACGACCTGTAATTCTCACTGAGGAAACAATTCTAAGACTTTGATGTGAACACGATAAAAGCCAGAATGCCTCTTTGAAAGAAAGAGAACAGGAAAAGCACAGAAGAGGCACTATGCACACTCCAGATCAAAGACAATAGCCAAATGAAGAGACTGACTTAGAAAGTGGACAAAAGTGGAAATAAATACATTTGTATTAGAAAAATCAATAGGAAAATACCCAATTTCATGCCTAAAGCTGGGAATTTTTTACTCCATAGAGCACAAAACCTGACTACCTTCAGGATACACACTAGGACCAGACTTCAAGCCCAGACACCTCACAACTTCATTATGAGCAGAAATCAAGCCCTGGAAAACTCCTTACTTGACCACTTTGATCAGCATGCTGCATGGCCGTGAAGCACCAGGGCATGGGTTTTCTCTCTAGGTGTGCTTATCCATCCTGGGGACCAGCGAGAGCCCCACGCTGCGGCATACAGCCCTTCATGGCCCCACTGTCAACAGCCTTTCCATATAAAGCAGCAATCTGTTCTGTTGTCCAGGCTTTTATAAGATCGTATCAAGACTTAGGGTAAAGTTTTGGCTCAGTTTGCAGGGAAGTTGCAGTGAAAGATTTTTGCAGAAAGACAGATGTGTTGGGCTCAGTCTGGAAAATATAGCAACTGTTACATGCATTGCCAGAATAGTCTATTAAGAAATTCAGAAAGTTCAGCATTCCTTTGGTACAACTATGTTTATTTATAAACAGTGTACACAAAATCGTGTTGTCTGAGAGACAAATACAGAAGCAAGTTGTCTGACTACAATTTTCAGATCTGATTCTATTGAGTCCAACGCCTGGGGGTATGCTGCCTCTGCTTCCGCTTAAAGCTGAGCTCTCCCAGCCTTGTCTCAGTCTGCTGCCTCTCGCGACTTCCCGACTGCTTTCTGTCCCTGAAGCCCACACAGCAGTATCAAGTCTGTGACCTAGCTTTTGTGTTTGTACTAAGTCACTAAAAAGACCACTGGGCCATAAAGATTCAATTTTTGCTAAAGGTTGCCAGACTAACTGCTAATTACTGTCTTGTACAGCAGCTTCTCTTTCAGCTCTCACTGTCTACATACACTGCCTTAAATTTTCTTTTCGCTTAGCCTAAAGAAATGACAGAAAGCACACCCATGAAGTTCAGCCATGTTCACAACTCACGGTGTCCATCAATATCACACAGAACAGCAATAACATGGAAAACAAAATACTCATCTTTACTCAGACTGTAAGATTGGGCAAGTGATTTGAGCTGAGTCCCCATATAAGGCTGCCAGTTATGAAAAATAATGCATAAAGGTATCAAGTTTAAAAAGATCTCTAAGTACCTTTATTATCTAAAGGAGAAGGTGAAATCCTATATTGTTATGGCAAGGAATAAAGGAAGCTGGGAGCAGTGCTTGATATGTCTGTAGCCAACATGCACCCAGAACAGGAGGAAGGCAGGATGGCTAAAATCGGTCCACTGACTCCGCAGGAGAGCATCCTCCAAGGCCTGAGGTCAGGCCCTCAAGAAGCAGCAGATGCATTAGCAAAGCTCCTAGCTCTTGACGGCTGGGCAGCAGTCCTCCCAGGCAAGGCTGCAGGGAGCAGGGCTGGCAGCAACGGTCTTCTTTGGAAGCCTGTAGAAAGGTGGAAAAGAAGGGGAGAAAAAGGAAGCTCTTGGAGACTTTGACTTCTGCCCATTAAGCTCAACCTCTTTGAGCTTAGACTCAGCAGGAGGACATGAGTAATCACAGAAAATGGGCTTTTCATTTCTTCTGCTGGTTACATTTCAGGTTTGCTTAGACAGAGAGCCACGAGGATAGGCTTGACTGGGCGAGGCCATTCTTCGGCCTCAAGCAAAAGGACTCAAGGAAGTGATCAAATCCAGTAAAAAAAGCATTTTAAATGCTCACCAATTATTTAAAATGAGACATTATGTGAAAGCAATTATTCTAGATCTGAGAGCATGTGTACTAAATGTGAACATGACATAGGAGGACCTGGGTTTTTCAGCCTGGAGAAGCGAAGGCTGGGGGGAATTAATTGCTGTCTTCAGCTACCTTTAGGGGTTGTAGATAAGAGAGCCAGACTTCTCAGTATCTCACACTGAAAGGATGAGAGGTAATGACTGTGTTGCAACAAGGGCAATTGTAAGTGGATGCAAAGAAAAAAATTCTTCACTGTAAAGCTGGTCCATCACTGGAGCAAGTGCCTGAGAGGCTGGGGGATCTCTGTTCTTGGAGATTTTCAAAAAGCTTAACTTTTACTCCAATGTAGGGCTCATAAGTCAAACTAAAAACTCAAATTGAAGTTGAGACAATTTATGGAGGAAGGCTGTAGACATGTGTCCTGTTTCTGCTGCCACTGACATATTTGTCCCCTATCCTTCCCTGCTGTTTTTCACCACACTTCAGGGTGCCATGGATGCATCAGCATAACTGCAAACACAGCCACTCCTCAACCCAGCTACCCAAGTTAAATAGTTTGCATGTTTTAGCCTATTTTGTGTTTCAGTGTATGCTGAGAGGGTAACACAAAGTCGGGCAAAGTGCATTTCTAACGCCCTGGTTAAGAGGGTATCGTATGCCTGACCTCCACGGCATAAACACAGGTCTAGGAACAACTAGATTCAGGGATTGCTGCAGTTTATATTTTGTTATTGTTCTTTCCAACTAGCCATAAATAAAAAATCCAAATGGTATAATTTTGGATAGACACAGCAAGAGCTCCCTTCACTGAAAGCAAGACAGGAATCTTACCTGCTGACATGCAATTATTTAACTCCCTCCGTACCCACCATCCACTAGTTGCACGGAGGGAGCACAGCATCAATATGAAAGTGCCCTGATATGCAGGTGCCCATGCCTGGAACGAGGAACAGGATCCAGAGATAAGCGTCGATGCACGAGCAGGACAGCAGGCCCATGCAACGCACACTAGCACTTTGAAGCCTCCTCAGTGAGCTCTGGCTGCCTGCAGCAGTGGCACCTGCAACAGGATCCCAGGCTACGGCCGCCAGGTAAAGGACAGCACCATCCCTTCAATCCGGCTCATTCTTCAGTGTTTGCAAACAAAAACATTATGGGGATAAAGTCCAGGTCAGGAATGCAAGTAAAAGGGGGAGGAGGAAAAAAGAAAAGAGTCAGCTTCTGCACAGTGTAAATTCATAGTCATAACTATTTTTATTATTACTAGCTTATTAACTATGTTAATAAACAATGTAAATAAATACAATGATCAAAATAGTCTATGAATTCAGTGCATAAACAGCAGTTACTCAAGGTTGCTTAATAATTCATTTTACTCAGTTTTAGAGTAACTTCCAACAGAAAAAATAACGAAAGACCACGAAAAAACAAAACCCAGAACACCACCATGTGTGCTGTGAACTCCTGTTCCTGTGGAGTCTTTAATGTTTCGGAACATGATATACAGCAGACACAGTATTTTATGAGGTTTTTCATGCTTTTGTTTTACTTAACATGTGTTCCTGTCCAACTGAATATTTGTCAAAGCAAGCCTCAAGTTTTTGTGAGAGAAGAGTCCTCATGGTAGCAAAAGAGGACAACGTGACTGCGGAGCAGGGCAGTTGGCATGTGCAGGATCTACCGTAGCCAGGACATATCCAGTCTGCTGGGCATTCATGTCTGCTGAGACCGGGCACTGAAATGGGGACTTCAAACCCAGGAAACCCCTCTGCAAACTCCAGCTGCACTTAATCAATCTATGGGCAAAACTGGTACGTTCACACAAGGGCTTACTCACCTCAGACCTCACTTGTGACGCCACCGGCTGTACGAATGCCCTCAGCCTCAATATTTCTTCTTCTTTTCAAATTTATACAGTTGTCCATGTGCTGGAAAATAAGGTAAGGACACAATTAAGGAAAGTCTGATGTGTTTTTCTTAAACCTCACCACAACCACACCTTTTTTCCTCGCAGCAAACCGTGTTACAGCCAGAGTTGGTCATTTTCCATGAAAAAAGATGCAAATTTTCAATCACTTGAAAATTTTTTCGACTTTTCCAACAGTATCTTCTGAGTGTGTTACATCCAATGGTGCTCATTCAGAACAAGCATAGATTAAACACAAAGACAAGGCAAAATAAATAAGAAATGAAAGGAAAAATAATAATAGTGTGAGGTGGTTTTTTTTTTTTACCCCTCAGAGTTCAATTTAGGCACAGTGGTTATTGATTTAATTTCACAGCACAGGCACATAGATAGCACAGTATAATATACACATAACAAGGGAAATAATGGAAAAATAGAAAAGTGGTTTTCTTTAACTAGTTTCATTTTGTTACTACATTGTTGCCCACATTGATCCTTTTTATTTATTAACAAATAATAAAGCAGATTTTTTCAAGAGAGAGGAAAAGAAAAATTAATTTTGAAATTTTAATACTGCAGATGGTTGAAAAGTTTCTTGTGAAACTTCACAAGAAAATTAACTTTTGAACTAACCTTTTCTTCTAGAAGTGTTTGCTTTCCATGTAAGAGAGTCGTTTTTTTTTAAAATGGAAAATATAAAGGTGTGGAGATGAAAAAAAGATTAAGCCAAAACCAAAAAGGATTTTTTAAATTTAAGTTATTGCAACACCTCATAAAAGTTGTATTCCAGATAGCTCATATTCCTTTTCATCTACACCCCTGCAGTGAGCTTCCCAGTGGAACACTACATCCCATCGCACATGGGAGTCTGTGGCAGCTCCCTGGGCTGCAAGAGCTCCAGTCAAACAGAGTCATGTCATCCCAAGTGAAAACAAGGAAACACACATCAGAACTATAACCCTGTAAGGTACTATGGAAAACTTTTTGATTGAAATAACTGAAAACAGTTTCAAGTTTTGCTTAATTCTGCTTTCCTGCTCTCCCCTTCCCCCTCTGAATAAACGAGATCAATGGCAAAAAAAAAGCATTTTCTCACCGTAACAGGCTTACTGAGCCTGAATCGGCTCTGGTCATTTTTTTTGCTGTTACTATTTCTTTGGTAGTGTGGAGCCCTGCACCACAGGTGAGGAGATAGGATCTGTACCTGGAAAAGATGCACAAACTTAAAGCCTGCCACAGACCAGTCCCCCATTCAGTCTGTCAGGGATCAGCAGTTTCCCAACGTTTACCCGTCCACCCAGCAGCAACTGCCGCAGTATCTGTTTCCAGGAGGAAGATGAAACACTGAGGTGGTGCTGCATTATGGCAGCAGGATTGCCTTCCTGGCACCTACACAGACAGCTGGCTTTGGCTCGGATCCTAATGGTTCGCATGAACATCAATTCCCAGGTTTTGAAAGATGTGCTCTTTCAAGCATAGGTGCAAAAAAAGACATTTTTAAAAAGCCCTGCCATGCCTCAACATAGAAAATCCCACAAGCTACCGAGTTTAATTTAGGCTATGTTCCATGTTTTGCAATTTTTATTTAAATTGCCCATAAACCCTCCCCCTAGAAGAGGATGGACAACTGGTCCCATCACATTTTATACAAACCCCTTCAAGCATGATTCGGAAACTGTCGCAACTCTGACACTCAGTGTAAACACCACCACGTTTTTGGAAGTTTTTCCATCCAAATTCAGTAGTACAGCATGAACTTGCTCAAATAATAATAACACAGAGCAGGTCCCCCAGGGTGTAGATAATACACGTAATCACCACAGTCTCTGCCTATTTAAGTTAATGCTTCTTAACAACAGATGTAATCTTCAGTGAAACCAAGCTTTTACAGATTGCTGTTAATATGAATCACGTTTAACTTGTCTAAGTATCTCTTCTAAAGAGCTTATGTCTTCCCTAGAGATATTTAAATTAGGAATTCTTAACCAGTAATTGAATATGAACTTGGATAACTGAGCAGGTCATCTTCGCTTCCGAAATGGAGGCTGAAGGACTTTACTGTCCAGACTAAGTAAGGTGAACATATCTGACTTATGTTGTATAAAACCTTCATGATATGGTAAAGGTTTGAGGGGCACTGTTTCAACAGGTCTTGGGGGTGAGGAGTATCAGGTGATGCTTTCAGACCTCTCCCAACAGCTCAAGGTGGGATGTCACGGCCACAAAACTAGTCGGGTCATTTTAAATGCACTAAGTATATGCTACATTCAAACATCATTAAGACAGTAAAAACAATCTGACAAAAGAAAGGGATTTATAAATTGCCCGTTGCACAAGTCTTCAGAACAGAGAAAAGCAGGCTTATTGTTTTTAGGCCACCAGATCATTGTTGCATGTCAGTGCAGTTACTGAATTTGGTCTCGTATTTTAGAAGTCCTCCAAAGCAACAGACCTTTACATCTCCCAAGGATTTTGCGGACAGTTCAAAATCGTACCTTAGTATTTTTATACAATGATAATGCTTCAAAAAGTCATTTTGCACTGTTAATTGCATTCTGTTTTGGTGCAGTAAATTTAGAAATATACATATTTAACCAGACATAATGCTGCCAGAAAACTACTTAATCGGCAGATGAATATACATTGAAACAAAAGCTATGAGTACATTTATCCAGTTAGGTGTGAATATTGCCATAATGGCTCTAATGGAGGGTGGGGAAAAGGGGCAGCAAGGAAGGGAAATCACACAAAGCATCACTAATCCCATAAATGCAGAAAAAGGAAAGATAACAAGCACGATATTAACTTAAAACTCATAATGTTCTATTTTTTATGTTAAATGATAGTTTTGCTGCAAAAGCAAGTTTCTCTTCCTTGAACTCAGGGAAGACTGTGAATGCACACTGGGGTATACTGAAGTTATGCTTCCGGCTGGACATGGACTTTCAGCACAGTACAATTCAGTTTCCAACCAATTCAAACTAAAACCCACCCTGTTCCCCCCCATCACCACCAGTTTTCCTCAGTACAGAATCTTGATTTTTTTTTTTCAGATATATCGATATATTTCGGTTTTATCTTCCTATAACACAGTATGCGAGACACACATGCATGGTAATTGTGGAGTTTCTGGATATCTGGATACCTGAAGGGCAAGACACTATAATCAAGAATGGTTTTAAGACAAGAGGTGGAAGACTGCACACACGCTATACATATGGTTGCTTCACAAACCCTTCCCAAAAGGTGACCTTCTGGCAGCTGTGATGGAAAAGGGTAGGTTTGGCAGAGGGAGAATTACTGGGGTTCAAAGATACAGCAGAGAGAGAACAAGGCGAGCAGGGCTCACCAGTTCAACCCCAGCACCACAACAGCAGCCAGATCACAGACTCTTGCAAAGGTAAGCTCTTGCAGGTGAAAAAGGGATACCTTTTGCTAAGGACTTGAATAGCCTGTGCCAGGTCACAGTGGCTTTCTGAGTGGTGCTCTGTTCAACCAACTTTACTACAAGACAGGCAAAAAGGATTCAGCTTGCAACAGGTGAAGTAAAAAGTAAAACAAAAGGCAACATAAAAGGAGATCTGTCCTCAAAAGGACTATCTTCGCTTTTAAAGTTACTTTGTTCTCCTGTGGGCTTGTATACAACAAAACCTGAGAAATGCAAATACTTTCAGTATGCTTGCTTGAAGGGACGCTTCTTTGGCAACAGAAGGTCTGTCCCAGTGCACTGGCTGTTCAGGACTGCCCCTGGCTCAGGATCCCATTCTGCTGGCACCTTAAGCCTCCTGGCTTAGTCAGCATTAGGAGTTGGGCAGCTCAGGGAGAAAATTGCTTTGGGAAACTGAAAAAAGCCTGAAGGAGAGGCCAAGTGAGAGCTGTGAGCTTGCAGTGCCCCCAGGTCTTGGGTCTGGTGAGGGACTCCCCCAAGACCTAGACCCAACCAGGCCATGAGGGACTGGCCAGACAGCTCCAGGAAACCAGCCAGGCTTTCTGTCTGGCAAACAAGATGCAAAATGAAAATACATTTCATAGAATCATAGAATACCAGGTTGGAAGACACCTCAAGGATCATCTGGTCCAACCTTTCTTGGCAAAAGCACAGTCTAGACAAGATGGCCCAGCACCCTGTCCAGCCAAATCTTAAAAGTGTCCAACGTTGGGGATTCCACCACTTCCCTAGGGAGATTATTCCAATGGCTGATTGTTCTCACTGTGAAAAATTTTCTTCTTGTGTCTAATCAGAATCTCCCCAGGAGTAACTTGTACCCATTACCCCTCATTTTTTCCATGTGATTCCTTGTAAAAAGCGCATCTCCATCTTCTTTGTAGCCACCCTTTAAATACTGGAACATTTGACTTTTATGAACTTTTCTATCAAAAAAACAGCCTCTTGTTAGAAAGACTGACCTCTTCTCTGTGCTGCAGAACTCGATGACAAAACAAACAAAATACACAAACCCATGAATAGATTTATACATAACATATGTACCCATCCCCAGAGGAAGACAGTCATGAAGGGCAGCACACATGTGCAACAGCTTTGCAAAAGTGTAGGAAAAGGAGGGGGGGAAAAATAATTTCCCCAATTTCCTCACAGGAGTCACATGCTTCTTTATCTTCCCAGTGGCTAGTCAAAAGCTAGACTACATTTTTTTCTGTCATGCACACAACATCAACAACAGAGATTCCCATCATGCAACTTCTTCTCCTTACCATCACGGAACAGGTTTTTTTTCATAGATGTATCACTCCACCAGGAGATGATGAGACACTGTGGCAACGTCTTTTTAATCCAAATATATCTATAACCAAAAAATATTTTGTGTTACTGATTTCCTCCTTGACAGCTAAAAGCCATGAAGTTTCCAGAAACTGGGGGGAGTGGGAGGGGTGGGGAGGGAGGGAGGGAAGGGAAATCTGCAACATTTTTTCTATGAAGAAAATCCACCTTCAAGGCACCTGTAATTAAAACAACAGAGCATAATCCTCCCACATTTGGTAACTTTACGGACACACAGAACTGTACGAGGTAGCAATTTTCAGTGAGCAAAAAGTTTTCTGACTCTGCATAACCCACAGCCATACACCTTCTCGAATGCTGTTTCCAGCCACTCTGCCTATTAATAAACTATTTACTACAGGCATGACTGTTAATTCTACATAATACTAAGGTTGCCCAACACTTTCCATTTTGAACGTGTTTTCAGCTGCTAATAGCTTTGCCAAACTTTCATGTTCTATGCCACTGTCTGCCTCAAGTTAATTAGCTCTGTGGAGTATAGAATATAAATATAACACACCACGCACCCACAGAGCTTTGCCCAGATTAGAAGAAATTGTAAATGATGAATTGAAAAAATTCCAGTTATCTATGTCATGCTTTGATGAGAGGATCTGAAATATGGCAGGAGGTAGTTTTTGTGTTAAAAATGTACTCGTTGTCATTGTTGCAATAATCTGTACCACATCAACCATCATAAAAGCTTTTGTACATTTTCCCTTACCCTCACTATCAACATGTTTATTCTTAGGAAAAACTACTTACGGTTTAGCACCTCAAGTCCCAGAGATGGGCTACCGCAACTTAGCCTGCGTGCACGAATTTGGCAGGGGAGCTTTTATCTTGTGCTCTTCTGCTCAGATTTCTGCTGGACTGGGGCAGTGGAGAGGAGGATAACAAGGAGATCCCAATGTCAGCAGTAACAAAACAGATGGGCAGGAGCTGATATTGGGGACAGAGGGAACAGTTTGAGAAGTGGAGCCTTTCAAGTGACAACTGGGAAGAGAGAGAAACCAGGAGAGTGGAGAAGGGGTGTGACAAGTTGTTCAGCAGCCATCAAGAGAGAGACTGGGAAAGAGATGGAAAACAGGAATAAGCGGGATAGCTGGAAGCAAATGAGTGGTGGATAAATGAAAACGAGGAAAGAGAGGGAGCCCAGGAGAGATGGCTCTGCTCGGTAGGACTGAGAACAAATGCACGGGAACACTTGCAGTAAGTTTCGCATAGGTCTCCCACAGCACAGAGATCCTCTAATGACTGGTGTGCAAGCCGTGAACTGACAAAGACAATACTAGAAAAAATAGGATTGAATTGTGCATCGCAATTATACTATAGTTATTAGTTACACAGATGAAGCGGCACAGCCAGGAGGCTGGAGTCTGTGCGCAATGCACACCGCTTCTCGCTGGTAGCTGCTTCCTGGCCCTGGTGTCTGAGCTGGGGTGGCAGAAGCAAGCTTCTGCCACCCAGCTCTCCCCACATCTTCCCTCTCTGGCCAGGCGCTTATGTTAGATAGATTCCTGTTGAAAGCACTTGCATTTTGGAAGCTTCTATGTTGCTCAAATGCTGGAGGTGGATTATAAAGAGGGAAGGACTGGTTAGAGTGTTTTGAGGTGTGGAAAGAAGGAAGTTGCTAAGAGAAGAGACTAATTTGAGCTCCTAAATGTCTCCTTACTTGCTCATGCATATTCCTAGTCCAAGGTTGAGAAAGAAATCACTGCTTATCCAGCCCTGACAGCAAGTTAAAACCTGGATTCTACATTACTTCTTTCCTTCTCAGTGAGGAGGCAGGAGATCACACAAGATTTTTAGGTTGGGGCTCTGTTACTTCAGCTGTGACTTGAGCTATGCACGCACGCGTTGGGAAAGATGCTCCTGCGTGTACTCACATTTTCGGTTATGGATGCACAGGAATAAGCAGGTCCTTCTTATGTCCTTTATCCTCTCAGGACAAATGAGCACAGCTAAAAAACTGTCAGAGCTTTGAGTGCAATCATTTAGTACTTAGACAGCATATCTGAAAGAATATGGTAAATAGGGAAAGGGAAAAGACATAACTTGCTCCTAGCATTCTTCATTTCCCTCCCGCCTCCCCCTCAGCAATCCGCTTCATGGAGCAAGTGAGTAAAAAATCATGATCCAGAGGGTAATGACTGGCTAAGAGAGGCTCCTAGGTCCACTGCAGGCGTGCTATGGTTCAAACCATAGCTCTTGCTCAGCGCTGACAGCCGAAACCTCATCTTTGTAATCTATGTCCTGGCTGTGGAGTTCTCTGCTCTAATTATTCTGCATGTGTCTCTCCTCACAACCTGGAACAGGCTTTCTAAGGGCTGAGACCACTGGAATGGGGAAGATTTATGGAGCCAGTCAACGCTGGTTGCGTTCTGCAGAACCTTGAATAAGAACCAAAAGACTCTTCCGAATCTTAGGAGGGAAGTTTCCCTCTGCTTGGAGGATTTCTCACTTCCTGGTGCACTGAAGTTGAAGGATTAAGTAACTTTTCCCAAATATAGAATGTATCACACCCAATCACACACACACTGCTGCCTTCTTAAGTGAAGCATCTGAGGAGGAAAATGAGATTACAAATTTAGGGGTATAATGAGATCAGGTTAAATTCACACCATTTCCCCGCCTAGGCACAATCTATGTCATTAGAAAGGATTAATTTTTTTTGTTGCAATTTCTAATCTCATTATACCTTTTGTCACAAGAATGATTTATCAGAATTTCAATACTTAATGCTATACATTTTGTGAAATATTATATTTTGCTCTAACATAGTACCTTCACTTGACTTTTCCAGTATTCTATATTTTCATTAGCTGGTATCCACTCACTCATGCCATACCACTCAGCACAGCTATAAATAGAAAGACCAGCCAACCAAATCACACAATATTGAAAAGGTCAAAGTAGTATACTACATTACTGTAATTTAGAGAATACTATTCACAAAGTATTAAAACTTTGACACCTTATTTATGTGACAATGAAAGTAATGAAAATAGAAGGCATTGCAAAATGATCACGTTATTACCAGAAATCATTGGGAGATTGAGGGATTGCAAACCCCTCAACATTATTATCTTTATAGGCTAATATAAATTCATATTCTTTCGGTCCCGTACCTCTTACGCTAAGTTTCTGTGTCTCTCACCAGAAAGGCAATGGTCTGTTCACTACTTTTGATGTTTTTTTAAATACAAATATTTAAGAAGCTCTTAAGGAATACTCATAAGCTTTTTTTTTTTTTTTTGAATCACAGCCCTCTTTTAGCTAACTTGTAAAGAAATCTAGGCAGAGGAGAAAAAATGTGAAAATCAAGCTAAGGATTATTATTACTGACTCCTTCCCCCCACCAAGCGAATAAGAGAATTATGGCCTTGCTCTCAAAGTCTATGGAAAGAACCTGTTTGAGCTCAGTGCCTGCAAAAGTACTTTTAGAGTGGCTGTGAGCACAGGCTGTTCTGCAACACATCCACCACTCTATTGCCCCTACAAACCTCCATGTCCATATGGCAAAATGTATGTGTCCTGACAACTGCATGGTCCCCCACCTCTTTCCCCACAGCCCAGGATTCCTAAGAGACCAGGTACATACTGCAGAAACACCTGCAAATCAGCACTTACCTCCCCAGGCCCAGGTTCAGTCAGGTGTCTGATGTGCTCCCTGCATCACTGATCCTGGTACCCAACGGTGTTTGATGCTGCAAAAGTCTCTGGCTAATGTGAAAGTCAGACCCTGTACCAAGTCATCTCCAGGCATGCAATTTCACCCAAAGAACACGAAGTGTAGCTGTGCTCTTAAAGACTAGAAGAGCTGTCCCAGAGAGAGCAGTCATGGCCACATCAGACAATACTCACGACTCTGCAGGTTCACAGAGTAAAAGTGGATGTTTTTAAAATGGTCTGCAGGAGAAAAAAGGAAGGAACAATGTAAAAGGGGCAAAGTGAGAGGGTATCCGCTAGGCTTTTTGAGATAGCTATAGGAGAACGGGTCTTAGTACACAGCTCATAGTGCACTCTCCAATATGTTCAAGACCACCATGAACCTCTGGGCAATTTCAGGTGTCCGCAATCCAACAGGCTGGGGAAGATGTTCTAGAAGCTGCCCTGCTTTCTCCCAGTATAGACAATAGGCTAATCTGGGGCAATCTGTATCTAGGCAATATATGTTTGATTAGATCCTGGCATTATAGAGTTCTGTAGGTTTGGGGTATCAATAATAATGACATTTCAGGGGACTTAATTCATGGAATTGTAATTAACCTAATGGATAACTGAGAAGTAAGCTCAGCTAATATTAAAACAACAGTAATCAGTGACCTAATTTCTCTCTTATGCCTCTCATTGTCTTCCATGAGAGAATACCCATTTCCCAATAAGTAAGGGGGGGGGATGCCAGGACAACTCTTTTTGAGGACTATTCATGATTTCTAGTTTGAAAAACCACAGTTGCAATAATGCATTGCAAGATTTCCTAATGCCGGGCTGGAGCTGCTCTGGCGTCTCTCTCTCTCTTTCTCTCCCACTGAGTCCCTGTTAAGAGATCAGAGAGGTTGGACTACAGCAAAGCTGCAGCGTCTGCAGGCAGTACCGCTGAACAGCCACATTCAACCTGCTGATGCTAGTTAGGTGCTTATATGGCAAAATGAGCTTGTAGCTTCTATTTTTCAAACGTGAGACTTGAAGTGTGGTTTTGAGTTTTTCGGTTGGGTTTGGTTTTTTTTTTCGGGGGGGTGAAGGACGGTTTGGAGGATAATTTTGGGGGTTTTGGTGGGTTGTTTTTTGGTTTGGTGCTGTTTGGTTTTTTTAGAAAAGCACCCAATAAGACCTTGTTTAAGGCCTTGCCTACATAAAAATAATGTAAAAGAAGAAGCGATGAAGCCTCCTCCCCTGACAGTCACACCTCCAATATAGATGCTATTATTCCAATAGCAAGGTTGTGCACACCACTAACCAGTTTAGTGAGGAAGTAATTATACTCTACCTCTACCGGCGTTACACAATTGTCAGTCTAGCTAGAAAACTAAGGCTATACTCTTCCAACTGACTAAATGTCTATAGGTAAGATGAGCAAGTAATTTGCCAGGAGAGAGACTAAAAAAAAACAAAAAAAAACACAAACCAAAAAATACCCAACACCAGGCTTTATCTTTGTCAGCAAAGGTTACGCAGGAGAGAGCAAGCAAGGGAGAAGTGCAGCAGCGCGTCTCCCCGCTGATCGGTGCCTCCTGCAGACTCCCACCCCAAGCTGGTGCCTTGGCGCTGTGCTGGCAAGGCTCTGGGCCCTCTGGCAGAGCAGGTGGCCATGGGCGGCGTGCTCCACCGTCCTCCTACTCCCAACAGATTTGCTGGTGCTGGGGGCGTAGAAAGCGAGCTCCACCTGAACAAACTGAACCCCTTCACTTTTGGGATGATGGCTGGAGGGATGGAGAGAACGCCTTATGGAATTTTGATTTGAATTTTATAACATATGGAAATTGGTCTGCGACAAAAGTGAGAAATATTTAGAAACAGTTGGAAAGGCTGTCATTGAAATTTATCCTGGCTATGTCTAAACATGGAAAAGGACAACAGAAACCAATGTTAACTTAAGAAAAATGTAAAGAGAACTGACTATGCAACAAGCAGAAGGCTTATTTCTTTTTAAGTATAAACAATCTGGTGAGGAGAAAGAAAGGCAGAACTATAAAAATAAGCCAAGGCAAGTAAAATATAATGAGGGTAAAGAATTAATAATACTCTGCATCAGTTTGCAGAGATTTTTTCTTGTACAGCAGTCTCCAAATATAACTTTCTTAAGGAAGAAAACAGACAAAATATTTCTGTTCCAAAATATCACAGTGGAGAATGGTGTAAAAGGAAGGTGTACTGGGGGAAGGGGATAACCTTTAGCTATGGACAAGCTTTTTAGACACCTTTCTTGGGAGACTAATCTTTCTAGACTCCTTATGCAGTCAACGGAAAGAGACGCTAGCCTCCACAGGGCAATTCAATACCCCTAAATGCAGGTGGTGGGGACGCCTTATTTACAGTAAGGATAAAGACTATAAAAAAATCACAGAACATGGGTCATTTTCTTCAAGCTTTGACTTTTCGGAGGCCTGGGCTGAATTACAGGTGGAACAAACATCGCCGCCTTCAGGGGAAGTTAGGGAAATGGGTGTGAGGACACAGCACCCTTGTTTGATCCTTCTCCATTTTTTCTGTTCATTAAGTACAGCATTGTGCATTAAAACCCTGCCTTCCCACTCGGTTCTCTTTGTGTTTTTTTTCCCCTCTCCTCAGCTCTGTAATGTTTCTTTTCACTCCAGTGCCACGGGCAGTCACAGGCAAAGGGAGCTCCCAGGCTGCAAAGCTTGCAGAAGTGCAGAGCACCCCCTGCTTAGTCCACAGATTTCCTTCCCCACTGCTGTTTTCTACTGGTGGAGAGGTTCCAGCCATAGGGAGCAACCCTTTATCCAGAACAATAACTCATTTACACTTGCAACTGAAGTGTCCTTTGTGCAGCAAGTCTCTAGTACCAAGGTAGAAATTTCGTTCCCAGGGAACTTGTAAAAAGGCCATATTACAAAGACAGTGGAAAAATTAGCGTGGAGGCAGCCTTACAAAATATTTGAAATACCAAGATTAGCAATGACTATAATCAAGGGTAAGGACAGAAATAGAGAATGTAATTGCTTCTAATTTGAACACCATAGCATTTACCCGCTTTTCATAGATGTCAAATAGCAGGATTATCTAGATTTTCAAATCAGTTTATCTATGAACAATTGGCTGAGTGGATTGACAGAAAAAGTAATATAAGGTGTTGAATGTATAGCATACTTACTATAGAAACACAATGACAGGGAATCTATTATTACTGCATGAAGTTGCTGAATCTAACAGTATAAATTCAACGCAAAGCCTGAGTTAATTTTCCACAATTGTACTTTGAAGAGGCAAAGCAACCTAAATTGCCCTATATTTCCTTTAAAAAGAAGTTCCATTTTAAAAGTAGGTATGTTTATAAATTCCAGAAAAATCATAGGATTCTTCTGTTTTCCTTTCTTCCCACACCATATCGGAGAACACAAATTTCTCCTCCCTTTGTTTCACTTTTCCCTTTTAGGACCGACCGAGCTGCTGAATTTGGCTTAGGAGGCCAACTCATTGCACTTACTAACTCTAAGTCTACTACCTAACAACTTTTCATTGTGCAACTACTCAGAAAAAAATAAACAGAAAAATCAGTATGTTTATGCTCATATTTCCAGAAGTATATAAGCAATCCTTTACTTAACTTACACCTATAAATTTCAGCTGATAACTTATTTTCAGATCCAAACTTTCAAATTCACTGGTTACTCATAATCCTTTCTGACAGAAGACAGGAACCACATCACATGCTGTATTTTGCCACCTGCTGCAATACAGAATTTCTGTAAATGATTGCAAGCAGTGTGCGAACCACAGTTTATTTTTGGTAGAAATTTCTCAATAAAACTTCAGCATTGCTTACAAATTTCTGCAAAAATAAATTGAAGAATTTGAATTAATAACATATTGACTTGCTGATAATATTTGGCAGGTTTTAGGGATTTCTGAAAAATAGGAAAAGCAGAAATATTCATTGAATAATGCATGCTTTGTAGTGTATTACATCAATTTCTCAAATCTCCCTGACTCAGAATAAAGCAAGCACACCCAGTGTTGAAGAAATGTGGTATTGCCTGACCTTCATTGCACACATGCTGAAGTACCACACTGAGTTAAGCTATTCCATGACATACAAGCAAAATGTACCAGACATAACAGGAAGACACCAAATTTGGACTGATAACGCAGCACATTTTTGTAGCAGAGTAGGGACATGAGCGAAACTATGCCAAGCTAGAGCTGACAAAGGAGAAAAAGGAAAAGATATTATATGGAACCGAGTTAAAATACAAGTGAAACTCTTCGTGGCTGAGGCAAATGCACCCAAAGATCACTACTATCATTTTTCAATTTATTCATACAGGGAATATTTAAATAATCTCGTGGTGTTTCCCTGACATCCTTCCCATCACTCCCTTCCTCCTCTTGCTAGCTTTCTTGCATCATACCTTTTGTTTTCTTAAGGTCAGTTGTGAGACATTTTCCTACATGCATGAATAAGGCCACAGCGAATACTGCGCACTAAAAGATGAAACAATAATCTGTTTTCTATAAGCGTCTCAACCAGCTGCCACCAAGAAGGCAAGGGAGAGAGCTCTTCTACTGCAAGTAAGGGTTCTTGGCGAGGTGACATATTTTTCTGTTTCTTTAGGTTAAATGTACTTGTTATTTACATGAAACCCATCTGCTACAACATCCTACATGCCCAACAGGACCATACAGTTAAAACACATTAATAAAACATTAATGTGTCTTTCCATACTGTGACGTGTAAATAGTGCAAAAAGCTATTAGGACCGAGCTGTCAGGCATACACAATAGATGAATTGCTGGGTCAGCATGAACATACACTGCACCATAATTTATAAAAGAATACCATTAACATATAGCAATACAAGTAGACATAAAAAATGATGATCAACATTTAACCCTATTAAATCCCAATTTTTTTGCCCTTTCAGCACCTTTCAGCAACAGCAGGCTAGGCTAAAAGAAACAACATGTCAATTAGTGGCCCGTTTTTTCAAGTGCCTGAGATAGAACCATCTATGGGAGCAGGCATATTCAATGCATAAGCAAAAACTGGCTTTGCTTGTAAAAATTAGGTAGTTGCCAAAGTTAGCTGTGTTCTCATTAGCACGATCATCTACTTGAGCACATATGTACAAGGTTATAGTGCATGACTTTGAGGGAAATATATAATTATTTCAATTTTTTTATATTCAGAAGCAAAAAGAATAAAAATGTTTGAAAAAATCTGGACTTATCTGCCCCACTCAAACAAATCTTCCATAAGGTGAGATTTTGTGTTATTTGGCCTTTCCTCCAGTAAGATTAATGTTTAGGGAAGGAGAATGACAGTGTCCATGTAGAAGAATGAAAAATAAAAAGCACTGTTAGGAGCTCGGCAACAATATGTACAGATATATTTCCTTTTAATGGCATATACATATCAACTCTACTAGTCATACACACATATTTTAGTACATATGACTATATTTTCATCTTGACTTTGATATCAAAGTGTCTCCTACCACATTTATATGTTCCTCAAAAATATGCATAGGGAAATGAAAGGTCTTTTTGATTAGACGAGAGGTTCCTTTGCAAGTTATCTTTGTCCACTTATCTAAAAGCCATACAAAACTGGCTCAGTATGTGCTTGAATCTCTTTCATACTTGTTTTGCTGAATCCCTGTTACTTCATGTTTAACTGCATATCTTCTAGCTGTTGTCATTTACGCACCCTCCACATTGCAGAATGCTGCAGGACATATCGTGCTTGCTGACATACTTTTCGTGAAGCAAATCCTTACAATCAGCTGGCCAACATATGAAGCTACATTTGACCACAGGGCATACAATGAGAGAACTGTCCTTAACACAAAGGAAATCAAAACATTTCCTCCATACAGTTCTGTGGAGAAAGAGGGGGAGGGGGAAAGAAGGACCAAACCCCACATCTCTATCAGAACATCATGAAAAGAAAAATAAATTCTTTCTAAAGGCCTGACGTTAAAAAGCACTGAGTTCCAAAATCCCAGAGGCCAATGGAAGCTGAAAGCATTTGGCATCCATTTGGACTGGTCCTATTACTTCAATACACTATTCAAATCAGCATTGCCCTCTTACCAGTTTCAGCATATATTTTCTAGCACCCAGAAGAAATCAGTGCTAACTGCAACAATAGTATTTTGAGGGTGGCAGTAACCATTACTAACTGCTAAATGCAAATCAGAGACATTCTTCAGAGTCTATTTAGCACGCTGTTTCCACATGCAGCTTGATAAAGACAGAAAGCGATTCAGTCTGTTGCAACACACTCCACAAGGATTACCTAAGTGAATTGAAGACAATAACAGGTAAACAGATGATTCGGGAAACGCTTGAATTTAGACATACCATACTGAGGTAAGAGTTCAGATCTTCTCCCTGTTCAGTCTTCTGAGCTCAGGCTCTGGCTCTGCTGAACTATCAGGCTTTATCTTCTGCTGTGAAAGGGGAACATCACTGAAGTCAACAGACTTATCATCTGCAAAGAAAAAGTCAGAGTTACAAATTCACACCAAGACCCACAGTCTTAAAATGTTTTGTGTATTTCAAAGTGGGCTGGGCCCCATTTACAGTGATTTTTAATGGGGCTGGAACACCTGCTCTCTTGACAGAAAACACTAACAATACATGCTACAAAAATAGAGGTGGTTCACAAATAACTTAGTAATGCTTAATTAAAGTATCTACATAAAAGAAAGAACATCTCTGTGATATGTGAAGTATTTAAGCACTTTTTAAAGAACTCATCCTTTCAGAAAACACAAGCACCGGCTTATTTTATGGTTTCCACAGCAGTCACAATTCAGGGCATACCCAATTACTTCTTTCCAAAACACTCTACTAGGTACCTTCCCTCTAAGCTTTGTGGAAATGTGCCCAGGTCTCTCCATTCGCAATTTAAGAGGCTTTTCTTAGGCACTGCCTCACTCTTCAATGTGTGGGATTTATGTATCCACTCATAACAATATCCTATTGTCTTATGTAGTATGTCCACTCTGAAGACCACTTCTGGAAGTTCCCCATTTGTCAAATCATCAACAAGCTATGAGGTTCCCAAAGAGAACAGTAATGAATCTAGGAACAGGAGTGTGCATTTAATATTTCTCATTGTATGACAATGTTTTACCAGTTCATTCTCAAAAAACTACAACAAAAGAGTCTGAAGGCTAAAGTCAGGAAGATGCTAATGTATTTGGGCAACAGAAATACTAATTTAGTATCTTTAGAGGGGAGAAAAGAGCCTTGCACATTACACGTAGGGTCACTGTATGCAATCACAGGGAATTAACAGTGGGAGAAAAGGAAGAGGCAATTATTTTTTAAGTGGTGTTTCCATCTGGGCTAGAGGAAAAAGCAGGTTTAAAGTAGCCACTGCAGCCATAAGAACAGGGAGGATGTACCACTATGAACTCCCCAACCTGGGCTGTTCTGGGCAAGCTGTGGTCACAGCAAGAGACTCTGAAAGAGTGAAGGGGATTCATTATTGTTGCATACATAAATAACGCAAAGGTGTTAAATCTCTGGGTGAACCTTTCCCATCCATTGTTGGGAACATGTTTGTATGTATAGATCTTCTCTAATCTTTTAATGTTATAATAAAGCTGACTCTCTGGCAAAATAACAAAACAAGACATTCACTTTTCCGAGTGCAGGACATTAATAAAATGAAGGAGCTGGACCACTGCGTTGGTGCCTACCATGGAAGACAGTTAACAAACAAATAAAAGATGTTGCTCCAGGGCAACAGAGAAGCATCTCTGCTAATCTTCACAGAGCAATTGCAACTGGTAGGAAAGCAGCCTGTGCTGAAGAAGCATCACTCATTGACTGAGCCATTTCAGGTTTGGGAAGACAACCGGACAATACGAGAAGGTTTGAAAAAATCCAAGATGTTCCTATTCCTACTGTTACTACTACTATTAATGCTATGTTTTAAAGCTTTCCCTACTTATACACTTTCTGTGCTTTTAACTGGCTCCTTCAGCTGAGCTACAACACTGCTGAAAAGTCGCCCTGACATCCCAGCCCCAACCTGTGCCTGCCATGGCAGCTTTCAGTCCTCCTTTACTGCTGACTACAGAATTATTCTCCCAGCACTGCCACTCCTCGCAGATGTCTTTGTTTAACTTGAATATTCCTTAGCATCTGCCAGCATTTTCCCCTAGCTAAATTCCTATTAAATATACTTTACTTGTCTAAGCCTCATCAGCTATTGCTCTAAACACATCCCTTCAAAACTAAAAAAAATCTCCATTTGCCTTTAATATGTGTATCAATAAAAGGAGGATTAGAAATCAGCACTCCTAGACTCTGTTGAACAAACTTCTTTCTGCCTCACTTTATTCAACCATAAAATGGCTATAATATTTACTACAATATCTCAAAGAATAGTTAAGAAGCTTAAAGTTATTAATTCAATACTACTGATTCTGACTTGTTACAGGGAATATATAAACATTTCCATGCAAAGTCGATATATATTTCTAAGATTCATAGTTTATGGTTTGTAGTCATTAGAATAACATTATTTGCAAGGTTAATACCCCAGTCCTATGGAGCAGAAAGTAGTATCCACATTATAGTTAAGATTATATTTTTATTTGCTAGTTATTCCTTTTAAGTAAGTCTGTAGCATTTATTTTCTCCTATAGGGCAGTATTATTAATAAATACTTACTGCCAGGAAGCTTACATAAATTTCATTTGTTTTAAAGAATTTCCCTGGAACAAAATTAATCCTTTTTTTTTTAAATACATAGGGCAGAATCTTTTTCTTATAACTGCTTTAGAAAGGTTTTTCCCTTAGGTCTGTGTATTATGGAAATACTTCCAAGAGAAAGCGAAAAAAAAAACAAAGAGAAGAATCAGTAACCTCTATAAGTACACAGAATGTCATTGTAACATAAAGCCAAGAAATACTATTTCTAAAATTACAGACCTGAAGTTGTTCTTTGAAAAAAATTGTAAATAACTTCCAAGTTTGATTCTGCAGGCAATATTTTCTTAACATTAACAAGTGAGAATATCTGCTGTCTCGCTAATGGAAAAAGGGCTGCATTTCACTGTACTTTAAATCTTCTATAAGAATTATTCTGGTCTGTACATGGGATGCCTGTCAGCCTTTTCCAGGACTAATTGGACTAAACTATGGTACGACCTAATTTTTCAGCATATGCCACGGAGTTTTGAGATTCCTAAATGCTTAAGTCTTTTGAGAGTTTTGTTATTTTCTATTAGCTACAACTTCATTGTATCCAACTGCCAGCAGAGGGAGAAAATGCGATATGAAGTATAGAAATATAATACACCATCTCTCATCTGCACTACTGAAATAAATATGATGTGGTTTCAACCATTTCTTTTCTAGGATAGGGTACACTCATTGTCAGTTCCCTAGTCTACAAGTAATCTGATTAATTGTTGGGGTTCCCCCCCCACCTTTTTCCCCTCTCTCCCCTTTTGCCTTTCATTCCATGCAGGCTGAATCTTTATGAGATGTATAAATAGTGGAAGAATTATGCAGAGGGCTTTATTATGAAACTAGAAATCATTTCATTGACACTAATGGGAAAGTCTGTCTTTTGGAGAGCTCCACATTTCTAGATGCCATTTCCTGTTCTCAAGGTCCCCTAATGCAATGAACCAGGGCAAGATGGGAATTGCTTTACCTCTCTTACGCTTCAGAAACATGTGTATATGAGATGGACTGCCACAGGGATACATTTTTTTTAAACACTAGCAGTTAGTCTTCTATATAGACTGGCTTCTGTTTTATTTAACAATTTGCTAAGCTTATTGGCACACATGCAGTTATTTTCATCAGAGATGACCACATTTCCCCCTAAAGCTGCCCTCCCCACATCTGTGCAAGCACACACATACACACAGAGCCATATAATACGCTATTTAAATAAAGTGCTTTCTCATTCCTTCCTTAGGCATAAAACCTGTCAGTTGTAACAGAGACAAAGGGGAGGCAGCTCTTGCTGCTGCCTCATTGCCTCCTAGCTTCTGGCACTGGGAGGCTTGGCTGGCTAGGTCAGGTGTTTGGTCCTCCCTGCATGGATTCTCACACACCAGGTGAGGACACAATTGTGACTGACGAGTTAAATGCTCTCTGCTCAGGATCCCCATCCCCATCTACCGCCTGGAGCATGGTATCATGCACCACCTGCTTTAAATAAGGGGCTCGGGATGCATCGGTACAGCCAAAGGGCAGAGCTCCCAGGCATAAATTACTTTCTTACTGCTCTCGTATTCCTAAAGCAGTCTGCCCTTTAGGTCGCTTTGCTCTTTCCAGCTGTAGCGTGTTACATATACAGATGATCATGGACCTAATAGCAAGTGATGGCAGTGCTCAATCATCTGACACTTCTAGCTGTCTACAGGTGCCCATGAATCATCTGATGTTTGGACAATTTCTGTTCCAAGGCTGAATTAAACCAAGCTATGGCGGGGTGAATGATGGACCAAAAAACATGAGATATTCACTGTATCAAACACCCTCATTGATAAGACACTCACCAGAAATGGGATAAACCCTGAGTGAGGTCCTTGCTCTGCCAGCAATCAGAGTTTTGGCTCCGAGTCTCCTGTACAACAGACCTCAGTTTCTGCTGCTGCAGGATTGGCTTCTCTGAAACAGAAATCGAGACAAACCCTTCTCTTCCCACTTACGTCTCCCAGGGTTAGAAGGGACATCAGAAACTTTAAGGAGAGCAGTTTCAGAAGGCAGAGAAAGTCTTGAATAGGGCTGCAAAGAGGGAACAAGAGGCAGCAGTTTAAATAATAGTATAGCACAGAGAAGAAAAGCTCTACAGTGGTATGTAGAGAAGCAGAGGAGTCCAAGATTTAATATTTGTATCACATGAGGGGGATTATGATAAATAAAGTTTGCTGCCATGAAAGGCTGTTGGAACCATGCAGGCACCACCTTCACAGGGGGACTGGCAAAGGGAAAGGTTATCCATAACATCAGAGAAAGGCTGTTACAGAGGCACAGCAACAGCAGCAACAACCTGAACACTCAGTCAAGAGAAAAATGGGCCGTAATAGGTTGAGGATGGAACAAGGGGCTTGCTGACAAGGGCATAGAGGAGAGAAGCCAGCTGGCCCCCATCCTGTTAAATGACAAGTGGATATGAAAGTTGTGTCGAGGTTTCTGTCCTCTTTAGCCTGGCAGTGCTGAACACCACAAGGCATGGGGTTGTACCGCACCTCCGTTCACAAAGTGCTATGGCTATGCTGACTGGTGATCAGACAACTAAAGTCTTTTTCTGAGCAAACTCTGTTTTGGGTCTGATTTGCTTGCTGTAGGACACTTGCAGAGCCAGGTGCCTTCTGTACAGAGCTAAGGATACAGGCTACAGGTGCCACTACGCTACTGCAGAAAGCCTTCTAAGGCAGAACTTAAAATATCTTCACCCGTGTGGTATACGGTAACCCACTTGGGATTGACCTCAGCAGTATATTTAGGCCAACATCTACACTAGTACAAGTCTGACTTTTGCCTCGTGCTGTGCCTCTGAGCTTATGCAAACCTATACAGAAGTAGAAGGTGATATATGAACAATGCAGAGGACCAATAAAAGTTCAATCAGCGCATATGTGTATCGTCCCTTCCAAAAAAGCAGTGGAAGCAAAACTACCACCTGTCTTTGGAACAAGGATGCAGGAGCTTCACTGTTTTAAAACTACATTAATCTGACAATTGCAACTCAGCGGGCAATAAACTTCAAGGACCAGGCTAGTGCTGTTAGAAGAATGGTGCAGCTGGCTAAGCAATTTTTACCTGCCTGTAAATTCTGCTGATTTAACCACAGTTTTCTCCAGGGATTTCTCTAGGATCTAGACTTCTCTCATGTCAGAAGGACTTGTCTACATGTCATACATAGTCAGATTACTCCAAAAACTCTTTGCAGAGACAGTCAGGAAGAGAAGCAATGTGTACACAGCTTCTGCACTTCAAACACGTGCCATGTCTGTTGAATACTAATTGTCTCCTAAAAAGGTTATTCATTCAAGAAGCTCAACACCACTACATAAGCCAGCATCTAACCAGTAGGTTTCTACTGTACCATTGCCTATGGTACCTCATAACAACTTTGGTATCCATAATAGCTTTGGTACCCATAAAGGCAGCCTATAAAGGAGTGGCTTGGATTTATCACTCCATAGTCATGCGTGTACAACTCATTGGTCATGGCACCAGTGAAGCTAACACCACTGTACGTTGTCCAGCAACAGCACCTAAGGAAGTTTTATGCTGCCACAATGATAATAGAGAACTTTTTAGGCATGACTGTTCACTGACAGCTACTGGGCATGCTCTGGTGTCTAAGCAGCTCCCACATCAAAGCTGGCAGGCAGCTCCCAGGCTCAGAGTGCAGGCAGTGCTAGCAGGTAGACCTGTCTGTATGGAGATTTGTCTTCTACAAAACCAGGCCCATGGACTTCAGCGAAGTCACTGCAGCACAGCAAAGGTAAAATCAAGCCCATGCTGTGCTACAAATGGCTTGTGCAGGATTGTCAGTGTATTTAATTCAGCATAGCAAGGACTATTTACCCAGATTATTTATTGTTCCTTTTTTTATAAGGCTGTGGCTTGTTTTCCCTCAAAAAGTCATGTTTCTTACTCTCGCTTGTAACTTGCCAGGGGCAAGTAAAGCATAGTGAATACACAGAAAGCAAAGCCCTAGCAGGATAGTTCATTTTAGACTTACACTGCTAGTGGCATTTGCTGCTTCTATCAACTTCTACAAATGGGGCAGGCATAGGGAAATGTTTTCCCAAGGAGCAAGTCATACAGTATATTTAGAAAGTATTGATTCGCTTAGAGAAGCATGCAGTCAGTGAATAAAAGTGTTAGATATGGGAATCAGCACGTTTCATAGCATGGGGAAGAAAGCAGTGTAATTAAAAGATTGATCTCCTGGAAACAATGCTTGATAAAAAGAAAAAACCCTGAAACTAATTCCACATTTTCAAATATCGTTCTCCACTTAATTTTGCCCGAGTTGTTTGTAAGCAGCTACAAATATATAAAAATCAAGCTCAAGTCTATGGACTTAATTCTGTTTCCACTCAGACCAGTATAAGTCTAGAGTAAATTAACCAAAGTTAATGTAGAAACAAAGGAATAAAACTAATGCAAACGAAATATGAATTAGACCTGGTCTACAAAAAGGTTTAAGAAAAAAGCCAGCTTCAATTTGCTGGTTCAATCACGCCAAAGTAAGAACACTATTGGCAGAAACAGATATAGAAGACACGATATTTTATGCTTTGTGTATAAAACCTCTTTTTTTTTTTTAAAGGAGACATAACATAGTACCTGAACTTGTCATTTTAGGGGGAACACAGTTGTGATCTGATAGCACTCACTGTTTGGGGATTTTAGTTTTTCAATATTGTGTTAGATATCATATGCTGCAGACCAGTCTCAACTAATTTAAACGGATGTAACACCTTTAATTTCAGTGCAACGCCATTAGTTCATAGTACTGCTCAGCACTGACATTTTCATGAAATGTATTAGTACAAGCCAATGCAATTTAACAACACAAGCACAGCAGTATTTGCTAGGGACCAAACTAGCTCTATTTGTTAATGCTAAGACCAGAAAAGACCATTACATTATACAGTCTGATCTGCTGGACAGCACAGCCCGATCACTGAGCCAAAAACTCTAATTAAAATAGATTAGAATTTGATCCTGAGCGTGTACAAGAAATACCAGCCAGGTAGCTAAGAATGATGAAACAGAGAATGGACTGAGCAGCATCCATCCATAACCATCCAGGCTTTGAGTTCTGGTCTCTTTCCAGCTCTGATTACATCTCTCTAGTTGTGCATTTAAGGAGGGGGAAAAATAAAAAAAGAAAAAAAAATTAAAGGCCTGCAGACAATTGACTGAAGCACAAGATTCAGTAACTAACTGAAAGTACTAACTGGCTGAATTCAAAACCAAAATGTCATGAATACACTGAGACTGAAGCAGAAAATTTTGTTTTCTTCCTTATTAATCCACACAGACAGCACAGACTAAAATTCTCTGTGGAATGAATTTGAAAGACTCCTAGGGTCCACTTGTTGGGTAAACTATCTCAGCATTTAATTATCATATTCCTATGGTGTGCCGTCTTTGTTTCTTCTCCTTCCTTGTGCCTGGAGAGCTCCCTTTTATTCTGAAACTGAATTAGTTCAACTTCACCTTCCAGCTACTGAACTGTGATATACCTTGTAACAGTTGCTGTCATATCACTTTCCATGTTTCAGGACTGATTTTCATCCATGAAGTCCCCTTCTAATGTTGTCATTGAAGAGACTTGTGCATGCAAATGGTTCAAAAGTCTGTGATAAACTGCTGCAGCCAGTGGTTCAGTTCCAATTTCTCTGCATCATATTACACAAGCCTCTTAAAAGGCTAAAAAATAGTTAAGTCTCTGTACATGCTAAATGAGCATGTATGGAACATTTCCTTTTATCATTGTTGAATCCTTCCATTGATTTCGCTCCAGAAGTTTCACATCCTCTTTCAATCTCTCTTGGACATTATTCGCTCTATTACCAGTCCTCTTTTCTGAGAAAGTCTGCAAATCACAAGATTGTATCACTGCCTAGCATGACAATAGAAACACTAAAGAGCATCAAGCTCCAGTTTTTAGGGGAAGCTACTAGAGATCATGTCTCTTGCACTGCTAGATCTCCATTTGCTGTGTTATCTGTAGACAAGGCAGATTTTAATTCAACTAACATGCCTGATACATCTCACATAAGGCAAGTTTGCTTGTTTTTTAATCATAATACAATTGTAGTACTAGATCACATAAATTCAAGGACGGTATGTCAAATAGACTTCAAAGATCTACAAAAACCTGCCAAACCATCCCCCTCCCCCCCCCCCCAAAAAAAAAGAGAACATCCTCCTACCACCATTAATGTTTCTATTAAATAATGCCTGTCTAAAATATAATTCCTGCACATTTCTAAATCCTAGCTTATAAGAGCCCATGGTGCTGGCTGAGGTTTGTGAAGAAACCATGAAGGAAAGAAGGGAGCAAACAGTCGTCTGACTGCACAGATAGCTATGACCCTCCTCACCACCACCAGCAGAGATCAGCTCACCTTTCCTCATAGGACTGAACTGTCCCTCCCTCTGTCGTATGGGGTTCATGCCCTGGTTGTGCTCTACTACCAAATAACTCCTGGCTGCTGCTGCCCTAGCTACATCTCTTTTTATGATTTTAGCACTTAGATCTATCAGTCACCTAATTGCCCTTCGATATTTCTCTGATTTCATTGGCTTCCCATAAGGGATCAGCATGCAAGTCTTATGCTTGCGAGCACAGGATTTGCTTACAGAGAATTCATACCAAATGCAAATAGACATTTTCACATCATCTAAGCCAGGTTCTTCAAAATGGTAAATAATAACCATTTGCTCCACTCTTCACCAGAAGTGTATCGTTTATAGCTAAAAAATAGAATGATATGGTCTAAAAGTTTTCTCTCTAATGCTTGAAGACTGACAGTTCTCTCTGATGGTAGCTTTGGATGTAGAAAGCTCTCAGGAAAGCAGAAGCATTAAAAATAAATGCAAGATGCTTCATGCACGTTATAACATACTGAACCTTCAGAATAAATTATTTATACCAAAGGTTGGATGCGCCATAATAGCATCCACCCAGCAGCTAAAAAATGTATAGGAAATGGGAGAGCAAACCACAGACACTAACAGAAAGAAGCCTGCCAGCTATGGCTGCAAGCCTGGTAGGAAAAATAACATAATGCTTAACTAAAATTATTCAAAGAGAGCAAAGGGATGATCAATTCACCTGGGTTTTGGTTTTTTCTCCCCTGGTAGTCTACAACAAGAACACAAGGACCAAAGGACTTTGCAGAATTACAAATCTGTTGTATTTGTTCATGTTACGCATCTATATTTCTATGCAAATAAAAAAAAAGTCATAGTTGCCAAGCATTCACTTTTAAAAAAAAAAGTATGACTTGAGATTTCCCATGCAATAATAATATACAAACTCTTTTAATCGAGTATCTCAGTTCTTACATTGCTTTTAGCATTATATTAACTAGCACCTTCGAGTAGTATGGTATTAACAAGTAAAAGATTAGCCTTGGCCAGGACACTTTCTGGAGGTAGTTGCAATCACACTGCAATCAAATCACCTCTCCCAGGACGGGGTTACAGGATAGAGAAAAATCCATTGTATAAGGCAGCATATAGAGCACTAAATACACACTCCTCAGCACTGCACAGCACCATATTTTATCTCCATCTCCTTGCTATTGACATATGAAGTTGAAGTGTTGGAACGAGAACCCATATGCTGATCTGGGGATGCAGATCTTCTCACACCATGGCACAGACGCAGGAGATGAGAGCTAGTGAGGTAAAATACTAGGGGGAACTTAATCCCAATCCCTTTAGTAAATCCTTACTTCCACATTCTTTAATCTCTCTTTCACACCACGGGCGATCAGCTCTCTCCATACCAAGCATTTTGAATCAAGAGTTCAAAAAGATGGTGCAGCGTAATCAGTGTATCGTATGATTTCTAAAGTTACCTTTATATTCTGAAAGCTCCCTCCATCACCAGAGAGCTGTTAGGTCAGAACACAAACACACACACCCTGACAAGGAAAACCTTTCAGTCTGAAGTCTTTCCTGTAAGAAGGCAGTCAGAATATTACACTCTCAGCATATTGCATTTCTGTGAAATATTTTCAGCTGATGACATGCTGACAGTGTGAGAGGTTGGGGTTTCACGTTAATATAGTTCCCTCTTCCTTCATGGAGGCTTGCTAAGCAGGGGAAGTCTGCTAACTATGCACAGTAGTATATAACAAATCTGAGTGTGCAATGTTCAAGTCTGCAAAGCTCTTCCATAAAACAAGACAACATGGCATAAATATTACATATTATAAGCAAAGTTTTACAGACAAAGATGCTCACCAGATCCTGAAATTTTGTCACCCCTTTGCTTCAGAGAGCATCACGATGAGACTGCAGAGGGCACACACTGCACCACCCTGACAGTGGTCCATGCTGCATCTATGAACTTCATGTTTTCCATGATGACTAACAGCACTGCTCCACAGCTGTATGCTACACGGGTATGATGAGCACAGCCAGGTACACCCTTACATTTGTGTTTCAGTCATAAACCATGCTACAGAAGGGAATTGTCCATGCACCAACTTCAGGGCCATCTGTAGGCTATACATCACGCTTGGTGAAAGCCCCTGAACTCAGTAACACCCAGTTTATTGTCCAAGACTGTCACCTAAATATAACAGAGCACAAACTAATCATTTTTACTGCTGTCACGAGGCTGAGCACAGGAGGGTAGGATGAAGCTGAGGGGCATGCTAACTTTCAATAAAGAACCTGAAACACGACTTCAGAGTGTTTTTCAGAACGGGCAACAAAGAGGCTGCTCTTGCACTGTGCGTTGCTTTGTAGGCTTCAAAGGCACGAGTGTCTACTTTAGATTTTTCATAGACCATTTTGGAAATGCACATACACCCCAAACAGTGGGGTAATACTCCTCATTTCAGTATTTTGCCAAGATACAAAATTAAACAAACACTGTCCTTTCTCACTGTAAATGGGTCGAGAGCTCCATGGTATGACAGAAGCTATGTATTTAGCAACTGCTAATAGTTTCAGCTGAGATCAGAAGCACATTTAACAAAGCGTGAAGCATAGAGACAGATTTATAAAAGTTATTCTACAGGCAAACCAACTATTCAAACCTACACTACATTTCTCAACAAATATATTTGCATACAAAAGTCAGGGGGGGAATCTTAAATTTGTCATTGGAAAGAAAATCCCATCATGGTATTCTTAGATGAAATTTTCTTATTAACCCCACTGTGAATTCTGAGTAATTCCACTGACGTCAAAACTACAATGGTGTAAAAAGCATGAAAAATGTGAGGACAATTGTATCCAATATCACAACCAGAATAACAGGATGAATAATGGACAAATTGAGACAGAACTTTAGCTGGTGTAAAGCAACTTACGGATTTCAATGTGGCAAGGTTAATTTACACCGGCTGTGGATGTTTGTCCATTGTCAGCAAATCCTGTTTTCCCACACTTACATTAACAAACCTGTTAGGAACATGGGAACAAATGCAAAAGTAGGTGTAATAATTAACTTGCTGAAACTCTCTGAATTAATTTACTCCTTAAAAGTAATCAGTATGCCCTATAAATGGACAATGTTAAAGTTTTTTAAAAAGCCATTAAAATCACAGTAACTACTCAGCAAATTAAAGGTTCTGGCAATGATTCATCATTTCATTACAATTAAAAACTAATTGTATGCCTAAATAAATAATGTCAGAGTTTTATTCATGATAGTGGGGAAAATAGGGTTGAACAGCTTACGTTAGAGAGAGACTCTCGTCCTTGCACTAATGGGGAGGATTATACTACACGATAATTTTTTACTAACACCAGCATTTATGCTGCAGCATTAAATGCAAAGATCAAAGTGATCAGTTGCAGCAAAGAAATTGGAGCAACGGCATTAATAAAACCACAGAGGCCAGCCATCTTGCTCACCACAGGGAAATCCAGTTTTGCACAGTTGGTGTTTTGAGGCACATATGTGACACAATTAGTACAACAAAATAAGTTTCTCCTTGGTGAAGCATTTACTGCAAATTGAGTCATTAATCTCATTTATAAAACAGGCACGATGGCTAGCACACTGCGATTGGCCGAGGTGATTTCTTCTCATTAGTGTGTGAATTGCTTAATCTTGTTCACTTTAAATGTGGGTCATTTTAACTAAATATAAATACTTCAGCCCCGAGACCCTGCAAGAACTGTTACTATACTTATATGAGCAATTTAAAGTTCCAACATGCTGGTGATGCTGTGGGCTAGCACCTGCCCGCAGTACACTACGGCCATGGCAGCAGGCATATTGCAGTCATCATTTTAAAGATGAAGACTCAAAGCTCAGAGGGATTCAGGACTAAGTCCATTGAAAGACTTCATCTTCTAAAAGAGGACACAAGTACATTGAGGCTTCTAAATTCAAACAGTGATTCAGAAAATCCCTGTTGAATTGCTGTCAAAATCTGAAGCTGCCTATGCTCACAAGACATCTACCTACTCAACTGTTTACAGTGTTTGTACCTACACGAAACTGCCCAGACTGAGCTACTTGGTACATGCCTCCTGCCTCATCCTGGTCATGTTTCAGAGAATAGGTCTTTTTTCAGAATAAGCTCTCTGTGGCATTGGATCCAGACTCTTTTGCCACGTGTGCAATCTTGCAGGAGTCTTGCAGGGTCAGGGCCAGTCCATCACAAGTAAAGGACTGCTGCCAGTCCTGAAGGAATAGCCCGTGCTTTCTGACAGCAAATCAACTCAGTCACTACTTGTGTGGATAGGTTTCAGCCTCCAGCTTGGATAGGTAACCTAATCCATCTCTAAAGTCACTTCTTTCCCCTCCTTCATTAGGAACTTTCTTATTTTGGTAGACCAAATATTGGGTGAATAGAGAGTGACCAAAGCTGTAAATTCAGATCACCAAGGAGATGGTGAATCCCTTGACCGTCTTCTAGCAAAACTCCCTTTTCCCCGGTAAGGGCTTCTCCATACAAAGAAAAGCAATGCAAGGGATCACCTGTATTCCTTGTAGGTCTTTTCCTTCAAGTACTTAATTTTAAAGCCTTCCTCCTCTGCGTACATAACCACTCGGATGACTCATGCCATGTATACTTCAATTATATCACCTAATGTAATACAGTGCCACCGATACCACCAGACATACAGAACAGCCCATCAGATCAGCACTACAAAAACCTACAGACCATACAGGGAGGAGGGGAAAGACTACACACCCCTCCTCACAGCACAGACTGTTTTCTTTGCTTTTAACTTAAAACACACTCTCATGCCACCTCAGGAGTTTCAGTTCCTATCCAAGGGCTGTCCCATCAGCAGAGTCACTACAGGGTCAGGTGTGGATTTGGTACAGGCTCCCTTCACCTTGAGAATGCAACAAGCTCCAACATGTCATGGCTTCTTTGGGGTTCAATTCCCCTTTCCTTCCAAAGGGAATTGCATCATTTAAACAGAGTAATCAAGTGCTAAACAGTAGGGGAATCAAAGTCTGGCCTTCTTCAAGTTATCAAAGGCAACTCTTCTTTTTTGTTTGCTTGAGGTTTTTTTGGTTGTTGGTTTTTTTTTTTTCCCCAAACAAACTTCTCAAGGCAACCAAAAAATCACGTTAGCTGATAGGATCACCAAGCTCCAAAACCTCACATTACAACCAAAATGCCAGGTTTGCAGAGAGGCTTAAAAACTTCCTGCAAAGAAAAGCATGAGGAGATCCTTCAAAGTGCCAGAAGGAGCCACTCTTGCATGTAACAACACACCAAAAGTCAGTCAGCTACTTACCTGGCCAGAAAGGAAAAGGTTAGCCCAGACTGCTGTGAGCCTCTTGCCTGCTTCCTAGAGACTCAGTGCTGACTTCCCCCTCTATTTAAAGGCTCAGCTACTCAAGAAGTGTATTTTAGGGGAGAGGCATCAGTAAAGCTAGGGGAGATGTTTCTGGTGGGTTAGTCATTGAGGAATGGCTGTTTTGGTAGTGAAGAGGTGGCATTATAACTCCCCACCATCTGAAAGCTCTGCTGAGAGAGGACCTTCTGCACAACTGGGCTGAACTGTCTTTATATGCATACAGACGTGTAAAAATTGATATCTAGAACTTATGGTGTCTTGTCCTAGATTGATTTGTTGGTATTTATAAATGAAAATAAAAGTTTAGGGCTTTTTTCACATCAAATACTTGTGCTCTGCTCAAATAGGGCTCTTCTCTGAAACATGGGCTCACAGTAGCAGCTCTAAGTGAAGGAACCTGTTTCTCATATGAAACCCGCTTGGATAAGTTGCAAGACTTTTGGGGCAGAAACGGTCAGATAGAAAGTGCTTGCTACGTTCCAGCATAAAGGGGTCATCTGGCTCTAGACATTTCTTCATTTAGTTAGTCATAGTAAACAATTAATCAAATAGTGCATGTTCTTTCTGAGAGTTTAAAAACATTAACATTTTGAATACTATTATTATAAATTTTCATCAGTCATTGTATTTCCTTGATCCCACTGAAATTGAAAATGCTGGTACTTTTCTTGCTACTTCCACCCTAGGACGAAGCCAAAAAGAATGAATCTCAGAGAAAAGGATCATATCTCACTTACTTTTGCAGACCAGTAAGCCCCAGAAGGCTTGGCTAAAGTCTGAATTCGGGACTATCGAAAATAGTCCTACGTTATTATAAGCAATTGTGGCATCTGAGAGCGGTATTACATTTCTTTGCAATAGTCTTATTTTTTTGTGACTGAAAGCAGGGCTTTCTCATCTGCTCTTTCACCTCGCACTACTTAACCCTCTTCTGGCAATCCTCCCACAATCTTGAAAAAGGAGGGGAGTAACAACATTCATTACTGCCGAATGTACTGGCAGGAGTTAAGGTACAGCACTCATTGGAGACCATGAATATTTATAATTGTAATCCACGGTGGCACGTTTTCTGCTCGCACTTTCATTGCATTTCTAGGCAATATACATTTTTTTTTGTTGCTCAGAGTAAATACAGGAACTCTGAACTATTAACAATTAGAGCACTTGCTGTTGTTTGTGAAATATTAGCTGACCCACTTCATTGCAGTTTTAATTAGGTATTACTCCCATGCTGTTCCCGTCCCTGTGGGGATTATACAGTTGGCACTGATATAAGTGTTCCTACGGTAGGGCGATTCACTAGGAAAGAGGCTGTTTAGAAACTCATCATTCAAGGCGGAGGAGCACAACAGTGCACTGTAGCGTTACCTGATCCACGCCAGCCTCCCTGCTCCCATATCAGAAATTAACAGGGCAGGGCTGCAGGTGTCCAAAAGGGAGACACAGCTTATGTATTCATCTGGGATCAATCCTGAATTCCCCCTAAGCACAGAAAAACCCTGCTGTCCTGAAAGTACTGAAAGCCTGGGACTGTGCCCAGGGATTCGTCACCTGCAAACTTAGGTGTACTGCATTGACAACCTACAAGTAAGTCATTTTAACAGTTGTCAAAACTGTTGTTTAACTTCCCAAAATAGATCTTTCTGCTTCATGCCTCAATAACTGAAATAATTCCAAATGAACTATTTTTAGTTTAAAAGAAGTCTGTTGAGGAATGGCAAGGCACAGATCTGAGATTATTTTCTTCTTTTACCCATCAGTAGAATGATGATAGCACAGTTATTTTGTTGTTTCACTATGGTAGTTCAGTTGTATGCTGCTAACTGCAAAAATGTATTCCCTAGCAATTTTTACAGATTTCTTTTTTTTCCCTTTTGGCAAAATGAATAACTCTGTATGCAAAATTTCTCTGCTCTACGTCCAAAAATAAGCAGCAATACATTGAGCAAGAATATGATTCCATGACACATGAAACAGATACAGTTTTACACACATCAAAGTAATTTCAGAAGCAATTAAGGATGAAACACAAATCTGGGGAGCCTGTACTCCCATTGAAGTGTCCCAGGGGAGAACAAACCACTCTCCTCTAATTATACGTAATGCCACTGTATAGGATGCAAAGAAATTGATAGCTATGGCTGGCATTTGGAAACAAAAGAAAAAGTTAAAAGCTTCCACAGCAGTGAGGTTTTGAACCTCAAACACATCAGGTGTATTTTTGTTAGTTTGTTTTCTTTTTCCTCTCGAAGGGGCAGCTTTTGGGGTAGTCTTCCTTAAGCTGTGCTTAAGGAAGGCCATGGTCCTCACTGATTTTCACTGACCTATAGCAGAAATTTTTTCCCTCTATTCATGAATTTTAAGAATTATTAAAATCACCCTAAATCTGCCTTTCCTATTACAAATGAAAGTTAAAGTGGCCACAGCCAAATCAAATTAAACTGATGGCATAGTCTGACCTTTCATCTTTAAAATCAAGTCATTTTTTCATTAAAGAAATTCAGAAACCTTGAGTTTCTCAACAAGAGGTGAGTGGCTGAACCTCCAATGCTTCCAAATTCAGACTCAGATGAAATGAAACAACATCATCTCCAGTTGGGAGGCTTCACACCTAGTGTTCTTCTGGATGATTACACACAGTTCTGGGCAACATGAAGGAGTTTATCCAATAACCCCTTTGCATGGCTTTGCAAACACCTCAGATCTATAAAGGGAAAACTTTCCCTCACATTATCCACAGATTGCATATATGGTACCTCAAACATATACAGCCACCTACCAACCCCACCTCATGCCCATCCCACCTCTTTTGCCAACGAGCGCATCTTTCCCTCTCAGTTCCCTATTGCATGCTTACCTCAAGCAAAGTTAGACTACTTCTATATTTGATTACTCGGACGAAACTGGATCTGAACTCCTGACAGAATTGTAGCATTTCTTGCACAAAGGTATGGTCTATTGGAAAATCAGTCCTTTTTAATAATGTATCTTCAAACCAGTTGGACTTAAGAGGAATGAAAGAAGTGAAAAAAAGTGAGACCGCAATGTCACACAAAGCATGTGCATCCAGGCCAGGACAGCTTGCACGAGGTTCACTCACCACTCACACCACAGTTCATTCAGCTGTGGGGCAGCTCAGCCTGACCTCCACAGCAATCTGGGGAGGGAAAACCAGCACAGGGCAATTCCGGCTTGCTTTCTGTGCCGTCTGGGTAGAGCAGGTACAGACCGAGTCAAGCATAACGCAGTCCACTCTGCCAGCAGATTGGATATTGATGTTACTGTTCAAGTGCAGTGTCATCTATAAGGAAATGAAAAAAAATGTCATTTTAACCACAGGTATGGGAAACAGGGACAGAGCACTCCTAACTACTGTATAAGCCGGACAGCTACAATAATGAGTTACCCTGGTTTGGGACATACCTGTAATACTTTTGTTCACTCATTAAGCTTTGATTTGTCACAGCAGGGTTGTGACTGCTCTGCTTGTGCTGTAACATTTCATAAAGGTTGAGTGACTTAATGAAGCAGTCTTTCTCCCGTCATCTATAAACATCCAGTCAAACCACAACAGGCTTCATTAAGGTGACATAAAATGAGTAAGTTTTGAAGCCTTTGCAGGAGGATTTAATCATACAACTTTTTTATAGGACTCATGTGGCAGAGATCTCCCAAGTTACACAAAATATAGCACCTCGCTTCCCCAACAGCAGTCCCCTGCTTCCCTTTTCCCTCCCATAAGGGCGTGTTGGGCCTTATGACAAAATGACCCAAGAGACCTACAGGGCCATACCTGAAACATGGGCTCCTTTGAGATCAGTGGAAACTCACTACTCTTCTCCCAGATTTCACTGATGGTCTCTTGCCTGAGCCCAAATACAGAGATGAAGGACAAAAGTGCTTCTAAAAGTTTTGGTAGGGCAGGATGCTCCACCTGGGCTATGGATCCACTTCAGAGGCCCCAAAGATGTTGCTGGCTCTGTCATTACTTCTCCCCATTCCTTTTAGCTTTTGCAGGACCTTGGGACTGACCACTGGAACTGCACAGGCGAGGCTGGGGGCAAAGGAAATACAGGAACTGAGGAACAATTTTAAGTGAGCAAAATAAGGTGGTTATTTTGTATTTGTACAGGCTGTACAAAGAGCTCCAAATTCTCTTCTATATATCTATATGCAGGAAGCTTTACAGTAAACCTCAGTTCTCTCTGAAGGATATGGAATTTTCTATCATAAGCATACATATTTCAGTGGAAAACACTCATATTCAGTAAAGCTCCCTTTTTTGCTGTGTTCTTCACTTCTTTTTTAAAGTACTAATTGGAGACACCAAGAGGTGAAATACTGACTTGAGGAAAGTGATTTCAATGAACATATTGTCTTGTCAAATCACGAGAGCTGGTTTAAGCCTAATTAATACAAGGTTTGAATGGGTGAGGAAGATCTCACAGAATTAAAATTAGCGCAGCTTGGTTTTGTTGCAAAAGGTTGGTATGAGTCTACTGCATATGCAAATAGCTTAGGCATCAAGTTGTGTAGCAGTCAAGTCACTGCTCTCTATAGAAAGGGTGAAATTTAATCTCTGTGACTCCTGATCATCCTGACTTCTTAAACATAATGACAACAGTGCATATCTTATCTACCTATAACACACCATGCCATAGCAGTCAGTCTTACACTGATGAAATGGAAATGATTGAGTATAACAAATCTGAGTCACGATATAGGAGCAGAAAAACGACATTTGAAACACTGTATGTTTTCTGTTCTTTTTTTTCATATCTAAGATTTAAAAAACACCATATACAAATTTAATCACAGCCTGCTCTTCCTGAGCTATAAAATATGAGCCATTTCTTGGAGGAAATGGAGGAGAAAGAAAGTAGAGATTCTTAAAGAAATGCCACCCACTAAAGACAGCAGAAAATTTATTGTAAATGTTCTGCTAGGTCCTTATCCACATTCAGGACAATAACAGACCCCTCTGTGATTACTCCTGTTTTCATGGCTCATGAAAGTCATGTTATATTCTCTGTGTGTGGTGGGTTATCCTTTTTGACTGAACATGTAACACACCCTAATGCTAGGTCTGACTCCTTCTCCTACAAGCATATTTATCCTTACGTTTCATTTTTATTGATATTTCTGATGCTGGTGTTGCACATGCAAGAATTCTGACCCAGCTGAACATGTAACAAAAGACAGTTGTGCAATGTTTTGGACAGGCTTTGAAAAAAACCATCCGTGAAAACATAGCTTCAGGGAGTCAGCAGCAACCTACTGAGAGCATAATATGCTTGTAAAGCTGGGTTAAGCACTGGGCAAGGTCTAAGCAGGGACACTTTTATACGATCAGGAGAAATATGCTTGTAATGAGCGAAAGACAAATATGTTTTGCTTTTGTAGAAATATGTTTAGTGAATCATGCAAGTGGGCAGTTAATTTCATTTCTATGGTTGTAGTGCCCTGAGTTATAAACTTCTAGGTAACATTCAGAGAAAGGAGTCATTTATAAATTGCCTCATTTCTGTTCATATTCTATATTAATACTTATATTAATTTTCAAGCTACAAACAAATAACCAAAGATGACAGTCAAGAAACAGAATTTGGGTTGCTGCTGTAAGGGGTGGATAGAGTATGCAGCTGCATATCTTCATATAGTGGAATTGTCTGTGTGAGGACAGTTACTCACGTGCATTAATGTTTCCGGAGAAAGCTCTTGGGGCGTATTACACATTTTTGGTTTATGGAACACAAGATTATTTTATCTTTCATCCTATCCAAAGCACACTGAAATCAATGTACGTCTTGATTTGACTTCACTAAGGTTTGAATCAAACTCACAACTGTAATTATGAATGGCAAAGAGTGATCATAATGATTTGTGATCATTTTGGTGACTTATAAACTGAAATGTTGATTTACCGTGTTCATAGTCCGTTTCCTTTTGCTTTGTGTGGATTGGAATTGATTCAAGCACACATCAGTAGAAAATGAATTCGATGTTCCTTTTTTCCGGTAAATTTGTCCAGAGCAGACAGCTATTTCCTTACTAGAGGCCACCAGCATCTGCCGTTAGCGTTTGTGCCAGGTCAGGACACTAAACTGATCGTGGTGCCTTTTTTACGACTGCCACTAACAGTTGCCTAGAACTTGAGGGTACGTCTTCATGGGAAATCCCATGATGTTACAGCATATGCTACCTGGCACCACACAGAGCACTGGGTGAGAAGAGGGATGGTCACATTAACAATCTTGCCAGCTCGTCAAGCTTACACATAGCAGTAACTTGAAGTGATGCTAACCACCACAGGTTTGACTGTGCTGAGTGCCCTGCCAAGTTTATTGTAGTTCTGGTTAACACTTTTGATTACATTTTCAAATGCAGGCAGTCCCTAAAGTTCCCTTTTGTCTGGTTCCCTACCACCATCTTTTTAGTGCCACTCCTAACATGTGCCCCTAACTAATAGGGACAATTACAAATATGCCAAGAGTTAATTAGTCGAACACAAGAACAGGTTTTTTGGCAAGTTTCCCAGGTCCTTGACTGACATCCTGGCATGGGCTCATCACAGATGCTTCACTGGTCTGTGAATATGCATTTATATTGCAACCTGGGCAGGGGAGGAAGAAGATGGAGGTGTTCCCCCAATTGCTATGAGGAATAGTGACAGATAACCAAAAACTAGGTTTCACACCTCTGCCATTCTATGAGTTTTACTTATGAATTAGGATTTTACAAGCATCCACATCAGCACAAGACACAAACACAAGGCCATCAGTTTGGCTATGGGGAACATGGTGAACATCCCAAAGATGCATGTTTCCTTGCAACATTTCTTAAATAATTGTAAGTGATGGACATGTCTATAGAAATACAATTTTGTTCAGAAACACTAGAAACCAAAAATGAGGAGTAGCGGTACAGGAATGGTACCTTGCAATTACAAGGTGTTCTAAATGTCTCTGTATGCGGATACAAATCCATCTCTATTCTGTTCATGCCCATTTTCTAATATGATCTATCCACAACAATTTAAATCCAGTGAATAGCTTTAAAAGATATAGCCTGTTTCTGGCTTTTCTCATATTGTTTTAATATGTTTGCATATATATCTTTTCACTGTATCTATCTGAGAAAGAAGACCAGACTTTTTGTTTATTTATTTGTAAATGATACAGATTAGAGAGTTTGTTTTCAGAAAGCTCCTTGATGGTATCTGGCTATTCCAATGGATTAAATGCCAGATTCTGTTCTCATTATAGGCAAAAAAATGACTTCTACCAGTTTTTATGTCTTTGCAAAGCTCTTCAGACTTGTTTCATAGCAATGTAAGAAATGTACTAGCAACTAAAGTGAAAAAGATAATCTTTGGGAATAGAGAGGGATGGCCCCAGTTTCTCTAAGCCCTTTCTCTAATAGAACAAGCTGACAAAATAAGGAAAATATTAGTCATGACATCTGGTGTCAGAGAACTTAGTGACAACAAATAGTTTAAAAAAACAAACTAGTAGAGAAAGAATATCAGCATTCCCAGCGAATCCATGGTCAGTTATTTTATTCTAGGATTTTTATGGCCTTTCTTTATAAGTACTGTAAAAAAGGATTTGAGAAACATAGTGGCTTTGGACAGTTGTTCCTTTATTGAGAAGGATAATAGACTGCAAATGCCCCTTCCAGCCTTATGAGAAGGTTTTATGCTGTATGTCTGCTTAGAAGGAACAGCTTTCTTTTCCAATATGCAAATAATAAGACTCAAGATTGAATTATGAGTCCCTACTATAAGCTCTGACTTTACCCATACTGGGATCTGCATTATGAATAAGTACTGGAATAAACCTGAATCCCTGTTTCCCTCAGTTATGATGACAAGTCTCCCTCCAAGTCCAGAAGTCTCTGGATTGGTGCTCCAATGAGGCTAATTATAAAAATAAAAGTAAACATACTCACTGGGACGTACTTTTCTTTACAGTTCATATATATCCTTGTTGTCCAGCATGAAGATTCAAAGGAGATGAGTAAGCATTTCAAAGCTGTTTCTCCATCATTTTCCCACATGTTCAAAACCCTTCTGATTCTGCATCTTCGTTTCCCCCAGTGGCCGCCTGCAGAGTGTGTCATTTTCCAAGGCCACCACGTCATTCTGTTAGCTGAGCCAGAAGCGCTTCCAGGTTCAGTTTATTCAAAATTCTGTTGTAACTTTACCTCCCAAAGATATATGTTCCTGGCTTTTGAAGACTGAATACCTAAGGGAGAATAAAAGAAACCTGCATAATGTGATGGCAATGGATGGGAATCACTGAACTCAATGGAAGCGACTCGTTCTGCAGTGTTCACTCTGCGTTCTGTTTCATGGTGGTGTTATTGGTACCAATAGTCAACACCATTATCAATCCTTTCCCAACCTCGGTGTCCCACATCTTAGTTTGCCAAACAAATTATGCAGACCAGAGGAGAGTTCCCTGTGGTGATCTGTGAATCACAGTCGGAGAATCCCTACACAGAAAAGCCAAGCACGTTGTTGGAACCGGTGACAAAATAATCATTTTCCTGTCTCAGTTTAAAACCCCCCTTCACTATACTTTGTAACTTAACATAATCTACAAACCTTTTGATCATATTTTGAAATTAAGCCATGGTCCTGCACTGTCCAAGGATTTATGTGGGATTCAAGGAGACAATTAAGCATGATTCAAGCTGTTCGCACTTTTTGCACTTAGTTTGAATATATTTACTGTTGTGGCCTAGACATATTAGTGGGCATTAGCCCACTCCAGTTGAGGAGATGGTAAGAAGGGTTGTATTGATGCAGGTCATTTTAGTGTGAATGAAGTAACCCTCTTATCCACAATTTTTACATCTTAAAGACTGGTCCTAAGCTTATTTGAATTTGCAATAAACAGTCCCACTTCCTTTGCTCCTAAAACATCATGACAGTACCCTAATTTCTGTTGTATGAAATTATTTATCTGTGAAGGGTGACAACCCCATTACTAGCCAAAATATCAAGCAAAGCTGAATTTCTTTCAAGCTCTTTTCAGAGCTCAAAATTTAGGAATTGCTGATTCATAGGGTAAATCCCATAGGTACTGAATGCTCCAGTTCTAGCCAAGAAAATCACAGAAGGCTCTGAGGTTAGGACAAGAGATTTTTTTCTAGTCTCCAGTAAAAATTACCTGCATACTTGAAGCTGAACATCTGCTCTGTTGGATTGGAACCAAAATGCTTAGCACTTCACCAGGCAGGGCTCTGACAGTCTCAAGGCCAATGATTTTTACAGCAGAAAGCCAAGCTATCAAAGGATTAAACAATACAGAAAGAATGCTGAAAATATAAACTTATTGCCTTGCTTCCTCAAGGAGATGACATTGTGTACCCTTATCACAAATTTTAAAAAAAAAAAAAAGGTTGTAATCATAGTAGCTGTGAAAGTCAGGCACTCTGGGCACAGGATTTATTATGCCTCTACTTCATCACAGGCTGCATTCATTTACAAAGAAGTCCTTAACATCAAGAACAAAAGAAACAAAATTTCTTTGAATGCTCCGAGTGTGCTGACTGCCTAATGCTTTGAGTGCCACTTCACAAGCTGAGCTGCCAGGAAATAATAATATAATTAGGCAATAATGACCTTCAGGTCAGGCACTTCCTGGCAGTTAACCAGTCTTTAACCTGACGACTCCATTGCTCCTGCAAAGTGCCCGATCCTGAGGCTTTCATAGCTATGACAAGTGCGGGAGTGCTTAAAACAAATAAATTACCATTTTTACATGTTGAAAAGTTAAAAACTGAACTGCACATTGCCATGGAGACAGTGTGCTATTTAGAGCACAGAGATTTTCCAAGTAGTGAGAGTCCAGTTTAATATCCAGCAGGAAAGAAGGTTTCAGTCTTTATGTTTTGTCAGGTTTATAATCATTAAATGTACTTTGCATGTAGGATGCACAGAGATAATGTTAATTGATTCTCTGAAGTTATTTGTGCATTCTGGAGACAAATCGTGACTATCGTATTGGAACTGTGTATTCTGCTCTGCTCCAGTTCTTACACCACAACTTTTCTGTGGTATCTTAGCAGATTACTAGAGCCATCAGAAGGGACAATATTAGGCATTGTTTAAGCATCAGTCAAAATAAATACTGCAATAAACTGCCTTGAGTTTGCAGGCTCTATATAATATGTATAGCGCCCCAAATTACAGGTGTCCAAACCTGGTTGAAATTATCTTTTTTTAATATATTTTTGGGGAATAGAAATGTTCCACAAGTTTGCTGGTAAACACAGATGGAGTTACACTATCTCTATGTCAGAAAAATGCTTGGTATTTGTAAAAATACCATGTCCCAAAGCATTAATGCATTTTACCAAAAAATCTTATTGATTGGAAAAGTCATCCTGACACTTTGCATTCCTTATGTTTTATTTTAACTGTTTTTGTCATCTTGTCAAGGACTACAAAACAGCACATGAATGAGCATTTATTGTAAATATTGATTCTAAAGCGACCTATTAGACAGAGACTCTGCATATAACAAATGTATGAGAAGAAAATAAAAATGTGTGGGTTTAGCTCCCAATTATCACATACAGAGAATTTGGCCAGTGCTTCAGTTTTGTATTATTGGATATACCCTCTGATTGGCAGGACTGTTTTGTTTTTTTTTTTTTAATAACCTTTTAAAATAAACTATGACTTGTGAGGTGGTTTACAAATGATTCAGTGCAATGTGAAACAGAGCGTGATTCAGCCATTGTCAAGATGCCTCAGAGTGACACGTACTTCCCTGGCGGACACTTGCAGAAAAGTCAAAATACAAAGTTATCAAGCAGTCCTGCTGAATACCTGAAGATGGGTCTGAAAGTGGAAGGGATCTAGCATCTGAACATTCTGATTTATATACAAGTTGTAGAGGAAAGCATATGTAAGGTCATGTGCAGAAACATACTGCAAACAGTGCAATATAAGCTACAGCAATAGAAAATTAATCAGTATTCGTCTTATCAAAAATGTACTAAACTAAACATGGGATGCTTGGATTTCATTTCTTGCTCTGCCACAATTCTTGCAAGGCCTTCTTGCAAGATCCTTTTCTGTAAGGCCTAATCTTTCTCAGCTCCACAAGTGCCTGGTTTATTTAGAACTAGACTCATGAACTAGGTATGGGCCTCTTATTATGTTTTTCTTTTTTCTCCCCTCTAAGAATAGAGCAATAAGGTACTATACAATAATATATTACAACTGTCAGGTCTCAGGTGAATTTTATTATATTAGTGGGTGAGAAGGAACTACCTATTAGCTACTTATTGTTATTCCCTTGAAAATTTCTAATGCTATAAAATAAGCACTGCAATGCCCTGTATATGAACAAAGATTAATTTGCTCAGCTGTGCGATAAACCATTAAAAATAGCTAACCGAAACTAATATGGCAAATCATTATAAACAATGAGTCAATTTGAGAAAATCAGAAATTTCTCTCAAAGTGTCTTCAGTATGTTCTGTATTTGAGTGTTGGGCTGAACTCAAGAGCACCTCAGGCTAAAGCTGTCCTCTGACTGAGGAGGAAGATCTCTTTTCAGGAGGCACTACCGTTCAGGGACTGGTAGCACACAGGTATCCCAGGTTGGAAATGGGGTAAGACAAAGGTGGAGATGATCCATAGTCACTCCCTCCCCACAGGGATAACTCTGTCATATTGAAGGATTCTGACTTTGCATACTTCAGGTTATGCCTGTGTAGCAGGTGACTTTATCTGCTCCGTACTTCACACCAAGCTAAGACCTCGTAGCCTCTGTTAATATGTCACCAGCCTGAGCTAATAAACTCTGTTCCTACCAATATGTTGGCTTGGAGCACAGGCAGAATGAGCTCATATCTGCCCACAAAAGCCCTCTTAAATATATCTAGTATTGGTATCCAAACACAGGCATAACCACAATTAGAAATCCCAATTGTCTTTATTAGCAGAGGTGGCCAGTCCAGCCTATGAAAAATCATCACATACCTGCAAGATAAGTAGGAAGCTCAGGCTGAGCGTAGTCCCAGAACAAGCTATCTTGCTTGGGACTCTGCCAAGCTTTGTTTTATCAGCATTCAAAGCTGCTGTTGTCTTTGTGGAAAGGAAGCAAACACCACTGAAACAGAAGAGATGCAAAATGAGAACAGTGATAAGGGCTTCCTTAATTACTCATATTCTGAACTTTCACTCTAGTAGTGCATTTTCAGACTCACCTTAGGGCAAGTGACTGGCAACATTTGCAAGTACATCAGAAGAAGCAGGAGAGGTTCTGCATATCTTTCAGAAAGATGCTGTCATTTACCTGCCCTTTACATTATCTTCATTTGCTTCCATTACATCAATAAGCAATCGCGCTCTCTCTTTCTCACACACAAGTGATCTCTGTCCCTGCAGAGCAGTAGATCATACAAGACCATAAAGGAAAGAACACAGTTATCTTCTTGTATTTTAGTAGAGAAAAAGGAAATTACAAACACATTAACTCTCCAGCAGAAATGACACATGGTATTTAATTGTTATTCTTGAACTCAAGGGAAGTGCAAGTGCATGCTCTGGGAATGGCATCAGATTATCTCAGGTGGAATCCAGCAAGTTCTTTTGTGGTAGGGATGAGGCAAAGAGAAACTAACATCTTTCTTTTCCCCTCATCTGAAAGGGAAGTTGATGGCAAAATAAGTCAAGAGAAAATCACCAGTAAAAAAATAAGACTGTTTCATCAACAAGATATGAACAAAATCCTTCCCCAGGCATCATGGTGGAAATAGTGATAGCAACACATTCACTGAGGAATGGGACAGAGTTGGCACCAGCAGGGAAAACAGGAGTGCTGCGTGCCAGCTATAAACCATTCTCTGGTCCCACCTGCCCGCATATGTTTGACTTATGCAGTGATGTTGCCACTGCTTTGGGTTGAAGCTTTTTCTCCATCTGTCTGAGCAGAAGATGAGAGCTCTGAAACAGTGTCTTAAGGAAAGCTATTCTAGTTATAATGAACGGCATGTTTTTCCAGCTTGCATTTTTCCAGGCTCATATGTACCTTTCTAGACAGGTCATAGATTCCATTAAAAGAAAAAGACACTTCAGTTTGCTTGAAGTTTGCTCTTGCAATTTGCTCAAAGATAAAAAGTTTCACTATTTCACTATCAAACACTCACAGTACAAAGAGTACCAGTGACTGAAACCTAGGTCTTATATCTGGCACACGATTATACAGTAACCATTAAGATTTTTGTTACAGCCTATTGTCCACTGCAGAATAAAACAAGACAAACATTACTGATCTATTTTTTCCTGACTGAGGCTTTGAAAAATCAGCAATTGTAAAGCCAAATGTTGTTTTCATTCACTTCATTTAAGACATGTTCAGCAAAATACTAATTTTGAGCCTAATTTTAAGTGTCTAAGTAGATTGGCTGGTCTTAATACGACTACTCAGGTATATAAACTAGACACAGAAATAAGTATCTTGCAGAATATCAGGGTATAAATAGCTCTCAAATTGACAAGAATGTAAATACTATCAATTTTAACGGCATGCTCCCAGGTCATATCAGAGTGGAAGAAGAACCTCTCCCACCAGAACCGACATCGGGCTCCTGGGTAAGTGTCCACGGTAAGATATAGGAGAAAAACTCTGTGAAATCCAAGGTGAAACCTTCACTAGGAGGCTGAGAAAGTTGGGTTTTTTCCCCTATTTTATCTTGCTTTTGCAAGCGTCTTCCTTTTCTTCTCCCCCAGAGGCAGCGATGGTCAGTGATTACAGGTTTGCGCAGGACCTCCCACTCCATCATTCCACAATTTCCTTCTTTACATTATAAAATTTTGAGTTATGACCATTACTGCAAGACCTTTGCCACTACTAATAGACAGCAGGATGCCACCCTGCATGTAGTTGCCTAAGGACACTTGAAGTGACACCAGCTGTATCTCCCAGGGTACTGGGACACACAGTAATCCAGAAGCAACACGAAATTTAGCCCCCACACATCTCAATAATTTTTGGAGTCATCAAATCTCCATGTCTCAGCAACAACCACCACAAATCATATTCTTGGTGTGCACAAGGTCGCTCTATGGAGACAATTGATTTTCAATGTGTTCCAGCAAAAGAAAGTCTGGTTTGAAAACTGCTTTTCAAGCTTCAGCTCTTAGGAAATGAAAAAAGGGAGAGGGGAGGGAGAGGAGATCTTATGAAGATGTACCTAGGTTTGTATTCATTTATGCCTGGTCCAGTCTATCATGTCATATGATACTATGAAGCACAAACTGATTTCTAAAAGAGAGAGGATCTGGCTGCTAGTAGTGTATGATCCATTTGGGACCCATCACAGAAGAAAACCTTGATGATCCGTTTGGGACCTATCACAGAAAAAAACCTTGAAATGCCAGAATTCCGATGGACCAAGGCTTCTTTTTCTTTTTTTATTTTCTTTTTTCTTTTTATGAAAACATACTAAATTGCACGAAAAATACTGTGTTTGCATTCTGGCATTTTCAGTGTTTTAAAGCTAGGTGTGATCAATAAACTCATTGCCTAAAGGGTGATAATTTCCCAATTCTCAGTAAAATCAGTGGGTGGGAGATGTTACCACTCTTTTAGGATTTGTGCTTTAGATCAACTCTTTCACATGTTGGTGCAGCAGTGCATGACCAGTTGAGGCAAAAAATACATGACAGAGAAACATCAGGTTCATACTCTATAAACGTGTAGTTTCCCTCACTGAGGTCTTAAAGCTCTTTAGTTCTAGTAATCTCCTTTCTAATGTTATGTCCACTGTTTCTAATAGCTTGGTAGACCACAGAGGGAAAATTCTCACTCCAGAGAACACATGAAATAAATGTTGAAGCTAATGGGGTGATTCTTGCCCACTGAAAAACAAAGAAGCCTCTTAGTGCATATCCTTGGGCCAAGTAGGTGATATTTAGAGTTACTTCTTAATCTTCAGCAGTGAAAATCTATTGCATGTACCCTAGGGCTAAAATGAATCAATCAGATATGTAAAATATTCTTGACAGTGATGAACTCAACCTGCAAATAATCAAGAAACATACTCCTTTCCTTTTATGATTTTCAGGTTATATGTCCTACAAAGTGCAAATAAATTCTGAGTCTGGAGAGTATGCTGGGTCTGTAAAACCCAGCCCCAATAATCCTGTGACTCCTGCTCACCGAGCTGGCTGGTTTACAAAGGAACCTGTTTCCTAAGGCTGGTCATACGTGCTCAGAGAGCTCCACTGGTTGCACTCTGCAGCCTTCCTCTGATTGCACATCCTGCTCCCAGGCCTAATTCACTCACTTTTTTTTCCTCAAGAAGAAAAAGCTTGGCAGCCCCAAAGGTTATAGAGCATTTTAGAAAATCTTTACTTATTAACAGATGACTCCTACTAGTTTGTAGGAAAAATTAGATTATATGACAGCTAATATTCAGGCATTAGATGTCAATACTTCCAGAAGCCTCATAGAAAAATCTCACCACTTTGCTTGACCTCTTCAATTTTTCATCCTGTAATGTTTTCTGGTTTGATATCACAGCCAGTAAATTTTTCTCTTCGTGCTTGGCAAGGCTCCAGATGGTTTTTAAGTCACTTGTTCAGGCAAAAGAAGAATGGTACCTTTGGGATGAAATTATCCTGGAGGGCATTGTTGCAATTAGAGAGATGAATGGCCTTTGGCTTTAATTAGAACATTAGGTACACGTTTCATATCCTTATTCGGAGGAATCCAGCTCAGTCAGCTAGGTAATGTAGTGCTACTAAGTCAATACCTGTAGAACTGCAAACACTATTTCTAAAGGGGCCATTTCAACTCCATGCTTACTTATAAACAAAATACAACTTAGTAGGAAAAAACATCCTGATCGTCATGAATACTCCTGCCTCATTCCTCCTAGCATGTTAGAGCTGCTTTTAAATTCACCATAGAATAGTGTGCAAGAGAAGGTCGGATGGGCATGAAAGGAGCGATGAGGACATTTATATTACAGTTATAAGTATACATATGTCAGATAACATGCAATTACATATCTCAAATCTCATTCTAATACTGGAATTGTTTTTGTGGTACTTGAAGAGAACAGAAATCTGTTCCTTAAACCATATTGCTTTCTTGTGCTTTTCAAGCTTCATGAGATAACATTTCGTGCTACTTATCTACAACTTCACAAACACAAAAATACCAAGAGAACATTATTAAGGTCATAAAGATAAACTCTCTTAGGGTTAGGAAAGGAAAGAATTAAGATTGCCAGTGCTGCCTCAGCTCAGATTCCCTTTTCTATGTGAATTATGATATAATCTTAGACGATACTAGCGTATTTTTTCCACAGCATTTTTCCTGCCTCCTTTTGTGCATAGAATGGACTGTGCTCACTTAATGAGCAGCAATTCAATATTTTGTTTTCTGCTTGTTGTTCAATGTATTGCTCCAGGCCTTATTTACTGCACATTTACAAATGTGGTTCTGAAGACAGAATTATTAATTTCCTCCTGAGTGTTTCTGTGGTGCTCATCATTAGTGTATGCGAGTGCTTCACAAACATTCTGTGATTTATCTTCCCAACATTTTCTGAGGTAAGGGAACGGAACCATCCCCAGTTTACAAAACTGATACAAAGAAATTAGAATAAGGGAAAAATACACTAATTCTGGATGCCTTGTTTGTGACAAACAAAAATTAGTGACTAATAAATGACAGGACTTTCTATTACAGTCCCAATTTTTCCTCTTGTTCATTGTGTCATTTCTCAAATTGGTCTGGTTTATACTCTGCCAGCTCTTCACCTTGTCTGTGTTTCCCTTTCCCCAGCTTCATCTTCCCTTCTCACACCGCTTCCCAGTCTGAAATGGTCTTGCCAATTCCTCAGCCAGTCTCAATGCCACCTCTGTACTCCTCTTTCAGATGTTTCTACCAATCCCACCCTTTGTATCTTAGCCGCTTTTCATCATTTTTCCCTATCCCTCGCTCCATTAATTTAATTTCCATTTCTCTAATCCAGCCAGTCTTGCAATCTCTTCTATTTCTTCACACAAATTTTATCCCTCCCCCCATCTATTTTCTTCTTGCTCATCTTGCCCAGCAGTCTCCATTTCCTTTCCTCACAGCTTTCAGGTTTTTTTTTCTCCTTTTCCTCCACCACCTCTACACTTCTAGCTTTTGCCCTTTTGCCTCGTTTCTCGTTGTCACCAGCATATTCCTGTTTCCTCAGCAAATTCCAGCTCTCACTCCTGTGAAGGGGTCACATTTCTGGTATTGGTGCCCAGCAGGAGCTTCTCTTCTTGGAGAGGGGAAATAAAATCCTTCCTTTTGTTGGTAGCGCTCAGGCCTGACATTATATGTAATTACCAGGCAGGCTGTTTCAGTCCTGTACTAAACATGCCCCATCCAAGCAGATGCTTTGAAAGACTTAGCTGTCAAACTTATGAACTTTGTTGAACTCCAGCAAATCAGATATTTTCAAAGGCTTATAGTTTGACTGACAATGGAATTTTTTTTTTTTAATAGACATAACAACAGGAACATCCCTAACAGAAACTCCCTGCTGCGTTCAGATTTTGAAGCCTCACTCTGAAAGTGGGAATACTAGGCCTTCTGATGACTTACTCAATTTTTTTAAGACAAGGAAACCTTGTTTTGTCATGTTTCAGTTGTAAAACAACCGAACATTCTTGTTGGAATGACTAAATATATATATATATGATTTGGATGGGCCTGTTATAGAAAACCCTGTCCTCAAAATTCATGTTTTAGAGAGCTCTAACACCCTATTTTCAGTTTCTTGTAATGAGAAGTGTTTGGCAACTTTAATTATAGAAACTGTCATCAGCCCTACCTGTAATGCATGAATACACACACAAAAACTTCTTGTGTGTGTGTGTCTACCTCCATGACAGGGGAAAAAAAAAGAAAAAAAAAAAGAAAGAATCTAATAATGTAGATATATGCACTCACAGAAACATGAACACATACAAATGCCTTTAAGTTTTCATTTGCTTAAATAAAAACACCCAGGGGAATTCTTTAAGGGAAAATATATAAAGCAGAAAAAAATAATTTTCCAGGCAATTTATCACATCCCTTCTCAAATGCATATTCCAACCATACAGTCCTCTCACAGCTCTTGAAAAAATGAGCAAGCTCTTGTTAGTGATGGACAGACTATCAGTACCACAGTAGAGCTGAATTTCTAAATGTATGCATTATCAAAATCGTTAGGTGCTGGTACTCTTGTGGTAATTACAAACTGCATCTTAAAATCTGTCTGCACCCTCTATGGCCACCGCAACTGAGCCCCTGAATCCCCTGCCCTATGTAGTAATAGGATCACAATGTTTAACAATAATATGACACTTAACTTTGTATCAGTATTGTGAAAGACCCAGATGGTCCTGCAAGCTGCAGGACACTGTCACTAACATCCAGGACAACACAGCACAGAGCCTGTAGCCAAGTAGTTTCCTTGTTTATTTGTTTGGGAGGGGAGGAGGATTGTTGGTTTTGTTGGGTTTTTTTTTACACAGATGAGACCAGTATCTATCAGTGTCAGACTCCCTCAGGACCCTGAGGCTTCTGACATTTTCTCTGTAATCTCTCTATACAGCAGGATACTTACTTGGATAACAGCTGTACCCATCAGACATTTCTTCCATCCACCCCCTGCATCTCAAGTGCTCCTAGAGCCTGGAGCTGTTACTGCTTGGTCACCTTGGAGAAATTTAAGAGAGTTAGTATAGAAAAAAATGCAAAAAACCCAAAGCAAATACCAGTAACCCCAATGACTGTAAAGATCTCCCTCTAACAGAAATGGGATACCTTGATGCTAATAAGCTTGAAACCCCTCAGAACTCAAGCCAGGATAAAATGACATCAAATGCAAGTATTAATTTACAAAAGCCCAAAGCATATAAACACAATTACAAACCACGTGTGTGTCTTGCCTGCAAAAAAGTCTCTCTCGTGCTTTCAGCTTTTCAGGTTATTAGACATTCTCAGCCTTCTAGCGGAGGCTCCAGTTCTTTACCAATGCTTTACCTCTGAGTTACATTCACAGAGACTCTTGGTCTGGGGAAATAGGCTGGTTTTGCACTTCTAAGAGGGAGCTTCCTTGAGGATTCATTGAGTTTCTGAGTTTCATTCTCATTCCTCTATCCTTCTTCATAGAATTATTTGACATTTCTTATTAGACTGTTAACTACTCTCAGCTCTTTGGAAACCATCCATATGTCTGACAGGACAGGTGCAGCCCTCTTGTGTGCTTGACTAAGCCAATTGTTAACTCCCTGAGCATTAAAACGTTCTTTCTGTCTAGGAAGGCACTATGTATCTCTTAACACCGAGTATTTCAATGCATTAAAAATGCATAAAACATACCAACAGGTGATCATGCTTTATACAAAAATGTATTAAAATATAGATGGATAAAATACATGTGGCACAGTACAGGCCATGTGACGGAAATTAGATTACAAAAAATCAGCCACAGTGGAGTTGATGGGATCCTAATGAGTTTGGAGACATGTGTCCCCACAGCTGCCCGATGCCATGCAGAACATTGAGCAGGAGGTGGAAACGCTATGAGCAGGAGCTGCAAGCCAGGACCTGAATAAGTCAGTCAGGGTGAGCATTTCTCTCCCCTGGGTGCTGGTCCAAACTGGGCCAGGGGGGCTGGGGCCTTGACTGGCGTGAGTGTGTCATGTACAAGTGTCTTTGAACAGAAATCTTACTCTAAAAATTGTTATCCACTCTCCAGGCCCATCCCATTTAGTAAATACATTCCAGATTATATGTCACTAAGTGATATGATTATGTTCCTGTGTCCGCCCTATCCCAAATTCCACCTTGACAATATGCCAAGCTTCATCAGTCCTTCTGACCCCAACAGAGCATGGCTCCTTTCTACATAATTCTTTTCCAAGAAACTGTTTTTCAAAAACCAAGGATATATTGCATAACCACTGATTAACAATATACTTAGGCTAAATTACATTCCAGCAACCTTAGACTTGAACAATAGCAAGGAACATCAGAGTGCCCACTAATAGACTTCTAAGTGCACTACTCTGAAGGCTGAAAATTACAGGGCATAGCAACGCACTTGGCTTACAAAGCATTGCTGTGGGAGTTGGATGCCAAGGATGTATTGCTTTTGATTTTATACACCTCAAACAGTTTAGCATGCCGTCTATGCACTCCCAAATATGGTTGTGCAAAAGGGAGAGAGAGTTGCAAGTGCTGGTGGTGCAGGTATTCAGGCAGCTGGAGGACATTACCCAAATGTGTTCCCAAGGACACTGCAGCTGTAGTCCTTCACTTTGCCTTGACCTTTTCCTCTGGATAGAGGAGAAGCCACAGGAGTTTCTCCCCATGGAATGGATATTGGATATCGATCTGATTCCTTTCTCTATGGAAAAAAGTTAGAAGTGGTTCCTTCCATTGTCCCCATCAGAACTGCTGTCAACCAATGAGAAGAAAAGCACCACTCTTGTTTTACATCTTACTCACCCACATGTGCAACAGAGGGAATTTCACTATGTGATGTACTTTTCTCTAGCAGGGATCAGGCCCTTGATCAAGCCCAGCAATGCCTTTGAGGGCAATACAGTACACTTGTTGCTGTGTCCACAAACTAGTCAGAAGCAAATAACTGAAAAAAAATTTTTTCTGCATACTTCTTCAATACAAGCAGCTAGCTGTAGTATTTTATTGATTGTATTGTTGGTTTCCATGGAAACAGATGTGGAGTTAATTAAGATCAAGGGTTAGAGCTGATAAAAATTGGAATTTTCAATGCAGTTCATCTATCATGCACATTCAAATTAGTTTCCCCAACAAAATATCTACTGTACAGAAATGGTGATGGCTGAATCATTTAAACAGAAGTAAATTAAACTTGTTAAGAATAGCTTCAAACGGATACATTTGTTTTCTGCTTATCCTGCTGAAAATGTTCTCCCTTTGATAAATAAATAAAAACAATTTTAAAAATTTGCAGATTTTGGATTTAATCACTGTGCTGGTTTTGGCTGAGATAGAGTTAATCTTCTTCATAGAAGCTAGTATAAAGCTATGTTTTGGATTTGGGCTGAAAACAGTGTTGATAACACAGGGATGTTTTCGTTACTGCTGAGCAGTGCTTACACAGAGCCAAGGCCTTTTCTGCTTCTCATCCCACCCCACCAGCGAGGAGGCTGGGGGTGCACAAGAAGTTGGGAGGTGACACGTCTGGGACAGCTGACCCCAACTGACCAAAGGGGTATTCCATACCATATGACGTCATGCTCAGCATATAAAGCTGAGGGAAGAAGAAGGAAGGGGGAGACATTCAGAATGATGGCGTTTGTCTTCCCAAGTAACCGTTACGCGTGATGGAGCCCTGCTTTCCTGGAGATGGCTGAACACCTGCCTGTCGATGGGAAGCAGTGAACGAATTCCTTATTTTGCTTTGCTTGCATGTGCGGCTTTTGCTTTATTTATTAAACTGTCTTTGTCTCAGCCCATGAGTTTTACCCTTTTTTTTTTCCTCGATTCTCTCCCCCATCCCACCAGAGGGGTGTGAGCAAACGGCTGTGTGGTGTTTAGCTGCCTGCCAGGTTAAACCACAACAATCGCCAAAAGATCTTTGTGATCAAAAGCAATTCTCATTACAAACTGCTTGCCAGTGTTCGTTTCTATTAATTCATTCACCCAAGGACCCTAAGTGTTTTGCACAGCTGCTAAAACATTTGTATAGGTGAAAGGAACCACTCCTTTGCCTCAGACCTCGTTATTCCTGTTAATTCATTCTACTGCATGTAACACTGAGACGACTGCCCTCAGATGCTCCCTGTGAGGTGTGTGCACGTGCCCGATCTCCAGGTAACTGCAGCTCTTAGCAGAAGCTGAACGTGTCCTCACTTTCTACAAGTAGTACCATGAGGACACAGTTCCCAAGTCCAGGTTATGATAACAGGCTGCGTGTGTTTTGGCAAAGCTGTCCCAAAACTGCAATTAAAATGCTGGTAGTTCTGAATTTCCTTGGTGGCTGCACATCCAAATACCAGTGCGTTTACCCACTCGTATCTTGTATGTGACTGATCTGAATGGATTCTTAGTGCCTCATGTTTGGAAAGATGAGCCTTCTCTTCAGCTCCATCAAAAAGCAGAGGGGGAAAAGGACTCCCTGACCTGCTCACTGTATGCTAGCTACAGCTTAATCATCTTGTCAGCTCACAAAGTATGCCATATTTTCTGAAATAGAACAAGAAAAGAAAATAAAAATGTATGGAGAACACAGTACATTACCCTTGACTCATGCTTCCACATTTCAGCTTCACAGGGAAGATCCTTTCCAAATGAGCTTGCAATCAATAAAATGAATTAAATTACTGTGATATTCCTGGCCCTTCAAAATGGCATCAAAGCCCACAGCTAGAGACTGTTTTGTATCAGATACAGTAGGAGTTGTAAGCTAGATCCGAATTCAGTGTTTCATTGCATTTCCCCAGAAGGGCTTTAGAAATGTGCCAGCCTCAGCCGAATCTCCCAAAGGGCTGAAGTAGCACATGTGCCACTGGGAGGGGATGCTTTGTCTCAAAGCTGGTTTACCCAGTCCCTTTCCTCTCCCCAGTGCCACCTCTCAGTTCCACCTGTGCATCTGTTTACGTGACAACTCTGTGAACCAGGAGGATGAACTGACAAGACTGAAAATACAGGCAGCTACCTCAACCTGGCTTTGACATAAAGAAAAAGGTTTAGCCTCAGAAGGAAGCACAGAAAAGTCTAACACAGGAAGGCTGGGGAGGAAAGAAAGTGCTAATCCAGCTTGTCTGTCAGTCTGTTTGTGTATTTCTAACCACTGCCTATCTATGTTATGGCCATCACTATAACATGCCAGTCCTGGTGTTTGTTGCATCTACAAATCCTACTAACAAGTTAAATATGACAGAACAGTCGCTCCTTACTTCCACTGAAATGCATTCACCTCTGTTTTTTTTACCAGATAGGATTTACCAGATGCTGACATGCTATGCAACTGCTCATAACAAGCCCAACGCACGCACGCACGGAGTAACCGTAACTTACCCAGCAGAAACTCCAGAGGGAATGTAGGTAGCCAGAATGTAATTACCTAAGCTGGAACTTAGCCAGGACAATGGGGTTAAAATCCCTATTTGTTTGGATTAACTTAATTGCTAAATATATTGTTCCACTAGTTGCTGTAGAAATAACCTTTTTGTATTAGCCAGCAGGTTAAATAGCACATTTATTGCAGTACTTACCGGCTTCTGTTCCTGCCAGTCACTTCTGCTTTTTATTTGACTTCCAGGTCTTTTGCATTATCCCTGTCAGCCTTGGAGCTGCATCTCCTAAGGATAGGTACAAAAAGCCACAATATTAGGCGAAAAAAATTGGGCAAGACAACCAGTGATAATTCATCTGGCACGTACTACTTCAGTCAAAGAAAGTTGGCAATAAATGTGAAAATATCTTTGTAGTGGCTATAGTCTTTTCTTTAATAACATCATGGGGAAAAATGGTCACAGATCCTTCAGCTGTTGAAACAAAATTAGCTTTTATTACAGTCTAAAAAAGTAAATATCATAGAGTAAAAACACAGTATTGCTGTGGTGTACCCAGAGGCACATAGTGGTTATCTTCTGTATTGTAATTTAACATTGCTACTATTCCTGAGAGGACTAATCCTGCCAAGCTCCAAGCATTAAGGGATCCCCCGCCCTACCCTGCCCATGCATGGTATAGTACATAATGCCACAATGCACGGTATAGGCTCTGCTCAAAGTAGCCTCATATATTCCCAACGAGGTTTTCCATCCTGCTTTCTCACGCACCTTACATTCCCCTCAAAATTATTGGAAACTAAAGCAGAACAGAGAGAAGAGTCTGTGGACTAAAAAAAAAAGAGCAAGAGTTTCTTCTCTTCTCTGTCCTTGATTCATAGGCCTGTACCACATTTGGACAAGCTAGGCTGCCAAGAACAGTCCACACAGGCATGGCAGGGAAATATTTTAAGAGGAGGCCCAGAGCTGAAGAAACACCACTTACGGGTGTCTGCAGTACTGCTTGCAGGATAGAGAGGGCAAATGCAGAAAAGGCTCCCCTTTCTCTAATATTAAGTACACATACAGCTGTGTAACTAAGACCTTATTCAAAGCCACCCTTTTCTTGCCTTCTCATTTTCCCCCCACCGATGTGCTATCTGGAAAGGCTTTGCACATTTCCCTGGGAGACAAGGACCACAACATCCCTCATTAATGCATGTGACCCCACAAATGAAGCCAAGACAATCCTGTAGTAAGGTTTTCATAGAAAAAAAATCTGCGATGTCTAGAGGTGCATTTTGCAGGTTACTTAAACAAAATGCCAAAAATGTTTCTACTTCAACATCTCCACCATCACATATTTTGTGGAGGAGACATACTACCAAAAAGCCCCACAAAATAACAAAAAAACCCACACAACTTGTTGATGGAAGTTTTAGACGGTTTAAAAAATATATTGAAGTTCTTTCATATTTCTATTGCCTGCAAAAGCAGGTGTGTAATTGCCAGCTATAGAGAGCTCAGAGGGAATCATAGAAAACCATTAAAACTGACCAAAAATAACTCTTTTATACATAAAGATGTCAGAAATGTGAAGCTTTAAGTCCTTCCAGGGCTTGAAGTAAATGCTATCTCACTGAGAATCTAGATCCCAGCCTGGAAACCACGTGCCTTCAGTTGTGAGGAATCCCATTTCTCCCCAGCTGAGAGTTTATTTTGAGCTACAGAAGCAGTAAGAGCCCCTGGGACAGGACTGACTCCTGTGCGACTCTGGCACAGCTGGGTAATCTGCACGGTGAGCAGCTCCCATTCTGGAGGAAAGCAACTGGAGGACAGGAGAACTGTTAGAAGAGGAGGGTGTTGGAAGCCTTGCAATAATGGGTTTCACGCAATGGATAGAAGGCTCAAAAATCAGAAGTGCCCAGTAAAGATAAGCACCCTCCAGAGAAGTGTTTCTCTAGAATCTCTAACACACAGATCCTGAGATTTACAGAAACAGAGCTGGAGGAAACTTCTTGAGAATCAGCCCCTTGCACATCATCACGTCATATAATCTTTTTCATAAATTTTCATAAATTGTCCCTTAAAACTAGGTAAGTTTGGGGAAGGAAGAAACTCACAGAAAACCTTACTCCTCTAAAAATTACAAACTTCTAACACCTATTCTAAACTTACCTGCGGCTGTAACATCCACTGGCTGTATTTCTTTACACATCTTGCATGCAAAAGAATGAAAAGGAGAGAGAAACACAGGTTTGGAAGACTTTCAACTGCCTATGGCTCTTCTGAAATAGAGCTCAAGAGCATCTGTTCGTTAACTCATGCTATAAATGCAGCTTTACAAGATGTCATGAAAACAGAGAGTCAATAAGCAGCAGGAGCCGGCTGTTTTACAAGAGGGGACGAGCAGGGAACCAAGGAGACCCCAGCACAGGACAGTGCCCTTATCACCCTAGGTACCATCCCACAGCACCCAGGCTGGCAACTGGTCCCCTGACTGTCCCAGCAACATGTTGTAGAGTCGGCGCTGAGGGGACTGGGCTCAGATGGGGCTCCTGGCACATGGGCAGTGGGTGTGTGGGTGGGGTACCTGGTGGGCAGAGTGATTAAGACCTATGAGTGTCCCCAGGGCGCTTGCGCAAAGCCCCCTGACCCTTTTCTAATCTCTGGTAGAAACCAGGCCCATCCCTGCAACATGCGCTGCTAGAGGTGCCACCTCTGGATGTAGCGCAGCAAGCAAAGCATCCTCCATCAAAGCTGTGGACCCCAGCAGCTCCAAGAGAGCGTGTGCTTTCCAAAAGTCAGGCCTCATAAGTCCTGTATTTGTGCCACTCCAAAGACAGGGGACTTTCACAACAGAACATACAGTTAACAAAATATTTTATACCCAGCTTAACTCCTGAGCAACAATGAACTCCTCTCCTTTGGATAACTCTTCCCAAGTATCATGTGCGGCTGTTCTCTATGCACAGTGTCTATGACACTGCCTTTCTGTAATAAGCAGTACAATTCCTGACTGTTTTCCTAAGCAACACTTCTCCTTCTGTACTTTCCCCTTCATACTGCTGGTAGAACTTGATAAAGTAGATTAGGATAATCTCCTTCTCACACCTTCAGCACTGGACTTCAGGTCCCACAGCAACAGCATAAGAAAAAATTTCTTTTTATTTCTTTTTTTTTTTTTTTTCCCCTCCCAGATTGACCCAGCTACAATTGTAGTATCACAGTTTAGCTGCTGGCCATAGTGACCTGCTATCTGAGATGCTTCCCTTTTATGATAATACCAGAACGCGAGACAATGAGAGTGGGTTAGGCAACAGGTGTCTATATTCTTTTGACAAGAGCTTCCTTTGTTCCTTGTTCTAACTCTGTTCCTTTTTCAGTCTTTTTCAGTGGCAGGTCTAAAAGCATTCTTAAATATAATTTTGATCCAAAAACCATTTAACCACTTTTTGCTAACCTTTCAGTTGTCAGAGTTGTAGTATGTGGGGCATCATCACTTCAAACTTTAAGTTTGTTTGCTGTAGAAAAGCTCAGGTGAACTATAGAATGATTATTTTATACCAAGTACTTTCACTGCTTTAATAGACATTTTCTTTCAGAACTAAAAACTCCTTATTACATGTAGTGAATTTAAAATGTTCAATGAAATTAAATTTCAGGTCAATATATATTTGAAAAATTGAAATACAATATGATCTGAAGAGAATACTTTCTGAGGGAGGATTGTGTGACATTTTAGAAAGCATAGCTTTTTTCCAAAGCTTAAACTGAAAACAAACAAACGAGAAACACTTACACTCTAGCCAATTTCCACATGAAAAAAAATCTAAGACATAATGTCACATTTTGAGATAAACCTTTCTTTCAACCAACCCTGCCTAACGAAACATCATCGATCAGGCAGTAGTGTTCGTATCATAATCTTACTACATCAGGGATAAACCCCTACAGCCACGCAAACCTCCTCCCTTGTTTACAGTCCTAGAGCACCATTTCCAGAGAAGCTAGACCTCTCATTTGGGGGACTTTCCTCATGCCACTGAATCTCTCAAGGCTCTGCCTTTGATGGATATTAGCATCAGCGTTGTTCCTCGTCTCTATCAGCTTCCTCTAATGACAGTTTGCCACTGCCTGGTAAAGAATTTTTCTGAAATGCCTTTCATGACCCCACAGACAATTATCCTATGCCGCCAGTTTACAAATATTTGTCATCTCAAAGAGTACAAAACAGGTGGTGTACCACACGGAGCACAGGTCTAAAGCAGTGGAGCTGCCAGCAGGGCTGGCTCGTGTGACTCTCAGAGATGACTCAGAAGCACATCCTTGGTCCACCTTCATAGCTTGCTGGACCTGGGGCAGCTTCTTTAGTCATAACAGCTCCAGGGCCCAATGTTATTTTAGTAACTACATGGAATTGTTGGGAAAATGAGTGCCACCAACATGTGCAATGATGTTCCAGAAGCACGTTCTCTCCATCTAGTCATTAATACATTCTCTTAGTCTGTGCTTGAATACATTGAGCTCAGCTAGGATAAGCCTAACAAGAGGAAGGAAGCACAAAAACACAGATTTATCATCCTGAGTTTCTGTGTATTTGCAGGCCAGCTCTGTAGATAAACTGCACGTGGTTTGTATTTAATTTCCTCAGGGATTCAAGCAGTAATTAAAATAAATTATAATTAATGACTGACCAAGCCCAGAACTCTTCATGCACCTTAACAAAAACAGAAAATAGCTGATAATATTGAAATAAACAAAATGATATGCTTATTCATCAAGACCAGTAGCCAGCAACATAAAAGAATAAAATAAAATTAAAAAAAAACCTTCTTAGAAGCTATTGATATGAGGTATCTTGAGCTCCGCTAGGAAAAAATTCATGCAAGGTTTCTAATAAGCTAATGTCCCTGAGTTGGTGCTCCTCCGTGTCTTCTGGCTGTCCACAGTCCCTACAGAAGAGGTGTGATATCTCTCCTCTAGGAGCAAAGCAGGATTCGTTGGGTCTCTGCATGTGAGTACTTACTCTGTAAATACAGAGTATTTACAGCTCTGGAGTGGGGTGAGGTTATCCCTCAAGGGATTTAACAAGGAATTTCACAAAGCTGGGAAGCTGTACATGTACGATTGGCAAAGCCACCTAAACTAAGCCTAGTGCAGCCACAAGTTTCGTTAGGTCCCCATCATCCCAGGGAGGCCTTTTTCCCCACAGCTCCCAAGACCACCAGGCTTGCCAACCAGAGCTACCTCTCCCCAGCAAGCTTCCCACCTTCAGATTCGCCAGCTGTGCTGGCAGCCCAGAGCCCCACGTGTACAGGCTGCTCGCTTTCCCTGTGACAGAAAATTGCAGGGTGGGAGGTCTGTGCATTTGGTCCTTTAAATACTGCCCGTTTCAAGAAACCAGAGCTGTATTTCCTTACGGACTTTTCTCAATTTGTTCATACTAAGGCCTTTAAGCTTTAGATTAAGCACTTAAGCCTATAATAGAAGAGACACAAAGAAAACAGTAAACTGTTAATTTAGATAATGGTGAGAAAGAAAAACCCGCAGATTGCATGCCATTTTAATTCCTCCCCCTCATGTCCAAAGCTAAGTGTCTGTAGGCTTCTACATTCAAGATTCCTCAATGCAATGCAAACTCTACATAACGTGGGCCCCCTGCTATAGCATGTAAATCCTGGAAAGCGATGGAGAATAGAATGTGAGGACAAGTTTATTTGTTCCTCTTTACCATGCAAAAACCTAACAGGGTAGCCCAGAGCTCTCAACACTAACGACTTACGTGATATGATTACAGACCATACTGCAGCAGCATAAAACGAAGCCTGGAGTAAGTCCATTTGCCACCAGATCTCCAAAAAGAAATTCAACTCACCCATCCAGAACCAGAGAGGCGACTTGGCAACCTGGATAATTCTAGGATCAAATGATTTTCAGCAACAGGAACATGGATGTCCCCAGGGAAACTGGAGCTTGCCTCTTCCCTGACAGAGGACATGCATCAAAGCAATTCCAGTGGAACCAGGTTGTCACACCACTATGAGTCTGATACTGAAGGGGCATCAGTGGTTTCTTCATATCTGATTCTAGCATTTCCTGAAGAATTATCAAAACGATGTATCCGCTGTGTCACTGCTGATCACATCCACCTATACCAAAGTCCCCGCCTCTGGAAACGGCCAGTCAGCAGTGCTTCAAAACCTGCCTGTCCTTTAGGTCACTGCTGTGGTGGCTAGTGCAAACATGCTCTCTGGACACAGCTAGGGCCTTCTGCAGGAAAGAACTGGGGTGCAGATATCTTGCTTGGGAAACAACCTCCTCATGTTGGTGCAAATTGGGGGATAGGCACTGCCGGGACTGTGATGCCAAACAGCTGGCTATGCCCTGAGGATGGATCAGTTCAATTTTAGGAACAGCACCCTTGATCACTTGGCACGTGGCTGCTGGGGCACTACACTTCAGTATGGATGCGGTTGCGTGCTTTGGCCATGCCGCGGAGCTCTTCAAAGCAATGGCAACTCATGAAGATATGGATGTGCATGACCTGTTTGTACACATGGGCAGCCCTTGGGCACCCACCTGCAGGTGCTCCGACATGCCAGCCATCCAGACGTTTACTACAGACCATCTTCCAGGAAGAGCAAGTTCCTCCCCCAGCTCACCCTGCTGCAGCACTTACTCCATTCCCGCTGGCCTTGCAAGCACGTGGCAACATCAGCTTTTAATGAATCAGCCCCCCAGCACGGTGTAAAAGAGGGCAGGAGAGAGAGTCATCGCTGCCTCACAGCGACAAATTTCGCTGATTCACATTCTTTGTAAAGGTGTTGCCTTGCATTTTTACATATATTACATTGTACTTTGGCAGTTGCATTAAATCCTTTTGCTCTTACTTGGAGAGAAGCAAAATGCACACAATTGCCCTGTAACGCTGGTTATTTGGTGTAGGTATAGCATGGCCTTGTGTCTCTACATTAAGCAATATTAATCTTCTCTGTCTGTCTTCTTATGAAAGCCTTTTCCATACCTCTAATCGTTTTTAGCTCTCTAGACACCTCTGTTTCTGCTGTATGCTTCGAATAGGAAAAAAAACAAACCAGACACGGTTATAATCTATATTTATATACTATACAGAGAGGCTATATGCAGTAGAGGAAAAAAAAAAGCTGATAGGGAAGGACTATGGAAATATCACCTACTTAAAGCAATGCCATACATAGCCAGTGAAGGCTTATAAAATAATGAGACTTGTAGCAACGACTCAAAGTGGGTATTATACACTAAATAGAGAGGTGTTACAGCAGCCTGTCTAAGAAAAAGATTTAGTAGTTATTTCAGAAACATTCCTGAAGCATTCAACCTGATATGCTGCTACGTTAACAAAGGAGGCAAATAGGATGCTAGAACGTCTTGCTAGAGGCATACAATGTACATCAAAAGGCTGATGGTTAAATTACTAAACAAAGCACTCCATGTGGACCAAAAATAGACTCTTTTCCATACTTGCAATAAGTTGTAGATAGCAAGTAATTACCTGCAGGATACTACCTTTATTCCTTCCTATTATGCTATACCTTTTCTTCCCCATAACAATATCTGTCCAGTGAACGCATTATTCATAGCAATTCCTCTCTGCATTCACAGTAACTTCAAGCCATTTCTTGGGCAATGTTGGGTTTATTTCTAAGCTGTTCATTGGATGAAACTACAGAATGAATGAAGCTGGGGCCTGTTTTTTCTCCCTTTTGAATTTCTCAATTAAGCAGGTCACTAATGCACCTTAAGTTAATAATCACAAACCCATCCTCACAAGGGTGTAGCTGAGGTTCTCTTCTTCTGTACTGCTGCAAGCAGACATGGCTTACTTCTCTCCAAAAATGCCTTGGAAACAAGCCCAGGTTGTTCCTCTGCTGAGAAAGAAATATGTATTACTTTGTGCAAGGGAGCAATAAATAATATAAAGGGGTGGATGAAAATAAACACCTCAAATTGAACTGAATATAAAGCAAAGTGAGATGGTGAAGATCACTTTTAAACGCTGCCAGGGTTTGAGAAAATGAAGTCCATTTGAAGGGAGAATTTTCCTCTCAGTTATAATGCTCTAGATCAAAAGCCAGTGTAACAGATTGCTGTGTATAGGACAGATGTAATTGGAAACAATATGCAGCCTAGGTATTTCCAACCCTGAATGTTAACAAGGCACACAACTGATCTAAAAAAAATCATGAGATATATCTAAAAGAAATCCTTCTGTTTAAAAAAAAAAAAATACATTTGAATTCTTGTTTACCTTCTCACTTCTGAGACTTTAGGAAGTCAATCGTATTTTCATAACTTTCTCCACCAGTAAGGAAAAGCAAGCGATCAAACACACACACAAGCACATATACTTGTATGTTCAGAAAAATCGTTTTAAAATCACCGGACTCCAGGAGCTGAAAATACATGGAAAACACCAATGTAGCAGGGCTTACAATAAAAAGCACGAGTTTCCAGCACAGCACTTCATTTGTTCTGAGTAGGCTTTCAGTTACGTTGATGCAATTCAGCAGCAGGAATCTTGAATAAGTAGACAAGTTTTGTAATACTTCTTCAATGATCATGCACCTGGTTTTCAGTATAGGACAAAGCAAAAATTGTCAGTGGTGCCTTAAGTAGATCTGGTTTTAATTTATTACACTTATTCTCCACCTGAGTAGGTATTCTTGTATTACACCATGAGAACAGAAGCAGATCTTAACATGCAGAAAAAAAGATAAAAATGTGAGTAAAATTCCTTTGTGGAATGTGGCACATTAGATTCACACGATGTGGCAAGACATTTGTTTTCCTGTTTTTTATGGGAAGATTTTAGTGAACTACCTGGAATATTGAAAACTGTATGATAAAAGGCGATGATGACTGGGAAAGAAAAAGAGGACCTAGAACAAACAGCTGCCATTTGAGGGCTTAAAAATCCCTTTTTGCACCTCTCCCTGACATCCCCCAAGGAAGCACTTTGCCCTCCCTGCTCCTTACATGCTTCCACACCTGCCTAAGTAACTAGTCTTTCTCTTTTGTATCCTTAACATGACAAGCTGATGAGCCATCAGATGGAACAGCAACAGCCATTTGATGGATTTATGAAGCATGCTCAAGAATTATGTGGCACCTAAGAAAAAAAAAAAACAGAAAAAAATTATATAGGTATTTGCACTGTAGCTTAACAGCCTCATGACGAGTCCTTTGAGAATAAGTCCAGCTAGTGGCCTACCACTAAGACAGAAAAAAGACAGAAATTGAGAGCAGGGAGAATGCTGCAAGTTTTGTAAAACATAAAAGATTAGGATGAATTTTAATTCCAGAAGTAGAATATCTGTACGATTACGGAGAAAAGACTAGAGTATTTATAAATGCAGCAATATACTTCCTAAGTGCAAATTGAATAGGTATATTTAGCTTTCTGCAGGGATTCATGAAATTAGGTTCAAACAGAAGAAAGCTGCCATGTGAGTGCTGTTATTTCTTATAATAAATGAACAATGAAACAAGCACATTTTTATAAGAGAAAGTACATCTCATACAGCATACTGATGAACAAGACACTCAGCTATCCTAGGGAAAAAAATAAAAAATAAAAACCTTTCCTCCTTTGTTTTATGATTTATCTTCATGGCTAGAAGAGCCAGCAACTGCATCTGTCTCCCAAGGTGAGGAGTCAAGAAGAGCACTTCTGCTCTCTCTGGACTCTGCTGTCTCCATTGTGATTGCTTTCGCAAAGGCTATGGAGCCTGCTAACACTGCCTTGGTCACTGGAAAACCATGTGTGCATTAAGGTTTGCCAGCTGGAATTGATTTTGAACACTGCTTTCACCCTGAGTTAACAGTCCTGCTTTGTCTCCACTAGAAGTGGTTTATCAGCTCTGGAGGCATGTTTCTGTCCGAATTGCAGAGCAAGCTCAAAACCAGATTTGTGGGTAGCAGGGGCTGCACCAGCACAGCCGACAGTTGAATTTGCCCCACTTGCTAGGCTGGCGGTCACTGTGAAAACCTGAAAAATGGAATGGTCCCTTTCCCCATCTCTATGCTAAATGCTGGTGCTGCAGAAGAAAGGCTGGTCGACAAGGCTTACAGAAAACTCCCAGACAAAAAATGTTTCATTAAACTAGAGTTAAGCTTCTAAACAGCTGTTTATTGCTGAAGGGAAAAACCTTAAGGCAATACTGGAGTTTTCTCAAAAACCATTAAAAAATCCTGGGAATTGAAAGTTCAGATTATAGTAAAAAAGAAAAAAAAAAACAAAACAGAATGCCACAACACAGCTATTTGCATAGAAATGTATACTTAAAGTCACTCAAGCAACCTTAATTTTGTCCTCTCTTGTGTGTGCTATTCACCTCTTTGCAGCATCTGTGTCTTGTGCAGAAGAGACACATTTTGATGGAAGAGTTTTCACTAAAACCTAAAGCAGTTCACAGGCTGTAACCAGAGGAAACTGAAGTCCCCTCCCTTGGATTAGTTTACCCAAGGAGATGAGAAAATCTGGTGCATGTAACATTGCAAGTGCACAGAAACAGATTAACAGATGTTAAGACCAAAAGACCATAATAAGTATGAAGTCTGACCTCCTGCATAACACAGCATGGAGAATTTAATGTGTAATCTTTGCCTCAAGCTCTGCTTGAGCTGGAACATACATTTTAAAAAGATGCTCACTTTTGATGCAAATATTTCAAATGACAGAAGATCTACCATATTCCCAGCTCTGCTCTGTGATTGTTTTCTGACATGTGCCCTTATGAATGGGCATCTAATTTGTAAAGAAACACTTCATTTCCTTCAGTGCTGTGCTCCCTCCCTTGCAAACTGCAGTACTTTATGCCTTGTTCTGTCCTTAAGAAGTATTTTGTCCAGACTCATCAGCTGAATACGTTTCCTATCTTCATCTAAATGCTTAAAATAGTCTGAAAACAAAATCTGTGAAGAAAAAGATCTATCTCCAAATCATTTTGACTTCCCTGCTTCCCTTAGGTTTCCTAGGTGAGATTCTAGGAATCTAGGGTTTTCTTGGGGAAAAAAAAAAACCACAACAACCCAACTCTGCTCAAATTGAACAAGTGACCTTTGTAGCCTTTATGCATTCTGAAAAATCCTACTTCTCCCTTAAGTCCAAGGTGGTAACCTCATGCTTTTACTGTGAGTCTCTAACAGCTTGATGCTTTCAATTAAAGCCCCAACTTCTGGAATCGAAAGACAACAAAAATCTCAGCCTCCAGAAGAGTTCTAGCTCTCATGGTAAGCAATAGAACTTGAACACCACAAAAATACAGCCTCAGATCTAAAACTGTTTGATTTTGGACAGCTGAATCACATATTTGAATGCATAGGACTAGAAGTATACCATTACTAACTGGAAGAGCAGGAATCTCCTCCAGCTGGAGGCTCCAGCTCCATCATCTCCTGGAGTACAATGGCAGGAGCTTCCCAGCAAACCCTGCAACTCAGCCTTCAGCAGCTAAGTTCTGAAGCAGAAATTCTTCTTGTCCTCACCTGCTAAAGAAGAAGAAACAATAAAGGAGAAGCTAGAGATCCTCTCTGGTTTTACATGGAATGTGTTTCAAGAGACCAGTTTAAGTCCTCTCCAGTTCCAACAATCTCACTTTCTAAAAGCAAGAATTTCTTCAAGGAGAAGAAAATCCGACAAAGAAAACTCTATAGACAACATGAACTTAAAACAAAATGTCTAGCTTTACCTTCCTGAGAGTCCTTCACCATCTGTAGAAGATGGAAACTATTCTCAAACAAAGCAACTAGGAAGCACCTCTGAAAGGGCCTCCTAGCCCGGAACTAAAGTAGGCACATTTGAAACTAACCAGGTGTTCCCAGGCACAGGTTCCCCAGCTCAGGACTCTGTAGATTATAAACACCTATCAGCTGCAGCTCAGAGCTGGGCCTGTTGAAGCAGTCAAGGCACTATGCTCAGTGAGAAAAGGATTTTTGGCTGAAAATGTTATCAGGTAAGTAGATAGCTCTTACACCAGGTCCACGGCAGAGCTTGGAACAGGCTTCAGCTTTCTAAGTTGCCAACTAATGCCCTATTATCCATAGCAAAGGGAGATACAAGCTAATTCACTGGAGATTTTCCATTCAAATACTGTCTGAAACCATTTACACAGCAACAAATAATTGAAAGCAACCAAACAAATCTTTCCTCCGTCCCTCTACTTCACTTACACAAAGCAAATTCTTATTCCTGGTAGAAGCACAAAGCTCTGCAGGGCATGGGGGACTGAGAGACAACTGCTGAGCAGCTGGGCAAGTAAGAGATTTCACTACTTACTAATTTCATGTAAGCTCAATATAACAGCACTATTAGGTTTATATTATATATCAGTAAAAATACTAATTACAGAGGCCCAGTCTTGAAACAGTTTCTCAGAACAACATGCCTACAGCTAGCACACGGAACGAGTGTGCTTTATGGGGATACACATTCCCTACTAAACAGAAACAAACACGCACAGTTGTTATCATTTAGAAAAGACAAAAGCTGCCAAAGCCAAGGAAATGCCATCAGTGCTCAGAAAAGAGGGCTTTATTGTTTGCTACTAATTGCAAGGAAAAAGAATTCACAGACATTTCAAAGCAGCTGCTGTCTTGTCCTTAAAAACTCCTTCCACTTAGAAAGGAAGATTTTCATTTTAAGAGCATCCAGAAGCTTTTATGGCTTGCTACCATCCAAGGCCATCCAGATGTGTTATTTCTGTATTGATTGTGTTGTGAGGTTCAGCAAAAAGGTCTAAGAAGCTAAGAGAAAAGCCTGTTGAGCCTGTAACTAGAGAAATTACTATTTAAGTCTCAGCAATTTCTGTTAAAATAAGGACTACTTCTCCCCCCAACATACACTGGCCTTGTTAATTTTACTGGTAAAAATCTATGCAGATTCAATTGCTCAGGAGACTGCAACTTGATCCTTTGAAGCTACAGGTTCCAGCTGCTGTAAATCATCTGTGGAGTGAAGCTGATTTACATTAGCTGAGAATCTGGCCTGCTGTGGCTAAATACTCCCCATCTGGTTTAATCAGTCCCCCTTCTGGAAAGCCCTAAGGATCATCATTTCAAGCTGCGTTTGTCTCTAAGACCCTTGTAATGTTGATATTGTGCATACAGCCAGGAATATCTTACCCGTTGCTAGGCTGGGCACTGTCTCAGTGATGGGTGAACTTGTTAAACGAGGCACAGGTGCCCACCTGTTTTGCAATGTCCTGCAGAATTTTTTATTTCAGAGGTTTCCCCAGCTAAATGACTTTCTTTTGAGGTGTTGATCCTGCTTTTATCAGCCAGTAAAACTGGCAGCTGTTATTGTGTGTGTCTGAGTGTTAGAAGCTGGCATCGCTGTATTTGTGGCATTAGATGAGAAAAACAACAAAAGCATCTAACTTCTTTTGTGGAAAGGTTTCACTCAAATGTGCTTTTCATTTTCTCTTGTTGGGAATAGTGTCTGTTTTTCTTTCTCTAGATCGCCAATTAATATTTGGCCATGAGTTTAAACATCAAGAGAAGCTTTGCTTGGGCAAGGAGTGAGTAAAGCAGAGGCCTCATATAAATCAGCTGAAGGGAAAGACAGATCCAAGACTTGGGAGATTGAGTTCGGCTCGTTGCTCTGTCACAGACTCTGCTTTGGTACCTAAACAAGCTACTCAGATTCAAAATGGGATGGAGGCAACTACAGAAGGATGGAGGCAGAACTGTAATCTGGAAAAAGCTTACACACAGGCACTTCAAGCTCCTTGTTATCAAACTTGGACAGGAATCAAAATAACAGTCATTAAAGGACCCAACTTGGGACAGCTAGGTCCGGTTCCTGCACCTGCCTAAGGGGATTCAGACGTGTCTGCCATCTCACAGGAGGGTCTGAACTGTCTCTGTCCAGAGGGACTCAAGAGGGGAGGTCCCCACAGCTATGTTACAGCTGCATCATTGTGCAAAAATTATTTTGGAAATTGTGTGTAAGGAGACTGTACCCATACTACTGTAGTTAGGGTATTCATCAGGATACACCAAAGTGGGTCCTGTTTCACACCCAGAATCCATTTATATTCCCTGAACACTATCCCCAGGCGGCATGTTGCAGAGCTAAACTCCCTCCTACTGCTTGCCTTGCTCTCAAATTATTTCTGATGTAGGGAACAGCTTCAGTGTGGGAAGGAAGGGAAAGGGAGATTAAACCTGGATCTTCCTGAATACATTGGAGGCTACTAAAGCACTGTGAAGGGAGAGAAGGCCTCCTCTTCCGCTGGTATTTTAAAAGAGCTGAGGGAACCCTACTGGGAACGCGGTGGGACACCCATCTAGAGGAGAGTATGGCTGAAGCCAGAACTCCTCTTCGACAACCTGAGTGAGGTAGCCAAGATGTACAGTCTAACACCTATCCTTGCGCATAGCATTTCTTAGCCAGATAGCTCAAATCAGAGACACCCAAGAATACTGATTTAAGGCAGCTTCTTTCTCAGTAAGTTGGCTATTTTGGTTCCCATTGAGAGAGGATGAGCCTGTCCTATATATGTAGGCTCCTCTAAATGGAGACTAGGTGTCTAACAGCGTTCTGGATCCCATATGGGCACCAGATGACTGCAAGGTAGGTGCTGCAGTACTGTAATTCTTTATTAGATTTGGCCTTTAGTGCTTCAGATCTCCATCTGGAAAATCAGGATAAAAGCACTTCCCTGTTTTGTAGCTCATTTTCATATTCATTTGTAATTACTACAGAAAGATATTCAACACTGCACCACTTTCCCAGAGCAGTTACCAACATAGTTAAGCAGGAACAAAGCACAATATGGATGCTTTTAATCTGATTTTATAAACTTGACACATAACTTTTAGCATAATTCTGTGAGGAATTGTTTAGAGCTTAAATGACATTTCCATTTCACTTCTAGGGAGGTAACTACATTTCTCACGGCAGTGGCTAGGTAAACGTGCAGGCAGCCTTGTACTGCCAGCCACACAGCTCACAGCTTCATTGTTACTAGCGCCCAAGAGAGCCATCTTATGGGAATTTAGGTGTGATTAACCCCACTGGATACCAATTAGATCTTCCAACCATGTGATCTATCAGAGACTATCAGTGACTTTGATTGTCTTGAAACACCACACTGTGAACTGCGGTGGCTCAGGAGTTATTACTCAGGTGTTCAGACGTCTCTCTGTTCCAGGGGATAAAACTACCTATAGTAATCTTATCATCTGTCCCTAAAGATGTCACCTCTGTTCATCCAGCTTAGCCTACACATCGTGTGACAGATGTGGATCAGACACCTGAAATGGTTCCTGCTCTCAGCTCTCCCTCCTAGCAGGCCACTCCTGCCTAGCAGGGACAGCTGCATAAGATGCTGGTCCTCTTAAGCCACCCACATTAAACCTGGACCACACAGCTACAGTCTGTGCAGGAGCTCCAGTGCATAACCAGCAATTGGCTTTCAGCCAGATGTTAAGCACCCAGTCAGCTTTAACCAGCTTCTAAATCACACAGCAGCAAGGCTGGGTTTAAAAGTATGGACATGCTCACATACATTAGTCTGGGCAGCGAACTGAAACTGTCTTGTACTGGGCAGGCACAGTTAACGTGCAGTTGTCTGCAACTGCAGATGAGCCCTGAGGTACCTGAGCCAGCCAAGCTGATTTTGCAAATGGAAGTGGAGTTCCTAGTCTTGAAGGAAATTATTAAAATACTACCCTTTGAGTTTATTGAGGATTTGTGGGATCTGTGAGCGTTCCTATTTTTTCAAGGTCTCCCTTGACACAAGCGCAGGGCGTTAAAAGTAACAATACTTAAAACAACCCAATAATGCAGTTGGTGTCCTTGCTGTTCTGACTCAGCAGGAATTTTCATGTATGTCTCAGGAAGAGGAGCCCCTTCCTTTCCTTTTGACTCGGAGCACTGCGGCAGAGTCAGGGTGTAATCATGGTGTGACCCCCTCCCTGTGCATATCACCTTCACTGACATTATAATATAATACATCAGACTCTGAGCTGCAGCAGCCAAAGTTCAGGCCCCTCTTTTATTCAGCTACCGCAGCTACAAGGATGAGAAGCCTCGCGGACAGAGGGAGCACATGGCAGGAGGCTGTAACGGCTTAAACCACCTCTGTGAGATTCACCAGAGCTCCTTCTGTCAGGGAGCCCTGTGTGCTGCAAATGAAATTTTCATGAAATGCTGAGCAAGCCTCATTAACATCTCCCTGAGAAAACGACAATGTTGGGTAACGAGTAGTGCCTCCGTCAGCTTCTCCCACCAGCCCAAGTGCTGTTCATCCCGCTGTATGCTTATGCCACAGGACAGTTCACAGTTCCCTGTGAACACAGGGCAAATCCCACGGATAAATCGTGAATGATTTGTAGTTGTTAGAGAAACATTGGTTCTGACTGAAAATAGAGATATTTTGAGGATCTGAAATAAGTTATTTGGACACTAAGACTGCATGTGCAAACAGCAAGACTTTCTTTATCCTATGGGAACATATAATGAATTAGGTGATACCTATGACTGAGATAAAATACTCACTGTTAGTTAAAAAAAAAAGAGGTGGGTTCATAGGTGTAAAATTCTTTCCTTCTGTCTTTTTTTCTTTCCTTGTTCTCACTTCAGAAATAGAGACAGCTTTTACAGCTGGAAGACAGAGAGTTTTGCACATTAATAGCCACAGTGAAGGTCAGTAAGTCTGACTCGCTCAAGTAACGGCTGAGTACATTGGATCTCATTTCATTTAATTACAATGGCAGAAGCAGTGCTGATCAACAATGTCATATTTCCTTTTCTTCAGCACAAAAGATGGAGTGATCGTTCCATGAGACAGCAGCAGGGGAAAGAAACTGGGAGAGGAGCAATATACCCAGCAATGCACTCACTTACACCTGTACCCGTGTTTTGTCCTTCCTCAGTTCTTCCTCTCTTAGTGCTAACAATGGGGGCTCCAGATAACTCCTTCGGGGTTTTGCAGTGTTGCCCCAAGGTATTTCAGAGTCCCTTTTATACTCAGAAAATGCAGATACCTGCATCATGAGTGTTTTCTGCATGGAAATACCAGGGAAAGTGGTACTTAATATTTCTGTCCTGAGTGCACCTGCATAAGGACTCTACTGTTCACCAAAAAGATGCCATGTCTCGTCTGTCTTATTTTGTGCAATACAGTGCTGGACATGTCACTGACTGACTCTCCAGGGATAAAGTGGGAGGAATTCTCCCTCCTAGAGGCCACAGGGGCTTTCTGAATCTTCCAGGTTAAAATAAGGTGAGGGAAGCCCTATGTGAGTGAGGCCAAAGGAACCGGGATGGTGACTAGAGGAGTAAACTCCACTAATATGCTTGAGTAGCTCCCCGCCCCTTAAAATCTGAGTACCTTGCAGTATTTCTGTGTTGCAGAGGACTAGTATCCACATTTAACAGCATGGAAGCAGAAGTGAAATGACTGGACCAGGAGACTTAGAGGAAGCCTGCAATGTAGAAAGAGTTGAAAAATATTTCTGAAATGTGAGGTTAATTCATTTCCCAGTGGGCCCTTTTTCCTCACTGATTCCCTAATCACTTTTTTAAAGACCTTCAGTTCTTCACTTCTATACTGTAACGCTGCTCCTGGGATAAACACTGTATGGTCCCTGTTGCTGGGGCACAGACGTTTTGCCCACAGATAACTGAGCAAAAGGTAAAGAGCTCAGGCAGTGTCAATTATTGGCTTGGTCTTACTGAGGACAAACAAAAAGCTGTGATCCCTGGAGAAGAGCAATTATTGTTGACAAAATCTGGATGGGCCTCAAAACATAGTACACTAACTTTCCTCTGTACGCTCCTTAACATTTCTTAGCATCGATTTCCTGCATGTTAAGACTATTAGAAACATAATAGGGATGCTGCTAACCCCACACTGGTGTTCATTCAAAAGTAATCAGACAGAAGTAAACCTGCCACTGAACACCAATGCAGAGCTCATAAACTGCTCCTAAGAGCAGCAAGCACTACTTCTGCCCAAAAGGAGCTGTCTTTCCTCCTGCTGCTGCAAGAGGGTGCATATCAAGGGAAACAAGTAGCTGTAGACAAGCTGTATTTCTTCCCCTTAGCTTACAGAAGAAGCAGATTTATATATACCCTGGCCTGTTCCATCCTGGCACATGCGCACCTTAATGCTACAGCAGAGTGAGAAAAGCAAAGGGTTGGATTCCCTACTGGTGTAAATCAGCCCACTGCTACAGCTGTGATAAAGGTTTTGACCAAATATTCAACTTGCCTGTGAGTCCTAAGAAGCGGTACGTGCTTTCCAGTGCCACTTCTTGGAGCTGCGCTCCAAGTTCCGATCCACAGTTTTTCACCTCCTGTTTTATCAAAGGCTTTAGAGCAGTTCCTCAGGGGGTATCTACATGGTGCAATGAAGCGTTGTGCAAGGATAACAGAGTTATCCCTGGACTAATGGAGTTATTATGAACAAAACAGCTACATCAAAAAGCTGCTCTGCCAGAGTGCTTGTGCTGACTGCAGAGCAGGGTTTATGGGCCCAGCTGGCATGCTATGGCAATACAGTCCAGCACCAGCTTGTGCAGAGCTAGCTCTCGTCTCCCCGTGTTGCCCTGCCATGTCCCATCAAAACCCCTCGAGCAGCTGAATCCCTTCGGGCTGTCAGGGCCTTTCACCTGATTGCCCTTTGCTTGCCTTTCCAGAAGTGTGTGGGTCTGTCACAGGACAGACAGATACGACACAGGGAAATCTTTGCCTGGAAGCAGAGAGGCAGCTGGAAGTCAGGGTGCCGAGGGCATTTAAAATGATGCTAGACATTTGCATTCAGGCATCTAGCTGCTGCCCAGGGATGGGGAGTTTTCAGATGCCAGTGTCCTCAAGGTACTTTCAGCAGTGAGAATCCAAACTTTAAATTCTGTCTGTCTTGGCCAACTTGCTTGACAGACTTACAGCAAAAGATCATAACTTGAAAGAAGAAAAAAGTATTCCTAAATATACCTCCCTTGTCTATGAGGAGACTCAAGGGGAAGGGAGAGAGGACACTATTTAGCTCGTTTGTAAGTGAGTCTTGTCAAAGCTGCGGACAGTGAGCAAAGAAGCCAGCACAGGGAGGAGTGCACATGTTCCGACGAGTGCACATGTTCTGACAGAGAGCATCCTCTGAGAAGTGAGACCTTTTGCCTCTCAGTGACCACTGTGACGGCTGCTGCCTCTGCTGAAGGGGTCAGCGGGCGGCCTGGTTTGGTGAGTTTGTTCATCAGGAACAGCAGCAAGACCCAGCTGCTTGTATTTCACAAAACCCTGCACCATAATTAGCACTTTTAAGTTATTAGTCACCTGGGAAGGAGTTAAACTGTGGTCTGAAAATGAATATTTTTATGCAAAATACCAAATCCTGCAGGCTTCCACTCACCTTCCCTGCTTCTGCAAAGAGTTGTGCTGGGGGCATGCACGCCAGAGCAGCAATAACTGTGGGAAAGAGAGGTTTTACATCACCAGTGGGAATTATCCTGTTGTATCATCTCCTTCACAATGTGATTCTGCTTTTTTTGTAGGAGTGGGAAACATTGATTATACATTTATGCTGAGTTTTGCCACTGCTAAAATGCAAACTGCAATTTTGTCACAAAACGCAGTATTTCTGAATTATTGTGCTTTGAAGCCCCAAAGGAGCCCCAGAGGAGCACTTCTGAGCATTCTTTTTATTTTAGATTGTTTGCATTTTTCCCCAAGACTAGTCAGATGGATCTAATACATTCTTGATGTAGCAATTTGTTGCTGTTTATTTTTTTGTCAAATGACCTACACCCACGCACACAAACACCTTTCAAATTTCTCATCAACTTTTATTAAGCTATTCCTAAACCAAAGAATTAAATAGCTTTTTTTTTTAACCAAAACATTAGATGAGCACACCAGCTGCCTGTATTATATCATCCACAACAGGGAACAGAGGAGTTACGTTGTGCAGGTGTTCAGCAGCAACAGGAACCACTGCTGAGAGCAGCCCTAGGGACAGTGGCTGCAGACAGACCAGGGAAGTAGAGAGAAGTAGTTCCACACTGGCCATTTTCGCTGAGTTTCCTTCCCACCCCAGCGAGGACAGCCACAGAGCCAGGGAAGAAATGCTGGAAGAGGCACTGTCCTGCCTCCAGGAAGCCACTGATACTCCCCATTTACTGGCAGACGATCACTGCTCGGTACAAGCCAGGGATTTCCCCACAGCTGTGCTGCACTGCTGGGCTTCTGTTCACACTGACCGTGATCCAAGGCTCTCACCGAAGCCAATAGTGTTTTTTCCAGTGACTGCACAGGGTTTTGGATGTGGCCCATTACAGCCAGTAGCACTGGCTGCAGCCAAAATCTTGGCTTGTGTTTTGCAGGCGATGGGAATAGATGGTCACAGTTATTCTTTCTGGCCATAAAATCAATGCAATATCTTCTTCTGATATTCCTTGCCTCTCCCTAACAGAGAGCACTTGTTCTGCTCTATTCATGACCAAGTTTCCTGGGAAATACTAGATTTCATATCTGTTTTTCTCACTGAAATGTTCTCACTGGGATGCTTAGACATCAACACATTTATATCCAAGGGATCCTGAAGAGGTTAGCCAGAAGTGATTACGTCTCAAATGATGTTGTACTATAATTGCTCAGGATATCAGCTTAAATGAAATAATCTGCACAGGAGAGAAGAAGCAGTAAAGCTAAAGAAGGAAATTGCTCCTATAATTACTAAAGTATTTCTCTTTGAGGTATTAAAAAGAAATGTTTATAACATAAAAAGCCTGGAGAGGATGACATGTGGCAACTACAGACTGGATGGCAGAGCCTCTCTTATCTTACATCAGCTGTAGCAAGCTTCCTGAACATTACTTACACATAAATGGAGGGCAAGAGTAGAAGGTGGGAGGGTAGGTAGAAAATAGCTCAGAGTGATTATCTAGCTCAAACACTTTATAATTAGTTACAAAGATAAAAAGATATGAGGCAGGTACCCTCCTTTAGGGTCTTTTGCCACTGAAGTAATTCAAGCCTTGCTATCAACTTCAATAGCAGCATGACCAGACCCACAGCCAACAAGAGTAAGAAGGATAGCAGTCCTTCCTTACAAACAACTGCCTCGTTTTTTTCCTTTGATCATTTTTGTCTTTCTCCCTGCCAGGTTGTCCCGAACAAAAAATGATCTGAAATTCTCACAGCTAGAGCAGCCTCCCTGTTCTAAACATAACAATGCCATGCAAAGTTCTCATGTTTCCTCTCCAGCTCTTTTACTATTTCCAGAAATATGCTTTATTGGAAAAGTACATTAACTGTGGATTTGATATTTCAAAACCTCTTGTGCTTTAATGTGCAGGTACATAATTGTGTGAACCTCACTGAGAAGACACGCATGATTTAAAAAAAAAAAAACATCTGATCACCCAAGGGAACATTTCCTGGTCTATAGCCCTCCTGAACCCGCTGGGACCTGCAGGTGGCCAGACATTGGGTCATTTCAGGCATCAAGCAGAGCCCTGAGGGATTCACTGTTTCACAGTCCCTCTTGGTACAGGGGATTACAGGATTGCATTTTATTCCTGGGGTACGTCAGTGTGACAGGATCCTGAGGAGGGATTGGATACAGGAATTTTTCTAACCGAAGTCTCAGTGCCAGTGATGCTCTTAAGACATGAAATCCTCACAGGCCTTCCAGAGAATTGCAAGGAAGCTGCAAGGCAGATCTGGTTTAACCTTTTTCTTCAGATTTTGTACAACTTCTAGCAGGGTGACCAGTGACAGCAAATAGATTGGAAATTCTCCTCATTACTCCCCATTTTTGCTCAAGCTGCTGTAGCTTTGAAACAGCAAATTCTCAGGGAAAAGCATGGCTTACAACACAGAACAACAGAAAAGACACTAGAAATTGATGAGCAGCCCGGGTGAGCACCATCCTCTTCTCTTAAGAGCAGAGTGACTAATGATTGCTGCCCAGCAGGGAGGTCACTCTGGCCTAATAGATGGTGTCTGGCCTAATAGGACTAGGTGGGGATGCAGGTGTATCTAATGTGGCAATCACAGCTAATGAACGAGGGACACTTTCACAAACACAGTGCCCAGTTGTGCCCTGTGCTGTCCTCTTTGTGGATTTAGAGGAGCAGCACAGACTTGTTATTGCAGTATGCAGAAAAACAGTCCAGCCTTGTTGCCTGTTTATGAATGACCCCCATGTATGGCTGCATACCCTGAAGGACTTCTGAGATCACAGCAGCATCTGTGGAAGTGATGAGCATGGACCACCTTGAACTGAAGAAGGTGGGCATTCATACCAGGTGATGAACAACAGTGCTTCATTAGCAGCCCCCAATGTCCTGGTCTGATAGGTGCTGGTGTATGATTCATGATTTAAAATTCAATTTCATTAAAATAATTTGATTTGGCTGGGGTGTGGGGGGGCTAGTGTTTGGTTTGTCTCAGACACTTTCATTTTATTTCAGCAGAAATACCAGGCAGTGGTTTGCAGGAAGGAAGGAGAAATCCTCACAGCCATTCCAATGCAAAGCCATATATTTAGGTTCAGTGCAGGAAGCATTGCAGACACTGAGGGCAGGTACTCTCCTGAAAAACAGAGCCACACAAGCCTGCACTCCGTTACAAATAAGACACATGATCAACTATAACTTCTTCTCCGAGTAGGGATCCTCTGTATGCATTCCTCTCTGTCTCTTATCACTTCCAAGTCCCGCTCTGTTGCCATACATCAGGCCGCTCTCTAGAATGTCTCCTCACTCTCTTGCAGCACTTCCAAAGTACACAGAGCCTGGAGCAGGCACGAAAGATGGATTCATTCCTCTGTGCCAGCTGTATTTAATGCACAGATCTCATCCTGCTCTCAACACAGAATCTTGCTTTTCTGCCCAAAAACACTGGGAGCAGGAGCTTTCTCTATAAATACACATTCTTCAACATATTTGTTTAAAGTTATTATCCTGAATTGGAGTGCCAAAGATATAAATTCATAAGTATTTTCCTAACTAGTACTTGATTTGTATAAAAATTCCCAAATATGTTTGAAGCCATGGTATGATGGGCACCGTATAAACACAGTGAAAGAGGATCTGTGCCTGAGCCAAACAGAAAAGACATAGGGGGAAGAAAAGAAAGAACTGTTACCCTACTTTACAGAGACTTGGAGAGATTAGCGTGACTTGCCCAAGGTCATATAGAAACTCTAGGGAACTGAACCGAGACCACTGCAGTCCCAACACAAAATCTTAATTACCAAATCCAATTTTCCACTTTTCCTTTCATATGTTTTTTTCATACATTAAAACACTTCACATAAGCTTCTTTTTTTTTCCCAGGAAGAATAGGAAAAGCAAAGGCTGCAAGTTGCCCTTGTTAAACTAGGTTGCACAGCCAAACAAATTTAAAATGATATCTCAGCAAGATTTTGCAACCTGCCTGCAACAAATAAAAGGACTTTCACCCTGAAAACATGTGAGAGCTCAGGAGGACTAGCTGAGAGAATTTAGAAAGGCTCCTAATGAAAGAGCTGAACTGCAATATGTATATGCATGAGTTCATGTATTATTTAAACTATTCTGATCAGAATAAGCATAGTGAGCACAGCACTGAAAGTGTCACTAGCGTTCATGCATCGAATAACTTGCCCTCATAAAGCTATAATAATGTGTTCATCAGTTTCGTTTGTACTCCCAAAGCAGTAATAGCATAAACAGAAAATAACCCTATATGTTGCAAAAAGCACATAAATATAAATCTAATTATATCTTTCCGTGATATTATGACCGAGAAATGATGATGCTCACTGAAGTATAACGTATGAGACCAAGTGCACTCCCAAGGGCCTTTGTAAAAGTCTGCTTCTATGTTCAAGTCTAGCCTGGGATTTTAGGGGTTAAAAGAAATATATCGTGCTAAAGTTGGTCAGCCTGCTTCAGTAACGTGGTAGTAGGTCTCTTCTCTGATAGGTGGGCAGTTCAGATTATATTTTCAGTGATTCTGTTACAGCTCACCCAGTGCTTGCTGCCACACACCACGCATCTCTCCACAGATACCCCACGGACTGACAATTAAATTGGAGCATTGATGGCTCCCTGGGAAGATGTCCTATCCTCAGTGTCCAAGGATGACTGTACCACATGAAATGGTGGGGAGGGTAAGAAGAGAGAGAGACCATAGGAGATAAAAATGGAGGGATGCGGTAGTTCTCAAAGTACACCAAAAGCACCCCTGCCTATGTCCACACACACCTTATCAAGCAAAAAAATAAAGTCAGACAAACTGAAATCAGGGTGTAAAAATAAACATAAAAACCATCCACAGATTTTTTATTGTACTCAAACAGTTGCCCCAGTGCAAGATTTCTATACTAAATTGACTTATGAGCTGTGATCTCAGTCTTTTGGATTTTTTTTTTTACCCTTTCACATGTTAGTGAATTGTACTTTCATGTAGGAAACTTATGCAGCAGCCTGTTCTTGCTGGTAAAAGTGGCAAGACTCCCACTGGTTTCATTCAAAGGTTCAGGCTGTTAATGATGACTCAATCAATCAATCAGTCAAGACATGAGAAGCTGCAGAGAGAACTAGAGCCAAAATTGGTCTCAAAATTTAGTGAGCTCATTTGTTCTTGTGCAGTTTCATCAGCTGAATCAGATATGCTCTCTGGAGTAGTGAGGAAAGGTGCGTATCTAGGACTCTTTGGGTAGGTATGTTTGGTAAGCACCATCACTTGGTTATTTCGCTGCAGTTCCCATATGTCAAAGTTTCAGAAGAGCATGATGCAACAGGGTGGTGCTGGCTGGGCACTAGGACAAGAGCAGACGCAGGGGGGGACACCTGGACAGGACAAGACAGGAGAAGTCAAGGTGGCTAGGGCACCAGAGGAGATGACTCCAGTTTTGGGGGATCCAGAAACGGCAAATGAGCTTGAAATGGCCAGTCAGGCCAGGGGTGTTGAAAGAGGCAAGAATGAGCTACCTTGGAAAGACGACCTTGTCATTTACACCAGTGTGAAATCAAAATTAAGAGTTGTGTGGCCTATATTTAGAAGGGGAGACCTAAGACCTTTCTCCTCCAGGAAGTACTGTGGGAATTCACTTATCCCATTTGCTTTTTATGGATGGGAGTTTAAAGGATATTAGTAATCATATTATGCTACCGGTAAATGCTGGACACATTTACCACCATAGTCTATGTTATTCTTGGAAGAGGTAGTAGAAAAATTATGACTCCCATCTTTCTCAGAAAAGATCTATTTGCAATAGTCAAGTTTTTAATTTCTTTTTTTTTAAACCAAGACCTTGAAAATTATCTTGTGTACTAATTACATTGAAGCAGCCCATAAAGTTTGAGGAGGAAATGCACAATAAATGTTTATTTACTCTGCAACTGTAAGTTGCACTAGATCTGTTCCATTTTCCTTCTTTAAGAGCTAAATAGTAATAGATAATACAAAGACATGAATGAGGTATTTATAGCACAGAAAAACACAAGGTTGCTTTATAATGCAGGAATGCTTAAAATTAAGTGAAAACAACCTAAACACTGAAAAGGTTTATTGCAGGTATGTTTAAGCTGGGTATGCTTAAAACAGTAGTTTACTGAATGGAGCAAGGTATAACTGACATAAGCATATCTACATTGTTTTCTGTCTGCAGGTTTACTGTTATGCAGAAGAGCTTGTAGTCGTCAATATTTTCAGCTCAGATGGGAAAAAGCTTTAAAAAAGGGAGGAAAAGAGGAGAATACAAAAAGCTATCCAGCACTCTCTATCCTACTGGGTGGTGTTGTCTCTGCTTTTTCCCTTGTCTCTAACATCCTAAATGTTCAAGGCCAGAATGTTTAATCCAGATGCTGCCGTTATCAGACAAATGGCAGTTCAGTGCGTTCCAGTGATGCTGCTTGATGAATGAAATGCTGTTTGTTTTGATCAAGGCCTCATGAACTTTCCCGTTTAAATCAGTCTTGGGATTACAGACTGTATGTGTTCACAACTCCCATGCACAAGAAACAGACTTGCTTTTTTTGTTGCCTCTCTGCTCTCCAGAAAAGACTGGCCGTTGTTCTGTACATACCAGTATTTTGCCGGGTATTCACACTACATAGAAAGGGGAAGATTTATGGGAATTAAAAGCTCAGGAAACTTGCCTAGGATGACCAGCTCTGCAATAGGCTTCCTTCAGGCAAAACACAATGACACAGTGTGGACACTTTTTCTGGGCTGAAGCACTCTTTATATAGCTATCGAATGGTTTCTTTCTGCAGCAGCAGCAGCATCTCCTACATCAGTCACTACCAAGAGCTCTCTGATGAAGGACTGTGAATGAGGAAGAATGGCTGGAGAGCAGGAGCATCAGGAAGGGGCCAAGTGCTAGGACACGGGAACCAGGGGGAGCCACCAGAACCAGTGCAGACAGCGGCGTTAGAATCCCCATCGAATCAGCCAGTAGCCTCCAGCGGAACACATTCTGGCCACACAGGGTGACAAGGGAGTTCAGGATATTCACAGAGCTGGCATTTTCATTGTTTAAGGGAATGCCCCTTTGATGAGTGTATCTACAAGAAAGGGTGAAGTAGCCTCTGTGCCTCAAATAAAATAGGAGACAAATTATTTTCCTACTTCAGCTTGGGTTACGTATTGATTATGGAAGACTTTCCAGATGGAAGATGCTGGGTATACGCAAAGAATTGCCGCAATTTAGTTTGTAATTAAAAATAAGCAAAAAAACCTGTAATGTGACGTGACTAGACTCTCTCAAGAGACAGTGGAGAGCAGAATTTAGGTTTTCCCAAGGCAAACATCTAAAATGATTTATATATTACCCTCTGAAAGGGCTTATTTCTATCAGATGACTATAGAATAATATAGATTAGACTTTTATCATGTAAATATTCAAATAGACAGGAAATTTCAGTGAAATGAACCCCATTCTACTTTCCAAGAAACTGTGTGTTTATTTCCATGTTTTTAAGGACGTTAAACTATGGAAAGGTTTAACTTTGTCAGTACTCTGACAACGGAATGAAAGCTGGAGGTATTCAACACCTGAATATTCATTTTAATAACATGCAATAGTTTGAAAGTACAAAGAAAGCATGGTTAAACTGTACGACTGAGATAATGGAGAGATCAGCCTTTTTCTGTTTTTCTGTTCCTTAAGAACATAAAGAATTGACCAGTTTGTTTCAGCTTGGCGAGAGTCAGTAATTCAATAATATGCCATATAATGATGAATATGCCAGAAAGTAAAAAATCAATGACAGAGTGTATAAAACTTTAAAAAGTTAGTGAATTATTTAGCTCTCTCTCTTAATTGAGCATTTTTTCCAGGTGTGTTTTTGAGTAGCTAAGTGTGTTTAGAGAGCTATCTATTTTTCTCATACAGTCTCTGCATTTATTTCTTTATCTGCCTAAAAGTCTAGTTAGCTGCAGCTAAGGGCACAAGCAGAAGATTTAACATAGATGAGTCAGGATGGCTTAACAAGTTACCACATGTCTCCTCAGTTGACATCATTCTCCATCACAGGTTTTTTTTCCCTGAAGTCAAGGCAAAATGCATGAGCCTCAACCTTAAGTTTATTGCTTACGCTAAGACACACAACTCTTCAGGCAATCTCAGAGCATGCACACATGTAAATACAGTGGCTCAGTTAATACATAATAGCTTTAACGAGCTTCTGTAAGTCAATCCCATCCTATGGCCTTACTCCAACACAGACTGGCATTGTACTTCAGTAATTTAGTTCTTCATAGACGCTCTGCTAGCTTTCATCCTGCTTTTGCTTAGGCAAAGCCAATATGAAACTGTCCTTGACAGAGCAGTATTGTTCTAGGGATATGCTCCTTTCTCACCCTGTATAGAAGACGACAGAAGGGAAGAAGCAGCCCCAATATCAGCAATTGGAGCTAAATTAGATACAGTTACACTAATATAATGCTTTGTGCTTGTTATTTTATCCCTCATTTCTTTTTAACCTCTCTTGCCGCAAGCACATTTTGCTCAGTATAAGCAGCTTCTCTGCTAGGAAATGTGTTGGCACAATTTATGAAAGTACTTCTGCATCACAAACGCTAGCATGGACTGGGTCTTAGTAAATAAAATAGAACTTACGGTCAGCTTTTCTAAAGAGCTCAGCACATAATAGCTCACATCACTGTGTGCTTTTGGAAGCTGGACTGCATTAACGTGTCTATATGGGCTCAGGGTTTGAAATAACTCAAATCCAGTATTTATTCTGAGGGTGCCTTAGCAAGAATAGAGATCCTGACTCTTTCATAGAGGGAGGAGGAAGTATGAAGGGCAAGGAGGAAAGAGAAAGGTGAGATTGCCCTCTTTCCCCTATATACCTTGTGTCTTTTACACATCCCCAAAGGAAGCAGAGAAAAAAAGCAGAGCAAGTCTGCTTTGGCAGGAAGCAGCTCATCCAAGATGAGGCAGTTTACATTATCTTTTTTACATCAAGACCCTTGGGAAAGTCCTGTCCTTCCCTTAGGCACAGCCCTTTCTCCTACTGTGAAAATAGTTACCTGCTACCCCTTGTTTCAAGATCAGCCTCAGTCCCTAAACAAGAGACAGGCCAAACCTTTGTGGAACAGTGCAAAACAGAACTAGGAGGACTGATTTAATTGCTAAAGATTTGGTACATATTCCCACCCGTTTTGACTTGAGGGGTTGTGAAGCACCGCAGAAGCGTCTTTGTAAAATAATGTACTTTCCTGTCTTGTATTTGTCCTGTTTACCTTTTAATCCCCCCAATTTCACATACAGCAGATTTATCACGACCATTTTAGTTCTGATCTGGTCTTGCAAAACGACCCAGTTCATCTGTAACTTGGTACTGTCAGTGCTGTCTGTTGCTGTAGTAACAAAGAAGAATTCTTGAATACCTTCAAGAATCAGTGCTGCAGAACTGCTGATTTTTCTAATAAGGTAAAAAAAAAAAAAGATAAAAGACCCTTTTGATTACATCTATCGTTCTTTGTGTTGTAGTGCTGTAACAATGGAACTTTAATGTCCCCTCTGGAATAAAAATATGAGAAAGCAGGGCTTTCTCCATTGTATGAGGTTGAAGGAAGGTCTGAACTTTAAATCCCGGTGACATGGACATATACTGCTGGGCTCAGTTTCATGTTGGTACAATCATGAAAAATTGCAGTGAAGTCTACAGAGTTATGCTGACATAAAATACCTCTGAGCAAGGCTGGAATCCAACCAACTAACTTCTGTAAAGTTGCATCAGCTATATACCCATGGGCTAACCTGAAGACACATAACCTGGCCCACCCTGACACAGTACTGTCTACCTCTGTGATGGCTCTGATGTTTGGTAGTGGTCCAGCGGTGGATGTAAACTTTTGCTTGTAACTGGAGTTTTGTTAACCAAGAACATCTTTCTTTCATTCCTTTCTCCCACTGAACATACCAGCATGGCTACAGTTACACTTTTATGCACAGGGGGTTGTGTATGTGCTTAGACAGACATATGCTAGTGCAGGAAGCAAGATTAGTTCGAGCAGTAGACGCTTTAGAAATGATAATTTCTTTCCACATTTATACTTACATAGGTATAGGTATATTAGGAAAAGAAATGTTCTCAAATTGGTAAAATCATACTCAATAATGACAGTATGCTGGTGAAGTTAATCTAGACAATCATTTAATTTTTAACTAGGACAAAAAGCTTGGAAGAAATTACTCTCTCTCTCCCGCTACTCACAGTAACATTTCATATGTTATAAATACTGTTATTTTAATGAAAGTCTTAGGCTTTGTAGTCTGGTTCATGTACTTTGAGTGCTTGGAACGGACACCACTATAGCAACAGAAAGAGTGACTGGACAGTATTAATAGGTTTGTTGTTGGTTTTGTTTTTTTAATGAGCCTTTTGTGCAAATTTTGACAAATTATATTAAAACTCCAATTAAAATGATTTACTATTCTAATCCTCAATTATTTGAAACCTAAGTGTTTGCATCATATAAGAATTTGAAAGATGATTACGACTTAACTCAAAATTGACATCATTTGATTGTTCTTTCCCAGCCTTAGAAAAAGCTAAAAAAAAAAAAAAAACCAAAAAAAACCCCACCACACATAAGGGAAAAGCATATGCAGTGAAAAATGCACTTCTCTGCATTTCAGAAATTCCTGGTGGATGATAGTGGGAGTAGTAAAGAAATGTGGCTGTTCAGTGAAAAAGCTCCACCTGACTGTTCAATAAGCATCTGAAGGAAGATGAGACTTCATGAATCAAATTCAAGCAGAGCCCTGGGACCACCCCGCAGCAGCGATTGAACGTGCCCCATAGGAATGAAATTGCCAGTGCTTTGCCATTGCTTCCAAAGGAGTTCTGCCTTTCTCCCTGTGGCAGACCCTTACTCCCCCTCACCGCACCCCACAGGCCAGGTTAGGCAGGCATGGTGCATCTTCCGTCTGGGGAGTGTGCCAAACAGACCTGAGTGTCTGCGCTACATCTTGCATGGAGGTATCGAGCTGATGTTACACTTGCCAGCTTAAGCACGGATGGCTGTGTGTCTGCAGCACCACAGAGCTGCGAGAGAAGCTGGGCAGCTGCTGAAGCACCTAGCCTCCACTGAGCTCAGGGCTGCCACAGCCACACCATTACAAATCCTAGGCTGTCTTAGCTCCCTATCTAGCAGTCATAACTGAGAGCACTGCAAACGTCCCCAAAATGTTTACGGAACTGAAGGCCTTATAAAGGTACAAAAAAAGCAAAATCTCATTGTTGATCAGGGATATTCAGAGCTGTTTGGCTCCTTTCATTCTTTTCCTTTGTATTTTCCCAGACGGTTGCAACTACTGTGGCTGGTGACCTTCATTTTGCTGTTCCATCCTATTATCACAAAGTCCCACTGCTGGATTTTTATTCCACTTTCATTACATAGCATCTGCACCATTTTTGAAAACAATTTTGAAAATTGAAGTGTCCTGTTTGTACAGTCCCCATTTTGTTAGGCTGCATTATTTATTGCTGTAACATCAGGACTTTCACATCTCACCAGTCTGCTGAACTAAAAGCAAGTTACAAAAGGCCATTAAGGACCTTGCAAAAGTAAGTTATGTATCCACACCAGCCTATTGTCCATTTTAGGAAAACAGATTGGTTTTAGGTTCTTTGGACTGGCTTTTCTATATTCTGTGTTCAGGATGTTTGTGCAGGGCCGAATCCTTCCTCTCAATCTTTCTGTAGCATTTTCTAATATACTGTTTTATTTGGAGTGCTACATACTCAGGACGAAATCCCTGCTCACGCTGAAGTTAATGGGAGTTTTGCCTCAAACAGAGTATATATTAATGCCAAGTTCTGCTTTTGAGACAGGGACTTTGCTGATGCACAGCAGTGTCTGTGTAATGGTTCCCTATGGATGGGCAATCATTGAAAGTTTTCATGCGGGGAGCAGAGCAGCATAACAGGCAAAGACCATGCTCACATGCAGGTCTAGCAAAGCTGCCTTCCAGAAAGGCAGTGTGCGAGATCAGGCACCAGATTGTTGCCACAGCTTTACTCATACACACTGAAACCTCCACCCAGGATGTGTGGTAACTCCTACCAAGACTCAGATCAACAATAATTCTAAGTTTACTTTTGAATTTGAAGTCTCTAAAATTCCTAAATTAGCTTAGATGATACCAAGAGCTCACTTAATGTGTCTAAAAACTCTAAAGTACTTTTCTTGTTGCCGAATTGAACTGTTCTCATCTGAAACTGAACTGTTTCTGAACAAGCTTATGTTAACAGAGAATGTTTCTTTCTATATTTAGCAATCAACTTTTGCTAAAATGTAATAAAAATAGACATCTCAAGATGATTTTTGAAACTTAGGCAAAACATATAAGCAGCCACTTAAACACAAATATGGTAATTTACAAGAATTCAGATTTAGAAATCTTTTATCATCAGTTAGTATCGTCAGTCTTTGATGCCTAACACTTAGAAATCTAAAAGAATTAATGATGACTATTCAGAATACTTGTATGAAATGCTCATATAATAATATGCAGTATGCTAGAGGGAAGTATAATCACTCTGTAGTTAAAAGCAGGAACGAAATTTCAGTCTTAGTGGAAATGGCAGCTTTCCTGTCTGCAGAAGATACAAGCAAAGATCTCAAAACATAGCCCAATCTCTTGCGGTTTCTCATGATATTTTTAATACTGACTAAATCGGGCAACTGATTATGATTGATTCCCTTACAGGAAAGAATTGATTTTGGTGAGAACTAGGTTAGAGAAGACTGTCAAAACTTTAGTTAAAAGCAGATCTGCGTTGCAAAATCTGGATGTAGAGTTTCCCAAAGACCAGGGTTGTTCAGTGCAGTTCTGCCTCTTTGAGCAGTGGCCAAACCCAGCTCTGCCCCAGCCATTTCTTCCAGTTCACCTACTCCACCTAGAGCTCCAGCAAAGGCAGCTTTGCTTACAGCATATTTCTACAAGTTAGCGATTGCACTGTTGGTGATCTCAGGGTTGGTAACATGGCTTCCTCATACAATGCCTATCTAAAAATGCTTCCATATTTATCTTAACCTATTCAAAGGAAACAAGACTTTCAAACCATTATTTCTTTAGGTTTAAAGAAAACGGTAGAGGGGATGCTAAGAAGCGGGGGTGGTGGTTAAAAAGGAAGATGAGGGCCAGAATTGCAAAGACACTGCGTCCCATAAAAATATCAGGAAGGCCTTAATGTGTAGCAGCAATTTTCATTTGGGGCTGGGTAATTCATATTAAAAATACCCTAGTTTCATTATAATGAATTATGACAAGCACATTGCCATATAGCAATGCACAAAGGGTGTTTCAACAGGAAAGTTTTATTTAAGATCAGGAGTACAGTTCTGAAGCAACTCCAGCTGTTCCCACTTCCTACACTTTAATGAATTTCACAGAGACTCTGCATGAAGGAACTGGACACTTTCCAGATTAAACAGACAAGTTCCACAAATACACCTAATGCTGCCTAACCACTAATTGGCACTCAGTCCATGGGACCAGACTACAACTGGTTCAAAGAAAATCCTGAAGACAGGTCCCCAGCACCAACTGCTTTGCCCTGTAAATTTACTCTTATTGAGCCATACTTGCTGGTGCAGATGTAGCCTTAACTTTGAGTCAAATCCTGCAATCCTTACTTAGACAAAGCTATTAAAATAGATGAGACACTGGTCTAGGTAATGACTGTTACATTTGTTCTATCAGCATTTTGAAAGACTTCCCTAAAAAGAGCCTGCAGACAGGTATCAATGAGCTCCCAAACAAACTTAACCTTCAGGAAAGCTGAGCATAAACTTGCCTTCCCCAAGCACCATCCATCAACTAACCAAGATTTAAATAAATTAATTACCTAAAATTCTTCTGCTTACTATATGGGGATTTGATGGACAGCATGAGACAAAGTCTGCTTACCTTTTTTTTTTTTTTTCTTCCTTCCCCTTACCCCCCCATTCTCTCACTGGAGTATGTTCTTGTCCCATGCCTTGGACCTCCCCTGTAAATCAAATAGAAGTCAGTAAAAACCCAGAAGGCAGGGGAGGAAGTGGTTCTGGCCTTTAAATTCTGCCCTGATGCGACTCCTTGCTTTGTATTGGTTGCCAGAAATGCCTGAATCTAAAGGAAAATCTTTGTACAATTAGCTCACATGTGGTGTGAAGGGTCTGGTAACTACAGCAAGCTCTGCACTCGCTGGCAAGGCAACCCTTCTGCCAGGTGAGACTGACAGGCAGATTTAACAAGCTTGCTACCTCTTCACATGTAATCAGCAAGGAATAAAACCCACCTGTGAGCCTGAAAAGCTGAGCAGCAGACGGTAGCAGGTAGGGTGGGATTTCCCAGGGGAGTCTGTTTGTGTTACTATTTTCTTCCCTAAGATTCTTTTATCTCCTTGTGCTGAAGCTTGTCCCTCTCCCTATGGTTTAACAGAGCGTGTTGCTGGATCTCACCCTCAGTCAATTTTCTGGTCTAAATCTTTGAGATCCGGTGTTCCAGAAAATTAGGGATACCCGTATTGCTGTGGAGTGAGTTTAATGCCTGTGGGATGCTTTCGCTGCCTGGCCTCCTTCCCCAGGTACAGGAGGCCTGAGCTTCTCCTCTCTGGCATGAAGCACAGGCAGGTAAACTTCTAAAGAAACATTAAACTAACTCCTAATTAAATTCATAAACTCTCTATGCTACCACCTTTTTGAGAAACCTTTTTTCCCCCCCCACCCCCTCTGAGGGATTTGGCAGCTAAGGAAAACCTGGGCCTGCTCCAGCTTTGCTGAACCATGAGCCCTGTGGCAAGTTCCCCTTCCAGTCCTGGTTGTGAGACCCTCATCGCTGAATTTTCCCCCATTTCTGTAGTCACGCCAGGCTGGGGTCCACAGCCCTCGTGTCTTCCCTCCTCACAACCGCCCATTCTCAGGGGGTCATACCAGCTCCCGAAACACCATGCTTGCCAGGGTAATGTGGCTCTGAGGGCCTCTGCCCTGCCACAGCTGTAGGAGCTGCAGGAGCTCAAAACAAAAACCAAAGAAAAAACCAACAGAGACATGCTCGTACCTCAACAACCTTGTCTCAAGCATTGGCTGGAGGGGCCACGCATGACCACACACTGGCTGGACGCTCCCCATTGTCTCCTGCTTGCTGTGGACTCGAAAATGGCCCTGGGACCATGGGGTCCCACCACATGCTGACCCGGCATTTTGGCAGAGTATAAACTCAGGGCCTAGTGGGAGTGAAAGCATGTGAACAACATCAGGGACCGTAAGCCCTTCCTCATGCCCTTGCTATCCTTCCCCGCAGCACAAGCTGAGCCTGTCCTGGCATACAGGGTTTTCCCATGCACCTCGCCCAGCACCCTGTCCTTGGCCGCCATCGCTGTGCATGGGGAGCACAAAAAGCCCCTGCCAAGCTCAGGTGTCTGCTGCACCCAGGGGCCACTGCCAGTGTGAGGTGGGACCGCTCATTTCTGGACCGTGTTCAGCCGCCGTGCCCAAGGCCAGGCTCTCCTGAGCAGGAGGGAGGTTTCTCCCCCAGACCTGCAGCCATGCAACCTGCTCCTAGCCAGGGTCTGGCTTCTGTTTCATACGGTGCTGGCTGTGCTGCGACATGTTTTGAGAGCCACTTAATTTGTCTCACGAAGCAATCTGCTGTACTTTTCCCAGAAAATGTATTTTAATTTCAAAGGGAAAAGGAAGGTTTATCTGGAAACAGCCGATCAGCTGGTGTGTAGCAGCTGTTTGTGTAAAACCTGCCCAGTCCCCCCGGCTGGAGGGTGCCTTAGCGGCAACCGGGCCCCCGGGCCTGAAAAGGCTGATGCGGCCTCGCAGGCCGTGCCTGTGTTTTGTCAGCCTGCTGCATCCCAAACTATGACTATTAGAAGTATTTTGCTATTTATCATCCGATAAATACTTACTGGCTTGTAATCGGACTCGCTCATAAGAGTCCAGCCAGCGCGCCAGCGGTTATTTTTGGCTGCCCAAATTCCATTTTCCTGTGTTATTTGCTGCAACCAGACTGACACGTTCACATTTTGATAGCCGTGTTGTCGGTTCCCGCGCTCGCTGACAAACGAGCTAATGCCTGTATTGTTTACTGAAAGGATGTTGTTGAGGATTACTGGCCTGGATTTTTAAACCTCTCAAGTGTATGCCAGCATGAAATTACTGTCCTTAAAGGCAATTTACTCACCGAGAATCCCACACTTTTTGAAATAACTCTACCCCTTATGTCACCGTGTTTTTTCTTTTAAAAAAACCAAAGTCTACCACAATTCAGTCCCGCTGGAGGAGCACTGACATATGGAAATCTGCTTCTTCTGAACAACAAATGAAGATACTTGCATGGTAGTGAGTAACTGAGAAAGGCCAGGGGCCATACTTTCTCTTCCAGAAGTCAGAGCTGATGGCTGAAGCCTGTCAAAGACCTTGAGTAGGAAGAAGCCTCCAAAGTGGGTAAAGGGCTGGGTGAGTTTTGGCCCTGCACCTCACAAAACTGAGCAGACCTCTATTACTTTTTTTTTCTTTTCTGGAATTTCTAGCTCAAAGCTTAACCCCCGGGGGATGCTTCTCATTTCATAGAGAGCCATGACCAATCAAAGGAGGAAGAGACCATCCAGAGAAATCAGAGGCTGGCAGGCAAGCAATTTTATCATCCCCAAGAATTCATCAATTCATAAATTGATTTAAATGCAGTGTAGATTTCTCTTTCTCCCCACTCCCAACATTTTAACGCTGAAATACTCACAGACTCCAATAAAGTCGGCGCTTTAAAATAAAGCCTTCATTCCAAAAAAAATTGTACTGACAGATCTGGCTTACCCCAGCACAATGTTTCCAAGCACCTCTAAACAGGACCATACTGAACTTAGAAGCAAATTTCTGTAATCAATATGAAAATCATACCTAGATACCCAATTTAAAACTGTTTTGTTGAACTATAAAGAAGTCATATTGGAGGAATTGACAAACATAGTTGTCATTTACAGCCTACATGTGTGCTCTATTTCCCGTGTTCTATGTTGCGTTTGGGGGGTGGTTTAGTTTTTTCTCTTTTTTCCTCATCTTGGGAAGGTTTTTTAGCTACTTGGCCACAGTGATGATTGATTATGGAGGCCACCACATAAAACGGTTAGCTGATGATGGATGGTGCAGGTACTGAGAGGCCATTAGGATTTTGGTGAAAGGGAGAGCACGGTATAGATGTAAGAAAAAAATGAACAAATACAGTGTAGAATTAAAAAGTGTATAATTAAATGTGGGTTTTTTGTAGTAGAACAAAAATCACTATTGTTATAGCTCCTTTACATGTGTATAAAGCATTTTCCTAAATGGAATGTTCAGTATTTATTTAAACACACACACACACAGAAGTACTAATCCCAGTATAAAGCAGTTTAGAATGTAAATTTAACTATGAACTGTTTTATACCAATGGAAGACAGGGGCTGTTTTCTCCAGATATTCCTGAACTTAAATTACCTAAAATACTTCAGTCTATACCTAATTAAGCAGATGAATAAATCCCATTGAAGTCAAAGAAGCTACTGATGTGATTAAAGAAGATACATGCTTAAATTCTATTTGGAGTTTATATCCAAAAGCTTAACTCCATCCCCATTCAGCAATACTTTTAGGCAACTTTAGACACTTGCTTAAATCAATAGGATTAGATGTTTGCTTGAAGTTACCCATGAATTTAAATGCCATGCTAAATAGGAAAGTACTTATGTAATGGATTAGCTCCAGTCGAAATTTTGTAATTATTATTTAGGAATGTTTTTAAGGACCTGAAATACGTTCATTTTTCCATTAATTTTTAAAACATCTTCTAGACAAGAGAAAATATTTTCAGTTTTAACTTTTTATCCCATTACCTTACCTTCGGCCATCTTCTTTCCACCAGGAAAAAAAAAAGTGGCAGAAAAGGAAGGAAATTCTTTTTTCACTCATAGGGGGAGGGGAACCTCAAGTTTTAATGTCTTGATTTAAAAAAAGAAAAAAAAGGCGCTAGAAAATTTCAAATGAAGTAATTCTATGCAAAACCAAACAATGCATTAATCTAATTCATACTTTTCTAACTGGGCCAGTTGAACACAAGACTTGTAGAAGGTTTTCACTTAAGTGTACGAAGAGCTCTGAGGTAATTTTTTCCTGACATGAATGTTCGTAACTTCATACCAATTTACCATTTTTTTTCACTGCTTTAAGATGAACGGGTGCTCCAGATCTAAGAGCAAGAGAAGAAACAAGCCAGCGTTTGTATTAAGAAACATTTTTATTAACAAAACAGTAAATTCCACTTGCTTAGCATTTCCAATAATGAATAAATTGGCCTTGCAACAAATAAAAAAATCGTAAATATCTATCACAGAAAGCACTATAAGGTTAGGGGCATTGGGCCTCTCTTTGATGTCTTAGGGTTGAAAGTTTCACACGTTATTTAGTGTTTTGTTAAAAAAGGCAACACAATACAGTCATAGAAATGAAGCCATCTCAGTCAAACAAATTACGTTATTATAGAGAAAGGATCCAATTTTATGTTAGGTAGTTGGTTTATGTCTGTTTGTTTGTTGTTGCTGCTGTTTTTAAACAAAAAGGAATTTTAAATCCACTTGCTGGCACTTCTGATACATCCATATTTGTTTTTTGTTAAATTATGAACTTAAAGAGGAAAAAGGAGAACCTTCAGAAACAGTGTTAAGATCGTGTTTGCTTATTATAGTAGTAGCAGATGTTTTTTTTTCCTTGATGTATGGATTTAGTTTTTTTTTCCTTGATGTATGGATTTAGTTAAAGATTAATCTACCAAACTGCCTGGAAATTGACCTGACCATGCTATGTCATTAATGCAATCAACACCAAGCAGAAAAGACCATTTCATCTCGCCCAAACCATATTCTGTCATGTCCGGTCTCCTGTCACCAGATTATTCTTGTTCTTCTAAATATCTTCAAGCACTGAAATCTGAACACCACCTGGCTTTCAACTTCTTCTTTCCCCCCTCCAGCTGAAGTCTCTTGCTTCCAGCAATGACCTCCAGTATACCCGACCCTGCCGTTCCCTGAGTACAGCTGTCTTGTAAAGGTGGGAGAAATTATGAATGCCAGAGGTGAACAACAATCTAAGAAATGAACATCAGATGGATTTTGTGAACCTGTTCTCATTTTTCTGTAAATGCTAATGAAAATAAAAAATTGTTTTACAAATGCAACATGATACACCTTGATGTGGTTGGCAACCTTCAAGAGAGGTGTTTTCATGTCAGCTACATGTATTTTTAAAGTGCTCTGACTCCCAGATAGATAGCTGTACCAGTTTCCAGCCTTTTTCATCAGCTACAGTGAATAACACAACAAAATGTTTTGTGCCTGTTGTTTAAAGCTAATTTTAAATTCCTCCTTCCTGTCTCTAAAGTGTGAACATCTATATCTCTCCCAGGAGGCCTTCCAATGATTTGGTTTACTTCTATTGAACTACCCTCTTTCTGTCTAATGTACTCCCTTTGAACTTCCGTGTAAATAAAATGTTACGCTATGATTTATTGCTGTGAACCTAATGAAATAATACTAGAAAAAAAACTTAACATGTAAATTACAGCATTATATTTAATATGTTTAATTAAAATGCATTAGTGTGTTATATATGCAAGAAAAGCTGTGTGTTACTTTAAAACATGATGAACTTATATTTGTCTGGTTATGATGTCTTGCAATACTACACAATCAACTTAGCTAAAAATACTTTTTCATATGTCAAAATGCCCACCATTGAAAAATACTATCGTGCACCTCAAGATTATTTCCTTTTTGGAGAAAGGGGTAAATTCTGCAGTAGAATCAGCCTGGATAATTAAAATGGGTCGTCTTAGATCTTTTACCACCCAATGCTGTAGTAGCTGTCGTTCATATAACTGAATGCCAGATAAACACTATATGATACTTCCTAAGATTCTCAAGAAACTCATCATTCTCATATTTTCTTAAGAACAAGGTTTCTGTAAGGCAAACCATGCTCTCCAATAGTGAAGCTTTGACTGGAAGCCAAAGGCCAGTTTAAGTCACTAAATATTTAGCTAATTAATAAATGTACATTTCTAGGAAAATTGGCCATTCTGATCAACTTCATTGATGCATATCAGGAGCAAGAGATGGGGATAGGAGGAAGAAGACAAATTACAGTAGAGAGATATCTTTGCTTTCTAGTCCACTTCTTTCATACAAACTACTAAAACTTAATTGCAACAGAATAGAGGCTGTACAGGTAAGAAAAAAATTAGCTGACTCTTATATACATTCATACACATCCCCCTTAGTATAACCACTACACTGTAAATTAAAAAAAAAAAAAGAAGAAGGGGAAGAAGTCTGGGACAATTTATAATGGCTGCAAAAAAAATGAAGTATGTCTGTTGCTCCAGATGTCATAAAACTCTCTATACCTAGCAACACTTATAACATTGAGTTTACCAAAAATGGCTGAAGAGCAGATATAGTTTGCATTTTCTATACAACAGGCTATAAAACATCACTTATCACAGTCCAGAAAGCACATATAGATGTGTTTTTATATAAACATATGTAATAACATATTAAGCGTGCATGAAAATTTCCCAATGATTGCATCTATGCCCTCGTTTGTTTTTTTCTTTTTTTTTTTTTTTTGTGGAAATGTGCCTTATATTCCAGATTTTTGTTTTTGTTTTTGAAAATAAGGCCTCCGTACTATTTTCCTCACAACCAGAAAGGGGCTTTTTGAAAGTATTTCTACGTAAGTCTTCAGAAAAGCCAGCACTTTGTTTCAAATGCAAGTTTCCAATCACTGCTTCACTGCACCAGACGGCAAACTCTTTATGTTTGCATGTTGAGTCACCATATATAATGACAGTCTTCTCTGGCAATAAGACTAACTTACTTCTCAAGAAAGCGCTAGCACTTTGGCTAAATCCAGAATCATAGGTAGCTTCTTTTTTCTTTTTTTTTCCTGTTTTGTTTTTTTTAATTTGTTTTGTTTCATATTGTGCCTTGATGTTGTAGTAATACTCCTTGCTTTATGAATGCGTGGTGTCATCATTGTCTTTCAGAAATGTTCCAGCAACATAAAGACAGGCAGAGTAAATGAAAACACTGTGGATGTTAGGGAATTTATCAGCTCCTGTTTCTGAAAAACAAGAGCATGAAATGCTTGTTTTTAAAAACAGTCTTTCCTTTCTGATTGCATTCCCTGTCTTTTTTGTTTGTTTTTGAATGTGCTTCATAAAAAGTAAAGTAAATAAGTTTGTATTATGTCTCAGATAAAATGAAGACTATTTCTATACAAGCGTTCTTTTAGATGTTGGGATCAGACATAGTACTCCTTATCCTTATTTTTCTTGTTTTTGTTGGAACTTTTAGCGCTGTTGGGCTGCTTTTCCTTGATCACAGCCCCATTGGATTGTGCTGAGTTACTGATGTAGTTTCGACTCTCATCTACGTGATACGATCCTTCGTCTCGATTCCTGTACTTGTACATAGCATACAGGAGAATGAGGATACACAGCGCTGCTGCTGCCACGATCCCAACTACCATGCCTGTTGTGCTGCTGGATTCACGAATCACCTCGGACGAGCCAGGGTACTCCCTTCCTCCTCCTGCCCTGGTAGGATTTGCTGTAGGTAGATAATGAAACAAGGGAGAGGTTATTATTGAGTTTGCACATTGAGGAGTTAGTCATATCTACCTGCTACAAACATGCATCTTTCTAATTGCACTCACTGGGTCAGGACTGCCTATCAACGTACCCTACTCTACCGGTTTGAAAACATTTAGGTTTGCAGCCCATTCCATTTTCATGTCTGTCAGCACAAGTAAACAGGCTTTTAAACAAGGAAAAGGACAGGAAGGAAAAATCTCATGTTAGCCTTCAAAAGTATAATTTCTCCAAATGCTGTTATTAAGCAAAGAATGCCTAAATAATCTGGAATAACAGGCGTGCCGCAATTTAAATGCTAGAACACAAACATCTGGGAGGAAAGGATCTCCCTCTCCCACTCCCTCCCTCTCTCTTTCTTGCCTTCTGTAAAGAAGAAAATGTGACACTATAGTACTTACTGAGAAGACAGTGATGATAAGAACTACTAAACAGAATGGGGGAAAAAATAAAAATTCCCCCTAATAATAAATGATAGCAGTCAATAAGTTGGCTACAAATATTGTCAGCTCTCCTTTAGACTTCCCTCAGCAAGCTTCTCAATTTCTCCTTTCCTTCTAATATTTTTGTTTCTTTTTTTCCCAAATTAATTATATTTACTTTTATTACTTTTAGAGAGCTATCCAACCCTACCTTCTCTTTTATAATTCAGAGTCTTCCCTGAATATGGCTACACTTTAGAGCACTTTTTCACTCAACTTCTCCCATTCCCTCTTTTCATCATTGACGCCAATGACATTCCTTCAAGCGAAGCTTTATGCCCGGAAAAAAAACGCTCAAATTGCACAGAGCAAAGGCTCAGCCTTCTAAGAACCCACCTCTCAGGCCAGACTCTGGTCTTTTCAGCTGTGATATGAACTGAACTGACCTATGTCTTCAGACTGTAAAGTCTTCTTGATAGGAACTATTGTGTTGTCTGGCACATTTTATCCCCTTGCACAGCCATGTGGAATGAAAGCCTAACTCCAGGAGGAATTTCTAGGTTAAATGCTCACAGCACACACAATGCTTATATATTTCCCATTATCTCCTTTCTTTATTGCATTTTGCAGAAGGAGGAGAGGCAGATCTTTGTATAGAATCACTTTAAGTGGCAATAGCCGAGATGGATCTTCTTCAGTAACTTAGCAAGTATCATGGACAAAAATGAAGTGACCTGGGTCTATGCAATATTCCTCTAATTATACCAGCATTTCCAAACTCCTGAGAGGCCGTGTACCCTCAGCACTGCCAGCCTTGGCTGAGCTCAGGAGCAAGAAAAGAGCAGTGAGTGAACCAGGTTTTCCCACTGAGCAATGCAGAATACTCTCATTAAGCATCCAGACTGGCTTATAGAAATCGCATTTTAAATCATTATGCATGGCTAACAAGGCAGTCAGTAAAATATAAATGTTAACTAAAAGTATTATTAAGCACTAGTTTTACAATATATTCATAATGTTAGCTTTATCAGGCCTTGCCTACAACTAGCATTTTATTGAAGTGTATTAGAGAAGTGTCTTGCTCAAGGTGCATGAAAGCACACTATGCCCCATAGTCACTTTTTTTGCACGGTAAAGACATAATAGGAAGATGATGATTTTAAGGATGCTACATTAAAGGTAATGCCACTCAAACTATCAACACTGGTCAAAAAATTGCAGCAAGTTTGGACAACCAGAATTAAAAGCAGCCACCAACTGCAGACATCCACAATTGGCCTATGAATAATAAAACACAGCAAAAAAGCCACAAACCCCCAAAAGCACTAAGTTCCCTCCCCACCTTGGTATTACTCATCATTTATTTATTGGTGATTTGTGTTCTTACTGTTGAAACACCACTTCCTGGCAGTTATCCAACATAGGTTTAAAGAAGGTGACATTCTATTTGGCTGAAAGAACAGAGGCACCACAGTAAGACTCAAGAAAACTGTCACTCGTGACAAATAGTATTTTAACTACTTTTTTTTTTTCCCCCCCCTCTGAAAGTTCCTAGTTGTTATGAGTTGGTACAATTGGTATTTTCTATGACTACAGAAGAGATCTTGAAGTTTCGCTTCAGAAGGCTGTAAGATTTTTTTTCATTTCAGGGTAGATGCTACCCTACTAAGAAATGTGGTCTGTCTCAAAGTAGTCAGTGACTCTTTTAGATCCTGTTTCTTCATTTTAGCTATTGTAGAAAATAGAAATTCTTTTACACATAGGGTGTCATTTATTGTTTTACAAGAGAGAATGCATTGTTGCAGAATAAAGACTCCTGAGTATTTCCATAACGAATGAAAGTGAGACGAAGTCTTATCTTACTGTGTATGATTTCAGGAAATTAATTTCTGTCTGAGAAATAATAGAAGCAACTGAATAAACTCTGTCAATACCTGATGGAATAACAGCTACTCTTTCTCTTTAAAATACAGACATTTGGGCCAAATGCCATCAACTAACTTTACAATTAATATCTATTAAATGACACTTAACAGCTTGCTCAGAGGAAAACATTCTTTTAACATTGCAACCTAAAAAAACCATGTAAGGAATATTTTTCAACGTCACCTAAACTCCTGCCTTTCACCTGATGGCATCCTTTTATTTTTAAGAATGTTTTCGCAATTATCTCATTTATCCCATCTGTCTGAGGAATATTCAACCACTACATTAATGTTATTTAAACTTACAACATTTTCAAAGCATCTGTTGTTACATTTGTTTGGACTTCTGTAAAAGGAGCAGTTCAGCAAGGGAAATGACTTCTTGCTATTTTTCTTCTGTTTACATTAAAATATCCTTTTAGCCTCTCAAGGCAAATGAAGGAGAAGGAAATAAGAGGAAAGTTTTACAAAGCACATGGGTTTGTCTGTGAGCATTTTAGGTAGGAAAGACTAATGGAGCGCTTGCAAGTGTCCTACTCTGAGACAGGAAGGAAAAGGCCACTGGGGAAAGGCCAGCCTACACTTCTTCTGAAATCCATAACATCACTGAAACAGCTGCCTTCCATTTAAGTAGGACCTTTATTTGACTAAGACTGGAGTACCCAAGGGGAATTTACCTGGATTCTTTTCCCCTGAAAGACAGGAACTATTGCAAGGGACAACAGATGATCTCAATGGAAAACAAGTAAAGATCATAAGGTTACAGAAATCTTGCTCTTTGCTTCCCAACTCTTTGAGAAACACAAGACGCCGTTTTCTTCCCAGCACCTTGGCAGCTGAACCAGGCAAAGTCACTGGCTCCTGGCACAGCAGCAGAGGTATGTCTACGAGTAACCTTGTCTGCTACTCGGTGCAGTCCCTGTTAGTGTCTGCAGCATCAAAAAGACACTAACTTAATCCCAGATAAAGTTTCTTATTGTAAATGAGAAGCTAAATACCTTATAGGTGAATGTTAAGATTAAATGTCATAAAAAAGACCCCCATTTTTAAGAATAACAAGTCATCCCCAAGAAATCCTGAAACAATCTATAGTAAGTTGAGGATGGTTTGATTAGGAACAAGAGAAAATCATGAAGACTGTGATTATGCTCAGATCATGCCATAACAGTGAGAGGAAATAAAAGTTATCTTGTGGTGCAATGATCCCGTCTTAAAACAACCTCTCTGATGAACAACTCTTCCTCTGAACAGCATAGAACCAGCCTTTTTGGATTGCCTCAAAGATCAGCTTAGAAGAGATTGATTTTTAAAAGCCTCTTCTACCACTTATGAAAAACTTTGCATGAAATAATAGCAATTGAGCACAGTTTTACATTGTGTAATAATGGATTAGCAAGTTATTATTCTTGACTGTATTTCTAAGTGGTTTAAAATTTAAAGGGAAAAATCTGACTATTTTCAGTGCCCAGTTTTCATTAATACTGTGAAAAGAAAATTGGAATTGCAGGCTCCCATGGTGTTCGTGAGTTGAAATTAGCATACTTCAAAACAAAAAACCTAACAGAAGGACCCCAAACCTGTTTTCTTTACATTTATGCCTTCCCACAAACTGTGAATAGGAAATTACTCATAAGACAAGAATGTTTAACTACTGCATTTGCAATGAGGCATGAAGGCAATTATTTACAGGACACATACTAATTTTCACTCTGTGTGCTATCATTGTAGACCTGTTTGTGGTCGACTTTCTGTAGCATTGTTGGATTCTGGTGAACTGGTTTCTGAGCTCACTGCAATTTCAATGCCTCATTACAATGAATACGTCTGAAAAACAAATCTCAGTGCTTCCTCTGCTGAACCGGTGGGATAGATGCAGCCCAACTGCAAAACCAGGATGGGGATCTGCTGTAAACTTGTGCAAGAGACTAAGCTCAAACCCACCCTGGTCTGAATACAGGGGTATCTCAGCCTGCTCCCTTCCTACTGAGCCTCAAGTGGCTCTTGAGGGAAGGCAAGAACTGGCTCCCCAGGGGATGTCCATCAATGACTGAGCTGTCATGGGAGAGAAGGAGTATGAGGTGGTTCCACATGTGGCTGCTATAGCTGAGTGACAAACTTTCATCAGACTTGGAACAGTCTATATCCAAAGCCACGTGAGAGAGGTACCACAAAACTAGGTGCATTGCTCTACGCTCTTTGATCATAACGGTATCATGATTCAAAGAGAACGGGAGCTGAGACCTGCACACACAAGACACTGTGATGTGATGGAGAGGTGTGGTGCTTATGAACAGCGTAGCTACATTTGCCATCTCAAACCATTGCATTTGTTCTAAGAAATCTGTCAGATGCTTACTGAGCTTGAGGGAACAAGACAATAACCTACTTTCAAACGATTTTAAGAGAAAATTATTAAGGTAACTGTTTTAGTCTTTGGTGCGCGAACGCAGGTTCTTTACTTCCTATAAATTGAAATCTCGAAGGTTCTCCGAAGGAAAGATATAATGCATTAAAATACCTCTTAAGTGACGTTCACTAACTTAGATAGTCATAAAAATAGTCCAGCAGCGAAACACCATCCACAGCTAAAAAGGCTGTTTTGCTAAGAAGCTAAACATTGTCTCTGCACAGAATATAGTGTTTATTTCCAAGTGCAATGATTTGCCATATATTGCCTTCAAATCATTTACAAATACTACCAACTCCTTAGGACTGCAGGTTTTGCAAGTAACATTTTTCTTCCTGTGGTTGAGAGGTGGGAGGGTTGTTGTCTTAATCTTCTTTAAATGTCAACATAAGTGTAAAGGGAGATAGGTTAGTTGGTAGCACAGTGCCAACTGATAGACCATACCAAATCGATGGATTTTATAAGTTAATACGCTCTGCAGAGCTGAGGAGAATATTTCACACAATTTAATAAGAATCTTTTGTGAAGACATTTTCCACAAAACTAAATTTAATTTTAGCCAAAATGGAAAATGTAAACCAATATATCACTTAATGTTTTTAGCAGTCTTCATGCCTGTGCTCTTATTCTCTTTATTAGTATATTTTAACAATTTCAATTGTATTGCTCCTCTTTTAGTATTCCTCCTCTCCCAATATGCATCCTTTCTCCTTTTACCAGTTCAGCTGTCAGTCCTACCCCACTCTCACATTTGTCATTCACCTTTGCATCTCCGCTTCTTTCTTTTCTACATGAGTAATTTATCCCATCTTTGTGTGTGTTCTGGGAAATCTTTGGTAATTTTTTACTTTGCTTCAGAAATTTTGACTGATCAGCAGAGTCAGCGGGTGGTCTAGATTTTAAATTGAAGGATTCCTAAATGGGAAAAAAATTAAATGATTTTGCAAATAAGATAACATAAGGAAGACAAAAAACAAATATTACGCTACTGAGAGCATGTTTTCAAGCTAGAGCTAAGCTGCTGTAATCATGGGGAACCAGTTCAGACAGCTAAACCAGTATCTTTTGCCTGCAGCTCTAGCTCCCTGAAGACTCAGATGAACACCAGTGTTATGGCAAGAAAAGGGCAGGGGCACTGGAAACAAATTTTTGTGGGCAGCTAACTGTAAGACTGGCTTCATTGTACCAAAAACTTACAGTGTTAGTGACAGTGACATTTAGGCCCCACTGAACTTAGCGAAAGCTTTGCCACTGAGCTTTGCAAGACCAAGGTTTCATTGCTTGCTATTTTTATCATTATCTTGTCATTAAAAAAAAGCAAAAAAACCCAAAGCCAAAACCTAGACCACTTAATCTAGGAACGAGTTTTCTGCAAGGGAACAGTAAAACATAGTTGTAAAGAGTGAGGAATCCGATGGCTTGGCCTGCAGAGCAAGGAATGATTCTCGCTCATGAAATGAGCTGCAGGTGCAGACACCCACTCATCTTTGCAACCGTGGGTGATTCCCTGACTGTCTTCCTTCACTAAGCAGCTACTACATGAAGAGAGAAATGTCTGTGCCTCAAACATTACATATATGGCTTGAATGTTGGAGCTGAAGGCACACTGCATTCAATTTGCTCTAAACACTGTCATCAAGTCAGATCCATTACTGACAAAGTTGATAATGTGCCTGGGAAAAGAAGGGGCCAGGCTTTCAAGACATCCAGAATATACATGCATACACCCTGGAAACGCGACCACTACAAATACCAAACTACAGCCGCTGAACAAAGGCTCGGATACAACTTGCAGATATAGCTACACTTGTTCAGCCTGAATCGTATTGCTGCCAAGACCTTATATGCCTCTCTGGGGGTGGAAGAGAAAGATAAATGGATTTCAGGATTGATATAAATTACACTTGATGTAATTAATATTCTTTTTCTCATTACAAAATTATTAAAATTAATAAGATCACCTTGTTTTTCTTTGCTTCTCTCATCATCCTCTATAAAACAATACTGGTGTCTCTGATGTTAGCACAAGGAAAAAGATTGAGATATCTATAAAACTTTGTCTTATTTTGAAATATGCTTCTTATGTTCTTGCTGCTTTCATCTTTCCTTTCATTTATCCCTTTTCTGTAACTTTTTAAAGGGTATGTTCACAACATGTGCTGTATCTAGGTCAGAATCTACTATTTAAGCCAGCTTACATTTAAACTGTCAAGGTCCCAAATCTAGACCACAGCCCTTAACCTCAGGAGAAGTGCTGGTTTTGAAACCTATGGGCCAGAATAGCATGTCAGCACAGTAGAACAAGGTTTCATTCAGGTCTTTATATAGTTAGAAGGAGATAGTCTAAGGTCAGACTATTTCAGGTACATGCATCCTCATTACAGGTTACTTTTTCCTTGAATTTTCCCTCCTTCCATTTATGAGCAATATCCTCAGAGAATACCTAGTTCTCAAACTTGTCAGCATTCACCTGCCACTTTCGCAGGCTGTCAAATGACTAGTCACACACTAAAAAACCCCAATGTTTCCACAGACATTTAAATTAGGTGTTAGCAAGTAGCTGAAAATTAGCAGCAAGGGTCCTACTAGTAGGTATGCAAAAGATAATGAAAATTCACACTGTACTGATCGCTAGAAAACACCAAGAAAAAGTTTACCATTTGCCCTTATCTCCTTTGTCTGGCAGCGGGGTAAGCAACCCTGTTCACTGCCAGCAGTCTGTTAACATGGTAATTAGTTGATAAGCTGCAGCTGGCATACACCGACTACTTTGTAACACCATATGAATTGAATTTATCAGGTATTGCAAATGGTTAGTTAGAAGTACAATGGTTTCCTTACACACCTGTAAGTCCCGTTTGAATGCGGAAAAGCTGAGCTGCAACAGAGCGCTGGAGCAGACAGCGTCCTGTGTCAGTAAACTCGGAGAGGCAAGGCGCTGGCCTCTGCCCTGTCTCCTGCAAGCAGTGCAGCCAGCTTCCCTCTTCCTTAGCAAAACTGTATTTTCCCTGTTTGCTAGGGGTGGCTGCCTCAGGTTCCCATCTTTCTGTCTAGTCCTTCCCGCAAACAGTAGCTGAGGTAAAGCACAGGGCCTGATTTAACATCGCATTGTTCAAATGTGGTATGAGAGAAAGTCTTGGCATAGAAGTTGAGCAATACAATGTTAATTCAGGCCAGTGTTTTGGCTATAAACCTTTTTACACCTTTGCAAAATTTTGTCTTTCTTCTACTACCATGTCCATAAAAACAAGGATGATAAATAGTCCTGGGAAAATTTTCTTTTCTACAAAAAGAGGCAAATTCAATGCATGTGTATTACAAAGTGACAAGAAGTAGTTTCAGTGTCCACAACACAGTATGCAAGAGAATTTATGCACTAGATGTGGCAAATCAAACCAGGATGAAGCGTAGCTCAAGGAACCCAATGGGCTTGCATTAATCAAGGCACCAGTAGCACTTAGTCTAATTTCAAACAAACCAGAACAACTCATTTATTTATGTCAACAATCTTGGTGCAGTCTTGAGTCTACGTGTAAGCTTGATTCAAAGGACCAATTTTTAGGATTATACAATTTAACTTAGGATTTTTAAGCAGATTCCCATGAAAATTAATGGAACTTGTTCCAGACTCAATCAGCTATTTACTTCACCCTTGTGCAAACAAATCCTTTGCCTTTCCAGAACTCCTTATTTAATAAGACAAAAGTCTCACTCAAGTCAGCAAATTACTAAACTATTTCGGGAAACCTCAGTTTTGCAATTACTAATTTACTTATTTTCTCCGTTTTTCCAACCAATGTCAGAGTGTGAAATCCACCCATGGAAAATGTTTTGAGAATCCACATAATCTTTATTTGGCTTTATTTAATTGGTTTCAGTAAATCTAATGTTTACAAAATAACCTGAAACCCCAATTCCTCTCTCAGGATGCAGATTAGGACAGGTCAGTGCTGGTTTTCTTACACTTTACACTTCTTACACTTGTGTATTGTGCTTCTATCCCAAATTGGAAAGACCATACTTTAGAAGTCAAAATAGAGATTACTCCCTGTCGGAGTTCAGAAAACTTCAACTGGCATGATCAACAGGGGCCACATAACGGGTAAGATCTGACTTGTATTTTAAAAAAGAAAGAAAGAAAGATTATTAGCATCTAAATGGATGATATAGTTTATCTATTGAAATATACATAAAAAAATCCTTCATGATAGTTCAAAAAAAAAAAAACAACCAAACCATATAGGGTATTTTACACCCTGTTCTTCAGTTAAGTGATTCTTTGATTCCAGATTAAAAAGATCTACACCTTTTTTGAAAATGGTGGAAACGTCTCATAGTAAAGGCTGTCAGAGCACACACATCTTTATTTCTCTGGCTAACAACTAAGAATCACAAAAGATTTAGAACTGCCTGGAACCTATTTTCACATATTAGGGATACATGCACAGAAACTGGGACTTAATTAGTTGTATTAGTTGAATATCAGTCTTGAAAATCAGGACTGCTTTGTTTAAGAGAGCACAGTCATAGATCCAATTTCATTTTTTCTGACAAAGCCACTGCATTAGCAGTCAATTAATTCTTTAAGGTCTATGTAACACCTTATTCAGTAATTTTGTACTTTGTTAGATCTATTTCTTTTTTTTCTCTGGACATATCTCACTCTCTGGTTAATGCTGGAATGGTCTGTAAGGCAGGTTCTTTATCTGGGAGTAGCAAAAAGAATAGGTCAAGCAACTGCTTATATGCTAGCAACAGTGTTTCCTGCAAATTTTTCTAGGCAAAGTCAGGAAGGTAAGCTCTCAAGAGCATATGCATATACTTGTGGGGAGGGAGAGAGAAAACAAGAGAGAATGAATATTAAATGGATTGTGAGACACGTAATTTTCCCCAAATAGCCTCAACAATGAAACAAGACCACATTCCTCCACCTCGGGTGTGTGCTGCATGAGAATAGACTTCTCCTGCTCTCCTCCAACCCTGCCCACAGAACTGCGACCCTTAGCTCTAACCTGCTCTCCATTCGCTTCCTCTCACTCACACTGTCTCATGCAGGGATTGTACACTTGCCTCTGATCGACTAACATATCACTTCTACACCTGAATAAAAGGACACTATATTAATGGACATGTTATTGTCCATGATCCAGACAAGCACTGATTTCCACCTAAGTCTGTGGGGATGACACATATTGTCCACATGCGTCTGTGAATGAGTGATGTGGAGTGCCCGGTTTGCTTCTCTGCATTCACATCCCAGTCCCGGTATCACAGCAGGATCACATGCTTTAGCTTTGCCTGTAAATACCTTCAGAACTGAGTCACAAACAGTGTTTTACGTTTTAAAAAGAAAGAAAAATAACAGAGCCTTCTTTCATGGGCCACCCCTTCAGGAGCATTGAGTAATGTGTCCATTTTTCTTAAATTATTGTTTATAAAATGAGTAAATGTCTTCAAACTACTAGAAACATTACCATCTGGTTTTGTCTATGCTGTGGAGGTGTCTAACTCCAAACCACTGAACATGTAACAGCAGTACTAATAACTGTCGCTTAATAAATTTCTCTGAACTGCCTTTTCATGTTGTCTGCATACGTCTGAAGCATGAGGTAGAGCTTTAGCTACTGCCATACAAATAATAACCCCGGTATTTACATCATGAATGTTTGCCATTCTTATACACATTATAGAAGTGAGAACATCCAACTTTAGCAAGAATATGATTGGAATATGAATGCACCCTCAAAATTCACACACAAGGAAATCCGTTCATCACTTATGTACCAGTGGAGAAGGTCTTGTGCAAGTTATCAGAGAGCTTTGTATGATTGTCAGCAACCTGACGTCGGTATTTCTTACCAGTCTTAGAGCATAGTGAGCTGCTGATATTACATCGATAGAAAACCATTATGCTCAGGAAAAAAGCCAACTCCCTAGTTTCCATTCATATTCTGCCTTCTGATATATTCATATCGCTGTGACTGCAACTAATACATGCTAGAAAGCATTAGCCTGTGCTGTCATCTCTAGGCTATGTATTAAACCTCTCTTTGAATTACGTATGTTTGGCAAGGAGTATCTACTTAATTGTTCACATTTAAAAGGCATGTTTAGCTAACAATAGCTGCATTTTGTCTTAAAGTGTGCTTAAAAAATAAACTTTAAAATAATTTCATGTTGGTAACAAATCCCCTGTACCAGTTGAGGTTACACAAAGAATGGATGTATACAAGTGTGAACACCACCACTACTGCCAAAATTACACCGAATACATTTGAGGAATCAGAATTCCCTGAAGTATTGAAAAATTATTTATTATAGTGAAAGAAACCCCTTCCTTTCAGCACATGCTATTGTTTTCAGCTGTTCCCAACACTGGGAATGTATGAAAATCCTTAGGAATGTAGGAAAATCCTTAGAAAATCCTGGAAAGCAACAATTCTACTCAGTATTCTCATGTTTCAGTGACGTGGTGGGCAAAGAGCAGAGATCAGTGTTGGTACAATGGATCAATCACCATTTTTAACCCCATTTCTTAGATAATTTAGGAAAAAATTCTTTTTGATCAAATTCAAATGAGAAATGCCATATTTGTAATTCACAGTGACAGTCACTAAGAGCTCAGTCTATTGACAAAGAAGTGATTCAGTTCACAATAAAGCAATTTGGAAAAACGCAACATTTGTTTTCTGTTGCTTTGGGGAGCTTTATGATTTATAAAAAAATTAAATAACCTTAACAACTATTTTCACTTCAGTTATAGAAAAATTAATCTATATCTAAAGCCCCTCAGTTCCTTTATGTATAGACATGGTAAGTGCTAACATTTGGAAAGTTTGTAAATAAAGCATAATTTTCACCCTGTAGTAGCTCATACAGACACATCTAGAGGTATTTCAGCTAAGCATTTTAAAAGGCTTAGTCAAGACAACCCAGCAATCTTTCTAGTACTGGAAACGCGTATAGAACTAGAGGATAATTGGACTGAGGCACAAATATTCCCTTTATGTCTCGAGCCATAATGAACACAGTAGCCCTGTGAACTAACTGTAATTTTATTTTTCTTTGTTTCAGCTCCTTGCACAATGAATTCCATTAAGTGCATTAAATAGGGCACTTCCAGTGATGTATAAATTATAGGAGTCACTTCACCTCCTACTGCAATGTTATCTCGCTGCCAGATGCACCAGGAATACAGTGCAATAATTTGTGACAGGAAAAGAAGAGCAAAACTTCTAATAACGAGCATAAATCATCCGCAGTCCGTATTTCACAGCTCTGCCAGTTAGAAAAATAGGTGTCAGCGCTGGGACCAAAACTAAACCATCACAATGTGTTTGAGAACGTATGGTTCCTAGCCATCTCCATCTACCCAATACATGTTATCACACAGCAGGGGATGTACACACGCTGGAAGCAGTTCGCATGCAAAGCCCCATACTGTTCTGCTCACAGGACAAAGCCTTCCCCAAAGCAGTGACTGAACTCTAAGAGTCATCTTAAGTAGTGGCTTTTTTCCTCGCTCTTGGCTATACTGATGCTTTGGAGATTTCTGACCGTTGCCAGCTGTTTTCTGCAATGCAATGAGCCTGACCAAGATGTAGGAAAATCAACACATGCTCAAAGATCAGTCCATAAGCATCTAACTTATTATTGGTCCGTACTTAATAATGTAGGAAAATAACTGATCCCATTTCTCCCTCAGAATCAAGAATCAGGGCTAAGAAAGGTAACTAGTGCTACCAGTTGCTATACGTCACTGAACTCTGTCCTGACTATTCTTATCCTATTTACCTACAGAAAAAATACAGGACAAGATCTGATACCAGTTGAACACTGTGCTGAGAAGTGGAACCCAAGAGCTGCCAAACTGTCCTGGTTTCAGCTGGGATAGAGTTAAATTTCTTCCTAGTGCTGTGTTTTGGATTTAGTATGAGGAGAATGTTGGTAACACACTGATGTTTTCAGTTGTTGTCAAGTGCCCTCCTAGTCCAAGGACAGCTCCCGTGCCTACTGACTGAGCTAGGTACACAAGATGGGAGGGAACATAATCAGGACAGCCAGCCCAGCTGGCCAACGGGGTATTCCATACCATGTGACGTCATGCTCAGTATATGAAGGGTAGGCGTGATCCAGGAAGTACCAATTGCTACTTGGTTATCGGTCAGCGCGGGTGGTGAGCAATTGCATTGTGCATCACTCATTTTCTATATTCTATTATTATTTATTACTATTTTCTCTTTTCTGTTCTATTAAACTATCTTTATCTCAGCCCACGAGTTTTTCCTCATTCTCACCCTTCCGATTCTAGGGGGGGTGGAAATCCCTTGAATTTGGGGGGGGGTGGAGAGTGAGTGAGCAGCTGTGTGGTATTTGGCTGCCTGCCGGGTTAAACCATGACACAGACAAACGCTGATCAAGAGATGATGAAGTATTTTATTTGGTTGCAACGTGTGAACCTCTGTTGGCAGAAAGACACTTGTTTGAACCTGAAAAAAGCTTGTTTCTACAAGACCATTTTTTCACTTTGAAGGTTGTCTTCTGCTATAACTTCCAACACTAGCGAATACCATATATTCTGGCTTTAAGACTGCCAAAATCTCTATCCATCCCATTTCTATTGGGGCCATCAGGAGAGCTTTTGAACCCAGTTTCTAACTTAAACCTTTGTTTCTCCTGAGTTTGAGAAGGATTTAACTCTAATTTGCAGAAAAAGAACTGTTTGTGCATATGCTAAAAACTGTAAGACTTTTTCCGTGGTCTAGATTTCCCTGCCATTAAACTCAATGGTTTCACTTCATTTGACCCAGTTTGCACCTCTCTGTGTTTTGGAACATTTCAATAGCTACAGAAGTGGCTAGATAATAGCTAACAAATAAAATACCAGCCCAGTGTAACTGGAACAAATAAACTGTGTAGCACAAATGCTCACTGAAACTCAGCAGAAATCAGAGCTCTGTACAGAGCTCAGGAAAGGCTGGAACAGCAGTCCTGACATGCAGAATGGCAATTTGTCCACCTGCAGTTTTATAACTTTTCACATAAAGTCAGTAAATCATCCCAGGTCTTTTTTTTTTGATAGGTTTCCACTAACATTTTTCATAACTTGTCTACAAAATGAAAAGGCTTTATTATTTCCTCTATGACATGAAGCTGAGGAAACATAAACTGTTATTATTTTTTACTATTATTATTATTATCTTAATCATTATTCTTCATGTTGTTATTAGTATTTAGAGTAGGAGAGGGGAATGTGGAGAGACTGTGAAAGCAATATGTGTTGCCTTACTATACAAAACATAATGCAAACAAAATATGTTGACTAAATTTTGCATGCTAATAAATTTGTTATGACTTCATCCAATTATGGCACATTTAGCAGTTTGTATACCACAATGAAATCTGCAATTACAATTTTTGTGACTTTATGTTCCAGACAAGTTGATGGGATTGCTGCTTAGCAGCTCCTAATCTGGTCTATGTTTTTATGTCCCATATGAAATTTGCTGCAAATTGCATCTTTCCATTTATTATTTAGAAGACAGGTGCACAGAAAGCGAAGCTGGAAGTGGCAGACCGAGACTTGTTAGCCACTATAAACTGCAACATATTTATCCTAGAAAAAAAGACCTATTTTAAGCATAAATCTCGCTAACCAGTAAAACCTAGCTAATCAGTTTCTATGATATATAGGTTTACCATATCCATACTGTTTGTTGAATAGGCTCTCATTTTGAGCTGAGAACTTTGGTTAGAAATAGGCATATTATGGGCAATGATCATGTAAACGTGCATTTATGGCTCTGTCAATAAAACTGAATGGGCTCTGGCCATCCCTTAAATGTATTCTTGCTACAAAACTGTTGACCTGAGAGCTCTGAGTGGGCTGCATCGTCCCTTGTGCTGGGGCGGACCCCTTTGCTGACTGACCATTAGGCAGCAAGAGAAGAAATCTAACGGGATCTCAGGTTACAGCCTCTGAAGTGAAAACATAAGAGTAAAATTGTCCTAATCATAATATTTTCTGCCTTCTAGAAGTATCTGTTAGGAAACATAAGCTTCACCAGCATTAATGAGGATGTTAAGGAGTGGCTGTGGAGGAGCAACTCTGGTTTATGAAAAGTGTTAAGGGGAAAAAGTTGAACTGAGCCATGGGAAGAATTTAAACGGAGGGACAAATCCTTTTGCATCTCCTATCCCAAAGGAAAAGGAAAAAAAAATCATTGATCTGTCACTGTCAACAATATTATGCTTTTCTCTCTTAAGTTCCAGCCTACTGTTAGGAGTAGCTCGAATCCACATGGAGACTGCAGTACTACTGAGATGGAGCAGTGCCTACAGGACTATTCATGAAGAGAGCCTATTCATAAGACTAAGCGACTAAGACTAAAACAGCTTCTAGAGAGACAGATATGCTAGAAGTTATGACTCCAGTAACCCCTTTGGTTCATGTTGTTTCAAATATGAGAAAAGGACAAGGCCAATGAAGAAGGAGGCAAATTAATAGCTTTTAAGAGTAGAGAGTGGGAGGACAAGTGACATTTTGATGTGAAGAATGACAGATAAATGATCCAGACAATTGGGATTATGGAGAACATAATTCCTGTGCCAATCCATACTTTTTTTAAAAAGCAGTAGCAGTTGGAATCCAAGAAATGAAAAGTAAAACCATTCTCAAATAAACAAAAATGAGAAGTGGAGCTGGGTGATAAACAATAAGCTAAAATAGGAAAGCTAAACACCGGGATGTAAAGCTAATGGCAAGGTTTTGCAAAAAGATTAACATTCACATTCCCCTTCTGGACCACAGTTTGGGCAGAAATGATAACCTGTCAGAAAGCTTCATATCACCCCTCCCATTCCTGCACCCACCAGCTGAATGACTGTGCTTGGCTCCAGGACTACCGAGTGTTGCAGCCCCAGATCTGAAGTTCAAAAAACCCCAGAGAAGGGGTTTCAGCAAACTGTAAGGCTGAGGTAATGCAAATACATTTCTAATACAACAGCTGCACTCTAAGAGGGTTTGGGAAATTTTTTAGTGGTAGGTAACTAATGTATTATCTTATATTTACTTTATAAAATTTAAGAAAAATATTATCTACATTTACAGTAGATAAATGTAAATGTATCTATTGAACAGCACTGCCTGAGATAACTAAAGCAAGGAAGCAATTGGTATGGATGAGTTCAGAGCCATTTGAGCTACTGCATTGGCTCGTACTGGACAAGACACAGTCTTGTTAAACTCCAGAATCTGAAAATAAGAAGGAAAGAGCAGAAAAAAAATAATCCTGGAAATTAATTTCAAACTTTCAACAAACAAATTCTCATCACAATTCCCAAATATCTTCCTCGTGATGTCTGGGACTTCTGCAAGTGAAATGTTTTCCTGAGAGGTGTAAAAATGTGTAAGGTGGGTGTACCTGTTGCTGCTCAGTTTTAAGAATGGTCATTCCATCTCATGGCATTTTGAAGAACTCTCTGAAATCCTTTTATTGGAAAGCAAAAGAAACCAACCCCAAAGTATTTTCATCAAATCTATAAATATCTTGGTTCCTGCAAGAGCTCAAATGCCACCCTGCAGGTCCATCAAACACTGAAACAAGTCATAAATGTCTCTGCCTTTACTTACATTTAAATAAATAATTTTTTGCATGCAGGTATTGGGCTACGTGACTTCAGAAAGAACGACACATCCGCATTTGAAGCAAAAGTTTGTTTGTCTTCAGGCTATGTAGACATATCCCCTGCCCCAGATTTGAGTGTTATACTAAGATGGCTCTCAGTTGTGATTTGCATTAATATACTAGTGTCAAATTTCATCGATTTCTACTTGAATTAAATATGTTACTGCACAACAAATAGACCTTAATTCTTTTACTATTAAATATTATAGCAAGTACTGAAGACTATCAAATTACTTAAAACAACTGACAGTAAGTATGCTACTGAATATCACAGAATTCAAGTGAATAAGAAAAACCGAGATATATATGGTACCACACGTTGTTCACTCAGAAAAGGTAAAAGCTAACCCAAGCCAACAAAGAAAGCAGGAGCAATTCATTGGACATCTGGGATTTTTTAAAGGTTATAAAGTAACATCATTCTTCAGATTGCTATTATGAAGTTTTGTATTCCTTTCATATCTGTGATAAACATTAGGATTTTTAGACAAGGTATGTAATATTAATTGAATATAAAGGTAAGTGGGAAATTATATCAGAGAGAAAAATTAGTACCAAATCTTATTCAGGGGGAGTAGGAAAGACATGGCCAAAACACTACAAATTTTTTATTCCATGGAAAACACTAGAATGTCAAAATTTTTCATTTCTAATCAGAACTGAAACATACACTCTGAATAGTCTTGGCTTGGACAAAAGCTGTAAACCAATTTGAAACTTGCGACTGTTGTGTTCTATGTCTTCAGGTTTTTACCATCTATACAGTATTTCATACCATAAACAGTAATTCAAAATGAACTCTACTTCTACTTCTGACATAACACTTGAAATACGGTACTTTTATCTTATTTGGGGGAAATGCTTAAGACACAAGCAATTGCAACATCTTTCTCCTTAATGAAGTTGTCCCTTCTTTATCACGACAACACAGTTGCAGGGGCCCCAGAATGCCCTTCCCAGTCCAACCTCAGGTCCTCGGTCAAGCTGTAACCTTCCTCAGATCATGACTATCAACGTGCTCCCATCCGTTGTCTCTGAAAAACCTATAGCAAACTCTCCCTCTCCACTGACACTGTCATGTGTAGAAAGGCCCCAATTCAACTTCTCCCTGCTATGTGAGAAAGGACTGTCCCACGAGATGGGACTCTGGGGGACTGGAGCATGCAAATATGAAAGAAAAGAAAGTAATAAAAAAGTTGACTAACCTAACCCACCTGAGCTCGGCTCACAGGGATCGATGTCCTCATCATCGCTAGGACATTCAGCCGAGGCCACCAGGATGTCATCTGTGGTCTGCAAAGAAAATAAAAGTCAAGTAGATATATTTTAATTGACTGAACATGTTCTAAAATTCTCACTGGCATTTCTTTTATTGCTTGGATTTATGCAAGGCCCAGAGCATTCCAGACTTAATACGTAATGGCACAGTGACACCCTCCAACTCTGTATTAATAGGACTTTGCTTTTCAATTCGCACTTGTCAGTTTTTAGGAGAACAGTGTTAGATATCCAGTGCAGGCACTTAAATATTTTAATTTTTTTTTTGTAACAAGAACAGAAAGTAGAAGGATAGAATATGTATATTGGGGCTGCTGGTCTTCCCTCTTTATCTCCAGTATCTCTATTACGATATTGCTGAAAACACTGAGAGCATTAAAAAAACAAGTCAAAATATTGAACTGCCTGCAGCCGTTAAAACTATCAGAAATTTAGTGATGTTTTCTCCATTAATTACACTTGCTTTCTCAGATGTAAAGCCAAAGAAAAAGGAAAAGAAGCAAACATAACTCTCATTGAGTTGAAAACTATTAAATGAAAAGAAAGTAAAGGAAAGAAAACAATAATAAATATATGCAGTGTTAGAAAGTACCATCCTATTTTCTTAAATAAGTATTGCTCGAGGACTGTGCTTAGCTCCAAGGGGCTCTAGGAACATCTGTCCAAAACGAGCTTGGACAGTTCTCTTGGACAGTATAAAGAAATCAAAAAAATCAAGAAAAGGAGACAAACCAAGGGATGTATGATAAAACACGCTATAAAGAAAAGAAACGGGGGATTCCTATCTACCACGTTTTACAGAGCAAGAACAAGGAGATATTCAATGAAACACTGAGGCAATCAATCTGAACCTGATAAAATGAAATACCTTCTGTTCAAGCCACCTCTGAGAACAGTCATTTAGAAATGTAATAAGAACATCCACAGTTATTAGGGGAAATAATAGCAGAGAAATATAAACTGTCATGCTCCTGGTCATTTCTCAAGCAATTACTAATGAGGTTAGGAAAAAGCTTTTCCTATGGGCAAGACTTTTCATAACTGCCCATTTCAAGCTTCTGTTCACCTCACTGAAGGAAATACACAGCGAGAATAAGAAGAGTATATGATACTGAAACAAGCAGCTAAGGATACAGCAAGCAAAAAGCCATTCTTGGATCCCTGTATGAGACATATGCCAACGACGAGATACAAAAATGTGAAATGTTTTGTTTTTTTTTTTGGAGCGTTGCATGAGTATAGGAGAGGGACATTACAATACATCAATTTAAGTGTGAATATGTAATAATTTTATTTCTGTACAGTATGGCCAAAGCCTAACCAATGTTGTTTATCATTATTATTCTAACTGAAGTTTTAAAGCAAAGCATATTACAGTAATAGGCTTTTCTTTGTCAGGCTTCAAGAATATTAATGAACATATGCTTTCAGCATTTCTGTGAAGTAGGAAAGTGATACAGGAATACATTCATTAATATGTGAGGCATAACAAAGAAAAGCCTATTATGATAATATTATATTTTACAGGTAGAAGACTGAGGCATAAGAGAATGAAGTAACTTGCTGAAGGTAACCGAAAAGGCTATAGACAACAGCGATGTTATGTCACAGTTCAATGCCATAATCACAAAAATTATCTTTCCTTACAGCTGCAAAAATTTATAGCTGGGGGAAACCACTCTGTAAATCTGTAAGGCTGCCAGAATGAGTTGGCAGATTTGCAATGAGAGTTAAAAAGACAAAAAAAAAAGTACTCTAGTTGTCCATTCTTTCTGCCATGTAGAAAAATAGAGTTATAACAAAAGCCAGGTGCAAACATCCTTTTGAATTTCTAATGCCCACTTCTTTTCCCCAAATACAAACATTTAAGCTTGAAAATCAATATCTTATCCCTTTCTGAAAAAGCACCTATGTTTTTCGTAACATATAAAGAAAAAATAAACAACCAGGTAACCAATAAAGCCTGCATATAAAAAGTTAACTCTGTACTGTAAAAGCCACAACTAATAAATATAAAAAAGTACTAATAAGTATAAAAAAACCCCCATGCATCTCCCAAACAGTTTCACTTTGGTCAGTGAAATCACAGTGTCATATTTTTCCTTCTGCCCATAACACTGGCGAAGACACAATACATCTATGACCTGCAGCCAGAATACTGAACATTTACCAATTACAGTACCAATTCAGTATTACCAGAATACCGAATATTTACCGATTCAATTGATAAACTGAATTGAATTGACAACTGGGGAATTGTACACAAACACCACTAAACAGAGAGCATCACATGCATACATAATAGTCATCACAAGAAATCATAGAATCATTAAGGTTGGAAAAGACCTCTAAGATCATCGAGTCCAACCATCAACCCAACACCACCATACCCACTACACCATGTCCCTAAGGGCCTCATCTACACGTCTTTTAAATACTTCCAGGGATGGTGACTCAACCACTTCCCTGGGCAGCCTGTTCCAAGGCCTGACCACTCTTTCAGTGGTCAAATGATGTTCAGAACATCAAATGATGTTCTGAGATCTACTGGTCTAACTGGGATTTTGTTTAAGGGTGCTTTGGTACACGCATGGATGACTAGCACTTGTAACTTGAGCCAACTGAGGTAAAATGATGAGATAGATTCATAGAATTATTGCAGTGTCTCCGATTATTCTTCATATAAGATAGTATGGTCAGATTTTACTTTAAGTAACTCTACTTTTTGTTCAGTTTGCACTGCATTCAAAATTACCAGAATATAATTATGGAAAAATCATACACTTTAAGTATCTTAATGTATGAAAGATACTATGCTCAGTTACTTATAAGAGGGAGTGTCAAAACTGTCTTTATGAAGTGACACTAATTCCAATCTATGGAAAGAGTATTCACACTTCCACAAGAACAAAGGGATGTTCTTGACTGATAAAAGTGCATGTATATTATGGGTACGGAAATGAATAGTACCTTAAATAAATGTGAATATAGCACGTCAAGAAAGACCTCATTAATGTCTCAGAGTATTAAAGGAAATAGTGTATGTTTCAAAGTCAATATTAGATACAAAACTAATTTTGTTGCAAGCAATAAATCAACTATCAGTATTGGAATAAGAAAGGAAGTGGTAAGATGATGTGAAAAATGTTTTATTCAGAAAAATATGTCAGGAAGAATTCCAGTTTAAGTATCAATTAACAGATGTGTCACAACCTCCTCCTATTCTCCCCTTTCCCCAAACCCAAATACCTCTTTCCTGCTACTTATACATATTTTTATCAGAAAAAAGGCAAAGGAGCTGTGAAAGGCAAATGAGGTGGCAGTGACCAAGCTACAAATGAAAGCCATTGGACGGCTTAGCACAATTTAAAATGGGATTAAGAATTAGCTAAAACACTAGAGAATATAAAGAATACATAAATTAAAGAAATACTGTGGGCCAGCTCCCAGAGTTCTTTCTCTAGAAGAGCTCTGACTGATGGGAATTTACCTGAACAGAGAGCAGGATTTAGACCTAAGGGTCTCAGACAGCCACAGGGCAGAGATAAATAATGCAAGATAAAGTAATATGTTTTACTTAGTGCACATTATCTTTTCCTCATGCTTTTTAATTTGGATGGGAAGATTTAAAACAAATCAGTTCTCCTAAGTGAATTGCAATTGTTGCTAGCTCTATGGCTAATTTACAGGACACTGCTTCGAGCATTCTCATTAATCAAGGATTTAAAAGTCAGTGGAAAATCCCTTATTTACAGTGAGTGCCTAATAGGATAACATCCAACTGGTATCATCATAATACACGGTCGGATTAGAATGTCTCTTGGGCAAGTTGTTCAAATTCGGTTAAGAAGCGATACTCTAGTTGTAAGAGATTAAAAAAAAAATTAAAATAGCAGGTGTACAACCTGGAAGGCCAGGCAGAATTTCTTTTGATTGCATCTTCTTTTCTTTGTGCATTTTCAGAGCTTTTTAGATTCATTCTGCAGATGTGGCTGTACAATTTAAAATGCAGTCCATTGTAATATGTGGCTTCTTAAGAAGTTGGACATCTGTTCACATTTCAGAAAAAGGATGGTAGAAAAAGCTTACAATTAACGTGCCAATACAAAAAATGGACCAAAAAAAAAAAATCACATTTTGTAAAGCTAGAAGTCACTGCATAATGTCGTTTCTGACAATTATTCATGGGTGTGGCCCCTGCAGGAATAGGTCTTGCTTACATCAGTCAGCTCTGCTTGCAAAAAATAAAGACTTCGGGATTTGTCTCTTCGCCAAGAGAGAGTTTAAAATATCACCAATCTGCCACCTTGCCTGAGGAAGGAAGTGGTGACTATTTCAAGAAAGCTCCTGGCCAGATCAAAAAATGATGCTCTAGTCATGCCTTCAATACAGTGACAGTCTGTAGCTATGGATAAATATCAAGCTGCCTCAAAGGTTACTACCATGGATTCAAAACTGGTACCAGCAATTACGGTTGTGCCCTCCTAATAGTGCTCTTTGAATGCTATGTCATTAAAAAAAAAAATTGCAAATGAATAAACAATACAGGAAAGTAATTTTTTTTTTATTTTTCAGTTTTTGCATGACTGGGCATAAATACATACCTTCTTATTCAGTTTTATGTATGAAGCCTGTTATATGAGTGTACCAGAGAAATATGATCTAAAAATTAAATCACCAGTCTGAATTGTGCATTCATTAACAGTATAATGGATCCTGCATATTTCCTCCTGTAGTATTCCACCAGCTCTCCTTTAAATCATAGCACCCTACAGCTACTCTGAATATAGTTTATTCCTTTCTTGTTCAATAATACACTTTATCCCATGAGAACTGCAAGCAAATCCAAATTACACAACAGTTAAAAACTAGCACTCCTAAATTATTATATGAATTATAAACAGCATAACCGCTTGTGACTACTGTTTAAATTATTTTAGATGAGAACTTCAAGTGTGTAATCAAAACTATTCTTATTTACTTGTACAGCTTTGGCGCTTAATGATACCAGCCAGGCACTGTTGTGCTTGGTGCTAAAGGCAGCTGGAAGGAAAAGGCTCTGCTCTGAGGAGCTTATAGTTTGATTTCCGACCAGATGCAACAAATGAGCGTGAGAGAGGGGAGCAGAGGACGAGAAGGGTCAGGTGAGGATGCTGCTGATAAGCGCTAGCGGTTACGCAGGCTCCCATCTAGCAAATTTTCCAAAATGATGCTCCAAGACGGCAGGAAGGAAGGTCAGGAAGAAAGGAGGCAGAGAAAAGCCAGGCAGGAGCCCGCGACTGGCCAAGGAGATGCTGGGAACAGATGGTGCCTGGAGAGCGCTGCCGAGGCTGCAAGCCTCTCCGAGGAAACTCGGCGTATTTAAAACCCTGTCCGGCGAGCGCAGAGGTGAGGACAGCCGGGGCGGCGCAGGAAGAGGCGGGCAGCCCCAGCAGCCTGATAGTTATTAAGGCAGGGGAGGATGGAGGATGGTTGTGTGGGGAGGGGAAGTAACAGATTTGGAAAGTGAGAAATTAACGGGAGCAAAGGGGACAACGCAGTAAAAGGGGATGGCCAGGATACAAGGGAGTTGATATCAACAGACCTGATTATGCGAAGACTAATGGGTAAGAATTTAATGACTGGTAAAAAATGTCTGAAAACATACTTTCAGATGTAGGACTAAGAAATTAAACCTCTAATTCTCCTTTTTCCCTTTTCTGAAATGCTTGGTTATCATCTCTGCTTACACTACTTCATTTTTCCTCTTGAAAAAAAGCTTAATCAAATACTTGCCATTTAGTTCAGAGAGAATCAGCTACAACTGATATTTAAACACAGAAGTCTGCTTCAGCTTAGCAGAAGGGTATATAGCTAGAGCCATGGTATAAACAAAGGTTTTGGAAAACCAACAGATATACACTACTGTCTTCCTCATTAGCTGTGGCAAACTTTCCTTCAAAAATACGGTCCATGCAATGTTTACAGAAGGGAGATTAGGGCAGTCATTTTGTACTTCTGCACTTCTGAGGCAGTGAGGGACTTTCCTAAAAACCAATCCCTCGCATATGTTTCGTTTTTCCCCTATTTTTCTTCTAAAGGGAGGAAGAAAATAACCTAAACCAATGGGAATGCTGGCAGAAACCAATAGGGCATGAAAAATCACAAAAGAGTTCATGTGGAAAAAATTAAATTTCATTTTTTGGGATGAGATAAACTGCAGAGTTTTCTAGCCAAGACTATGTAATTTAAATTTCATTTTCTTGTATGAAGCAGACCTCTATGACTGGTTGTTGAGACAGTTGTGGAAAGAAACTCAAATATGTCACATTAATCAGTCGTACTCTTCAGCTAGCTTCTCCCTGGTGTTAATAACCTCCCATTGCATGAGGCAGTTTGCTGAGAAAGATGCTATAGTGATCTAGCAGTAATATCAGCTCTAGATGACATGCCGTTTGGACAACTGCTTCTAAAGTTGTATTTAACCTGCCATAGGTCAAACAAGTACCTATGCATCAATTACTGCTTGTCCACCCACATACAAAAAGTATTTTCTCGGCATCGTGCTACTGAAAAACGTTATTTCTGGACATGGATATTAAAATGCTAATATTTCAAGCACATACACAATATTTATTATATCTTGTATTAACTGCAGACATATTATTACCCTGTAATGTGAAAATACAGTAACTGAAAATCGAAACACTTTCTCAAAACTGGCTCTCATCTAATTAGTACCATCATGTTATTTCTTGAGTCGGACAGTGTTTGACACTGGGAGAAAGCAAAAGCCTTGATTAACAAGTTCCTCTCACAGGAAAAAAAAAAAAGAAAAACCTAGGATATAATAACCAAACACAATAAGGCCTTTCAGTTAGTGAAATGAGTGTTGTAGAAATTAAACTCTGAGGTGTAGGCAAAAAGCTGAAGACGATGCCTCGGATGCCCTGCAGGCCACCTCCGGCCTCTGTCCCCAAACCTCAGCAGTGATGGGAACGCAGCTGCCCCACACAGCAAAGCAGAATAACATCATTTCTGGCCTCCACCTCTCTACATAAAAAGTAGATAGAAAGTCTATCTTTCCACGTAACAACCTTAAAATCCACAGTATTATTTCCATGCAGAGCAGCATTTGTATTACTTCTCCAGCTCCCCTCCTCCCCCCAAACATCTAAATTCTCATGGGCAAAATTACCACCAATAACGGAAATATATTTGAGAAAAGGATTTATAGTAAAATAATGTCAAAAAAACTGCGTGGCTTTCCTTTAAGCTCTGAATTTGAAGTTAATTGCTTTGGTCAAAGACTAGAGCCATTTGTCTCATCTGGAGAAAAGCAGAAGCAGAGCTGAGAAAATCCACATGCTGGCAAAGCTACAACTTTTTACTTGGACAGCCAGCCAGGCAGCACTCTGCATTAATCTTTAAAAATAAAAGTATTACTAATTAAAAATAAGTAAATAATCCAAATCTTTTCCTATCAGGTCATGCCCCTTACCTCCTGCAATGTATGAATGTTAGTTTCACAGATGTAGACCAAAACCAATTTCTATATTCATTTTATTTATGAACGTCACTTTTCTTGTCCCCTTGTGAAACTTTTTGGGCGCTGCTGTCTGGAAAACTAACCCACTGTTTTTCCTCCCTGTTTCTCTCCCTGCTGGGCAACTAATGAAAACTCACACATCTCCATCAATATATTTTTCACTGGCCACTTCTCCATATTCAAAGGCCTTGCAAGGAGATATTTAACACCACGCACACTGCGTAACAGCAGGGGCTATTTTGGACTTCTCTTCTTGAAACAAGCTGATCCCGTACTAGCTGGGCTTCTTGGAAGCAGAGCAAGCACCAACCACGCAGCGACAGAGTACCAAGGATGGGAGTTACCATTTCTCAGTTTTCGGCAGGAGGAAGAAGGTTTATTTTTTGCGCTACTTCATTACTTGATCCAAGTCTTAAGTTACAGCCCAGGGTTTGGTATTTATAAAGGGAACAACTGATGTTTACCATGAACGTTGGACTAATGCTTCAAAATGGTGCTGGCTGCAATGAAGGGTGAACTGTCCCATTTTTCACACCCTTCACAACAAGGCCAACTCGTGTCATGAAAACCCGATGGCATGTTTTGCATGAGGAGTCATGTCAGCATCATGCACGTTTTGCATTGATAAAGACCTAAATTTGTTTTGCAGTGCCAGAGGAATGGACCAGCATTTGACTTCTTTCCTGAAAATGGTATGACATGGTCTTGCTTATGATTGATGCAGAACTACAGGTACAGTAAAAAGACCAAATTGTTTCTATCCCTCTTACTGGGGATATTGGGGAGGGGTGGCTGGCTGGGAATAACAAATGTGTGAGCTCTGTACCATGTCTACATCGCTCCCATTGCCCTCTCCCTCCCTTCTGCAGTGGGGCTGATGGAAACGGGAGCTCACGTCCCTCCTCTCAGGACTCCTGTCTCCGTGCTCTTGGGAACTGACGGCTGACCCCGCAGCTCGGTCTGTCCCAGAGCCCCGAGCAATCCCCGTGAGCTTCTGGGCAGAACTGGCCCAATGGCTTCTCATGCTGGAGGAAAAAACTCAGATGAAGAGACATGGCACAAACTTGAACCTTATCCTTGAAAGTAGATACTGATATGCAACATGCCAGCAAACAAATCACTGGCACCTAATTGCATAATGCCTAGTATATTATTTATACTGTGCCATTCGTTAAAGCAGTCGTGGCTTGGATGAAGAATGAATGAATCGTCACATTATTTCTCTCTCATCTAAGTTGTAGATTCACAATGGTGTAACATTTCTGTTTCCAGAAATACTTTTTTTGGCTAATTTTCATTCTGTGATCACAAATACTTCAGTCAGGGATCATACTGATGAGAAGCAGCTGTGCTTCTCTTCAACTTACCTTTTTCACCTGTATTTCCCCCAGGTAACTAAAATAGGTTGAGAACAAGGGACAGGTAATCTGTGAACTTTTTAAAAGTCACTTGTGCTTTCTTTCCCAGATTCTCTTCAGAACATCTATATTCTTCTCTCATAAACACCATACTTCATTACAGAACAAGAACAAGAAAAAGGCAGTTTGATTTTTGTTTTGTTTTTACATTTGCACTAAACCTAAAATATAAGGAATGGAATGTGATTGATGAAATGCAATCCTATTATTTTCTCCTAGGCAAGAAAATAATTTTGCCTCTAAGTATGACAGAAATGTTTCTGGGCATTATGCTTGTATTTTCTGATAACATTTTATATTTAGCCATCTCTTTTGCTGAAGTAAACATTTTGGTCTCCATTAATTCTGAACTCGCAAAATACAGTGGAGACTTTTGCAGGTTCTTTTTCTTTTTAACCCAGAGACTCTGTGCTTGTTAAACTGCAGCATTACAACAGTGATAGCAAGCCTTTTAATTTATATTCCTGTATTACCAATCACATGTACAGAGATTGTTGAATTTTTGGAGTATGAGACTTACTACATTTGTATTCATCTCAAAAACTCAGGCATAGCGTTATTAAAGACTTCAAAAATGACTGGGTTTTTGCTGGGGAGGTGCGGCTGCTTTTAATTGACCTGTGAGCTGGTCAATTAAAGTGAGCTGCTAACATAGGCTATTTTTTTGCAACTTAATCACATGGTTTAAGACCATTCTTAGCAAAACTTAATAAAGTTAGAGAAAAGACTGGAACCAACATTGGACACTTTTAAGATCTGGCTGGACAGGGTGCTGGGCCATCTTGTCTAGTCTGTGCTTTTGCCAAGAAAAGTTGGACCAGATGATCCTTGAGGTCCCTTCCAACCTGGTATTCTATGATTCTATGATTCATTTAGTTATGAAAATCCCCCTTATACAGCAACGTTAGAAAGGCAGTTACATTAAATTACACTTCCATCTTTTTTATACAATTACAGTACTGCCAGTTTTACTTACTGTGTGTATCCCTGACTATTAAATTGTGCCACACAAAAATATCTTGCTCCACTGATATCCATGGGAATTTTATTACTGGTCTCAAAAGAGAGGAAGGCAAGAAAAGCCCTTCGCAAGGAATACTTCCTGCAACTAACAGGCAGTCTCTATTCTCACCATATTTTCAGGGTGGAAAAAGCTTTCCTATCTTGTTTCAAAACACAGAGCACAAAATAATAATTTTAGAAGAAATGTAGAAAACTGCGTAAACTATCAGACTGCTTTTTAGCCATTTAGGTAAACCAGCCATCTCATCTTGCCCCAGAAAGAGACAAGTGAGAGACAGAGACAGTAAAGAGGAAACATGGGATCTTCTATTTAACACTGACCTACCCATACCAAGGACTTCAAGTTCATTTGAGCATGTCTTTGTCTTAAGGCAAATTAGTTTAAGTCAGTCAGAGCAGGTAAACATCTGCTGGTATCCCTCTCACAACCCTAGTTCTCCTCTCCTGAAGCAAAGATGAGCACCAGTCCCACTGCCAACACTTTCCTTCCTTGATTTTAACAATAAAGACTAGAATTTAAAATTTTTGAGGGGCTAAGAGGGCACACTGTTCCCTCCCAGATACTAGCTCCTTTGTCACATATTATCCTCCAGTATCTCTAAGCCTCCCCCGGTTACACAGGTTTACCCAAAGCAGGGAAAGTAAAATTGAAGCTGGCTTCCCACAGACCTGTCTTTGAAATACGGCCTTTTCAAATTTTAAGCGGTTAGTTCCACTACTAAAAATATGCCACATTTCCTTATCTTAATGTTTTAATTTAAAAACTCAAACAACATTGGCAGGACCAGGGAAAGTACTAAGGAAATAACCTACTAGTTTTGCAGGGCCAAGAAATGTCCTACAGAGCTTCAGCCTGCAAGTGCAACTTGTTAACACTAACAAGAGTTAGCTACACATGCATTGGAAGGAGACAATGCCTAATTGCCTTTCAATTAAAATAAGAGTTTCATTAAAGTCACTGTTTTGGAGATACAGTTAATTAGATAGTTTCTGAAAGTGTACATTTGTCACAGAGGTATTTGGGTTTGTTAATGATGCCTTTATTTCATAACTGTCTAACAAAGGGCACTCAAAATTCAGGTGAGAAACATGCTACAGGAAAGCAGCAACGCTTCGCATGCCTGGGAGATGCTCTAGGTGATTGCTGTGGGAGTGGCATGCGCTTCAGACGGCATCATTTAGCCTTCAAGAACCTATGTACCATTAATTGTTTCCAGGCTTCAATTTTCTTAAGTAATCACTTTCAACAAAAAGCAGAGAAAGTTTAAACCTGTGTTGTTTGGATAAGAAAAGTTGTATCTCTGCCACTACTTTAGTGCTGTGAATTCAATATACGTCATAGACTAGTACGATACCTACACTTAGGGCCCAGTGTTTTCCATTTTGAAGATCTTGTTTTCAATTGCTCTTGGTTTTATCAAATTAGTTATTTAAAGATACATTCCAACCCCACTGGTACTTTTTTAAGCGTGGGTGTATCAAATCGCAAGTCTACGTGCATGCACACGCACTTGTAATGAAACTGTTCCATAACTTCCCAGACCAGGTTAAGCAAAAACGAAAAAGAAGACAGAGACATTATTTACATACAGACGTTGTTTACAACCATGTTGCTAATCAGGAGCTTACCTTTTTCATCACATATGTATGAAAATCTACCCGAGGGTGTCAGCCTAAGAAAAACTGCAGCGCACACAGGAGGTCATTTGAGTTTGGGACCTAAAAATATGGTCTTGCTTCAGAGGATACGTAGTGGTTTTCCAGTACCAAAGAGAGGAACTGAGACCCGGGAGACAATTTCTCCTGTGCTGTCCATACTGCTGCTGATGGCATCTGGACAGTGAGGAGGAGTAAGCCAGACTTGAGTAGGAAGGAGAGAGAAATCAGGCTCGGAACGATGGCAAGATGGGATACTGAGATGAAGGGCCAGAAACGTGTGAAAGGTAACTGAGATAAGCTGCTAGAAGATTTGGGAAGAGAAATGAAACACTCTGCTTACTGTGAGGCTGGGGGGGACACACACCGTTAGAAAGGGAAGAGAGGATGGGGGGACAAAGAGTTACAGTAAATCAGCAAAGTGGCACACAGAGAGCTAAAAAGAACAAGGGGCGTGGGGAGGCTTGGGATAAGGACAAAGGATGCTGGACCAGCCACTGGCAGGAAAAATTACAGATTTGTAGCCATCAGAACAGGTACCAAGATCTCAGCTTTCCATCCACGGTCGGCAGTTACCTGCTAATCATTCTAGCAAAGATTTCAACTTTTCTGCAGATGTCTGGTCCATGAGGATCCATCATCTTAAAGGACATAAGTCTAAGACTCCCACTAATCATTGTTATCTCAGCCTCAGAGATCTGCAGGATCCACAGGCTCCAGCTGTGCCAGCTGTCCACTTTGGGGTGTCAGTTTGATAGTGCATAGTGGAATACATTTCTTTTGTCCGCTTTAAAAGCAGCTGGGAAAACCACATGCAAAACATATGACTTGGAAAATTGTAAGTGTGAAAGGGAACAAACGCCCAACAATTAGGGGATGCCAGAACTCGAGTCTGATGTGAAGCCTTAATTCACATGCCTTGCGCCTGCACAATCTGATGCCATCTTTATTAACATGCTGGTACAGATTAATAACAACATATTTGAATGTCAGCTGGTGTAAAGCTATACAGTTCCAGAGAAACAAAATGTTCACACTTCAGTTGTGTATTTGGCCCATCATTTCTTGTGATAGCATTTAAAACTGAAAGCCCAAACCCATAGGGAATTATCTTAAATTATCTTAAATTGAATGTGCTTAAGGCTACGTACTAATCGCTGTTCTGACTGCAACACGGCATGTTTCTGAGACATACTCCATAGCCATTTCTGTTGTGAGGTAATCCAAAAAATCTAAGTTAAAATGATTAAGTCACGTAAAGTCTGATGTTTCACCTCCATTATTACATTAAGAGCAATTACTAGGAAGATGGCAGAGAATTTAAAATAGAATGCAAAGTGAGAAATTAACCAGCCATGCACACCCATTTATTCAGTATGGTATTATATTTTGACAAGGTCTTTCCATTCTCTGGCAAGAGCCTATACGTTATCTTTTAAAATTTATTTTCATAAGACCTTATGATTTTATTTGTTGAAATACAGCACAAAAGCAAGGAAATTTTATTTGATTGGAGTGCAAACAAAAAGATAGTGTAAGATTCCTCTTTAAAACTAAAAAGAATTTCATAAGACCCAGGCTCAAACTCAGATGGAAGCCTAGAAGTTGTTCTTGTTGGTGCAACTAAGACATTCGGTTGGCTCCCTGAATAGGCACGCTATGTCAGGAAAGGCTATAATTAAACCCCCTAAGTCTGTCAGTCTTGTCTATATGGGAATGTTATTGTGATATAAATGAAGTTAATTAAAACTGGTATAACTCCCAGGTGGATAAATTTATGCTGGGGAGAAAGACCAGATGTTTTCTGCGTAGCTTTGGAGGGCAGCATAAGCTACCTCCGGCCAGCCCATGGTTTTACTCTGTGTATCAGTAGGAGGAGTTGAAGCAGTCAGACTGCACCGGTTCATCCATCCTCGTGTAATGGCTGCAACACAATGCGTCACAGCCTTTACAGGGGCAAGCCGTTACATTCACGCTGACATCCTCGATGTGTCTGACTGTGTAGCAATCTCTTCCACACCTCAGCTCTTCAGATTTAGCTCTCTTCCCTGTTACAGCTATGCACTGCTGTCAGGACAGCAAACTGCACAACCAAAACAATGCAGACCAACGTCTGAGAAAATCTGAATTAAATAAGACTATTTCAGTCCTTCTCCCACTGGTTCAACATCAAGCATCCAGGCAGTTTGTCATTGTCAGCACGCCCCGAGTTCCTCATGTTGGACAGCCATCGAAGGGTCATGTTCAAGTCTCTTAAGCTTTTATGAGTCTGAGGAAGCTTCGACACTCTCTCATAGCACCTTAGAACGGGGAGCTGTTTTTTTCTTTCTCCTTCCTTTTTTTTTTTAAACATCTTTACAAAAACGTGTAATCCCTAGATTCTCCAGATTTCTTAGATTCCCCAGATTTCTTAGATCTGAACAAAGCTATAAAACTACCTTCACGCATTGCCCATCATCTATTTCTCACGTCTTTAGTATTCTTTGGTCTTACACAAGGGACCCAACCTTCTCCTCCACTGCTGTTCTCCTAAGGTCTGTCCTTTGGAATGTGGGCTCTCTCTCTTCTCCCTAATATCACTACAAGATCCATTTTTTATAACCTCTGCTCACCTTTGTCTCCCTGCTGAAAGACTTCTAATTAGCCTGCTCGGATGATCAAAGTCCTCTGTTGCCCTCAGTGCTCTGCCTTTCGCAGTCATCGTTCAGGCTTCACTGCGTCACTCTAGGACCCAGGGTGAAATTATTTCATCTGTTGCTCTCTGTTCATCATAATGATAACGGAGTAATACTCTGCAAAGCACTGTTCAACCCCGCTCCTCCTGGATCAGCTATCAAGCAGAAAAAATAGTCCTCAGACGCATATGAATGTTTCACACTATGACACCAAACAGGCGAGTACTCCTTGGCTGCTCTGTGATGCACCCTTTGCCGTTCGGGGCATCCCTTGCTAGTTTTATCCAATAGCATAAAGCAGGAATTGGGATCCAGAATCTGGCCAAAAAAATTACATAAATGCAAATTGTATTAACAGGCTCCCTCAAGAAAGCTGATATGTATGCAATGGTGTATTTCAGAGCTTTGAGTCAAAGAGCTCCTAATAACCACAGACACAACCTACATCACAATGTGCAGCAATTTGAAGTAAGAGAAGTAACAACTCTGAAGCCTTATTTTGATTGATTTTTACAGAACACTAATGTCACATCTAAGCACTCAGATGAAGAGAAGGAAAAACTAAAAACTCCACAAGTTAGATGAGACTACCCACAGAGAATTTCTTCACCTGATCACACCAGTTTGCAGAGATTAATCGTATGGAAGAAGCCACACAATGTTGAATTTCATGATAAATGGACACTATGACAGCAAACAATTTCCCCTAATGTTCCATTATGCTTCTCAACATTTGAAATTTAATTACTTGGAAAAAAAAAAAATGCAAAAGCCATCAATACCTTCACCATTACGCAGTATTTTCAACCTGAGAAGGCGTTTTGTTTCACTGTAAAGAAAACTTCAGGTGTGAACCCAAGGGAGGCAGATCTCAGACATTATAGCAATGTTGCTATAGCAATTATTTGTGGGAACGTGCATCAGTTGCATTTTAGCTCTCAAGCCTACTGCTCAGCTCACGCATGCTGTTCATAAGCAGAATATAAACTGCCTGATGCTTATTGTATCCTAATAAGATTTGTAAATTACTTATAGTGATGTACTTCCAATAACTAGGAATGGAAGAATAGTTTTTGTTACTAATATTTAATCATGTTCAGAAAAACCCTTTATATTTATGTATTCAGTTAGATATTTCAACTGCTCTTTTCCATGAAGTTATATTCTAAAAGTAATCAATTACATTTTCTGAATTATTGGGCATAATACATTATTCAAATGGGGTCTGCTTTGAATAGCGGTTATTTAAGATCAGATTAACATTTGGAAGCAAAGGAAGAAAAACTTAGATCAAGATAGAATTTTATAACCATTCAGCATAAACGAGGGGTGTGAAAACGCAATGTTCAAGTATTCTCAAAAGCCCAAGCAGCAGATAAAGCAGACATATCTGAATCACCCTTGCATGTATTTTGTCCATTTAATAATATTTCACTGCTTGAGTAAACTAAATTTTCCTGGCTACATTCATTAAAAATAAATGCAGTTGTGCAATGCTTGTGATATTAATGGGCAGCTTCAGGCCTGAAATCAAAACCTCAGAGCCAAAGTATCCCACGCTTTGGAGAGTTTAGGTTTGAAGCTAGTTCAGTCTAGCAAAGCAATCTATGAACATAAAACTCACAGATAACAGACAAACTACCTCTGCAGACCAGACCCTCCGGGGTGCTCAAGTCATATTCTCAGCCAGCTAGAAGCACTTTCTTCAATCTACTGTTCTTTAATCCCCAATTAATTTTATTAATTGATCTTATACTTTTAAAACTGCTTCAGCAGACAGAACAGGATGGGTCCTAGGAGTGCATAATGCTTAATTTCACAACGAAGTCTTCGGTAATGAAAGATCCATCATGGAACAAAGTGAGTGCCCTACATAAAACGAGGCCACAGGGGACCTGGCTATGTTCTGCATTTGCTTACCAAGATGACAGAACTTCTCACCAAACTCTGTCAGATACACAGTGAGGCAGTTCCTTAACGTTTCCTTCCCAGTATCTGCAGCCTATCGACTTAATATACACATATTTCAGCATGTCTTAATATTTTGCTTCAGCATAATGAAAATGTTGCAGCCTCCCTCCTTTGTTCTTTCCAGCCTTCTTCTGCAGCAACGTCTGAATTAAAGTGGGTATAAAATATCTACTTATGCAAATTACACTCAGATATTTTGGGGGATGAAAATCCTAGCAAAAACCTATGTATAACTGAGCAAAGCAATCATTTCTCTTTGAGTTTTTTTCTTGAAATAAAATCGACGAGCCCTTTTCAACACATGAAGGTCATACTTCTTAACCTCATCCATCCATGTGTGGAGTAGGCTAGCCACTCCCTGTAGTATTTTTACAGGTAATAGAGCAAAGCCATTTTCTAAAACGCACTTGACACATGCTAATGCTCAGTCTGGAGGTACCTGCTTTGTTTTCAGTACACACAGGCTGCCCTGTCAACCCTTGGCTTTTTTTTTTTTTTTTTTTAAACTCCAAATAATAAAACAAGTGGTAACTGACATTACTAATTAGCAGTTGTGTATAGAGCTGGTCTTTAGCTTCCCTACCCAATTCTCCACATCAAAAATAGGTGAGGAGACGATGAGGTTGACATTTAAAAGTACAGTTCTCTTGACAGGTGACAGAAATATGGACATCTACCCAGTCCCAGGGGCTTTACTCACTGGGGAAAGATGTCTAGGAAACTCATCTGTAACTCCACCCCGTAATACGGGGGACACCCTGACACAGAAAAAGAAGGGAGTCAGACATCCTCCCCAGAAAGCTGTGGCCTAGGGAAGCATGGGCCCTGCAGAGCTGAGATACCACCTCCCCGGTTACACCGTACTCTTTTTTTTCTCTGAACTTTGTGATGTGATGTGATTCTTTCTTCTTCCGCAATCTTGAAACTTACCCCCTTTTTTCTTTATTAGCCATAATACCAGCTAGCTGTAATGCTGCAGACCCAAGGAAAAGCCTGCTGTCATGCTCTCTCCTATCCTACCATTTACTTGTAAACACACAAAATCTCCAAATGCCCTCAGTCTCAGCTTTTTAGAACAACACAGAACTCAGAAAATCCTTGTTTTCCAGGATGGCAATGAGAAATACACATTTTCCTTTAGTCGGCTGCTATTTGCCTAATTCATATGGGGTTTAGTGCTGGAAAAACAGAGGAAACGGAAGCCTTCCCCACAGTCTTAAATCCTTTTTTGGTTATGGATTTCCTTCAGGAGAAATTATCACCTTGGCGTGCACAGCTCGCACTTGCAGCTTTGCTTCCAATTACAAAAGCAGGACGGAGAGCGAACGGCCGATTTCTTCCCCCTAAAACCTTCTGCACCCACAGCTCAGTTTTGATTGAACATCAAGATGGCTTTATGTGGAAAGCAGCTCAAGGAAAAGGTGGGCACTAACCCACCACGAAGAGAGGGGTGGCTGATAGTTTCCAATCGGGTCATCAGAGAGGAATTAGTATTTTGCTTCCTGAAGGCAGGACGGGGGTCTCGGCCAGCAGCTCCCACCTGCTATTGAGCAGAAAGCACGGCACCACCGCTCCACCGCACCTACTGCCATTGCTCCACCATGACCGGCTGTTTCTTCAACGTAACGGTGAACGCCAGCAGACAGGGTGTTTTCAGTGATTCTGTTCTGAAAGTTAAATCTGCCATTATAAGATTATGCTAATAGCTAAACCTCAGCTGTACGTGTCAATTTGTACTTCGGGAAGGCTGTTATCCCCTGCATCAATTTAACAGGAGCAAACCGAGCGTCAGGCGGTTCTCATGTACAGAGAAAATGTGCATACAGCAAGTGCCACCACCGCACAATGCCGCAAATCAGGAGCTCTGGAAACGCTGGAGCAAAGCCTCCACGAGGTGATCATAATCCCCAAATGCTGACTTGGAGATGGCAGACTTCTCGCAACGGCGTATGCAATTATAGCGAGCACTTGCAAAATTTATTCTCCATTAAACATGTAGCATAAGTATCAATAAAGATCATTTGTCTTCTATTCCTTTACTACCGATCTGACCTTGTTGTTAATAAAAGTAAGAAATAGCTTTTTTCATCAATATAGGAACACATGTAGATTGATATTTATCACCACACGGTCTGCTTAGAGCCCTTCTAGTTTTCTTTGAAGGATCACAAATTATTCACAACACAGCGGGGTTTCTTCAGTGATCACATCTGAGGCATTACATCCTTGTTTTTGTATCTGATATCAAACCCTATAAAACACATCATTTTATGGGGAACCTGAAATTGGATTCCTCTGCAACAGAACATTTCCTCCCTCGACTGTCTGCAGCACTTCATAAAATATTTATTGATAGGGTGCCTAAAAATACACATAGGCCAGCACAGCTTTAAGATGGATAACTATTTAGCAGCCATAGACTAGATTTCACACCACAGGGTTCTTATTAGGCATAGTTGCCTAGAAATCACACTTATTTTCTGACACATGATTATAAATATTTTCACTTAAAATAAATAATTCAGCTCACTGAACAGACAAAATCATATAATTTTTACTTCTTCAAAGTTCCCAGCAAAAGCTGCTCTCCAAAAACATAGGGAGGAGCCAGGTGAAGAAGTCTGTGTCCTTCTGCCTATTTCTCTTTTATCTGAAAACAGAATTTAATTACTCTCTTTGTGACACACATCACATATTCCTGGTTGAGCTTCAGCATGAAATGCAGAGATGCTGTTTTGGGCCAGGCATTTCCCGGTGCGACTTCATGTGATGCTGAAAACTCCTGAAACTCCCCTGAAGCCCCCTGGGCTTGGCTGCCTGCATATGAATGAGCCGCGGCTCTTCTCCGTAATGCAAATGGCAAGGCAGCCCTCTTTCCTGGCTAATTAAGGCAGCGACAAACACGTTCTCACCGCACTTGGAGACGCACGACTTCCCCGGGGGAACGTGGCACCGGGTTTTGCACCAGCAACGGAGACAGGCAGAGACATGCACAGCCACTGTCCCACCCCACAGCTACGTTCTGACTGGCCCCTGCCATGCTATGTTGGGTGCGTTTCCAGTGAAGCACCAAGAAATCACCCGCTGTTTCCACGCGTTTTGGTCCAACTGGCTTCCCCAGGTGCGGATGGGCAAACGAGAGCCGGCACTTGGGCACTGTCAGCAGCGCTTCCTCTCCGCCGCAACCGCCTGCTATTTGGGAACCTTTGCTTGCGAGAGAGAGATCGTCACAATTCCCAGTTCTTCTGTAATGGATGCTGAGGGGTTCACCCTCCTCTGTTACTTACTAAAGTTACAAAAACTCTACCTTTCCATTATTGCACTTTTTTTTTTTTTAAGACAATTAATTCCCCTGTGATACAGGGATCCCCTCCCAGCACTCCGGTTTTCCAGTCTCAGTGGGGTTCGTATGAAACACAGCGAGGTACCGTCTATTACTTGTAAGACTGCAGTAGGCTGAGTCTGGCCCTACACAGTTTCTCAGGCTGTACTGTACTTTCCAGAAAACATGCTCCGCATGTTAAAGACACACCTTAACATTACACAACGCACCCAACCTGAGCAGGCCTACAATTAATTTGCTAGAATATTTTATTCACGAGCACATCTGTTGCAGCATATTTCACCATATTCAAGGGACTAGATAAAAGCCTGTTTTCCACTGTCTGTAGGCGTATAATGCATCCATCTCCTGCAAAACAACAGCGTCGCTTTCCCGAAAGCAACGGCTGGAGGAACTGAATACTACTGAGAATTTCTGCTTGATGAGTATAGCAATCTTAATTGAGATTTAATGTTTACCTTACCTGGTTAAGCACAGAGCAAACACCAGAGAAATTATTGTGAAACAAAAAAAGAATCGTTCAAAAGCTAATTAACAGTGGTTGAAACTCGCTCGGTTCAAATAATAACCTGCCCAAGCAATGGGCGTTTTCCAGCACAGCAAATGCTAAGCCTCACAGATAAACCTTTGAACTCGCTGTGTTGTTTCAGGCACCCAAACCACTAATTAAAAAAGAGTAATTTAAAAGAAAGCGTAATCTTACCTGCAGAAGAGGAAAATGACTAAATACTTAATTCTTCTCTCGTACACAGTGAACTAGAAAATAGAGTGAGCATGTGTGTGTTTGTGGGAGATTCTGGGTTTAATCCATGCATTTCATAATGTTTAGAAAGATACAACCACTGTTTCACAGCTGCTTTCACATAGGTCACTGCTGTATGACTCAAAACTTCATTAAAGCGTCAATTCAAAGACTGGTGAATCTTTCCATACAGTTGTATTCAGCTTCAGATCGGGTCCTAACTTCAAAGTCTGCACTGCCTTTCCCACGTCAAGAAGGACCCAGTTCTGGAGATGCCATGCACTGCGTGCAATGATTTTAACCTTGCCACTTTTACTTGCAAAGGATTATACACATTTAGAAGCACTAGAGATTCAGTAAACTCATTATTTCTGTCCCAAGTCCAAGCATTTAGATCAACCCCCTCCCACTTACACAGCCTTATGTTTTGCAAAATAAAACTACTTTAAGTCTCCCTGCTTCTTTTTACATAGGACAATCACCCATGACCTCCAAGAGCCTTTATTATGCTTTATTTTTAGCCTCTCCTGCTCTGCCTGATCTGGTAAGAGAGCCACTTCAGCTTAGAGAAGCGTGAGCGGCAATGCTTCAGTGCACAGCTGAGAGCTGGGGCCACTATTGGGTATACCCAAGAGAAAAACAGTACTTTTGCAACAGCAGCAGCAGTTCAGCATTAAAACATAGAAACATGCAAGCAACAAATAGCCCTAATTATTCTAGACAAGAAAATTATCTGCAAAGTGGAATGCCAGAATCTCAGAAATACATGCACGCAACCTTCTTATCAGACACGGTATCTCATTTTCTTAAGCAATCAGGACCTCCTTCGAGGACCCATTCTATTTCTCATGGTGGTTGGTCTATTTTTCTCATTCCCTGTGTTTTTAGCTACTGGGGATAATAAGAATATGGATTAATGACTGATTTTAATGTCATGTAACACTGGTAACATACATATAATACAGTAATTATATAAGCAACTGTCTCTATAATCATTCTTCAAGGAATCACTATCTACAAATCTGCCACTTTGTCTTTAAAAGTACAACCCTAACCTGTCAAAATCAAATTGGATTTTCATTAAAATACTGCAGGAGTTACGCAAATAAGCTACGGAACCATGCCTTGCAACAAATCAATATGTCATGCCATAATTTATACTGTGGAGAGCCAAGTAGACAGACATTTATGTAAAACAGGAACTTTCATTTTGTTGTTTTTTTTTTTTCTTATTTTCCTCTCCCCAGAGGAATCCAGTGAAGCTTCAGAAGTGCCAACACCTATAGCCATACCTATTAGGGGCTAAGATATACTGGGCACTGAAGAAATGATGGATGTTAACCATGACAAATAGGAAGGCCTATGTTTGACCTACACCACTTTTGCTGTTCACCACAGGACAGATATTAAAGCACAAGGATATTTTTAAAAGAAAGGAGATGAAGGAATATTTTGTATTACCATGTAAAATGCACAGATGTTCACAAAGGCAAGAACCACTTCAATCAACTCTTTGAAAGACAAAAGTGGCTTCAGCATTGTGCACCAACTCCTGCATCCAAGCCTGTTCTTTGTAATGAGTGCAATTTCCCTTCTAACAGCAGCATCTAATTTATCGTTTTCATTAAAGGTTCAACATTATTAAATGAAAGACAATTAAAACAATTTCAAAATCAAACAGCAAAAAGCCAGAATTGCTTTACAAGCAAACTCTTCCCCTAATTGCTCTTTAAATTCACCTCCCACTTCTGCCCCTCTCCCATAAGGTCAACTGGATTTAAGTAGAACTTTTCAGAAGCAAGGATGAATTCCTCTTGTGTAATTCCACTAACTGGGTCTTTAGGTCTTACTAGGCATTACTCCCACTGCTGTCAGTGGGAATTTTGCTTGGATAAAGACAAGCAGATCTATCAGCTTCTATGTCCTCAACAGGTTTTGCAGAAGTTCAGATCACTAAGAGAAAAGCCCCTGGATTAGGATTATTTGATCACTTGTTCCACTATTACTGAGACATCTTCTTAAATAAATGGACTGTTGCTAACAGGCCACTTTGGTAGAAAACATAGTTATTCTAGATGATGACATAGTTCATGTACAGAAATATTTCTCAGCTAATGGATGTCTTCCTTAGGGTGACTGTGAAAGGCCACCCCAGAGGTCATGAGCCATTGTCAGGGTCAAGCATTCTTTGTCAACATTTTGAAACACTGATATGCAGAACTAGAACATATCATGTAGCCTTTGTTACCCCCCAAAATGTTTTACTCTCGTTATTATAATAAACACAAAATGGTGATGACTTTTAAAAAACACCAATGCTGAAGAAGGCATCAGCGACTTGAAAACTGCTGGTGTCAGGAAAGAAGCATCTGAAAAATGTCCAATAACAAAAATCTAGCTTAGGCTCTGTCACTAACTAGGAATGCAAGTCCTCATTACGGTATATAACTATATTTATGCTTATGTTTTGTACTTGCAATTTGTTTGGGTCTTGCTATATTAAAGCAATGCCTAGTGATATGATAGAAAAATAAAAATAGAAAAATATGTTCATTGTTCAGCATTCCTAAGCAACTAATTTAAAGGGCCAAATGAGCAGTGCTGGACATTTTTTCTTGCCTAAAGACTTCTAATACGTATCTACTGCTAGAAAGGTCCACCTAAAACTATAATGCTAGATGAGGACTTCGGAAACAGACTGGACTTCACGACCCAGAAATTCTTTTTCAGTCTTATGTTCTCAGCTTAGGTAATTATGAATAAGTTCCTGTGTGGGTAAATGAACCACTGTGAGTTTTTGTTTAAAATTTGTGTCTTGAGCTAGACTTCCCTGCCTTCAGTCAGAGTCTCTCCTAACTGAATTGAAATTTTGGTAGCTGGAAAAGGCTATGACATTTCTCCCATGCCAGTGATGGGTGGAGACTCTTTCTACTGGGAGATTCAACAAAGCCATTTCTTTCTGGTTTAGAAATAGCAAGGCTAAATTTGTTTGATGTCCAGAATTTGTGCCTGATAGACTCTCCCTCTGCCCAAAACCAAACAGGCAATAAAAAATGCAAGCAGTGATCTAGGCAAGCAAATCATTACCTGTAACTTCCCCAAGGTGGGGAAGGGGGAAGGGGGAAAAACAATGGTTTTCTTCTCCTCATCAAAGGGTTTTGGTATGTAAGGCCACATTCATGCTGGAGAGCTCTCCAGCCAACACCACTAACTCCCTTCCCAGTTTAACTCCCAGTCCTGCTGCTGTTTTAGCATGCAGGCAGATGCTCGAAGACTTGCAGACACCCCCTCCTGTTTCTGGAAGCTGCTTTTTTTGTGGCATTGTGCCTGACCATCTTATCAACACACACCTCAAAATGTGACCTCCCCCAGGTACTCTCACAGATGTATAGTTTCCATAGGCTCTCCCAACCATAAATCTGTTTGCAGGTGACGGCCTGCAGCAAAACTGGCCCAGACCTCATTCTCTTCTTTCTTTTCAGGCAACACTTTAGTGCTCTTTAATCAGAGAGTATCACAGAGCTTTTGCAACTATTCCAACTCGCTATCCTCCTTCACATCCAGAACACCCAATCCCCACAGGGATAAGCTTTTAGCCCTTTTTTTTTTTCACAAAGAAGTCATATTGAAAAGGTTTTAAGATTTTGCTAAGCTATGTATGTCCCAATCTACCTTTGCAATGTTACTTTTGACATGGAAAATGGGCTTTATGGGCTTTATGAAATTAAGGGCTCCAACAGTTCAGTTGCACATTTCAGGTTCTACCACATAATTTTCACATTTAATATAAACAACTCCTAATGGCTACATTGGGTGTGCAAAGTGGAAGGGATACCTATTTTATTAAACCTGGCAAAAACCTGGCTAAAGCCTGACTTCATTTTAAAATCCCCAAACTCTCTCCCCCTCAATGCCTTATGTTTATTGATGCATCTCAGAAGCCACACTGAAAACAGTTTCTAATGCATCTTCTAAAGGTTGGCTGAAATACATGTACAGATATAAGAAACAACTTTTAATGAGCATCATCTTTTCCATTCTCTAGTTGAATGGATTTCTTGATATTGGAAACTTTGGATCTCAATTGCTTCATTTTACGCTTTTCCACCCTCCGCTGTGATAGCAAGCTGGCCTCTTCTGCTGCCCATTTATTCACAGGCAGGAAACTTCCCTTTTGTGAAATACCCCATCAGGCAACTTTGATAATTGATTGCTTCCAGCAGTACAATAGCACCTGACAGATAAATGCCATCTGTGAACATCAGCTGAAACGATCCCACCCTGTCCTGCCTCTGTCTTCTCTGGTGAACTTTGGTATCAACCAACTGCATACTCAGGTACTTACCAGTTTCTCCAGGCTGCTTCACTCCTCCCCAAACCAGCCCAATTCACACCTGCTGATGTTCTTTCTTGTTACACACACAGTATTTAACAATCTTCTCCAGGATCACTACAGCCCTTCCTGGGGACAAACACACAACTCCTGTACTTTCCAGATAAGCCACCAACTGCTTATCTGTTTAATCCTGCATTTTGGTAAATTCACTGTGATACGGAGATGGACAGTAATCGTGAAGGAATGTGCGCTGCAATCCATGGGGTCAAAGCCTGCCTGCATCTGCCCTCTATTCAGGTTTTGCTGGAATCAAAGTTTTCATAAATGTAGAACAAGAAGAAAAGAAAACTTCCCTGTTGCCTGCCGCAACCCAAATCCTCTCTCTGTGCTTACCCTTGCTCTTTGGCAGTGGTATTCGGGTATCCTCCTCATGTCTCAGAGTACCACACGGATAAACTGTAAAGTGTCTGAAGAGATTTGTTTTCTCTTTCTGGAAGGTTAAGAGGCCCTAGTCTTCCTAGTTTGTTTTTTTTAAAGGGGCTACAGGAGTTTCTAAGAATGGTTTCCCAATCACTGGTTCATATAAGAAATATTGTAACTTTCTACAATTTATTTAATCCTCTCTTCCACCACCTCCAAGACATTAATCAGTGTTTACTATGCTGTTTTACAGAGTGCTCTTGAGGACAGTATCAACCGAGAAGTTCGGGGTAGCATGTCTGTCCAAAGAAGATTCTCTGCCCGAAATCAGATTACTCCAATACAATCTTTTCCCTTTGTATCAGGGCTGAGAGCTATCTATGATCATTCTCAAATACATAAGCTGTCCTCCACGGCTGAATCACTGCAGAAAAAATGGGACATTACTTATCAAATATTTTTACAACTCTGCCTGAGTATGAAAATATGCACACACATACCGCACAAAAGGGTCTCGTTTTGAAGGAGAAGCTGCCAATTAGCTGTCCCCACAAGGCTAATTTATAACTCTCTGTGACTTTCACAGCTGTAGCCCACAGCTGCATGCAAGATTCAAAGTACCTGCTGAGGGACAAATCCTTTCAGAGACTTTCCACTTTGTTGTTCTGAATAACCCTTCATCAGTTTTCTGAGCATAAAAGCACGCTGGTGTGTGACCTTGGGAAGGGTGCCTTCTTCACCGGCGTGGCATGCAAAGGCAGGAATCAAAGCCGGCAGGCTTGCAAGATCCTGGTGGCAGACGGATGGTTATAGCGTATTGGCTGCTTTGTTTTAAAAATACCCTGAAGGCAGGCTCTTGCACTGACACCCCTTCCCCTTTTTACTGACATGGGTCTAAGTGGGACTACTGCATGTGGGCTACTGGCCCAACATGCAATTCCAGAGGAGCAGGTATGGAGCAGGGACAGCTGCAATGACGCTCAGCTGCATTTTCAGCCAGAAAGAAACAAAAGATATAAGGAGCAAGTATTGCTTCCAGACATTTCAGGGGGGTGCTGGTTTTGAAATCTGAGTATAAGTCTTCCACTGTAAATGAGGTTAAAAAATAAAAAGAAGAGGAGGCTGCACAGAGCAGCAGAGACAGTTACAAGGCTCTTATTTTGAGATTTTAATTGGCGTGGAATTGGTGGTAAGGAGAGCACCACTGTTTCCCCTGATTTGACCTCTGCAGTGCGAGATAAACAAAACTTCCCTGATAAAGACTACAATCTCAACTCTTAAAATGTATCTGGTAGTCAGTCAGCCACCCGCTTCGTATAGACAACCTAATAAAATTAGAGATCCTTGGAATGAAGCCAGTGTTTTGCTCACTTTAGCATCCAGACCTGGCCGGCTCCCTCCGCCGGAGAGATCGTGGACTGGGCACACACACCACACACACGCTCACAGCCCAAGATCAGGCCACCAGCCCAAGGAGGAGTATCGGTGGTTTGAGTGCAGATGCCACCCCTGTGCACGTGCTACGGTAGTGTTCCCCACTGAAATTCCTCTTCTTTTTTTAGAGACTGAGAGCGCCTGCTGACCGGAGCATCCTTTCCAGTATTTCAGAGCCAGAACAGCTCACACGGAAATCAGATCCAGCAACTTACGCAGTTACTAACATTTCTATTAGGTCTACATGAATTTACAAAGAAGAAAAAAAAACCCAACTGTTTTTGACTGCTGACCTCACTAATCGCCATAGGTCTGAGGACCATATTTGGTGGCAGTGTCTAACTTGCAGGACCACCCTCTGAGGGCACTCGGAGACAAAACGCAGCATATCTAGAACATGTAGTTTCCTTAACTCCCACTCCCAATTATTTTGCAAGGGTCACAGGATATTCCTGCCTTTCCTTTCTTCCAAGAATATCCTTCCCCCTCCCAGTTATCAGCACTAATACAATTGAGCATACATCCATGCAAAACCATTCACAGGAGGAAGAAATGACACCTCCAAATTAACAAACTTTCACTGGAGGAAAAAGTCCACCCGACCCCAAAGAAGTAGCTTACTGAATCGTTGACTTATTTCAGGTCATACACATACATGCAAAACACTGAATCGAGAGTAATTCAAATGGCACCTGGAAAATGCAAGCATGATTACACTTAGATTTCTAACATATTTAATTATTGGACTGTCAGCTTTAACATTCAGGATCATTTAAACTCAAGACACAATTTATTTGTCACTCCCAATGCCCTCTATTAGATAGATGTCCTGTTCTGGGACACTGGTGCTGGAGGAAAAGCCCAACAAAGAATATTCATGGGAAAAGAAAATTGTTTTTAATATCTGAAAATAATGGCACTACTGTTTTAGTATAAGACCATGTGAAATAAAAGGCAGTTTGCAAAGCTCACCATGAATTGAATGTGGATTAGTTAAACAGTGACACAAACTTTCTCCAAAATGCCAGAATAATGTGATTAATAACTCTTTTGCTCAATTCTTGCTTGGATTCTCAAATTCAGTTAAGCCCGATAAATTATCTGGCATATTCATAAATGAATGAGGAACGTGAAGTTCCCAGAAACAGACGAAGGAACAGGAGTTTATACATTCAAGCTAGAAATGCAGGTAATCCTGCACTCGCACTCGGATTTGGCAAGGAAATGGGGCCAGAAAGAACATGACCCACATCCCCAAGCCCTTGGCTAAGAGAGATGCAGACTCTAGTCAGGTCTGAAGGACACCAGTTTCCACATCGTGAGAGAACATTGTTTAACCAACATTTTTCACAGCTTCATCTGCTCTTACTCTAGTTATCGACATGGCTAAGGCAACACCTTTCCATTTTGCTCTCTATAGCTCATCAGTAGTACAGGCATATGTCATGCACTAATAGTCTGATAAACAACTGAAGCTGCTTATCGTTCATTCAAGGGGAATAATGTTATTTTCCAGGGTCATCTTAGTAATCTCAGATGGTTCTGTCTAATTAATCACAAATAAATGAGAATCTTCTCTTGGAACTGAAATGAATTGCAGTTGAGGTAGGCTTTCAATGGGAATTAGTCACTTCCCACTGTATTTTTAGACCATTTACCCAGGTTACTTTCAGTTGCTTTATTTCCACGTACAACAATACCTGAAGTTGAAAAGCTGACTTTAATCCCTGAAGCTGTCTGGATACTGGGCTATAAAAAGAATAACACAAAGTCTACTAGAGCAGTCAAGTCAGTCTCGGCACAATGCAAGGCAGGAGCAAGGGTCATGGATCAGCTGCCAGAGCTCCTCATCCTGCAGTGGCTGCACACTGGAAGAATGCTCCCACTGTCATAAAAGCTGCTGCTCTTTCCTGGTTCAGATAAATCACCTATATAGCAATGGGGAACAGATATTACAGACAGTCTGGGCCCAAGAAAATTGTCTCAGACTTTTTCAGGACTAGGTGGACCGTCTCAGTTGCCTATTTTAGACTGCCAGAAAACAAAGATTAGACAAAGTGACAGATACATTCCTATGGGCTTAAAAGTTGCTATTATTTCCTTTGTAACCATCTGCTGCACAAAAACAGTGAGATTTGAATGTCAATCTGTATCCTTTCTGCCTCACACATCATCACCAGTAACCCTGAAGGAGTATTTTGCAAAGGTCGCCTTTGCAGCCTTTTCAGCTGTCTCCACTACCACTTTACTTACGTTATTCCCTAGATATCCCCAGCAGAAAGGGGAATTATGTAGCAATAAAAATTTTATGCACAGGTAAATCTGCAAAGAGAAGAGTTAGGGCTGGTAAAGATGACAATTGTCAGTGTAGCTTCTGGAAAAATGCGGGGTCTTACTTTGTTATGCCTCTGGGTAAAAATAGTGCAACCAGCAATTTAGCACTTAAGATACAGGCAGAAAGAAACAAATTACGCTGATTTTCTCTTAGCCGTTTCGTGCGCTCTGACCCCTGCAAGAGTTAGCAGAAACATCTTGCTGTCTGTTAAGTTAGCTAGAATAACTTCAATAAATAGAAAGAGGAGTAACAGAAAGGCTCTCCTGTAAAGTCTCTTCCTAACCAAAACTGAACAAGGCTACCATAATCCAACACACACTGAAAGTGCCAGGGGACTCCTGCGGAGATCTCCCGCTGCTCCAGACTGAGTTTAAACTCATTTAAAGGACGCCAACTGCGTTTCTCTGTGCTAAGCCTAAAGACGAATAAGGGTGCAGTGCCCTAGCGTTGTGCCCTTTACGCCTAGGACAAGAGGAGAGTTATTTCTGGCACTGATGCAACGCCTGCTGAAATTGGTCACCGATGCTCACGTGGGATGCGGCAGTTCCGCAGACGCAGTTGTCGGCGAGGGCCCGGGGCTGCTCAGGCTGTTCGGTGCAGATGGACATCCTCTATGAAATCACAAGCTACATTTTTAGCTTGGCTTTGCAAACCGCTGTGAAGCTGGCATGGGCTGGGGGAAGTGAGCTTGCCCAAGATACGGAGGTCGACGTTGACGTCAACCTCGCAGAACATATTTGCTATTGGGAGTGGAGCTTACCGGAGGGGATTTTTTCACTGGCCCGCTGTGATTTTGGCTGAGCGGTCTCCCACCCCCTCCTCTCTGCCATCTCGCTGCTCTGAAAGGCGACGGAGGTTTGTTCTTTGTCAAACTCCACTGTACTCACTCCTCAGCTTCCCCATCTTTGGCGCATTACTGACATTTAATACCAGTATTTAATATACCTGGTGTTATATGTAAAGTAAAATTGTGCCTTTTCATTCGCTGTCGTATCCCTGTTACTAAGCAATTCTAACATGAAGGAGGAACTCAAAAATACGCTTTACTCCTAAGGACCATATGAACTTCATTTTTCTTCTACTGTACAATATACTCTACACAAATAATACACATTTGCTCATTTTCTATGTACTGTCTGGGCAACACATTTCTTAAAGACCCTTTGGTCATGCAAGATAAACCAGGTCAAACCCAAAAGCCATTCTCTACTTCTTCAATGCAGCTGTGTCCCAGGTGTATATTCTGCTTTGAGGGAGCTGTAAAAATTGGTAGCGGTCATAGTGCAGACACACAGCCCTGGACTCTAACCACCCTTTTCCTGACACAGAACTTGCTCAGCAACTTTGCTAACTTATTGGTTTTGGTTAACAGTTCAAATAACCTCATAGACAAATTTTGAAAATCCAACAAAACCCCTGAACGACTAAGGTGAAGCAGCACTAACCACCACCACAGAAAAGCAAAGCACCTCCCCCAGCCTCCAGTACGGAATAATATAACAGCAGCATACATGATGGTGTAGCTTTTGCAATGAGAGTGAACTAACCAGGGAGTTTTGAAAACAGATAGGAAAGGGAATAAAAGAAATCAGAACTACAAGGAAGAAAAAACAAATACAAAACTTGTGGAAACTTAAAGAAAATACTTTAAGTCTTTACTTCATGTAGGTTAGTTTTTATTGGTTTGCAGCCATATCACAGCCAATTTAGAGAAACCAGCGAACAAGGCACTCAAATTATGATGATCAAGAAATGCAATTTACTCTGTGCTGAAGCCCACAACTTAATATATTCACTTCTGGATTTGTGCCAAAACCATACAAACCAGAAGGTGTTCCAAGGTCCTGGACGTTACAGACCGTCAGCGTGAGAAATGCCCTACCACCTGAAAGCTTCCCAGCTCTTCACTGGCAAGTAATCATTTAGTTCATGAGATGGAATTTAAAATGAATCATTTTGGTGAAAATACCATCTTGCTCATTTTCCACTTCACTTCTGATATACTTTTAGCAACAATCAACCAAGAGATTGCTACGTTTAGAAATCAATTCATATGTCCTTACCTACTTGGACTTCATACTCTGTGCTATTCAGACTTCTGCTAGGGATAACATGTCAATGACATTAAAGTCAATGACAAAATTTCCATTGACCTTAAGGATGGTAGAATTTCACCCTAAATCCACCTTTTTTGGAAACCTACCCACACTGCTGCACAGGACTAACCTGTATCTTCACAATGTCCAGATTTCTTGGGCATATAAAACACACCTTCTGATCTCTGGCCTTTCCACTTTTTTTAAAAGGTTGCATGCATTTTTTCTCTTACGTAGTCGAATGCATTAGTAGGGAGGGGGGAAAAAAAAAGAAAAAGCAGTATTTCTTGCTAGTAGCAATCTGGATGTATGAGCACAGAACAATAATTTGACCTCCTTTGCAGTGTCCCATCAAAATACAACCAGCCATGGCACAGGGGCTGCACAGAAACAGTCCCAACAGGTATTTCTTTGGAAGAACTACAGATGAGTAACTGCAAGGGTTTTGTTGGCTGCCTGCTGATGTACAGTCACTCCACACCCTTTCAAAAAGCCGTTGACTGTAAGTTTTGCCCTAGGCCCCTACTCTGTCTTGTCTCGATATGGTACTTAGTTTGGAGGTATTACCTGAAGTTTCACCCAAAAGGGATTGCAAGATGTGATCTGAAAAAAAGGATTAGCCCTACTTAACTGCATGTGACTATATAGCTAAATCTAACTACGCGTCCCACAGGGAAAAATAAAGTACAATTCAGATGTAGACAAAGATAAAAAGAGAGAGGCAATGCAGAAAAGCATAGCAAAATACTGTAATCATTCAAGCTACCCTACGAGAGCAACCTCTCATGCTTTTGTCAGACTCTTCCTGGATCTGCTGCTTAGAGCAGCTTGCAAGAGGAGGACAAAATACCCTATGGATTGAAAAACCATGTGAGAAATGTAAAAACAAAGAGAGAACAAGAGAGCCAGAAAGCCAAAGTTACTACTGGCTGAATTTGCAAAACAAGTGTAAAATTATTTTTTTGTGTCAGAAAAGCTGATCAGTTAGTCGCTGAAAAAACTTAGCTATTCGTAAGAATTAGTAACGTTGAAGCAAATAGAATGACTAAACTTTATATTTATATACCCAACTAAAAATAATGATAAAATATTTCAAGCTATTGAAAATGTCAACCAAAAAGTTATGAAAACCATTTACTGTTTATCAACAAGTTCCGACAGTCAAGCTTCTCCTTGGCTAAGATTGAATTTGATGTTTGCTTCAACTATTTATCTTGGTGATTTGTTTAGATACACACAACCCGACCACGCTGTAACACCATCTCTAACAGTGCGAAGACATAAAGAGCTCGAAGGAGAGGAAACAACTGCTCTAAGCAGCGGCAATGGGTGACCCAAGGCAGAAGGGCGTCAGCAGAGTGAGAAATCCTTCTACAATACAGAGCTGCTATAGTTCACATGGCCATTGAAAAAAAAGGCCATGATTTTCAGTAGCTGTGGAGAGACACAGGACAGATGAAGAGGTAGTGGTCCAAGATTTCCTAGAGGATATCTCCCATTTGGATTGCAGCAGGTTAGATCATTCCCTCACCCGTGTCACCAAACTATCCCCATGATTGTATTTTTGTTAAATCATCTACCTGGCACAGAAGCAAGTTCAAAGGAATGTGATTTTTATTTTGAAGCATTTTAGTCTTTTCTGTGTACCTGTGTTCTTTGGTACTCCACGCGGGTACCATTCATAAGGGCAACAGGAGATGGCTGAACCTCCTCTGCATTTCCTCCTCGCAGTAAAGCCGTGCTGACAACTCTTAACTTTTTATGTCATCTCAAATGCACAAGGTCAAAAAATAAATCCTCTCACACTGTGACTGGGATTTCTTGCTGGATCAGCATTACTCCAAGATATAAAGTGCAGCTGAGTTTTTAAACATTGTCTTTAGGCTCTTTGTCTCCTCTGAATTCCTGTTGAATATTGATTTTGGATTTAAAGATCCAGCTGCCCACCTCATCAGGTTGCCCCGGTGTATACAAACTTTGACTGATTAATAGGTTATTTTAAATGCGCAGATACCTCAAGGACTAAAGAACGTGGACAACATGAACTTTTCTTCTCTTGCTTTATACCACAAGGTTTTAGATCAAACTATACCTTTACAGAAATACAGGCTTGCCCTTCAAGATATAACCACCAACCAGATTTTTGTGTGTACTTCTTTTTTCAGACAGATCTAAGGCAAATCTGCCTAACCTTAGTTATAATCAATCTTAAAATACCAGAAAAATTACTTAACATTAAACTTCAGACCACATGGTGGCTTTTGAGATATTCATAACTCTAGCAGACCTTATATTAAGCAAATGGAATTCATTTTGTAGACGTTATCTGGATGCATCTCTCCACAGGTGAGCTACCATCTAGGCAGGTTTAATGGACAATTCCTCAGGCTGCCCTAGCAATTACTCCTGTGCTGACCTGGAAGGATCATTAATATTAGGGAGTCGAGAGGCAATTCAATTTCCACTCTGGCTCAGCCTTAAGCTTCTTCTAAGTAGATTCTGTCAGCTGTGTCAAATTATATATGATGCCTAGGTGATGTGGAAGAGTACTAGGAACAGAGTTGGGAATGACAAACTCAATTCAGAAAGTTTTCAGCCTGAACTTGAATAGTGGCCTAAGCTACCAACAGGTCAAAACCATTTGGGAAATGGTTTGGCATAGGAAAACTCTAACAACCACCCAAAATATTTTTTGGAGGGGTAAGATGCTATGGGAAGAGCAAAACCAGGTATGGATTAGCCTAGGGCAATAAGAGAAGAGCTGCTTTATAGAATTGCATATTAAGAGATTTAAATGCATACACGAAAAAAAAGGCTGAACTTTGAGGAAACCCAGCTAATAAATGCAAACAGGATTACACAATATACCTGGTGCACCAAAGGTACAAAGCTTTGATCCTCAGCCCCACAACTGCAGTCAAAAATAAATTAAGATAGCTCGGATCCAATTCAGCAGGTAAGCTTTTCACAACCATGAAAAAAGCCCCCCAAAACCCCCTCAACACCCTGGTTACAACCTGTAAACCGGGATAAATCTGAACACCATCTCCCACGCTTTATCATCCTCCGATTCATTTGAAAGAAAACAACGTATCTGAAAAGCTCTTCCCCTTTACTTTCTATCTAATGAAGGGAAAATTAGACATTTACGTACAGATAGAAGCTGCTGCTTCCTCTCTTAAAAACCCCCTTTACCTCTTTTGGCAACCCTCGTCCTCACCTCGCTATCGCGATACAACCGTCCCACCTGGTGCCAGCCCTGGTTTCGCCAGCAGAATTCCCATGGTGCACGTAGGCGCGATAGTGCCACGGCATTTTAACTCTTCTTGGGCAGAATAAGGAGCGAGAAAAGATCACGCACCTCCCCAAAGGAGCTGAGCGCTCTCACACAAACACATACCTTTCTGCTTGTTTTCAGGTAATATGGAAAGCTTTGTAACCGATGCTCTTTTAAATTAGATGCCTTGGAGGTTTGTTATTTAAACATAAATAAATAAATAAATAAATGAAAACCCCCTTGCTCTTCAGTGTTAGAAACAAGCAAATAATCAATCTTTAAGAAATACACAAACACTTTCATTGTCATAAACATGCAGCGATTTACCCTCCCCCAAAAGATTAGAATGAACTCATTTAAAAACGAAGCTACTTTGCATTATATATCATGAAATATTAGTCAATCAGATACAGTCATTCATTTGTATGCAATTTTTCTTATCAAAACATGCATATAACTCACAGGAATTCCAGTTGTGCAAATGCTCACTGAAAAAAAATCAAATCAAAACAAATACACACATACGTACACACACACATACACATTCTGAGCCAAAATGAAAAGCATGCATGGTCAGGGTTTAAGCATAATTTAAGCCAAAATAATTGCTAGATTATTAAAAAGAAAGCAGCCTGGCAACTATTTGAAGCAGTTTTTATTCATGCTTTTATTTGATTCTTCTCAATTTTCCCTTCCTTTATACTCATTTGCAGCAAACATACTAAAAACCATCTCTATTGTTTAAAAAAGCAGAAGAGAAAAAGCAGAAGCATCCATGCTCTGGGTACCAAAGCGTTATTATCTTGGAGCAGAAAAAAAAAAAAAATACAATTTAAAAGCTTTTCTATATTTAAAACAGATATCGTGCAGAAATTTGATCTTAATAATAATGGCATGCAATCTCCAAGGAGACATATTCTAATTTAAAAAAAAAAAAAAGCCATTTTCAGTAATCGGTGCAAATGCCTTTTTTTTTTTTTTTTCTCCTCCTTGCTGTCAGACTAATGGTATCTTAAACCCTGCATGCTGCAGTGCTTCGCCTGTGCTCTGCATCGGCTGTGAGAGAAGAAGCTACCTGAGAGTTTTCACAGTGCCATCTCATATCCATGTCTGCCTGGCTACCCTGCGTGCTTATAGCTTTCCCCCCCCCCCCTAATTCTTAATGGAAATCCTAGGAAATTTAGTCCATCCTCTGAAATCAATACTGGTGACAGGCGCGCTCCCTGCCTCCGCGGGAGACGAGGATGATAAATTGCCTGCGCATCAGCCCGGCCTATCAGTGCCCGACACACGGGCGGCGGCGGCGGCGGCGGCGGCGGCGGCGGCGGCGGCGGCGGCGGCGGCGGGGAGAGGGCGCCCGCCGGCACGTGCCGCCGCCAAGCCAATGGCCGCGCCCGGCCGCGCGGGGCGGCGCGCAGCGGGGAGGCCGCCGCGCCCAGCCGAGCCCCCGCTGGGAGCCGCGCTCCGCTGCGGAGCGGAGCGGAGTGGAGCGGGCACCGCCCCGCCGCGTTGGGGAGGGGGGAGAGGGAGGGAGCGCGGATCCCCCCCGCCCCGAGCTGGCGCAGGGGGTTGGGGGTGGGGGTGGGTTTGGCTCTCCTCGTTTCAGTGGGATGGCTGCGGGAAGGCGGGGGTGGGACATCAGCGCGGAACAACACCTCGGTGGCTTAATCTAACGCTTTAAAAGTTGGGGTCCGAATAACGAGCCCGCGATCACCAAACAGCCAATCCGACCCCACCAAACACAGCCAAACCAAGCCCACCGAACCCCGCAAAATGGGAACGTTCTCCTTCATTCCCAGTTCTCCCCCCGCCCCGCTGAACTCCGCGCAGGCACCGCGGGTGTGACACGCCAGCAGGCACGCAGCGCCGGCCTGGCAGGGGAGCGACGCGGCGAGGCGCATCTGGGCTGCCATATGGAAACCCTGACTGCTACACACATCTGCCATCATTGATCCCCGGCGAGAACCAGATGAGGTACCCAGCACTGCAAAGGTGGGAGCAACCTTGACAGAGAAAGTAGCCTGTGAAAACACTCGGGTCGAGCTAGTCAACAAACCCAAAAATCTCCAACCGTAATGTCTATTCAACAGATAACTTTTGAAACAGCACCATTTTATTTTGTTTTGCCTTACTGAGAGGTTTTTTTTTTTTTCCTTTTTTCCTTAAGAGTTTTAGCAAATCCCAAGAGTCGCAAGAGTCGCAAGAGTCGCAAGAATTAAAAGTTACTGAGGACCCACTTTACTCTCCTGTAGGGCTTTTCCAGAAGCCCTCAAAACTACTTTGAATAATGGATGTTTACACTAAGGAAAAAGACAAGCGAGATACAAAAAAGTCGGGTGAAATTAACTTTGCCGTTCCCTTCACAGGAGCTCAAAGACAGGAAGGTTGCCCTGACATGCCTTTTCCCTTTCGCTTCCCTTTTAGTGGCAGCATGTGTTGCATGCAACGCTTGCATAGCAGTGCCTAGATTTTTAATATTCAGATATTAAATTATAAGCATGTGTAATAGCTATCTGCAGGTTTTTTTCCCCAATGAACTGAAGAATAACAACCCAGCTAGATAGCAGCAAGGCTGCTTGCTGGACATGGGTGCTGTCTGAAAGAAATGCTGCATGGCTTGTTGGAAGTGGCGTTACTGTTCGTTAAATGTCTGTCTGTCTGTGCTACATAGCGCTAATTAGAGGAAAGTCTCTGCCCTGAGGCTCTTACACCTGCCTTGTGGCGGAACCTGACTCTTGACCCTGAGACTGGCAACCTTCAAGGCAACGTTCAAGTGGATGGTGCAGAAAGCACTATACTCGCTTGTTCTACACATCTTTTTCTAAGTTTGCTTTCTTCTAGTGCGGGCCAGCAAAATTAAAAGATCCCCTGGAGCTCAACATTATATTTTGATAGCTCCCACAGTTGTAAATCTCTCAGCGTTTCCAACTCAGAGCAACTCTCGGCCCTCCAAGGAGCACCCTAGAAATCCCAAGATCTTGACTCTGCACCTTTCCCCTTTGTGAAGATGGCAGAGGACACCATCAGGCCATAACTACATCTTTGCTCGTGCAGTGTTTTGCTGCGCAAGTGGCAATGGTCAATCCTTCCAGCCTTTTTTGCCCATCCCTTCTCGGGGACCAGGGCAGAGGACAGCAAGGGCAATGCTGACGGTTTGCAGCTGTGCTCTGACCACCCTTCTGGCATCAGCATCGGTTTCCCTGGTTGACAATAACCCCTGTCGGGGCTGTGTCCCCAGTGAAAGGAGTTCATCTGGGGGACAAAACAAATAAGAAAACCACTTCTATTTTCATTAAGAAAATTGTGTAAATGAGAATACTAAACACGATTTCAAGTGGTCCAAACAATGGGGTCCTTTCACATTCACTAAGTCAAACTTTCATTAACCCCAGCATGCGCCTTCCTGAAAGACAGGACTAAATTATCTACAATATTTTGCCTGAGGCGGTATTTTTCGGTGGTGTGATTCTACAATAACACCATTAACAGTAATGCACTGTCATATGTCGCATGCGCTGTTATCCAGGGGACTAACGTAGCAATAACACCAATGGTATAAAGGAGGGGTGGCAGATCCCAGCTCCTATCAAATGCTGAGCAGATGTCTGTGCGGATGGGATGCTGTTTGGGAAGCCTTGCCTTGAAGTGCCGGGAGAAATGCTGTAGAACGCAGCTTGCTTTGAGCCGTGCTAGGTCAGAAAGGTATAATGTATAGATTCTGGGTGCCCAGCAAAAAGCAGCTTGTAATGGAATTCTTTCTGCTGGAGAATATCCCTCCATCTAACCAACTTCAGGCGTTTTTTTTTTGCTTTTCATGGAGATGCAGCTGTATGTGTATCATGTGTGACGTACTATGGTGTGATATGGAGATACAATAGACAATGTGGTTAGGATAGATTTTACCCGAAGGATGTGAAGACACTGTAAGCATTATGGACTTAGCAGGGCAAAGCAGTTAGAAATGCACCTGACTTTACACTTAAGTACTAGTGAGTTTACATTTAAGTGAATTCCTGAGTGCTTTGTTGAATCGAGGCCAAATATACAAAAAATAACACTAAATGCAAAAAAGTGATAAACCTGAATTTGCTTGAGTACACACTTTCAAGCTGTACATGAGAGTTTTGCTGAATGTATATATTTTGTCAAACATATACAAAATATTGCTTAAAAACCTGCTTGTCGATGCAGTGAGGGATAGGAAATTAGTAGCATAGCATATATTTCATAGCAAGGGACACTGTGGTAAATACCACAAAGACAAATCTATATAGTTACTAAAATGCAGAAACAGCTTTATGCTTGAAAAACCTACACAAAAAATGACATAAAGTCCAACATACACAACCGAGAACAGAAGAAGCCAAACTTGAGATTTGATTTAAATCTAAATATGCTACATATTTCATTAACTAGACAAGAACTGTACAGACATATCATCATTAAAATCCTCGCTACTGCACAAAACAGGCAGTTAAAATTATTGTAATTTATCTGGGAAAAAGATCTACACAAGAGCAAAAAAGCCCCCTCCTCCCCCTTTTTTTTTGCAGATACCATTTTATCAAAATATTTGCACCTACATACGCAAATTCATTCCTATCCAGAGAGAGCTGGTATTAAGGAGGTAGTCTTACTATTTTCACAGGAGAACTGGAACAGGATTTGGGATGTTGTTCAATGTGACATCTTCTTCGCTTCCCCCTTCTGCAAGACTCCACTCTGCTAAACTACCAGACTCTGGGAAATAAATGTCAGTGTCAACACTTTCTGTCATCTCTGTAACACTTGGTGTACTCTGCACCTGTGACAAAATTACCCCCTCCCGGCAGGAATTCTGTAATCTCCTTCCCGGAGGTCTGAACTTTCCCATCACGCTGTCAGCCAAACTGCACCCATCAGGCCGGCTTGCTGATACCTCTGTTCCCATGGATCGTAGGAAAACAAGCTCGACGGTGATGAAAATCTTTAAGAGAACTGCTTTCCACTGCTCGAAAGGTCAAGATCCTCCTCCTTCTTTAAGCAAATGGAAGCAGAAAAACTGTCACCGGAAGAAATTACTCTCTCAAGCAACCATAATTTAGATCAATCCTACCTGTTTGGAGCTAACAGCTGCCATCAGACTTTAGTCCCAAAGCCTGTACTGCCGAGAAACAAATGAAATGTATTCTTTTTGCTGGGCACACATACATATTCATTCTCTGCTTCCTATTACTTCCCACTTATTATTCCCTACCTTTTTTCTGGTCTTTCCAAATCCATCTACACCTGGTTAATCAACAGAGTCATAATAATACACAGGGAAAACTTGATGATATGCAGCTATTACGCAAATTATATAGGGCACGTTTATTTTGTCTCAATTGTCTCCATAAATTTCATTTCTTACCCTTGCAAATATTAACTCTACCTGATTGCTCACACCTATCTGGTTTAGTCGTAACTCTTTGCTTTTTCTAGGGTGGAGGAGATAAATTACATGGGAAGATGCATAGATACAGATTTAAGGAAGGGGAAGAAGTCAGCTACTTGTACTGAAATCTTTCCAAGGGTGATTAAAAGTAAACAACTGCAAACCTTAGCATTTTTGAAATGGCAAAATTAAACATCGGTGGAAGCGTGTTTAAAGCTGACCACCTGTAGAAGAAAGAGGAAGAAATTTTGCTTCTAGACTGATCCTATCTGCAAAAGCAGATGCAAAGAAACAGTGTATGACCCCTTCAGTGGAAAAAAAACCCAAAGATCAGATGAGACAAACTCAGAGCAGCATTCTGAAATTTTGGAAGTATCATGCCCACGCTTTGCTAATTAAAAACAATCCAGAATGACAATGTCTAATTATTCACAAGGATCCATTTCGCTCCTGTAGGTACACAAAGATACCAGGTGTGACATGCAGAAAGTATTCACCCTTGCTGTCCTGTGCTGGCTAGGAGAAGGGGTTTTGCTCCCCTGTTTCAGTCTAGGAAGTATTCAGGCTGACTTAACTCGCATCTGACTGTCCACTGTCTAAAACACTTGTAAAGACATCATCTGCCTTGATTTCTGCACTGACTGCACCTCTGTACAGATAGACTAGTCCTAAATCCCCACAGAGGATTCTCGTGGGCCCGCCTGCTTCTTTTGTAGGGGGGTGAAGGGAGCACAGAACAACGACGGACTGAATCTCTTTGATTTGATATTTTAAACCAACACCCAGCGATTTTACAGGTGCTATTCTCATTTCAGTGGATGTCAGTTCAGGCCCTGAATTATCTCCAGAGGCTCAGAAGGGTCGATGAGCCCCCGGCGTTCGGATGAGCCTGGGAAACAGGGTCGAGCTTGGCGTGGCTGAGGCAGAAGCAAACTTCTAAACTGCATAAAGGTTTTCTCCTCCTGCAAACAACAACAGGATCCAAAGGGGAGGGGAGAAAGAGCTGCAGCGCCTGCAGCAGCACACCAACAAGGTGCGTTTTCCAGAAGATGCACAAGAAGTTGTAATAGGGTGAAAACAGAAGATGGCTGGGAAATCGGGAGATAGCCCCACATCTGCCTTTCACTCTGCGCTCTTCAGCATGTCCAAGGTCACGTCTTCTTCCCCCAAATAAGAACAAGCAAAATAAAGAAGAAAAAAGTCTTTGTGTTCTTTCCTTCTGGGTATATAATACACATCTGTGCGCACACAAATAAATAAACTGGGAACAACTGCCGACGAGGATATTCTGTAAACAATAAAGCTATTTATACCATTTCATACCTTTGTCAACATTTGATACTTAAATGTTTCAATATGATTGTGTATTTCACACATTATTTGATACAAAGTGATTCTCTCATCAACTCTGGCAGGGTCAGGAAAGACTTTACCCCCTTGTGTCAGCCTCCTGTACGAATAGCAGGGGCAACTGCCTACATGAAAACATATACAGGATGATGAAATGCATCCCATAAGACATAAAACTGTTGTACCAGATAGTTAGGGGAGCAGAAAGGTGAAGTCTCTGCTTCCACCGTATTTTCCCCAGGTGTGACTTTGCCCTGCTCCATCAGAGCCATTTTTAGCAGCTGGGGATTCTTGTGGCAATTTCAACATTCATAAAACAGTTCAAATCTAAAACTAACAGAGCAGAGAATATAATATACCAGGTTTGATTGATCTGGATCTTTGGGTTTCTAAAACCTTGTTGGTTCAAAGCAGATTGCTATAAGTATATTATTTGTTCTACTTCAAAATCAAACCTTTTCAGAGACACCCACATAGCTTAGAAATAGATGTGCAAATGCATTAATTTTTGGCCTTGCTACATTTTGCAGAGTGGGAGTATAAGGAAAAAAAAAAATGAGAATGTGAAACCTTCCTTCTAAATTAAAGGTTTCATATCCTAATAAATTATTTCTTTGGCTGTTAGTAAACACTTCCATTATCCCCTAATGTGGAGAAGCCCGCAGAGACTGGGTGTCTACTGCTGCCTCTTTAATCAGAGACCTGTTTTGACTGTTCTGTCAGGTAAACAGCAGAGCCTGGGCCATGTCTCTTTTCTATGCTCCGCGGAAAAATAAAGCAGCTATTGAATAACTACGCAGACACCCACAAAAGCACACACAACGTAATGTTGGCTGTTCACCCAGCATAGTGCCTTCCCATAGTGTGAAAATAGGGTGGCTTTCCGTGACCGCAGCGATGCTAAGGGCTTCCTCCAGCCTGTGGGTTGGTTTTTTACGGGAAGGTTGATTGACGTGGATTACGGATTCAAGCAGCAGCAGCAGGTGAAGGTAGCTGAGCCTCCTGTAAGCTGACAAGGATGGAAACACCGAGAGAGAAACCTTCAAATGAAGAGCTAATTAATGGGTGCAGTTGTGTGCCGGTTATCAGAGGGGCTCTAATTACAGGCCTAGAGGAAGATCGCAAAACTAATGAAGGAATTCACATTTAGCGGAGAATATCTTGCTCTGACATCAACCTCCCGGTAACGGGAGACGGAGGAGACTGATGGGCTGACAAGGCTGCTTGCATCTACAAAGCACAGGGCTGCTCACCTGCTTCTCTGCCAGCAGCCAGCTTTAAAAGGAAAGGGTTTTTTACCATAGAGGAAAACCAGGCAAACTAGAAGAGGCGTGCAGACTACACCACAGTCAAATCAACCCACAGGCAAAATCAAAAACAATGGGAACTGCTTAATTTCTGAATGAGGAACTCATATTCTATAGAAGGGCATAACAGAACAGGAAACTGAGCCCTCGATACTTGGACAGCTCTAACAAAACAAAGCAAAACAAAAAGGAATTTGAATACTTCATGAGAATTACATGATTTTCACACTTTAATTAAATTACTGCTTTGGCTCAGCCATTTTGCCATGGGCAAGAACTATGGAGAGTTGTTGTTGGGGGTATTAGTTGTTTTTTTATTTGAAGTTCATAGCATTTAAATAAAGATATTAGAAAAAAAATAAGACAGGCATGCAGAGCCCATAGAAATTCATGGAAAGACTTTTGTGGATCATGGAAGAGGCATTAAAGGGCTGGTGAGAAACCCCGGTCCCTCTGAAATCAACAGCAATTCTGCCAGGATTTTAATCCTTATTTTTCAAAACATCCTGAAGTCTGCTTTCATACCTCTTTGGGAAGCACAGTCTCCTACAGCCACAAGCGAGAAAGTCCTCTCGCAAACAGTGGTGCCATCCCCGTGCCATTCAGCGCTAAGGAAGGAGGAGTGGGTGCCAGCGCTACTCTCCTCCTAGGCAAGGCTTGTAGGTTTGTAGATCTGCATCCTTAAAAATTTCACACACATCTTTAGGATGAGCGCTGTTAGAGAAACTGGTATGAAGGTGGAATACACATACTATGCATCGTTTTTAGGGAAGACCAGAGGTAATTTGACACGTTGAACCAGTATTGGAGCCATGTGATGCAAGTGGAAAGGTTTCACTACCTACTGGTGTTCACTGTTTTTCAAGCTAAAACTCTGACACACTATTTATATTCATTTCTATCAGTACATACCTAGTTAAAACACAAATTAGCCGTAATTTTCATTTCAGTATGACAAGACATGGAAAATCAAAAACATATTACTCATCATGATGTTATTCTTCCAGTGCATACGCAGGGTATTTCAGAAAAGAATTAAGGAGTTGTATTTTTTGGCTGATTATCTGTCAAACAGTCTGCTTGTGCAGGTCACAGTTCTGTAAGCAGTCAAATAAGCTCATGATGATAAACTGGAAATTACAATACTCATGCAAAAGGCCACACACAAACATGTATACCCCTACATGTTGGAAACACCCTATTTGTTTTCTGCTTTGTTTACTATCAAATCTTCTTATTTCTCTTTCATGCTCAGAGACAAGTAATTAGAAGTCTAGTAATCAATAGACCATTTTATTATCCACTGCAGCTCTGAATAATCCTCATAATTTAACTAGCTTCTGAGTAGGCCAGCAGGGAATACACAGAGAAAACAAAGAATTTGACAAATACCAAGGGCTAGTCAGTACAAAGCAGCTTTCAAGAAAATAAAAAAGCTACCCGAGATTAGTTTTAAGTAGTGGAATCAAAACAAGTGACATGCAAGTCTGGTTTTTCTTCTTTTCTTTGCAGTAAAATTCGCTGCTGCTGCTTTGCCCCAGCTAAGCCGCGGAGGTCAGGCACGCTCTGACTGCTGGAGGTGGCACCTCCTCCTGCGCCAGGGAGAGCTCCTGGGCCATAGGAGGAGGTTTTGCACAAAGAAAGGAAGGAAAGGAGTACGTTATCCTCCCTCAGGGCTCCCCGCCAGGTTTAGGTTTCTCCGCTGAAGCTTTGTGACGAGAAGCTGCAGCACAGCGATGCTGGACCAGCAGCATCCTCAGGCAGCAAAGCCAGGTAATCTCCAGGCTCCGCGAGAGTGCCCTTCTTTATGCCACTGAAGAAGTGGATTTAGCACCTAAACTCTAACAATAAAGAAGCAGGGGTATACTTCCTGTCATAATATTAATATATTCACAGATTACAAAAACAGTTCATCTGCTCAGACCTGCCCCCCTCTATTTTTTTTTAAAACAATATAATTGAATTTTATTTGGCATTCTAGAAGTGTATATGTATTTAATTGAAAGCAACCAGGACAGTTATTCTTTGTCTATCAAAAATGCTTTCTGTGCTTTAAAGAAGACTACAGAATAAAAAGTAGGACAATGCAGAGTAAAAACATCAATTAAATAGTCCTGAATGTATTTTCTGTGCTCTTTAATTTCCTTGACAGCATAGCTGCACTATTTCCTCATTTATTGTTAATGAACTAAGTATATTCTTGCTTGGTCTTGCTACAAAATTAAAACAATAAAAATATGTAAAACCAGCCTAATGTCAAATTTAAGCCTTTAGGTCCATAAGAAATATTTACAGCTCAAATCACAGTCAGCTTTAAATCACAAACTTTTCAATATTTAACAGAATATTGCTGTAGCCAATGCATAAATAATCAAATGAATAAGACGTGGCAAGATGGAAGCAAACTTTAAAAAAAAAAATAGGATACTGATGCAAATGCTTGTGTATATATAATAAAAAGTCAAAAGTCTCTATGCTTAGAATTGATATAATTTTCATGTTGAACTTATTTTACCTTAGAGTCCACGACTGATGATCCAATTTATTTCATTAATGACATTATTTCTAACTGTTTACTTAGTGCAAAATTTGGTTGGAAAATCTCTGGGTCCTGCCTACTGGCCCTAACGTTTATTTCTTTATTAAGTCTTTTTTAGCTATTTTTTGCCAGATGCCATGCCAGGTCATTCTTGTTTGGACCCATCTCTCAGGAGGACCACTTCTTCTGAGCAGGAGAGGTTCAACCAGAGACCTCCCCAAGCCCCTTCCACCCAGAGCGATCCTACAAAGGAAGGCAGAGCTGGGGGAGACCTCCTGGTTCAACAGGGCTAGCCCCTTATCACCACCAGCACAGGACCCTTTTATCAACTGATCACACCAGTTCACTTTTGACTGTTATTCCTACTGGAACACCACTCCCTTGATTCCCTCTTTCTATTCCCAACCTAAGTTTATCTGTGGCCAGTTTATCTCTGTTCTCTCTCATGTCACTTCAATCCTTTGGCATAAATAGTTCTCTCCCCTCTCTGGTTCATTTACTTTCTCTTCTAGTCATTGTTCTGCCACGTTAAAAGAAGCCACGTTCTTTTAGAGGATGGAAATGTGAACAAGATCACATCAGATGAGCAAGGATGTGAACTCACAGCAGTTCTCACGCTCTATGGTAACTACCTGAATGTCGTGCTTTTTTGAAGTACACTGGGATAAAAACACACAGATACAGAGTACTGATGTGCTGCAAGCTCCATGTAAAGCTGAGATGATTGGCTGATGTAGCTATACCCTTTTTTTGTCCCTCTTGTAGGACAGGATCATCGCCAGTTCTCTCTCCCCTGATTGAGGCCAGCAGTACAATTGCCTTTTCCATGGCCACACCACTTCGGCTTACTCATCCTGTTGTCATTTAGCACATCGCCTGCTTTTGCTTCTCATTCATTTCTAACTGATGAGCAATTAACTTGTAGCTGAGTATCTTGTTATTCTTAAGTATGTGATTTTGCACTTGATACTAATGAATTCATCTCTCTGCTCCTACCCCAGTCCGCAGGGTCATTCAGCTTGATACCCTCATTTTCTCCATATTGACGATGCCTCCTTTCTTTATGTCATGCATAATCAGTGCACCTCCACTTTTTGAGCTATTCCTAGGCTATGTTTTTACTGCTGTTCATTAAAGTTAGTGAGTCTCAAGGAAGAGGCGAGACTTGCAATCAACCAGCTCATCAACCAGAGGCAAAATATTGGTTTTCTATTCCTGGTAGGTTGCATCTAAAGTCCTGGCTTCATCTTATGGCTATCTACATCCCGAATCAGAATTTGGAAGAAGGTCATACCTACTGACTTATAAAGACAACCAGAGCTACCAGAACAGAGTCAGGCAGAATGATAACAAAAAAAAGAAGAGAGGAAAAAGAGGCCAAAATAACCTGCAACAGTACTGCCCACACCCCCAGAGGGAAGAAGGATAAAATGCCATAGTCCCTGTAAAGAAAAGGAAATATTTGAGTCATACCTTTATTCTGACCCACAGTGGTACGTCTTGTTGACGTACAAAATTGCTCCTAATAGCAAAATACATCCTCAGTAAAATGACCAACTCTTTATTTTTTCTGCAGCTATAACAGAATAATTGATAAATAGTGCAGAAGCCAAGAAAAAATAGCATGTATGACATCACATTCGTACTTTATCAGACAGATTAACTGAAGTTTTAAGCAGTGCAAAGGCCTCGTGTTCATTCTTTGCAGACTGGTGAATTCCATCTGTTAAGAATGAATTTCCAGTTGGCACACAGAAAATGACTGCACTGTTGTATAAGCATCTCCACTAAGCTTTGTCATTTATTTCTGTAATTAAAACCATTTTGAGAAAAACGTAGTCAGTTCAAGCAAATTACATGTTACAATAAAACAATTCTAATAATAATCCAGAAGTTATTAATGAATACTCAATTCTATGTAGGAAAGTATTAACTGGAGTAGCTCCTGAATAGGATTATTGCTATTTTTGGGCTTTTAAATGTGTTTTCTGCATGGGATATGGCAGTTACATTTGCATAATAATCATAAATCCAATCCAGAAATGTAATTTTATTTTTCTGAATAACCAGTCTGTTAATTTATCAAGGGCTCTGAACATCTGAAATGGTGGAGCCGAGGATAAGATAATAATATGCCTTTTTCATGGGGTTTAGTAACTAGAAACAAGCAGGGAACTGAAGGATGAAATTTTTAAAACAACCTCTATTGATTGTAAAAACACGGTTTACAGTTTCTTAGATCTGTCTGCATAGTGTTTGCCAGCCTCTCCTCACCTCTCCAATCCCAGGAAAAGCAGCAAAGAAATAACAACTGTTCCTATTCTGATTAATTGTTTAGAAAATACAAAAATTTTGTAACTCCCAGAGCCTTTCCTAACAGACCGTACCACGGCTAAAAGCCTACTGACAAATCGCTACGTACTTAAACATGTGCTCACACAGAGAGCCAGAAAAGCAACTTCTGAGTGAGGGGTTTTGCTTTTGTACGTGTTGCTATTTGCAAATTCTTTTTCTTTCCTTTCTTGCCTTCGGGGGAACCGTTTCTTCTTATTAAAGACTACTGCTGCCCAGGTACCTTTAGAGGAGGTAACTCAACCAACCAACCCCACAGCCATAGGAACACCAAGCTCCAAGAGGACCGTGCAACTCGGTCAAGAAGCTCTGAAGATATTCAGTAGTTTGTCTCAGAACAAGACCTGCAGTAAGATGAGGCAATGGTGCAGCAAGCTTTGGCCAGACAACTTCTTTCCATAATTTCATCAAGCTTAATGAAGGAGACAACACTAAGGATCATGACCTCATACATTTGTGGGAGTTTTGACCTTTCAAGCACAAGATGATCATTCCTAGATCATTTATCCTCTGACAAGGACAGGATATGAAGATAAAGCCCATCATACGATAAAATGATTGTGCCCTTCTTAACATTCAGAAATCTTCTGTTAGGAGAGGGCTATATAAATATACAGTACTGTCATTGTTGTTCTATTACTCGAAAACCTGTAGCTTCTGCTACAAAATAATGTTCTTTTAAAAGCACTGCACACAGCGTTCACAAATGAAACAGCAAAACTCCCTGATAGCTGGACCATGGGAAACGTGTGATACAAAAGCCACTGTTAAACAGTAAGGTCCCGAGGAGAAAGGTGATCTATTTGAGAAGGTGTGTGGCTTGTAAATGTATCTGTGGTTAAACATCTTGAAACTAACATCACTTTCCTCATGCTTCCACCTCCTGCTTTGGTCTCCAAAGAAATTCCTGGCACCAGAGCCTTCAAAATAGGCTTATCTCAGCCTAAGAAGCAAAAGAAAGGTCGTTTTATAGTGGCACAGATGCCTATGTTCATGCAAATTTTCCTATTACAAGTGGTGGTTTCTCATGAACACTTTTACAGCTGAAACCCCAGAAATACATCCCTCAACCAATTGTATTCCCAGTGTTGAAATTTGACACGTGTAACACATTCTTTGCTACAAAGGAGAAAGCGCCTTTCTCACATGCTACTACTACATCTTGCTTTATAAAGACAACACTATATTTTTATTTCATGGTAGTCCAAGTGCTGCGACTGAGTGACTGAGCGGTGACTCAATAGTTTAAAATTAGCTGGCCCATCCCAAATCTGAAACATGTCATTCTGCCTATGACATCAACAAGAAATGGTACCTGATGTCTTTCCTTCTCTCCATAATTAGAAGTCTCGAGGGTTTGGGTTTTTGTTTAAAATAAACAAACAACACCTCCCCAAAACAAAAACTCTAAGCAATTCTGGTTCGTCTATGACAGGTAACTAAATCACAAGAAAACTCATATAAAGCCCTAATTTTAGAGCGAGACAAAAGATGGTCTTCTCTGTGATTCTTTTAAATAAGTTAATATTTTGTGGTTGCTTTGACTCAAAAGCTTTTAGAGTCCTCTGTTTTTGACCTCTTTCTTTCCTCCTTTTTCCATTATCTTTTTAACAGGCTAAGAAATAAAGGCAAACAAAGGAGAGAAGGAAACAAAGAATTTACATCATTTTTGGCAAAAACTCCACTGCAGATTAAAAAGCCACTGAAAGCAAAAATATATGGACAAATACAGAAGAGATCAGGTTCCATATAAACAAGCTTTCACATGAAAAATACTCATCAAGCTTCCCTGAGGTCTTTTCTCCCCTTTCCTGGCGATCACAGAAGGGCTCACCAAATCAACAACCTGACTAGACTGGAGTCTTAGCCTACGGGAGTGGATTAGCACCAGGTGAACCGAGACATCCGTTGGGACCAGCATAGATTTCACTGTTAGGTTGCCAATACGGACTTGCCCATGAGACAACACGTTCTGCGCAAAGCAATAAAGCCTCCTTCTGCACCCACACTTGAGTGCACCATATAAAAGTCCATTCAGAAAGACAGCTACTTGTGGCACTGACAGGAGCACCCCACTTCTACATATACTGACTTAGAAGCTTTTTCCTGAAAGTTTCACCGCTGTATTAGTCACCTCAGTGTTCCCAGGAAGGGACAAATAAGGCTGTTATTACTGCAAGAGAACAACAGAGCCATGGGGAATTAGCAGATGCAAGGATGCTGCTAAAGTTCAATGAGAAATGGCAACTTGAGAAATGCTGTTGCTTCAGAGAAAAAAAATATATGGGGAATAGGTTTTGAGGGGGAAAGATAATAATGATTAAATAGGCTAAATAAAAGGAAGGAAGGATGCAGGCAGTAATCAACCAGAAATTTTCAGTAGAGGAACAAATCCAGAAGTATGCAATTAATTATGGAAAATAGGACAATTAATGAAAAATACAAAGGAAACACATACGGAAAAATTACAAAATGATCTATTGTGTGGGTGAGAGTGAACACAGAGAAAGACAACAATGTCAGATATAATATGCTACTAAAGCTTTTTATTTCCCCATGTCCCTTTGCTTTTCAAACTCTTGCAAAACATTACCTCATCTGTTGATTGGGGTTTTTTTATCCCTAGCGTGCAAACTCACAGTTCTCATCTTTGTCTTTTCCACTGCAGACAACAAAACTCTTATCTAGCCAAAGCGCCATCACAGAGAGACGATGTCATGCACAGCTGACTGTGTCTTCAAGTACATTTGTTTGCATTTGCTAAATACATTTTGAATGTGTTCACCCACCTCTTCATAGCAGAAGCTCAGGGAGTTGAAACATCGAGAAATGTCTGTTTTGAAATCAGTCCCAGATATATGCACAGACCCCACGTTTCTAGACTGGGTTTTAAGTAATCAGAGGAAAATGAACGTGCTACGTATTGTTTAATGAGTGGATAATGTGAAAGCATCAAATAATCTTCTTTAAAGGTATTTTATATCATCTCTGTAGCTCCTAACCCGCAATTCTTTCGAAGAAGAGGAGCTTCAGACAATAGATTGTTTCAGCATAAAAAACATCACTAACGACCTGAGTAAACTGGCTTATTTACTTACATATATTCTTTGTAACTTACATTTTTCTCCAACTAATACATCTACACCAATAAAAAATGCTTTATTTTTAAACCGTTGCAGCTTACTTCTGTTTCCGAAATTTGAAGGATGTTCTAATGGAGTCAGTCCTCTTCACTGTTTTAAAACAATCTGCACCTTCAGCACTGTAAGCACGGATGTATTTACAGCTCTGCTTCCCAAAAAACTGTTTTGGGGGCATTCGCTGTGCGGCAGAGTATAGTGCAAAAGTCGATCGTACAAGTACGCTTGTGATCCAAGGTCTGGCACTGAGCTACTTCAGCCTGAACCAGAATCAAATGCAAATTTGATAGCCTTTCTGTTAATATACATCTTCAACCAAAGAACAGCCCGTTTGTGATTTATGCCATTGCTTCTTTCACTGCTGAACCTCTCCCACATGTCCTCATCACTTTAGGATACTGCCCTTCAAATTTGCTTTATAATGTGCCTTGTGCATTTCATAAATCAAGGCTGAACTCTTCACTTCTGTGCATTACTCCTGAAAATAACCTCACACATCTTCTGAAGTACAATTCATTCACTTGATGAAATGCTAAGATTTTTCCTTAATGTGTCCTGGTCAAATTCATAATTATAGCACATATCCCATTAAATGTTCCATGTAATAATTAGATGATAATAACTTGATGATTCCACTGACTAAGGCAGAGAATGAGATCTGTGTAAAATCTCCTCTTTCTGGTGCACAGTCACAGCGCTGGAATCTCGCTACTCACATATAAATTCAGCAAATTCAATGAAGTTACAAAGCTACGTTATACCATCAGAAGGAAGTTCTGAGTAACGCTTCGGTGACAGGAGCTTCAGACACAACCCAGAAAAACCAGCCTCTGCTGCGGAGAATTGCTGAAATAACTCAGATGCAACTCAACTTCATGTTTGGTTCCACAGGGAAAACTGCAAGTTAAGGTACCTAGGGAACTCTGCCACCCAAATTTCAGAGCAAAATTAATTTAGGTGACCAGAAGCTTTTGCCAAGTAGAGGGGCTCTGGACTACCTTTTAATTTTTTTTTTTTAAATTGCCCAAATTCTGTCTAAAACCCATTTTCAGATGTTGGAGGCCTCTATGGCTCTTGCCCGATATCTCTTAAAACGTTCTGTGAGCTTGCATGGTTTTTAGCAAGTTTTAAAAGGATCTGCATTGGCTTGTCATATTTTGCTGTTTACAAAAGCAAACCAAATAATTTTAAAGAGTCCACTTAGGAGTTTAAGCAAGACTTATTTGAATGCAAATAAAAAAGATAATAATGCTCCGTACAGAAAAAATACCCTATGCATTGAGGGTAGAGGGGAAGGAAGAGATTAAGAAAAGACAAACCAGTGCACAAATAACTTCTGCGAATAAATTCCAACTAATATAGGAATAGTGATATCCAAAGATTATATAGACATTATTCTACCAAATTTAATCTGCAAATCTTTTTTGTTTTGTTTCAGTGGTGCCCCAGAAGACTCCAAGCTGAAACACTGTATTTGTATTAAATTTTGCAGGATGGTTCAAAACCTATTGGAAGGTTATCGTTTTCTAGTAAATTATATAGTGACCTTTTTGTAATGCTTAAGGCGGTAATACTTAGGCTAGGTATTTTTCAAATAGTGCAGCCTGTTTTTAATTTCGGAAAATGTATGCATAGGATTTGCAGAACAATCTAAATCATCCTGCACTTGACAAGATTTCAGGAGTCACGTCTATTACTGTAATATTTTTCCCACAGAGTGCTTGCTTCACGTCTACACAGAAATAGCCCCTGAAATGTCAAAGAATACGAAGTTAGGTGGTTGCTTGTTGACCTGTAAGATTACAAGTTGCCAGACTCTCATGTCAAGAACAACTGCAAGGCCAGATGACAATCAAATTCCACTCTTAATTACTTCTGCTGCAGAGTCTAAATATACGCCCAGCTTGTGCCGAAATCATGTCGTGCTACTTCTAGCTGATACGTGTCAAGGGACTGTGTCCTTCGTTCTCTACCAATATTCAGAGGTATCAACAAGGATAAATTCAGTATGGGGATTGTAGCAGGTGCTGAGACCTCACTTGATATATGTACATATGCATGTCAACCTAGATAATATGCTTGGGCATGGTAGGCAAAAAAGAACATAAATCACTGTCAAGACAGGCTGCTATACTCCCTGGAAGAGAGTCATGGTGCTTTACTGCTTTACTGAATCCAGGTGCCATTTTTCTCCAAATGAGATTTTGATTAAGAATTATTATGTCTGAAAGTCTTTTAACCCCAAGCCCTCATCCTTTTGACTGCCACTTCAAAACATGTGTTCTAAGTAATAAAGTAACCTCACAGAGATTACAGCCACGCAGGCATTAGCTAAACCCAACTTGAAATGAACACAAGAAGCCAATGGTATTTGTCAATCTGACTTTCTTATGAAGTCAGGCTACATTTTCTCTGTAAATGTAATTTTTAACCTGCTGGCTACTTACATATTTGCTATAAAGAAACAAGCATACTTTTTCTTTCATTAGGCTAAAGGTTGAAAATCATCTTGAAGTATAAACAACAGCAGACAGTAAAAATGCTAAAGGGTATGAGAGGTCCAGAAAGTGTAACTTAGGCTGATACTATTTTTCAAAGACAGAAGAACGAATTTCTCTTAAGTGCCTGGTGCTGGAAGCTTAGCTTTTAAAAATAGACCATTAGACACAAAAATAAAATGACAACTACTTCTGTGAACTGCGGTCTTTCTCAGGATCAGTGTTCTGCCTGGTTTTGCCACCTTTATACATGAATACATAATTTGTGAACAAATCAGAATCTGATGACAAAATGAGCTATACAGTTCCGACGTTTAAAATTTTACAGAACCATTACCTTAACATGTCTCTCAAAACTGGAAAATACACTGCACAACATACACCAATCACTGAGTCACTCCAAAAATGTAAGCAGGGAGAGCTTTATATAGTAGCAATCCTATACAACCACTCAAGAAAGGCAATCATATCTGTACTCTGCCTTATTTTCTAAGACCAAATGAAGCATAGCTTCTTTTCGTATCAGTCAAATTGGCCATTTTCTTTCACACCTTCATGTTCTATTATTTGTGTCACTGCAGCTAGAATTGCAAGATTTATTTAGGAACAATACTTTATCAATCATGAAACACAAAGCGTAGTCCAATCTCACAGCACATACGCTTTAAATAACGTTTGACACCTCATCTTCCTTACAGAAGCGTAAGAATTGGTAGCCTGAATTAGGGACTTTAGTGGTAGCTATTAAACATTAAGAGCCCTTTTCCCTATATGTTCTCATCTTTTTCATTTTCTGTTTCATTTTCAGTGTTATTTTATTGTATTATTTTATAATGGGAAGACAATCATAAGAAATCTGTCTATGATATAGTGCTCCTTCTCATATAAATAGAGAACATGAGTGAAGCATTTCAGGCCAGTAACAATTTTCCCAAACTTCCACCACCTTTTCCTCTCAGTTAAAAAGTGGAAAGTACTGTTTTCTTCAAGTTTGAGTTTACCTGAAAAAACTTCCATCTCAAATTATCCTGCTTCCATCCCATTTACTTCATGTGGAGGCTAAAACTGAACCCACGTGGTTACTGTTAAAGGGATTGCAGAATACTAGCCCCAGGCTATTTGAAGAAAAAAAAAACAGACAAACCTCAAAATCCCAAATGGATTTTTATTTTACGTGTTCCCAAGGCCTTTTAAGCATCACTGGTCTGTAGTCCCACAAGTGATGCAGGAGTGCAGATGTTCTCCATTGCCAATCATACACAAAAGGAAAGACCTCATGGCTAGTGGTTCATGTGGATGGGCTACAGGCCTGCTGACCCAGCCATACCATCAGCACATTGATGGCTTTGTTCCCAAGAGCCATCTCTAGTATCTCCAGAACTCAAAATCTCATTACTGGTTGTGAACAAGGATGCTTTCCTTTAAGGGGGACTTTTATTACATATTACTGGGAAAAAAAATACTCTAAGTCCTGTGTTCTGTGAAGGTAACTCTTCTCATATGTGTGGGATAAAAAGAAACTATTTGAGAGGCAGACCACATGACAGAGACAAGATCATTCATTAGTTGGGTTTATGCATTGGGGTAGGAGCTACCACCTAGAAGTACTGTTATGGGTCCAATGGGGAGTAACAGTGAAGAGCTAAAGATGCACAGAAATGAAAAGGTTTAGCAGCTGAGGACAGAACAAAGATGGTAAGGCAAGTTGAAAGATTCATGTTTCAGCTTTCTGCACAATTACCATGCCTCTCTGTGCGCAAATATTAATTTGGAGAATGTTTCTATTTTAACATTGGTTGGCAGCAATGCTAGAAAAAAAATTAAGGAACACTTTGGCTTTGACCCTACACTTGAATCTCATGAGTTTAACTAGTAAAGGGTACAAATTGAATGACTGTCAGGCCTCTATACCACAGGACAGGTGTTTCTAAAAGCATCTATGAAGCCTGACACAGCTGGTTAGAAGAATAGGCGAAAGACAGGCCACAGAGACAGGAGAAATGCTTGATCCTGAAAGCAGAAATACATAGTAAAAGTCAAAGAAGGGAAATAATAAAAAAAAAAGCCTTCACAAGTCTCTTGTGAAGTGGCTAAAATACATAAAAGGATTTTCAATGGCAAGTTTTTTTCGCCGCATAACTAAGGAGACCAACCAAAATTTCTGCCTGCATTTTTACCTATGTAGTTTTATTCCAGATGCCTACGCACATGGCTACTCACATTTACAGCACTGCAATTCAGCAGAGAGTCAGACTCTGGTCCCATGTGAGCCTGAGAGTGCCTACTTTCCAGAAAACAGGAGTAGGAGGCACTGGAAATCAGGCTTGAGTCACGATCCCACTTGTAACTACAGACAGGATGGTTCTTTGCAACCTCTCGTATCAAAGCGCTTTCATGTCTACAACTATTAAGACAAATATACATTGAACTGAGCTAGCCACATCAAAAAAGATGTTGATTTCTCATCTGCATTTTGTGCTATAAAGATAACTACATCTGCTCTTCGGACAAAAATGGATGACGACCCCAAACCTGTCCAGACAAAAAAATAAGGGAAAAACCCCTGCAAAGTTACTGCAGTCTCCTCCATATGTAAGCTCACTGGACTTCACTGCCATCTGCAAAAAAAGGTAAGACATTACCGAAAGGGCAAAAATGACTAGGTGAAGCTGTTCAAATACATAGGGTTGCTAAATTCAGATTTTTCTCATTCCTTGTTCTGATTATTATTCAGATGCACTCTTCTTTGACAAAATCAAGGCAATTTTTGGTGGTGTTTGAAAATGATAGCCCAGAAAAATGAAATAACGTCAAATATCACTTCTTGAATGATATATACGCTACATTGCCAGGCTTATGTAAAAGATGGAGCATCAGCAAGGTATAAACACCCAAACCCAGTACTATACAACCATAAAATACGTTGGGCAAACCTCAAAACACCAATTGGCATATAAACTACTTGATAGCTAATAAAATATGTGAATAGAAAAAGAAGAAGTATTATTTAAAGCACAGTACATACAGAAAAAGTCGCAATACTTTGCACTAAATTATGCAATTCAGATAAATACTGAAAACGCGATGTTGTCAAACTAACACCAAAGTTGATGCTATGGGACTAGTTTGAAGTTCAGCCATTCAGCATGAGGTATTAGAAGGAATAAATTTAGTTCTCAACTTCAATTTACAGCTTGCAGGAGAAGCTTTCCTGCAAGGGAATACATCTCTGCCATCAACAGTGGGTCATAACAAATAGTGCCAGTTCCCTGGAACAGCCATGACAGGAGGAAGATTAAATCCAATAAAATGGAAGTCACCAGAACTCCCCAATTCACAGCAATTGATTCATAATCTATTATATGAGGCAAATGATTTAGAAAGGTCTCTGTTCAGACAATGAAGGGAGTTAATACCTATAGGCTGAAGTAGCGTGCACGGTTTTTCTACATTAGCAAGGATGACTGATAGATTATTTACTAGCTTGGGCATTATTATTCTTTTGAAGCTTACATTTATGTCCAAAGACAAGCTATAAAACAGAGCCTAGCGGAGCTGTTCAGACTCACCGTTTGTTATTAACAGATGACCTTCTCCTACGTCTTAAAATTGCTTGAATATGCAAACTCCATTATACCAGAACAGCTTCAGCCCCACAGGAGAGCAATAAAAATGACCCGGGAAGTCTTCTATTACAATAATTATTCTAGATGAAAGTATCAGCCATTTCCAAAGTTTAGGCTTATTAGTGTATTAATAAAATGTTATAGCAACGCTCCTGTGAAACCATCGTTCTAGTCTTTTCTAGCACATACATGTGTGGCCAGTTTTCATTGTAAGACCTTCAGGTCTTACGGTATCTGCCACTGTTCTCTAAAATCTAGCCTTTGCAAATGAGTATATCATAATCTCATTTCAGTTTTTAGAAAGCTGAATTTCTAGCTCTCTGGTCTGCGGAGTAAAACCTGACAATGTGAACTCTAAGTTGCAGATACCAAAAGGCAGATTGGAAAAAAAGAAAAAAAAAAAAAACAAATTAAGAAGTTATCATTACGGCAATGCTACAAGGGTTGCACCTAGTTTTTAATAGCATTTATCTTGAAGTACTGCTGTTATTCGTGTTTTGATTGCATCACCTAAAAAGATAGGGACTTGCTGCAGAAGAAGAACGAGGAACAAATCAATGCCGGGACTACCGATATATGGAGAAGGGCTGACATTTGGTCCTTTTCTGGAAACAACAGGAAACATCTTCACTGCTGCAACTGCACGGGTCAGCACCAAGCTGAAGGATAACTTTGGGTCTAGGCCACTGCATGGCAACAGGGAACAAGAGTTGTTTTCAGCACTCAAACAGAATTTTAATCTCCAGACACATCCTGCCCTGCTTTTCATCTGCAGAACTCTCCCTGTGTTAGTAAAAGCATCAGCAGAAGCCAGGAAGAGCTGCAGGTCTGCAGGACTCTTCCCTCCCACTCCCCTAACTCTTCATCTCATGTGGCTTGGTTTCCAAAGCCAAGGGCTTCAGACCTGGGCAGACGAGGACAGGAACACATGGGCAAATTCCAGATGCTATGGTTCAGCGTAAGCATAACAATCCTGATAGGCCATTTTTGATGCATCACAACAGCAGCTGTTGAGTACAATAAATTATGCTTAATATGAAATATATTTTCCATTTACAGAATAAGAAAAACTGTAAATTCAAATCAAGAGTCTGGAATTGCATGAAATACAATTACCTATCCAAAATGCTACTAAGACAAGGCAAAAGCACCCTCCAAAGCACATTGTGACCTTTCAGTGAGATGATATCAAGTCAATTATATGGCTGCCATGGAACTCAGACTCTCCAGTGAGGCTGATGGCACATGACCTTAACAGCAAGGGGCCATCTGACATTAAAAAAAAAAAAAAAAAAAAGAAAAAAGAAAAACAGCTGGAGGATAGTAAAGGGGAACATCATCACAGTGCATACTAGTGAAGCAGAAAAAAATAAAAAAGATGAGCAATTCTTGCATAAACAATCCTGATTGATAGAGGAGGAAGAACAGTTTAGAGAGGAAAAAAAAATAAGTTGGAATAGAGAAAGAGACTGAAAGTCAAAGGCCATGCCAGTGCCAAAACAAAACACGGCTTTGACGTGGCTGTAATTTGTTCAAGGAGCATAGCAATGTAACGGATCAGAGTTTGACCCTTATTTCTGGACTCGCAGCCCTTTCATGGGTTTATTTCCTCTGTTATCACATCACCCACCGTATGTTCATCTCATCTGTATTATCCTGAGAAGTTAAGCAGGAACTCAAAGCTGTGCCACCAGGAGCTAACGGCCGCGCTGAGCTGGACGTGCAAAGGAGGTCGCAGGCAAGTCCAGAAGCTGCTGCAGGAGCTCTGCTGAGCAAAGGCACCGCCTTCGCCTGCACGGGGCAGGACGCAAGCTTTCTCTGCTGGCGTGGGGTGACTCTTGGGGACTCAAAGGCTACACACACACATCTGAAAACCTTATTTTGGTGAACTCTTACCTTTTCCATAACACTCTTGGAAAACACGCCCGTGCCAGTCGCAATGTTGTAGCCACTAAACTGCCTTATGTGCCAGATGTTCACCATTTAACCACTGTTAAAGTTCTAACAAATGAAACTACACATCAGCTCAAATGCTTACAGTTTAGTTTATGCAGACAGACCTTTAAAAGCAGCTTGTTTTCAAAATCTGTAGGCAAATCTGAACAGGCAATGATTAGAAATGTGTTTTTAGAGTCTTTGGAGATCTAGATCAGGCCCTCAGCTGAGAGCTGTGAACAACAAATAATGCCTGAGGGGGAAAAACGGAACTACGGGTGGATTTACTGTATGTAGCTTGATACAGTGAAGGCAGGTGCAGTGACATGTCTTCATTATTACTTAATCTTCCCATCTCATAGATATGGGGATTGGGACAATGATGGGGATTGGAACTGTGGTGCAGAATACTGAACTGAGATAATCTAATTTACTTTAGTGTCTGCATCTGTATTCAAACTCAGCTGTTCATGAAGCAAAACAAGAAAATACATTTTGCCCCTTTTTAAGCCATTTTTTTGCTGTTTCAATTACTTAACGAAGCTTCTCAGTGAAAATAAATGCCAAAACTGCTTTGTGGAAACCTCCCTCTCAAAAAAAACACTGAGCACAAAAATGTGAAGAAAGGCAGAAAGCTGAAAAACTTATTTCATTCCAAGCATGGACTGACTGCATATAAATTAATCATACAACATAGGGATGGGAAGAGCAAATCTCCCTGAGATACAATTGTGTCATGTATCACAAAACAGATTCAGGGCACACTGTGGTGGAACTGAGCATAAGTGACAGCAGAGGTGCAGCGCTGTGGCAAATGCATTTATGATCTTAAAAAAAAAAATAATCAAGATTTGTTGATAATTACCTCTGAAGAGAGAAAGAAAAATAACTGCAGGACTTACAGCACCTGCTGTCAGCCAGTCTATGACACCGCGTCTCTTGCAATGAGGGAGGGGATGCTACTTTTCTTCCCCCAGAGAAGGAAGAAACGCTGTAGCATCATCATGCTACAACATGAGAAGTAATGCAAGAAGGGGATCTGATAATCACAAAGTCATAGAATAAGAGGAAGATTTAAAGAAAAGTCTTCAGGTGATTTGCAGAAAACAAAATCTGTTCCTTTATAGTGCCAGATTTGTATTTCTGACCATTTAAATCACTAGATGCTGCTTTAGCTTTTAGGAGTAGAACAGAGCCCTTGTAATGGCACTGTAATGAATATCAAAGAGACAAATGTCAAGAGTAACAAACATCTGTCACAAAGACAGTCTTGTAGTCAAAGCAGGATTCTCAGGACATCTTCACACGCTATTCAGTATTCAAAGAAAAGATCACAAACTGCATCCAGCCTCTGAAAAAGGCCACTAGAGGAACAGAACAGGCTACTTTGCCCTAATTTACCTAGCCTACGCAGAAGCCAGGCAGGATTTTGCTCACAAATTACACCATTATTCTCTTCCTACAGAAAAAAAAAAAAAAAATAATCCAAATCCAAGTAGATAAACTGCCAGAACTAGCTGCTGCTCCCCACAACTTTTTGCTGGGGCTGTAGTCATTCACAACACGCCGCTTACTTACACACCCTCAGCTGCCAAATCATCCCGTGGTAAGCCAGGCTGTTCAAACCTGAGAGCACAAGTGCACAGAGGCTGCTGTGAGTGTTAGTAAAATACATGTTATAAGCAGTCCCTTCAATCTCTTAAGTGGTTCCTGTTCAATCTCTTTTAAGGGAGGTAGGCTTCCTGAGCACAAAATTACTAGATTGCAGCCTGAGGTTATTTTTTTTCCCACCTACAGGTTTATCTATGTTTAAGTTGCACTTTGGAGGAAATGTCATAAATACTTAGTACCCAATGACTTGACATCAAGAGATTGACTAAGGAATTGCTGCTCTAAGTCTTTATAAAGTTTTTGGAAAGAGGAAGGTTCCTCCATTAGCTTTTTAAAATTCAGTGTTTGAAAACTGAAGACTTTTGATTACTTTGTAAAGGCAATTTTAGATTTACAGCTGTGCAACAGAGGGGAAAAAACCAAAACAAAACACCTTACTCTCAGCTTGGAGTTCTCAAGATAACACCAGAGTTTAGTAAAACTTCCAAGTTAAAAAAACCCAAGATAATGGCCTCAGTTAAATGCAACTGAATGCAGGGTTCCTTTGCATAAAGGAAACAAGGAATTGGCATGCTAGCCAGTTTGCATTTTGCACTTGCATTTCCTCAAATCTCAGAGCTACTTTTCAGCACAGCAGGCAGTTAGCTGCCCTAATTACTGCCAGGGAGGCCCAGATGCTTTTGTCAGCTCTTCAAGCACAGAAAGAGATTACCAGCAGACAAGCCAGCCATAGGATCAAGGGTGGCTCCTAACAGGAGACTTGTAAAAAATGCACTAGTATTTATGATCTCTACTGAAGGGAACAAATCTAAACGCCTTATAAATCTGAGATTGAGCCTGATGATTCATCTACAGGATTATCTTCCATGCTGAAGAGACAAATACAAATGCAGTCAATTAAAGAGAGAGTTATCATAATGAAACCCTTTTTCATGTAATTTAGCGAGATACAAAGCACTGCCTTAAGCAGATATAAAGATGTGGCACTGGCCGTTCACCTGACGTGCCTGCCCACTGAAAAGAACGGCTGTGGCAAAACCACGTGGGGTCCAGCATCGCTCGCAGCCACGTGCAGGTTCAACGTCTTACCAGCTCCAGCGGCAGAGGAGGCTGGGGCCCAAAGGATGCCGCCGCTTACCTACACGGATACTCTGAATGAAGTAAAAGCAATTACTATTTTCCACATTTTGAAATTACACGGAGAGGATCCTCCATTCTCTTGCAAATTGAATTTCACAAGCCTTCAAAGCAATTCAGCTTAAGCTTGAGAAATAGACTCAGCAGCAGCTCTTTATCCGACGGTAGTGGGGGAGGCCAGTGGCTGTTATCGCTGATTTCAGCAGCTGGCTGAAGCCAGCACAAATCCCCTATCACCATACAAAATACAATTACTTCCCCCCCCCATATGAGCAAAGAAAAAACCTGTTTGTTTGAAAATTAGGACTGCAGCTTACCTGAAATAGGTTCTTATGTTCAGTTACACGGTTTAGACAAACCTGATTAATGCAGTTCAGGGTTGCATGTATTGTAAATCTGTAACTATTTACTGACATATTTTATACGGTGAAACTCGCCTGTGTCAAATACAGCTTTTAACTACAAAGGTGGCCTCAGGAGACCCGAGCTCTCCTATGCCCTGTCTTCTCTGCTGATTGCTGATTTTGAACAAGTCACTTCGGCTTCTGTGTCTCTGCAAAATAAGCAGAGCAATCCAATCTCCTTTGCAAAAGCCACAGAGGCACACTGATTGGAAAGGATGTGTTAAAAGTCAACTATGAGTATTATTGCCATTACTTTGTTAGGAGTATGATCCTATTTTGAGCAAAAGAACATTAGAAGATTTGGAGGGAGGATCCTCTTTTTGCCACAAAAGCTCCTTTAATGGTTAGGGCATGGCTTCACAGCGATGTGCCCACCTTCAAAGCCCCAGAGAGCGCTGGCTGCCCTTCACCCACCCCTCCAGAAGGGCGCAGGGCTCCCGCGAGCCCCGTGTCACATCTGCAAACCCTGTGCAAGTCTCAGATAACCCAGGGCATCTAGATGCCTCTGTGGAGGCAACTGTGTCGAGTCCCACATGACTTCAGGCAACATTCAAGTACTGACAATATCTGAATTAGAAAATTGGTCAGCAAACTAAACGCACTGCCTGAAATGCGTTATTATTCATATTATTGAATTATTATTATATGAATATTATGGATAATATTCAGGGGAAAGAACTCTTATCCCAGTACAAATCCATTGCTCTGAATTTGTCTTGTATAAAGGAACATTAACTTTGGACCTAAATCTTTGATCATTTCCATATGATGTGGCACACAATATTGGCGCCTACTTGAGTAGGTTGGGTTTGCAGTCAGCCCTGTTAGCCACAAGGGGTTTGCTGCCACTTTGCACATGTGTTCATTTGATATTCTCAGCTCAACAGCACCTACTTTCTTTTTTCTTTCACAGCTTTATCTATCTTGGCGGAGGCAGTAGCGTATGTTAAATTCATACATGTACCTTTGTTTAAAACTTTTCGTGCTCTTCCAGTCAAAACTCTATCTCCCTAATCTTTGGTGCTGCCACCTTTATCTCCTTCTTTTATAATTCAAACTCATTATTTGGCTTGTTGCAAATTTATGAATGAAGAAACAGTGACAAATGTCTTTTCAAAACACAGGCTGCCTCCAAGGTAGCACATAGAAACAATTCCGTGATTTACATTCTCCTGTCGGCTGCACTGATGCCCATAACTGAAGCCAATAGAGTTGTACCATTGCGACTGAGAATTTGGCTTGATGTAGGGAGCATTCATTAAACAGTTTTGTTTATTTATCCGAAGTCAAGGATCTGTTACCCTTTCATTTCTGTCGCCAGGATAAAAAACATTTCTGATCCAACCCTCAGAGCATATTCATTTGTAATTAAAATAAAATTTTAAGAATTAGCTATTTGACTGCTTTCAGTTGTACTAGTGGCTTTTTGTCCTTCTTTGAGAGACACTTCCTCTCAAAGAAACAAAAATGTGGGAGCTCTGACAATACTAAGAAACTTGCCAGCACAGCCCAGGGAATTTGCAACAGAAGTTCATCCTCTCTAGCCCACGAGTTACAGTCTCCTCTTCGTCAATAGCGGCCGCAAGTTATTCTGTGCAATGACTGCTTGTTATCTTGTGTGCTTTCAAGGGGTGTTTTCACTCCAGTTCCCAGAGTGCAAGTGAAAAACCCACCACTTCCAGCATTAAATGAGAGCTTGCTGGCAGCCTTGGCAGAAAGGACTGACATTAGTAGCAGAATCGGCCACATTTATCCCAGCTCTTCTTCAAAGTCAGAGCTAGGAGCTTGGAGAGAGTCATGGAAGTTTGTATTGGGGAAAGTTATACCAAAATTTATACTGTATCATAATATATCATAATATTGGCAGATCTGAGGTCTACTTTTATTCATGGTTGGGTATATTCATGTTTTATGTGCTAGCACCCCGTAACTTCTTCAGCTTCACCGGGATTATTATAACTATGGGATATTCTAAGAAGATTAATTTATCTAACTTCTCAAAATGTCTTCATTGTCCAAACTTCATCTTTATAAAGAAGGGCCTTGCAGCCCTTAAACACCTTCTATTCAAGATCCCACAGATCACTTCGCTCCCACAGGAAGGTAAATTCAGGCTCTGTGGCAAATAAGGCAGCAGAGTACGTAGAAAAACAATCTGTCAATTATGCATGTATTTTTAACCATCAGTAGTGTGGTACAGCAAGTGGAAAAAATGGAGGAGAGCCAAGAAAGTAATGAGCCGTCTTCTCTGCAGATCACCAGTAAACGCTCTGCAGGTCACAAAGAACCTCAATTAAGAGAATGTTGGCATTAGTGATTACTGAGCTATTTAAAACTAGCGAATCAGATTGCACTTTACATGCCCTATCACCTGTGGGTGAAGTTTTGTAGAATGTAATTCACAGACACCCAACCTGGACAGAAATAAAATAATTCATTTCACATTTTTGTTACAAAACAGTGGTGCAGATGTCAGCATCACACCTCATGTCACAACTTAATTAGAAACATGAAAGAAAACAAAGTTCCTTCTTCTGTAGTGAATGAATGAGAACTGATTCAGATTTTTCCTTTAGCTCAGTCCTAGGCTAAGATGGCACTGGAATGGGCAGCATTATTTCTAATTTGGTTGCTCATTCAAGACAAGACTTGAAAAGCACGTGTTTAAATCCCTTCCAATTCCAGCATTTACTTAAGCACATGTTTAAAGAAAACACATATATTTAAAAGCTATCTTGAATAGGAATTCTTCTGCGTACTCAGGCCCAAATGTATCATCTGGAAAATCTCATATGCCTTATTCATCAGCAATAGATTTTATAAAAATTCTTTTTACACTACTGAAAGAAAATAAAGCAATTTCAACTATTATACAGTCAACACTCAGATAATGTAGCATTAGAGCTCTACCTTACTGTTAGCGTTTGTAAATAAAATCATGCTCACGCTGTGACTTTCACCCATGCCACTGCATTTTTCTCTTCTTTGACCAAGAAGGAGGTAAGGGAATGCCAACTGAGAGTTTTACTCCAACTTCCTGTTTTCTTCTGTGGCTGTACAGACCCTCCTTGTTACCTGACTGAAATACCTGAATACAGTTTCTTTAGTGTTTCTCAATTTTTTTTCCCATGGCTCCATCTACCTAGGTCACATGGTATTGTTTCATACTGATGAACTTGCCGTGCCAAGACTTCAAAATGAAAGCCTGCCATTTGGTTTGTTTTGCTAGTCAGCTGATCTGCATGAGCAAAGTTTGCAAATAATTCTGGGGAAACTGCGTGCTTAAAACCCAACCATTATTTGAAATATAAGCATCTATTTTCAGAAAAGCAGAAAACAAAAAAAGAAGCCACACCATGTTATAAAAATGGCCATACTTGGTCAGTTTAAAGGTTCATCTAGCCTGATAGTCTCTCCTCATAATGGTTAATAGCAGATACCTTGGGAAGAGCATAGGAATACGGCAAGCAGAAGCTAACGCTTTCCTGGAATACCCTCCTAACCTTCAATAGTTCACAGCTCAGACTTCTCATATCACAAATCCAAGACTTTTCATATATCACCAACATAGAGGGATGAACTTTACATAAGACAAATTATATGCTTTGTCTATAGTAACTGTTGATGAATAGAAGTAATGTGAAAGAAACATGTAGGCAATACGTTAGCTCTCCTGCTCACTGTTACCAGAAAACAGAGTATTTACCCCATGAGCTTCACTAGCATCTCTTGAACGGGGCTATTGTCCTCATCACTATCAGCATCCTGCAATTCAGAGGTGGTGAAGTCTTGTTAGGTGATCTAGCTCATTTTACCATCAACCCAGGACTACAGAGGGGAAACCACAATAGACCTCTTGTGATGCTCAATACCAAGTTAAAACCACCGCTTGTTGCTTCCTAAACATTGGTGAAACTTTCACCTACTAAGGTTAACAATGTTACTCAGCATTCATCATTATCATTTTAATATCGCACTAGGAAAAAAATGAAATTGCCATATGGTGGAATTATCATGTCAGACATCTGTTAACTCCCTCTTACGGAAAAACAAAGCACTTTAATATATTCACAGCATAAACGAGCTGATAGCTATTTTAAATATATGAAGATACTAAATTAAGTATTTTGCCCCACATTGTAGGATTTTTAGAGGCCTTCCTCTAAAGGCTTACCTGTATAACACTGAAAAAATAGATAATGGTCTCTATTTCTGTGGGGACTCATAGCGCTACAAAACTATTGCAAAAGTTTAAATGCTAAGGTCAGTTAAGAAGGCACTGCCACAACAGATTTGTAAAGCTTTTCAGACAGTTGATTGAAAACACTGGGCTGATCTCAGCTATTTACAGATTTATATCTAATTAGATAAATATAATACACTCAAAACATTTTTTTAAACACTGGCCTTGTTTGAATTTTCATTTTGAATCTTTTTTTTTTTTTCAAATTTGCCTGAACTTAACAATAAAGAATTAAAAAAATCAAACAGAAATAGATTTGAACAAAAGAGTTTCTTTTCCTTTGTTCTTGTTATGTTGCTGATAAAAATGGAAAAACTATTTTGGGTCATCCCAGATGATTCTTCCATCAATCATTTCATTTAGGAAAACAATAACCACATCCTGAACCTTCCTCTCCTGCCACTTGTGCATATAGTTTTAACCATGACTGCCATTTCATAAAGAAAATGCTACAACTGCCTTTATCTTTCATTTAATTATAATACGGTTGTTTGGATTACTCTAGAAAATATTATGTCTTAGACTATTCCTGCACATGGTGATTCAGGCTACCAGCATCTACCTCAGGGAGAGGAAACGTTAATGTCAATGAAATTATCAGGGAAATATTTTAAGTGTTTATGCTATCCTAGTTGCAATTGGACATCACCACAAAAATGTAACTAAAAAATTATGTTTATACACTCTAATACATATGCAAATACTTGTAATTTTTAGGAGGCAACATACATCTATCTACCACTGCTAGCCTACACTGTGGCATGATACACAAAGGTATTGATAATGCTTCAGTATGGATTAAATCAGTTAATTAGCAAGTCCATCACACCTAGCGAAAATGTATTCAGACTGTCGTATTCCATACCTCTGGGAGCCTGGAATTAAACAACTAAGTCTTAGTATTAATGTAAGGAATTATCAGCTTTGCTGAACACATTTAGTTTAGCTGATCTCCTTAAAGCATTTGGTAAAACTCCCAGACACTTAATTTTAGTGAATTTGTGGCCTTGTGTAACATGGAGGCTGGATCTACTGGTTTTCCCAAAATATGACCAGAAATAGACAGAAGGAAGGGGGAATATTCTCTTAGGGCTTTATACTTATTCATACCAGCACATTTGTGAAAGTCACAGGAGAATCTGGATAGGAAAAGAAAAGCAAATGATTAACTCCTGAATGTATCTAGGAGTCACCTATGGCTACATGGACATCAGAATCTCATGCTTGCTGTTCCCAGCGTTATGACAGCATCTACTCGGCACAGATACTAATGCTCTGCTTTAAAAACCTGAAAATAATATGCAAGTGTCATTTAAGATACGTCTAAGGCCATTTATTCTGACCTCATCCTTTTTTTTAAAGCGGGAAAATGTCAGAATGTATGTGTTCTCTATATTTATAGTGTTATGCTGGGGGCTGAGCAAAACTTTGTTCAAGCTGATGGGCATTTCAGCAACCCTGTCAACCTCTTCAGTCTTCCTTCTTGACAGAATCCACCTACAAAATCCCAAACATTTAGTATGTGGCTAGATTAAAAGATGTAGCAAACTAATATTGTACATTATACCTTCATATGTTTTGTTCCCCATGCGAGCCTTTTTTCTTGCTGGATCTGAGGGTATGTGAGCACCATGCAATCTCTTCACACAGGCTTCCTCCCACATAGTTTCTGCTCTTTCCAGAACTACTTCTAGTTTACATGTTCTCCTAAAACCTGGTACTTCCACTTCTGTGTTTCTAGATACTTAATCCTTAATAATCTATCCGAGCATACTCAAAGCCATTAATGGATTTCATCCTCACCCCATGATCATCTCACAGCTAATTTATTGATGAGAGAGGAACTGGAGGAAGATGGTATCATTTCCCCCAGGTCAGAATACAAACCTTGGTCTTTGATTTCTGTTTAATTGGTCAATATATCATCTCATCCTTCAGAGTGGATTTTAAGGAAATGGTTTCTATTTCTCAGTCCACGTTTCTATGCACTTCTAGGAGAGAGTGGTATAATTAGATCCATGGGACAACTTCAGTTCTTCTCTTCCTCAATGCAGATGTCCCTGCCCATCATTTATGTTCCCTCTTGGAAGAAACTGGCAAGTCTCACATGTTTCTTCCTTAAGTCACTTCAGAGACTTTACTGTTCACCTTTGCATTAAAAAAAATCCAATCTGATAACTTCTTCTGGCTTTTGTAAGTATGTGTGTGTGTATGCAAAACCATACTGCAAAAAAAGGGACATTTCAACAGGGAGTGGGTTAAAAGAAAGGAAAACTATGCAAAGAAATAATACATGCAAAATTATTTGTAACAGAGTATTTGCAAATCCTCTAGGTAAAGACCATGGAGACGTAACTGTTAGAAATTATCTAAGTCTGAAGCAATGCCCGTATACAAACAAAACCTGAGCACCAGCTATTCAGATCACATACTGAATACCAAATGGAAGCAAATACTTAAAGACAACTTTAGCCAACAGATTACATGAAACAAGTCATAAAATAATTATTGATTTATTCAAGACAGACATAGGATGTTGGTACTACCCACAGGAAAAAAAAAAAACAACCAAATGTTTTTTGAATAAGCCTTCTATACTAACTTATTAACTGAACATAGTCCCAAGAGTTATTTCATTAAAGAAAATGATCTGCAACCTGTGAAGCAGGCGTGCCTGTGAATGAAGCTTTGTTCTTAATAACAGTAAGTGAGCAGGAAGGCTTCACACGTTACTGCCACCGTCATGTTTAGAGAAACCTCCAGTATATAATATGGTTGTATCACCTACATTTTGAAAAGTTCTGATACATGTTTGATGTTCAACAAAACATCAAACAACATACTGTTGTAGCTGGGTCCTTGCCAGCCATACATAAAAGCGCATTAAACACTGCAACCTGCAGTAATTAACCCGAGTGCCACTCATATACATATAGCATGGAAACTATTGCAATCATCGTTTGCTGCAGCAGCAGCAGGACTAATACTTTGCTGCAGTACCCTGGGGGGTTTGCAAGCGTAGCAGCACATTGAAGCTGTGCTTTGTCCGAGGTGGCTACCTGCTTTGGGTTCCCACTGCTGGGAGAGCAGAGTCACGCCCCGCCTCAATCCGCCTTCCTTTCCCTCAGCTCTGAGGAATCGGACACAAAGGTAAAGAAATAGAATGTATTATTTCCTGCTTTCTGCAGGGAAATTGCGTGAGCCAAGTATGTAAAACACACAGTACTTCCGTCATAGAAATTCACCAAAGGAAACGGTGAACAAGATCTTCAGGCTTACCACAGCTTCAGTGAACGATAAGGGACTGAACGACTATCGCTTTCTTTTCACGGGAGCACAGCAGCTCTCAGGCACAACGCAGGGATTTCCATCCTGCGAGGCTACTGAAAACCAGTAGCGACTGTAACCCCCAGGCCTTTTCAGCCATCCCAAATACAGAAAAGTGCGTTAACAGCTACCTGACTGCACGGTTATGGGTCACCAACTCTGCAACAGCCTCTTGTTCCACCTGGGTGAAACAATCCCATTTCCGTATAATCCTGACGTAATGATGTTTGTTTAGCTGGGAGGCACTGAGGGGAAACAGCGGACAGAAACAGAGTATGAGACAGCACCAGGCACCGCTTTATAGGAGGGGACCCTTGCTAAGAAAGCGGTTGGAAGAAAGAGCCTGTGAATGCGAGGGAAATACTTCTCCAACAACAACTCACTGGCTAAATTTGGGGGTGACTTTGCTCAGCAGCCATTAGATACCATGTCTCGTATTATGCAAAGGGACGTTTTAGAAATATTACAGCATTAATGTGACATGAGCAACATATTAGGAGAAAAGAAGAGCAGCATGCTATGAAAAAACACTAGTATCAAGATAATGTTTGCTGTACTTGAAAATCAAAATTCACCACATTTAAAAAATGCAATGAGCCAGAATTTGAGACTAGATAACACCAATTTGGGTTAAAACCCCGACATAATAAAGCAAACTTTGTAATAAATGAGCTTGGTCATTTGAACATGAAAGAAGAACAAAATCGAAGCTGCAAGTGGCCTCAGATCATTTTTTCTCAAATTGAACTTAAAGAGAAACTTTGATTTGCAACCAATTAATCAACAATTTAGACAAGTGTCTTGAGGTTCTCTGGATACTAACAATGTTGTAATTTAATTTACAAGCATTTTTTTTCCCCTGTGCGTACACACCATAGGGGGTATTTTCAAAGCAGTGCTCAAGGCTTTAGCCGTATCCCACTGGCTTAATGGAAATTGCATGGTTTGGCTTCCTTTTTGACCCCAGTCAGCTTTCGCATTGAACAACAACAAAGAAAAGATGTCAATGGAGGGGTGCTAGTATGAGAAACTTCCAAGTTTCCATTAATTCTTTAAAACTCCGTTGCCAAGTCAGAATAACAATTCACAGAGTGAAATGGAGAGGGTCCCCTCCATGCTGCTCCTTCTCAGGTAATACCTGTGAAAGGCTAGGCTTGGCAGCACGTCTCACGACCAAAATGCATCATACCAGGCTGGATGGTGTCTCCTGAAGCTAATCCACAGCAGAGCTAAAGACAAAGCAGCCCACGCAGAAGTCGGTCTTCTCTGGACTGTATAGTGCAGAAAACGTGAAGTATCATTGCTGATCAGGTCCAGGCATATTTTTGCTTGTAGTTTTCTCAAGCAACTGGTCAAGATTTGCCTTTGGTGGCCCAGCGTGCTACACACTGCCTGTATGAACCCTTCCTCTCTAACAACAACTAACAGCGAGTCTTATCCTCTGAGCTTGACACAAAGCTCTGGTTTCAGAAGCGAGATTCTCTGTAGACTACAAAGCTAATGACAATTGCTATTATTTAGGAGTTCAACGACAAGGCTGCATGAACAAAAGCGTGTGTTTCTCAAGTAGCTTACACATTAAGGATACTCTGATATAGTATCTACATATAGAAATGTCTTGGATAAGATTTTCAAAAACATTGAAGTAATATAGAAACATTAATGAGTTTGAGAAAACTTTTGAAATCCTCATCCTAAGCACACATTCACTTTGTTTTTCTTTTTAATCTTTGCTTTTTAAACACAAAACGGGGGGAAACATGGCTCTGCAATACGCAACAGAAGACTAGGATGGCACCAGAACTTACGCAATTTGGCTTCTCTATGAGATTAATGTCCTTCAAATCTTTCTGCCAATGACAGATTTGACTGAATTGGTTGAGGGATTCAATATTTATTAAGAGAGACAGACAGACAACCACGCGATCACATAAGTCATATTTGAGAACAACAAACCAATCAGCCAACCCAACACACAGGTGTGCTGAAAGCTGCATTTCTAAAGCCACCCTATTTATATAACTTCAGTGCTCCAACTGAAGAGCTAATAATTAATATGCAAATACTTTGCAGGAGAATGGGAAAGTCAGATGTGGTTGGGTAGCAAATACCAAAACATAGCTAGAGAATTTTAGTGTTCACGGTATCCTATTTTAATTTTTTTTAGAGATCCTAGTTGTGTGTCAGTATTAACAAACAATTAAGTTTTTAAATAATCAATTGAATTATCAAAAATAATTAGAAGAAACTAAAAAAGCATAGTCTGATCGTTTAAATAAAAATGGCAAAAAAAAAGGGCGTGGGTTTCATGCACCTAGCTAGTTTTCTGTCTACCTGCAATTAAAATGTGAGCACTTCCACAACTACCATATTTGCATAGAGATCCTTAATGGAAATTGCAAATGAGATTTGTCCTTAACACTTGAATTCCCCAGGTTCTCTCATCTACCAAGCATGTATGGGCGCTGAGCACTGTGATGCTGGAAGCTATGGGATTCGTTTTACACTAGTGAGTATCTGTTGAGTCAAATCCTTGTGATTTACCAGACCCCTGGGGAAGAGCTTTGCCTACTGGGGCCAATGAACTGCGGACTGGTTGGTGTGAACGTCCAGAGGAAGAAGTGGCAGCAGTGCAGAGGCACGGAAGGAACCTAACCCCTGTATATAAGAACAGGCATTGCAAACCTTACAGTGGATAATTTAAAACCGAGGTGGGTGGAAAATACTCTTCCTCCTATTAACTACGTTGATTTAATGATTAGTGTGTCTCCAAAAAATATATTCACATTTACTATCCTGTGTAAAGGTCATGTACTCAACCACCATTCTTAAAATTGAACTCTTGCCATGGAAAACACCCCTGTCTTTTTAAAATGCTTGTTTTTATTTGGCAGGTGAAGATGCTGAGCCAAGCCTGTCATTGTCCCTGCTACAATGAATACCATTTAAATCTGCTGCTTCAATACACGTAAAGAAACATACCCTTCACCTGATGTATGCCCTCCAAAGCAACTGACCAAATTTCAGCTCATCAATTTAATATGAAGTCAATTTAATTCTGCTTGACCAAAAATCAGTGCCTATTGTTCCAAAACATGCAATCATCTCACAGTATATTGCAATTGCTGGTTAAGTGGCTTAGTGTTATTGATAAGAGCCCACTCTGATGAGAACAAAGAGGACTGCCAGCATCCCTTATGAAAAATAAAAAAAAGCTATTTTGCACACAACTTTCAGAAACGGTTTCCAACGCATGAGAGCAGAGGCTGCGCTCTGGATGGGCTGTCATAATCAAATCTTTAGAAACGGATTAGAAATGAGCATATTATTCTTGATTTACTATCACTTCATTTATGATTTCCAGTTAATACAGATCCACAAAGCCATGCCAAAGAGATACTAAAGGCCTGATTGTGCTATCCTCATTCAAGCAAAACCCATACTCAAAGTCTTTTTGAAGCCTTTCTCCTTCTGCCAACTCTTGCAATTTTTATTGCAAGCCTTGCAGTACTTGATGTTTTGCTTAACATTCCAGCTCCTGGAGTTATACAACATGTGAATCTCCTTTATTTTCAATTTTAAAAGAAGTTTATCGCCTTCATGATTGAATAGAAAAACTTGCAAATGAGACTTTTAAAAAGTGTCAAAAATAAAAGAGAAAAAGAAGAAAGAACTTAACTGCATCATTTTGCTGAATAACTTCATAAAGCGGATGATATTCTTAGACCAAATTAATCATTTCTGAGCCCCAGTGCATACTTACGGCTCACCAAAAGTTAGCAACACATAGCTGCATATTTTAACTTAACAGAAGTCTTGTTCTTGTAACACTTAAGGATGGGAATTTCTTTTCGTGCTCATAAAGGTACGCAAAGTTTTGAGCCTCCTCCCGTCCAGTACAGGCGGAGCGAAGGACCTCTCCCGCAATCCTCAGCTCCCACGCCAGTGGCCATGGGTTCCCCCAAGTGTCAATGGCAAAGTGAGGAGCAAAGTAGAGAAAACCTCTCACCGACCACCCAACTGCCACCAATTTTGCACCAACTGCCCAACTGGGACAAACTGGGCAGCCCAGTCCTTAAATTGCCTGCTCCAGAGTCTACCGTAAGCTACACACTGATCCTACAGGACAACTGTAGCTCGGGGGCTGCTATCTGAAGAGCCTGGATCAAAAACCAGGCAGTAAACTATCCCTCCCACGATGGCTGTAAATCTGTACGTTACTTGTTAACACTGAAACAGCGCAACGCTTTTTTTTTATTTCCCTCTTCCTCCCACCTCCTAATTTCCTTTTTTTTTTTCCCTCCTTACCTGATACCTTTTGTTTATTCTGTAAGCTATTTGAGGCAGGGGCTGTCATTTCCTATGTGTTTACGCAGTGCCTTGCATGAAGGCTGACAGCTCTAGATGCTACTATAATCAAAGAGAGAGGGGGTGTGTGGGATTTTTAAGGCACTAAGGAAAATGAGGCATTCACCTACCATTGACATTCAATAGGCTTTGAGTACCTTTCTCCCCTTTGAAAATCTACATTTACAAGTATAATAATTAAGATGTCTGTCATCACCAAAACATCCATTGTTAAAATATGACACAGCCTCCAAGTAGGGAAAACCTTCATTTAGAGCAGAGTCACTAACAAAAAGCATTTTTTTTTTCTTTCAGAAGCGCTAAGACCTCATTTGTCTAAAATCATGCACAACAGTATTCAACATACTTTCTGGAAGTATCATGTCTATCTTGTATCATATATTGCATTAGTTAGATATCTGCTGAGAAACACACACTCCATCAGTTTAAGCACTAACATTGTAGATTTTTTAAAAGAACATTTCCTATAAATAGAGATTTAAACGATCTTCTTTAAGTATTGTAATCTTTAATTGAATTCAATACCTCTGCAAATGGAGCAAACAATCTCTGACTGATTAGATCATTTGCTTCTCTTCTATTTCAGACATGCACTGGTTTGCAATAATGTAAGGTTTATTCATTAGCAATTGCTGTTCAGCTGCATATTTTCTTCAGTAACCTAATTAATGCTAGAAAGGTAACTTTTCTTCTTGTGCATTACAATATGGCAATGTAGTTGACACTCTTGCAGAGGTTATATATAAATAAAAATCAGGAAAAAAAAAGTAAAGGACAAACATGAAAGGGAATGCAGAAATTAAAAGCAGATTTTTCCATGAAATGGTGAGTGACTTCATCTCCCAGTGACATCAAGATGGAAAGCGATTACTCAGCAGGATAGACCCGTGGGAGTCCTATGGGTCACTAGCAGAGAAATTATTACATGCTGGTAGAATAAGAAAACAGGTATTAATGAAGAGAAGAAATTATGTCCTTAATTTGATTTAGTAGCTTCCTAGGTCTGAGTTTGTTGCATGAATAACGTAGCATCCTGCAAACAAATTTCAGCTTTGACTTTGGGGTGTTATCTATCTCTTCAAATCAAATCACAGGCCTGATTGCAAACTGCGTTCCAGTGCAGTCCCTGACTAATTAAGTGCATAGTCGTAATGACAACACGGATCCTACCAGGCAGGATGTTTAGACATAGCTTAAGTAAACCACTGTGTATTATTAATGGCAAGAAGGGCTCAGTTATAGACTCAGGATGCCATGTGCTGTAATGGCATTGACACTGAACGCTTTCCTCAGAAATATTGGGCTCTTAGATACAGAAATATTCCTGCCAAGTTGTTTCAAATGGGCTGCATCAAGGACTCTCATCAGCCAGGCTAACAGGTGAAAGAGGTTGATCTAAACCTCCAGAACGTGCTTTGGCGAGATGCTGTGCACCTCTGGATGCTCCTGGAGCCTCCCTGAGGCTCGTGATTGTGGGACATCAAAGAGCAGGTGCTGACAGCATTGTGGTGTAGCCAGCCCAGCCAGGAGGAGACGAGGGAATGGCACGGTTGCGTTGAGGTCATTGCTCCAGTGGCAGCGAGGTGCTCTCAATAAATTGTGTAGATGCTCTGATAAAGTCGGTAAGGGCCACAGCTTATTTCAGGCACCACAGTCTAGAAATAGAAGATCTGTGGAAGACCTTTTTGCCTAATCGTCTCTTTCCCCTCTTCAGAAAAGATTATACCTCACCGTAGTTGTCAGCTTAAGAAACTTTTTTCTTCCCCAAATATGCCATTGGAACACCTCAAAAAGAAAAATCTTAGTGGCTAGACACCCAAACAAGTGAGTAAATCATACTGGGGAACACTTCTGGAAGCTGAGGCCAATGGGCAAAGCAACTATACCAATAAACTCCTATCATCCACAAATCACGCAAGGTGCCAACTGGGAATGCTCTCTATGACGTTCTTCCTCCCAAATTGTGCCTGGGAGTTACCTGAGAGAGTGGCAGAGGCCAAAAGCATTCTGGGAACTGTTAGAACAGTTTAACTTAGTTTAATTTTAATTTAGTAGCATTAATTTAGCCCAAATTCTTCCACGCTCTGAGGATGTCCACTTTTAGATGCAGATCTTCCTCTGTGCAAATTTGATGAGGTCTTACATTTCATTGCTGCAAAATGCCGAGATCAGACTAGTTGGATAATAAAGTGGGAGATCCTATTTAAAACAGAATTAAGAACAAAGAAAATGTATTGCCTATTTAATAAAAACACTATAGTTTACTACAATAATCATTAAAAGAACTGCAACCTGTGATCTACAATGGATGCCATTTTTTGGAGGCAGCTGGTTCCATGTATCTCTAGTTGGGTTTTATTGCCCCTTTTTTTTTTTCCCCTTTGGATTCTCATGCACTTTAAATAAACAAGGAAAATGCATAAAACCCATGTTTATTTGAAAATACAAGTCAAAATGTTTTTTTAAAAGCTCACTTTTAACCGAAATGTTCTGCTTCCTTATACAAAATAACAATTTTTACTTTTACATCACTGTAGTTTTCAATCCGTAATATAAAGTGTACCAAAATACTACAGACAGAAAAGCTGAAGTGTTGAGTTTGATGCCCTGATCAAATTCCAACTGTGAGTTGAGGTTTTACACAGCAAACAGGCAACTTGACCTCATCCTCCCAGTCTAATCAGCATGTTCTCCTCCATTTCTGAGAAAATTAACCTCATTCATCACGTCGTGCTCCTGTTCCTCCCTACGGCTCGTGACACTTGCTTTTGCTCCTTGTCCTACTTCTGGATCTCGGAGCGCAGCCTGTCATGGCTTGATGGCACAGTGGGTGCACACGCAAGCACGTGAACCAAGTAAACAGGAGTTTTTAGCAGTGTAGCTTGTTTTGTTTTGTTTTTCTTTGTTTGTTTTTTTATTTTGGGTTTTGTTGGGGTTTTTTTTCGTTGGTTGTTTTTTTTGTTTGGGTTTGGGGTTTTTTTGTTTTTTTTGTTTTTTTTTTTTTGTTTTTTTTTTTTTTTTTAGGCAGAATAAATATAAAAATCTTCTCTGCCACAGAAATGTCCTCGTAAGTTTTAGGTTTTTGAAGTACAAAGTCTGAATGCTGTTACTCAAGGTATCCACAAGATGAAGGTACTTAATTCACTCACCTGTTTTTCCCCCTCCTTTTCCCGATAATTAAATTCCCCCACATATTATACAGAGATCCTGACAAAACCTAAAAGCTACTAAATATATCACTAAATTCATGAGATGCAAATAACCTCAACAAATAGTAAACAACAGCCTCTGACTTGGAGCCTGAGTCTCCCAGGGTGCAGAGTGCTCTTAATTCCCCTCTGCTGCCACTGCCTCTTAGGAGGAATGCTGCCCAAGATGATGATCAGTCATGGGACTAGAGAAACTGTTAATTCCTTCTTTTCCAGCCTCTTCCAACTTTTTGTCTTCACACCTCCTTCCTGTTCCCTCTTCAAACCGGGTCTCTTTTCTCTAACTCATGGATAAAGTCACCACTTCATTTCATTACCTCTAATTCCAGATATCCTGCATTCCTACGCTGAAAATAATAGATATAAGTCATCAAAGGAAGAAAGAGTATGTAAAAATATGCACCACTATGAAGATGGATGACAGGGTAATAAAACTCAGCACAAGAAAAATCCGAACTGGTAAGTTTGCCCAATTTAGAAGAACAGCAAAGTCCTTACTTTCCCTCTAAATGCTGATCAACATCGCATCCATGAGCCGTGTACGGTACAGAACTTTTATCTGTAATTCATGCATTTCTTCAATAGGAACAATTTTGTCTGCAGAGTGAACGCGATATAGGAAGCCACACTCAAAGATGGGAAAATATTTGCAAAAGGCGAGGAAGCCGACTAACCTGACCAATAGGTTCTTTTGTCGGGGTCTTTCCTCTTCTAGCGGTGCTTGTGGCCAAGGTGGTGGTTGTTTCCATGACTGACGTAGACATCTCAGACTGCATCGCTGTGGCTGTGGACTCAGTTGTCATAGAGGAAGGCACTTCACCAACAAGTCTCACATTTCCTTCTATCACGATGTTGGCATCATTTTCTGCTGCCATATTCAGAACTTTCAAGCCATTGTAGTAAAGACCAGAGAGTTGGCCTTGGAAAGGATGGCCACGTTCCTTGCCTCCAATTTTTATGGTTGCTTGGCTATTGAAGATTGTGAGCTGACGCCCTGTGAAGATAATATTATATACATGCAAAAATGTTGACTGTGAACACTATACACAAGTGATAACAGATTTTCATGGGGTGAATAATGGGAGCAATAAACTATAAGAAAAGGATTTGACTCATAATTCATTGCTTTTTAATGAGGTGTCCATGAAATGCCTAAATTTTGAGAACATTTGCATTTTTCTTAATTTACAATGTTTTAGGATTTTTTTTTTTTTTTTTTTTTGCTAAAAGGCCAATCAAATATATTTGCAAATGTGTTTAGTACTACAAATGATACCCCTCTCCCTTTTACCTGAAAGCAGTGTTAAGCTTTTTGGTGTGTGTCAGGAATGCCAGGTTTCTAATTCCTTAAGATTACTTTTTCTTCAAGTCTGCCAACATTTCAAAGTTTTTTCCACGCAATACAGCATAGGGCCTATAGCTTTAAGTATGTACATGTGAGTTTATGTATGTATAGACATATACAAATATGTATATACACACAGAGAGAATTTATATATATATGCCAACAAGCCACTAGGTCCAGTGAAGAGTAATCTGTCATATCTCTATATAAGTGAATAAAATATTTATATTTTTAATTAAATGTTTCAATTTTGTATTTAAATGTTTATTTTCCTTCAACATCCACACTGAAAAGAAACACATGGTTCACACTGAGTATCTCAGAGGCAGATTCAAAAAATAGATGTCTGATTGGCTTTCAGCAAGGCTATCAATTAAAATAAAAGATTTTAGATGTAAAAGCGGCTTCAGAAATGATACACATACCGATGGAGAAATCATGGCACATTTCCATTAAACAGAGAAATCCTCAGCAACAGTACCACTCTTAGTAAATAGAATAGTCACTTTAGCAGATTGGTTTCTGCTCACAAAAAGCATGCACACAACTTTAAGTTCTGTTTAAATTAGTGTTTGTTCCAAAATCCCCTTAGAAGGTTGCAAACGTTAAAGGGACTTCATTTTGATTGGCAATTCATATTGCCCACTATTTAAGATACCTACAGTTTAAACAAATTTTTTTTCAGGACCATAATGAAGATATCATAACTACATATATTTTTAGTTAATAATTTAGATGCTGGAACATGTAATATAATCTATGAATGATTTATAATTTTTGGTTAATGTTTGCTATGAGTACCTTCATAGATTGAGTTAGTGGATTATATTTAACAGTCCCTTTAACCTTAAGTTAACAGGGTAAGATTATTAAACAGCTGGTACTTCTAGAAATGTATAGAAATTATTATACAAGGTATGCAAATATTACTCTATATTTTACTTTTTAAAATTTGTTTTTAATTTAGTTTTACTGAAATTTATTTTTTATGTTTATTAGTGTTACAATGACGTACTACTTGGTTATGTTCAAATTATTTTTTTATTTGAAGTTTTAATCAATGTTTTTTACCTTTGTCGAGTAGCCATTCATCAACTACTCGACCAAGTCGATATGGAATTCGCTGTCTAGCAATCGCCAGGCGCTCGTTATCATTGTTTCCTTTAAAGTTTAAAGAGACATTTCATTGGTTAAAATCTGTAAGGTCAAAGGTTAAAAGTTAATACTTAAAGCTTGAGCTATACAGTTGCCACATGATTTTTTGAAATTTGGAATTTTAAAAAGTGCTACCTAGAACATTTCATGGTTCAGACTTTTCATTCATTCATTTATTTTATTTTAGCAAACAAAATTATTCCTATGTTAATTGAAAATTAGAAATCTGCATTTGAGCTAGGTTATTAAACTTATGTTATAGACAGACCCAAAAAACAAATTTAAACATCATCGAATGGCTTTACAAAAAATGATCATTGACCTCAGGGTTTTGTCTTTTTTGATGTTTCTTATTAACTAGTTAAACATGTTCAGGTGAAACAGGTTTAAGTTTTCAAAAGACATCCAACCTCTCACTCCAGGTTAGTCATTTAAAGAAGAAGAAGACGACAACTCTTAATCACCATCTAAGGCACACTTACTTCTGCTGTCTAGAAATAGACCTGCTGTAACTTATTTCCTAGTCAGAAAAAATACATTCTTAGTCGCTTCATTTAAATAAATTCCAGAGATTCAAATATATGGTACAGGACAGACCAGGGTATTCACCGTTTGTACATTCTCATAGAACACATTGACAATGTCTTGAAGGAACACCAAGGCTTTGACAAAAGTGACTTGCTGAAAGGTAGCCTGGTTCTGAAACATGGAAGCACTTTAAAATTTAGCAAGAGGCCATCTGTAGCGGGCTTTCATAAATTAAGAACTAACCAGAACTCGGCAATGCAAAACACAAACTTGTCACATTTGCAAACCGTATCTATTCTCAGTCTGTGCAGATACCTTTGACTTCTTTAAATAAAACAATGAGATAAAATAAGGCTGGTACAGTCAGAAAAATATCAGACAATGAGGAATAATTAGCAAATCACTTTAAATATTTATTTCTAATTATAGCTTTTTGTGTTTGAATGATATAGGTGATCCCTCAGCAAACCATGTCTGCTGCTTAAAACTTGTCTTAGGAGAATGGTAAACCTTCCTTCAATGTACAGGTTTTTGGTGGCAGCAGTATTTTAGACCAACAATACCTTTTTCTTCCATTGTATTGGTTCATATTAGTAAATAACCTGAGAGATAAGAAGAGCCAGATGAGTAAAAAACAGTCATTCCTAATTCAGGTCCAAATCCAAAGTCAATCTTACTAGCTCAAACGTGCATACTGTCTTTGACTTCAAAACCCAACAATGAACCGAGTCCTGTATCTGCAGTGGAAATTTAAGTACAGGATGCAGTAGCCCACGTAGTGCTCAGAAATTAATTTTGTTGAGCTAGAAGGATTCTACTGCTAATTATCAAATCAAAGTATTATCCAAATTCAGAAAATCAATGTTCTAGTTTGTCAGACAATTATCCCCACTATTAGCATCACAAGCCATAAAAGGCTTGCAGGGAAGAATCAGTACCATAGCCCCCAGAAACAGCAAGAGCAACAGCTTCTGTGCCAAAAACCATGGTGGTTTTATGCAGATGTCACTTATTCTGCAGTGACAGAACTGCTACTTTCCATGTTTCATGTCTCCCTCATTTGGTTTAGCATGGACATAGTTCACTATCCTAAAAGCTGATCTATTTTCTTTTGATAGGATGTCCTTTTCCTATTCACTTTCCAATGTAGAATCGTAGAATGGTTTGGGTTGGAAGTGACATTTGAAGATCATCTAGTCCAACCCCCCTGCCATGGGCAGGGACATCTTTCACTAGATCAGGTTGCTCAAAGCCCATTCAAACTGACCATGAACACTTCCAATGATGGAGCATCCACAACTTCTCTGGACAACCACAGAAGTTGGTTCCACAACTTCTCCAGGCAAATATGCTATGTGAATTTCTATATGCATGTCAATATTAAAAAGCGCATGGGTATATATATAAAAAGATATACATTTTTTTCATATGTATATTTCGCTCTGTTCTCAACTTTCAGAAACATTCTCTGTAAAACAGTATTTTACTGAAACTTTCCTTTTTCTGCCTTTCTAAGAAACTGAAAATTTAGAACAAAAGGCTTCGCTACACAACTCTTGTGAGAATACAGAGTGTCTTAAATTTTTTTTCCTGTTATGATCTTCAAAATTACTGCTCTTCATCCTGGGCTCCTTCACTTACAACAAACTTCTTGTGACTAAATGGAAATTTGAGAAGTACAGGAAAAACATGAGAAATGTCATGTGATCAACATGGGAACAAAGATAAGTAGTGTGATACTCCATGTTTCTGTTCTGGGTTTGTATCTTCTATTAAAAAAAAAAAAAGTATATATACACACACACACACCAGTGAGTTAATAATTTATACTCCCTGACAGCCAGTTACTTTTAACACTTATGTTTAGCTTTTCAATAAGATGTTTCTACAGTTTTTATGGAGGCATTATCAGTTGATTCCCTGAATAAGTGAGAGAATGTCCTATTTCCAAAAGGTTTCCTTAACTTAAAACAAATGAATCATGAGGTTTTGTTGCTATTTGGTATGTGGTTTTTTTGTTATCTATATTTTTTAAAAAAAAAAAGGGAGGGGTGGGCAGAATTCTTCTATGTCATTTATAAGAAAAGACTAAATTGTTCAGAAGAGGTTTGCAGGCATAAAGACTCTATTAATGCAATGAAAAGAAGTCTCATGGATGTAGATCATCATTCACTCACAGATTCACCCACTGTTACTCACTGGATGCCTTTCATGAACAAATGCTCCCTAGACCTCAGAAGAACCACATAGCCATGTCAAAATGAAATACTGTTCACAACTGCATATGCTGGGAAGGCATTAAACTCTATGTCGTTTACTCAACCAGTGGGTGTAGGTTAGGTGCATTTGGTAGAAGAACCCTCTGCAGTCACTAGTCTGGATCCCTAAAGCTATGGCATCTCTCTACTGTAATTCATTACTAACACAGGATTTATCCTAGACAAGGTTTATTGCTGCCTCCACTTTCACTACTTGGCAGCAGGTCCAGGACATCTCTATGGTGATCGTGGTAACTCCTCTGTGAATTAACAGCATAAATTTAGTCTTGGCCAGCTTATACATTCCTTGGAATTATTCCATTAAAAAGTCCATGCATGTACAGTTTTTGAGAATATTGCATCCTATTATAATGTGACTCTATCTATAAATTATGTTTTATACTAACTGCAGCAGTCTTGCACCACTGGGAGCAAAATACAAATGAAAAGCAAGGAAATAACCATTTGATTTGTAAAGGTCACACAAAAAAATAATTGCTGATTACATTAGCCCATCCCTCATCAGAGGAAAAGTGCATTGTCAAATGCATCTCAATTTGACACTATTACATTAGCTTAAATTCTTCTAGTATGTAATATAAATGGAAGGGCTAGGGGGAAATGGTGTGGAACTTACCCAGATTTAGTTTCAAGGAGAACACATAGGTTTAGTAATGATGAAACTAGTAGACACATAAGTAACTTAACAAGTACATTTAAAAAAAAAAAGATAGGTAGCATTGAAAATAATGGAAACAACATTAAAAGCAACAAATACCCTATTATTACATCATGAAAAACACACATCTTTTCAATAACTGCTTCTTCCCAAACAGCTGGTTTGGGTCATACACAACGAATCTGGATAGCCCCACTGAATTCAGTAAAACTATGTGTGTTTACTTCATCTGGTAATCTTACCCCTGGTAGGGAAAACAAAAATACCACATACTGTTTTTCTCAAGAGTATTCAGTGCACATTTTTCATGCTTCCTTTACTTATGCTTGTTTTTACCAATATGGTGAACCACAAGGAACTTCTTCAGTAAAAACACTTCCAAGAAGGTTAATAAACATTTTCATACTCTAAATAAACCTGTGGCTTTGAGATTTTATTTCTGTTACCTGTCTGAAAGATTAAGTGCTCTGGCAGGCATGCTTTTCAACCGTAATTCATAAAAAACAACTGATATGCCTAAACTTTAATTGTAGACAGCTATGTGACTGTCCAGCATGACACTTCCTGGTTGTATGGCTGAGATTTCTTTGATTAAAAAAGCTAGATAGAAGTGATTCATTCAGGATGTGCACCGTGACATTGTCTAACCTGATTGAATTCTAGATGGCTTCATTCTGCTGCCAAATAGATAATATTTTGTCACAACACAGTGTTAATTCTGGTCGGGCAGGAAGGCTTCAAGGGAATAACAATAATTCCAAAGAATCAAGGTAAGCAGAGAGGAGCAGCAAAGGTCAAATCTTTGAGTCGGAGCTAAATCTTGTGGCAAGATTGAGAAGCAGCAGTCCAAAAAAACTTTAATCATACCTTTATATCTATAGGTCAGCTGGGACAAACCAACTATGTGAACTTCACTAATATGTATTTTATCCCTCCTGATTTATTATATTGTCAGTGCTGGAGTGTAATTCTATTTTGTTCTCTGAAATAAAGGTGTCAGTTATTGATGTGAAATAGCAGCATCCTTGAAAGAGAATAAGTAAGAAGGTTGAAAATCGAGAGTCTGTGAAGAACAACCTAGACTAGAGAATATTTTCTTTAAAACAAACCCTTTAACAGAATACAAATTCACCTTGTTAGTCTCAGTGGTCTGCTAGGGAAATAAATAACAAAGTGATGAAACCAAGGTCTATCTCCATTTATAAACCCCCCTCTCCCTAGTTTTGCTCATCATGATCTTGACACTATTTCTGAATCATGACTCCCCTGACATCCGCAAGAGGAAGGCAGAGACCCATATCATTCCTCCAGATGCAGTTAGGGATGAAACCTGCCTGAAGAGTCAGCGGCACGGCATGGCATGGGAGGAAGCCACAGCAGCTCTGTGGTACAGGGGCAAACAGCCCACATAGTGTCTCACATGGCCAGGCTAGGAAACGAAAGCACAATCTTGGTAATGGCCCATACTAAAGTTCATTCCAATCATCTATTACCGTGCACACACACTTGTGTGTACAAATATACTGCAGGTGCAAAGACTGTGGTCTAAAATTTGTGCAACAGATGCACGTGCAGCTTGCCTCTTCCCAGCAAAAGAGGGAGTGATATTTTAAGTGTATCAATAGAAAGCACAAACTTTTACGTGACTTGCACATAGTTTTGTCATGCTGGTGTTCACACTGGCTCCATGTCCTGGCCATACGTGGATGCTTTCAGTATCACCATGGTCGCAACGTAAATTGATGTTAACAATACAATAGATTCAGACCGTAATGCATTTCAAATAGACAATATACAGTCATTCTCTAAAGCTGTATTAAGATTCAAATTTAAATAGTCTATTTAAATAAGGAATTCAGTGGCTATGTCTACACTGCTCTGTTTGACCAAGGACCCCTTAGACAGGTCACTCAGGCTAGGGCTCCCCACCACGCTGCAGATCCAGAGTGTTTCCAGACTTTCCATGCACGATGAGTAGGGTGTGCTAGGGTATAACCTCACTTCACCTGCCACTGTAGACCTCTAGCAAGTCTTGTGCCTAACAAACTTAGCTCCTAAATAGTCTGCAGCACATCCCATCATCTGATCCTGCCTCTTGCCTTCATAAATAGCCCTACTATTACCCACAAGCATCTTGTCCTCAGCAGCCATCAGTAAGCTTGCCTGCAAACACAAGATCACCTTTTCCATCACACCCCCCTGGGTCCAGGATATACAAGCATGAGACTGGGTTGGATGGGGCAGAGGAGAAGAGATCCAGGTCCACCTCAGAAATCACTGTTTGTGGGGGACTCTGACACTGCTCTGACCCAGATTTTTGCTGAGTGCTTACAGACTTGGCTATCTGGTATTTGATCCAGGAATGAGAAAGTTCTGAATGGATCAGATAAAGCTATGTGTCTTTTTCTGTTGCTAAAATACGCCAGCTCTACCTGTTGCAATGTGTAGGACAACGCGCTGGGAGAGATAGAGGAGGATACAGCGGTCAGCCTCGAAGACTATTGTACGAAGAGTTACATATCCAGAAGGCTGATTTGGGCCTCCTCCAGTGTTCAAAGGGAAGGCAGACACACAGTTCTAGGATGTGTATTTTTTCCCATTGGACATCTTGAACAAACCTTACCGACAGCTTGGTGAGAAGATAAAAGTGCAAAGAGACTCTAAAGTTAGAGAAAGAACCTGTAGCAAATAACTAATGAGTGCAACTCTACAATGCCTTACCTTATTCCAGAAGAGCTAACCCATTAAAAAAAGAAGCCACCATGAGGTATGACTTCTTCAAACTTTAAAGTGATAAACCTGGCATGTTCGTATTAAATGACCATAACATAATATGACCCTTTTCACCCTCCAGGGACTCCCAAATTCCTTATAATGAATATTAGGTATCCCCAGAGGATATTCTGCTCACAGAATGACTGACAGCAGTCTTCATAGCAGAGTGAAATATCTCATCTGTGGCTTATAACATTGCTAAACACAAAGCAAAACTTAGGCTACCTTAAAGAAGAATCCAATTATCAGATTTATTGGAATGTATTGATTCCCATTCCACTGATACTACAGACTGTACCAAAACATCTTGTGTTCACCTGTAAGCTCATTGTTTCATGCTTGCATATTAAACAAACTAAATCATATTTTTACAACTTTCTACAGGATAAAACTGAGAACTCTCATTAACCTCTCAGGGAGATCTGAACCTTCACTTCAAATCAACTACCTTCCGCCCTGTTTTGTTTTTGATTATTTTTCACTGGATTAATTAGTAATTAAACGAAGAGTGTGCTCTTCCTGACTCTCGCTTCCTCACTGTAATGCAATATCTGTCTCAGTTTATGCAGTGTTGGATTGCTTACTTTGAGAGATTGGTGTATTATATCAAAAGCAAGCGAGAGAAGATGAAAAGCAACAAGAAGGAGATAAGAAAACATAGGACTTGTCTGATAAATTAAAGGTCGTATTTTGTTATCAGGAGTTTTAAAAAGATCCTTTGTACTGCCTGTGCAGCATTTAAGCGGCTAATATTGTATGGCTGCTGCTAAAACAGGCAGGAAAATGGATAGAAATCATTAAAGAGGAAGATTAAAGTATAAAAAAATGAATTGTTATAAGTACAGTACCTTGCCCCACATCACTCCAAGAGTGACATTTTGCAGTTCTCCAAGGTAAAAGGACTCTGAACTGTTTCTAAATCATAATGTCACAGCATTTAAGGTTACTTTACCTATAGAAATTTAACCAGAAGTTGACTGCAAGCAGTTTCTTATTCAATAGGTTTTCAACAGGTGGAAAATGGAGAATATTTCAACCTTGCTGTATCTAAAATTAGCTAGGTCTGAGATAGCAAATACTGAATGTGTTCTTCTGACTTCCGCTCAGGTAGCAATCCGGATGATCTTCATTTCATGTTAGAAAAGAGCTGCTATATAGAATGTCTCTTGACAGAAATAATACATTATATAAATGAACAGTGGCAAATGGAAAACACTGTGCTCAGCTCTTATTTTAAATTTCTATTGGTCTGGAACCCCATGAGTATCTAGTATTCAGGTAGAAGCCATCAATAAGAATGGTCTTATTAACTATGTGCAAGCCTCCTAATTAAGTTTAGTCACACTGCAAGTTCCGAGGACGGAATAGGACAAACTGTCAAAAGGTCATTGCTCATATAATTGCATTTTACTGTAGTTAGCGAAAGGCTTTGGGAAATTCTATATATTTTTTCCATATATTATTTCTGGACCATTTGCAACATGAAAAGTTATCTGAAACAATTAAAAAAAAATCTTCTGGGGTTAAATTCTGCTCTTGGTTATGTGATTTATAAGAAAAAAATAAGAGTTTGGCCTTCAGTTGTGATCACCAAAGCTACTGCAATTGAACTGCTCTAGCAGACTGTTTGGAGGCAATGCAGGGTGCAGTGAGGATAATTTCATGCTCATTACATGACCAGAGACACAAAAACCACAAGAAATCTAAATCAGCATCAACCCTCAACAGCACACAAACTAACTCGACTGCAACTGCAAATATTAAAAACGTTGATTTCATGTTCTTTCACGAAGCATGAAAATGCTAGATTTAGCCACCGCTATGCCCCAAAGTCCTGGACCACGCAGGTGCTTTGTCACACTCTCTACCTCTGCCGAGGCTGTGTCAGCTGGTTCTCCTAGGGAAATGCAATGATTACACACAAGTCAATGGAAACAACAAAAGTGAGGTCATTATTTGGACCAGCTTGGCCAAGCAGAAGAAACCAAATGCACCCATACAGATAGAAAATAGCATTTAAGAGATAAAAATCTGTTCTCTGTCAGCAGTGCAGCAAAAAAAGTAGCCCTTGGCCACAGCAAGCTCCAGACTTTCAGTTCTGTCTAAAAGTGGCATTTCAATTTGTGTATTTATGCCTTGCAGACATTTTACTATAAAAGAATAATCTATTTCAAATGGAAAGGTTTAAACTTGTACACATAGGGGTTTTTTAACGCTTTTGGCAAGACATAGAAACAGAAACTGTAAATAGTGGAAACAGATGCTTACTGAGATAAAAGCAGAGGAGTGCTTTAGGACTACAGAACTATTATGAGCAGTCCACCACGTAATAGCATAATGGCCATGGGTAGACTGCGAGCAGTGATTTTGTTTTATCTGTTAAAGGGTGAAATAATCTGATTCCTTAATTATACATTAAAATAAAGCTTCACTAATATTTTCCATTTAAATAAATCTGTGATATGTAGCACGTCACTACAACTTTTTATGAAAACGAACTAATTTTTTTTTAAATCTGCAAAGTGTTTCCAATTAGCTAACTATTTTCCTCTTGTGATTATGTTTCACCTCAGTTTTTTGTGTAGTCTAACTGAGGAGACTAAGAATTATTGTGAAACATTTTATTTTGCTTTGAGATTCTGATTTTGAAGAAAATCGAAAACTGCATTGCTCAAATACTCTGGATTTCTATGTCCAAAACTTCTATAGTTTCCTTCTTTTAGGATTTAGGAAGTTCTCACGAGAGGGAAAAGATGGTTACCATAACATATTTATCACTTTCCTGAAATCTATGCTTCGTGACTTCTCGTATTCTCCATGTAAAAATGGGAGAAAGACCCACTGCTGAATAAAGTGCCTGTGAGGAGGGATAGGTGTGAGAAAGGCTGTCAGTGTTGTCACCAGCTACTCCCATGGAAAGTCCACTTCAGTGCACCCTATTCTGCAAAAGCACTTAAAGACACGCTGAACATCAACTGCAGAAGCAATTCTCGAGTGCCTTGCTAAATCATGGCCTGAAAAGGCTTTTGAAGCTATAGATCTCTTCTTGGATGTTTTCAGATGACAGCTGGTGTCAAGGTAGCCTTGGGCAACTAGAAGAGAAAGCCACCGACTCCAATGCCAGATCTAACGCATATAGATCTGACCTGGATGAGCTAAAGCAAGATATCCCAATTTTTAAGCTCTTGCCCAGAACACACTTCCATATGAGGAGCCACTCTGTTTTAAAGTTAACACAGCCACATTTTAGATGGACAATGCAAAGCTGGCAGCTAACTTTTGTGTAGGTCTAAATTTATTGGCTTGATTTTCAGAGTTAATCTGAATTGAAACACCAGAATGAAAAAACAATCCATGTTGAACTATTTAAGTGTATATGAATTTGCAAGGAAATATGTAATCGCTAGTCAACTGTCAATATATTTAATTTTTCATTTTCTTTTACAAAAATCCGTTTGCTAATGCAATATCCAAAAAGTAGACTCGGCTTCTACTTTAAAACACTTATGAAATGTTAAATGGGGAAAAGAACAACTTTTGAAAGAAAATAGCTCTGCTAGTACAATTTACACATCCACTTTTTCTCAGAAAATCACTTGACCTTTTAAAAACATACTGAAAGCCACTATGTTGAAGAAATTAGATAAGGATATTATCATCTTTCCAGCTTTATGAATTCTAGTAGCTTCTCTAACACAAAGCACTAATGCATTATTAAAATATAATGCAATATGCTATTTAAATTATTTTTATTTTTAAATGACAGTCCTGAGAATGATGAAGTATTAAATAAACATCTAATTCTAAGCAGATAATACACTAACAGCTAAAACGTGCAGATGGCTTACTAATAAAATATCAATACATTCCCGTTTAATAAGCATATTTTCAAGACAAAATTCAAGACTCTCGAAAGAAGGACTACATCATTCCATCAATCTACTGTCCACCATCACCCATGAAAGTACTGCCATGGAATCAATAGATTAGATGGGAAAAGCAAACTGCCTACCGTCCTTGCTTTTATTAATATGTGCATGGATTTGCCACTGCTTCCAAAGTAGAACATTAGAACTTGTAAACAAACTTTCATGGCGAAGGCTGAAGTAAATCCAATTAAGATTAAAATATGTCTAACTGCCAGGATGGATTGTTACCATCAATAAAGCACAAGGCTAAAACATGGTTCTGACAAAGATTGGAGTAACATCCCGTTTGTTTTCTGCACAGAAAACACCATGGTGCTCACAACCACAGGGCGATGGCAGATAAGGAAAGTGTACAGACAGCAGATTATTTTTGACAGACTCTTGCAACATGGCTCATCTCTCCAGCTCAGCTGGAAAAGCTTTATGCAGGCTTTCTCCATAGAATGCTCTTTAACTAAAGTCAGCTACTGGAAAAAATACATGTAATAAACTGTGAGATATCAGATAGAATGGCTAAGCAAGCAGCTAACTAATAATCATTTTCCTAGCTATCAGGATTTATGGATGTATAAATATAAAAAGCTGAGAAAGATAAATGATACATTAGGATTGGGGTAATATTTTCAATACTCTCTTTCTGCTCTTTTGCAAGTACATTCTGAGCTTAATGCAATAGGACTGACATGTTTAAGGCATTGTATAGCTGTTGTTTAGCTATATGTTTCTGGATATAGAAATTATACCTGGAAACATTCTTTTTTCTGGTCTGACTTGGTTAATTCCTGGGAAGGTATAGTTATACCTGCATTACGAACACAAATGCTACCATAGCATTATTCTTATATTGATAATACATTCCTAATATAGACATAGGCATAATCTGATCTGCATAGCACAGGATATGAATATTGACCCACTTGATCCTGTATTCAGCCATAAAACTATTCGTTGGTTAATTCATAACCCGTAATGGGCTCAAACGGGTCTTCCAGGAAAACATCTTCTCCTAACGTGATGATACACAGTAGAGGAAAATCTCTCAGCAGTGAATTCCAAGGCTCACTGTTGAAATCACATGCTCTATTTGTTGCATGAATTTCTTAGTTCTGGTTACAGCTTTCTAGGAACAGCTAAAGAGTACTGTAAGCATCTAGTGTTTTCTCCCCCTGAAAGCACTTATACTGTAATCAAGTCACTGCATAGTTTTCTTTTTGATACTATAAATCAGTTGAGAAGAGTACCTCTTTCAGGCTCTTGTTACACATGCACCAATTTTTTTTTTCCATAGAACCACAGACCCCAGGTACAGACTTTGATACGTATTCCAGAGCTGGTTTCAAAGTGCTGTAAAGGGTGGCAAAATCCTCCCCAATTCTTACATTATAGCCTTTTGTACCCCCAAAGTGATTTTCATAAACTCCCTTGTCACAGCATCACATGATGTTCCATATGGAGTAACCTGGAAGATGGGACCCCCACAAGTGACTTCTCAGAATTATACATTTCCAGGACGTTGTCTACATTGCTATAACCTTCACTCCTTCCTCTTAGACCCATACGTTGGCATTTAGCACTGCTGCAGTGCTTTCTGCAACTTGCTTTAAATCCTCCTGGCTTCCCAAGCGATCACATTCGCACGCCACATTTGCCATGCCCTCGCTATTATTTACCACTTTTTTTGTCTTTATAACAGTCACACATCATCAGCAATGACTTCATGCAGACTTCCAGGCCACTTATAAAAGCGTTAAGATATTTTCGAGCCCAGTACAGAACCCCCCTGGACATGTTTCCAGTCAGTGAATGCTCCTCACTGAAAACTATTTGTTGGATGCAATATTGAGGTTATTAGCTCAAGCTGACTACTGAAAAATTAACTATATTCACTGTTCATCACTTTTATGAAGAGTATCTATCAGCTTTGGGACTGACAATGAGATGTGTGGCTGTGATATGCAGGCTCCCCAAAGTCACTGCAACACTGAACACCGCAGTGCTGCACCTCTATGGATGGTAATTTGGCTCATAGAGGATGATTTATACACACAGGATACCTGTGAGCACCAGAGAAGTTAAAAAGGGGAGGAAGAACCCTGAAACTGAGCCTGAAATTTCTCTGTCCAAATCCTTCACGTGTACCTTATCCTACCACAGCTTTTTGGAATTGACGTGCAACCATAGCACTGTCTTAAGTCTGAGTTTGTATTTTAGTTCAGACAGAAACACACATGAATTTGCATGAGAGAGAACTACAGGACTAGGACCCTAAAAGTGAGATGCTCAAGAACCCTTTGGTTGAAAGTTGCTGTGAGGCAATTGTTCTGCTCTGAAAATAAGAGTGTATTTTCAAGATGTAGCCCTATACCCAGCTACAGTTAGACTTTTAGTACCGTTTGTTCTTCTGAAAAGGGCATATTTATTCTTCTCTCCCTATTGTGCAACTGTAATTTTAAAATTTTAAACCAGTAGTCTATTAATGCCCGTCAGTTCTGTAAAACAGGAAAATCAGAATTGTCTTTATATATACTTAACCCTGACAACATTGTGTTTCATACAGTTTTTTAATGTCCACTAAACTTGATGCTGCACCAGAAAGGCCATTTAACTCCTTAAAAATAGTCCACTGAGGAAAATAAACCATTCACATCTGAATTAAAGCAATTTGTAAAAGCATAATTTCACTGCCTTTAGTTCAGTTAACTTCTGCTTGTAAGGGGTTGAAATCAGGGTGTCGTTCACAATGTTTTGTGCTTCTGATACAGCGATGGATGTTCAATTTCTGCTTCAAATTTATTTAAAATTGTATACACTACAGAATCTGACTCTTGTGAAGTTTGTAAGAGTTCTAGGTTATATAAATCATACAAGCTTTTCAGTCGTTTTCTGATGGGTAGGATAGACTGCAAAAAAGACCCTCTGGTTTAGCTACACCTTCCTAGGGTCAAGTTAACTCTTTGAACACTCCTGGAATGCTCTGAACTTACTTTTAAATGCACGATATAATGCAACAGTCCTGTAGAATTGGTTACAACCAAGTTGCCATTAATCACAAATCCAAAGTATTAAAGAAAAAGTTATTTTGAAAGTGTGGACACTGCAGTTTCAAGATGTTTTCTTTTTTTAACCAACTTACGACTGCAGAAAGCTAACCACGCTGCAGGACGAAGAGATGGGTGTACGTCTTCTCTCCTGTGTTCACATGGCACAAAGGGGAGAAAGAGAGTCTAAAGCATGTACATACTCATACGTTCAAGACAGCAATGATTTGTGTCCTCCTGGATACCGAAGGTTCAGTCTCTTGAAAAATCTATCTAGGACAGAGCAAGTTGCCATTTTCCCTGCTGCAGTATGAATTATAGTGACTGCTTCTGAATTAGTTAGTTTAATGGAAGTTCTTATCCTGAAGACATAAAGTACTATTCTGCTGTCACACCTCACAACACCAGTAAAATATATCTGGGGACACATACACAAATGTGCCCCAACTAAAAAAATACCTCATCTTCCGAGAGCACCTAAAACACAATAGCACTGCAGAGAAATTAATTTTGTTTTCCACATGATAGATTGTCTGGTTGGAAGGCTCAACACCGCATTGATTTGTTCTGTCCTGAGAAAGGCTCCCATTTCAGACTGACTTCAGGGTTGCCCCAGAAGCTAATGGAAACAAACTGCATGGCAGAAGGACACTACCAGACTCCTCTCTTGCGTGCTCCGTCAGCCACCGGGAGCATTAATACCAGTCTTAGAGCAAACGCATGTGTACGCCCATCGAGCAAGGCATCTAAGGTGAGGGGCACAGTCACAAGCATACCAACGCTTATTCACTTAAGGGTTACACAAAAGTGGGTATCGGTTTGGCTTAGTGAGTGACACATTACATAAAGTCCTGTGTAATCTTGAATGAGAGAGCTATGAACCTACGAGAGGGCAGGCAGAAAGGAAAGAAATAGAGGAATCTGGTGTTCAAAACTTTGCATTGACAACATGGTCCTGCCACCGGGAAAGAAAAGAAGAATGACAAATATCTTTTAAGACATTGATTCTATGACAGATATCAGCATTATATTGTTAAAGAAGCCACTAAGTAGCTAAAATTCATTTTCTTTTTAACCAACAACAGATTAATCGTCCACTTTGAACTTATCCTACTACATTGGATAAGTTGTAATACTGCAGGAAAACATATGTCAAACCAAATAAAAGTGTGCAAAAGAATCCCTACGTATTGGCAATGTTTCATCTTTTGTGATCTGACACTTGCTGGATTGTTAATAGATAATGGCCTTCCTGAAAAGGTGAATGGGACCAGCTGTGACAGATTTGCCATGTCTCATTCTGAGATCTGTTTTTGCTTCCACTTTATTCCTCTAACTTGAATCCCCACAGCTTGTGGTCTTCTTCAGAAATTCCATTTCCATATCACCCTGTGCGTAATTATGGTAAGCAGCTATGGGCACCATCCTTTGCCACAAGACACAAAAAGAGCAAATATCTGTTTCTTTCAGCATTTTAGAACACCTTTTTCTGAATCACTGCTCATTTGACATTTTCTTTCTCCTTCTAAACTAGATGCATTGTGCCATCTTGCTGTATTTAACTGAAAGGTGTTATACCTTCTGTGATCAAGTAATGACAACTGTGCCACACATTTTATCAAGATCTGAATTTAATTACAGGATCTATCAAGTCTAAGAAGGGATGAGCCTTTGTATTTCACCAGGATATCCAAGGAAAAAAGAAAATTTGTCTGCAGACTTAGAGAAGCATTATTATATACCATTATCTGACAGAAAAACTTGATATGCTGTCAAATTAAAAAGCTGATTTGGGAAACTTTACTGAAACCACTTTTTGAAAAGAGACTTATTGTAGTGTTTTGTTTGGGTATCACCTACGCTCTTTATTTAAAAAAGACAGCAAGATAGAACAATTTCATAATCTCTCAAAGGGCAGGAGTGCTTTTTAAAAAGAAAAAAAAAATTATTGACTTTGGATAAGCTGTAACAGAGTTTCACCCAAACAGAATGGGAAAATAAATCACCATTTTTGTTAGCATCAATCTTGCACATGAACAATAAAATTATACTGACAGTGAGACCTAGATACATGCTGAAAAATACATTTAATCATAGCCAAAGAGTAGTCAGAGCTGTATGAATCAGAAAAAGATGCAAGAAATCAGTTGTGCAGTTACATATTGGCAAAGGTAAGGTAGCATGCTGGCCTAGTTACATCCATCACTTAACTGCTGGTTTGTGGCTCAGTAACTAAGATTAATTTTTAATCTATTTTGATTCCTGTTAAATTAGTTTCTTGCATCTTACTATACTCTAGAGAACTTGCTGAAGTGAGTTTCACCAATTTCCTTGTCTTATTTTCAAATTCCCTATGCTATTATTTTACATACTGCTATAATGCCTTCTTTTATTCATATTATAACTGAACATAATTGTATGAATACAGGTAGATATCAATTTCCTGTAATACTCACTGAAGATTTTGTCCAGTTGAAACAAACAAAAAACAATGCTATTTTAGCTTCGCTTTGAATAAATAATGAAAACACATAGAAAATTTAATTGTAGGAAACATTTTTTGATTGAGTGATCATGAGTTGACTCAAATTAATACAAGGACAACTAAAAATAATTCTGTAAATCAAATTCTTGATTTCAAAGAACAAAATTTGACGATGTGAAGGAAACCAGATTGTGTAATCAGTCTGAGGGGCTGGACTCCGCAAAGATACTTGGACACATACACACACACACACACATATATATATATATATTATATATATATTTGGACTTGCACCTTGCAAGGTTAAAAATATACAAGGGAGACCTACTAGGCTGAGTAACTGCACCATCATAGACTATATTATAGGAGGTAAAAACCCCAGACTTGCTCAGCAAAGAAAGCAGTGACTTTCAGAATTAGAAACAGAAATAAATATACAAGTAAAGTTGCCAAAACTCAAGCTAAAAGGGCCTTTCAAAGAAAGTAAAATAAATTTAAAAGCCAGAGGTTCTCAGGTGCTATAAACAAAGAGAGATCACGGAAAGAAGGGGAGTCACTTTTTAGTAAGGTTGATGATGATCCAAGGGAGCAGATTGGATTGACTAACAGGAATGTGTCTATGAAAATGTAGAACTCCACAGCTCAGAAGAAAGCAACAGATATATTCTTAATGAACTTGTGGGTCAGAAGGTGAGGAAGATGATTCCTATCCCAGAACTTAAAAATAACAAGCCAGGAGTTTTTAAATACAGTTATCCAATAGGCCATGTTACTTCTTGTATTAGAGAACAGAAAATTTAATAGCTTTATACAAGAAGGGGAAAAAAGCCGTCCAGTCAAACTATTTAGTCTGACCTTAGCTGTACATGGTGCTTTAGAACAAATTCAAAAGGAAAGAATTAAAGACATGGAAGTGATTGGAAAATGAGATAAAATGCAAAACTTTACCAAATCATGTTAGACTAATCTAACAGCTGTATTTGATAAGTTAACTGATTTTCTAGATGAAGGAAATGAAGTACATCTAATTTATCTGGATTTCAGTAAAGCATTTGATAGGATGCCGTGTAGAAAATAATTGATTAACTGTGGAAAACAGAGGAGTATAAAAATTGTACGGTGAAGAGCTGAATAAAAAAGACAACAAGGGATAGCTTTGAACAAGGAATTCTTCCTCTCCTCTCTCACAGCCTGATATCCTGCTTCTGTATCTATTGACAGGCTTCTGAATACAAGGGCTGCTTGTTTTAGCTCACACTCAAGGTGCCTGTCTTCCCAGGAAGCAAGCCCCTTCCAGGAACTAGCTAGTGCATTGGAGTCATCTTCTCCCTAATACTTCCACTTCATTAAGGTGTCTTCTTCAGCTTCTTGGTGAATCATTCACACAGATGATAAACAGTCATTACCGCTTGCATTCAGACCTGCCAATGCGCCAAATATATCATATTCTAGCCCTCGTTGTTCCCCACTATATCCTATATTTGAAAACTAAAAATCCTCAAGAGATAGCAGGTCAGACCTATCAAAGCTCTCCAAGTATTTTGGAGACGTGATGCCATCTAGTTGAATGGCTGGAAGATGTACGTCAAGGAAGTATAATAAACTAAATGCTGAGTTCTATGTCAAGGTAACAAGCTGAATATCATGGTGAATTCCAAAACTGTGTCAGACTATTCCATAGGAGCTACCACTGAGGCCGCTGCAGCTATGTAAGGAAAATCAATGGTTTTCCCACAGGAAAACTACCAAGGTGGAACTCCTAAGAAACTATCAATCTTCTTTGGCATTTCCTTCACTGATCTCTGTATAAAATGTCAACCACACAATGAAATCTGCAGGTGCCATAAAACTAGACATATTGGTAACTCTGAAGAGGCTGCAGATATCTGCCAAGAGGAACTGAGCCCTTCTGAGTTAACAGAAGTGACACTAAAGCTTATACTACAAAGTGCAGGTCACACACTTAAGATGTAGGACTAGTCACTATTTTTTGCAATAAATTGGGATATTATGAGAGAGAATTCATGAGGAAAGATGTTCAATGGGTATACTAGTCAGCTGCAGAATGATACTGAGCCATCCAGTTTTGATGCATGAAAAGGGAACATAAGATCTTAGGATGCATCAGTGGAGATGACTTTCAGCATTAATGTCTTCACACATCTGTACACGAGGTCCTAGTGTTCTCAGCATTGTCCATTTCCAGGCACATGAGCTTTTGAAAAAATGAATTTAAAATGAAAAAGCATCACAAGAAAGGCTATTATGATGAGCAGAGAAATGAGAAAACTATTTCGTGAAAAGACACACAAGAACAAAGTGGGATGAACTGGAAAGTGTTTGGATTGTAGGCTGAAAGAAAATTTCTAAGCGCAGGAGTTTTCTCCTAAGTTACCCTCTCAGAGAAGCAATTTATGCAAAGAAGCAGACTTGACCCTGTACATTTTTCTTTATTATTTCTTAAGCTCTTCTATCACTAACATAACTTTTAAATACACATGGGGGAAAAAGAAATAGGAATGAGGAAAAAAAAAAAATTTTTTATAAAAATTCAAATTATCTAACCTGTGTGCATTATCTTTCATACATCAACTTTTCTTTTACTGTTACGATGCCTATTCAACAGAGCAAGTTGATTTTTTAACTTTGAGACAAGAATGAAAAAATACTTTGATCATTATATAAGATTAAAAAGTTGTTTAAGCTAATAGAGATTTTACAACATCTCTCACTCCAGAAAAAATGCAAATAAATTGCATAAAACTAAATTTTTCATTTTTAAATCTTAGAAATGTAAAAATTTGGGTTTTTTAAATGCTTCTGTTTTAAAATGTTTTTTCTTGTTCTTTAAATACCTTTCATTTTTCATTTTGTTTTTTCATTGCCTGTCAAAGGAAGCATACATTGGTTTTTTTATTCTTCATTCACTAATCTTTGCCAATGATCTTTAAATCTTCTCTAGTACAGCCAGTATGTATGGTTTCTACCCTTTTTTATTATTATTTTAAAAAATCAATGTTAATAAATACATAACTTAAGGTTTAAATGATCATACTTCAATTGAAAAATCGATCAATTTACTGTGTTGATTTTCATTAGGTGGGAATCTGTGCCTCCGTTCTGCCTAAGCCAGGGTCTGATCCATGAAAGAACTTTGCCTTTACCACCAGGGTTATGTAATTTCTTCCTGAATTTTTTCACATATGGAACTTTGACTTTGTGCAAATAAAGAAAAAAAAAATATGTTAACTCATTCATATTTATGCCCCATTATCTCCTATCAAACCAGAGTAGGTTTAACGACAATAGTTACCAGCAGACATTCCCAGATGGAGACCTCAGCATAAACAGAACCCTAGGAAGATGTGACTCCATGGACACATGAAATGCCATAAAGAACATTGATGAGTTTTGCTTTCCAAATCTGGGAGGATGAGACATGACTTGGTAACCAAGGAACTACTGACTTAGCTGGTATTTTTCCCTTTCTCCTCTTACTAATTCCATGCACTATAGCGTGATTTTATAGATATGGCATAAATTTATACATGAAGCGTTCACTTGCACTGTGTAATTCATCTTCCACATATTCCCAGATGGAGAGTTCCTGTTCTGTCCAAACACTGTTAATCTCCAAGGGAAGTAAAGTATTATGAGATGTCCTTGTTTCACTGGCACTCCCAGTTTCTCACAGCGGGAAAATGACATACAAAACAGGAGACATTGGGCACTATCTGTTTCACGGAAGCCTAACTGCTGTGAACAAAACTTAAGTCTTTTCCAATGCATTTCCCTCCTGGGCAGAAAGATAGTCTTTATTTTGTCTTTGGGAGCGTTGCCCCCACCAAGTAATGAGAGACTGCTCCAAGTAAATGAGAGACTGCTCCATTTGCGTGCTTCGCAGCTCATCAGAAGAGGGCGTTCTTCCCATCCTCTATGTCCACCATCGGGATTGACTTATCAAGGTGACAGATCTGACTGTAGGAGTGTCAAAACCCTGACCATAGCAAAGGAAAGCACATGACAGAGAACCAACATGTATTCTTCTATCCAAAGATGGAAGCAAGTGAGAAAAAAGGTAAAGATGATGTGTTGCTGGACAAATAAATAATTAAGAGTCAGAAGGCTTATATTATTTCAGCGTGGAAAATACCCTGAAAGTCCCATGTCCTAACAGCACTGGCCAGGGAGGTTTGAAAAATTACCCTATGGCAAATGCAAGGCAAGGCAAATACTGAGTGGCCATTTACTTGTTAGGTTCCTACCTCACCTTGATCGTTATAATTTTGCATGGATGTGGTGATAACACGCTGTCTGTCCATTTTATTAGAATATTCAAAGATATGTTTGTGAAAGAGTTCAAGATCTCTCCTGGCCACCCCACTTCTGCTTGAAAAACAGATCTTTGATTCTCTTCAAAGTGGCTGTAGGGGCTTGAATTTGGAAGGTATTTCTAAGCCAATGGTATGCATGTTAGACATCTACATGGATTGCTTGGGAAATACTAATCCATTCCGGAGAAGTAAGTATACTGACACAAATGTCTCCTGTTAATTTTATGGTCAATCTGAACACACAAACCCAAGACAAATGGATAGCACTTATCCTAAATAGGATACATGGTAATAGCTGACTTTTAGCATTTATCTTAAAGTCAGGTGTATCCCATGAAAAGATGGAAGACGCTTTGTCTATGTCCCAGAATACAGGGACCAAGAGAAGCATTTAAATAAGATGCCCCCCTCCCCTAGCCCTTGGATGTTCTGCAATAACAACCTTTAGCCCACAGATCCAGAGAAAGTCCCTAAGACAACATATGTGCTCTCAGATGTTTAACCTTATGTGATAAAGAAAAAAAAAAAAACAAAACCAAAACCCAGAACAAAATTATTCTGTGTTATACCAAAGTCCTAAGAGGTTCAGCTGCCAATTGCCATATTGCAGAGGTACTTGGCACTAACCATAATGTCAGCCTGCGGTTTTATCTTCTGCCAACATACATGGAGTCTCACACAGGTTCTTCTTTGGTGTGTACGCTCGATCATAATTTATACTCCCCAGTCACAGAGATACATCTGTTGCAGTAGTCTGGCAGTGTTTTGGACAATCTCTTTTGTGTGAACAACGTGTGCGAGATGCTCGTGCTGTCAGATCCAGGTCTGTCAGGCACATCCCTAACAACGTCTGCTGACCTATGGGGTACATGAGGACAGCTGCAGCTAAGTTATGATTTTCTAAGGCTGACCAGAGATCCAGGGATGATCGACAAGGCTTCGTTTTAGATATTTGCCTACCTCAGACTGTATCTTCCAGACTGCTGCAGGGTCCCGGGAACTGCTGAGCATCCCCAGCAGTCTGAACAGCTTTGAAACCATAGACCAGTTGGCCAATATCTAACAGATCATCTTATATCCAGAAAATTCTGCATCAGTCTGATTTATGACGGAAACCCTGAAGAGTAGGTTCCCGCTGGTAAAATGATTGGTTGCACTGTGGTTTTTTAAAAGAATCAGCATTGGGCAAACTCCCTTTGACTGCGGAAAGTTATTCACAGAAAAGTGATTCTGAAAAACCTTCACAATAAATGGTGATTATTGTTGCTTTAGAAAGCCACCTAGCTTGTTCCAATATACTCTCCCAAACTGGTAAAATGCACACCCTTCACTACTAAGGAAGGAAATTAGAAAATTGAGAAAATTGTTTTTCTTGTTAAATACATATGGTTATGAGCACTGCTGTGAGAAAGATTTTTTTTTTTTCCTCCCCATTTGATTTGAAACAGATTTTCTTTCAGGTAAGGAAAGTTGTTTCAAATTAAATGAAATGCTTTGTTCTCAGATTACCTAAATCCCCTATAAATGCTGGGCAATCTTGACATGAAAAGTCAGAACATTTTATTTAGAAAGTACTGAAATTAATATTTTGACATTACTAAAACCAATTTCCTATTATTTTGTTTTTCCTTTGGCCGTAATTGTTAGTTCCGTTTGACCCAAATTAACAAGTCCTTTGGGTTCCTGCCATAAATGCATTCTTAGCAAATCTACATTTCAGTGTAGAATTATTACCTAACTGAAGTTACAAGAGCAGCCTGTTCACAGTAGTAGCTGGAGTTGCTACTATGGTGCAGTCTCATCGCTGCAACATCGCAGCGGCCAGACAGTCAGGAAGGGCAATTAAAACCAAGTTGTGAAGCAGACAAGATAAGCCATAAAGAGTAGAAAGGATCTGCGTGGAAAATGGGGTTAGTCTATTGATTAGGAACTCCGACTGCACAGTCAGCAGTTTTCTTATTCCTGTTTAATATGATCGGAAATTAGGCTGCATCCAGATAAGTTAATGGGAAATCACTATCTGAAAAAGAGGCCAAGGCGAAATATTGAAGTTCTTCGGGAAGGTGCAGAGGGATGATAATCATTCGGTAAAGAGACATAACATTGAATTTAGTTAAGAAAGATGGAATATACAAATCCAGTACAGATCTGGGTATCTTAGCTATCAAAAAACTACAATACGCTATTCTCAATCGTAGGGCTAGCCACCAGCCACTGACACAATGAGGAAGTGGGAAAACAGGACAAACATTTAATAAAGGGCAGAAATTGAAGTGCGCCTCCTCACAGCTCTAGCATTGCACTCAGAGAATTGGCAAGAGAGAAACTTTGGAGTAAAAAAAAGACTTTGACATGAGTCTGGAAGAACATATGTACCTAAAAGTAAACCTCTGTTTCTGAAAATCATCCAGCCATTTCAGGACACCGAAATCTTACATTTGTCTAGGATTAAAACACATTTTTCCCCACTATTCTGCAAAAAACAACCAGCCACCTTTACAAGGATAATCATTCTCTACCACTTCCCCCACCTCTTTTTCTTTTACAGCTCTCTCATTTCACATCTACTCAGACACAAACTGAAGGTGCATTGGCCCAGAGAAAACATAACACTTGAGTCTAGTGGGACGGAGAATGACGTACAAGAGAAACATCCTAGATCCTCCTCATCTTCAGGGTCATTTCTGCATTTTATGCAGCTCTAGGATAAAACACGCAAAGCAACCATGGAAGCCTTATGGAGCATTGCCATATGATACTTTTTGCAAGGTGTCTACCCCTCTGACTGCTCTTAAAGCAATATTAGAGAATCATGTGTGCTACACCAGCTAGAAAACCCTTTGCAAGAGCACTAAAATCTGGGCAGCTCCTGAGACCCAGGACTGAGTTCAGACTCCCTACAAATCCCACACAGACTCGTGGCAATCAGGGACACATCTCTTTTTCAAAAGATGCTCACTTTGAGTATCAACAGGGGTGCCCACGGCATCCTCCTAGCAAATGATGCGACACTGACTGTTATTGGGTCTTGGGTGCCACTATCTACAGCAGTTAGATGGGGCTGTATGAAGGCTCCACAGGCAATGAAACTGGAAAATACTGAGCCTCTGACCAGAAACTCCTCTCAGAAAATCTTCACAAACAAGCCATGTTTTGTAGTCAGACACTCCAACCAGAAGTGTAATCTTTCCTTTTAAAGGAAGGAGAATTGATCAGTTGGTATGCTTTAGGCAACCAACTGATTTTTTTAATATTATTTTATTTTTTAAAAAAGGAAATCCAACATAATTAAGAATAGCAAACTTACTAATTAAGCTGCTAATCTTGTTTCTATTCTTAATTTTAAAAAACCAAGAAGTAGGAGAGATAAGTCTGTGCTTATGTACAGTGGTGCAGGCACATTGAGAAATTATGCAGAAAGAAACAATTCAGGAAACAGGCACAAAGCAAAAAAGAATATTCTTTCTAGCACTGAAATGAAAGCTAATGAGCCCTCGCTCATGCGGACAGGATCAAATTTGGTCCATATTGCACAACTGTCCTCCATCCAAAACATTAGCAAAGAGCAAGTTAGCTGGTTAACCAGTACGGCCAGGTACTACTGTCAGTCCCTAAAACAGCAACAGCAGAAGCACATCTAAATTGGATGCAGCAATATTTGCCAAACTGTGTTGTCTGATACCTTTAAGAAGTCACTTTTAGAAACACTACTTTTAGAACTGGAATGACAGTGGTAGCTTTGAACATGGTGCCATTAATATCTTCAGAGCAGCAGCAACCTTGCTCAAAGGCAGCATAGTCTTCAGGACAAGCCTGTCTCTCTTCTAAAAGGTACATCAATACCAGTCTGCGAAGAAACTAGTGTTAAAATAGGGTTTAAATGAAGAGTGCCAAACCTGATGGAGCAGCATGGAAACATAAGAGAAAGGTATGGCTAGGTGCTCTCATGCTGGGAAGGGAGAAGAGATTGAAGGCGAAAAGGGGGAGGATGGATTTCAAAAGCGATGCTATGGCATCCAGGAGCCATAAAATATAACTATGGGAAAGGCAGAGAAAATTAAAGGCCAACAGCAGTCTTGGAAGATCCAGCAATAAAGCAAGCCAAGGGATTCTGTACCTTGGCTGATGAAGCAACTGAAAATGGCTCTGAATGCAGCTTGCGCATGGATTGCTAAAAGAAGCTCAAGAAGCTCTAATTTTTTGTTTTCCTTTTTCAAAGAAAACATCCAACCTCCTTCCACTCCACTAATCCCATCACAAGGAAATCACTCTATTTTCTAAATTGATTTATGTTCAGTATAAACAAATTCTGTGTGCCACTATCTTCAGAACTCAACTGCAGTTCGTCCTTGTTGTAGCCACTTTGTATTTTCATGAAGATAGAATAGAGAAGAAAAAACAAAAATATTTTCATGCTCGTCATTTACATAAAAACCAAAAGAAACAAAACAAAAACCCCAAACCTTTTTTTGTTTCCTTTCTGCTACATAGGTCTTGAACACAAACTAAGACACACTCCCCCTCAGCTTCCACCATCCTATTTCAGCTACCATTTACCAAGCACTGCAAAAGTTAGAAAACAAGACGGTAAGGGGGAAACGGGAATATCTGAAAGATCACAGGACATATTTCATTCAGTATTCCCCTTCCCCTCAAGAGTTAGTCACCTCTGAGAGATGTGGCTAACTTAAAGCTGTTAATTGTTTCTAACCGCCAGAACTCTCACTCATTCATAACACATTAGCACACAGGGTTTTTTAATAACCTCTGCTATACATAATTTCATTTGCGATGCATACTTTCATTTTTATTTTAAATTCTAAATTATTTCCAAGAAGTGACACGAAGGGTGATATTTCACCTGTGGGATTTTTTAAAATTATTTTTATTTTTTAAAAAGTCAGGTGAACAGCTGGACTACAACTCAAACACCAACTAAAAAAACCCAAACTCTAAATACTAATAATTAGTACAGGGAATGACTTATGCATTCCCTAGAGAAACATACCCTTCTGTCCCACTCCACCCCGAAAATGAAGAATTTTCTACTTTTAAACAGATAAATCAGAACTATCATTTATGTAATAGCAAATATGCAAACCAGGATACCTTCCACTTACATCTCTAGATTTGCTGCCTTTTGTTTAATAATATAAACACACACACCAACTGTTAACAGATAACATGCAGATTTGTAAGTTACCATTAACGGCTCAGTAGTCCTATTCAATAAGAAAGGGATTGCGTATCTGAAAAAACCTGTTGCCTTTAAAAATGAATAAAATTAGTAACACAGTAATCTTCAGTGCGTGGCATTTGCATAAAATTAAATATGGGTCCGATCAAGGCAACTCTATATTCACGCGAGCGGTCCCGTTCAAGTAACCAGCATCACTTGCATAAATAATATCCTGTACTTTGCATTTTAAGTTAAGGCATCTTAATTAGATTGGTTGGTTGTACAACGAATAACTGATACACCTTTTGATTTATGCCTGTTGGAACACTTCTGCTAGATTCATAAGCTTCAGACTGCTTTAATAGCAACCTGTAATTAAAAGAACACAGACAACCTTTTCCTCAGTAAATGTTACCCCATCGCTTGGAGATCGATTTGGAAGTCACTTTATTGTGTAGCTTTTGTCAAAGCCTTTTTTCCCCCTAAAACAATGATTCAATAAAAACAAATGAAAACAAGAAACAAAACCACTATTTCATGCCTTTGTAACTGTATTTTTCCGCATCCATTAATAACTTGAATTTCTGCTTTTAACTCACTTAGGAAATGCCATCATCATAAACTGCACATTGCTCAGGACTCTTTAACTACTTAATTAGCTACTAAAACACTGCGAAGGAGCTGACGTTGTATTAGAAGAGAAGCAAAATGAGCCAAACTCCACGCATCCCCCACCCTCTTACTCACAAGCGTTTGTGTAAGCCCTTACCTGCTGGGTAACGTTCGATAACTGGCCAGTTGTCCACCTGTAACGTGGCATTGCCACCACTTCTTGTGAAACGTACTACATGGTATTTTCCATCATTAATGATTGCGTTGATCTCTTCAATAGAGATGTCGTCAGTTCCAACATTAAATTTAACTCCAATTTTTCCCTGGTGCTGCATATTTAAAAAAAAAAAAAAAAAAAAAAAAAAAAAGAGGAAGAAGGAAAAGAAGAACTAATTAAGAGTTGTTTTAGCAAGAAATAGAGACAGCGTGTCATACAGGGAAAGATTTCTAACAACATCTTCCCCCTCAGATCTAACTTCTGAAGGCTTGCATGTGGCAGTGACAAGCCTCCTGACAGCTTAGTAAGTCCGGGACATCTCTTTGATGGATAATTGATATTCCAAATGAGTTATTTCACCAAACTGAGTTCTCTCCTTTTCTAAGAGATTCAGACCAAGATGAGGAGTGGGGAAGGAGGAGGAAAGCTCAAGTTTTCTTTCATCGTCCCCTCCCTCACCTCCATGAGGATTAAACACCATTTTTCCTTTTAGGCTTTTAAAAGCCTTGCAGTGTCACTTGGAAGAGGTATGAGGGGTTTCTGGCTATAAAAGCCACAGCCCAGCCCTGCATCTCCTTTCTCCAAACCTCATTCACACTCAGTGTCTTCACAAATGATAACAAAGGAGAAAACTTTTTGTTTTTTCTAATGGAGAGATTTTTTGCATCACATTGTAGTAGCTCCAAATCATTAAGACACAATTGACTAATAAGGACTTTTCTGATCAGAGCCAGTGAGGGGTGAAAGGCATTTGTGACACAGGGACAGCATCTTGTTCCCACTAAGGGCTGAGACACTGATTTTTTTGCTGGGATTTGCCTGTAAGCTCCTCTGCCTGAGCACGCATAGGGCTAAGGGGACTTCATATGCACATTCATACTCAGGACCAAGCCTGCAGATTTGCCGGATAATGGTGATATTAGCACGTTTTCATTTTTATCGTCTTTTAATTATTAAGATGTTCACTCTAATGGGACATTTACATTTTAACAAAGTCTTTTAATGTCTACTAAAAGTTTAACTTACAGGCATCGTGATTTTTTTTTTTCTCCTGTAAAATCAATTCTGTTCTTGAATAAGGACACGTATGAAATTAAGGAGGAAAAAAAAGAAAAGAACTGCACAGTATGAGATTAGGGGCTTGTGCATAATAAGTGACAATTCTATGTGAAATTTCATGTCATTGGTACTGGTACGTCCTTCTTAATAGTTAAAAAACTTCTTTAAGGTTTTACACTACCAGAAGTAACACAGTGAAACATTTCACTTTGTACCTCTTGGTCATTCACGTCAATCTTTGCAGACCCAGCTTCACCTCTTCCCTGTGGCTTTTGTGTCTGCTCTCTCTTTCTCTCACTGCCCTGGCACCACTCCCTGTAGTAAGTGTATCCTGCAGCTCCTTGTCTGTAGAAGTCTCCCAAGCAAAGAACTCATGAGTTCTTCCACTTTATTTTATTCTTTTTTTAAAATACCTGACTTCATTTTCCAACAGTGCTTGCATACTCCAGTTACATAGTTGAGCAGCTGCTGAACACCTTTGGAGAAAGTCCCTCAAGGCTTTGGCACTACACTATCACGTCTTCAGCTATGATCTTTTTTAAAACAATAAAAGGACCATTCCCTGCTGAGAGTCACAGAATGACTCTGAAAAGCATTTTTTTTAACTTGCTCAGCTGCTTAAATCATGTTCTAAACACTCCTCTTTTTTTCCTTGTGGGTTGTTTTAAAATTCCTCTATTGGCCGGTCCTACTTTTGCATGCCTATAGTGTCAATAAGGGATCCACCTCACCCAGCACATGCTCACCTCCTTTTGCCTCTTGTGCGAGTTGCAGAGCAATCTCCCAGTTATCTTGGGAGAGTAATTGTAGCTCTATTTTATTTCAACTGGTTCAACTATGACTCAGAATAGATTTCACCCATTTTCGCCCATGGAGAAAGTAGTATCTTATTTGCTTCACTTTTTCATTCATATGCTTACTCTATACAGAAATGTATACGAAGAAATGTAACATTGTCCTGGCTCTAAAGCAGTCTCCTCTTCTATTAATTTATGAGATGCAGAAAACCAGCATGTAATGATACTAGCATATGCACCTTTTCACAGTACCTTCAAGAAATCAAAAGCTTTGAGGATTAAAAAAAGCTGACTAATTTTACAGTGATTCATAATGATACTATTCATAACCTACACTTTACATACCTGCTTTCCTATCTGCTATATATATATATACACACATATATTATTTTAGATCAAAAATTACAAGGAAAAAAAGCCACCTTTGAGTGAATAGGACAGGTGCAGGCAAAATGAAATGGCATAAAAGGCAAATATATCAGCAGCTTTTCCAAAAGAAGAGAATGTGGTGCTGCAATGGTTACCAAGTTACCATTTGTAAATGGCCAGGTATTGGCAAGTGAAATGAATGCTTTGCAGGCTTGAAAGCAGACCTTCAGCCTTACTTGATACATATACAGTTTTTAGTAAAAAAAGCAAGTTTCCCTGACTTCCCTACATTTGTACAGAAGTACTGTGCACAGACACCAAGCATGGAGCTGCAAAAGCAAAGAATATCACCCTAATAGTTGGTAACATACTATAGTGATTTTTTTGGCTCTATTTCTAACATATTTGTGTAGCTGAGAACATGAAAAACTCCATATTTAAAGGATACGTTTCATTTTTTCACGCTTCTTCAGCACCTGTGGGCATTTGCGTAACCTCCCATAAAACAAGGAAGCAAATCTGGGTTTCGAGTTTAAGTCTTCCTTATTATTATATCCATATTTAAGTTTGACTTCTGAACATAACACTAAACATGATATGGACTACAACCCCATTGTGCACAGCCCTTTAGAACCACAAAATAAAATATGATGTAAAGACCTGACAGTACATGGGCCCAGACAGACGATGACACTACCACAAAGCAGTAAGTCACCATGTATCAGCTGAGTTGCAATGAGCACCTCTGTACGTAGATAGTGGGTTTTTTAAGCCCTTGCATAATCATGCAGTAGTTTGACTCACTGTACTCCTCCTTCACTGCAAGATAACGTAAGTCTCATTATTTTTCATTTGTCATTGGTTAAGACCATGTGCACATATGGTTATTGTGGATCAGCTGACGTACAGTAACCTGTTGAGATAACCTGATCTCAGCCCTCAGCCCTGTGATGCTTAATATAATGGGCCTGTAGCCCATTAGAAAAAACTGCTTTTTATTTTTCCTTCTTCTTTTTGGAGCAACGTGGTAGTGTGGAAGGGGAAGAGACTGATAAAACTGAAGCAAGTTTACTTGCTGAAGCAAGCAAATACTAAATTACTGTTTCTGCTTTGCCAGCCTCAGTTGCATAGTGCAGTAGTAGAAATTTTCCTTTATCATTTGTTCATTCATAATAATCTTAAAGTTATTCTTCCTATCAGAAATGGCCTCAGACAAATGCTGAATGAGAGGTTCCCTCTTCAGCACCCTGATGATGGGCACTATAGAAACGTCTGCGCGTTACTAAGTACCGCAATAAGTCAACATAACTGTTGAATGATGTTATCCTCGCCAGTGACCTGAAATAGCACGGCATTTCAGGCTCACGTTTCTAGGAGGCTATGTTTGCCCACTAGCAAAGATGATCATTTCAGAGGTCCTCTGGTAAAAATCAGCTCTCTACACAGGGCCCGCAGAAGTCCACCATGCTGTTTATGGTTCTTAGCCTGTGTTTTATTTTTCTCAATCTACCCAGCTGTGAGAGAACATAGCAATGAAATCAATTCCTTTTCCTATTGTGCCTTTATCTAATCTGAAGTGGGAAGGCCACAATAACAGAATGGAGACACGTAGGAGATGGGAGAGTCTCCAATATTATTTCCAAGAGAGGCCAGAATATAGGACACAACTTCAGAAGAGTGAAACCTTTCAAGAAGTAGCATGATCCTTGTTCTCTGTCTCTGGAAATTATTTTGAACTTCAAATCAGAAGGCGCTATGAACACTGCTACAACCATCACATCACCACCACCTCTCCCAAAGCGGCGGAAGGACCTCCGATTCATCTACAGACAAGCTGCCTGACACTCTGAGCCCCAACCAGCAGCTCTTCAGAAAAGCTAAACTTTAGGTGCTTTGGCCATGTAGCTCTCCTGTTTCTGAGGCCAGGGTGACTTTCTCTCCACAGTACCACACAGGCAGATAAGCTCATTTGGTGTCACCTAACATACTACAACATCTACACCGTTACTGCAATGTAGGCTTTGCCTACAGTTTAACTTCTGCTGTCCAGCCACTTGTAGGAGTCCAAGCTCACAGGGTAAGGACAAATATGTTAATGGCTTCAAAGCAGTTGGATTAAAGCATGAGATACACATGTTTAGCTCCAATCCTACATTCCTAATGTGCTATGAAATGCTAAGAGTTTTGATTGCTCAGACAGTATAGATGTGTGTGCATGCATGTGTATATACCAATCATTTCAAAACATTTTGTCTTCAAAAGCACTGGCAGCTACTATTGGAATCTAGCAACTCCAGTGGATTATTTTCAAGCGTGTTTTATGAATTGTGCACTCTAAATACTTCTACCTTGGCTTTAACAGGCTTCTGACGAAGCACCGAGAATGCTGATGAACCTGAGAACCAAGCGAGAAACGTGAAATGCAAATCAAGCCAACAGCTGACAGTGCAATTTGTTCCCTGTTGGACCCTAGTAGTTCCATGCTACTGATCTGCCGACTTCAAATGCTGTAAAACCTATGCTAGTATTTAAAAAAAAAAAGTGCGTGCGTATCTCCAGAATAATGATACTTCCTATAGCATCAGCAAGGTTTTACTGCTCTTTGTACCAATAATTCTGGAAGCGGTCAAACATGAGCGTGTGCGAATTTGGCACAACAGTAGTTTTAGAAAAGACCACAGACAACCTAAGCTCATAACTCTTACAACCTTTAACCACTTCCAAAGAAAAGTAATAGTATCGTGACTCCCACAGGTGAACAAATAGAGCAAAAAAAAGAATCAAGCGTACCAGCTTGCATCTTATAGTGTCAGTCCCTGAGGCACAACTTTCTGGTGAATGCGATAACAAAGTCTTAGAAGTAACCGAGGGTTGACTTTGATTTTATTGAAGAATAAATTTCTTCTTCTACTAAGAAAAGTGAGATCATTTTCACTCAAATGTAATCAGAGGCTAATATTCTATATTATAGAAATGTATGCAAAATAATTAAAATAATTTCTGATTTTCTCAATCTTGTAAGGAAATGCATATGTAAAAATAGTACTGTTTGTACTGTTTGCTTCAGGAAGTGAGGGGAGGGATACATAATGGCCAGAAAATACATTTGAACTCCAAGATTAATTGAGAAACTACGTCTCTCTTAGTTTAATGATCCATCAATATTTCTTTTTACCATCTAGTATCTTCCAGAGGAAATGTTTCCTGGGAAAGACACAGAAAATATAGAACTTCTGGGAAGAGTTCTTTGAATGAATCCATCTTTTATATTCCAATGAAAGAAGTTAACTTTCTGGATATGCGTTTTTAAATTCATATTCTCAGGTATGTCATTAATCTAACAACACAATTTTTTTTTTTTTATATTTTTTGTTACTGCTTTTCTCTATGACAAGTGATAAAATATTTAACCTAGTTTTTACCATCAGTAACCAAATCTTTTTATTTTTTAGTCAACCACAGGACAACACACCATAGACACCGGCATCCTCATGTCATCCCTCATCTTGAGTACTTACAGTCAGGTTTTGTGTCCCTTCATGAATTCAGAAAGGTAACCCTTTTCAGGGATGAATTACAGCTTTCAGTATATCAGTGCTTGACATACTATAGAAGATGTAGGAGGGGCTTGGAAACTCTATCAGAGCGCTAGCAGGCACAGTTATCAGTCATAGGTAGGCACTTCAAGGAAGGAAGCAAAGATTTTTGCTGATGTCTGATAGGGTGCATCCACCCAGTATTCAGTCTATGATAGACTGGCATCTGACAAGTGTGAAGCTGTTTGGTTTCTCTTTCTTTTCCCGAAAGCTGGAAATACATAGTACTGTGGAGAAGGGAAAACAGAAAATAATAATAATAAAAAAATCTTCTCCCTTTCCTGGTTGCCTAAGCAAGGAGACTGAGCAACTCCCAGTGTTCCTTCTTGCCAGTTCTCACCATTTATTTGCAACTTTCCTGATATTTGCTTATTTCTTAAATCCACAGCTCTGTAGACCTTAGGTTATGAGAAAATCCCACTTTTCTTTTTAAAACAAGCTTCTAGTTCTGATAATTGTACAGAAAAGCTTAAAACCCAAAGCCTTGCAGGCTACTGCATTGGCAGGCTTTCAATGGAAAGAATTGAAAATCATGTTAAATCCCATGATTTTAAACTAAATACTTGATTTTTTTTCCAGTTGGAGGTGTGATACTCCGTGCAAGTGACACCGATTTCATTACCCTCATATCAAATCTGAGTAACGTGCAGCAAACTGGGCTTCCTCTCAATCCAGTCTCCCAGCAATTTTGACTGCTCCTCCTTCATGACTGGACCTGCTTCTGGAAAGATTTGTTCTCCTTTACTTGACTCTCAGCTTCCTGGTCCCCCAGATGGTAGGGGTGAAGGGATAAACTGACAATACTTACTTCCCAAACTGCTCCACAAGACTTTATCTGCAGCTGACTGGTCTTTTTGAGCCTCCAGTACACAGCGTGCTTGCACTCAGGAAATCGAATTGAAATTTTGAAGGATATAATTTTACTTGGCTTGAGTGGTGGCTAGAATCCAAATGTGACCCTTGGATTCCTGCAATAAGCACGGTCAGGTCTGTGTTACCCTTTTGCATCCACCAATCCAAATTGAAATTGCTGCCTAACACTACGCTAAGCCACAATTTGTACTATTCAGAGAGGAAAAATGTTGTCTGCAGAGTCAAAAATGTTGCCCATATTTCCTGCAGCACCTGTGCACGCTCACCTAAGTGCAAACCCAAGCACACATTTCTCATCTCCACCAAGATCCTTCCAGAGACAGTACAAGGCACTTGAAAAACAGATCTATAATTATAAATATACAGCAACAAACCTTCCCCCCCAACACCAGTTTTGGGATCCTCAATCAGTTGTTTCATGGATTTTGCTACAGAGAGATGAAGAGAGAATTTGCTAAATATTTTTCTCTCACATTTTACTCAGAAGCTCTGTAAGATCATTTCATAAACCTTTAAATGACCCCAGTTTCATGCCATTAAGTTATCTAGATTTTCTAAATCAATATAGAAATAATAAAAATTCATTGTTCACCAGATGCCCCTGGTTGACATATAAGAAATAGCACTTTCACTGTAACAATATTATGTATGCAAATACATACAGATGCTACCAGAGCTACTGCACTCTTAAATGTTGCTCTACAAAAATTAAGCAGCTTCTAGCCTTAAACCAATGACCCTTAAAAGAGGTAAGTGAAATATGGGCTCACCATCACGCTAATATACAACTGAGGCGTACCTGAAAAAAAAACTACTTAAGTGGCTCACTAAGTGGAAGAAGTGACGCATGACTTAAAACGATTTTTTTTATGTCACAAAATGCCATATATGCGATCACAGAACAAAAAGCCTGGAAAGAAGATATCACAGAAGTGTTCACTGCCCCAGTGTTTCAGGGTAGGAAGCAACTACTCTTCACTACTATGAAATAATGACTTGTATCACTTTCTGCTTTAAAATAATTGTCCTCACAGTCTGCTTTAAGTGTTGTTATAGCAGTTTGATTTATACATAAAGCTCAGCAAGTAGGAAATGTAGAAATATTTATAAATCTACAATTCTGACACTTCAGCTCTCAGACTGCAGCTTTCCTGTTTAAACATTGTAATTCTCACTACTATATATCATAGCTGTATTATTTCAAGTTACTCTGATGATGAATTACTGAGACGATACAATTACCCTAACAACCAGCCCCCCAAAATGCAATAGTTATGGAAGACATATGGTGTAGAGCCTGCAGCAGCAGCATACTGCATCTTATTATCCACTCAGCATCATTACTGCAGTACACAAAATTAATTTTTTCTGAGAAAATATGCAGCAAAGAACAATTTAAGTAGTCAGCCCTTAACATGGTACTTTCCTTCAAAACAAGCACATGTAGCACAGAAACGTCTTGACCTTGCTAGTGTCTCACCAAGGATTCACAGTTGTGGTGAGATGGTATGGATGGGTTGAAGAGACTACAGATGCTGTTATACCAAACACAGCCTAATTTGAAGGAAAAGAAAGTCTTTTAACTACTGGCCAAGGTAACTCACATGCCTTGACTTTGTTCTTGCATGCTTATTTTCCATGTAGGCAGGCACCTGTGAGCTTGTGCACCTCAAATACAGTATGCCCAACCTGAGGAATGGCATACCCATTGGGAGCTCCAGCTACTCAAAAATGGCAAACACTGTTCCTCCCCACACATACATTAACACGTGTTTCCAGATGAGCACAGTGAGATTTGAAAATGGTGCTTGCTTTCCACTTTTTTTACAGTGTTTTTATACAGAGATGATTAAAATAGTGTTCCTGGGATTGGATACTGTCATCCAAAGGTGTAAAGATACTCCTAGAAAAAAAACAAACGAGTAGCACCTTGATATAGGTACAATCTAATCCACACTGGAAATTGTGCTGGTTTAAGGGTATTGATTTCTGTGCTTAGAAAGGCTTCACAGAACTCTTCTGATGACTTGTGTGTCAAAACCAATCCAAAATCAGCCAGAAGGAGGTATAACTGGGACCAGAAGCGAAGAATCAGCAAATTCTCAAGCAGGCTTTCATGCTAAATGATTAACAGCCACATGGTCAACACACATGTTCATGAAAACACAAGTAATAAATTTTTGAGAATCTGAGTCAAAGGGCTTTTCATATTAAAAACCTGTAGGGAATTATTAAAACCCAAAAATGGTATTAGACACCCAACTCCTACTGAGCTTTAATGAAAACTGAACACCTACCTGCCATTCACACCTTTGATAAGCTTTCCTTTAATATGAACAACACTCTTGAATATTTCCAGACGCCTACCACATTCACTGGCGCAGAGTACTTTTAAACACTGTTTAAATGCAGACTTCGTATTCCTTTATTGTTCTGATTGCCTGTATATAAATGTATTTCTAGAATTATTTCCTAACCCTTCTTCTCTTGCTTTGGAGTCTCCAACTGGAAACAACCTGTTCCTAATTCATCTTGGCTGCTGAGTATTCATTATTGACATGGACTTACGTGAAAGAAAACTGAAAGAAAAAAACAAAAAACCGAGCCCACAAAGTGCTGTAAGAGCCAAGCATCTGAATAGTGGGCTTACATGAATATTTTTGTCTCCTATCTGTAAAATGAAGAAAACACGATATTCTCACTTCAGGAACTTACTGTCTATCTGAAAAAATTTGTATCTGCAAAGTAGTTAAGTAGAACCAAAAAAAAACAAACAAAAAAAATCAATTACTAGTCTATAAGACAAATGGACAACTGAAGTGAAAAGACCTCACACGAGGAAACACAGCTATGCTATTACCAGACGGCAGAGCTACAACATGCCACAGGTTGGTCTTGGGCTCCCTACAGAAAGGCAAGTCCTGGTTCTTGTCCCATTTTCTGAGCAGTCCTATCGTTTCTGTTGCCAGCTTGCTTTCTTTTATCAAGTGTAGAGTCCTCCTACGGCAAGCTTTAATACCAGGTATATTTTTCTCAATGGTAGTAGTCTCCTTTATCTTACCTTTCTTCATTTTGAAGATCTTTCAGAATCAAAACCAATTTGACAATTTGCCTGCGTGCTGTGCTGAGATACGCAGTGTGGAGTAGCCTATTATCAATGCTACAACAGAGGATCTCACTTCTTTTGATCACTTAATGCTGCAGAGCATGTAAAAATTCTTACACTGAATACATGTAGCACATGAAGTGATCAAACAGCTTTAGTTGACTGGACTGTAAAATCCAACGGGTAGTTGGAAGGGGAAAAGCAAAATCTGATAGCTACCTCTACGTTCTCCTCTGCTACTGCTGCTAACAGCCCCCAAGGTTTGAACGACATTGCTTTGGCATCTTAAAAAAACCAAAAGAAAACAAAAAACCACGCTGTGGAAGAGAAGTGCCACAAAGTAATGAAAGGGCTGCGTACAGGAAATCATTAGCGTTTGTAAACAGCTTCTATAGGGAGGAAATTTTTGAAAGAAGCATTGCAAATAGCACGAGCACCTTCAACAATACGCTCTTCGAAATGCAAGAAGCTTGCAAATAAACTTAATTGTATTTAGAAGAAACCTGCCAGATATTTGGAAAGGCTAACCCCAAGCAAATCAGACAAAATCAAAACAGAAGTTAACCCACTGCGAAGGAGCTTTGCCTACAACAGAGTTAAGGACTGTCAGGCCCTGAACGCGTCTCCGAAGCAGGGAACAGTCATGAATGTTGTTGTCTTCACTGGAATGATCAGCATCAGGCTTGAATGATGTCCAAATATATGATTTGTGTTAATGAACACAATGGTATTTTAAAAAAATCCCTAAAGTATATAAATACTTGCTTTACAACATGTAGCCAACAGCCATTAAGAGCCAAAATTGCAAAATGCATCATTATCTTCAAACTGCACAAGGGAATGGGACAATGTCGTCCTTTTAGTTATAAATTCTTCACTTCTTATGTACTTTTACTATTGTTGGAAATTACCACTTTGCAAATGGGGTCTGTTAGGCAACCAACAATCAACTTTTTAGGGCATTATTCCAACCTCACTAATAGTGTACTCCTGATTTCTACCCTCAGTGCATCTATTTTCTTCTCTTTGTGTTTTTTATATAGCTGGCAGATATTTACCTCTGGAAGTTAAAAGTCAGAAGTAACTCCACTGAAGTCAAGGCCACTTTAGAAATAGCAAAGTGGGAAAACCAGGGCATCTCTCATTAGAGTTACTTGTCACTTCTTCAGAGCTTCTGTCTCTTACCACTATTCTCACATATCGCAGCGTGGAAGAGATGCAATGGTAAAGTATTTGACAGACAGCTGCTGCAAATGATGTGCTTTCTGGCTTTACTAAGATCAAGGTTTTCCTAGAAAAAGCTTAGTAGAAACCAGACATATAACTGTTTTCATTTTCGTACTTCTACAACTTTAATGTTAGTGAGGGACTACTTGAAAAGGAAAAAAAGGGGAGGATACTACACACCAGAAGACCTCCACTACAAATAGCTACCCTACAAATACATCCCCTCCCCATAGCTCAGCCACTCCAAAACCCAACCTAGCTTGCTGGCATATCTTTGACTTGTGACACACATCTTTGATTACTTGAAGGCTGTGAATAGCTTTGCTTCTATTTGGTCAGATAAGCCTTTCCAACTACATCAGGGTAGTGGGGAAGAGAACAGGCATCTCTAAAAGGGAGGACAAAAAAAAAAGCAAAAAAAAAAAGCACAGAGTCACTAGGAAGAGGATTCATGGACCTGTTAGAACAAGTCTCACCCTTAAGATTTCCTAAAAACATAGCAGGGGGAAAACTCTGCATTTTAAACAGCCTTCCGGGTAGCTTACATTTGAAATGCCTTGTGCTCTGCAGCAGATCACCCAACGTCTTGCTGACTTTGCTAGCATCACAGAGGTGAGGTTTCCACACGGGTGAACTAACCCCTCTGGGGCAATTTATTCAAGAGCATTAGGCTCAAAATGGCTTTAGTATAGTATCAGGCAAGGTAGGTGTGCGTGCATGTGTGTGACTGTGCACGCATACAGCCTTTCAGATATTCTTCTGCACTAAATGTGATAACTTTAAAAAGGGCTATAAAAAGCAAACTCTATTTCTTTTTCTTTTTTTTATTCTTCCAAATTGTTCTTTGCCCACAAATAGTCTCATTAAGCAGTAGTATCATTAGAGGACATGATGCACAAATTTTTTCACCTGAAGTGAAGCTAGCTTTTTGCCACTTCTGCTTTGCCTGTGCAATTGCTAACAGATTTCTTGACTCTTTCACCATAGCAAAGGGCATTTGTGATTGACAGATCTCCCCAATAAGCTTTCTCCCATTTCCTCCTTCAGCTCTGCACATCCTGGGGACTGCTCAGGCAGAGCATCGTGCAAGTACTGTGCCCATCCTGCTGTGAAGAAACTCCACAAACTCCAGCATACAGAACATACCACAAATAAGGAAATCTATTGGAGCTGCTCTTCCACTAAGCTCCGCTTCTTATAGTACAGGAGGACTTACTTTGCCTCCTAGATAATTATAATTATTTTCTGTGCTGCATCCCACACTCAGAAACTAAACTTGAAGTAGAGAGACGGGTACTGACAATCAAAACCTTTTCCACCTTCTTTCACCAATATAAATACATCACGATCTACATATGTATGCAGATGCCTCTGTGCGTGTGTGCTTGTATATCTATATGTTTTACGTATGCATACATATGAATGACAAGTGAGACAGAACATCCTACTGCACACACTCCATATAGAAGGATAAGAATGCAAACCAGCATAACAAATATTTGCCATTACTGCTTAGTGAAAGGTGTTCAGGTACTAAGATGACAAGCAGAATAGGATAACCATGGTAAACTGAATTCTATAGGAATGATAATATTAAATAACACCACTTGTAATCACCTCAAGGCAGAGACCTTGTCCTCTCATTTGTTGATAGATAACATGCTTTTCTCTATAAGTGACAAATTACAGAAAGGTGAAGTTTGCAGAAGATGTACATTCTTGAGCTTTGCAGTTTTGTTCTTTGACTAATTTAACTAATGCCGTTCTAATTTAAAATGTCTTCAGTGTATCAGTTTCAGTGCTGATGGATGTTTGCCTCCTGCAGAATACTATCAATTAAGAGACTTATTCTAACCATAAAAATAAAATAATGCTCTGTTTATTGTTAACAGAGAGACTAAACTATAATAAAGATTCCTGATTAATTACTTATCAAGGAGAATTGACCTTAATTAGGGTCAACTTCTATGGCAGACAGCTTAATTTATTCTTTAATTTCTGTGTGTGAACACATTTGTCTCTACAGAACAATTGATTCACAGCTCAATTCAAACTTTCCAATTGTATTTTTATTTTTTAAAGGAAAAATAAATAGAAATGGTATCTTTTGAAACTGGTATATCTGTTCAGAGTAAGACGCAACTGCCTTAAGTAATTAAAATTAATGTTTACTGGTTTTCACTCCTATTGCCCCGCTGAAACAATTCTTGCAGAGATAGCACTATTAGTGGGATCTGGTCAGTTCTTGGACCCCCCAGTACCCTTAAACTGCCTAGTTCAGGTGCTGATATCAGTGCAAGAGCGGGGTGCATCTCCAGACAGATAAATATTCAGACAGTCAGCCTATGCTGCATTATCCCTTCAGTGCCCTTCTCCCATTGTTTGAGGGGAATGATTTTAAACCAGCTTAGATATGTTGACACAGCTAATTGTCATGCCTTTGACTGAAGCACAGATAGATCTTTAACTTTGTTCTCTGCAGATGTAACAAGTAAGAAACAGTAAACTAAAATAATGTGTAATGTGCCTACTTAATAAAATATCTAGGGGTGTGCATGTTCCACAGTCATTAGTGAGGCTGATATATAGCACAGACAACCCCAGGTATGCATATACGAGGAGCAGCTGTGGCATTAGCGAAAAATCAGGCTGCCAAACCTATCTAAGAAGCTGGGTAAATACTCAGGAAATCTTGTGCTGAGATGTGTGCTGTCACTGCTAGATGTCTAACTCCGTGTACCCCAAGGGAGGGTAGTTGGATTCTGTTCCTTCTCATGTATCCTCATAACAATTATTTCAAAAGATTAATTTCCTCAAAAAAAAAAAAAACCAAAACCCCTCCCTCTGACATACAGCTAAAATGATTGCATTTGGAAAGGTCTCATGGATTCACTGTTTGAAACTACAAAACTCTCACTACTTACCATATTTACCTTTAAGTACTTACTAGTATTGATATCAAGTAAGAAAAGGTTCTAGCTTGACTCTTAGTAACTGGGATGGATAAAAAAAAGGAAAAAACAGGCCTGTTTTCCTTGTGAACAATTGTTTCGTTCTAGAAATTAATGAAACACAATATGAAGCCTCAGGATGCAACTCATGCAGAGGTGGTCTATGATCCACTGGAGAGAGTTGCTTTGAAAACTTTATATAAAAATAAATAAATGGAAAAAAGTCCATAACCAACTATAAAGCACTTAATACCTCCACAGTTTTCTAATAAGGGAATATATCCAAAATCGAATACATTGAGGTAAACCTTCCATATCCAGCATCTAACTTCTTTCTCATTACTATCCCTGTTGGGCAATGGACTTAAGGTTTGTTGGATACAGAAGCAAACAAAAAGTGCAGGAAGCAGTGCAGCAGGAGTGGCCTTTAACCTTCAAGATTTAGTTTGCAATTTATAATCTCAGAAATTTTTTTCTGGCCATTTATAATCTGTTGATTATAAATCTACAATATGAGCTAGATTCCAATTACTAGTGAAACCTGTTTACATCATGCTTACAGCCTAAAAAAGCCATTAAAACAAATAAAAACAAACAAAAAAACCCACTCACTAGGCAGCTCTTCACTCAGAAGGATTTAGACCTACTTTAGGAAACACTATACTCTTATCCCACACCGTGTCATCGCAGGCTGGAGTGCTTTCCACTCCAGTGAGTCCAGGCGGTCCCAACTTGGCGATTCCCACCACCAGCCTCCACAACCATTCCAAAAGCAGAACTAGATCTTAAATGCTGTTTCTATGCAGTCTCCTGCTTTTTTTCCCCCAGATTTCCTGGCCAAGCTGAAGTTTTCAGGTTTCCTTAGTTTCCTATGCCTTTCTGTGGCATAGCCTCACAAAATAGTAAGCCCACTCCACATCTCCCTTGTTCCTGGAGAAAAAGACATATAAAAGGGCGCTGTAACATGAAGGGTCAGGTCAGCAGAGCATGACGGTGACTTCAGGGATCTATGAAAACACATTACTGATTAAAATATCACCACACTACAGTGTTACAATACCTTCCACATAGCTTGGTCCTAAAGAGTTTTCGTATGAATCAGTGGCATTAGATTATGAAATTAAGGCTTGCTCTGTCTTGCCCCCATGCTTTCTTACATCTTTTGTAATCCACATACCCTCCCCCCACCTCCTAAAGCACCTCCAAACATATTTTCCAAAGAGAATATGGTAAAACATGTGGACATAAAAAGTACCATGCATAATAACTGGTTTTCTGCCCCCCTTGGGCAATCCTAGGGGTATTATTGTTGGTAATAATTTGTTTTGCTTTAAAAAGCAAATAAGTGCAAAATAACAAATGCAAACATGGAGAAAATAATGCAGAAATTTGTATTGAATAATTGTATAGGCTTCCAGAATCATTTTATATTATGTAGACTTAGAAGAACAATTCAATGTGGATATTGGCTGCAAGAAAGTATTTTATACGTTCTTGCTACCACCAGAATAGCATCAGCAAACAGTTCTAACCAACCCAGTAAGCCAAATCATAAAGCTTCAGGCAGTCATGAAAAACTATTGATTTTTTTTTTTTTTAAACCTTTCTTCAGCTGTAAATTTCTATTGATATGTGACAAAAATGTGCAAGTGGCATTTGCTAGTATAGCCATTGTGGGAAAAAACCAAGATTGCAACTTCTCTGCTTAAGCCGCTTGGAAGCTTAATGCAGTCAGCTTCAGACTGCTCCAGCCGATCTTGGATCAAATAAAACACAACATATATGTTTCCCAATAGCAATAATCAAAACTGAGGTTTTCAAAACAAAACTACAGCACGAAGAAATGGGCTGGATATTTCTTTTTATTGCTGGGAAACAGACTCCTAACAACCAACCATGTGGATTTATTTTATTTTTTGAAGTTAGCTCATCTATCCCATGTTGTTATATGACTGATACCTCCTTCCTTCCCCCTGACCACGCTCAGGGCTAAGGGGCTGTGATCTCTGCTCGCTTTGATTGGCATGTCTTCATTCCCTACAAGCAATGACACTTCAAAAGCCACGGCTAGGACACCCTAAGAAAGGACGACACAAGACTGAGCTACATGTTGCCCCTCCCTCCTCTAAACATCGTCTTACATATTTTCCCTCCTCCTAACAGCGGAAAGAAGAGCTCACTCCCATCGGAGCTTAGGTCCTCTATTCACCATCAGCCTCTGCCAGTGCCTCTGGCATGACTCCAACCTTTTCAGGTTGAAGGTGCGTCTGCAGCGCAGGTTGGGTCTCTCTCTCCGGCAAACAAAAGCTATAAGGATGGGGTAATAAACTTTCAACAGCGACTAGGGGACTCAAATGCAGAGCTGCCAGCAGCTGGTGCTGCCTACAACACTGTAACCCATCTTTACTACTGCTCTTACTCGTATGAGCTAGAATAATTTGATTACATCTACCTATAATATATTCACATTTCTGGCTGGCTATACTGTGGCTAGCACTCAGTCTCTCACCTTAAATATGCTGTTGAGAAAACAAGGGTTGGGGAGGTCCCAGGAGTGCAAACTGATCATGGTTTCTAAAATTATGAGGAGAGAAACTTGGGTAAATATTTCTTTTGCTGCCCGTGTAACAAAATGAGCTACTGAAATTATATTATCAGAGTTTCCAACCAAATGCAGCAAAATATAGAAGGACTTTGGATTTGACCAGTGCCAGATAATTCAGACACTCAATACATCAGAGGAAATCAAGCCTGGATAGAGCCACACAGCAGCTAAAAGGATAAAAACCATTCACTGCAATTCAAATGTTAGACAATTTCCTTCCAGACCTTCATGTTGGAGCACAGCACCAAAAAGAATAGAGATGGGAAGCTCCAAAGATTCCCTGAGCTTTGTACTGCTCTCCCCGACGCCTGGAGAGGCTGCATATTGCTCCATTTTCAGCTGCTGCTTGCACCACCTTCTAAGGGTGGGGTGGACCAAATCCCATATTTAGTTTAATATTGTAATTCTTGGAAAGAACCGTAGCACTCTTTCCACCTTCTAGAGTCGTATTCTCCAGGTTTGTTACCAGCAGCAAAGCGGTGTAACGCAGCGGTGAAGGGGGCTAACGGGGGAAAGTGCACTGCCGTGACTTCCCCCCTGACGCTGGCCTCGCTGCTTTTACCTATGCTTCATATTACAAAGAAAAATACATAATGGCATTGTATATTTTTAAAAAAAACCTGTCTCAGTCTTCAGCTATATTATTGCTGGCATCCCATTACAGCTTCTGCAGACCAGCAAACTGCTGGTATTTATTATTAAATGAAATAGGATAGGATGTATGTGAAGTGCTTGCCTGCACCTGCCAATGCTTGTCTCAACTGTTGCAGAGGATACAGAAAAAAGCAAAAGAGTCTCAGGGTTAGGAGACTCCCAGCTTAATGCTTTTTAGTGCTATAGACTACCACAGTCATTTCAGTATCTCTTTGCTTCGGTTCATCTTTTGTACAGTAGGGATAACATCTACGATGCCAGGGAAGATGCGAGGACGCGGTCCTGCTCCCAAAAATACGATAACAAACCCCACAGAGATTGGCAAGAACACGAAGATCTTTCAAACACACATCTTGGTCTTCAAAGTGCAAGTCAGGACACTTGGAAAAGAGATGATTTTTTGTGTGCCTTTGCACTTTTTCCTCTTTTACAGCAAAATCCTAAGTCTTTTCCAAAGGAAATTTAAGCCGAGGCAAAGTGTATATATTGATTAATCATGTTCATATTATATCTGAAAAACATTTCTGCCATCTCCTCTTTGAGATGTTATTTTTAGAGTTGGGGTAGGAGCATATTTAGATGGAAGGGAAAATATACAGAAGAAACTGCATCTGCAATCACATTTCCTGATTAGATCTTAGCAGAGCGCTGCCTGTCTTATTGCTACTGGTAAATACGGGGCAGTAAATGCCTTCAGTACTAACTCATGCTGATGCTCTCTATCCCCGTCTTCTTTGCAAGTCAATAGTGTATATTTGTAAGTACGGGAAGACAGGGTTCATAGGTATGCATTGGGGTTTTTTTTTTATTCCTCAGCTGTAAGTATAGGTCACAATTCAAGGCACAAAACCCCCTACTGTGCAAGGGAAAAATGAAATCAAAAGCTCATTGTTTTATATAAGAACCACCTTGATAATCTCTTGAACAAGAGATTGTATGGCTTTAGGGAGCTACATAAAACGGTGAACACAAAGATGCGGAAAGGTGCATTTGATCCCTTTCCTCCTGTTTGTATTTAAAAAAGGTAAAATTGTCTCTATCAAGAAGACATAGAGGTTATCAGAGGAAAGTATCGTAAAAATCTGTAGTAATCCAAGCTTAAAAATACCTGTTAGTAGAAATGGGATCCAAAAGCAAACTTTGAGGATTTACATGCCTCAATAAGCAGTTATATTACTTCCATACCTTAACTTATTCACAGTATGTACTTGGTTTGATAAAAATAAACATTTCACTGAATTTTTTTTTTTTGTTCGGAATATGTGTGTGCACTGTAAAATAAAGAGAAAGGTTCAATTTTCCAAGCTTTGGAATATTAAGAGCTTTGTTAGCAAAAAAGAGAGGATGTGAAGAAGCAACAATCAGCTTTATGACAGGCACTTCATTAACCCACATACTTTATAATTTGCTCACCGAACTATCTGCTTTTCCTCTCCTCTCAGCAGGAACATAAATAGCAAAGACTATCATAAGCTGTTATGCTACTAGAAGACTGTTAATCTTACCAAATATACCACAGAGCATTTACTGCTACATATTTATTTATTTAGATTTAGAGCGTGATTAAAGAGAAAACAAAACCAATAGATCTTGAAGATGCATCTCAACTGATACCTAAATTGCAGCACTGCACTTCAATAAAACTCAACCGAGCTGGATAATTTAAAGAAACCAAGTGCTCTAGCCCTGCCAGCAATTTCTGCACATATTATCAAGGTACTATCAAAAATGCGCTGTCAAGGAAATATCAACCAGTGTTGCAGACCAAGATGCAAAGGGGTGGAAAGCGGAGCTGGAGTGGGACCGGCAGAGCTCTTCCCTCCCATGCAGTGGACAGGGAAATTTGGGTCAGAGCTTGCATAGGGAGGGGATGAGAAGGGCAGAGCCAAGTCCGCGTGGCACGGCTGCCAAGAGAGGGGTCTGCAGGCACAAGGAGCAGGGCTTGAGGTAAGTTCTTGTTTGGGATCCGGCTGCGATTTTAACAGCTAGTTCTACAACTGGACTGAACCACCTGCAGCAAGACTGGGTATAACCTCCCTGTCCTCAAAGAGGAGCTGCGCAGCATGCTGGGACAGTAAGATCACTTTCTACCAGGGAGAGGGGACGGTTGGTAAGAGGCAAGTGTGGGTACGTCCATGAGAGGTAGAGAGTTGGGAAACAAAATAATTAACACTAAAAGAACGCTATTACTCAACTGCAAGAATAAAGGGCAATCAGTGGTGCAATCTCTTTGCTTTTTTCCTGTATTTATTTGTTATGGGTCTGAGCCAACGTTCCTCACAGTGGGAGATTTTTGATAGCCTTCAGTAGGCTTTGATGAGGCCCATATTTGCTCATTTGCACAATGTATTTATCTGCACCCCCGACTGCGTCGATCAGCATGTAGCAGCAAAGTCCGCTGAATGCTTTAAATAACCCCCCCCCTTATTAAACAGATCTAAGCTCAGATTGAAAAAGCTTTATATAGCCAACATTACCTGAATCATTCCTCTGGGAGAATTATGGACTGAATGTTGAGAAGACATTTCCAAAGTGCTTAAATGACTATTAATGGAAACTGTGCTCCTAAGTTATTTAAGTGCTTTTGAAAGTCCCAAGCAAAACACAGCTCAGCAATGGGAATCACCAGCTGAACGTTTCTATTATACTTATTTGAAAAACAATAAGATAGAATCAAATTCAGCAAAAATGAAAGGTTTCTGCATTTACACCAGCAAACAACTGATTAAAGCATTATGTAGCAGAATTATGTCTGCAGCATCACCTATTCACATGACCTCAAATACCTCCAATTAAGACCACTGCACTTCCACAGCTGGAATATGCCAGAGGACTTTATGAACTCTCAGTTTACTCCTCAAGTCCTCCTCCTAACCTTATAAATACAGCCCAGCGTTCAGGTCACAACTCCATGGCAACCTGAAGAGCAGAAACATGGAGTGATGTCTTAGGCTGACTTTCCTAAAAGCCCACTCTGGAACGGGGATGCCACCCCAGATTTCCTGCTCCGCTGCGGGGAGGTTACAGAGCGTGAAATCCTGGTCTGTGACTCGGCCTGCGTGAGGCATAGCACCACTAGTGATTCCGTAACGTCAATTTAAACAGTAGCACATCATTACGCTGTTCACAATAACGTTTAGTTTTTCAATTGCCAAGTCTGGCCTTGGTTAAATAGCTTTCCTGAAAAAAAAAAAATTGTTTCTTTCAGAACTACTTTTTCATGAACGGGACCTATTTCCAAGGCATATTAGTTTCTGATGTATAAGCATTTTAACCCCCTAAAAACAGTCTGTCAGAAAATTTATGACTGCCTTTTTTTTTTTTTCTTCCCTTCTGATTAAGCACATTTGCAGTTGGAATGCATCAAGCTGGCAATGCTGGTTTTATCTCATTAGAAGGTGCAAATCCTTTATGCATTATTGCTCGCCAGGGTACAGTTTTTAGAACATTGGTACAAGAGCCAGAGAGCGTCAGGCTACAGAGAGACAAGGCTTGTAGGGAGAGGAAATCTCTTCCCATTAGACCAACAAAAAATGGAGGCAAAAAGGACAAACTTTCATACTGACAAGCCCCTGTTCAGATATGAGCATCAAAAAGCAATGAAAAGAAGTGAAATTCTATAAATCTTGCCTCTTTTGTAGCTTTATGTGTACCGACCATACCACCGTTGTTACAGAGTTCCTGTGAGGCCTTTCGTTTCTAAAAGTCTTTTCTTCCACTAATTCCATTAAAAAGAAAGTTTCATACATGAATATTTGATTGACACATTATTAGGAAAAGTATGAAAAAAGCAGCAGCTCCAGTGCCGCAGCCATCATCCTTCCCAGCATATCTCTGCGTCTTCCCTACACACTGCAAAGGCAAAAGGAGAGAAAGGACTATGCTCATTAGGAAGAAAAATGGAAGCAGCTCTTCTGAGCACCCCATCTGCTGCCGTCATGTCAGAGACATCACATTTTACTGCTGTCACCAGCAGGTGCATGCAATTAGGTGACAGCAAAATGAACTATGGCTTCCCGGTGACTGTTTCGAGCAGATTTCAGACTGTTGGCAAGTGCATGATAACAGACTATGGGCATTTGCCTCTGAATAATTCCTGGAATTCGCATGAAAAATGTACAGGTGATTCATTTCGTTGTAGAAGACTACTGGAAGAAGCGATAGAGACAGCCCCTGCAAAGAAGCAGAGGATGATGGAGGACATGGGACAGGCTAATTCAGAGCATTGTGGTTATTATGAAGACAGCTAGGGCCAGTCTGTTCAATTCTGATCTCATTTACATTAATATACCGGGACAATCAAGCCCCAAACAAATTCTTAGAAATACATTGAGGGTATGTTGAAGGACCAGGGAGAGCGCTTGGATCTTTTCTACTAATTTCAACTAAATATATGGTTACTGCTCAGGACTCATTAATGCTCAATAAAAGTTCACCAATTTTTTTGCGAGGGGAAACGCATAACACAATCAGTTGGGATACAGTACAAGTCAGTAACAATGCAGCTAAAAGTCTGTTTTCCCTGCAGAGCCTGTAGTATTGCACAGAAAAAGCAGAAAACACCAGTAAAGCAGACAAAGCAAGGAAGGTGTTCTTGCGGGACCCTCTCAGGCCAAAAATGGCCGTAAAGGTGAAAATGTTCTTCCAACCAAAAGCTCCTTTTTGAGAGTTGGGTTTTTCCTTTGTACTTAATCCCAAGTGTTTACAGGACTCTATTCACACTTGCTGGGGACGGTTCCTTCCTTCCTTATCTGAATGTGACAATGAATCAAAAGTGCCTTCTCCTCTGTTATCTAAGGTGATAATGGAGATTTGCAGAGCCTTGCCGGGGCTGTGAGATGCCTTCGCGGTGCTCTCAGAAAATCATCACCCAAAACTGGAGCAAAGGCTAATTTTTCCATGTTTAAAAAAAAAAAAAAATCTCTCCCTGGGGAATTATATTAAGGAGGACCACAGCAATGTAAAATATTCAACTGTATTTATTAGCTGCATCAGACTGTTAGGAATTTTACTTCCTGGTAGCCAATTCCCAAGAATGACCATTATGTTCTGAACAATAAGCTATTATTCACTCTGTATAACAAAAGTGCTCCATTTCGCTTCAGTGACTAGCAATGGTAAAGCCATTTTTACCATGTCTGGCATAAGCCACTTGAATGACATTAGTGCAGGACTGCATCCTGGGCAACTTGCTTTAATTTAAGCCAGTATATAAATTTTAGAATAACAGAATTGTTTGTTTCATAAGGCACAGCTTCTTTTAAGAGTGATTACTTTAACACAGCTACAGAGATCATCTTCTTTCTCCAGTCAAAAGTGTTAATGTTACCACTTGAGCAAAGTTTTTTGGAGGATGTTCTCTCCTGAAGGAGAAAGGAATACATCTTTTGAAATCATATTGTATTCCATAATTGTATATAGCATGTTAGGGAAACTGGGGCATTTTCGAATAGGGCAACAATGGTGGAGCAGCCCCTTAAAACATATCTTAGTAGGGATGTATAAGTTATACCCTGAAGTAACGAGCAGTTTCCAAAGCAAACAATAACTCATTAGGTTATGCTTCTGACTCCCGTCATCTTATTGTGAATCTCATCATATCTGATCTTTTATTTTAAGAATTTAACTATTAGAGTCATGCTATGGGAAAATCTCAACTTCATTTATTTATTTAAAGTTACATTTCCAGCTGTGAAAAAACACAGCTTAAAGTTCAAGCCACCTGCGGAGCTTAAAAGGGTCAAGTTTACTTTTTTGTAGAATCCCATAATGTAATGATGCAAATGTCATAGTTCTGATGCTGAAATGCAATAAAGCATGTGCTGCTTGAGAAAAAATAGAATTAGCTATGAAGAAAGAAAAACTTGCACTGATAGGTGACTGAATTCACACCACTAATTACTGCAGAATATAGAATACCATTTCCAATCACGAGAAATGCACACAGTTCTTTTTTTATGAATTAAATGTCTTCCTGAATCAGCAGATGGATTCAGTGCTGTTGCTATTGTTCACAACTTTCTCAAGCAGCAATGCAGTTAGAGCTTTTAATGGGAAGCTCAGAAAAGACTGCACCAGACATGCCTGCAGAAGTGACACTATTTTGGGAATGGGAAAGCGAAGGGGAAAAGCTGCTCTTCTCCACCTTGCCCCAGCATGAACTTAGGAAAACGGGCACAGGGGGAAGAAGCACCTGCATGGCATCACGTCCACATAGGCACCATTTGTCTTTCCAGTTTCAAAACACACTCCTTGAGCACTTATCCAGTGCTCTCAGACCCCATCCTATTAAAAATTTCCACACAGTAAATTCATGTCCACAAACTTACTCTTTTTGCAGTAGCCCTCGCTGGTAAGAGGAAAGCGTGAAGCAGTGGGGAGTCTCGTTAGTTAACAGCCTGTATTTGGTCCCCAGTCATTCAAATCAAGGAGAGGGTCGAAATCTAGGGCAGCTCTATGAACTACCGATGCAAATTAGCTGCTCTGCCTGTAAACTAGGAGCGTGATTTTTGCCTCCCACTACACTGATGCTAGTGCCAAGGGAATTCTCTGGGTCAGGAATTCAGAGTGAAATAGCTCTTTGTTTCGCTTCGACCTGTGCCCATGCGATAGCAAATGGGTGCCTGCATGCAAACAGCAACCGTGTCAGGCTGAAAAAAATCCCAAACTTCACAGAGGACAGCACTTCGCATGATAACCAGGTCTCCTAGACATAAAATGCTTTGATTAAATTGGGGCAGCTATGAGGCAAGCAGGCAAAGGCAGTATCAATGTTTTCTCATATGTAAAAATATTAGCGAAGATTCTGACTTCAGTAATATTTTCCAGCACAGCTGAGCTTTAAATTTAATAAGATCCTCATTTATATTCTGGAAAAAGGAAGAGAACAGTAAACTGCATACGTACTGGAAATCAGCAACAAATAACATTAAGGCAACCAAATAAAAACACGTACTGGTAACTTTTATCCTTCTATTGTGCTCACTGGCGTTATTAAAACCCTAGTTGGAGCTGCTATCTCAGCAGCTCTACCCTGCAATCCTAACATGCCGTATCAATAATCTCTTTGCTCAGTAACAGCTCCAGGGATCCACTTCCCGAGTTATGGCTACTGGGACAGACACCCTAAGGGGCTGCTACACCAGGGAGAGCCTCAGCACAACCAAAGCTGGTGTCTGATACAATATAAGGAAACACAGCAGAGGAGAAACTGTTTTTTCCTTCTCACCTTTCCTTCACCACTGAAGTTACAGGGGATTGCAGACTTCTTCAAAGGATGGAAAGAACAAAGCAATAGAAACAACAGCAGAAAGGGTGGAGCAGGGGGGTGGCTAAAGGCAATACAAGCAATAAACTCCAGTTCCATATGTTTGCCATCTAACAAGTTTTTAAATATATTCCTTTTCATCCTATGACTTTAATATTAAACCTGGCAAGCAGGGAAGCCAAGCAATCAAACAGTAATCTTTCTGCCCCAGTGCTGACCTCGAGAAAAGATCAAGACAAACTTTTTATTTTCCTTCTTTTTTCTTTTGCTTTTGTAATTTACATTCCTATATATCTAGCAGAGCTTCCTCCACTCCTAGTTCATTTTTGGATCATTACTTGAGGCTGCAGATGCAATTCAAACAATAGGAAGGAAAACAAGTATTGAAATGAGTTGGGAGAAGAGGAGTTTTTTAATTTAAAAAAAAAAAAAAAAACCCAGAAATATTGCAGTTCCTTGGCTTGCTGCAGAAAAACATTTCCAGCCCCCTGACAAACATACTTAATATAATATTTACAAAACAAGCCAATTGGAGTCAATATGTAAAACTCCCTTTCTTTGCAATATACGGTTGTGTGTCTCACATCTGCAGGTAGCTCATTAACATTAATGAGAATTATGTAACTGAAGAGAGAAGTGAAAGCATCAGTTCAGAAAGCTTCTGGTTCAGATACACTGGCTACTCTCCTGGCCACCCTGAGGAAAGCGTGAAAGGAAATTGCTAAACGTATTTTGCTTCATTTCTTTAAGTTATAGTTGGCTGTAAATTACATTTAATAAACCCATTATTCAAAGTCTTCTGAGAACATTCAAGCAGCAATAATGTTTACTATCCCAATGTACTGTGAGCTCTTATAAGCCATGTATCTTACTGAAAGTCACTGGGCCAGTTCCACAGCCACGATTCTCATGAGCTTCCTTTTATTTTGGCAATTAGGCCATCTGCCAGGAGCTGAAATGATTAGCAATAAAAAGAAATGCAATAGCTCTGCTTTGCAGTCTCTTCAGTCACTCCTGGTTCCCTCAGCCACTGAGGGCACCAGGAGAATCAGGTGAACAAAGAACAGTAACAGAGGACACTGCAAAAAAGGGGGAAATTTTAAAGGAGCATTGTAAGGTCAATGGGAAAACAGAAAAAACAAACCCAACTTGTTCTCAATGAGATTGCTTTCAGAGCAGCACCAGGGATTTCGTCACATCCCTTTTATTAATGTCACACACCGTGGTCCTCACTACTGCCTACGAAACTCCTACTCTTCTCTTGCTTGCTCAGTCAGGCATTCGATCAAAACTATTTCCTATTATCTATACATGTGTGCATAGGCACACATGGATCACAGGCTTGATTAAGGCATTTAAGCACTGCTGTGATTCAAATAATAATACTAATAATGGATTAACCAGCAGTGGACATTAGTGCAGCTGATGATCTTTAGCCTCCTGCCTTGAGCCTGCAGGAAATCAGAAGTCCTTGCCCATAATTGAAGCTGAGATGTACAGAGAATGGAAATTCTGTTTGGCAAAGGAGTTTGGATTTTAGAGCTCTGTTGTTTAAAGCAGCATGAAACCTGCAAATTTTAAAATCTTCAGAGAGAAAATAAACAAATCTAATACATTAAGACCAGTTTGATGGAACAGCATTTTCCAATGGGAAAATAATTTTATTAACCTTTCTTCCACTTAACTGTAATATCAAAGAACATAATAGTTTCGATGCTGCCAAATAATGATCTCTTTAAATGCCCTGGACAGTGTTGCTGAAAGCCACTGGGCACTAAGGCGAACCGGTGGTAATGCACAGCACAAAACGATCCCCATATTGCTCAGCAATTTCCTTGCATGGCATAAAAGTGGAAAGCTACCTTATTTTTAATATGGCCAAAATTAATTCAAGTGTAAAGCGAGGAAGGACACATGCCCACATTCACAGAGTATTGCCTTATTCCAGAAAACTGACAAAAGTTGAAGAATGATAAGAGTTTCGGTGACTATAAATATAATCATTCACCAAAATTAGCTATAATTTAGCCATGGAAAAATGTTTATAGAACTGCCAGCTGATCCTCCAAGACAGCTATGTGCACGTGCTCTCTTACTGCCTCTTTGAAAAGAGGTTACAGAAAATTACGTTCCTGCCTAACCTCCAAACATTGTATTCTCTTCTCTTATGCAATAAACAAACAGATGTTCTCATTTTTCATTTTTGTCTTTTATCACCAAGTTCCTCATGCCTCCCAAAATCGTGAGACTCCTTTCCAGACATGGGGAGAATAGATAAATTAGATGATAAATCCAGGAATGATTTTATTCTCTTTAAGTCACAGAACATGTCTACCACACATTCAATCACCTCTCTATCTTTCTAGTGCATCTAACAGAGCGTTTCCTACATACCTCTGGCAGTAACATAAAAATATTGGATTAAAATAATCCAGCCCACAGAGTGAAATCAAAGATGAATGTGGAATAAATAAAACGGCAGTAGTAGTAAACATGACCTTTATCTTACTAATCACAATAACTTTTTCTCTCTTCAGCAGTTAGCAGGTGATTCAATAAACACATTGAAAGTGCAGAAGCTAATTTTCAACAAACCTGGGCTCTGCATGCACTTTTGCTTCTCATAACTGAAAGCCACACGCACCGAGGTAGCGTGTCAGGCACCAGGATTTCACTCGAGGGTGTTTGTTGTTAAACAGGCAATCAAAGCCAGTGGTTAGAGAAAAGAAATTGCCAAACATCAGGCCACACTCATTACGTCTAGCATCTTCCACATAAAAGGATACAGTAGCTTTTAACCAGCAACCAAGTGCAGAACTGATGGTACTTGAAAAGCACGTTCTTGCTTTCTGGTATCTCTATTTTTTTTCTCCCACAAACTGTCTGAGGAAAGTCAATTATAACACTCTATTTAACTCTTCTTGTAAAACTCATATATGAACTGTTTAGGGATCAAACATAAAACAGTGTTAGGAGAAACAACCACTCTATTTTCCAAACAAAATGCCACAAAATTTCCAAGGACAAGGGGTATGCCAAACTAAAACCAAAAAACACCCAAAAATCACTGTCAGAGATGAAATGCTACTGGTTTAAAAGTGCCAAAGAAAAAAAGAAATATTGCAGCATATCATCAGTACAAAGCACTTGACAAGCCTCGGTTGATGCTTCTTGAAGAAGCTATAAAGAATTTGGAGATGAAGAAGGAAAAATGTGGTGCTGCAGATCAGGAGGTGTCAGAGTCCCTGTCTTGGTGGTTTGATCCAGTGGTATCTGGATACCACACTGTCCCCACTGCGCACTTATTCCTCCGGGATCCTCATCCTCAGAGATACACCCCTATTGCAGAGTTGCGTCTTTTTGGAAAAGGCTGAGAAAAAGCCTGATTTGCAGTTATGATTCAAGAAGAACAAAGATGTTTAGAAAGCATGAAAACCGACCTGAACCAGCCATCAAACCCAAATATATCTGAACACAGACTTCATCTAGAAGTTAGGACCAGAAAAACTTGTAGAGGAAAAAAGACGGGCACAAAAACCTCCTGCGAGCCAACCAACATGACTATTGTTGCTGAAGCAGATGTCAAGAGGCAATTCAAGTTAAAAACTGATGCTTGATGTGACCCTATAAATCTTCAAATGTGCCTGTGGACTTGATAGTTTTAATCTAACCTAAACCAAAGCTTTATTATCTCCACTTGCAACAACCTGACTGATGTCAATGGTACTACACAAAGGGAAGTTCAGACTCCAACCTTTTGTTTTTACTGCTGTCTTCACCCCAATCAAATACTTCTCCTAGGTTAAGTCTTTCTTAAGCGTCCTCCCACCCTCTTTTGCAGGCAAAAGTGGTGTGACATTTCAGATGAACATCTCTCTCTATCTCAGCCTTTGAGCCCACTTCATCCCTGAAACTATTCAGGGCTCCTGTGGAAACCTTAGTACTTTGAGACCGAGACATTTTTTAACCCTGTTGCAGTAGTGACACTTTTCATCACCGTTACGCTGTTCCCATCTAACCCGCCAGCTGCCCAGCTGCTTAATTCTTCTTTACCCTCCACCTTCACTCATAAGGAGTTTAGCCTGCAAATTGCTTGAATTAGAAGTTATTTCACTCTTATCCCACATGTCATGACTGCCACTGTGAATGCATTAGTTGAAGTGTGGATAACATGGTCTTCATTGTCCAAAACTCCTACTCCTCTTCCACTTCATCTTTTCTTTCTTTTTCTTCCAATGCAACTCCTTTCCTAGATGCTACAGATCCTTCGCTAGCATCTTCTGAAGTAGGAAAATAAGATGAAGGAAACATTTTTAACTAAAAGCCACTGTCAATACACAAATTTGACCAATCTCACCAAAATTGCTTATGGTCAAACCACTGGTTTCAACGGGCTTTTAGATTTGGGCTCCTGAATGTGCAAAGAAAAACAGGTGGACAGGTTTGCTTTGCTTATTATATCTTATGTAATTCTTATTAGCACCATGACAAATCTGATCAAAAACGGAGGTGAGCTTTTGGAACTAAACAGCAGTGGGAGCGCAATTAAAACGATGGTCAGAGGTAATTCCAACAGGCCTGGCACCTTCGGGTATGAAACCAGAGTCATGAGTGTCCTTGTGCATGTAGAGTTTGTAAGGGGGGGAAAAAAAAAAAAAGAAAAAAAAAGAAAAAAGGACAGAGAGAGACATTCTTCTGAACATTGTCCTCTCTGGCAATCCTTTCTGTTTCACTGGGTCTTAAGGCCATTTTCCCCGTGGGTAGAGTGGAAAAGCCACAATGGCTGGAGGAGAACAAAAACCAGAATGCAATTTCTTGTGGTCAGGAGAGTAGAAGCCTTTCAATTGCTACTGACAGCATGAATATACATTAGTCACTTATACGTTCATAGACTTCAGCCACACAGTAGTGGAATGTCCCACACTCATTCAAAATGTATCCTTCAGGCACAGAAATATCCCTTTTTTTATTTTTTCATTTTTGCATTGTGTATGCGCTTATATTGTAAACAAATGCAAATGGTAAGATGACATATTAATTATCATACGGAAAGCCCAGCAAACTCAGTTTCTGACATGAGCTATTTTACTGCGAGATCAGCCCTCTTTTCTATGATGCTGGTGTTAAAAATAAAGAATGAATCATAAAAACAAGGCAAGCTAAACAGACCTTGCAGAAATTACCTCCCATGCTCAGGTATGCATCCACAAACTACAGTGCAACGCAGAGAAACCTCAGCTAGCTTTCAGCGAGCATCCCACCTGTGACTTCTCAGCTCAGTAAATCAAGTTAAAGGGAGCTCCACAGTGCCACAATAGATTTCTCCTGACCTCCAAGCAGTACATTTACAACCAGTTTGAATAGTCTTTGTATCCCACACTGCAGTCAGGAAAGTTGATATAATCCTTGAAAGCTTACCAAAAGCATTAAGAGACAGACGGTTATATTAGATAAGAAAAATAGATACAATAAATCCATTAAAAACACTCTCTCATTTGGAACCCGATGACTATAGCAATTGGCTGTGGAATACACACAGAATACAAAACATCTTCTGCTCTTGGCTTCTGGTTTACCCAAAGGGGAAAAATAGGAAAGGAAAAAACCAACAGTATCCGATGTTTATTCGGGTATTCACAGGGGAAGACTTGGGTGTTGGTAATCTCAGACCAGTTGCAGTTGAACAGTGACTTTATCACAACATCTGCTACTAATTTTGAGGTTATTTGAGATATTGCTCACGTGTCTGGGCATCTGGGCTAAACAGACCGTTCAAAAGTACAGCTGAAAGTTACTTCCACTGAAGGCTATTCACTCAGCTGGCACTTGGTGATGCACTGAAGCACCTAAGCTCAAGAAAACATTTTAGAAAATGCTAGCTAACCTTCCCTGGCCACCTAAGGCACCTCACTTTAAAACAGATGTTTCCCTAGACAGTGAAGGTTGTGTTCCTTTTCACCTCTTTCTTGGCTAGGGTGACTATCAAGGGTAGTCACATTAGGATATTTTGGATTCAGATATGAAGCATCCCGGCACTCCAAGTCCTCTCTGGAGTCCTGTTTCCTAAGCATGCTCCATGTTGCACCAAACCACTTAACGAAAAAATACGTAAGAGGACTTTTAGAAGAAATGGCAACAGTAGCCGGCAATTCCTCAACTTGGTGAGAACCAAGCCTGGATCTACTTACCCTCTATCCATATCACTGCAGAAGAACAAGTTGCAAAGACAGTTTTTAAGTAATCACACATTAAGGAGTTCTCACAGAGAAAGGCTCCCAACCTCCTAGTAGCTTTTTACTATTTCAGGTAGTTAATACTAGCCTCAAGTTTATTGCCACTGCCCAGCTGCAGCTATCTAAGCATATCCTACGCCATCAGTTTTTCTGCTCCTCCCCAGTAGCTCTTGAGCATCTCCATTCAACTACGCTAAAGTTTTCTTTCACGCCCCGTTTTAGGAACACCTTGCTCCATGTGCCAGCCAGAGCTCAAACTGGGCTACAGGCTGCTAAGACCTGCGCTACTGTGTAAGAGCTCTCATCACCTGCTCCTGCTACCCTGTTCCTTCAGGGATGACTGTGAAAGTTCACAGCATCTTAGAACAAGGCTCGGTGATGCTGCCTGACCAGCAACACAAGAATATTACACCAACCATTATTTCTGATCCTAGTATACTGCTGTTAAAATAACTCAGTTGAAGGGGCTAGCATAGCGCCGTCCCCTGAAGAAACTCCTGTCTCAAGACAGTGAAACCAGAAAACTATCTATCTTTTAGATAACATCAAGAGACTCAGGGCAGGGAAGTCTAATCACAGAGCAATATCTGATTACTTGGCGTTTGTAGTGTTTTGCACCTCTGTGTAGCAGAGTGGCAGGTATATGATTTTTCTAATTGGTTTTCAGTCAAATCATTCCACTGAGAATAAGCTCAGAGCACTTGCAGGAGGCTGGGGAGCTAGATTGGATAATAGAAATGCTACTCTGGCTCTCGAGTTTTTTGCACCTGCATTTTGAATACATTCTTAGCTCCTGCTCATTTTATAACTACATAATGGTTGAAAGATGCTCTACTTACAGCAATTCTCATTTATTTATGTTGAGAAATTCAAATTGTCCAAAAGTTGGATAAATAGAGTAAAGTAGAGGGCTATTTGCCTTATGAATGGAATGAAAGAAGCAAGTGGAAGTGAAGTAGCCCTCGATTTTATTTTCCTACTTCTCTTTATCGTCCATTTTGTAAAAGGCACAACTCAGAGTTATGAAGTATCTTTGGGTCATTGCTCATTTAGGCTGAATTTGAGTACAGCTTTAAATATACTTTTTTTTTTTTTTAAAAAAAAACCACACATGAAATTAAGAAACATGTTTTTAAGGCCTCTTTACTGTCATATTCTTCATTCCTGAAAGGAATTATTAGGGACAGAGCAGAACAGAGTCTGAGATCCAAAAAGGTAAAGCGATTCATCGAGTGAGCGAGCTTGGGTAGTTTGAGTTCCTTAGCAAATCTGTCAAAGCCAGAGCATAAGAAAAAGTAAAACGGTAAAATGGTATAAAAACACATTGTCTAAGGTCCTAGCCTCCTAACATTATCAAGAGAGGTTTAGGAAAAGAAAAGAAACTAAAGAGACAAACTTTGAAACTAGGAAAAGTTTTTATTCTTGCGGTTGAAAAGGAAGAGATTCCTGGAGGTCAGCTCCATCAAGGAAACTCAATTCACTGTTCAAGCCCATCACTTTCAAAGCTACGATGCAGCTCTTAAGAACCTGAAAGAGTCAGCTGTTTCTGCATAAATCACAGTGCAGATAGTTTCTTTGAATGCATTTATTTCTTCACCCATTTATTGGTTTGGTGGCAGGCTGCTTAATGGCATAAAGCTTTAAGTAAACAAATAAATAAATAAATATATGCCAAACAACAAAATCAAGGTAGAGAGATTTAAACATGATGCAAGGAGGAAAATGTAGATGATAAATGCTGGTGGCAAAAGGTGACTTTATTGAAATATTCAGTGAAATGAAAATAAGGCATTCAGTTCTGAGGACCAAAATGAAAAATGACTGGCAGGCAAACAGTTCACTTTTGCAACGGTAACTCATTTGTGAACATTTCAGCAGCTCCTTTCCCTTTGCTTCTCCCAGTTCTGCTTCTTCCCCAATAGTTACGCAGCTAATAATAAACTTCTTAAGAACCGGACACACCTGCCAAACGGAGAACACCACGCTAGAGCGGTGCAATACCCAGCACAGAAATGAAAAGGTGGTGCAGATTTCATTCTCCCCCCACCTTGTGACAGACAGGAAGCTTTTTAACTCTGTTTCCTCATATGCCAGTGCCAAAAGTCTATCCACCTCTGCTCTTCACAGCTAAAGTTACAGCTATTGCTCTCAGAACAGTTTTATGCCATATCCTTAAGCTAATTTTTGAAACCTGTAACAATTAACGCAGGTTGAGCTGACTGATGGTGAAATATCTTGGTACAATCCCAGTTAAGAGGAAGACTTCGTCTTTCCACGCATTTTATTTTCATCTAATTGTAAACAAACTGGTTTGTATAGTCAAGCCAGCCAAACACCGTCACCGTCTTCCATGGAGAAAGACTTCCCTAGTGGGAATTTACAGCCCGAGATTGCATGTGCTGGACCAAGAGGGTGTGAAAAGCAAGAGGCCACGCGTGAAGGTAGAGCAAACCCGTGTTTCAGGCTTGCGTATAATGCAGCAGTTTGCTAAAAAAATTTGAAAATGGGGAGTGCCTAATAAATTCATAGTATTTTGTGGACCCGTTACCTTTGATCTTTGTGCAGCCATTGACAGCAGCTAAGGTACATACCAGCACTTGAACAATACTGTAGCAGAGGCACACAGCTGTGCTACTGCTCCCGGAAAAAAAAAAAAAAAAAGGCCTTCAAAATCCCCGAAGGCTTGAGTGAGAACAGCAGCACTGCAAACAATTTATATGCTATGGACAGGGTATTAGTAACACACAGGAACTATAAAACTGGCTGACGAGTGGAGCCAAGTGAAGCTCTAAAGTATCCCTTCGGCTGGGTCTATCAGTGGGGTCAAAAGCACCCCTACCCTTTTATAGGTTAGATTTTTTTGTGTGGGTGTATTTGTGGTTAGGACCTGTGATAAGGCAACACTGTCCTCGATCAATATTTGACAGAAGCAGCAGGGATAATCCTTTCTAACTGAATTAAACATCCTTATAATGTCCCTCTGGATTTTTTTCCTTAATTTACTATTGTCCCAGAAGGGCATTCCAATTCTCACAGCTGCTTTACACTGGGTCTTTCAGGTGAACAAGTCATTTGGTGTGATTCCACAGACTCGAACTGCAGTTGCCACATGCTTGGCATGTCGGCAAAGACCAAACCATTCCAACTCTGCAGACATATAAATGCCTTATACATCCTTATGGGCCTCAGTTTTCCTGTCCTTGTAACTCTTGAGTTTTTAAGAGCTCAGTCTTTCTTCTTCCTCCTTTCTCCCTCTCTTGCTGTAAGTTCATGACAACTTTTTTCCCATCTGCATATTTGGTGATATTCAGTGGCTAACCGAACAGTAGTTTGAGGCTTCGGGTGGGATAATGTCACTGAACTCAGCTGGAATTTTGCTTTTGGCGACTGTACAGCCAGGGGCCTGAAGCTTTAACATCATCATTTGTCCCACAGCAAAGGAAAGCGTATTCTTAGCTTTATAGGAACTCAATTGAATTTAAGAGAGTTCATCCCAAGGGTCAGGAATCACTTGCATAAATGCTGAAATTTCAAAATAAAATGCCTTGAAAAACTTTCCAGATCTTCTCTCTGAATGCCTGCATTGTGTAAGTGCTGACATAGGCACGCAAATCGCAAGATGGGATTTTGCGAGCTTGGTCATAAAACAGATCTACCCTAATGATTATTGAGAACAGAAAGATACTGGGTTTAGAGTTGTAAAAAGGTTCAAAGAGAAATGATGCTGAAATACAACAGCATACAGAATTAAAAAAAAAAAAAGAAAACACACAACAAAAAACCAGGATGATCATAGCTGCCTAGTCCTGGTTTGGGTTTCTTTGAAGAGAACATATGCTTTCTGGGACTACCAGGTGAAGAACACAAAGCAGAAACTCTGGACAGGACTTCTGATTTAGAAAAAATTCAAAGCCAAGTGAATAAAAGCAAAGACACGGTACATGCCACCAAATGAACTGATGATACCACTTGGAAAGAACACAGTCATTAGTTTTATGAGCTGACATTAATTAGCTATGTTGTTTCTATTGGTACCAGTTAGGCTCTAGGCAAATACGCCTTTCATGTTAGATACGACATGTGTTTCAAGAAGAAAAGTTAATTTAATGCTCTCTCTAGTTAAACATTATGCACATCATTATTAATGCTGAGTAATTTCATAGTTTAAAACAAGACAAAGCAAACTGGAGTTTCTGGTTTGAGAAATAACTGTTGTGGGCCCAGTTTGGTAACGGACAATTAAGGATGATTCAGTGTGTAAGAAGCAGGCGTTCCCCAAGCATACCGTCCCCTTCCCTCAGCTACGTTTGCTCTCTGTCAATAACAAAACAGGGCAAATAAGGGCAAGATATTTACAGCCTGGGTGAAAAGAAGACACCGACACTGAGAATCTGATATGAACCTTTCTTCCTGTTGTCCTGATCGGCTGTAACAGCCTCCTCGGTCTGTGTCTGCAGCATCTCTGTGGGTTACATCAGTATGGCTGGGTCCTGGGCTCAAGGCACAACCTGAGCATCACCAGTGGTACTACTGCTAGATGCCTACCTGCAGAAGATGCAACAGGAGGTTTAGCCTCCTTTTCTGTAAAATAAAAAATATTCTGCCCGGATTTTTTCAGTGGGGGAAAAAAATAAAAATAGTAAAAAAAAAATCACTGAGTTTCAGAACAGCTCTGTTGTATTTAACAGAACCTTTGTGACTCTGGTTAATGAATATTTTACATGAGGCCAGAAGTCACCCAAACTGGGACTTGAGACAAAAATCTAGGATGTTGGGAAAAAGCAGACACAAGAAAAAAATGCAAATTCTGCAACTTTGTCATTAGCTGCAGACTCAGAGCCTTCATTTCATTATCTTTAAGTGCCTAGCTGTTTGCGCTGCCGAGAGAATCTGCAATAAAAACAGAAGCACAGATGTTTTGCTATACCAGTCTAGGAGAAATAGCCCTTGAGCTATATTTCTGGGCACCATATTTAAAGTAAAAAAGACGAAGAATAGAGGAGATGGAAATTTAAGAAACTAGAGTTTACCAAGAGGTACAAAACCAGAGGTCTGTGTAAAAAGAAGGGTAGGAGCTCTACCCGTGATCAGTCCAGAGAAAAGATGTCTGAAAAGAAATACAATGGAAAGAATGGCAGGAAAAAAAGAAACGTATAAAGGTATTTTAAAGATGGCAAGGGGGCAAGCCAGGAAAAGGCATCTTAGCACTTCCCCTGACACCAATGACCCGAGTTTGATGACAACCAAGAGAGGAAAGGCAGATTTTCAGATCCATAAAGTACGCAGGCAAATTTTAGAACTTGCATCACTTAATAAATGTGGTTCCTTCCAACCCAAAGAAAATTAGCATAATACCATTGAGTGAATAGTTTACCAGTGTAAAAAAAAAAAAAAACAAACCAGTTAATACACGTAGAGCATATCAAATCTTAAGGTGAATATCCCCCATGTAATGGCAGGTCTAGAGCCAATTGCAGCTCCTCAGACCAGAATAAAATCTGGCATTTTCTTTGGTGCAGCTGCATATTCTACAGAAACAATAATGAGAACTTGGATTTCTTTGTGTCTATAACACCCTCAGAACATAATCTTGAGAAGAAATTTAACTCAATTTACACACGAGGTAAGCAACCATCATAGCTTTATGTATAGATATAAGCTATATCATCATTATTTTAAAAATCTAAGTATGAACTATCAAGGTCCAGAAAACTATAAAGGAAGGAAGAGCCATGGCTGTAAAAAAAAAAACATGGCAGTGTGTGAGATGAACACTAATTTAGACATCAGCCATCTAGCTTTAGCATCCAATTCAGAATGTAGTTCCACAACTTCAAGTTGTTCTATAAATGTGCATCTTCTCATTCAGACTGAAGGAATAAAAGCACAATTTTACATTGCTGGAACAAAGCATCAGTGATACAACCCAAGAAGAGACCCTTGAATGAAGCAGAATTTCTAATTTGGTCTGTGTATGGAACCAGAGGGAAGAGTAAGTTTGGGTGAACCACTGCTTTCTCCTTCATTCTTGCTAGTATTTCTAGTACCACTACAATTAGCACTTATTCATAACCTCAGTCAGTGGTTGATTATAGAAAGTTACACCAGTAAGCAAAGATTTTTTTGGACTCTGACAGTCTTTTATAAGCTTAACTCTATACAGTAGAAATTCAGCAATAAAGACTCCTCACTATTTAGGCTCTGTTTATAAGACAGAGTAAGTATAGTAACTCAAACATTCAGAAATCATGAACCACACCTCCCCAATTACAAGACTGGATTAAAAATATATTTGCATATTTGTTTGCAGTTTTCTGGACAGCAGGGCTCATGTTTCCAAATTTGCTTCCAACATAATGACAGTGATACAGAAACACCCGCCTTTAAACAACAGCTGACATTCTCATAAAGACACACATCTACAGGAACTAGGACTTTATAGAAGCATCAATTTCTATAAGATCCATGGCAAGACTGAGTTAGCATCAAAAATGAGCAAATGCTTCCAACATTGACCTCTTGCAGAAACAAGAAAATATACATGAGCATATGTTCAGACTACTCACAGCAAAGCAAAATGAAACTAGTTTGTCTTCTGTGTCTTGATAGATTAAATTCCCCTTTGTGCAGGAGATTAAGCTGAAATCTAAGCATCTCTGAACACGACAAAATAATTTAAATAGCATTATCATGTTTCATTTGCTCTTTGCAGAAAGGAGAATTTTACTTTGAGCAAGTATAATAAAACCCCTCAAATACGTTAAAATAAATTGTTAATGAAAAAAAATATTCACTACTCTTTACTAACTTAAGTAAAATAAATAAGGAATAAAGAGGATGGGGAAAAATATAGGAGGCCTAAACAACTGGATGGTTAAAGTTCAGTGCTTCCAACTGCAAAGCTGAAGGCAGTGAGAACCACAGGTGTTCAGAGTCCCTGGAAATTCAAACACTGAAAAGCACGAATCTGAAGTTGTTTTGGTAATAGAACTGTGAACAAAAGCACATGTGAAACATTTAAACAACTGTTCTCACTCCCAACTCTGCACATAAAGAACAAAGGAAAAACACAATAAGAGGAAGATGGTCCAGAACTTTCCAGGAACAGCTGCTTCAATCTCTGTCTTTCATTATTCTCCATTCTATTGTGTATGCTTCTCTCCAAAGGTTTTCAAGTAATTACTAAAAAGGATGACATCAGGCACTCTACAGCATGACCGCATGGTTCAAGCTATTGAACTGGTTAACTCCTCTTCCTCCTCACCATCTGGTTTGAAGAGCCATATGCCTTCAACATCAAGAACACTTTGGTAGCTATATCCGGGAAATCACTCACAAGGTTATGGCTTGGATGACTTACAGCTATGAAATACTAAGCGCATATAGGAAACGGTCTGCTCTAGGAATCAAACATTTGCTGAAAGCTTCTAGGTAGCTAAACCTGGGGAGAAATGGGGGCTATGATTCTCTAGAAAAAAACAAGACTGATTAAAATGCATACCGCAGTAGGAGAAAACAAAACCACCACAACCACAAAAAAACCCACAACCCAGCAACAACAAATGAATCATATGGAAGAAGATGATTCCTGAGGGCTACAGAGGAAGTTGAGAAAAGGATTCCAAAACATCTCTGTTGGAGAGTGTGATAATATTGGCATGCAAAATTTAACAGGATTAATGATCTGTCCTTGAAAAGACAGGCTTGCTCTGTTGAAGCAGGAAGAATTGAGACAATGTTCTGTTCTCTCAGAACAAGAAATATATTGTCAGAAAAGAAAAATGAAAAAATAGGAAAAACAAAACCCCAACCTAGCTTTATAAATTATAGGTCTAAATTTCTTGAGAGAGAGATGAAAGAGCACATATCCTGTATGGGTCCCCTAGGAACACCGCACCTTGCTAGGAAAATGCCATTTTTCCCCAGCAGGATTCCAGGGTCACTTGCATGTTTTTGAAACACTAGTGGAAGCAAAAAAGTATAGTCTTTCAAAGACGGTTACTGAAATCGCATATTTACGATCAAGACAGAAAAGAATCTTTGAAATACTGGAAGTGACACACCAGATGATTTATATTTATTTTTATTTGGGATATTTTGGTGTGAGTGATGTATTGAAAATATGGCATAGAAGCTGAAGTTATAAAGACTGTAGAGGTACACAAGCAGATAGCCTGGGTAGATAGATTTGGGAGAATGTTACAAGCAAATACTCCAAAACATTTGCTGCAAATAGGTCAAGTTAGTCAGATTTTTTTTTTCCATGCTAATAAATGTCTATCGATAGTTCTGTCCTCAGGACATATTAATGCAAACATCTATTTACCTGGGGCCAAATCACAATCAACATCATTTACTTATGAAAGCCAACACCAGCAATGAAACAGCCTGTCTTCATCGCCATTAACAACGCAAAGTAGAGAACAGTCCTTAGCAGATGCTTCTTCCAGCCTGCCATTACAAATGGGGCAGGAATGTAGCCTGATCCACAGCATGGAGAAAGTAGCAATCCAGACCTGGAAAAATGCTGGAGCAAAACTGAAGGAACTACGCAACTGTCTCTCAGATTTAAGTCGTGATTTTCTCTCTGCTCTGCTTCTGGAATTCCTAAGGTCCAATGCACCTTTCTCCTAGCCCAAGAAGTTATCTTAGATAATATGTTTATGACTACAAAATGAGCAAGGACTTGTAAAACTCCAGACTGGATTAACCCATTAACAGCTACATAACCTAGCTGACCCACACCACCACAGCAAGTAAATGGTAAACACCCAAACACAGTAAAAAAGGGACAAGGTCATTTTTCTAGATATCTGTTTCTTAATGAAACATTTATTCAGCAAGATCAGATACAGAAATACGCAGGACTCTGGCAGCTGATACAATATTTATTATCATTTATAAATGAATCACAATAAGAAACATCCTGCCCATTCATCTTGCACAAGCCTAATGCCCTGTACCCATGCTACGGGTAAGGGCTGCAAAATCCAAATGTGAATGTTTATACATTTTAAAGTTTTCCAATCCTGCTTATCTTTTACATTCTACTAAATCGCTGCTACTCCTTTGGGTATTTAAGGTCACAATGATTTCAAATCCCCCTGGTTATTCCCCACCTACGAATATATTTATCCTTAAGCCATTCATAGAGATTTCCACAAGGAAATGATAGGTTCAATGATCACAGTAAGTATTTATATGGGTTTTACTACAGAATGCCTGTCAATTTAATTTGTTTAGTCCAATACTACTTCGCTGTAGCAAAACTATACACATAAGTATGAAAACTAACATCAGTGCATGCTTTGTATATTTATACTTTCATGGTTCATGATCTAGCACCATCTTGCATCCTGAAAAGTATTGCATAGTGCCCAGCTATCAGGAAGCTCCCATAGGAATCACCTCCTCATTAACGAGGCACAAGTTGGTTTTTAATATTGATGTCACCGTAACACTCTGAAAGGAAATTGTTTGATTTGACTCCCTGACTTTCTTCAGTTATTAATCTAAATATTAAATACCATATAGTGACATTTAGTACTATGTGCATATAATAATCATATTAAGGCAACATCCTCATACCAACTAACAATAAAAATCAAATATAGGAAAACTGTGGTTTTACTTGTCTGCAGACCTCATTCGATGGCTCTTTCCTAACATGCTAGAGGAACTGAAGTCTTCAGCCTGTAAAAATATTCTGATGCCTCATGGACAGCAAGAGTGTGGAAAAATCAGATGGCTTGTTAAGTTGTGGGGATTTTCTTTTTGGCTGGTTGGTTGGTTGAACCTTTCAAATTCTATTCTATATAGTTTCTCTATTACTACCACAATTTTTGTAGAAGAGAGACTCTAAAATATCTTTCCAAATAACCTCTTTCTTCCTTCTTTCATTTCTGAGAGCTAGCTAAAGGACTGAAACTAATTATCCTCTACCTGCCCATTTATCAAATAGACAAGCAACAAACTGAAGACTTTTAGAGTACAGGTGTCAAACAGATTTCATTATTACCTTAGCTTAATTAAGAAGAGGGAAAGCAATGAATCTCAAGGTAATAAAACAGACATCATCAGCTTCAAAGCTTTTTGCCTTGTTCCTTGTCTGCAGTTGACCAACTCAAGAACAGAACTACTACAGAGATTTGATTAAGTTGGTGCTGTGTTTCTAAGCCAAGGGTAGACCACCATAATGCAGAGCAGCTACTAGGTAACTTGCACATACCAAATCAAATCTTTGCAAGGTATTATTTGTTTTACAGCCCCCAATCTGTAATGCATAGCTGGACAAATAGGGTTTGTGGGGTTTTTTTGGTTTGTTTTGGTTTTTTTTTTTAACTAGAGAATTTAAGTTTTCATTTAATTGTTTCTAGAACTTGTAACAAGAGGGAACTACCAATCATTTAAATGCAAACGCTTTAGTTATTTAAATAGATAGTACAGGAACCTATTCTAGGTAGATGAGTGAATTCTAAGAAGTAATAAAAAATTATTTCATCTTTCAATCTACTAAGCTACAGAGGGCAAGAATTGGTCAGTTTTAAGTTCACAGACAAAATTAAACATTCAGCCACTATTTTGTATACACAAATATTTATGGATGCAATTTTCATTCAAGGTCTGAAAAATGCGTTTTGACATCTGCAAATATTTAGACATAGTTTAATTCAAATGGCTTCCCATTTTGAAAGCACACATTTTATTTATTATCACGAAAACATGAATATACCAGATGGAAAAGGAATACTCTGCTACTCTTATGAAAGCTTCTTGCATAGAACCATGCCAATGTTCAAAATCACAGCCTAAAATACCTCCCTCTGTTCATCACACAGCCTACAGTAAGCAAAGCCTGTCATTCAGTGACAGTTTGAAGAGACTTTATTCCTTACCTTACTGGAAACGTACCACTGACTTAGCAAATGACAACTTTTCCAGGAAACCTTGTGTATATACTGTTGACAGATTAGCTTCACATCAAAAAATAAACCTTATCAAACCTCTCTTATGTCATCTTTCCCAGAATCAGGTATTTAAAGAACATACCAAAGGTAATATAAAGAAAAATATTGACTATGTATGAGAATTCTGCAGCATGAAAGAAAGAAAACTGTTCTCAATTACACCTTGTGCAATATGTAGAAACTGTAGCATTTTCTTTATAAGATAATGTGAGAGAAGTATTGTGTTGCAATTGCTGTGAGTATGCAATTGTGCATGAAAAACTAATAGACAACAATCATCAAGGAGAAGCAGCTGTGATGAATTTAAAATGGCTAAATTTTAAACCTTTAAAGCTTTCAGGAGGTTGGTTAAAAGGAGCTAAACAGAGAAGATATAGCTATAGCAGCCATAAACACCTATAAAATATCTAGCAATGGAAGCTGCTGCTTATTAATCTCATAATTAAAACTACAAGCAAGATCAAAGCAACACAGCAGAAATCACAAAAAATCCTCTAAAAATCAAAATCATGCCTAATAGTTACAGAATGGATTAGAAATAGATGTTTCTTAAAGGAGACAGGAATGGAAATGAAGGGCAGACAAAAACTGTGGGTTAGAAATAATGCTGGGCAAGTGGGGAAGGATGATGTAGCACCTAGCATGTAGGAAAACCCTTTTCAGTAAGTCAGTATTCATCCCAGTAACTCCTAAGAATTCACGCTGGCATATTTTCTACTTGCAGTGGGGATAAGACACTTCACACCCTGCCTGCTCTGCTGTTTTGACGCACAGCACACCGAGGATGACCCTGGTCTCTCTCCAGTCCACAGACCTCCAGAAAAGGAGGAAGAGTTAGAGAAGACGTTCTCTCTTGATATCTCTCTCTGGACAGGGCAGTCTGCGCGGGTTTGGATGACAGGATCTCTTTTAGCATCACCACTTGTGCTCCTGTGATTGAGCTAGCCAGAGCGTGTCCCAAAAATGATAAAGAAGGACCATTGAAGAACATGTACACAAGGACTATGAGATACATAAAATGTGTTTGACCCCATCTCCCCCACTACAGAAGTACAGAAAAGGCCAAATGTGCATAGGCAAATTCTGGTGTAGGCTTTGGCATGGTAAAAAATTACTTATAATGCAAAAGAACAAATAGAAACTGTTTTCACAGGCTTTATGAAGGGCTTAGGCACTAATACTGTTGATGATGTCAGCAGACTTGAGTAGTTAGAAATATCATCTAGCAAGAATCAGATGCCTATGGTAGCAGGGGCAATAACCAGATTTGCCAGCTATAACCAGTTTCCAACTATGCATTATCATTTAGCTCAAAACTGTGCCATGGTGGCATAGCACCAAATATGGCGAGGGTAACTTATGCATAAGTCAATGATATGATGAGAAAATGTCTACTGGTGCATGACAGGATGAGAGGGATCAGATTTCTTGACCAATTAATGATATTTTGGGATGCATGTTATTTAAGGGAACTGTAGATAACAATCTGGACTCAAGCTCATGGCAGCCAAATCCCATCAGGATCCCATCCCCGCCTAAGCAGCAGGATACTAGCACTTTCTTGTTTATTTCATTGTTCATTTCATTAATAATGTTTCATGATTTCATTAAAGAAAACATAAGTGATTGCTTAGTATCAAGGCTGGTGTATAGCCTACAGGTCTCAGTCTATGTCAGCTGGGAGAAGAAATGCCTGGAGGAAAAAATCAGTCCTTTGTACACTAGCTATTAAAGGACAAAGTCAGAAATGAAAGGCATCAAGATGATAAAGAGTTAAATGATTTAGATGACTTTATTTATAAGAGGATTGTCCAAACTTAGAAGGAAATTACAGCATGATGTCAGAGACACAAATCTACACAACAGCTTGAAAAATTAAATGCCCAGGGCCAGACAGTTTGCTGAGTGCCTGAAGACTGTAAAGGAAAAGGAGCAGAGCCAAGAAAAAAAGCTGTTAATCATAAGGAGTAAGGCAAGCTATTCCCAGACGATCAGTCTTCCAAAACAAAAATAAAATTGAGTCTCACTGCCCTACCAAAGAGTTGAGGGTTCAAATGCTCCCCAAGCCATGAAGCACCGGGACCAGCAACCCACCAGTACAGTCCCAAAGAGTCTTCAAGGTAGCTCCAGCCAGCAACCTGCAGGACCAGCCCTAAAGCATTAGGTAACGGTAGGATAATGCAGTGGTGTGATAAACACAGACTGAATAAACCAGACGACTGGCTTTATAAATAAGGCTTACAGTTTGTAACGTATTCTTTCAAAGCGTTTTTAAATGGTAAACAAGTGGGAGTCTGTAGCTACATTCAGAATTTTTTTTTTTTTTATTTAATGTTGGTCAAGACCTTTCGCGAAAGATTATTCAGAGGAAAAGGAGAAAAGGATGATAAGTTCTGAATTAATGGCAACCTAAGAGAGAGAAAAAAGGCATAATTAGTGGCTGCCTTTTAAAAGAGGATGACTTAATAGGAAGTCATTTCAATGATCAATATTGTCAAATACACCTTTTGAATTGTTTGAGCTCTGAAACAGACAAGAAGATTATGGAATATACCCAACAACATAAACTTAACTACATTAAACTAAAGAGAAATTTATAAGGAAATCCAAAAGGGCTTTGGAGCAAAGTAGTAAGCACAGTTAAAGGCACTGGCACGTGCAATGAGAATAATGAGCTTTTCAGGTATACTCTGATGTCATAATTTTGTGTGACTTTAATATGGGGCCAATTTACCAATACCCTCTGCGTCACGTGCTGACAAAGTTGAAGCAAAACAATGACAACAACAACAAAAAACGCCAGAGAAAGCCAAGACATAAAAAACCTAAATAGAAAATAATGCATTCAATATCCGGATACAAAACAGGACTGTTCCCCCTCTGCATTCAGTTCTAAAGGCTTCCATCCCCCAGAAAGAGCTGACTTTACACCCAGACATACTTGAGTCTGCTATCCATCCCAAGCAAGATATTTTGTGCAGGAACAACAATCTGAAAGCTGTTCTCCCATCCAATCCCAAAATCTTCCCAATACTTTCTAGACCTAGATATCCAAGAAAGCATCATTGAAAGCATGCAACTGAGCGTGCTTGATTCTTACGTTGGAAACAAACAGACTGACAACAGGAGCAAGACTGCTAGTACAGCTCACTGGTCTGCATCTCCTGCAAACACCTATGTGCTAGAAATACATCACTTTGCCCACTTCTGCCATCTGATGCAAAAGTTTCACAACGGGAGAAAACACCCTGAAAAAGTAACTGAAATCCTACTTCTCTTTTTAATGTCCTTTTAACCTTATTAATGGGGTCACACATCACAAAAATCTGTAATACATGAGCCTCATCTACCAAGTTATTCCCTTCATGACTAATGCCCCTTTTGAACTCTGGTCACCATGCTCGCACTGGCTCTTTTTACACACCTCCGAATGAAAGACTTTTAAAAAGGCCTATAAATGCTAGCTTTTCCCACATTGAAGGGTTAATAAGCTCAAATTTCAGAAGAAAAAAACATAATGCCATCTCTAAGCCAAAACTGAAGCTCGTATTTCTGTACTCGGGTGCCTGGAAGGAGAACCAGGAAGCGTTTTCGTTTGCTCTGCCCAAGCCTATAGCTACAGTTAACATAACTCCAAAAGCCTGCAAGACTGATGCTATGTAAATGCATTATTCTGCTGGTACCATGCACATACTGATGGGAACTAAGGCTGGAATAGTTCGTTCTTGAGGTTAGCGATTTCTAGCAGGAACCAGAAAAAAAGTTGTTTTAAAAGCAGCAAACTTTGTCATCAGGACATGACTTTCCTGAAGCAACTGCTTCAAAACCAACTGAGCAACACTTCGCAAGAGCCTTTCTGTTAAATTCCTCCATCTATCAGATTAGCACATTGTTCTTCACCTTTCAAAGAGAAATATATTTTGACGTATACAAGGTCATATGCTTTATTACATCCTTGCTGGTTCAAACACAAATACACATTTGGTTTATGGTTCAGAACAATCAAAACTTCTGGCTTGCAACTACTTTAAAATTTAACCTAAATTTCCTGCAGAGGCTAAAAAGCAGTGCACTTTAACCTAAATTTCCTGCAGAGGCTAAAAAGCAGTGCACTTAAATGCTACACAATGCATTCTTTCTGAATAAAACCTTTTTCATTTGACAGAGGGGGGAAAAGAAAGAGACAGACACTCAGCTGGAATAAATTTTATGTTCATCTATTGTCAGCGGTGAAGTTAATGTCCATATAGACTGAAAATTGCCCCTCATGTAGTGACTGCGTAATGTGTTCCCCCACCTTCTTGACAAACAGCTGTTTCCATTACTTAATATCCTTCAAGTTCAGATACTAGGCCCAAACATCTACAAATATGATGGGAAGAAAACCCAAGATATTTTACAGTTTTATTACTCTTCATTGCTATTGACGACACTACTTTTCTCCTCACAGTGATGGCAGTATTGAAGATGGCTGGCTCCACAGCACTGACTGTATCTATTAGTCAGTGTTTACATGTATTATCTTCTAAAGCATTACAGATTAGCAGAGTATTACTAAGCACAAAACTGAACATATACATTTTTAATCCATCTATGTGTAAAACATTTATTGGAGATGCTGCTCATTAGTACTTTGTAACTAACATTGACAGCCATAGTACGTAGTCTTACATGCACTACATGAAACAGCAATCAAAATGAAATGATGTTGGAATAGTTCGATTCAGCCTTGCAAATTTGCACTTAAAAAGAAAAACAGCAAGAAAAACCAGTATTCTCCTTAACTTTTACATAAACAGTAACCCTCATTTTTCTCTCTCAAAATTACTGTGTTTAATTTCTATTTGTTGAGCCCAAGAGGAAAAACGTCATCAAAAAATGCATCCTTATGGACAGAGGAGTACATCCAAAATGGAAATAAGATGGTAAGTGAATAAATTGCAGGGCAGTGAAAGTTAATCTGTTTCAGAGAGGACAACTTGTTTTATAGTAATACTTGCTGCTCGGATCCGAAAACCTCTGCTCCGATAAGACTGACATAATTGTTTGGGTTATTGTTTCCCTTCTGAATTCATCTAAGTCTAGACAACAAAGTTGCTGTCTCTATTAGATGATTGGCTTTCTGACCCAATTCAGAAACATGATAAATAATTAGTCCAATGAAATATTACCAGCAGATCCAGAAAGAAATAGAAGGTTTTTGTCAGGCTGAGACTAAACGCTAGTAAGATATAGAGAAGCAAGTGTCATATAGCATTTATCACTTGTAAGGTAAATGACTTCTTCTGAATTCACTCAGGCAGAAAATGAACAGCTGCCAATGCTGATCAGAGAGAAGTAAAATGCTGCATCTGGGATGAAGCAGCCTTTTGTTTTCTTTTTCTTTAGTTAAAATAATATTTTTCCTCCACAGAAAGAGAAAGATTGGCTTGGAGATCACAAAAAGAGACTCTCCGTCACAGATTCAGTGTGCGTGCACTGTACAAGGGCACTCAGCTTCCACCTCTGTTAACAGCACAGACTGAAGTACTCATTCAAAATCTATTTTGACACAATTCATTAACATAATCAATATTTAAGTATTTGCATGGCAAATAATACAGAAATGTAAAGAATTTTTACTTCTTTTACTGAAACAATGAGCCTATGGCAAGACCTAGTGAACTCCTCACAAGCTACCAAAGGGCACGTCATGGACTGTGGTCAGGAGAGGTGCCAGCAGTGCAGACAGGTGGGCTCAAGCCAGCTCCGACGGACACTTTGGCAGCAATGAAATCGTGTTCACGTAAGCTCTGACTTGACCTGTACAAGGACCTCAAGTATTTATTTGGGTGGCTGATGTGCTGCTGCAACGTTACTGCCACAGCTGCCCCCTGAGCAAGCAGTCTCCTGCTCGCTCAGGCATCATGACCACCCACCTACCATCCCACACCCAACTCCAGCATAGCTGTAACCCGAATGGACTGGGAACACATTATTAGTAAAACAGTACCTCTTTTATCCCATTAAGTCCTCCACATACACCAGAATAGGGAAAAAAAAAAAAGAATATCCTCTCAGTCCTTAAAAACTTTCTGACTTCTCTGACACTTGCCAAGTCCAATAAGACCTTACCAGTTACTTCAGGAAAGTACGTGTCTGCAGGAGAAAAGCTCCTCCTTGGGGAGCGCAGAAATCAGACAATGCCTCCCCCCAGGAATTCTGGTACCCGGTCTTACAGGGGTAAGTTAATTTTAGTGAGATACCAACTGGGAAGATTTGCTGTCTTCACAGAATCTCTTCCAGCGCAGGAAGAACCCCTTCCATACTTTATATGGGGGCAATACAGCAAAGGAGATTGTGTAGAAAATAAAAACAGAGCGCCTAAATGTCTAATTTTTAATTTTAGCAGTAAGTCCTGTTTTGAGCATACAAAATATGTATTTTTGCCCTTTAATGACCTAACTTCATTCCTATTGTGGTCTGCATTTTCTTCTTTTAGTCTCACATGCCATAACAGTAAGCATTAGATCACCTCCTAGAAAAATAATTAATTACTGATCCACTTATAAAAATGTTTAAAATTCTTATAAAGTTCCCTTCTGTACCAACATAATTATTAATGAACATTTCACTGCCTTTCAGACCTGCTGAAAGTTCGGTGGGGTTATAGTAACAACGGATATGGTCAAAAGTGTAAGTACTTATCCGTCAATTATTTGCTCTGTCAGGAAAATTCTTTCCGAATTGTAAACGTTTTGAACATGAACATCTTGAATAATGATTCCATAACACATACTCAAGTTAACAAGAGTGATGTATTCAGGTCAAATCAGTTCTGATTTCTGAACACATACTTTCCTGGAATTCTAGACACTTTAAACTTAATGTAAATCTTACTGATGACGTTTCTATCCAATTTACAGTGAACCAGATTTATTGAAGGTTCACTGAATTCAGCAAGTTGCTTGTAGGTAAGAGCTCTCCTACAGAGGGAAACCAATCAGAAATACTTGCACCAATTGGTTTGGGAACAGGGATGGGAGTAATTTTTCTACACTACAGAAGGTCCTCTTATGAAAATTTTCTTCTAAGATAGAGACCTTTATTCAGAAATAAAGTGCTTTTTGCTTTGTTTTAAGGAGTAATGAGAATCTAATCACATTCTTCTGGAAGAGAACTATTAGCAGAGAGGTAATGAATGGCTTTTAAAAATAATTTCTTTAGTAGAATACATAAAAATAAACCCTTCAGATTAATCAAAAAGAAAGCATTTTTTCTAGTCAAAACAAAATCATTCATTTCGCACCCAAAGCATATTCAATGAGAGCTCAAATGGGAGAGCAACCTGATTTGTGCACGTCCTGGCTTAACAACCTTGTGAGCAAATGACTGAATCAAGAAACTAGAAACTTTTGAGTTACCAAATCTGCTCTTCACATGAAGACTGCAGACTTCGGTGGAACCAAAAGAATAAATAACGGCAAAAGCAATCTAGACGAAATATGAAAAAAAATCAATGGAGAAAATTAAAAAGAATGCAACTTACCCACTTATTTATTACAGAGGACGATCCTAAGGTTTTTATTATACAAGACTTTTACACCATACCCTTTTATACTATATTTTTTAAAAGTAGACAAAGAAGGTGAAATCTTCAGCCCTTTCTAGTAGATGGGGTTTGGTAGGGCAAGTAGAGATGATCCCTTTTTCAAAGAACTGCTATCTCTCTCACAGAAGCCATCAGAAGGTGCTCTTTAAAAATTTTCTCTCCAACTTGACATCATGTGAGTAGGTCAGTGCATGTAGCCAGTTGCATAGAAACAGCAAAGCAGCAGGTCAGAAGATGAGAGTGACTCCAAATACTATTACATTCTTAATCATTTAAAGAATTGCGAAGCAGAGTAAGGGAAAACATAAATATAGGAGTGTCAAAAGAAGCATCGTGCAGTCACAGGGCAATAAACGGTCATTCAGGAATCCCTATAATTCTTGCTTGAACTTCTGTTACCTACTTCCATTAATATCCCAATTGACTCCCTTCACGGTTCAAAGAGAAGTTTTCTCAGGGAAGAGTCTCCAAAAAAAGGCACGTACAAGACAAAGTTGTTCATGGTGCCAATTATACCAAGTAGAAAACTGGAAAAGTTCGTAAGAGTACTAAGTCCTTCTGTGTCAGGTTAACTTGCCCTGTTTTGGTATTTGTGGGTGCTACAGGGAAATTTAGGGTAGGGTATCTGCAAAAGCCATTTCGTTGCATATTGCTTAGTTGCCAAGTCTAAGATTTATTTACTAAATGAGATGGGTATACTGAGTGAATATAGTGCCTTCTATCCTAAGATTTCAATACTATGACACTCACATATTCTGTACAGGCACCCTCACACCCAACAAGGCTCCTGCCTCTCCAGTCCACTTATGGTCAACACCATGGACTTGGAGGAACCCAACTCCAGGTGCTCAATGTGTCTGAGCCCAGGCTGTTGTCCCAGCCTTTACACGTAGTGGTTTCACCTTGGCCTTAGCCTTCTGCAAGACGTTGAACAACTGTGGATGTGCTACCATCTCAACTACGTATCGTTCTCCAACTTGGAGGGCTGGCATAAGCTGCTGACCCTTTGGCTTTCTTCATTCCTAAAGCCCATGAGCAGTTGTTACCTAGATCATTACCACTGAACATGAGCCGGCAGTGTGCCCAGGTGGCCAAGAAGGCCAACGGCATCCTGGCCTATATTAGAAATAGTGTGGCCAGCAGGAGCAGGGAGGTGATCGTGCCCCTGTACTCGGCACTGGTGAGGCCGCACCTCGAATACTGTGTTCAGTTTTGGGCCCCTCACTACAAGAAGGACATGGAGGTGCTGGAGCGTGTCCAGAGAAGGGCAACGAAGCTGGTGAAGGGCCTGGAGCACAAGTCTTATGAGGAGCAGCTGAGGGAACTGGGGTTGTTTAGTCTGGAGAAGAGGAGGCTGAGGGGAGATCTCATCGCGCTCTACAACTCCCTGAAAGGAGGTTGTAGCGAGGTGGGGGTTGGTCTCTTCTCCCAAGTAACTAGTGATAGGACGAGAGGAAATGGCCTCAAGTTGCGCCAAGGGAGGTTTAGGCTGGAGATTAGGAGAAATTTCTTTACTGAAAGAGTGGTCAGGCCTTGGAACAGGCTGCCCAGGGAAGTGGTTGAGTCACCATCCCTGGAAGTATTTAAAAGACGTGTAGATGAGGCGCTTAGGGACATGGTGTAGTGGGCATGGTGGTGTTGGGTTGATGGTTGGACTCGATGATCTTAGAGGTCTTTTCCAACCTTAATAATTCTATGATTCTATGATTCACTTCTGGTTTCCCCACCCCAACTGCTTTACAAGGATGTAAGGTTGTTAATAGTTTTTCTGTGCTTCTTTGTTTTGCCATGGCTGCCAGAATCATCTGGTCAGTGAAGAGCTGGGCAGGTACAGCCCAGGCTTCATTTAGAGTGGTGCCTTAGGGTGTATGTACGTAACAGGACATTTGTAAACTAAGGGTATTTTCTGCAGGGTGCACACGAATGCCCAAAGTCAGAAAAATCAGAACAGGAGTTAATGTATTTCAGGATATAATTTTCAATTTGGAAAGTCCAAGATATCAAACCTGTAGCTACTGGTATGCAGAAGCTGAGGTAACAGAAATATCACCTAGTGAGAAAACACACAGAATCTTGTAGAATCATACTGAAATGTGGGAAACAAAACCGGCCACGCTATTACAGGAACACATACTTAGAAAAGGTCAATCAAAAATACTCCTCCATATATGTAAGACTGATGAACAAGAAAACCAGTATGAGAAATTTATCAGTAGTCAGTATTAATCTGGATGTTCATTTTTATAGCATAATATACTGTTCCTCTCATGCTCCTATCAAATTATTTTTATTTCTATTATCCTGAGGTTAAAAGAGCCAGAATCAAGCTTGCCACACCTGCACTTTGGTTAGGTTAGAAAATTGATTGCTCTTTTTTTTCAAGTAACCAGACATAATCTGTTCAAGCTTAACTTGTTTTCTTAGTGAAAATTTATCTCGCAGCCTCTGTGACTACTTCATTTGGTATAATGCAAGGGAAACTAAAAATATGACAAAAAATACTTTTGAACGAGAAATTGATGCTGGAACAAAAAAAATCATAAGGATTCCAGAGATCTGCATGCCTTTCGGCTGGCATGAAGGCATCCTGGAGGAAGCTCTGGCTCTAACTCACTGCTAGCTTTCCCACTGAATTTGATGGGATAAGAATTCACTCCTTCCCAATTGCTGGCAAATAATTTTTATATACTTCTTTTTCTGTACAATAATGACAGTGTCTCTCCATCTCCTTCTGAGACTGAAGTCTTTTTTGTTTGAGATGGTCATACAAAAGATGCAACAAAGAGAGGCATTATCAAGATACAGGTGGGCTGCACTTTTAAAAGTCATCTAATTACTGAATGAGCAGAGACCAGAATATGGTTCCTCAGGCTGCATTCTGTTTAAAAGAGGTACAGTGAACAAATTTAATGCTAAGCCAATTGATTTTGTGCACCTTCCAGGTAGCTCTTATATGTTATGTTTTTGATCTGCAGTCAATTATCCACTGTAATAGCATTAAATGTCAACGTAGTTAAATGATTTTACTAGAAAACGCTCATAATAGCATTAAAATACAGCCTATTTAAGTCAATATGGCACCACATAATCTACAAATTAGTCATAAGCACTATCCACAAGTGCAAAAATGGTGAAAATTAATGTAGACTAATGCAATGCAAAGTATACGGATGTGAACAACAACGTGGGCTGTTTGCAACGGAATAACAATAAACTCATTTCTTACATTAAAATTATTTCACTTGTCTACCATGGATTGGAGGTTACACCAATTTCTTGGGCAAATTTTCACTCATTGTCATCCTGTTTTTGATCTCATCAAGTAAAGAAAAGCTGCACAGTTGGCCATTTCTATGACACCAGAAAAATATCTTATTATAAAAGAAGCTATTTTCCATTAATAAATTACAAATAAATCCTGGTCTTTCTTAATAGGAGTCAATAGGAGATCATCCATTTAATTCAGTAGGAGAATGTGTTCCTAAAAAAAACAAAAGTCCTTGCAGAAAATTCTTGTCCCTTCATTGCACTGCAGTGAAGAAGGAGAAACTATCTGTGTATTAATATTTTTGTTTTTCCTTGAAGTGTTGTACATATTACTATTACTTAAACAATGAGTCACTAGCCTAAACCTATGCCTTTGAGACAGATTGAGTGCCTGAGACATCTGCTTGGGTCTGGCAGATTTGACACTGGATCCAGGGACATCTGCAACCTCCTGGAGCCGCAGCTGGAGGCGAGGCAAGACAGTCCAGGATGGAGTACACGTGGCATTAGATACCTATGTTTAGGTGCTGAATCTCTCAGTGTCCAATGGCCCCTTTTTAAGAATAAGGCCTATCAAATAGCAAATTTCAGTTTTCCAAATCAGTTGAGACATCAGTTTGAGGACTAGTAAGCTTCAGATCAAACCATGAAAAAGCAGTCTGTCATCCAGATCTGTTATTAGACCTCAAAGTGTAACAAGAAGGGGAAGCATGTGATATACCGTGATCTTATTTATAAGCCAGGCATGCCATCACTTTTCTCGTAATGCCAGTGGGAACTTGGTGCTACCAACTAACTGCAACCAGATACTGATGATGAGTACTGTCATAACAGATGGCAAGTACAGATCTCAGCTCCGACTCAGTCCTGAGCTCAACGCCAGCTGGAGTCATCTACCACTTATCACAAGAAGACCTAGCTGGCTGAGGGACGGGGGCACCTAGGCCTTGCCCAACATAAAACTCCATGGCCATGTCTACCACAGTTATCAGTGCTATTTTGCTGATGTGAGAGGAAGTAGCTGCTAAAGGAGAAAACCTGTCACTGTAAGAAGCAGAGCTTTTCTTGACCGCCACACCATATCATCGAACCTTTCTTCTACACCAAGTCATGCTTGGTTGCAGAAGGGTGGTCGGTAAGCTCATACAGCCACGGAAAAGCCAGCCACACCAATGATTCACTGTGCAGAGTCTACACCCATGTTAAGCCAAAACCATGATTATTTATTAATAACTTAAGTTCTTAAGTTCTTCATAATCAGTTCTTAAAGCATTTAAACAGATTCCTGTGTTTTGTTCCTGAAAGGTATAGATGTCGCAGAATGAATCACTGGAATGCTCCACACTCTCCTTCTTCATCTGGCAAGTACCTCGTTCAATCCCCATCAAATTTTTTAACTTTCAGCATCTTTCTTTACTGACAAATAAAGTTATCAAGCTGCTCAGATGACAAGTTCCCTTTCTCCCCCTGCAGAAATTCCACATATCAAAATCAGCTTGTTTTCCTCATTGCTTTATAAGGACTTGAAAAAGATGTCAACCCTGAAAATTTCCTGAGGTTTCTATACAGTTTGACATTTGCCTGTTAATATGAAGAAAGATTATACACAAGTAAGAGTTATTTGTTCTAAACATGAGGGTGATGAAACACTGGAACAGGTTGCCCAGAGAGGTGGTAGATGCCCCAATCCTGGAAACGTTCAAGGTCAGGTTGGACGGGGCTCTGAGCAACCTGATCTAGTTGAAGATGTCCCTGCCCACAGCAGGGGGGTTGGACTAGATGACCTTTAAAGGTCCCTTCCAACCCAAACTATTCTATGATTCTAAACAGTTCTTCAAAATACACACTTACTGGCTCTGATAGCAATCTGCCTGCTACATGTAAGCCTAGCATTTTTCTAACATGTTCACAAAATCTGCATCATGAATCCTCATTAACTCAAGGAGATAGAAATTGTAATTGTTACTATTCCCACTATGCAAAGCAATTAAAGTTCCGACACAAGAAAGCACATAAGCAGTTACCAAGTGTTAAACAAGTGCTGTGGTTCCTGTGAAAGCTAACAGGTAGAATTCATTTCCTGGAGAAGACAAGTAACACTTCATCAGCAGCAGTCTCTTGATCTCTTTTCCCCGGAGTTTTCATTTATTGATTTGTAATAAAAGCATCCCTACCAAAAACGTCCACCAAGAGCTGTGCATCCTAATCGCCAGAGGTCATTCCCCCTTCCAAGGCAGCACAGAGAGGAAAAGATCCTTAAGCAGCTCCCAGCAACCCTCTCCTATTGGGAAGACCAGCTTATAACTGCGCTTACTTCTGGAGCTAACTAGCTCCTTCAACACTCACAGATGTGAAAGAGTTTTCACTGGTATTCACCTGCCATCTTGAACAGGGATTTAGATGACTTATCCATTATCCCATACTGCAGACACATATGTGGAAGGTCCCAACTATTTCATTTCTGTTCATTCTGCAGAGGTACAACCACCTGCAGCTCTCTTTGCATCACAGGGAGGATATTCAGCCAGGACAGACATCTTCCCCATCTCTACTAGCAGATGCTGTACCCATTCTTCCCTGCTACCATACAAAACCAGTAATTGAATGGTAGCTACTGATTTATTGCAATATATATCAGAGACATTTCCCTAGATTACAAGGTTTATCAAATACATAGCAATACTGCAAATAACATGAATATTTTTAAATGGAATACAACACTAATTATAATGTTACAATATTTTAAAAGAAATATCTTTAACTGGGGTCTTTTTGTGTGCTTTCCAATGCTTTCCAATTTTAGATCCTCTACTATGTCTATACTTTATTTTTTAAAGGTAAATGTCTCATGTGTCACATGACCTCACAAGTTGGAATTTTAAGAAATACTTCAAACAATAAACTCATTGGAAAACCACAGTTGTTGACTGAAACACAGTTGATCCTGAAAACAATTCCCTTCCTAAGAAAAGATAAAGGTTCAGTAAAGTCCAGAGCAACACAAGAACTGCATTTCTCCTTCAAGCTAACAGGTTCCATGAAATCAAATTACTGATGTTTCTTCCTGGGTTTTGTTCCTGCTTACAATTTTCCCACACACAAAGTGAATCATGACCCCCCTCTCACTCACCTTTATTTCAATTTGCCTTTTCTTTTAAAAAATATAAATTAAAATAAATACATTTTTACATTACAATACTGATTTCAGGTTTCCACTCTCCTCCCACCTTTTTCCACACCAAACCCACCAGCTCACCCAAAATTTCTATTTGGTCTGAACAAATAAGACTATTTGTCAGTTAAGCACTGCGCTAGTTCTTTTCAACCTCCTACATTGTAGCCTGAATCTGCTGAAAACTCTCTGCCAGCTGGATAACTAGCTTTTTTTTTTTTTTTTTTAAAATCAAGAGTAAGATATGCACATATTTTGTTCATGCTCTTCATTATAAAGAGGATACCAAGGAAATTAATTAGAAACACATGGGTAACCATAATTTTTTTTGCCTCCTCACTCGGACTTCCCTTTTATGAATCTGTCACTTACTAGCACAAGGTAATGCAAGACCTCATCCCTTAACAAAGAAATACTGACATATTGCCTTAAGTTCATAAAGAAAAGTTTACATAAGAAACAGATAATGAAGTTCTGAAAAGAGGAAATGCTGTAAAATTCTTATAAGAGGCTAAAAATGCAACTTCTTCCAGTTTGCTCAGCACATTTATTAATGATATTTTCGGTTCTTGTGATGTTGCCAACAGCAAAAACTGGACATCCCAAAGTAGACTCGGAGTGTTTTCTCTCAGACTAACCTTTAACATTTGGTTTTCTGCTCATGTATCCTTGGTTTCGTCATAGAATTAATTTCAGTTCAGGGGAATAAGAGTCAAATTGACAAACATCAAATGTAAGAAAACAGACACTTTTTTTGAACTAAGCACGTTCTACAGCAGCGAGATGGAGGTCAGCTCAATGCATTACCCATGTTTCCGCTCCATAGCTGAATACATGGCCAGATCCTCAACTTGTGATGACCTCCTGATCAAACAAGCTATTGTTGGTTCTGCAGTCCCCTCTGAAGAGGCGGACAACTGCTCAGGTCCTTGTGGAAGTAGCTGTGGGGCCAAAATCCCATCGGATTATGACACTGCAGTGCACAAGGATGTTGTGGGATACAACTCTGCACACTTCAGAGCAGGACTGAAGCAGGACTCTGTATCACCTCAGAGAAGGGGGTGTGTGTGGATGGACGCAGATCAGCTAGTCCATTATTATTAACAGACAAGGGATTAAGTGGATTATCCACCATCTACTGCCGACTCCTCCAGTTCACAGATCCTTATTAGAGTGTAAGTCAACTCAAGACATCTTCGCTGTCTGGAAATACTGGAAGGGCAAGGCTACCATCTCATAGGGTCTCAGATACTATTTTAGACTATTAATTATCCCATTAGGAAGTTCTGCTTCAATCTTGTAGGAAGTGCAGAAGAAATATTTATACCAACATAGTACACAAAGGACTGAACTCTCTATTGCTCTGCACTTAGTATAGCCACACACATAAGACAGTAGTAAGCCAACAGCTCTGCTCTGGGACTGTTTTAAACTCGTCGCTAGTGAAAATGACCACACAAGGTACAATCAGCAAAATACAGTGCTGCCAGTGAAACCAGAATGAATTCCCTGGACATTAGAGACCTGGGCATAAAAGCCAGAAAAGACCTGGCCTCCTCTTCCTTGCACTAAGGATGCTTTTCTCTTTCGTCTCACCTCCTCTGGCATTTACATCTGCGTTTCGGGCAGACTGTAGGCTAGAAAACTGTCATATAAGAGCTGGTAGAATGGTAAGGAGATAAAGATTGGATAAGGTGTGAGCGTGTGACATGCACAATGGGTAAGTCCTGGAAGAGTGCACAGACCGAGTCAGCTGCCATATCTTCCAGCTGCTCACCTGGCTGACAGCTCCTAACTGTGTCCAACTACCAGAGACCATGAAAGCACGGGAAAGGGAATCATAGAATAGTTTGGATTGCAAGGGAGCTTTAAAGGTCACCTAGTCCAACCCCTCTGCCGTGGGCAGGGACATCTTCAACTAGATCAGGTTGCTCAGAGCCCCGTCCAACCTGACCTTGAATGTTTCCAGGAATGGGGCATCTACCACCTCTCTGGGCAACCTGTTCCGACAACAGGAACACTGTAACAGAACCCCGAGCAAGCACACGGTCAAAAACATACTTACATTTGATTGTTTTCTATGAACGTTTTTATATGGATGAAAAACAAAATTAGTCCCAAAATATCAAAACAATCTTCAATGTAAAAGGAAATCCAACACATAATAACTATCTACCAGATAATGCTGTATGGTCTCTATACACAGAGACCCACAGAGATTTCCATCTGAGACTTCATATACGGTTCACGAACTGTCAGTATACTTCCTCATAGCAAACATATGGGATGCCAACAACAATAGTGACTTCCTGTACAAGAAAGCAAGCACACGTTATCTACAGACAAACTGAGGCTCAAAACATCATTTTCAGAGCTATGCATAGTTCTGAAGGGGCATAAAGCGCGTAACTCCAAGGTTGTAGGAAAGGAAGGCACTGCAGTCGTATGGCAACCACTACTGAGTCCAGCAGCCATGCGCTGCCATCATTGGAGTTTGTCCAGCAGCACACCTGATAATGTATATATGCTGATAAACTGACAGAAGGAATTTTATATGTTTTGCGACGCTGCATAACTTAAAGCTGTATAGAGAAGCACCTTCCAAAGCAATGACTTTAGAAAGACATCCTACACGGCTGCATCTGAGCCAGGAGCAGCTTGGATTCACAGCAGCGCAGCCTGCTCAGTCTGCTCCTCCCGACGCTCGCTCTCAGAGCGGCCAGATCCCGCTCCATATCCCAGCCTCCGGAGGGGCTGGGATGATCAGGCAAAGGTGTCATTTGATTTTGATGGAATCAGTGTGTGCACATACACAATTTGATGACGCACACTCAGAGCGGACAATAGGGCTAATACTACTATTCATTTCAGTGATGAAAACATAACTGTAAAACACTTGGGAGGAATCCAAGCCAGAGGTGGAGAAAGGTTTTGGGGGAAGATTTGGTCCTATACTATTAATCAGTTACAGCAACAAAGACTAGTGAACATTCAAACATGCCTTGTTCTTAAATTAGACAAAGCCTATTTTCCAAATAAAGATAAGGAACAAAACACACTCCTTATATTGCTGAAAACAGCATTTGTGCCTAATGAGATGTAAGGCAGAATGGATTGCTCCCACTTTCACATGCTCCGTTTCATCTACATAAACACAGCCCAAATTAGTAACCCATGAAGGTAAATACCACCACCACCATCACAAAGGTGTCTATGAAGAGCCACAATATCCAAACATAGAGGTCTGCGTGAAACACATCTACTCGACTAAGCATGAAATCCTGGCACTGCTGGAGACAGTGGGAGTTTTGCCATTAACTTTGAATGAGGAAGGATTTCATCCCCGTCTTCTAATTATACAGGGGAAGTCCTCAGTGAAGTACAAAAGAATGCAACGTTTTGCAGTATTTTATATAAATTGAGTTATCATGCCGCATGGCTCTAGGGTAAATAAAGCTTTTACCTTGTTTATATAATGCTTTACTCCTAAATATCATAAAGTTTACTCTAAATTAACTTATGCAACATTTTAGAAGTTAAAATTTCCAGCTGAAAAGTGATCCCTTAAAGAGATATCTACAGGAATAAAAAATTAAAATGGTGATCGAAACTCCTATTACTTTTATCATTAGAACTATTGCTACAGGGTTGAATATTTCTTAAGAGCATCTGCTTCTCATATGACACAACAGACTAAAAGTTGGCAACTGAAACATAGATGCTAATTGCAAACATTTATTATACTACCAGGGTTTACATTTAGCAGCTGTCAATGTTACCGACAACTGTAACAGAAATCAGAAAAACCAGAATTTTTGCTTGCCAGAAGGCCAGCTGGTGCTTGATTTTCCTGTTATTGTTATTGTTTGTTTATTTACTTTCAAAGTGTATTAAAAATACGTCTTTCTCCAAGATTTATTTAAGAAAATTCTTTACCTAGCAAAGAGGAACTTATTAGCAGAAAACTACTCAAAAAATATATTTTAAAGAACACTTGTATTACCTTCAAACTCGGATGCAATTCATTGTTTTTCAGTTTTCGTGAAGCTAGATTGCAGAGAGATCAAAATTTAATGGACTATCTATTCTGCAGTACTCCAATCTACTTTTAATAAAAATAATAAAATTAAATCTGGAGCCTAGTAGTTTCTTAACCTAAATATTATTGGAGAAAACAAACTCAAATGTTTCAACCTAGAAATATGGTAACAAACTGATGCTGTCACAGTAGTGTCAGCATTTCCTTTTCAAAATCATATTTACATGGATTTATAAGTTGAGATATGGCTAAACGAATAAGCTTTATCCTGAACGGAGCTGCAGCAGTTGTCAAGACTTGTTCGTAACAGTACGTCTCAACAAAGTGAAAGAGATAGACCAATCTAGAGGAACAATACTACTTTATTGGATTAAAGATGCTCTTTGTCTACCTATCCGATTCACCAATGAGCCTACAACTGCAGTGGCTAATACCAAGGTTACATACAAGTTAGAGCTCAGTGCCGAGAAGCCATCTTCCAGGCTACAATGTTTGAAGAGTGAGATATACCGGCTTACTGGCAGGTGCTTAGCCAAGAAAAGTCTGCTTGTTACAGAAGGGCGATCTATTAATCTGCAACTCCTCAGATCCAAGTAAAGGAAATGCAGAAGTCGTAAGGAATCTGTTGCGCTCTGCTAGTCCCCTCCCCAGGCAGCGGATCTCCTGCTGGTGCTTGCCAGAGCCTCTCCTGCTCCGAGTGCTTCTTTAAAAGCAATTGTGGGGGGACGAGACCAAGTTATTACGCTTATCTGATAGGACAGAAGAGAAGTTTTTCCTCCCATCACACATTTGTGTGTCCTTCTGGGTCTTCATTTTCAAAGACATGCCAAAAATCTTTCCTTGCCAAGAACAGAACATTACAAAAACAGAGGATAAGGTCTAGAAGGTTTAAATGATCAAATAATGCTCCCTCACTCCTATTCATCACAGTGGTCTCTATTAGAGCATGTAACCTTTTTCCATTTCCACGTCTGTCCAGCTAATAAGAAAATACACCAGAAGACTATAGGCATTATCCTTGTTATGTACTCGTCAGCAACTTCTGCAGGAGAAGGGAACAGAGAACAACTCTCTCCGTTTCCATTAACTATCCATGTTGCCTTCAAAAACAGCTTATATAGACCTCATGAAAAAAAGAAGGGTGAATGATAAACTCACGGAAACTAAACTAAGCAATTCAAGTTTCTGGTGTCCAGGATCTACTGTAAGAGTTGAGAAATACTGAGTTACTGTAACATTTTGAAGATGTCTCATTTGCTGATAGCTGAAGGAAAACACACAAACAAAAATAGCCAACCAAATAAAGAGGTGCTCTACATCAGTGATGGGCTTTCCCAGAACAGAGGGAGGACATGTCCTCTCTCGGGCATATCTGACAGCTTCGTGTGTCAGAAGAATGGCCGGGGGTCGGGACACATTTACACAACACATCTCAAAAGATGTTCCAGCTTTTCTATTTTCTTTTGACATTTTTTTCTTCATATTATAAACTTACTATTATTTAAAACTTTGCAAACATAATCCTTTGTGAAGTGAAATGAGTCTTACAGCATTTTAAGCCTTAGTATCTTAATCCTTAAATCATAGCCTTTAATACTGTGATTATGCACTAGTTAAATAGAGCCTGAAGAGATTTTCTGCTTCTTTACATATCTTTTCCCGTAAGTGCTATTTATCTTTACAGGTTTTTTTCTTTTTTTCCTTGTGCAATATATTTTTATTATATTTCTGATATTTCTCAACAGTTTTCTTGCATAACATATCAATGAGCCAGAGAATAAGATACAGGGTTGACATATATTATAAGGTGATAGTGTGCCTGCATTACGGTGGGCCAGAAGAGCTTGTCACCCTGGGTTGCAGTTGTTTCCTATTGACATGAATGCATCCTGGGTGTTATGACTGCAGAATCCCAAGCTTTCTGCTGTCATTTATTTACAGCTGTGTTTGATGGGTGCACATGCTGTTCTCTTAGAGTACGTTAGGCAATAGTACATGGTGTCTTAGACATGGCTCATTATATTCCTTCTGAATGAACAATTTTAAAAACCTTTCATTGCACTGGTTTAGTTCTGACTTTATGATCAGACCTTTATATATATTTCCCAGAAGTTACATTGCCTGCAGGGACAAAAATTATAAGAAGCTAGTGAAATCTGTGATTGCTTTCCTCACACTTACTATTTGCCAAAATTCTGAGGAGCAAGAAGCTAAGAGATATAACTTTTTTTTTTTTTTTTTAGCAAATTCTGTACTTTCCATGTGCAAATATGCCAAGGTTGTTCATGTTCATCTACTAGCTTTGACAGACGTACTTGCAAGCGGAAACAATTTAAAGGAACCCAAAAGTTACCTAAGCATGCCTTTTGTGTTCAAGCTTTATTGCATCAAATTAATTAGGATTTTCAAAGCATACAGACCCTTCATTTACCATACAGACCCTCATGCATAGGAGCAAAACTGAGCTGCCACCTGAAGACCCTCTCACACATCACATCTTCATGCCAGAGAAATCTACTAAATAGAAACAGTCCAGTTCTCAGAGCCATTCTTGAGGCAAAAATAAATACTACTGAAATAGCTAAATGACAAGAAGATAGGGAGAAATCTTGGGTTAAACTAAATTACAGACCAAATTCTTAGAATATTTGGAAAGGATACATTTCTTTAATTGTATGATCAAATGCCTTTTTATTTCAGTAAACAAAGGACTAAAAGGCTCAAGAATATAGCCCCATGGAAGCAATCTTACTTACTAAAAGACTTGCTTTTTCCACAAATTTCCTGCTCTGCCATTTTATAGAAAGCTTGCACAAAACTGAATGCAGACTGTGTGTAATTTAGTCCCTTTAACAAGCTTTGTAATATGAACTACTATACATTCCAACTCTCTTGCATTTATATAATCTTCACCTAATCCTTAAGAGGGAAAATAGCAAATATTCAATTTTAGTCTTAGAGTGTTGTTATTGTACATAGGTACATAGGGTTTATGCAAGACTAAAACCAAACAAAAAACCCCACACTTATTCAGGAGATACTTCAGGTTTAGGGTCTCCAGTGTTTCGTGCATGTTTTTATTAAAAGGTTACTTTCCTGTCATTTTTATGCGTCCTTTCCTCTGTTGCACAATCAAGGGGTACTGGAATAAACAAAAGAGCGATTTGCCCAGAAATTTCAGGACTGACATGAGATGCAATGGGGCATCTTTGCACTGTGGAGAGCATAGCACTTGCAGCGGTGACAAGCAACGGCTTGGTTTGAATTCTGCACCATTCTCCCACTGACTCAGTGGAGAGGGCTGGGCAAATCTCTTAATCTTTTGCAGCTGGTGTCCCACAGAAGGGATAGTCCAAGGTTAAGATACTAATTTCTATACTTCAGAGAATACCAGGAAGAAATGTCACAGTGAGTGAACATTACAGTTAACGATCCAATGTAAGTACCTTAGCAAAACTCATACCAGTGGGTGTCTCTCAGTAGCGTCCAGTCAACATCGGGATCTCTCATACACATTTGGGAGGTTAATTAGTTGATATTTGGACAGTGCTTTTTAACTAACAATACTTTAGGTAATTTTGTAATCTCTTGCAGTGATCCCTATAGGCATCAGAAATTGAACATCTTAGCATGCAAACAGAAATTCAGTATCTCCACCCTGTGCAAAATCCTGGTTCTAGCCCTTGCTCCTCTTTGGATCTACACTAGAAGGTAGAAAACCATAGAACTATACCTTCTAGCAGAAGGAAAACTCCCAGTAGTTCAGTTCAGAGAAAGGTTTTACTTGTCTGACATTAATCAGTAACTGCCTAAGCTATTGATGTACTTCATAGCACGTAAAAATACTTGTGTGTTAAAAATAGCTTTTACATGCAAGTTTGACCCAAGTATTCATACAGTTTCTTTCTAGCCTGGCAAAATAATTTGCAGTATAAAAGTCATTTTTATTTCATGGCTAAAGGAACACTGCGTTCAGAGCATTATTTGCACATAACGGCACACTAGTTATTAAACTATAACTATATTATTACAACTATTAGTTGTAAAAGAGAAATTTCTTGCATGGAAAACCTGAAGTTACTCCCTTGTTAGCAACTAAAGCGTCAAAGTTCATAAAGTATGAAACATTACTGAAAATACTGAATGTAGCATTTTTGGTGTAGCTATTAAAATACTTTCATTTGCATATAATTTCATTTTTAGTTCACTATTTTAAAAGTATTCAAATTGCACAGGAAACTGCAGATATATTCACAGACTGCAGTGCACAGTAATGAGGACAGGATTTCTTGCCTGCTCTGAACTACTGTCACATGGTATTTCAGTTTGCAAGCAGCATCAGATCACTTCACCTTCTGAGAGTTTGCTGTGTTTCATGAAAAAATACAAGAAAAGCAGCCTGGTTTCTTTTCCCTGCCTCAGATGTGAGCTAAGTTGTGCTTTTACCACACGTCTGCTAAAAGTTCCAAAAACACAGAAAAACAGACTATAACAATCCCCAGAAATACAATGATTCAATTCACTAATCATGCAAATTACATGGAATATGAAAAAAAAAAAAGAATGCTCAGTTACTGATGGCAGACTGAGACCATAAAAATATAATAAATAGTCTCTGTTTATTAACATTTTATGGGAGCGTTTTGACTTTGGATTTCAGTATCCCACAGAAAAACTAATCAATTACAGTGCTGCAATTAGTGTGTCTTTTGCCTAAATCCTCCCTGTTCCTCACGAAGGTCCGCAGACGTGACTCGGCGTGCCTCTGCTTTATTCAGAGGATGCCAGCCAAGACGCAGAGAGGCCGAAGAGGAGGTACACCCCCCCGGTTGTCCCAAGCTTTTGTCTATGCATGTTCCCTGCACAGGAGACCACAGATGGGGTTGGATGAGGGACACTCATAAAGATGTTGACTTCTCTTGAATTACATTTCTTTCTGCATAGTTGTTCTGAATAATCTGCTTCAGTCCTTCATGAGACCCCTGCTTCCTCCAGACTTTGTCTCCCAGATTCCTGGGGACAATGTCACAGATCCACAAGATTTCTAAAGAATTATAGCAATGACTATACAAGCTTCTACGGGTTTTTAAAATCACCATTTAGCAACAACAACATATTAAAACAGCAACAAAGTTTTGAAAGTAATGTGCTTATGTCCGGAGGAAGGTCCTACACCCACCTCTGCCACACACCCCATGGCAAGGCTGGGAAGGAAATCTCAGTCACTGAGTGTGCTCTAGCTTATTTTGTGAATGTTTGCAGACACTTGCATACTGCTGTAATGAACAGCACAAAAACACGGAAGTAGAAAGAGAGAGAAAAAGAGCAAGAGGTGCTACCAGAGGTCTCACAGCAAGCTCGTGGAAGAAGAAAACAAGTACACCACCTCCGAGTACACCATCTGCCCACAGAGCACTTACTGCCCTGTATTTCCTGACTTTTCTGACATACTTCCTTTTAAAAATAAATCAAATCATCGTATTTCAGTGAAGCAGAAGGATGACCACAGAAGGATGCATCATGCCAATATTTTGAAGCTTCTATGAAATACATCATTAATGATGACAGCAATTTGTTCAGCACAGCTCCCTTCCACTGTACATTTTAGATGTGTGCATTTTTTCCATAGACAGAGTAGGTTGTGTTTGTTGACTCACTTTGGATTCAATTTTTCCCCACATACTGTACATCTGCTGCACATGCCTGCAAAGCCCCCACTAGCTTTTCAACACCCACAGTACGCTGACATACTGAGTAGCAACATGTGAGAGATTTCTACTGAACTTGTGCATAAAAAAATCCCCAACCTGATGATTTTTTTTTCCCCTCTCCAAAACAAATCTGCAAAATTTGTTATTTAATACAAGTCAGTTGCTCGTTTCAAAGTAATTTTTGCTACTGTATGTCTCCTAAGTTCAGATCAAATGACATACTTTCAAGTAATTTTTCACCAAGTTTTCTTCACCAATTTTTTTCCTTATTGAGTGCTCTTAATACAGCCTGGCCCTAATCCTACAATTCACTTAACTTGCCAGCTGCTAATTGCTACGTGCAACTCAAATCCTGTCACTAATTGGCACGTAGCACTTCGTTCATATGAAAAAATTCTGTCAAACATTTTTGTAATAATGTAACATGAAAGCAAAAATAAAAGTATCTTTGAAGTTCCATAGACTGAAGTATCTGTCTATGTTGGGAAACTCAACATTTTCTAAATAATATTCCAAGAGAAGAAGCAGATGGAGGCAATCATTTCTACCATTTAGAAGAAAGCATGGGTGAATCAATTGTGAACATAAATTCAGCTGGGGGCATAGCTTCTCTAAGTATTTTCTTTATGAAGAAGCTTGGTCTTCTGGACAGGGCTTGACTTTAAAGATAAGAACAGGTAAGTCTGCTTCAGAGTTTTGCTGTGTAGCTTTTGCGTGATACCAAGCAAGATCTGATTATCCACATGAGAATAAGAATGATGGTACTCCCATTCTCCCACATTTATTGTCCCTTAGCTGTTTAGACTGCGAACTGCTGGAGACCTCTCTCTTGGCATCATAACAAAAGGAATAGCAACATAGTCATCACTGTTAAAATCAGTGAGAATTTTGAAAATAAAATTAAAATTAAAAAATATACACACACACATGAATATACACCTATATGTCCACATACACACACATACAAAACAGGCAATAAAACTTAATTCTTAAATTAGTGCATAAGCATACTATCTGTCAGAATTTCAGGCAGATTTTACAATGAAGTGTCTTGCTCAGGACTGCATATATTTCCCTCTCCATACATAATTAAAGTTATTCCTATTTTACATCCCATAAATATTCACTGATGCAAAAGGGAAATAGAACACTCTCCTCCCAAGATGCTGACAGGACTAAGCAGAACCTCATCAGGGATCACTTCAAAGATCAATTTCTCATGTCCAGAGAAACAAATTTAAATGATCTTATGTGAGCCTACTGTTAGCAATTGCACTCTTGAATTATGCATGATTCTTGACTGCTCATAACATGAACTACAGAGAGTTTCATTAGTACATTTCAATTATTGTAGCCCTTCTTACTCCTTGTTTGTTTGCTACAGTTAATTTTCATTTTTAGAACATACTTTCATATTTGCTATCAGCAATGATGTCATGTTCAGAAAAAGGCTTATTAGACTCCTTATGCATTCTCTCTGTGCTGTCCCAAAGTGTACAAATACAACTGTAAGTTCTGGAAAATTCTGCAACTTTGTCTCACATAGAAAGTGTAATAACTACCACTGGTCTTCCGTGCTTGTAGGAGTAAGTTTTGCCTGAATAAGAGCTTGAATTTAATCCAGTATCTGAAACTTGTGAAGCATTAGTGTCACTTGATCTTTGTAGGAGTTTAAAACACACACATTACCACAGTACCTGCAAAATATAGCAAGACATATGTTAACTATAGCCTCATTTTGACCACTTGTCAAAAATCTTAACGCAAAATATGTCAGAAAGTAAGCTGCCACTGGTCATAAAAATAATTACACAACAGCATTTGCCTTATGCCGATACGAGCATTTGGGAGACTCGCCCTTGCTTTAGTAAAAGTGATATTAATTAATGGAATAGAGCTGAATTCTCTGCTGGAGTCAACAGAATCGTGCTAATAAAGGAAAAGTTCTTCCTCCATCCGTCCGCCAGAACCAGGAAAGGCCTTAATCCTCTGTTCTTTGGGTTATGCATTGTCAAAATTAGCTTCTGCCCTGTAGGATGTCGTTTCCGAAAGGCAAGTGCCCTGCCTGTCCGGAGAGGGATGTCCGCCTCACTAGAGGTGGTGGACAGCTAAGCAGCCAGCAGGACTCCTCGAGCCTCCAGAGGGGCTGGGGTTGGGCACTGCCCTGCGTCACATCAGGGCTCCACTACTGAAGCAAATCTCCCTTTTGTTCCCACTTTGCCCAGATCTGAAGCAAAGCATGATGTCTAAGCGTTCATGAACTGGGTATCTCTGGGACAAAGCTGAACTGGACTTCAGGAGTGTCACCAATGGACATTCAGTTTACTGAACCAGACTAATCCTAGCCTGAAAGATGTGCAGTGTTGGTTTAGGTCCCCTGCACCAACCATTCCTCTCTACAAATCTGCCTTTCCTGAGCTGCATTACTTGCTAATGCAGATGTAGCCGATACATCAAACAGGGACTACACACTAAGATTGAACACAGCTCCACTCCGGCCAAATCCCCACTGGTTTGCACTCGATGAGGAGTGTAAATCTGCAATCTAAATCAAAACTGCCACTACAACTTAGATTTGGACAAGGCCATGTGTCTGAGAATCAGGAAATTCCTACTAAATCTGTCAGAGCCGGTGACCTTGCAGAGTCAGAGGTGAATCAGATCCTGTTGGGTCTCACCGCTGCATATATCACAAAACATACTATCTCCTGCAAGCCGACACTGACTTCAGCTGAGCTGATTTTCTATTCCACACCATTTCCTCCTGAGGCTTCTCATCAATAAATAAAGAGACATGCTGCTACCACAGCTGCTCTGCACCTACCTAACCCCTTATTAGCTTACAGGCGCACACACACAACCTCCCACCCCCAGAAACCACACCGCTGGAAGAGCAACACTGATAGAACAAAGATATTTTCAGTGTCCAAGCGATGGCTGTTTGCATGTTAATAGTTAGAAGTCTCTTAGCACCGCCATCATAAATCTCAGTTTCAAATGCCGAGCCATACAAATTTAGAACTGCAATAAAACATTTAACTTCCTAGATTATAAAAATAGCTCAGGTTTTAAAGTTGTCAAATAAGTAAGAACAAAAGCGTGAATTAGTGGGTGCAGAGAAAGCCAGAGAAGAAATATCCATGTTCAGTGAAGAAACTTTCAGATCCTGCTCAATTTAAAAGTTGATTAATTAGTTAAAACAGTAAAAACTCAAAGCAGCCTGAAATGCCATCAGTCTGACAATGAGAACGTGCATGAGGAATGTGGTAGAATTTGGATTATTTGTCCGAGTAAGATGGAAGGAAAACTTGAGCCTTTGTCTGCTGTATGCTGGGTGACTGCCTAACCGAGTCTCTTAGCTGTTCGACAGGACAAGCATCTGCTCCTTCACCAGCACCAACCAGAAACAGCACCCTCTATTTGAGCAACCGTCAGTGCAGGTGTTGACAAAACCTGTAAATTCCCCAAATAAATTTTGACTTCATCAAGCTAGCACAGAAACCCTACTGAGGAAATTCTAGAACAACTTGCATGTCAGCCCCCTTCCTTCTGCTTGGCTTACCAAAACCCATTAGAAACTTAACATATAAAAGAGCACCTGCATTTTAGCAAAGGAAGGAGGGCTATGGTGAGTTGTGTGCCAAACCAAGCTATTTTAGAACAGTTTGTGGGCCGTTTATGCTTTGATATCAACTTTAAGAAAGCACATAGCATGAAAATAAATATATGTAAAATAATCTGATATACACGGGTTGCATACCTTGAAATACCAGCTTTAAGTTTCCTAGTGCCCCATTCAGGTAAGTTTCAATCCAGCTCCAAAGCACCAGGAACACGAAAGTTTTCAAAACCATAAATAAGATAGCTCACTTCCACTGAAAATAAGACTCAACACAAATAGAGATGGACAAAACCAGATGTATTAATTAATCACTTAACCAGTGAGACATACAGCTACAGGGGTCCTTCAACTCTGGCCAGATCATTACCCACTTCTGCCTTCACTAGAATTTATTCCGTCCTTCTATGGAACTCAGTCTCTCCCATCAGCCGTACTCTGTACTCCACAAGGAAACAAAGTATGTGCCTCCTCCTCTTCATTTTTCCTAAAACACACCTGCTGTTTCTCCTAATTGTGCACTGAGCATGTAGCACTTTCCAAAATATTTTATATGGCCTTCAAATGTTTATTCACAAAGCACTTCTGCTACAATGCACACAAAAGTCGGCTAACCTGGGCTGATCATACAGCAGTCTACAACAACTGGTACTAGATTCATTTATTCATTGACTTAAAAAGCTGTACACTTCTGTTATTTTACATACATTATGCTCTCTCATTTTTGTTAATACTGTCATTCCTTTATTACTCATTATGTGCAGGTACAGGCTATTGTTTCAATTCATATAATTCAAGCTATAATTTTCAAAATACTTAAGTTATTTAGGAAGAGTGACTGGGGCTCTCATGATCATAAATCTCTTCAATATCAATAGCCCCTCAAATAATAAAAGCAAGATTTTTCAAAGACCAGTAAATAAATAAATAAAACTGACTCATTGAAAGTCAATTAACATTTGACAACTTACTAGCCTTTGCATCCCTAAAAATCCCCACAGGCGACTTAGGAAAAGAGAATATAACCTCCTCAGCCACTCAAGAGGCTTTCTGGAATGCCTTATCTCTATGTTTAGTTTCACTTTGTACCTTTATAACGTTTTCATAAAACACAATTACCGTCTTGGTCTTTTTACAACTGATATTAATTAGAATTACTAATAAATGAATCATTCCTCTACATGAAAGCACTTGTGGTTTGCAGTTGCTATCTGCTGGATTTTGTATGTTTATTTATTTTGATTTTGGTGTTGGTTTTTTTTCCAATAATGATTGTGGGGAAACACAAATTGTTTAGGAGTCGATGATGATTTATAAAGATCCTAACAGAAATAGATTTTAAACTCAATAACGAAATAAAATAACGGTGAGAATGGTGTGTCATGCACTTCTACTTGACCAAGTGTGCCCATTTCATCAAGAGTTGACTCAAAATGCTTACTTATGCATTTTGACTTATGCATTTGAGTCCACTCGCAATATCAGCTGCCTTCAGCAAGGGCTCATATGTAATGTTTACTTATGCCTACATAGAATAAGAATTTGGTTCTACAAAATTAACGGTTACAAAATGAGTTTATTTATGTGAGTATCAATTTCTCTTCAATATATTACCATAGCTGTTATGTGTTAGAGTCAAAATTCCAGAGTAAATTCTGCACGTCTTGGTCAGAATTGTAATCATAACACTAGGGCAGGATAAAAAAACCAAACCATTTTATTTCCTTTCTTTTTTTTTTTTTGAATTATTATTTTTTATCTGGACAAATTCTTCTAGTGAATCCACTGAAATGTAATACTATAATTCACAGCTGCAGTGATAATGACTAGAGAAAGAGGAAACCGTTAAGAGACAGCCTCTCTACTGCTGAATGGCGCTAATAATCCCACTATTTCTCATTTCTATGACCGCATATTTTATGAATGATAATCCGCTCATTACATATTGCTGTAAATATTTTGGTTTAAGAACAGAAATAGGCATCAATAAACTATACATTCTAGAAGCTTTTCTGCTAATACTTAAGAGTCTACCAATGTGTATCACAGCAATATTTTCACTGGACCCCCACACTGGGAAACTATATGAACTATTATTTTTAGCTAGAAGAACTTCATACATAACTTATATACTTTCTGCAGTTACAAACCAGTTTTGTCAGTTGCCTGAAATCATACTGAATCTGCCTCATTAATTTCCCCCCCCCGCTGTATGATATAGCCTTCCAACACATTAATATTCCTACGGCTTACATAGTCTTGACCCAGCAAAGCAATGAGAATACTGTAAATTTTGCATCTAAGCACTACTCGTAGTACTGTATACTTTTACCTTCATTCAAGCTATTACAATCACAGGTGGATACAATTCAATTAAAAATTGAGGATGAGCTATAAAACCCACTGAATTTTAAAAGCTATTTTAACCGATTTGAAACAACTTTCTTTTCAGCTTCATATATGTCAAGTCTATCTGTTATTTTGAGAATTCAAGAAGCACCAGAGACTTTTAATCACCTCTGTAACAACCTGACACTGATGCCATTCCTTCCTCCTAGTAAAATAAACTTTTATTAACCATTCTTTTGAATGACAACTCCTAGTACTAAGTTCAATACCACAAACTTTGGAAACCTGGCTTTAGATTTCACCAGGTTTCTTTTTTTTGGTTAGCACATATCACAGTGATAGCTGTCTTGGTCCATTTGTAAACCAATTTTCAAAATTACCTGGTAGCTTGGTACAAGCTGAGCCAGGTGTGGTCCCCAAAGGAAATTAGGAAACATGCAACATAGCTGGTGGGTTAGAACTGCAGCTGAATTTGGGTAATAAACTAGTTTACAATTGTTGCTAAGCTTTACAAAATCAACATAAAATAATACTTAAATGCAAGACGTGCTGTGGGATTTCTGCTCTTATTAGTGTGCTGCTTTATCAAAAGAATATTTGGTGTCCAAAAATGAAAATTCTGCCTCACTAAAAAGAAGAAAACAAGGAGAGCTGCTCTTGGCTTACCATTTCTATTTCATGGGAATCTTCAACAGACTGTTCTGTAAGCATAATTAACCGAGCCATTTTCTTACTGATTTGTCTCTGATGTTCCTCTCTCCCTCCCATGTCAACAGCCCCTTCTCAAGACCCCCACGGCCTCTCAAAACATTTAATTTTCCTCTTTTTCCTATTATCTTCTTATGTCCTGCCATGTCAATAAGAGACAGCAAATGTCTTCCCTAGGTTGAAGTTACACATGAGCTAGCCAAAATGTTCAAATGCTGACTGACCATTCAGCTACTGCAAAACAGAATGGATAATATCTGGGTTTTCCTTAGCTTTCTCCCAGTGGGAGATTAACAGGTCTCCCTCCATTACTGAGCTGCTGATTTTCATCAAAAGAAAAGAAAAAAGGAAGAAAAGGGGGGGGGGGGGGGGGGGAGGGAGAGGCAAGAATTTAGTACCTTTGATACCTTAGGCTTCTACTAAATTTATCTAAAACAAGGTTCAAATACTGTTGGATGAAAATAGGATTGATTGACTGATGGACATGATGATTACAGAAACCTGTTTTCTTTGGAAATCAAACTCTTTTCCTTGAAAATCAAAAGCCTCCAACAGCCATAATGTGCCTTTTGAACTACCACAATAACAAACGGCCGTTTCTGGACGAGGTATCGCCCACCTCAAACTAGAAAATAAGGAGAAAAAATATAAACCTTACTGCTAGAGGCATAAGCAAACATTACACTGCTTCATCTTTTTCATTTACTATCCAGGTAGAACCGTATTTTATCTTGGCCAGGAGAGAACTGTCATGGTTATCAAGATGCATTGTGCTGGTCATCTTCTGCCCAGCCCTACATCTTGCCCAAGGCTCAGAACTGAGAGACAAACACACAAGCATAGACTTAGTTCCAGAAATTAATTTAAAGTAATAAAAAAAAAAAAAGAGGTTACTACCCTAGAGACATTTAAATGAATAATAAAACCATTACATTACTGACTTTATCTGGAGAGGTTAGCATTTCTGCTTGAGGTCTATCTTATAAATCAAGCTATAAATCAAGCAAAACAATAACCCTTCTGTCATACTTTGTATTAATGTCTGATGGACAAAATAGTCGTCCTATGCATTAGTTTCTTACATACAAGGGTAACAGCCCAGAAAGATTTTTGAGTCCATGTAATGCTGCAAGGTAGTAGATACATTTGTATGTACACACATGTACGTAAATGGGAGGTACAGTAGTTCAAGCTCTGATCCCTGGGGTGGGGGAGCCCAAACCCAAAGACATTCTTAGGTTTACACATTGCCCGAGTGAAATCAGCGTGACTGCTCAAAACTCTGAAGGCCAAGCTAAGCACTTACTTGCAAGAACAAATCTTAGTTTAGGGCAGATCATTGAGGAAAATCATACGTATGAGTGTAACATCGGTTTCCTATTTATGACCCCACTTGAGCAGTTGCTCTAAAACCACACAACAGCAGTAATGGACAAAAATTCCTCCCTAGTAATAACCATGTAATTTTTTTCCTAGCAGTAATAATATTTTGTTTTAATGTTCTGCAAGTTTTATTCTCATTAAAAGTGCTTTTAAAAAAGTACTTCTAAAGATCACCAGCATTTCCATTAAATCCAAAATGCAAGCTTGTAATACTTGATCATTAAAATGCTGCTAAAAATTATCATGGAACAGTTCAAAAGTCTAAGAAAATTCGGCAAGTGGACCTAATTCTTTTTTTTAATAACTGAGGGCAAAAAGGTTTCCTGGGTCCTCCAGGTAGCTCACACACAGAAGAGAATCTGACCTTGTCCATTTATTTTTTTATTTTTACAAGGATGTTTGATATACATCTTTTTTGGTAGCAGCTTGGCTTAATTAAGAACAAACAATATCATTTTTGGCTGTTAGTGCTGATTGGGCCAATAAACTATATATTGAGAAAGAAAAGCACACCAATGTTTTTGATTCAGGAACTGCCAGAAAGAAACGTCCATTAAAAATTCAAGTTGCCAGTTCTCGCTTTCTGTTTGGGTACATATCAGATGCGGAATGTTTTTTCTAAGAAAACACGTGAAAGAATTCAAGATCAGAGTGCTTAAGTCTCCATGCCACGGCACGTACTCCACACTTTCCAAAAAGCAAGTCTTCTTTTTCCTATCATCGATGTAGCAGAGAGCCTCTAAACAGTGCATGAGTCTGCACCATATTTGCTAACATTAACAACAGCTGAGTTTAACCTTAAATTTTTACTTCTTGGAAGCCCCACCCTGTGCCCACAGCTATTTGAAATAACCAGTAGATGTCAAGACTAGAAAAAGTAGTTCTGAGAAAGGGATCTGGAGGGAAGTTAATTTAGACCTCTGGCTTTGAAGGTATAGGCCAAATAACTAGTTTGGATTTTTTTTTTTTTTTTTAATTTCTGTATGATATTTTACTCCCTTATTCCGAATAGCCTTTAAAAGATAAAAGTAATTAATTTTTATCCTCTTAAAAACATTCTTAGACCTCCTTATGATTGATCCTGCAGTAGAATCTCTTGGTGATCTCACCAATGTATCAGATATTTAGTCTTCATTAAAGTCTTGGGAAAAAACAAAAACAACCTTTTATGAATAGGGCTTAGCAGAGGTTTGATGGCAAGTACAGCAGGGATATAGTTACAAGTGATGTAGTACCTGAAGGATAAAATAATAGAGAGAGGCTGAACCTTGACAAAAACAAGCAAATACCCATGAGTATTACTATAGAAATGTAGCAGAAGGGAACTATTGGTAGCTACCTCTTAAAAAGATGTCCCCAGTATGTAAAATTTAAGGGGGAAAAAGCAAAACAAATGACAATGGACATAACTTTCAATTATGACAGAACACAGCTGTAAGGGTATTTTCTTTTCTTACACTACATTATGTGTTCTGAACAACAGCATAACTCACATTCAGCATCCTCCCTATAGACTTAATGGAAATCATACTGTTTATGGGGACATTTCAAGATTATATGTTTGAGTATTTTTTCAGTCCACAGCCTGCGTGGTGTTTACAGCAACAGTGGTACACTTCTAAAGATGGGAATACGCAGCGGGGGCAGCTCTCCGTGGATGAGCCGTCCCTTCCTGAACGCAGCACGCTGGAGCCCACGACGCGTTTCACACCGGTGAACACACACACCACCGCTCCCCGCAAGAGACGGAGCAGAACCACGCTGCTCAGCTCACAAGCCCAGGACTCTCAAAGGAGCTTTTCCTCTGCCGGGGTGGAGGAGCAAGGGCATTCGTGTGCAGCAGCTCGGGATCCACCACTTCACGCACGCTCATTTAAACCTCTCCAAGTCCCACAACACCCTGATGGAGCAGAGGTCCTGCATGTACAGACTATGGCTGCAAGGCTCTCAAACCCTCCCTTCGCACCATATTCATAGTGCACCTTACCAATTCCTTCTGACTTCAGAACATCCATGAGGGGACTGAGAGACTTCAGCCTTTCTGCACAAGCACAAGAGGGACAAAATATGACCCATCTTTTAAACAGGCTGCCACTTATGTTTGTGTTTGTTCTGACCCAGACACATTTTCAATTTAGGGAAAGGAGAGCTTCAGAACTCATTTTTCCCCCCAGCAGTATCGGTCCCAATATTCTGATAATGTGATTTATAGATACAACTGGTTGAAGAGTCTAAAGTTTCTGGATTTGTAACAAAATTACTTCAACAAAACAAATCCAAAATGGGATGTTCCCCTTACAAACTCACTGCATGGGATAGAAATGCCAGAGCATTAAACAAATTAGCTCTGGCAATGCAATAAGCTTGAGTAAGAAGCATAGGGTTAATTAAACCTGTTAAGAATCAGAATAAAAGCTGGAATCTCTCCAGTTTGACCAAAAGCTGGTGTAATAGGTTATCTACCGTCTTTGCTGTACCCTTGCCTAGATCAAGTTATCTTTTGCTTTTTTATTGAATGAAGAGAGAGGGTTTAGCTCTCTGAGGAAAAAAATGTAAGAAATGCCTCTAAGCTGCAGATGATCAGGGAGAGCTAACCTATGACACAGAACTCATTCCGTCTTGTTGCTCTGAACTTCCGAGGATTTGAAAAGGATTTTTCACCGTTGAAAGCAAGTTAATAGAGTCAGAGATAAGTTTCAGGGACACGATAAAGTTAATTCCCCACCTGTCCACTTCTTGTCATATATCCCTTGACTTACCAACAGCCTCCCTCCGAGTCTCGGAATTGGTGGTGGCGGGGCAGAACAGTTACCAAGAGCACACAGCCCCAGCAAGCAACTTGACAGCAACCACTGATCAACAGGTCAGTCATTTGTCCATTCTGACATGCTGGGATCCAACATTCAGGTTTGGTTGTTTTTTTTTTCCAACCAGCAATTAGCAAAAGGGGGGAAGAAAAAAAAAAGAAAAAGACGACGACCAAACCAACCAGGCTCAAATGCTTACACCAACTGCATCAAACTTACTGTTAAGGTGGGTTTTGAAAGTTCATGCACTGTTTCATGCTCACATTTCCCTTCTAAAATGAAAGAGAAGAAGGAAATACGTTGACTAAACACTGTCATCCCACGTTAATAAAAAACATCATCTATTGCTTTGGTTACATCCTTCTGACAAACTCACGACTGAATATTTTTTGAAAACTTATCTCTAGAAGGTCAGTTTACTTTGTGTCACTACTTCTGATTTTCTAACCAACGTATCTATAGAGATGTAGAATGAGTGTAAAATTTATATAGAAGACACCACTATGTATTAAATGCACTAAGTGGAAATTCCTTCCCCATTCAGAACTTTGTAACTAGGGTAATGAAATTTATAGCGGGTCGTAACTTAGAAGATTAGAAGAGTGGTAGCACATTACTCTAAAAATCAAATCTGATTAATGTTTAATTGTAGCAATGTGCAGAGGTATTAATTAGGTGTACTTTCTATGACTCATCAATAGCTGTTAAAGCAAAAGCAAGAATAATTTGAAGATTAACATGAAGAGAATGATATACTTGAGTGCTAAATTATAATTAAACTGAATGGACCTTGTGAAAATAATAGAAATTGTCATCCAATATAATAATTTCGATACATAGTGCAGTTATAACAAATTTTCTAGCAATCAAGTCTGTCACCTTTTCCTCAGGATATTTTTTTTTTTGCAAAAGCCACAGGTGTGAATTAAAAATTCATTTATGCTTTTCAATGAGACTCACAGGGCAGATCTTAAAAGCAGTACATCCAGTTGGTTCTTACTGCACAACTGAAGCATTCATGCACATACCTAGACAGGCTTTGTTTAAAAAGGGATCCCAGCTAAGACTCTGGATTTGTATATTCAATTAAACTTGAAGCTCTGTACCCTTGCACTTTGCACTTTGTTTTTTTAAATGAACAATCCTCAAAGTCATACAGGGATTAGAAAGCTTGTTTCAGAACTGCAGTTCTCCAGTGAGATACACTTTGCTGCTACAGTTGTTACTGAGATGGTGGCTAGGTGTATTTTCACTGCTCATTCCCCTTCCTACAGTCTTGCAAAAACAGTTTTATTTCCATTATCAGAAGATACAACTTACACTGCATTCCTTAAAATACTACTACTACTAATAATAAATAAGCACCTAGTGTTCTTGACCTTGCAGAAAAGGTTGAAAACATGACCAATAGGCACCAATATCAGAAGGACATAAAATGAATCCACATTTTCTGCTAATTTTATGCCAACATAACAAACCTTAGATATCTGCTTTTGGCATGAGCTCTGTTTTCTAAATTTATTTTAAATAACACAGTTGAAATTCGAATTAGCTTCTACCGAACTGCTCTGGAACAGCAACAGAAAGTAGAACAAATACATAATCCTGTGTCTTATGAAGAAAAAAAAGAAAAAAAAAAAAAAGGAAAAAAGGCATTAAACAACTTATCCTGTCTAGGTCTATTACTTGTATATGATTTCTTACAATTGCATTTCTGTCATTACTTAAAAAGCTTAATTTTGTAATCAAAGAGAAGGTAAGTAAATGGTTCTAAGATTTAAAATTTTCATTCAAAAAAAGTGAACGGGGCAGTAATGCAACACTGAAGAAACTTCTTTGGCTTGCTATTTTCATTTAACACTAAGATTAGTAACTAAAAATTAAAGAGCTGCATGTTGGCCAGGTGATCCTCTGGATTACCTACCTCTAATGCTAGAAACATTTTTTTTTGTTATGATGCAACAAAAAAGTATTATGTGGCAGGTTCACAATCAAAATTAGAAATTTCTTAAAAGCTCAAAATGCACATGCACGGAAGCTCTGAATAACATTTCTATTATGCACTCAGTACATGCTGCACTAGAAATATCTTGGAAATTAGAAAAAATATAATGAAACAAATTCATTGACACTGTCTTCATCAAAAGAATATTTTTAATTGTCAAGAATCTATCAGATTTAATACCAGCCATTAAAGGACTCTTCAGTCGCAACCCATACTTATTTATTTTCTGTCACTTGGAGGATGTGAGGTGAGGAAAAAGTGACCAAAATGTTCTGCATGAAGAGTGATGCAAGTTTTCTCCATTCTCACTTATGCCATCACAAATATCCTCTTAATTGTGTGATAGCCAATAGAAACCAAACCCAACAACTTAGCTCTCTATCTAATTTTAGAGCCTTAAAATACTTACAGCAGGAATTCATTATGAGCAGGAAATAAAATGGGGAGTTGCAGCTGGCTTTTAAAAGGTTACTTATTCTTAAACCATTAAAAAGCCTTTTAAAAAACATCTTTCACGTATGTACTAATGCTTCCAACGTGTTAATTTTTGGTTAAAATTAGTAAATCTTCTGGAAGTTTTATAACAAGTGATTTATATAGAGAATCATTATGTTGCCTATGTTTTCCTGGGGGTGTTAATAAATCAAGCAAATATGATACAGAATCCAAATTTAAAATATGTCAGGTGGCTAGAATTGGTAATAAAAAATGCATAAGCCTTTTTTTACAGCTAGGGAAATACACACTACAATGTACAAGAAAATGTTTCACTTAATTGCTCTGTCTTTTCCATCACTACAGTGCTCTATCATCATGTCCCTTGTCCACATCTCCAGACATATTCAATTGTGCTAAGGAGATATAATAAATTCAGTGGTATTAAGGGATTTAGAAAAGGTTTTGGCCTTTGGAAATGTACAGTGGGTTCTAGGAAGTGTGAATATGCCATGTTTCATGTTAAGAGCTGGTATACAGTGACATTTTTCTTTTAATATGTCCCTAATGTTGTGCAACTGTTGCAGTGCTCTCCAAGTTCCTTGCCTCCTGCACTTCTAAACAATTCTAGAAACAACAGTTAGGAATTATTTTCATTTATTTTAACAAGATATAAAGTAAATCTCCATCCTGAATTTTGATTGAAAATGTTTCGGCCAGCTTCCAAAAGGAAGTCATTGCTATACGGATCCTGAATCTAGCAACAACAAGCAACAGCAATCAGGACTATAATGACCGTAAAATAAATAGGACCATTTTGTCATCAATATATAGAAGACGTGTTTTCACCAAGACTGGCTAGAAATCAATTTCTTTCACAAATATTAAGTAAAAAAGAAAGAAAGTTTTGCAAATGATCTCCTTCCTGATGTACAGTAACAAAAATTTTACATTTTTAGAAACACAGAATGAAACAAAGATTCAGTCACCAAGGTGAGTCAAAAGCTGACATTAAAGTCCTCAAGCTATAGCGTGGGAGTCTGGACCAGGTGGGGAAAGGAGTTGAATCCAGGTTTCTCCCAGTCCCACTGAAGTCAGCACCAATTGCTTAGTGGTGCCGAGGAATGAGTCCTTTTGCCTTAGCTTGTACATTCTACCCCAATCCTAAAAATTTTATGTGTATCAGTTTCCATTGAGAAATGAGACTGGAAAAACGTCATTTTCTAACTTATACAGCACCACTACCTAGATCAGATCATTGATCTTTCTCCTTCTGCACCCAATTCCTGGCGGTGAGCAGAAACATGTGGACAGTTACTAAATGGGTAGCCTTGATTTGCATCTACAAGGGTTAGGTTTGGTGTTTTTAAACCTACGTTAGATCAAAATAACACAAATTTGAAAACCCATAAAGTTTTTCCTGAGATAAGTGCACGTGCTTAAGGTGGAGGAAAAAACCAAATATTAGCATCCCACCTTGAACATTTATAAAAAAAGCCAGCCGAGCAGTAGCAGAAAAGCCCACTAACTTCCTAAAAATCAGCCTTAAGAGTCAAAGCACTGCTATTACCTCCCCAACAGGACCAAAAGGATGAGTACCAGTTTCTCCCTTGATACCATAATTTAGCATCGCTCAGAACCAGTCAGGCCAACAGGGAAGCACAGCAGAGCAGGATGGAGGGAAGGTTCCACCACCTTCACCTCCCGAAGTGCTTCCATGAATATACTTTGCTTTCTCTACACCCTCCAACTCACCACAGGCAAGTCATTTGCTTGTGATTAGGAACTCTCTTGCAAGCTAACACTTAAAAAACAATTAAAAAAACACCTCCAAGTCAGTAAGCTTTCTAAAGCATAAGCTTACACGTGAAAAATTCAGATGCAGAAATCAATCCTGTCTATAACTTCAAAAAATACTAACAATGCAAGGAATGTTTCTGACAATCACTGTATGATTTGTATGTGCGTGGGAGAACACGATTCACGCAAGACCATTTCCCTGTCTCGATTTTTAATGTTACTGTACATTATAGGAAAAACGCAGCATGAATCTCTCAAATATTTTCAGAGAGAAAAGGAAGGACTATAGGGAACCAATTAGGTTTGCCACCAAACCGAAAGTGTTTGTGACTGGTGCCTCTGAGGGTTAAAAGTAATAAATTTGTCATGCGCTAGTATTCCTGATATTACACCTGTGTCAGGGGATAGTGAAGATTAATATCATAATTAGAAATGCTGAACAACATCTCCATTACAAGACAGATAAAGTGACAATCCTGACACAGTCACAGCAACGATTTTATTCATCGTTTTTCTTCCATACATTATCAGCCTGGATGACTTCTATATTTTGGGGCGATGAAGCAAATCCATGACCTACCTTTGCGAATGCAGAAATGCAAAATAGCTTGTGAAGCTGCCTGACACAACTTGGGGAGAAGGGGGTTAGAAAGTAGGATTAAAGGATAGGCTGACACAAGCAGGGGTGGTTTACCTTCCCTGGCACAGAGGCAAACGCATGCTCATTCTCTACTGCACATGGCTCACAGCAGAAAAAGAGCAATGCTACCGATTCACATCTAAGCAGACCACCATCAGCTGTCCCTGCAACGCGATAACCCAAAACACAAGCCGGTTTAGTCCAAACTAAGTTCCTGCAGATGCAGCATGGCTGGTGCTCAGGGCAATACCCTGCCTTTGCCCCAGAGGAAACCCCAGAATGCAGTCTACTGACAAAGACATGTACAGAGTTTCAAGATTTAGTCCCAGAGAACAACGCCAAAAAGATAAAACCTCTTACATGCTTAAAGTAAGCTCTTATGATATAAGCCCGAAGTTGTGACAACTGTTAATAGCTGAAGGAGATTTTTTTCATCAACATTCTGTTAAAATCATTAGAAAGCTTCATCACAAATAGTCACTAATGTTAAGAAACCAGAGTCTATCTTAGAAATGAAACAGGAAAGCTTATCTTCCATGATTTGGGAGTGATTATTATCTGTTAGATAATCTGCATGCACTGCTGTAACAAGAAAACTTAAAAAAAATTTCACACAGCTGTGCAGCTACATCTGCAGCCAGTGAACTGGCCAAATAGCTCAAAAACCTAAAAAATAAATCCACCCCAATTGCACATTATTCTTGCAATATAATCAAATGAATTTTGCTCAGTAATCTATTTAGCCCATTTGGGTTATTTTGGATTTACACCAGGACGGTTCAAATTACCTCACTACTCCCACACAGCAACCAAACACTTGCTAACATTTGAGAGGTGGGCGAGGAGGCAAAGTTAGTTACATCACCACCACCTTTCCCACAAGCTGAAGAGGAGGCACATGCCAACAGTCGGTGAAGAACACACCAACAGGCCTTTGCTCGGCCGGAGAGCAATTCTCAGACGTACGGATTCAAAATTCTTTCCTGCATAGAGCGGCAAAGCGGCTGGCTAGTGTTAAACACGAGGGGATGTTGATATGGCAAAGGAAGAGCAGGTTCGACCTTGTGCTGCTGCACACACTCTTAAGAGTTTGCTGATGACACTAAGACCAGTGGATTTTAAAAGAAAATGCTTAGCAGCAGCTTACTCTCTCCCTTTTCTGTGTCTTTAGGAATGAAAACAGAGAACCTCACTGTGCTTACGTCTAAGCATTCATCTTAAATCATTCCTGGATCTAAGCCTTCCAGTTAAAAACTGCAGCATAAATGGGAGCGTACAGTTTAAGAAGACCTCGCTACACCCATCACTCATTAGCAACAGCAAGTACATCTAGGCTAACTTTAGCAAAAACATACAGCAGAAGTCTCCATGGCATTCCCATTACCGATAGGAATGCAGTCTGATCTTGAAAGCATAAATTGGCAGGGCCTGCCTACGTAACCTGCTCCACTGCTAACCATCAAACATAGCTGGAAATTTTTTACCAATGCCTGATAGCATTGTTGCAAATTAAACCAACTATTTCTTACCTTATCCTGACAGACAGGCAAAACAAATTAGCCACAGCCCTGCTTATAACAACCTATATGTATTAAAAGACAGTTTTCACATCCAGTCACTCCCTGTCTTCTTTATAAACAAAACAGAGCTCGTTCTTCCATTTTCTTCTCAGGAGCTCCATGTTAATTAAACTAGAGTATATTGCTGTTTTTTTTAGCAGCTGCCTAATTTGCTTACCTTCTTTTCAAAGCCGAGCACTCAAAACTGGACTTACTTCTTCAGCAAAGGTCCCAGCAGTACTAAGTGAACAATTAATTTCTTTGCCTCCTCTGCCACCCCACATGTTGTCAATACATCCCAGACCAATGCCTGTCTGTCTCTGCAGAAAATTGCAATCAGCTGTAACTTCCCAATCTTTTCTGTAGAACTGCTTCTTGGCCACAATTATTCCTCATTTTATAGCTGTGCATTTGATTTTTCCATCTTAGGGACAGAACTCGGTGCTTTCCTTTGTAGAAATTCATCTTCCTGATTTCAGACTATTTCTCCACTTTATCAAGCTCATTTTGAATTTTAATCAGTTCTCCACAGTGCTTGCAACCCCTGTCTCCCCTCCTCCCACACTAGCACAGCTTGGTGTCATCTTGTACCACACTACAGCTGTGACAAGGAGACGTGCCGGTGGTTTTTTTTGAGTTTGAATATGCAGTGAAAAGCAAGAAAGAAGAAAAGAAAATCAATGCCTTAAGAATGTCAGTTTAAGTAGCCAGCAAAATATTAAAAAAGTAGATTAGGAATAGAAACCCAGAAATCTTAGTATCTTCCAAAGGAGCATATCAGCTGAGCATAAAGCTGTGACAAGTTTTTAGCTCTGGGGAAGACACTGTCCATTAATTTAGCCCTTGGCAGAACCTATCTTTAACTATATAACTACATTAATAAGGAATAGGACATATAACCAAGGGAGTTTCTGCGTTTATTTATGGACCAGGTAACATGAGGTGAATAACATAATTCTTGCAGCACTTTTAGTCTTGTTCCCGTCTTTATTATATGCTTCTGGGAAACAAATACCCAGATCATATAGCCAAGGTTTCATTATCTACTCTGTATTATCCTGTGATTTTTTAGAATATATTAAGTGCACAGCCATCTTATTTTAGCCTCAGAGTATATACTCAGGTGTTTTTCAAGACAAGCAATTAGAGGATTGGAAAATCTCACAAAATGCTCCTATGAATTGTTCCGTGGAGAGCAAATCTAGAAGCACCAAACAACCGCAGCATCCCATGGCACTATTACAGCCAAGAGTTATTGCTCACTGTGCAAAGTGACTTGCAGACGTGTACACAAAATTTTGCAATTAAAAAAAAAAATCCCCAAACTTGAAGCCACCTCCAAAAAACAGCATAGTTGCTACCCTACAAGCAACCTGTACATGCAGATATATGCTACCTGTTAAAACCCAACCCTTTTCAGATCAAGGGCTGACAATTTTACATTAAAACATGCCTTATGTTAGCTTTATTAGGAATTTCATAGTACTTCCACTAAAAAGTCAAAACCCCTCTTGCTTTGAACACAAGCAGTTTTTCTGCTCTTTTCTGTTTGCTGAATAGCAAATCAAAACACTACAGAAACTTGGGATATCAGGCAAGGCTCTCTGGGAAGGAAATAAAACAAAACCAACTTGTCAAATGGGACTCCCTGCTGCTGCATACCATGTGGTGCTCCAGTGAGCTGCATCTGTTCAGCTATTAAACATAGTGGTGAATATGATACCGACAGCAGTGACATTATCAAATATGCTGAGTGGTTATTAAGGTTCTATAGCATAATCTTTTCACTTTTTATTTTAATTGGTGGAAGTTACTGTAAAGTAGCTTCACGTATGATAATGCTCTTCGTGTTTGTCCCTAAATGAGAAGGTACTGCTACATAATCCACAGCGAGTCTTAAAAACCCCATCTGCTATGCAAGGGAAAGGCTGAGTACTCTTGCTCCAGGAATTCTCTGTTGTTCCCTGGAATTCAGGGTCAGGAACAAAAAAACCTGTATGGGGAACAACAAGGCTTCAGGACATCAACGGGGTTTCACAGTGATCAGGAGGAATACTGTCTGTAGCGTTCAGTGTGTAGGCAGTAAGTCGCAAGTCCACCAAGGGTGAGGGCTGAACAGAAAATCACAAGCGATTCCAGCCCCAAAATGGAGCATGATGACATCCGTTGAGGATGTAATGCTTCAAGCCCATCCTTCAATCCAGAGGCCTGGGATGAAGAGGGATACCTGACCCAACAGCAGAACACGCAGAGGGAGGACTTCCCAGTCCTGATGAGCGGCTTTTCCTAGACCACAGAGAATGTGTAATGCTGCAGTGGCAAGCATGACTTACATCTCCCTGAGGGGATATCTGGGCTTACATTTGGTCCTTGACTGAACATAGATCATCACCTGCAAATTCTAGCGCAAGAAGTTAAAGCCACGTTAGTAGTTCCATGCTGATGCACTGAAGGCTTCAGGATAATTTCACACAGAACTGGCAAAACTGGAGGACCTGTGTCTTTCCTTTGTTCCTTGGCATCCTTTATTCAATATAAGCTAGGTAATTATCGAAAGCCAAAAAATGCACAAGTCAGTTCCTTCAGCTAATCCACCCTCTGGAGCATCAGAATGCTTCCGTGTAAATGAGCTTTCATGAACAGAGAGATATTTAAGCCTCTCCAAAAACTTAACAGGAAAACTCACCTGTTGTTAGTGGGATTGTTACATTAAGCATAAATCACCAGAACATTGACAATATCCGTTCATTAAATCCTTATCCTGTCTGTTATTGTTGCAGAAATTCTTGGGACCAGCAAAAAACCAAAAAGAGCCTTAAGAGCAGCAGCACCCCACTGTCGAACGGGAAGAATCACTATGAGATTGATAAGGAAGGAAAATATTATACACCTATGGTTGATGCTGGGAGAGAAAAGAAAAGGCTGCTCAGTGACACGCCATCAGTGGAGATGCACTGATGTCAAGCATGTCATGCTCAGGTAAGAGAGAAAATGATTAGACAGCACAGGCACGTTACTGAAACACAGATGAAGATATAATGGTTAACCTGGGTTTCGGGAAATCCAGATAAATTCCCTGCTCTGGCTCTATGTCCCGCACGGCCCTGATGCAATGAGTTAGTGTCAGAGATTGTAGAAGTTAAATAGCTAAATTGGATGAAAGTAGGAACCAGGGCCAGTGTGTTCAGTTCTACCGTCCGGTACACCAGATGAAATTCGCTGATTTTTCTATAGGCACTCCTCACTGACATAGTGGTGTAAGTGAAAAGTGAGAAAGGCTCAAGATGATAAAACAATCTGGAAGGAAAAAAAGCAAACTAGCATTGAATATTAAAACAAGTTTCTAGTTTGGTGATGACACTGAGGCATCACAGAGCAAAACCTGAATTAAATAAGTGGTCTAATTAACAAATTATGAGTTACAATTAAGGTAGTATCTCACAAAAACAGAATAGTATTAAGACGAGCTTTCCTTATTAGCAGAAAGTGATTAACTATAATAGCAATGTTTACTTAAACAAATGACTGAAGCAAAGCAGCAGGCTCTGGAAAATTGCCTCTGCACCTTTCACCTTCCAGCAGGAGTTTTCTGGCCTGATGTAGATCCTGCTCATAATTTCTCATATTTCTGCAGTTTCTTCAGACGAGTTAATAGTGGAAGTGGTGGGATGAGAATTATTTGGAGTTAGGATCAGAATCCATTCAGGCCGCCAGCAGCACTCTTCCCCTAGCCTTGTTCTGCATCAACAGGCTAATCTCTCTGACTGGTATTAAAAATTATATTGTTCATACTGCATGTTCACTGAAAAACTGCTACACTGGTACTTTGTGCTGCAGTGCAGACTATATCCTTATCTTCACTTAGAGCTCATAAATTTAAAAGACAGGGAGTTAATGGGCCAGATCTTGGGTTCTGGCTTATATTCATAAGAAACAAACCTTGATCTGTCCTGTGCAAACCTGGTCCTCTTTCAATGGGTCATAGCAATCTGAGAGTCACTCTCTCTTATTCAAGCTGCCATCAGGAGCTGAAAGCATAGTCTAGGATACTCTGAAAGTAATACCATTGCTCATGTCTGTCCTTTTTTTTTCCAAACCACACATTGTCAGCCCAAAGTGCCTACAACCTGCCTACACCCTGCACTGTCATGGCTTCTAACGCACTGGGTAACATGCCTTCCACTTGGTTTTGAGCCAGGCATGCCTAGCAGGGAGGAGGGAGTGCAAATCTTTTTGTGCTTCTCTAAAATTAGACGAGAACTAGGCAGGAATAAGCTAGGAAATATTATCAGGACTGACTCTGTTATATCACTAGATATAACAAACAGTATATGCTCAATAAAATATACAATAGATACAATAAGTAGAGAAGTACCCATGTAGGATAGGTGGACAAAAGTGGCTAGCTCTTGGAAGTGACCCACAGTCATCCAGAGCTCTCATTCTCCAAATAATCACAATCATTTCCTATGATTCAGTATCCTTCCTTTGAGTGATCAGCCAGGTTTCAGTGAACACCTCAACTGTTCTGCTATTGCAAATAGTCAAGTATTCTTTAAATCTTAATAAGGTTGCTAAAATGTCTGCTAAATTTTTCATCAGCTCTTTTTATACATGGCAATGTTCTGGAAGAGTTGGTGCCAAGTTATTAAAATATCTGTAACCTTCATATGCAAGGATGTTGGCTAGTAACCAGTGCAGGGAATTTTGGATTAAAAGGACGTGATTAGACTGGGATGGATCTAAAACATCAATGGGAGAATATAAGGTTAACTAGGAAAAGTGCTGCCACGGAGGAAAGATGGACTATTTATTTATCTGTACATTAGAAACTAATTCTTCTGTCCTCCTTTCTGAAGCCAGAAATTTGGTATTTATAGGTAAAAAACCTAATCACAAAAGGATATGTCTCCTAATTTTGACGACATGCTTATTTGCTTTGTTCTTGCTGCTTTTGTTCTTTAATTAAACAGAACTAATCAATGGTCATCAAGAAGGTCTTCCATGTGAGTACACCATACAGTCACCATCTGAAGTGACTCCTCTGTTCCTTTAGCTATATGGTACGCCTCAGCCTGTAGGAAAGAAAAGGTCTGTAATCACCGACACCCCTGGAGGTTGCCACCTGCTTTCACTGGGATTCAGTGGGACTGCCAAGTATGCACAGCACATGAATTTGTGTTTGAGGGCACGGCAGAAAAACAATGTAGGGAACGAGTGAAAGGGAAGAGAAAGAAAGAATCCTGGAAAATAAGACTGGACGTAATCCATACAGTACTTCAGAGCTTTAAAAGTAACAATGTGGAAAATAAGAGCTGCTTTATGAAGAGGTCATGAGCCTCTTCAAGTTTATTTTAATTAAATATGCTTGCTCTTTTGCTTGCCTCTCCAAATTGGTCCACTTCAGTTCTTAAAAATGCACAGTTTTTGTTATTAGTATAACATGACTCAGCCCAACCCCCTTCTATTCTTAATCTTTTTAGCATTTTTTTAAAGTTTAGCAAGGCCCCAGGAAAATTAAGTTCCATGTTTATGTTCTCTCCTCGTGCTGGATCAAAAGTCCCATTTGTGTACAGTTTGCAACAGTAAAGTCAAAGGAAGACTTGCCATCAAATTCAATGACAAAGTTTTGGATCTTAAGCAGTTCAGCCAACAGAGGGATTCAATTTACTGTGTAATCTTGAGGTATGCGAGATCAGAAGGGATCTTAGAGTCCACGATCGGGTCTGCAAGATCATTTCATACAACGCCATGGCCACATGAGGTCCTTCCATATTGCTACCAGATGATCCTAATATATGTGGGGCCACCAGAAGTGTTTTAAATATCTACTCACCCTCAGCCAGGCTCTACATCTTTGCTAGAAGAAAGCACTTCAGGAGATTCATCAGTGTTGAGGGCTGGAGCATTTTGCAACTGACACATGGTATTTTAGCTGAGAACTTGGGTCCTACTGGTTGTGCAATTTTCTCTCGCCAAGGGGCTGGCAGGTGGTGACCCCGTCATACAGCATGCTTTCTGGGAATGAAGCTTTTATCCTCCCAAAAGCACAAAAGGAGCAGGATGCATAAAGGAGTTATTAGCTGGGTAGAGGAAGAAGTGAGAACTTCTATTTATCCCAAAACAGAGAAAGAAGATGAAAGGAGTTGCTTCCCTCAAGCACATTTCTAGGCTGGGGAACCAGGACATCACAGCTGGGAGATCAGACCTGCCATGCTGGTATAATGGACCTTCCGTGCCAGCATCAGGATTTCTCCTTGCCGCGCTCCATGATGGCAGTCGTAGCCAAACTATTTAATTATATCAACTGTCCAAATTCCATTCATATTTTTCATACAGTAAGGTATCGGTCTCTTCTGTGCCAGAATTAGCACATTTCCATAACCTTCTCTCAGCAATTTGGCCTGTTTATGGCAAGAACAGGCCACTGTTGCTCAGTGTGCAATAACAGACTGTGCAGAGTATTCAAGATGAGGCACTAACAAACAGCTTATATCATAAAATCCCTTTCCAGAGTTTTTTAATCTATGTCTCTGCTAATACAAAAGAATAACTTAATTGCATGTTTTCAAGGCATGGCTTGACCATTTCAGTGATTTATTTATTTTCTTTCCTACAAACTTAGATCTTTAACCTGATCAGTGAGGTAAATGATTGCTGCATTTAGCACAAATTCCCTAGATTAATTCATTGCTCCCATTCTAATTAACTTAATGTTTGTGTACATTGAATTGCATTCTCACCTGCCTGTCTAGTCCCATAAATGATTCTTTTTTGATTGCACTGCTTTTCATTATTCAAACCCATAAGCAAGTCTGGAAATCCTTCCTTCATAGTAATTTTTCTTCAGTTTAAAGATTAACACATAGTCTGGTTGCTGAGTTTTTTGTCCCTAAAGAGAAGAACAATCACTGCCCACAACAGTTAAACTTCCTATAGCATTTTCCATACACATATATTAACGAGGAAAAAAAATCACAGATAAAGATCATGTATGTAAGTATAATGAGGAAATATCAAATATTAGTAGAATTCTGGATTAGATAACATCACCCTTAAGAAATTTTCTTGTGCCTCAAGGTAGCACAATATTAAATATCACAACTCTGATAAACATAATGATCCAAAGTCTTTCCAGGGCTCCAGAGTGATCCCTGATGCCCGCTTATCTGATAAGATGATGGCCTGATTTTCAGACGTGCTGACTGTATTCAGCTTCCATTGACTTTAGCCACTGATGTGCATGCTCAGCAATTCTAAAATATCAGATTTCTGAAACCTAGTTTTGCTTTTTTTTTAGCCTTCTTGGATGTGAATAATTTGATTTTAAATTCATTACTGTTTCATGCATATACAAGCCACCAGTGACCTTACCAAATCTTTGCATTGCACAGATAACGCATATAATAATAAGGAATTCCGTATTTGAAAGATGATTATTAGAAGAAACATTATTCTGGGAATATTTTTTTTTAAAGATTATTAAACTCTTCATGGGAAAATTAATTAGCTCCAATACAAACCACTGAAATCAAAGGTATTTTTACCATCAGTCTCACTGAAAGTACATCCAACTCTCTAGGCATTGATCCAAATACAACTAAGTCAATAGGAATCTTTCAATCGACTTTCCATTAGGCATTAAGCCCGAGACATGTGAAGTATTCAAAAGAGAATAACAAATTCATTTATCTTAAGAGTCTACAATTTTTTCTCTGGTACGCTCAAACACAGAAGTCTGATCCTCAGTTGAGTTTTACTATTTCTGTTCACTTGAGGGAAGGTCATTATACTTGCATAAATTAAAATTATCCATATATTATGTATATATACAATAGAATCTAACAGAGTCAGCTATTAAAAGCCTGGTGCAGAAGAATACTGCATATGTATAACTAAGAGACAGAGGGATGGGAGCAGGCAATAATAGTCCTTTTAAGTTTGCCAAAAGTTCCAAAGAATGAGTAGGAAAAAAGCTGAGAGAGGAGTTTTGCAGAATTTTCCATTAACTTAAAGCTGAAAATCAAACCCCCTTGATATCAATATTTTTTTTTACACAAAAGTCAACATTTCATTTGGAGATATTAAATATTTCCCTAGTTTATAAAAATGAAATATATCATATACAAAAACTGAATAAATAGCTGAGAAAATGGGGAAGCATTAACTTCCTTTTAAACCAAGAGAATTTTTGAACCAAAGCTGACAAAAACTCACAAAAGCTTTCACTTGATTTTTATCCACATCTTCCTCATGGAAAAAGTTTCAAATGAAAAATGCCTTTCTCACAATATGTATTTTAGTAGATGTAGTATATAAATAGTTGGGACAACAAGCACAGACTGAAATTATTCATGATCCAAAACCCAATTTTCTGTAAGCCATACAATATTTCCTCTCCTATGACTGTTCGCCTCAGTCATTAATTGTAACTCTGAAGGCTTCACAAACATGTTTTGAAAATCTAAGTACAATACTGATTAATCTACCATGCCAGTAATGCTGCATCTTCAGAGTATTTCAGGTTAATTGGGTTATACCTTGCATATATTGATAATATCTGTCCTTAATCATACCATACTTTTTCAGGTAACATATTACCAAACCTTTTAAAATAGTTTTCCATGCTTTCCTATCACAGTATTAACCTTATTGGTTTACATTTTCCCTATAATATTTTTTCCTAATAACATTAAAGAAAATGAAATAAAAAATATCTACCACGATCTACCCTGTGTTTAATTTCATATTTTTGTATGTTTACTATATCTTAGGTAGGATTGTCACTCTTCTCTCGCTGGAATTACAGGGTGTTTTTCCCCAGCTTTCCCCAGAAGAGGGTTAGGACAACGTTCAAAATGCTGCCACATCTGCCTTATTCCTTATTTTAAACCTTAGGATGTTTGTTATCAGAACAATCTTCACCACTTCACCTACTTCAGCTGATCCATATCTGTAACTGAGCTTTATTAGTAATTCCTCGCCCTGAGAGGGGTGAGATAGTGGAAGTGAGCCCAGTTTAGCTTAACTAGCCAGCGCCCGCAGGCCGGGTGTCTTTTCTGGAATGCCAAAGCTGTAAGATCTGAAATGCTCTGCTGGCCTTATCCCCCATAAAAACTTCTTGTTCTCAATATCAAAACCAGCTGTAACCATAAAAACACACTGGTTTTGCGCTCCCAAAATACATTGATTTTAAAACAAATGACACAAACAAGGAGGACGCAGAAACTCCTTCCATCAGGCATACAAAGTGTTAAATTTTGTTATAGTTTAAAGTCTTTCATTTTAACAATGAAAGATGAAAACATGGCATAATTTATACTTAAAACAATTTTTAAAAATGGTTTAAGTCTACTGATGGAAATCTATCCTTCTTGTCTTCATTAGCAGAGCAAATACTACCTGTGCCACCCAGGAGAATGCCAGTTTCCTGTGCTACCAACAGTGCCAGAAAGAGCAACTGAACAGGATTTCTTAGTCCTCTGAGGCAATATCTTCGCCTAACTTCACTTTGTCCTTCACCATAGAAAAGCTGGAAACTTGAGGCAGCAATAACACAGTGCCTGTGGAAGATGACCTCTCTCTCTCTCCCCCCCCCCCCCCCTCCTTTTCTGTCTAATGACTTGGGAGAAGAGGATGGGAAGAGAAGAAGAGCAGAGATAGAAACAGGAATCACTGACAGAATTACCTAAGGGCTTTAGAAGTCAATGAAAAAGCCAAGCACAGAAGTGCACATGGTGATTAACCGAACACTGCGTGAATAAGCTGCCGCCTTTTTCCATTTGGCATGGAGATGGATGCAGACCATGCCAAAAAAGGGGAAAAAAAGGAGGATTATAGCAATTCTCAGAGCTATCTGTCCTTCTTTTATCTGTCAACAGGAGAAGAAAGTGGCAGTACACTTTTAGGCATGATATCTATTTCCTCTTGAACTAGATCTCCCAGCAGAGACTGCACAGGAGACCACTTCCATAACAGAAGTCAAGTGATTGCTATGAAAACTAATTGCTGCATCTCTGGATGACTAAATCATATTAACATCCCTTTCTTGAAGCACAGGGATGCATGTTTATCATAGATACAACCAGTCCTTTATATCTAGGCTGCTACAGTACAGGTGGAGTTTTATAATAATCTATCTTGGACTTTTAAATATTTGCACTGGAACTGTTAAGCATCTGGTAGCAATGCCGATTACACATTTTTTTAAATGCTTCTCATATTAACAATGGTTATTTGGGGAGGTTAAATGATTACTTTAAATAAATGTGTTCCTAACCTAACACTAAAGCTGTGATTCAGATGATCAAGTAGCAATTTTCCAAATCAGAATTTGTTATGAGCTTGATTTCATTATTAGGTTTACATCACCTTTAAGTAAACACAATAATAAAGAGGGCAAGCACACCTTGAAGTACCATAATCAAACTCATAATTTCCTCTTCCATTTCTAGAATGAAGAAGGTTAGGAGCAAGCTACCTCATAGCTCTGTTCTGAAACATCCCAAACAAGCACCCTCCTCAACATGCTAGTGAGGACTATGATCTAAAATTTTTTAACTCAAACCAATAGTTCCAAACTTTCTTTGCCACCATTCTGCTGAAAATACACTTAAAGCCTATCCTTACGCATCTGTCTCAAATTTTGTCACTGAGGAGGATCTGAGTGATTAATGACCTCCTAGGTAAAACGAAAACTCAGTAACAACCAATTTCTATCATACTGTAAAACTGAATCCCAGCATAATTAAATCACAACTATATCCTTGTTATAATGTTATAGTGTTATAACACAGGTAAGTTATCCATGCACAGTACATCTCAATGTACACAGGCATTTATTGCTCATGCATATTCATTATACAAACAGGTGAGTGGGTGCATGCAAAAGAACATGCAGAATTAGACTCTTCCCTCCTTCCAGTTTTTCCTCCTTCCACTATTCACAGCTTTTGCATGTTTCTGGTTATTTAGTAGATGAGACATTCTTAGTGGCATCTCAACATCGGTGCAAGAAGGAAGTTTTGAATGACACAACCCTTCTACTACTTTTATTACAGATAGTTTAATGCAGCAGCTGCCAATATTGAAAAACTTTGATCCAATAAACTATTTTTCAAATATAACATATATATAGGCCACTCCGTTTCTATGTTCTTCTTCATTTTTATAACCGTGATGTTTCACAATATCTTGCTGAGCTAAAATAGATCTCAGGTAAAATTCTCCGAAGTGCCTACCGTTCCACTGACTTTAATAAGATATATGTTCTTTGGTACCATAAGTGCTTTTGAAAATACTGCCTTTCAAATTTCTTTTGAATACTATCCTTATTTGAAATAGATTCCGGGAAATTATACCCCAGCAGTTTTCCAAGCTTTATCTAACATTGACGACCCTTAAAAAAATCCTTGCCAGATGTCTTAGAATCCTAAGGTCAATCCCTTAGTGTCTCCACTGTAGAGAAAGACTACATTGAAGCAGCTCTCAGAAGGTCAGACCTTGTTCCAGTGACATTTCTGCACAGTTACCACAGATTTTGCTCTGAAGTAGAGCAGGGCTTCAGGGAGGTTCCCGAAGTCTGTGGCAAAGACAATAGGAGGATGCCACGATCACCTCATAGAGCATGATGATAAAAGGTCTTTTGCTGCTTCACAAAAATTTCAAAAGACCAGTAAAGTATAATTTATGATTTTCCCCATCCCTATTAAGCTGGGATAGTGTTTCTGACCGTAGAAGACTCTCAATTATTCTTTTATTTTTACCAGCTGTTGCTACAGCACGGGTATAAGAAATTTATTTGGGAAAAAAAAACACAAAACACTTAATGAGCAGGCAATAATTTTTGATCTCCAACTCATAATTAATGAACCCAATGTTTGTTTTAAAATGGAAAAACCAAGGCTAGACAGAAGATTGCAGGAATATTATGTTTTTTATAGACTTCAGATATAGTAAAACTACAAGAAAAACATTCCTTAATATGCTAATGAAAAAGAAAACACTGTAAGAAGAAAGTAACACTGTTGACCAGTGGGTGGATCTGGTCTCAGATTGCAAAGAAACAGGCAAGTGATGACTAGGCACCTGATGTTAGACGTGGCTTTGGAAAGCAAATTTTTAAATTCTCTTCAGCAACACAATACTTGCCTTGAAAAATGTAGACTTTCAGTTTTTCTGGCACCTGGGAGAAGTTGCTTTGTTCACATTTTTAAATTAAGATTGTACAATACCAGCCAGCCGTTTTGTCCGTGCGTTTCAATGTAAGAAAAGGGTGTAGACAACCTCTGAATGTTATTTAAGGCCTTTTTCTTTGTTTATTTACTCAAGCCAGTAAATAAAAAAAAATCACCTTGGTCCACAATGCAAGAGTGCCTTTACAGAAATAAGGAGCCTGGGAAGATTGAATACCGTAATTCCCTCTAATTTTGAAAATGATCACTGCTGAATGTTTTCTGAGGGTAAAAGTGTAATTGGTTATAGATCAATAAGTAATTTCATTCAAAAGGAACTCTTCTGTTCCTGAAAGTAGAGAGATTCTTAAATCAAAATCAAACTAATACATTAACAAAGTTGAGACTAATCTAAACAACAAAATTTTATACTGCCCTAGTTATGTTTATCTCAACTGATCATTTATTTATGTTGCCATAAAAATCCAGATGCTTTCAATTTTGATTGCTAGTTATTTGCTTTAAGGCAGCTGAAATTACTTTTTTAGACTTCCTAGCTTGACAATCTTGCTTTCTGCTTAAGATTTATCATCACAAAGGAACGGCGAAATCAGAGGATAAATTCTAGTATTAACAATAAGCACAGTCAATTGTGATACACTGAAGATTCCAGATTAAATCCTCCAGGATTAATGTATCTTCCCCTGACATTGCTAAATCCTGTTTTATGTAATTAGATTGCATTAAACTGCTATATCTGTACAGGTATCACCGTATGATTTTTAATTGAAAAGCCATATAAAGTAACACTGTATAAAGTAAAAGGCATTTTGAGAATGTCTGAGACGCTGTACAGTATTGTATGCTATAAGCCATTATCATTTAGTTCACTATTGACCCTAAAAGGTTCATTAACAAACTACTGTATTTACATTAAAATAAAATTAATTAAAACCACACAAATATAAGAACAATCAAGACAAGAAGAAATATCTTGCATTTGTTAATAATACTTACGATATGCAGCTCTAGATAATCTCCGAGCCCAGTAGAACTGTCCACTCGTACCAACACAGCTTCTTTTTGAACAGTACTAAACCCTATTGCCAGTCTGTCCGCACGAGTGCTTGGCCGATCATTAGGAGGCCACGTGTAAGTGATTTGTCCACCACCTTTGCTAAAGATATATGTTGTTCCCGCTGTAAAACAGAAATAAAGATAATTAGCTCACTTGCACCAATGCAAACCCACATGGAAATCATATGCTCTACAAAAATCAAGATGTTCTCATATAGCAAATGGATTCATAGAAACAAACAAGACTATATTTCAACATGAAGGGGTCTTTATCTCTGAAAATTTTGCAGCAAGCGGAATATTAGTGCTTTTTATATAGCGCAATCAACACAGAATATAACATAATTGCATATGCAGCGACTTAAAATACCATAGCTCTGATTCAGAAATGCATATCTATTCAAGATAGATATGAGTTCTTAAGCATATGCTTGGAGAACACGTTTCTGTGATGTGTGGAACAGGGATGAGTTGAACCAAATGCTTTCCCAAACTGGGCCTACGTGGAGAAGAAATCAAGTAATTTCAGTTATCTCATGACTGACAAAAAATGCAGCTCCTTATTTACACAGTGAAAATGATACGCATTATATGGTACGTCATTGTGCCCAGCGAAGCAAAACGATTAACAAATACATTCAAATAAAACTTTTACGGATCTGAGGTTTATCAGCTTGTGACAGATGGGGATAACAAATGGAAACATACTTTACTTGTCATGTCAGGACAAAAAGATATCAATCTGTCATCTAAGTAAGCAATGGCTTATTTGCATAATGCTCAATGTATAACTCTTAAGAGTAGAAATCTTTGCACGTTATATTCAGTGTGCACTTACAAAATCTATAATCTGTTTTAAACAAGTGTTGTAATCTAAAACAACTTAGCACTCAGGTACTTAACTTCATCACCAGCATATTTCCTCTGAACTAAGACAGCAGCATATCCAGATATCTTCCATTTAAAACTTGTATCCTAACAACAGCATATAGCAGGCAAATTGTGCATGCACTTGATCTTTCATTTGTAAAGTCACTACAAGCTGTCCACTTCTTTTCTATGAAGATGGGTCAAAGCTTAGGGAGATATGTCAGTGCATTGTAAATACACTAGTCTAGTTTTACTAGCTGTTGTAAGCTGGCTCACTGTGTGGCTACTCTCCATCTTATTAAATGTAATTCAGTTTATTCCACCCAATACTCTCACTACATACCTCCCATGTCCACGTAAGGAAATAGTGCATAACAACATAATTGTCATTTTCTTACTTTCTTTCAAGATTGACCAAAAATGCTGTGAGCAAAAGGATCTAAAATCCCTTGAATACGTAGACTTTTAAAGCCGAAAACAAGAAGGGCTGTATAGTTACATCACTCCTTCAACTTCCAGATGTCTCAAAATCTTACTGTACTGCTGAGCGAGACTGCTTTGTGTAAGTCTCAAAGCAAAAAGGTCACCTGGTCTTTTTGAAAACATATCCTATATTTATTTCTAATATCATTTTTCCTTTATGGAATTACATACCTACTCATTAGTTTTTTCCAGTACCATCAATCTGTAATATTTTATGCACTGTGCATAGCACGTAAAAAAACTGTAAAGCTCATTTTATATCAACACATTTGCAGGATTGCACCATGCTTCAAACAGATCTCTTGGCTTTTCTCTTGATGGCAAAATACCAACCTGCATGTGTTTTAGGAAAACTTGTCAACTCTCTTTAGCAAAGACAAACACAGTAACAGATCTGATATCTAAGGTTTCACTTACACTCCAAGTGAAATCAGGGTTTATCATCATTGTAAAGAGTTGTGCAAGAGTAGTGAAGATAGGGGCTGTGCCTTATAAAAGTTTGGTAATGGACATGGGGAAATGGTGCCTGGTTTAGGAATGTCTGTGATAAAAACCTCATCTCCTGCTCTCCCACCCTTGCTTTCCTCATATGCGGTGCTCTGAAAGGCACAGTAATCTGTTGCATGCTATTCAGTAATGATGGTTGAATCTCCAGTTCTAGTACATCCCAAAACAAAGATACATGAGACAGTTAATATCAGTCCTGATGGTCCCTAAGTTCTCCCCTTTGCTGCTAGTGTTGACTTCAAATCTTGAGCCAATTGAGGAGTGACAGAGTTTGGACCTTCATACAGCATATGTCACATAGGTGTCTGTAGTGAAAGGATTTATTCTGTGTTGATGAAAAACTAAGGGCTTGATTCAAAGCTCATTAAAAACAGTGACAGCCTTTCTGTTGACTTCATAAAATATGGTGTCAGGTCATGAATGAGGTTCTTATAAGTAACAAAAACGAGAAAGAAAAAGAGAGAAAGAAAAAACAACTCCTTACACCTCAATGTCACAGATGAAACTGTTAGAATAGTACATAAGATTTAAGTGGGAGTGCATGATTCTCCTTTTTTTGGTTGTAACAGATGTGTTTACCCAATATAGAAGACAAAGAAAAAGCCTGCCAAGCAATGGTGGAGTCATACTGAATACAACGACCCAGAAGTAAGTCTCCAGATCTGAACAATGAGAGACTCTGTTGTTCTTATTCAGAGTGAATCTTTGTCGCAGTTTTTTGCTAAATGCTGCCCTTCAAATAAACCAATGAAGAGCAATTTGTTCCATACTGCTGCCGCATTGAAGCCAAGGTCAATGTCAGTAGGGCTAGATAAATCTGGCTGTAAATCTTAAACTACGTAGAATCAACATCAAAGTTAAAAAACTTATCTTTTATCCATGATAACATGTGGCTTATGGTTTTTTATGGCAAAGCTTTCCCTTCTTTGTAACTGTCCATTTTGTAGCTCTTCAAACTAACTGCGTGTCTGGTAACAGGTTAATTAATCCGTGCTGATGAATACAGATCTGCCTCTGTCTAAGCTGTACAGGGAGTCACGTTCTTTGAATTTCCTGTATTAATTATGGAAAAAATGGGTCGGAAGCCATTTGAGAATAGGTCCTCTAGTGTTTATATTTCAAGGAAGACAAATATAATAATGTAAAATGTATTACTCCGGGATTGATCTCAGTTTATAGCCTGACCTCCTATTAACTATTAAAAGCTAGAAACTGAGAAGTTGTTCAAAACCACCCTGCTTACTATCAATTTTGGATCTGTTAAGAAACAACAGAGGAAGCCTAATTCACTTGCTCCATAAAGGCTTTTATGCTCTCTGACAAACCTTATAACGTCTCTGCCGTTCTTTCAGAACACTGTCACTAAAAACCAGTCATCTTCCTTTTCTCTTTTAGCTTATGGCACTGTGTTGTTTGGGGTTTATCATCTCAAGAGAATTGAAAGCAGCAGAATTAGAATGTGAAGAATAGCAATGCCATCAGCACAGTACTTGTAAGTAGGCAAGTTTGTGACATGCCAGTTATATCCCTCAGCCGCAGAATTTACTGCGTAATTCTTTATGCGTCCATGCATCTACACAATGTTTAGGAAAAATGTCCATACAGCTCTTTGAAATTCTTAACCGTGAAAGCATGGTTCCTATTGTAACAAATTGCCAGTGGTCAAGATAGAGTAATGTTTTTTAATGGCCTGGGTCTCTCAAGTCCTACTTGTTTGCAAAATTCATCTTTATGAAATAGTGCATTCATTTCAGCACAGCCTGGCAGCAACTCAAGGACATCTGCTTACCTATACAGTATTAAGCAGATAAATATTTTGTTTAGTACCCATTTACTGTATCTATTACTGTGTATGACTGCAAAGCTTTTCAGTATTTATTGCTCTGAAGCCACATCTGATGTAGTTTAATAGTTTGCTCAAATCAACAACAAATCAACAGCTTTCTACCTTCCTCATGTTCATCCCAATTTTGTGTTTAAGGTATATTGCACTGAAGGGTAATGTACATAATTCCATTTTTCCCATATAACGTTAGTAACAATGTTTATTTTCAACATTCACATCAGGTTTCAGATTCCGATAAGTGAAAGCAGTGCTTTGATTGAGCTCTGGACCCCAATGAACTATAATTCCATCACACTCCATAGCTGGAAAACCAAAGACTGAAACCTGTAAACTAGCTGCCCTTTCATTAATAGTAAAGCAATTTTTAAGTATTATAAAAAATATGATGGGTAAGCGTTGCTGGTTATAATGAGAAATTACCCAATAATGTAATTTTCTTCCTGCTGTATGTTATCAGTACTGTACTTCATTCTTGGGCTAGAATGTGAACCCTCTTATTCCCACTGGTAAGTAATTACTTGCATTGATAAACCTGCTGAATCCAGTGAGACTATTTGGGCAGGCTGCTATTAATTACCAAGAGTGAAGAATTTACAATATGAATCTATCTCTATATATATACATTTGCACAAATATCTATATGGTGGTATTAATCACACTTGCTATGTTCAGGGAAGCATATATATCTCCATTAATAATTCTTTTTACATTTTCACCTATGTATTTTCATCCTGCCCAAGCTGAAGTTCCAGAAAAATACACAAAATTTCCATATGTAGATTTGTACAGATTTTCTAAGGTAAATAAAGAAAGAAATGCTTCAAGCCTGAAACATGAGAAGCCGGGGAAAAAAGGGGAGTGTTTCGAAATAATCAGTTTGGTGGATTAAAAAACAACTCTTCCGTGTGTTTCTTCTTAGACTGTGACGTGTTATTAATTATTTACACAGAACAGAGAATATATGCCACAGGGTTGAGGTGAGAAAGGAATGGCCATTAGGGTTAACCATGGGAAGAAGATGGGAAGAGCTGCTGGAAGAACTATTTCAAACAAAAGATCAGATTCAACTGAACACTTCCTGAAGGCATCCTGGAACACTCTCTCCCACTAATCCGGGCAGGAGCCTGAATATGGATTTTAACTGCTTTGCTGCAACAAGGACATCAAGCTTCTCTAAGTACAGTCTATTTAACAGCAGAAGAAGTGTATTGGAAGGGGAAGGAGAAGGTTTTCAAATGGATCGTTGCCTGTAGCTCTCCAAAAAGCTTGAGCCATAGGGGTAAGAATGGAGAAATGTCTCATTTTCTGGCCAGGTTCCTCTTAGACTCATGGATAATAGGGTCTAGGAGTGTATTTATGATGTTCCTTTGACCAGCTTGGCAAACCTTAAAGGGTCATAGGTTTCCTGGAAATTGAGCACCACTCAAAACAATTTCTAGTTAGGTCCTTAAACCAATCTGACTGCATGGTCGAACTATGACTGTCACTAGCAGTCTTATCATGCCGGTACATTTGTCAACTGTAAGATCACAAACTGCATAGCATAATTCCTTAGTAATTCCATTAACTCATTCATTGATCTTCCATTCTACCAGAGTAACTGTAAGAAGACTCACTGACCAAACCAGCATTAACAAAGACCGTTGCTGAGTTTTGTTATTAATATCTTCATTAATAATATTATCTTGCCACTTCAGGTAAAGATGCTGATGAAAACAAAGAGAACAGAAAATGTCTGTCTGCCTACGGTCAGCCTTCTGCTGCACCCATCTTTCACTATGCTACAGCTAAGTTCTGAAATTCAATTTTTCTGTAAGAGAGACTGAAGCCACATCACGTTGACAGTGGCTGCTGCTAGATGAATCTCCAAACTTCCAACACTATCGATGATACTACGGAGGTATCTGCACTCTGTGCATACGTTAATACTGTGCTGATTGTAATCTAGAACTGGAGCCTATTTCATAGCACGGGACATGTCTTAAAAGTTATGGTCAAGAAGCTAGTTTCACCCAGACAATAACAAGATGAATATGACCTCAACCAGCTCAATCATCAGCTGAAGCAATTCATTAAAATGAGCCAATAAAGCAGTATCCCCGGTATATAGAAGAGCCTTCACTTCATTGCTGCTGTCTGCTGCCTCTTCCAGTTTATTTATCAACCAGTCAATGCCAATATTAAACAGGCAGAGATAAGACACAGCCTTCTACATTCCTTGATAAACAGAAACCATGCTATGTAGCTACCATTAATTGAAACACAACTTCACCTTGTATTATAGAACTTCTTTTCCCAAACCACTACAGAGACTCTGGTTTGCTTTATCAGAGCCTACAAGGCTTCTCATCACACTACATCCAAGTTTTCACAGAGATTTATAAAACAGTGCTGTGCATAGTTTATTATATTCAGCTATCCCCAAGAGCTGTCTCCAGATAAAGGTCTAGGTGATAATAGAACAACAGTCTCAAGTCAAGCTGAGCATCCTGGCCTTTGCAATGACATTTATTGCAGATTCAAGACAGCAACACAGAAAAAAAGTTTTTTTCCTCAAACACAAGAGTTGCTACAGGTAGCTTAATCAGCTCAGCACCACGTTCCCCCTCCAAACACACGCATGTGCACAAAACAAAAAACAAAACAAGGAAAACAGAAAACCATTCCTTTCTTACTCCTCCTTTCCTCCAGTCTTTGGCAATGGTATTTGGACAGTACCATGACCTGGTAAATGCTTTGTAGGTGGCACAATAGCATTCTCACCTGTTTAAAACGATCCCTAGGGACTTCCCATAATTTGACTTTCTGGAAATAGGCTCTTGACTAAAAGGAGTGCTCAACCTGACGCTGGACATTGACTCGGCTGACAAATGTGCAACTCCACCTTTGGCTTCAGCCCCTTGGACTGAAGCATGGTCTGATTCCAGTTAATTCCCTGCATTTGCTGAGAACACAGTGGAATGCTTCTCCATGACCTAGGTCACATCATATCTCTCCCAGCAACGCAAGAGAGAAATGCTTTTTTCATGTGGAGAGATTGCCAAACTTATTTAAGACCCTTTAAATGTTAAAGGTGCTATACAAATACAAACCCTCCTTGTTTCTGTCATTGTGCTTTATATCTCATCGTTCCTATTTTACACTGCATGCCATAATAAAGTGGGGGAAAAAATACTCCATTCCGGTTCCAATTGCTCTTGTAATTTTAATTCCCCAGTTTCAAATGTGAAATCTTATTTTTAGAAAATTTCTCTGTGGAGGATAACCTTATGGAGCCGCACAACATATCCACTGTCCTTGCTCATCCTCCAATGACTTTTCAATCTAATAGTCAAGTTCAGCCAACTTTGAGAGAGGGGTAGGCAGAAATTTCAAACAAAATTTACTCTTAGCAGTTTAATGAAAATCAATGACTGTGTAAAAGAGACATATGTAGAACTCAATCACTATACTTTTGGCTTGGCAATAGCCTGTAGGGCACTTGGTAGTTGTATATTGGTGGGCCAGTTAATACACTCAGTGTGCTATGCTAGCCCGGCAATGGTGCCACACATTTGAAGTATCATCAGGAGCTCTGGGAGGAAAAAGGAACACAAGCTCTTGGATTCTTGCAGTAAGAGAGAGTAATATTTGGGAAATGAGGCACCATTCCATAAAAATTCAGGATTCATTATTTTTGCTGCTTTTGGAACAAAATGTTCACGTTTCAAGCCAAAATATACCATATTTATCTACAATGAGGATATCTAGCTCTATTGATTTCAATAGGGTCACAAAGGGACAAACAACTAAAACTTGTGAGTAATGATGGCTCAACGGATATGTATGCTTATAAAAGACAACTACCATGCAGCTTAGCATCATTATTACAAGTTAGCATCATTCTTACCATCATAAATGACATAGATCATTAAAATAAAAGTTTCTAAGAATTTAAAGGATTTTCCAACTGATTCTAAAATCTTTACTCAAATCAAGTAGCATCTTACATCTCGAATGACCCCATTGATTTAGATTAGATCACTTAACTGGAGTAAAATACTACTCAGTTTGAGTAGGCACATCAAACTAAGAGTTTTCAATTGTGTTTAAAATGAATATAATTTTGAGAAGGACCTTAGCTAAGCAAGAGTGAGCTGAAAGGAATCCTAAGAGAATGCAGAAATTAGAGTATCTGTTCATCTGACTTATTCATAAAACATGAGTTGATTTACTGAATGCCAATAGACTTGATAGTATTTAGGCACTGATTCTGTAAAATTATTTTGATTATATTTGAAACGTCCACAGTAAAAAAGTTCTGGGGTTTGTTGATCTCACTAGCATGTTCATTTATACAAAAATGATAATTTATTTTATGAAAGAGTACAGTCTTTCTAGCACAAATCTGACACAGACTGGTAAAAGAAAATTATTGTTCTTCTCCAGAATCTCTCAGTTTAAAAATTTTACTGGCTGCCTATTACCTATCACTTTTCCAGTATGGATGGCTGTTCAAAATTAATTTAGAACATTTCCGTATGAAATGTAAGCCAAGTAATTCCCCATTATTGCCTTGCACCTTTATGTAATGTAGATGGTTAGAAAATGATATATTTCTGAAATCAAAGCCTGTTTTAAATGTCATACTGCAGTCAACATGAAACATTTTAATCCATTAAAACTCTATTAAAGGTAACAAGGATATGGCGTGTCTGCTTCTGAAAGCTTGCCAAAGTCAGATGGAAATTAAAAAGTCAAATGTCTATAAATAAGGGAAGTTTTCCTCCTACAACCTTGTCAACATATAGTTAAAGATAAATTTCTTGAACAGTGTCTAGAGAAGTGGAGATTGCATTGTCGGGAAACACATATGAAAAGGCCATGAGATGAAAAATATTTCCGGACAGATAGAATGTAAAGGCATTATCAGACTGAAATTAGTAAACTTTAAGTACTTTTGAAGACAATAGGATTGTTCTGGTCCCCACACTCCTTACATTAGGAAATGTCAAGGCCCTATACTTCAATTTAAGTACTGCTGCATTAAATTCCATTAAAATAAATGGACTGCACGTGCACTGTTTTGCTTCTTATGGCTTGTTAGTTGTGCCAACATACAAAATGAATGCAGTTAAGGGGCTGGTTAGTTGAAGGGATTTGTAACAGGATGCAGAAACTAGGACATTAGCTCAAATACTACGCAGGTTGATAGAGACCAAATGTTGTTACCATCTGTTGGTGGCCTATGTGAAATCATTCAGTGGTTCCAGTCCAGGGACCTTACAAACTCAATGGATACCTGGCAAAAGTTAGAAATTCCGTAATCCACGTAACTTGAGTTGTTAGAGTTTCCAAGTTTGCTGACTCAACTGGGAGGCCTGTAAGTTGAAGACAAACTGCTTATGCACCAGGATCTGAACACCTCCCACAAAAGTAGCTCTGCACAGATGTGCATATAGGCCAAAAAATAGTTGAAGAAAATACAAAATGAAATTTTTTTCTGTAGAAGTCCATCAAAAGGCAATGTACTTTTCAAAGAAATAATACAGTAATTTTTTTAAAAGTCATTATTTCATGCAAAACAGAGTGCCTGAAGTTATGTTTTTATTCAAGCACCTACAGCGGTATCCTGATTCTCAGAAGTCTTGCAACGTTTCTGGCAACCTTTAAAAATCAGACCCCTATTCTTTAAATGAAGATACAAGCATTTGAAATAGCTGGCCTTAAGTTATTTAATTATGTTAAAATGAACAGGAGGTTGGCTGCAAATGTCTAGTATGTTTCTGGGCTAAAGTCTTTATTTCTTATTGGCTTCCTTATTAATACATTACTCCAGCTATCCTATCTTGCATTAACTTAGTTATTTTTAAGTGACATTTATATTATCTTCCTTGCTAAATCGTGCATCTCATAATTTACTCTTGAGAAATCCAGAAATACTTAGAGAGCTCTCAAAAGTAGTAAAAACTTGTCTTAGAAGAAATGCGTAAGATGCTGAAAATAAGAGCACAGCTAACTGCAAGCCTGTTAAATTCACTGAAAAATGATACAAGCACAACGAGGATGTCGGATGCTGGACTAAGATAAGATGCTACTATTACTTGCAGCAGAAAGATGGTACTGGCAACACTGCAACTTACAGAGTTTGCTGAGATGGAGCCTCTTCTGAAAATAGCAAGTTGTATTACGGACAATGTGCAATGAAGTTTGAGATTGTTTGTTTGTAAAGGTAGTGAAGAGTAAGAAGTTCTGTGGCATGCATGCTCTTCTACTAATTACTCAATTACTAATAGCTGACAAAATAGTGGTGTGGTAGCATTTCTGAACATTTTCAAGTAGACATACATGGGCTATAGCTGAAAAAAAACAGAAAGAGCATAGTTTCTTAGAGATGTGACATCTTGAAATGCAAAAATAGCAACCATTCTTCTTCTAACAAAAATGAAATGAAATGAAAGATATTAATTCTTTGGAAAAACACAGAGCTTAAGCCTCCCTGAAGCACATGGATCCACCACTGAAGCAGCTGTTCAGTTGCCAGAGCTGTCTCAGAGGCAGATCTGGCAAAGGGAGGGACTGATGAGCAGGCTACATATTAACTGCAGTCTTGTAGCATTGTATTGTCTTGCTAACTCCAAGCATGACCAAGCCCAAAAATTCACGACATTTCATTTCATTTGATACACAGAGTAATAACTGATTTTAAAAATCCTCAAATTTCAAAACCAAAGCTAGTCTTCACCACTATTACATGTACTCAAACCTCAGAAAAGTATCAGGTAAAAGAGGAATACAATGGAAAAATATCTGGTTGGTTGGCTCAAGGGAAGCCCAAAAATAAAAACCAGCAAGCAGCTACAAATTATACTCTATCTAGAAAGATTTCCTAGTCATTTCCCAAGGACTGATTTTGGGACATCAATGTTTACTTATGTTATCAAATTTGCACATGAAACAAATAGTGTTTAATAGGGGTACACAGATCCAGCTGTATTTGAATCTTTAAGGTTATTAGACCATTATAATAACAGCTAACAGGGGCCAGCCAGGTTGGGCCAATTCACTTCCTTCCTACTTCTTTCTGTTCTACTACATAATAGATTTCCAATTGTGGTCTGGCACAAAAACGCCACATGCCTTGTCATTATGATAATTGCTATCATTCTTCTTTGGGAGTCCTTATGCTGTTGTTTGTAAGCAACAATTCACTGCCAGCTTTAGAGGATAAAGAGCTGCAGTGAAAAATATGCATCTTATGTTTTTCACTGTTTTACATAGTTGAGTAATTAGGGAGCATGGTTTAACCACCGGATTCCACAACGGTATTTGGAGAGAACCTGACAAAACAGTTTTGGGGTGTAAGCTATTCATTCATATCAACAGGGACTAACTCAAGTGTCAACTCTGACACTTCATATGCCAGTACTATTAGCTATGATTTAGTTCACCCCTGTATGCAAGAAAGGTGAGCAGTTAATCACCCTCTGAAGACTAACAGAGCCTAATTAGAGCAGTGATTTGGTGTAGGTCCTTCACTTCCAAAGGTCTGGCTGGAGGAAATTATGATTGTTTTTGTTTTCCTGAAGATCAGCCTTCGATAGTTTGGGAACCTTACTTTAATACAGCACTTTATAGTAACATACACAAAGATGTTAAGAACCCTTCAAAACTGTAAGTAATACCAATGCATGTGGAAAATAATTCTGTTCAGAAATGTGCTCAGATAACCCATTTTTCAGTAAGCATTCATCTAAGTTTGCTAAAAAAACCCAACCCAACGCAACCCAAAACAGGACATTTCCCAAGAAAAGAAGGAATAAACCATGGCTCAAATACACTAAAAACTAGTCTTGCAGAATCACTTAAGACATAGTAACTTGGAAGTTTTGAGGACTCCTGCACTACAGTATTTCTTTCACAGATTCACATAAAGCATTTCTAGAAATGTTTCTACATCTCACACAAAGAGTAAAATCCATTGAAGACACCCAAATATTAAAAAAGTGATTGTATGCTATTTGACTTGAAATTTGTTAAATTATATTTTACAAGTCATAAGGGAAAGAAGGCTCTCTGTCATATAAATGTTCACTTAATGAACATCAATCAGAAATTAAGATTCATTATTTAAATCTAGAAGGTTTTGTTCATATCCTGTTTAGTTCTCAAAGGACACTACATATTCCTTGTTCACACATGCCAGAGTCTCAATAAGATGGCTACTCAATGAGAGGCTGGCTTTGTGATGATTTTGCTAGCATTTGTAATAACAATGCAACCTAAACACTCCAGTTAAACAAGAGAGTAGTATTTTTGGAATACCCTGCTGTTCTAAAGTGCATTGTGAATATTAACATATTCCAGTAAATTAGTTTGCACTCATTATCATAAGCAATTACTTACTGTTTAGATGCTGCTGATATTAAATTGGCAAGCAATTTGCAAGAATTAATACATAGCATAAAAAGCTTTTCAACATTTAACAGTATGAAAAGACAAATGTTTCTAGAAACACAGTCCCTTATATACAGATGTCTCTCTGTATATAAAAATTCTGTGTATGTCTTCCTATCTGATATCTCTTCTTCAGCAGCAAGTGGATAACTACCTGAGGCTCTGTGACAAACTCTTTATAAACTTTGTTTTGATGCTGTGGAGTAAATCATAAATACCTCAGGCCAAATGCGACAGTAACATCTCATTCGCGCTGAAAGAGAAACTGTCTTCATGCTCATTTTTGAAAATAATCGTTTAGAAAATATATCGATGTGAAGTTCAGTTCTCCGCTCTCAAAGCTATTACTTGTTCCTGGTATAACACTGTCGGATGGCAAGGGTAAATCAACACCCTTGTCCTCAAGATACAGGTAGGAACAGAACAAGGTATGGAGAACCTGTCCTGCTTTCGGCAATAACAACAACCTGAGCCTATTTCTCTTCAGTCCAAGAAAGCAGTAATCCCAAATGAAATAACCAAAGTCACCTCAAAATAAAAAAACAAGTGAGAAAAGAACCGGGTCTCCTTCTCTGAAGGACACTTAGTGAATGTTAGAGACATTCCTAACAGGGTGATCTGCTTGGCCACAGAAAAGTTGCAGATCATGTAGCATGAGCCAAAGATAACCCAAAGAGCTTTGTGGGGAGTCTAAAACAATAGGAACAATTTGCTTTGTTACTTAGTCTACATCTTGGCCCCACGTTTCAAGTGGATTAGGTCCCAACTGAGAAAGACAGCATGTCTTTTTGGCTTACATGACACCATTCCTCATCCTGCTCCATACAAGAGTGGAGTCAGTAGCTGAGGCATCCCAGAGCATCCTCCTCCCATCCAAGGAAGGAGGTCAAATGTGGGGATTTGGAATAGGCTCTTGCTTCCCCTGAGCAGCCTGCACAGCTGAGGAGCAAAGAACGAGAACCCAACAGTCCTATCTGCCAGCAAGTACCTCAAAGTTGGCCTTCTGGATATAGGATGGACACACTAATCCTTACGCTCCCAGTGAGCACAAAGACCTCAGTACGCCTAAGTGGAATTTCAGACCCATGCTTCAGTTAGTAATACACTCACAGATCCTGATCTGGTGGGATTAAGCATCTATTTAAATTGCAGCCCACTGCTTGAGGATATGAGACTGTAAACTACCTGCATGGGTATTGTGCCTACCTACCTGTTTATACAAAACTGCCTTTAATGCGACCATGAACCTTAATGTGGACCTTGGGAATCCAGTATACTATAAACAAACCACAGTAGTTTAAGTAATTCCCAGAATACATTTCTAAAAATATAACTTGTGATCTCAGGTCTCAATCTTTCAAGCTACATTTCAGTCTGGAACCAATTACTATAACCATCTTATCTCATAAAATACACAAGACTGTAATAGAAACACTAATGCACCCTTAACTCTAGGAGCACAATGGTCCCTGTCTGCCATGCTCGATTATGCAAACTTCTATTATATATTATCGGGTTGAAAATATCTTTAGTAAAAATAGGCATCATTTTTGATTAAAATTATTAAAACCATTTGATCAGTTCTTTAACATATTTTACTCTATTCACAACTGAAGCACTTTCTGCACCTTTCTTGTTACTACCTTTAAAAACATGCATTTCTAAATTTTATTTTTTTTCTAAATCAAACTTTCCAATTAGCCTTGTGAAGTTAAACTGCATGACTTTCGGAGCTAAAAATGATGTGTGCCTTGGTCTCCGAAACAAAGTAATGAAGTTCTCACCTGATTAGCAAACCCAATTTTTTACTCTTATTGACCTTGAATAGAAAAAACATTCAGCAACTGTTCGTAATGAGAGTGCTTCAGATAAAGCGATATGCTCAGAGTAGGGCTTCAGTCACTCTGTATTTCCCCTTTAATCAATCCTTCATCCTCTCCTTCTTCTAATCCTAATCTGCAAGAGTTCTGACAAATTGTTTGGTTTCTAACGATGTGGCAGAAACCGTGAGCAGCTCTCAGAGCCACAGGCCATATCTCCAAATAATTCTCCTTCTTCTGCTTGGGGAAAAAAATATATGACCTTACTGCCGATGTTCAATATCATTGTCCCTTAGCTACTAACTCCTTGTACACCAGAAGAGAAGAAAAGGAAGCTTCAAATTACCTTTTGATAAATAAAAGATGATGTCTAACAGCATACAAGGAAAAAAAAGTTTTCACAAATCCCAAAAGAGCAATTTCTACATTCTCTGGAGAAATCCAGACTCATCTACATCCAGAATCTTGGCTTTACATGAAATTTAGCCATAGGATTGTTAAACTGGAACTATAATGAAAGACAAAAATACAAGACTATTCCCTTAAACAGCAATTGTTATTAATACCTATTAAACCCCATTGACGTTTGCAGACCCAAACTTGAATTATTCATATCTGCATTATACAGAATCTTAGCAGTGATGAAAAATGTCATGTGTTTCATGAACAGGAATCCTCCCTGAAGTCTCATAATCTTATGATATCAAGAACTGAGGGAATCTGAACTTTCACTAAGAAAAAGTAGATCTTTAGAATTAACAGCTGAATGAAAATTTGTATATGTGACCCCAAAATACCCTAAAGGTTTCTTAAAAAATAAGGAGGAACTCCTAATGATGTTTTAAACCACTGCACATAACGAGGCATTTTTATGTCCCATAGCAGTTTGCTTTTCAACATCTCACAAACATGAACAATTGTCCTCACTGTTTCCTATACAGAAATAACAGCACAATTACCGGGAAGGCCAGACCTGATTCTCTGCCACTGCACAAGATGATATTGGGAACTGATGCTTTTTAACCTTCTTGTGTGACCTGACTCCCCCAAAGCCTCCATAAGAGCAGTTCCATGCACAGATCGGGTGTGGGTTTAAGGGAAAGCAGAGCGTATACACACGCCATGAATAAAGGAAAGGATACAAAAAAAGTTTTGGATTAGAATCACACCGCATCTCTTCAACAGTAACGTCAACAGAACTGAATCCAACACTTGCAAGAGTCACAGGAAGATATCAGATTTACTTTCACTCCTGAGACAGGATAACCAAGGAAGGAAATGGGACAAAGAAATTCAAGTTACTCTGTGAGCCTCTTTATGCTTACGCAAACGCGCAGCACATCTTAAAAAGATGTTGGACCTAAAGAACCAGTCTTGCTCTAATTGTTGTGCTGGTGAGTGGAAAAGTCTGTTTTTGTAACACGTTAGCTCAGTCTGATAAACTTGACATAGTTGTAAAGCACAACCAAGTCACAAGCAAATCCTCTGAAAGCATGTCAGACAAGCCTGGATCCCTCAAAGCCCAGACTATGTTATCCCTGGTATATTATCACCTCACACAGCAGCATTAGTGTCCAAGAGACCTTGTGGTACTGCTTCAGGAAGCTGATGCAGCTGAACTGATGCCTCTTCCTCCTCTGGGACAGCCCGGATGGCCCTGTCTGAGAGCTGTGGACTTACACTGCCATGGGACTGAACCCACAGCCCCAAAGAGCACTCTTCTCCTAGCACCCATGTCAGGGCACACTTAAATATTTTGCGAATGTTTCATCTGCTCAAGGGATTAAAGTCACTGTATAAGACAAAAATGATAAAGAAAGAGTGGAAGTCACAAAACTGCAGATAAACAGAATCCACGAGGTACTCTAGTAACGCAAACACAACCGATTGTCAGCTTTTACAAAACACCACCTAATTAGAGCTGTTATCAAAATGAAGGTCATGTTAAATGGTACTAAGCACACCCTGTACTTACACTGGATATTCATGTTAATGTTCATCAAAGTAATTCCTGTTCTAAAAGGGATGATTACTTAGTACCATTATCAGTCTCAGCCTCAATATATTATGCTGTCGCTAATACGCAGAAACCTCAACTTCAGAAAAAGATTCATTATCTCAAGTGCTGAGTCAGTATGAGCTGTGTATCTCAGAGAAAATACAGTTCCTGCACAGAAAAAAACCCTACTGTTTGAGCAAGACTGTGTCCCTAAGTCTTCCTTCCAGTTTAGGCGGTGACCTGGATCCTACATCAATAACTCAATTTATTAATTCTGGGCAGCATATAGTAAATTGCTTTCTGTAGCAATTTGTACTGATGGAGGAGAGCTGTTGAGGAACTTTCTTCTCCCCTAAAGAAGACACTCTAGCTGTCACATCGAGTGTAACAATCCATGGTTCCCCTTGCTTCTTTCAGTTGCTTTCCAAGTTGGCAGTCTTAAGAGAGCATTTTCAAAAGAAGCCAAATTGGTATGTTTTCCTCGTGTTCTTCTATGCAACGTTTTGTATGGGAATAAAGTGCCATTTCATCTGAAAAGATACTCTGAACTATTATAGCTCAGGATTTTTTGCCTCAATGCATTTCATTTATTTATTTACACTCAAGACAGATAATAAAAGAACAAGCAGCCTGACCTTTGGACACCTGTCAGAAAACCCTGCAACTACAACAACCCGCGTGACCACCTTCTCTACATTCAGCAGCTAACAGTCACACACAATAAGAGAGAAAAAAGCAACCTGGCTGTGTAGAAAACTGGACGCGGTCAGGTAACACAGGCTGTTCTCAAAGCACCTGAAGACGTATGGTCTGTGAACCCTTCCAGACCATCCGGGACCCACCAGCTGAATTTCAGAACTGCTCACAGTGATGCCCTGCCAGCAGCAGCTGCCAGTTTTATCAGAAGCGACTTAAAAACATTTCTGTCGCTCTCTCTGTCATCTCAGACTCCATATCACGTATCATCTGTCTTTCTGCAGGCACTATAAACACCATATTATTTGCTCCTCCATAATCCGTATCCAATTTGCACAGCTGGGTGTGCGCAGAGCTGGTAGGAAGGATTTTGAGGGTATGGTTCCATGCACAGAGACCTCAGACCCTGCAGTCTTTACCCAGCACACCACTGGAACGCCGGGTAACTTGTTCACAACAGCACACTCGCTGCAGCAAGTGGGCTGCCTCATTATATGCCAAAGTTTTGTTTCCAATAGATTTCAAACGCTCCACATAGAGCAACCAGTCCAAGGTCAAGCTCACCAAAAGCATATATTGCGGCAGTAATGTACATGCTGGAAAGTAAAAGACATAACTAGATATAAATGAAGAGAAAAGCTATCATGACTACTGCTAATTCCCTATCAATAATCCTATACTCCAAGCAAAATACAAGCAGCATATGGCAGTCATGCTCAGAGAAACAGAAATAACCACCAATATATTTTCTGGCCCCTTTCTATACTGCATCAATAGCGGCTTGGTTTTATTGGGACAAATATATAGTGCAATATTCTATGCCATGCAATATGCTATACCACTCAGAGGGCGCGTTGTTGATTTTATTGATTCAGTTTTCACACTAGTGTAACCCCATTATTGTCAGCAGAGCAACTGGAAACTGCAAACAGATTCTAAACTGATAGAGACTGATATTTCTAAATTTCTAATGCATACAGCTAGCTTTATTTCTGCTTTTTAATTTGACTTTTCCTTTCTAATAACCCCACTGCTATGGGACACCTACTCAATGGTCTTCTATTAAAAAAGGGACAGAATTCAGTCCATTAGAGAGACATTTATTAGTATTATTAGGATTTTACAACATGATAGCATAAAATCCGTCCTTTGCCTGAAGTAAACACTCTTAAAGGAAAGTCCATAGGGAGAGTAAAATTGAAACATTTTTTAAAGTGGTAAATACTAATCAGATACATAGCTGGAGGAAAAAATAATGTTATAACAGGAAGATACAGCAAATAGACCACGCAACAGGTGATACCAAGGAATCAAAATAGGACAGTAGCATATACTTTGGAGAGGAAGTTGGGGGAGAAGCAATCAAGGACAAACGGACAGGAGGAAAATATAACTATCACTAATAGGAGATGGAGAGGAAAATCAGGAAAGAAAGGTGAACATTTGGATACCTGCACCAAAAAACAGCACACTGGGAAAGGAGAGCCAGAGGTTTCACAGCTGGAGACTCCAGGCTCTGTTACAGCCCAGGAAGAGGCTATCAGGGCTTTGTGCTACCACTCACGTTGTAATGATTCATGCATTGGAGGATACCTAGAGTCTTAATCACCATACTTCTGCTATTCAGACAGGTCTAACCTTTCCTGTAATCTCCTAGATCTTTATTTTATGGGTTTTTCTATGTTTGTACTGGTTTTGGTACTATCAGATTCTCACCCACAGAAACGTTAACTCAACTCCGGGCTTCTATATAAATACTTGTTAATAATGCAGCTAGTCATTTATTGAGCACAAAAGAACAACTGTAGCATAAAGTGTACAATAACATTACCTATTTGGATTATGTGAGATAATAGTCTCATAAATTGTGACTGTGGTAAAAGTGATCAACACCCTTTCTTAATGGGCCTTTTACAAGGTCAGTAATAGAGGATTAGGACAAAAATAGCCTCTTTAGTCTACTTGTTTAGAAGTCAGGTTTCCCATTTAGTACATTACAAGGCAGATTTTGCTATGTCAAGGAATTTTGTTCATTTCTTAAAAAAATAAAAACAAAAAAAACCCAAAAGCCGAACTGTACACAGACTAGTTCTGTGATTCTGAAGTATCACCAAATACAACTTAAGAAATCTTTTCATTTCTGCCTATTTGCAGTTTATTAAGTTATTATGATGAAGGTAAAGGCATTCAAAGCAAAAGTATTGAGCCCAGGGATTATTTCTTTTCTCACTAACATCTAAGTAAATTACGAATAACTCATCTGAGGACAACTGAAGTGAAGCAACATACACTGAAACAAAAAGAGATTGTCTCTGGAGCTGTAAAACTGGAAGTACCTCTTAGAAGGGTTTGTATATCCTGTGCTAGCTCCACAGAGCAGACACAGATAAAACAGAGTGAAGCTGATACGAAGCTTCCCTCTTGGAGAGAAAGTGTGGAAACACATCTGGAGTGGTGTCTCTTTACGTATTCATACTATCTTTCCTAAACAGCTAACTGGGGATAGAAAGAATCCCTTCCCAGAGATGCCTGACTGCCTGTGGCTAGCTTAGACACGATGCCTGAAGTCTAGATGCTTGTTCTGGATGTGACAAGTCCCGCTTCCTCGGTAAATCACAGTGTATTTACTACTGGTTAAAAAGCATGCAAGAATACTGCCAACAAGTTCAGCTGCATGGGGAGGGGCTGATTTTCTGTACCAACACAGGTAGGGGAGGAGGAACAGTTCAGAGGATGATAGGTAGCAAAGCAGAAGTTCTCAAATTGTGGGGGGAAAAAAAAAAAAAAAAAAAAAAATTATAACAATTATAACATATGATAAATGATTATTTAGGCTTTGTTAACTCATCATCAGATCCAGACAAAGCAAAGAAAGATTTGCTTTGCACAAGCCCAGAGCTTGTACAGTATGAAGCTTACCATTAATTCTGTAACTTTGACTATTTCTTTAACTAAGAATCACTTCTTTCCAAGCAGTTTGTAAAATTCAGTAGCTCCGATTCATTTGTAAGCATTTTTCCCTTCCTTTCAGTCCGTACACAGGCAATAGACAGCACAGTTAGCACGCTGCTAATCAATCTCATCCTCCAACCCTATCAATCTTGGATTTGTATCAATCCATTTTTACCTAACCTAAATCATTGCTTCAACAAAAAAGCCAGAAGATAAATATTTGAGGAGAAGGTGGTATATGAGACTTCCTCCAAGACCTGGGGAAAGTCCAGAATAAATGCCCAGTAGGACAGAATAACAGATGGAAAAAAACTTGCTGGTAAACAAACAAACAAACAAAAACCAACTCAGCAAAAATGTCTTCGGGTAGTAAAAACGAATTATCATATTGCCCCAATATAAAGAAGGTAGAATATCACTTGAGACACTTTTCCATTGAGCACAACCCTATGAAAATCAATGACAACTATTACTTAAGGTTAATCAAGCTCTGTGTTTCCTAAATGAGAGAATACCACATGATGTAATGTGTGCATAAGAAAACAGAAAACAGCAGCTAACTCTAGGCATCAAAGTTAAGTGCCTCAATTAAGATCATAGGTTTCCTAAACAGTCCAAAGAAGAAACTTCACTCTCCACGGAAGGTTATTCAGAGCATCTAAATTTGGAACCTAAATCTCGCCAGCAGATATACAAGGGACTCCAAAGCCCTGAATTGGATCTATAAATCAGAGCTCCAAAGTTAAGACAGTGTGAGTATTGTCAAGGTATCCATAGACTCAGTGCCATTGCCCTGGAATGACCACCATGGAAAAACATGGGTGCTCTACCTTCATGATCTTGCTTATTGCTATTAGATCAGAAGATTATAAATTTCACACAGCATATTAGGAATTAAATGTCCGCCTGCATGTTAAGAAGGACTAATAAAGTCATGACTATTTTTTTAAAATAATAGGGATGAAACATTTTCAGCAGCAGCAGTTAGCATCCGATTTAAGTACATCACTGAACTGTCTTGCTCTTTGCAGTCGTATAAGCAATCCAACAGCAATGATGAATGACTGCAGATGAGTAGGTACATTAAGCCTACACAGTCAGTGCCTTCTGAGTTGCTGCTGTTGTATGTATTAACTATAAACAGAAAAGAAAAATCAAGAGAAGAGCCTCTGGGAGAAACAAAAAATGGGGAAAGTGCAGCATGAGAGAATGGGTATTATGCTGCATCAGTCTGCGTCTACCACAAACAGAATCAAAGAGAAATCCAGTACAACCTGAGAACAGAAGGGGAAGGGGGGACATTTAGACCCAAAGACATTCCTTGGAACAGTATGCAAAGCACATTTAATTACTGTGAGTTTCAACTGTAGAAAGAAAGAGTATTTCAAAGCCTAACAAGATACATTGGACACTACCTGTGGGGTATTATAGGATACAAATATTGAACAAAGCATCGAGAGTGAGGATTCTGAATTATAAAAAATAAGAGAATAGTAGCACCTGATTAAATTAAGCAAGTGGAATAGGTGCAGGGAAAGAGTTGGGAAGTATGGAAAGTAAAGGAGGAAAGCAGAAAAAAAGTTGTTAGCTACCAAGATGAAAGATAGATAGATAGACAGATAGATAGAAGTAAAAAAATAAAAACATCATAGAAACTGTATCTATGGCAACACTGAAATAGAAATTAGTAGACATTTTTTCTGCATTTGAAGTCTGAAGGTTGGAAGAAAATCAAGCCAAGTTGCCAGCTATTTTTCTGTGGTCTGCATTATAGAAAACATGTCAGGAGACAGAAAAGAGAATATCAATCAGGTCAGGAGAAGGGAAATAGAGCATTCTTCTTGCTTTCCTAATGAGCTTCACTTTTTAGTCCTTGTTTTCTAGACAAAAGATGGGTAAATTTTTTTCAATAAAATTATTTTTTCCCTAAGAAATCCACATCTGGTTGGATTTTGGGGAATCAATCTGAATTAAAAGAATGACTGTAGGTTTTGTATGAAATTGTATAAATCTTATTTTAAAAAATCACATTTGACTAATCTAGAGTAAAGAATATAAATGGCTGTTTTCCTTAATTGCCTTTTCTCACAAAATAAACATCAGAATCAAACATTTTTATTTGCACACTGTCAAATTTGGTCTTTATATATATTCTCAAAACTTGTTAGCTACATATACATAATTACTAACATAATTTGTAATCACTTATAAAATGCTACAGTATTTTCCACGAGAGTTTTGTTTCTCTAATGTGTTGCGCAGCTCATATTTCTGGTTTTCTCTAACCAGTTATCGTTTCTATTTAAAAAGCAAAGCTCTTGATTTTTCATTGCTTTGTCCTTTGTTCAGTCATTTATACATGAGCAAGTGGGTGTGAAGTGCTGGCAGATGTGTCACGCTCTGTTACACTGCTTCTAACAACTACACAAGGAGAAAGGCACTGGATACTTAGCCTCACCACTTCTGTTTTACCAATTAGACAGTAAAGTTCAAGACTTATTTATTGGACTGTTTAAGCACAGGAACAGACTTGGAGGCTAACTATCAAGCAGATACGTTAATAGAAGAACTCTGTAATAGGATTTTCAAAATCTATCCATTGAAAAAAAAAATCAGGCGGAACTGAAACAGAAAAGGTGCAAAACGTTGGTGAACTGAGAATGAGAAAAAATAATTTGAGACAAAAAAAATTTCACGTCCCAAGCTTCAAAAACTCTAATTTATATCTTAAGTATCAGTATTATTTTAATATGTTTCTGAAAGAAGTTTCATAAAATGACTGTTTAAATTCTAAAATTAAGTTCTTCACTCGGAGAACATTATTCAAAGGAACAATCTGATAGAAGCGAACCAAAACTTCCCTGCATGATGAAGTACATCTCATGTGTATAGCCCGTGCATAAATTACATTCCTGGGTACCTCAGGAGATCCCATACTGGATAATTCTGCACTCCATTGTTCAAAGTGCTCTTCCCCACTTCAACTAACAAACATGCATCCACTGCAATATTGCCTCAGATTGTGCTGACAGAGCTGCTGATTCGAGAGTTCAGGACTCACAGCATTTCCAGTACAGAATTTTTAAATCTACACATAATACCCCTAAAAATTTTCTCAGATGCTGCACGTATATAGAAAATGTGTTAAAACTCTACTTTGAGAACTGTTATATCAACACACCTGTGCAGTAATTCCAAATGCTAATGTTTCAAATTAGTCTGTTATTTTAACTGAGGAACCTCTCTAAAAATCTTCTGTAAACAGTAAATTCTACAATAGAGAAGTCTCTAGCACTTTGTGAGCATAAACTAAAAACCAGCAGAGACATAGATCATGGGATTTTAAACCTCGATAAGAGAAAAGGTGAAATAAAATGGGAATACAAGGACAGTCAAGATAAAATGTACAACTACTTGAAAGAAGGTAACGAAACAAGAAATCAAGATTTAAAAAAAAACCAATTAATAATCTATATGAAATTCTGGGCATGTGGAACACATCCCCATAAGAGACACTGGAAATGGTTTCTTCTTACCCTAGAAATTAATGTGGCTCATATAGTTATCCTTGGCTCCAAAAAAAAGAGAACAAAGGAAGGAATTAAGAAATTACTGTGGTCAACAGTGTTAAGAAACTACACGGTAGGAGAAACTATAATCCTACGATAATAGTCATGCCTGTACGTAATATCAGCCTGGGTGTTATATGCATCTTCAAAATAGAGACTGAACAGAGTTTAAAGTAACTGTGAATATTTTGAGAGATGCTGTTAAAGAGAAGTATCATGCACCCCTTCCTGGGAGAACCTGCCGTGTGCCTCGGTCTTGTCCTGGTCCACACTGCTACAAGCTCTTAGCTGTGGTCAACGCACGTCAGCTGATGTACACTGAAGAAGCTGAACCCCGGAGTGTTAGAGACCAGCCAGCAAGCCTTCATCATTCATAAAGCTGCAGAGCTGGCTTCGGTGGCTCAACGTTCAGGTCTGGATTAGAAGACACATCCGAACCCCTGGATTGTACTGTTGTATGGGAGCCTACGCTGCACTTGCCACATCACACAGTTAGATTTGAGTCATCATCGTGTTTATGATTGGACTATGACTAATGTAGTCTACTGCTCTTGTTAAACACAAATCCTGAAAAAAAAATTCAAAGCAAGTATTGCACATCATTTTCCCATAACCATGTACAGCAGCTGTTTCACACTAGAACTATAAAAAGGATTTGAGCAATTCTTATTTCTATCGCACAATGGAGGATGCATACATCACGGAAGTAAGAGAAACTCTCTCTCAAACTGTAGCCTTACCTACATTTGTTGTGCTATATGAAGTTTATGCAACCATTGCTGCAAAGATACACAGTACAATGAGCAGCTTAAAGCTTCTGCTTCTATTCTGAATAATTTATCAAATGCTTAGCTGTATTTTAGAAATCTCTTTTCATAAGCTCATATTACAGCACTAAGGGCCGTACTGTGACTTCCCCATGCTCACACTGATGAACTATTATTCACACAACTAACCCTACTGTGATAAAACTGAAGTGCAGCTATAAATACAGGGCCGTAAACTGAAATAAAAATTTCCGATATTTTCCTAGGCGAATATCGTTTTGCAACAAATATGAATGAACAATTTATTTGGTTATTTTCACACAAGGGATCTCTTCCTCACTCACATCGCTTACGAAGTTTAAAAAGGTGCATTTTAACAGACTTTGAGTCACATATATTGAACAATCTCCCTTTTAAAATCGGTATTCTCCAAGTGGGTTAGCTCAAAAGGCGACTTCTATTTTTTGACTAAATGCCTTCGCTATGTGAAAGAGGCAAACATCAGTATATAGTCTTGGAGAGGAACTACTACTCATTTGCAGTACCTCCAAGTAGCAGGAAACCAGTTCTGCTTCAACCTGGCTTACGTTCAAGTGGTGTTAACTTTGGAGTGTGAGGTTTTTTGTTGTTTTTTCTTAAATAGAGCTATTTCAGTTAGTACGCAGAAAGAATCTAGAGATCGGGACGGTAAGCATCTACAGCCTTAAAAAATAAGGATCTCCTTATTCCAAACTGCAAGCACTACTTCCCTGATGCTTTTGTACAGGGTAAGATTAAACCCAGAATATTAAAAGAAATACTCGACCTGACTGCAGAGCACCAACGTTGCTAGCTGGATCCGGGACTGTAATGGTTCCTAAGGAGTTGTTACAGCCTCACTAGTCAATGATCCCTAAACTAAAAAGGATTTATGTGACTAGTCTAACAACTCTGAAAAGGTTGTTATAGTCTACCAAATCACAGTTGCAGAGCATCACAACCTCAGAGACAGAAATGGCTCCTGTGGAGTTCCTCCCGTTACCGGCCTGTATAATTGCTATTATCAAATCAGTGTACGTAACAACATACTAATTGATCAGCGAACTATAAAGGTAAATACTATGTCTGTCTGAATCTTCTCCATGTCCTATATATGTATAATTAAATTCACTAGTACAACATGTTTGCCGTGTTGCCTTTTCAGTAGGAAATGACAGATCTATGTGATTTTTAAACAAAAGATAGATAGAAACTGCTTTTCAAAGCACTGAGCCCTACACAATCAGAAATGCGAATTTTAACACACGCCCTTGTATTAAAGCACTGCGAAGAAGAACTTCAGATCACTTTGGTAGAAGGATGAATTCAACTATGCCAAGCTACAGTCTGCATTTTGTCAGTTACAAGAGATTTTTGACTTTAAAAAAAGAGTGCCCTGCTCTTGATATAGCAGCACAATACCACCATTTTTAATAACATTTACACTAACTTCAGTGACAACAGCGTTTGTTTCCCACGGAAATAAATTAATCATTGTGCACAGGACTGGTGTGAGGCTTAAGCCTTTCTCTGATCACTCACTTTCACTTTTAAAGAAATACTGATTTGCGCTGTTTTTTTGTTTGGATTAACTTCACCCCAACTTAATTCATATGTGGATATGCTAGATAAAATTCTCTCTTTCTGGCTCACACACGTGATAATATAGAGGAGAGCGTGGCAGGTGGAAGACAGCCACTTCCACTGCCACCTCCCAGTCTTTTCCCATGTGGGTTGCAGAGAGAAGACTGTTCAGAAGCCGGTTAAATCAGACCAGCATCCTATTATTCATTGAGGCAATACATTGTCATTCATGTCACAACAGTAACAGGGAACAGAAAAGCTTCGCTACATTTAATACTGCCAAGTACAATCACCCAAATGACTGACAACAATTCCGGATAACTGACAATCAGTGTAATTTTCCTATTTCAACCATCTTAAAAATAGACCTTCAGCTTCGAAAATGTTCATCTTGATGGTTTTTTGAACAAGTTGTTGCAAAGACCATTTATCCTAGACATGTCCGCATGGTACTTTTCTCTCTTCTCAGTGTTGACAATAATCACTGCAGTACAATAATCTTGGTTTTTTAACTTCTTCAGCAATTTCAGATTCCTAGTGCAAAATGTAATCCCTAAATCAAGCTAAGGGAATCAATTTGTTCAAGCCAACCTGCTTTCTTGGTTTTACAGATAATCCATCATAGTGCAAATTACTGCCATAAGAGTGTATTCCATGTACAATATTTTATACAGTTTCAGTGTTTTATCAAGCTAATTTGAAGTAAACCCACATTTATTTAACATTGATAAGTAGGGTGAAAAGAACTAAAATCCACTAAATATTTTTTTTTCCTTTGAATTACCATTTTTTTTCCTGATGTTTCAGTAATCCAGTACAGAAAGATGTATTTTCCATATTGAGCACTGCTAATTTTCCTACGTATAAATGAACTGGTACTCATAATAACGAAATCATACATTATAGAGAAAGATGCGTGCATAAAGTAAAATAGGCTAAAAGATGGAATCAGGCTCATGAAGAACAATTTTCACTCAAATGACCCTCAAAGGTTGTAAAGTGGGTTTTGTGATAGGCAGAGGGGAAAAATAGTGACAGAGGGAGGCCTGTCAGCTGTCTTCAACCCATGCGTAATGATCTATAAAATGTGGGGTTTGTTCTGGACTTAACCCTCCTTCCTCCAAGTTTCATAGCTATCTCCAGTTCTGTAAAGAAGAAAAGATTGAAAATTATGTTTGTCATAACAACAGGCCCTGAAAACTTTCTCGTCTAATTAGTTCGTTCCCAGATATCGCACATGCATTTTTTTGTCTCTTAAATGCTCAATGATTCCCAAAGAGATTTTGGCCAGTTATAATTTGAAGAGTCAAGCTTAGTTAGTTTTATATTGGTTGAGACTAATGGGAAAATATGAGGAAGAGCAAAAAGGTCAAAGCAAATTGCAGAAGTATTCCTCCTGACAGCATTATCAGAAGCGTGACCATTTAAGGACACATTAAGAAAGAGGACCGAGAGAAAGGGAATCATTTTCCTAAAGGCTAATGGAAAACGCAATACTTGCATCAGAGCATTCTCTTTCTTCTCTCAGGCTGAGCTTATTAGAGAAAGAAAATATACTAGTAAGTGCCATTATAAGTACCTTCAAGGCTTTGACTAGCACAAAAAGATGTATGGAACACAATTTATGAAGGATGTTCTGGCTGACTGCTGTCTTGTGGGATCCTTAGTTTGAATTCTTTAAAGGCCACTTCACAGCGAATGCAAAAATAACTGGCAAGGGTGCCACCAGACCAACATGCACTAAATTGGCAGATGACCACCAAATTATATTTCTTCCACTAGTTCAGTCATTTTTAACACCTTTGTCAAGGCCAAACTTTGCCAAAGCCAACTGGACTATAAGAGCTCGAGGAAGTGTGACTAAGTACTCCTAAATGTCTATGGGCTATACTTCATATTACAAGTCAGTGTACGTCTGCAAATGATTCAGTGAGAGAAGGACCTCAGCTCCTGGTATTTAGTTTGTCTAAGGCAAAATAAGGCAAGTGAAGTTAGAAGAATTTAAAAAAAAACCCCAGAGATTCTATCCCCAGTGCTTGTATTTCCTCATTTGCTATTAATAGTAATATGTTCACAGCAAAGACCATGATCATGGGCCACCATATCATTATGCCAGCAGAAAACAAAGCAGGCATCACTCAAAAAACTTACCAATCAAATCTATGGAAAGTGTGATGGTTGTGATAAAGCCTGACCTTCTCTATGCAAATGCTCACTTGCTATTAGAATTTCAAATGTGATTTCAGAATTTTGAAAATACCTTCTAAATCTCTTTACAAGAGTTTATTTTGCTTTTTTTAATAAAACATTTTCTTTCCCAATGTTTTCTTCTTTTCTTGCCTGACACATATGTAATATGACAAATACAGCTAGGTCTGGCTACATTAATGATTTGAATAAAATAGGAAAGTATTCAAAGTCCTAAACAAACATAAACAGTAAGAATGTCAGAAAAGTAACAATATTTGGGCTTTTGTTCAATTTACTCCCACAAATCTCTGTGTAAGATAAATATAAAAATGCTGCATATTTGACTATCTAAAAGGTAACTTTTGGGAATGGGGGTTAGCCTAGATGACCTTCTCAGCTATGCCACAAACTTTCAGATACAGGGAGATGAAGGAAAAAGCTTGATGCTCACTCAGCTTATTTTCTAATAAAGCAGGCATGAAGAGAAACTACTGCAAAGCATTAGCTAAAGGAACAATATTAACCACCAACACTTGACGCAATTTTAGACTGCAAAGATGCTGTTTAAATATGGGTTGCAATATTATTTTCTTCTAAAGGAATACAGAAATCAAACACCACTGTAATCTGTGGTTCTTCTCTGATTTTATTGTAATCAGGGTGTAGTTTGCTTTGCATCTTTCTGACTGTGCTAGTCTAGGTATCATACCAAGCTTGCAGACACACGAACTGTGTATGGTTCTCCAGGACACAGGGATATAAATGACAAAGAACAGTACAACAATAATGTTCCAGAACTATATGATAAAAAGAATGAAAAATAAATTCTGGGAAAGTAACAGAGGGCAACATGATCCTACTTGGAAGGATCCATTAAATTTTCATGTAATATTTCTTTCATTTCTCCAGAAATGCACATTGCCCTGAAACAACTAAATCATCACCGTGAGCTGTAGTATTTTGCTCTTCTTTGGATACATGGCATCAGCAATTGAAGCAGTACAAAAAAAGTCTTAGATTTTGCATAATCTTGTGGCTTGCAGCTCCGCAGCAATTGCAAAATCAGCAGTAAGCCATATATAACTGAACCAGACAAGTCTAAGAAGATAGTTGGAAAAATTGGGAAAAGGACTGATTTCAGTTTGCATTTTTATTTTAAATTTTTAGTATTAACAATCCTATTCTGACGGCACCTAATGCAATCTCCTTTTGCTGGATGCTGTACAAAAATAAAAATAAATGACAGCTCTTACCTCAGTTTATATGCCTAAGGGAAATGCACGTTTGCTTTTTGCACATTCCCATATGAGACCTGTATTAACTAGAAGCTGAAGCTATATGAATGAAGATAAAATTTAACTCAGGATTTGAAGCCAAACATTTTCAACTATGCAGAAAGCCTTTAAATTCAAATTCAGCCTTTTTTAATAATATGCTCAGATCCTTAAAGTGTATATCACTGCAGCTTCACTCTACTACACCATTTGAAGATCTATTCCATTTCTTTCTCACCTGTGTTTACCCCAAAGCAAGGGGCCAGAATATCTTCTTACATCATTAAAAGATGCCTATGCTGCCTTCCTCCTGGCTTTTAAGTCTTAAAGTACAGACAGAGAAAGATCAATAGGATATGATGACAACTTATCAAAAGCACAATGTAAGCAATCAAAGACAACTCCATGGCAGTGGTGACCTTGAACTCATGCTTATTTAAGTTCATTATGGGTGTTTGTTATTAAGGCAAATGGCAAACTCACTGCTTTACAAACAACTTTAACAGGATGTAAGAGAATCTCCCAGCTGGTAGAATGGCAAAACAAAAAAAGTCGTATTATTTTCATACAATATTTGGTCTAAAACTCTGCAGAAGAGTGAGTGTTGAAACCACAACAGTCACTACATTATATTCTTCTAGCATGCTGCTATTAGCAAAGGTACTCTAAAGCCTGAAAAACATTATCATCTCCTACAGAGGTGCCCAGATAGGGTTTTTTATGTATCTCCTCTGAAAATATTGTTTACATTTTTTGACATCAGCATAAAGGCTCCCTGAGATAATGTGCTGCGATATTTTGATCTAAATCAGTAAAGACTTCTGGTTTTTTCCATCATGACACTACGGAATATGGACTTGCACACATTGCCTGGATATTATCCATTATCTAGCCTCATCTTTTCCTGTACGATTAAATGCAGCATGGAGGGCAAGAATGGAAGTTGCAGTCCTTTCACTTAACATATATGTCTTAGTATGAGATTTTAGAATATTGTATTTATTAGCTAACGTGTTTCTTCATGCTTTTCATGTTTCTGCCGCTTGGTTTTCATAAAAAGGATGATTCCAAAATAAGTGAAGAAGCGTATTTGAACAACTCCTAACCAAGCTTCTCGATGTAGAACATGGATGCAGCACGCACACAAAGTATGAGAGCAGGGACAAGAGTCACACTTGAGTAAAAGCAGCAAAAAAGAGATATAGCCAAGGCTCTTCTAGCCTCCACAGTTATCAATTGCAATTGAAGTCTGCACTTGATTTCCGCTGGGAAGAGAAAGATAATTTGTGAATCATTCCTTTTGCATGGCATTTCAGGAGTGATCCAGTAGGGAAGTGAAGGGAGGTTAGAAATGATCACCTTGGAAAAAATCCCGCCAGTCACTTGGGTAGAAGACTTACAGAAAATTCATGCCAGCATTTTGGTTTTTTTTTAAGTCTTACGTTATGTCAATGACATTTTTCATTTTTACTAGGAGGCTGATTTGTTACCGGGCTCTGACTCGGGCAGTACCGGACCGTGTGACGTTCAGGATTCCCCGGTGCAGTTCACGGCTCAGCCAGCCGGTGGATTACTCGCCAGCTGGCCGCTCGCTGGCCTCCAGCTTTTCCTGCAGTGACATCCAGACGCTTTCCTCATTGTCACCATAGGTCATCACAATTTACACTTGCAACAAAATCACACTCTCCTGCAAACACAGTGAGTAATGCGAAGTCCTTGCTCACTGACTGAATCATTGTCATGGTCTCTCAAAGGATTTAGGGTAAACTCTAACCATATTTTACGTAAAACCAGAGGAGTTAGAGTACTGTCCTCTCCAATAATTTAGAGCATTTATTCCTGTCCTGGCAGCTCACAAGAAATCAAAATTTTGAGACTACAGGAAATAGGAGAGCTATTTGAGAAGCTCTAGCTGTAATTTCAGTCTCTCTTTCAGATAGACTTGTTGACATCACATACTCTAAGCCAGACCTCCTTTAATAGATAGAAGGATTTTTTTTTTAAAAGTAGAGATTGAAAATAAAAATCGTATCCAAAAATCTATAAGGCATGTAGCATAGGTAAAGTTTGTGAAAATAGGTATGCATATCATTATGGTTGTATTATCTTTCCCCTCCCCCCGATCTGCCTAAACATACAATAGCCATGTCTCAAACCCAGGTTAACTACTTGAATTCAAGTTCAAAAAAGTAACATTTACTCTTTCTGTTCCACATGTGGGGCATAATAGCATGAAACCAACTATGCCACTTAGGTTTGCACAAAAACCCCTCTTACTCACTGCCTAAGTGTTGTGCAAGGAAATGAAGAACTTCTTAATCTTTAAGGGCACATGGCAAGGACTCTGTTTTAATTTGCTACAGTTTGAATGTCCATTTTTTGTTTCAATCTAGAATTTAGGGAAATAATTATGTTTCTTTGTATTCCACTTCTCTATCTCTACAAGGAATGCAATATTAAGTCCAAATTCCAGGCAAAATATTATGCCATCACCAAGAGTGAGGTGTGGTGGGAATGTTTTTTAACAAATAGTAAATACATATTAAATGGAAGAAAATTTGCAGAGTTGGGGTTGTACAGTCCATAAATTTGAGTCAATTCAATGAGTAGTGTCAGTCAGTAAAAAAGGATTGATAATTTTGTTGGGTTGCAAGAGTTGGAAAAGATTAGGCAAAAAGTCAAACTGAGTATGAAACACTTTATCTTGATGTGAGCAAAATGTTACACTGACATCAAACACATTTGGTGGGGTTTTTTGTCTAATTAGTCATTCCAACAATTTCTGTTTCATGTAATGTAAATCACGTCCCTCCTTTCCTCGTGTCCCTCCCACTTGATCAGTTCTATCATGCTAGTGAGCACATAAGAACTTTTGAATAAAAAAAGATCATAAAGAATTTTCAGATCAGCATTAGGAACCCATAGGATTAGGAAGCTGGCGAAAATACTCAGGCTAAATCTAAACTATTCAGATGCTAAAAGTAAGAATGAGGAGAAGCTAAAAAAAAAAAAAATTCAAAACAATGAACTCTGCAGGCTGCAGACAAACACAACAAAGATACCGCTGCTATATAACATTGCAGACAAACTTACGTCAGGAAAATAATGCATTTCTTTCCGTATGAATACATACATGTAAGAGACAGAAATTACAGGTAGAGATATGCAGGTACACCACTAATATTGATTTCCAAGAGAATCAAGTCACTTGAAATGAGCAGACAGGAAGGAAATAAATCAGTACATTTCACAATCAGTTAATCCTTAGTAAATTCATTAATCTTTAAAAAGGAAAAGAATTACATCCAGAATTATGAATCTCAAATGGCAATGGTGTTTCCTGAACAAACCAGTTATTGTTAGCACTTACCACGCTGAGAGGCCATTAGAAATTAATTTTTAAATGAAAAACTAGAAGGCAGCTTTGCAAGATGATTGAACAAAATCATTTCTAACAAGGACAGAATGTTTCCCATATTTGTTCCAATAAAGTAACAGCTTTTCTCTTGGCTGTTTCAAATTTACGAAGAGCAGGATGAAATTTTATGCATACATATAAAGTACTGGCATTTTGATGAGGTAATGGGAAATTTAAATTTACCCAATAGACTGTTTGAATATTCCTTCCTCCACCTTTTTTCTTAATTAAAAATTCATGTTGCACTGAATTGCTAAGTTTGTGCAAAGTCTAATAAACAATTGAAGAAGCCATACATTACTTAGCATGATATGACAAGAAATTACTGGCCCAATTAGTGACATATTCTTCAGTGCAAGGTAAAAAAAAATGGATCCTAATGAAAATAAGATGCTCTGCAAAGCCAAAACACCATCTATGTATTATACACTTTGAAGTCTAAGAATGTCCCCTGGGAAAACTGAAAATCATGCACTAAGCAAGTTACAGAGTAAAGACATTTACTTTGTGTGACATTTTTTAGCTGTGTATTGCAAGGGTGTGTTAGGAAGAAACAGTATTATCAGCTGTCCAGGGAAAGAGTTGTTGGAAAAAGTTAGAAAAGATTGCAGGGATTACAATGTAAACTACAGGTTTTCCCACAAGACGTTGTTATTAGTGTGAGTAATTTCTTGGTTTATAAAACCAGGCTTTTACAGATAGGTGCCTATTTAGCCCGGCATAGCACATTCACCATCATTGCTGTCCCTTATCCGCTCTGCAGAATCAAAGGGAACTTAGAGGGACACTCTCCTGTGATGTGCTAAGCGTGTCCAACATCCAGGAAAGTCTCTGGGAGTTAAAAGCATCTGACTCTTTCCAAAAGACACCCAGCACCTCACAGCATCAGACTCAACAGGAAAGTGTTAAAGATCCAATAAAAAAAAGAAAAAAGAAAGTTTACTTGAAAGGAAAGTGTGGCTGGAACGGCCATGAGCTACAAATCAGAGCAATTAAATTCAGTAGCGATGCTTCTCTCACTTAAAAGGAAATTGCAAGAACTACAGTCTCTTGAACGGCAGTTTTGCTGCTGTGGTGTAAAGTTTCAAATGTGTTTCACAGTCAGCTTTTTAAAGATACTGCTATATGCATTAATATCCGCAAAATATATAATTCCAGTTTTCCCCCAGATCTGAGTTTACATAAGGTCTCGCTCTACAGTAACTCTTCTCTGGCCTGAGAACGAGGCCAGAGAAGCTGGCCTCAGATTAAATAAATAAATAGCTGCCTCAGATTATCTCCAGTCTTTTATGAAGCCACTTGAGGGATATTTCTACGGTTTGGAATTCAGCCACTAATAAGGACAAAGTAAATGAGAACAGAATTTGCCTCCTCAAATCACGCAGGGAATCAGTACCAAATTTTAGTACATCCTCAGACTGCCACCTTCACACTGTAGAAAAGCCCTTCAGTGCAGGAAGCTGCCAGTGTGGAATTTCTTGGCAACTGGATTTAAGAAGAATTATTCTTTTGATGAGCAAAACCCAATCCTGTGTGCTACTCGGGATGGATCTCCATTTATGACAGATCTGCAAGACGCAAGTGTCAAAGAACCTGCAGCGATGGCGGACTGAAGCTGAGGGCGTTTCTGAAACAAGCAGACATATAAGCACAATTTGAAGTTTGCTTCACAAGCTTTATCTCCCCTCTAGTTCCCCTTTCAAGCTTTCTCTGCAGAAAGAGGTAGAGAGAGAAGAAAACAAGAAAAGCTCTGGGAAGTCCCTTTTGCTGCAATGAACTACCACTGCACTTTACTACTCTTGCCCAGAGTATGAGCATATTAATCTTGAAACATATTCCTAAAAAGCACAGTGTTTAGCAGACAAGTTGGGGGGAAAAAAGTCTGCTTATGAGCTCATCTGCTTTGATTTTACACTAGTATAATTTCACTGACTAGATAGGTATGACAAAGGATTCATTTCAGAGGAAAATATCTTTTTAGTTCTTGTTTTGTTTTCTAAAGGCCTAATTCTGTATAATTGTTTATATGACTTCATTTTAAGGAATCCATCGTAACAGCCTCTGAGTGCAGGTAATTAAATCCATATATCAATTTACTCTGACTACGTTAGGAAAGGAAAACTACCTATCCCACTGCCTAACTCAGCAGTAGCAGAAAAGCACACTAATGCCTTGAGTTGGAACTCGAAACTAAAAACATATCTGTAAATTATCCTGTTAACACAGCTCACTCTTGTAACTCAGGCAAAGAGCATACAAAGCAAATATGTAATGCTCAATGTAAACACATCACATGTACATAATAACTATGAGACCTCACTGGCACAGAAAGCATTTGAAACGTGCCAAGAAAACTTAAAATGTTTCACTAGCCAGGCTTTGTAAAGGAAACAAGAACCCACACAGAAATTTTCCTTGGGGATAAATGACCAGCTATGGCTAATGGTATTCAACTTCCCCACAGACCATCAGTTTTCTCCTGGTCATTAATCACAGGAAAACAAAGGCAGGGGTGCGGGGAGGGAGGGTAGAAGCCTTCACGTTATCACATAAGTGAATAGAAAACTGTAGGAAACTCTTGATTTTACAGAGCTGCTGAACATGATCAAACAGCTGCACAGAGAGAACTGGGAAACCTGTGCATGCTCGGCAGAATTTTTGGGGAGTATTTTCTTCTTTATTTTAAAGAAGGTTAACTAGAATAAGATGAAAGAATAGATTCATGTCTGTTATTCTCCATTCACTTTCTATGTATACCTGCTTACATGCTTCATGGATGTCTGCTCCTTTCAAACTGATGCATATAAGCCAGATGTATAGTGGGCAGATTTTTTACTTGTTTTGGTTGATATGTCTGCCTAATACTTTGTTGCAAACTGGGGACCATTTCAGATTTGTTAGAAACTTACTTTTTCTTTTCCTATAAATATATGTTTTGCGCAAACAAGACTCCAAATACCTTGAGTTGTAAAATTCCTTGAGTGGTAACACTCTGAGCTGACCCAAGCCATCACAGTATTTTATGTTATCTTTGTCTCAAAGCAGAAAGACTCTTCCTCTACATTTAAGTAATTCATAAATCTTACAGAAAGCTTGCATGTATTTGTTTTGTATTTATCGGCAAGAACCAATGCTGTCAAGGTTATCTGCACAGAAAATCAAAGGAGAAGACAGCAACCCCTATTATCCTTCTAGAGGTGCCACACTCTATGTACAACACTTGTGAATGAAGCGATTTTGCTGCACCAAATTTACAAACTACATGTATATTGTGAGGTTACAGATTTGTATTATAAAAAATCCCTGGGAAACACACAGTTAATTTCAAAATGGGATCATTAATACATTACACTGAATTCATTTTCACTTGAATTTACAAAAAAGAATGTATAGGCAAGTGTATTTGTAGCTATCCTATTGCTCATTATGTAAAACAATTGCTAGAACAGCTAGAACGTTATTCTAAAAAACTTCTTCAGATGTTTTCACAACATATACGACTTCTTCATGCACAAAAGTACTTTTCCCACTTCTGAAGGCAGGACCAATATTTTAACCTGAGACACCTACATTTAAGCATATTCACCATCTCAGAGATCAAAGGCCCTAAAACTTACTGTTAAAATATTTAAACCTTTATACATGCCTATTGCTAGTAGATGAAATACAGAAATAATATATTGCATATTGACCAGGAAACATGCCTCAGATTTAGTGTTAACGACTATAACACTACTAATAATAGCCATTGCTACAGAAAAGTGAGTGAATAGCTGTCTTTCATTCCTTTTTTTGTATGCGGTTTAGTTTAGTCGAGATAGTGAATGCTTTGATTATATTTAATTACAAATCCACTATACAATACAGTTGTTTATTCTAAATATTAACCTTGTTAAGCAGCATGAGAAAAATAATAAATAAGCCCACCAAAAAACCCAGAAGTGACAGAAATAATAAAAACATGTCATTAAAAAAACCCAAACTATTGTACATTTGGGAAAAAGAATTTATGTGGAGATGGCCTACACATTTTTGAACAGCACCTGTTCAAAATGCAAAGGCATATGAGAACTCTATTTTTATCAAATAATTACTTCATGCAATATTACTGTATCGTATTTTTCATTAGCAAACTCTGTGCAACAGATTTAACGATATACGGCAACTCCACACTCACATCCAGTTTTACTCATGACTTAAGAGTCTACCAAATAAACCACCTACAAAGTCCAAGGTTTTTTTCCTACGGTATAGAGGAATAAACTTTTCTGCTTTCTAGAAAAAGTCAACACACCAAAACTACACAAACAGGGTGTGTAGGCTTTCTACTTTAATTATACAAAAATTACAACAACATACTCCCTTCCTATTTATGGCAGGCTTCCATTTGCATCCTTTTCCTGGAAAAACCTCTTGATGGGAGAGCAGGGGGGACACTAACAGAATTGAACAAGATACCATAGATTGTGAGCAATACTATATGAATTTTGCTGAAATAATGAAAAATATTTTAAAGTTATTCTTCTTTCAAACTCTACAAGATTGCAGGCTGTTACCCACGCTTATCCACTATTAATCCACACTTATCCACAATCCATTGCATAAGATTCTTCTACGAAGGGCTCAGCCACATCTTCAAATATATTGGTCTGATAAGGTTTTCATGCAAGATTAAAGGGAGCTGGTTAACTCCAAAGCTGTGGCGAAGACTTTGATGAACTTTTCAGATTTATGATGTACCCTACTCAGAACATGCAGAACGTCCTAGAAAGAATGAGACTCCTCAATAAGAGCTAATCTTACACTGCGTGGAAAAATAGGGCCAGCAGATTTCTGTTAATTGAGATCCCTAATCCTTGCATGTGGAAAGAATATAGGTGCTTACAGGCCATTTCGTGTGTAGGAGTAGGAGCTCCAGCTTCCCAGGCATGCCTGTCTTGTCCCCGCTCCTCTGAAAATCATTCATCTCCTTCAGTTGATTTCAGTTAAAAATGAAAGGTCTCCATTACAACACTGTCTTTTAAATTCAATGCACATTGCTCCTGAAGGGAGGAAGAAATTGACCCCAAATTCCCTATTTAAAATGCTTTTTTTTTTTAATATTGAAGGAATTTTCTCTTTTTTTAAGTGAACCTAACAACATTTTCTGATGACTCGGGTAACTTTCAGAGCAGTCACTACCCAAAACCCTGTCTCCTGTCCACCTGCCTCACTGCCCAACCATCTCATACAAACTCACACACAACATCTCATTAAAATCTGGATCTACATTAGAACCTGGATGCCTAATTAACATTGCCTAACTCCACCATTAATAATCATTAAGAGCTGAATATGTTTATTCCTTTGAAAAAGGCTATTTACAATTTTGTACAAAATTCTAAAGGGCATCAACAAGCCATTTTCAGAAGCAATGTAGGCACTTAGAAAGCTGTATGTATTACTACATTATACATAAGGTGCGTCTACAGAGTCTTTTACTACCACCTGAAAATTCACACACCTTGTGGCATCCAGAAACCATGCCCAGCACAGGGTGAGGCTACTGAGTTGTGCTGATAAGCCATACGGCTTTTGATCAGTTCAGAAAGCGGGCACGGTTCACCCAGGCTTCCCATGTAGGCATATCACCTGACTCTTCAGATGACTTCGGCGCTTTTGAAAACTTTACCCTACGCCAGAGTAGGTCAACGCAATGAACCAAGAAAGCAGCAAATGAAATAGGGCAGATGAAGTATCCTTTAGAAACTGAGTGAATGAGCCTCAGCATCTCTTTGCTTCTAAGGTGGAGTATGGACTCAGCTCTGATGGGAAGAGATGCCAACAGTGCTCCCTAATGACCTGCTTGTTACACAGCTGAAGGCACAGAGTTAAGAGGGAGGGTTTGTACCTTCAAAAAAAAAAAAAAAAAACGTAAAGCTGTATTCCTAAAGCTAAGAGATGGAAACAAGAGGTGGAGTAGAACAGAAACAAAATGAAGCACAGAGAGAGGGGAAAAAAATGTAAGGACTGGTCAGTAGCAAACAAAAATGCAATAGGCATGAGGAAAAAAGTGTGTATTGGAAAGGGAAATACAAAAATTGGGGGATGAAAACAGGAAAAAAAAAGAAAAAAGCAAACAGTCTAGTTTTAAGAGCTACTGTATTGGGATTTCTGCGGACCATACAATAACTCCACAGAGTTATCCTTTAGGACCTTGATCCAAAAAGTATTACTTTGACTCTAATGGGCTTTGGATTAGGCAAGCGCCCCAGAATATAAATTTCTTTATGTAGAACAAATATCTTCTTGTATAATTCAGTGCTGGCTAGCAACTGCAAAGTATCCTGTATACACAGCTTAAATAGTTCCTTTTTTTTGAACCTGCGCAGTAGTACACAAACATGCTATTTGTCAAATTCTTGCCGCATTTTACTTATCCCCAACAAGAAAGCATGCATCATTGGATCAGAAAGGCCATCTCTCTCAGCTTGCGTTATTATAACCTCATTCACTTTAAAGAACTCTCATCAGGAGTTACATCAAGCTGGTGAAACAGCCTCATGTTTCCCTAAGACACCCCAAATACACACCACAGATTAACCTGTTCTACAGCTGAATGCATCCACGCAACTAATGAGTGAAATATAATAGCTGAAAAGCTATACTTACTGATAGTACGATCCCTAGCCAATATGCAGGGTATAAATATGCTTTAATGTTCTTTTTATAAGCTGTGCCTCTGTTCTTACAGAATACATTAAATAGGCTGGCATTTAACTTGAGTGCCTCAGGGGAGACGCGTCTCCTGAAGCATTTACTCACCCATATTAAGAAACAAGACGTCTCCCCAGTTTAGCAACAGGTTTTATAAATGTGTGAAAATTCTTTATGGATGTATTTGTTAACAACATGAGATCTTTTTCACACCTGTAAAAGGCATTTAATAATCCTTACTGAGAGTTTTTCCAGTTTCAACAAGTAAGGCATTGTATTTGCTTTAAGTTGAATGGTAAGTGACTCCACCGGATCGTCTTGATTCTCTTGAGAAAAAAGATATGTTCTTAATTAAGCTTACTTCCAGTTATAAATCAATGAGGTGGCATGAAAAAATACTACTTAGTTCAAAAAACTACTTGGATCCCGGGTGTGGGCAGACTGATGCAGGGTATATGCAACCAATCACTAGGGGAAAAAAAATGTCTAGAGTAAACACTTAAAAATTAAAGCTTTTCTGTTGACTGAACATTCATTCCACGTAACATAAGCGCTCCTTGTGGATAGCTTAAATCTTTATTAAATGTAACAATTCTGATTTTTTGGAGCACTGTATTTGTCAAAAGATTATTACACAATTCAGAGAAAAAAAAAAAGTATATTCTTTGATTGTGTCCAAGATTGATTTGACCCTGAAGCTACTACTTTGGGAAACCAATCTTCTTAATCACGTAGTCCTCTTTGTGAAACAGCTCATTTATAGATTCTTCTCCTTTTGTAAACGGAGGCAAGGTCAGCTACTCTTTAGCACGACAACATATTCCATTATGTCCATGCCTAAGACAGGAGGACTGAAAGAAAATTCTGTCTACAGAATACATTATACACCCCATTTCAATAGTGTATTATACATCAGTTTTTCAAGATATTAAATGATCTACATGATACATTGGTCCATATTATGTATCATGTATTCATTCCCCTGCAGCAGTTTCAGATTCTGTTCCACTGAATAATGTAATGCAACTGCCGGTTCTTGTCCTGCATGACTTTATTTCATATCATACTACTTCATTCTACATATGGTTCCTTCTCTGTTATGGCAGAGTTCCAATATATGAATCACCATAACTTCGATGTTCTCTCAATATATATCGAGTGATAGGTCCCTTTCTTTGTGTAAAATTACCGGTGACAAAAATGAGCACGACAAAATGTTACAGGGTTACTGAGTGCCCCTTCAATATACATTACCATCGCTGCATTTTCACGTGACTTACACTGCTCATCTTCACAGCATGCATTCATAAAGTAAACAAGAGGTAAACTGTTGCATGTGAAATAAATGTTTGAAGAGGAACTGATTTCTGCAAGTATTCTTCAAAAGCAAGTATCATAGCCCAGTGTTTCCATATGTTAATAAGTAGAGAATAATCTATGAACAACTATTGCATGAATAACCAAGATCTCATTAGAATTGTGAATCATGAAATATGAATTAAGTGAATGAATCTTTTGATAATAATACGCCTCAGGGTCCTGTAGAAAAGACCACCTTTCCTCAGACAGGAATAATTTCTTGAGCCACAGCTTTTTCTAGAGCCACCGTTAGCAAACTGGTGCTGAAAAATATAATTCCTGGCAAGTATGGGCTGCAAAGGGTTGAGGAAAGGAGCAAAGGAACAAAACGTGGTTAAACTGGAATAGAACTGGAAAAGAATACAGATGATGAGACATTTATTCACCCACCTAATCATGATAACCGATTTTTGACTTAAACTTTCCCCAATTCAAGTAACAAAGTGAGGAATGTTTAGTGACTTATCACTGTAATTTTTTTTAGATTTGCAGATGGAAAGGTGGAGGAAGAGAAAAGAGAATCTAAGTATTTTTATATTCCTTTTCTAATCTTTATTTCCCAACTCCTTCCTGGTGAAAACAGTTTCAAAAAATCCTTGAGAAAGAAGGCTGGATGTTGTATATAGGGTTTCAGCATAAAATGAGGCTTTGTAACTCTCAGTCTTCCAAGTCTATATACTCTGCTCTCCGCAAGAACAGAGATTAATTAATCTAGCAAGATTCCTCCATTTTGGCAAACCTCTTTTGGAGAAAATACTATTATTAGCTTTAGATACTTTTAATTACAAGTTTAAGAGATGATCAAAGACAAAGGGCATTTCTCAGATCCTTCAGTCTTCTTAAAAATAACTAAGTCTTTGACTAAGACACATTTAAAGGAAAATGATTAATTACATAGTCAAGATACTGTCAATCACAGGCTAATTCCCATTTCTACTGACATTCGTATGTGACAAAACCAACTGTACCAAAAAGCTAAGACCAGCTAGACTAGCAATTAATTAGCTGCACCAGCTTTGCTAAGCTGGCTCATGCATTTAGCTTCCTAGTTCCTTAAAAGAATTATCTTACCAGGTTTGCAAACAAGAAGTATCTAGTAAAAACACCAACCAATACTCAATTGAAGTTACAGTTCTACAATAAGTCACCAGGCAGTATTTATGTAGGAAAAGAAAAAAAGAATAATTTATATTTATTTAGTTAGTGTATTTTGAACCAACAAGACTGACTATTTCACAAACCTGCACATGTCCTTCCATGCATTCACTTAATTCACAGGTTTAAGAGATAAGGTTTAAGCTTTAGGATAGGTTTAGAAAAAAAAGCACATGGGTTTATCTCCCTGTGTTTTGTAAAGCAGTATGTGTTGATGTAATATATAAACTTGTTCATTTCAGATATTCTGTACATTTCATATAGTCTTATACATAAAACAAGTGTTATTTAATGAGCAAAATGGTCTTAACATCATAGAGATCTCGAAAGAACCTGCTTGCTCTGCAAGAACATGAATCTTAAATAAACTGTTCTCCAATGAACTGATGAATATACCCAAAACAAGTAGCAAATACTTTCACTAGCAGTTACCCCAGAAGTTTTCTTTTCTTCATGACACAAGTAGCCTCTAAGACGGAAGATCGCTTTCTGAAGGCTCCCCTCACTATTTAGCCATGACTAACACTATATGGCATTGTTGTGAGGTTGAGATGGGACATGGAGAGGTGCAAAAGAGATTCATAGCACAAAAAATTCTACTATTTTATACCCAGTGTAATGCCACGTGTTTTTTCTTATTGCCATCGTGACAAGTGCTAAAAGGTACTAAACATTTTTATTATAAAATACAAATTCACATTTTCTCATATTTTATAGCACGCAATCATATACTATTCTTTTATCTTTTGAAAAATAGCTAGCCTGTTTTTTACAATGCTAATTGGCCTTAAGTTTGAGGATATTATTGCTATCACCTGCCATCTTGCCTAAAAAAGTAGGTCGGAAGAGTTGGGGAGGAAAAGGGGGCGAGAAGAGAGACCATTCCGATTAGTTCTGAAGTGAGGAAGATGAAGGTTTGAAGAATGAAACCTGCAGTTTCAGTAGGGTCACTCATTGGCTGATATTTGGGACCAAATGAGGCACCTGAGAGGAAAAGCAAGAACTTCTACTCTACAAAGAGAAGAGGTCAGGATTCCTGCTGGAGCTGAAATACATGCTTTCCAGACTGAGCACAGGAGCAACAAGGGATCACATACAATTAATCCCCTTTGTTACTCTGTCATGCCAAATCTGCAACCCTGAGTATTAAAGAATGATTAATATACAGGAGTCTAGTGTCTTTTTAAAGTAATAAGCCTCTTACTATAGGGAAATTTATTTTAAAAGTTGTACACACTATGCTCTGGTAGTCATACAGCTCCAGCTCTTGTTGAATGAGCGTAGACCTAGATTGCAACCATCAGGTACCAATTAAGTTAGATTTCTGTTACAAAAATTAACTTCACCTAAGAAGTACTACGTTTCTGATTTCTGATGTTACAGTTATACCTTAAGGCAAGATTGCAACCACAGAGAAAAAAAAATACGGAGAAATTCAGAGAAAACACAGGAACAACGTCACATGTTTTCTAGATCCTGGGGACAATTTCCACCCAGCTGGGTGAAGCTGAGCGAGCAGCGGAGCTGCAGGCCAAGTGGACCACGCCGCGCAGAGCCCGTCTCGCGCACTCGCACGCTAACCCTTGCAGTCCTCTCACCTCTGATGCGTACGGCCTGAACCCTTCTCCCAGCGACAGGAGGATGTAACGGCTTGTGATGAAACTATCGCAGATCCTAGGCTGAAGCAGCAGGGCAGGTAGCAGTTTTTCAGCCAGCAGCCATGAGTGGATGGTACAGTCTTAACCACGTCTATTCATGTCCCTTTCGGGATTTATTACACCTGGATCTGGGTCATATCACCGACACCAAATGCTATGCCTTAGCATAAACTCAGTAAAAAGAATCATCTCTAAGGCCTTAATATGTGCAGAAAACACCTGTGTTTGTGAAAAACAATGGTTCTCACCAAAGTACAGCAATATCTGCTACCATAAGGAAATCCATCAAAAATTATTATATAGTTTAGGACAAAGCAGCCTTTTATAGACTGTAAGAGTAACTGGAACACACATAACTTATTCCAATTAGCTGGAAGTCCTGACATAGCAGGTGGCAGCAGTGCATCCATTACTATAATGTGGAAAATATATGGTGCATGGCAACAGGCAGTTGTGTTTGTCTTGATTATGGAACCTGAAACCAGTACTTTCTGTCCTATCTGCTGCGGAAAAATCCCTTTTTCTGACCCGAGCATGGAAACGAGCCTTGAACACCGTACACAGGCGACACTTTCATGTTTCTTCTGCTAAATGAGTATCAGGACTACGACTCTTCTATGCAGAGAATTGTGTTAAATACCCATAATAACAGAAGTTGATTGTGAACAGAAGTAGAAAAAAGTCAAGAAGAATTTTAGGTTGCACAGGCACTTCAAAATCTCCTGAGCTAGAGGAGCAAAGATGAAAATATCCTTACCACCACAGTACACCAGGCAAAGGCAGCACGTGTGCTAATAGCGCACAAGAAATAATAAATATTTGTCTCCCTTCCGGAAACAGTAATTATTTGTCATTATTGCTCTGTACCCGTGCTGTAATTACAGGTTTACCTCTAGTCAATTCAGCCATAGGAGATCTGCATCTCAATTCAGCCTGATGTCTCAAACATGCCTCTGTATCAATGGGAATTTTATGAACAGAGCAGTTACTGCATCATTCCCACAGATGCCTAAAACATGGGAGATCAAACATGACTAACCAGATTCATATTTTACTACATTCTGCAGCCTTCTCTTGTTAGACAAAAAAATGCTTTTTACAACTGGAAATGAGAGATTCTAGCCATAGAGTTGAACAAGAGATTAAAATCTCTGAAGAAAAAATAGCCTGGTGCTGTCGCTGACCCTTCGGCTTAGCCATATTTTAAAGCAGCGGAGGACAATGCTGCAAGTGTCTGACCTAAAAGCAACACATGTAAATACCTTTTTAAATAACAATTACAGAATCTTACTCCTTATCCATGAATTCACAAAATATTTTACTTAAGATTGTTACCAGCCCTACAGGAGGCAGAGAGGAATTCTTAATTTAGAGATGAGGAGCCTGAGAACAACTGATAACAAAAGTAACTTCCCAGAGGTGCCATGGGGAGTGCACCAGAGCACGGGGAGATCTCTGCTCCCGCTCCTATGCTTAACGCCAGTTGTGCCGGTCAAATATTCTGTGAATACACTCATGCAATTACTTGGGACTTACAGACAGCTGAAATCACACCTTTATATACAAGGGCAGCTTTTCAGCTAAGACGACAGATTCCAAACACAGGTAAATAAAGTCTAATTGTTAAGGATACATGAGATCAGAACCTGGCTCATTAAATATTTCATTGGAATAGCTGCATCAGTTATCTTTTTTTTTTGTCTTTTAACATTCAAGAGGTAGAACGCATAGCAACAAGCATTGTCTTAATGCCTGCAATGTCTTATTAAAAGGAAAATGTATACACACACACACACACACACATATATCTACATGTGTGTGCGTGTGCATGACTGAATACTATTCTGCTTCAAAGGGCCATAATTTTGAATCCAGTACAGGTTGCCAAAAATGATAGTTGAAGACAGTTGAAGGTTTATCACGCAACCAGGCAACTGTCTTAGCAAGGGGCTGATATCGTTGGTGAAGAAACTGGTGTATCTGGTATGTCCAGACAATCCTGTGCATAAAGAATTCCAGCCTCTCCTGCAGTCTCTGCTTTCCTTTAGGGGTCCCCACTCAGCACATTTACCACATCTGAAAAAGACTGATTTGGCCCTTACATAAGTGGGTTTTTTAGAAAAGCGTATTTACACAGGAGGTGAAGCATTACTTTCTTCTCTCAATAAAGAATTTTTGGTAAAAGGAAAAAAAATCAATTTATAACTGTTTTCCATTTAAAGTCATTTTCCCTGATAGGAACTGGGTAAATGACCAAAAATTGTAAGTATAATCATTTTGTTTCACATGCATGAACTAGTATATGGGACAGCTAAATGCCAACCGGTATCATCATCATGCCTACCAAGTTAAAACACAGTGTTCTGTTATTCTTACTAACCATTTGTGGGGGAAATCTTAATTCTGAAAGCAAAAGTGGCCTGTCAAAAATATTCTGTTTTAAGAAATCTTAAAAGACAAAAGACAGGAAACGTTCTGGTGTAGTGTTCATTTAAAGAAAAAAAAGAAAGGCAATGCTGCAGAAGATAAGAAAAATTATGCACAAGTAGAGATCCATGCAAACTTTCAGCAAGGCTTCTAGCCTGTTGTTTTCATTTATATTTAAGATACAAAGACATTTTAATTAAATTAGCATTTATATAGAGAGTTCTCAATTTAATGGAACATTTAAGAAATACTCAGTGTATAAAATGACATCTTTTAAATTGCTAAAATACCTGGATAAGATTTCAGGATGTGTACCTTTCACTTCATGGATAATTCATTTGGCTATCTTGGCAACACTGTTTACCATTTACAATTTTTATTCACTAAAGACTGTACTGCTACTTGTGATTCACAAGAACATAAAATAAGCAAAAGTTTAGTTGCAGTGAAGGCTCTTTGTCTGCTTTCTTAAATTAAAAATGTCCATGCCTTGTGTGACATTAGCTTCCCACGACATCTCCCAGTTGGGGATGCTGGTCAAGCTGAAAGCAAAGCATTCGCTCACTGACATACCAGTAATGTTCTCATAGTTTTGGAGTTTGTGACAATGAAGAGCATAGTTTATCCAACGGTTCAATCACACCTTTGATTAGATAACTCTCACAGACATTCGAAGGGTCCTGCATCTTCAACAGATCTGCCAGCACAAATGCTGAAAAAAGCAATGATGTAGATATCAAGCTGAATTGGCAATCTTCCTGGAAGGTTCGTCCATTAAACACTGCAAAATACACCTTCCAACCACCCCTATTAGGAGAGGATCTGACCTAGATGTTCCTGGCACCTAATACTAGACCACAGTCGACAGCACCCCTCTGTATCTTCTGGTATAGACACACCTCATAGCTAGGCCTAATGAAAAAAGCCTGGGGACCATAAAGCCATGGCTGACAGCAGCCTGAGGTAGGTGAGAACCTGCTTTATACACAATATGTAGAAACCTCATACAATGTTGAAGTTAACCCATATATTATTTTCTTATTTTCAGAGTATCTGGGTAATCACGTCAGAGAGAGTTTCTTGTGCATGTTATCTCCCAAGGAGGAGGCCAGAGGTTTTTCTTCTGTATCATGTTTAATGTTACAATATATGATTAAGGGCGTTCAGCTTAGGTGAGTTTGCCTGTAGCTGTGAGTCTCATTCTTTTCTCCATTTTTTATAAGAGCTTGTTACTGTTGGTTGATTATTTTACTTTCATACAATGCACAGGACCTAGATTTTATAAGTTGGTGATCCCGGTTAGATGGACAGTACCTGCGTTTATACACAGTATTGACCTGCATTGTTTTACTCTTGTGATAAATACTACATAGCAGATAAATCATTTTAACTTCATTAATGAACTATCCATAGGACTATATTAATGAATCTGCAACAGTTTGTGTATATTCAAATTAGAACTAAAACAAGTTCACTGACTGAAATACAACACTGAAACAGCAACACCAAGTGCCAGTGGTGACGCTACCTGAAGACCCAAGTCTGAAATGCAAAGGAAAAGCAGGGAACTGGAGAGTCCTCTCCTTCCAAATCCGCTACAAACTTGGTTTCCATTTCCTAGAAAACTACTGATAAGGCATGAACTTACTCAGAAATTGTAATTGGTTTTACCCTTACCAGAATTTCATACATTCGATCAGATAATTAAAATCGCAAGACTGCAAGGTAAACACTCTACAGGGTCTGTGGCTGACTGACTGCAAAAGAAAACACAGAGACAATGCGACGGTGATTTAGAATTCAGATAGAACGGCTGAACATGGCAATACATCCTGACTTCTTTAAAAGGGTTATCTATAAACATTAGATGTACACCAGTAAATTTTAACTACTGTACCTTCATTGTGCATATTTAACTCCTTGACAATTATGCAATATAGCCCAGAACATTTGGATGGATGTTTCTGCTGAAATCGAAGACAAGAAACATTTTATATATTGCTAAGTGACTGTCCAAGAATATTTAATGGGTTCCGATGAAGATGTAACAAAGGTATATCTAAGATAATGGAAGAAGCTGTCCTCCAGCCATGTTTATTAGGAAATACATCACTATTAAATCTTAATCCACTCTGTAAGAAAATAAGCAAAAGAGGTATAACTGTAGCAAGAAGAATAGCCTTATTATAAGAAAATCTAAGAACACCTTTATTTCAAAATTGGGTTAGAGGTATGACAGACTGTGCCACATAGCAAAAAAGGTCTGTGCCATTAATCAAGGAATCTAAAATTTGATAAAATGTGTGTGTGTGCAGAAGGATCGTTTCATAAACACATTTAAGTGAATATGATGTAATAAATTGAGCCTATGGACATGTGCTGAATAAATATTTATGATAGCAGTAAAATGTGCCAGTGGTATTTATTATTTCAGAATTTTCTCCATGACAGGTAATGATTTTTTCCCCTTCTAATTATGATTCAGTGCTACATCTTTATTTTTAGTTTTTCTACTGCATATAGGCACCGAACATATACTGTATGAAAAAATAACATTTTTTAAATGTCATAACAAAATCAAAAACTTCATGCCACACTGCAAATCTGGAGTCCGAGGGAACATGTTTCCACACCAGAGAATACAAATTGACCTAGTACCTCAAAAAGCTACTAAAATCTCTCATCGTTAAGTTTCTATTAGATAAGAGTAATGCTCCCTGATTTCTTATCTCTCTCTGCTATCAGTGAAGAAAATTACAAAGACGCTAAAGAAACAAAAGGACACTGATTCAAACCTTGCTCTGAGGGACTAAGCAGACTTCATTGATGCAGAGATTTTGTAGTGGACAAGTTCCATCCAGACCACTTTTATGCATATTCTTAGTGTGCACTCATCCATTGGATTCACAGTAAAATCTGGACTTTTAGGGACAATCTTCAACCCCACCCTCGGGCAAATCTTATTTGCAGCCCCTCCTCTCTACAGACATCCCTCATGCCAATGCAATATGAAAGAGGATTTCAGTACATGAGGAACAGCTTATTAATTTTACACAGCTCTTGAGCTATTTTGAAACCTACCCTGGAGAGTACTGTCAGCAGTAGAGTGATTATTTCCTCAGCTTTCTTGTCTTTTTCTATTCAATCCATCTGCTTAGCACAATGGGCTCACAACCTCTGACTGAAATTTCTAAACACCACCATAATACAAACAAATAATATTAAAAATTATAACATCCACTAAAGTAAGAAATAAAAGACACACGGCATGATGTATTACTCAAAAAAACCCCATGAAATTATGAAAGAAAGTTAATGCTGACCTCCCCTCTGTGACTGTTGACTCTCTGCATCTATTGGCATTACACATGGTAAATCACACAGACTCACTGCAAACTAAAAAGCCTTGTCCCAGTCATTCTCACAAATAATGGCCTGTGAAATCATTCTGGTGAACTGCTAATTATCCTAACAGTCCTAAAGTAACATATGAAAGCAACTAATCCTTTCAAACAAAGCTAGATGTGTCTTCACTGAACAAAATCCTCACCCCATTCACATTCACTTATGGAATAGAGAGAAAATACCTCACCTACCGATGCAACATTCAAACATTCAGAGCAATTACATGGAGAAGGAACATTTAAATGGCAAACAGTATCTGTAAAACAAAATGACATGATGTGAAGCCACCAGTTCAAATATAGACTCAATGCATTATGACTGCCCTTCTTACTTAATAGACATCCGATACCATGAGCAACTGGAATTACAAGACAAGCAGAGAACAATATTTAAGGGAACTGCCCCCCATATGGCCCCAAAAATGTAAGCACTGACAGGAGTTTGGAAAGATTTGACTTATACCAAAAGACAGGCAAGTCTCATCTATGAAAGCATGAGAGTGCTAAGCTTAGTGTACTGGCATAGACAAAGACCAGTATTTTATGCCTTTTTCATATCTAAAATAATCACAATAGCTCTACAAAAATCAAACCAAATAACTGAGAAAGTATTCCCTGTTAAAAAAAAAAAAATCACAAATTTTCACAGGGGAATATATTTATTTATTTCTGTTTTTCTTTTTCTTAAACAAAGGTATGCTCTGCATGCTCGACCCATTTTCCTTTTCTTCTCCCTCTCCCCCATTTCTTTGCATCACCCTTTTTCTTTTTTTTCTTAAATCAGTTCTGTTAATCCCACAGGATGACCTACACACCAAAGGAAGGAAGAATGGTATTTGTTCAGCAACTAGTACATTGTTTTAATGGTCCCGGGCCTTAGTATTAGCACAATACAATAGAATGAAACAGCAATATGGAACTCAGCGAGTCTTTGTTTAATTCCTTTTCCCATTTCAGGCTGCTGTGTGACTTACGGTTAGATGCTTGTCAGCTTTAGATAGGTAAAGCTGTGTACTCCTGAAATAAACTGGATGGCTATTCATTAACAAGCACAAACAAAGGCTGAACAGAATAATCCTTAACCTCTGCGGCGCTTAGCTTTTTGTTTGACACACAGCTGTGGGAAAAGCACTACCCAATGAATTGCTTATGGAGGGATGACTGAGGCATGGCATACGCTAAACCAGCATGGAATCTGCTTTAAGCTATGCCAATTGACAACAGAGTTGTCAATTACACACTCTGGCCATGCCCCAGATACGTCTCTTATGTCACGGGCAAGTGCACAAGAGACACAGAGGGAATTTTCAGATGGCCAATCTGACCACTGCGTGATTTCTTTGAATCATTCAAGAGGGAACACAAATGAGAAGCTGATTTACCATGCCTCAGGTCCTCTCTGCAAAACGGGAATAACCATTCCAGACAAGCCTATTGCCAAGATATGCTGTAGCGCAGGAGAGATACCAGTGCAGGACAAATTATGCAGGACAAGGGTTAATGTATGTATGCCACTTTTCGACACGACAGTTAGAAACGGGGGGTTTTAGCAACGTGGAACTGATTTACGCTAAGTATCATTTAGCAATAATGACTGCTCCTTTTCTCCCCCTGACTTTCCCCGTTTCCAAACTATACTTTGGCAATTAACTGACCCGCACAGAAGTCAAAAGTACCACCACACACTATAGGCATATGTAAATTTACTCCTAGATTATATATAATTCTTTTTTTAATTTTTCTTCCAATTCAAATAATTACGTTTGGAAAAAGGAAAAAAAGAGGACAGTGATTATCAAATAGCCAGCAGAGATCAAGTTAATGACTTGAAACAAACAGAAAATATTTGCAAAATCCTGACATATTTATTTACTCACACCACACTTGCTATGATCAGCTTAGGATGAGCCTTTCTCACGTCTCCAGCAGTGACCTTGTACTGAAACAGTGACATTTGTCCCTAGTCCGAGTGCCAGCAAAAGCCATATGAGATACACAGATTGCACTAAAACCCACTTTCCCAAAGTCTAAGGCATAAGCCCTGACAGGCAAATTTTATCATGCAAGTACAACGAATAGATTGTACTTGTAGCTGAGGAGTCTTCAGTTGTACTTGGAGCTGAGGAGTCTTCAGTTGAGTCACTTGCAATTTATATCAGCGTTAATAACTGCCATATCTAAAGTAACTGCCTCTACAGATACCTAGCAGATGTATGACATTTTTTCCCCATTTAATTATTTACCTTTGCTGACCTCAGGCTCCTTGAAACTAAGCTCCTGCACACTTATGTACAACTTGCATTTTCATTTAGATAATCATACAACTCCTGAAATCACTGCCAGCTACAAACTGAAATTCAAGTGTCCGAGTTAGATATTTACAGGCCACTATTATTCTTAACAGACCAACAACTCCTCTTATCTGCATGCTTAACTACAGTTTTGCAATGTCTTGCACGGTAAGATATTCAAACATCTTGCTTTAAGATGTTTATTTTTGCTGTTGTTGCTGCAAAATAATGTTGTTACTATTCTTTCTTCACCAACTTCTCCCTCTAAATGCCGTACAGTGGATTTTACTATATTCATGTCAGACAACAGCTAAAGCTGTCAAATGGTGCTGAGTGATGAAAAGCAAACTTTATGAGCTAATGTGAGAAGATTTCTACGAAAGTTAAAAACTACCATTACAAAAAATGTTCTGGCTTCAATCTTAGTGAATGACTGGTTTTCTGTTAGAAGTCAGCATAGTCGAAATGAGCATTTGGCCTCCATACCCTCATACATAACACATTCTAGCCAACAATTTCTAACAAAACCATTTGCATGTTTCTTAACCACAGTACTTGAAAAATAGAGTCTTCTAATTGACAGGGCATAAAGTGAGCAGTCATACTCCTGCAACTTAAGTAAAATTTCCAACCAATAAAAAATTGCTTGGAAAAACTTCCAAGCAATAAAATAATGGTAGGCTTCTCCCCCACCTTCCCTTGCCCATATAATGTTTTATTTAACCTCAGTTGATGTAACAGAACATTTAGGAAGATAGATATTCACAGCATTTCTTTTTTTTTTAGAATAACCAGCAGCAGTATTTGAGAGCTACTCTGAATGCCAAGGTTGGGGTGCATGCCCCAGGTGGATTTAAAAACCACAGCAAGGCAAACTGCAAACACAAATCAGCCCAAGAAGAGCATGGGTGGAAGGATGGGGCTTGGACAGCAGCCACAGCATGTTCTGACCAACTGGGACACCAGGATTTTAGGACACATCCATTTAGACACAGCCAAAGGGGCTAATCTCACATCTGTTGTTTTGTCACAACTCCTAAACCCCTCTCTGTGGGCACTGAATACACAAACCCAAAATAACAGCATGATTCAATTCATGCTCATATGTTTTCCATAAATATGGCAATTCATTATTTTTGCTGAAAGCTCCCTCATAATTCTTGTCATGTGAAATAAAGTGAACACATCCACTAACTGCCCCAAACCTATTTTAAAAATACATGTGTTTGCATTATTATTTGCAATAATTCATTCACAGTTTAAAAAGCATTATTTTGGTGGAGGGGGACCACATCAGAAGCGCAGCGTGCGTGAGGGACAGAGGCACAACTGATAGGTCATGCAGTGGAAATTTTGTGCTTGACCTCAGTAAGAGCAACTCAGGCCCAGGCCAACGATCAGAAACAGTGTCTTCTTTAGCCCTCAATTCCTTCACATCTCCTCATCTCCACTGGTCAGTGAGGAGGTGCCAAGCCCACGGCCATTTCTCCCCATCTCCTTCCACCTACTTCCCAGGGCTCTAGAGCTGCTGTCACTGAGAAAGTCAACCAACTCCTGTGATTCAGCAATGCAAACACGGATTAAGACTACATCTGACTCCTCTTCAAGGTAGAGAAAGTTTCTCAGAGTTTTTTGAAGTTTCTCCAAGTCTAGTCATTCTCTGCTCTTCTTCATTTTACAATTGCAGATGAGCTGAATTAATGAAGCAAATTAGAGAAGTCCTAACTCAGTTGCAGATATGCAGGGATAAAAGAACATATTTGGAAAGCAGTCAACTTGCTTTAGAAGCATGTTGGCGTTTCTTTGCAGATACAGCTGCAGTAAAAGAGAGCTAAAGAAAGAGTTAACACTTCTGTCATTTCTGAGAAGGTGTCTTAGCGCATCCCCCGCTAAGGCCCCAGAACAGCAGAATAATCTGAGCAAATCTTTTATTGCTGAGCCCTCCATCTCTCCATGCCTGAGCAGCAAGCTCTTCAGGAAACACCTATCTATGTATTTAACAGGAAGATTGTGCTGTTTACAGTTCAAATATGTGGAAAAAAAAATAGACTATGCACATTCCTTACCCCTTCAGGTAAACCTTGCCTCAGCTTCAACCTTGTCTTGCCTTCTGAGATTCGGGATCACAGATACCATGTATCTATTGTATGTGTGCATTTTTCTTATCAATCAAGCCCAGAAATGGTAAAACTTTTTGACTCTTATCCTACCTACAGTGCGCGAGCCAGTCACACCCTTAATCTGGGCTATTTTGATGGATTGGGCCAGTTTAGTGCTTACAGAAATTCAGAACCAATTGGTACAGTTTTCTATGGTCATTCACTAATCAGGGGCCAGAAATGGTGACTGCTCCTAAGCACGGCATCCTCCCCACCACCTTATCCCAGCTCTGTGGAGCGACATCCAGCAGCACTACTTCTTCTCCCCTCCCCCTTTCCCACTTTATTTTCACTGGCTTATTTTTTCTGTCAACTAAGGGGGAAGGGAATAATTAATTATATTGTTCTGACCAATTACATCTGTGGTTAATGAATATTGTCACTAAATATTTTTTAACATTTTCAACTCTTAGAGAAATGCTCTCTTTTTCAACTCACAATGACAGCTACATTCACAAGTCAACTTATTATCACAGCAAGATCTATCAGCTCTGCCTACACTGTATTTACAAACTAGAAAGGAAGTTGTTAGCTTAGAAAAATTTGCTAAAGATGATACTGCGGCAGACCTGAGGACATCAAACTTAATAACAGAGAGATAAATTAACTGATACTGGGGAAGGACAAGAAAGAGGTCAGTAATGTCATCTTGATTACTGAGAAAGGTTAAGAACCATTGCAAGCTTTGACCAAGGAGTAGACAAAAGAAGAACTTCAGTGAACTACACTACGAGATCTGTTGAAAATCAAGCATATCATCCTATGGTTAACCATGGTAATGGCCATCTGTGTGAGAAAGCTGAGAAAATATTAGGACTGTATAATTGGTTGTGCTTACTCACACTTGGCATAGCAGTTGTACATCAGAGTTTTATCTACAGAGTTCTCCTCTGGACTAAAATGAAGAGACAGAAAGAAATTTCCCAGAAAGCTAAGTCAACTTCTAGCTATCAGAAAAAGCCCATCTTTGAAAATTAGAAACAGCAGGAAGTACACTGTATTGAATGCTAAATTAATTTCTTCTGATAACTTATTTCAAACAGTATTTGATTAAAAGACAATACAACATGCTTTAAATCTAGAAAAACATGGTTACCACAGGCTGGAGCAAAAGTGGTATTGTTGATAAGTGACAACAGAGTGTTTTTATTTATTTAGCTCTTGTAAAGGCACCCCAGTCAATCAATAGCTGTGCCTGTACTAAGGCAGTAGGGCTTGTATAAAGATGCTTATCAGAAATCCATGAGCAACATTCCACTTTTGATTATAGTGCTCCAGACTGTCCACAATACTGTTGAAGACCGTATGCCTCTTTGACAAGCCATATTGACAGAAATAATAATATAGAAACCACACTTCCTAATATGCATTTCTAACTGCACAGCCAATTAACCACTATGCTGACTAAAATTGCTTTGTTATTCATTTTATTCCAACTGATGTTAATACTTTGGCAGCTGATGGGGGAAATAACTGACGGAGCATATTGGAAATTTTGAAAGGGGATATAAAATTTATATAATTTGAAGACATGGAGAAAGCTGCTATGCTTTACAGTCTTAAAACATGAAAATGTCTCGGTTATGTGTAAGAAATACTCAGAGCAGGAGAACTAGTAAGTATTTGAAAATCCATGAATGAAAAGGAGATATAAAACAAGAAGATTGTGATATACAAAATACGTTTGAAAAAACATTTAAAAAGATCTCTCTCCAAAAAAAGGCAATTATAACATGAAGATAAGACTTCTTCACTTCTACCTCTAATATCACATTGCGTAACAATGCTTGAACATCTGGAAACATTTACATTTGATGTTTTAATCAAAATATAACCCTTTTCTGCACTATAATAAGCACATTCTAATCGAAAAATGCCATTTCATTTACCCCAACCCCTAAAATTATTTGTTTTAGTATCATTATACGGAGAAATAGCAATTCCAGTATATTAAAAAACAAAGTAAAAGGCCATAAATTATTTTTACCTACACTAATAAGTCTTTCCTTGCAGCTTTCTTACACAGATAAAATGCTCTCTATACATTATATGCACATATTTCAAAGCTGTTTTGGTCATATTTTTCACGATGGTGGTATAAATGATTTTACAGCACTGTTGCAATTCTGGCCCTGCTATTCTTACTTAGCGAAAGCTCCTGTGGAGTTCAATGGGCGTCCTCACTGCCTGATCCAGCCCGCAGTCTGGCACTCCAGTAAAGTGAGCTGGTGATTCTGCTACAGGAGTCCCTCTGCATGGATATAACGTGGATGAATCCAGTGCACGTGGACGTCAGCAACAATGGCGAAGCAGAGACTGGAAGAAGCTGCCCTAGCTCAGAAGTGGGAGATCAGCATGTGTGTCCCCGCTGCCACGTCACACGCTGGGCAGAAAAGACGGGAGGAGGGAATGCGCTGTGGTAACACACCCTCCCTGTGTTCAACCTCAGTTCTCACCTCCAAAACACGTCAACTTTGCTTCCCCAAAGCCCTCATTTTCCACAAACTCTTCTTCCTGCTCGGGAACTTTGCTGTTGAAGCACTTTTTCACCCCCCTCTGCTCAACAGCTTAAATCCCTCTACTTTTCCACCATAAAGGTCCCTAGCACTTCCCCACCCAAAACTACCACTTTCTTAATAACTGCCCCCAGTACCCTACTCCCGCTACGTCAGACTGCCTCCGCTCCTCCTGAACCATTGGCCTACATCTTGGTCGTAAGTCTCACCAAGTCAAACCCTTTCCGGCACCATGCTAACCCAGGTCCCTACACACACTGCTCAGCTCTTTCCGTTCTGCCTGTGAGCACGTCGATCCTATTCCCTCCCCATTTTTGCCTTTTTTTTCCAAGCACATGCACATACCAACATGCAGAATTCATTAGTCGCCTCCTAGCTCCTACTCTAGCAGATTTAAAAAACCCAGAATCAACTTATATTTATCAGAAAACAGCCTGAACGAGATCCTGAGAGCACAGAAAGAAGAAATAGCCAGAAGAAATGGACACACTGTACCTGTCATTTGGTAACTGAATGAGGAATTTGGGGGCAATAAAAGGCCCAGCCCAGTGGAGATCGAGGAGGTGTTTGCAGGAAGGAAGGGGTGAATGAGGATGGTGACAGCCATCCATATGGCTACACTTTTAACTTTTTACTTATTCAACACGCAATTTTCACTTCACACATGATCCATCGTCTTCCTGGATTCTTAAAGAAACTGCCTTTCTTCATTTAAAGTTACTGAGAAAGTTGCAATCTCTTTCCTTTTATGTGGGCTTTGCCATGGACAGTCCATGTTTTTATAATCTAGAGGCACTGCAGTATGAGCTATTCTACCTACTCCAAAAAAAGATTGCATGGTAGATACAGCTATAACAAAAGCAATAGCCGCCGTCTTAAATGGAGCAAGGAGATATGAACATAAATCATCACATAACCCACGTGCTGCAGAGACCACTGGCAAGCCTAGGACTTACATTTGTGAACATTAGTCTCTCTCTTACTCTTCTGTACTTCTCTTTACGCTGCTGATATCATCATCCAGAGAATTATTTTCTTATTCTTTCCTGTGGTTAAACTTTCGATTCTTTCAGCCATCTTTCACCTTCCCGAGTTTAATGAGAGTCAGAAAGCGAAGTCAAAAAATCATTTGGTCAAGCTTGAAAAATGTTTAATTTTTACTTTTAGATTATTAAAAAATGGTGTGCTGAACTACTTTTTCTTTAATAAGGTGAGCTAATCGCTTGGTTGGAATTCTGTTTATGTCTCTGTGAGGCACAATACTGTCCACTAAAACGACATGAGATCACACTACTAAGCAAAATCGCAGCAAAATTACCTCACGAGAGTGTTAGCAGCAAGATTGTGGTTTGGTTTTTCAAAAGAAGTGGAAAAAATCCAACCATGCTGGGCTTTTGGCTTTGCTTGTACTATTAGCTGGAATTGGGTTGGCTCAAGGAAATATGAAAGAATAAAAAAATCAAAGCATTTGCCGAGAGGATGGGGGTGGCAGGGCTAGCCGGTGTCAGGGGTAGAGGAGGAGGGTGTGGATGTCTGAGGAGTGTGGTGACATTTATTGAAAGCCTGGGCAAAGTGATCATTTCTCCTTCCTTTGACACTTCTGATTCACAATATTAGAGAGCAATGCTTTCATCGGGGATCGACTAATTGACCTACCCAAAAAGCTCTTTGACTTTTAACAGGTATGATGCTACGAAAAGCTGACAAAGTAACAAAAAAGCAGATATGAGGTCACCACAAAGACTGCAACGTTTATGTACAATCGTATTAGACTAGAACGGAATAACTGCAAAACTGAATGGAGCTAATGCTGAAGGAGACAAGCCTGAGAATCAAATTCTCACTCTCACCTGGCTAAGCCAGCAGGGGCTGGGGACACCGGAGAAGGGCACTCTGACGCTGGGGTCAGGAATAAGCCCCCCCACCCCTCACCCAGTTCCCTCTGACTGATGCTTAGAATTGCAGTGATGGGCTCCACAGGAGCTGTATCCAACCCTGCTCTGCCAGAAGGAGAAATGCTTCTGTCAGGCTTATAGAAGCAAACGGGAACACCTCTCTGAAGAATTAATAATGAAAGGAATTAGATGTTTTAAAACACTGTCAGATAGTAGAATTTCTGATAAACACAGAAAAGCAAAGACATTGAATTATCAAGGAAACACTCTGAAATGCCTTCTTACGACATGTAACATCCTTCATTTTGTAAAATCAGCTACTTAACTTCTGGAGAGGCTCCTGGGCTTCCCTATGAAGTCCTTAAGTGGCAGCTCCACCACTTCATCTTTCATTTTCTTTAACAAGACTCATTTCTCCTGAGAATGCTGCCTTTTAACACCATCACCCTTTGACTGGGTCCAAGGTAATGTTTTTAAAAATTGGCAAAAGGTGTGATTTCAAAATGCATTCTAAGGAATTGTAGCTGGTACCTCTACAATCACGTTTCTTTTCCCGTCATTCTTTCAGCCTTCCCTCACATTAATAGCAAGCCCCTAAATGATATTCCCATATGGGCAGAAATTGAAAGAATAATAAGTATATACATATATGTTCTTAAAGCGTATATGCTTAAAGGGGAAAATTAAAGATGTATGTGTGTACAGAACATGCAGCATTCTCAGTCTTGCACTGCCTCAGTGCACTACAGAGGAGAGTGGTGGCCTGAATTTCTCAGTCTTTTTTTTTTTTTTAGAATTAGACCAAACATCTAACTTTTTTTAAATTAACAAAATGCTTAAGAAAAGCCATTTCGGTGCACTTTGCCTTTTCTAGCAGTTGAGTATTAGGGGGTATTTAGCACACAGTGGGAATTTTCAGGTAAACAATACTATCGTATGCACTAACGCTAGCATTGTTAATCACTGAAAAAAATCCAATAAATCCTAACTACCTCGTGCCTGCAACTAGGTCATCTTGCACAGAGATGCAAAGGTTAAGTACAAGATCTGTTTTTTACTTTGCAAAGCTTGTAAATGACATCGCATGATTGTGCAAATGAAGCAAGGCAAGATGAGAAAATGAAGAAGAATGAAGCCGTATAATCTAATCAGAAGCCAACAGGGTTTTTCTTTATATTTTTTTCCTCCCTCGGAGACAAAGGGAGGCTTTAAATCCTTAAAACACAGTCTGGTGTTTCGCTTTCTTTCACAGCTTTTGGTAACGCTGAACATATGCGTATCTATTTTGCATGTATTTATGTACAGGTTCACGTAAGTATGCATGCAAAAAGAGAAAAACTGTAACAGGGCTGTTTAAAGGGCACTGAAGCAGCTTCCTGTCACTTCAGAAACTAAGTACCGGAGCACTGTTATTCTTAAGCAAAATATATTTGCACCTGCATTTTATCTCCGTCCCTTTCCTAACCGCTACGGTGGGCATTATTTCCCCTTCTCAGTGTCCAAACGCTTACTTCTTCCCTGATCCCCCGTATAATTAGCTGACCTTTGCTTTAGTTCATCGACTTTCGACCGAGGTAATGAATTGGAAGGAGCATGATCATCACCAGCAATTTAAGCAACACACAGGCTCCCTCCCCGCCCCTCGCTCCGCGCCGGGGTCCCTCGGCGCCCTGCCCTGCCCCTCGCCGCCGCGCAGGACCGCAGACACCCGCGGCGGGGGCAGTTTGCTCCGGTGCGTGTGTCCCCGGGCCGGGGCAGGGAGGGTGCTGGGGGGGCGGGCGAGGGCCGGCGCTGCCGGGGCGCTCCCACCCGGGGGCCGCGTCTCCGGGCGACGGAGGCGCCTCCGGGCTGGGCTTTCCAGCCGGGTCTGTCTGCGGCCGGCTGGGGGGAGCGGAGGGGTGCGGGAGAGCCTCCCCTCCGCCGCCCGCCCCGCGCCCACCGACCTCGCCAGGGCTCCGCGGGGCGCGCAGTACCGGGACGCCGCCGGCCCCGGGGGATGCTCGGCAGCCCCGGGCTGGCCCGGCAGCGTCCTCCGCCCGCCCCCGCCGAGCTGGAGGCCAGCCGAGCCCCCCTCCCCGCTCCGCCGCCGCCCGCCGCGGCCCCCGCCCCGCCCCGCCAGCCCCGCGCCGGCGGCGGCTCCTCGTCCCCGAGCCGGGAGCTGCGGGACGGGCCCGCAGGGCGCCCGGCGGGACCGGCGCCGCAGCCCTTCTCCCGCCTCCCCTCCGCGCTCCTCTTCCTCCACCGACCGCGGCAGCAGCCCCGGCCCGCGGGGTCCCGGCAGCCCGCGCCTGACCTCTGCGGGGCGGGAACCGGTGCGGGGCGGGCGGCAGGGCAGGGCGCGGCGCACACCCGACCATGCAGGGTACCGAGCGGCGTCCAAACCCACCGTGTCCGCCTCGCAAGGAAGCCGGTGACCTGTAGATAGCGATAGGCACTGAATGATGTTTGCTGCTGCCATGGAAATGGTGAATGTGGTGAGCGCCCAAACTGGAGGCGCCCCATGCCACCCCAAGGAGGCCGCTGAGAGTGAGCGGGACTATCCAGAGCAGGGCCAAGCGGCCCCCGGCGCTGCTGCCGCTGCTGGCGGGTCCCGGCTCCGGGCTGCCCCTGAGGAGCCCCCCCATCCTCCGGTGCACGGCGAGCCGGCCCGCGGCGTCCTCGGGAGGAGCAGCAGCCACAGCAAAGGAGGCAAACTTTGGACAGAGGCGCGCTCCCACACACGCACACGGCGCTGGCTGCAGCTCACCGCACCAGGCGAGCCATCTCTTCCCTTTGGGAAAGCTTACGAGGATCCTTTTCTCCAGGTCTTCTTCTACCCAAAACAATCCGAGACATAGTCAGAGGCGGAGAATCCAGGCAGTTCAGAGCCTTCGGAAAGAGGTGGCAGAGGGGGAAAGCCCCGCGCTCAGACAATCGCTAGTTTCAGCTTTCCCGGGGCTGGTGCTCATTAACAATACTCCACAGTTGCAAGGGCTACGAGAGTGCCAAGCATTCCCCCATCCTCAGTAATCCACAGTGTAGCCAATCATGCCACATTTCTGCTAAGAAAGAAAAAAGGGGATGCCACTCCATCAGCCAGCGCTGGGAAAGCAGAGAAAAATCAAACTGCTGCTCTTCCCTCCATTCATCTCCAAACTGGTGAGCCCTCACCGAGCGAGCTCTCTCCCGGCGCGCACACACACACACTCACACTCGCGCACACACACTCGCACACGCCGCCAGACAATAATCAGGCTGCTCCGGCAATCTCAATGGTCTGACTATTGACAGTAACACCCGAGGATGTTTTCAGGGAGAATAGTGCACCCTTATGAAAGAAGCCGGGGGGGGGGGGGGGGCGGAAAAAAAAAAAGAACCATGCTTGCGAAGAGCAGGGCTATGCAAATCTGCAGTCTCCAAACAGCAAATCGCTGAAGCTTGGATGCAATGCAGAGGACGAGCCTATGTTAAAGAGGGAGGCTGAGTTCAGCTCCCACACAGTCGCGCTGCCTCTCCTCTGCCTTTCGGGAGCCGCGCACTGCCAGAACATGGCTCGGGCGGTACGGAGGACACGCACACGCCGCTCTTCCCCACCCGCCACCCATCCGCGCCGCGGAGTCAGCAGCACGGCGGGAGCATTTCCCCTCCTCTGATAGTTCAGATGTACCAGTGTCTTGAAAAAACACTTTCATCTTAAAAAGAACGATTTCGGGTCTTTTAATTGGCCTAAACTTCACCCATCAGATGTTTCCCTCTGTCTGTTCGAGCGTCGGCTTTGATTATCCGGTAATTACACACACGGCGCCTAACAAAGAGTTACCGTTTTTTTTTCCGGCACTACTCAAGTACCGCACCTCGGCTGCCCACCGCAGACGCGGCCGCAAACTGGGCTGAAAAAAAAACCGTTTCTGGGCTGACATCCCACCACCACCACCCCCCAGCTGCAGGGCGGCGCCGGCAACGCCCGCATCGCCCCCGGGGTGCGGGACCCCGCCGCGGCGCTCGCCCCACGCCGCGCACCCGCGCCTGCCCCAAAAACAGCGGGAAGGGCTACTCTACCCCACACACCCCCCCCGCGCAGTCGAGGGTGGGAGATGTCACGTTGAAAAGCGAAGGTCTGCATTCAAAGGGAAAACATTTCTCCCCTCGGCGGGTCCGCGCCCCCCGGAGCCCGCCGCGGGCGGCGCAGCCCCTGCAGTACCGCACCTGGGCACAGCAGGGTGTGTGAGCTGCACGGAGCTCCCGGCTCTCCCCCCCTCCCTCCCCCGTTTCCAGGCTGCCGTAGATCTTGTGCCATGCCTTCAGCAGCATGAGATCATGGGTGCGGATGCGTGAAAGGGAGAGGGCGAGCAGTGGGTGTGAGAATGCTTTTTTATACATTTCGCGTTAATTTAAACGAAAACCACTGCAATTTGGTGAGGCACTTTCTAATTCACACGGATGCAAAGGGAAGTCACAACCCCCCCTACCCCCTGCGTAGGCTTAGGGAAGAGAAAGGCATTTCGCCCTGGCTCTGCTCAGCCCAGCGCGGATTGCTTCCCCCAGCGAGGAGAAACGCCCTTCACCCCGGAGGCGTGCCAGGGACTGCACACGGCGGCGAAAGGACCCCGAAACCTCCAGAGCGGCGGCGAGGAAGCGGCAGCTCCTGCCCTGCCCCGGGGGCGGTGCGTTTTACACCCCTCCCCGCCTGGATGCACCGCAACGCAACCTCGCCGCAAAGTTTTGCGAAGACGCCGAGGTAAACTGTAAAAAGATCAAAAGGCAATGATGAAAGGACTGAAGGGGGAAAAAAAACCTAAACAAAACAAAAAAAAACCCCAGGCTTAGAGCCCAAGCCCGTTCCGCGCTTCGTGGAAGTGCATATGCGCACTGGAGGAAGCCCGCAAGAGCGAGAGAGGCGGCGGCGGTGCGGGCTGGTTCCCCGGCTGGTCTCCACCAAGGCAGGACCGCACGCCTGCCCCGGGGGAGCGGTCCTCCGGGGCAGGGGTGGTCCTCTACCACCCCCGGCTTGCCATAGGGAAAGGCAGCTTGTAAGGAAGTCAGTGACTTTTCCAACCTGTCTCAAGAAGCCTTAGTGTAAAAGAAGTAAGAAACTCCAATTTTCCAAACTATCAGCTTGCAACTGCCATGCACTGTCACCGCTTAAAAAATAAAGTCCAATAAATTCTCTAAGTTTCAGAGTTAAGGAAAGAAGGAAAAATGAAAGAAATCTTAAAGAAACATCAGCCTGGATTCGCCAACTCTCCTAAAATTAAAGCCCCTGGTGTGTATTTCCTGTTCGCGCAAGTAATATGTGTTAGAAATTTTATCCATAAATACCACCAGGTTTTCTATCAATCTGACTCAGGAAACAAAATATTTCAGTTAGGCATTGGAACCAGTTTTTCAGTAAACCGTTCACACGTTGCTGCCGTTTTAGAAACATGCAGTAGTTAACTGACTGTTCTTAATGATTCTAGACATCCTACAGACGAGTAACTTTAAATTGTTATCACTTCTCTGAAATAGGAAGCCGGTATTGCCAACCGTGTACAGTTGGCAACGCAGTTGTTCAGAGACAATTTCAGTTGGCAAGTCCTGTCTAGACTAACTTCTGCTCGGCTGTTTTAAGGCCTCCGTCAAGCTCTGCATTCTGCTACCTCTCGGTGGGAGTTTCCCTGTTGGCATCCAGGCAAGCATGGCTGGCACCCTGTTGCGCGGTTCCCGTTAGGTGTAACCTTCCAACAGAGGCTTTCCACAGATCCCTTCCAGCCTGATCATAGTTTATTCAATGAAGATACACTTTGGTGTGGATACAGTAGGACTTTGTGTAAGCGTTCTTCTTTCTCAGTGTTGTTGGGTATGTTTGCATCTTGAGCACCTTAATCTAAATTCTTACTCCATCTGCCATCTACTGTGTCAGGGAGGCCTGACGTGCTTAAATACCAAGGACAAATGAATAAAATGTTTAGGTACTTCAAAGGTACTTCATTTAATATGTTACTGAAGATAAAAAGGGTGTTTAAGTGCTCGGCATTATTTAATGTGTACTATTTATGCAGTGCACACACATAACTGCCACTGAAGTTTCTAGTTTAAATCTGTGTTTGGAGACTACTGAGAGAAGTTTTTTCATCAGATAGATTATAATGGGTCATTTTTAGGTGTTACATTACGATGTTAAACACTACTTAGGGACTGTTAACTGAATGGATTATTTTGCTGCTGCCTATCCAAACTAAGAGTTGAGGATACAAAGGCCAATCTCCACAAAGCTGTTTAGGTGTCTAACTCTTATTTAAGTGTCCGGTTAAAATGTGAACGGGGAGAGAGATGCCCAAATAGGGGTCCCTTTCTGGATCTGGCAATGTGCTCAGCACCTTGCATGTACTAGCTCTGATAACATTTGACGTTTTCCTGGCTCTGCACTCTGAACCACAGAGAGAAGCAAAAGGGGGACTATCTGAGTTTCAGCGAGGAGAAGGATGATCTAATGCAGTGAGAAATGGGGAGAAGTAATTTGCGGAAAAGACTGAAAACTGAAAGAATAACAGGAAGGTGAAAAGGAAGGTGAAGAAGGAAGCGTGTATGAAAGGAAGTGAAAGGCAGATGGGGAGAGGAAGGCAAAAGAAGGAAATTCCAGGAAGTAAAATCCTCTCTTGCTGTTTTTTGTGATAACAGCAAGCACTTCTTTCCAATTTGAAGCAAATCTTGGTAGTCAGATACTTCTAGTCTTTTCATGTGTTATTTTAAAAGCTTAATTGGGTGTCTTAGCACTCAGAGTTAAGCTTTTTAATGAAAAGTAAAAGTTAAAAGCATCTGCAAGTAAACATTATGAAAACCGATGGTAAGCAGCATTTCTTATTTAAAATATGTTCTTTTTTACCCCCTGCTGACATAAGAGTATGAGTCTTTGTTATCTGAGGGCTAGCTGAAGTTGAAATAATCTGGTTTTAATCCCCAAGGGCACAGAACCATGTACTCGCAACACAATAAACGTTGTGGTATCAGTCTGTGAAGGTTCACTCAAAGAAGGAAGAAGTGGTACAAAAGAAGGCAATAAACAACAGTTTGTGTAAACAAATAAATGTCCCATTGCAGGCATAGCAAATAAAGTGTGAAAATAAGTGTTCACAAGGTAATTTTTAGGATTTCAGAAGCTTAGCTCAGTGAAGTTAATTTAATGGTTTTTTTTAACCCTATTTAACACTTACCCTGTGCAGGTCGCATTAGTAGGAAGTGTGACTTTTAATCAAGTTATTTCCACCAAGTGAACTCTGTTAATATCAGTAGGTTCCTAAGTTTATGAGCAAGAATATCCTTAATTGTAAAAACACATCTTTCCCTGGCTTCTTCTAATGCCATTATCCTATAAACACCAAGTGCTCCTAAAGAAGATTTATACAAAAGAAAAAAGTACTTCCATGAGTGTAATTTACATTACTTCCTCGGATAAAATCAGATACTTCTTGCTGGTACAACCATATCTCTGTACACCCTGATTCTTGTCAATACAGCTATATCAGTTAAGTCCAACAACTTTGGTGACACTAGCAAAACTTAAATGCAGACCATGCCTTAGGCTCGCAGAAGTTGTCAGTTAAATTCAGGGCTCCTTTAGGTTAAGTGCCGCCTTATGCAAGCAGGCTTTCCCTGGCCACCACTGTTCTCCAGAGATGAAATCCTGCACTTAGTGTTGCAAAATCCACTCTTAAACTCCTGAAGCTCAAATGCTGTTCAGCAAGCTCAGGAAGAAAAAAACCTCCACAAATATGTATCTGTATTACAGGGAATATTATTCAGTGAACATTTTAACACATTTCCTATGTTTTTCTAGTACAGCTTTTCTCCACTACTGGATATGGAATCTCACTTCATTTGAAAACCTGTCGACATTTTGTGATTGCAATTAAGCAGGCCAGAATTTATGTTTATCTGTCCTACAGGCAGTGGCTTAGAGAAGAAAACATTCAAGCTAATGTTTCCACTTACTGCTATAAACTCTGATGAATTTAAGGACTTACACACAGGATCTTCCAATACTAAAAATGTCTGATTTTCAGACCTTTCAATGTCTGATAACATTGAAAGTGTTAATTTTCCTCTTTTAAAGAGTTGAGAATGTTTCTTTCAAAAGTCAATGAATTGCAAGATACTAAACCTAGGCCTGTCATACATGAACAACTATGGCCAGTTTCTAGCCTAACCCTATATAACTTAGGGCAGAAACCCTTTACTTTAGAAAGGAAGCCAATAAACTGTCATGTGAACTACTCAGAGACTTGGAAGGTAAAAAATATAATTCTAGGAGAGATGGATGGAGTATTTGTGCAGTCATAAAATACACAGAAATTCAAATTTTTGGTGATCATGTAAAAAAAAAAGGGAGGTTACAATGGAAATACTTAGGCCGCTTTCTCTGTAGTGCAGCTATTCTCTCTATGTGTATAGTACAAAATAAATCCCAGTATAGTTAATAAGTCTTTCTGTCCATAAATCTGTCCATCCAAATAGGCTTAAATCTTCATATTAAATGTTTCTTGACTCTGTGTGTATAAAGACAGAAATAATCTCTTTCTCTCTATTCCTTGCTGTCAAACGCAAGCTGATTTTTATCTTGTTTCGTTTTATTGACACCATGCACATAAGCCAGATCCCTTCAATTTAGAATAGAAGGGGCTGGTTGGAGAACATTTTCCAACGGTGAATTTTGACTCTGAAAGGAAGCTCCCTCTTGGTCTGAAATAGCCCTGGTTCGTCCATCAGTCTTCAGGGCACTTTGCCAAGTCCATCTACCATTACTTGCATTAGCCCTGGTTTGACCTGCCTTGAGGACGATGGCTCGTACTCCACTGGGGGTTGTCTTTTGCTGGCTGCCAGTGCCGCAATGCCATTTAATTTCGTATTTTCTTTTTTCTTCTTTGTTTTTTTTGTCTAACTTTGCACAAAGGGTGCTAACACTTTGGCAAGGTTCCCCCTTTCATTCCAATATAAAGCCACAGGAATTAAGGCCAAATCCACATGTATATACATGGAGGTATTTAAGAGATTTGTAGTCCTGTATCAAGCAGGGCAGGCTGTACTCGTGTTCTCTCTGGACTACTGCATGAGCAGTTAATTCTATGGGCAATTAGACTGCTGCAGAACCTGCAAAAGTCTCTCTGATTTCTACCAGTGCTGCCGCAGAAATTGGCACTGCATTGCTGCAGAAAAGAGAGATCCCTGACTACAGCTTAAATGCTACTAATTTGAACTCCTCAGCAAATACTCCAGCTAGGGACAAAAAAAAAACACAACACAAAAATAGGTTGCAAATTAGTCATAAGAAGTTTGATGAGATCAGTGACAGATGCCAATAACAGAATTCAGCGTTGTGCTCTTTTGTATCCGGTACAAGCATACAAAGCATATGCAAAGCCTATTTGTTTATAAAGGCCTCCAGAAATAGGAAAAGTGTGTGTATTGGGTTGCTTGCAGCTCTTGTTGCTGCTTACCATACGTAATACCTGAGATATTAAATGCCATGTCAGGGCCAAGCTCAAACTAGACTCAAAGCGCAACGGCCCTAAAATGGGGAAATTGAGTTTAAAGACCTTGCAAGGCAAGTTGGTTGGGTTTTTTTTGGTGGGAAGTCCAGTGGTAGCCAGGAAAGCCCTAAATGATGTTTGTGGAGTGCCTAAAGTTAGTAACGGTCAGGACTGCATTTTAAAGCAGATTTTCCTGACAGGATTTCTAAGATATCACCCATCATGATTCATGATCATTACCGCACCCCCACCCCCTTCCTGGCCTTGGTGGAGAAGAGGATGTACGGTGGAGTTCCACCTCCTGCCTTCCCTGAACGCATTAGTCCTGTAACAATATTGGCAAAGAAATGGGTAAGGTACAGCCTGCTACCGTTCTGTCCACTCTTCTAGTTCAGTATGTTGCTTTAGACTCCAGACAGCAGTAGTGTTACAAGTTAGCCGTAGAAATAACTGAATTTAAAAAGCAGAGTTTTAAGAAGACAGCATTAACTTTTGGCATTCATAACTTTAAAATGTCCAAATACTTAGCTTTAAGCTTCTTTCTTTCTTTTTTTTTTCCCCCCAGAAAAAGTGTCACCATTGAGCAGAAACCATATTTGTTCATAGTGCCAAGCACATTTTCTATAGCTGAGTTATGAACCTCTGAACATAGAGGTTTAAAATGGAAATACTGACATAATCTTAAATGTAGTGGCACAAATAGTGCCACTACAATAATCCTTGTAATCTAATATATTAGCCCTAGGGGGATGGAGACTCAATTGCTGGTCTCAGACAGCCTTTCTGAGGCTCAATTCAAATTGCATAATTATTCTACATCCTTCCAAGTTCTTTAAAATACATTTCAAATGCAGTATTGCACATTCCAAAATATTTGTTCTTCAGAGATTGATTTGACTTTTTTTTCCACCTTAAAGAGATATATATGACCTCAGAGGCATGTGAAAAATCATTAATCAAGTTTATACAGTGTAACACTCTTTTGTGTGTGAAAGACTTACTTTTTTCCAGATTTCCTCAGTTATGTTGCCAAGATGATTCCCCTAGAGAGCCATGTGTTTATCTTGACAGGTGTTAGTGAGATCTGCGGAGTCTCAGTGGAATTGTTACTGGTTGCTTTGAGGTACAGTAGAAAACATTAAGTCTGCAAACTAATGAACTTACCTTATTACATTCTAAATAAAATAAACCACAGAGTAAGTTGGATTAATCTACTAATGCCTTTCTAATGAAACTTTTATTGGGCATATGGTGTGGTCTTGCTATTTTCCTCATATAGCTAGCACAAGCAAAAACTCAAAATAAAACCTACATGTATCTCTTCTGTTACATACCAGTATCAAAAACTCGCTATCACAATTATTTTCAGATTGCTGTTTTGCTAGCATAACCTTTGATTCTGATTTGCAAGACTAAATGGATTAAAAAAAATAAAAGCAATCGGATTAAAAAAAGAAACAGGAGTTTCACCACTGATAGGAAAGAGAAAAATACAACTTCTACTGCTGTTGCTAGGGGAAAAATATAAACTGCTGCTGCTAACTTATAATTACTTTAAAATGCATTCTGTGACCTGTCCTGACAATGTCAGGGAATCATTAACTAAATAGTGTAACTTCTGAAGTTAAATAATCATTCCTTAGTTACAGTCCATTAGTGTTTTCCAGCCCTGAGCTGTAACACGCTATATTTTTGTAATGCATCTTAGAAGCGATAAAACAATAGGTGCTTTTAACAAAAAAGAATGAGTTTTAAGCAAGGTGAAACAAGGTACCATCATTTTCAGCCAGCTACGCCTTTTGCTTTTAATTGTCATTTTCTTCCTCTCTGTATATGTACAAAATCAGAACACAAGAAAAAAACACTCCTTAGCAACATTCATCTTCTGGGAACACGCCGCTGAATTTAGGTATAAACCCATAATGGCATCTCAAAGAATAGCAATATCTCATATACTTCAGCTTTGATACACTATTTCAAACCCTTAATTTCCTTTTTTCAGTTTCCCACATAAAGTTTTGCTTTGCTTCCATATTTGCAAATGCCCATTTGAGACAAAAAGATCTTTTCATAGCCACACTCTCCCCTCCCTTTATTTACTTCAACAACAAATTAGCAGCCAAGTTTTTGTAGAGGATAAGAAAATAGATACAGTGAAAACAGAGTGAGAACATAGTTTTTCTTTCCTTCAGCACCAGTAGCCAGAAATAGTATGAAAGCAATGGATCATGAAGAAAAGCAATTTCCTACTTCAGGGATTAAGCAATGCCCTCTTTTGTAATGTTAAATGAAAGTTCTAGTTATTTTTTTTCAAGTAATACTGATTTTTTTCCCCCAATTTAAATAAATAGTCACTAGAGAAGCTCCAACAGTCCCCCAAACACATCACTTTCTAGCCAATCAATAACAGAGATAAAGCCCTTTATGTTGTACTTCTTTGAGCAGACCTATTGATAGGGCAAGAAAAATTAAGCTACTACAGAAGCCAAAGATAATTAACTTAACAAGGGAGAATATCTGGTGATACATGCGTTCTGTTCTTTTCTAAGGACAAATACAGGGGATTCTAATATAGAAAAGATACAGACTTTTGTTGAAGCATTCAAATAAAGACAGCTACCTACATTTTACTGTCACAGTACACACCTCTCATCCAGTGACACTGTAAAATTAACTACTTCTGTGATGATACATGGCTAGGCTATCAGGTGATGTGCCATACCCGCATCTAAAACGTTATTCTACACTTCCCTTGGTAGTATGGAAAAGATGGAAGTTCTACATCTGCCTCTGCCACAGCTTTTTAAGTGCAACCTCGGGCAAATCACTACAAACCATTAGTCACTTAATAGCTAATTGACAAGCTAGGTCAATGTTATCAGTCACAGGGATAAAGATTATTTGCATGAGTAAGGCTTGGTAGAATTACACCCTTCACACCAATGCTGAAAGGTTTCAAAGGCTTTCATCTTTAAGTGCTATTAAACGGTGCATTGCAGGATTAAGTCTTCTACACCTACAAGTTTGTATCTATAGAGCTCTAACAAGAACATTCAGTGCGTCATTAAAGCCAATACTGTGTTTAAAGCACTTTGAGATCGCTTCAGGATAAATGCCAATGCATGCGCCTTTCTCAGTTTTTATACATCGATAAATGGGAATCCTGTAAATATCTGATCAACTTTGCTTAATGGGGCAACTTGTATGGGAAAGCATTATCACTGTAAAAAGACTTCGTCGAACCAAGCTCATTCTCCTTAGCATATATGCAAATAATAGCTGCAACTATCCAGAGATTGAAAGCAGAAAATCATTTAATTCATACCTGTGTTTTGTTTTTTAATGAATTACATTAAAAATTTTCCTAGCTAAGACAAGGCATCTGCTATATAATTAAAATGAAGAGTCACAACCAACTTATCTTTTAAAACCAGGTTGTAACAGGAAAGAAAATGCAAGACTTCTCAGCTGCAACTTTATGGCTCTATCAAAACTTGCTTATTTTACCTATTTATTTCCATCCATAATAAAAGATGTACTCCGAGAAAAAAATATACGATGCATACATATTTTTAAAGGCTTAGAAAGCTAGCAGTTTTCTTTTAACACCCTTGGATCTAATTTTGTTTCTGACAAGTAAAATGAGAAGAATGGGGCCCTAAAAAGGATAATGGTCTGAAACCTGCTCTTTGAATCTTTGCACATGCTAAAACTATCATAAATTTCAATAGAAAATATGGGTGCACTGCTGGCCATCTTGGGTTACGCAGTTCAGCATTACTACCCAGAAAAGCTTAGGGGCATAATACATACTGGCTTTTCGTTAGGAAGTTTTCAAAAACCACCATATTGAACCACTAGCCTATAATAGCTCTTCCACATTTAACAGGATGTCAGTTCCTGGAGCTGTTTTTCTTTTGATGCACACAAAGTACTGCCAGTAATTTTAATCAGAATTATGCCATGCACTGGAGGAAGACAATCACATAATATAAATTGTCACGGTTTTTCCATATCCCTGCCTCTTGCAGAACTATTGTTTTGTTAGTGGAATTGGTACTGATTTGTGGCTGCTTTGTTTAAAAAACCTTAGTACTAGTGTAGTCCTTCTCATCCAGATATATCAAAGTGCTTTATAAAGCAGTGAAAGCAGTGGAGCCGAGAAAAAAACTTGCAGTGAAACTTTTTTTCATTTGATAACATGAAAAGGTCTCAAATTATTTGTAGTGAAAAATAAAGAAAACACATTATGAAAATTAAAGCATCACATTGTAAAGAATTATTTCATTTTAAAAATTATGTTCACTTTCATCATTTTTTGTTGTCTTTGTTTAAGACAAAATAGTTCTTCATCACTATTTTTTAGTTGGGATTGAACAAATCTTCTCTCAAATACTTTCTTTTCAGAACTGCCTCTAAACCTAAAATTAGTTAATTCCTGTAGCTCAAATCAGGGCACTTTACTCAATAAAACTACTCTAAGTAATGCCGTGAAAGCCTTCACCTTGTTCTCACTCAAGGAACACAAAAGCACTGAAGGAAGATTAAATATTACGATATAAATTTTCAGTGCTTGGTACTAAGAACCTCAGTTTCCATTTACTTTGCTCCTGTAAGCTAGCTTTAATGGAAATATTATTTTTCTACTTAAATATTAATCACTGTTGCCAGGTTTAAACTTACAATATTAGTGTTAAAGCTCAGTGAGAGATGCAGGCACACCACCTGCGTCAGGTCAAGTGGTAGGAGATAAATCCTCTGTGTCAAGCACCTAACAGGGATACAGCCTGTGCATTGGGTACATAACAGGGCACGTGCTCTACATTTTGTTGCATAAAAGGGGGATGTACCTGCCTTCAATCACATAACCTAACACAAAGCTTGGGATCAGGATCCCTGTTTCTTACCTTCCCATTGTAGCAGAAAGAAGCGTTTGCACTTGCATTGTATGGGACAATGAGCAACCCTCGTTTGGCTAAGAGTGAACTTCTACACTAGAATTACAATAACGTGAGAGGTTTATGAATTACAACTTAAGCAAGAGTAACATTCATGTTGCCACATACTTTCGAGCTCTGATACACACGCTCTGGCTGAAAGCCATAAAGTGAGAGTTGAAGGACAGGTGGTTGGATGGTTTCAGCCAACATCCCATTGTCCTGAATGGAGTTTACACAAGCCAAAGACCTGTGTAACCTCAGTGTTAAAACATTCCAGCAAAATCAATATGAGCTATAAATTATTAGAAGCTATTTTTAATTCTCACCTATGATCTTTAATTCTTCACACTAATGATCAATTTATCATTAATGCAAAAAGAGATTTAAAGCAATGTTTATGCCATTAAAATAAATAACCATTAGATATACAATATATCCCACAAGTGCATTTGCTTCTTGTGGAATTCCTCCAGAACATTGGATCTATATACAGTATAATATAATTATATTTAATTGGTAATGAGCTATTGAATTGCACAGGGGGAATTGCACAGCTTACAACCTTAAAAACTTCTCTAGTCAAGATGGGCTTCAATTATACAACTCAGTCTATGAAAAAGCTTTTTGGTATATAAAATGTATCATTGTTAGTTTGCACTTCTTTCATTTTTTTCATCAAAGGAGATTTATAATGTGTAAGCAATACAGTGAAGGCTTTCTTCCACTAAAGAAGCTCAGAAATAAGCAGATTCACAAGATTAGTTTTCCAGAAGGAAAATTCTAGTTATGCATTTGAAGAAGTTTGCTTCTTCCTTTCCAGTACTGCTACAGTTCAGGGAAATGTTGGTTGTAAATATGACTAGCAGCAGGGAATTCCTGCGTCGCTACTCAGTACAGACCCAGGTGGTAAACAACAGTTAAGTTTTTGTTAATTTATTTAGAATCTCTAATTTAATCTCTTCACATGAAAAGGACAAAGTGCTGTACCACTGAGGTTTTTGGTCACAGTGATGAGATCAGCAGATATTTCATCAATGTTTAGCCACAGATACATAAACCTCCTTAGGAAATTTTCTGACCTAGGTGACTATAAACAAAAGGACTGAGAAAACCCAGAACCTTAACACAAACCTGGCCATTAATCTGCAATGCATGATTTCTGTCTTGATAAGAGTACCAAATTTCCAGTGGTTGGTGAATAGGATGAGTCAAGCACTCTGAAATTAGTAAATGTTGATCACTGACATCTTGTTGTGGTAAACAGCTAATGTTTTTTTCTTCAGGATGAGGACTTTTTTCTATACCTTTTCAGTTGATCAATGTTCAATAAACCTTGATCATATTTATCTAATAGGTATGTGGGAGGGTAAAATGATCGGTACTTCTTTTCTCTTTAGTTGCCTAGTTTTAGTGTGAGCCTCCACGCTTGAACGTGGTTCAGGGTGACACCGTGAGTCGGCATCTGCTCACAGCATACTGGAATGTACAAACACAAGTACAGCCTGCAGAAATGTGAAGTAATTCTTCCCTTCAGCTCAGCATTAATAAAGCCTCAGCAGGAATACCAGGTACAAATTTGGACATCGCACTCCAGGAAGACATGCGCCAATTGAAAGAAATGTGAGGAGAGCAACATGACCAGAGTCTAGAGAACAGCAGCTGTGATAAAGCTTGAAAGAATTAGGCTAGAGAGGAGACAACTGAGATGGAACATGATAATAGCCTTCAAATACATGAAAGGCTGTTTCAAAAGAATAAGGAAATAACCTGTTCTCAATAACAATGATGGATAGGACAAAAAGAAATGTGCTAAATTGCAGCAATTAAGATTCAGGGTAGATATTACGAAAACCTTCTCAACAGTAAGGATAGGGAAGCACTATAAAAGATCACCTAGAAGACGGTGGAATCTCCACTGTTAGAATTATTTCAGAACAGCACAGACACAAGTCCTTCTAGAACTACTCAGATATAATTCATTATCTTTTCGGGACTGGGATGATGTCCTGCAGTCCCTTTCGTCTTTACATTTCTATGAATAGGACTCCCGCATGCAATCATTTCTGCTGGAAATTGTTAACTGCAGAAAGGAAAATATTCTCCTCTAGGCCTCCCCTTGCCCAGAATTGGCGCAGAAATAAGTAGGAGTAAACTTCCGATCAACACCCTCTTTTGCCCCATATGTGATGTTAGGCCTATTTGCCTGTTTGAAGCATTTCTTAGAAAACAAAAATGAGAACAACTAACCTTATCTAGGCCAATAGTAAACAAATTAATAGGAAAGCAAATATCACTTCACCTTAAATTCCTCCTCTAGATCACAAAACAAAACAACTCCAAATGAATGAAACAACTCCAACGATGTGCACTCACAGCCCCGAAGGCCAACCGTATCCTGGGCTGCATCAAAAGAAGCGTGGCCAGCAGGTCGAGGGAGGTGATTCTCCTCCTCTGCTCTGGTGAGACCCCACTTGGAGTACTGTGTCCAAGTCTGTAGCCCTCAGCACAAGAAAGACATGGACCTGTTGGAGCGGGTTCAGAGGAGGCCACGAAAATGACCAGGGGGGTGGAACTCCTCTCCTATGAAGAAAGGCTGAGAGAGTTGGGGTTATTCAGCCTGGAGAAGAGAAGGCTTCGAGGAGACCTTATTGCGGCCTTTCAGTACTTAAAGGGGGCTTATAAGAAAGATGGCGACAAACTTTTTAGCAGGGCCTGTTGCGAAAGGACAAGGGGGAACGGTTTTAAACTAAAAGAGGGTAGATTTAGACTAGATGGAAGGAAGAAATTTTTTACAATGAGGGTGGTAAAACACTGGAACAGGTTGCCCAGAGAGGTGGTAGATGCCCCAATCCTGGAAACGTTCAAGGTCTGAGCAACCGGATCTAGTTGAAGATGTCCCTGCCCATGGCAGAGGGGTTGGACTAGATGACCTTTAAAGATCCCTTCCAACCCAAACTATTCTATGATTCTATGAATTCAAGAAAGAAGAAAGTGCATCAAGCACAAAGATTTTAAATGAGTAGAAAAGAAAGGAAGTTGCATCATCCACTTTTGGTTTTAGAAGAATATCCTGTGATATATGAACTTTTTGCTGACGTACACACATACGTATATATGTGTGTGCGTGTATTTGCCAGCTTTTAACACTGACAAAAATTGTCATGATTAGACCTTATTTCCTAAGGCTGGACATATTATTTACTATGACCTGTAACACGCATGAGATTCAAACACTGTCATGCTCCTGGACTCAGTGGGCTCAATAGTATTCATTAAATAGTCCATTCCCATGGAATTTAACCCTCAATCATCCGATTTAGGAAAACTTCCGGTTTCAAACCTTTTTAATTCTCTACTAAATTACAATATTTTATTGAACAATATTCTCAACATCATGCTCTAAATGATTTTTTTCTTTGTAGCTTACCCCTGTGTGATTCAGAGAGTTGGATACGGTGGTGTCCTGCTTGAACTTACATGCTGCCACTTTCATGTACTAAATGAAGAAGCACCCAGTAAACAGATTTGGACAGCTGTGCATGAAACTTTCAAAAGTGAACTAAAACATGACTGAAAGAACTTACTTTAAAATTTCAAATTAAAGCTTGAGTAAAATTTGCTTGCAACAGCTACAAGACCGTAGTCTCAACACAGGAGAGGGTTAGGGTTATGATCTATTGTTACTGAGGATAGGAAGGAGTTGAAATTCCCTGTCCCTTCCTAAAGGGTAAATCTCCATCTGTTACACCTTGACAAGTCTCCTAATAGTCATCATTTCTTCTTTCTCTCCCTTGAAAGTTGCACTGATGTGAAGGGTGAGAGAATATCTGCAGAGCAAGTTCCTGCTACTTACATCCTCGTTTGGAGAAGACTTTGCCTTTTTGCTAGCATGTAAAGTATCTCAAGATTTGTCCCTCATTTACTTTTCAGCGGGACACTCTCTTGTCAGTAATTCCCTGTCCACTGTTCTTCAAAGAAACAGTTTCCTTTGATCCATGTTGTAAGTGAATCCCCACAACTTAAAAATAAACCTGTTGCAGCTCACTCCTCCACTGCTGATAGCTGCATTTCCATTCAAAAAAATTATCTCAAAATATACTTCTCAAGCATGTGAGTCTTTCCTGACACCTTCCTGCTTCATAGTACTTTTCTACAATTTTCTAAATACAGATTTAAAAACAATTAATCTTGGTTCATGGTTCTATTCTAGATTCTTCATCAGGATAATACATCTAGAAAATATAAAGCATCTAAATAATACAAGAATTGTGATTAAAAAAATGAGAACAGTTGGATAAACCTCATCATTATCTAATCAAATTCACAGCTGCAATGTCATACCCATCGAATTCAAGAATCAGCATCACTAGAGGAATGTGAAAAACCTATCCAATAGGATGCCATCACAAGATCTAGGAAATACTGAAGGGGTAATGAAGGGATGGATGTGCAGAAAGTAGAATGAAAGAATGAAAAGAAGCAGAGCACCCAGGAACCGAAATCCATAATATAATACAAAATAAAAGCTAGGAATATTTGACTTACCAGACTGTAATTCTATCAATGGACTCAAGTGACTGCAGAATACATGATAGCAGAATCTAGTAATTCACAATTATTTATTCTCTTAATATACTTATGAAATAGATGTTTAAATTTAGTGCTGCTCTTCTTGAAAAGGGAAGTGAAGCTTTTTCCATCATATTCAGAAAAGCTTCAGGACTGAAATGGAATACATTTCAAATGGAAAGATCAAAGTTACCTTGTTCCATCCCAGAACACACAAAGATAAGAAATTAATTATTTTATTCTAGACGTGTCCTGATCCTGATTTTGTATCCATAGGAGCTTGACTTTTTGCCAAGATGCATGAAAAAGTATACAGTTTCGTTGATTCATAACTGTCCAATTATATATAATCTTTGCTTACTGCTCCTGAACAAGGACAAGTTTTATGTCATTATTTTCCTTCTGGTTTTCAGCAAGCCAAGCATCACTTGTTTCAACAGAACATCGTTATGGGTTGCTTTTCTCTCCAAATACATTTTCCAGTGGATCGTATTTTAAAAAAAAAAAAAAAAAAAGACAACACAAAACCAAACAAACAAGCAAACAAACCCTGCAAAACCAACAAAAAACCCCACAGCAGTACAACTAGGTTGCATTGCTTACCCTTCTATCAAAAAAAGGCTTCTTTGCCTTCCTGAGAATACATCTGGCTTGTATGGTGAATATTGACTGCTGGGCAGATCACCATAGCTATGAAACAGAGCATGGGGAAATGAAATGAGAAGGACAAAGAGTGTGAGCGGGGTGTGTGTTTGTACACACTCGCTTGCAAGTGTGTGTGAGAGAGAAAAAGAAAAAGCTCTATATTTGGGGTTATGTATCCTTTGCAACATTTCAGAGGTTCTCAGCAGTCCCCAAGAAAGCATCTGCTCATATGGTTTCCTGATTAAGGCAATAAATATTGAAGTAATCTCATATTTATGACTAATTTACTAAATGAAAAAAAAGCAGCCATTTTAAAAGAGACTTTAGCTAAATAATCATGGAATGCTTAGGATGGGTCAAGTCTCCTTGACTAAATACATGCTTTATTGCAGCTTTCTGAAACATCTATAATATACTTTAAGCATCCAGATGTACTACCACATAATTAACACTATGAAATTGTATTTTCAGAACAGTCCACTAGGAATTACGTTTTTTTTCTTTTTAACCTTAGAATGGTTTACAAGTAACAATGTGGCAAACAGATTTAAATTGTTGATAGCACCTATAATTGCATCAATCTGTTCCTCCTCTCCACCCTCCGTTTTTAAGGTTTCCTAAGCTTTGATTTCAGGAATCTCTCACTTATTCATTTACAGCAGTGTGAAGTAGTATAAATCACACAATTATTCCATATACTGATACAATTCCATAATCCTCCATAGAGAATGACACGTATACTTTTGTAAGACGTGGTCCCTAAATTACATCTTTATGTTCTTCAGTGACATAGTATTTCCTTGAATTTTAAGTGTTTTTAATTATTTCCTATTGCTATACTGCTTTTTGCCATACAAAACCTAATTAATAAACTTTACTTATCCTAAAAGTGAAAATATTATTATCCCCATTTTCAGCTAGATAGAAATGTAGTCTGAATTAAACGAGGGTAATAGGAAGTTACTATTTCCAGATTACAAGATTAAGAAAAGGAGCTCAAATCACAGCTAGAATAATAATTTCAGGAATTAAGACTAAAATATACATAGACAAATACTCAACTGATGCAAGTCAACACAGCAGTAACAGTTTATACATGAGGAGCCACTGGTTGGTAAGTTAACAAAGTACAAGCATAAAGCCTATTTTGGTAAGTATTAAATATGTCTGTTAATGCAGGAAACAAAATCTTTGCGTTATACTGAAAATAGGCAAACTATCTTTCTGCAGAAAGGCAAATGCAAAAAAAAATTAAGCCAAATGCTCGCCATAATCTTATTTTATCTAATCCTAATACCCTGCAGATAATATCCCAAAGAGAAAGGTTCTTCTGGCTTTGCAGACTAATACAACGTCATTTGAACTGAAAGGCAGACAGGCAAGCCATGACAAAATACCCATCTATTTGTAAAACAACATAAACTGAACTGTATTTCAACAGGCTGGAAGCACCATGACCATGCTATCTTTCAGCATCAATCTATCCAAGTTTCTCTTCTTCCCTTCCTTTTTTTTTTTCTTTAAAGATTTCCAGCTTATTTGCCATACAGTCTGCAAGCCTAACTGCAGCAACTTAATTACTTAATTAATGAAAGGGGTTTTTTTGTTTGCGTTGTTGGTTGTTTTTTTTTTTTTTTTAGTTTTCTTTTAAACTGGAATTTAGAGGGCCAAATTCTTCTTCAAGTACAGAAACATACACAAGGACAGTCAGGAAGCGGTTTGAAGGTCTTGGTGGTTCCATTCATGTCTATGGGCTCACCTTCACTGGCCACAGAAACCAAGGCGCAGGCAGGAGCGGTGCACCCCAACGGGTCAGGATGAGAGATCTCATCCTGAAAGGCAGATGATCTGATCCAGAGATGGGAATGCTCCCGAGTTCACTACTTGAATGCAATCTGAATTACAGGCATTCCCACCATTATTCATACAGTGGTGTTATTTTTAATGTGCTTATTTTTATGTTCAATGCCCTAAATTAAAAGTTTCTCTTTGACACTATATTCAAATTAACTCTGAAAATGTAGCGGGGTGAAATCCAGCTAGAATAGACAAAAACCCTCTGGGCTTAGCCAAAACAATAGGAAAGCATTCTACATTTCATTTGGAAAGGAAAAATCAACCCAAGTTGCTTGACAGGTTTAGAAATCATAGCAAACCACTTGGGGATTATAGCCTTAAATTTACATTTGAATATGAAGCCCCTCCACAAGGCAAATGACTGGGGCTTACAAATTGTGTTAAGAAATGTTCTAATAAGCACATTTGATATTTTATTATCACAGAACACTCTGACTATAAATCGTTGTAGACTATTAAGGAGTTGGAATCCAATGATACTGTAGTCACAATCACAGATTAACTAACTGTTGGTTTTTGTTCTGTAAAGTTTCTGTTAGCAGTGTCACTCCATCAGCAAAGCGGTGGTCTCCTCTCCTGCCACGTGAAATACAAAGTATTGGAAAAAGTTCTGAAGGATTGCACAGGGAAGGAAAATAACTATCCACTTCTGCTTTCCATCACCTCCACGTGATAGCAGTTTGTGTATGCAAGAGACCTGATGGAAGCATGCCAGCCAGTAAAGAGGGAGGGAAAAGAAACTCTGCAGCACTTCTCAGCTGGGTTTTGATGGAAGGGATATTGATGGGCATTCCCATTTGATGTCTTCCAGTGGTTTGTACAACTTTTGAGTAGAGATGATTCAGGCTGGAGCCATCATTTGAAGCCTAGTAGGTCTGATTTATCCTTTAAGAACATCTGTATTCAAAAATCATGTTCCTGATTCATTCCATTCAGTTATTTTCACAAATGCTTTCTTGTGATGTTTTTGAAAAATTAGGAGCTTTCATTTGTCAAGTAAGATCTGCTCATTTGCCACACAGTCCTACTGCCTATGAGAGTACACGCGCTCTCTCTCATACTAATTCTCATACAGAACCAGTGATACTAGCACTGATGATAATGACACTGGCAATCGTGCATACAGAATTAAGCCAGAATGTGCTCCATACTGGCTAGCATTAGTACCGGCATCTTGGTTAGTCCTCTCAAAAGGAAGTAGAGAAATAGATCTTCCCTCCCCTCTCCTTAATTACCTTTCTGTTTTCTACTGTAAGTAAATGCAGCATATATTTAAAAAAAAAGCAAAAGTGAAAGTGAGGTTCACCTGCAATTCAGTTAGTGATGCTGAAGGCTAAAATTATATAAACAGCATGAACAAATAATAAGCAACTGAAAAGCACAGTCCTAAGAAGCTCTCTTTAAAGGACATATATTATTTTTTCTAATGGCATTTTTCAAAGCAATCCTGTTAATTTTCATGGTATTTTAAAATCTTCAAATAAATGCAAAACCAGTCAAAAAAATTATGAATTCCAAGGAAGTTTTGAATTAAGGAATCAGTAAGTTTGTATTATAAAATATTCTACCAAATATCTGTGAACAATAAATATCAAACAAACCATGGTATTGAGAGATTTGTAATGAATATAGGCAAAGAAAGATATTAAACAGTTAATAATTTCTTATATTTGTATTTGTTTTAAAAGGTAATATAGAAGTATTTCTCTTGATTTCCGCTCCCTCCAACTCAGACACGCAAACACGAACAAATTTTAACCAGTCACTTCAGGGAGATGATACTGAATAGACCACTCTGGAAAACTTGACAGACAATAGATACAAAGGCAGGTGCTTAAAAAGCCAAAACAATGGGTCAGGTCTAATCTCTACCTATGTGAATTAGGGTTTCAAGATTGAGCGTGATTTGTTTTAGAGCAACAATGAAAACCGTATCACTGGTGCTGAAAGGAAAATATACTGAAGAATACTTTTATCTGTCTACACTGCAAGATACCAAAACACAAGTTGCACAAATTGATTCAGTCTGCGTCAGAGAGGTGAAATGCAATGGCATCCTTTTATCAGCTAACCAACCTGTAATAACCTTGAGAGGCATTACTTGAGAAAAGATGAGGGCTGCTATAGCCACCTTCTTTTACACTTTCTCCACAGGCAGATGTTTAGGCACTATTAAATCCTGATTTGACTATGTAAGTACCCCAACAATCAGGCCAGCTCTGAGTATTCTGACTACCTGTGAGAAAGACTACCATGAAATATCTCCGAGCAGAAGTACCCACCTTTGAAGCAGCATTTGCCTCTGCAGCCATATGGAAGTTAGGGCTATTTTCTGTTGCTGCAAATAGAACTGAGCAAATAATTGACTTGCTGGATTTTTTCCAAAGTCAAAATAAATGGCTGTTGTGGTTTATCTAAAACATTTTTCCTAGCCAAATGAAAACACTTAGTATTTTATGATTTTAGGTTTCGTTCTACTTTCAAGGTTTTAAAAACACTGCTTTAGAAATAAGGTTTTTAAAAGCTGTGATTTAAAAAATAAATATTACATTATTTTAGCTGATGTGATTTAAACTCATTTACACAAACTAATGAATTGTTTCAGCTGGGAGAAACTCTAACCCCCCTCTTCATCTAACAGACTTTCCAGCGTTTGGGAGCACCAGGTGTATATTCTGGACTTTACTTGGCCTACTGGATTTCTGCAGGGTAGGTCGGGTCTTTAATGGTTCAGATTTGCTTGTGAACATTTGTTCCTTTATTGTCTTTGATGATATAACCATCCACACTGATTTTGGATATAATTGTAGGTAAGCATGGTGTTTGACCATCTGTTGCGGTATCTATAAAAAGATTTGTTCTTGTATAATACACTTAAATTCCAATAAGTAAAGTTAAAGAACTAAGAACATGCCTGTAAATGAATTTCTATGGGTTTAAAACCTGTTAACTTTACTCATATAAACAGACCTACCATTTTGAAAGTGGCTTGCATATAATATACTGCACATTTTGTGGCTGTCACACAGTATATGTAATATTTCAGTGTATGTGACATTGCTCTCCTCCTCTCCCCCTGCTTTATATCTTTGTATCTAATTTTATGACTTTTTCTCTCTTGATTTAGATAAATCCTGCTGATGATGTTGAATATATTACAATGCAAAACAATGGTGAATGTAAGTTCAGGATAAGAACTAGATAAATAAGATGGGTTGTAAAACGATGAAACAAACACCCCCCCACCCCCTTTACTGCTTTTGATTTTACTTCTGTAAATAAAAATAGAAAATTACTAAGGGAGTAGAGAGAAAAGATCAAAGCAAAACGATAATTGTATTATTCTTCTGCATAAAAATAGTACTAGTCAACACATACTGTGGCTAAATCCTCCCACAATTAAGCACTAAAACACTACAGGAAGCAGAGTTATCAAGAATCTTATCACTAAACCTTTAGAAAACATGAGTATTTTTGTCATCGCATGTCATTATTTAACATTAACCATTGTGGAGTTCCTTAGCATTCATGAAGGATAAGAGAAGACAATCATTTTAAAACCTGGAAAAAGTGCGTTAAGCTTGCATCAAATGTTGTTGTACAATACCTGAATTGATTCCATTCACACACAGATCCATGCTAGTCACCGCTGACCTATTTTTATGATTTTTTTTTTATATTAGGTAGGGTTTTTTTTAGTAAGGATTCCGTAATTGTAACATCCAAAGCTGAAAGAACTACTGATTAAATAGCTTATCTCAGCATGTGAGTTAGTACTTTCCTTTTCTGTTTTTCATCAGAATCACCTTTTAGTAGTAACTTGGAACAAGGCAATGACAGAAAGTTTGAAAGCTTATGAAAGCTTATGATAGTAGCAGATAAGACTACAGATACAAGCAAAGAAACACAGCAAAACCTGTGACATACCAGAATACATCAGGGAGCCCTTCAGGATAGGGGAAAGCTAAAGAAGTAGAACTGATTAATGCAAAGTGCACTGAAGGGATCTGAAACTGTGTCTACTCAGATAGTTTAACTTGCTCTTGAAGTCTAAAATATTCCTTGACATACCTTGAGTTTGCCCATAGAAGTATCTTTTGTAATTAAGAACTGAGTTCCGGAGCCTGAGCTTTGGTTTCCTGGGGATATTGGGTAAGTGCCTAAGACCAGAGGCTTAGTGCTCCCCATAGAGCTGTTTATAAACAAGACCAGGATTCAAGCTCTGAGCAAAAATATCTCCTAATCAGAATGTATTGGTGTGAAACTCTATCCCAGAAATCAAACTTACGTTAAAAAAAACCCAAAACCCCACCACCAACAACTACTTATCACCCATTCCCTTAGCAATCCTGATCAACATATCACTAGTTTTTCATACTAGAGGCATTCTCACACCATAACAATGCTCTTAATTCTTTGTTTTGATGTCTGTTGGAAACTGTTTTCTCCTTCTCTACCTATTCAAACTTAAAAAATATGAAGACTTCTTTTCCTCTAAAAAAATACTCTTACTCTCATGACTATCAGTAATTTGCAAGCCTTTTTCCTAACCCTGGCACGTAAATTTGCTAAGAGTTATTAGAAGCCACCCTCATATTACTCTCAATGTTGGTGACATTCTTCTCTCTCACAGTATACAGCAAGTGACAGTCAAGAATGTGATATAAAAATAAAACGTGGCAAGGCTCAGGAAGAATAGTGCATTTTTATAGGTATAGTAGAAATGTAAAATAATCATTAGACTCATTGCTTGAAGGGATTAGAAAGCTGATGGTGTATAATGATAAAGGAGAGATTCTTCTACTCGGCAGAAGCAGCGCTTAATTGGCTAGCCTTAATATTGCCTAATGCACGTCGTATAATGTTTTTGATCCAGGGAGCTGTGCAGAAGCCTAAAAACAAGATAAAACTGCATGGAGAAGTTGAAAATTTAGCATGCTTAAAAATAGAAATCAAGTTTGGGATGTATATGGCATATCCATGTAGAAAGCAAGGCCACCGAAAGGTGGATTTTGGGAACTTCTAAACTTGATGGATCTCTCAGTAATAGCAAAAAATATTAGAAGAGAAATTATTTGGGGTCTGGACAACTAAGATTAGAAGATAATCTCAAGAATATGAAAAAAGATAATTTTGTCTGCACACCATCAGAATATCTTAAGAGGTCCGGAACAACTCATTGCAAAGAGCATCAAAAATATGTTTCAGAGCTAAGTTGTCACAATTAATGACACAGTGTGTGATTTTCAGTGCTTATTTAAGTTGCTTCTGATCTGAATGCTCATAAGAAATAACCTGGGTTACCCTTGGAACATTGGCAGTTTGGCAACCAGAGCCTGAAAAATGGGAAAGAGAAGCCTGTTAAGTTAAAAAAAAAATCCAATGTTTTCCTTTAGGGTTTGTCACTTTGCATGAACTTAGGAAATGATGGTTAGTTGAATTATAAATTGCTGGATCTTGATTTTGACCATGAAGCTTCCAAAAGGAGCTTCAAAGGAACCATGACTCAGAAAGAAGCTAGAGTAATTGGTAGTAATTTGTAAAATGGCACATTTTCTCTACTATTTAATTGATCTCATTGTATTAAGCACTACCCTTCTGTGCAATTAAGAGATGGACAGCCAAAGAAACTGCTTCATTTGGTAATAGATTTGTTATTATAATTAAAAAAAAATCACTGAGCAATTGACTTGCTCTTTTTACATGTAAACGTCTCTGCAGATTAATTTCTACTTCTACTTAATGAAGCAGGTTATTAAACTTGCTTATCAATTTATCAAACAGTTGTCATCTTTGATAATCTTAGAGGTGTTTCTTTTTCGAGTTATAATCTGTACATCATTGATAAACCAATTACAGATTTCAGAAGTCAAATGATCATGAGAAATGCATAATGAGTGGTAATATTTTAAAAATTCAGACTTTTTTTATAGTACTAAAGATTAGTACAAAACTATATACATTTCAAAATAGCAGTGCTAATCACACATGTCACCTTACAGCCATAACCTTTCTATAAAGGAACAGATCTTCCAGATGCTACCTATACTTGTTTTCTTACTGTAAATTGGCCAGAGTGTTGTGGAACTGGCATTATTTTGACCAGCATTTCATCCTCACAGAGCCCCCTAACACAGGCAAGTCTGCGTAACATATTATTGTTAGGAAGCTGTTTGTCCAAATCTCCCTAATTCACCCATGTTTATGGTTTATTTGGTCCCCCACCCCCCCCCCGCTGCGTTTTCACTGCTGATGGGGTAGTATTACTGGGCCAGGGCAATGAACCATGAGAAACTCAATGCAGACAAAGCTTGAAAAGCCCACACAGCTTAATTTAATACTCATCACTGTGCAATATATATATATGCAGATGGGTTTGCACCGACTGATGTATAGAGACCGACATGCATGGATTTGGAGCTTACTAGGCACACAGTTCCTAGGCAAGGGATATTATTCCTCTGTTCAAGTCAGCAACAGTATGGACTGCACTGCTTAGCCTGGATACCACCTACAGAAAAGTAAAACCTCTTGGTCTGCTAGTAGGAAACACTAAGTAGGAAGCACTTTTTTTCCTAGTAGAAGCATTTAGTAGAGAAACATCTAAAGGCAAATGCATTTGGTAAGTTTGGTCTGATATAAAGTGACTATGGAAACAGGTCTTGATCAGGTTTCTGCTATATTTATTTTCCTACAAAAAGATCTAGGCTAGTGCTATCGTTTTCAAACTCAAGTTAATACAGGGACTTCTCCGAATCCTTCAAAGCTGGTTAAAGAATGACTAAATTTAGGGTGTAATGTTAATCCTGAAAGTTTTCAGTGCCAACATAATGCTTTCTCCACTGAGGGAAATGGTATCTTGTCTCAAACAAGGTCAAAAATACTTTTAAAAAAAATTGTTGCTTAAATCATTTAATGTGACATAACATTGCCACAGCTTAAGACCTTCTAAACCCTGAGCTAATTGCGTTTTATTCAAGCATTGAGAGTAATTTCAATCTAGCATACTACATGAAGAACACATCTTCTCTGCCACAAAAAGATATTATTTACAGATAAATAGCTAATATGAGATCGTAGCTTCCTTGTGAAAATCAGTGAAGAAAAAAGTAAAACTATCTCTTGCTTTGTCTTCTAAAAGGCTTTCCATCAAGGTATCTTCAGCTAGGAGTCTACTTGTAAAAGGTACACCATTTTTAATAATGAAGACACAATGTAAGGCTGCATCCACAGAAGGAGTACCATACATTTGATAAAACATACGGTAACATATGGCAAACTAACATATAGTAAAGGCTGACTGTGGACATGAAAGCTGCAGTTTCCACTTATGTTATCAGCCCAAGGTAGTAGAAGAGAAAATAAAAAGCCTCCTCCCTTGCATTTTAGATATTTTGATAAAATCTTCTTCTTGCAGCAAGTCTAGCATTCTTTTTCTTTAATCTGTAGTTTTTTCACAATTCTAAATAAAGATCAAAGTCCTTTGCTATTGTGAAAAAAAAAAAAGGCAACTTGGCAGTACGAGCCACATGGGATTGGGTTAAGAGTGTCCAACATCAGGTATGGAACTTAGGCTTTACTGAATCATATGACAGTGAGAATAGGTGGGAAATATGAGAGGGGAGAAAACCATGATCAGACATACTTAAGCAAGTGCACTGAAACTGGCAGGCTTGGTTGGATATAACCGAGATGAGAATTTGGCTCAAAGTATCTTTGATATTTAGTTTAAAAACAAAGAACATCTGCGAAAACTGAGAGAAGGAAAACATTTTTGATATTTTATATTTAAACATTTGAGTAATAAAGTCCCACTTTAAGAACATAAAAAATGTCACATGTGCCCTATAAATGTATACATCTCAAAAGCAAGAACTGATGTAACTATAGCTATTATTTCCCTATTTTCTGTTCAATGTACGTTATCTGTATCACTGTAAGACAGCAGAAAACTGCATTTTCCAATTTCCTCAAAAAGGCAGTTGAAAAGTTTGAGGTGCATTTACTCTTAAGAGCTTCAGACTGAAATCTAATCTCAAAATTGCACCGTATACAATTATTTTTGTATAGGATTAAGTGTCTTATTTACACATTATGCATGCTATTCACAATGAACATTTTATCCCTTCACTGCATGTGGACTATGAAGGAAAACAAACTGACTAAATTAATGTTGATAATAATTGGCAACGATCCTATATAGACTAAGGCAGGCAAAGGACTGTATATAACCAACACTTACATGTCTTACACTTTCTGTTTTTCTAGACATAGCTGCAGTTAATATCCAGTCAAACACTGTTACTGTATACTGATTGTTTCTAATATTCTTCAGATCCAGATTTTTTTTTGCTATGTTGCATCTAAATGGGACTCTTGCATTGGCTAAGGTTTAACTCATTACTTCCAACTGACATAAAACTGTTTACAAATCTTACATTATTTGGAGTCTCCATTTAAATGCAGCATTCAGCACTGATTTAGACAGCATGAGATATTTTAATTCCTGCCTACACTAAAGCTCACTGCCCATTGTGGTTGGGATATTATTATCTCAGCACTGAGCAAGCATGACATTCTTATTGTTTTCTACTGTGAATGCATATCTAGTAATGACAGTTAACTACAGACCGTGTGCAGGTTTTAACATGAAGCCACTCAAGTATTCTACCTTTCAGAGAGAGCAGAAAAGAAGATACTGTACTCTCTCATCTTGTCAGTACACGCATTTTATTTAGAGGATGGTTCAATTAATAAGAAAGGAAAGGTTGTCCAGCATCTGTTCACTCGACTGTACCCAAAAGCTGAGTGATTAGGTGAGAGACCTGTTTCAGATCCCTGTTGTAGTTGATCTGCCATGAGATCCTGAACCAATTTTTTTCACATCTCAAAGGAGTGCTCTACATACCAACCTGTGAGGTCTTTCATAGTGGCAATGCTGAAGCTGTTTCACTACATAAGAGTCATTCAATATTCATAGGAGAAGGGACAAAGGACTTGAATTTGGATGTCCTACATGAATGAATGCCTTAATTATCAAACTATAGTAATTCCTCTTTTATTTCTCCTTCCCTCACCCAATGAATATGGAATCACGCGAACAACATGGAATAATTTCCACAGAGAGTTTTACCAAGACTATCCAGTAGCCTGATGACTGAACTACCCTCCTGGTACGTGGGAGACCACGGTCCTGCTTCAAACAAGGCTGAGATAATATTCAAATTTGGTCTAATGGATATAATACAGAGAGGTATATCTGCTTTCCCACACAAACTTTTCATTCCCAGCTACCTTTGATTGGGCACTGCAAGTGAGAGAAGTGGGGAATACTCAGTTTGGGAATTTGGCCAGGGCATAAGCTGCACATCTTAAAAGCTCTGCAGTGAAGGAAGAAGTTATAGAGCAATCGCTGTTTCAACAGACACAAGCTCACTGCCAAAACCAACAGATACTTTTCACATGTGGTTGGGGGAAAGAAGAACCTAGAGGAGCAGATGGAAAGCTTACCTGAAGAGCATATCAAAAGACAGGCAAACCAAGAGAGTCAAGTACAGTCTTTTGTCCTGAACCTGTGAAGGCTCACAGAACATAGGAGTGCAGAGAGTAAGAATAATCGCCAAGTTCTGAGTCTGTGGATCCCTCTGCAAGATCGAGGTGCATGGCTATGTTTCCTTAGAGAAAAAAGACTTCTAACCGGAAGACCACATACTCCATGCAGTGTTAAGAGTTGTAGGCTCACAGTGGAACCATCTCACTATTTTTCCTTTCACTACCCAGATTAATGATAGCATTGGTTAAATGTTTGAAACCTAGAAATCCTAAAATCCAAATTTTATGTACTGCATACACATGTTATGAAAGTACATTCAAAAGTTTTATTTTACATAGGAATCCTAGAAACCTTCAACGTCTGCAGAGGCTCACAAGAGTCTCGTAGAACTCACATCCGTCCAAGGCGAGGAGCGGAACGGATGCTCATAGGTTTGAGGTCTTAACTGCTTTCTAAGCAAAAACTGCAGGACAGAAACAGCACCCTTTTTGGTACAGTTTGGAAAATTGATATACTAGATTTGCTGTAGTTAAGACTTCTTTAACTCCTTTCATCTGTTCTCTTTCATGACAATGGAATTAGGTCTACACAATAGAATAAAGAAATGAAGTCATCCCAGGAGGAAGCTGCTGAATGACAGCAGCTAATTGAGCTAAAATCTTTTTTTTCACTCACTTTTCCAAATTCCCAGCTCTTAAGCCTTTTTTTCAAATGAAAAATTACTTTTCACCCTATGAGTTTTACTTTTATTATAATAAAACAATAGGTTAAATGCATACAAGTTTCTACTTTGTTTAAATGTAGACGTTTTCTATGGGAAGTAGTAAAGCAGAAAAACGCAAGAGTGTAGTCAGAGAAAGAAATCTGAGAACTGGCACGGAGAGAGTATTACTGGATGCACTGTCCAACAGTGACCCCTGCCAGCGTGGCTCCTGACTCACCCTGCAGCACCAGTTGCAAAGCTCAGCTCAAGGTGGTAAACACTGCGCACCTTTGTGAACCCTTTACTGCCTGCAGAATGACTGCCTGTGTATTCATTGACGCTTACCCGCACTTAGGCCTAAGGCTGGACCTCTTGTCTTGAATTTTGCGAATTTCATGTTTTCTCTCCCCGTATTTTCAACAGATTTCTAACGGTCTTCCAAGACGGACAATACGTTATTAAACAATGGAGCTATCTAAAGCAAGGCTAAGATGCTGAAGACTGAGCCGCATGGAAGGTATCGAAGAGCAGCAGTTCTCCACAGGAGCTACAGCATCGTCCAGCCTCAAAGTAGCGTCAGATTTTAGCTCTTGGGAAAGGGTTTGCGTAGTTTGCCTTTTCTTCCTCCCCCACTATTTAAAAAAGAAAACACCAAAGCAAAAAGCAGACATATAGACAGTCCCTCATATTCTGTGAAGCTTTAGTTGAGCTACTGTGCCCTGGTTTTACTGTAATTTAATTTAATCCAGAAACCACTGTATTATTTGAAATTGTTCCTTTCCAAAACTAATATTTACCCTCTTCTTTTACTTTCAGACAATAAATCTTCTTCTAGTTGTAACTGGTTAAAATGTATGTGGCTACGACTTATTCCTGCACAGTGTTCACTATTGTTATCTCCTGAAATTCTCACATTTTTCAAAAGCTTTTTAGTAAATACTCACAAAAAATTTAGCAGAATATCGTAAGATTTAAACATGATAATACCACGGTTTTCTAGCACATTATCTTCCTCTAGCTGACATAGTTCATTTAATTTATACACCCTTAAATTTAAGAAGGTTTTAAAAATAAAGTTTATGGTTCAACTTTTTCATTTTTATTTTCTGCACTTTTGCCCTTTTCATCACAAACCCTTGTTCTGTGCAAGCAAAGAAAAAAAAATTAAGAAAGGAAAGTCTCTCTGGCCATACAGATTATTACACTGTTAAACAGTCAAATATGATTTGGCCTTCTAGCAGTATTATGACCCTGGAAGATATGAGGTCAGTATTTAAAAAAAAAGGAAAGGAACAGAAAAGGATGAAGACTGCTGAGAACAATCACGAAAGTGGCAAAGTTCCAGAATCATCATAATAGTGATGAGAAGTCGTCAATAATCTAGCATAATACCAGAAACTATTGGTGCTTTGTGATGTATTAACTATGGCATTTACATTACTGAGAGTTATATCCGACTTCTATATTGGTACTAAGTAATAAACATGTATTTATATATGTGTGTACATACATGATTCAATGTCTCTAACATTTTGTCTTTTATGTTGTACAAAACTAAATGCTATAAACATTTTTTTAATGAGGAGGGGTTTTTTCCAAAACTCAGGAAAAAAATTACCCAACACTAAATCTTCTTAGTAGAGAATTTTTAAATCCTTCTACAAAATATTAAAACAAAACAGTGGTATGAAAAGCTGGAAATCTGGTAGCCTTCAATATTCCTTTTTGATTAATTATAGCTTTAAATCTAGTCAGAGTCAGGGACATGCCACTGCCAGAAAGTCAGGGACATTAGATGATAAAAAGATACTTTCTATCCAGTACTAAGGAAGGAAAGTTCTAGATAGCAGAGCAGTTCAGCATAAGTGTAATATTTCTGTGCACACTTAAATTGAAATTATTGGAATCACAGATAAGATAATAAAATGGAGTCAGACACAGGTCTTCAGAGTTGCCAAGTTCGCCTAAACATTCTGATCAATCTTACAGATGCTGAAATTAAATACTCGTATTAATCAAGATGGGACAGTGCAGCAAGATTTAGACCTAGTTTCCAGTCATCTTCTCATTAGTGACTTGTATTTAAGACCTACTGTGTTAAACTCACCCTTACTGCTATGGGAAATACTGGGCATTAATTTGCACTCAGACAAAACTCCCACAGAATGAGCCAGGCAGCTCGTTGATTTTTTTCTTCTTATAGCTCATCAAACACTATTATCAATCTCTACAAACCTAGCCTTGCCGATAAATATTAAATTAACATCAGAAATAACAGGAACTTAGTTTTAGGTCCAAAGGTTCAGGGAATGTTAGGCAGAAGCACAACTCTGGAAAACCTACCTACTAGCACACTGATGTCTGAAAGAGCAACTAAAACAGAACTTGGAAGAACAGTAAAAATGTTACCCTTAGAGATGTAAATACATCATTCACATACACTTACCGAAACACTAGCTTTGATTTTGGTACGCTATCTTCTCCACACAAATCTTAGGAAAGAATCCTAACCAAATTCAATTTGTATTGCCTATTTTGTTTTCAGTATCTTTATCAAAATGCAGGGAGAAACCAACCTTCTGCCCGAAATAAATACATTAGAATACTGATCGCTGTCTGCATTGAGTTGTGTTACATTGAAAGTAATGAGGTGGCCCTTTGCAGGCTTCCCATCATAGTCTCCTTGCTATGAACAGGCTGCATCCATTTAAAGTTTTGCAGAAAAAGCCCTCAGAAAATAGGTTTGGTTGATTATCATAATATCACCCACCAGTGCTATTATGTTGTATCAGCATTTACATTATAAATTTCTATTTTAGCTGCTAGATTTCTAAACTGTGAAAAAAGGCTCTGAACAGAAAGTTGATATTCAATAATGAGTAATTTTTGCATAGATTTAAAATGAGTAGTGCATTCATTTTTTAGTACAATGGAGAAAAATGGTATTTAATTCCTAGTTCAAGCCACATTACTCAATAAAAGCAACTTGTCGAAGAATTTATTTTCCTATTTGTTCTTCCTCTAAGAAGCAGAATTAGGGCGACGCAAGCAAACCTCTATACAGTTCACTTTGCATGTTGGACCTTTTTCTCACATCCAGGGCATCTTTTTAAGTACATCCCTGGACTGCTTGCATAGACCTGGCTCTGTACATATTGCTAGTAAAGTTCCTTATTCCAATGAGCATGATACAATGACTGGAGAGTTTTGATGCAACAGATAAGTCCTGCAATATAAATACATTTTTAAAATAATTCTTCAATATTTCTGAGACTATGAAAATGAAATGGATGAGTGTTATCTCTGATTTAAAAATTCTACTTCATAATCGCTATTTTTATTTTGCAAATCCTTCAACAAGGGGTGAAATCTGGCTAATTAAAGTCAATTGAGTTTTGCCATTGACTTCAGTGTAACCAAGATTTCACTTACAAAGTTTTATATAAAAAAATCTAAATATAGTAAAGAGCTCTGACTAACAGCAAGTGCAATCTGTTTGATAGATGACGTATTCCATGTACCTATATACATTACAGCTCATAGCAGTCCAACCAGAACAGCTTTAAGCTACTGAGTAATTAAGAAGTGATGCATTTGTTTTTAAGAACTGATTAAATGCAAAATATTGACATTTGTGTTGGCCTATCAAGTCCATAAAGTACATTTTGGGGAAAAAAAAATTGACTAGTCCTTTACATTCAAGTTTTAAAATCTAGATTTACTAAGCTAAAATTTAGTAATTCCTAAATGTGCATTAGTAAGATAAATCCTAAGTAGCACTGAAAATGGACTATATTGGCAAAAATAGTTGTCCGTTTTACTCTTAATCCTACTGTGTATTCTTGCTTCTGCCAAAGCCTTTAGCAAAAATATATTTGTAGGTATTGTTAGATGTGTTACTTAGAGTTTTTTCTACAACAGATATAAGATTGTATATAATAAGAAATACATTTTTTCTTTTACAAAAGATGTTTTATAGTTGTAATTAATAGTAAATAAAGTAATTAACTCTTGTAATGAATTAGACTTACTAGTTTTTAAATGTGTAGCTCCCATGTATTCTACCAGCATACATCCTCCAAAACTTTACTGAGTGTTGCTTTGCTAACAGCAAACTTGCAAGGCCAAGGAAATTACGCCATGGTGAAGCTAACGCTATGGTGAACTGTTATTAATTATTGTTAATGATATAATTTTGTATTTATAAATCACAGGATACATCACCAGAGTCCAAAAAAAATTATGAATTGGATGATAAATTGTACTAAAATGGTATTTGAAAATTTTATTATAAAATAAATGTTGTTTTAACAGCACATTTCTGACATGCCATTCACCTTGTTCCTGCTGAGCCAAAGAAGATGAACAGAATAAGAAGCTTCTAGAAGTTTTATTTTGTTAGGATAATTTACTTGAATTCAGTATACAGTGAATACAGTAATAGAGAATGTTAAACCTTTACCTCTCAATTCATATTCTTGTTGTAGAAGTAAAATACTCCCTATATTAAAAAACAATACTCCCTATATTAAAATTTTTATAAATTTTTGCACCACTGCTTCGAGGAAAAACTTGACAAGGCAGTAGGTATTTAACTGGCCTATCTTTAATAACAGTGAAGATTTTTTTCCGATCTATTCTGTAATAGCACCATGTTTTATACTTTTACTATTATTACAGAAGACTAGGATGAATCTGCTATGCTGACCACTGCTAAACTAACCTAAATAGTCTGGAATGTCTAAAATGTCATTAGACATTTTGATTAGATGTATAATAACCATAGACACAGATAATTTAACTGATACAATACAACTAAGATTAAATTACGATTAATGTAAAAGGATTAATCTCGCCCTGCCCAGCCCTTGGTATCTGTCCTCACAGGAAGGACCAAAATTATATATTTCATAAACAGAAGATTTTTTTTTTAAACACCTAAGGATAATTCCAGAGTTTAAACCTCAGAATGAGCAGTTTCTCTTTATTTGGACCAGGGTTATCAACATTATATGGCAGATTTTTAGTGTGGTTATTATCTTTTATCAAATCAATTATTTTGCAAAAGATTCCAAAACCTGTTACTTCTTGGAATTAATATTTTCTCTCCCTCCATTTGCTTTCTTGAAACAAAATTAAATACAGTGAAAAGCAGCCACTAGTTTTTTCCTCTTTTTCATTTTATGCATTTAATCCACTTGCAACCTTTGAAATTTGTTGGCTCTTGAAAGCCAAAGTGGAATTTATACGTGCGTTCAAATTGCACTAATTTAGTTTTGAAATTTTCTAGTAAAAAGTCATCAAGAGATATCTTTCCTGTCCCAAACCCACATTACCTAGAATTTGATAGCAAAACATACTTCAGCCAAAAATCATAAACCAGTTTTAGTAACCACAGTTTTCATGTTGTAATGAAATCCTGTCTAGATCAACATATTCACTAAGGAATTGTTCAGATGTGTGATAAGCATTTCTGAGTGATTTGTAAGCTGCTGGTATAATAGGGTATACCCTATCCTCAGTAGATACGCTCACAGGAATTACACTTGCACATAGGAACACACTTCCTTAAATCCTAAGTCATATATGTAATAGCATTAACTGGCAACTAAATTTATAAGGGGCAGCAGAAATCAAACTCACAAAGTCAGCATTTTCCCTCACATGTCTAAAAGCCTCCCTGCTAAGCTCAGTCAACAGAGAAAACAGTAAAACATGGAAGCAGATCTTAAACATTTTTGCACTAATATTGCATTTGCACTGTTCTTTACATCATGCAGAGGACTGGACAGCTGAACGGCACAATGGCTAATACAGAGTATATGCAGGATAAAACAGCAATACAGACTGCAAGATAGTAGATCTCTACACTCACAAACATTATCCCAGGCTGATTATCATCACTTAAAGAAGTAAGGTTTACATTCATTTCTAATATAATTCAACTGAGAACAAGGATTCAGTAATAGTTGATTGAGATACAGGATCTTTTACAGGATTTTTTTATTCCTTTATACCTAACCACAACTGATGAAGAATGTCAGAATTGCTTTCTTGGAGATCATGAAAAATGTAAATGATTGAAGTCTGTTGGCTTTGTGGCTGAGCCAAGACAATACTCAGTGTTGCAGACAAAGCAGTAAAAACTGCTGCTAAAAATACTCTGCAAAACATTGTGAGAAATTTTTTTTTTGCATCTCAAATCCACTTTATTCCTCTGGAAGATGACTGAGCAAGTGGTATTGTAAAAGCAGAGTGAGGCTCAATACAACAAAATCTTAACAATTCTTTCTTCATTTGATTCTTTTCCACAGCAAATTAAAAATTAATCAATTGATAAAACTTTTCATACTAATGCATCACGTTACCTGATTCATTGAATGGCATAACTAAAAAGCATAATGAATTGGTTGGTCCATGTAGCATATTTTGTCACACAATGAGTCTAATAGCGAGTAGGTATAATTTCACATAGCAGGCTGGAGTTCCAAAATCAGCCACTAATATTGCAGCAAAATTTGAGGATATAAGCATTGTACAGTAGAATCCTGTATTTGAGTTTCAAGTTGGTTCTCCCAGATGACAGTAAATGCAAAAATGCTTATCTAAAACTTTTTCCTTGCAGAATGCATGTGTGCATTTTTCCATCATTTTACATCATGGTAGATGATACAAGACACAAGGCATAACAATGAATCTATCCCCTACAGTCCCTATGCAAGTTTGGGTTTACATTACTTCAATCTTTTCCATTTCAAACTGCCAATAAAAGTGAAAATGAGTCAGTGATAGGCTGACCTGATCAGTTTTAAGTATCTTAAAGCAATTTTAAATTTTGGATATACTTGCATGTACTGTCAAATTCATGCTGTGCTCTATCACAATATAAAGAAGTAACAGCTCCCTGGTAAAAACATGTTTTGGTATGTCATCTCAACTCAGACAGCAGCATCCCCAGGTGGAATGGTGGTACCGTTATGTATCCAGTCAAATACTCGATTTGGGGATTTCATTTGCAAGACCTAGAATAAAACCCAGTAAAAAGCCTTGCAATCAAAACAATAAACATTAGGTCATTAATCAAAGGAAACACAATCCATGGATGTTCTGAAACTTACGTTTCTGTCCCTGTGTTTCATTTTACAAAACACCACAGATGGAAGAAAAGAGCTACGACCTAACCTCAGCTCCATCCCTGCCCTCAGTCAGATTATTGTAGGGGAATTGCAGTATCCTTTGAAACGCATGTAGCATCTACTCAGCTGCTGGGTTTAATTTCAGAGTCCAGCACTATCATTAACAGAAATATTTTTTTTCATCTGTGTACTATCTTACATTCATTCTCAGCAAAAACAGAAAGCTTTTCTCAACAGGCATCTGCCTTTAGCTTCCCCTAGAGAAAGCAAATGATTCATCCAAAGGATACATGAATGACACGTATAATGTTCAAAATCTTTCTGGAGTGTTTTAAACCCTGCTTCTTTCCCTATGAATGGGAAACATGCACGTACTCTAAATATCAGTGTCTGAAGTTACGCTCAGAAGTTTCTGAGGTATCCAAACCCTTGTTTAACTTCACAGGCATCGTCTTCTTTAGTACCACTGTTGCTTTTGAGTAAGTCAGATCACTAAGGTAAAAACGTGTTCTGTTAGACCATTTGCATGTGAAGAACATACATCCTTCATATTCACTCTTGCATAAACAAGATTTGCATTCAATTTATTTTTAGATTTACCAATGCATAAGCATGAAGAAGAGAACAGGATATGAAGAACTGAAACCATGTTAGCCTTGTAGCATAGTGAGTCCAGATCATCCCCAAAGTTTAGGTCAGTTCATATAAGAATAAAAATTATATTACTCAGCTCTTACTAGCTATTCAGTAGAAATAGAAACCTTTCCTAATGTCGTCTGACTCTTTGTTGATTCTTCCCTTCTTCTCCCCTTTCCAGTCCCAGCTCTCCCTTACATAAGCATAATCAAATTACAAGAGCACTATCTGATCAAATTCTTCTTTGCCCATTCTCCGCTTCATCCCTATTATTAGGGTCTCCCCTAATTTAATGAAAAGCCCTGCCTAAATGTCATTGCCATTCCAGGTTCCTATTTTAAAACTTCAGGCTCTGCAAGGCCTCACAGAAAGCACTGCATCAGCTGGAGTAAGCACAGCTGAATGCAGGTTTGAAGCAGTTAGGAATAGCAACCAATATCCAAGCAATAACTCTCTACAGACAGGAAAGCAAAGCAGGAGTATCTGTCTCCTCACAAGGGGTGCGTGAGGCATGGAAGAATGGTTGGGATGGTTGCAAATGATACTGGGTCTTTCTTAAGCAAAACCAGAAAGATTAAAAATCTGATGGATTTTTTTTTAATTGTCAAGCTTTTAAATAGCTTTATCAAAGTGTGGGATTTCTTCTAACCTTTGGGAACAAATCATTCTGATGTTGAAGTTAGATTACTGTTTTTTTAATTTGGTCTTGGGTTTTCCTACCTGTAAGTCAGAGAGACAACTGTGGGCAAAAATTTGCACCTGCAATGAAATGCAGGCTCAGTCAATATGATATGGATCTTGAAATGCCTGGTTCCACTCATAAAGACACTCCACTTTCCAAGCAATCTTAAATGCACCAAAAGTATCTGCTAATGCCATCTTTTCCTTTTGTAGATAGTTGCACTGGAAAAACTGTAGGCATCCAATGAAAGCCTTGTCAAAGATGAGCTAAAAATGTATCCCACTGCCTTTTCCTCTGGCAATTTGGACATTCATGTCAAAGTTATGTAAGGGGCAGAGATGAGGAAATCCAGATATGGGAATTCATACACCCAGTTTACTGTAACATATGGCATAGTACAACATGAACATGTATTCACTTTCCTTCCCCCCCTTTTTTTTTTTAATTTGGAAGCCATATAAGTAATTTCTGAATGTATGTGAACTTTTATATGTAGGTATGGAAAGCACATCAGCTAATAAAGAACTCATTAAAATGGGTAAGTACAGTAAATCTACGTAGGGATAATGGAGGTAGCTAGCTAAGCTAACTATTCACATCGGGTGCTAGTACGAAAGAAAACGATATCTTTTGGTGAGTTCCATCAGTGGGCGCAGGCTTCAGGCCGCATCAGTCTGGAGTATTTTAGTTCCACCTACTTTGCAGGACTTCTGTGATTCTTTTGTAAGGCTTTTTCATAAGAACTCGGTAACTCACTGCAAAGCACTTTCTAGAGTAGAAAATTCCTGTTGAATAGATGGAATTTTAAAGTTTTACATATATGTATATTATATACATATCATATTACATACATCATATGATATATATAATATATATATTATGTAAGATATATACATATCTTGCACGGGTACAAAAATATTGCACATCTTTCTTAAAATTAAAGGTGTTTCAAGGGTATCTAACAGAAATAACATCCAAACATATAAGGAGGCTCATCAGCTGCCTAGTTACATGACAGAGCCAGAGGCAGCTCCAAAGCATCAACACAACTGCCTGAGGAGACTGCCAAGGAGCCAGCTGCTGCTACTGGAAAATCTTCCAAAGCCTCGCATCTGGGTCCTATTACTGCTGTCCAAAAAAACCAACCCCAATAAATAAATAAAAATATAATAATCAAAATTTCAGCTTTGTTATGAAAAACTCTTTATATATTATGTAATACATTATTTGCATCATGACAAGTTGTATCTTTTCTCACAGATATTCCTCTAGTCTAATCACACAATGTGTTATTCCTGACTTGCCTCTGGTCTCTTCCATAAGCCTACAACATCTGAGCACTTAAGACATTAAGGAAGCAATTCAGGCACCTAATCATGGATGTGGCATTTTAGACACCTAGATTCCAGCTGCCACTCCTGAAGAACGCAGTTGTCCAATAGGTTCTGCAGATGTCACCTGAAACGGTTAAATACAAGCAACTGAATCCCCTCTCAAACAGCTGTCACGTGCTCTAGTAACAACAAGAAAGTTGGACTTCATGCAAGACAGTTTTATGGGACTTACAAGTGAAAATAGCATCTGACTTGCCCCTTCTCTGTTTGCTCTTGAGTAACTGGATTAGTGTAGTTGCAAAATGTCGTTATACAGGATAAATGTCTAGATGGGATTCCCTTGTTCTACCCATTAAGCAATAAAATCCCTTTTCTAAATATAGCAATGGAAATAAGCAATTAGAATAAATTCTTTCCAAAGAATGCTTCTGCAAATGACCTCAAGTCACGTTTGTTATCCTTAAAGGTTGACAGATGACCTGATGACAGTTTTTCACCATCAGCCTTTAGAAACAATTGAAATCCTGAATACTCAGAATGTTGCAATGGAATATGCTGAACAGGCTCTGATCCCTTCTGGTACCTGGGATCTACTGCTGTGCAGGACTCAGCAACGCAGTATTTAATCTACCTCCTCGTGGAATCCTTAAAAATCTATCAAACCAAGCAATTATGACCAAAAAAAAAAAAAAAAAAAAATCCACATGAACAGAAAATACACTTGTGTGGATAGTTTTATTTTCCTCAAGTAAAGCAGAATCTCTCTTCTGTTAAGCATTAACTTTTCTTTATATTGTTGGAAAGCCAGACAAGATTAAGGAAGAACAAAATCTGTGGTGTACATGAAAAGGAGTTAGCCCTAGTTAGCAATGCAAACGCGCCCTCACAGAAAATTTAAGAGGTTTCTTTCCTGCAGAACATAGAGTTAGAAAAATGCTTCTGAGCTACAGGTTGCTCAAAGAGAACATTTGCTTATGCAAACAATTATGTGGGCAATTCTGTTCCATGAGGTTTAAAAGCTGAGTCATAAGAGCCTGCAGCACATGGAGATGAGGGTTCTAGATGGAGGACATATGTCTGACTTAGTTTAGGTAGAAAGTCTCTATGGGGAACCTCAGCGACACTAATCAGTGTGTCAAGCATTTGAAAAAACCTATACTTGTAATGTTGATTAGGATGATACTCTGATATTAGGTGCTTTAGGAACAATAGAAGCCATCCTTTAAAACCTACAGAAAATCTGAAGCATCTGTTTTCTTGGGGTTAATATTCCAATTTATCGCTTTCTCCTTCCATATGGAGATTACAGGGAACTTTCATAAATGCCTGAATCTAAAAATAATTCCATGAGTTGAGCTTTTTAAAAATTTGGAGGCTTTACGCAAACTGAATTAGTTTTAGGTTCTTAAATATTAACTCATTGAATTATTTATTCTAAACAAGGATATCCTTTTTTCCCAGATGTTTATAGTATTTGAGAAAGGTTTTTAAATGAGCCTTTTAAAATACTGCATTATGTTTCTTGAAGCTTCACTGTGAAGTCTGATGAGAGGAAGAACAGTGATTAATTGTAGTTTGCTGTCTTGCATTCCAAAATAGCAATTTTCCAATTTAAATCTCTTGTATATTTTTGTAAGAGTGTAATTTATATTCTCCCTGCTGTGACTTTCCAAGTTAAGGCACAATTTAGATATAATTCCACAATATTAGAATTGGGGAAAATGAAGCTCTTTCGACTGAATATTCAAGCAAAGAATGTGTTTTGGGCTATGCCATAAATCATGCTTGTCAGATCCTTCAAAGGAATCATTCTGTGCAGTTACCTTGTCTATTGTTTAGAAAGCACAGACATTGAACAAGATAATTCAGCAGTGCTGTATCTGATTCACATATGGTTGTCTCCCTTTAATCTAGGGCTTTGAAAGGACTATCTATTTTCAATTTAACTTCAAAATTGTTAAATTTTATTTTGATTACCTCATAATTGCACTGCATGTGCATATTTAGAGCCTTTGTGCCTTCTGCACAAAGATGATCTGGGGGTTTGATGATAACTAATGAACCATGTCAACTGAGTGGTGCTGGACTATTATATTCAAGACACATAACTCACCATGAAATTACTGACACTTTAGGTTAGACCGTTCTCTTGTTCTAAACATTTTTCAGGAAATTTCCTAATGAAAATTTTCTATGAAACCGACAGACTAATTCACAACAGACAATAAAGGATAAGGAAGCAATCTAAGGAAGCTGCATGGACTTGCTCCAGAATTTTACATTTCAAGTACATCTTTAATAATATATTAATTTATAAACTCTGCCACTGAACCCTTCATGTCTAAAAATTACCTATGATCCACTTTCCTACAGAGATTAGTTTCAGCAGGAATGTTTGTTTTCAAGTGATTTATAGTAAGAAAGATCACGCAGATGGAAAGCTGAATTCATTATTTATAAGAATATATTGTTTAGTGAAATCCAGTTGGAAAACCTAAGAATTTAAATATGCAACTACGATGTAAAGTTCTCCATTTCAAAGATTTATTTTGATTTCTTAAACCACTACTTATAAACCGAAATATTAATTTGCAAAATCAAAAAATTACCAAGAAAAAGTGGAAAAAACCTGCAAGATAAGAAAAAGTAGGAATTGTTCTGTACAGGAGAAAGCAAATCATTGCAAAAACAGAGATAGATGAGACTTGAGACAAGCCTGACAGTAGAACTTTACTGAAGGGGAAAGATGAAAACAGTAGTACTTACCAGCTGGAAAGCTTTAATTGGGAAAATACTGCCGAATATGTGTTGATAGTATGTATATGATCTGCACTAATAATAATTATGGCCATTGTCCAGGAATCACCATTAAATTATTTACTTCCTTTAAGAATTAAAGACTTAAAATTTTGTGTAGCATTCAAAACTTACGCTATGCCTACGCTGCTGTCTAAAATTTGCAATTACAGCAAGACAGAGACACTTGAGTGAATTTGTCTTGTGATATCAATATACATGTGGCAAAGTATGCTTCAGACTGGACTATACAGCTCACATGGGTCCACATCTAAATACAGGTTTGACTCAAGAGCCTTGACACCTACAGAACTTAACAATAACCTCACTGATTTGTTTAATGCTAGCTGGATATATTTATACAAATTGCAGTCACAACTTTGATTCAGACTAATAAATCTATTTATTATCACCTCAATCTCAGGTGATTTAAACGCTAAAGCAAAATACAACGGTATGCAAGCACCTGAGCCACATAAAACTTGAAGAATTTTATTCTACAAGCCAATTTTGATAGTCAAATATAAGTGTAAAGATAAATTAAGAAACGTAAGTAGGATTTTTGCAAATATTTAAATACTTATTATTAAAACCAATAGGAGTTAGGTTCTTTAGAAAATCTCACTAGGTATCTATAAGCATGTTTAAATCCATAAGTATATCTATTCCTCTCTCTCTCTCCCCCTCTATTCAAAAATAAAGGAAGGCCTGAAGTGATTTCTGTGCCCATTTGGAATGATTCACCTGTGTATGTAATGCTTATTAATTCCTAAGCCCTAAGAGGACTGTTCCGAGGGCTTATAAAAATATTCCTAAAGAGCAAAGATTTTCCTTTGGAAAGACCAAACTGCACCAGATAGTAAATGTTTCAAATTTCATATCCAGCTCAATATTTTAACTCCTGTTCTGTATAGTCAATTGCCTCAATATACATCTTCAGGACTACATATAAGCATTTCTAAAATGCTGCTAAATACTTTTTTTTTACTCTTTTTTAACACTTTTTGGTGTTGCCTCTTTCTCCTGTGTAAAAGCCAAGCATTTTTGTTTAACATAGGAAAAAAACACAAATAAATTCTCTAGTTACTGAATCCTCCTCTTTTTGAACACGTTCCCTTGTGACACAGGCTGTATCACGAGCTCACTTGTTAAAATACTGGCATTCTGTTATTCACCATAAGATATTGAAATGCCACTTACTAGTCCATTAGCTTCTGTTCTGTAAGTAAAACGTCAATTCTCTGCACCTCCCAATGTTTCTGATATGCATCTAAGGGGTGCTATGAACCTGTAGCAAAGGTATTGGTTGGTTTAGAACAAGATAGACTGAAATGAGGCAAAGACTTATCATCTGGACAGTTTGCTTCGATGTTTTTAATTTTCGATGAAGTGGGCATGTGTATTTGTATCATGAATACATCTAACTTTGAGCAACCAGACAGTGATATCCCTCCAGCAAAAGCAATTGCTTACTGTTTGCCTAGGTGTTATAGCACAAAGCACTGACATCTGAATGTCCTCACCACTATTCTGGGCAACAGCAGCGAGAATTATGTTTTTCCTTTCAGCTTATATGCACAGAAAAAGCTAATTACAGTGACTAATCAAAGAGAATACTGAAATGTGTATTTGTTGGTTGATGGAAACTTAAAATTAAGCAAAAAACCATGGATGATTTCCTGCTAGAAAGCTGCAGAGTATACATCACACTAGCAATTCTGTGCATCTTTTCTGTACTGTTCTAAAATCAATAAATAATGGATTTTCCATTGGATATTACTTTGCAACATGATTTTCTACACTGGGAGTTTCCTGATTGTATATGTCCTCATATATGAGGACATATGTATCCAGTTCAATCCTGTTTGGCACTTTCAGGTGAAACCATAATCCAAAAAGAACTGCCAACAGAGGTAAATAGAAAACATCCTTTAAAATAAAGCAGAAAAGCAAAATGACAACTAGGTGAGTCATATGAATCTAACAATTAACTCTTTTGACCAAACCTGAAAGATAGTTCAGGAATTTTTCCTAAAGAATAGTCTCGACCTGTATATGCAAATATATCACTTGTGTGCCTTAACAGATAGCTAGGGGAATATGTTTTTTTTACTTGCACATACTGCTTTTCATCTACACAAGAGATACATTCATAGGGAAGGGTGTGTGAGTTCACAGCTCAAACAGATAGAGCCTCCTCATATTTTTGTGTAATCAGTCTGATTGTCCACAGCATTGCATGCAGATCTATATACTGTAACTATAAACTTAAGGATCTGACATGAGATGCAAAACTTCCACGGTAGATACTGAAGGAAAAAGCAATTTTTCCTGTACTTGCTACAGCTTTATATCATTAATGAAAGAATGTGAGGGAACAATCTTGCTATTCCAAAAGACCTTACTGTCTGCTCCTTGATGTGTTTGGGATATTAATAAATTCTGAAGTAATAGGTAACTAGACAAACTCTGTAGAAAACTTCAGTGCCTTCTGACCTCAAGGACTTTCTTGACAGTGATAATTAGCTTTAAAATATTCCTCAGAGATCTTGAGATTCAACACTTAACTATGACGGCTTCTGTACTGCACATGGCAGTTGTTCAGGGCAACTGGGAGACTAGTCCCTGAACAGCTACAACCTACTTTTTGTTTCAATTTGATCAACAGAGTGGTTGCCAGCAAAATCTAACTTATGTATTAGCATAAATATATGGAGATCTGAAAGGCCTGTTATATACAGCACATCTAAATTATTTACATCTAGTCAACCCAAGTGACTGCAGACATTGTAAGAAACACAGCTGCTGCTGGTGCTAGAACCTTGAAGCTGTTTCTTAATGTGAATTTTCATTATTACACTCCTGGAAGACTGTAGGGGAAAACAGAGTCAATAAAAGTATATTCTGTGTTTTGTAATCAGTAAACAACATAAGCAAAATAGTATGTGGAGGATATAGAGCAGCTGCTCATTCCAAATGAATGCCTAATTGTGAAATATTTAGACCTCAGCACTATGATTTCCTTAACAATTCTTTTTCTTGTTAGGGTAGATTGGATGCCCTTGTGCTTTATTTAGATTTTCTTTTTTTTTCCCCACTCACATGGTACCACAGGGTCTAAAGCAAACAACCATGGAACAAGGGATTCAGATAATGTAACTTAACAATAATGACCTACATTTATACAATGCTTCTTATCCCAGAGCATCCCTAGACACAATAGTTACAGCATATGTGGGAATTTCCCACTGATACAGCAAAATATACTTATGGCATTTCATTTGCCTCTGACACTTTTTGGATTGATGGAGAAACCCATAATATATGCACCACCATTTGACTCTTGGCCTTCAGACAGAAGAATGGTTGTCCAAGAGCATTGTATTCAGCAAAGTGTACTTCAAAAACTCGCCAGTGAACTAAATGTTATAAAAGTCAACATCCAAGAACTTAGGACTTGTAGTCAATAACTGGTTCTGACATAAAGCAGGTATGGAAGCAAGATTTCCTTGCACAGATGCAATTCAGTAATTGTGGCTCTGCACAGGTAGATTCTTAAACCAATGTGTAGTCACGATAGGGATGCTAGCTAGCAATAGACATTTGCTTTCATACAGCAGCTGGCAGAATTGGCTTTATAATGAAAACTCTCGTTCTCAGAGCTTACTGTGTCTTTGAACATCCCAAAGAGTCTGCATTCATAAATACAGCGGCCACAGGTCTAGACTTTTTAATAACTTCATTCTTGTTCATTTCATATTATGCTTCAGAAAAAGATTTAGTCTATTTGAATTATACTGACTCTGTCCTAAGCAACAAATACAAGCAGTTTTATCAGCGTAACAAAGTAAAAAAAAAAAAAAAAAATATTACTGCTTCCAATACCTTCTAAAGTCGCTACAGGAATAAAAAAGTACTATTTCCAAAAACACCTTTTATTTTCAGAAAATTCATTATAGTGTTTAAACAATTTTTTATAGACCTGAATGAGAGTGCCTACACATCCCACAGACAAATTAGAAACATAATCTTTCAGCAGAAAATATTGGGTGCATATCCTATTATTATTCCAAAAAGAGAAATTTGCCTATATAACTTCAGGTATTGCAGTGATAAGGAATTTTTATTTATATTTGTAGAATGGAATGAGATTCCTTGACATTCTAAAACATGGAATTCAGAAAGTGTCACATATATGGTGCTAACTGCTGTGTGAATCTTCCCCGCTGAAAAGACAAACTCCGTACTGCAAGTAAATGTTGATGCTCACCATGAGAAAACTGGAGTGAAGTGTTTGAACGTCTAAAAATCATCTGATCTCAAAGGACAACCACCTTCAGGCTGGTTTTTACTGAATTAGATCACCAGCTTTAATTTGTAAGGAATCAACAGCTATTGTCATTGGAGATGACATTCTGAAAGACAATCATAGTTCTCACATCATTAACATTACTAGGAACTTCTTTCATAATGCACTGTCAATGGATATTTATTGGTCATCACCTAGTACCGCTGATTCACCTAAATACAGCTTTATGATCACACCTTCAGACTCTTGCCATTTTGCCCTCCTAAGCACTATCTATCCACAAAGGTTAAGAAAAAAATAGTTTATCCAAAGCTGCGATTTCTTGGTACTTATTGACAATAGATTCATATTCTATCAACCTATACTGTACTTTCTACCCAAAGTGTTTGGAAAGAATAACAGAAGGACACAGATACAAAACAAGACAGAAAGGGGGGGGAAAAAAAAGCTACAAAAAATTCAACTAATTGTTCCGGACAAAGTTTTAGTTTTTCCTGTACTTAGTAAATGCTTCAGGTAAACTTCCATACTGTATGAATTCTAATAGAGTTAACGGTCACCTTCTCCCTCCCATTCCATGGACATGTTGAGTGTCACCTTCTGGATCTGCAAAAGTCAATCGCACAAAGACCACTGTTCTCCCCGTCCTACTGGGAGTTACTTTTTGTCTAGCATTACTCATTCTGCACTAGACATTTGTTCCAAATGCAGTTTCTGACCTGCACTAGAAATAAAGCCACACTCATAGTCATCCAGAAACACGTTAACAGCATGACAGGTTTCATGCGCAGCAGGCTTTACATGCTACTGAGGTACAATGCCAGATGTTCCGATAGATATTTAATGACTATGACATTTCATTTATATTTATTTAGCCATCGAAGGGAATTAGTACTATAGATAATTTTCAGATTATTAGAGCACATCAAATCCTTTTTTCCTTCATTCTTTGCTACTAAATGATAGCAGCATGGAACATTTGATATAGTTTTAAATCTGCTGTATCTTAAAAAGTAACAGAGGAATTAAAAATTAATAAATAATGGAGTTGTCTTGCCTTGACAAAGAGATACATGGTAGCTCTCCTTTTTCTTTGCTTTAATTTTGAAGAGAATAAATGCTCCAAGGCATAGGTATCATAAGGAAACTGCTGGATGAAAACCAGAAAGGTTACTCAGCCTGTATCTTCTATAATGAGTTTTATAGAAGCAATTGAGGCCTTTCACATTTTCTGTCCTTACAGTTACTATGCCATTTGCGGGGCGGGGAAGATTAAAACATTTCACACATGTTTTCCTGGGGGAACAAGTCTAGAAAACTAGAAATACTTCTTTATAACGTGAAACTTTACACACACAATTCATATCCTTTTTTTTTTTTTTAAACCCTGGTGATAATGTTTTTAGTATTTAGTTTTTACTTCAAGAGCTTGGGCAATTCATATTTGGATAAGCAAAAAATAGTTGTTTTCTACCTACAAGCAAGTAGGTAGCTACATAGCTACATTTGTTTCCTGCACCTTTTTAAAAAAATATTAATGTACCTCTACACGCAATAAGTATTTGTCAATCACAATGAAGGATAATCTTTTGAAAGATATGATTTTAACTATTTTAATTCTCTTTGCTGACATAAAGCAAATATTTAATTATAACAAATGGCTAATCTGTTCCCTCTTTTTTGTCTTAGCCTTGTGTTCTTTGTTTTACAATTTACATTTACTGAATAATAGTTTTTAGCATTACCTGTTTCTTATCAGTAACTATCCTTCTATTATATGCCTTTTCTTTAATCTTCTATACTTGCTGTTCCTTTTCTCTCCCTTTATTTTCACCTTGCCCATCCATGCTTCTCCTTCTCCATAGAGCTTGTTGTCCAATCTGTTTTATAGAAACTTTCTCTGTAGGATTTATAAGTCTCCATTTTCAGCCAGATGTTCCAAGCATATGCCGAGGTGCCTTGTGATTCAAGGCTTTACAGATGTTAAAGAATTAAAATTCTCCTAACACTCCTTTGGCATAGATTATTATGGAGAAACAGAAGCTGAGAGGTTCTGACCTCCAAAATAAACCAAAGGATCCCTACAAAGGCAGTGCTGGAGTTTAACTAAGCCTTTGTTATTATGCTTTCACAGTTAAATAGGTAATAAATAAGGAAAAGAAAGGAAGAGCTTTCTGATACAACATGACTAATCAGAGATAATCTGGGTCAAAAGCATATGAAATGCAGAGTAAAAATGCACTTGGGTATCAGTGCAGAAACGCAAGGTATATGAAATGTCAAAAGGTAGCACTGGATGTGACTGTGATAGCATCTAGTCAGGGTTAAACATAACCTTGTCAGATTTGTCTAAGTTAACTATCACTACAGACAGGCCCAGTTTATGTAAGGGAAATCAGAAAGGAGACAGAGGTAAAGCAGGCATGACATATGCAAAGTGTCTTCAGACTCAGAATAAGTTAAATAATAATAAATACGGCATCAGTGATTTTTTTTTTAGGCTAGGCACAAAGAAGAAAACGTAAAGAGCACTACATGGTTAGAAGAAAGTGAATTAAACACATGGAAGCATCTTTGAGGTATGTGGAACTACAAGTTTCTATATGGACTGGGCATTCTGGTGGCTCAGATCCATGTCAAGTTCCAAATTCTCTGTAGATGGAAGAAAGCTGAACAGTGGAGGCTTAATCCTGCTTCTTATTGGTGAAAATGAGGGCTCCTCAGAAGTAAATTTTCAACCAGCTAGGAGAACTTTGACAAAAAAGTTCAACTTTAACTGCTTACAGTCAGATATGGAATGCATTTAAAAAAAGTAGGATTTAGGCTTAATAGAGAGAAAGAGATTTATTTTAAACCTAGAAGGAGCCTCAATTATAATCAAATTTGAATTTAAAAACCCAGTAAGGTTTAGAAAAATATTTCAGAACAAAATGTAATTGTTACCCCATTTTTTAATAAAAAAAATTCTATTTTCCTAGCTATTTACAGTTGCCGATTTAGCAAGGTCATTCAAGATGCAAGTTGTTCCATTAAAATAATAAACAAAGAAAGGAAGATAATGATGTAAGATTGTTTAAGATACAGGTTGGCTGAATCTCTCTGCAATTAATGAATGAATTAATTAAACTTGACAAAACCCAAAAAGCAGTCCCAATTTGGCAGATGAGTATAACCCCAAGAGCAGTTAAGGTTACCTAAAAACTAACTGGTCAAAAGGAAACCCTTACACCACCGAGGTTGGGACTTGCACATTTTTGCTTTGGTTACAGTGACAAGCACATTCGAGTAAGTTAAGTGCAACTTCAAAATCAAGTAAAAGAGTTAGGGAGCTAAAGTTCATTGGAACAGAAACTCATCAAACCTGCAGAATCCACTACTTATTTTGATGCAGGATTTGCTCACCCACAAATTAACTGTACCATGTAAGGCGCTTGTCATAGAACTATTATAGTGCAACGTGAGTTGTTGCTGTTAGATGTTGCACATCTATGATGAGCATGTTCATGCATCAGATATGGTCTGAGCTCTAAACTTTCTCCAAGTTTGCTGGCTCTGGGCTTGACAGTTTAGGTTAACTTTTTCTTTAACTCCAATTTGGGAAAAAAAAAAAAATCTCAGGTGATAAACTTCTCAGCTCCATCAGCAGCTAGTTAACAACCTGGATGGAACCACAGAAGAAACTGTACTACACAGCGAAACAGAATGCCCCAAGAGTTTCAGAATATACTCCTGTTTGCAGGGTTGGCTTGTTTTGTTTTTTTTTTTTTTTCCTGTTTTTTTTGTTTGTTTGTTTGTTTTTTTTGTTTTGTTCCCCCCCCCCCCCGTAAAGTTGTTTCAGAATAAACTTCATTGTTTTTGCACTGAAAAATACCTCACAGCCATGTTCACCTTTAAATACAATGATTTCTTATTCAGATTGACGTCTTCTCTAAATGGCAAATTCTTAATTTGAGTGACGAGTGATTTTGAGTAATTTGAGTGATCGCAATAGTCTTCTCACATTCCCTATATAATAGGGTTGTTTTCCCATTTGTCTTATTCTCTTATCTACTAAAGAAAACAGAAAGTAGATTAAGGATTTCAGTTTTGCACCTTTTTAATTTCCATAAAAAACATTCCTTATGAATATTGTGGATCTTGGGAGTTATACTTCAGATATTTACACAAATGCTTTTAAGAAAGCCACAAATAAAGGAAGAATGTGTTCATTTTCTCCAGAGTGTGTGAACATCTGCTGACTTCTTTAACATCTTAAGTCAGATAGTTGGGGATCTATATAATAAGGACTCCTTAGAGAGAAACTTGTATCTACCACTTCTCAGAGGTGTCGTGGCAAGAAGAAGGAAAGAGGCCACACAGCTGTTTAAATGCTACTACGGCACGTGCTTGGGAGTACTGAGCCACATCGCTGCCTGAAATAGGCGGCTATCTGCTCTGTGCTGTCAAACCGCAGTGCTTTTGGACACATTCAGAAACAGGATTTTAAGTATGCTGCACCGTACTTTAACTCATGTATTGCTGAAGGCCTCCCATTCACGGTTTCAGCCTGCGTTTTCACTTCAGCCTTCCACCTACATGCCCTGAGGCTACACTGTGGATGTGGCTTCGCCTGGCCTCCCAGCCGCTCATCCTTGCAGCCTTGTGCTGTTCACTTTGAACCATTTTTCTGTCGTAGTCCCTGAGATAGTGATTCTTTTCAATGCCTAAATCATACTGTTTCTCCTCTGTCTCCTCACCCTGTCACCCTGCAGCTTCAGCTTCTAGTTCTGCACTAAGATTCCCACCACCACCCCACCCTCCTGCGAGCTTCTAGACCGTTAAGCGAGTCTATATGAGCACTATCAAGGTAAGTGAATAACAGTCATTCTAATATCTGATAAATGTTACCAAATAAAAGTAAGGCTTTTATTTGGTAAAAGTAAGTGCATAAGGCTTAGCAGTCAATTAGTGTGCAACACATACTGTAATTAAGCAAACTCCGATCAGAGTCAAATGGCAAGAGTGTCATCAAACAAAGACCAGCAAGAAGAAGGTTGAGCAGGTATTGATGAATACCATCTGACTGAGGAAAAAAATGGTCACAGTTGTCAACATTATTGTGATTCCCTGCTGTGCAGAACAGGACACCCAGGAGAGGATGCTCACCTGGGGGCACCCACCACTTCTCTTCCCAGCCATCCACTAGAGAATTTTCCTTTCTCTCTCTCTCTGCCTGTTTTTTCCTAAGGTAACGTGGACATAGATGTATGTCATCAGCTACACATCCCTGGAATAAAGAAAGCTTTCTGCACGTCAGGCTGCCTCAGCTTTGACTGTGCAACAAGTACCATTTGTGAAACTGTGAAAACCTGAAGCACCTATGCAGCTTTTCTTCTCCAGTTTGTTACACCAACAACCTAAAATACATTCATTATTTCTTCTTCTTCATCTGCTACTTAGGAGCTATTGTCTATTTCATGTTTTCTGCAGGGTGGATGCAGGAGGTCTGAAAAAATACTAGGTTAAGATTTGTACTAAAAGAACACATTCAGATGGGTAAATTCACATGTCTCCTCGAACCCAAGCAGAAACAGCACATAGCAGTAATGAAATCAGAAGACATAGTGGTGACAAGTGCTGCCCTGTGGAGTGCTAAGAGACACCACAAGAACAAATCACCTTATTTCAGTATCTGTATGATCAGGACCCCTTTGGAAGCCAGTTTATTGCCCTTTGTAGAATTTGCCCTCTGTGGCATCTTTTAAGATAAGGAAGTTAGCTCCTTTTTGTGACAATGACCTTCTGGGGTGAGTACCTTGGTTGATGTCTCTCATGAAAAACAACCAACCACTCAGGAAAGCAGGTGCTTTCTCTTTTTTTTCCTAGGTTGTTCTCAAACGTAATACTTCAAATTTTAACACTTAGGTCCAAAAGATATTGGTAATAAAGACAACAGTGTGGGGGTTTTGCTCAGATGGTTGTCTAGTTGTTCCTTTTTTAAACTAAGTGGAAGAAGGGAAAGATAAAAGAAAGGAAAATCAGTTGTTCTTTCTCTCATGTGAATGCAGCCATGGGAAACCGTGCTCCACAGGTCATGAGACTTAAATTACAAAGGTTAAAGGCTGGTTTCAGTAACTTTACATCAGAGCACATGTCTGCACTTTTCAATTCATATTCTTCCCTCATGTGCTGGTTTTGGCTGGGATAGAGTTAATTTTCTTCATAGTAGCTGGCATGGGGCTATGTTTTGGATTTGTGCTGGAAACAGTGTTGATAACACAGGGATGTTTTCGTTACTGCTGAGCAGTGCTTACAGAGCCAAGGCCTTTTCTGCGTCTCACCCCACCCCACCAGCGAGGAGGCTGGGGGTGCACAACGAGTTGGGAGGGGACACAGCTGGGACAGCTGACCCCAACTGACCAAAGGGATATTCCATACCATATAACGTCATGCTCAGCATGTAAAGCTGGGGGAAGAAGGGGGGGACGTTCGGAGTGAAGGCGTTTGTCTTCCCAAGTAACCGTTACACGTGATGGAGCCCTGCTTTCCTGGAGATGGCTGAACACCTGCCTGCCGATGGGAAGTAGTGAACGAATTTCTTGTTTTGCTTTCCTTGCGTGCGCGGCTTTTGCTTTACTTATTAAACTGTCTTAATCTCAACCCACGAGTTTTCTCACTTTTACGCTTCTGATTCTCTCTCCCATCCCACCGGACGGGTGTGAGCAAGTGGCTGTGTGGTGCTTAGTGGCTGGCTGGGGTTAAACCACGACACTTCAGTTTACAGAAAGCTACCTGATCTCCCCAAAAGTCACTTGTCTCTGGGTGGGGACACCATATATATAGTCATCTCTTTGTACCTCTCCCAGCATCCTGCTGTTTTGGTCTTTCAGTTGTTTCCAACCCATCTTTTAGAGATACATAAAATATGTGTTCTTCCTAACCAGCTCAGCAAGATGTCCTGTCTAGAAAGCATTGAACATCTCTTTAAAATGGCTTTTTAAGAAGTTTCACAAGGATGCAAAATTACCTAAAATGATGCTGTAGCTGGTCAGATGTAGCTGACCACAACAGGCACCTGGAACTAACATGCAACTGCTTCTAGGCAGGGAAAGCAAATTTGAGAGTAAAGCATCTCTTGGAAAGCAATTGCCCGTGTGCGTTCCCACTGTGTGAGATCCACGTTTGTGAAAAGCAGAATCTTGGCAGGCGACCCCGTGATGTGCAGAAATTTGCAAATCATTTCAGTCTAAGCAATTTTCCCATCCTTACCAGAGAGCACTAAGGCTGCAATTGTACCCTGATAATCATAGCTACTGAATTCTAAGCAAAATGGAATTTCAGCACAGAGTCAATACTGCTAAATTCTAAAATTCTTAACAGAAACAGCATTTAATTAAAATATCCAGAACTTATGTAGCTAAAGTAAAGCATCAACCTTTGGTGTGTTAGAAACCCAAACCCAGGATTATTGGAAGTTGTAAACAAGGATTAAACAATATGAAGATCTGACATTATTCTGATATTCAAAACATGGCAGTGCTCCTCCGCCAGGCCTCCCACCAAGATGTGAAATTAGAATAACTGAGACTACATACCCTTCCCTTACATATCTCTCTTTAGATACCTCACTACTTAAGAAACAAAAGCTTGCCCAGGAATATATGTAAAAACAGCTTTTAAATTTCAATATTTCCCATGGTTAGGCTCGGCCACTCAGCTTTTAAGCTCTCACCAGAAGCATCTAGTATCTGGCCAATAGTGAAAAGTGGATGAGATGGATCATGGGTTTATCCTAACATGGTAAAGCCTCTGGTCTAATTATGACACTGAGATCAAAATGAGAAAAAATTCAGAGCAGAACAACATAAAATAGAGCATGTTGTGAGAGAGTCTGAAATGGCTTAGCTAGCTAAAAGCATTGCTTAAAAAGTAAGTTTTCCTGGCCTCAGATAGCACAAGTTACTCTCAACATCTTTCTAGGATTTAGAAACAATTAGGAAAAGAGCAAGATATTAATTACACAAACTGTGTATTACTGTTCACTGCACATGATAGTGCACTTTCTCGCAGTCACAAACACTAGACCAAATCCTAGCTATTGATATGAATTTGACCAATCAAGTCACCTGAAAATTCTGGCTGTCTGAACAAACCTTGCTGCATGCGACAGATATAATCTCATCCCTGCACTTGCATGGTTGTCTGATGTGGGAATTTATCTATTTTCAAACTAATACTGAAATACCAATAGAAAGCACCACCCTCTTGAGATGCTTGTCCTCTCCAAAACAGCAATTAAAATGGTTTTGTATTAACTTTGTAACATTAAGTTTCTCAGATGAGCAACACAACCACAGATTTCAAGTGTGAAGGAATACAATGGAATGGAAATTGCTTATTCAAAATCTGAATGGAGCTGCAACTTTTTGCATGAGATGATGAGGTTCACAGAGGGTCTACAGACTTCTGTATATCTCCAAAAGGGGAAAAAATTGACCCAATATTTTAAAATGGTTGAATAGTTCTTTTTCCATCTTGGATTTCTGGGGCCTTGAAACCTTTCATAAAACATGCTTCTCCTACCCAATCCCTATTCATTTCTAATGGTCTTGCCAGACAGTGCTACCTACTATTCTTCTTTTTTTCTTTTAATTTAACTGTTTTCCAAATTTTATCCAACAGTAGCATTACGGAAGATAAGCGACTAATGATCAATTTTTAAAAGATTACAGGGCTTAAATCTTTGAGACAGGACACAATAGTGTGTAGTATGTAATTTTATCTGTGAGACATCCATTTTCTATCATTAAACTACACTACATAAGAGGAAAAAGTACACTGTAAGAACAGTTATTTCATCAAACAAAATACTCAAGGATTTTTAAGGAGAGAAAAGAGTGCAAAATCACATGCTGTATGGCTCTACCCATGCAGGAAAAACAAAACCAAACTGTTTTAGAATATTGTTTTAGTTATGGAGTGGTAGTTGTAGGATGTCTGAATGCATACAGGCACTAACTTCCTAATGATTAGCACAGTTTCATTGACAGGCTTGGCTGCAGAAACGCAAAGCAAACATAAATTGCAGCAAATTAGCAGAAGATTTTTTTCTTTAAAGATTGAATGGATGTTTTGCCTGAGGAGCTTATTTTGATGGCTTCTTAGTAGATGAGACTGCACTGCCAGGAACCACAGAAGCATACAGTAAATTTAATAATGGCCCTATGCCATACCATAGTTTATACAGCTACGCAGCAGATCCATATTCAGGTACAGGCTTTGCACATTCAACCCTGGAAACTAAGCACATCAGAGCAATGACGGCCTTGGTTTCATTAGGCAGAGATAGCACTCACGGCTGTCTACAAAGATAGCTGCCTCTTTAGAAATCTGTCTTGCTCCCAATGAATTTAAGAGAACTTTATCAATAATTTCAATCACAGTAGAATTTGGACCATAAACAAAATGACTGAAATATGCCAAAAGGAAAAGCAGATTGGGAAATATTTTTAAAAAGATAAAAATGAAGAAAATTTAATATCAGGAGGATTTTTTACTACATCTGATTGATCACCATATTCATCTCTCCCAATTTAAACAGATACAATGAAACAACAGCTACACGTTACAAAGATAGGAAAAAAAACCCTGCCAGGAATACTAATACCAAAGCATGCCATTCAAGTTACAATTGGCAATAATTGCCAGTCTCCGTTCTGTAACATTTTAATTTACTCGCGGCAAACTGACATTCAGATAGGTAAAAAATTATTTTCTACTTTTAAAAACATCAAAGAAATTGCTTCCAGCCTGATCTTTACAATTGACTATCCACAGCGTAAACACAGGGCAAATATCAGCACTGAAAGGAAACATCTTTCAGAGGTGATACTTAATCATGATAGCCACAACATCATTGCATGCTTATTTCACTGTCTGCAGAATTGACATATATGTTCTCATGAATAAATTCGTTAATATCTGTCTCAAACATTAATATGAAAGCGCAGCATGCTACAGAAACATAGTCATTTGGGATGCTATAGAACCTTTCAGGAAAAAGTGCACATAAAACTAGGCATTGAAGCTGAATAATTATGTTGTTGTTATCACCTTTTTCTAATGTATCTATCATCCATGAACTCAGATCCCAAACATCATAGTATACTCAATGTTTTTCATAAAGAGGTATGAAATATTGCTGCTATTTTGGAGTGGACAAAATTGTTCATTGTTATGTTAATGCTGATACATCCTCTACATGTTCGACAGATTTTCCTTGAAAAGTTACACTTTTCAATCTGCTGAATAACACAATAGTCTGGATAGCAGAAATAATTTTCTGTATATAATGCTGCAATAGCTTAGGTGAATAGTTCATTTATTTGTGGTCCACTTACATCCGATAGGAATGAATCCCAAACTGATCCTACCTACGCTGGCAGAAAAGCCATTGTGGGCAGTGAACAGGGGACACATCGCCGCTGGAGTGTATGTGAGAATCCCAGTGATTATCCAGGTCAATATAGTCAGAGCCAGAAGAAACCTTTTGATCTCCTTTTTGGGTCCACATTCTTTTTCATTTGTCTTGCTGTCCTGGGGGCTGGGGGCAGAGAGGAGGTTTCCTGTTCTGACAGCACCATTGCATTCTATCTTCTTAAGGTAATTACTCTGGCTCTCTGTAGATATACTGGATTTTGACTTAAGGCCCTTTTATGCCACTCCAAGAGGTAAAAAAATAAGGGTCTTAAAGTGCTTGAAAACAGCCTCAAGTCTAGTCATAAATAACTACAGAGAATTACTACCTACATGTTTACTAAGCTGAGGGAAGAGATGAATCACATTACATCTAAATGGAATAAAAATACTAATAAATAGAAGTTTTACAGTACAGATGGCAATAGAAACAAATATAATTGCAAAGGTTTTCCTTTGAAAAGCTGATTTAAACTGAACATAAATGATGACACAATCATAATTTAAGGACAAGTGTAGGTTGAATAATTTATATATTAAATAGCTGAGCCTTGGCAAAAAAGAGGCAGCCTGGACAGAAATATGTGTTCTTCATGATTATTAAACATTTTTATTGCTATTATGGCAGAGCAGTACATGATGGCTAATGATTTTATGTTACTTTCCGCAAAAGTTAAAAATGTTTATTTTATTATAACTTCAGTAATTTTATTACTACAGTGAGATTTACATAGGATTTTATACTAAAAAGCATGAGCAATATGCAGTGACTACTGAAAATACGCTGGAGTGGATTACCATCGTTCCCCTTTTGCATGGCAGCGTACAACCAAGGTCATAATTACGGGATTGCTACCACCTGCCAACTTGAAGAACTAAACCACGTGCTTCCACATAATAATAAAGAATTCTAAGACTAAAAAGCAAATGAAGGTTAAATCCTAAAGGTCTCCAGGGACCTCTGAGCTGTGTATTTCTTCTGTATTCCTTTATCATTTTTACTTGCCCACAAAGATGAAAGCTTTTCCTAGTTAAACAAGTCCATCTAATGAAATGCCTGCATTTTCACACAACTGCTTAGAAAACAGAACATCTGCAATGTGCAAACTCATATTAAACCTAGTCTTTGGATTTATGGCTTTTTCATCTTGAAGCAGGAAAAAAAAACTAGACAAATTGTTCACACTGTCAAAAAAACAGAAACTCATCTGAGAATTTCAGAGGACATCTTAATGTGAAAAGGGGATTACTAGTATATATATAAGAAGACAGAGAAAAATTTTCCAAAATGCTGTTATTGGTCCATGATTAAATTTCCCATCCCCACTTTTTAAAACAAATGCAATTATATTTTAATAGAGTGATGAAAAAAGAATTTCTGCAGAATCACTTAACAGTGATACGAAGGAATAATTTAAATTATCTTTGAGAGTACATTAATCTAGAAATTTTTCTCTTCATATGAGACCACTTTTACAATTTTGTACCCGTCCACATTTTTACTCACATAAACATACATATTAAATTTAATTTCAGAATATTTACCTGGGGGAATTAGTATTTGCTGGTGTATGCATGCTTCTCAATAATCCATATTTCAGTTTAAATAAACTTAAAAGTGAACAAGGTTGTGTACAGATATCCTATGGAGTTTCTTCCCCATACTTTCTATTATTCTTAAAAACTGGTAGGCCTTATGCACTTAGTACTTAAAATCACTTAGAACTCTGCTTCAAACTACCCAGCATTGCCCAGCGTTTATGACCTAAGGCTGTACAACTGCCAACACTTAATGCAAGATTAACATTCCCTACAGCCTTCCGCATTATCTTACTCCTTCTTTCTTACGCTTTCAAGTTTTAAAAACTATTTAACATACAACTCCACCAATATTTACACATCAATAACTTACTATGCACAAACTGAGCATAGATTACTGAGATTACTATCTGTTCCCAGCATCCCCTCACCATAGTAATTATTTCTGGCATATCAAGCTAAAGATGTAGTTCCACAAGATCTTGGCTTAGGAAGCAAGCTGGCCTAAGAAGTTTGAGTCTGAAATTTGCTCCCAGTTGGTCCCCCCACAGCCACCGCAGTTGTGCTGGTGATGCCGAATCACATGACATGACTTAAAAATATCTAAGTGCCATCCCCACTTTCACTGACACTACCATTTCAGAAGGTACAGTTTAAAGAAACTAAAAAAAAGGAACAGAATTTCTATTTTTGGAGAGTTTCTACATAGGGTTACATTAGCGGGGTGTTATGGGAATTTTATGTTGCCACTTAGGATACTGTTCCTGCTCTAAACATAGAGAAGACCCTTCAGTTATGACTTTCAAAACTGATGTTTTCCCAAGCACTTAATTCAACAATAGTCTTTACAACATTGTAACTATTACATAACCTTAATCCTGACTTCATTCTTCCTAGAGAATGGGGCTAAGAAACAAGTTGGAGCAATTCCTTAGATGACTTATTATCTTGCGGATCAAAAAAACCTCACAATGCAGAAATAGTCAAATTATGAGAAATACCTTTTTTAGACATCTGAAACTACAATAGACCGCATTTCTGTTATAGGCTCATGACCCAGTATCCATAATCTATTCCCTGTTGTCTGGCATACAGTATCAGCCACAGGAAAAGGTTAATCTTCAGTGAAAAAATCATCTTTCGGCCCTGTGCATTTGTTGGGGTTACAGAAGCTTTCTTTGAAGTTGGCTGTCATCCCAGTAAGGCTGCATTAAGTAGCCCAAATTAAATATCACTAGTAGTACATGTTGGTAGCAAGTAGAGGCTAGAAAGATAAAAGCTTTGGGGTAGAATTTCAGGGGGAAATAGGATTATGTTTGCTCAGTAAAATCTTCCCAAAATTATGATTTTCAAAAATTTTCAGGCCTCAGTTGTACAGAAATTAAATCTACTCAGTACTGAAAGTCTCTGAACTTGATCTGACATGCCACTACTGGTCCAGCAAATTTGAAAACATTTTTCATTTATTCCCGTTAGTGCTTTCAATTACAGAGATACTATCATTTTGAATATTTTCCTGCTATAAAGACTTCCCCTTCAGGGATTACAGAAGGAAGCCTATTAAAATGTGTCTCTATCCTTATAGCAGACAAAAAATAAAAAAGAAAAGACTGAATAAAACAGGAAAGATTGGAGCTCAAGGCTCAAGCAGAACTTGGCCAAAGAGAGCAAGCAGGTGGGAGAAGATTACCAAATAGATACCCAAGTAGCCCCTTGAACATCCTCTCCTTTGACTTTGGGATTCTGGCTAAAATTAGAGGATTTTTCATATTTGCCCAAGGTTTTCAGATATCCAGCACTTTGGCTGAACTGCTAGATGCTTAGGAATCTCAAACTTGTCCCCTGCCCATATGCGTATCAAGTCTTTATGTGTACCAAGCCTGTTACTTCTGAGCAGTCTTGAACCCTCTGTGAAAGAGCTATACAGATGGCTTTGTGCATGCACAGTAAATCTGACTTTTTTTAGAATGTGTCCGATTTACTGCTCATGCAAAACATAAGTATACTTGTGCAGGGGCTCTGACGTTTCCCAGAAATACTGGGCAACTGTTGTACAGCATACAACTGCTTGAAGGAGAAACAGTGCAGGGAGGGCTTTAATTACAAGTATACTTCTACAGTACGGGTAATGGTGAAAGACTAAGGAGGCCCTTTGGCTCCTCCTGATGTGATGAAGGGTTGTGGTGCTTCTGATTCTCTTCAGGAGAGTTCTGGCCCAAAGTCAAAACCAGAGATATGAGTTGGCTATAAAACTAGTTCAAATATGTGACAGCTGCTACAATTACAGGTCATGAAGTTACATGAAAAGGCTATTTTCAGTAAGCACCAAATAACATGAGTATTTAAAGCAAACAAATTAACATGAGCAAAGATATGACCATCTGCCACTTACAGAATCAGTGGTTAAAATCAATTTTCTGATGAATTTTTGACCAGACAGGAAAGCCAACCTACAGTTACTACTGGACCAGAAGAAAATTCATGACCGTAATCAACCTAAGCCCAGGCTAACATGTTTTGGTGATGCAGAAGATGGGATAAAGGGGAAAAGAAGGAGAGTAGAAAGAATTTCAAGCAATTTAAAAAACTCTGAGTTTAATTTGAAGAACTGGGTTTAATAGTTGAGGGAGAGGGAAAATGCTATTACCATATATGGTGACTTTGGATTTCAATATATTTAAATTAGTCATTCAACTGGTGATTTGAGACTTGAATTGTAACTGGATTTCAGTTTGGTGGTAGCAAGCATCTGTCCTGGCCTTATTTCAGGATGCATATGTACACCTCTGTTCCCCAGCACACAGCAACATTTGTATCATTTAAGTGATCAAAAACCTGATTTTTAGAGACTGAGTGCCTTCAGCTCCTGTTTTTAGGATCTCTGGATGGGAGGTAGTGGTCCTCCACAGCTGATACTTCTCAGCAGCACTAAGTTCCCAAACTCAAAGTACTCTGACCTCTCTGAAATATTTAATACAATCCAAATATCAGACCATTGAACGGATTAGAGGTTTTCTTAAAATTTACACTGTTTAAAAGGGAGAGAATTTTAAAACAACAAACATGCTATAGGGAGGACTTCCTTATATGGTAAAGCAGACTCAGAGCTTAAAATGATTTGCAAATGGTATCTGTAAATATTAATGCACTTTGACATGGAATACTGCATAGCACACATTTTAAGTGTTTTTTAGTGTGTGGATGTTTACAGTGAAATGATGTGCTTCTTCATATGTCTGTTTTCAATTCAAAGTATGGCTTCATTACAAAGAGTGATAGCATAAAGCTTAGCAGCATGAACATTCCTCCAGAATTAGCACCAAACTGACAAGCATCCTTAACACAGCCTTTAAATTGGGTTTGTGGGCACCAAACAGCTTCACGACCATCAGCTGTTCTTCACCCTCTTTTCTACAGATCCAACTTTTCAGTACCCAAGCTGGGTACTGACCACTTTCAATACGGAGTGGTTTTCCCCAGGCGGGAACTTCATTTTGCAGCTGCCTTCATTAAGCAACCAGACACTAAAACCTTGTAAAATTCCTTCAGCCCTAGGAGTACTGCTTCCATCAGTATTTTTTCATACTGTTATTACTGACTCTGTTACTTTCTTTCATGATTTCCTAAAATACCTAAGCAGAAAATAGCTATGAAGACTTTCAAACACAACATCAGTATACAAGATTCATAAGCCTAAATCAAAATGACATATTGAAGGATCTTAAACATCACATGTGATATTGAGAGAATAAGCGTACTTATGGATGTAGGTGCTAAGAAAAATACAGAAATTTCATTCAGATTAACCGCTGGTTAGGTGGAGCTGGCAGGCCAAAAGTGGTCAAAACCAGGAACAATATCCATCCTGTAGTATGGGAACAAAATCATGAAAGCTGCAAAAATGTCTGTATAACGTATCCTTCTCTGTGCTTTGCCATTACTCCAGTGCATGCTTCCATTCTCAGCTTCTGAGGAATTACACAGATCTTTAATTTGGACTCCAGAACACCTTGATTTACACATATAAGATTCAGGTCATTTTGTTTACTCTGCTTTTAATAGAAAGGTTTTCTTTGCCTCAATTTTCTGCAGCACCTGGCAAAAACGAACACACAGAAGGCTCCGAAGATGATATCACGCTACCAACAAAATCTTGTTTTGCAATGAATATAGGAGTTCCTCATATGTATGTAGTTACTTTGAATCTAACCTACCTATCTATCTGTCAAGCCAGAAAAAACGTTGAGGAAGATCAGGTTGCCTTAGTAACTTGAGTCCAGCTGTACCGACTTCAGAAAGACGAATAATTTTATCTTTCTAAAGCACCATTGTGCATCATTGTGCCATTGTACTTAAATATCTTACACATAAGATAGCTATGTATTACCAAACTCCCCATATACACTTTGAGCTATTCTCATACTATGGGTTATAGAAGACACTGCTTGGGACAGCTTTTTCTTCTTCTTTCTTACCATGTGTGACCCTTGCAGCTGTCATCTATTAAAAAAAACTAGCACTTACTCATTGCTCTTTTTTGGGGTTTGTTGGAGAGGAATGACTGACACCATTACAGAGCTAAAACTTCTGCTCCAGCTGTGCCGTGTATAGTGATTAATCTTGTTCAGAAAACTACTAGTTACCTAAAATTTATTTTAATATATGATATTGTTGGGATGTTCAGAGAAATCTGTGAGAAAGAACAGTGACAGCACTCGTCCAGTATGCTTATTACTGTGAATAGCTTTTGGCTACACAAATTTCAGGCCTGAATAGTACATAGTATGCTATTAAATTGTAATAATTGAAAGTTCTAGAGAAAGAAATCTAACGATACCCAAGAGAACAATTTTAGTTCCATGAGAATATATTTAATTAACCCTTAATCATTTTCACCTTTATGACACTGGAAACACTTCTAGGATTTGATTTACAAAATTATTTTGCCATTAATAAGAGAAAGATATTATTGACATACCAAAATCCAATTTAATTACTCTCTTGATTCCTCCAGAGGCAGAGAGACGCTTGCAATTTTCTGACACTATGTTCCATTTTTAATATTGTGAAATAGAAAATACCTCCGAGTAGGCCAGAAATGTTGCATAATTGCCTCTGTCTGAGCTACAAGCACAACTATAACAATGTATTCTGGCTACCGTGAAAGTTCCTTTCTGGCTTTTTCTGTATAAAGTATCCCACTTAAAACTTAACTTATTCCTGCTTGTTAGAAATATTCTCACATGTAAGAGCTTCGACAATCACTGTCAAACAACTTTCTATTCTTTTCATTTTTTAAAGGGATAGTTTGTAATGTATTTAAGAAAATAGAAATTACATAACTATTTTAGGCATGGATAGCTTATCTAACTGACTACTCCAGAATTTGTATGTAAAAAGAAAAAAATTCTAAAACTTGTTTTCAGCGTGCCAACAAAAGCATGCTTGTTAACTTACATAATTAATAGACTGATATATCTTAACGAAAGACCGAAATTTACATACTACAAAATCCACATGAAACAGAGGAGAAAAAAACCTGGGCCACTAAAACCTTGAAAAAATGTTGTCATCTGTGTGCATCATGCTCCATAGCTCTGGCTGGAGCAACACGTGCTCCCATATAACATAGCTCAAGGTGCAGTCTATCCTGATTAGGATTCCAATAAAAACAAAAGTTTAAAAAAAGTAATCTTGGTCCACAGCCATGGCTCACAGGCAACACTTTTCTTGCTCTTTTTACAGTTTTTCTAGTTCTCCTAAACACCTCAACATTTCTGCATTTTCAAGACTGCGTGTGTGAAGTCCTACTTCCTTTGAAGTTTATACAAATTAGGCCACTGGTATTTGTCACCAGAAATTCCAGATATTCATTACAGAGAGATATTGGATAAAATAAGCTGAACAAATTGAGATTTCTTCAATTAGTTCATTCCAGCAGCTCGCCCTGCATTGCAATTTTGTGTGCAGCTATCTTTATTTCTCCTGTGTACTATGAGCCTCTGTGGCAAAATAATCATATGAAGTGTTTAGACTGGTATGTTATCAAGGACAGATTTTTTAATTCTCAGCTACTGGAGATGGAAATCAAATGTGTTTTAAAGTACTCTGAGGAATTTTCTATCCCTTTTCTTAATAGCAGGTTATACATTTATTGGTAGCTAGCAACTGCAAAGTCTTAGCCAGGAATATGTAATATTATTTTGGAAAGTACTACTGAGTGGCTCTTATGGTTAGAGTTTAGCTTTCGGTCACTCATTTAATTAAGCTTCTTTATTTTGTATATATCCTTCTCACAAAAGTAGCATTAAGACTGATCTTACACTCTAGGTGTCAAAAAGTCCACAAGATGCAGTATCCATAACACTTAAATCAATTAATAAATGTGAAAGAAATATATGCGGTAAAATTATTTAAGTCCATCATTTGTGTAATACCGAACTGATAATGTAAACAGAGATTGTGTGAATATCACCCTCTGATTTGCGTTCCAGAAGAAGGAATACATTGTGAGAGAAGAATGACCATCTATTGTCATCAACACATGATAGTTCAGAAGACTGTAAAAAGTCAGTGGCAGGGATAAGAGAAAATAATAAATACTCCTATTTTTTACACACTATGAATATAGTGTTCTTTTTTTTTTTAAATATGTATACACATACACAACATTAAACACAAAGCACTGCAAACCTATGGAAAGCCAGGTCTATACTTCTGTATGCAATATTAAATTACCGTTCCTTGCATATGGATTACTACATAATTGCTAATTACATGTTCACAAAGTATAAGACCCTTGTCTCATTCAGTGCAAGAATGCGCCTGTTTTGATCTGCAGTGAAGAAGGCTGGTGTTTATAAAATCTCTCACTTATTGCAGAAGTTGAATGCTGACTCAATATTTAGGGTTTTTGTGGTTCAAAGTATAATCTCAGTATTACTTAATGCACTCTCCAAACACTACACTGAAGAGAGAATAATTCATTTCCTCCTGGAATTTTTATAATGTCAAATACTCTAATATCCAAGTCTCTCATAAATTTTAACTAATGTATTTTTACAGTGTCCAGTTTCTACCATCCTCAGTAACAGCCAAAAGTATGTTTGGTGTGTTCAACCTGAACTAATTAGGGTTTGATCTTCTGGAAACAAACATGTTTCAGTCCCAATTTTGAGTGCTCAGCATGGCTGCAAATCGGAACACAGATTGTCGGCTTAGCAAAAAATGACAAATACCTAAGTAGCAAATCCACTGTCATTTAATAATACATGATTTCCCTTTCATAAGTCCATACTGGCTACCCCTAATAACCTTCTTGTCCCAAATATGTTTGGAAATGGCTTTCAGGCAGATTTTGTCCATCACCTTTCCAGTGATCAAGGTGAGGCTGACCAGCCTGTAGTTTACTGGATCTTCCTTCTTGAAGACAGGAGAAACATTAACTTTTTTCTAGTTCTCAGGAACCATTCCCAATAGCCATGACTTTTCATAGATAATCAAGAGCAGCGCTGCAATGATCTGTGATGCTCGTGGATGCCTCCCATCAGGTCTCAGGAACTTGTATGTGTCCACTTTGTTTGGATATTCCCTGATCTGATCTTTCTCCACCAAGGTAAGTCTTCCTCCAGACTTTCTCATTGGTCTCAGGGACCTGGGATCGCTGAAAGTGCTAAAGACTGGTCTTACCAGTAAAGACCAAGGCAAAGAAGACCAGGTATCTCAGTCTCATATCCCTTGCCATGAGGTTCCCTCATCCCAATCAGTGGCAGGCCAATATTTTCCTGCTCTTTCACTGCTGGTAGGAGCCCTTCCTGTTACCCCTCCACGTCTCTTGCCAGATTAAACTCCAAGTGGGCCTTGGCTTTCCTAACCCCATCCCTGCATGCATGGACAGCATCTCTATATTCTTCCTGGGCCACTTGACGCTGCTTCCACCTCTTGCATACTCCCTTTTAATGTTTCAGTTTTGTCAAAGGCTCCTCCTGTCTTTTGCCACTTTTGCTTGACTTTCTGTTTATGAGGTTGTGTCAGAGGGTTCCTCACCTTCAAGGAAGTGATCCTTGAAAATCTACCAGTTCTCCTGGGCCCTATGGGATTCTTCCAAGCAGGTCCCTGAACAGGCCAAGGTCTGCTCTCTTGAAGTCCAGGATTGTGTTCCAGCTTTTTGTCTTGCTCCTACCTCTCAAGAACCTGAACTTCACGACCATCATAACCCTGATCCATTCTTCCTTGTTTGTATGTATGAGGTTTAGCAGCGTGCCTCCCTTCATTAGCTCCTTGATCACCTGTGTCAGCAAGTAAATGCACTCCAGACATCTCCTAGATTGCTTGTGCCCTGTGCTATTGCACCTCCAGCACATACCGGGGTAATTCAAGTCCCCCATGAGGACTAGGTCTGCGAACATGAGGCTCTTCAACTTGTCTGAAGAAGGCCTCATCTATTTCTTCCTCCTTATCAGGCACTTTGTGGCAGATACCTATCACATGATATTAGACTTTGGTCTGCCCTTTAACCCTAACCCATAAGCTCTCAGCTGGCTCATCACTTACCCCTGGGCAGAGCTCCACACCTTCCTGTGACACTCAGTCCACTACTTCCTCACTTTCTTGTGAGTTGTCATCTCCATTCCCCACCATTACTAGTCCTGACTCTCTCCTCACCAGGTTGGCGGAGCTTGTGGCAAAGACGCTTTTGCCCCACCTTGGCAGGTGGATTCCATCTTTTCCTAGCAGGTCTTCTGTGAACTCCTTGTCCAATCTCCAATTAAATCATCCTGATACACAACAATTATTATATTAACATCCAAACACATTTAAAATAAAATCTAACCATCACTGCAGATATAGTCTTAGCTGAAAGGCAGTATCTCTATAATGCAATCAAATATCAAGAAAATAAAACATGTTTTATGTGAACCCATTTTGTAATACTGACACAGTTCTCCATTTAAATGAGGACTTTTGATTTTTCTTGGTAAAGAGTCAAAATAAAATAGGAAAACTTTTAAAAAAAGTTTTGTTACTCACAGTGGTTAAGAATGTCAAATTCCTAGTCAGAAGAGACTGCATGGTGAAGTTCTAACCCTTCAGAAATGGATTTTAATGGAAGTGTTGACACAGTGTTAGCCATACCATCACAAGTATGGCTAACATACCATTACTCCCTTATGGTAACAGACAGTGTTGAAGCTGCCCTGTAATTTGGCACAGAACATTTATATACTAATGTAATGTGACAACATTATTATGTCTGCTATTTTCTATGTCATAATAGCAGTATTTGTTTCCACAAACATGCCATTACATTCACTAATATGGCTATACTTAAAGACTGCCTGAGTAAAAACAGATGTAAACTTACAGAAAGCAGATAATCTCTTACAGATTTGTTTTGTTTTGTTTTGCCAGAGTAATTTTCAACCCCACTCTGATAAAATAGCTGAATTCCCTAGGAGGATAGCTTTCACTACATAACCTGCTGTTGGAAGTATTACGATGTTCATGATGTATTTTCTCAGAGGAGTTGCATGCAGCCGTCCATTTGTAAGAACGGCCATTAACTGTCCTTTTAGTACAGTATTCTATAAAATCCCATTTTGTAGGAACAACTGCTACTGGTCTGCTTTACACTTATCAGTGTAACACTTCTATCAACATGTCACTGTTGCCTGGAATCTCCAAGCGTCATATCAGATCAAAAGAGAAAATGATAATCTGTATAGCATCTTGGGATCAAAACTTCCCCTGCCTTGTTTATCTTCCAGTCAATAGGAAACTGCAGCACACGGAATGTTCCCACCTGTGCCACCACACAGGCTTACGGTCTACAGGCACTCCATGCTCACTGTAGCGGAGTACTGAGATTTGCAACTACGCAAAACTTTTGTGGATTAAACTGTGGGTGTTCCTGACTGCAGTTGTAAAACTGTAGCCTTACCCTTGGCTGGCCCAGGTCATTTTCCGTGGAAGTATTTTCCCTAAACTTCTCCTTCGCTGTAGCTGACACACAGAGGACACTCTTAGACTGGGAAGGAAACAGCCTGCCTCACATGGTGCTTATTTTGAGAGAACTTTTAAAAAAATCTTCATTTTGAGCACATTTTCACCTGGATTAATACACTGAACAGCACAGGAGTAATGATTTGCTGTTATAAGGAAGATTAAAGAAACTTCTTCTATGTTGTATTAATAGGATGTATTATAACACTTTTCAAAAAACTATTTCTTTGATTATTTCCTCCAAACTCTCTGTTTTGGAAATTAAACACAAGAATGATACACGTGAAACATTTACATTGTAAAGCCTAGGAACGAGGCATGTCAAATCTTTGTGCACTGAGGTTACTATAGGAAACATGCTGAAAGTGTCAACTCAAATGCAGCAAGGTAATTTGTGCACATTTATGCAAATTGCAGATGATACAAAACTGGGAGGAGTGGTTGATAGACCAGATGTGTGTGCTGCCATTCAGAGGGATGCTGACAAGCTGGAGAAGTGGGCTGATAAGAACCTCATAAAATAAAGGAAAATGCCAAATCCTGCACCTGGGGAGGAATAACCCCATGCACCAGGACAGGCTGGGGCCTGACCAGCTGGAAAGCAGCTTTGCAGAAAAGGATCTGGGCGTCCTGGTAGACACCAAGTTGAACACGAGTCAGCAACGTACTCATGTGGCAAAGAAGGCCAACAGCCTCATTGGCTGCATTAGGAAAAATGTCGCAGAAAGGTTCAGAGATGTGATCCTTTCCCTCTACTCAGCACTGTTGAGATGCATCTGGAGCACTATCTCCCAGTGCTGGGCTCCCCAGTGCAACATGGGCATATTGGAGTAAGTCCAGCAAAGGGCCACGAAGGTGATTAAGGGCTTGAAGCATCTCTCACACGAAGAGAGGCTGAGAGAGGAGGGACTGTTCAGCCTGGAGAAGACTCAGTGGGGATCCTATCAATGTTTTAAAATACCTGATGGGTGGAAGTAAAGACGACATAGACAGATTCTTCCCAGTGGTGCCCAGTGACAGGAGAAGAGGCAATAGGCACAAACTGAAATACACAAAATCTCATTTAAATATAAGGAAAATGTTTATACTGCGAGGCTGACTGAGCACTGGCACAGGTTGCCCAGAGAGGCTGTGGGGTCTCCATCCTTGGAGATATTCAAAACCCAACTGGACACAGCCCTGTACTAGCTGACTCTGCTCTGAGCAGAGGGCTTGGACTAGACAATCTCCATAGGTCCCCTCCCACCTTAGCCATTTTGTCACTCTGAAATTTCTATTCAAATATGTTCCAAATATGTTCCCTAAGAACTGGTGGAACAAAATAGTGGGGAGGTGTGGTGGGTTAACTGTGGAACAAAATAACAGGGAGATGTGGTGGGCTGAGGGCCAAACTCCCACCCAGCTGCTTGCCTACTCCCCCTGCTCTGACCTTGGTGTTCCCTCTGCTGTTTCTCACTTTTTGTTCCCTCCTCCTTCATCTGTCCGGCATTTTGGTAAGAATGGCATACTTTCTAAGCCTGTTTTCATAGCGGTGCCACCAGCTTGGCTGAGGGACTCAGCTGTGCCCTGTCATGGGTCCATTGGAGCTGGCTGTGCCCAGCATGGGGCAACCCTGGCCTCTCCCCATCGAGGCCGTCCTGCAGCCCCCCGCTGCCAACACCTGGACATGGACATCCAATACAAGAGGGATGCAAGTCTCCATAAACCAGGTACTTTTAACTGTTTCTTTTATGACCTCTGAGACTTATTTTGAAGTGGTCAATTTTTGGGTTTGATAACAAAAAATCTCTACCTATGAGATTTTGATGTCCTGAAGACTCCATTTTACATAAAACAGTACATTCAAATGTAAAGTAAGCCAAGGGCCTGTCTGTGTAGCCATACCGGGCTAGATTTCAGCTTCTGTCAACCAGCGTCGCTCCATGCGCAATCTGCAATGGAAACATGCTCACACACACAGCTCAGGAACATGCCTATGTCCTTCTGAAGGGGATGCGTTTTTCAGCAACAAGCAGGTGCTATTCCAGACCTCTCACTGAGATAATCTTTCTTCATGTGAAGGGAATTTGTCTTACTTCTGCAGCGCTGAAGTTTAGCCTGCGGTGTGCAGCCTATGCAAGTTACTGAAAACTGCAGCAACATTTCATCATTCCTCTTTCCATTGTGCTCTTCCCAAACACAGCAGAGAGCAGTCTAGGAGCATCTAGATGACACTGAGATTACAACATCATTTCTCCTCCTTACCCTCACGTATACCATTATGAAAAGTCTCTCTTGTTAGATTTGCTTTGCAGATTTTTGGTATCTGAACTAATCCGAGGAGCCAAGATAAAGCAGAAACCAAACGTATTGTATTTACCAGACTCTGCATTCTATTACAAAACATCCATATCTAGGATAAATTTATATTTCATGTTTGTGATAGAAGAACATTTTAAAAAAAAAGATTTATCTGGGAAAAAAGTAAGTTTTTTTGCCAGCCATGTTCTAAATGTACTCCTTTACCATCATCAGAAATAGTATACTGAGAATTATCTGATTGTGTGCAATGTAGTCCATAATGTTACCATACAAATGAGCCTTCACAGATTGGTAAATATCTTTCTTACGTAAGTTCATCAGTTTGCCAAATTTATCCAATAGGTGTCACTTGAAGAAATCATAGAATATTCCAGGTCCAGACATCAGTTACTACTAAGACAAATTTATAAACAGAGTTTTTCCTTTTCTAGATGTGGAATATATAACTTCTTATTCATAGTTTTTAGTTGCTTTTGGAAGAACCCAAAGATTACAGAAGAACAGAAATAACAACTTAAAAGTAAAATAGAAACAAATCATGTTCTTCTGTAGCAGATAGGGGACTGAAATCTTTAAAAATATATGTTTAGCAGTGTGGCTAATCACTTACATTGCTGGGAAGGGCAAACTGATATACATAGAGTAAACCCAAGACTTTGCTCAAATTATCGAAAGTTTTTTGATACCACATTTCATTTCTACCATGACAGCAACTGCAGAGAAACAGACTGAGGTGGATCCCTTCCATAGTTTTCAAATATGGTCAAGAGTGGAAAAGTGGAACTTTCATGAGAATAATTAATGTAGCTTTTACATAGAATTAATTTTCTAGCCTTGTGCTAGATACAATTTGAGCCAAAAGCTTTTCAGATTATAATTATTCTGTTATTTTAGGGTTTGTCCAAGAAGGTATACCTTGCTGTAGAGTGGAGAACCAGAACAAGACATAAAAATACAAAATGCTTGACCTACACAGTTATACCATCACTTTCTACCATCAGTCAGTCAGTCAGATAAATATATATGAATAGAAATAAAAATGCTTAGCCTTAAAGAAATTCCCTCTTCATATGGATATAAAAATGTGCAACATTTGAATATTTCAAATGTGAGGAGTTAAAAAGAAAACTCAGTAGCTCGCTTTAATCAGTTACTGTGGATCATTATGGCTCTTGCATTACTATTCCACTTTCACTTCTGCATAATTCTATTTAGATCAATAAGGCTAGATTGGAATAAAACTAGATTATGACATTGGTGAATCAGGCCCCTTATTTTTAACACATTTAAGCTTTTCCTGAAAGACCAGATGGTTGGTGTATGTTATGTAGTTTTATTCAGATGAAATTTAAAAGAACTAAAATACTCAGCATGCTTAGTGTGTCACCTAAAGAAAGCTACAAAGGGAGATAATGAGCCTTGTCAACTGTTTCACAGTAATTATAGCCCTCATGATATAATGCTACAAAATTACAATATAGCTTAAGATAATAAAATGCAAAAGGTTTTTTCAATCAGGAGAAAAACCTTATTTGTAACATTTATGCAGGAAAGGGATCATTTCAAACAGGTAACCATCAGTATATTAGACATGCAATCAAGTGTAATAAAACCAAATTCTGTCAGTGTTTGATACTGCACATTGTCCAAAATTTATACCGTATATTTTAGCTATGTTCTTCCCACAAGCCTTACGGATTTTCACAGGGTTTGCCAGTTCATTTAAATATCTGATATTAAAATAATAGGAAGCTTCAGACACTTGCGTCAAATATTGTCTTAAAGCTCTCGAGCACTCAGATCCGCATTTTTTAGTGTACTTACGGTCATTGCATAATGGTCCACTAAAGGAGGTCATACTACAGTCACAACTGAATCCATCCCACTGCTGTAAGCACACGCCCTGGTTTGCGCATGAATCCTCTTGGCACGTTGTGCTGGGGCCTGATGAGAACATACAAAAAAGGACTTGCACTTTGTCTTCCACAGAAAGGTATTTCTCACTGGATCACATTAACTAGCTGCCAACATCTCAAATCAAATGAGCAAAGAATTACCAAGTAAAACGCACATAAACCTGCTGATTTTGTAGCAGCACGTAATATTAAAAGGGTGTTTTTCTTTAGTTTTAAGATTGGTATGTCAAACACATAAGAACGCACAAACTGCAGCAGAGTTATTCCAGGTACAGTGGGAATGTTGACTTTGTTGCAAGTTATTTGTTAATCTCGTGTCAGACCATTAACTGGCTAAATGTTTTCTAAAAACTTCAGTATTATTTTTTCTTGTAAATACATTTCAAACAGCAAAGTCAGATGCCACAGAAAGCAAAGCTCTGGGAGACGAAAGTATAGAGTGGAAAATAAAATTAAAAACAAAACAAAATTTAAAAAATAATAAAATGAAGCTACACTATATAATGCTCTTAATCCCACAAATTATTGTAAATGATTTAGGTCTGAAATTAAGAGGAGTTTGGGATTCTTTGGCAGGAATGTTGGTAAGTACTGATTCGCATGCTTCAGGGATCCCATGCAGGTTCCTTTTTTAAGGGGAAATGCAGAAAATCAGGCTACTAATGAACTGGCATGCCAAAATGTGACATACACATAAAAAACAAAGCTACTCTATTTCTAGAGAATCATAACTAGACTACTGAAATATAAAGAAATTTGAAAAGGAATGATCAAAGCAATAAAGCAATCACTATACAAACATATTCAAGACTGAAAGCCTTTATGCAAGCTATGCTAGAAAATGAAGGTTCACGTAGCCCACTGTTTTAGAGGTGTGAAAGACAAAATCTGAAATAAAATAACAAATTTTAGTTCTGAAATGTACAGAGCATTTATTGCAGAAATCCAACTGTGCATTGGGGGTTTCAGTCTTGTTTAATACACACAGGGCTATCTACCTTGCAAATCAGCTTTCATCAATGCAACTTTGTCAGCAAAATAAAAAAGCAAAATATATTAAATGTTAGTAAGCAATATTGAAATGGCAGCAAACACAGAAAAAAACCATTCAGAGTAAAGTGCATGCTGCTGTTAAAGAGAGAAAGAAATGCCATATAATGCAAACAAATTAATGCTAATAGCCATAAATCTTCAGGCAAGCCAAAATAAGAAAGCAGTAATTTGCCAGTATTTTACTACAAATATAATGGTTAATTGAGCTGATGACATATAATGAAGGAAAATTAAAAGTTTTTTTTTCTTCCTTGGATAGATATGAATGCATTAGCAGAGTAAATGCATGGCTGAATCCTGACTAGCCATTTGTAATGTTCAGATATACTGAATTCAAGAATAATTAGCACTGTCATCCTCTCTGGTCTTTCTTTTTTCCAGCCCTTTCTTCGTGACTGGTGAATGAAGACTGAAATACAGACCGTGAACTACAGATTACTCTGAGCTCACATACACGTTTCACAATGACTCTTGACACTACAAGGAAAAATTTGGTTCTGGGATTATAAAACTCTCCTAAATTGTTTTGGAGAAGACACATCAATATCCATTTGAAACTCCCACTGCAAGTCATTGATGATAGGGCAAAACTGGTCCAAAGATCATCCGGTAGAGAGAAATCCACTTAACCCTTCTTTCACATTACAGCTCCTTCAAAGATCTCAGTGTGGGATTTCCTTTTGATTTGCCAGTATTTTAGAAAAATCAGTATCAATATGATTTAAGTCAGTTCAATGGCCACTTGCTTTGAATGAGGCACTGCTTGAGCACACCTCTGAACCAGGGCAGGAACAGTCATCAGCGTGATTAAGAACGAGGGCAGTGTACGCTACATCCCTGTTTCAGCAAAAGTATTAACTGTTCTATTTTATCCTATAATAATAATAATAAAAAATACCCACAACTGATTGCCTGCAGTAGGCAAACATAGGATAATGATTTCCTTTTCTTTGGAGTTTGGAGCCCAGAAGTTTAAACATTTGGGCATTACATCACCCTTTCTTGAGCTGGGGATTATAATGACAGAATCCCGTAGCTGACAAGACAAGACACATTTTTTTCTCACCAGATTCTGCTACTCGGAAACTTTACAAAGATGAAGTGAAAATATCTGTAGGTGTTTAAATGTTATATATTCATGCATTTATTTACACTTTAGTTATGCAATGTTAAATTTCCTCATCTCTGCAAAAGTAGAGCAAAAGTCACAAGGACTTAAAAGTACATAAACTGCAGGACCCTGTAGGCACATTAAAAAGTGCATGTTGAAACACATATTTGGAAAAAATACAGATAGGATCTTGTTACAAAGCAGGATATTTTGCTTTTTACGAAATTGATTCTTAGCACTTTTTGCTTATCTATAGTAGTGATTATTAAAAAATTGACATCAAGACTAGCTTACATGTAAGAATGTCTTTTAATAAAAGTAGGTCTTTTTTTTAAAAAAAGAAGAACAGAGGAGGATTGTTTAATGTTGGTAAATACTATAATATCTACCATAACAGGTTCATATTTTCCTATATATATTACACATCTAAGCTATTTAGTAAAAATACTGTAATAGACTCTTCTCAAGCACTCACCTTTTGATACACATTCTATTTAAATATTCTGATTTATTCAGTCTTTACTGCAGACTTTTTAATTGACTGGATTTGGTCTCTCATTTACACTTGTCTTATGTGAGGGCTTACATGCTGTATTTTACACAAAAAGCATTATTAAGCAGTATGTACAATGTTTTACTGTATATTGCAAAAACAAATTCCGTATCTCACCATCAAGAATCTTCACGTATGTTAATACTTTGAAACTTTTCATATAATTCATTTATTATATTATTATATTACATATGCACATGCATGCGCACAGTGCATTTTCCTCCTAAATATATTCAAAGTATTTTTTTATCATTCTGTAATTTCTGTAATTCTGCTTTATTTAAAGTGTTTAAAGAAAGTACAATGGATTTGGCTAGAGAAAAACAGGGCTGACACTTACAACCTGGCTCTGGGCTTTGCTGTTAACAATTCGAAGAGCTAGTTAGCATATTTATGTTTCTAGCTGTTAGTTTCTATCTGTTCTAGCCATTGAAAATTTGTCAACAGGGTGGATTCAGCCAAGTGTAAATTATATTCAATGCTCAATGATAGAGAACAGAGATACCTATCTGCCTGTGGCTGAAACTTTGAAATGCAAGCCTTACAACTTGCCACACCAATCCCACGTGTAGGTTTGCAAAAAAAAAAGGTTCCAAAGAAAGAATTTTTAACATGCACTTAAAACAGTAAAGTTATTGAGAAATACCAACCTTTTAAGAACAAAATCCTAACAGATAAAATTAATTAGTAGTACATCATGGCTTCACAGTTTGACAGAAGAGAGAAAAAGAGCTTTCACGCCAGGGTTTTTTTTTTTTATACCAGAAGGGTGGAGAATTCAATCCAATAAGAGTCTGAAGAACATCAAATCCAAGTGCCTCACTTCTCAGGAAAGATTCTGCAGCAGGCCGATATCTTAACAAAGGACATATACCCAGCAGTACAGCCAGCTGTCTTTTGGATTGAGAGTGGTGGTGACTAATAACTTATTGTTTTGAAATTACTTCTGCTGCTGTGTCCTGAGCTCTTTGGACTCGATAACTCAGGGGACTTACAGAGCTTACACATCCCCTTGCAGTGTGAGATAGATACAAAACTGCTCAGCAGTGCAAGGATGGAGACAGTCCTGTCTGTACACAGCAGCAGAGGTATGGGCAGCTTCAGGCATACATGAGACTTCTAGGAGGCAACTAAATTTGCAAGTGATTTAAATCATATTTTAGGTATCAGAACATTTTTTTGTACATCTGATCTATGGTCTGCAGACAAGAGACAGACCGATGGGTCAGACAGGAAGACTTGAAGCAAACAAGTGAGATGGAAGAATTAACTTGCAAGGGTTAAGCAGAAAGGTTGGAAGGGAATATTTCATTCCATGCTGTTAAAGATTTCCTTCCATTGCCAAAAGACTTTTGATAAGGCAGTTCTCTGGGAGCACATCTGGTTTGACCATTTTGCTTGCGTCAGATGATTTTGGTGTTGGAAAAAGCTGACTCTCCACCAAAAAGGGCAATATTTGTACAGCCTTTATTAAATTGTTGGTAGCTTTATTAAATTCACCAATAGCTGAGTTGTGCCACTGGTTTAAAAGGTGAACACACACTCTAGGCCTGTAGCAATATTTCTTTGAAGTACATAAAATTAATTTAGAAAATTATATAATTTCAAAAGAAGCTATGAAATGCATAATGGAATTAAGGCATACTTTGACTCTCTGAAGGGATGGAACTTGCTAACGCCATTCAGAAAGCAGAGTCTAATTTTCTAAATCAGTGACAAACTAATTTATACATATTTTTCCATGCCTGATAGAAATAAATACACATTAAAGCTATGGAAAAATAAGTTGTGAATTTTACATATTTCTATGTGCTATCAATAGAATTTATACTGTTAACTAAAGGTAGCAGGTAAAGAACAAATAGTTCTATCTGTACAAATATACTGTAGGCACAACAAAAGAGGAGACAGAATTTATCCACCAGAAAGCTTTATCTCGTGAACCTTGAGGAAACCCCCCAGCTCTGCTTGGATTTTTTACAACGTCTATTTGCAAACTTAACAAACTTGATATCAAAATCATCAAGTTTCCAACTTGAAATTCTACAGTGTCATTTCCACGCTTTTCTGTCCAGAGAAGAACGGCTCTTGAGAGAGGGGAGAACACATAAAATTGAACATAGCCACAAAATTCAGAATTATGTGAATAAAATATATATGCAGGGACAGAGAATTGATTTAAATTATTCCATAAATCATAGTAAAAAAACCGTGGGATTAAATGACAGCTGGAAAAATAGCTAGAGATTGACACCCCTGAATTACAAACACACCTCTTCTAATTCTGTCCTCACTTAAATTCCATGATATTCCAGATGAGTCTATAAAGACATAAAAAATGTGAGATAAAATATATTTGGCTGTTACTGATTTCAGATAGGAAGGCTCACGACAATACAAATCTCAGGGGTGAGCAAAAACAGAGAAGATGGAAGATTGATCTTAAACAGTTCCATAAATTAGCCTTGAATTAATCAACTCAAAATGTCTGCTTTAAAAATGGAATTAATTAGCTAATGTCTCAGCATTAGCTAATGCCTAAGTGTTATGAAGATACAAAGGACTTCATTGAAGCTAATTGTTATTGTTTCTATCATTAATTAAAATATATCAGAAGTAAACAAAATACATGCAAAATATCTTGCCACAGGAGAAGGATGGAACCTACATTAAACATTCAAGAAGTTAACTCATGTTCTCAGATCAATCTCTGTGCTGTAGGGCAGGCACAAACTTGTCTCCATAGTACTAAAAAAAAATGCTGTCTTTGTATAAGAAAGGATCAAACAAGATCAATTAGAAGCAGGTAAAATATAGTCTTTCCATGTATGGAATGTACATATCAACAAAACTCTACAGGATTTGCACAATACTTTCATTATGATATAAAAAAAATATCAGCATATTTAATACCTTCACATCCTCTTTCTATTTGCCCATTGCAGAAGAGAGCATCTGAGATTAGATCAGGGAGCCGTCCATTCAAATCTACTGATGCAAGACAGCCTTGGAATCCCTCTTTTGCGTGCACCAGTTTTGGCAAGGACTTATACATTTCTTTGGCCACTCCTCCAATATACAAATCACCTGTTAAGAAAAAATAAATATTAGATTCAGAAAAAAACCTGTAGAATTTTTGACCTGCTTGATCTTCTGGCTTTTTTGTGCTGAATGACAGGTATCTCAGAAAAACATTCTTCAAAACAAATGTAGAAGAAAACACTGATAGCATATATGATGTGAAAAGACACTGCAGGACTATATTTTTTCAAACGCATATGTAGACTTCACATTTGTATGACTAATTACTTAGAAGTACCTGGACATATTATTTATGTGCCAGCTCATATATATCGGAAAGACGCATCTATTTCACAGATGAGGATTCAGTCACAGAATCTCCATCTAGAAAACGCATCTAGTGCTGACGCATGTTGTTAGCATACTCAGGGAATCTGACCACAGATCATCCCCACTATGGATCCAGCAGACTGAGATAAAAGGCAATTAATTGGAGCACCAAGATCCACCTAAAGTCCATATATCCAGAATCATCCATTTAAAAGCACGCCAAGAAATAAAGGGTTTAGGGACACACGTAAGGAGGAACTTAGGGATACCATTGTTAAGCAGTAAAATGACTGATTCTCCCCCCCCAAAATTCATACCCTGTGTCAGTCACGTGGGAACAGAGGGAATTAGATGCCTTTAAAATGGCAATCTGCACACTGAGCAAACAGAATTTTATTGCCAAAAATAATTCTGACGACAGACACATATTATAAACAGCTCTCTGATGAACCTCGGGTAACTTACTCAGGACTGAAAGCTAGTGCTTTTCTTCCTTGGAGTAATTCATAGCTCTGAGACTTACTTTGCAAGGACGTAACTACAACTTTTCTCTTAAACACAGAGGGAGGGGATGCTTTCTCGTTTTACAACAATTCATGCTGTGCCTTTCTTTCATGTGTTTGGTGTCTCTGACGGGCAGAGCAGTGATCTTTCAAACTAACATAACCTACCTCCCTAAAGTGTGCCTTAAGTGTCAGACTATCAGTTTAACTAGGTGCATTCCATACCTGTTGCTGAAGAGATGCTGCAGAAACAAGTCTGAGCTTTGCTTGGCCAGAGAGGGGAAGCACGCTCAGCGTGAACACAGCCCAAGCTAAAAGGCTTCAGTCCTTCTCCTGGCAGGCAAGATGTGCTTGATTCTTTCAGTCACAGACAGAAAGGAATAAAACCATGGTTTCCTATATCTTGCATGAGTTTACTGTCTGTAATGAGTTTATTGTCTGTAATCCCCTAACTCAGAAAAAGCAGCCTTGTTGGGAGTGCTCTGAGCATGCCTACAGGCAAGCCCCTTTAGGCACACAAGAAGACCATCTGAGCTTCTGAGAAGCATTGAACCTGTTTGAAGGAAGGTGCTTATGGGAGCATCCGACTCTCAAGCATCACCCAGTGACAAAATTCATACTCTATCTATGCATTAAATCCTTACTGATGACATGTTTTGTGCGAGTATAAACTTTCCATAGACTATCTGAATATGCATTCTAATCTAAATTGTGCTTTCCAGTATTTTCCCCCAGCTTGGACTATTTTGGAGCCTAGGCTACAGGATGTACCAAAGAGTGTCTCTGCATCATCTCAAATGCAAAATTGTTCATTTCCTAAGTGTTTACCAAGCTTTGCAGGCAGATTTTATAGCGACAGAACTCAGAATATACTAGCTATCATCACTACCCCATGCAGCTAATTTTAATCTCCCTCTTATCGGTATAAACCGCAGTCACACCTTTTCCTGGTTCTCCTGGCATACTTGCTTGTTCGCAAGGGAGTGCAATTTAGTGCTGTTTGCAATGGTTTACAGTTTGCAAGGAAATGGCCTGAAACAAACAAATGTCTACCAGACTGTGAAAAATTTTTAGTCACTACATACCAGCCGTAAAACTCAACTGTATTTGAGTTAGTGAAATGGAGATAAAAAGCTTAGGAACATGCATATTATTAATCTTATAAGCCATCCAACCAAAAGTCTTAGAAACCATTATAGCATCACGTACTAAGAAACCTCAAGCTTTCTCCATTCCATACAGATAATTTGAAAAATAAGATACTGCTTTCCTCTAGAGCTTTGAGGTACAGTATAAATCTCAAAAGCATGATATTAGACATAACATATTAAAATATGGTGATCCATATGTTCCCAACAAATGGGATGCAATTCATTCACAGCAGAAAAACTTCTGTATTTTTCAACCAACTGAACTGGAAACAAAGTAAAAACTCTTGCCTCATGATGAAGTTTCTTCATCTTTTTCTCAGGTGGAACATCTAGAAAGTAAAACCCTTTCAGGTTTCCTGAAGTTCTGTGCTTTCAGTCATCGTCAGCTCAGAATAGAGAGAGAATTAATCTCAATTGATTCCAACGGACTTAAAAGCGGAAAACTCCAGAGAACAATACTAAGAAAATCACAGCTATGCTAAAAAGGTTAAACTTGGTCTATTGGACATGACACATGCAACTTCTTTTTAAACCTCCCAACCTGTATACTGTCCAAACAACCATTTTTATTCTGTGATTGGTTAAACCTTTAAAACGGCAAACTTTCAAATTGAAACCCTTGCTAATTCCTAAAGTCCATCCCTCAAGCATATTGAGATTGCTACATACAGCCATATAGCAATTGTTAGTTACTATGAATGGCTAGTATAAGTCCAGGTCAGTGTGCCAGCATATGAACTCAGAATATTTGCTCCTGAAAATATAGACTGGAATATTTTCAAATAGGTATCATATGCACAGCGATACCATACGTTAAGTTGAGTCTAAATAAACTGTAACTCTGCTGTTTACTTACAGTTCCTTAAGACTACTGATAATTAGAACTGATGACTGTATAATGTTGAAGACACAGTTTCCACAAAACAAAGACATGTTCTGGGTAATATTTTAACTTCGTTGATATTCAAAATAATTTGAGTTCTGCTTTTGCACTAGCTAATACGCTACACTAATACATATCATATGTATTGAGCAGCCATTCTGACTATTAGACTTTACCTTTTATAAAGTATATACAAATATTTTTTATAACTATGAGCTACACCTTTCCCAGATTTAATATCAAATGTGGTTTGAGTTTGCTGCTGATGGCATAAAAACACACTTTCTCTCAGAGACAAAATTTTATTAAAGGACAGGCTCTGGAATTAAACCTCAGGTGTTTTTTTTTTTTTTAAAAGCTATTTAAATTTTTTCACTTAGTTATTTTTTCATATCTCCCATCACAGATGTTTTCATAACTACTTTAATTTCAATTAATCACCTGCCTCATTTTCACGTTCATCTCAATGAAGAAGTAGTTTCCTACAAAACTCAATCCATTAGAAATTCAGACAAGACAGAATTGCAGAAACTGTTGTTAATGAAAATATTTGTATATTGAATGTGCATTAGAAGAGGTTCAGAAAAGACAAAGCTTGTCCCTGCTCCCACTGAAAGAGATCAGAGGAATCAACATAATATGACACAAATTCTCAGGCTTTCTCTTCTTTTTCACTTCTTATATAAGTACAGCTTTACTACTGGAAATGTTACACGCACTAAAACAGGATTAATCCGTTATCCTTATGAATTACATGTAAGTTATTTCATTAAGTAAGGTATCACAGCTCATCAGATCAATAGTATGAGATCATGACACTACCTAAACTAGCTGCAGCCTAAATGCAATACTATTGCAATACTGCTACCACTGAAATTGTGTGACCATTTCAGGAGTTCCGCACATTGGAAAATGCCATTCTTCTATTTCTTTCTTTCTTTCAACAGATGAGCATTTTTTTTAAGTACGTATAGAAAGGGATATACTTGTATTACACTGCTAACCACAGTTTCTGGAACTAAAGTTTAGCTATTACCTTTTATACATGTATTTTCTTCTGAAGTTTGTTTTGATTTTTAAATGTATTCCTGAAAAAGTCTCCATTTTTTTTCATAACCATCCTGACTTTCCTTAATTTATACAGGAAAGATTTATATGCAAAATTTATAAAGGAAAATAACCGATTTATATAAAATATATCAACTGGCATAAACAAAGCAGCAGGTAGTAAAGAAATGGGTGAGGGAACAGAGTGCTCCAAGATTTCCTTCTGATCTCTGGAGAAGCTTCAAATAAAGCACTTTATTTGAGAGCAGGTACTCCTTAATCTCACAACTCTCTTAGTACTTATATTAGGAGTCAGTACACAGAGTTATCCCCTTTTATTTCAAGAAGGAGGATTGTTTCCTCTCTTCATTTTTCTGAGGCCAAAAAAAAAAGTATGCTACAGAGTTTCTCACTGGCACGTTCATTGCAGGTCAGAGGAATCAACTGGAAGGCAGCACTTTCAGAGCTATACCTATAAATCATGGCAATAATAGTACTGGTCAGTTATATCATAAGCACTGAAAAAGAAAAGAGTTTAGTGGGTTTAATTTATATCTTTTACAGGTAATGAAGACCTTCATTTATTCCAACAAGAGCTTTCCTATTTACACCTATATATCTCTTTTCTGACTTAGAGCTGATTTGTGCTTTGAGGCACAAGTGAATTTAACACAGAAACAAATTGCTAGCTAATAAATGAACCGAAGTTCTCAATGTATTCATTATTGGAATCACGCTTATGAAAAAACACACAGAACACCACACAACAGTGAGTCACACACAACTGTTGGTGAAACAAATACTGCCAAATCCTTCTGTAATAACTCATCTTTTTTTATCCCAAGTCCCAAATAAGAACTTTGCAAATGCTAAGCCAAGGAAATGTAAATTACAAACTGAAGATGCTGTTCTTCTTATTTCTTTTCTGAATAAGTAGCGGAAGTATCTTATTATTTGGCACTACTGATGTTGCTGACAGGTCACCCCATAGATTTTCCTCCTTTCCTGATTCATGTCCACACCAAAGAATTCTTACGTTATACGTGCTGGTGGCAAAAACGATTCATTTAATTTAACGACTACCATTGTCTTCAAGCACTAGTAGAGAGGGAATTATATCCACATATTTATAATGGTAACAGCAACATGTAAATACTGCTCAGGGAACAAGTGGTTTAACCAGGATATAGTTAGGCTTCTTTACTGTCCGAAATCTGTATGTTTTGTTGTACATATCTGGTGTTCATTTCTTGAACGCCATTCTTGACAAGAAATGAACACTATTCATGCAAATATGGTTCCGTGTATGAATGAAAACAAAACAAAAAGGAGGAAATAAAACAGTAGAAGGAATTGTGGCTTGGCTTTTTCATAACCCATAAAGACAATACCCCTGGAATATTTTCATATGGCTGCGCAAAGACACCTTCAAATCCATCACTGTCTCCAAAAGCAGACATTCTGTCCCTTCATGTCTTCTTGTGCTGCTGGTTTCAACTGTACTTTCAGCTATTTTCTTTGTTTCTCTTTCATTGTTTCTCTGTCTTGTTTCTAATGTCACATTGTACTAAATCACTACTACGGTTAGGAACAAGAGTGATTCTGCAGTGTACTAGAGCAGTATTACTCCCCAAGAAAGAGATGGATAGCCCTGGCATAACATGGTGGGTTCTGAAAGCGCAACAGGCATCTCCGCAATTCCTTTATATGACATATGAAAATACAAAGGAACATCTGGCTGTGGTGAAGCCGAGGTGTCAGGCACACTTTTTCTAAATATGCTATTTCAAAATGATCAAGCATATAACAGCTTCTTCCCTCAGGCAGGTAAAGAGGAATGAAGACTGAAAAGACTGAGAAATACCATAGGGAAAGTCTAATCTCGAAAGAAAAAAGTTCTCAATTTCTTCAAGTCCTTCATAAAACAGATGACTTGCTGTTACAAGATCAATAGAAATTGCTTTGTAGTATCTTAATAGTTCCACAATGAAGTACCAGGTAGAACTCAACATAAGAAGACACAATCCCAACTCATGGTGGTTTTGAGGCAACTGAAATGTGAAAATAAATTACTCTCACACAAGCTGAATATGCGCTGACTTAAACACAATAGGCAACACAACAACAATAGATCTTGAATCAGGGGATAGTCTCAAATGAAAATGTCACGTAGTCATCTAGATGCCTTTGACATTCAATGAAATATAGGAGCCTGCTTGTCCTTAATGACTTCCTCCCCTCTCCAACATACAAAAGCACCTACCTACCATTTACTTTGTGCACTAGGCAGAGCAGAGTGGTGACTTTTCTTTCAGATGTGGAGTTTCAACACACGCTTTAGAAAAGGAATTGGGCCTGAATAGCAGATGAGTGGTGGTTCTAGAGTTTCTCCCCACTTTCATTATTCATGACTAAATGTTTACTTTTTGTTTCATATAAAAAAAATTATTTGATCCTTTAAAAATGTTGATGAAATATAATTGTTCTTTTTTGAATAAATCAAGAAGCCTGCTGTGATCATAACCCAATAATAAATTGAAGGACAGTTGACAAAGATTTAAATGATACATCCACACAGCTTCTGCAGCACATACGCTCCAGCATATGGCTTTTCAAATCTCCCTTTACAGTAGAGAATATGCACTTGCTGTGCATTCACAGGCCTGTTTGGTGCTAGAGCCAAGCATGACTGCATTTTGTCTACCACTTGCAAGGGCACTTGAGGGAAGACATGAATATGTAAACTTAGTGTTTTATGCCCACTTATTCACTTCAAAGAGTCCATTCTGTAGCTTCAGTATTGATTTGTGTTTGAAGTCTTTTGGGTTTGGGGAGGGGAGAAAAGTAGGCTTTTCAAATATTTTTCCTGTTGGAGTGATGAATTCCATCACTTTCAGACTCTCTTTCACCTAAGCAGGGAAAAGGCGGCTAGTTTACTTGTCCAGGTCCTGCTGAGTTACCTGTCCTTTCAAATACTTTGGGCAAGAGGCAGTGGTATGATGCGACAGGTGGTGCCTTCCGTCTTCCACATTCCCTGTACTGTTAACCAAGCAAGGCAAAATGATTACAGGCAAAAAAAAGAATTTATGGGTTAGCAAGCCGCTCTTTTAGGAAGGAATATAGAAACCGATCTTTTCAGCCCAATTCTACACTGCCTTCAGCATCTTCCCTGAATACCCCATTAAAGTAATTCAAAAAAAGAAATCACCAGCACTGAAATGCTGGTACTGTGGGTTTTCTTTAGTCATCCTTATTGGCATTTAGGACATATTGTAGTTATTTCTCAAGAGAATTTAACTTTGAAGGTATTTCCTCCCTTGGCTGATATTGTTCTTTTTACAGTTTCATTGTAGCACTGCACCCTAATCCCACTGACAGAAAAAAAGGCAGTGAGGATTAAGAGGTACCAGAGAGAACTCATAGTTGATGGGTGCACCAGGAAGAGCACCTTTCAGATTTCTCTTGCCACCAATTTCTACGACAGTCCACACTGAAGATATACCTGCTGCTCTAATTTTTTCCAAGTCTCCCAATTCCATCACACTACTCATAACCATGCTACTCTCATAACTGCATGGAAGACTTTCCACACTTGGTACAAATATGCTTCTGTCTAGAAACTTCTTCTCACGCTGTTGCTACGCTGCTCACTGTTTTACATCTCAGCTCTGCTGGATGTGCTCTCCACTTCTGCATTCTCTTGGTGCTCAGTTTTCATTCCTATTACACTTTTTGGCTCTGTTCAGAACTGCTCAATGCTTATGCAAATATGCCTATGTTTCACAAGCAAGCAAAGCTGCGTGGTAAAAAGTGGTGTGTGGGGTGGGAAGACGGGGGCAACAGCAATGACATGACAATGTCCTTAGCAGCTAAGTTTTCAATAGACAAAAGTAGATACTCAAAAGGTAAGTGCTCAAGTCTGAACATTCCCTTACATTTCTCCAGGTTAAAATCCACCATCTCCCCAACAATCCCGTTCTCAAATGACATGTATTCTCAAACAAGAAACAGTTACACAAAAACATTTAACATTTTCTTGACAATAACAGTTCTCAGATTCCCAGCCACTTTATTTGGGCTCAGTATTGGGCCCAGTTCTGTTTAGTATCTTTATCAATGATCTGGACAAGGGGATCAAGTGCTCCCTCAGTAAGTTTGCAGATGACACCAAGTGGGGCGGGAGTGTTGATCTGCTGGAGGGTAGGGAGGCTCTGCAGAGGGACCTGGACAGGCTGGATCCATGGGCTGAGGCCAATTGTATGAGGTTCAACAAGGTCAAGTGCCGGGTCCTGCACTTGGGTCACAACAACCTCATGCAACGCTACAGGCTTGGGGAAGAGTGCCTGGAAAGCTGCCCGGAGGAAAAGGATCTGGAGATATTGGTTGACAGCCGGCTGAATATGAGTTAGCAGTGTGCCCAGGTGGCCAAGAAGGCCAATAGCATCCCGGCGTGTATCAGAAATAGTGTGGCCAGCAGGAGTAGGGAAGTGATTGTCGCCCTGTACTCGGCACTGGTGGGGCCGCACCTCGAATACTGTGTTCAGTTTTGGGCCCCTAACTACAAGAAGGACATGGAGGTGCTGGAGCGTGTCTAGAGGAGGGCAACAAAGATGGTGAAGGGCCAGGAGCACAAGTCTTAATGAGGCATGGCTGAGGGAACTGGGGTTGTTTATCCTGGAGAAAAGGAGGCTGAGGGGACATCTTATCGCTCTCTACAACTACCTGAAAGGAGGTTGTAGTAAGGTCGGTGTCAGTCTCTTTTCCCAGGTAACAAGTGATAGGACGAGAGGAAATGGCCTCAAATTGTGCCAAGGAGCTTTAGATTGGATATTAGGAAAAATTTCTTCACTGAAAGGGTTGTCAAGCCTTGGAACAGGCTGCCCAGGGAAGTGGTGGAGTCACCATCCCTGGAGGTATTTAAAAGATATGTAGGTGTGGCACTTAGGGACATGGTTTAGTCCCTAAGGTGGGACTTGGCAGTGCTACGGTTACAGTTGGACTCAACGATCTTAAAGGTCTTTTCCAACCTAAACGATTCTATGATTCTATGATTTCTCTTTGCTTCTTCCCCCGCCCCTTAAGACTAGAAGGAAAGCACTGGCATTGACAAAGATTAAACAGATTTAAAACCAAAGCAGTCTATTTGTCCAATGAACTGTGAGGAAAGTTGGTGATGCATGTTAAATGGTAAATAATAAAATCTAATTGCCATATAAATGTGCGTGGTAATCCATCTCCTACAGAATTGATGCTATGCCAATTACTCTGTAAGAGGGGGATGGTTGTGGTGGAGAGGCGAGGCACTCAAGCACATCAAATGTCCTTCATTTCTTTCCTGTTCTGACTACTTTTGTACATTGTATACACCTGAAAAATAGACAAAAATCTAATGAAGCAGGCATTTTCATGGCATAGTATACTCAGGTTTCCCTTCCTATTGATATTCTTCTGAAATCATTTACTCATTCTCTGCTTCAATAGCCAACACATGCTCTTAGCAGAGCTTGTTTTCCAAACAGTGAGGAATTCTCCACGTAAAGCTACCAAAAAGCTGAGAGGTTAAACGTTCTCATTTGGAATGCAGGTTTGCAGAGGGAAAGTCTTTATCTAATACTACCCACTTCTTCATCAAGACAGTCACCTCCAGACTCTGAGGATATTACGTGAAGCAGCTCTTCTGCAAAAAAGGACTGCTCAGTCAGAATACCTAGATCCATGAGGATGGCGCTCTCATACCCATGGCAGCACATTTTGAAAACAAGTTTAGGACATGCTTCTTGGCTGGGGGGTGCTAGATTCAGTGGGATGTATTTACATTAAATATCCAGATTTTTTTGTAAGTTTTAAGAGCGTACATGTTTCCTATATTATCCTTAGTATAACTTTTACTTAGTATTCCAGAAGGGCTTGAAAGAAATTCCACAATCAGCAACAGTAATAACCTGCATGCCAAAAAGCTGCAGAAATGTAGGGCAAATCTATACATTTGTCTGTGTGTAAGAGACTGAAAAGAGCAGGGGAGAAGAAGCAGAAAGCAAAAAGTTTCTCTCACCATGGAGTGATCTGAAAGACTACTGCAATGTTGTTAACTTCACAGAGCTCAGCACAAACACTAGAGTATTTTCTTTAATTTTTATTTAATCTAGAAGTAGTGGAGTAGATTTTTAATTTTTTTCCCATCTCATAATTTTGGAAATCTGGATACAATTTCTGAAGGCTTAGCATTGCCAAAATTATTTTCACAGCCTGGTAGACAGCATAGCTGTTTAGAAGCAGTATGTGACAAGTTGCAAAGAAAGAAGGATAAAGGAATTTGCATTAGACCAGGTTGTCCAATCTCCTATTGTTAATCTGCCCGTATATCTTTGCTACACAGGAAGTCTCAAAAAAGAGCTCTCAGTTTTAAGATCCTTATTTTTCCATCTGTACAGAGGCTGCTTTCCCAACACTATCAGGAAGACAGCAGCTGCATTTGCTGTTGTCTATTCCAACAGGTTACATTAGGAAGATCTATTTACTGTTGACAGTATTTGGAACTCTGCATTTGGAACAGAACGTTATTTCTGCATGAAGAGTTCACAGCCCACTGGCAAGGTCATTACAATTATCTCATGCATGTTTATTTGAGAAATTTAAGCATTAATACTCGTTCATTTGTACAAATTTGCGTTTTTATATAAAATACTTTTCTGTGCTTCTTAAAGCTTTGCTTGCTTCTTAGTAATAGAAATATGAAGGATCACTGCCATTGATAGAGACCTTGTAATATAGAGAAGAACTTGTAATGCAGCAACAATAATAATGGGCTCAATATAAAGCAACAGGGACAAACATTGCTGGAACAATACATTTTCTTTATGATCAAGACTAATTAAGCTGGTTTTGCATAGCATGAAATAACCTACTTTGACAGGCAAATGAAATATCAATATATTAAATGATTATTACGAATGATCAATGAATATGCCAGACCAGTAAATCTACTGATAATTTAGTTAATTGCATTAAAAGTTTACAAGGATGAATTAATTGCCAAGTGAGTCTTTATGTATATGGAAGGAGTATATTTAAAGTGGATTTGCAAAACCACTGAGGTGATACCAGAAATGAATATAATTACTTTTCTTTCAGAATCTTCACACTAGGCTGTTTTCACATTATTGGAGAAAATGGCAAATGAAAAGGCAAATGTATATAGCAACAGAACCCATATCTCACAAAGGAATAGAGGAAGCCAGAGGCCAGTGACAAGCTACCGAAATAAAACAGACAAGAGATCCAGACAGGATTTTTAAATCCAAAGAAGTTGATTCTGGTGTATGCTCTAATACAAACAGCATTTTTTGAGGATGCAGTGATGTAACAGCACAGGAATAACATATGACTTAAAACAGACTCTAAAATTGACATTTGGGAAGGCCATGTGGAAGAGAATAACAGAGTGAGACAAGTCGAAAGTATGGATGTCAGTTCAAAAAAGCAGGTCTTAAAGATGTATGAAATGCTGCCCAGGCAGCAAAAAAAATCAAACCATAAATGTTGAGTTGGGTAGGGATTTTTTTGAGACAGTGATTTCCTTTTAAAAGGAAAATATAGTTAGCCCAATATCAAAATTAGGATGACTGCAGTTCACCCTGGAGGATGTATCACAGCCTAGAAAGTTTGGAATAGGATGGGACACTGAAGTACTGAAACCACCAACTCCTAGAAAAGTTTGTAACTATTTATTGTTAAATCTAAAATAACAGCAGCATTCCTTAGCTTTTCATTTTGTGAGACTGCGATATTTCAACTTTTCATCTCAATTTATAAACAATTAAAATGCTAAAATATTTTAATTTTCTGACAGTCATTTTGAGTGGATTCTTGCAAGTTTTTGTATGTTTGTTGTTTAAAGAAAGTGAGTGAAAACTTTGGGGATTAAAATAGTGCCTGTATGTGTAGGAGAGAAGCAAAAGGAAGATTAAAGCCTAGTAGGCAAGTGGACACAAAGTCATGCTTGAGGATGTTCCTCCTACTCGAAAGCAGATCACGTGTCTTCAAATATTTATAAAAAGAAAATTCTGACAGAACTCCAACTTCCCATCCCACAGGAAGCAAATGTGGAGAGGGAAGAGACATTACAGATGTTGTAATACCTACGGTCTGAACAAAGGAGACATCTTTTCTTTGGCAACAGTGAGGAACAAGAGCACAAGTCAAATGCCACTTTCACTTGCATTATTGACCCCTTCGAGGCTACTCAGACCCCTCAAGACCATAAGAGCACAGCATCAAGTACAGCAAGCCAGAATTCCCTTCCACCCACCTATTTGGGTCTGTGAAGGGCCTTGAATTGTAGCCATGCTAACCAGCTGAGCTATACTGAAAGCAGGACAGGGAATCTGCTCATAAAACACAGGAAAGCAAATTTGCCGTGTAACTGAATGTTGGCAGGCTTGAGCGGCATTGCCTTTGCTGTTAAGACTCATTTCTCTTCACAGGTTACCTGCTAGAACTGCACCGAAGCACACTTTGCTAATTTTCTCTGCTAGGAGAAATAACAGAGTTCTTGGAATCCAAACACAGAACGATTTTCACTCATTTATTTGTCTTCAATTTATAATTTACCCATCTAATTACAGCAATAATTAAGCTGGAGATTTTAATATAAATGTTGCCACAGGTACCCACTCCAATCCACTGAAATTGTACCAGACATTATGCAGGGAACCCATGTCTGTAATAACCGACTTTCTATGTTATATAGCCAAATCCTACACCCAAAAGGAAACGTATAGTGGAAATTCTCTCCCATACTTTTATGGCAACTGTCTGCTTTCCCAGACAACTGACATCCTGTGCAGGCTCTACAACACAATCTGTGTCATATCTTCGTACTGAATTCACTGTGTATTTTGCAAAAAACTGCATATATTGATTTATCTTTCCAGGATTAGCTTGGATTTCAGCATCTGAAATCTGGTAACTCTACAGTTACTCAGAAAGGCTGCAGATTCTATATTATCTGCACACATTTACATTTTGCCTAATGCTAACTCGGGTTAAACAGAATTATTGATATCACTAGCAGGAAGTATAACTTTGAATTTGCTTTGTTGCTAGGGCTAAAATAATATAGGGCAATGAATTAAGCATAGCTGCTTGTATCAGTAAAGTGTATGGAGTGTTTATAGCGCAACAGAGATGTGTCACCATAAGAAACACTGACATAAAATAGAAAAGAACAAGCTACGGGAAAGCATTTCAACTGAATACAAAGGAAGAAAAAATAATAATGAAAGGCAATTTTTTCTCCTTTTTAGCCTGCTGGCTAAAATGTATCAGCTTGAACTCCCCCCAAAATCCAACAAAAATTCTCATGACTATACTGTGCCATACCTAAGGAAGCTGACCAAACAAAATATAATAGAATACATTAAAAAACCAAAATTAAACATATTATTATGAGAAGACAGAGGTTGAGGACCTGTGTATGCTAGACCAGTTTGAGAAAGATGCTGACTGTATACTACTGTATTGAATATGTCAGGCCTGTTATTCCTTTTATTCTTGTTATTCGTTTACTAGCCACATTTCCTGGGTGGTGAATTACAGAAAATCAGCATCTAATACAATTCACCTTCCTCGCTTCAAATCTCAGTATGTTCTTTCATGCTCTTCATTTTTTTCCCACTGGAATTCAAGGTTAGAAAATGCACCAACTATGGATACAGTTTTACTTCAAAAGGGTAAAGCAAAAGTAGAATTTTCAAAGTGAAGAAAACAAAGGAATGTTGGATTTTATAGGTTATCCTCGCTGATGAGCCTTCTCTGTGACTGCACTAAGCAGTGCATTTAGTGAAATAACAGTGCCCTCTAGTGCCTTTATTAAGCACATTGTTCAAACTTTTTTTTTTTCTTTTCTTAAATAAAGCAATATACCAACACACCACATTCAGTTAAAAGAAGATGTAGAATAAAATGACCGTGTTAACTTAAGTTATCAGTTCTTAACAGGATTATTTTTCCTATTCACGTCTGATTAATATACTGGGAAAAAATCAGATTAAATACATATACATACATATGCATATGCATAAGTAGTACTTACTCAAAAAAATGTGAAAGAATAAGGTGGATGCTTTCTCTACAGTATCAAAAATAACGTTGAAATATTACATTGCCTCAATAAACATCGACCATATTTACAAGAATGCAAAAATGAGAAAGAACATGGCACAGATTTCAAATACAATTTTGAGAATGGAGCGTGAGCCATCCAAAAAGCTTTAATTTATAAACCAAGCATTTCTGATAGAGGCTGTTATTCAAGATTATGACATATCAAGATACGGTTTTCACAGTCTTTCTTACAATCTTAATAGCACTTTCAAGTGAAGCAAACATGTAAAATATCACAAAATCCAGCATAATTACTAAGGTCAGCTCATTATCTGTGACTCAGAGGTAGTTAAAAGAAAATCCAGCAAGGAATAAGCTCTTGATGGAATATTAATATCTACTTTGAACATCCTGGCTTTTGAAATATTAAATTTTCTTTAACTGTTATGAAATTTTGGTTTTCCTAACAAGAACTTTTATGAAGAATGTTAAAATACATGATACTTTTTCACATGTCCAAAACATATTTTCTTATGTTTGATTAGGTAGGCAGTATTTTAAAAGTATACTTATACATCTTTTTCCTCTGATGCAAATTAGCTTTTCAGAAGCACATCCTTACAACTAATACTGTTACTTATTTTAAAATATACATATGTATCAGTGTGGTTTATAAAAATGGATCTTAAAAATCTAGCTGGACCTATAAAATGTAGGTTTAGACTGATAAAACAAAGCTTATCCCACTCTGCAATTGAAATTACAACCCATTACATATTTAGGTGAGTACATGTTTATAGTTCAATACATCTGGCAACTTGTATTTGTAACTGATTCATTAGAGGACTGTCACATAAGATTGCTTTACTTAAAAGATTTTTTATTATATCAAAATACTGCATTGTATTTATTTTCCCAACGAAAGATAGGTTTTATGTGGAATACTGAACAGTGGGGGACAGGTCAAAGTGTTCCCCAATTCTCTAACATAGAGATCACCAGTTCTGCAAAGCCTTTGTAGTCATACTGTAAAGCTTGGGTTGTGGTTTCTGCATGCCACTTACCTCACTTAAGTTCATGTAAAAATCAAGCCTTTTTAGTAAACATTTTAGAGCTCCTTTAGTCCCCCAATTATCTTATATACGGGCCACTCTGTGTTCTTACCATTTGCTACTTTTTTTTCTTGTGGCATTTTCACACATTTAAAGTAGAAGCTAACTGTGCAGAATTACTACTAAACTGGCATTGGCAGGCTAACATAAAGAAGATGTCATCTCTTGTGATCATATTAATTATTACCACATAAAACATTTCACATGGTATTACAAAATTATACTGTACTTTACATACATGATTTATTCAGGTTATCATTCTGTAATGACCATCACTCTAGGTTACACAGGAATTACTGTACTTACTTTTGAGATCTAAATTTCTGGCTCCTGCTGTGCTCTGTGTTGTGATTTTAGTGTCAATCTTTACAGTGTGGAGATTGTTGATATCCCTTGATATCATCACATTATGCCACTGGTTGTCATTCAGAGGTTTATTAGAACTTCCTTTGATGAGATTTGCACCATTTCCCAAGTCAAACACATAGTGTAAATACCTGGGAAAAGAGAAAAAAATGGAAAAGTTTCCTTTTTCTTTACATAGCAAGGGAGCACTAAATAATGTTTAGTATTTCCTATATCCTTATACTCCTCAGTAGTGCTGGTAAAACCAGAAGACAACAATGAATGCCAAATGGGGAAGCAACCTTAATTCAGAGCAATCACCATTCGTTTAGATGAGGTGAGATGCAGTCCCAAGTTTCTGGAAAGTAACGAGCACTCCATGTACCAACACATGCATACATACGTAGAGAGAGAACAGAGAAGGCTATAAACTAGTACTTCTTTGTGGTAAACACTATAGAAGTTATACCTATTATTTACTTTCATATTTTTTCAGGCATCTAGCTTCATCTGAAAGAAAAAGTCACAATAAAGCATATGAAGTTTAACATGAAGAAACATTCAACAATCATCTGACTGTATGTCCAGTCAGACAAAGATTTGTATCCTAAACTTTCCCTGGTATTTCTCCTCTCTATATATTTTGAATAGACTTTTTTTGTCATTATGCTAAACCATACATACCCTTTTACTAATTCAACCACAATGAAATCATTTCCATCGCCACTGTTATAAAGTATCAATCCATCCAGAGAGGTTGTTTTGAACTGGAAAAAAAGGTGCATAGATGTATATGCTTGTAGCGTGGCCAATGCAACATAACTTGCTTTTGTTTTAAAGGTTACAGGGTCTGCTATGATGTTCCTGAATCCAAATCTTGCATTTAGCTCACAATAATCAATGTCTCCATTTTTACATAAGTCAATGTATGCCATGCCATTAAATGTAAGACTCTGTAGATGTCCAATGAAATTAGAAGGCACAGAAGACAGGTAGCGCCGTTCTGTTATTATTCCTGTTTCTATGTTGTGGAATTCCAGTCGCGTGTGATCACCAGCCATTTGACCTTTAAACAGTAACAAGAAAACACATGTTAGCATCTGAAATGGAAGGTCAAAAAGCACACCATGTGATTAAGTATCTGCATCAATTTCACACTTTTCAGAATGTACAAGGCCAATTCTTGGCTCCAAAGAGGATTCTTCTAAATTCATGCAAACTTCTGGTAAACATCTGGGAGCCCTTCCACTGAGTTCAGTATGTTTGTATAAGGCCAACCGCAAGATTTCTAAACTGAAGCACAATTCAACAGTGTATCAAACTGCCAACAAAATCCCTCACTTTGGTTACACTTAACCAGACATGTAGTTTTACTATAAGCAAGCGCAATCAATTAACACAACACGAAGAACACGAAGGCAAATCTCAGAGCTAAAACTACAATGTTAGAGTTTCATGGAAGAGAGGCATAACAGTTTGGGGGATATTTCTCCATGTGTTTTGCTCAAAAGTGCATGATTTGGCAAGCACAAGGAAGGATTCCTGTTTAAGCTGTCTTAGGTACATTAATACTGGCCGTGCCGCAAAACCCTGTGCTGCAAGGGTGGACAGCGCCTTCCTTAAAAGCAACTAGCTTTATACCATGGGGATTTTTAAGCTAGTTATTAACTACCTTACCCAGCACATCAAAATTGTGTCCTCTGAAGAGTTCCCTTTTCTAACAGAGCTTAGATTTTCTTCCCGTGTTTATTTTAAAGAAGTAGGGCAGTACTATCACAAGGCTGATTCATGGTCATGCTGTGTGGGTATGATGACAAATCAGCTTTTTATTACTAATCAATTTTACCACTTAATCTACCTTTTGCAAACCAGTTCCTTAGACGTTTCGTGTCTCTCACGGAGTACAGAGAAGGTGAAGAGCAGACCCAGCCACGCTCAAATAAATACTGGCCACGCTCAAATAAATTCCCTCTGTTCTTCCCTGAACATACTATTCCAAGATGAGAGTGTGAGCTCTGACCCAGGCTGGATGTGTTTAGTGGTGGTGCAGAAATCCGTGAGGCAGGCTTAGACAGCTGTACCTTCATAGGTTTTATAAGCAAGTGTCTGCGTACACGTGTGTGAACAGGGGAAGATGAATGTAGATATTTGGGCTTTGCCCAGGGAAATGGATTCACAAACAGGTTAAGTCACAGCACTGAGATACAAATACAGGTATTAGTGCAGCTACAGTGAAAATAGGTCTGCAAGCTTTAATACAATTAAAAAAAAAATTGCTCTAATAATTTATGATAAATATTTAGAAGCAGCTTACTTAGCCTCAGGATACATTCTGACCTAACTACTGATGTCATTGAACACCGTCAGCATCTGCGATCTGCAGTCATACAGGCTGAACACTGCAAGAGGCACCTTAATTCCCAAGGACAGCCTTCTTGATGTTCTTGTTTCTAAACATCAGTTCTGAAGATACCTCTTCTCCTGATGTATTAGCAAAGGTGGGTTCTTCCTTGCAGTAATGAGTCAGGGGGTTGTCTTGAAAAATGCCAAATCTGTAACTTTCTGCAAGGCCAAGAGCTGTATATTGGACCACAGCCAGAGAGCTGAAGATCATGTTTTAGAGAAGGAACATTATGTATTGCAGTCTTATATCACTTCAGATGGCATTGCATAAATGTCACGGCAAAAATCCGCTAAGCTTTGGCCTGTAGCACAATATCCTCAATACATTCACTACCTTAAATGTATTTTTTTCTTGAGCATAGTAATAAAAAAGTTCCAGAATCTGGGCTCACATCCCAAATCTGTTTCTAACACTTCAGTTGCACAAACATGCTAACAGGGCTTGAGACTTCACATAATGCTCCACAGTATTTGCAACTGCAGCAATGAAGAAAAAGAGAGAGACTGCAGTTTGTGCTTACAAAGTTGGTTTTTTTTTTTTTGTTTGTTTGTTTGTTTGTTTTTTTAACTTGTCAGGTTGGTGCACAAAACGCATCACCTGTTGCAATGCTATGGGACATACAAAAAGCCAAGTGAATTTCTGTTCATAACCATAAGCTAGGTATCCTTTCCATTATCCAACTGTAGTGACCTCCTTCAGTCCACTTTTATTTTCTATATGTGTCCAGAAAACAAAGTGCATCAGGGCTGCAAGTATTTAAACTCCTCTATGATGAGTAAAATTTTCAAAACCACCTGAATGACTTCCAATGAAAGCTAGTTATGATTCTGAAAGATATTATTTATCCATGCACAAATTATGCATTCATCAAAGATAACTAAGCTCAGTACATGGATGAACGGGTGATATTTTATAACTTGTGAAAAATGGAAAGTGAGGCTTCCCCTCCAGCTTAAACTTTCTGGATCTGATGTTTTTTTTTTCATATGTGACATAGGAAATGGAATCAAAAAAGGAAAACACAGTGCGTGGTGGTGGGAAGCTGGAATTTTTGGGATAAAGTCCATTTTTTCCTCATGTTCCCGTAAGATTATAATAATTTTTCGACATGAATAACTACCGGGTTATATTTTAACCACATTTCTGGTTGTTGGGACATTTGAAGAAAAGTTCTAAGCAGTTTAGAGCAAGAGCACTCCAATCTGATATGGCAACTCTCCCACTACCCCTTTAGGAAATTCAAAGCTACTACACATTAAATTGCATTGTGTACATTTGACTTTCTACCAGATGGGAGTGGAAATTTAAGCTCATGAAGGCTTTGGCAACACACTGTGTTGCACAAAAAAAAAAAAAAAGTCATAGTGAATAAAGATTTTTTCCATGTAGAAAATGTAATATTCCTGGGACTAACAGCAGGTTTCATGCGTTATCAGACTTTCAAGTTCTCCCTAGCTCCTTCTTTCATGCCAGTTCCCTCCTCACTGATGGAGGAGGCCACAGATGGGCCACACAGCTTCCTGCAGGGAGTTTAGGAAGACTTTGCTTGGTCAGGAGGCAACTGAAAAGACTCACTGGCTTTAACAGCTAGAATAGAATAGTTCAGTTGGAAGGGCCCTACAATGATCATCTAGTCCAACTGCCTGACCACTTCACAGCTGACCAAAAGTTAAAGCATGTTATTAAGGGCATTGTCCAAATGCCTCTTAAACACTGACAGGCTTGGGGCATCAACCATCTCTCTAGGAAGCCTGTTCCAGTGTCTCAGCTATTTGCTGAGACCATGATATTTGATAGTAACTACAGTTATGAAGAGTGATACACAAACTTACAGTCCTGCTTTCTTTACTTATTACTTCACCTGACTAGACTATATATGATAGAAACCTCCTGTTTTCTTCTTAATCCTTCACATATATTTTGAACTTTTCTGAATCTGTGCTGAGCAGCTGGGACAGGTGAAAACAGTACTTCTTGGTAGTTCTGTAACCTGTAGCATTTGTAAATAAAGAATCTGCCACGAGGAGCCCAAGGTATCTGCATTTCATTTTAGACGCTGTATTTTATTCAGATCTAAACAGCTTCCTCTAACTAGAAAACGTCCCCAAAGTAGCCTTATTATTTAGGTTGCCAGTTGAAGCAGCAAGATGATGATATTTTTCAGCATAGTTCCTCCAGTACTATATATTTATTTTCACAAAGGAAATAACTGGTTTATGTCATCTGCTTTCTTGGGAGAATGACCCGAAGCATTATCACATACACAGACTAAAATTTTGCTTCACCTCTGGAAGATCTAGTGGCAATTTCTGATTCTAGAAAATATGGTTTTGCAGCTATATGAATACATAGCAATTATTTTTCTACCGATGACATGGTCTTCAGTGTTCTGCTGAGGTGAAAGACTATTAAAGAAGGTGCTTTCCTTTTAAAAACCGATTAAAATTGTTACCATTTTAACAAAGCTTAAAACCAATGATAAAAGCTATTTAATACTACATACAAACAAAGGAAAATACTAAATAGCTAACACAAAATTAGGCACGTTGTATTGTACAAGGAATCGAGGCCAGAAGCCATGTCTGTTGCTATTAACGACACATATGTAAACCTTATCTTTAACAGAACAAAATCAAAGTCTTCTCTATTACCATTTCTGATAATATATACATAGGAATATATTTCTAACATCTGCTGGCATTCATGCCATGTTTTTTTCTCCCATCCCAACTGCTATTTTAGTATTTGAAAAAAACCTGTTGCCTAATATTTAATTAAGGACAGCTGATGCAAGATTTAAAATGCAATAGAATATCCTTCAAACATTTATGAAATTCTTTCTTACAGCAATGGCTTAGAGTTTAACCTTAGTATAAATTCAGTGTGTTGCCAAAAGCATTTTACTTGCCTTCTCATTAGTGATGTATGAAATGACTTCTCTCCAATTACTGTATAAAAACATTCATTTAAGTCAGCATGGAGGTTTTCATTAATTTCAATAGCAATGTTAGAGTAACATTAATATCAAGTGAAATAACGCACTTGTAGTAGTAGTATTTCAAGATGCATAACATGGATTTTTGATCTTACCCAAGAAAAGAAAAAAGCATCTGTTGCTTTCAGGTAAAGGCATTTTACTTCTGTCATTTTTTGTTTTGTGTTTCCCCCCAGTAACACGGAGTCACAATGCCACACTACCTGTCATGGCCTGCTGGTCATCCACCATTAACTTTAAACTTTTTCCTCGCCGAACCACACGCACTGTGTGCCACTCATTATCATTGAGGTTATAGCCAGCAAAAAGCGTTTCTGGACCTTTGCCTGTAGGATATGCCAAACAGTCATTATGCAATCTTTAAATCAGTTTACATGTGAACCTCACAGAGAAAGAGAGAGAGAAAGACAGAGAGACTGGCTGGGCAAATGTTAAAAGTCACATCAAGCAAGAAAATTACAAAGTATAAGCAAACCTCAAAATATAGAGCTACTATGTTAAAACACTTCTACTGTATATTTAACTATATAAATGTACTGTATACACACATTTAATGAACCAGGTTGTCATAAATAGGCACAGTCAACATGGATTTAGTTATGCATTTTCCAGTCATGGAAGAAATGAGATTACTGCAGCCAGAACTTCAGCATGTGTTTTACAAGACTGGATTTTTGTTCCTTCATTAAAAACAGTTTGGAGAAAAGGTACAAGGGGTAAATGTGTGTGCATGTGTGTTATATTTTTCTTAACCTATGTCAGATTCTCAGCCTATGTTTGTGTATTAGGACTTCTCAGAGGACCACCTATTACCTTATCATCCAGATGACTTGTTAATATTCAGATCCAGTACCTTCTGATGTTAGTGAACCTCCTAACCATACTTTGTTTTTCATTTAATGGATACCTTTTTTTGGAATCTGCTATTTTTGTAAGCAGTACAACAATCACTTTTGAAGCAAATACTATTCTACGTATACCACAATGTACTTGCAATAACTAAAGTATTGACAAATCTAGGAAAGAGGGTATATTTTATATCTAGGAAAAAATCTCTCAGAAGAAAATTATTATGGAAATTTTCTCTTGCACTATTGACCAAAGAAAGAGAAAAACCCTGACTATGAACTACCATTGACATGAGTAGGTGATTGACCAAGCGCTGAACCAATCAATCAAAGCTTCTGTGCTCAAACCTTCTGTGAGTTATTGGACCTATGTGGTGACTGTCCAAAAGGTAAAGCTAATCTGCAATTAACAAATTACATTCTTGCAAGATAGAGACCTCCCTGGCCTGTTTTTCAGTTCCTGTGGCATAATAAAGGCTGCTGATAACTAAGAGAGACATGTAATAAAGTAACATTTGACATGAAAACATTAGGGTTACACTGAGTCAGACCATTACCTCCATTGTGTCTTTTCAGGTGACTTCATCGCATGTGTCAGCCTTCTTTTAAAAGGGGATATGCCACTGGCTCTGAAACTCTCCCAAGTTTCTTTTTGGATACTTTTCTACCCAGTGCAGGCTAACTGTGATGGAAGAGTCTATTAATAAATGGGTACTATATGACATTGTCTAAAATCAAAGGCTCTCTGACTTCAGGACTGCACAGAGGGAAAAAGCCATTAATAGCTTGACATAGCTTTTCAGCATATTAGACAGTTTTCATCTCAGACTTTTTCCATTTCCTATCAGCATTTTTTTAATTGCTGCTGGTTGATTGCCCTGCTTTTATATGCAATCTGTGTTATTTTGAGCATGTCAAGGGATCTCCAGGAATACCAGCTACAGCAAAGGCAGTGAGATTCTGATAACATCATGTTGCTTTCTCTATGCTTCTGTATAGGCACTAGGCGAGGAAAGGTGTGCAAACCCAGCGGAAAAAGATGTGCACGCGCTCACTGATGTCAACTACCTGAATTGTTCTGTTCCTTACGTGTTTACTTTCTTTGACAAGAGAAAGACCAGTTTTGCATAAAGCTTAAGTGAATAATGTTCTCTTTGGATAGATATAGATGCAGTGAATAATGCTCTTTAAGCAATTTCTATTATTCTATATTTTATTGGGGGCTTCAATGGAAGCAATTTCTAACTAGATTTGGGAGTCAAGGGATGGATTTACAAAAAATGCTTAAATGACATGAGTAAAAAAATCTTAGTGAGAGTCAATACATCACCTACTGTTATTTTAAACACGTTAGCCCTTCTTCATTTGTTAGTCCAACTCCTTTTTTTTTTTTATTTTTAAAGTAGTTGCACTACCTCGTCTCCCTTATCTCACAACAGATCTCTAAAAGACCTAAAAGCATATGGAATTTTAATTTGCTCTCACATTAACAACCCTCTGTAGTGTCCCATTCATGTAAAGGTGCCTCAGTGTATATAAATATCAAGTTCAACTTGGTTGCTTACATTCATACAGGCAAATATGTCTGTTATCTTTTAACGGTTAGGCACTTGTAAACTCTTCCTGTTGTAAAATTAAATGTATGTTTTCCTGTGTATCAGTCTATTTCCTTCACAAGAGTACACCAAGTAAAAACAATCAGGTCAGAACTACCTGTGAGCTGACTTTCTTCACAGTGCACGCAATCCAAAACTGGATTAAGGGGAACTGTGATGAAAGGGCTATGAAAGGGACAAACCTGGGTATAGCACACTATGGGAGCAACGCATTGAAAGCAGTCCTGGCCTCGTAGAAACTAGCTACCTTGCATGGAAAAGAATCTTTTCTCTCCTGAAGCCGATCTCTACCAGAAAAGCGGGGTTTTTGCTTTGTCATAGAGAGTACAAGGAACTACAAAATAGCAAGACCCAGGTATTGTGTATGTACCTGTCACATCATGTTGCATCTCTGCAAAGTAGCATAGTTTTCCATGGCAGCTGGAGAGGTGGATGGGGAAGGATGGATGCCCACCATTCCTGAAGAGAATGTAGCGCTTGGGCTGCTTCATGGCCAAGAACATGCTTTTGCATATAAAAGTAGTAAATGTGCTTGTAAGCAGTGTATTTAGGACAAAATTTTCTAAATGCTTAAACACAAAGACACGTAGTCCTTGATACCACACACGAGTACAAAGACTGCAGAAGGAAACTGTTAACATATCTTGTTAAGTGGCATTGGCCAACCTCAAACATTGCTTATATTAGTACTTTCCTCACTGACTTTCAAATATATTGACCCGAAATTATTTCAAACATCATATTATTGAGATCATAATTATTATTGAGATCATACTATTGAGATCAGTTCAGACTCTTCTTCTGTCCTGGTTTATAGTGTGTTAGTCTATAGTGAATCTACTATAAATCTAAATCTACTACATCATTGGCTCTCCAGTCTTATTTTGACTTCACACTGATCTGATTCCACTTCATTTAAATCACACCAGTAGAAAGTGCTGTTGTATTTAAATAAAATTGGCATATTGCCACTTTTGGGTGGGTTGGGGTTTTTTTTACGCTCTTTTCTTTAAAAACATTAAATATCTCCCATGAGAAGAAAAGCAAGAGTCCTGATTTAAAAAACAAACAAACAAAAAGGGATTTTTTTCTGTTTTCTATGGACTGATACTACCCTCCCAACCTTATGTCCCTCCACTCCTCCACTCCTATTTCCCATGCTGTTCTTCCCCTGGAACTCATTCGTCTCTTTCTACACAGGACACAGGTAATTTGCTTCATGTACCCAGCACTCGCTCACTTTCTGAGCTACTGATTCTCTCAGACACTAATACCTTAATCATAAACCTTGCCTTTCAGAGACAGGCTGTAACCTGCAAAAATACCCTAAGTATCTCCTCTTGCTTAAGTATGAAATTTATTGTCAACGTCTAAATTCAGCTCTTTTCCTATTTTAAAGGCTTAAATAACTTCTAGATTTTATGCGTCCCTAGCGTGAATGAATAGTACGAAATAAAAAAGTATAGGCACTTTTATGGCTCCCACAATTTGCACATAGTCCATCATGCCAGCAAAATCTGCACATCCATTTAAAAGCAGATAATTGCTTGTACAACAATCTTTTTCCGTGGGAAAATACAGGCTGTGCAGCCAGCCAATAGAGGTACAAAACTTGATGATACAATTCATTATGAACAAGGAAATATAAATGTAAAGCCCCAAACATCCTAAGTTAGGCACACAAAGTTGAGCTCACTTTGTTTTCAGCTCCTCAGCTAAAACTTAACTGCCTTTGGTCCTTTTTAAAGTTAAAGGAAAAAAGTATGAACCTATAAAGGAAAAATCTCATTTTTGGTGTGCTGTATATTCTAAATGTTCTCTGGAGTTTCCTATTCTCTTTACTATCTTGTGAGGAGCCTGTTCAGCCTAATTCAAGTGCTGAAAATTTGCTGAATTCAAATAAGACTGTTAATTGATGATAACAAGCGTACTTACTTTTTCTTTTACAGATATCTACCCTGTTGTATTTAAACTGGGAGATCTTTTAACCAACTATTTGAACAGAACATCATAAAAGCAAACTGGTCACTTTGAAACAAGATACTAGCTTTTGGCATTGTACCAAAACACATTCAAAACTAGTTGTCTGAATCAAACACAGGAATTATTACTTTTACAATGCCATCCACCACCACCAAGGCACATACCAAAATGCCACCCAGACTTGATCAGAACATTCAATTCTGTGATCAAAAGCAGATATAAAAAATGAAGTATCAAAAGAAAGACAAAGTAAATGGAGACTAGCAAGGGAGACTGGATGGTTCAGTGAATGCTATACTAATCTATAGAACGCAAGTTAGTTAACAGGCAAACCACTATCTATTTATTGGTCAGTATAAGAAATGTCAGAGGTTTCGGCCTAGTTTGCTAATGGATAACTACGCATACTACAGCAATCAGTATCAGGTGGCATTTCCCATTTGAAATTAGAGAATACGTGGACGAAAGGACAAAACCCTGAGATCGCTCCAGTTAATAGAGAATATTACCACAGGGATGCCATGATTTCAGATGGAGTCTTACAGCTAAGATAACATATACATAGCAAGCTGAATTGCAAAGACAGCTGAGTGGCTCTGAGAGACGCCCAAGAATGTTTTTGTAAATACCTGATGCAGAACCAGACAACTCTGTGCCATCTCATTTTTCCTGCTTTCCAGGGTAAATCTAGCATGCCTGTAATCTAGGCTTCTGTTCCAGCAAGCAGCCAGTCTCACAGCCACTGTGCAAACCTTGTGAGGCATCTATATTATACACCAGTCTGCAGCACAAAATGTTCAGAAAACATTCCTCCAGAACTAGATGCAGAAACACAAGACAAATAGGGGAAGGCATCTTAATCTTCATTATCCTTTCTATGGTGGTTGGCTGCAGAAACAATTCAGGTCTTCCAAATAACTCATTTGCAAACTTGAATTTAAAAAGTCAATTATTATAGTGAATTGACTGTATTTTAAACAACTGCATCTGCATCATCTTGAAATTCCCTGACTATGCATGTTTCTTACTAATAAAAAAACTTAGTTGCCTTTTAAAGATCAATGATGTGTATCAGTTTATTATTTAAAGCTAATTGATAAATTACCTTGAGAAAGTCTTACTGCAGGTCAACGAAATTTTGTCAACTGTATTTTCTTCCTAACAGACTCATACAGAAAATTGCACAAGAACAGCACATTCACTGAATCATATCAATGAAAACATATCAATCTGCACTGCTTGATCAAAATGTTCCAGCCCACAATAGCTTTATTATAGGCAAAATTTCTTTTGGCAATTTGGGTAAAGTATTGGCAGTTTAGGGTACTTTTATTACTTTTTAAAACAAAACCTGACATTTCAGAATTTAAAATGAAGGAGATTAGAGTTGCTAATATCATTCATTAGCCTTCATTACAGCTGTAGAATAGATTTGCTCATATTATTTTGAGTAACAGAAATACAATATTAAATCTGTTTCTGTACATGCACTCATATAGAAATCCAGGAAGCTAAACAAGGTAGTTTTGAAAATTCTACTGGCTTCCTCTACAAACTAAAAACAGACTGCATTTAATATTGATCTAGTTCACTAGTAAGGAAAACCAGCATACATAGTGAATGCACTGGGGAAGAAAAATCTATAGAAGAATATAAAAAAACGCCAATCCAGGAATCAAGCACTATATCCAGGTCTGAGGACAAAAAGGTTTCTATAGGTATTTGCCTCTTTCTCTTCTTTCTTTTCTGTGAACTTGCTTCCCCTGTCCATGGTCTGAGCTGCTCAGTATTTCCCCTCTCCCAACTTTGTCTACCTTTTGCCTTAAGCAAACTATTTAAGTTGGGGTGTGATAGTGCACATACTCATCCATTAATTTCTTTAAAGCTGGGAGATATTAACTGTTGGTGACACATAAATGTCTAAATAGAGCAATGGATCAAGGTGGGAGGGCAGAACACAGACAGGTCTATTGGACTAAAGTAAATCTAAGGATTCTTGGTGTCTGCCAAGAAAGGTGTCGATGATAAACCACTGTCTTGTGAAAGCCTATTCTCTGCAAACAGAACGAAGACCACTACTGAATTTCACTGAGATGGAGAAGGAAAGAAACATCAGAAAGTAGTAAACTTTTGAGTTGTAAGTCTTGGCCTCTAGACTTTCCTGCCACATCAAAGTATACGTAGAACACATACACATGCTCTCAAAATCGGAAGTGTGCTTTGCTGGTTAATAATTGGGTCTACATTCAGTTGAAGCATATTTCCTGAAAAAATGGTTTTGAAATTGCAATTACAATTATACATGAACTCAGAGTGCATGAGAGGATAAACCTGATTTTGTTACTGCATTATGAAGTGTCTAACCCAGCTCAGAGACATTTCTCAACACATTACTTAAAACATTTATTGTAAGGAATCAGCTGCATTTTAATTTAGCTTTGTAAGTCATATATCTAAGCAAGTAAAACACAAACAGCCCTAAGGACATGTAATTTTCCTTCTTCTCGGAAACAATGAAAGAAAATTATCTTTTTTAAAAGCTAAAACCAGAAGTCAGCTAGATCCCTGTATTTTTAATGAAAGTGCAACTTCTCTTTTGTACCATTCTCTAAGGATCATGACTATCAGAAAATGTACTAAAGGTACTAAAGGTTTATGAATCCACCCCAAGGCCCTGAACGAAAGCACAGCAAAGTCAATGAGCTTGAAAAATATGGTTGCTACTTTTTCAGCTCACTGCTGAACATTTTCAGGCAAATTTTCAGAAATTATGTTGAACTTGACAATTCACTTTGCTGTATGTAAAGTGAGTGTGAACTTTCAACACATGGCAATTCTACGCTAATTTAAAGCAACCTTCAGTGCAAGATTATTTACTTTGTATTTATTGCAGGTAGAAAAAGGTGCACTTGCAAAGATCATGCAGCCTTACAAACATGCTGTAAGGTCATATCCTGCCTTGAACCATGCTAAATTTTTTAAAGTGTACCCAAATCCTAGGACTCTGAATTGGAATTCAGCATATTCACTTCCACAAACTACTTGTGTGACTTTTAGTAAATCTTAATTTGTTTTCACCTTAGTTTGACATGGCTGCTATAATGAAAAATCCCAAGAATTTTAAGCTGAATACATTTAAGCATTTTGTTTTGATTAAGTAAGGTGCACTTAACACAAACACTTTCAAGTCAACATCTTCGACTTCATTCTACCTAAGCTACTGCAGTACATTAGGAAAGCAGCTATTTCACCTGTTGGAGCGGGTCCAGAGGTCCACAAAAATGACCAGGGGGATGGAACACCTCTCCTATGAAGAAAGGCTGAGAGAGTTGGGGTTATTCAGCCTGGAGAAGAGAAGGCTTCGGGGAGACCTTATTGGGGCCTATCAATCCTTAAAGGGGGCTTATAAGAAAGATGGGGACAAACTTTTTGGCAGGGCCTGTTGCAACAGGACAAGGGGGAATGGTTTTAAACTAAAAGAGGGTAGATTTAGACTAGATATAAGGAGGAAATTTTTTACAATGAGGGTGGTGAAACACTGGAACAGGTTGCCCAGAGAGGTGGTAGATGCCCCATCCCTGGAAACGTTCAAGGTCGGGTTGGACGGAGCTATGAGCAACCTGATCTAGTTGAAGATGTCCCTACCCACGGCAGGGGGGTTGGACTAGATAACCTTTAAAGGTCCCTTCCAACCCAAACTATTCTATGATTCTATGATTCACAAGCCTGCTTATCCCATTTTCTCAGCCAGCTGTCCAGTTCCCAGAACACTCCTGTAGCCAAGCCTGAGAAAAGACCACAGAACGATGACAATAAGGGAAGCCAGCTGGAAAGTCTGGCCACCAAGGAGAGGAGGGACTTGAAGAATCTGGACCGAATCACTGCAACAACTCACCTAGACACACACTGATGCAGAATAATACAGGGAAAAAACCCAACCAATTTGGCTCGATAACTGAAATTGTTTGTTTAAAGGATAATCCACTATAAGCTAGTGTACTGCGCAAGGAAGAATAAAATGAGAAATTTGAATTAATTTACAATACTGAAATTTTCCCATGCAGAATGCTTGTATTACAGAGAGCTTTCTTATACTGAAAATTTGTTGCAATGAAAAATTCTTTTTAACTCCTATTTAACAAAAACTTTGTAAAACTGGTAGACAAAAGAAGAGCTAATTCATCTGGAGTTATTGGTGTTTGGTTTTTTTCCTTCTATAACAGGAATAGGATTGAAAATCATAAGAACTGACTTGGCAAATCCTGTGTAAAATAGTACCAAGTACATGAAACTCCAATTTTAAGCAATATTGGAATTCATTTTTTTAAAAGTAAATATTCATTGTTCTGATATGACTTTAATGACATCCGGGATGTCCAATATTCATTAATTCTGTGTGAATTCAGAGTTTTGTCAAGAGTACTGGGTTTGTGAGATGTAGGCTTAAACTAAGGGAAAAAAGTGATCCTAAGATGAGTTCATTTTCTGCTTTCCCAAGAAGAGTTATTTTTTTACCTCAGCAGACTCATTGTTCTTGTCTTGACTACCCAAACCAAAAGCCCCAAACCCTACAAAACACAAAGGCAGAAACACATACATTCCCTGTCCCAGATTTCTAGAAAGTGCGAGAATATTCCTCTAAACTTTCAAAGAAATGGAAAGTGATACACCTGGCAATCTCCCCTTCCTTAGACATCATCTCTACAAGTTACTATTGAAATACAGTGCCCCAGCTTCCAGAGGGACTTTGCTGTCTCCTGTGAACCCAAGAGATCTGGAGGAATTCTGACCTGGAAGAACGATTTCACTATGAGGCGCCTATCTAAATAACTTTGATAATCTGGACCTTAATCACTGATCTGCAAATCACTGTCAGTAATAAAGACAACTGAGATACCCAGCTGCTACAGGGAACAGGTGTGTAGTCACCTATAGCAGATCTCTAAGTGTACCCTGATGGTGCAGACATCCTTTATGAGTCTGAAGAACCTGTGCTACTGTTTTCTACTGCTAAGTCTGCCCTCTTTCTTTCCATTTAAACCCAGTGAAGGAAAAATAAATTAACTCACAGTGATTTTTGCAGAAAAAGTTGGTACACACTTGATTTTTTTTTTTTCCTGAGAGAATTGCAGTATCTGTTCTACTTTCATTAGATTGTAACTGACAACTGGAAAGAAGCAGAAACAGCTTTGATCACACGTTAGCCTTTCTGACTTTGATATTGACTGTGCCCATTTATATCAAACCACAGCTGTCAAAAATCTGAAGTACATTTAAAAATATAAGTAAGCACAACTTAAGTATGCTTCTCCATAATTTACCTTTTTATAAAAAACATTACCTTTATGTTTAAGCAAAAATTAACATAACAGGAAAAAAATACTTAAATATTTTGTTTTACCCTTATATCTTGCACACTGTGCTTAAGAATAAGCAGATTGGTAACTAGCTGGTATGGAAAGGAAAAGAATTTGGACTGTGACTTTATTTTAAGAATAAGCTCCTCTTAATTTACAGGTGTCTTCATCCCAAGGCACAGCTGTTATAAAATATGTAACATCTAAATCTCACACTCATATCTTTTTTTTTAAAAAAAGAAAACACTGAATTATAACATTTTGCCTAGTTAAGGGTAAAGAGAATAACGTTTAAAGATTTGTGACTGCTGATAATTATTTAAATGTTTTAAAATATTTTTAAACTCCTCATGGATCGAAAAGCACAATTTCTTGACACTGCTTATTCTTGGATGCTTCTACGTAGACAGGAGTCAAGCAAGGAAAACTAATATAAACACTTCAGGTAATTTTCAAAAATTACAAATAGATGAATACAAAGGGTGATCCCTGTTCTATAAACAGCCTCCGCTGACTTTGATGGGTATGGAATTGGTCTCTGATTTTTTCCAACTTACACAATAGACGACATATGAGGGCTATGCTTATTTTCCTGTATATTCCTAAACTATTTCACAAAATACTTGCAAAACCACGCTTTTTCTGATTTGTATATTTCTTCATCACTATATCATGTCATTCTTGCTCCAAGTTTATCCTTGTAAAGTTTTGTCACTACAGTGTAATAGTTCATGATTACTTTTAGATCTTTTCAACTTCTGAAGAGCCACCAGTTCAGCTGCACCAGATTTCATCCAGAATTTAAGATTCCTGATGTTCTCAATGATATGGGCCATAGAGCAGAGCACGTGGCATATTAACAGTAGCGGGGTCATATAAAGTGAATATGTATCTTAAGATTTCAATGCTGTAGTACTATTTAAAAAGGTTAAACAATACACATTAACACTTGTTTGAATCTTTCTTATAAAGAAAATTTCTTTTAAAGGAAAAAGACCCTGAATTTTTCAGACTGAAATTGTAGACAACATTGTAAATATTCTTTAAACTTTTTTTTCAATTTTGAGTTAGGTCTAATATTCCTTATCTGCAAGAAACCAATCTGAATATTAATTATCAGGGAACTTATAAATAATTTCCCTATAAAAATAGCATTTTTTTCAGACATACTTTTTCAGGAGCCTAAAATAAGGTTTATAAAATTACTACATTCTTACTCCAATAAGGATTTTTGGGGAACAAAAGTACCCAACTGTCTTAGATATACCATGTATGTTTGAGACGGTTTGCATAAGTTTAATATGGCATTTTAATGGTAAATTTTCAGCAACTCTTCCAGCTTCTTCATGTGATTTCTTACCCAAAAGACCAATGTGTGTTTCTTTTCTGCAAACAAGGCCTTCTTCTGCATTCTGTATCAAATGCTACATTTCAGCTGCTTCTAAATCTATTACTTTCCCAGACGTATATTTATGGTGGCTAAATGAAACTGAAGTTAACTGTGACACCTACAATAGTGAGTTTTAGTTTTACTTTTTCATTGTTCATTTGCAACTTTTTGAGAATTTCATTTTTGCAATTACAGTTGCCCAAGCGTTTACATGCTAACAATATGTACAGTCAAGCACCTTTTGCTATCTGTTATTTCCAGGCTGTTGCTTGCTCTGTCTCTTGCGTGCCCGTATAAAACTGAAAAAGCATGACTTTTAAAATTAAGTAGATGAAATTGATTTCAACATTGAGAGAATCTCTCAAATGTTCTTTTGCCATTTGTTATCTCTTAAGGATTGTGCTCATGTCAGTGAATAACAATTTTGTGATTGAAAAAAACAAGTAAGCTTCTTGAAAGAAGTTCCTACTTGCACTTTCTTAAGGTGCGCTCTGTATCTTGGTTTATGTAATTTTAGGAAATCAAGAATCCACGCTGTAGTCTTTTCTAGCTAGTGCTGCTTTTATTCATAGCTGATTAGCTTGTCAACTGACTTCCTAAGTGTCTTCTATCACATGCAAAACGTTAGCTGGAGATGCAAGAATACTTCTTCCCCTGAGATCTCATGGTGTACATCTATGTTGTTCCCTCCTAGGAAACAGCATGTTTGCTTTCAAGCTGCTGAAATGTTACTTAGCAAAAACTGAATGGATAATTCAAAGTATAACAGTAACCCCAACACAAATGTAACAGGTAATTTTCACCTATTCTCAACAATTATAGTGCTCAAATTTTTGTAAAACTAGAATTCCTTAGATGATAGTGAGCATATTATCTATGCTTGTTACTCTTCGTTTCTGATCCAATTTCCACAAGTCACACGTAAACAGTTCATGGCATGTGAGTGAAAGATGGAATTGTTGACTTACCTATTTGGTCTTTCTTTTCCAGACAGATTTTACTATTAGTGAGAAAAGACTTAACGTTCAGAGATGGAGAGGAACTTTTAACGAATGAAATGTTATTTCTACATACATGCGCTTCACTCCGTAGAGGAAAATCTCACAGAATATAAAATGAATGAGAAATAATACAAAAAATTAGTGTAAGCTACATTAACCACCCTCTTTTCTTTAATAGCTTTTTCTCATTCCATGTCTTGGTCTTCATCTTCTGTCTTGTTGCTTCGGTACTGCCTAGACAAATAACTGCTGAAGAATTCTTTGCACACTTCCCAAAGGGGACTGCATCTCAGAAAGCCAACTTTATCTTGATGTCTCAACTCAACAGAGTAATATCTCCTTTGAAGTGACTTGTCTGATGGATTGAGGCCTAGAAATCAGCTGGAAGGGAGCATAAGTTAACCTCTTGACATGTCATCCAAAAATGAAATGTGCTTGGATGGAAATTTTAACAACTACCTGAATATAATTCATTAAAGTCATTGTCAAGAAGAGATAATAAGGAAGCAGTTATGTGGTTCCAGTAATAAGCTACTGAGTGCTTAAAATGTTATGATAGATGTTTCATGCATTTTAATAGACACAAATGCAAAATGTGCTAGGTACAGAGTAAGTGTTTTTAATATAAGAAACTGCTCATCAGTGACATGCACTGGGTAGATGTTTTTAACACTATTAGCTCTTCAAAAAAAGCACACTGAAAAATGAATTACTGTTCTTACAACATTAATATGGTAGCTAACTGCTTGCTAGACTTCATCAAGATTGAACTTACGAAATGATGACTTGCTGCAGAGAAGTGAAGCAATGATAAAATAGCCCACCTTTTTGAAACAGTCATACAGCTAAAACTAGTACATACTTACACAATATTTTCTGCAGATGCAGTAAAGGAGGGGGCCACCAAAATGCCACAGATGGCTCAGAAAACCAGGTCTGTGAACTTGTATTTATGCAAATAGGCAGAGAACTCTACTTTTGCATTAGAGAGCTACATACGGAAAAGACAGACAAAGGCTCTACACCCATGTACTGTTCACTACTGTCTATAATCAGATCCCACTGACCTTAATGCTTAAGGAGTAAGATAATTGCTTAGCAGGAATTTATTCCAGACTTCAAGCACTACAAATGTATAAATGTATCAGAATAATCTTAGTTTAACCAAAATTTTAGTTTGGTACACCTTTTTTTTCCTCCTTTTTTTCTTTCTTTCTCTGATTGAAGAAGAGGTAGTCCAGCTTTCCCTAAGCAGCTTGGTTCTCCTAATCACATCAAACTGAAAAATAGGATCTTATCTGACTCTCGCTGAAGTTGGTTGCAGTTTTTTATAATGTAGAAGTGTTCTATTGATAATATCTATTAATATGAGAGGGACAGACAGAAACTTGGCAATTCACCTCAACATATGTTAGGCCTATTGCAATGCTCACTGGCCGTGTTAGTGAGAACCAAACATTCCATTCAAATTTCACTCTCCCTTATCTCTTATCTGTGTATATCCATTTCATTAAAAAAAACCCTAACACTTGCTATATGAATTCTTTACAAGTATATATTAGGACAGAATGATGGCTCAATGATGTGATGTGTTGACCAGAAAAGCAGCATCTACCTGCAGAGAGATGGCAATTTGTTTGGTTTTCCTTGAAAAGTTCTGGACATAAGCACAGCAGCATTGATTCAGTAAGGCATCGTATTCCGAAAAAGTCCTATGCATGTTCTTAGTATACTTAAATGCTTTCTGAACTAAACTATTAATGGTTTTCATATCTTTTTAGACAGATTTATTTGGGAAAAAAACTAAGTTTCTATCACCTGAAAAAAACTCTTCAAACCATAACCCTCTAATAGAAAGACTACATTATTTCTCTATAGAATTTTCATTTATAAGCACTTCTAAATGTTTTCCACAAAAGTATCAAAAAATGAGCACCACAACAGCATTATTTCTTAGAAACAGAGAGTCCTAAGAAAGAAATGAGGAATAATGTGAAAAGTGAATAAAAGTATTTATACGTGAAGCCTGGTAGTATTTCCAATCTGAGTATAAATTTAGAAGCATTATCAACTGAGCAGTGCTGAGTTACTGTTATTTTTTCTTAATATTGAATGCTAACAATGATTTTCTTTTTAATGAGCTAAGGATGCATCTAGATCATCAACTTTAATACCAATGACAAACTTTTGTTCCATAAAAAAAAAAAAATTCTTTTTGGGAACGTAAGTGTGGCCTTGCCAGGTAAGACTTTGCTAGCCCAGCACTGTGCTTTCAACAGCAGCTAAGAAAAGCAGGGCCACTGTAGAGTAATTACTACTCTAACAGAGTCACAGCTTCCAGTGACTAACATATTAGAGACTACCAGAACTACAGAAACTGCCTTATCACAGAAAGTCCTTGATGTATTTCAATTTCCTCCTACTTATTAACTTCTTGATGCTTCTTATGGTTGTATAATCATATGTTTATAAAAATATACTCATATTCTCTCAGGTATCTTTTTTTTTCCCTAGCTTGCCTAGCTCCTCCATGTAGGAAAGCCAATCCATACTTGGAATCCTCCCTGTTGCAGTGCACTGTGTTTTCCCTATTTAAGTTCATCATGAGGAACAGGAACTAAAAACACATGCAGGATTCAAGATGTGGATAAACAATGACTGCACGATACCATAATGCTGTTTTCTGTTCTGGTCTTGCTTCCTTTCCCCACAGCTACTAACATCCTTTGGGATTTCTGGTCACTTCTAAGCACTGAACTGTTTTATAGGAGCTATCTACAATGACTGCACAATTTCTTCAGCTCAGTGCTAACAGACTCCATTGCTGTACTTGCATAATTAAGGTTAGTTTTTTATGTATGAATTACTTTGTACCTATTGAAATTTAATTCTACCTATCATTTTACTATCCAGTCATTCAGCATTTTGAAACCCGTCAGAAAACCAGCATTTCATTTGATTTTCCTAAATATCTCATTGCATCTGCAAATACTATCATCCCAGTGTTCCTCTTCTTCTCTCAGTCATTTATGAATATGTCAGTAGAGATTCCTGGTTGGTAGCAGAGCTTTACTGTGAAATGACTGCCACTGCAGGCCAGTTCACTAATAGGAATGACGTTACATTAGCTTTTATATATTCTTCTGCAGAAGAAAATAGTATTCAATTGCTTTGCTACTACTGATTAGAACATCACTCCTCAATATCCCCACAAGATTAGATTGTAACACCCACTTTCTGTCATGAAAAAAATTGTGAGCATAATTTAAATCACCAGTCCTGAAATGCGATTAAGTCATCTTGTTTCTCAAAAACTGAGAAAAACATAAAAATAAAATAAGAGAAATTTAAGACCTGCTATACATTAAAAACTTACTTTCTACTGCTTCTTCCCATTAAAATAGTAGAAAGGCCTAGTCTACTTCTTCTGAAAAGTCCTTTTATGAAAGATCTGACAGGACCAGCATGAGCTGGACACACACAAGTCCCTTGCATATAAATCAGGATTCATTAATTCAAGATAATCTATTCTTATAGATCTAGCACGTCCTAAGGGGGTGCTTTGTCCCTATTGGTAAAATGAGAGGTTACATGCTTGCAGCAATCTTTGCTTTCTTATCTTCCAGGAGTCCTCTTGTCACATTTAGTATTTTGGAGGATCTCCTGCTCCCCACTGCCCTTTAAGAGTCAGGCTGAAGTTTCAGGGGGAACAACTTCAGTCAACTCCACACTATGCCCTTGGGCTCTGCTGGTAACACCTTGGCAGCATACCAATGCTCAGAGCCAGCTCAAATATATCCACACCATGGACCTGCTCATATAGCCCCATATATACACTAAATTGAAAACTATCTATACCTGGCCTTGTACAATTGAACCATACACTGAAATATCACAACTGGAAAGTCTACTACTTTTCAGCAATCTTAAAGAAGCTGCTGAAAACACTTACATGGTAGTGCTAAAAAAGCAAGTCTTTATCTGAATGTATACCTAATGATTTTTTCACCACCAATTACGGCAACTATCCTTATTGTATGAATTTTCAAATTCACTTAAATAACCATATGCTTAAGCTTTTACTGTTGCCTTTTTTACTGTGTTTGGCTGTTGCAGAGCACACCACTGTGCCTTGAGAAAGCCACAGATATACTACTATTATATATTTGATTACTGAGGCCCCTGTTCAATCAGTTATATCTTTAAAGTACCATAAGTAGAATGTGGGACTTAAAAAGATAAAAATAAGATGGATGAAAAGAGTGAAAAGAAAGGAAAGATGCATACACACAAAAAAGAAAAACATCTGTTTTCTAGTAAGAGAACTCGAAATGATATTTTATTGACAGTCTGCCAGAAGACTAATGGCAATTTTCCCGTCTGCTAGCTAAGAAAAAGCAAACACAGATGAGGTTTTATAAGCAGCAAGTAGAATGCAGGCACATAAATAAACTTTATTGCTGTCCTTCATGTAGGCTGGAAGCACTGATAGTGCGAAGCCTTCAATCCCCAGTAGCCGACCTTGAAAGCTTTGTCAGTAGGGAGAAAGTAAATATGATAGACCCTTAAATGTTCAGCCAGCAAATCTAAAGCACCTATTTTCACTTTGATGAAGGTTTTGAGCTTTTGTTTGGTGTGTTAATATGATAATTCTCTCCCACGGCCTAGCTAAGCGGGTTCAGGCCTGAGTTAGAGGGGAACTTATGGGTGCCTCACCACTGGTATTGACAAATTATACATGTGCAAGACTCTTCTCAAGATTTCTTTACAATTAGTTAGTTGATTCAAATTTTCATATGTCCTTCATTAGTTCAAGTTTTTAATTTTTTTTCTCTTAACAACTACAATGGGATAAGGAAGGGGTAAAAATGGCTGCCTTTTAGATAACACGAGTATTTCCCTGCAAGATTTCTGTGTTTACCAAAGCATACCTTTTAGCTGAGAAATCAGTATATCACAAGACTGATTTTTTTTTTTTTTTTAATCACTCGTTAAGAGGGAGAGCTCACACTCAGAAGTCCAATATACCTTCACTGTTAGCTTCTTAGAATCCTCTCTCAAGCCAAATTACATGCATATGAAATTTCACAAAAAGCCACAACACAAAACAGATTGCTAACTTTTGTTATCTTATGTGAACGATCGAAAAGCAAAGCATCCCCTCAGCTGGCATCTCCTAATATGTATCCTCTTCTTGATACTCAATGGCTTTTCCTCAAGCTTGAAACCCCCTAAAACTGGACCTCAAATATTTTCTAGATTCAACTTACGACTTGGTTTATGGGCCAAATTCAGGAGAGAAGGAAAATAGTTGTGATGTATGTAACTGCAGATGTAGACATTCACCCAGAAACCCTTCCAGCATTTCACTTCAGATGTCTGAAATATCTCTTTCTTGACTGATACAGATTAAGCATTCCACATCTCAAGGAGTGATGTTTCTGTCTTCCTGTCAATAACATATATTTTTCCAGGATGTTCTTGCTTAGATGTAGACCCGATGAATTCACTTTGGGACAGCATAAGTCTGCATTGCTGAAAAAAGTAATCCACTCTCTCTACCAGAGGTTGTTTTTCTACTGTCTCCAGACCATTCCTGTCTCCCCCCTCTCCTGTTTTATTCTACAGCAGGTGTCCATATGTGTCATGTGATAAAACTGCTCAGAAAACTGCAGCAAGTTAAAATTAACAATTTTGTTAATGGGTCACTTCTTTAGTCAAATTCACCACATGGACGCTTGAACATTTATGCTGGCAGCAAAGCAATAGGCAATGCAAGAGCAGGACCAGCAGACAGAAAGAGAGTTAGAAGAACACAACTTTAAAGTAAATGACAGAATTTTTAAGAATTATTTTTAAGACACAGATGAAATTCTGTGGTTTGCAGCACAAATCCCAAGGAATGGTATACGGAGCATTTGAAAAATGATCAGCAATGGCCCTGCTGATTCCCTTTGCGTTCTCAGCTAAGTCACTCCTACCATTCAAGGAGAAGAGATTACTTTTTCAGAAATGTTTTTGAGTGTTAACATCTATCAGCATCTTGGAAAAGCCTACTGCGTATTTATGACTTTTCATAAAAGAAGTCAAGACATAGACCTTGCCCTACGTGCTCCCAAAGAGCAGAAGCAGGTTACAAGTGAAGGGAAACAGCTATACTTTTCTCCAGAGCAGGTGGGCAAGTAGACTGCAGGAAGAGGTGAATGGTTTTGCCATCACACCTCCAGTAAAGCCAATTAATATGATGGGCTTACATGGCATAACTCTGTGCAGCAACATTTCTTTTCACCCTATATTTAACAAAGAGTGAGGAATCAGAAGGATCTCTCCTAACTGGTTTCTGTGGCTATACAGAATAAATTACGGGCTGTCCCTTAACTACTTTAGTCCTCTTGACTATGTTTATACAGGCTATTTTACTTTCAAACCTGAACTTTTTTCCTAGCCTAGCTGTTTTCAACTTCACAACAGAGTGCCTGAAACACAGATACAGGATGGTGTTAGTGCAGCTTCAGGACTAAGCACTAAGGACTCCAGTGAGACAGGCTCTGAGTAAAGCAGCAGTTTTCCTTTTTTGTCTGTCTTTCAACCTGTTTCCCTTGATTAGATTCCAGTGATGGTTCTATTAGCAACTAGTAGGTCGTAATCAGAACTTGGCTGAAAAGGGCCACGTATGTTTTCAGTTTTGTTGCACAGTGGCAGACTCCATTTTTCAGGAAATCATGTGAAAAGGGGTCTTTAAAGTGATATTGCTGAATGAGAAGGAATCCAATGACCCTGCGTTCTAAATCTGCAAAGTATAGCCAAAGCTTTAAAAGAATTATTTCTAATTATTTCAAACCTTATACCCCAAAGAGAGGGGAGTCACTGACTGAACTTGCAGTGGAAGTACCCTGCTGATCTGCTATGTGTCCGTCCTCTATGGTAAAGCTCTTTTGCGTATCTTTAGCAGGCTGTCAGCCATACTGAATGAGAAAAAGATCAAAGCCACCTCACACAATCCATAAGCACCCTGTAAGAAAACAAAATCTTACATTTTGAGGGGAGCTACAATATTGTATCATTTTAATGATTTTCTACTGCTAACAAGAACAGAAAAGGAGCAAATAATATATTCTATTCATTCTTTTCACCAGATAGTGAGAAGTTAATACATGGAAATGTATTGGTGATTTGCTCATCACAGTAGATTTTGCAATATCCATAAGAGCACAGCTGAAGACTGTGGACTTGGCAACAGAATGCATTTTTATTTTCAAAAGGATGTATAGTCTTCATTTAAGCTTCTTGCTGCTTAAAATCTATGTGCAAACTCTAAATATACTGTAATTGAACACCATTGTTGGTTCTTCAAGAACGTTCACATAATTCTCCTGTTATTTACCAATAATCTGAGATAGATCCTTGTCATGCTCTGGATTTGTAGGATATCTTGACAAGAAGAAAACGCTTCAGTAACAGATGTTACATATTCCAAACAGAATAATTTAATTTAATCATTTGTGCACATCTGCAGAAAAGCAAAGTTTTAGAAGGACGGACGTAAAAAACAAGGGAAAGAGATTAAGGATTATAGGGAAAAACAGAGAAATGAAACAGAATGAGAAAATAAAATGAGAGGAAAAAAAAAAAGGATATAGAGAATGGATGAAAAACTAGGTAGACACAGAAGGACGGGTGCATGCAAATACAAGTGAAGGGGCACTTCACTGGAAGGACCAACAGAAAAGCCTGAAAGAACAGGAAATTGTTCCTAATTCTGAAAGGTGGACACCCAGCTAGCAAAGCCGGTTGATACATTCCCTGGGGAACAGTATACACGTATACCGCCACAGTACTCTCTGCTCCCTGCTTCCTAACATTCTGAAATTCTTATGCATTTCTTATGACAGTCCTACATTTGAGTATAACTGAATTCAGTGGGATTACTCTATGAATTATTGCCTACAGAAGCAAAACTGTATACCAGAGAACTGACCTAAATCACTCGCGACCAACATGCCACTAGTTAAGCAATCTTTCACAGCAGCATTAAAAAAAAAATTATCCTGTATCTTTTCATATTGAACAAAAGTATCAGATTCAGAAATGAGAGCTAGCTTTTTACCAGTTATCAGTTAACATCACTATTTGTACAATGTATCAATTAATAAAAATCCTATAGTCCTACTTCGCTGACTGATAAAATGTAGACTATTTTTCAGAAATGATAGCAATGCAAAAAAAACCCCACAAAAGACAAAATAACATGTAAGAGTGCACATGCTTGTGAAAAAATTGTATTGCACATAAAACCCAGGAGCCTCTAGAGTTACAGGTACTTGGAAATTTTCAGATGCTAGTGTTTGGAAGCATTAAAACTGGAAAAAGAGAGGATTTAAATTAAGTCAAGATAGTAGCTCTTAACATTGCAGCAGTGAAAAATACGGAAATACAGCACACTTGTATTTGTTCACAAGTCATTCAAAACTGTTATCAATCTGCCATATAAATTTTGTGGGATGAAGTTCTGTCTCTAAGAAATACTAGGGAAAAATCCCATTCAATTCAATAGGATTCACTGATGTTTATAATTTATGCTTTACAGTCTGCAATTAAAAGGTAACAGCTACTTCCCTCTCTGAAAAGGAAAAAAAAAAATTTAAAAAATTTAAAAAATTTAATTTAATTTTATTTTATTTTATTAGCATTTCTCCCTAGGCAATTTTTAAGGATTAGGTCATCAATTTTGTACATAATGTATAAGCAATCAACTTACAGTTCTTTTTACAAAATGACTAGTGCCAAGAAATGCTGCACATTCATGTTATTTGAACCAACATCGTTCACCTCAGTCTTATTTTTAAATGAATTCCTTAATCTATGAAAACTAATACTGAAACCACAGTAGTCATTTCTGTTCATAACGTAAGTTTTCCCCTTTCTCCTGATGTCAGCCTCAACATTGACCTAAATGTACCTGCAGTTTAAAAAGACCATTTATTTCACTGCCTGACAGACAATTTTGTTTTGTAAATTTGCAGGTCTGCAGAACACAATGAAGTGATTTAAGGATGTACAAAACCAACATTTCAGCAATGGTATTTTCTGATTGACATAAGACAGAATTTCTAGTGGTGTAAGGTTTTATAAAGATACCAATCTTCTAAACTTGTACAAAATAAAAATAGTTTGACTTTATTTGCCACTCAGTTCCATAAAAATGGCATGAAGTGAACAGTCTCCATAATATTGTTACTGAGACAAGCTCAGCAGCGACCTGACATCTGATTAACATTTTGGAATTTTAAAAAAGTCTGTATTTCAAACAAGGAAGACCACAAAATGCCACCTCTTCTGCAACACAGGACATTAGCTAAAGGTGAAGACGTGACAAAGTGTAGAACAAATTGCTATCAAAATCTCAGCTCTGACCAGCCAACAGTTGGCCATTTGATCTGCAGTGAGCAGAAGACAGGCTTCAGGCTGCACCCAAGGGAAAACTGGAAGAGGAGGTGCAATATTTTATTCACTAGGTTTGTAATTCATTGAAGGAAATAAGGTGCTTATATTCATATTTTCCTTTTCTCCCCTCAAGCAAAACACCAATTTTTGTTTATTTTTGGTTTTACATTTTCTTTAAAGCTGTCTCTCCAAATTCAAACGAGATAGCTTCATCCTGACCTTAACTCTGTTACTAGTCTAGCTATAATACATAGTATTTCAGTCCCAACGGTGAAATTATATTAAGATGACTAATTTCTAAGCAATTCTAAGCAAGAAATGGGAAAATCTGAAAAAAGTTTCTCAAACATGAAAACCAGATTTACTTCTATCAAAATAAAAACAGGATTGATATACATCCAGCTCTCAGAAGACCCAAAAAGATAAGCACTGAACTATTATAGTGTTTAGCAAATTAAGACTCAAGTTCTGGATGCTGTTGCTTTGAAATGAATTGTGTGTGTTCCACTACAATCCATTATATTGTCTAATAAGCAAGCATCTTCTAAGGACTGCTTAGAGCAATAATTCTTCATAATCTAAAAATTAAAACACAGAAATTCCTCATGAAACATTATCTGGTTGTTGAAAAACTACAGCGAGTGCTGATAAGAAAGCATTGTAGTACTTACCACACTGAAAGCTCACAAAAATCTGTTCAGTACACAAGCACCAAAGGGAGGTGGAACTAATCATGAAAGTTCATTTCTAATAACAAAAAGGCTATAAACAAACTGTAAAGAAAAATAACTTATGAGTATTTGATACCAAGGATATTTTGTACAGAGGTTATGCTGCTTCCGTATGAGACCAAGAAGAACTCATAACTGCTAATTCAATTCAGTACATATATTTCTCCTGTTTACAATCCTCTAATTGGAGCTTATTACTTACTCTCTATATGCAGGTTCTCTCCAAAACTTGCTTAAAAATGGAACCTTGAAATAATTTTAATTTATTTTTATGACACCTCATTTTGTCCAAAAGAGATTAAAAAACCAAAACACCTATTGTATTGTGGCTTTATTACTGATTTTTTTTCTATGTTAGTAATTCCCTTTTCAGAGGGATTTTCTAATTTTATTAAGGAAGTTAAGAAAAAAGCAATATTGCTTTTCCTAAGGAAAAAGGAATTTACCAGCAGCAGGCAAACTCATTACTCAAAAAAGTAATGAGGCTCAAAAAGCTGCTTGTCTCATACTTAGAAATCTTTTTCTAATCGGGTCTTCATCATGATCAAAAAATAGTGTCCTGTAAGAGACCAAAAAAATGTTTCTGAGATTTTTCATGATCTTACACACTTTGGCAATCGACAACGGACATTTTTAGCAAGTGGAAATATTTGTTATTATAACTGAATGATTTTATTTCTTTTTTTTTTTTTTAAAAAAAAAAATATGAGGAAGCTATCTTTATGCCTTGGTACCTGCAAGCATTTCCTTTACTGTAATGAAGTGTCTGTCTGGATTTAAGTATGGTTTAGATTAAAAACTTGCCCCAAGAAAATTTTGCTTTTTAATACAAATGCTGTATTTTTGTCTTGTAAAGTTATTCATTACAAAATCTATTAGCAGATGACACATTATAAATAGCTGCAGTTCCCTATTTTTCTTTGTGGACTATAAAACTACTATGGGATGTTATGTTAATGTCTTTTGGGAAACTATTAACAACTACAAATTCTACCTATGCAGTTTTTTGTTTAGCTTTATTTCTGTTTGCACAAAGCCAGTCTTCTGGCCTGCAAAACCTGTTAGGAAGGGAAAGAAAAAACAACTCAAAACTCAAATCTACCATACTTACTATCAATAATTTTGTTGACACCATTCAGGAATTCCATAGACTCAAAATAAAATCACAGTCCTTTTTCTCCTTTCAGAATATAGCCTCTTAATCCAAATAATATCAGAGAAGTTAAAATTTAGTCCATTCATCTGGCAAATGTTTCCCTCTGTTTCATAAACATGCATATCACAGAGAAAAATTGTTCAATTTAAGGTTTCTTACATGATTAGAGTGTAAAAAATCATCATAGAAATATGGTTATTTCAGACTTAATAATGTCCTTATTGTAATGTATTACATTTCCATAAAACAAAGATTTAGCAAAACCAATTGTGTTATAAGCAGCCGGTAAATACAGTTAATTGTCTAGGAGGATTATAAAATAGAAATTCTTGTACTATGGACGATTATGTTCCAACAGTCTCACCACAAATTGGAGGTAAAATGTCAAAACTAGAAGGAGGACATGGGGGAAAATGTGTGACACCTTATCAGAAATGCTGGTTCAAAAATTCTATGGCTACCGTGAATAAAATAGCCCATCTAGAATAATACAGTACTACAGGTACCATTTCCTCTATGTATGTTTACAACCTGTAGAATACTTCCTTTTTTAATATTCTAGTTAAAAGTTATTTCCTATGGGAAGGACAAAATATATATGCTAGAGTATATGATGACTTTTTACACAACGATAATTAATCATCACATTTCATTAATAAATTATCAAACGCTTGCAAGCTGTCCACAATCTTTTTCATCTAGTTTGCATATTTTATAATGGTGGAATAACATTTTAAAAAGTTTGAATAGGCACTTACTGGAATTACAGTTAATCCTGATACAGTCTAGATGGGGAAGAATAGATGAAAAATGAAAATTTATCCTTCAAGGTAACAGCTGCAGACATCCAATAAAATCACAGTCCACCCTTCCGGGGACAGACACATGCAAATATGGCCACTCCATATCATCAGTCTTTACATACTGTTATAACCCAGATATACTGCGATAAATCTTTATAAATAGAAACGACAAATAGGGTAAAAATGGCCAATTTCAAACAAAGCTACATGGTGACAAATCTAAGTGAAAAATCAGGATTAAATGTCAAAGATGCTTAACTGAGGCAGGCTGCAACTTTCTCCCCATCTGTGAAAGAACAGGTAATTTCTCTCAATGCAATTAGAAAGTGCTCCGTCACAATGGGTCATAGAGCAAGCCAGGCCACAATCAGACATCTTGGACAACTTATGTATAGTATACCTCAAAGGCTGATCTTCAAAAACTAAGTAGTAAAATACAAAGCTCACTCCCCAGGCCTATAAATAGGGTTTTGTGGGTTTACATTTTCTTAATGTATAAATTGTTCTAAATGAACAGTGACTACATTTAAAGCTACATTAATATACAGAAAATACTTATAAATACCGATAAGTAGAGAATCCTGTCTATTTTCAGGTTATTTCCTTGCCTGACTTAAAAAAACAAAAGGGGGGAAAAAAAGAAAAAAAAAAGAAAAAAGAGAAAAAAAGAAATAAAAAAGGAGGGGTGTTGGAGGAAGAAAGACTATTGCTAGGGTATGCATTTATTTGCTTTCTTGAACTACAGAAGTAGGCAAAAGCTGACAGAGGGTGGTGTTTTGTATATAAAGAGAACGACCTGATCTGTAGCAGGATCCTCTACTGGGCTACCTGCATTTATTACTGTAAAAAAATCTATGCCACGCTACTTGGTTTGTACAGCCGCTCCTGGTTTATACCTTTGAGGAACATATATACCATCAAACCTAGATTTTGTTTCCATATAGCTGAGTTTGTCATGTGTCGTCAACCGCATCAGAAAAGTGGTTGCAAACAGCCAAGGAGCAGCACCTGCACATCCCCTTTTACAGAAAGGGCTCCCGCGGGAGGGAGGCTCCGCGCCGCCCCGCAGCCTGCAGGAGCCCCGGCTGGACGCTAGAGGGGACTGTAAGAGAAGAGTAAACGAGGAAACCCTTCGCTTCTCCGCCTCCCTTCCGAAATCTAAACACCAGGACAATATTTCAGTGAGCCACACTTTCATCAAGTGGAGGGTTAGCTGATTATTTTCTCCGCCCCCCCTTCTCCCCCGCCCCCCCCGGCCCCGCCGCTCCGCCCATGCTTTCTGGAAATCATTTTGTGTACGATTAAAACAATAAAATACTTAATTCCCTTTAAAAATAGCATTCCACTGAATGGGAAAGACTGCACTGAACGTGCATTTTCCTGAGTGTACTTCTGTTCTCTTTCAGGTCCTGACTTGGACTTATTCATAAGCACGGCAGAAGCGCTTTTATGTATTTACTTTTTTTTAAACTAGAGAAAAGCATAACCTAACATTTTGTCCATCATATTTCAAACCAGGAAACCATTTTTTTTTCTGTAAAAGGGCTTGTGCCTCCTGTGTTCACACGGCTGTTTGCTGAGGGCCGCAGTCTTTGGGCATTGAAGGGTTGTGTTATCGTTCGATACTACAAAAATACCACTACAGAATTGTTTAGAAAGAGGAGATGGATTTACTATAGATTTGACACCCTAAAAAAAGGAGACCAAGAAATCCATCAGTGGGAAAATCTAATTGCAACATTTTCAGGGTTAAAACTAGAAATTCTTTGATACATTTGCATGTTGTACATTAATTGGTGGAGGTAAAACTGAACTGACCTACATACATGTTGTTTCTGCTTGCACATTTAAATTGTGGAATTGCTACCGTGAAGAAGTTGTGGAGGGAGACCAATCTTCCACAACGAAGAATAACAATTGAGACCAAAAACACCACTGATGAACTAGTCTTCTCTTTTTAGAATACACAATAGTACAAAAATATTGTGATGGATTATGTTAAGACTATATAAAGAATACAAAAATGCAAAAGAAAACAAAATAAAGTATAATAATGGGCATGTATTTGTGTGTGTATGTACATACGCAAATGTTGCATTGATATGTGTTTATATATACTTTCAGTTTACTTTTAATGTTAAAACAGGCTGTTTCATAAATGTTTGCAAGCAAAAAGAAAAATGTAAAGAAAATGTTAATTTCTTGGAGGAAGAGTTTGTTACCTAGGTTGACCGTTAGTTTAACTCGTCCTGCATCCAACTCTAAACGAAGAGTATCTGCAGATTCCCTAGAAGTAGTTGCCATTAAAATTCCATAAGCTCGCTGAGACCTGAACCGTAAAGAAACATCTTCAGCCTCTGTATGCATCACAACAGGGAGCTGTATTTTCATAAACATACTTCCATCATAGCTTAAAATTGTTGCCTCTGAAAACAAAGGAGAAAATCAGTTATTAAAGAATTATATTGTATTTACTGAAATTGCTCAAAGAGAAGATGGTAAATGTATATTCACTCAGTATGACACAGAAAAATTACACATTACACATCACAATTATTACTGGGAAACATAAGCAAAGTTTGGTTTGGTTTGGTTTTTTTGTTAGTTTTTTGTTTTGGTTTGGTTTTGTTTTTTTAAGCAGCGTATTTTGGTGCTCTTTAAAGAAACTAAATTGCTCGTGTAATGAACCAGTCGTTCATGTATGCATCTTCATGTAAGCAGATGGGTAAAATCACATGTAAAGAAATGCTTGCAAGACTAGGCCTGTACGACTCAAAATAGGTCAAAGCTAGTAAAAGCTATTCAGGTAAACCTTATAGCCTATTAAAAGGTCATGTCTGACTATCATCCACCTAGATAATTACCTTAGGATACTTCACGTATAAACCTATCAGAATTGCTACTACCACAGCTACAATTATCATCCAGTTAGCAAAAAGCCACCTGAAACGGGTAAATATCCCAAGCATGGTTTGGATGGAGCGCAGATTGCTTCATGACCACAGCAACTGCGGTATAATAGAATCAAAACCACGTGTACAAACATTACGACAGCCTCAACAAGAGGATCGAGACTGGACTTGGCATATTGAGGGTAAGATCTTAAAACCCCTGAGACAAGCAAATAACTGTCACTTTCAGACATTACAGGAAACCCTTCCGGCGAGCGGCTCTGGCACAGACCGGTCACAGTCTGTCAGATCCCAGAGCAACCAGCCACAAGTCCTTTCCCAGCCTTCAGGCTGGTAACAAGAAAGGTAGCAGAAAGACTGCATTTCTGCTCACAGGGAGGCACAGCAGTTCCTAGAAAGCAAAGGACACATCTGTTTCTGAAATGTATTAGGAAATTCTTTTTTGCAGGACGATCACGCATTGCGGCCAGTTAACCACCACAGCCTTTGGAAACGGCTCTTAGGCTCATGGGCAGTGGCACATCGTGGTGGAAGAAGCAGTGAGCAAGCAACATCTTTCACCCCAAGGTTATAGTTGGTGGGCAAACTGCCAGGAATTTCAGTAGGCGCCGCAGTAAAAACTAACCATACTACATAACTAAAACTACTACCTGAATGGCAAAATATACGATCTGAATGTGCCCCGTTTTACGCACATCTGATTGTTTACCTACCACTAACTCACTATAGACCTTCTAACTTCTTCCATGTATCTCTTACATTCTTTTACCCACCCAAAAACTCTCAATCTTAGAAACCGTTGAAGTGTTAGATGATGAGGTCTAAACAGGATGCTACAGAATCTTTCTTAGAAAAAGATGCAATCCTGACGGCACCTCAAGTCACTGAAAAAAATATCAGTTACTTGCCCGATAACAGGCCAAATGAGCAACAAGCAGAAAGAGAAGACAGCAGAGAACACCTAAGGGAAGCTTCTCTATGCTTCAATTTGCTGCAGTATAATGGAGACACTTATCTACAGCAAAGGTGTATTGTGGTCCTACATGCAATAATATTTTCAAGGACTGATGCTACTGATACTATGTTTAATCAGTATCATAATTAAAAGAATATTTTTTTTAAAAGATCAATACTCATGACAGTTTGTCAAAACCTTTTTCATTGCATATCTTGTATACTGTTAAAGATAGATAAGCTCTTCAAGACTTCCAGCCTACACGGTCCATGGAAGGACAAAATGTTCCACTAACTCTGTGAGCATGCTGGAGTCAAAAATGATAGATGGTATGTTCATTAATAATTCCAGACTTCCCCAATACAAATTTGAAGAAAACAGTTTGATGTTGGAAAAAAGGGATTACTAATACTGGCGTGAAAGTCATTAGACCTAACAGGTTAGAAGAATACATTTACAGGTTTGATGATTTCTAACAATGCAGGTAATGATGTTTTCTGCATATTCTAAACCTAATTTTTTTCTGTGAAGCAGATTAAATACTTAACTCTCACCAGCCTGATAAGAGATTTCAAGTCAAAGTTTTCAGTGGGAGGTGATTTGGTTTTTTGATTGTTTGGTTTTGGTTTGTTTTGGGGTTGTTTTTGGTTCTGGTTTTTTTTTTTGGGGGGGGGGGGGGGGGAGTGCGGTGAGCAGAGGCTTACAATTCATTCCTATATCTAGCTGTCTAGTCTGCGCATGAAAAGCTCTCAAGATCTTTATCAAGGTAAACACAATAAAAAAAGTCTGGCATAAAAGTTTAAGTTACATGCTAATGTAAGAGAAAACAAAAGGTATTTTATATTGTCTATTAAAAAAGACACATTAATACTATTCAGGGTTTTCATAAACTAAGCAAAATCAGATGTTACAGGATGAACAGCATTCAACAACACTAGAGGTCTGTTGCTAATAAATTGTCTTATGATAATGTAAAAGAAAGTTGTCAGAATCAGCACTGGTGCTGTTTGCCAGCTTTCCTATAATTATTCAGTCTTTTAGAAAATTACAGAAAAAGGAGAGAAGGAACTGTCTTAATTTAATCAGAGATGACCTGTGAGTATTTAACATCATGGTGAACAGACCTGACGTGATTAGATGCTCAATCCTCCTAAACCATACTGTGCTAGTTATTTTGGAAACAGATGTTCCAAGAACAGACCAAGGAGAGTGAACAGAAGATCAAATGACTTAAAAGCTCTGGGGCAATAAGAAAACCACCTCGTGTTAGCTAGCTCCTTTCAGTATGGGGAGCTCCAAGTCACAGGCTTTCTAAATACAAAGGTATCACAGAAAAAAACCACCAAACTGCCAGGAAGCAGGGATAATTTGATCAAAGAAGATTTAGCACTGCCCTGAGAGCCGTAACTAAGATTGGAGACACTACATATTCCTAAAATAAAAAATACAACTATGTTCGGTTTACTCACTTGAAATGAGTCCGCTGGTACAAGTGTTGTTAGGAAAAACTTTTGTTGTTAAACCATTATTAAATGATTGCTACATTAAGAAGGTTGAATGATGCTTTGTCAATGTTGTGTGCCTCTCTAAGGATGGCAAGCTGGGTTTTGCCATGTGAATCATCTATCAACTCAGCACCTCTTCCACTTGACTCAGCACTGCTCTGCAAATTTCCACATTCTGTTGGTCTTGGCTGGACAGAAGGCATCTAGTAGTACATGTATGAGACCTTTGACAGCACAAGGAGTTCCCTCTTCCCTTACTGGTGTCTTTCTTGTAATTCTTTGTGGCAATGCCTTATTACCCTATCATTATGCTTGGTGGCATACATTAACAGAGAACTTTGTTTTTCAGACTGTAGGAAAAAACAGTTTTCAAGATGAAATAAGAAGGGCTTGTTTTGTTTTAATGTTCTGAGAACTAGAGATTGTTTCAGTTTTTTATTAGAATTGTTTCCATTGTGCACTTACTTCAGTTGTCCAGAATGCATTGTTAATTTGCAAGGTAAGACGGTGATCTGAACGAGGAGAGGCAGTGGGGGTTACACTGGTTATGCAAACCTCGAAGGAACATTTTGGCTAAAAGTATATATTAATTTGTGCCCCAAACTTTTACTTTTTTTGCTTTGGACCAACTAATTCCAAAGGGATGTGTGTCTCATCTTTCTTTGAGATCTACACTGCTAACTGTTCTCACGTAAGTGTTGGCAGAATGTCTTTTTTGTCTTGTTCAGCTTCCTCTTAATTATTAGATTAAATGCTAATAGACCATAAGTTTAGCTCAGAATGTGCTATTCATTAAAAGAATCAAAGTCTCCACCGCAGGGAATAATAATTTTACTACCACTTCAGTGTTGGAAGCATAGCATTGAAAAGAAAAATAGCAGAAAATCCTTATAAAACATTACTGACATTTTTTTCCGGCAGCAAATAAGTGCATGCAGTAGAGTTATTAACAAGAACTAAACAGTAAGATATAATTCAGAGATTGATAAAAATTATTTTATATATTCTTTCTTTAATATTTTTATAAACCTGACAATTAAAAACCCTTGCTGCTTCTGTGCTAAAAACCAACCAAACATCCAAATGAATCAAAAAACCAAAAAACCACCGAAGGGTTCAGTTCCCCTCTCCAGTTTTTTTATTTAGTTTTTTTCTAATTAAAATCTCCAGGACTGGATACTCTTTCTTCCTAGATATATATATACTACCTCAATCAGCTCTGTGCCCATCACCAAGGATGCACGGACTAGTACCGATATGAAAGGTGACTCAGGACCTTAATTTTCACTTGGGCTGGGATTACCTAAATTTGCTGAAGAGATTGAGGCACCTACTCTTCCAGAAACTTTCCTACACTTGTTTCTACCCTTAGAAACGCTCAACCGAATAGAGAAACAGAATTTTCCAAAAAGACGTTACTTTTCAATTCACAGCTTATTTAAAGTGAAGAAAGTATGGACCAGCCATTTGAATTTCAGTGTTCTTCGTCATAAGTTTTGCAGTCAAGTTTGTGTTGTTTTTAACAACATGGTGCTTGGTAAGCACGGAAGCTTACTGCATTAATTTTAATAAATAAAACAGGATCTTGTTTCCTCTGGACTCTTTGTGGTGCCTCTAAAGTCCTAAAGACAGAATTACTATTTTTTCCTGCTTTTTCAGTTTCAAAGTGTCTGCAATAAATATGAGGGCTGTGTTGCAGCCCACAAAGCCATTTTTAAAGGACGAAATCACTCTCTGTGTCTGCTCTCTCCGAAATCACTCACAAAGTTTGCCCAGAAAGTGACAGACGATACAGTCCATGCATACTGCATGCCAGGCAGTACGTGAACAACCTGGATCATCAATAATCAAGTATTCAGGTTTGCTCTCTGACTCTGTTTTGTTTACCAGTATAAAGCAGAGCAACAATATCCTGTCCTGAAAACACTCACCGATATATATGATTTTACTCCTATAAATTGTGTGAGTATTCAAGTATATCGATGGCTACTGATTCAAATTCAAACTTTTAGTTTTTGTTCTATTCACAGGTGTACACTCAGCAAAGCACCGTTTGCGTGTTTTCTATGGCAGCTACTTCAGTCCATCTGGGCCCAAAGCTGCAGCCTTGGTGAATCACGAGGAACCTTTCCATCAATCTGATGGAAACAACTCTTGATATGCAATTAGTTACTAGATAATACGTGACTCGAAGTTGAAATGATTCCTCCCAATTTCTACACCAGTATTATTTCAGGATTGAGGTCCTAAGCCACACTGTAATGGTGCTAGAACTTTAACACAGGACCAATTAGTTAATTTAAGTCAGAGATGGAATGACTACAGTATTTTGAACACATGATTCTTTATACCATCTATCACCATATCACCTGTATTTTGCTTTTTTTAAAATTTTAAAGCATCCAGAGATAATGCAAGGAATGAAAGCCATATTTCTTTATATAATGTATATTTGTGTATGCAGATGTGTGTGCATGCACAATGTGGACATCTAGACACATATGCTAATTTAAATATATTTTCTCCTCAGAAATGTCACGTTGATAAATCTTTCTTTGCATGCCTACTTTTTCTTATCACTGTTTGATGAATTTACTCTTGTGCATTGTTGCTAACCATCCAGTCAAAAGTATACACCTGCAAAAGGCTTTGCCGAGAGGCAGTCACATATTGTGATCCACAATCAAAGTAAGATAGGAAGCCAAATTATATTGCTGTGACATCTGTCCGTCCATCTGCTGTAGTTTCCATAATCTACTAAAGCCAATCTACAGATTATACTGATGTTTAACCTTACTGAAAATCAAGAATAAAATAAAGAATAACTTGCAACAGGATAAAAAGCACATGGATATAAAAAAATATTAATTTTAAGTATACTGAAATGAAAATAGAACTGAGTTGTCTTCCATGTTTTTTGTGCACTAGTAAGCTGATCAAAATTATTTCAAATACCGCGTTGTACACAATACATCCACATACGGATGTTAGTACTCCTATTTTAGGGGAAATAGCATGAAAAATAAATGACGGTACTAAAAAGTAGCTACATGCTTTTGTTTAGTGAAGATACCTTAATCACTTAGGTTAAGTATTCCAGTTGTTTCTCTCCAATGTTTTATTCTAATGCTTTCTTTTCTTTGTGAAACTCTATTGTTTCTTCAAATGAACATGTTCCTGTTTGATTTAAATTAGTTTGAACAATTATAATTGCGTTGCTTATATCAGCAAATACAAAAGTTTATCACTTACTGCACATGGGTACTAGTTATAACAACTTTGTGTGGTAGGATGCCAACATGTCGCTTTCAGAATCCCAAAAGCTATAATCTTACTAATGCATGACCATTTGGGATATGAATATTACTGGAAGGAGATCTCCTTTCAGTGTAGTTTCCTCTGGAGAGGGAAACCCAAGAGCAGGAAATGATCCCATACTGTCTGAACTGCCGCACATATTTCTGTTGGACAAGAACCAAACACCATTGCAGAGAAGCCAACACCACCACTATAGTACCACCGTTCCCACTCTGGGAATGCACTGAGAAAAATCAAGCTCTGTGTTGGAAGACGGTTGAAAATAAAGTATGGGAAATAAAAAAGACAAATGTTTCTATATAAAATATTACCACCTGTCAAATATATTTATGAGAAATTGCTATGATGAAGCCTGCTTTTAAGTTCTTTGCAGATCTGCATGTTTTTGTCTCTAACACACGTTTCCTAGCTCTCAAGTTGAAAAATGCAAATCCTATTTTTACTTCTGCCATATGTAATAGCAGAATTTTGCCACAGGGTGGTATACCAGACATGTTTAACTGAAGGCTTTTGTGATGCATCAGACAGCTCGGTTATGCCCTCTGCCAGCTTCACTTCACCAGTAACAGAACAATCTGGAGATCTCATAATAACTGGCCATGAGCCAAAGGCATATATATTCAAAAAATAAGACAGAAAAAACAGTGGAAACTGAGAATCTACTTGCAAATGCTAATAATTTGACGGTATTAATTCTACATAAATGCATGTCTATTTACATACAACTTAACCATTCATGCGGTTTTTATTTTTAAAGAATACGTTTTTGTTTCATCTTACTAATTAGAAAAATGAATCAAACTAGATGGAAAGAACTTATGTTCCTAGTCAATAAACTTTAGGTTTAGATTTCGGCTTGAAGAGAAACTGTACTGTGTCAATTCTGAGACAAAAAAATACAACTTCTGTCATTGAAACATTTCCTATTCCAATGAGAATAAAAACACCTAAAATATTAACTAAGCTTTTTTATTGTTTTCCTACTTAAATTAAAATCTTTTATCAGCATATTGTAATTTATTTAAAATTACAGAGTTTTCTTCCTATAAACTAACCTCAACATCTGTCTTCCTTGCCACCGTCCACCTTTTTAATTAAATAAATGGGGTTTGTCAACTTTACACTTACCTTTTCTAGGCAAGAGGGATACTCAGTGATCTAAGATAAGTAGAAACTATTTCCTTGGATATGATGATCTTTTAAAAAAAGTTAAGTAAGAAATATAGATTCCTATACTGATTCTTTTGCTTCAGGGCTGAAGTTCTGGCCATGGATTTAAATGATACAGTGGAATTCAAAAGTAAATTTATTTACACAGTGGTATTGACAAAAATAAGCAGAGAACAAGACCTCAGTTTGGAATTGGAATGTGACCATTTAGTAATGCAATAATAATTGAAATTATTTTCACAAAACTTTTCAGAACTCAGCAATGTATGACGAGACACAAAAGGAGACATTTTCTAAGAGACATTCAGCAGTACTGACTCTCTGTCATAGTCAACTAATACTTCTTCATGCATCTTAGAAACTCCCTTAAGATCTTTCCTCTAGAGTTACTACTTTCAGTCTAGAGCAGGGTCCATCTCACATCAAGTAAAATCAAAAACACTTTTTCTGCCTCAGAAGAGTTAATGATACATCATTTTTAATCATTGTGCAGGATTCTATAAAGTAGAAATGCAGCCATCTCATGGAACCTACCTCTTTCGCAGGATCTGCCAAGGTACCCTGTACCAGAGCAATCACAAACATATCTGTTCCACCCATCCCTGCATACACCATTGTTTTTACAGGGGTTGCTAAGGCAAGGTTTTGCAGTTTCTCTTGAGCATGAGGGTTTTACTCCAGCTGTACTTTGAATTTCAGCTATTTGTCGAATATCTTTGCTTTGACCATCAATAAATAAATCTCTAATGCAGCCGACGTATCCATAATTGAGAAGTGCTGTCCACACCTCTGTTGGGAAGACGAGGCCTGCTTTATTTTCTGGTAAGCCTCCAAGATACAAGTCATCATCCAAGTCAAGGATTTCACTTTCCCCTGGTGCAGTATATGGTGTACGTAATGTGTTCACAGATATGGTCCCTGAGAAGAAAAGACAAGAAAATGCATGATTTTCAAGACATTTAAAAGTTTTTGGTACTGCTGGTTTACTCATTAGTCTACACACCACATTAGCTCCTGGCAAATATCTATAAATGAAACATAGGCATTCTATTTGTACAGCTATACAATAGATACACTTCATTATTTTAATTACAATGTAGTACAAATACTGTCAGGAAGTAAACAATGTAAAAATATTTATGCACAATACTGCATGGTCACAATATAAAAAAAAAAGTCAAAATCACCTTACCAATCTTGTAGGGGTAGGGGGATGTATTTCAGAGTTATTTTCAGAAATATCCTGCTTGTGCAACAAAAAAATCATCTCTTCACTACCTCATATGTGCATCAAAGCATTAAGGCTGAGGTTGCATTGCTAGGTTGCAACCTGGGAGGCAAATCTGTGTCTTTGGTTTGGATCCATAGACACCGTATTTTAAAAGACTGTCACCGCTTTCAGTGGGCTTTGGATAAGACTTTTTTCTTTAAGTGCAGAAGGAAAATACTCTCATCAGCTGCCAGACAGGCAATCATTAAGACAGTGATGTGCTCCTAGAGGGAAAAATCAATGCCTCTGACACGTAGCTCAAAATATGTGCATGTTACAAAAAGAGGGAGAGGGGATGTATGTAGAACCTAAGGAAGTCACAAGTATCTTTTCCATTTAAGTTTAAAAAGTAAACAAACAAAATTAAGCCTAAAATAAAGTTCTGTTTCTACACAGTGTCTGAACAAAGAAACTGTAATCAACTGTAGAGATCCTCTTTGTTGTACTTTTTAAAAGTAATGAGGTATCCAATTTTTACAATTTGAATAGGCCAAAACCCAAATTTAGTACATGGAGTCAAGAACATACTTATGTCAACCAAACTTAATTTACTAAGTAAAATCACTTGAAAAAAGAATCTTTCTGTAGATCTTCACAGAAGTGACTCCTTACCGTTCTATGTGGGTGCAAAAGCAAGTAAAATATAAATCAAAACATCATATAGGTTACCAGATTATTGTAACGCCCCAGCCACATTATGCAACACTTATCCACTGGACACACTATTAAAAGTGTATTAATGGTGACAAGATACTGAAGAATCACATTTACCACAATGTATTTATCATACATATATACATAAAGCTAACATGATTCACTATTTCCAGTGTTAGCATGACACAGATTCCAGAAGATAACACTGATTATCAAAAATACTTTCACTGTGGTGGGAGTGTGCATGAGAATAATAATTTCAGAATTTTTATAGCATAAATACTAAAATGTGAGTTTTAAGCAAACAGAGGCAGGTCAGAAAAAGATCATTTTCTTACCTAGATACATCCTAAAATTTAGGCTTCTCTTTTAGCAATGAAGAGGAGTCCTGTGGGAGCTACATATTTTGTTTGTTCTTTTGTTGGTTCAATAGGTTAACTTCAACAACATGGACAGAATGAATATCTAAACAGTTTGGAACTTTAGTAAAAGCTCTTTGGGGTAGAGGTCTCAGGAGATCCAACTCCCATGTCAGACTTGAGATGTATGGATTTTAGAAGGGCTGGATACTACTCCTACTACAATCAGTCTCCCTACTATTAGAAGAGATCTAAGAAGATAAAACAAACGTTTGCATAGCCTTTGTGCATCTTTATGAGCATGTTTAAAGAATGTTTGAGGATGTGGTCAGTTTTCCCTTTTGTGTATTATCAGAAATGTTTTCTGTGTCAGCTGAATAATCACATAGACGTAAAGTGAACTTCCAGTCTTAACTGTAAGAAATAGGCATGTTGAACCAAGATCCTTTTTCTTCCAAACCTCCATCTCTTTAAAACTGGTAAGACTATTATATTTTGCTAACTCTAAATATTTGAATTGCTGCTCAGATTCTTGAAGCAAAAATTAGCACTCATATGGAACACTTGCTATAGATTTGACCTTAGGCATACAAGCATAAACATTTTGATTTTATTCATCAGCTGCCTCAAACAAGGACACCTGTGAATGATCTATTAAACCAAGTTAGCTAACTTTTCTGAGAGCATCCTAGTTATCAAGGAGGACTGCTTACAGGCAATAGATCATTTCTCTTTTTAAAAAAATTAAAGATTCTGTAAATGTAAATCATACTTGTGTGCACAGTATTTCTTACTGTTATTGTTGCTTGCTCCCACCTGTGCTATACTGGCTAATTTAGGACCAAATGCTTTAAACCTATATTCAGGCAGCACTTGCACTGACACAAGTTAACTCAGCTGCAGCCTCCAATGTCAAGCTCATGCATTTGCACCGTGCTGTTTTCTGCTGGACAAAGACACTTGTGTTTTCAAGCTATCCATGATGCTAGAAGATATCTAGAGTCCACTTCCATTAAAAAAAAAAAAAAAAAAAAAAAATCAACTGAGCCTTGATGGCTTTCAATGCACAGCAAAAGACAGGTAAATCTCAGCCAGTGTAGCTGCGACATTAACATGGTGGTTCAAAATCTAAGTTTTGAAAGCACAGAAGGCTGAGAAAGGTGAATGATAAAGGGAACTGTAGATCACCACTACACTCTGGTGACTGTGAATTATAATTAGGTGCTAGATTGAAGCAGGGAAATTTTCTTCTGTATGTCATAAAGTATTACCCTGGAGCGAGCTTAAGTATTATTTTGAATAGATATCAACAGCTTCTTAAAGAAATGAACTTTTCCTTTCCCCTCCCCAAGAAATGACATCACTTAAAATACTCCTTGGGAGAAGCCCTCTGAAATCTTACTGTAATCATAACATCTAATGACATGGGTAGAAAAACATAACAGGCAACAACCCTTCTGTGCATCTTTTTCATGTTTTGGAAGGCCATGGAACCCCTATTACCCAGCTGTATCTCCAATTTACTCCTGGACACATCCATGACACTTCAACTGACCTACATACCGCATGTATTACCCTTAATCAAACAACTGTAAGTTAGCTTTATTTAATCCTTTTCGTTGTGAGCTACATTAAGTCAAATAGCACCTGCAGAAGACTCAAAGCTTTAATAACTCACTCTGGCTCAGCTGTCATGTAAGAGCTTGACCAAAATATCATATAGCGTACTATCTAGAACAAGAACGATGGCTATAATACAAATAGGCTTTAGTCTAGGTAATAGCAAAAAACCCATGCCTGGGGAGCAAGATTTTCACGCTATCAGTTACCAAGTTATCCTAGTCGCCGGCTGAACTTCTAACAGTATGTCCAGGCAGCCATACAACCACTACTGCTGTTGGTATCCAAATTACCTTTTATGTATCTCTGATAGGTAATGCAAACTTCACTCACTAATTGCTTTGTAAATGCAGGTGAAAAAAATCCAAGGAAAATAAGTGGGAATGAAAGACTTCCAAAATACATCAAAAATTATGGGTTTTTTTAAATATTCTAAAATAAAATGCAAAACTTAAGTTCATACAACATGGGCCTACAGAAAATAAATAATGGGTCTATAAACACCTTTGGATTCACAGTGCATCCAGAGCTGTGACACAGAGGTAGTGTGTGCTGTTTCATCTAGCTGGGTTTTTTTGGTGGTTTTTTTTTGTTTGTTTGTTTGGTCTTTTTAAGCCTGTCATCTTTCTTGAGGGAAAGTTTTCAAGTTCTACTGAAACCACCTCAGGTTGGATCTCATGACAATGGCAGATGCTACCACAGAATCTGGGGATAGTAATGCACACCCCCTTTGCTGGATTTCAATCCTACTTTCTCTCGGAATTATAGGCAGATTAAAAGGAATTGTTCTGTCAAATCACCAGTGTGCTCCAATCCATTTGGATGTTTCTACTTACGAATGTGAAGAGACATCACTTTCCAGAGAAGCAGGAAGAAGGGAAGCTAATGGAGCATACAAATGTCTTATGTGGCCAGCACGGGAAAAGGTTAATAATTTGCCCTGTAAAGATAATGTAATATCAACCCTTCTCACACCAGAATTGTCAAGTTGGATAAGAGGGAAAAGACTGAGACATATCTTGTTTTACAAAATAACCTAAAGACAACAGAATATGATGAGGAAGCAGCAGATTCAGAAGAGCGTTGGCCTCTCAATGGAAAGAGAAAACTGTAACCTTAAATTGTAACATCTCTGTAGTAAGAACCATCCTTTCAGCTATATCTTTGCATAGCATCTAGCATAACAGCACCCATAACCAGATCAGTAGTTATACTATTTCTTTGAAAAAAGCAACACTGAGGCAATAATGTCTGCTAGGAAACAAGCAGCTTCCTTGCAAAGTCTTTTAATACTCAAAGTAGGAAATATTGTCTGTATTTCCACCAGAAAAAGAAAGAAATAGGAAAAAGCTGACAGAATTTGGTTTGTCCAGCCTGAAAGAAGAAAAAGGGGAGGCCTGAAAAACAAGGTGTGGTATGATATATTTAGTCTGGGAATTCATGATCAATTTCAGATTCTAAAAACAGGTAGCATTTCCTACGTCCAGAAGCTGGACATAAATTTAAGGGTCCTATAATGACATACGGGTGCTCTGATTCTACAGCATTTCACCTGAGAGCAAAATGCAATTTAAACATTCAGAAACACCTTTATGTATTGGAGGAACAGTCTAAACACAGTCTAAAACTGTCTCCAACAGTTGGAGAAAAACTAAAGAAATTATGATTTTTTGGCAAGAATTATTGACTTAAAGGATAACTGTGGGCAGTTCTTCAAAAGGAATGATCAACAATATAACTCAACAATAACACACATATGAGCAAAATGGGAAATACATTGGGAGGTATAGAGAAGCCTATCATACCACTTTACTAAGCATTGGTAAGGTTTACCTTGAACTCTGAGAAAGATGCAGATCAGCTGAGGAGGCTGCAGGAGATAGCAATAAAAAGAGTCAATAGCTACAGAGCATGACATATAAGGATAGGAAGCAGCTGGGGCTTCTTAGTCTATGAAGAAAACTGGAGACTGACATAACAGCATTCAAATCAAAAAGTATAGAGCTATGACACAGGGAAAAAGTGTGGTGTATTTTGCGCCTGCTGTGAACAAGGAAATTACAGACAAAATGGCTTGTTTTGCATACAGAAATATGCAGTTTATGAATGATTACATGGGGAGGTTGTACAGTGTCCACTGCTGGAGGTAATCAAGATGCAAATGCAGTATCACTACCACTACTTTGGGGGGGTAAAACAGAGGACCTCTCAAGGTCTTCCCATTTCAATTTTCCTATGAGCTCATGAATAAATGAAAAACACTACCAGGATCATTGGAAGAATTTTCCTTAAAATGCAGGATAAACCCATTATCTCAAATATGTAAATTATTAACATTTGTTGAAATATGTATTTGTTGAAAAATGTAAATCTGGCAGTTCTTAAAAGGTTGGAAAGATGGGGGAAGGAGTATATAGAAATGTACATGTAAAAAAAGAACCTACAACAAAAATGCATATAATGGATATCAACAAAGCACTACTTACAGTGAGATACTGATTATAGTTAAGCTCTAATTACATACTCTAGAGATAATGTCTGGTATTTAAGCTGAAACTCTAACTTTAGTTCAAAGTTTCAGTGACTTCTTAGCCCTTAAATGCTACCTACCTATGAATACATTCTGATACATTCTGTTTTACACTGCCATACACAATTGGAGGTTGACAAGAAGAGTAAGTTTCCGCTCAGATTTCACTGTCTAATGATGATTTCCAAAGGAAGAATGGCAGTTCAGTCAAAAAACCACTTGCAAGGTTATTCTTAAATATGGTAAACAGTTAAAATTTTAAACAATACTCAAGTCTCAGAAAATAGTTATTAAACCTAACTCTACTGTGTTACAAGAAACACTGTGAGTAAAAGACCTTTACAGCTGCTTCATGGTGGTTTGTTTTTTTTTTTTAGTTTGGGTTCCGCCCCCCCCCCCCAATTCTTTTACTGCAGAGTTGGCAGTACTGTTAAGAGCAGAACAGACAAACATTTCCCTTAGGTATGAGTTAATGAGCCTCTCCAATCATATTCATTATCTCAGCAATTTACTTTTTCATAAGTCTGCATATAAGAAACTAAGATATATTTCTAATCTTGTCTCAATTCTGATCAATTAAATAGGAAGACTGCAACTACAGCTACTACAGCTATTCTGATCTCTATGCTTACTTTATGTGGCCTGTTTAGTTGCTTTTTGTGCATGTGAAACACATTTGCTTATGGTTAAATGGTGCAAAATCAGAGTAAATACACTTTACATCTTGTGTGCTAAAGCATAATATTATAGCTGTGATGAGGACTGTGACCACATCATACAGCCCATGGCCAAGACAGGGCACATCTGAAGCAGTTGTGAAGCTGCTGTCCTTCACAGGAATTTAGAATAACCATCAATACTGGAAGGGAACTCAGCTCACATGACAGGACACAGTAGTTGGTACCAGGTTGATGTCCTCTGCTGTATACTTAGTAAAAAAGCCAGACTGCTGGAGAACATGTGTTCCCTTCCCTCTGCTGCATACCTAGCAAGAAAGATGAACCAACGGAGAAAGTATAAAATCTTTCTTTACTTAACATTGGGAAATATGGTCTCAGGAGTTCCTTCTCAGCAAAGATCTGCTTTTTAGGTAAAGAAGCACTCAGAATAGGTCTTACAGGCAGCAGGATGGGATTCTAGGATGAAAAACTTCTAGAAGAAGAATAGGTCAAAAGTTCCTTCAGCAAGAGGAAATTAAAGGGTACCACCTCTTCCCTTTTCCTTCTATCTCCCAAAATCTGAGGGGATCAGCAGAATTACTAGTGAATAGGGCTGGGATAAGTACAGTTTAAAAATGTGCTCTCATTCCTTACGTCTCCCCCACTGCAGTCCCAGACAGGCAATGGCAAATTCAATAGTTTATAGTAGATGCTCCCTGTGACCGAGTCCAGAAGAGAGCAAAGAATGAAAAATAAATCGAGTACTTGCTGATCCAGCTAATATGAAAGTCAAGGAAATTAGCAAAGCTCCTTGAGAAATGTCACAGCTTTCTATTATCTGAGGGAACCACTCTGTATTGGATTTGAAGGCTAGAAGTAAAAGGTTGCAAGACACCAAACTTCACTTTAAAAAAAAAAAAAAAAAATCACAGGTTATTTGAGCTACTTATTCATTAACAGGAGAATCTCTTCCTTTATACTTGACAGGTTGGGAAGTATTTTGATAGCAGCAACAAGAAAACCTCAGAAAAGCCAAATTTTTTTTATACAAGGTATATTCATTCACTTACACAAAAATTCTGAAGGTAAGCAAGTGAAAAGTGATCATATTCATATGATTTCCAATATGTTTGGTTTTGGCTAGAGAAAACAAATGAAAAAGCTTCCTGGAATAGTAAAGTGGATTTTATTATTCATGGAAAAAAGCATGATACGCTAACATGCATAAGTAAAGAAGAAATAATGTAAAGATAACACATCAGTACTTCCTGTTCCACTCAGAAGAAAATAGGAACATACAGTTCATTGTTTAATTTAATTGTTAGGCAGTCATTTTACTGGGTTAAATCTGATGGTCTAAGATACTACTCAGCCAATATTCTCATTAAGAAAAATAACAGCATTGCCACTGTTATTGGTACTTCTCCTACTGTAAAGTATTATTGTATGTATTAAAATCACAGAATATCTTTGATGTCTGGTTCAGATTTCAGCTAAAAATTCAGTTTGTCAATCCATATGCCTACATATTTATTAACTATTCCTGGTAATAGTTCAATGTTTTAGGGCGAATAGGTACTATGGTCAGTTTTTAAGAGTCACAGGGTAAATAAAGTTCACCCACCTTGATCATAGGAGATTCACCAGCTGGATTAATTTTTCTTTTACATATATATCTGACTTTATAATTCTACTTAAAAAAAATATGCAGTCCAGATCACCAGATGTGTATTGCTTCCAAAAATTAGTCTACATTCTCGCTAATGTCCATCAACAGTTTTAAACAATTAAATGAAGTATGCCCTAAACTCTCTTAATGGCACTTGTGAGCTACAGTTTTTGTGAAGCAATGAAAGTGCAGAACATATCTTCAAATGTAAACAATTGTTATGCATTTATTTCTTTTTTTTATAATTGTGTTGACTTCGGATGTAAGAATAAACTTTGCTTTCAGTGGAGTCCCACAGGCATGATTATTACAGGATTTATTGCCTCATATGAATCACTGAAACAGCACTTAAGAAGGAAGCCTGAAATGAAGATTGTAGTATAAATAATATTACTACTGGATATTCAATCACAACTGAGGATTCTGAGAAACTGTGTGTTTTGTTGTTTGGGTATTTTGTTTTTTGTTTGCTTGGGGTTTTTTTAACCTCAAGAAATGTAAATAAGCAACTGGCATATTATAATCAGAAAATCAAACTCTCTACAATTAGAATTTGAAGCAGCACAACCCAGGAATCAAATCACTATTTTTTATAATCCTAGGGCAAATTGATCAATTGAATTTGGCCTGACTGTCAGCATGGATTTGACTGAAATCTTCAATTGAAACCTCCACGTAAGATTCACTTGCTCCAAAATCCGATTTGTGGGTAGTAAGAAAGTAAGTCATAAGACAATAACTTTTTGGGGGTGAAGTTTCAGAAAGAAATTATAAATGCAAGCCATGGAAAAGGAGTCACCAGAAGGAAGAAAGTGGGGAAAAACTCCACAAAATCCTAAAGAAGAGGCATTTACATTTTTCAACACTCAATTTCAGAGTGTACATAAACTTCAGATTGGATACTGATATTAATCGGAAAATTCTTTGACGGACTGAATTACAGACTCAGTACATTCGCTGCCCCTCCCCCCCCAAATCCTGGAATGAAGTACAGGAAAGATATCATAGAATAGATTTGTCCTTCAATTAACGGATACTGATTATTTGCTGAAGTCAAGATATATACTCAAGATCAGATGCAGCTGAAACACAAGGACAGTTTCACTAGTTAAATGCATTTTATGGCATAACAGATTTCAGTTGCATTAGGCAGAGTTTATGAATTCTTTGTTTTTACCCTTTTCAGTGAGATCATTTGTTGAGTAAACTGCTACAGAATACGAATCATACTGACAGAATAAGGCAAGTCACTTATTTCCATTTCTGCTGATATATGTTGTTAGCCATTCATTAGCATATCATTTAATTATGCTGAGATCTGCTGACATGATTGGAAGGTCTGTGCTGTTTCTGTGGGCCAACTATTCCCTATGTTGGAGATTACTTTCAGTAATTCTTTTTTGCTTTATTTTTATTCTTGAAACTTGCCACTTCAGCTATTTGGTGTAAGCAAGCACAGAGGGAGATTACTGCTTGTTTTTGAAGTACACAGCACACTTACTTGCAAGATTAAGTACCTGATTACCCAATAAACATTAACATAAGATATTTTACTCTCCAAATCATTGTATTCTGGTACCTGACAGTAATGACTTCTTATATTTCCCTTATTTTTCAGATGACACACAACTCTAATGTTGGCAACATAATATATACCCAGTATTCTCTCAGATACAACATGAAAAACCATACTGAATATTAAAAAAGAAGCTTACCTGACCGTCCATCCCGTTGAAAATCCACATGGTACCATTCACCATCATTCACCTTCTTCTGCAAGGCTTTTATTTTTATAGTACCTGACCCCATGTCTAACAGCAGGTAGAGGTGGCCATCAAGCATCTCAATGGCAAAAAAGTCAACCTTCACCATCTGTGGGTGTTTGGCATCTTTTTGGTGCCTTGGTTTTCCATGACTGAAAAGAATCAGGCCATTTGGCTCAGTTGTACGAAAGTCAAATGATATTGAGCCTGTTTTCTTGGCATTCCACTTTGGCAAAGAGATGAAAGACTCTGGTGTTTCAAATGTGATTGGATCTAAGGTTGCAACATTCTCACATTTAAATGCTACAACCCCATGAATCTTCATTTTAGGATCTCCTTGCTTGGCAAGTCGAGATAACTCCAACCTGACATCATTATTTTTATATACAACCTGCAAGAAAAGCAGAGAAGTTACTAAGAGGAACTTGACCATTTTAACCAAACAGATATAATCCTGAATAGGTATATTATTTAAAGGATAATAATGATGGTATATGAGTATGATAATTTACATACACACAAAATTAAATAACTATTTTCATTGACTAATGATTTAATAATAGTTTTCATTAAACCAAACAAAGTTGCTCTAAAAATATCCCTAAAGTTAATTCAAACAATGTGAACGAATCTGCACATAATTTATACTATCAGTCGCAAATTAGCTTGCGTGGCCTTGATTGCTTAAAAGCCCTCTTTGCACAGCCATTCTGCTACGTTAGAGAAGTATTAGATTCCTTCTTCCTCTAAACCCTTTCTCACTGTCTTAACTCTTCTGTTCATGTACAGAAAATGTACCAAGGTCAGATACTTTATAATTTAACATCTTTTCAGTTTGTCCTTGGGGCTGAGGAATAGTAGCATCATGGTATTCATGAAGCTATAAAATAGGGAAACTAGTATCATAGAGATCAAAACAGACTAAAACAAGACAATCTTTGAGCCAGTTCAATTGGACAAAAAATAAAACCACTTACATATTTTCCCTGACTGAAGATTTTTCTCATAAAAATGAAAGACAATATTAGTTTTAAACCCAGTCGACCTCCACAGCAAATACTCCTGCTGCAAATCACATATTTACTCTGCCCAGAGAAGCCTGTCACAATATAACCATTTCCCAGGATTCTAGTCTTTATTAGTATATTCTGAAATTGCTGCTATTTCTGTGTTGTCCAGGATACAAGGGCTGCTTAAACGAAACTGCCCAATAGCAAAGGTGCGCACAAGTATTTTGTCAATATTTTTAATTTTCAATAAATGATATACTCAAGCTAATATACCACTGAAGGGCTGAATATGAATGCATGGTGACAGACGCTAAAACCTTCTTCTCTGTTTCCAAGGTTAAGCCTAAATTAGAAAGCAAATTGGAGTAAAAGCAACAGCTCAGCAGATCAAAGCACTTTGTGCTGAGGCTTCTTTATCTACAGATTCTATACCTTTCAGGACTAGATCACGTCTGGCCCCTGATCCAGTGTTCCAACCATACAATGTAGTCTGAAGCTGTTAAGGAGACCAATCACTGGTTTAGACCTTACATCCTTATTAGAGGTTGGAAAGTGCTTAATGAATATTTAGGGTAGAATTTCTGGATTAATTTCCTCTGAAGCCTAGTTTGAACACAGATGAAACCCACTCTGCAAACTGAACTGACACACAGTAAGTGGAAGAGACGGGGGATGCACGCTACTGTTAGAAATCAAAACACTAGCATACACACAATCTAAAATGGCATACCCCACAAGTGATAGTTGCTATTGAAAAATGGTGCTTAAAGATAACAGAACACTAAAGAGATGATTGATAGATCGACAATATTTTACTGTAAGAATTGTGTTCTTTCAAATTATATCATTATCCACCCAGCAAATTTCATCATAAGCCATGGCAGAGTTATTCTACTACATTAAAAATGCATCATAAAAGCTAACAAAAAACCCTATTTCTCCATTTTATTTCAGGGTTCAGTACAAATACTGCTGTTCCTACTGGAGCTGTGTCTCCGAAGACAACAAATAAACCTCACTGTGGATTCCTGACAGTAGAAATTATACTCTACACACAGAGGCAGATAACGTGTTGCCTTCTTTAAGTGAAGACATCAGAAGTTACTAGAATTGGACTAACTTGTAATCTTAGAGAATAACGATCCATATTTGCATTTATCAAATACCTCTGTAACACCTCAGAGATCGCAGATTATGCAAAGGAATTTAGAAGAGTACTGGAGATCAGCACATGCAAGTGATCTCCCATTGGGATGACTTTCTGTCTTTAGAGTGAAGAAAGCCAAAAGACAGAAGAATGCAGCAAGAAGCCAGTAGCCTGGCAGGCAATATTACTTAGAAATATCTGGTCTCATGAAACATTGGCCACTTTCTATGGCAAGAGGGATTTTGGATAGCTTCCACCTCATTTGAAGGAGTTACAGTGGGCAACCTTTCTAGAATAGACTGAAAAGCATTAAAGAGAGACTAGAGGATATGGTAAAAAGAAGGAACAAATGGCCTTTAATTAGAATTAAATCATGCTGTTCACAATGAAAGTAATTAAGGCAACAAAGAACATGAGGAGAAAATATTCTGTAATTGCCTACTGAACAAAGGTAGATATCAGGACAATACAAATAAATGTACAAAGAGAATTTCTTGTTTATGGACAAATTCAAATTGTCTGATATTAATGAAAGCTGGTTGATTGAATAATAAAATTAGTAGTTAATAGCTATGTTAGAAAAACCGAGCAGACAAAAGAAGAGCTAAGCTTTCCTTGATGTTTAAAATGGCTCGATAGGCTTTGAAGTCATTTGCCAACTCAGAAACAATAATTTTTAATAAATATCGTTCAAGGACCTGATGGACAAAGTGCAAACAGGAATACTGGCAATAGTTTTCTCAATAACTTGTCACTAGCTCTTTAAGTAGCTTAATATATAACATATATGAGGAAAAAATTGCCAAAGCACTTTAGTAAGAGTAGCAAATATTGGGAATTTTATGCCACCAATATTAAAACACTCTTGGAATCCCTAAATATTGCATATGACAATTTCTTACTTCCATATTACACAATTAAACCTTCGAAGTTACTGAGATGTGAATGACTGCATCTTACTACATTCATTTGTGGAAACAGAATAACATCTACATCTATGTTTTAGAGTGTTTATATTCTAAGTTTTAGGATGTTTATATTCTTTTAATCTTATTAAATTGAAAATTTGGAACTGAATTATCACGGGTAATTAGTATTAAAACAGGAATATATGAACCATAACTGAAAACCATAATCGAAAAGAAGTGTAAACTATTAACTGAACGCAGCTGGCATACGGAAGCCTGTTTCCTGGTGTTATGCTGAGATTCTTACTCCTCTCCCCATCTCCCTGTCCATGAAAGATGTACTCAGTCATCAGTGAAGCACAGCAAAAAGAAGAAAAGCAGTATGTTCACAAAAAGAAGTAGACATTAAATTTCAGGAAAAGAACTGAATAGTAAGGAATAATTCTGAGACTAATATCTGCTTTATAACTCATGGAGTTATATGCTTCAGAATCTATAGCTTCTAGGATACAAATAAATTCAGTTTGTAAATATACTCATTCATTATTTTCCAAAGATTCTGCTTTTTAAGTTTTTTTTTCCCTCTAGCTAAATAAGGACAAACATTCTTTTAATGGGGCTTATACTATCCACTGCTATTTCCATCTAAAACACTGTACATATTGTTCTTTAATGTTAACTCAATACATTCTCCCTCAAATAGAGACACGGATCCACAATTAGTCAAGTGAAGGTAACTTGCAATGGAGAAATATTTGAGTCACCTTTACTCCTACACAACGTACCAGTCAGTATCCTTGCACTGCTATGTGCTTTCCTAGCACATCTGTTGGACTGGCCCTGGTAATAGATTGCTTGCTCTCTCACTCCCTCTCATACCTGAGCAACAACAATATAATTTTCCTGCTCATGAAACTGCCAGCCCTCGGGGAATTATATCGCGCTATTAAGAGCACCTTGAATGAGTCTTCTATTCACTGTATTCTTTCCTCTTAATACTAAGTAAGGTTCAAGACCTGTCTTTAAAATATCTAATTACCTCATTCTTGGAAACTGCAAAAGGTCACCTAAACTCCCAAGAAAAAAGGAGTAGCTAGCAATTCCCCACATAACTTGCAACAAAGCTATTCAAAGCAAGGAATAAATTTGTTTTGCAGGAGAGAAAGGGCAGACCTACATATCATTTTACAATCAAGGTATGAGCTCCCTTTGCTACCATCTAGGCCAACCACATGCCAGGTAACTTATAATATCACAGTGCTGAGTCTTAACAAGTAAGTCCAGCTAAGAGACAGCAAATATTAACTTAAGCTCAGCACTCTCTTTAACATGGTCTGTGGTCATCTTGGACCAGAAGCAAAATTAACTCATGCTTCCCAAACACATATCACATAAATAATTTATTGCAAGCCATGGCCCTAGTATGCAATGAACTCCAGAAATGTATTAAGGATTCACTACAGATCTTGCCAGTCATCATGGCACGTGCCTTCAACAACCAAAAATGTAGTAGAGCAGCCAATGAAAATATATTAATAAATCGGCAATGTATAAATGTATGAATGACTTTGAGAAAAGGTGAAGACAAAGAATTTACTGTTGATATTAGAAATGTATCCTAAATATACAACCGTTCAAATATAAAATTAAAAAGTCGATATAATAAAAACATTAATATCAACAAAACTCTACCAGTTCTTTCTACTGACCCTATCCCATGAAATTGAAAACCATGAAAGATGTGAAAGAATCCAGATTTCAACACCATTTTCAGTTCAAAGTGCAGCCCTTTCCACATTAAAGATTTCTTTTTGTATTTTGTACATCAAATACCATGAGTGAAGAAATGGCATTACTCTTAAATATTTCAGAATACTGACCAACTCTGCTGGCAATAGCCTTTCAATCACTGTGATTAAAAGCCTTTAAATTACTATGAAGCATTTCTTTCAAATTATTTTATATTATTAAAACAAAATATGATCCTTAAGGAGCCAATCACATCTCCTAATTTGCAGCATCTAGGTTTCCTTGAGAATCCAAGAGAAACCAGGAGTTCAGAGCACCTACGTTATGATCTTGCTCTGAAGAGCTTGTCTATTTACTTAACAGGGAAGTGAGGAAAAAATACTTTCCTAAATGCAATTTGAATGAATGGATGAATCCAGCCTCTAAATCTGTTAAAAAAAAGAATCACATAAATCCTTATGATACCATAAAGCAGTATTTTCGTATTTTCATGAAACCTGGATCACCTAGTGCAAACAATGGCAATTAATTCTTTAAAATGGAGACTAGTATTATCCAAAATGGCTCAGGTAGGTGCTGCTAACCTACAATTTTATGCTGCATGGTGAAGTCAGTGGGAGATAACTTACTGATGTCAGGAATGGTAGCAATGGGACTTACAGTAAGGGAAGCCTGAGGCAATTTTATCAGCCTACTTTAATAGCCACTAAAATTCCCGTGCTCATTGAGAACTACCTGGTGCATACAGCATCACATTCCCCAGAAATCCAAAACTGACCATTGAGAGTTATCATGTATTTTTTTGGTATTTGCTGAATGGTTTTGAACTAATCCATGAACGTCAGATTCTCACAGGAGACTTGTCATTTTGCTAATATGCCTCAATTCATTTCCAAGCTCCAAAATGAATATATCAAGCAACACAATAAACTACAGACTATTTATGCAAAACTTAAGGAGCCCCAGTTCAAATGTTTGCAATGGGGTGCATTTCTGAACACAATGTGAAAGCACACAATATGAATGACAACAGCTATTCAAGGCTCTAGGATTACTCAACTTTATAAACCAGCTTTGTTCTGAACACAGAGAAGAGATTAGCAGGTATAATGAAAGCTCCAAGGAGACAATTTATTCATCCTCAAATGAAATGGCTTTAATTTTCCTGGGGTGGATACATGTGTGTGGTGGTGGTAGTGGTAGTGTGGGGCATTTAGAAAGGGGTTTGTTTTGAGCACCAAAACAAACACCAAGTGTCTATAGAGTCCTACCAGTGGGAGGTAAGCCTCAGGACAACAGGACAGGGTTCCATGGTATAGATACATAAACACCTACAGAAAACAATAGCACATGCATTTTGCTGCATTATTTTAAATCAATTAATGTGGTCTGGGAAACTGCTCTGCAAGTTTCAGCTCAAAAAAAAAGCTCGACTTAATAGAGCTAGGGGAAAAAAAAAAAAGCATGTCTAATCAACTACAGTGCCACAAATTCCATGGAATATATATCTGGGAGTTTCACATTCTCCTGCCTCTTCTTCCTGTCCACTCTGAGCATCCAAAACCATGGAGTGGAAACAGAACACACTCAACTCTCCATGCACTCTACTAAAATTGGACGTGGCACTTCCATGGTGAGAGAAGAGGAAAGAAACCCACACGAAGGCTAATGATTGTCCAAGTCCAAAGCAGCACTGAACATTGCTTAAGTTATCCAATAGGAGAAAAAAGAATATTTAATGATTGGAAATGTAAAATGGCTGTATTGGGCCTGCCCCTTCTCAGGGCAGTGGCTTTTGAAAAATATGAAACGGACTTTTTCAAGGCTAACATATTGTTCATATAACATGATTGTATACTTTTGTTCTGCTGTTTATAGCTTTATATATAACAAGTATATTTTAAAATCAGACATACTCTCCACAGAGCACTTTGTCCTACAAGGTAGAAAATAAAGAATCATTAGAATAATTCTTGCTGTTAGAAGCCAGGACCAGTAATCCAGGAGCTTGGGTTTAACCTGCATCTGAATGCCCCACAGAAAACTCAACTTCTCCTTGCTTCTGTGTAAAATGGACACACCATTTCCCCACAGGGTAGAAAACTTGCATGAAGACTGAAGTTTGCATTACCAGCATCGGGTATAGTGCAGCTTCGTCCAAAGTCAGTCATATTTACACACACATTTCCTATAGGGTGTCATCCCCCTCCCATTTTCTTTGTAAGGAAGATGGCAGCCACTATGACAAAAAGGGTATGATATTCCAACTTTCTAGTATGCATCTACAGAGTACAGAGCACATTGGCCATTCAAATAGAAAAATAAAATGTACCAAATCTGGACAAAATCTACACTCAATAAAAGCTGGGCTTGAACAATACATGTCTCAAGGTAAACATAAAAGTGTAATATACTATGCCATGATAATATACTCGGCTAGTGCTTTAATGCTACACTGAATGGCTAACTAGAGATAATAAATTTGTGATGTTTATTGTTTCTGTAACTAAGCAACATGAACATTTTCTGCACTCATCTTCCTTAATATTACAGGATATATTGCTCATCAGACATTATTAAAACTTCTGTTCACAGAAAACAGATATTCTTAATGCACACAAACATATGCTCTATTTAAATTGCATATTATCATATCCCCATGCAATTCTAGGAAGGCAAATGGGTACCAAAAAAAAAAAAGGTAAAAAATTAGTATAATTATACGGAATTCCACTATGAACTCAATAGCATATCTGAAGGTCCACTGCAGACTATCTGAAAATCATCACTGTCCTACCCCCAATGATGTTAAAGAATGCAAAAAAATGGCACAACAAATAGTTCACAATTTGGTACAGGGAAGATACCTTAATTACTCAGAGGTAATAAAACAGTTGGTAATGGTTACATACAGTTGTAGAAGCTAATCCAGTACTAACAGAATCAGAGTAAAAGTAATAGGTATCTTGTGAATGTTACAGGGCACTGTTTTGAGAAATTTTTTACTTGCTTTTCTTTAGATTCACTGTGCAGTACTGGGAAAGTCACTTCAGTTTCATGCATCAGTCACCTATATGTAGAATTAATACAGTTGTGATAGCTGACCTTCTAGGCAAACTGGTCTCTTCTGCTGGAGTTTCGAATGCTGATCTCAGAACTGTTTGTTTGTTTCTTTTCTCTCCCACCTTGACTGCCTGAATAGAGACATCTAAAGAGGATGCCAAAGAACGCCTTTTTATGTCCCAGGTTACTGGCATATTGTTTAACACGTTATATTAGTAGAAGTTAGAAAAAAATTGACATTTTTTTCTAACCACCTTGATAATGGTATTGTTATGTTTTTCACCCTGCTGTGGACACAAGTCTTTTGAAGATCTTTTTTACACTCTTCAATAGACTATTTTGTTATTTTTTTATGTCCTGCTGTCAGCTGCCAGACTGCTAAATGTTTCTGACTGTGGTTGCTATGCTTTCTGTTTTTAAGAAACAGGTTCAAGTTTTCTCCCCAATCACGCCCCCTCTTTTTTTTTTTTTTTTTTTTTTTTTTTTAAACTTCCCATGGCAAAGACTCATTGAAATTTCTTGGCAACATCTAAATTGCAGAACTTAGGAACAAGCTGGTTCCACAGAAGCTCTATCGGCTCCCAAGTAGGAATAAAGCCTTTACCAAGACCTAAGTCACAAAACAAAACCAAGAGAAACAAGAATCACCAAAAGGAAAACAAAATGCGTTATTTGAGGCAAAACCAGCTTTGCATTAATACATTATATAAAGTCTAAGGAAGAAAAATTATCTGCTACCGCCAGTTACTGTTTTGGAAAAGAAAGGGCTACAGGAGACTCAATTGCGCTGGATTTCAGTGTTTTCTTCCCCTTTCTTTCACAGTGCAGCAAGAGTTACCAAAGACTAATTCTGCAGAAAAGTCAGAAACATACTGTTTTTTGTTTTTCCCCCATTAACCATTCCTGCCCAAGATCAAGCACAAGAACTCTCTAGGGATTGCAAGAAAGAGGCACTGTAAAGCAGAACACAGTGACTACCGTTGTAGGGTCCAAGCCTTATTTCTTTAGCATAACATTCATTGTATGATAGGTTTTTCCAATCTTTACTACTTAAAGTTTTAAATTCCAGGTCAGAAAATACAGAAACAAATTACGGGAAAAGGCAAAAATAATGTAAATGTAAAAATGAATGTTCTAAGGAACACCTCAACTAAAGTGCATCTGAAAGCAATGTGGCAGATGTACTTAAAAACTGAGCTACCTAAGGTAGGAGTCGTATGGGAAAAAAATGGAAGCGGTCACAAAAAGAGCGAAAGAATGAACCTCGAATTAGAGAGAAAAACTGAAATGGACCCAACACAGAATCCAAGTTTGGGAAGTCAGTGATTTGAAGACAAATTAACAAAAAATTGCTAAAAAAATAAATTACCAATATACATAACCCTGAATATCTGCAAATATTTGAACAAATCTTTCTTTCCATATTAAACACATTTGAAAACATATATAAAAACAACTGTAGGCTCCAATTAAATGCAGAACATCAATTCTGCATATCCCTTAGTGAAATGAGGGGGGTTTATTCCACCCCTCACTAGCTTTCCTTCCTTCAGCCTCTCCCATCAGTATATTATTAGCTGCCAACTTACAGCTCTTAATGTTATTACTTCTCCAGAATAATAAATACCCAACTGGCTTTTTCTTCTCCTTCTCTCGCACTTGCATAGGTTACTCTTGCATCTAGCTGAATAGCTAGCTCTTGGCTGTGGGTGTTTCTGGCTGCTTTCTGATTTGGGCTCATCTGCTCCGTTTCCTGATTCCTGGTTTGAAAGAACCTTCTGTTCCACTGAGGGGGAAAATAGCCGCCTAATCCTAGGCTGAAATAGCCATGGCTATTGTATGAACTTATGGCCAGCCTCCATGTAGACAGCATCCTTCCCTTTCAGTTCTGTTAGCTGACTATCTGTTCAGTGAAGTTGGCTACTTGTTGACAAGCTATAGAGACTTTCCTTCTCCCATTCTGAGAGCTAGCACAGTACCTAGCTAGGTTACCAGGCTCTCTGATTTCGGTTTGTGATATTAATATAGCGGCAGTTTATGAAGTTGTTGGCTAAATTTTGCCCTATCATGATAGGTGAATAGTTTTAAAAAAAAAAAAAAAAATCAAATTCCCACCCACTAACTACACTGCTAACTTTCCTTTCACTTGTGGAGTGACTGACACATTCCTGGAAGACATCCAGGAAAATTCTTCCCTACCTTCATCTGCAATTTCTTATGAATCCATATAATCCTTTTAACGTACCCTTTTTGCTTTCCAATACTGCAATTTCAGTAACTCTTCATATCAGTATTTTAAAATAATCTTTGCCTTCTCAGATACCTGTGGCAATTGGAAGCTAAGTTTTCTGTAGTACCTTTGCATGCAAAGTTATTACTATAATTCCAACACAAGGAACATGGTATCAAGCTGCCACATGTTTTTCAGAGGCAGCTTTTCCTTCACCGTTTTTCAATGATACAGACAGGTACACCTCAAGGCTGCTGGGCAGCGTGTTCCTTCGCACTCCATTCTGTGCTCACATTCCTTTTCTAAACAACATATATTTCCTGAAATGACAGATGAAAAACAGTACTTGCACAGAGAATTAAGAGGAAAAGCAGGGCTCTTCCACCTCAAACAATTGTGTAGTGCACAACGTGTCTGGCTAAAAGCAATTTATAAATTTTCAAGAAAAGGATTAATTTAATTCATGGGATATTTCTAAGGTGTCTCTTTTATATTTATGGCATCTTTAACCACAGCCTACCTATGGGCCATCTTTATGTTAATAAATTTTACCGAGGTTAAAGCTGTCCTCCAAAATAAACTTGCTGAACTAATCCAAATTAATTATCATCATTATAATGACAAGGAACAGAGATGTATTACCTGGTTTTCAAGATGTGGCATCTCATTGTAGGGAGAGAACGAAGCAGAGCATGCATACTTAAGTATGGTGTTTAAAGGGTCTGATTCTGCTGGATGACCTCCAAGCCTGAGACTTTGGTGTCAGCTTAGTGCTAAAGGAATGTCAGTTAATAAAAATCCCCTTTTGGTTCTGTACTGAGTAAGAGGTCCTCAGCCTCAAGCAAGATCAATTCTTTTGACAGATAATCAGTAAAAACATATAATACTACAAAAAACTTTGTCTAATAACATTCAAGAAGAGCAGCTTGCCATATAAAATGAACTAACAAGTACCTTTATACAAGCTATTACAGGTTATTGTAATCCAATACACATGCAAACTTTTAAAAGTGTACTGTTCTGCAAATATTATAGGTTTCCTAAAATATTTTTGCTTACACAAGTATCTGTCACAATAAACGCACCTCTCAGTGTTTATTTGGAAAATAGTTATGAAGAGGACTAATTCTTAGTAAAGGGTAGACAGCGCAATTAAGCATTTCTCACTTCCTCATGTCATTGCATACATCAATTGAATGTCTCAGCAATGTTCTGACATTTGTTTTCACCTTTAAATGTTTGGGGTTGTTGGTTTTTTTTATTTCAAATAAATGCTTTAACTTGAAGCTATCTTTTATATCAAGCATATTTTGAAATGTTTTGAAATATCACTTCAGAAAAGTGGGGGGAAATAGGCTTTTCCTCAGGCAAAAGTGTCAGGCAAAAATTATTTTCTGACTATTTTCACTAAAATACTTCATTGGGACTACATATAGGACATGCGCTGAATTATGCATAAATAAAAAAATCATAAAGGGTATACATGAAGTCTAAAGAAAGAATTTCTTTTGCTTCTTTCTTCTATTGCTTGTGTTCATCTCAGTACAACTCCATTCAAAAAAACAATACAAGACTATGCAAATAGTTGTAGCATGCATTGTCTTTGGAAAAGTTTGCCAAAATTAGTTTCAAGATTCTGCTCTCTGTAGTGGGGCCTTAGTCCCACTGAAGCCACTATTTTCTGTTTAAAGACTGTGAGAAAGCCCTCTATATAAAGACTGATTCAGAACTAAGTATCAAGCTATCGATGATGTCTAATAAAAACTTCAATTCATTAGAAGATTACAGATAAGAAGATAAAACTCAATGTGGTATGGGCCTCATGATTATTGTAGCCCACAAAGAAGAAAAGCATTTGCCTTTCTGCAGAAAATGAATTCAGAATAGTCTCATTCTGACTAAAAAGCATATTTGAAGACCATATTTAGTAAGCAGAAAAAAATACTGTGAAAAAAAAAAATCTATATAAGGTATTAGTCTTAATATATACCAATAAATAATACCAGGACATGAGACTAACTCCTACTGTGTGTACCCATGTGACATCACCAGAAAACAAAAGGGCACACCCTACCTGCTTGGACTAGCGTCAGACCCTAGGCATAATCCAATCTTTTCTTTGGAACTATTTGGCTTTCAAACAGGTGGTTCATGAAGATGAAAGATACCATCAGGCTAACAGGAGGCACACTGCTTTCAGGAACTGTAACATTAATAATTTGCTCTTGTAAAACCTGACCTGCTCATGCTATTTCCATTTCCATTCACTTCCTTTCTGTAAAGGGTTCTTTCTGCATTACCAGGTGGACGTCCACCACTGATAAATGAGAGAAATGTCTGCTTTACAAAATATGAACGCACACACCTCTTCCCCTGGCATCTCCTGAAAGCTTCAGCTTAAAAAGAAAAGGAGAATTTTCAAAACATGAGCTCTGTTTTTTTGTGCCACTTTGTTTTTAGAACCTTTCAGGGCTGCTACCTGTACATACAAGTGATAGGTTTAGAATCACAGAATCATTAAGGTTGGAAAAGACCTTTAAGATCATCAAGTCCAACCATTAACCCAACACCACCACGCCCACTAAACCATGTCCCTAAGTGCCTCATCTACACGTCTTTTAAATACCTCCAGGGATGGTGACCCAACCACTTCCCTGGGCAGCCTGTTCCAAGGCCTGACCACTCTTTCAGTAAAGAAATTTTTCCTAACATCCAGTCTAAACCTTCCTTGGCGCAACTTGAGGCCATTTCCTCTCGTCCTACCGCTAGTTACTTGGCAGAAGAGACCAACACCCACCTCGCTACAACCTCCTTTCAGGTAGTTGTAGAGCACGATGAGGTCTCCCCTCAGCCTCCTCTTCTCCAGACTAAACAACCCCAGTTCCCTCAGCCGCTCCTCATAAGACTTGTGCGCCAGGCCCTTCACCAGCTTCGTTGCCCTTCTCTGGACACGCTCCAGCACCTCCATGTCCTTCTTGTAGTGAGGGGCCCAAAACTGAACACAGTATTCGAGGTGCGGCCTCACCAGAGCCGAGTACAGGGGCACAATCACTTCCCTGCTCCTGCTGGCCACACTATTTCTGATACAGGCCAGGAGGCCGTTGGCCTTCTCATGTTCAGCCGGCTGTCAACCAGCACGCCCAGGTCCTTTTCGGACAGCAGCTTTCCAGCCACTCTTCCCCAAGCCTGTAGCGTGCATGGGATTGTTGTGACCCAAGTGCAGGACTCAGCACTTGGCCTTAGTTCTCAAGCAAAAAAAAGGAGATAGTGTTCAAAGAGTACATGTGGATGTTCAGTATCCACAAACATCCATACAAGACATTGACCCAACATTCAAGTATTGCTTTGAAAATATGGCGCTCTAACTAGAATCCAGCCAGATTTATATACGAAAAGCTAATGACTGAAAGGATGCACACAACAATACTATATACTTTTTTTAATTCTGAGAAAAAAAAATTAAATTGAAAAGAAATTCTGGATTAATCAGATTAAAATTGTTTCCAAATTGAACTATAAGAAAATTGTTTGAAAAGCTGTTCCCTTTCTTTATAGTGAATCATTTCATTTCTGATTCAAACTTTAAGCTTTCTTTCAAACAGTGAAAGAATATTTCAAAACAAATCTGTACAAATTAAGATGACAAAGGTTCTATGTTGAAGATTTTAAAATGTCTTCTTTTCCTCCTGAAGTTCTTTTTGCCAAAAACAATATGGCTGACCTTAGAAAAAGCAAAAGGTATAACCAGTTACCTGCTGAAGGATATTTTTCACATTCTTCCATCTTTGACCTCTCAGCACAGTCCCCTAGCTGAGTATGGCAATACGTTTTCAAAAGACAAGCTTGGAAACTAAAATTCTTAGCCACCCTGGATATTAATAATCATTGACTCAATAGATACAGTGGTTTCATGGAACGATTTTTGCTGTAAGTTAAGCTATTTCTAAATCTGTCTCACAGGAATGATGAACTTGACTTTTATGCTTCCTAACAACTTCTTCTAAGCTTATAAGAAAACAGAGGATGGCATACTGATTAATGTGATTTATTTAAACTTGGTGTGTCTTTTCTTAACCTTTACTTAGCTTAAGTTTGCCATTTACTTCATACTGAATAAGAGATTGCAAAACACTATCTTTTTCAACTGCATAACTGGCATCATGAATTACATGATAGGTCACTGTGGTGGTGCATTCACACACCCCCTTCTTCCCTGGGCCACTTGTTGATCTGGGCCGCTTGTTAATCTCGGAAATTTCCATGAAACCTTGGCCTTGGTGTACTGAGTCTGGCAGTTGAGGACTCCTTGACCGTATCAGAAACTCTGCATAGCTGAGGCCGGGAACGTACTTCCACTGCCTGGCCCAGGTGTCCAGTAGAACAACACTGAAACCTTGAGAATTTTTTAGTAATTACCACCTGGGACTGTGGCCAGAATGGATATTTACAGATGACTAAAGCCAACCATGTTGCGAACCTATAAACCTTTGAGCTCTCCTGGACCGCAGCGGGCTGTGCTCAGCATCTCCCTCCGAGTGGGACGCCTCTCAGAGCTCGTGACCTTTCGGGTCTGCGATATTCGGAGGACCATCACCGACGATGGGGTCTGGGCTGAATCCCCTTCGAAGCTCAACCCTTTGCTCGTGGAGAGGGAATGCCTAGACATTTGACGTAAATATTTCTTCACTGAAATCAGGGGGAATTTTTAACAGGTACCTTCTGTATATTTTTTTCTCTGTGTGTGTGTGAACTTATAGTAAGTATAATCTGTAATTAAGTTGTGATTGTAGTAGACTTACTAACTCACTTTGTAAATATTGAATTAGTTAATGAATAAGTGCAACTAAAGTTTGTTAATGATTAGTTGATAATTAAGTGTTGCTAAACTGTGAATGAACCCTAGACTGCTGCTAAACACATATAGTCCTAAGATATAAACCCTTAGATGATTTTCCTTTATATGTTTCATCCATGTAGTAAGTATTAGAGCGAACCTTGCCAGCAAATTCTGTTAGGTTGCACCTTCATAACTCTCTATTAAAACAACTTTTTGCTAATACTTTTGATGGCGATTCTTTAAGCGGCCTCTAAACCACTCATTCGTGACAGTTACTACCACTAAACTGGGACCAGTTTACAAAATTTTTTTTTTTTTGGGGGGTGAGGAGGGTGTCACGGAAAAGAGACCGAAAATGTGCTCCTGCTCATCTCTGCTATAGTTTTTTAGTTGAAATAACACTGCCCAGAAGTTTTCTTACCCGTTTCAGTATATCAGCATTTCAATTCTTGAAATTGCTAAGAATGGAACCCCCAAACACAGATACAACAGAAGTATTTCTACAAACATTTAAGGTGTCAGATGTGCTAATCATTTTGTTTGCATGTTCATAGGTGAGCCAAAATACTTGGGCTTTTACCCACATAAGTTACCTCATTGAATTTTCTATTTCCTTTATAGCTCTTTGCACTCTTCATAGGCATAACTGTATTATTTGCAACTTTGAAGATACCCGAGTTGCACACGTAACTAAAAAAATAACAAATTTGTACAGGCTACAATTCTTATAACCAATAAAGAGAGGTCTCGGTTGATATCAGCATTTTTTTTTAGACTGGATACATAGCTAGAGCTGCAAATACCTGAAAAACTGACGATGGACTTTTGAATGAAAGAACATGCCCATTTGAGCATACTGGAACACTAAGATATTTATATAATTGACCTAGCAACTTTTTTTTTTTTAACATGCATTTTGATAGTTTCCCAATGTGTTAAAAGTATACTAAACATTTTTTATTAAAAACTGGGGAAAATATCAATCTAACCTTTACCTAAACATATTGAAACAACTGTGAAAAAGTCAAAGAATAGCTGTATTTTCAGTCTGACAATTAGATGATACCAGGATTGGCTCAATAAGGACATACAGATTTTTATACTTCTACAAATCTCCTTTGTTAAAATGTTTTAAAGCATATATTTAATCATTGCCATCTGAAAAGTAAAGTAGTAATTCTTGTCTCATTATTCCTTTCAAGTTGTCCAGTCAAAACTTAGAAAATATGCACCATCTAGATGGCAAAGAAGCATCTCAGTCCTCAGTAGCTCTTAGGCATATGAAATATGCCTGGAATCAGTCTTGGAAAGAGAATAATTGTTTGGGGTTTTTTTTTCTTATACAACTGTATTAATTTTATAGCGCACACACTGTATTATAAGTAACTGGATGTTATCATTCTTGTCTTAAACCTCCTGTCTAAATTAAAAGAGAATTGTAGAATGCCATTTCCTAAATAAATATTCTGTTTCAATGTTATGTCCTTAAAGTCTCATATTAGAACATACTACTTTCTGAAAGAAATATTATAAGCACTGTTTAATTTTCTTTGTGGTTTTTTTGGAGGGAGGGGGACAAATACCCCTCAAATTCTTCATTTTCACTCCTCTTATCTTTTTTTTTTTTTTTTTTAAAAACTAACAATTACATGTCGGGGTGTGTGTGCATTCAGCTTTAAAATACAATCCTGCAAGCAACCACCGGTATTACATTCCCCCCAAAACATTAAGCAGAAAAAAATCCATTTACTTTCACTATTAGAATCCTGAGAAAAGAAAGAAATTACGGCTGCTAGAACAAATCACCTGTAGCAATAATCACAATTATAGTAAAACTATCTGTTTTCTACTGAACAAATGAAAATGGCAGATTTCAGCTGCTTTTAACAGATTCAGCTGCTCTGGATCAGATTAGATCCAGAAAAAGGCAGGATAGCACAACGCTAATTGTTAAGTGACATATGCACACAAACACACAAGTAATTTTACTCCTGTGAGCCATCTCCCATCTTGGAAGGTTTTTGTTTGTTTTTATAATAGTAATCAATATATCCAGAATAAAGGATACACTTGAATACATTCCTTAATTCTTCAGGGACAAAGTATATGCTGGTTTACAGGTTTTGAAGGATTGCCCAAATAAAACTAATAAAAACTTTATCATAACTGTATATCAAAAATTTTTCAACTACTGATATGGAAACAGGTTATAAAGTCTGGGTAAATCCTATTGCTTCATACTCCGTATATGTACAAGAGCATCCTTCAAACAGACAACTTTGGTATGAATTTAAATGCAAAGTTTACAACTAGCATGATTCAGTGCTATTTTACAGTAATGAAAAGTTTTCTGATCAACTCAGTGAAGTTTGGGTGTGTCCCTAAAAGCAAACAGAGTCTCAACTGAAAAAGCACAGAACAGATCAGTTAACTCCTGGAGTTTTTACAGAAACTGAAGTATCACGCTACCAGTGGTAAATGAGTACATCTTGTAAGCAAAGGTTGCAAGGACCTAGAAGTTAACATCTAGGTGTTCATACTGGCCAATTTTACCAAACAATTTTGGACTCTGATGATGCATTACAGTAATATGTTCTCACTGAACTTGTTATCTGTTAGTGTAACACATCACCAAATAGCTGTCGCTAATATGATGTATTAATAGTTAACGTGGAAGAGATGCCAGGGACATAGTCCAAATACTTACGACAGTTTTGTATTAAATGATCTTAAAAATATTAATATTTCCAGTAAAGGAAAGAGAATCTTGACTAAAGAAATGGAGAATATAGGCAGCAAACATCTAAATACATATGAACATTGCTCTCAGAGAAGGTTTGCAGCCTTGTAACGTCCAGGACAGTGACATTTTGAGAATCTCTGTTCTACGATTCTGGAGGAACTAGACTCATCAACATCTTCCTGCCAGGTTCTGGCTACTTTTGTCAGTTTACTGGCTGGCTCTTCAAATCCAATCTGCATTTTACCATCTTTTTAATTTGCCTTATCTCATACAGAGCAAAATATTTCATTTTTTTCAAAATACAGTGATTGATGAAAAATATAGAAGTATTTTCTTTTCAAACATTGTTTTGGAACAGTTTTTCTTGTATCTTGCATATTTCCATTTTAATCCTGATGTTGCTGAGTTGTGCTGAATATTTAATTTATGCTAACCTGTCACTTATTTTTTTTCCTCATCTATATAGGTATGAATATTTATGAACGCAGCAGTGGCTGACCTGCACCTTGTATCATCTGAAAAACATATGCACACTGGGCACATGGGATGAGAAGAGAGGAAGACTAGAATTTGGTTTTCCATCTTTTGAACACAAAATAAGCACTATCCATAAGAATTGCCTGAATGAAAAGGAACATGCTGTTCCTTATGGTAATTATTTTAAACACCCTGTCTAGAGGCTCAGGAAGCTCTCAGTCATTTCCAAGCTCTGGCATCTCTGCACAGTCACAGTAAAAGGAAGAGGGAGAAAAAGGACATGGAAACAAATAGGCACACAGTGATTGATCAGTGGTGTTGCTCAAGTCCACACCAAGGGACCAAAACATCTCCATGAGTACTTTTAGTAGTTCCTCTTAGGTATTTTTTGAAAGTGGAAAGGAGTAATATATAATTGATAACTCAATACACATCATTTCCAGCCTCCACAGCAGGGTACCTACATCAGAAGTTTATGAACACCGTAGGCTATTCAATATGGAATGGGTGTCCTTCCTGCTGGTATTTCAAAAGGTAAATATACACAACATCCTATGCGCTGGAGAGGAATTTGTTCTCGAAAAACTGCCCAGCCTCCTTCAATTGGTTCCACCTTGTGTCAATGCCAAACATACACAAGTCCTTGAAAAAATACTGTTAGCATCTGGGAGAGAAAATGCTTTTTGTGAAGGTCAGGTCCTTTAAGGAAGTATATTCCTAAAACCTTCTGTGTTCATTTCCTTTGGATCACTGTAAGTTGTACATTTTTAAGTCAATATTAGTACCCAGAATACCTACAAACCTTAGAACGTAGGAAGAAACAGACTAGGAATAAAGGATGAAATCCAGGTCGCAGAGAAATCACTAGGTCTGTAAACTTCCAGAATTCCCTCCCCAAACACTCCCCTTGCCAAAACACAAACATCCTACATCTTTCACACTCCCCTATTTCCTCTTCTTCTTTAAAACAAAAGTGTAATGAATAATGTATATAAAATTCTGTTATGGGATATTGATTTACTAAGTTTGCGATGAACACAAACTCACTATGATCCACTGAGTAGGATATGTGGGAAATGTTATAGAACTTCTTTCAATGAGCAAAAAATCTGTAACACATCTCTAAATGATTCACAGAAATGACTTGTAGCAAATCTATTAAATCCTCTAGCACAGGTCTCCAAGAACAGCATGTTTCCCCACAGAATAGCTTTTGCTTCTTTATACAATCTACTCTGAAGTATCTCAGTGAAGACTGAGACGGGGCTTTTACCAATACCTTTGGGAAAGTGCTCCACTACATAATCTATTCTCACTGTCAATCATTTTTTCCTAACACTCAGCCAATCTGAATTTTCACTTTAGTAATCCCATCGCATTACTCCCCTTGTGCTTCTGTGCTTTATCATTTATACTCTTCAAATATTTATAGTTATTGTTGAGGAAAAAACCAGACGTTTTCCCTCAGCATATCAGTTTCTGTGCCTGAATGCTGTCAGTCTCCTTGCAGTGCTCTATTTCTTTGCACATTCCAAATAATGTTCAGAGAAATTAGTATTTGTTGTTGCTGGAAAAAATAGCCCATAGAGAAAACTCCTTCCCCCCCCCCCCCCCCCACTTTCCCATAAACAACACCCCTTCCCTTTTTTTTTTTTTTAATCGGCTGTTACATTATCAAAAAGGGTTTATGGAACTGAGTTTCCCAATTAGGGAAAGCAAACAATTACCAGCTAGATATTTTACAGGGACAAAAATCCTCATATATAATCATTTCGGATACCTGGTCCTAACCACAAATGATTATTAACAAACACACTGTATTAAGAAAACCCAATGTATAATAAAAATATCTTGGAGGTCAGGTATGCTTTGGTGATCTTTCCATTCTGATTTCAAATACTTCACAACAGATACGTTAAAAAGGAAAATAATCTCTCTTTCCCTTTCTCTCCTTTCTTCATTATTGCCTCTTAACTTCATTAGAGGCCCAAACTCCAAAAACCATATCCTGCATCTTTCACACTTCAGAGATCATTGTCTATCATGATACAGTTACTTCACAACACCAATTTAAATTCCTTTATGATAAGCAACATTTTCTCCTCTCCTAGACTTTCTTCAATTTGCTTTTCATAGAATTATAGAATAGTACAGGTTGGAAGGGACCTCAGAAGATCGAACCTTTCATGGGAAAGGGAGCTGATATGAGATTATCTAGTACCCTGTCCGATCGCATATTGAAAACCTTCAGCAATGGGGACTCCATCATGTCCCTCGGGAGGTTGTTCCAGTGATTGACTGTTCTCATTGTACAGAATTTCTTCCTTATATCAAAATAAAACCTCTCCTGGTGCAACTTGCACCCGTTGCTCGTCTTCTCCATGTTGTTCCTTGTGAAGAAAGAGCCCCTGTCCTCTTTGTAGCTGCCCTTTAAGTACTGGAAAACTGTGATGAGGTCCCCCCCCACGCCTTCTCTTCTCCAGGGAGAAAAGACCCTGCACTCCTTCAGTCTTTCCTCATAGGGCAAATCCTCCAGCCCTTTTGATCATCTTTGTGGCCCTCCTTTGGACCCTCTCCAGTCTTTTCACATCTCTTTTGAATTTTGCAGACGAGAACTGGGCACAGTACTCCAGGTGCGGCCTGACCAGTGCTGAGTAGAGCGGGATGATCACTCTCTCTGCTAGTAATACCCTTGTGGATGCAGCCCAGGATCCATTTGCCTTTACTGCTGCAGCAGCACGCTACTGACTCACGTTCAGATTGTTGTCCCGTTCAGCCACGCTGCTCCTCAGCCACACAGAGCCTAGCCTGTACTGGGCTCTTTGGTTATGTCGTCCCAGGTATAGGACTCTACACTTGACTTTGTTAAACTTCATACTGTTCTTGCTAGCCCACTCCTCCAGCCTGTCCAGGCCTCTCTGTAAGATGGCTCTCCCTTCTGACGTGTCCACATCACCACCCAGTCCAGTGTCATTAGCAAACTTAGTAAGGGTGCTTTCAATCCCATCATCTAGATCATTTACGAAGATGTTGAACAGCATGGGGCCCAGTATCAATCCCTGGGGGACCCCACTTGTGACGGGCTGCCAGCCTGAGTAAAAACCATTGATTACCACCCTCTGAGTGCGACCTGTTATCCAATTTCCTAGCCACCCCACAGACCACCCATCCAATCTGTCTTGCCAGTTTATCTAGAGAAGGCTGTGGGAAACAGCGTCTAAGGCTTTGCTGAATATCCACTCTTTTGTTGCAGAAGGTGATCAGGTTAGTCAGTTCCTAGGTTTTGCTTAATTTTATTTCTCATCTGCTTTCTGTACACTCCTATCCACCTCATTCAGATTAATATTTCTTTATATAAACTTCTGAAGCATTTGGTAATCATCCCTGTAAAAACTGTTGTGAAGACTACACATTTGTGTGTCTCCCCCATTCATCACTGTCATGTTTGGTTTCATGTTTCAGGTACTTACACCCACAGTCAGTTGAGGAGACTTACAATTCTTGACCCGTGTTCTAACTTTGAGTTTGAGTTTCCCCATTAAAGCTGCTTTAAATATTGACCTTTCATATAATGTCCTTTCAGGATGACTGAGGTATTCAAAAGGTTCATCTGTTTGTAACCCAAAGTCTGCTTTCTAAAACCTGCAGAAGAAACACACTGTGCTCTTCATCATTCTAGCAAAGTATACTGATGTTCCTTCTGGATTTTAACACTATTTTTTCACTGTTCTTTACTCCCTGTAGTAGTTTTCTGTTCATCCTGAAACTTACAGCTTTAAATTAATCAGTACATTGCATTCCTTACTAACATGAACCCACTTTTTGGTCATTAATGATATAGTTCTCCAATTTTCCCCATTTTCACTCACTTCCTTTCATGTCAGCAAGAAATGAACTCAGGATGTCTCTCTCAGGATCCTCTGCTTTCCATTTAGTGCATCTGACTTCTCTGTAATTTATGAATTTCCTTGCTAATTTGCTGAAAGTGCTACTCAACAGAGATGCAGGTAGTTAAAAATCTCCCATGAGCATCCTTTCATACGGAGTATCTTCAGAAGAGACAGGATTTATTCAGAGCCCCTTGAAATATGCCTAATGTTAGTCTCCTTTGTTTGTATTTCTTCACTGGAAAATTATTCAGTAGTTTCCTAGCACTGTAAGTGTTTTTAAATATCATGCCAACCCATTTACTTGTTCCATTTCCGTTTGTCCTATATAAATTATGTTACACTAATCTATACTGACGTCCATTAAAAAAATTACCTCATTAAGTTCATCTGAACCCGCTAATGGAATCCACGTATACGTTCATAGAAAACTCGCTTGCTCTTTCTGGTCATTTTCTGTGCATACAGCAAAGGTACTTCATGGCTCTTAACACTTTTTTCAGAATACCTCCATCTTCTCACTTTTACTGTAATAGTGAATGTATATGTTTGTTATCTGAATTAAGTAATGTTTCCTTTACTGTATTTCTTGGCTACTTTAAATAACACTTAACAAGCCATGGGATTTGAATTCAGGCAGCAAGTAACACACTCACATATTTTCATATTCATAGTATTAATTTATATTAATTTAATTACTCCGATTATCCTGAAAGATCTCAAAGTGCTATAGAAACATAATAAATAAATGTGCCATTCAACATAGTCTGACCATAGCTAGCCCAATGCTGATGGGATTTTTTTTTTTTTGTTTCAGTTTGAGACTTTTTTGAAGTGTCATCTGTAAGATTTTCCACAGTAAAGATTTGATATAGCTCCTATTAAGGTCAGTGGAAGTTAGTGGCAATTACATCAGACTGTGAATCAGGACTAATTAGATGGAGATCTGTATATTAATCGATCTAGGAGATGCAGGAAAAAACACTGAGATGTAACAGCTGAATTTTGAATGTGCATACTTAAAAGCCAGTAGTTAAAATATTGCATCATGCACCCAAATATTCTACTCTCTTTCATATTAGTGTTTATCATGTCACTCTTCAGGAAACACAAAGGAAAATAAACTGAAAGTAGATTAATTCAGGTGAAGATACATACTTATAATAGGGAGGCCATTTAACCACTAGAAATATTTCCTATGAAATGTGGTAGATTCTATGTTGTTTTTTTAAGTGAAACTGTAAAAGCAGTACAATGGCTACTGTATTTGAGAAAAACTACTTCAGCTAAACCCAATGACCTATTTTATAGAGGAAGCGTTAGATTATCAGTGTTCCTTGGAAACTGTGACAGTTTCGATTAATAGAAGATTACAGAATAGGGACAATCTTAAAGACTATGAGTGTCAAACTTCTGGTTAAATTTAATACAGATAAAAATGGGTCAACATAGATACACTTGTCACCACACTTGCTTAATATTAGCTGAATAAACCACTGTTGCCTACTCAAAATCCCTCCATACTTCTGCCAATAACAGGATAATCTACTACTTCATAAGATCTGTGGCTTCAGCCATCCAAGAATTTCATAGCATTTTGCAACCTGGAATTATCCTCGCGTATGATACACTGTATGTACCACTAGAAAACAAGCCATAGAAAATCAAGTGTTACAAAGACTCAGGTTCAGGGAACAGGCTGCATCCAACATTCTGCAAGGGCAAACAAAGGGTTCATGAGTGCTTTGCAAACCAACTTAACAATTACATATGGAAATTTCAAGAACAGTATCTAGATATGTAGATTCCAGATTCCTCATGACCCTAATGCCTCCTTAAATATAAGCACCTCATTTATGTACCACAAAAGAGACAATGCTCCCTCTACTTAATTATTGAGATGCTCTTTGAGTGCACTGTGATGAAGGCAGTTTTGATTCTGCACTGTTGAGATCAATGGAAGCTTCTCCATTTTTTGAGTGGTGGCAGGGTCAACTCCAATAAAAATCAAGTCATGCATTACAGAAAAAATGTAAATAATATAATTGATTCTAATGGAAGGTAGACGGATTATATAAGTCAGGTTACAACTTTTGTCGATAACAATGAATTATTCCTGGGCATATATCCATAGAGCTTCTGCCTGTCTGCCGTTAAAGCTCAAAGTCTACCAGGCAGCAATCAAATTTTCTTGCAAAGGATTCACTCTTGCTAATACTAGATTCCCACATTTGCAATATAAATCAACCAGTGTAAGTGTGCAAGCTTTCCATCTTTTTAAAAAATGCAATAGGAGAAGCCCTCTTTGAAAACCCAACATCCTTCAATTCAGGCTTTCTGAAGTCTTCCCGATTCCTGTAGGTGACTTGATTGTCACAATGAAAGTGGGCAACAGTGAAAACTACTCAATGCTGATGTACCCCAGGATCTGCAAAGGCCTGCATCCCAAAGACCAAATGGCTAGACTGCTTCCTTGAGAAAGGTTGTGGGGTTTTGGGCTGGTGGGGTTTTTTTTCCCATGGATGACAACTATATCTAGTAACTTCTTTCACATTTAAATTTTAAGCGACCATACAAACACTAACACATGTAGAAACCTTTCATTCTATAGTATCACACTCCTCTGGAAGAAAGTGCTGAGCAAGGAACTAAAATGGGACAAGCTACTTTCAAATCTGTAGCGAAGTCTGGATTTGCGCACTCGCTTTTTCACTACATTAAATACATCTGTGGAATTACAAAAAACAATTATCATACAGAGCAAGAATAAAGTTCTGTTGCTACTGTTTTTCATCTGTGTTGAAAAAGCAGCCACAATCAATTACAACAAATGGGTAGAGAGAGAAAATAAAACAGCAATTAACAAATAGAGTTGGAGTAGTTCCGCTCCCAATAAGCCAACACAGTGGAAAGTGAACGATTGGTTTTTAGGGAACGTCTACCTAGTCTTGAGAGGTCTTTCTTTTTCATGCATTTGCAGTGATATATCTCTATCCACTGCATATTAAAAACAAATACACACATAATCAGGTGTTTTATAACCAGAACCAATATTTTTCTAGTATCATCTTTGGTATATAGCTGCTTGCAGAACTAGTACCAACAAATAAAATTCATCAAAGCCTCAATTCTTGCTGGGGCATAAGATAATCTTTTTGAAGAGGTTCACTCCCTTAGCAAAGCAGCTACCACATTAGGTCATATACTGCACAGTATCGGTACAAACTTCAAGATCTCCTATTGAGCATGTGCATTCCAGACTTGTGCATAAAGCATCCTGTATTTAAATAAAATCTGTTCTGCCATTACACACAAAAGTTGTTAATAATCATAAATACTGAATATTATTTATTTCAGTAGTATTTGTACAGAAATACCAGTGTTTGTATAAAACTTTATGACCATGATCTAAATACGAAGTCAGGAGATCTAGCGTTCGTATCAAAAGAATACCAGATTCAATTGTACATTTATTGTGCATTTGGACTATTCCAAACGTGTTCCTTGTAATTTCTATTACAGTAATACATAGTCTAAACACCTAAAATTGATTCTTTTAAAAAAGTAAATACTAAATGTACGAATTTTAAATAAAACATTTAAAATAGTAGGGTTGTGTTTATTTTTATGCTGTACATATACATGGAACCCTCTGTCAAAGCTGACAAACACCTTCTACTCTGGTCTATTTTTATGATTTTTTTTTTTTTTTTTATATTGCTCTTGCAATAAGCTTTATAAATTCATCAGAGAAAACCCAGTTATAAAGCATTAATCATTTCAAATTTAGCAGACTGCTAAACTAGTAAATGAATGAACATTCCGTAGGCCTGATTCCATGCCACAGCTAAAAGATCAACAGCAATAGCTTGCAGCAACAACGCCTGTAAGTTAGTACTTTTGTAGCAAGAATTCAGGAAGGAAAAGCCAATACCACAAAGTAAAGCCAGCAATGCTGTCTCTTCTACCTTCCCACGCCATATTCTTCCTCACAAAGCCTCAAATTCCTCCTCCTGCCTCCTGCAGGTATTTTATGGAGCAGGAGTTCCCCAAAACCTGGAGAGTAGGGAAAAGAATTCCAGCAAAAATGGAAGGATAATGAATAGTCTGTGCAGGCCAAATATACTTCTTAACATATCCTTTTGGTACTCTACAGCAGCAACTTCTCCTGTACCACTGATAATAGCCTTCTACTGCTGCCAGCTATAAGCCTTTGAACCAATAGCAGGGAATGACCGACTAATGATGCATAATTACAGTAGGTTGTGGAGGGGAATGGGTTGTTATACTTGCATAGAATGCATTTTTCCTCACTTTTTTCCAAGAAAATAAATCACTAAGAATGTTACATCTAAGACAACAAGCAAAAATGTTACATCAAAAGATTTTGTCTAGGTTACCAATAGAAACACCTCTGAGTTGGGAAATTCCACATTTGCAATTTCTAAAGTGAGCTTTTATTGCCATCCAACACATGAAATAGTCTTTTATGACTGTCACACATTTATGTGTGTATATATATATTTTTTTAAGACCCTTCATCCACTACACAGATTGGATTTACGAGGCAAACAATGGTAAATTTGGCAGTTCTTCACCCTCAAAGGTCTACCTTTCCATCCTCAATAAACTTTATTTTAATGAAAATTATTAGTGACATAGGAAGGGTTTATGTGCCAAACATTAGATGTTATGTTCAGCATGCAGGACATTTAAAGGCATAATCCCTACTACTCATTTCTGTATCCAATTTGCAGCATTGGATGGATATATAACAGCACAGATACTTCTATCTGCAAGGCAACTCTAATGTATTCTAGGAAATATGAATGAGCTCTGCCTATGTGAATATAACATCCATCTTACATAATTAGCTACCATTATGCTTTGCATACATATCTAAGGAGACCCATATGGTTGTCAGAGGAAGGTGTTATTGACAAAAATGTCACTGTTATGAAAAAGAACTGCCATGCTTTATTCTCTATCTGTAAGAACTTGAATTCCTTAACATCTGTTAATCTTTCAGAACATGTTTGCAAATGTACTCTTCACATAAACTTATGATCAATGAAGAGCAACATCTTTAAAACATATTATGAGACCCCACCTGCTTTCACTGAAATAAAGAAACAATTCCACTGATTTGATAAAGCTACATCTTTCCCTCTCTTCTAAACAGGCATACAGTGAAATCGTAACTAGGCCACCTTTAGAACAAATTATTGCCAAAACCTAGAAATTCGAACAGGAAAGAATTCAGATATTATTCATTATTTCACTGTCTGCTGATAAAGCTTTTTTCTTCTCCCCTCCAACTGAGGAAACTTTTTATGCTACATATAACTTTCATTCTAAGAATGTTAAAAAGCAGAATAATATGTCAGAGGCCCCTCTCTTCTTATGTTAATTTAAATCAAGAGTTACCTTGTGAGAGACAGTAGAGTTTCACTGACACAAATCTAATTTTAATTAGAATTACTATTTGCATTTTCATATTACATTTTTCATTAGTTACAGATACAAATGTTATTAAAAAGCTTCAGACTAGATCTTCACTTCTATTCCACTATATATTTAATGCTACTGAACTAGTCATTGGATACACCAAATCCAGTGAAGCAGAATATACACTAATTCCATTCCAATTAGCAAAGGTGTCTTTTTCCCTTCGTTTTTTACCATAGTAAGGTTAAAATGCTTCCCTTGGAGATTCTCAAGTGTAGTACACTAGTTTCCCCGTCAAGTAAACATTGCTGAAAAAGCCAGAAACTCTTAATACTACAACTCCATCTTAAAAGTTGCTTGAAACAGCCTGAGATTTCACTCTGTTAACTATAGAACAATGTAAAATGCATAAATACCACCATGTCTGAACATTTTAAGTAAAACTATCCCAGAGTCATACCTGGTCTATATGCCAAACTACTTAATTAGCAAATTCATAATTAATGTATCCACCTGCTATAATGCTCAAACCCCAGATAGCTCTGTGCATTCATTTTTACAATCCAATCTTGTGCCAACTTTCTAATCAATCTGTTCTGTCCACTATGTTGAATGATGGCAATAAACTGAAAACAACACAGAATATTAAACTCTGTGTCTCAGGATATAAGAATTCCTGTCTAAACCAATAAGCTACTATGCTAGAAGGCTTTTTAAAGGATTAGTAGCATCGTACGAACTAAAACACTTCCATATTTTCTGGTATTTTATAATGAGTAAGAAAGCATTCAATAAGTAGATTTTACTATCATGTCCAAGGTTACTTCTAGAAAAAAGTACTGCACAAACTGGAAAGAATATTTGAAAATACCATGATTTTACTATATGAATTTACGTAACTCTGGGGAAGGAGGGACAGTTCAAATAGATCTTCATTTCTTTTTCTACTTCTTTAAACAAATAATTTGTATTTTTTTTCACAGCGACATTAAGGCTTTGTGAAGTAATTGTCAGAGGTTAAATGCATAGAGAAATAAAAGAAATAAAAGCTACTTCATTAATAGTGCTCATGTTCCTCAAATCAGAAAGCCAAGAATACCACAGAGAGTAATTCTCTCCTAAAAAAAAGATTACTGAAATGACTTACTGAAAGTTAAGGAATCTTGCTCTTACTGAAGGACAGAATGAGCTACAATCTTAACTTCAGTGAAAGAAAAAAAAAAAAAAATCACTAATAAGCACACACCTATGCTTATCATGTGTTTTTGGAAAAATCTTGTAATTTCACTTGAAATTACAATTTCAATTTTTCTTTTCTTCCTTTTCTTTCATCCTTAGTATGATATCCAACACACTGATAACAAAAAGGGGAAAGAAAAAAAGACATAAGCCATTTTCCCACTGTGTTCTGAAGGCTCCACACTTGACATATACCATTGAAAATCACTATTTTCTCTCAAACGCTTTTCTTTGTAAATGGGCCTCCCTGCAAAAGATGAATTTTTAGTGCCACAGAGATAATTTAAAAAAAAAAAAAATCAGCTAATTTGTATGCCATCCCTACATCAAACGACTCTTTCCTAAATAGTGATGTTTCTTTGTAAAATGACATAATTCATATTTTTGCTAGGTTTTAAAATTAAAAAAAGTGTTTAAAATCACACAATGTGTACTTCAAGTCGGTCTGATGTAAACAAAAAATTGCTTTTATTTGCTATGCAGAACTAAATTACCATATTTCAAGTTAGGTGATATTTTAACAGGCGTCTTCATGAAATGCCTCAAGAAAACTGTATTTCAGGTAGTTCTAGTCCAAGTTTTTTCTTAAGAAATACAGTTTTCAGACATATCACCCATGAGTTACCTCATTCCTCACCCTGACTAAGCTGCATGACATTAGATGCATCTGATATGAATTATAGGTGCAGTGGTTCAGTCAAGAAGTCACCATAAGAACCACTGCATGAATTACATCTGGCAAAATTTCAGTGATATCTCAATGTCACTCTAGCTTTAAAATATTTCAAATCAAAGTATTTCAATGGAAAATGTTTCAACAGCAGAAGAAAATGAACAGGTAAATACAAATAACCAAGAGATAAAGGCAATACCACACAAAGCAGTAAGAAACCAATATAGAAATACAAGACAAGATAGGTTTGTAGGCAGGACAACCTTCTTGCCAAGTCTTTAGACTATCAACAGCTATAGCTAAGAGTCAGTAAAACAGAGAGGGAGAAGAGACAGATGTAGCTCAAAAATAAGGAGAAGCAACAGGATGTGATCAATTGGTTCCACCAACATTTCCAGCAGATGTCCCAACAACTGGTCCGGGAGTCCCTTTCACAGGTGGACAGAGGCACAGACTGTAAGACCACCAGTTTTTCTGAATGCCAGCTTTTGAATTCTCAGGTGTTTTGGTTCACATAATCCCAGCATAATGACAGCAAATTACCTCACAGAAAAATAGCTGTAGTTAGGTACCTTGCTCCCATTTCCATCTGTAACCTCACAAATCCACAGATCACGTGGGTAAAGAAGAGCTGCTGCCATGCAAATGTACCCCAGGAAGCAAAAAGCTATTATAAAATATTAATAGAGAAAGTACTGACAGATTTTGTCTTGTTTTGAGAGAAAGAACATAACACAGCTAGCCTTCCTAAGATGGTAAGTAAAAAATAAAAAGAACAATATCACAGTACAGGAATCACAGAAAGTAAATTACCAGGAAAGGCTTTAAAGTATTTTCTACATAAATAGCAGGAGCATATATAGGAAACAGTATGATATGTTCGGAAGAATACATACCTGCACTGTTTTGTCCATTTGAAAATATTAATATAAATAGACAATATTTCTAAACACTCGGACTAAAATTTTGACATGAAGTCCACAGGAATCTGCTATCATTCTAACCGTCAGTTGTTCCTGTGATATCTGCAGGAATGTAGTATAATTTAATATTTGAAAAAAGCTTGCTTTGATTCTGGGAAGTCAAATGAACCCTCTGATTTGCTTTGTATGCATTTGAGTATTCAGCATTTAATAGCAGAAGCCTGAAAGAAATCTTTCACAGCTTAAAAAAATCCACAATAACCATGCAAAAAGACTCAAAGAGAAACAAAATCCTTCTTTACAGTTTGAAAAATTTCTTCAATATTTATTCAATAGGGTCAAAAAGAGAAAATCAGTATAAGAGAAAAATAATCATCTGAAAACCTCTTCAGTTCAAGATTCAAACAGAAATCAGTGTTATTACTTCAATATATGGAACCTACCATCCACAAATGTATTTTATTCTTCTCCTATAGCACTCTTTCACCCTTTAACACCTTTCAACAGACAAGGAAAAAGATGCTAGAAACACATTGCTCATTCAGAAAAACAACCCTGTTCTCTATCAATACCAGTTCAGCAGGCTGATGCTCTTGCTCACGTTAAATAAAACACATAAAAAAAATCCATCCATTTCAATGGGCGCAATCTCAGTGTGACATAACACTTAAGACTAGAAGAATGAAAAAATGTTGAAATAGCTATCATTTATGAATATCATAGCTGATCCTCCCTCCTTGGTTCCAGAATTAGTGGGCAAAAAGAAGTAGAACAACAAGCTTCAGAAGTTTATTTTACCTTTGGGTTTTTTTGGAGGCTTATAAATTACAGACTCTGAATGCTTTTTCTTAACAGGACTAAGCACAAACTGCAACTGTTTCAAACTTTAAATGAACCTACATTACCTACAGTGAACAAGGAGAACTGAAAAACCATATTAGCAGGGATCATTACAAAATTGGAACTTGAAGCAAATACAGACCATATGGTTTCAATATATGAAGCTAGATAAAATTTTAAGATATTACCTTTTATGTTCACCTATTATTTGGGAATGTTCCCACTGAAATGTGCAGCGGGTTTATGAGTGTTCCTGTCTGTTGTTGTCACCACCACACTCCATAGTACTGTCTGTATAATTCTGAGATGATGGAGATTTCTTACACTGTCCCACTATTTGGATTTACTAGGCCCATGTCACTTTGCTTGCATTTAATTTGAGGCTACATTTATTATTGGCTTTGTAATTCTTTGTTGGGCCATCTATTTGGCAGAAATCCAGTGGGTTTGCTTGGCTCTCTTACTCTTCAATAGTAAAAAAGCATAAATAACCAGAAGCAAATGTGGGCATACAATATTAATATTATTGTTCTAGATCACAGCAGCACAAACAAAAATAATTCAAGAGTAAAAGAAGTTAAGACATTCATTTAACATGACTGAAGGTGTTGATGCATTCATTCAAAGTGATCTCAGGCCAGCTGAAACTATTTGCAAATTTAGCATAGTGTTGTCTGGGAAAAAGAAATTAGCATTAAAAAATATATATGCAAAGGTCTTTACTGGGAATAAAGTAAATTATGATTTTGTTTCAAAAATGTGTTTAAAATTTAGCTACTTAGTGATTGTAAAAATAAAACCCCAACAAAAAAAACTTTATATTTAACCTTATTTGAGTATTCAGCCTGGTGGCAGAAGATTTACAAAGCTCCATTTGCATGCCTACTTAAATCAGTCAGATCAGAGGTGCTCAGCATTTTGCACAACTGATTTCTAATTGAGTGAATATAGAGGTTATATGCAAATCTTAAAGATCCTTTTTATTTCTTCATCCAAGACTGAGATAGAACTTGACAAATTCTGACTATATCAGATAGTGTATTAGCTCTTCAAATGTGGTCCAAAACTCTTGCAACAGGAGGAATGCAAGGTAGAACAACCTTGTAGCGTTGACATGAATAAAAAATGATATTGCACAGAAATAAGTATCTGACATCTCCATATTATGTCTAACAAAAAGATGTAAACCAGATGAATGACAGCTAGTACTTTTCCTTCACTAATACTAAGCAATTTCAAGAGGATTTCCAATCAGAGCTAGATATTGTGGGCAGGAGCAAAGTATAGTTATATATTTATGTCAACTAAACATGTGGAGATCATTTTATTTCCATTCAGGTTATTCTTTGTTTTGAATACTAATATTGCATTGCAGCATGTGGAATTATTTGGTAAATGAGGCCTGCTTGTGAAGAGAGTTCTTCTTTTGCTCTCCAACAGTCATTCCTGATGGTAAAACCAGAAAAATCACAAGCCCACCAACAGTTTTAGCTATCAAGAAGCATTTCACATACACAGTATTATTTCTTTTTTATTTCATAGATGGAGAAAATGCACCATCCCCAAAAAAGCCTGTGTTATAATAGACATCTTAAAAGGAAAACTCTTCCAGGACATTAACAAGGCAGTCTCCTCAAGTCAGAACATTTTGTATGCAACTACTTGTAGCTAGCCAGGAGAGAAATAATACAGGTGGGTGAGTATTAAAGCTTAATACTTACATGAAAGTCACCAGGCAAAAGACAGAACCAGTCCTGAAAGCAAGTTTCTCTGTCCTCGTGGTCTTGGCCATTAGTCATGCTTTTTCTAGCACTATTATATTAGCCTAACAAATCTGAATTCCATACAGCACTATGGCTTCAGCAGGACAGATAGACAGGCAGTCCCCTCTACAGAGAATAAGCTGGCGCTGAATATACTCACCCGAGAAGGCAGAATAGAAACTTTGTTTTCCTGAAGAACCAAACCCTGTCTCCCACATTCTGAACACAGCATCACGGTTTCTGCCCATGCTTTATAAGACGTGCCTATCACTAATCTGTGAGAAGCCAGCTTTTACTGCAAAGCCTACTGAATCACACCTTTCAGAGTAGGAGGGTGAAGGCATGCCGAGTTTCTTAATTTCAGTCAAATATACACATAAAGTACATAACAAGCTTTTCAAACATGTCAGAATTAAGACCTAAGCATCAAAACTTGTGTAAGCACTCAGGAAAAAACAACTTTACAGAACTTAAGTCAACTTCCAGCATCTCTAGGCACCTTCACAGATAGAAACCAGCTGACTTGCAGATTTCAGGATTACAGGTTTGGACTTCAGTAGGACTTAGGTAACTATCACATTTTTAATAGATTTGTGACAGGACTAAGACTGTTATGAATGAAATACAAATGAAAATGTGTGTGTGAGAAAGCAGCAGCAGAACTACCAGAACAAGGGTTAAAAGAACAGCCTGCCTGGTTAACAAAGAACACTGTTTCTGGGAAACTGCTCCCAGAACACCATTCCTAGCTGCAAAGTTGAGAAAAAGCTGTTTCTGTCAAGAGGAGAATGCCTGTGCTCTGGCAGGAGCATGGCATAGGCAACCCTCAGCAGAAGACTGCAATCTGACAACAGCAGGAGAATGGCAACACATTTGCAGTGTTTCACATGTGCCATTCATTTTCCTACTAGTCAAACAAGGAGAGACATACTGCACACACAACTTCCAAACAAAACACAGGTAGGGATTGCTGCTCATCTTTTAAGAGCTGCGGACACTGAAGTAAGCAAAAATCCGAAGCAAAGTACCATACCACCATAACAACTGCTGACTTATGAGTACAAAGAATCAGGCCAAAGACTAGTTTGCCATTGCCAGCAAAGGAAGCCCAAGAGAAGTAGCGAGTACTTCACATCCAGCATCCCCTCAGCTTCGCACTGAACCAGAAATCCAGGCCAGACCACTTAGATCTTTTGATGAATAAGTTGATGACAGTGAATGAATGAATGAAATCTATGACAGTACAAGTGTGACCTGATCAAATAATTGACTTAGATATTTTGCTACCAAAAAGAAAAAAAAATAATCACTTCCCCCCCTAACTCTTGCATAGTTTTGTTTAGATACTTGAACTCCTTGATTGGTTTTGACTACAAGTTAGCAAAGCCTAGGGTAAGTCTACAACAGTAGAACTCCAGTGTTTTAAACAGAAGCCCAATGGTTCTTCTAAATTAGCATCTCTGTATTTCACTGAAATGAAACAGAAATCAAGAATATTAAAACATCATAAACATCAATTACAACAGAACTTTAACATGCAAAAATCCATGCTCCACTACCAACAAAATATTTTGTGGTTTGTATTCAAAGATTCAGGCCCTCTCTCAGTTCCTCTCTGAAATACATATTGTTTATAAATAAGCAGATTTCTATAAGCATTCACTATATTATACACAGAAATCTGCTATTTATTTATTCATTTGTTTTAGGCCCCAAGTACCGTGGACAAGTGGCAAAGACCAGGGGGGGCTGGAATTTATCATTCCTAAGATCATTAGAACATGAATTCTATGATTCCCTTTCACTTTTGACACACTCAATGTTATGATGATTGCAAAGGTCTGATAAAGGGAAAAAGTACAATGGAAATTATTGGTAAACAGGAATAGCCTTGTAGGAAAAGCTAAAGTTATGACAGTTTTGGGGTGAAAGTAAGCAAAATTAACTATAATCATAAGAAAAAACTTTGAAGGCCAAGGTATAAAAATTTATAAAACTTAAACTATAAAACTCATGGTACAAATAAAGATGTTTGCACATAGCTCTGTCTACAAGCAGAGAATTTACAGAACATGTTAGCGTTTAAGGCCTTAGCTGTAAATACCATCAATGAATTCAAGAGGCAGCAGGCATTTTCATAGTGCTGGGAGTGGAGAAGGATTAAAGACAATCTGGCTGGGTAGGTCACTGAGGTTAATATAAATTTGAAGTACCACACAGTCTTTGAGCTAAGCGTCAAATCTCACAACTTAGCAAGCCCTTACGTGCTTGTAAGGGCTTGCTTAATAAAGTTTCTAAGTTGTCAAAGAGTAATATTTCAACTTGGTCTGCTTACAACAGCTATTTCTTTTTCTCATCAGTATAGATTGCTCCTCTTTATGTTGTATTTTAAATAGATGCTTTTAAATATTAACCTTAAGTTAATTTAATTACATTAAACCTTTAGTAGGTAGCTTTTTTAAACTTATTCTTCTTATAAACCAAAGTGGATCCATGTCCTATTTATTGTTCCATATAAATGCACAGACTTTAAAAGTAGGAATCCGACTGATTCTTATAAGTACGTTGTAATACTGCACAAGAGCATAAAAATCTGGAGCCGCAGATTCCGACCTTCCTGAGCCTCCACTGAATGCCCAATAGGTGCATTGTTGTGTACAGGGATGACTTACACTCATCTGTACCTAAAAGACTATCAGAAAGCAGAGATCAAAGATATATAGCTACTTTGATAAATGAAGGACTGACACAGGCCTTTCACAGCTCACAGAACTAGTCATAAATGACTGTAAAAGGAAATATTTTTCCCACTAGCATTCCTTATTTTTTCCTATACTTTCCTGGGGGTTGTCCTTTTTTCAGATAATGCTCGTACGATCAAGAAAACTTACTTTAAAAGCATCCCCCCACAGTTGTCATTTGCTTTTAAACATGTTCATGAATAAAAAGTGTTATAAATTGCCATGTAATAACTCATAAAATACAGAATGTTCTTTAGCAAAATAGTATTTCAAAGCATGTTATCATTCTATGCATACAAATTGCAGAGGAGACGTAATACCAAAACATGACCTTTTCAAAAAGGAGAGATGGATGAATTGAGAAATATACCCTCCCCACTTCCACATTTACTTCATATAGCTTCTCCAGATGAAGTACAGACATTTTCCAACTCTAAAATACACACAATTTAGTGCCTGTCTTGTCACTACAAATTGTATATTTTTTCTTTAAATTCTGTGCCAGTGACTGCTTTCTCAAAACTATGTTGATATTATGTGAACAAAATCCCCTTGACCTTTAGTAATGAATCACTAGTTGAACAAGTATCTTTACAGAGACGTCTTCATCACAGTGTTGGCAAAACTTAGCATTTTATCTGTTTTTTTTTCCTTGAATATTGAAATGGTTCCTTACACAGTAACACATCAGTTTCTCTGCTTATCTTAGCAACACAAGATTTATTAATCTGCTATCCCTCAATTCTGCTCTCCTGAGACACTCAGGAGAGGACCCTGAGCCCACAAATGTCTAGGCAAAAGTCTGCCAGACATCCCCCATGAGTCAGCTTGCAACAGATACTAAATACTGCGATTTAGGTATCGCATCTTTCCAGTGACTATGTATTTTTCACATGCAAAATAAGTATCTGAGAATGGAAAGATAATACAAAAAGTGAGAAACAAAATCAGCGAGCTAAAGATTGCATGGAAGAAAGAAGCAAGATTAATAATTAATGGAAAACAAAAAGAAATAGTATACCAGGCAAGGCAGTACAGATGCAGAAATTGTGATTTTGGAGGCAGATGGAGGATGTCAGAATTAGAACAGCTGTAGAGAGCTGATGATATCAAATTTGCATTACAATTCAAGCATGAGTCTTCTTAAGAAGTACAGACTGTTTTCAGAGTGGAAGGCAGTCATTAACCATAAAAATCCAAAAAAGTACCAAACTTAAAAAATCACCAAGTTCATTAGAAAAAAAAACAGAGAAAGTTGGAAAATCACAGAAAATAATGCTTATATTCTTATTTGAAAACATTGCATTTTCACTGATCTTTAAATATTATTATAAAAGAAAAAAATTTTCCTTAAAAGAAATAGTTGCATCGAAACTATAGCATTAATGAATAGTTTCAGCTAACAAGAATGGGGGATTCTATATCATTTTGAGGTATTCTACTCAACATTTTAGCCTTTTTAGTTAGAAACAAAGCTTCTTAAAATGTCCTGTTCCAGTCAGAACTTTCTGCAGTTTTTGAAAAAGCTCCATTTCTGTTCAGCTTTAGGCAGTTCCATTCCTCTTTCCAAAGATTGTTTCTTCCATCAAACAAAAATACACTGATTTGCATCAAGAGGCACTCTGGAGGGATCCAGAATAGATTGTTTCAATACATACATACATAGTATAACTAAACACAGTAGTGACGTGCAAGTTACAGTAATTTAGAAAAACAAAGAAGAGATGTGAACATTCACTGGCAGAACAGTTAATGTGTCCTGACACAGTTCCAAATACACAAGTTTAGTCCCAGTTAGTACACTCACTACAGAGGCTGTCATCAGTTTACCCACTCCTAAATGGCTGGTAAAATGGATTGGGAAGTCAAAGATATGATGAGAGCCACATCACTCATTTCTCTACCACTGATTGCCTATCGAGGCATATCTTGATCTTACCAACATGATATGTCGTTTGGACTCAGGCTTTATCCTCTTAAGATCTGGGGAAAGTCAAATATAGAATTTATGTAAAATCTTTGTATTCTGAGTGGTGATGAGGAACTTGAAAAAGACCAGTTTGGGCTTTGGGTCTCCACAAGCATTCTAGCTTTCAGTGCTTCACTGGGTCAGGACTTAACTTCCCACACAAACAAATACAAGTAATGCAAAATTTTGTTTTTAAATTAATAAAAATGATACACATCGTAATTAACTTCTAAAAGAGCCAATAAGCTGTAGCCTTTCATAAATAAGATAACTGTGACTCCTGACTTCCTTTAGATTCGAATTATTTAATAAACCTGCACATATACATTTTAATACTGCCATGTAATGCTGATATCGCCTATGACCCTACCAGCAGTCATGGAACAATGCATGTCATAGCTACTCTAAACTTATGCATACCTAAAATTTGGCAAAGATTTTACTCACAACTCTGAGTTACCGTTAGTTAGCTAAGCAACTTAGTTATCTAGTTAACTTTACAGTAAATCATGCTAATACTTTTGACATAGATTTTTCCAATGTTCAGTTAATGATGACACCCATTGATTAAAAACCCTTTACGACACAGCAAGAGAGCTGTTTTATGGCAGCTTTAGAAAATCTCAAATCCTCAGAGCATCACAGATTATTTACAACATGTAATAGGGTGAGAAACATAGAGATGTAATTAAAGGCTACAGTAATCTAATTAAATTAGGCTGACTTTTTTCCAGTGGGGATTTTATTCTCTCCTGACTGTTTTCCTCCATTTCATCACCCCTGAAACTCAAACTATATTTTGTCCAACTTTAATGAAGATATTAAAATAAAGATAATTTGGTCATCCAAAACCATCACTACAAAATACATTGTTCTTCCTCTTACAAAAGGATGGGTTGTCTAAGCATTCTCCCCTTTCACAGAGGAGCTCTCCTCTTCCTTGCTCAAAGTTACATCTCAAAGGTTTTGGGAAATACTGTTTAGAACAAGATCATTCAAGTTCTGTACTTGAAAATGCAGATGCAGCTATATGGGACTTGGGATAGACCTGAAAGGTGTAAATTTTCTTATCTCTATCTTAATCCTCTCACCAATTCTCACAACGATGCATATGTCAATCTCCTGTGCCTCTGTCCACCAGTGTGGAAAACAGAGCAAATGATACAAGTCTTAAAGGCATAAAGGAGTTTGTACCTTCAAAGTTTAAATTAAGTATCTATGCAAAGTTTTAGAGGAATACTGTTATTTTTAGACTAGATCTAATTCTCTGTACCCAGAAATAAAATGCCCGATCTCCAATACATTTATTTCGCCATCATCATTGTTACCTTCTGGTAATGTCAGAAGACCAAAGTCATGGTGGGGTTCTGTAAAAAAGTAAGACAATCTCTGCATTGAGGAGTTTACAATATGCCCCATGTGCCTTTACTGGGCCAGTGAAGTGACTCTGGCAATGGTGCACAAACTATTATGTGTAGGATTAGCACCACTATAGACTTATTTCCAATCTCAGACAAAAGACTTACTGCAGACTCTGCAATTCTGCCAACATCATGGCAATGCTTTTTACCATGAGGTCTTGTTACATTGCTGAAGAAACAAAGCCAAACACTTCAGTCTTCCAATTTAGTTGACTTTCAAATATTTGTCAGCATGGATCACAGGAGAACATAGACTTCCCTGAAACCAATGCTAACTTCCTCATAGAAACAGCTATTTCATTTTGTACAACTGTCGGTTTCTGTACAACTGTCCCCAATGCAGCTAACATGAGGAAGTAAATGCTTAAATTGCATATATTCAAGACTTCATTAAAACAGCATTTAGCAGCTAGTTTACAACATGGTTAAGCATAAGCAGTATGCTCTTGACAACGTCAATGAAAAACAGCAGAAACATTCTTTAAAAATGCTACATTCCTCATCCCAGGAAAAGCATAATTCAAGTCCTGAAATGTTTTGGAATACTGCTTTTCAGCAAGTCTGTTCTATGAAATGGATTACTAGATCTAAAAAAAACCCCAAACAAACTAACAACCCCCCCAGAACAGATCCAGGACAGCTAAGATGATCTTATTTCAGAAAAGATGTTATCAGAAAACTGTCTCATTTGTCATACCATATCTAAAAGTGAGATATATTGAAAAGACTCCATAAGACACTCATTCTATCAAACAACATAGTGTTTTCATTTACAGAGGAAACCAGAGCAAGATACGTCTTAATAATTCACAAACTATCCACGTAGTGACAGACTGAAGTAAACTAAGGCAAAGAGTTTGGGAAATTAAAAAAACATTGGATACTTTGCATATGATTGGATATTTTGCAATATTAGACATTACAGGATTAAAGAAAATTCTTTACAATACTGGTTGAAAACTACTGTTATTTTTAAGATTTTTAAATAAATGAACAGGATTTTATTTAAAAATTTATTAACAACTACATATAAGAAAACCCTTGCATACTAGTTACAGACAACAAGAAAGAAGATTGAACTCCACTGAAATATAGATCTCAGATTCTCAAATATAATTTGCTGAGGTCTCACTTTCTGGTGGTATTACCGCCACAGGAAATGATGGGAGAACAATTTTCCTGGGGAGATCCTTCAGTTTCCCAGACCAAAGACCTCCAAAAAAAAAAATCCATCCACCTGCTCTTCCCATCCATTAGGGCAAATCTTACCTCTTCAAGCTCAGCTACAACTATACATCTCTTACAATCCCATTACAGCCTCCCAAATTTGAATTCTCCCATCTTTCTACTACATGCTCCAAACTTGCTCATCAATCACCTGCTTTCCATTTACTGTGTATCTCTCCTCCTTGCTATGAAAATAGTTTGGCAACATTCAACATAAAGCAATTAGGAAATGATTAACAACTACAGATATTCCATGATTTAAAGAACTTCAATTTTAACAGCAATCTAAGCATAGGATCCAAAAGGGACCTTTTCCCATCTGCATGAAAGATTCACCTGTCTGACCAATCTAAGAATGCCAGAAGTGGTTTGTAATAAACACAGTATTACTCCTGAATAATCTAAGAGTGTATCACACAAGTCTGAGTCATTCATGCTGATGTGAGCTAGCTGCTCAGAACTAAGTATACGGAAGAGAAGTATAGTGTCCCTTATAGCCCTGCATTATTACAAGATATTAGTAACTGACTTTTCTGTCAGTAACCATTAGTGATAACATACCACAACTGTCAAAAAATTATAGCCTAGTCAGCAGTGATCCTTCAGTATACTCATGGACTCCTGAATTCACAGTAGGCA